>NC_060069.1:94329624-96829624 GCF_922984935.1 Meles meles | reverse complement strand
GTCCCAGCAGACTCTGAGAGTCCTGGAGGGACAGGTTAATACTGAGAGAGGTGGGGCAGATGGCAGGGACAGTGTGGAAGGGGAGGAGACGTTTGTACTAGCCTTGACAGATGAATAGGACTCAGAGCAGAGGGTTGGTTGGGTTGAGGGCAATTCCAGGCTGTTGAGCAACCATCAGTTGGCAATCGATAGTCGGCAATCATGTGCTGTGCAGAAAAGACTCTTGGTAAGGATCACGTCAGAGAGGTGAACCAAAAGTGAAATAAAATCCTGTGATCTCCAGGGAAATTTCTGAGGGGGAGACATGTGTCAATATATGAATCCTATGCCAATTAGAAGTGAAACCCCTGAGAGCATTGTTCACATTTTTCAGTGAAGATTTGTAGGGGAGGCTGTAGGAAACTAGGGTGTCGAGAATAAATGGAGAAGAAGATGCAGAACCTCTAAGATGAATTTGACTCCTCTCCCAAGAAGTTCTCCCCAGGCTGTCTCTCAGGTGTCTGCCTCTCTGTTGCCGACGCCATCCTATGTTCTTGCCCTTGGTACCTCCCAACCTCACTGACCATTTCAATGGCCAACATTGTTCTCCTGGCTTCATATTCTCAAGTCTCTCAGAACGTGAACGTATATGAAATGGCTATATGCTGCCAGACTCCATGGGATGCTCTCAATGCAACCTCCCTCAGCACTGCTCTGGGTTGCACCATTTTCCTGCTCACTTCCTACTGCCTTTTCATGAGAGCTCAGATTCCAAACCTGGTCACTGAGAGCCATTGGTTCTCTTCTCCAGCTATGCTTTCCTTATACCTTCCAGCCTTGGGTCTTTGACTCAATTATTTCTTTCCCCTTGATTGCTTCTGCCTTGTTTAACTCTTTCAAGGCATGGCTCAAAGTCCACTTCATCATGAACACCCCTGATTCCAGAAACAGGAAGTGATATCTTCTGCTGAACTTCTGTAGGTCATACAGTGGTTTCAAATGCTCATGTAATGTTTTCCACAATGGACTGACATAGTGCTTATTTGTATATGCATCAGGGATCCAGCTACATCTGAAACTATTGATGGACCACAAGAAGCCTATTTATACAGGGACTGAGGAGTCTTCTGGGAAAAGATTAATTTTTGGAGGAGTCAAGTCTTGGTGGGGAGGGAACATGGTGCCTATGATTCATGTCTCTCCTTTGTAGAGCTCAGGTTCCTTTAGGACAGACACCATGATTGATTTACCTACCGAAGTATGTTGTGTCCAGCATAGTATTTGACAACAAGTGGATATTTAAGAACTATTCATGAGATTAAAGGGTATTTACTATCTTCTCCTTAGAACAAATCTGACTCTGTCAGACTTTATTGCTGAAAATATTAAGCTATACCCCCCCAATTTTCTTTTCATGTGTATGCACCTCTAGTGTAGGGTTAGTGTAGGAGGCTCACAAATCATGTCAAGAATTTTCCATAGACTGAGTAAATAAGATGCCTTGTACCAACATGTCATGCTATATTTCAAATACATAAAGATATATTGTGTTTAATTTTAAAAATCTGCAAATTTATCTAAAAACCCTATAGGAATCCAGGTATCTTTTGCCATTCCATATACCATTAGATAATAAAAGCAGGTTTGACCTGCTTCTACCAGGTAAGGTCTATTCCTTTTAGAAACAAAGACGGTGTGCCTGGGTGGCTCAGGTGGGTTAAGCGAATAACTCTTGATTTCAGCTTAGGTCATGTTTTGGGGTCCTGGGATCAAGCCCCGCAGTAGGCTTCAAAATCAGGACAGAACCTGCTTGTGTCTCTCCCTCTGTTCTTCCTCCCGCCCATGCTCACTCTCTCTCTCAAATAAATAAAATATTTAAAAACAAAACCAAAAACAAAGACACACATTAAAAGAATATCCCAACCTGTGAAGCCTCTGGTATGCATCACATGTACGTAACAATAGCCCTGGTTGGGCAGTCCTTGTCCTCTAGCCTGAGGGGTGGTACCATAGGCCAGGTAACACTGAGTCTCCGTTTACAATGCAGGAGATTTTTGTTGTTTGCTTTTGCTTTGTTCATTCTCCACAGTAGCCCCCAAGGGCTGACAAGAGAGCCATCAAATTTCTCAAAAGAGAGAACTACGTTGTGAAATATAGAGAGAAGAGAGAAATCAAACAAGAAAAGAAATACACAGTGTAATTTCAGGGAGAAAAACTGAGAAAAGAACTAAGAGCTCTGGGGAACACACCTAACAGTTCTATCAAGCATATAACTGGAATCCCAAAAGGAGAGGGAGGAGAAAATAAGATTCTGAAGAAAGTCCAAGCAGAACAAGGGGACAGAAGGTGACAGTGAGGTGAGTGGGTATTTTAGCTGGGATGGTGACAGGGGCTGAGAACGGAATGGCCAGAAGAAGTCAGCCAGGAGAAGTTGGGAGGGATAAGCATTTCAGAGAGAAAAACCCCCTGTAAAGACCGTAATATAGAAAGAAGCTAGGTATGCCTGACGGGTACTCAAAAGCACAGTGTGGCTGAAACAGGATACATAAGAATGAGATCAGAATGTAATATGGCTGAAGGACAGGCAGGTAGGGCTTTCTGACTTGTAAGCGGCCGGAAGAATAGGACTCCCCAGTCATGCCTTTTGCTTCCTCACATTCCCCAGTCTCTTTAACCAGCAAAGCACAAAGTTGATTATTAAGTGAGTCCATGTGACTATCTTTAGTCAATGGACTCTGGACAGAAGTGATTTGTCTCCTTTCTGGGCCACATCATCAAAAAGCCAGCACCGGAATATCAAACTGTTTCTTTTTGCAGGGGACAGAGCCAGAAGGTCAGAGTAGATTGAATCACCAAGTTGCAACATGATGACGGTTACCCTCATGAGTCATGCAGACTCTAAGCAGACTTTAAGAGAGAAATAAACCTTTGTGCTGTTAAGTCATAATAGACTGATCCTAATATCACATGGTAAGAAGTTTGGATTTTATTCTAAGTACAATTGGAAGCCATTTGAAATTTGGAGCAAGAGAGTGATAAGATCATATACATGTTTAAATAGCCACTTTGCTGCGTATACAATAGATTATAGGGAGGAGAAAGGGGAGAGATGGGATGGGGGACCAGTTCTAAACCTATTGAAGTTAATCTAGGTATGAAAGAAATGGTAGCTTGAAATTAGTGGTGGCAGTGAAGGTGGTGAATTGAACTCAGGATACATTTTGAAGCTAGAACTAAGATGGGTGGAAAACTCCAAGGTTCTGGGCCTGAGCAGCTGAGTGGAAAGAAGGCAGAGTAGGAGGTAAGGAGGGTGGGTGGTACTCAAGAGTTACGAGGCTGTTTGGTTTAAAGATCTCTTCCAAAGGATGGGAAGGAAGAAAGAGAATACTCCCTAATTCTTTTTAGAAAAGCAGCATAACCCTGATATCAAACCTGACAACGATATTACAAAATGCATAGATGTAAAATTCCTAAAAAAAAAAACAACAACTTGCAAACTAAGTTCAGAAATAGGCAAAGATGAAAATATAATGTAATACAATTGGATTTGCTCCAGGATGCAAGGTTATTTTAAAAATCACATATTATTGGGCGCCTGGGTCGTTCAGTGGGTTAAAGCCTCTGCCTTCGGCTCGGGTCATGATCTCAGGGTCCTGGGATCGAGCCCCGCATCGGGCTCTCTGCTCAGGGAGCCTGCTTCCCTTCCTCTCTCTCTCTGCCTGCCTCTCTGCCTACTTGTGATCTCTGTCAAATAAATAAAATCTTTAAAAAAAAATCACATAGTATTAGTGTAATTCATTAACAGGAGTAGGGAGAAAAATCTCAATAAGTGTAAAAAACCATTTAATGCAATTCAATATTCATCCAAGATTTAAAAAAAACCCTCAGCAAATTAGGAATAGAACTTCATTAATCTGATAGGGCTATTGTAAAAACCTAATAACATGCATCATACTTGATGGTAAAATACTGAAAACGTTTTCCTTAAGGTCAGGTATGAGAGAAAGATGTCTTCATTATCCCTTCCATTCATCCCTGTACTGGAGGGCCTACCCAGCACAACAAGGCATCAAAAGAAAAAGAAGGAGGAGAAAGAAAGAAGGGGAAAGTATAAGTTAGGAAGGAAGAAATAAAACCATCATTACTTACAGATGATATATTTGAATCTGTAGAAAATCCTGCAGACTCTGGATTAATGATTAGAATTTGTAAGTTATATAAACATTTGATTTATGACAAAGGGGACACTGGACACTTGTGGGGATAGGATAAGTATTTGTAAATAGTGCTCAGTCTATTGGATAGCCACTGGAAAATAAAGAATTTCATCCTTATTTCATACCATACCATATACCATACACAAAAATCAAATCCAGGTTGACTATAGGTCTAACTGCGAAATGTAAAACAATAAAACATCTAGAGGGTAGTAGAAGAGTATCTTCAGGGGAGTAAAAGATTGCTTGAACATGACACAGAAATGATAAAAAAAAAAAGTGGATAAATGACTACACTGAAACTAAGAACATATGTTCAGGGGCACCTGTGTGGCTCAGTCAGTTAAGTGCCTGACCGCAGATGATTTCAGTTCAAGTCATGGCCTCATCATGGGTTGTGGGATTGAGCCCTGCATTGAACTCCACACTCAGTGGGGAGTCTGCTTGAGATTCTCTCCTTCTGTCCCACCTTTCACTCATGTTCTCTGTCTCTCAAATAAATAAATGAATAAAGCTTTAAAAAAGACATGATTTATAGAAAAAAGAGAAGATTCACAAAGTGGGAGAATATATTTGAGTACATATAAGCAGTGAAGGACTTTTAACTTGAATGTTTAAAGAATTCTTTTAAGTAGATAAGCAAAAGCATATAAATGAATAGAGAAATGGGCCAGAATAAGAATAGACACTTCACAATAGAGGATATCTATATGGCTAATAAAAACATGAAAAAGTATGCAACCTTATTGCTTAAGTATGAAACCTTATTCATTTCCCTGAAAGGAAAACTACAACAGTATGCGGCTACCTACACCCAATGGATAAAGTATTTTTTAAAATGACAAGGTCAACAATTGCGAGGATGCGAAACATCTAGAACTCTCACGTGCTAGATGTGAAACATCTAGAACTCTCACATGCCAGAAGCAAAACATCTAGAACTCTCACATGCCGGAAGCAAAACATCTAGAACTCTCACATGCTGGTGGAAATATTAATTGGTACAATCACTTAGAGAACTGACTGGCAGTATTTACTGTGGTTGAACATACATGTACCCAACATTTGAGTAATTTCACAACCCAAATGCCTATCAGCAGTAGAATGGATAAATACATTAGGTCTATTCACGCAACAAATGAATGCAACAGCAATTTTGCAAACAGCAACACAATGAACAAACTCTTGGGAGAGAGAAAGAGGGAGACGCCCAAGGACTCCCAGCTATTTGTGTGTCCCCAGAGTGGGCCCCAAACTCGAGTGAAGAAGTCTTGGAGATGACACTAGCCCGAGCCACTATCTGAACATGACAGCATGAGAGATCTTGAGTGACCACAGCCCAGCGGGGCCCAGTTGAGCCCCACGTGCATCAGCAAAATAAACTATCTTAAGTCACTGTTTCAAGTATGAATGTTACATGCCAACGGATAACAAAATATATGTTGAAGTATTTAGGGAAAAAGTAAAATAGAATGTGTTAAATTGATAAACACACTTTAAAATGTTTAAGGAAATTTAACTAACTGAGTTTGTTGAAGTCCCTCTAAAAATTATTGTTTAATGATAGGGTCCTAAAGAGAGTAAGAGATTTGTAAGATGAACTTCAAAGCTTAAGGGAAAACTAGGTTTTTAATTTCTACTTCCATAAATTAAATCTAATGGTAAAAAAACCCAACTAAATGAATAAGCAAATTGTGAAAAGTTCTGGTCTAGCAGGCTTCAAAGACCCTTCCAGACAGTTCAAAGAAACATCAGGGGAAATAAATGGAGTGATTTATTGAGTGCTCACGAGGTGCCACGCCATGTCTGAGGTGCATTACCTAAGTCATCTCATCTGATGCTCACAACAACCTTGTGAGATGGGTTTTCTAAGTCCCAACTTTACAGGGGAGGCTCAGAGAGCCTGTGGAACTTGCCCAAGATTCTGCAATTTGTGAAGGATGGAATCCTTGATTTTGCACTTCTGCGTGCCTCCTCCTGGAAGGAAGGCTGGTGAGGGCAAATTTCTACAAGTTGCTGGGGGCCCTCGTGTTGCTGCAGCACCGATGTCTCCTGAGCCTGCCCCGATCTGGCCCGTGAGCCCTCCAGTGGGTAAGACGGGGTGTGCACTCCAGTGAGCTTCCTGTGAAGATTTGTGTGGCCAGAGAAAAAGACTGCCCATGGATCCTTAAAGTTCAGGAGTGTGGGTTGGAGCCAAGGGGGCCTGTCCCCTGGACATAGCTTGAGAGTAACTGTGGAGAGGAGTTCTAGAAGCTGTGGAAAGAAAAAGAGGAAGGATTTCAGCACTATCTCTCCAGCTAGCTTGCCTCGCTCCCCATTGTTCTCTCCCATTTTATCTTCTGCTAATTCCCACTGTTTCAGCTGTACCCAAGGCCTGACATGGTAGGGACAGTTGTAACCTTGAATCATTTCTTCTAGAATATGATGATGAAACTGCTTTGAAGTTATTTATCCCAACCTCTCGTTTTATGGGGGCAGAGACCAAGAGATCAACTCCTGGTGCTTCCTGTGAAGAATCTGTAGAGCTCTACCTCTTATCTGGTGCTACCGAATGGGTTTCCAAAACATCTGTATGCAGAATGATGGCTTTGATGAGGCCCGTGTTTTTTCTTTTCACAAAGGGACGGGTAGGTGAATGAGGCTAGTACAACACAAGTGGGAGAACAACAGATCGGGCAGGGGGGACAGGAGGCTGTGAGTCAGGGGGCTGTCAGGGAGTCGCTGCCTCTTGCAGAGTCGACCCAATACGGGGCCTTGGCAGGGGGGAGGGGTGCTACCTTCAGAGACCCAGAACCCGAGGCCCCGGGGCAGCTCCTGCCATGCCGCGTTCAAGGGCACGTTGTCTGCTCCAGGAGTCTTTCCAGTGGTTTCTGTGAGAAAAGTGCTGTTTAACAAAACTGACAGCTACACCAGCACCTTACAGCCGTCACAGAGGGAAGCTACACGTGATGAGTAGAGAGTCAACAGAGTGGGTATAGTGTGACAGTATTCTGTCTCCCCCTGAACCAATGAACCTCACAAAGGAGGTGAGGGTCTGGCCAGTTGATTGTGTGCTCCTTCCCTGACCACAATTAGCCTCCCTGTTGTAATCTGCTTATCATTTGCTTGCTTTTTAATTTAAATAATAGGGAGAAAGGCAGCAACATATGGTTTCTACTTTCAAATCAGAGTTTTCAGAATAACTTGAAAACATAATCAAAATTGGCCAAAATTCAAACAGCGTTCAGTTAATTTGTGCTAACAGACACAAACTATCTGACTTCATCGCTCACTCCAGAGTTGCATTCACCGAGCATCTCCTGTAAGGAAGACACTTAATGGAACATTCTGGAGAGTGTCCGCAGAACCCAAGTGTGTCGTGAAGGCCGGGTTAAGGTGAGGTCTGACTGGAAGACCCTGCATGAGTGTCTTATGGTGCAGTGCTGCTGTGCCATTAAAAGAAGCAACATTGAATTCTGGGCACCATGAGACTAAAAGATGCACTGTCTTCCGGAGAGAGCTCTGATGGAAGCCCAGACTATTTTTAGCGAGTCCTGGTGTGAGGGACAAGCACTGTGTCAATGTGATGAAGCTGTGTCATTCTCAATGAGGCCCAACGCAGCCAGCTTCCTGCCCCTTACGTAAGTGCTGTGCCAAGATGAACAGCACTGAGCTTACAAATGCTGGTAAGGGCCCAGGCACAAAGGGTGAGTTGTGCCCTGTGTTATAAAAGACACAGTAGTAAATTGGTACTTATCACAAGGGACTCTGCTTACTCAGTAAAAGCATAGCCCTAGAAGGGTTCTGATGGCAAATTAAGTCAAACCAAGCACCCCACAACACAATTCCAGAAAAGGATCCCATGATCACAGACTGAATGGAAAGCCATCTGAAATTTGAACAACTTGACCAGGTTTTCAAGTTTCAAGCAAGACCCATCATTCAGCAAGGAGGACAGTTCCAAGTCAAAAGAGAGTTTGCAGTGAAATATGGCAGAGGGTTCTTGCTGAAAGACACTCGGAAGCCCTGCAGCCTATGTCCCTTATACTGCTGCCTGTTTCTCTTTTCCTCCTCAGAACAACTCATCCATTGCCCTCTTACATAAATCCACTAAGACCTTTGGGGTCCAGCTGGTCCAACACATTCAAACGCAGAAAGTGAGGTGTGGTGAGGTTGTGTGGTTTGTAAAAAGTAGCAGGCCCAGACACAGAAGCCAGGCAGGACTGCAGGTGCCTAGTCTGGCTCTATCATGCTGCTTCCTAATGTCTGGGAAAACTCATGCCGGAAATGTGTAGCCACCTACAGCTGGGAATGTTCACACCCTCACTCAAATGGTTTTATCTGTAGCAGAGGGAGAGGTACTGATCTTGGAAGAATATGGATTAAAGACAAAGATGGGGGTGCAAGGTAATTTTGGAGAAAGAACAAGGCAGGAAAGTTGGGGGGGGAGGAAAAGAAGGTAATAGAGAAATACGTGAATGATAAAATGGGGAAAATGTAAGGAACAGATATTGGGAGGAGAAATTACCTAAGAAGAAGGAGGGGGGCGCCTGGGTGGCTCAGTGGGTTAAAGCCTCTGCCTTCAGCTCAGGTCATGATCTCAGGGTCCTGGGATCAAGCCCCGCATCGGGCTCTCAGCTCAGTGGGGAGCCTGCTTCCCTTCCTCTCTCTCTGCCTGTCTCTCTGCCTACTTGTGATCTCTGTCTGTCAAATTTAAAAAAAAATCTCAAAAAAAAAAAAAAAAAAAAGAAGCAGCAGCAGCAGGAGGAGGAGGAGGAAAGGGAGGAGGAGGAGAAGAAAGGACTTTTTTTCTTCTGAGCAGCGAATGGAGGCAAACAGGGACGAAGCAGAAGTTAGAAAGAGGAAAGAAAGAAGAGCAAATAGAACCAGGAAGAACCCAGGAGAAACACGAGAGCACCAAGAGCTGCCAGGAGTGAAGAGTGTGTACAGATGCGTAAGGAGAGGGATCCACAGGACAGGACTCACATGCATGGATGGGGGTGGACAAGAAGGGTGGTGAAGATCAGCACAGTGGACAAGTAGGACAGTGACCAGTGCAAATGGAGGAAGTCAATGAGTGATCTTGGGTCCTGGTCTTAGGGACACTAGTACTACAGGAGATGACAAATTCATGTCTATAAAACAAGACATCTAACTTTTACCATTTGCTTCCCCAGCCTCTTTCACCATTTACATAACTTGTTCTTACAAACTATACATTTACTCATTCACCTGTATACCTTAGAAACCTTCCTCCCTGGGCTAGTTTCTTTAAAAATTTGTCAGTTCTTCCCAAAGGATGATGGGTCTCTTAGACCCCTGTATCACACACACACTTGGAAATGTCTTCCAAACTGGCAATAGTGGGATTTTCCTCAGGAAAAGCCAGGCTTCCGCCATGGCTAGGTGGAGTCCCAGAGGAAAATGTCACAGCAATGTGAGAGTGACCAGGGGGAATATAAAAGCCATTTCCCAGAACTACTCTATATAGGCTTTCTTGTACATTCTCCTGAGCTGTGAGGGAAATCCTGCCCTTCCTGTTAGGTCCTCCCACATTTGTGCCCATCCACCTCACACAGGTTGGGGGAAGGCCAGGCTGCTGTATACCCGTATGATCATAGTAACAGAGCAGCATCCAGTCGTCTGCCTGAATAAGCAAGGTCTCTCCATGGGCAAGACGAGGGTGAGGTGGGACATTTTCCTCCCAGGGTTATCAGTCTCTATCACAAGCCTCTTTGAAATTTGTGATTTTCAGAGCTAGCTGCCAATCCACGCAGTGATTGCTTTCAGAGCTGCCTCTACACTAGGAAAAACTGATAGGAATTAGAACCATGTCGGCTTCCCCCCCCCCCCCCATTTAAAACACATGCCACAAATAAAATCCCCTTTAGCCCTTGCTCTCTACGGCCTTAACTCTGCACAAACTCAGTTTTGCAATCATTTGATTGCTTAAAATGTCAACAAGCCACTTTCCAAAATGCAATCACATTTAATAAAAAAATGAGTAAAAAAAAAAAAATCTCCTCATGCCTTGCATGCACCTGGAGTGAGCTGCTACTGCAAGGCTGGGTTAGTGCCACTTTCTGGGAGTCCTCTGAGAGGACAGGCTCCGTGAACGAGTTTTTGTGCCCTTACAAGCCGAGTGGAGGCCAACTGTTGGCAGGAAGGCGTGCCAGCTGCCTTCTGAGTACTTACACAGGATCCTGAGCCGGGTGGCTGTGCCCTTGTTAGTTCTCCCTCACCTCATGTACTCCCCATCACTCCTATAATCCATGAACGATTCTGATCCCGACACCTCCTCAAAATCCTCCAGCACCAGACTGGTGGAGTCCTCACCCAGGATGCCGCTGTCGGGCCGGGACAACCTGGCCCGGGAAGGAGGTGCAGGAGGGCTGGTGGCCGTGGGAATAGGAGAGCAAGGGGGTGTTTGCTGGGCGGATGTGGGCAAGGCTGGTTCACGGGCTTCCTCGTCATCCTTCTCGGACTCGGGCCCTGTATCGGAGGCTGTGGGACCCAGGACGTGGTAGAGACTGGGGAGACGGATGTCGAAGCGCAGCCCAAACTTGGCAAAGAGCTTGTCGTTGAGAGCGTAGAGCTTTTCTGAGATGTCATAGCCCAGCAGGGCTGAGAAGAGTTGGGAAATGTATCGCTCTTTGGTCAAAAGAAGGTGGAGACTTTTCCGGGGCCAGGAAATGTAGCTACATGGGGTCTCGGCAGTCAGAGTGACCTGAGAGGGGTCCGGAGAAGAGAGTGAAGGTTTGAATTAGACTATATGTCCATGATTAGCACAGAGAAACATAGAGTTACTAAAAAAACAGCTTTACTTTTCTTAAAGAAACTGTGGCAGTGCCCGCCAGGGCCTTGCCTGAAGGAGGTCCAGAGAATGACTTTTACTTGTGTGCTCTGATGTGGGGGAGGGGCCTTTGTCAGGAGTCTGGGTCCAGCTATCCACTCACTCATCCACTCACCAAGGGGCCTTCACCCCCTTGGAGCCTCAGCCCCCAGGCCCAGTCTCCTCAGCTCTCACATTCTGTGGTCCCACCTCTGATACCGTTAACAGCGAAGGGAGATTCTGAGTCTGTTGGGATCTCGTGAGAAAGACGGGGCCTCCTATTGCTCTGAAGATAGGCTGGCATGGTGATGACAGTTTGTTTTGAGAATAAAGAAGGACAAATATTGGGGCGCCTGGGTGGCTCAGTGGATTAAGCCGCTGCCTTCGGCTCAGGTCATGATCTCGGGGTCCTGGGATCGAGCCCTGCATCGGGCTCTCTGCTCCGTGGGGAGCCTGCTTCCTCCTCTCTCTCTGCCTGCCTCTCTGTCTACTTGTGATCTCTCTCTCTCTGTTAAATAAATAAGTAGAATCTTTAAAAAAAAAAAAAAAAGAAGGACAAATATATTGCAGGAGGGATTAAGGACGGGTTGGAAAGCAATTCAGTTAGAGAAGAGCTTCTGGTTAGGCAGACCAGGCTGCGTCACGTGGCAGAATGCCGGCCTGGAATTCAGGCCCAGGAAGCCGCTCTTGACGTGGCCACGACAACTCATCAAAGAGATCTGATGGCTAAAGTCAGAGGAAGGGTATGAGGGAAGAGGAGGAGATCTGAGGAGCAGAAAGTTGAGGGCACCCCACTCTCCATTTATTTAGCTACCTAAGGATTTCTGAGCACTCGCTACAGCCGCACGGTGCAAAGCTAAATTACACTTACAGGGTAGGCAATGTGTCTGGTATGAGCAGGTGCTTGATAAATCCTTGTTAAAGCAATGATGGGTGGTAAAGCTAGGGTTAAACTAGAAATGTGCCTGGATAGTAAAGGACCGGGGTATAGAATACACAATTTTTTAAGAAGATTTTATTTGTCAGAGAGAGAGAGAGTGAGAGAGAGAGAGCACAATCAGGGGGAGCAGTAGGCAGAGGGAGAAGCAGGCTCCCCACTGACCAGGAAGCCAGATGTGGGACCTGATCCAAGGACCCTGGGGTCATGACCTGAGCCAAAGTCAGATGTTTAACTGACTAAGCCACCAAGGTGGCCCAAAATCACACAATATTTAATAATCAGATTGGCCACAATAATTTCTTAAAATTTTAAAAAGATTTTATTTGAGAGAGAGAGAGCTCCAGTGAGGGTCGGCAGAGGTAGAGGGAGAAGCAGTCTCCCCACTGAGGAGAAGCTCCATCTTACCAGTTGCTCAGACCAAAAGCCTTAGAGTCCTCCTTGATCTTCTTTCTCTCTTACACACTACATCCAATGAATTATAGGAAATCCTTTTGGCTCTATTTAGATTTATGCACCAGCCCTACATGCTGTGACTCCTCATCCCATCTTTGACTTCCTCTCCGGCTATTCTTCCCCTGTCCTCTCTCTGTTCCAAGCCCCCTTTCTGTACCTCAAACATGCTAGTCCCTTCCACCACAGGGCTTTTGCACTGGCTCTTCTCTCTGTCTAATATGCTATGCCCTCAGCTTCTCAGAGCTCACACTGTCACCTCTCTCAGGTCTTTGCTCAAATGTCACCGGCTCAACAAAGTCTTCTATGACCACCCTATTCAAAATTGCAAAGAGATCTCCCGTACACCACTCTATTTTTTAAAAACTAGCCCTCATTATCTTTTAACATATTGCATAATTATTCATTATGTCTATGGCTTATTTTTTTTATCTCCCCCACTAGAATGCAAATTGCATGAAGGCAGGGAACTTCCTCTGTACTGTTCACTGATACATCCCAAGCACTTTAACAGTGCCTTGTATATAATAAATGTTCAGTAAACATTACTGAAGTGAATGAATGAGTCAGGTAGAGACCACCAATCTTATATGCTGCAAAACAACTGAATGTCACTTTCACAGGTCTGTATAAAATTCTTCCTCAAAGGTCTTCAGGAAGTCTGCTTATTGCCTGGTTCCGATATATATATATGCATTTGTCTGTAATAATGTTTTGACAACTTTTTTGTCTAATTCTCATTTCAGATTCTCGTTAAGTGGATTAAATGAAGTAACATATGGAAAGAGGGTTTGGGTCCAGTAAGGCACGATGTAAACTGGAGAAATGATGATGATTTCTGTGCGATACCTTCTATGCTATGTTCTTGGTGACTAACGAGAGGGTCCCAGTGCCGAATAGCCTATAAATTCTTATTTGATTGGATTGCTGAGAGGTATGATGGAACATTGATTCATTAGTGGTAAACACAATGAGAATTAGGGTTTGGTCACTGTGGATTGCCCTATTAGTTCGCAAAAACTGTAACTGCAAAAGGCAAGGACGACATGAACGATAACTCAGGACAATGCCTGACATTTGCAAAGAGGAAATGGGACTTTACAGAGCCAATAGCGAACGTGTGGATCTCATTGCTCCCAAAGGAGGTGCGCACTAAAAATATAAATGGGAGGAATGTGACAGTAGCTACATTCCAGGCTGAGAGGCCATCTGGGGTTATAGTCTCTCCTTTCAAGCAGAGCTTAGGGGAGGACACCCGGCTTATCCCCCACCTGTTCCTCAGTGTCAGTGTCAGGAACAGAGGCTGGTCTGGCTGGCTCAGGACCTGACTCTGCCCTCCCCGAGGTTCTTAGGGGCCTGAAGGAGTTCTCACAGAAGGCTGCTCAGCTGGTTGGAGCGGGTGGGGGTGTGCGTGGTGGAAGGGGAACATGATCAGTGGGGGCCTATGGTTGGTGGCCCAGCAGTGGGATTGGGATTGTCTCTCAGGGTCTGTCCTCACAGGGCCAGGAGTCAGGCTGGGGCAGAAACAGGCCCAGCCAGTTGGCCCTTCCTGGCAGGTGTCTATTCTGGGGTTAGCTCATGTACTAGCTTGAGGGACTCCCCAACAAAAGTGGTAAAATTCACATGGAACCCAGTACTAGCGAACTATCTGGACAGGGAAGTCCCTGTAATAGGGTATGTGTGTGTGTGTGTGTTTTTCTTTCTCTCTTTGTGTGTGTGTGTGTGTGTGTGTGTGTACTTCACTCTCCTGGTGCCCCGCTCGTTTTCAAAAGAGCCAGGCAACTTCACTTTGCCACTTTCTGGATGAAGACCTTGGGTAAACTGCTTGATGTTTTGGAGCCTCAACGTCCTTATCTGTTAAATGGGAAAATGATAATATCCCATTATCCCATTATCACCATATGGCTTGTGGTGAGAATCAGTAAGGTAATATAATATTTAGTGCCTGACACATACTAGCCAGTCAATAAGTGAGAGCTACAAAGCAAGGAACTGAGGTTTGAAGGATTGGCAGAGAAGAAAGCAGGGGCCAAACAGCCAGGCCCCCACCCTGAAGCATGTCTGTGACTGCCTCATAGAGTTCCCTGAGACACCAACTGCTCTCTGCCAAGTCAGTTTGGTGAAGCTTTATTGAACACCTACTGTGTTCAGGGTACTGTCCTTTGGAGCCTGGGAACAGAGAGGAGAGGAAGCCCAGATTTCTACCTCAAAGAGTAAGGAAACGAAACCAAATCGTTAGAGCAGAGAGCAATGTGTCCCAGTCAGCATAAGTAAAAGGAATAGAAAGGCACACAGACAGGAACATGAAGCTGTGGGGATTTGAAGCCCATGAGGTCAATCTGGGCAAGCTTCAGAGGAAGTTAAGATGCCATTGCCTCATTTACAGGGGGGAAATGCATTTCAGATAGAAGGTAGAGGAGGGGCCAAGCGTGGCCCTTGCAAAAGCAGGGGGATGTATTTAGGGAAGTGCTAGTTGTTCTGTTCCGTATGGCTGGTATGAGCAAAAAGTGTGAAGGAGGAAGGGGCTGGAGATGTGGCTAGATGTCACTAAAGGTCTTAGGTTACTCTCTAAGGGGTGTGGGTTTTTATTTTGTGGTCACAGTGGTCTTCACGAGTTTTAGGCATAGGAGTGACATGGCCTCTCGGGGATTAGTACCTCCCCCCACCCCCACCTGCCCGCAGCCCTGGCCTTCTTTCCACAGAAGGAGAGTGTTCCCACCCCTAGCATCGCATTGGCAGTGGTTCAAAGAACAGATGTGAGTGGGTAAGGATGGAGGGGGGCATATTCCTGGGTCACAGTGGGAGAGGGTGGGGCGGTCCCAGCACCGGCTCCCCATTACCTGGAACACACCCTCCTCAGAGGGCTGCAGAGATTCCCACTCTGGAGAGTCCATGAACTGGTAAGGGAAGATGTAGTGAAGAAATTGCCCATCCTGGCTCACACGAACCCTGGTAAAGGGAGAGAAGAGACCATGTGGAGAAAGGGAAGCGGCCACCCAAACCCTCCTCTGTCCAAATTATGTATTTAAAAATGGAAAATAGGAGGCATCTGGGTGGCTCCGTCATTAAACATCTGCCTTGGACTCAGGTCCTGATCCCAGGGTCCTGCGATGGAGCCCCACATCGGGGTCTCTGCTTGGCGGGAAGCCTGCTTTTCTTTATCCCATTCCCCCTGCTTGTGTTCCCTCTCTCGCTGTGTCTCTCTCTATGTCAAATAAATAAATAAATAAATAAAATCTTTAAAAAATAATAAAAAATAAAAATGGAAAATGATTAGGATCCAATACGGGTTTTTCCTCTTTCCCCCAGAAAACTCAGAGTTTCAGCTTCAAGCTCTCCGTAAGGTTGAGTTATCCAGGAAAGGAGGTGTCTCTGTCAAACAAAAGGGGGGGCAGACAAAGAGATCTCTGAGGTACACTCTGTCCATGGGGAAGGAGCTATTGTTCCATTTTTTTCTGGAGCTTTACTGGCTAAATACATATGCATGAGTACCTCCTGGGGTCCTGGAGGTCTGGAAAAGCAGAGATGGGTATGAGCTGATCCTTGCCTTTAAGGATTTCACAATTTAGTGGAAATCACAGACGTGTCCGTCACTGGCTATAAGTCCATGTGTGGTCTTATGAAATGGGAGAATAGAGAAGGGAGAGAGATTAGTTCTCTTCAAGTGGTAGACTGCTCAAAGATGACATCTGAGCTGACTTTTGACAACGGACAGGATGCTGGGAAGTCGATGAGGCTAGGGACAGATGGTGTCCCTAGAAACAGACAGATAGTCTGTTTCCCCTACCTGCTCTTTCCTTTCCTCCACAGTGCCAGAGTTTTAGCGGGGCTTGCTCGGCTAGACCGCATTTCCCTACCTCCCTTGCAGCTAGGTATAGCCACGTGATTAAGTTCTGGCCAAATGGGACATTAGCGCTCCAAATCTTGCTCCTAATGAATGCCTGCATACACGCATGCACACAAATTACCGAAGACTTTCGCCAATAAGCTGTTGCCTTTTATCTGACAACCTAAAGATGGAAGATAGAAGGGGATGTAGTTCTCACGCCAAGCCATGGATGTGGTGTCAGCCCATAGTACCCCTTGGGAGAGACACAGGTGCTCCTACAAGACCAGGTAATCTAGAGAGACAGTCTGGCAGAACTTCTCTGAGTCATAAAAAGATACAAGAGAAAATGAAGTGCCAGGCTCTCCTACCTCAGGTTCTCCACATAGTCTGTCCCCTCTGGCTGGACCTCTTTCCAACCTCCACCTTCTCCTCAGGTCTCAGCCTAAACAATCTTTCTTCCAGGAAGTTCTGTTGACCTCCCCCAGAAAAGTAGCTCCATCGGGTACATGCTCTGAGTGCACTTATGTTTTTCCTTGGAAATATCATGCTGTGATTCACCGCTATGTCAAACATTATTGATTTTCTTGATAGACAGCAAGAACAGTATTTTTCATGTTTTAACACTGGATCCTTAGTCCCTAGTGCTTTTAATAAATATTTTTTGGAAGGGGAAAAGAAAGAAAGGAAGTAGGAATGGAGGGAGAAAGGAGAGAAGAAAGGAACAATTGAACAGATTGTGTGAACTCACTCGTGTCACCATAAAAGGGGACCAGCATCTCAAGGAAAAGCTTCCTGAATACAGGAAGACAGACAGACATTAGGAGAAAACAAGGCTGCTGCTGAATACGCAAGATCCTCTTACCAGCTCCGCAGGCAAGGGATTGGATCACTTGAGCAAACAGGAGGAGTGACATCATTTAAAGTATAACATCTAATGAGCCAGCGGGGCTCCCTTAAGCATTTAAATTGGTATATCATGCCTTTCATCATTTAAGCCTCTTCTTCCTTCTTGAACCCCTGGATGACAGGTATTTCCTCAGGCCACTTGAATAGCCTAGACAGTTAGCTGCCTGCCCAGGAGGCTGTGCACGAGAGAATTCTGTAGGACAGAAACACACCAACAGTAAGCCCAGCTTAACAAGGTGACAAACTTTGGGGAAGTCACTTGACTTTTCTGAGTCTTAAAAGGGACTAGTTGCATACATTAAAATAAAACAGAAAGGGCATCTGAGGTTTCAGCAAAGGGCTCCAGATGAGAGCCTGCATGTGATATGGGGGAGGTCTGCACCAGAAATCCTGACTTCCTGGCACAGAGTTCTCATTCACAGCTCTGAGTGTTGGGTACCTCAACTGGAACCAGCCCGAGGTACAATGATTCTCCCTTAAAACTGGAGCCTGGTCACAGACAGGAAACCTTTTCTCCCAGCTCTAGCTTAGCAAAGTTAAGACAGGATGACATTAAAAGATAACAAATAAAACTCTTACTCCAAACCCTGAAAAGCAAGAAAAAGAAACTGTCTAATTTCTGACTCTAGTTTTTGAAGCCAAGTATACTAGGAAAAGCCAATTGAGGAGGCAAACACACCTCTCCCCATCACAGGGAAGAGGTCTTCTACAAATTCATGGCAAATTCATCATGTTAAAAATGGATTTAAAATATCATATAATAATCGTACACCATACAGGTGCTGCAGGCCTTTCTCCCACCTGTCTCAGCTCCTTTGAATGGACAAGCTACAGGTAACAAATAACATCCTGAATCTCCTGAAGAAGAACATTTCTTTTCTTCTCTTTTTTAAGATGTTATTTATTTGACAGAGAGAGAGAGATCACAAGTAGGCAGAGAGGCAGGCAGAGAGAAAGAGGGGGAAGCAGGCTCCCTGCTGAGCTGAGAGCCCGAAGCGGGGCTCGATCGCAGGACCCTGAGATCATGACCTGAGCAGAAGACAGAGGCTTAACCCACTGAGACACCCAGGCGCCCCAAGAAGAATATTTCTTAAATTGTCTTTATTTTATTTTTAGAAGAATTTTATTTATTTATTTATTTGTCAGAGAAGCAGGGGGAGCAGAAGGGAGAGGGAGAGGGAGAAGCAGGCTCCCCACTGAGCAAGGAGCCTGATGTGGACTCAATCCCTAGACCCTGGGCTCATGACCTGAGACTTTTTTTTTTTTTCCCCAGTGTTCCAAGATTCACTGTTTATACACCACACCCAGTGCTCCATGCAATATGTGCCCTCCTGAATACCCACCACCAGGCTCATCCATCCCCCGACCCCCACCGTTCCAAAACCCTCAGTTTGTTTCTCAGAGTCCACAGTCTCTCTGGGTTCCTCATGACCTGAGCCTTAACCAACTGAGCCACCCGGGCATCCCAGATTGTTTTTATTTTAAGCATGGAACTGTAGGCGGCAAACATTTTGGCAACAGTCATAATGTACTTCTATTTACACATGTATTTGTTTACAGATAATTCCATTTGTTTACACTTCACTTTATTCATAAATGAAATGTCTCCCCACAAAAATCTCATAGATCATTCAACCCAGGACTCTGAGTCCAAACAAAATCACACGTATACCTAACACTGTTGATTCTACACAGTAGTACAGAAATGCACATTATTACTACCAGTAGTCATTGTAGTACCATCATCATCATCCTAAAACTCTTCTCCCCAACCCCCCCCCGTGTGGTTGGCTGTCTTATCTGGTTTCTTCCCCCGCCACCCTGGGAATCAGAGCCTTCTGCTAAAATTACTACCTTATCTGTTCTATCACCTTCTCCTGGTCTCCAAAAAGCAGGAAAGGAAACTGAGAACAAAGCTTTTCAAACACTTTGCTTGCTTTCCACCGAGGTAGCCCAAGTGACCCAGGTTACATAGTTTACTGTTTGATGCTCAGCCCCACACAGAAGTTCCACTAGGGCGATATTTCAAAGATTTCACAAACACCTCCCAAATGGACAGCATGGAGCCCCATTGTATTCGTTCAGAAGATGTCAGCCAAGGGCCAACACTCATGTGTGGGCTGACTGAGCACACACTAATTGTGACTAAGGCCATTTCCGCTCATTTCTGTTGTCACCCAGCCTGAAGGAATCAGCCAGGTATCTCCACCAGATCCTCAATGAGACATGTCTGGGCATCACTTCTCCTTCACTGTGTGGTCTTTTGGGTGCTTGATCACTGGTCTGTAAGAATCTCAATAGAACACGTGGGAATGGAAAAGAGGACAGGGAATATTCCCTCTCCCCATCTGCTTGTACACCAAATGGCTTCCCCACAGAGTCTTATAGGATATCCTCAACATAACTGGGGCTGTTTCCTCGACCCCCTCACTGTTCCCTGCACATAGTTGGCACTTAGGAAATACTGAACACATCTGGAAGGAACAAATCAACCTTATTAAAAGGTCCACTTTTTCAAAGCTCACAGACATTGTGGCAGCTTACACATGACCCGCCAGTGTGTGTAATACGTGCGTGTGTGCGCACGTGTGTGTGGCCATTTTAGACCCAGGCTCAAGAGACACTCAGTCCACACCTCCCAGCACCAAGAGCACACATTGTCCTTCCTGCCAACCAAGAAGCTATCTCATGATCTTGTTTCCTCTTGGAAAATGCTAAGAAAGAGGAACCAAACCCACGCTTTGGAAAAAAAAAAACACACACAAAAAAAACCTGTTTTTGTTTGTTTGACTTGCCACATCCTTCCCTCAATGGAAGGGCCTCAGAATGGAAAGGGACACACTAGGAAACGGGAAGCGTGGGCTGAGGGTGGAAACGCGCAGCTGTGACGTAGAAGCTTACCGGCCGGAGAGGAGCAGGGACAGGCGGTTGATGGGGGTCTCACCCTCCACAGCGTAAGTCTGCTCAGTAGCCAGCGTCAAGACCTGCTCCTCACAGCAGTGAACAATCTCCTTGTACACCTGCAGAGGCACCTGCAGGGGTAGATACAGCGTCTTGTAGAGGACGTCGAACTCCTCGGGGAGGGCGCGCCTGCGCAGCCGGTGTATCAGGTATGCCAGCTGGAGCAGGCAGGCGGTTGCCAGCAGGAAGCTCCAGAGGATGAGGTCCAGGCCGCAAGCATCCAACCAGCCCCACATCACGTAGCACACGTAGCCTGTGCCCAGGAAGCCGAAGAGGTAGAAGCATCCATACACCCCGCTGCCCCCCATGAAGCCCAGGAGCAAGAAGCAGTTGGCCAGATGGTAGACGGCCCCTTCCAGATCCCGCTTCCAGCCAACGCACACGGGGCCCTGCCAGAATAGCTGGCTCATGGTGCTGCTGTTAGCACTCATCTTCGGGGCGCCCCAAAGCCTTGCAGGGCTCTGAGACTGTTCCCACAGAGGAAATTCAGAAAGTGGATTAGTCAGTCCTCCCAGGAGTCTTCTCAGGTCCGGCTTCTCGCCACCAAGCCCACCTTTCCTGAGAGGACTGCTTCCAGTAGCTTTGGGAATAAATGGCAGAGCATAGTACACTTCATGGAGGATTTTTAAACTTGTTTTCCCCTCTCTCTTTCCTTCAGCAAGGCTCTGGTCCTCTCCGCAGAGCTCTGGCGAACTGACTCGGCTCCAGGTTTCCTAGGACAGTCTTCACATTTGGCTCTCAGCAGAAAACCTAACGTGTCCCGAGGCAAAGCTAGGACTCAGGGGCTGAAAACTTTAGCTGTGAGGGATATAGTGGCCACATCCTTCTCTGTTGTCCCCAACCAGAATGAGGAGAGCCCAGCACGGGAGGCACACTTGTGTTCCATTTGGAATGCGTCTCTCTTGGCACCGGAAGAAAGGGTGACCCCAGATGGATACCATGTTTGGAATTGGAATCCAAGAGGTACTGGCAGTGAGAAAAAACAGGCCAGGCACACAGGCAGGCTGGCAGAGCACTTAACTTATCTCCCCAGAGGACAAGACCTCGGAGCCAGGGAGGCAGGCAGTGGAGAACAAAGGAAAAGTGAGCCCAGAATTTACCACAACGCCTCAGGCAGGATACTGTTCAGGGTGCCTGTGGGGAGGGCTAGGGGCTCTCCTGAGATAGGCGGACACATCAAAGCAGGAAAGTAGGGGACTATTATAAGAAAAAATCCTAACAGTGAGAACTGGAAAAACCCTCAGAGGCCTTTATGAGGTCACATTATAAACATCACTAGGCATTTATTTGACAGCCATTAAACAAAAATGACTATGCAAAGCAGCTCTTTGAATTCTAAGCTGACTTGCCCCTGCATGTCTGGATCTAGTAATAGTTTATACAATGGTAATACATTCCTCAGACCATCACTTTACCCATTATTTGCAAATTATAATAACTGCCACCCATTAAATACCTACCAAGTGCCAGACTCTAGATACTTTACACATGTAATAGTCACCACACAACCCTTCCAAATAAGTATGTCCTCCTAGATCTGAAAGAAACTGAGGCTAATAGAGATAAGTTCCCATAGGCAGTAAGCGGTCCAGCCAGGATTTGATCCCAAGTCAGACCCACCACTGTGTGCCAAGTAGTTTGCACAGTAAGTGGAAATAGACTAGATCTATGACTCCCAACCCCACACACGCACCCCCCTCTCCGGAAATCTGATGACGTCCAAGGAACTTCTAGATGAACCTGGGGTCTGTTTTGGGTCATCAAAAAATAAATCTGGAATATGCAAACATTAAGACATGTCCCTCTGGCTTCCAAATGACTTCTTGATTTTTTTCCCGTGCTGCTAGTAAGTATTATCAGTATTCCTATTGCCACTGAGATTGGGGGAGGGGTGTGTATGGAGTTACTCAGTAACAATCTAGAACTATTTGAGTACTCAGTCCATAGGGACTTTTATTATACTGTTGATAACCTAACTAAAAATCGTCAGAAATTAGAAATTGGCAAATATGCCGAGGAGTAGAAGTTTCAACTCAACAAATATTTACTGGGTGCTTACTGTGAGCCAAGCACTTAGAGAATCAGATTCCTAAGAGCTTTCACTCTAACAAGGGAAAGATACCTCAGAAAACAATGGCAATTCAGTGTGTGAAGCACAATGACTGAGTTAAGTTTACGGAGAGGCGTCCACCTAGAAGGAAGGATAGTGTACAGGAAGGACGACGTAAGAGCTAACGATGGATTTGAGGCATAGGCATTGAATGAACTATGTAGGTAGAGGGAGAAGAGAATTCCTAGTGGTGAGTACAGCGGTAGCATAACCACAGAGTTTTGAAAATGCATGATGTTGAAGGAAGCCAGTTTTTTTTTCTTTTCTTTTCTTTTTAAGATTTTATTTATTTGTCAGAGAGAGAGAAAGAGAGCGCAAGCAGGTGGAGTGGCAGGCAGAGGCAGAGAGAGAAGCAGGCCCCCTGAGGAGCAAGGAGCCAGATGTGGGACTCAATCCCAGGACACTGGGGTCATGACCTGAGCCGAGGGCAGCGGCTTAACCGACTGAGCCGCCCAGGCGTCCCCTTTTTTCTTTCATTTTTTTAAGATTTTGTTTACTTATTTGAGAGAGAGGAGGGGAAAAGAGCAAGCAAGCGAGTAAGGGGTGGGGTGCAGAGAGGGAGAAGCAGACTCCCTGCTAAGCAGGGAGCCCGATGCAGGGCTCAATCCCAGGACCGAGAGATCAAGACCGGAGCCCAAGACAGACGCTTAACCGACTGAGCCACCCAGGTGCCCTCCTTTTTTCTTTTTTTTTTTTTTTAATTAAAATCAACTGACCAACAGATGTGTAATTTATTCCCTTCTTTCTAAAGTTGAGGGGGGAAAATCAGTGGTAAAGGAAAAGAGAGCACCTAGAGAAGGAAAGGCCCTGCCCACAATCTTCCTCA
The DNA here is from genome assembly GCF_922984935.1 of Meles meles. Taxonomy (NCBI): domain Eukaryota; kingdom Metazoa; phylum Chordata; class Mammalia; order Carnivora; family Mustelidae; genus Meles; species Meles meles. The sequence continues at coordinate 96,806,595 of NC_060069.1, read as the reverse complement.
TGGCAATGATCTGGATGTCATTTGAGCAGTAGAGTTTGGGGATTTCCATATGCTGCTTTTATGTCACCTGCTTGCCTCCCAACCAACCCACTGACTTTAGCAAGCAGCAGCTGTTCATCCCTCCACCTTAGTCATGCACCCAGAGCTGCCAGAGTGGTGATTCCTGCCAGCTGTGAGCCAGGAAATCAGAAGCAGGAAAGAAGAAGCAAAGGAGGCTCTGCCCAAGATAGAATTTCAAAGCAGGTCATCTTTCTCAGCAAGCCTGACCAATGGCCCCGCCCTGACCCATTAAAGAGACAGGCAGACCCGCTGTTATTCCCAGCCTCCCTTCTTTGTCAACCCACATATGTGCTCATCTGAGCATGCTAACATTTATCAAGTGGTTATTATTTCCTCATGTCATCCCATGGGATCTTTTTTTTTTTTAATGGAAGAAACAAACTCAGAGAGTTTAAGGAAGGTCACAGAGCTAGTATGTGAACTAAAGCGTAGGTCATTCAAATCGTATGTTCTGTGTGTTGTCCCATCTTGCTAGGTACCTTTGGGAGTTTATACGTATCCATATACAGGCTCCTTTATTGCTCCAGGGGATTTGACCCTGCTGCTGGGATATGTGTGTGTGTCTGTGTGTGTGGCATCATCAGTGTATTATCCTCACATGCTGCCTGCAGTGACAATGACATTGTTGCCTGAAGGATGGGACCTGTGATGGGAATACAACAAGGCCAAGTTGCAGCTTGTTTTAAAGCCACATTTGACAGGACAGCAAAAAAAAGTGTAAAAATGGTATGTTCTTTTTTAAAAATTAATTAATTTTTAAAGTTATCTCTAGACCCAACATGACCCTGAGATCAAGAGTTGCACGCTCTTCCAACTGAGCCAGCCAGATGCCCCCGAGTGGTAGGTTCTTATAAAGAGATCTGCAAACATGCAGATAGAAGCACAGTAGAAAACATTGGGGGAGAATAAAAGGGAACAAAGAGAAGTCACATCGTCACACCATTTGTTGAGTTGATTCAATTCAATAAGCATTTATTTAGTGCAAAGTATGTGCGGCAAGCACGGGGATATAAAGATGAGCAAGACAACTGTCACTTTCAAGGAACTATTGGTCTATCGAGGGAGACGGACCCAGAAATAATTGCAACCCAATGAAATATATTTGGGGGTCAAAGGAAGCCCTGATTGGGGAGAAAGAATTCAGAAAAAACATCACAGGGAAGGTGACATTTAAGCCGGCCTAAAAAGATGATGAGGTGTTCCCCAACTAGGAGGAGGGCATTCCAGGAAAGGAGAACAGAATGTGAAGTCAAGTCCAGAAGTAAAACAAAATACATGACATATTCTGGTAACAGAGGACAGCCTGCTATGGGTGAATCAGGAGGAACAGCAGGATACGAGGTAGGAAAGGCAGGTTGGGGCCAGATTATGAAGTCAGCTGGCTAACCTGCCTCTCCAAGGGATTCTGTGAACGATGGCTGGTCTGTGAGCTATTACTGGTCCATGATGAGATGAGGACAGAAACTGAGAGAATTGACATTTTCTATAGCAATTTGACAAACGGACTTACGGCCTTTTAATGCAATAAAGACTGGGCTTATAGAATATATGTGTTTTTTAAGCTGTATTTTCCCCAACTTCCTAGTCGTGGTTATTAATTGGAAAAAAGTAAACCACACAGAGTTTGAAAAACACTGAGCTTGAGATTAATCCTTTCCTAATATCTATTAAAATAGAACAGAGGCATGATCTGAGCTTTGGACACATACTGCCAAGTTGACTTTAGGCAGACACTACTGTTTGTCTGCCCTATAGCCATTCCCCATTTTTTCTTAGTTTATGGAACTGTGATTTTGCTTGGACAGTATGTTAAGGAAGGTGAGCTTTTCCCTCAGTTGCCAGAGCCTAAAATAAGACTGGTCAAAGCCAAGCACAATATCCTATTCCCCTCGGTGGCAAGTGCCTTAGGAGTGGGCATGTGACTAACGGGATATAAGAGGAAGTGTATGTGGGGCTTCTGGGAAAAAACTTCCTGACAGACAGTGAGAGGCTTGTTACTATCTTGGCTTGACCAGTGTAGTGCAGTGATGTAATGCTTGAAGCTACCATGAGATATGACATACCTAAGGAGGAGGATAAAGAACTGAAAAATAGAGTAAGTCACACTTCTCCAAAACTTTACTGAGCCAGTCTTGGATCTGGAACTCTCAACCTTCAGACTTCATGACAGGAGGTCAACTATATTTCTTGCTTAAGCACTGTAATTAGGCATTCTGGTACTTGCAGGTGAATGCTTCCGGATTCAGATCTCCCTTGGGATCTCCAGAAAGCCCACTCTTCAGGAAACAGTTCTCTGAACATCTGCTGATTGTTTTATTCTATGAAAACTTAACATCAGCCAACTTATTGTGCTCTACTAATAGGTTTCTCTAAAAAGTTTGAGTAAACTATGAGAGGAAATGCTCCTTTAAAACTCAATTTGAGGGATGCCTGGGTGGCTCACTGGGTTAAAGCCTCTGCCTTTGGCTCAGGTCATGATCCCAGGGTCCCACATCCGGCTCTCTTGCTTCGCCGGGAGCCTGCTTCCTTTCCCCTCTCTCTGCCTGTCTCTCTGACTACTTGTGATCTCTGTCAAATAAAAAACAAGAAACAACTCAATTTGACATTCAGGATGACTTAGTTGTTAAGTGAACAAGGTGGTTTAGTGGAAAACTGATTGCCTACTCAGTCCATTTATCCCTTTCTCCTTGTTACAGAATTCCAGTTTTGTGCTGATAACTATAATTACAAATGGATCCAAGGTGGGGGGAAGGGGTCCTGTTTAAGCCAATCAGCATAAGGCGTTCTGTTCAGCAACTATTACTGGTCCATAAAAATACATATAACCTAATTTGTCTCAATCAGACTTTTTAAAAAAGGGATTACATTGGGAATGCTTTCTCTCTTCTGTCAGACTTGAACAAGAAAGTACATGGTTTCATCAGTCCTGGAAGGAAGAGCTCTGAGATGAAAACAACTTGATTCTTGGATAATATCATTGAACCTATGACATCATTGCATCTAGAGCTTGCCCTAACTCTGGATTTCCAGACATATGAGTTTCTCTTGGTGAGGATTTTCTATTACTTGCTTTCAAAATCATCACAATCGACAGAGATGGAACTACCAGCTAGCAGTTTTTGATAGCTAAAGGAAACCCTGAGTAGTCACATATGCACTCGTTTCAGGAAAGTATCTTGGAATATTCATCATAGTACTGAGTATTCAACTTTTATGTTCACAGTTTATATACATATAGGTACTAGATTATAAGCTGAGAAGCTTAGAGTAAGACCGTATCTTACATCTTTGTTCACTACTTAGCACATAATTAGGCATATATTATGTCCCGAGTAGATGTTGAGTCAAATAGCCTCTCATCTCCTTGAGGGCAAGATGTATGTCTGATCTACACATGAATATTCAACACCTAGGGCAGTTACTTGCATATAACAGGCCTTAACTAGATATGAAATGTATGAACAACTATGAATATGTGATGTTTATATTAGATACTTGGTACAGGAAAGAACGTTCAGCTTGAACTCTACTGACCAAGACTCACATTCCAGGTCACCAGCTATTTGACCACAGTGACTTCCTTAAACTGAGTACCTCTCACCCGTAGAATGGGGATTGTGGTTCTTCCAGCAGCCTCACACCAGACCAATGAAACATACAGTTATCCTAAAGTAGGCCTTACTTAGGGTCCTGGTCCTATATTTTTTTAAAGATTTTATTTATTTGAGAGAGAGAAAAAGAGGGTATGAGGGGGAGGGGCAGAGTGAGGGGGAGAAGCAGACTCCTCGCCGAGTAGGGAGACCAATCCGGCACTTGATTCCAGGACCGTGCGATCATGACCTGGGCCAAAGGCAGATACTTAACCAACTGAGCCACCCAGGCATTCTCATGGTCCTATTCTTATCCACCTTTCAGTCAAATGTTTTAAGGATAGACAGAAATGATTAGAAAGAATGGTGCGACTGTGTCTGTATTGTTTGGGGATTACTGTGAATATCAAGGGCTTAGCAAAGATGTATGTCAGAATGTGGTGGTCACCTATTAGGAAGTGAACTTTTTCATTTTTCAAATTACTGTGGTAACATTTCTTACTATTACTATTATCAAAATGTTATGCGTAATTTTGGGGGAGGCTTAAGCACTACGGAAGGATGGGCAGAGGGTCTTGTGAGATATATTTTTAACTATGGCAGATGTTAAGAAGGGCGCTTTAGTTCCTTTACATATGTGAACATCTCAAACTGGCAAAGCTTGAAAAAACTAACCTTGCTAAGAACTTAGGGAAATAGACACCCTCAGATACAAAGGTGCAATGGGTAACCCCCCTCTAGAGATCAGTCTGGCAATACTCATCCAAAGCCTTGAAAACATGCATAGCGTCTGGCCCATCCTTAGCTAAGTGATTAGGAAGGGATCTGTAAAGAACTTCCTATGGAGGGGCGCCTGGGTGGCTCAGTGGGTTGGGACACTGCCTTCGGCTCAGGTCATGATCTCAGGGTCCTGGGATCAGGTCCTGCATCGGGCTCTCTGCTCAGCAGGGAGCCTGCTTCCCTCTCTCTCTCTCTCTGCCTACCTCTCTGTCTACTTGTGATCTCTCTCTGTCAAATAAATAAATAAATAAAATCTAAAAAGAACTTCCTATGGAAACTTCCAGTGCACTGTTATTATGAAGTGCCCCCCTCCAAAATAATAAAGTATATACATGCAGAAAGAGATGAATGGCAAAGTCACCAAAAAGTCATCCTATTATACACTGGTAGGATTTCAGGTGATTTCTTCCTTTCTTCCTTATATGTTTCCATAAAACCAACCACCAAAAAAATCAGAAATAATTTAGGCGTCAGGTATATGTCCTGTTCAAGACCGATACTCGATTCCACAAATGGTATCTGACATATAGCAAGCATTCTAAAAAGCATTTTGTTGAATGAATGATGGTACAAACAATAGGGAAATGGTTAAATTACAGTAAGCTCAGAATGGAGTCATACATATGAGGACTATAATCACAGCTGGTAAAATACATCAAGGGGGAAAAGTAATATTATGATTTCATTAAAAATATATAGCATAGAAAAATGACCTCATTTATTATCTTAAAACATGTATAAATACATAAAAGAAATTTGGAACAGCACACAGCAAAAATTAACACTGGGTGCTAAGTTTATAAATTTTTCCCCCCTTTTTGTAGTTCATGGCATATTCAAGCAGAATCTGGATGACCATCTGCCAAGGACTGGGTGTTTGGTGGGAAGTTGATTTTTATCTGTCTTAGGAGTCCAAGATTCCATTCTTCACCTAGAATACTCTGAAAGCTATAAAGTATCTCCTGAACATATTATATCCAAACAAATATTCAGGGGAAATATGAGTATAAAATCAAAGAACTAGAAAATGTTAATCAACATTAAATGCTAGATACTATGCCAGATCCATAGTATATACACCATTTTAGGTAGTACTCACAATCCTGTATAGTAAGTATTACCTTTATCCTTCCTTTTTTTCTTTCAGATGAGAAAAACAGACTGAAGAGGTTGTGACCTGTTGAACCTGTCTGTCATATTTCAAAGCCACGCTGTTAATTAACTAGAAGGAATCCTAAGGAATAACTTAATTCAGCTCCTTTATTTTATAAAAGAGGCAATTTTCCCATCACAGAATGATGTATGGACACCACATATTCTCTTATGTTCATCAGTAGTTTTTGTTGAGATTTGAAACTCAATTTACTTCAGGCAGAATACAACCTTGTTTCATTAGCCCATAAGCAGCTAACAGGACCGTGGGGTTGCTATAGTAAGCAAACCCCACTCTATGTTCTACCCCAGGTATCACTCTGTAGCAGAGCACTGAGCTATTTCATTGGTGACTTATCTGTCCTTGTCCAGCCTCTGGTCTGGGCCAGCTTCTAATCAATAAGAGACAATTATTTGGCCAGAAGGCATTAAACAAAGGATCCTAGTTTATCTTAAAATGCAACTAGACATCTACAGATTAATTATGCCATACAGTTAAGATCTTCCAAGCCAAGGCACCTAAATGTGGTCCAAAATCTAAACAAATAACTTACCCCAAAGAGAGAACTAGTGAAGAGTAACAATAATGATATAAAATATTAAGACTGAAAGCTTGTCCAGTTCTTGCCTTTAAGTAAGTTAAAAATAAAAAACAAAAACACTGACTGAGATGATATGGTTACCATACCCATTCTCAACTGGGTTATTTCCTTACTTCTATGCCCTTCATTTTGGAGATTTCACTGAGTGAGATCAGTACCTACTTTCTCCTTACAACAAATATCTAGAGTTCCCAGAATGACACACAGAAGAAATTAATATTTTAAGATTTTTAAAATACTATATCCTTAAAGAAAAATAAACAAATGCCATGTAAGGATGTGAGGAACACACAAAAAAAAACACACCTTAAGATTTCTGACCAGAGATATTTCCTTTTTTTTAATAAATTATACTTTTTCCATTTATCGAAGTTTCTCAAAGAATTCTCAAAACTACTGAATCTTCTTCATTCTTCAGGAATTATTCATTCACAGAGTAAACCTACAAAAAAAAATTTATATTAGAAAATTAGATTTCAAACATCATGCCAGACCTAGGGATTTAGAGAATTAAGACCACTGGAAATGAATCTCACCCAAGTACTCTTAGTTCTTAACTGTGGTTTAGAATAAAAACCTACAGTTTTAAACTCTAGTTTTGTCTAACTAAAAAACTATCACCGAAACTGTTCAATCCAGTACATTTTTCAATCTTCAGAAGTCTTTGTTAAAAACTATATATATTTATTTGCTAAAAAATATCTTCCCAAAAGGGCTAGGGCAGTTCATTTTCACAGATATTCAAGAGAAGAGATTTGCAAAGTCCTCCTTCTGATTCAAGTATGTTTGGCAAAGATCCACAAAGTGGAAGGCAGAAGGTCAGCTCTGTATCCAAGACACTTCCTGTGTAAAGTTACTCACTTTGACCCCAGGGGAAAAAATGAAATCCATTTAGAAATCAAAAAAGGAAAGTAGTAGAGGATAGGGTTGCTGGTTTAAGTCAATCAGTACCAGGCTTCTCTTGAGACCAAGACCTACCCCCATCCCCAGTCCCTATCCTGGAAGACAGAGAACAATGCTTAAAATGGTAAGTAATTTGGGCTAGCCAACTCTTCAGGCCCAATGCTAGTGCTTCTTCATCTAGTTATTAATCCCTGCATGTGGTTTAAGAAAAGATAAACCTCATCAACAATACAAACATCTAAACTCTCTTTACTAAAAGGCTCAAAGGAAGAATACACTTAAGGAAAGGATTGAGCAGGAACGTAAGCAGAAATGAAATTGAGCAGGAATGTAAGCAGAAATGATTGCTGTAAGAGACAGCAATCCATACCACTGTTACTTCTTCTGCCACTATGTATCAGGAGGAGCTAATCCTGAAAGCCCCTGGGTGTAAAACTCTTGGTTATATATGTGGATGTAAAGTTCTTGACAGAAGAGACCCTGTCTTTCTCATGCCAACATTTTCTAGTATTTAACAATAAATATCTATTGAATGAATAAAAGTTTGAATAGCAAGAAATGACACTTTTTCTGGACTTTCTTGGGATCATATTTTCATACATAATTAGGTGTGTGTATGTGAAATCAGCATATTTTAACCAACTATTAAGTTCTATTAAACAGTAAATAGAGTATCCTCACTGCTCAGTCCTTGTCCTTTAATTTTCTTTCAACAATTTTAGCCCCTAGACTGAGTTCTCAAGGTTCCTTCTGACTCCTAAAGTCAGAAAGATACTAGCTGCATTTCCTCTTTACATTTTTAAGCAGGTTCTCAGTTTCTCTAGTTTCTCTTGCAGTTTAAATAAAAAAAAAAGTCATAAGACAGAAGAAAGTGTCTAGAGTCACTACCATCATACACCTATTTTTCCCTAGGAGTAGTTTTCAAGTCTCTTCCTTTGCTATTATTAAATCTTTAGGTAGTTTATATTTAGCAGTATCTCTGCTACTTTTTCAGCTTAACCCAATGGTTCTTAAAGGGTATACATGAGTTAAAGGGTACACAGGAGTTTCTGAGTCAACAGGAAGAGATCAAGGCCTAGGGCATGTGAATTTTGGAAAACAGTCCTCAGGTGATTACAAAGTACACCTCTGGCTGAATGTAGCCTACTTTTATATTAAGTCCCAATGTACTAAATTAAAGGTACAATAAGACCTATCTTATTTATGATCTAACATTAAAATTTACAAAAAATTTTGAATTAAGTAAATTTTGTGATCATTACTGGGAAGATCTAGGTTTGCAAAAGTGTTTTTCCTTTATAGCTATCCTCAGAAAAATGTGATCTAACAGTCTAAGGGATATCCATTTAGTTAGGTTTATCTTATAACAGTGTAGACAGCCGTATTGGATTTTATAGCCAATGACCTGGTTATTGATAGATATATATATATACACACACACACACACACACACACATACCTACGCATTTCAACAATAGGTCTTTCCCTTTTTTAAGTTTTTAAAATTTTTATTTATTTGAGAAACAGAGTGAGAGAGAGAAAGAGACAGAGTGCGCGCACGCGCACGGGCTAGAGGAGGGGCAGAGGGAGAGGGAGAAGCAGGCTCCCTGCTGAGCAGGGAGCCCAATGTGGGGCTTGATCTCAGGCCCTGGGATCATGACCTGAGCTGAAAACAGCCATCGAACTGACTGAGCCACCCAGGCACCCCAACAATAGGTCTTTCTAATTTGCATTCATAATAAAGTTTCAGGACTGAAGATCAAGACTATGCGCAGTCCTAAAAATGAGTATGTTGGCAGTAAGATCTCATTAAATGCAAGGAATAAAGTGTAAAGCATCTGTGTTTTGGAGAACATAAAAGACCTAAACTCTAGTTTTAATTCCACCAGCTATCCATTTGTCACCTGAACAAGTTTTTTTTACTTCACTGTTCATCAATTTCCCAATGGGGGTTAGAGAAACAGGACACCTGGGACCAAAGGAGATCCAAACACCTGTTCCTTTTCCAAAAGCACTATCATGCTGAAATGAAAACATGACATCTGAATTCTAAGAAAGGCCCTATGTGGATTCAGATTGTTTCTCTCATAACCGGGATCCAAAAATATGTAATCAGGTCATATATTCAACAGAGCTCAACTGAATGTCTGCTATCCACAATTCCCAAGACACAGACTATCCCGTTCTGGTTTCTCTTAAATAGTTGACAACTTAAATTCTCTTAAATTTGTCAACAAATCCTATTTATACACCTGTCATTTAATCATCACAATGACTCTGTTACATAAACTAAGGTCCAGAAAGTGATGGACTTGCCCAAGACCACACAGTTATACATCAGGTCTTATAAGTCCAAAGTTCCTCCATTTTCTTCTACACACAAACAAAGTACATAAGAATCACTCTCACTCTCTGTCCCAATAATATAAAGAAAACTAGGATATCTTTGAGCCCTTGTGAATTTATGATAATTATCAGATCAGTTATAGCACCTCTGTGGTCCATGTGAAGTCCAAGAGAAGCTTCTGCTGCTCCTAAAATTAGCATTTTTAAAAATCACCTTTTTTATCAAGACAGGCTTGGCACTAATCAACAGTTTATACAACACCCTAGGAAGAGAGTTAGATTATGAACAAGGAAACCGTGTATAAATGTTAAGATTCTAGGTCTTTAAAAATAATCAAAAGGTATACTTAACTTTTAAAGAACACCCCCTGACATATATCCCCAAACTTACTTATTTTACAAAATGATTCACCATGGGATTTAAAGAAATCTAAAAGCCATTTAAGTATGTCATGTACACACAGAATACCATATACCATATATAAAATCCACCATACCATATATAAAATCCCAAAATGTATTACGGTTCTCTTTTTATAAATTAAAAAAATGAAACCCAGGGAGGATTAGTGTCCTGATGAATGTTAAATGTAGCTGAAGTAAAATACATGCTAAACTAGATGTCAGGAGAACCAAAATTAAAGCCTCAAGACTTTCATCCTAGACTATTCTCCACTACATAGTGATACTTCTTATCAGCTTGGAACAGGTTCCTTGTCCATCCTTTTTTATAGCTCCATGAGGAAGACTTGCCATATGTGAAATTCTAAAGAGGCAGAAGCGAGGTGAAAGGGAAAGAAACCAGGCTTTCTATTACTGTTACATTGGTATGTGACTTTGGCTTTATCTCTCAGCTATTATTAAGTTAAAAGCGGTGGTGTGGTGTGGATGTTGGGGGGTGAGAGGGGTAGGCAAAAAGCAAAGGAAGGAGAACTCACTTTGGGAGGACTCAGTTCTTTCTTTCTTTCTTTATTTAACAAACCTCTATTGAGAATCTACTACGTGCCAGCCATGGTTACAGGTCCTATGGATATGACAGTGAGTAAAGCAAAAAATTCTTACTTTCTCAGAGTTTATATTCTATTTGAAGTAAAGCAAAGCAGATAATAAGTAAATATCTAATATGCAAGCAGTGATGTTAAGAATAGGGTAGCCACTAGCTGAATGTGGTTATTCAAATTAATGTTAAGCTAAATATTCAGTTCTTCAGTTTTACTAGTCACATTTCAAGGGCTCAATAGCCACATATGGCTCCACATATAGCATAGTGAGAGTGAAGATACAGAATATTTTCATTATCACAGGAAGTTCTATAGGACAGTACTGGGATAGTGATGGGAAGGGATACTATTTCAGATGGAGTGTTGAGGCAAAGATTCTCTAAGAATGAGGCTTTTTTTTTTCTTTAAAGATTTTACTGAATTATAGAGAAAGAGAAAGAGAGAGAGAGAGAAAGCACAAGAAGGGGGAGGGGCAGAGAGAGAAGGAGCAGCAGACTCCCCACTAAGCAGGGAGCCCAATACAGGGCTCAATCCCAGGACTCCAGGATCATGACCTGAGCTGAAGGCAGACACTTAACAGACTGAGCCACCCAGGTACCTCATAAGGAGACTTTTGAACACAGACCTGACCGGAAGGAATTCAGGTGCTATCTGAAGAAAGAGCTTCCAAACAAATTATTTATGGTATTATTGTGTAATTTAAGGTCCTTTTTAGCATTAAAATTTGGATTCAGAGTTCTTAAAAAAAACAAAATGGTCTGGGGCACCTGGGTGGCTCAGTCCGTTAAGCTTCTGCTTTTGGCTCAGGTCATATCCCGTGGTCCTGGGTTTGAGCCCTGCATCGGGCTCTCTGCTCATAGGGGAAACTGCTTCAACCTCTCCCTCTGCCTACCTGTATGCTCTCTCTTTCTTTTCCTTTCTGTGTGACAAATGAATGAATGAATAAATAAATATCTTAAAAGAAAAAAAAGTCTGAGGTTGTAGTATGATTAGAAGCCTGGTACAAAAAAGTAGTGATAATTCCTTTTTTTTTTATACATAGAAGCAATGCTTCTATGTACTACTTACTCCCTACTTAAAAGTCCCTACTTAAGACCCACAACATCAGAAACAAGAAATAAAGAATATTTTCCTTTTAGTTCCTTTAAGTCAGACAACTGATTATTTTGGACTTCCTACACTATTATTCCTTCTGACTCTCAAGGCTTTTATCAAACCCTTTTGTGAAAGATCCACTGAATACCTCTCAGTTTATTAGCATCATTTACTCCCTATATTAGAAACTGAAAATTATTTTTAAGTGATACTTAAGCATCTTAGATTAGCCAGGTGAACTACCTTTTGAACAGAATGCTGCCCAAATGACTGCTCAATCTATAAAGCACAAATCTGAAGCAACAAGTCTATGTATTATCTTCCCAATCAGAAAGAATCTTGCTCACCATCTCATATCTTAAATCCCAGGGCTCTCATGCATTCCTTGTGGGCCTCAATCAGGTGTCCACAGTGTTCTTCTCCTTTCTCAATGATGCTATAAAACAAATTGTACTTGTTATCTAACAAAGCAGGCATTAAACACATTAGTAGTAAGTAAGCATGCATGATAGTGATGGGGAGTGAGGCAGAACATGGGTCTGATGGAATGCAGCTGGGGTTAAAAAAGAAAAAAAGGCTACTACACCAAATGGCTTTGTTTTTATTGGCTCTTGTGATACTTCCATGCCCATAAAGATGTTTCACAGATAACTAGTTTTTAGGGAGAATCTAATTAGAAGAAATAATTATGCTTAATATTGCCTCTAGTTCATATCCAAGGAACAAAACAGTTCTCTAATGAAATAAACCATCTGAATACAATATCCACCGTAAACGAAGGACAGAGAGAAGAACTTAATTTTTTGCCTAGTACAGAGGAATTAAATTTTTTATTCTGCCCTACATTCAAATAGACCTAAATAAATCTTCTCATCACAATACACCCCAAAACATTCAAACAGCAAGATCTGGCAGCCAACAGCATCCTGATGAGCCTCCCTCTTGATGACCAAAGAACTTTTTATTTGTAAAATTCACAAACTAAAACTTAGGACCACACAGCTTTATTTCTAGGGCCTGAAAATGTAATTTTAGCAAAGATCAAGTTAAGCCAAGTTCAATTATTAAAAAAAAAACAAACCTGACTGCTAACTACAGGTATATGGGCATACTGGTCTGAAGCAATTAACACAAAAACAATTTGAAGGTTAAGTTTTCCTTCTTTAAAGATCCAAATCCTATACATCCTTCAAACGGCTCAAGGGCTGCCTGCAAATGAATAAATGCTTGGGGTAGCGAGCTCCCTATGAAGGTAATAGCTAGCAAGGCACTTGTGTGGCTTGAATCATTAACCCTTACAGTAATCCTAGATAGAGGTGGATATTTTTATTAAGCCCATTTCGCACAATTTCCTCTAAGTCACATAGCGGGTGGACCAGAATTCAAACCTTGACTCTGGATCCCAGGCTCTTAATCATGACAGCACACTACCTTTAGATTCAATGAGCACTTACCAGATTGTAGTCTTTCAATTCACCTTTCACAGTATTATTTGCAAAGTACTGAGTATTAATAAAAAGCACTAAGCTCCTACAATTATTAACCCCATTATGCCACTTTTTATTATTTTTATAGGAGGACAAAAAGGGGCTGGAGGAAGAGGTGTACATTCATTTTCTGAGCATCGAGGCTTGCTCCACAACACAGGCTGTATAAAATTAGTACAAACAAAACCTTTTGTGCGTTGATAGTAATTTAGATGTCCTATTCTGAACACTGTCACCAACGTCATAGTCTGATCTTTAATTCATCTACCCAAAGAACAGGGAGAGGCAGGGGGAACTCTTCAGTACTTTAAGAAATGTACCCTGTCCTACTGTGCCAAACTTTACCAGAACATTTTTACTCTTTGATCTTGCCAAATTTTCTATCACAGCCTATACCACGTGGTAACAGCAATCTTAGTATATGTCTCCATTAATTTTAAGCTCCTTTAAATCAAGTAGCATCTTTATTTCTATGTCTTTAGTAGACCTAAGGCAGTGCTTGACACGTAACAGATACTCAAACACCCCTTGCAGGAAAGGATGACTAAGTGAAGCGAGCCTGGTTCAATCTGACCTCTCTCTTAACCTTTCATCCATGTTTCCGGTCTGGGCTATGGGCTCAATCGAGACAGCTGACCCATACCCTACAGGGCCCTGTTAACTCTCAAGAGCGCAGTACCGAGAAACTCCTAGCCCAGGGCCAGGCAGGGCACAAAGGCACCGGAAGGCGGCGCGCGGGGCCTGGCCGCCGCCCCATCCCCGCTGGCGCACTGACCAAGCATCGCGGGCCTTCTTGGTCTCCGGGCAGGCGCAGCAGGGCTTCAGCGGCTTTTTCTCCTGCGAGTCAGACGGGGCAGGGCTTGCGGCCGCCAGACCTGGCATCTTTGAAGCCTAAAGCAGCAGCTAGCACCACCAACCTACACTCTCCCAGGCTTGGCTAACGCCGATTCGCCTGCAGTCACTTCTGGCAGCGGGGCTACAAGGGACAGGAAGTCCCGCCTCTCTCAAACAGGGAGGGAAACTAGCGCCTGCGCAGGAGAGGCTAAATGGAAGTATTAAAGCGAGGCGCCTCTTCAGCGCAGGCGTAGAGAGGCGGAGTGAAAGGGCAAAGTTTGTCGGTCAATTTGGGAAGACTCGAAAAGGAAGAGCGGAGTAAGTTAACACATACTTCTTAACCTGTTCGCCCAACAGTGGAAGATCGAAGCCGAGGAAGGTGAAATGACTTGTCCACGCTCAACAAGAGAAACCACTAACGAGAACCAGCACACCCCCCCCCCCCCCAGTAACGTATTAGTTCCGCAGGTTTCCTGTTGTATTATCTGCCCTCTCCTCCCCTGCTGTTGTATAATCTGCCCTCTCTCTCCCCATCCTCACCTCCACCTCCGTCTTTTTCTGATTTAGTTAAAAGTGTTCAGCAAAGACATTTGGACAATGCAATCCACAAGTGTGGGGAAGAAAATTCTAATACTCATACGGTATCCCATACGCGTTAAATTATTAACGAATTGGTGTTTATAGCTGCCTTTCTGATTTGATTTCAGTATGAATTGTTCACTCATAGGGCAAATATACCAGTTAAAACATTTGAAAAAGACTTTTTTCCTTGGTTCTCGAATTCGATTAGATATATGTGAACTGGTGCCTACTATGTTTTTTGTTTTTTTCCCCTGCAGAGAGTTGTTGGAGAAAGGGAGTGAACTTATTTTTTAAAGCGGGGCTTCAAGGCATTGTTCAAATAGCTGCCTAGTGATTGATATTTTGGGTAATCAAACTTTCAGTATCACCTAACCAAGGTTTGTTGCTGTATTTTAGGGATTTAGATCAGGGAATCCATTGATTGACTGTGAACTGGTGCTACATAGAAGTAATTTCTCTCTCTTTTTAAAAAAGATCTTATTTATTTGAAAGAGAAAGAGCATATGAGAAGGAGGAGGGTCAGAGGGAGAATTAGACTCCCTGCTGAGCAGGGAACCTGATGTGGGACTGGATCCTGGGACTCCAGGATCAAGACCTGAGCTGACAGCAGTCGCTTAACAGGCTGAGACACCCAGGCACCCTAGAAGTAAATAATTTCTCTATGTGTATTTTCCAGATTACCAAAACCATCCCCATTTTATCATCTAAAAACTTTTTTTTTTTCAAAGATTTTATTTATTTATTTGACAGAGATCACAAGGAGGCAGAGAGGCAGGCAGAGAGAGATCACAAGGAGGCAGAGAGGCAGGCAGAGAGAGATCACAAGGAGGCAGAGAGGCAGGCAGAGAGAGATCACAAGGAGGCAGAGAGGCAGGCAGAGAGAGATCACAAGGAGGCAGAGAGGCAGGCAGAGAGAGATCACAAGGAGGCAGAGAGGCAGGCAGAGAGAGAGACAGAGAGAGAGGAGGAAGCAGGCTCCCTGCCAAGCAGAGAGCCCGATGCGGGGCTTGATCCCAGGACCCTGAGAACATGACCTGAGCCAAAGGCAGAGGTTTAACCCACCGAGCCATCCAGGCGCCCCTCATCTAAAAACTTTTAATGGGCATGATTTTTACTTCATTATGGATTGGTATGTTTAAAAATGCAATGTATAGTCCTTATGTTCTCCTAAAATAACCCTTATCTACCATTATCAGTTCTTTCAACTAGGTGTTCACTACTTTTGTTTAATATCTTGCTATTTAAACAGTGCTTCTTGGTCTACCAACATCAACATCAGTTGGAAAGGTAATGTACAATAAACGTGGCTGCACAAGAGAAAACAAATGGAAGAAAATTAAACACCACATGAAAATGTGGGGCCCTGGATGCATTAAAGGAGTACATGTGAAAGGTCAAACTAAGAAATTAATAGAAGGTAGTGAAAATAGAGGAGCATATATATATATATATTTTTTCTTTTTTTATTAATCATCCCAATTTTAGGGCACCTGGCTGGCTCATTTAGTGGAGCGTTCCACTCTTGATTTCTGGGTCATGAGTTCAGACCCCACATTGGGTGTAGAGATTACTTAAAAATAAAATCTTTATAGCCAGCAGACACATGAAAAAGTGCTCAACATCACTCGGCATCAGGGAAATACAAATCAAAACCACAATGAGATACCACCTCACACCAGTCAGAATGGCTAAAATTAACAAGTTAGGAAATGACAGATGTTGGCGAGGATGCAGAGATAGGAGAACCCTCCTACACTGTTGGTGAGAATGAAAGCTGGTGCAGCCACTCTGGAAAACAGTATGGAGATTCCTCAAAAAGTTGAAAATAGAGCTACTCTATGACTCAGCAATTGCATTACTGGTTATTTATGCTAAAGGTACAAATATAATGATCTGAAGGGGCACGTGTACCAGAATGTTTATAGTAGCAATGTCCACAATAGCCAAACTATGGAAAGAACCTCGATGTCCATCAAAAGATGAATGGAGAAAGAAGGTGTGGTGTATATCTACAACGGAATACTATGCAGCCATCAAAAGAAACGAGATCTTGCCATTTACAGTAATGTGGATGGAACTAGAGGGTATTATGCTGAGCGAAATAAGACAATCAGAGAAAGAAAATTATGTGATCTCTCTGATAGGAGGAATTTGAGAGGCAGGGTGGGAGGTCATGGTGGGTAGGGAAGGAAAAAATGAAACAAGATGGGATCGGGAGGGCGATAAACCATAAGAGACTCTTTTTTTTTTTTTTTTTTTTTAAAGATTTTATTTATTTATTTGACAGAGAGAGAGATCACAAGTAGGCAGAGAGGCAGGCAGAGAGAGAGGAGGAAGCAGGCTCCCTGCGGAGCAGAGAGCCCGATGTGGGGCTCGATCCCAGGACCCTGAGATCATGACTTGAGCCGAAGGCAGCGGCTTAATCCACTGAGCCACCCAGGTGCCCCATAAGAGACTCTTAATCTCACGAAACGAACTGAGGGTTGTTGGGAAGACGGGGGGTATATGGACAGTGGGGAGGGTATGTGCTATGGTGAGTGCTATGAAATGGGTAAGACTGATGATTCACAGACCTGTACCCCTGAAGCAAATAATAATGTTAAATAAAAACACAATCTTAAAAACAATCATCCAACCTTAATAGTATGTCTGTTACTTAAGACCCCAAAATACATTAATGTAAAGTTGGTTGGGGGTTATCTTTATACTGAAGACTGGGGGTACAACCTATTTGACAACATCAGAAACACAGATTGTCAACACAAATTGAACAAACCATTTAGAATTTCTAAAAGTAAAGAGTTTTATCTGAGCCCAAGTTAAAATAGCTGCGCAGGAAGCACACTCTTCACAGGGAAGAAAGTACTCTGGAGAATAAACAGTTTCTACGGAGTTGCATACTTTTTTACATCTTGTAAAAGCTCAATAGACTATAGGTTAGTGTATAGGCAGGAATTACGAGTTCTATTATAAAGAATGTAGGGAACAGGAGTGTTGATTGATATCTCAAGGACAAGAGCGTTTTCCTTTTGGCTACCTTTCCTTAGGCTACACAAGCACATGTACAATAAATGTCGCAGGCTGTAAATCAGGCTATTGTTTTGAACAAAATTGATGTGCAGTCATGCTAACTTAGAAAGAAATCTAAAATGGCTTCCCTTGTATATCAGGCCTTTAAAGAGTTTTTGTCTCATCATAAGTTAAAAAAAAAAAAAGATAATTACATCAAAACAACAGCTTGATGTTTTCCATAGCAGAGATTAATTAAAGAAGCCATTAGACCGATGTGGCACTAATGCTGCAGTGGCCTACCTTAAGCAAACCAAAAATTGAGCCTATAAATACTTCAAGGTTACAAAATCAAAATGCTAAGGACAACCATTCACAAACAGCCAACTAAAAGTTAAGCTGTAGCCAGTCAATAATTGGCTTTTCTTCTGCCTTTTCTCTCTCTGAGGGAAGACTCACTGAGCTCTTGTCAGTGGAGCAAGTGTTCCTAACCATTTCTGCTGTCCAATTTGTACCAATTTTTGTTCAAACTCTTAAATTTTTATTATGCCTCAATTGATCTTTCAATAGAGACTATAGAATATAAAATTAACGGATAGATGATGAATTGGTCAAAGATACTTGAAATATCTAAATCCAACAAGGTATTGAAGTCTAGAATAATTAAGAAACATAAAAAGTAACAATAAGAGAATAGCAACCTCAATAGAGATATGGAAAAGGGATATGAACAGACAGTATAGAGGAGCAGAAATGTTCAAGCAACTTTTTTGTTTGCCTATTTACTGCAAGAAGATAGGTAAAATATATAGAAGAAAAACCTGAAGCCAACACTTATAAAAAGAACTACGAGTATAAATCATAGATATGGAAAACAAAACAGTGAAGAATCATTTTAGACCCATTAGACTGACAAATATTAGAAAGCTGAATAATGCCAAGTACTTGTAAGGATGCAGGAATCCTTCCAGGTTACTGTTGGGAATGTGGAATGGTTCTTCCATTTTGGAGGGCAGTTGAGCAGTATCCAGTTAATTTAAGAGTGGGTGTATATTCTGTGACTCAGCAATTCTGTTTCTGGCTCTGTATTCCAAAGACTTTCCAGCAAGTCCATAAGGGAACATATATGGGGATAATTGTCACAGCTTGTTTATAGGGCAGAGGATTGGAGGCAATGCAGGCATTCATCACTGTGAGGGTGGTTAGGGAAATGTAGCATACTGGGCACATACTAGAAGAAACTGACAACATAAAGTAACATGGACAAATTTTTTCAAGAGTGTGGGTAGTGAAAGTAAGAGAATAGGTATGTACCGCAATACCATTTACATAAATTTAAAGAAGAGGGGTACAAAACCCAAAAGTACACGTAAGAGAGCAGATGTGTAAAAAGACTTGCTTTAAACAGAATGGCTGTTTATGAAGAAAAGTGGGGGAAGAGAATGGGGATAAATGCCAATAAAGTGATCTTACAGGGACCAATGATGACAATGGGTCATGAACAGAGCAGGATTGAGAAGCCAATTATCCACATTTGAAAAACAAGGGAAACTATCCTAGTAGTGCCCCACTAAATGCAACTTGGAAAACACTGCTTCATGGGGTAGGAATTGAATTTAATGATTTTGATGTCCTCTTTCACTACCCTTGTAGGTGGTGTGAAACAAGGTAAGTTTTATTCTAAGAGCTCTAGCCATATCCTTGCTTTTAAGTAAAAATAATCATTTTGTTATAAGTACATATTGTGAATTTGTAGTTGATGTGCTATGATCTTGTCATACTCATTTTGGTGCCCCAACAGTAGTTAGCAGGTGGTAGACACAGCATAAAGTTTTATTCAGACAAATTCTTCCCAAGAAAGCTTTATTTTGCCCTGTTGCCACAAAGAATCTTGAAGTATTTTCCCCCATAGATCTATTTTAAATAAGGAGAAAGACAAAAAAGTGTTGTTTGAACGGATGTTTCCCTCTAGTACTGTCCAATAACTCTCATATTGGCACTGATGATTCTTAATAGAAAAACCAGATTTGTAAGAAGGGCTCACTTAGAATGTAAAAGTGGTTGAAATGGCAGCATAATCTTCAACTGTGATGTTCCACACATGAAGAGTTTGTAAACCATCATTTGGTCTTCATAGGAGTTGAGCTTATTATTTACATTATAGATGAGAACATTGAGAGATGGACAGGATTTGTTCAAGGTCACATAACTTGTAAGTGGTAGGCCAGAGGCTCAACATCTTCTCCCTCTAAGGTCTATGCTCTATCTACTATCCCACTTAATTTGTCTAAATGCAAGGGGAATATTTCTTGTTTTTAGATTAATCATTGATTTCCATTTAATTTGTTACTGAACTTTTGTGTCTAGGAAATCAACAAGGAATAAAAGAAAAGTAAGAGAATTTAGGGAGTTAAGAAAATTGAGATAAATTGTAGATGTAGATTATAGACAAACATACTCAAACAGTTTCTGCAATTGAGAAAAGATTTTTCTTGACCACTGTCCTTCCTTGCTTCAGTGAAGAAAGGATACTGCAGTGACAACACTCTGTGACTTCCTGTGGGTTAGCTAGTATTCGCAGGCCTCAGGCAAAGAAGTTGGGTAACAGCCCCAAAGAAGTTGGGTAGCAACAGGCTGTGTTCCAAATATTAGCAAGATCTTAGTTCCTGGGGCGCCTGGGTGGCTCAGTGGGTTAAGCCTCTGCCTTTGGCTCGGGTCATGATCTCAGGGTCCTGGGCTCGAGCCCAGCCCAATATTGGGCTCTCTGCTCAGAGGGAGCCTGCTTCCCCCTGTCTCTGCCTGCCTCTCTGCCTACTTGTGATCTTTATCTCTCTCAAATAAATGAATAAAATCTTTAAAAAAAAAATCTTAGTTTCCTCCCTGAGCATTGTGACTCTCTCTCTCTCTTTTTTTTTAAAAGATTTTATTTATGTATTTGACAGAGATCACAAGTAAGCAGAGAGGCAGGCAGAGTGGGGGAGGCAGGCTTCCTGCTGAGCAGAGAGCCTGACATGGGGCTCAATCCAGGGACCCTGGGATTGTGACCTGAGCTGAAGGAGAGGCCTTAACCCACTGAGCCACCAAGATGCCCCATGACTCTTTTAAAAAAAATTTATTTTATTTGAATTCAATTAATTAACATATAGTGTATTATTAGTTTCAGAGATAGAGTTCTGTGACTCATCAGTTGAGCACTGTTGCTTAAAACCCTCCAACAACTGGTACTTCACGATAAAATATTCCCCTGCCCTTGGAAAAAAAAAAGACCAAAAGATAATCCTTTCCAAAGTGAAATATTTAGTTATTTATATCCAGTTACTTACCTCTCGTTTCAGAATGGTACCATTACCCTACACATGTAGGTTGCTTTTTCTTCTGCCTTTTAAGTTATGAAGAGGTAAGCTTTAAGGTTAATGATTGGTTTTAACACAAACACCACTTTTTACTTTTTCTTACTTGGTCTAAGTGTCTTTAGGCTTGTGGGATTGTTAGAGTAGGTGGTTAGTTAGGTTCTAACAGGATCCCAAGAGGCCAGCACTGAGGAAGTCATGGCCAGCTACTGGGAAAGTCAGAGACCCCTCCTGGCAGCACTCCACAAGAAGCCAGGTCTAACCAGACAGGCCCAAGATGGTGGATGCCATGACAGGGAACCCCTGACCAAATTAGGAAGAAAAACTGTGAAACACTGCTTCCCACCCCAAGTAGTAAATATTTTGCCTCTTGGTTAATAACGGTCACTAAAAGATAGAAACTGAAACCCCCATGGCACGCATTGCTCTTGCTATCGTTCTTGCTCTCATATCGCCACAGGGTACTTTTTACTTTAATAAACTCTCCCGCTTCTGTTACTCATCCACTGTGCTGCCTGTCTGTTCTTGAATTCCTTCTCGTGACAAGACCAAGAACCTTGTGTAACTCCTTCAGTTCTGGCTGGGTCATTGGCTCAGGAATCAAGGTCTCTCCTACTCACCCAGCAACAAGATAGCCTTAGTCTTAAAGGAAAAGTAGGAGTATAAAACAATGACATTTAGTGTTTCCCATTCTCCCCCAAGAAAATCTCAAAAAACCACTTCTCCCAAGAAAAACACGACAGTTTTGGAGTTGTAACTGGAGATTAAATTGAGAGAAGGTGCCATGTGGAGACTAAATAATGAAGGATTACATGAACCATCTGTTTTACGGAGCAACTCTGAGGTTGGTTTGATTAGCATCTTTCGTTTCAAGTTCTCGCTTCCAATTCTGATTCTAACCAGCAATATTTTACTATTTTAAGCGTGGAGCTCTTTGTTATTGCTGTTGTAATTGCTATATTAATAGGCAGCTAAGGTTGAAACGGTGACTATAATGGACTTCTTTATAGTAGAGTGAATATGTTATTGTGTGGTACTGAATGGAAGCATAACCTATGAATGCCACCAAGCCGTCATTCTGTGGATGACAGCCCTGGTAATGTAACAAGCAACAACTAAGGAAATGCTTTCTGAAATCCAACCATGACGAAAGTGCTTAGCTATTTTTCATGCCTAACTAATTCCACGTGTGGAGCCTTTACCAAGCAAGGGTAGGAAGTAGATGTTGGTAGAGGAGTGACACCATATGCTGAGAGAGAAGAATTACAAGGCTTGAATTCTCACTTCTCTAGTTAGTAAGTTCAGAGGTAATTTTATATAGTATTTACATTTCTGCCTGTGGGGGAAAAAAGCTTTCCAATTTCCACAGGTAAATATGGACTATATATCATGTTCTATAGCTTTTTAGGAACTCTGAAGGGTTTGAAACTTTACCCTATTTGCCCACTACAGTCCCATGAGTGCTAGTAGAAGCCATTAAACTACTAGGTCAGAGGTAAAGGGTAATTTATTACTTACAGCTGTAGCAATGGTGTATCAGCATTTTTGTGTCAGTTCACTGAGCCCTAATTCCCACAGGGTGATGTGAAGAAGGCCGAATGACATCTGCATACACACTGGGTTACATTACAGGAAACAAATAGTGAGCTTAGGAAACCCAAATCTTTACTAATGGGTGGTAAGAACAGCTGCCCTTTGCTCAAAGGGAGACTGATTGTTTTTTCTTTCTAAAGGTTTTCATTTATTTGAGAGAGCGCGAAAGAGTGAGAGCATGAGTAGGGTGAGGGGCAGAGGGAGAAGCAGACTCCTCACTGAGCAGGGAGCCCGATGTGGGACTCAATCCTGTGACTCTGGGATCATGACCTGAGCCAATGCCAGACGCTTAACCACTGAGCTGCCCAGGAGACTGACTTCTAGGGCTCTATGCAAACCTGCTCTTTGCTCTAGAAGTGCAAGAATTACTGTATTGTCCAAGGTTGTTTCCTACCCAAAGGAACAAGGGCAGAGAGTATCCCCCTTAAAAGATAAGCAGAAACACGGCCAACTGTCTTCCAACATGGAAAAATCTAATCTAATGATTTTTTTTTACTAACTAGCACTCCTCTACAATATCAAAGTTACAAGTAAACTGCAAGATACCATGTAATTTCATAAAGACTGCACATTGTTTCTTGCTGTGTAGCATTACCAAAAACCTAGTGGTAATAGACGTTTATTATCTCGGTTTTTAGAGTTAGGAATCTAGGCATGGCTTAAGTAGCTCCTCCAGGGTCTCAGACTGCAATGAAGATGCTCGGTGAGACTGTGATCTTATCTAAGGTTCTAACGAGGAAGGATATGCTTTTAATCTCACTCAGGTTGTTGGCTGAGTTCAGTTTCTGGAGTGGCAGGATTGAAGGTTTTGGTTTCTTGCTATGGGTTGGAGGTTGCCCTCAGCTTCAAGAGGCTCCATTCCTTGTTATGTGGGATTCCCCAACATGGCCACTTGCTTCCTTCAAGCAAGGGAGAGAGTAAGCAATTCCAGTAAAATGGATTGTACTGTCTACATAAGACAATCACATAGTCACATATATCTCCTCACATTTGATGTACTCTATTGGTTAATGTCTTCTAGTGTATTTATGGAAGAGGCTGGTTGTTGGCTACTGAAGATAATTTATGGGATTCAGTGAGGAGAAGTCTTTCTAAGGAGGGGATATTTTAGCTGAGAACTCTAATGAGGAGTCAGCAGTGAGGTGGGCAACAGGGATGAGGAACATTCTGGGAAGAAGGGACAGAAAATGGGAAATGTAGCTATGCCCACAGACAGAAAAATATTATTATACCATTAAACATTGTATTTTGTTTCTGTGTCTGTTTTCTCCATCATTCAGTAAGCTGTACAAATTATCTCAGAATCTTCAACACCTATTTTATAGTAGATAGTATATTTGTTTAATAAATGGATGGATTTTTCATTTACGAATCATTTTATTAAGTTTTCATTTATCAGGAACTTCAGAGATACAAAATAATCATGTGAAGGCCTGCACCCACAATGAACTCACAGTCGTGCAGAGCAGAGTTGCGAATAATTACTAATTCAAGGTGGTCCATGCTATTGGCACTGCTATAGTTTTGGAAGAAAGAATGAAGCATCACTCTTTTAGGGGGATTTGAGAAAGCTACATAAAGTTAGCACTGAGTCTTCAAGGATACCTAAATTAGTTGAGGTGCATAAATAAGAAAAGGCATATTAGGCAAAGGAATCAGCTTGAGCAAGGGCTTGGGAGTGACAAAGCATATGGCTGGTTTGTAAAACCCCCAAGAAATTTACAAGTAAACAAAACCAGGAGTATGTGTGGAAAGAGGGATAGCAGGCCTGTAGGCTTATTCAGTGTGTCAATGGATCACATCAAAAGGACAAAGAAGTCAACTCTAAGGTGTGCCACTAGCCTAACAGAATTTGAGTATCATAAATAATAATAATGGTTTAAAACATATCAGATATATAAAATGTATGCGTTCCTAGTGATACCAACCAAACAAAACCTTACTGGTTAATATTGGAGGTTGCTAAGGCACCAACTCATTTTTCTGAAATTTTGTAATTAAAGGGGAAAACCACAGCATTTATGCAGTGTTTCTTCTAGGATCCGTCTATTTCAGGAAAACCAATGAGTTGGTGAAAAAAAAAATTTTTTTAAAGATTCTTATTTGAGAGAGAGATGACAAGAGAGAGAATAAGGGTGCTAAGGGACTGAGGGAGAAGCAGACTCCCCATGTGGGGCTCCATCCTAGACTCCAAGATAATGACCTGAGCTGAAGGCAGGAAGACCCTTAACCTACTGAGCCACCCAGGTGCCCTAGAGAGGTTTTTTTTTTGTTTTTTTTTTTTTTTAATAGAAGAATCCCAGATAATAGAGAAAATCATTGAAAGTGTTAAAAATCTACTGTTATACGACTTAAGAACTATGCCAAAATGCAATGTGAAGATTTTTTTTTTTTTTGGATCTTTTGATAGGAAAAAAAACAAATGACATTTTGGCTTTAACCAGGTTAATTTGAATATGTAGTGAGTATTAGATGACATGAAGGAATTATTAATTTTGTTAGATGTGAAGGTGTTTAGGTGGTGAAGGTAAAAAATCCGTATCAGTTTGAGATGCGTATTAATTTAAGGGTAAAATAATGTCTGGGATTTGTTTCAAAATACTCAAGCATAGAGTTGGGGAAGGGATGAAATTAGATTGGCAAAATGTTAAGTGCTGATTCTTGGTGATGGGTACGTGAGGGTTATTAAAAGTGGATTCACTTTTGCCTGTTTAAAATTTTCCTTAATAGTTTTAAAAAGCAGAACAAGCCCCGCAGAAAGGGGATGTCCGAAATGAAAGACCCCCAACTATTCTAGAAGGTTCTAAGATTTCACAGATATTTCCGAAAGTTGTGAACTGTAATTCCCAAATCGCTGCTGGATTTGAGCACTGGACTCTGGCTCTCGGGGTCTGAACCCAGGGTAGGTGGTTGAGGGCTCACGTCAGTTTTGGGAGTGCTATGGGAAGGTAGGACGTCTTTCCCCAGCCCAGCGGCCTCCCCGCCTCAAGCATGCCCTCTTTTCAATCTTTCTTCCTCCTAGGCCCACATGCCCTTCCCTCCCGTACGCCTTTGGGTGCTTCTCTTTTCCCCGCCCCCAACCTTCCTCGCCAGCGCCTAGCCCCACCCATCCCTTTTTCGGACCCTACCTGTCCTCTCCCACGCCAGGCCCACCCCTTCCGTTTCAAGGCCCGCCCACGTATTCGCCCCGCCCTCCCTCTCGTGCTCCTCGCCCCGCCCTCCCTCTCGTGCTCCTCGCCCCGCCCCTTACCTCCACGCTGAGGAGGAGGTTACCATAGCCACCGTGCACACGGCAGCTACGCGTCCCTAGTTGGTCCCCGGCTGGCCGGAGGGAAGAGGCGACACCATGAGCCATGTGGTGACTATCGAGGAGCCCCAGGCCAACCTGCAGGTGTCTCAGACCCGGTGCGGGGTGAGGTCGAGGGCCTGGGGCAACGTCTCTTCCAGTCGACAGTATGATTTTCTGTACGGTAAGGGTGGAACCAGACTTCCCTCCGGAGTTACTGACTCCTGGGCTAGGTGGGCTTCGGGACGGTGGGACCGGGCCAGGGGCCCGGTGAGCGGAAGATGAGCCTCAGGTCAGTTCCCTTGTCCGCGGTTATCCTTTGTTGGTGGGGAGCATCTCCGAGCTCCCAGGTGGCGGTGCTTTCCGTGCGCGTTGGCAGCCCCAGGTGTGCTCAGCGTGTCTGAGCACCGCGCCGGATCATCCGCCTTTACTGTTCGCCACGATCTTTTCCTGATAATTTGCACAGCCTTAAGCAATCTTTCTAAAACCTGTTCCCGGTGTTTTGTTATCCAGAAAAGTACGCAATGATTTGCAGAGTTGGAGATTCACTCAAATCCCCACGATGGAACTGCAAAAATGACCTTCCCGCTCCCATTCTCTTGGCAACTCAAAATTTGGCTTTGTATGTAAAGAAGTAGCAGTTTATCTCACCTTTGTTTTTAGTTTTATCTTTTTATTTATTTATTTATTTATTTATTTTTAAAGATTTTATTTATTTATTTGACAGAGAGAGAGAGATCACAAGTAGGCAGAAGCAGGCAGAGAGAGAGGAGGAAGCAGGCTCCCTGCCGAGCAGAGAGCCCGATGTGGGGCTCGATCCCACGACCCTGAGATCATGACCTGAGCCGAAGGCAGCGGCTTAATCCACTGAGCCACCCAGGCGCCCCTATTTATTTATTTTTTAAAGATTTTATTTATTTATTTGACAGACAGAGATCACAAGTAAGCAGAGAGGCAGGCACAGAGAGGAGGAAGCAGTCTCCCTGCTGAGCAGAGAGCCGGATGCGGGGCTTGATCCCAGGACCCTGGGATCATGACCTGAGCTGAAGGCAGAGGCTTTAACCCACTGAGCCACCCAGGCGCCCCCATAGTTTTATTTATTTATTTATTTTAAACTTGTTGTTACTCATCAAAGCATTGCTTATAAACTATGTCCACTGGATTCATTTGGGTCAGTAAAGGCAGGCCCAGTTTGTTTCAATGCTATGCTTGTCCGTTAATGTTGTTTCTTTTACTGGATCTTCAAGTTCCTTGAATTCTTTAGGTACTTGTTTTATACAGTTTTGCAGACTTCTCAGCATCAGTGTTGGTACATATGCGAGCTGCTTCACAAAAAACCTTACTGAATTTTGAATTTACTATTATAAGAATTTTAATCAGTTAAACATGATTTTTCTAATTTTGCCCTCATTGATCCCATGCTCTTCACCTGAACCTTGCATTGCTTTTAACCATGTGGTAGCTCCTCTAGGATTCCCAGGATCATCTTTGGATGGGTATCCAGAGGTTACCCATTTCCTGGTAGAGGGACTGGGTAATGGTTGCTTGGGTATTATGGGCAGTGGTTTTCTTTATTCACTCTTGGTTCCATCTTGTAAAAATAAGTCTGGTAAACTGTAAAAACATCACGTTGGTTTCAAAGGTAATTTGGAAATTGGATAGACCTCTTCAGTAAAGACAGGCAAAGAATTTATCAAGCTTCTTGTCTCTTTTATCCTTAAAAGTATTGCTTTCTCTCTCTCTCTCTCTTTCTCTCTTGCAGAGGGATTGCTAAATGTTTCCATATTCCTTGCAAGGAACAGAAACCCACTCAAAACAGGCCAAATAAAGTTTGGATTGTTCCAATAAAACAGGGAGTCTCATGGCTATTAATTGACAGGAAGCATAGTATAGCTAGGACAAAGTAGAACCAAGACAGGGAAGGTCAGAACTAAGTTGTGGTGCCCTTCTGCCTGATTTCTTAGACCTTATGGTTTTTTACCTTATTTAGGTTGTCAGATTTAGGAAGTAAAAGTACAGGATGCACAGTTAAATTTGAATTTGGGGGTGCCTGGGTGGCTCAGTGGGTTAAAGCCTCTGCCTTCATCTCAGGTCATGATCCCAGGGTCCTGGGACCGAGTGCATCGGGCTCTCTGCTCCACAGGGAGCCTGCTTCCTCCTCTCTCTCTGCCTGCCTCTCTGCCTAGTTGTGATTTCTTTCTGTCAAATAAATAAAATATTTAAAAAAAATTTGAATTTGAAATAAGTAACAAATA
Organism: Meles meles; assembly: GCF_922984935.1. Taxonomy (NCBI): domain Eukaryota; kingdom Metazoa; phylum Chordata; class Mammalia; order Carnivora; family Mustelidae; genus Meles; species Meles meles. The sequence goes on along the minus strand of NC_060069.1, from coordinate 96,778,670 downwards.
ATATTTTAGTATAAATTTTTAGCCCCGTGCGATATTTGGGATCTATTTATATAAAAAGTTATTCATTGCCTATATGAAATTTAACTGAGCATCCTGTATTTTAGCTATCAACTCTAACCTTTACTTTTTTCTGTGCATATGTTTCCTTCTTCCATCTGACAGGAAGCCACTTCTTTGTGTATTTCTCTTACTATGATAGGGACGGGGGTGGCAGTCTACATGACCTCTTATCCTAAAGCTCATCACCAATTGTATAGAGACCTCAGGTATCTTAGCTGAAAATTGAAGAGAGAAATAAGATAGATTGTTGACAAGCCAGTGAATTGACTGGCTTGGGTCGATTTCCACCCTGACAGAACTGCGCTAGTGTTGGTGTGGTGGTCAGTGGTATACACGTGAACACCTTTCCAGCTTTTTCACGCTTCCCCTGTCCCCATCCCTCAAACTCAATGGCCTTTTCACCATAGTTAATTGTCTGCAAGGCTTTTGTTCCTCTAAGAAGCTTTGGGTGCCTTCATTAAATGTAATATTTACTCTTCTGATCACTCTAGCAATTAAGATTGATTCAGATACCTTCCATTTTTTGGTATTTTAGAGTTAACATCATTTTCTTAGTAGATTTTACCTCATTTATATACCATTTTGCATTTTACTCAGTTTTTTGGTAAATGCTTTGTGTCTCACAAGTGCCTCTTGAAGTGACCAGCGTACATTGTCACTTTGCTGAATCTGTACATTATTAGTAGTTTTACTACTGTCCTGATAATGAAAGCCTTTTAACTATATGATACAGTTTTTCTAGCTTCCAAAAATGTTTTATGCTTTCTAGATATATCATAAGCTCTTTCCTCCTTTCTTTTTTTCCCCAGAATATGCAATTTAGTATACTTTTGCCTAAAAGTAATCCTTCTGTCTTGGGGTTTTACACACTTCCTCTCTCTCATGATTACTTGGTTGTGACAACTTCCTAGGCTTGCCAGAACAGTTTCTACAGTATGGTTAAATTGGCCGAGGGGCTTTCCCTTGGTTTCTGTGGGAAACTTCCGCCCATAAAATTCATGGGGTTTCGATAATATTAGGCCTGGGAGCCAGAATGGTTGGAGTTGAAATTCTGTCAGTAAATTGCTAACTTCTTGAAGCCTCAGTTTCCTCCCCTATAAAAAGGAGGCCTAGTGTCTACCTCATTGGCTTTTTGCACGGATTAAATGGAGTATTGCACCTAAAGCACTTAATACCTGTCCAGGAATAAGCAAGTGATACCTGGTGAGTGCTATTACCTGGGCATCTCAGAGGTCTTTCTATTGCCTTTTGAGCACTAATTATGATCACAGTTGTAGGGTATGTTGCAGAATGTAGCCATAAATCCTACAGTATTATGCCATTATCTTCTATGGATGGCAGGAATGTTTCTATAGATCACATGTCTTTGTACTCCTTATGGGTAGAAGAGGAGAATGGTTTATAATTTATTATTCAGATTTAGGAGAAATGCAGCCTAAATTCATTTAAAATGAACAACACAGGTGGAACCATAGACCCAGTGACATCTTTTAAATCACTTAAAGTAAGAGTATGAATAGAAATTTCCTTTTGGGGGCACCTGGGCGCCTCAGTCAGTTAAGTGTCTTCCTGCCATTCCCCCTGCTTATGCTCTCTCTCTGTGTCAAATAAATAAATAAATAAATAAATCTTTAAAAAAATTCCCTTTGTCCCATACTATTTCTAATATATCAGACATGTTGAAGCTATAGCCTTTTCCCCTTTAAACAGGTGCATTCATTCAGCCTTCAGATTCACTAGCCTGTAATTTGGGGCCATAAAATCTGGCCTCGGGGTGCCTGGGTGGCTCAGTGGGTTAGGGCCTCTGCCTTCGGCTCGGGTCATGATTCCAGGGTCTTGGGATCAAGCCCCACGTTGGGCTCTCTGCTCAGTGAGGAGCCTGCTTCCCCTCTTTCTCTCTGCCTGCCTCTCTGCCTACTTGTGATCTCTGACTGTCTGGTAAATAAATAAAATCTTTAAAAAAAAAATCTGGCCTCGTCATTCCTAATCAGCCCAGTTTTCATCACTTCTCAACTTGAATCATTGGTGTGGATTTGGGTGCTGCAGCTGAAGAAGAGTATATCTAAGGGTGATGAGTCCCAAATTCATATCACTGGTCCAGACTTCTCTCCTAAACTCTAGATTCTTATATCAAATTGCCTACTTCATTTCTCCACTTGGACATATAATAGATACCTAAGGCATGCTTTTCATGTTCTCCCTACAAACCTGCTCCATCACAGGCTTTCCCATGTCAATTGATACCAGCCCTATACTTTATTTTTGTATTATTATTTTTTTTATTATGTTATGTTAGTCACCATACAGTACATCATTAGTTTTTGATGTAGTGTTTCATGATTCATTGTTTGCATATAATACCCAGTACTCCATGCAATACGTGCCTTGCTTAATACCCCATCACTGGGCCAACCCATCCCTCCCCCACCCTGCCCTCCAAAATCTTCAGTTTGTTTCCCAGAGTCCATAGTCTCTCATGGTTCATCTCCCCTTCTGGTTTCCCACCCTTCATTTCCCCCTTCCTTCTCCTAATGTCCTCCATGCTATTCCTTATGTTCCACAAATAAGTGAAACCATATGATAATTGACTTTCTCTGCTTGACTTATTTCACTTAGCATAATCTCCTCCAGTTCCAGCCAGCCAGCCGAATACATTGCTAAGTCTAAAAATCTTAGAGTCATCATTGTCTCATCTCTCTCTCTCTGACACACACCATTCCAATCCATTAATAAGTCCTCTCTGTCCCACCTTAAAAATATATCTAGAATCCTGCCCCATTTCATAAGTTCTCTTGCCATCAACGTCATCTTTTCTCTAGGCTCACTGCATGAGCCTCCTAATAGGTCTCCCTGTCTTTTCCATTGTTTCCATGCAGTCTGTTCTTCACTGGGCAGCCACAATGAACATTTTATTATTTTTTTTAAAGATTTTATTTATTTTAGAGAGAGAGCATATGAGTTAAGTGGGGAGAGGTGTAGAGAGATAGAGGAGGAGAGTAGAGGGAAAGGGAGAGAATCCCAAGCAAACTCCACACTGAGTACAGAGCCCTATGTGGGGCTCAATTCCGCAACCCCAAGATCATGACCTGAGCTGAAGCTTAACCAACTGCACCACCCAGGAGCCTGTACAATGAACATTTTAAAATGTCACATCTTGTTTCAAAATCTTACAATGGTTTCCCACCTAACTCAGATTAAAAACCAAAGTCTTTTCAGTGGTCCACAAAGCCCCATGTGATCTAGGCCCCTGATAACTTGCCTGACCTTTTATCTGCCCTATTTTGCCTCTCTCACTCTGTTTCAATCCTGTTAGTTTCTGCTGTTCTTCAAACACATCAGGCATGCTGCCATCCTAGGGCCTTTGCTCTGTTTCCTCTGCTTCAAATGCTCTTCAGATAACTCTGTAGTTAACTCCCTACTTGCAAGTCTCCTTAAATGTCACCCTTTGGGGGTGCCTGAATGGCTCAGTGAGGCTAAGCATCTTCCTTTGGCTCAGGTCATGATCCCCCGGTCCTGGGATCGAGTCCCACATTGGGCTCCCTGCTCAGCAGAGAGCCTGCTTCTCCCTCTGCTGCTCTCCCTGCTTGTTCTCTACCCTCCCCCTCCCCCCCCCCCCCCCGCTCTGTCAAATAAATAAATAAAATCATTAAAAAAAAAAAAGAAGTCATCCCTCAATGAGGTCTGGTCTGCCCTGACTATTCTGTGTAAAATTGGATTGCAATCCAATCTCCCTTACCTGCTTTTCCCCCACTTTTTTAGTAGCACTTCACTGTCCTCTAACATATTATATAATATGCCAATTTGTTGTGTTGTTTATTGTCTCTCATGAAGTCAGGGATCTTTATCCTTTTCTTGATATGTTCCAGGCACCTTGAACATAGTAACCTGTCCATAAATCTTTCTTGAATGAAAGAGAGCTGAGCCTCTTGTAGTTTTTCAACCTTGGGGAGAATATTAAATGTCTGCATCCAATATATCATTTTTGTTTGGTAATTGAGGAGTTATTAGACCCTAGGAATTGACTCACATTATCTAAATTAAATCAAATTTAAATTACTTATAAATCACAATAACAATTATTAATTCCTGTGAAGAAATATGTTGCCAAGTCATATAGACTAGTTGGCAATCTTCAGATAGAGAGGCTTGATTTCCCAAGTAGTATTTGTTTCTCAAGAGATACCTACTTGGGAAATTAATCCTCTATCTGAAGGTTGCTTATGAATTTAATGTCATGTTATTTCATTTTAAGAGATGGTATAATAAATCATAAATATTATTCATTGCTTTAAAGATATACATAACAAGCCCATACTTACAATATGGCAACCTTTTGTTGAACTTTGGAGGAAAAACTTTGTCCCATCATCAACATCCTTCTAAATTTAAGGAGTGAATTATAGCTGATTTTATTTATTTATCATTAGAGAATGACATTTTCTTACTATGTTTATCAATTCTGAGGTGACATGTTGTTAACAGTTTGTATCTTTCCCTTGTACTGAATATGGGAGGTAGTGCTGCAGTGTGTTATTTCTTTCACTTGCAAAGGGGCGTAGTTAGTGTATATATCTTAGAGTATTTCTTGGGCCACCTAGACCCAGAAAGTGGTCTGGGTAAGAGAAAGTGGTCTGAGAGAAAACACGGTGTGTTTAGGCTCTGGTGCTTGAGAACATATCAGGCCTACTTTTTGCCTTTTAATTCTATAACCTGACTTTGGAATATACAGAGGAGATTTGCATCTAACAGACTCTCACTGGTGACAGAGTAACAGGGCAATGAGCTGCGGTAGAGTTAGGCAATATCTATATCTTGTAATTAGTTTTCCAATTAAGAAATTACATTTTTTGGCTACTATTCTCAGTCTAGATATATTCCATTCCTTATACCACCTTATTGTTTATTTTGCAGATCCATTGTTTATTGTATCGAGTGAGAAAGACCATACACAGGCAACTCTCCAAGCTAACCTGATTCGAAACAGACTGGTAGGTCTAATTCAATGACTAAGGCCACCTAATGAACTCGAACCATCTAGTTTTGCTAACCACACTAATCAAACTGACTAATCATGAGATCTCCAGTGGATTTTATATTCTGCAGAAATCACTCTGCCACGATTACTAGGGGATAAGACATCTTGGTACTTATGGCCCACTGTGAAGATTAATTAACTAATAGTGAATAAAGGACTCCTTATAACCTAATTTATTTCAGTGGGAAAAGTTATATGTGCCTGTGTTAAAAGAATTCAAGTAGTACAGAAACATATACAGTATGAAATAAATTCTAACCCTCATCCCCCTTCTTATAATCATCCATTGCCATCAGGTTCTTGGGTATCTTTCTAGAGATATTCTATTCCTATACAATTACCCTTCTTTCTGTGCTACATACACTGTTTTTGCACCTTTCAAAATTTATAATAATAAATAAAATGCTTTAGAAAATCTGATGGTGGGGCACCTAGGTGGCTCAGTGGGTTAAAGCCTCTGCCTTTAGCTCAGGTCGTGGTCTCAGGGTCCTGGGATAAAGCCCTGGATTGGGCTCTCTGCTCAGTGCGGAGCCTGCTTCCCCCCTCTCTCTCTGCCTGCCTCTCTGCCTCCTTGTGATCTCTGTCTGTCAAATAAAAGAAAAAGAAATTTTTAAGAAAATCTGATGGTAATATTTTGTCCTTTTCCTCCCTATCTGCCTGTCCTAATATTAGAGAAAAGTTCCCAGATTTAGAACCATGTTCAGTAACCTGATCCATTATCCAAGATATTCTCTGTATTGGAGCAAGGCAGACCCTGTCCCACCATTCATCCGCCGGGAATGGAAAGGACAGGAGGAGAAACACAGAGAAGCCCTCAGACAGCTTACCACGTAAGTGTCAGGTAGCTTTGGCTGCTAATCATGTTTTTAATGAATGCGTTTTTTTTCTTAAGAATTTTCATTCTGCATTTTTTAAAAGTACAATTGTGATATTACACCCAGGTCAATTGACCATAAGAGACCTGATTCTGGGGCAAAGGTTATGGGATTACAGTTAGTAGATATTCTCAGAAGCTTGGAGTGAATATATATATTAAATGACAATTTGCCACCAAAGGTAGAGGTAGAGGTGACTGAATTTGTTTCTTTGATCCATCTTAGAAATTGCAACTGTACCCTTCTGCTAGTATCTAAATATATATATATATATATACATATATATATATATATATATATGGAGATTTGCAGCCAAAACCTCAGAGACAAGTCTCTTGAATTCTTTATTCTTTTAATTATTTAGAAATCATGCCTAGTAAGTTTAAAAAGCTACCTTTCAGCCTGGACATAAAAAGTTTCTCTTAAAACTCTGTTATTCCTATATACTATTAATTAAAAGTGTGCATTTTTGTATGTGAGATTTCATAAACCTACTTTTTTCTTACTCTTCCTTCCTCTTTTTAGCTCCTAGTTTCCTGGCTCAGGGAAAGTAATTATTACGTAGTCTGAGATGTAGGTCAGTCAGATGCATGTTATAGATGACTTTGCTCTCAGTCTTAGATACTCTGTGCATCTCCTACTTTATAGACATAAAAATATGAAATAGAAATTATATTTGAAAATGACACGTTAGACTTTAATAATGTTTTTCTGCTTCATTTTAGAACTGGTGAGTCTTTTCAGATGACTAAAGAGGCTTATGAAGACCCTGAAGTTACTGGAAGGAATCGCTACAAATATTTTGAAAGGTAAAAAGTAATTACTAATGAAAATAAGCCCTGATATTATTAGAAAATGTTTTTTTTTTAATATTTTATTTATTTGACAGAGAGAAATCACAACTAGGCAGAGAGGCAGGCAGAGAGAGGAGGAAGCAGGCTCCCTGCAGAGCAGAAAGCCCCATGTGGGGCTCGATCCCAGGACCCTGGGATCATGACCTGAGCCGAAGGCAGAGGCTTTAACCCACTGAGCCACCCAGGCGCCCCTAGAAAATGTTTTTTATGATAATATTAGCAGCTATCAGTTTTGAGTGCATGCAGTGTGTCCGGTACCAGTTTAAGCGCTTTATATCTATAATAATTTTTTTTTTAGCTTGTATTTTTAAGTAATCTCTACACCCAACGAGGGGCTCTAGCTCACAACCCCAAGATCAGTAGTTGCATGCTCTACCAAGTGAGCGAGGCTGGCACTCCTATATAATCAATTTTTATAACAGAATTGTAGGATAAGATATATTATCCCTCTTTATCAATAAGGAAGCTGAGACCAAGAGAGGAAAAATAAATTGCTGAAGTCTCTTAAGTTAGCAAGTGGCAGATCTGCCTAACATCAGAAGTACTAGCTGTAAGTAAGTGTGTAAATTTGAGAACTCAGTGAAGTCATCAAATCAAATGAGATATAGCAGATTCATCATGACAGTCATAGTACATGGGAAATTGTTATAAGTGGACAAATAGGCGACATTCAGTGTCTTTGTGTGAATGTTGTCAAAACCAACGTGGTCGAAAATTTCACTTTGTTTCATTTGTGATCAATATTCATGTGATCATTCTGTAGTTGGGTTAAAATAAAATGAGGATCTCTCTATAGGTCTTATGTGGTTAGAAAAACAGTCTTGATGCCATATGTACATAAGCTTTCTTGAGAACGTAAATTTGTTATCCACATTGTTATTTGTGGGCAACCTCTTTAGAGAAGTTTTATAACGCTGACTTTTTAGAGAAGTGTTAAATTTTCAACATAGTATACTCAATTCCTAGACTTTCTCGGGGTAGTTTTTAAAACTAAGTCATTGCGAATTTCACAATGTCTCAGGGAACTGGAGAAGTTGCTGGGAGCGGATGACCAGCTGAAGCCCAGGTATTAGGCATTGCTTCTGAAACTGTGGCTTGTTAACCATCTGCAGGGAAAACACTGGAATGTTTATTACAATTGCAGATTTATTAGCTCTATCTTAAATCTGCTGGATCTCCTGGGCTAGACTTGGTAATTAGCATTTTAAACAAAATCTCCCCCACTCTCCAGTGATTTTGTGTTTGTCCAGGTTTGAGGATTACCAATACGGGATATTCAAGCTCACTGATTTTAAGGGACTGATATGAGAGTTGGAATAAAGCCCGAGAGCACACAATGAAAAAGTCCCACATGTTTTTGTTTGTTTTTCTCCACCAGACCTTTCCTTCCATTTCAACAGATGCCATTCAATGTTGTTTTTGCAGCAACCAAGTAAGTAACCGTTATTTTACAACTTTTTTTTCTAGTTTATTTTTTGTTTGTTCTCGTATTTGTTTCCAGAAGATAGTTCTCTAAATCAACGTTTTTCAAATTCCAGATCACAAATCATTAGAAAGTCATGACATATTTTAGTGGGTCATGAATAGCATTTTAGAAAATGAAATAGAAAATAACCAAAAGCATCAGATATATTGAGAGTAAATTGCCTTTTTGCTAATAATTTCTATTTTGGATAGATATATACATATACATGTCCGTATGTAATGATTTGATGTAAAATGTATTTCTTATTACATGTTTTGGTAAAAATAAAAGCTAAAAAATGCTTTAAATATCCTCTTTGCTTCCCTGAAACACATACTTAGTTGGCAATAACTCTTCAGCATTTTATCAAGAAAAGTAATCAGTTATGAAATAGTTTTTGAGTACTGGAAATTCATAATTTAATAATCATCTAATCTACACAAGGTTATTTAATATACAAAGATCAACAAAACATGGTTTTTGTCCCACAGAGGAATGGCCCAAGGTGACAGAGAAGTAAAGGACAAGGGCCAAAGCTGGGATGAATGTGCAGTTCTCCAGTATTGTTTTAGGGCTGTACTGTTTTGCTCTACTGTTTCCTGTGTCAGTATAACTTAATGTGTGTATAAGAGAAATAATTGAAATGATCAGGAAAAGAAACCTTTCTTAAGGTCTCAGATTTCTGAACAGAAATTTAGATAGGGCTTGACTTTCAAACAAGTATTTAAAGGATACCCTAATGATACAGCATTTTATGAATAGATGTTATCAAATGCCTGTAATCCTCAAGATAAGTGCCAGTTATGATCCCAATTCTCTGAGTATTTATTTATTATTTTTAAAGATTATTTATTTATTAGGGAGTGCATGAGTTGGGGGGGTGGTTTGCAGACTCCCCACTGAGCAGAGAGCCTGACACAGAGCTTGATCCCAAGGTCATGATCTGAGCCAAAGGCAGATGCTTAACTAACTGAGCCACCCAGGTGCCTCTCTCCTCTGATTTTTTAAGACTATGCATGGATACTTTTGGCTCTTATACAGATGGAGAATAGATTTTTTGCTCTCCCCCTAGAGAGAGCAACTTTGTGTGGTGTCAGTTTACTCGGGAACGGCTGCAGACTTCTTTTCAGTGAAATGATCTGTATGAGAAAGGGGGAACATATGAGATTGGGAGATCCCTATAGATATCTTTGATAATTCTTTAAAAGCAGGCTTAGTGGATCAACTACTTTGGAGATAGTACTTACATCAGGTCTAAAAGTTGTTTAATTGTGGGGAGTTCTGGGTTGATAGCGATGAACACTAAGCCTCTTCTTTTCTAAATAACTGTGACATGAAAGATTCCCTATAAGAATTAAACCATAACAGCTGACATCTTAGATACTCTCTTAGAAGTTTTTAAGGAATTAATCAGTATTCCTGAATGAAATCAGCTCTGGGATTCTGGCAGGGTTGAATTTCTGAGCAATGAGGATAATTCACCTTATGTTAGCAGGGATGGAATTGTCTGGGGGACCAGTTGGCCTTCTCTAGCCCTTCATGGTTGACTGTGGACTCTTTACTTTGGACTCATGTAAGCATCTTGGTGAAAAGGATAAAAAGTTAACATTTTTAAAAAGTTCAGTGGCAGTTTTTAGTTCCACATGTAAGGAGCTTGGCAGTTGCCGTCTGTCCTATCAACAAGTAAAAAGTGGAACAAACTGAAAAAGCAACAACTTTTCTTGGATCTGTAAGAAAGGGGAAGATTCAGGCCAAACTGCTATCCTAAGATTAGAGAGTCAGACAGGTTATAAGGAGGCATGGATTCCCAGAATCCCAGAGATTCATGAGTGGAAACGACTCCAGAAACCAATTCCAGATAGGAAAACCTGAATGATGACTGATGAATTTCAGGGTGCCTGGGTGGCTCAGTTGTTAAGTGTCTGTCTTTGGCTCAGGTCATCATCCCTGGGTCCTGGGATTGAGTCCCACATCGAGTTCCCTGCTCAGCGGGAAGCCTGCTTCTCCCTCTCCCACTCCCCCTGCTTGTTTTCCCTCTCTTGCTTTCTCTTTCTCCCTGTCAAATAAATAAAATCTTTTTTTTTTTAATTGATGAATTGCTGGAGGTTCTGAGAATTAAATTTTAGGGGGACCTAGTCATTGGAGCTCCCACAATTTTGTGAGATTTGCCTCCAGGAACTCAACTAGGTTCTCACAAGGGGTTTAGGGAAAAAGCCCCTCATGTGGGGAGTGGAAAGGGAACTATTTTGAAATATGCCAGAGCACTGTGTTCTTAACAAGGTCAGTTATTAGGAGAAACTAGTTAACCAGAGTCTAACCTGCTGGTATTACTATGACTAACTCACCTGGGGGAAGGATAATATGCAACTCTATCCTCCTCTAGCCATCTTGCCCCACCGGGGGAAGGGGCAGGTGGAGAAAAAACTGAGAAACACTTAGGAAATTCATAGTCCATATGCATAGGCTCACCAAAAGACTGAGACATAATCACAGGACAATAGAATACTTATTTTACCCCTCTTTCCCACCTCACCACCACATTACTAAAGGCCTATTTACAGTAGTTCTTCTTACCCAGTATATTATGTGTATCAGTCAAGAATCAAAAGGCATACTGAAAGGCAAAAAACACAATTTGAAGAGACAGTATAAGCATTAGAACCAGACATGGGAGATATGTTGGAATTATCAAATCAGGAATTTAAAACGACTATGATAACATGCTAAGGAGGTCTAATGGATACAGTGGGTAGCATAAAAGATCAGATAGGTGATGTAAACAGAGAAAAGGAAATCTTAAATTAAAAAAATGCTAGAAATAAAAAATGCTATAACAGAAATGAAGAATACCCTTGATGGGCTCACTAGTAAGCTGGACATAGCTTAGGAAAGAATTTTGGAGCTAGAAGTTAGAACCATGGAAGGTCATAAAACTGGAAAGCAAAGAGAATAAAGACGCAAAGACTGAAAAAAGGAACAGAATATCCAAGAGCTGTGGACAACTACAAAGATAAAATAAATGTGTAATGGAAATACCAGAAGAAGAAAGAGAGAAAGGAACAGAAGACATATTTGAAACAATCACTTAAGCCTTCCCCAAATTAATATCAGACACCAAACTACAGAGTTAGGAAGTTCAGAGAACACCAAGCAGGATAAATGCCAAAAGAAGTACACTTATTTTACTGATAAGTACTTTTCACTGATAAGACATATCTTTTTTTTTAAAGATTTTATTTATTTATTTATTTGACAGACAGAGATCATAAGTAGGCAGAGAGGCAGGCAGAGAGAGAGAGAGAGGAGGAAGCAGGCTCCCTGCTGAGCAGAGAGCCGGATGTGGGGCTCGATCCCAGGACCCTGGCAGAGGCTTTAACCCACTGAACCACCCAGGTGCCCCTGATAAGACATATCTTATTCAAACTAAAGAAAATCAAGATAAAGAAGAAATTTTGACAGAATCTAGAGGACAAAAATACCTTACAGAGGAACAAAGATGAAAATTGCTTCTGACTTCTCAGAAATCATGTGTGCAAGAAAAGAGAGACATGAAAATTTAAAGTGTTGAGAGAGGAAAAAAAAAATCAACCTAGAATTCTGTATCCTATGAAATTACCTTCAAAAGTGAAGGAGAAATAAAAACTTTCCCAGACAAACGAAAATTGAGAAAATCTGTTGCCATTAGACCTGCCTTATAAGAAATGTTAAAAGATGTTCTTTAGAGAGAAGGAAAATAATGAAGATCAGAAACTTGGATCTGCATAAAAGAAAGATGGGGGGCGCCTGGGTGGCTCAGTGGGTTAAAGCCTCTGCCTTTGGCTCAGGTCATGATCCCAGTGTCCTGGGATCGAGCCCCGCATGGGGCTCTCTGCACCTCAGGGAGCCTGCTTCCTCCTCTCTCTCTGCCTTCCTCTCTGCCTGCCTCTCTGCCTGCTTGTGCTCTCTGTCTCTCAAATAAATAAATAAAATCTTTAAAAAAAAAAAAAGATGGAATAAGTGAAGGTAAAATGAAAAGTTTTATTTTTTTAATCTAACAGTTGATAGTTTGTTCAAAATAACAGCAACAATATATTTGGAAACATATATAGTTGATACATAGCAGACTCTTGAAAATATGGAGGTTAAGGGTACTGACCCTGGCATACTGAAAATCCATGCATAACTTTTGACTTCCCCAAAACTTAACCTACTCATAGCCTACTGTTGACTGGAAGGCTTACCAATAATATAAACAGTCAGTTAACACATACATATTTTGTATGTTGTATATATTATGTACTATATTTTTTATAATAAAACTAGAGGAAAATGTTAAGAATCATAACAAAATAGATTTACAATACTGTACTGTATTTAGGGAAAAAATTCATGTATAGATAGATCTATGTGATTAAAACCTGTATTGTTCAGGGTTCAACTGTGTGTGTGTGTGTGTGTGTGTGTGTGTGTGTGTGTGTGTGTGTTTGCTTATGTATGCTTATATATAAGTAAAATGACAGCAATGATAGGTGAAGGAGAAGAATTAGGATTATTTTGTTATTATATAAGGTGTGTACACTACCCATGAAGGAATATAATGTTACTTGAAAGTGGACTTGGATTAGTTTTAAATATATATTGCAAGCTCTGGAGCAACCACTAAAAAAAGTAAAACAGGAAGTATAACTAATAATACTTAATAAAAAAGATAAAGTGAAATCATATAAAATGTTCAACTAAAGCCATAAAAAGCAGAAATATGGTAAAAGAAAAAATAAGAACAAAAAACAAGAGCAACAAATAGAAAATGGTAACAAATATTAGTAGACTTTAATCCAAATATATCAATAATCACTTTGACCATCAGTGGCCTAAATGCACCAATTTAAAGACAGATATAGTCAGGATGGATCAAAAAACAAGAACCAACTATATATTGTCAGTAAGAAAGCCACTTTATTTTTTTATTTTATTCAGTTTTAAAATTTTCCAGTATAGTTAACATATAATGTTATATTAGTTTCACCTGTACAGTGTAGTGATACAACAGTTCTAAACACTACTCAGTGCTCAGCATAATAAATGTACTGTTTAATCCCCATGATTTATTTCACCCATACCCCTAGCTACCTCCCCTCTGGTAACTACCAATTTGTGCTCAACAGTTAAAAGAGTCTGTTTCTTGTTCTCTCTCTCTCTCTCTTTCTTTCTTTTCTTTTCTTTCTTTTTTTTTTAAAGAAACCCACTTTAACTATAAAGACACTTATAGATTCTTTTCAAGATTTTGTTTTTAATGTGGGGGCACCTGGGCGGCTCATGGGTTAAGCCTCTGCCTTCAGCTCAGGTCATGATCTCAGGGTCCTGGGGTTGAGCCCCACATTGGCCTCTCTGCTCAGCGGGGAGCCTGCTTTCTTCCCCACCCCCCTGCCTGCCTCTCTGTCTACTTGTGATCTCTGTCTGTCAAATAAATAAAATCCTAAAAAAAAAATTATTTTTAATGTCTACCCCAGTGTAGGGCTTGAACTCACAACCCCAAGATCTAAGAGTTGCTCTATTGACTGAGCCAGCCAGGTGCCCCAAGACACCTATAGATTAAATGGATGGAGAAAAATACATTATGCCAACACTAATTAAAAGAAAACTACAGTAGTTATACTAATTCCAAAAAGAGAAGACTTCAAAGCAAGGAAGATTATCAGGGATAAAGAGAGGCATTATGTAATGATAAAGGCTCAGTTCTCCAAAAAGACATGCATTCTTTCACGTGTATGCACCTAACACCAGAATGTCAAACTACATAAGGCAAAAACTAATAGAATTACAAGGAGAAATGGATGAATCCATTATCATAGTTGGAGACTTTAACACCCTTCCAGCGAAATGGACACATCTAGCAGGCAACAAATCAGTAAGACCCTAGTTGAACTCAACAACACCATCAATCAACTGGATGTAATTGATATCTACAGATTACTTTGTCCAACAACTGCAGAATACATACTCTTCTCAAGTTCACATGGAATATTCACCATGATAGACTACATTCTGGGCCATAAAACACAATTTAACAAATGTGAAAGAATAGAAATCATATAGTGTCTGCTCTCAGACCACAATGGAACTAAACCAGAAACTAGTAACAGAAGGATAACAGAATTCCTGAATATGTAGAGATTAAATCATACATTTCTAAATAACACAAAGGAGAAAGAAGAAATCTCCACAGAAATTGAAAAATTTTTTGAGCTTAATGAAATTGAAAATACAGTTTATCAGAATTTGTGGAGTACATTGAAAGCAGTGTTCAGAGGGAAATTTATATTGAATTTATGTATTAGAAAAGAACTAAAACCAATCATCTAAGCTTTCACCTTGGGAAACTAGGAAAAGAAGCGCAAATTAAATCCACAGCAAAAGAAAGGAAACAATAAGAATTAGAGTATAAATCAGTGGAATTGATCAGGGAAATCAATAGAAAAAAGTCAATGAAGCCAAGAACTGGTTCGTCAACAAGATCACTAAAATTGATACCTCTAGCTGGGATAACTGAAAAAAAAAAAAAAAAGAGAGAACACAATTTACTAATATCAGAAATGAAAACCAGGACCTCACTGCAGATTTTATTGATGTTAAAAATGTAAAGGAATACTATGAATAACAATACCTGCAAATTTGGTAACCTAGATGAAAAGACTAATTTCTTAAGGGACACCTGGGTGGCTCAGATGGTTAAGCATCTACCTTTGGCTCAGGTAATGATCTCCAGGTCCTGGGATCAAGCCCCATGTTGGGCTCCATGCTCAGCATGAAGCCCGCTTCTCTCTCACCCTCTGTCTGGTGCTCTCCCTGCTTCTGTTCTCTCTGTCTCTCTTTCTCTCTCAAATGAATAAATGTTTAAAAAAAAAAAAAAACTTGTTTGCCTTCAGTTTGATTCATGATCCCAGGATTGAGCCTGGGCTCCCTCCTCAGCTGGGAGCCTGCTTCAACCTGTCCCTCTGCCCCTCCCCCACCCCACTCATGCTCTCTTTCTCACTCTGCTCTCTTTCTCTGGTAAATCTTTTCCTTTTAAAAAGAAAATACTTGAAAGACACAATTTGTCCAAACTCACACAAGAAGAAATAGACAATGTGAATAGATCTATATCTATTAAAGAAATTAAATCAATAATTAATAACCTTCCAAAACAGAAAGCACCAGACTTAGATGGGTCTACTGGTGAATTCTACCAAACATTTAAGGAAGAAATGATACCATTCTCAACAATCTGTTTTAGATAATAGAAGAAGAGGGAATACTTTCTAACTTTATGAGGCCAGCATTATTCTAAAACCAAAATACAAAGACATTAAAAGAAAACTGCAGACCAATGAACATAGGCACAGAAATCCTCAACAGTATATTAGCAAATCAAATCCAACAGTATATAAAAAGAGTTATACACCACAACCAGGCTGATACTAGGCTAATTCAGCATTTGAAAATCAGTTAGTGTAATCTGTCATATCAACAGTCTAAACAAGAAAAATCACATGATCACATTAATAGAGGCAGAAAAAGTATTTGACTGTATCTAATACCTGTTCATGATAAAAACTATGAGTAAACTAGGACTAAAAGGAAACTTCCTCAGCTTGATAAAGAACATGTACAGAAAACTTACAGCATACTTAAATGTTGAGAAACTCAAAGCTTTTCCACTAAGATCAGGAACAAGGCAAAGCTGTCCCCTCTCACTCCTCCTTTTCAACATCATAAAAGTCCTAGCTAATGCAGTTAAGACAAGAAAAGAAAATAAGTTACACGGATGGTAAGGAAGAAATCTGTCTTTGTTAGCAGATGATATGTTTATCTATTTAGAAAATTGGGAAAAAAGGACTAAAAATACTAGAACCAATAAGTGATTATAATAAGGCTGCTGAATACAAGGTTAATAAACAAAAGTCCATTGCTTTCCTATATACCAGTAATGAACATGTGGGATTTAAAATAAAAAATGCAGTACCATATACATTATCATAAAAAATGAAATATTTAGGTATCAATTCAATAAGATGTATATATACAAGATTTATAGGAGGAAAACTATAAAACTTCAATGAAAGAAATAAAAGAACTAAATAAGTGGAGAGAGAGTCCATGTTCCTGGATGACAAGACTCAGTATGGTCAAGATGTCAAGTCTTCACAACTTGATCTATAGATTTAATGTAATCTCAGTCAAAATCCCTGCAAGTTATTTTATGGCTATCAAAAAATTGATTCCAGAGCTTATATGAATAGTCCTTATGTGTTGACAATAACCAACACAATATTGAAGGAGAAGAACAGAGATGGAGGACTGGCACTACCTGAATTCTAGACCTACTATTAAGCTATAGTAATGAAGACATAATGGTATTGGGAAAAGAAAAGACAGATCAGTGAAACAGAATAGGGAGCCCAGATGTAAGCCCACATAAATATAATCAACTGATTTTTGATAAAAAGAATAAAAACAATACAATAGAGCAAAGTAGTTTTTTCAACAAATGGTGCTGAGACAACTGGACATCTACATGCAAAAGGAAAGAAAAAAAAAAAAAAAAGAATCCAGACACAGACCTTACACCCTTCACAAAAATTAATTCAAAATGGATCACAGATCTCAAGGTAGAATACAAAACTGTAAAACTCTTAGAAGATAACAAGAAAAAACCTAGATGCCCTTGGGTATGTTAATGAATTTTTAGCTGTAACACCAAAGGTAAAATCCTTTAAAGAAATGATGGGTAGGGGCGCCTGGGTGGCTCAGTGGGTTAAAGCCTCTGCCTTTGGCTCAGGTCATGATCTCAGGGTCCTGGGATTGAGCCCCGCATCAGGCTCTCTCCTCCGCAGGGAGCCTGCTTCCTCCTCTCTCTCTGCCTGCTTGTGATTTCTCTCTGTCAAATAAATAAAATATTTAAAAAAAAAAGAAATGATGGGTAATCTGAACTTCATGAAAATCAAAAACTTCTGGTTTTTCTAGCAAAGATGGGAGAGTAGTAGGAGGACCTAGGCTTACCTTATCCCTTGAACACAGCTATTATTCTGAACACCCAAGAAATCTGAGTACTGACAGAACAAACTGCACCACCAGAGGGAGAGAAAAGGTCACATCGTGGAAGGTTGGAGGTGTGCAGATGTGATGTCGGGGAGAAAAGGATGGCGGGTGCTGCAGAGGGGAGGGAGAGCTAATCATGGAGAGAGGCAAGGTGGTGGGGGGTGTTGCACAGGGGAAACATTTCACACAAGGAAATCATTTCCCCCAAGTGACTGACTGGGAAAATGAGAGGGGCTGATTATTGTGAGTTTTTACAGTCAACAGAACTCAGACTGGAGTTTTAGAGTTCTGTGCCATGGCTGGTGTGGAACCTGGTAGGTGCTGCAGTGCTCCTGTGGAGAAGGAGGGCAGAGAGCCTGAAAGCAGACAGCATGATCCAAGGATCCCCTGGGATATAGAGAGAGATGGCTCCCCCTTCTTGGAGTGCATCTGCAAGAAGTAGAATTGCTTCTCCAAGGAAAAAAGAGGTGGCAGGTACCATTATGCTCCCCCAACCCTTAGCATAGACACAAACATCTTCTGAGGGTGGCTAACCTGGACTGGTTTTGTTTTTGTTTTTGTTTTTTTTTTTTGCTTTTAAATTTATTTATTTTTTTTTCAGCGTAACAGTATTCATTGTTTTTGCACAACACCCAGTGCTCCATGCAATACGTGCCCTCCCTATTACCCACCACCTGGTTCCCCCAACCTCCCACCCCCAACCCTTCAAAACCCTCAGATTGTTTTTCAGAGTCCATAGTCTCTTATGGTTCGCCTCCCCTTCCAATTTTTTTTTTTTTATAAACATATAATGTATTTTTATCCCCAGGGGTACAGGTCTGTGAATCGCCAGGTTTACACACTTCACAGCACTCACGATAGCACATACCCTCCCCAATGTCCATAACCCCCTCCCCCTTTCCCAACCCCACCTCCCCCCAGCAACCCCCAGTTTGTTTTGTGAGTTTAAGAGTCATTTATGGTTTGTCTCCCTCCCAATCCCATCTTGTTTCATTTATTCTTCTCCTATCCCCCCTAACCCCCCATGTTGCTTCTCCATGTCCTCATATCAGGGAGATCATATGATAGTTGTCTTTCTCCGATTGACTTATTTCACTAAGCATGATACCCTCTAGTTCCATCCACGTTGTCGCAAATGGCAAGATTTCATTTTTTTGATGGCTGCATAGTATTCCATTGTGGACACTGGTTTTTGCTTCACTTTACTCCTAACTCCTGTATGTTCATGCTATTTCTAGGACAAACTTGTACCAGCCCTAGTGTGGCAAGACATTTCCCCAGAGGGAAGGTCCAAGCCATGCCAGGTCCCTAAAGTTTGGAGCCATAAAACTCAGCCAGCCTGCTGGGATAAAACACAGGTGCCCTGCACTGCCAGGTGGGCAGACATCTGGACATAGGGTGAGGGCAGAGATCTATGGGATCCCTGGGACATACAAGGGAAGATTGTTCACTCTTCTCTAAGGGCTTCCTAGACAGTAGTGGGCACAAACTCCCCTCTCTAGGGAGAGGGCTGGTGCCATTTCTCTTCCCTGCCCCTCAGCATAAACTAACTTCAGTAAGCAACATAAGCTAACAATGGCAGCATAAACTGCTTACATCAAGCCCTGCCCCCTTGCACTCTGCAGTTGCTTCTTTACTAGGGCAAGTGTGCCTGAGAACCTGAGTAGCGGGCCCCTCCCCCAGAAGACCAGCATAACTGCACTGTATGCACCAAGTCTACTACTGACCATAGAGTGCTGCAAAGTATCAGGTCTCTCTTAATAAACAGACCAGAGCACACATAGTTCAAAGTTGGCACACTCTGGCCAAGTTCCAAGCAGTCCCCAGTTCAGGCAAGGTGAAATTCCGCAGAGGACTGACCTGAGGGAAAGAATAGCCATAACATAGCAACAGATGTACACAGCATCTAGAGAGACACTTCTTGAAGTGCCTAGCCTGGGACAGCATATGAACCTCTTATTCATAAAGCCATTACTCTCAGGAGCAGGAAATATAACAGGCTTTCTTAACACACAGAAGAAGACAGAGACCTAAACAAATACCAAGATGGAGGAATTCATCCCAAAAGAAAGAAAAAGAAAAGGTCACAGTAGTGATCTAATAAAAATAGATATAATATGCCTGATCCAGAATTTAAAACAATAACCATAAGGATACTAGCTGGGCTTGAGAAAAGACATCAGGGAGACCTTTATCACAGAGCTAAAAGACCTAAAAACTAGTAGGGCTGAAATAAAACATTCTATAACCAAGATACAAAATTTACTGGATGTAATGACCACAAGGATGGACAGGATATGAAGAAGTGCTAGGATAAAATTATGGAAAATAATGAAGCTAAAAAGAAGAGAGAAAGAAAAATATTGGATCATGAATGTAGATTTAGGGGACTCAGTGACTCCACAAAGTATATAACATTCATATCATAGGAGTCCCAGAAGAAGAAGAGAAAGAAAAAGGGGCAGAAGGTTTATTTGAGGAAATGATAGCTGAAAACTTTCTGATCTGGGGATGGAAGCAGATATCCAAATCAAGGCAGCACAGAGAACTCCCATCAAAATCAGCAAAAGCATGCCAAGACCAAGACACATTGTAGTAAAATTTGCAAAATGTGGAGATAAGGAAAAAATCCTAAAAGCATCAAGACAAAAGAAGTCCCTAACTTATAAGGGAAGACAAATAAGGTTAGCAGCAGAACTTTCCACAGAAACTTAGCAGGCCTGAATGGAGTGGCATGATACATTCAATGTGCTGAATGGGAAAATACTCTGGGAAAAACCAAAGTATTTTGGAAATGGGAAAAACCAGGAATATCTAACAAGGTTATCATTCAGAGTAGA
This sequence comes from Meles meles, assembly GCF_922984935.1. Lineage (NCBI taxonomy): Eukaryota > Metazoa > Chordata > Mammalia > Carnivora > Mustelidae > Meles > Meles meles. Next base: position 96,758,484 of record NC_060069.1, on the reverse strand, counting down.
AGGAGAGAGAGTGTTTCCCAGAGAAAAACTAAAGGAGTTTGTGACCACTAAACCAGCCCTGCAAAAAATTTTAAAGGAGGCTCTTTCCGTGGAAAAGAAAGACCAAAAGCAACAAAGACTAGAAATGAACAGAGAAGATCTCCAGGAACAAAGACAAAACGAGTAATACAATGCCACTGAATTCATATATCTAACAATAATCACTCTGAATGTAAATGGACGAAATGCTCCAATCAAAAGCCATAGGGTATCAGAATGGATAAAAACAAAACAAAACAAAAAAATCAAAACAAGACGTCTGTATGCTGCCTACAAGAGACTCACTTTAGACCTAAAGGCACCTACAGATGGAAAGTGAGATGGAGAACAACTTAACATGCTAACAGACATCAGAAGAAAGCTGGAGTAGCCATGCTTATGTCAGATAAAGTAGATTTTATTTTATTTATTTATTTTTAAGATTTTATTGATTTATCTGACAGAGCACAAGCAGGGGGAGCAGCAGATGGAGAGGAAGAAGCAGGCTCTCTGTTGAGCAGGGAGCCTGATGTGCGGCTCTATCCCAGGACCTTGGGATCATGACCTGGGGCAAAGGCAGACGCTTAACTATCTGAGCCATCCAGACACCCATAAAGTAGATTTTATTTTATTTTATTTATTTTATTTATTTTTTTTAAAGATTTTATTTATTTATTTGACAGATAGAAATCACAAGTAGGGAGAGAGGCAGGCAGAGAGAGAGAGAGGAGGAAGCAGGCTCCCTGCCAAGCAGAGAGCCCGATGCGGGGCTCGATCCCAGGACCCTGGGATCATGACCTGAGTGAAAGGCAGAGGCTTTAACCCACTGAGCCACCCAGGTGCCCCTAGATTTTAAATCAAAGTCTGTAACAACAAGAGTTGAAGAAGGGCACTATATCATAATAAACGGGTCTGAGCAATAAGAAGATCTAACGATTGTAAGTATTTATGCCCCCAACTTGGGAGCACCCAAATATATAAAACAATTAATACAAACATAAAGGAACTCACTGACAATAGGGGACTTTAACGCCCCACTTAGAGCAATGGACAGATCATCTAAGCAGAAAATCAACAAGGAACCAATGGCTTTGAATGGCACCCTGACCTGGATGGACTGAACAGATATATTCAGAACATTTCATCCTAAAGCAGCAGAATACATATTCTTTTAGGGAGCACATGGGCATTCTCCAGAATAGATCATATACTAGGTCACAAATCAGGCCTCAACAAGTACAGAAAGACTGAGATCATACCATGAATATTTTCTGACCACAATGCTATGAAACTTGAGGTCAACCACAAGAAAAAATTTGGAAAGACCACCAATATATAGAGGTTAAAGAATATCCTCAAGAATGAATGGATCAACCAGGAAATTAAAGAAGATATAAAAAAAAAATACATGGAAACAAAAGAAAATGAAAACATGCTGGTCCAAAACCTTTGGGATGCAGCAAAAGTGATTATAAGAGGGAAGTATATAGCAAGATAGGCCTATATCAGGAAGAAGAAAAATCTCAGATACACAACTTAACTTTATACCTAAAGGAACTAGAAAAAAAACAAGTGAAACCTAAAGCCAGCAGAAGAAGGGAAATAATAGAGAAAAATAAATGGTGCAGAATTTTAAAAAACCAAACAGAACAGATCAATGAAACCAGGAGCTGGTTCTTTGAAAGAATGAATAAAATTGATAACCTCCTAGCCAGACTTATCAAAAAGAAAAGAAAAAGACCCAAATAAATAAAATCACAAATGAGAGAAGATAGATCACAACCAATACCACAGAAATACAAACAATTATAAGATAATATTATGAAAAATTATATACCAACAAATTGGGCAATCTGGAAGAAATGGATAAATTCCTAGAACATATATGCTACCAAAACTGAAGCAGAAAGAAATAGAAAATTTGAACAGACCCCTAACCAGCAATGGGATTAAATCAGTGATCAAAAATCTCCTAGCAAACAAAAGTCCAGGGTCAGGTGGGTTCCCAGGGGAATTTTGTCTAACACTTATTTTTTATTTCTTTAAAGTTTTTATTTTTTTGAATATTTTATTTATCCATTTGACACAGAGAGAGTCACGAGCACGGGGAGCAATAGGCAGAGGGAGAGGGAGAATGCAGGCTCCCCACTGAGCAGGGAGCCTGACACGGGGCCTAATCCCAGGACCGTGGGATCATGACAAAGGCCAAACACCCAACCAGTTGAGCCACCCAGGTGCCCCTCTGTCAAACACTTAAAGAAGAGTTAATACCTATTCTTCTGAAGCTGTTGCAAAAAAAGAAATAGAAGGAAAACTTCCAAACTCATTCTATGAGGCCTGCGTTAGTTCCCAAACCAGACAAAGACATCACTAGAAAGAATTACAGGCCAGTATCCCTAATGAATATGGATGTAAAGATAAATTTCCATAGGATAGTAGCAAGTTGAATCCAACAGTACATTAAAGAGTTACTCACCACATCAAGTGGGATTTATTCCTGGGCTGCAAGGTGGTTCAGTATTTACAAATCAATCAATGATACACAACATTGATAAAAGAAAGGAAAAGAACCATATGATCCTCTCAATAGATGCAGAAAAATCATTTGACAAATACAGCATCCATTCATTATAAAAACCCTCAATAAAGTAGGGATAGAAGGAACATACCTCAACATTGTAAGGCCATGTACAAAGGACCCACAGCTAATATCATCCTCAATGAGGAAAAACTGCGAGCCTTCCCTCTATGGTCAGGAATATGACAGGGATGGCCACTCTCATCTTTGCTATTAAAGTAGTGCTGAAAGTCCTAGCCTCAGCAATCAGACAACAGATTGGCATCCAGATTGGCAAGGAAGAAGGCAAACTTAACTATCCATAGATAGCACAATACTCTATGTAGAAAACCCAAAAGACCCCACCCCAAAATTGCCAGAACTGATGACATGAATTTAGTAAAGTTGCAGGATACAAAACCAGTATACAGAAATCTGTTGCATTTCTATACACCAATAATGAAGCAGCAGAAAGAGAAATCAAGAAATCAATTCCATTTACAATTGTACCAAAAACAAGATACCTAAGAATAAACCTAACCAAAGAGGTAAAAGATCTGTACTCTGAAAACTATAGAACACTTATGCAAGAAATTGAAGAAGACACAAAGAAATGGAAAAACATTCCATACTCATGGATTGGAAGAGCAAATATTGTTAAAATGTCTATACCACCCAAAGCAATCCACACATTCAGTGCAATCCCTATCAAAATATCAACAGGACTTTTCACAGAGCTAGAACAAAACAATCCTAAAATTTGTATGGAGCCACAAAAGACCCCGAATAGCCAAAGTGATCTTGTAAAAGAAAAGCAAAGCTGGAGGCATCACAATTCAGGACTTCAATTTATATTACAAAACTGTAGTTATCGAGACAGTATGGTACTGGCACAGAAACAGACATATAGATAAATGTAACAGAACAGATAACCCAGAAATGGACTCATAACTATATGGTCAACTAATCTTCAACAAAGCAGGAAAGAATATCCCATGGAAAACAGTCTGTTCCATAAAAAAGAGTGTAATCTTGCCATTTGCAACAACATGGATAGAATTAGAGTGTATTATGCTAAGCAAAGTAAGTCAGAAAGACAAATACCATTTTATTTCATTCATATGTGGAATTTAAGAAACAAAACAGATGAACATGGCAGGGGGAAAGACAGGCAAACCATAAATCAGACTCTTAACCATAGAGAACAAACAGGGTTGCTGAAGGGGAGGTGGGCAGGGGGATGGGCTAAATGAGTGATGGGGATTAAGGAGGATACCTGTGATGAGCACTGGATGTTATATGTATGTGGTAAATCACTAAATTCTACTCCTGAGACTAATATTACACTGTATGTTAACTAAGTGGAATTTAATACAAACTTTAAAAAAATAAAACCTTTTGCTGTACAAAGACAGTGTCAGTAGAATGAGAAGACAGCCAAAGACTCAGAGAAGATATTTGCAAAAAATGTATTTGCTAAAGTACCGTATCCAAACTATGTAGTAAACTTCAAACATAAAAATAAGAAAAAGAACAACCTGATTTTAATTTAATTTATTATTATTTTTTTAAATTTAAGAACAACCTGATTTTAAAACGGACCAAAGACCTTGACAGACACCTCACAAAAAGGATATACAGATTGTAAATAAGAATACAAAAAGATGCTTCACATCGTATGTCATTGGGGAAATGCAAATTAAAACAATAATATGATGTCACTATGCACTTACTAGAATGGCCACCATCTACACTAACAATACCAGCACCAGGAACCCTAATTCATTGCTGGTGGGAAATACAAAATGCTTTGGGAGACAGTTTCGCTATTATAAAACTAAACATACTCTTAGAATATGATCCAGCAATCTTGCTCCTTGGTGTTTACCCAAGGAGTTGAAAACTTACACAAAAATTTGAAAAATTTACACAAACCTGCACATAAACCCATTAGTATTTATGGCAACTTTATTCATAAATGCCAAAACTTGGAGGCAACCAAGATGTCCTTTACCAGGTTGATGGATAAACTATGGTATATTGAGACAGTAATATATTATTCATCACTAAAAGGAAATGAGCTATTAAGTCATGGAAAGATGTGGAGGAATCTTAAATGCTATTACTGAGACAAAGAAGGCAATCAGGAAAAGCTACAGTATGTATGATTCCAACTATATCACATTCTGGAAAAGACAAAGCTATGGGGATCCTAAAAGGATCTTTGATTGCCAGGGGTTTTGGTATGGATGAATAGGAGGAGTATGGAGAATTTTTAGGATGGGGAAGATACTCTGTATGACACTATAATGGCAGATAGGTATTATACTACATATACTACATATTGTAAGGATTTGTTCAAACCATAGAATGTATAATACTAAGAGAGAACTGCAATATACGTTATGGGGTGATCGTGATGTGTAAATGTATGTTCTTCACTTGTAACAAATGTACCGCTCTGGTGAGGGATATTGATAATGGAGCAGCCTATGCATGTGTGGAGGCAAAGTGTATATGGGAAATCTCCGTACCTTCCTCTCAGTTTTACTGTGAATGTAAAACTGCTCTGAAAACATTAAGTCTTTAAAAAATATGTTCTTTAGCGTTCAGTTACAGAACAGGGTTTGCTACTTTGTAAAACCCCTCTTTGTGTTTAGTTTTATTGGGCCTGGAAGGGAAAATCTAGAAGGGTTCTGGCAGATAGCGCATGCTCCTGGTGCTTGTGTGGTAGTGGAGGAGGAAGGGTCTGGATAGAGGGAACAGAGCAGTGGTACATGCTGTCAGGGTACCAGTGAGCCTATGGATGGGATCCAGGGCTCAAGCCAGATGAGAAGCAAATACGGGGTTTTTCTTGTTTTTGAGTCCTGACTGAAGTTGGGGATGGGTAGGGGAGAGATCATTGTTCTTTCTTACACAGTTTATTCTCCCTAAAACCGACTGAAATGGAGAAAAAGAGTATAAGTTGGAGAAAAATAACAAGTTAGAAAAGAATCTATTAAGTTATCATGGGACTTCTGTCAAGGTAGCTTTCCCCCTTTGCATCCTCTCCTCTGACTCATCTAGAAGGATCCTAAATCATCAGAAAGGTTAGTCAGGATTCATTAGGCTTTATCATAATCTTAGCATATTTGATCAGGTGGTTCAAATGTTATAATTTTTAATTTGTAAGCAATTTATTTTCTTGATTCAAACCAGTGGTGTTATAATATTCATATGATCTGAGATAATATAAAGCTGATTTGAAGTTATTTCCTCAACTAGAATCTTTATAGTCAAATAATTTCTGCCAAAAACATAAATATCTAAATTATCTACATAGGTTAGAAATTCATAACAGCTGCTGAAAAAATGACTTCAATACCATTAGAATTCAGCATTAATAACAGTTTAAAGTACTATTTCATTATAGGTTGAAAATCCAGGAAGGTGCTTCTTTCTAGCTGACTTGAAGTGCATTTTTGTTAGAGCTCGGCTCTGTATGTTTTGCTTATATATAAACACCTCCCATTGCCTTTGACTATTTTTTAAAATGGAAATCTTTCTCTTTTTTGCCATTATATTTCAGTTTTTTTTGCTTATGTAATTTAATATTCTACCAACTAGAAAACATATTTTCTTTTAAATTGGAAATGGCTATTTCCCCCTTATTTTTTAGTACTTATTTAATAGTACTACGTGTTTGGATTAAAAAAAAATGTTAGAAAATTTAGAAAACTATAAACATGAAAAAATTCTGTAATCCTGTCGAGAAATAGTGGTTATTTTATTATATATACATCTAGGCATTTTTTTATGCACAAAACACAAGTTTGTTTGTTTGTTTTTTAATATTTTATTTTATTGATTTGACAGGGAGAAATAGAGATCACAAGTAGGCAGAGAGGCAGACAGAGAGAGAGGGGGAAGCAGACTCCCTGCTGAGCAGAGACCCCCCCCCTGCCCTGACTCAGGTCTCGATCCCAGGACCCTGAGATCATGACCTGAGCCAAAGGCAGAGGCTTAATCCACTAAGCCACCCAGTTTCCCCCAAAACACATTTTTTAAATATAAAAATGTAGTCCTGTTGTACATGCTGCTCTATAGTGTGCTTTTTCCCCCATTTTACATTGAATTATGGACATTTTTATATGTTTATAAATTCTGATTACATTTTTACTTTTAATAGCTGCATAAATTCCATTATAGGTATGCCATATTTTTTGAAGTAGTTTTTCTATTGATGGTGATCATTTAAGTTTGATTTTCCTTGAAAAAGAGCCACACGAATAGACTGGAAAGATTTCCCTGAGGTATGATTTAGTTTAAAAGGGAACATGCAAAAATGTATTAATAATATGATTTCCATGTTAGCAAAACAATAATAATCTATATGTGTATATTTGTATAAGTATAGAAGAATAAGTGTGGATGAAAATACAGCAAGATTCAAGGATAATTCAAGTATATATTCTAGATCTAGGACATACAGAAAGGGTACTGCTATAGGTGGATAAGGGAGGAAAAGATATTAAGGGAAACAAACTCAAAAGTAAAAGAGAAAAACACTGCTGGGGTGCCTGGCTGGCTCAGTTGGTGGAGTTGCAACTCTTGATCTTGGGGTTGTGAGTTCGAGCCCCTCATTGGGTGCAGAGATTCCTTAAAAATAAAATCTTTATTTTATTTTTTAGATTTTATTTAAATTCAAGTTAGTTAAAATATAGTGTATTATTAGTTTCAGGGGTAGAATTTAGTGATTCATCAGTTGCATACAACATCCAGTGCTCATTACATCAAGTGCCTTCCTTAATACCCATCACCCAATATTTTGGTCTCCTCACTGACCTCCCCTCCAGCAACTCTGTTCCCTATAAGAGTATCTCATGATTTGCTCCCTGTTTTTATCTTATTTTTTCCTTCCTTTCCCCTGTGTTCATCTGTTTTATTTCTTAAATTCTACATGAGTGAAATCATATGGTATTTGTCTTTCCCTGAGTTATTTTGCTTAGCATAATCCACTCTAGTTCCATCCATGTCATTGCACATGGCAAGATTTCATCCTTTTTGATGGCTGAGTGATATTCCTGTGTGTGTGTGTGTGTGTGTGTGTATACACACTACTATATCTTTATCAACTCATCAGTTAATGGACATCTAAAAATAAAACCTTAGAAAAGAAAACTGCACTGTTTTTAAACATATGTGCTATCATACTTGTTATAAAATATATATAAATATTAAAATAACCATATATCATTTTGATATCATATATATAAAATATAAACATTATCATACTTGTTACAAAAATTATGTTAATAGTAGACATGTTTATTTTTTGTAATTTTTTAAAGATTTTATTTATTTATTTGACAGCTAGAGAGCACAAGTAGGCAGAGTGGCAGGCAGTGGGAAGAGAGAAGCAGGTTCTCCGCTGAGCAGGGAGCCTGATGTGGGGCTCGATCCCAGGACCCCGGGATCATGACCTGAGCCGAAGGCAGATGCCTAGCTGACTGAGCCACCCAGGCGCCCCAGGAGTAGACATATATTTGAATGAGTCAATGTAAAATTTTTTTCTGTATTTATAAGTAACCAGAATAAGAAAAAAGCAAAAAGTTGAAAATATGGATCTAAGATTGGTGCCTAATAACCTCAGGTGCAACCATTTTTTTTAAATTGGTCATTAAAAAAAGTTTGTAAGTTTTCTCTTACACATCAGACTTTATGAATATGTTTGCGTATATCTCTGTATATCTGTTTATATTTCGGTCAATGTGAGAATGCCTGTTTCTTTGCAATTTCATCAATGCTAGGTATTTTCAATTTTTTAGATCTTTGCTTATGTGATATAATAAAATAGCATCTTGTGGTTTTATTTTACTTTGATTACTAGCTATGTTCATTATTTTTTCAAATGTTTGCTACAAGTTTTCATTTTTGTCAATTGTTCTTTATCCATTTTTCTTTTAGTATTTAACTGCCTTACTGATTTATAAGGCCTTTATTTGGTAATAAAAATATTGTGGTATATTTACTTATGTTTCCTATTACTTTTATAGTCTCATTTTTTACATCAAATACCTTAAAATATTTGGAATTAATTTCTGTCCAAGGGATAAGGTAACTTTTACATAGTTAACCAAGTAATCCTAGCATTAATTAATTGAGTCATCTATCTTGAAAGAGCCTTGCCTTTTTAAAAAATCAGAATGCGTCTCTTTTCTTTGCTCTGCTCCTGAATTTCCAGAGGGAAACAAATTTTGTTATATAACTAAAAGCAGAGAAAAAAGAAATCAGGAAGTTAGCAATTTTCAACAGGTTCAGAAATAACTGCATGACATCCTAGAATCTACCTTTTATAGTTCTATACTACATTCCTGCCCAGTGATACACAGATAAGTAGGTACTTTTGTGATTAGACCTGGGCTTTTATATCCTTTCAGTTTCTTGACAGAGGTGAGACTAACAAGGCAGTTCTCTCAAGATAATTGGGCACAATCCTGAATACACTGGATTCATGAATTTGTGCATGTTTAAAGGGGGAATGGGCTTAGTGAAGATAAGGATTTATTTCTACCTGACTGTATAGTATTCTAAGTGATTGGATCAGGTTTTAATTTTTGAAATAATTTTCCCTTTTAGGACAGAGGCGTATATTTTCCCTCCTACTCCTGCTAAGTATCCTCCCGTACCTTCAAAGTGTACCGTGGGTACTCAGACTGATTATCGGGATGCCGAAGTTCAAACTGATCCGTATTCTCCAGAATATGTAGTATGTCAGGATTCAATCCCTGAGCTCTTGACCCTGGCTACTCTTACGTGGGGTGAGTTGACAATTGTCTTGAATATTTTTGAAGGCCTGTCCTGATAACAGTACATGTTGTTGAGTTCCTGTAAACGATCTGCTCAGAGGCAACTGCCTCTGTTGCTGTTTAAAATGTCTTGCTCAGCAGAGCTACTTCACAGACTCATGCTTCTATTGATACTTTTCTTCAAGAAGAGTATACCCTTTCCATTTTAAGGAGGCTTATTGTACTTTATCCTCGAAGCTGAAGTTCTATTTCAGCTTAATTTTGTGTTTATTTGCTGACTACTCACCTCCCCCCGCCCCCCAAACTGTTTTTCCTAATGAATCAATTCTTTTTCATTGAGCAATCCTCACTCCCTCTTTACACATAAACTTTTTTGAGTGTATAATACTGAATGTATATTCCATAATATGAACAGTTTTATCTTACTTTGCCAAAATATCTTGCAGTCATCAAAGCTCTCTTACATACCCCTATTGGATGATTTGGGTGATTTCTTTTGCTGTTACCTCTAAAATGTCAATATAGCTCAGGCTCAGAAATTCACTCTTAGAATGCAATAAAATCTGACCTAGGCCTATATTATGTGAAATTAGAAAAATTAATAAGGAAAGGGGCTTTTTAAAAAAAAACTTATTTTACTTTTTTCAGTGTTCCAAGATTCATTGTTTATGCACCACACCCAGTGCTCCATGCAATACATGCCCTCCATAATACCCACCACCATGCTCACCCATTTCCCTACCCCCTCCCCTCCAAAACCCTCAGTTTGTTTCTCAGAGTCCATAGTCTCTTATGGTTTGTCTCCCCCTCCGATTTCCCCCAACTCATTTCTCCTTTCCTTCTCCCAATTATTTCTTATGCTCCACAAGTAAGTGAAACCATATGATAATTGACTCTCTCTGCTTGACTTATTTCACTTATTTCATAATCTCCTCCAGTCCCGTCCATGTTGATACAAAAGTTGGGTATTCATCCTTTCTGATGGAGGCATAATATTCCATTGTATATATGGACCATATATATCTTCTTTATCCATTCGTCTGTTGAAGGGCATCTTGGCTCTTTCCACCATTTGGCTATTGTGGCCATTGCTGCTATGAACATTGGGGTACAGATGACCCTTTTGTTCACTACATCTGTATCTTTGGGGTAAATACCCAGTAGTACGATTGCAGTGTCATAGGATAGCTCTATTTTTAATTTCTTAAGGGATCCCCACACTTTTCCCCAAAGTGGCTGCACCAATTTGCATTCCCACTAACACTGTAAGAAGGTTCCGGAAAGGGGCTTTTGGAAATGACTAGACATTAGCTTCTTGAACTCACTTGATTGTAGCTGGGAAACTGAGAGCCAGAGAAGCCAGCTCCTCCTAGGTGTTAGAGATAGTTGGTTCACTGTAATGATTTTTATTAAAATGAGTTACTTTTGTTTCCCAGTTGTGACAGTTTGCTCTGGTCAAGTCTGTGTCATAGACAGTAAAGATGTTCATATCTGAGACCCAGTTTGGTTCTTGTTTCCTGGCTCACCTTACAAATTCAGAAGCATTCTTTATATCCATACTTGAAAGTAGAGGCTCTACTTTCAGATGAGATTTTCAGATGAGATTTCAGACAGATTAAAAATATGCTGAAACTTTTCCCTTCTGCTCTGAATATGTATATGTATTAGTGTATATATATGAAAATATATATTGGTTATATGTATATTAGTGTGTTTGTATACACATATATACTTTTTAAGAAAGGAAGAAAATTTCCGTAGTTTAGAAGTGTGGACTTCCTAAAAGAAAGAAATAGCTGGGAGCCTATGATGATGAGCAGGGATTGTGAGTGGTGGGGAGCCAGATCTGAACTGCCTGCCTGAACTAGAAGAAGCAGGACTTTTCTCCTGCCCACAGGTGGGACCGAAGCCCAGTGCCTGCCAACACAGATGTTGAAGTATCAGTAAAAACCACTGAGTCAGGTCTACCCCCTCATTTGTAAGGCCCTGAGTAGGAGTTTAAATGGAGGCCTGTATACTATATGTATAGATGTTTTAAAATGATAAATCAAGTTAATATCTGTTAAGTAAAATATTTTAAGGAAAAGAATCTGTATTTTTCACAAATATATCTTTTTTCTATTTAAAAAAAAAAGATTTTATTTATTTATTTTCAGAGAAAGAGAGCATGTACAAGCAGGCAGAGTGGCAGGGAGAGGCAGAGAGAGAAGCAGGCTCCCCGCTGAGCAAGGAGCCTGATGCGGGACTCGATCCCAGGACCCTAGGATCATGACCTGAGCCGAAGGCAGACGCTTAACCCACTGAGCCACCCAGGCGTCCCTACAAATATATCTTTATAACAAGTTGAAAGGACAAGTTTAAATGGAAAATTCTTAGATACCTTGGGATTCTTTGGTGGAATGGGGCAGCAAGAAAAGAGGCTGCCTGTGACTTACTTTTTTCTCTGGCTCTGTTCCACATCATGAGGGGCCTGTCATGTATGCATGTGATTACTTCACCTTGTTTTTCCAATCTCTGCATACATATCCCTGTAAACAGCTGCCACATGGCTACTCCTTGGGTTTAAGGGTGAACAAACCGTGGCATCTGGGTGGCTCAGTCAGTTAAACATCTTCTTTCAGCTCAGATCATGATCCCAGGGTCCTGGGATCAAGCCCAACATTGGGCTTGCTCGGTGGAGAGCCTGCTTCTCCCTCTCCCTCTGCTGCTCCCATGCTTGTGATTTCTCTCTCTCTCTCTATTAAATGAATAAAATCTTAAAAAAAAAAAAAAGGGAGTGAACAAATAGCAGCATATAGTCTGCCCAGGGGAGTCTGAATTCTAGGAAGAGGTCCATGTAGATACTGCAAGGAGTTGGCCATTTGTTCAAGGAATTCCAAGGTCTCTAAGAGTAGAGTAGGTTCAGCTGGGCATAGTCTGTTAAACTCCTCATCTTGTGATAATGGGTAGGTCTCTAAAGAATGAGGCTGGGGAGCTATCCCTTTTGCCAGGTCAAAGAGTGTTAATACCCAGGGTGCTCATCTACAGATGATCTCAACCCAAGAATCACAAAACATCTAAAGAACACAGGCACCAGGAGTGATCCACAAAAAGTTAGAAAAGAGAGAGAGAGAGAGAATAAATTCCTGAGCAAACTGAGCAAATGGAGCAATCTGAAAAGGACTTGGGAAATAGTTTTTATATCCTCAAAGAGATAAAGAGGGATAAAGCATGAAAACAAGAGTGGGAGCTATGAAAAAGAACCAGTTGCAATCACTGGGAAGGAAAACTATGAAGTTTCAAATAAAATGAGCTCAGTAGTCAACTAGGCAGCGCTGAAGAACAAATTAGTGAAATGAAAGAGTAAATGAACAAGTATTCCAGAATGCAATATTCAAAGGTAGAATAAGGTTTTAAAAAAGAAAAAAAAGGTAAGAGCCATGGGGGATAGGATTATAAGATCCTATAATAGAGAGAATGGTGAAGAAGCAATGCAAGAAAAGATAATGGCTGAGAAAGATAAATGGCTGAGAATTTCCCAGGACTAAAGAAAGATATGAATCATGTACTGTTGGATCCTATTGGCTAGTATTTGGTGAGAATTTTCACATCTGTGTTCATTAAGGATATTGGTCTGTAATTCTCTTTTTTGATGGGGTCTTTGTCTGGTTTTGGTATCAAGGTAATGCTGGCCTCATATAATGAGTTTGGGAGTTTTCCTTCCATTTCTATTTGTTGGAAGAGTTTCAGGAGAATAGGTATTAGTTCTTCTTTAAATGTTTGTTAGAATTCCCCTGGGAAGCTGTCTGGTCCTGGGCTCTTGTTTTTTGGGAGATTTTTGATGACTGCTTCAATCTCCTTATGGTTATGGGTCTGTTCAGGTTTTCTATTTCTTCCTGGTTCAGTTTTGGTAGTTTATATGTCTCTAGGAATGCATCCATTTCTTCCAGATTGTCAAATTTGCTGGCGTATAGTTGCTCATAATATGTTCTTATAATTGTTTGTATTTCTTTCGTGTTGGTTGTGATCTCTCCTCTTTCACTTATGATTTTATTAATTTGGGTCCTTTCTCTTTTCTTTTTGATAAGTCTGGCCAGGGGTTTATCAATCTTATTAATTCTTTCAAAGAGCCAGTTCCTAGTTTCGTTGATCTGTTCTACTATTCTTGTGGCTTCTATTTCATTGATTTCTGCTCTGAAAATCTTTATGATTTCTCTTCTCCTGCTGGGTTTAGGCTTCCTTTGCTGTTCTTTCTCCAGCTCCTTTAGGTGTAGGCTTAGGTTTTGTACTTGAGACTTGTTTCTTGAGAAAGGCTTGTATTGCTATATACTTTCCTCTCAGGACCACCTTTGCTGTGTCCCACAGATTTTGAACAGTTGTGTTTTCCATTTGTTTCCATGAATTTTTTCAATTCTTCTTTAATTTCCTGATTGACCCATTCATTCTTTGGTACGATGCTCTTTAGCCTCCATATATTTGAGTTCTTTGCAACTTCCCTCTTGTGATTGAGTAAGAGCATTGTGGTCTGAAAATATGCAGGGAATGATCCCAATCTTTTGGTACCGGTTGAGACCTGATTTGTGACCCAGGATGTGATCTATTCTGGAGAATGTTCCATGTGCACTAGAGAAGAATATGTATTCTGTTGCTTTGAGATAGAATGTTCTGTATATATTTGTGATGTCCATCTGGTCCAGTGTGTCATTTAAGGTCTTTATTTCCTTATTGATCTTTTGCTTGGATGATCTGACCATTTCAGTGAAGGGGGTGTTATAGTCCCCTACTATTATTGTATTATTGTCGGTGTGTTTCTTTGATTTTGTTATTAATTGCTTATATAGATGGCTGCTCCCATGTTAGGGGCATAGATATTTAAAATTGTTAGATCTTCTTGTTGGACAGACCCTTTAAGTATGATATAGTGTCCTTCCTCATCTCTTATTATAGTCTTTGCTTAAAATCTAATTGATCTGATATAAGGATTGCCACCCCAGCTTTTTTTTTTTTTTTTTTTTTTAAATGTCTGTTAGCATGGTAAATTGTTTTCCATCCCCTCACTTTAAATCTGGAGGTGTCTTTGGGTCTAAAATGAATTTCTTGTAGACAGCATATTGATGGGTTTTGGTTTTTTATCCATTCTGATACCCTGTGTCTTTTGATTGGGGCATTTATCCCACTTACATTCAGGGTAACTATTGAAAGATAAGAATTTAGTGCCATTGTATTGCCTGTAAGGTGACTGTTACTGTCTATTGTCTCTGTTCCTTTCTGGTCTACTACTTTTAGGCTCTCTCTTTGCTTAAAGAAATGCTTTCAATATTTCCTGTAGGGCTGGATTGGTGTTTGCAAATTCTTTTAATTTCTTTTTGTCCTGGAAGGTTTTCATCTCTCCTTCTATTTTCAAAGGTAACCTAGCTGGATACAGTCTTCTTGGCTGTATACTCTTCTCATATTTTGCTCTAAATATATCATGCCAGTTCTCTCTGGCCTGCCAGGTCTCTGTGGATAAGTCTGCTGCCAATCTAATATTTCTACCATTGTATTTTACAGATATACAGCTTGTCCCGAGCTGCTTTCAGTATTTTCTCTTTGTCACTAAGACTTGTAAATTTTACTATTAGATGATGGGGTGTGTGGGGTGTGGACCTATTTTTATTGATTTTGAGGGGGGTTCACTGTTCCTCCTGGATTTTGATGCTTGTTCCCTTTGCCATATTAGGGAGATTCTCTACTATAATTCACTCCTCTCTCTCTTTCTTCTTCTGGAATCCCAATTATTCTAATATTGTTTCATCGTATGGTATCACTTATCTCTCGAATTCTCCCTTTGTGGTCCAGTAGTTGTTTGTCTCTCTTTTGCTCAGCTTCTTTATTCTCCATCATTTGGTGTCCTATATCACTAATTCTCTCTTCTGCCTCATTTTTTATTGCACCTCATTGATAGCTTTTTTTTATTTCAACTGGTTAGATTTTAGTTCTATTCTTTCTCCAGAAAGGGATTTTATTTCTCCAGAAAGGTTTCTCTAATATCTTTCATGCCTTTTTTGAGCTCAGATAGCACCTTGAGAATTGTCATTCTGAACTCTAGTTCTGACATATTACCGATGTCCATATTGATTAGGTCCCTAGCCATCAGTACTGCTTTGTGTTCTTTTTTTGTGTGTGGTAAGTTTTTCTGCCTTGTCATTTTATCCAGACAAGAATATATGATGAGAGACTAAAATACTAAAAGGGTGGCAAGGACTCTAGAAAAATGTACGCTAACTAAATTGAAAGAATCCAAGACCGGGGAGGGAGAGGAAAAGGGGAAAAAAAGAAATAAAAGTTAAAAAATTTTACACATTAAACTGTGTGTAAAAAATTTACACATTACTCACACATTAGACTGGTGAATAGAACAGAGCCACCCACTTGATTTTGGGTGTATTTTGGTCTCTTTGAAGAAACTACCTCCCAAAATTTTAAAGAAAGAAAAACTTATGTATATACAAAAATAAGAGTAAACATGATGAAGGGATGGACTATGACTCTATAGATGAGAATAAAAAAAATTCTAAAAAAAGAATTGATGAGATAAGTTGGTTGGAAAAAGAAAAAAAGGAGGAGGGAATGTGCTCAGGCTGGAGACTAGAACAAATCCATGTGCTAGATTAGGGTATATTTTGATTAGAAGAAATTGTACCCCAAAATTTAAAAAAAAAACCTGCATGTATACAAAAAATAAGGTTAAAAACAATGAAGGGATAAAATATGATATAACAATGAAGGTTTAAAAAGATTTTTTTTTTAGAAAGGTATTGTTAAGATAAACTAGTTCAAAAATGTTAAAAGAGGAAAAAGGAAATGTTAAAAAAAAATAGGATAAGAAAAAAAAAAGTAGGGCGCCTGGGTGGCTTAGTCATTAAGTGTCTGCCTTCAGTTCAGATCATGATCCTAGGGTCCTGGGATGAGCCCCACATCGGGCTCCCTGCTATGTGGGAAGCCTGCTTCTCCCCTTCCCTCTGCTGCTCCCTGCTTGTGTTCCCTCTCTTGCTATGTCTGTCAGATAAATAAATAAAATCTTTTAAAGAAATATTAAAAAAAACTTAACTTTGCAAAACTAAAGAATCATGGGGGGAAAGCCACGAATTCTATGCATTGCTTTCCCCTAGCTCTGGAGTTCCGCTGTTCTCCTTGATCGGTCAGCTTGGTCTTGGCTAGATGTTCTTGCTGATCTTCTGTGGGAGGGGCCTGTTGCAGATTCTCAAATGTCTTTGCCTGAGGCAGAATTGCACCACCCTTGCCAGGGACTGGGCTAAGTAATCTGTTTGGTTCACTCTCAGAGCTTTTGTTTCCTGAACACTTTCTGTACTGCTTTGGAGGACAGGAATGAAAATGGTGGCCTCCCAATCTCTGGCCCAGAGGAGCTAAGAGCTCGGGGCCCCACTCCTCAGTGTGCCCTCAGATATAAGCAATCACTCTTATCTCCCTGGTCTCTGGCTGTACTCCGAGCTCACCCAGCCTGTGACTGAACGTTTCTATCTCTGGCGCACAGTCCCATTTGGAGTCTCCAAACCCAGCAGATTCCTGCTGTGCTGCTTCTCCCGGAGGAGGAAGGTGAATCTCCCTGGATCTGCCACTTGTGGGGTCCCTGCTCAAAGAGCAGTGACCCAACTGTGCCTTGGATCATGGTTTAAGGTAACCCCGATCTGAAAGCTCACTCTTTGGCTCTGTTTCTGTAATTGGCTTCCCCGCTCTGATACCTGGCAGCTCTGACACACTCAGACACCCCCAATCTTTCTGTGACCCTGTGGGACCTGAGACCACACTGTCCCCATGAGGGCTCCACCCCCGCTTAGCCTCTGGAGTGATGTCCCTCAGTGGAGCAGACTTCTAAATTTCTGATTTTGTGCTCCACTGCTCCACTGCTTGCCAGGAGTGCCCCATCCCCTGGTCCATCTTCCTGTTGCTTTCGATTCACTTCTCCCCATATCCTACCTTTCAGAAAGTGAAATCAGAAAGGAAATCTACCTTTCTGTTCCTAGAATTGCTGCTCTTCTCTTTTCTATCTCCTTTTCAGTTTGTAGGTGTTCAGAATGGTTTGATAACCATCTAGCTGAACTCCGGGACCTGATATCATTTCAGTCTGCTACTCCTCCACCATCTTGCCTCTCACTCAAGATGATAATTTTTTAAAAAGTTTTTTTGGGAGGTGCCTGGGTGGCTCAGTCATTAAGCATGTGCCTTCGGCTCAGGTTATGATCTCAGGATCCTGCAATGAAGCACCGCGTCCGGCTTCCTGCTCAGTGGGAAGCCTGCTTCTCTCTCTCTCATGCCCCCTGCTCGTGTTTTCTCTCTTGCTGCCTCTCTCTCTCTCTCTCTCGCTGTCTCTCTCTCTCTCTCTCCCTCTCTCTCTCTGTCAAACAAATAAGATTTTATTTATTCATTTGAGAGAGAGAGAAGGCACAAGCAAAGGGAGGGGCAGAGAGAGAGGGACAACCAGGCTTCTCACTGAGCAGAGAGCCCAATGCAGGGCTCCATCCTAGGACCCTGAGATCATGACCTGAGTGAGCCAAAGGCAGATGCTTAACCTACCAAGCCACCCATATGCCCCATAAAGATGATAATTTCTTAAAAAAAGAAGCAAGTATTAAAACTCTATTTTAGGATTGGCAGACTATGGTCCAAAAGCCAAATTGGCCTATTACTTTTTTTTAATATAGCTTGAATGCTAAGAATGGCTTTTACACTATAAAATAGATGAAAAAAAAATCCTATTTTGTAGCATGTGAAAATTACATGAAATTAAGATTTCAGTGACTCTAAAGAGGTTTTATTGGAACACAGTGACACTCCTTTGTTCATGTACTGTCTGCCTGCTTTTGCACTTCATTTTTTGGAAAAAAAAAATTTTTAATTTGAATTTCATTATAATTAACATACAGTGTTATATTCATTTCAGCTGTATAAGATAGTGGTTCAACAGTTCTATACATTACTAACACTCATCACAATAAGTGTATTCTTTAATCCTCATCACCTACTTCCCTCCTTCCTCCCTCCCAGTAACCAGTTCTCTATATTTAAGAGTCTATTTTTTGTTTTTCTTTTTTTTTTCTTTGTTGGTTTGTTTTGTTTCTTAAATTCCACATGAGTAAAATCATATGGTATTTGTCTTTCTCTGACTGACATTTCACTTAGCATTATGTTCTCTAGCTCTATCCGTGTTGTTGCAAATGACGAGATTTCATTCTTTTTTATGGCTGAATAATATTCTATTGTGTGTATCTGCCACTTCTTATTTATCCATTTATAATTCTATGGACACTTGGGTTGCTTCCATAATTCACCTATTATAAATAACACTGCTATAAACATAGGGTACATATACTTTTGGAAATTAGTGCTTTTGTATTCTTTGGATAAATACCTAGTAGTTCAAGTACTGGGTCATATGGTAATTCTAGTTTTCATTTTTTTGAATAACCTACATGCTGTCTTCCACAGTGGTTGCAGAAGTTTGCATTCCGGGGTACCTGGCTGGCTCAGTGGAAAGAGCATTCCACTCTTGATCTCAGGGTCATAAGTTTGAGCTGCATGTTGGGTATAGAGATTATTTAAAAATAAAATCTTAAAAAAATGTTTTGGGGTACCTGGGTGGCTTAGTTTGTTGAGTGTGATACCAACACCTGCATCGGAGTCATGCTCAGTGGGGAGTCTGTTTGAGATTCTCTCCCTTTCCCTCTGACCCTCCCCCCCACTCACTCATGCACTCGCTCTCTCTCAAATAAATATATAAATCTTTAAAAAAAAATTTGCATTCCTACCAACATCAAGGTTCCTTTTTCTCCACATCCTTGTCAACACTTGTGATTTCTTACTTATTTTAGCCATTCTGACAGGTGTGAGATGATCTCTGGTGGTGTTTTTGATTTGCATTTTCCTGTTGATGAATGATGCTGAACATCTTTTCTTGTGTCTGTTGGCCATCTGTATGTCTTCTTTGGAGAAATGACTGTTCATGTCTGTGTGTGTCTGTGTGTGTGTGTGTGTGTGTGTGTGTGTGTGTGTTGAGTTGTAGAAGTTCTTTCTATATCTTAGATACTAACCCTTGGTCAAATATGTCATTTGCAAATATATTCTTTCATTCAGTAGGTTGTCTTTTAGTTCTGTTGATTGTTTCCTTTGCTGTGCAGAAACTTTATTTTGATGTAGTCTCAGAAGTTTATTTTTGCTTTTGTTTCCCTTGCCTTGGGAGTCTATCTAGAAAAATGTCGCTGTGATCAATGTCAGCGAAATTATTGCCAGTGTTCTCTTCTAGAATGTTGATGGTTTTAGGTCTCATATTTAGGTTCCTAATCCATTTTGAGTGTATTTTTGTGTGTGGTGTAAGAAAGTGGTCCAGTTTCATTCTTTTGTATGTAGCTATTTGGTTTTCTCAACACCATTTGTTGAAGAGACTTTTTCCCATTGCATGTTCTTGCCTCCTTTGTGGAAAATTAGTTGACCATAAAATTGTGGATTTATTTCTGGGCTTTCTGTTCTCTTCTGTTGATCTATGTGTCTGTTTTTGTGCCAGTGCCATACTGGTTTGATTACTTTGTAGTATATTTTGGATTTGGGGATTGTGACACCTCCAGTTTTGTTTTGTTGTGTTTCCCAAGATTGGTTTGTCTATTTGGAGTCTTTTGTGATTCCATTCAAATGTTAGGATTATTTGTTCTAGTTCTATGAAAAATACTGTTGGTATTTTGATAGGGACTACATTAAATCTGTAGGTTGCTTTATGTAGTGTAGACATTTTAACAATATTTGTCCTCCCAATATATGAACATGGAATATCCATTTGTATCATCTTCAATTTCTTTCATCAGTGTTTTATAGTGTTCAGAGTAGAGGTCTTTCACCTCCTTGGTTAAGTTTATTCCTTGGTATTTCATATGATTTTTATCCTTTGTGCTGTTGATGTGATATATCATGTTGGTTGATACTGAACCACCCTTGTATCTCAGGAAAAAATCCCGCTTGATCTTGGTAAATGATTTGTTCGATTTGGTTTGCTAATATCTGGTTGAAGATTTTGCATTTCTGTTCATCAGAGATATTGGTGTATAGTTCCCTCTCTGTCTTTCTTTTTTTGTAGTGTCTTTTTCTGGTTTTGGTATCAGGGTACAGGTGGCCTCATAGAATGAATTTGAAAGCTTTCTTTCCTCTTCTATTTTTCAGAATAGTTTGAGTAGAATAGGTATTAGCTCTTTAAATGTTTGGTAGAATTCACCTTTGAAGATGTCTGGTCCTAGACTTTTGTTTGTCAAAGTTTTTTGATTGCTGATTCAATCTCTCATGCTGGTGATCAGTCTGTTCACATTTTCTATTTCTTCCTGATCAAGTTTGGGAGGTTATATGTTTCTGTTTCTCCTGGGTTATCCAATTTGTTGGCATATAATTTTTCATAATAGTCTCATAACCCTTGGTATTTCTGTGGTGTTGGCTATTTCTCGTCTTTCATTTCTGATGTATTTTTGAGCCCTCTCTTTTTCTTTTGATGAGTCTGGCTAAAGGTTTATCAATTTTGTTGATCTTTTCAAAGAACCAGCTCCTGATTTCATTGATCTGTTCTATTGTTGTTTTTTTAAAAAAATTCTATATTTATTCATTCTCTAATCTTTAGTATTTCCTTTCTTCTGCTAGTTTTGGGCTTTGTGTATTTTTTTTTCTTTGCGTTTTTTTTTTTTTTTTTAGCTCCCTTAAGTGTAATGTTAGGTTGTTTATTTGAAGTTTTTCTTGCTTCTTAAGGTAAGCCTGTATTGCTATAAACTTCCCTTTAAAATTGCTTTCCTGCATGTCAAAGATTTTAGGCCATTGTGTTTTCATTTTCATTTGTCTTCATATATTTTTCAATTCCTCTTTGATTTCTTGGTTGATCCATTCATTGTTTAGTAGCCTGTAACTTAGCCTCTATGTATGTGTGTTTTTCCAGATTTTTTTTTCCTGTGGTTGATGTCTAGTTTCATACTGTTGTGGTTGGAAAAGATGCATGGTACTTCAGTCTTTGTGAACCTGTTGAGACTGGCTTTGTGGCCTAATATGTGATCTGATCTGGAGAATGTTCCATATGTACTTGAAAAAAATGTGTATTCCACTGTTTTAAGATGGAATGTTCTGAATATATCTGTTAGATCCATGTGGTCGAATGTGTCATCCATAGCCACTGTTTCCTTAATCATTTACTGTTTAGATGACCTGTCCAATGTTAAAAAGGATGTTAAATTCACCTACTATTATTGTGTTAGTATCAATTGCTCCCTTTAAGTTTCTTATTAGCTGCTATATATTTTCGGGTGTTCCCATCTTCTTGTTTGATGATCCTGTGTGATTATGTACTGTTCTTCTTTGTCTTCTGTTACAGTCTTTGTTTTAAAGCCTATTTTGTCTAATAAAAGTGGTGCCACCTGGCTTTCTTTCACTTTCATTTGCATGATAAATGCTTTTGCATTTCTTTACTTTTAGTCTGCATGCATATGTCTTTATGTCTGAAGTGAGTCTCTTGTAGGCAGTATATAGATGGGTCTTGCTTTTTTTTCTTTTTTTTTAAGATTTTACTTATTTATTTACTTATTTATTTGTTTGAGAGAGAGTGTGAGTTGGGGGAGAAGGAATGGAGGAGGAGTAAAGGGAAGAAGACTCCAGATAGACTCTGTTCTGAGCATGGAGTCCCACACAGGCTTGATCTCACAATCCTAAGATCACAACCTGAGCCCAAACCAAGAGTTAGATACTTAGCCAACTGAGCTACCCAGGTGCCCTGATGGGTCTTGCTTTTTTATTTATTCTGTCACCCTATGTCCTTTGATTGGAATGTTTAGTCCACTTACATTCAAAGTAATTACTGAGAGGTAAGTACTTATTGCCATTTTATTACTTGTTTTATGGTTGTTTTTGTGGTTCTTATTAAATTCCTTTCTTTTCTCATTCTCCTCTTTCAAGATTTGCTAGCTTTCTTTATTGATATACTTTGGTTCCCTTCTTTTTATATTTTGCATTTCTATTACTGGTTTTTGATTTGTGGTTACCTTTAGGTCTATATGTAACATCTTATGCATGTAGCAGTCTATATTAGGTTATTGGCCACTTAAGTTTGAACCCATTCTAAAAGCACTAAATTTTTATTCCTCTCCCCTGCCATATTTTAGGTATATGGTGTTACACTTTATGTCCTTTTATTTTGTGATTCCCTTGACTGATTTTTATAGATATACTTTATTTTATTAGTTCTGTGCTTCCTACTTTTCTTACTCTTGCTTATGGTCTTTCCTTTCCACTCACAGAGTCTCCATTAACATTTCACGTAAGGCTGGTTTAGTGGTCATGAATTCCCCCAACTTCTGTCTTCCTGGCAAACTTTTTCTCTCTCCTTCTATTCTGAGTGATAGCTTTGTTGGACAGGGTATTCTTGGTTACACATTTTTCTCTTTCAGCACTTTGAATATATCATGCCACTCTCTTCTGGCCTGCAGTGTTTCTGCTGAAAAATCAGATTGTTGTCTTACAGGGTATTTCTTGTATATAACTACTTTTTTTTCTTGCTGCTTTAAAAATTCTTTACCACTACTTTCTGTCATTTTAATTACCATGTGCTTTGGTGTGGACCTCCTTGAGTTGATTTTGTTGGGGGCATTTTGTGCCTCCTGAATCTGGATTTCTGTTTCCCTCTCCAGATTTGGAGAGTTTTCAGCTATTACTTCTTCAAAGAAAATTTTCTTCCCCCCACCCTTTTCTCTTTTTCTTGGATCCTTATGATGCAAGTGTTATTACACTTTATGGTGTTGTTGAGTTTCCTTAATCTATTTTCATTTTTATTATTCTTTTTTCTCTCCTGTTCAGCTTGATTGCTTTCCATTACTCTGTCCTCCAGTCACTGAAATATTCATCTGCTTCCTCTAGTATACTATTTTTTCCTCTCCAGTGTATTTTTAACTTCAGTTATTGAGTTCTTCATTTCTGATTGGTTCTTTTTTGTGTTTTCTCTCTTTGTTGTGTGTCTCACTGAGTCCTTCACTCTTTTCTCCATTTCAGTGAGTATGTTTATGACGATTACTTTAAATTCCCTACCAAGCATATTGCTTATCTCCATTTCATTTAGATTTCTTATGATTTTCCCCTGTCCTTATTGTGATTTTCTCCTGTCCTTTCATTTGGGACATATTCTTCTACATCCTCATTTTGTCTAATTCTCTGTGTCTGTTTCTTTGTGTTATGAAAGTCAGCTACATCTGCTCTTGAAAGTCATGGATGTATGAAGAGGTGGTCCTGTAGTGCCTTGCATTACAATGTCCCCTTTTCACCAGACCCTGGAATTTCAGGGGTGTCTTCTGTGCATGTTGTTTGTGCCCTACTATTGTGGCTGAGTTGTGTTTACCTTCAGTCTAGTCATCTGCAAAAGCTCTTTGCCTGTTGTGGGCAGGATTTGGTCCCCGTGTTTTAATTTTGCCAGTCTGGGATTGCCTTGAGCTTGAGTTGAGTCAGACCAGAGGTTTGCCAGAGCTTCAATAGCACTGAACAGCAAGGTATTCTTCCTGTATTGTCCCTTGAGATAGTTTTGTTGGTGAATGGGACCAGCAATTAGTTCAGAAATCTGCCCCCAGCCCACTACTATGTGTGGTTGGACTGGTATGTGTGGTTATCTTCCCCTCTCCTTGGGACAGGAATTGCTTGGAATGGTGGTGGCCCTTCTTTGGGCTGCTTGCATAATGCCAGCCTTGGATGGACTTTTGCCAAGGATGGTTCCACAGGAGACATGGGATCAGAGTTAGTATTGTCAGCAAGGTCTGTCTGTATGGACAGAGGTGACCTGCAGCTGCCTGGGACAACTCTGCTGAGGCCAGCTTTGTTGGAGAGGGCAGATCTGCAGAAGACTGTGGGGGAGTGTATGCTATTAGAAAGGTTGGTGGTGATTATTCCTGCTGTGCTGATTCTGGCAGTTGTCCATATATCTACACTGGAAGGTGGGGGTGGGAAATGGCCCCTGCCAACTTCTTTGTTCCTTGAGGAGTCTCCCAAAGATCCCTGCCCCCACAGCACAAACTCTGAGATAGTAAATAAACCCCCCCTCTTGTATATCCCAGATGCTTATCAAATTTCTGCTTCTAAGTTGAATCTCAGTGGGGCTGTTTGTTGTGCTGTCTCTTTAAGGGTAGGGGCTCAGTTTTCTCTCATCCTCCACTCTCCCAGAGCTAAGCCCACTGATTTTTTTTTTTTTTTTTTAAGTTCCAGGTACTAAACCATACTGATTTTAAGAGATGGCGAAGCTGGGCCCCTCTGCCTTTCAAAGCCAAATGTTACGGGGATTCCTCTTTCTGGTGCCTGGGGTACCTGGCATGGGTTCTATCCTCTTTGTACTCACTGCATTCTTCCCTTTGGTGGACAGTCCTACAGGTCTGTTTGGCTCCCACTATGTCTTTGCCTTTCCTACCCTCCTCAGTGTGGCCTCATTTCAACATATAGGTGTGAAGTCTGTTCTTCCAGTCTTTGTTTTTTGGTTTTTGGTTTTTGGATTTTTTTCTGGTTCTTTACACTGATGGGGATGTATCTAGTTGCATCTGTTGGATGAGACAAGCCTAGGATCTTTCTGTTCTGCCATCTCCCCACAAGTCTTTCCTCTACATTTTTAATGTAGTGATGATTAGGATGTGTTCCTGGCATTTAGCACATGGGGTGGGACTTGGGAGGTAGGTTGGCATGGATACTAAATATCCTATCCTGCATTCAGCAGTCCCATATAAGAAATAATTGTTTGCTCAGTATGGCAGTGATATCACTGATTGAGTGATGCTGACTTTTTGATTGAGAAATGCTGACTCAGTGCAGTAAGAGGGAAAAATTCAGGTATGAGGATTAGAAATAAAAAGCAAAACTATACTTGTAGACAATTTACTCATTTAGAAAATCAAATGAAATTACAAATTATCAGAACAAAGAACCTGAGTTGAAGGTAGGTGATTATGGAATTGACATACAAAGATCAATAGCTTTCCTATATATGAGCTATGTCTATA
Organism: Meles meles; assembly: GCF_922984935.1. Taxonomy (NCBI): domain Eukaryota; kingdom Metazoa; phylum Chordata; class Mammalia; order Carnivora; family Mustelidae; genus Meles; species Meles meles. The sequence continues at coordinate 96,733,108 of NC_060069.1, read as the reverse complement.
AATATATAAGATTATATTTGAAAATATAATCTTAAAGCAACAAATAACAACCTAAGAAAGTCACTTAACAAAAACATGTGTATAGCATTATGGAGAAAAATGTAAAGTGTTCGTTAAGCATGTGAACAAAGATTTGATAAAAAGAGGAGCATACCATGTTTATAAATGGGAAGACTCTTGCTTGAATAAATAAATATTATTTCTCCCCTAAACATTTTATACCTTTAAGCAATGCTAATCCAAATCCCTATTTCCAGTATAACTGTGTGTATGTAAGTCAGTATCTTTGCTCTTCTCGTCCCAGAAACCACACAAAAGCAATAAGCACAACACAACTCCCACAAGGTACACTTTCAGTGAAACTACAAAAAAAAAGAAAAAAAATCTGTGAACGACTACTAAGTATTTATTAGGACTATAAAAAGCAACCGAGATTAGGCAGAAACAATGTGGGAGGAAGTAAGGAAGCATGGGCTGTGGGAGAGCACCTGGGGAATCTCACAAGGCTTAAGGAAAATTCTGGGAGGCAAGTTTGGCAATATCCAGAAAAATTTAAAGTGATTATATTTTATGATCTAGCTGCTAGACTTTAGGTCCTTCTAAGGATCCTAGAGACATTTTCATATGGACATAATGAGACCAGTACAAGGATGTTTTTTGCAGCATTACTAGGTGTACTCAAAAATTGAAGCAATCTAAAACATCAATTTTTAGAAGATAACTTAAATTCTAGTTGAGTCCTACAGTGGAAGAATGAAATTAGATCTCTTTGTATCAGTGTGACTAGTGTCCCCAAGACAAAATTGAGTAAAAAAGCAAGTTGCTGAGTGATACTTATAGTAAAATATCATGTATGTAAAAATTAAAAGACCAGTGTTATATTTTTACTTATGTATAGTTCATTTTTTCCAGCTTTATTGAGATATAATTGACATATCATATAAGTTTAAGGCATACCATGTGATGATTTTATATATATATATTTTACAAAATGGTTGCCACAATACTTAACACACCCATCACCTCACATAGTACCTTTTTTTTTTTAAGTATGCGTGGTGAGAACATTTAAGGTCTGCTCTCTTGTCAGCTTTCAAGTATACAATATAGTATTTTTAACTATAGTCATTATGCTGTATGTTAGATATCCAGAACTTTTTCATCATATAACTGTAAGTTTGTACCCTTTGACCGCTTTCACCCATTTCTCCCACTTCCATGCCCCTGGCAATCATCAGTCTACTCTCTGTTTCTATGAATTAATTTTTTTTTAGATTCCAGATGTAAGTGAGATCATACAATTTTTGTTTTCTCTGTCTGACTGATTTTACTTAGCATAATGCCCTCAAGTTTAATTCATGTTTTCACAAGTGGCAGGATTTCCTTTTTGTATGACTGAATTTTATATATTTTATATTACATATAATAATAAAATTTATCACATTAAATATAGTCAGTATTAATTATATTAAATATTACATATATGATAAATTTTGTTATATCACATAGTAATCATATTTAATATGTTAATTATTTTTAATGTTATATAGGAATTATATACATTTATATCATTTTTTTACATAGTCATGTGTTGATGAACACTTAAGTTGTTTCCATGTCTTAGCTACTGTAAATAATGCTACAATAAACATGGAGGGGTACAGATATCTCTTTGAGATAGTAATTTCATTTCCTTCAGATATATACCGAGAAGTGGAATTGCTGAATCATATGGTACCTCTATTTTTAATTTTTTGAGTAAGCTCCATACTGTTTTTGATATAACTATAGCAATTATATTCTTGCCAACAGTGTACTAGGGTTCCCTTTTCTCTATATTCTTGCCAGCATTTGTTATCTCTTGTCTTTTTTAAAACAACTAACCTAACAGCTTTGAAGTAATATCTTCTTGTGTTTTTCTTTTGTAGTTCTCTGATAATTAGTGATATTGGGCGCCTTCCATGTACTGGCTGGCCATTTGTATATCTTCTTTGGAAGAATGTCTATTCAGGTCCTTTGTCCATTTTAAAATCACATTATTTTGGTTTTTTGATTTGTAGTAGTTCCTAATGTATTTAGGATATTAACCCCTTATCAGATGTATGGCTTGAAAATATTTTCTTCCACTCTATAGGTTGCCATTTCATTTTGTTGCTTATTTCTTTTGCTGTGCAGAAGCTTTTTGGTTTGATGCAGTCTCATTTTTGTTTACTTTGGCTTTTGTCATTTGTGCTTTTGGTGCCATATACAAAAAACCATTGCCAAGACCAATATCAAGAAGCTTTCTCCCTATGCTTTCTTCTAGGAGTTTTACGTAAGTATTTAATCCATTTCAAGTCAATTTTTGTGACTGATGTAAGTTAGGGATTCAGTTTCACTCTTTTACATGTAAATAGCCAATTTTTCCAGCCCCACTTACTGAGGAGAGTATCTTTCCCCCATTGAGTATTCTTGGCTCCCTTGTCAAATATTAGTTGACTATATTTGGGTTTATTTCTGGGCTCTTGATTCTGTTTCATTGGTCTATGTGACTCTGTGTGTGTGTGTGTGTTTTTTATGTGATTGTTTTTATCCCAGTACTGTATTATTTTGATGACTGTAGCTTTGTAATTTAGTTTGAAACCAGGAAGTGTGATGCCTTCAGCTTTGTTCTTCTTTCTCAAAATTGCTTTGGCTCCTTGGGAGATTTTTATGTTTCCATATTAATTTTAAGGTTGTTTTTTAATTTTTTAAAAAGATTTTTTTTTTAAATCACAAGAGAGGCAGGCAGAGAGAGAGGAAGGGAAGCAGGCTCTCCGCTGAGCAGAGAGCCCGATGTGGGACTCGATCCCAGGACCCTGAGATCATGACCTGAGCCAAAGGCAGCGGCTTAACCCACTGAGCCACCCAGGCGCCCCAAAAGATTTTATTAATTTATTTGACACAGAGATGAAAATCACAAGTAGGCAGAGAGGCAGGCAGACAGAGGGGGGGAAGCAGGCTCCCCACTGAGCAGAGAGTCTGATGTGGGGCCCAATCCCCAGACCCTGAGATCATGACCTGAGCTGAAGGCAGAGGCTTAACCCACTGAGCCACCCAGACGCCCCTGTTTTTTCTATTTCTGTAAAATATGTCTTTGAATCTTACTAGGAATTGTACTGAATCTGTGTATGGCTTTGGGTAGTATGTATATTTTAACAAATTAATTCTTCCAATCCATGAACATGGGATATTTTTCCCTTTACTTTTGTCATCTTCAATTTCTTTCATCAGTATTTCATAGTTTTTAGTGCATAAATCTTTTGCCTCCTTGGTTAAATTTATTCCTATTCCTATTATTATTACTATTATTACTACTACTACTATTATTGTTTTAAGATTTTATTTATTTGAGAGAGAGAGCACGCACGAGTGGGGTGGGGAGGGTCAGAAGGATCAGGAGAAACAGCCTCCCCACTGAGTTAGGAGCCTGAGGAGGGGTTCAGTTCCAGAACCCTGGGATCATGACCTGAGCTGAAGGCAGATGCTTAACTGACTGAGCCACCCAGATGCCCCCCATTTTATTAATTTTTATTCTATTATAAATAGGATTGTGTTCTTTATTTTTTAGGTAGTTCATTGTTAATATATAAAAATACAACTGATTTTTGTATGTTGATTTTGTATCCTGCAACTTTACTGAATTCATTTGTTAGTTCTGTTTTTTTATAGTCTGTATAGTTTTCTATATATGAGGTCATGTTATCTGCAACAGAGACCGTTCACCTCTCCCTTTTCAGTTTGGTTGGCTTTTGTTTCTTCTTTGCCTGATTGCTCTGGGTAGGACTTCTAGTACTATACTGAATAGGAGTGATAAGAATAGACTCTTGTTTTGTCCCTGATCTTAAAGGAAAAGCTTTCAACTTCACTGTTGAGTATGATGTTAGCTATAGGCTTGTCTATAGAGTTCATTTTTGTTTTATTTCTCTAATAGAGCAGGAGTATAGAGTAGTAGATAAGACCACAAAGGTCAGATTGCCATATTCAAATCCTGATTTCTATCACTTACCAGCTGTGACCTTCTTTAAGTAACTGATATTTCCTTGCATTTCAAAATATTGATTTGTCTGATATAGGGCATTCCAAGGTATGATTATTTAGTAGCTAGATAATATTCTTCAAATACTGTCTAGCATTTTATGTGCAACTAAAATGTCTTCTGGCCGAATAAGTTACAAGAGGCAGTACAAGGCACAGATAAGCTATGAGGCACACCAGGAAGATGTTTCCTAATGTCATTTTGTCTTGTCATCACCCTTGAAGTTCAAGAGAACAGGAACTGAAAGGGAATAAATGAAATACTGAAACATACATGAGTTTGTCCATATGCTTCTAAGGTGCTTTGCTTCATCATCCAGGTCGAGGGCTCCCGGCAGGACAAGCTGAGGTTGAGATGATAGAACGTGCCCGGGAGAAACGTGCTTGGGAAGCCACTCTTCCAAGTCTGAGTGACTCCTTCCAGTTTGAGAAGAGGAGGAGGATGATGAACGCAATGGAGAGGAAGGAGTGGGCCTTCAGAGAGCAGGAGATTGAAAAGTAAGTTCTAGATTACCCAAATATCTGCACCTGAGCTGTTGGCATAATGTAAATACTTTTTATCTGTAAAGCATTTTCCCAAATGTATGGGTTTAAAAGCAACCTGCCACCTGTAGAGAGAGAAAGTTGGGTTTCTGGTTCTTTTGGGAAAAATAGCTTTATAATTTTCTTCCTAACAATATAAAAATATATAATGCCCTCTTCATATGTAAAGTTTTAACTATGGAACCCAGATTTGAACAATTCCTCAAAACATCTGTGATTCTTCTCTTCCCTTATCTCTTTAAAGAAAATCTAATCTAGACTATCACAGAATCCCATTGGAATGCCTTTTGTTTTTTTAAAGATTTTAAAAATTTATTTGACAGAGTGAGCATGAGCAGGGGGAGCAGCAGAGGGAGCTGCAGGGGGAAAGGGAGAAGCAGGCTTTCCACTGAGCAGAGAGCCCGATGTGGGGTTCGATTCCAGGACCCTGGGATCATGACCTGAGCTGAAGGTGACTGAACCACTCAGGTGCCCCTGAAATGTTTTTCTTTTTAAATATTTTTAAACTGTAGTTCATTAACATACAGTGTACTACTGGTTTCAGGAGTAGAATTCAGTGCTTCATCACTTACATATAACACCCAGTGCTCATCACAAGTGCCCTCCTTAATCCCCATCACCTATCTTGCCCATCCCCCACCCACTTTCCTGCATCAACCCTCAGTTTGTTCTCCATTGGTAAAAGTCTCTCTCCTTTTTCTTCCCCTTCCCATATGTTCATCTATTTTGTTAAATTCTACATATGAGTGAAATCCTATGGTATTTGCCTTTCTCTGACTTACTTCGCTCAACATAATATACTCTAGCTCAATCCACTTTGTTACAAATGGCAACATTTCATTATTTTTTCACGCCTGAGTAATTTCCTATTGTGTGTGTGTGTGTGTGTGTGTGTGTGTGTGTGTGCCACAACTTTACCATTTATCATGAGTCTTTTGAACTGACCCTTTCTGCTCATTCCTAGTGCCACCCTCGGGATATCTTCAGATCCATCAGCCTCCTACCTAATCCTCTTATTCCCCCTGCTACTAGATTCGCGGTCAGGACTCCTTGGGTTCTAGTCATAGCCCATGGGGCACTTTTTATTTAAAAGACAAATTGTGGAATTCCTAAATTAAGAGATGAGCTCACAGTGCACAAATAACAATATGCTGTGGTACTTCTGGTTTTCAGTTATTTATCTAATGTATTTGCAGTAAGGAGGTTGTCCTTGGAATGTGTGAAAGGGATGAAACCCCCAAAATTACATCTCCCTAGCAATAAAGAAAGGAAAGGAAGGGAACTTGATAAAGTTGTTGTTTGTCCTAGGCTGAACTGAGGCACTTCACTGCTCATAGCGATGCCACCACAGCCCCTGACAGTGCACTTACACAAAAGAAAGTTAAGAACCAGAGACTCAGTGTGGTTCTGAATTCAAAATATGTTTATCTTTCTACAACACCTTCTATTAACCCTGAATCCAGATTGTGTGATGTTTTGGTAAAAACTTGCAATTAAAGAATGCAAAGGTATTGGGTATTGGGTGCCCAATCCTGTCTGTAGAAAATTAAACTTATTGCCGCAATTTGGAGAGGTATAGTCTTATCAGAAGGGCATTAAAAACATTTAAAATGTCCCTGGGTAGTTCTGTTTGGGGTAGGTAGAGATTTGGAAAAGTTATTGAGAGAAGGTAGCCTCTGAGCTGGGTGTTGAAGGGTGAGTAAGAAGCCATCAGTTAGATAATATTAGCAATGATGATGATGATGATGATGATATTTACAGAGCATGTTGCAGTTACAGAGTGCTTACTATGTGTTGGGGTCATGTTCCAAGCCAGTAGTTCTCAAATTGTGGTCCACAAACCAGCAGCATCAGCATTACCTGGAAATTTGTTAGAAAGCCAGATTTTCGGACACCGTGTGGACTCCAGATTATCTGATGCATGCTCAAGTTTGGGAAGTTTGGGAACTACTGTTCTACCATGTCGTCTGTATTAACTCACTTAATGCTCATGACAATCTTATGGGATAGAAATGATTATGTCCATTTTATGACTAAAGGAATTAAAGTTCAGTGATGAATTTGAGAATGAACCTAGGATTTCTAACTTCAGACAGAAAGGTGACTCTTTGTTTGTGGCTTATTTTTAAAAACACCTGTTTCTCCATATTTTTCACTTTTCACTACTTTCCCACCCTCTCCTGTAGGCTTTAAGAAGCTCCACCAGTATGACATGTTAGCTCTGTCTCTAGTCCTTTGAGTTGAACTTTCCTCTGCAGAGGCATCACTTTTCCCTTGTCTCTGTGGCAAATCTCAATCCTTGTTTATCCTCAAGACTAGAGTTCATGGCTCCTGTAAGGAAGACTTCCCCATCTTCCTGGATCCACTGGGAATCGCACTAGACATAGATGCTCTGTCATTTCTTCTCCCACATTCTTCATTCTTCTGGTCTGGTGTTTATCTTCTTGTCTTATAAAATGCTAGCTCATATGCCCGCTCCAATAGAACAGTGCTTCTTGAGAGAAGATGTTTTATTTTGTTCATCATTGTTTGTTTCCTGCCTGACATATGGTGAGCACTTCATAAATATTTGACAAATGAGTGGCTCAATAAATTACTCTATGAATTTTTAAGTAAGAGTAAAATGTTCAAATGTCTATTTTAGGAAGGGAAATCTTGACAGCTGTCTGGAGCAAGATTAGAAGGAGAGACTAGATTAGCAACTAGAGTCGAAGTTAGGAGAGGGATGATAAAAACATGAGCTAAGGGATGGATGTAAGAAGTGTTTTAGAGGAGGAATTGTTAGGGGAGGGAAGAAGATGTAAGAAAGGGTAGATTTCTGGTGGAACAAAATGAGTGGGGTTTGTTTGAGGTTGTCAGGGGCTAGCTGAAAATTCCAAGTAGACAGGAATTCTGGTTCAGAAACACCTGGGCCAGAGGTAGAGATTTTGAAGTCATGTGTACATGGTTGTATACACATGAACGAGGTAGCTAGCTCTAGGAGAACAAGATAAAGGTAAGGGGAAGGGAAACAAAGATTGATTGGGTGTCTATATATGTCAGACACTGGCATTTTCACATTTATTCCTTAAAATAGCATGCTGCTTCATTTTCTCTTCACTCATGTTACTTAACTCCCCGGCCAATACCTATGGACTGGAACTGTACACAAACATCTTTTGATGTTTGAACAACATTTGTTCTTTTAGGCCCATCTGCCTAGAGAGCCCTTTTATTTGACTGGCATACTCTTCTTCACCTTTCAGAACTACGCCCATACATATTCCTTTTATAGAGACTCACTATGGAGTTGCCTCCCCCAAACAGCCAATCCATTTGTCATACTTTTGCCAGAGCAGTCTTTTTAAATACATGAATGTGATACCAGCCCCAAGAGAGCATCCTGTTTATGACAGGTGTTTCCCTTCTCTCTAGTAGAACACTCTGAGATACCAAATAGGTCTTTATGTTTGGTGATTTACTTAAAGACTTCAGGAGATTCGCCTGGAAATTCTAAAAGAGCTGCTGAGAAAACGTGATGAGAATCAAAACGAAGTGAACATGAAGCACCTGAATGCCCGGTGGTCTCAACTGCAGGAAGCAAAGGAGGCAAAACTGGCACGGATTCAGCACACACACGTCTCAGGTAATGGTGTCATATGAACAGTGAAGAGAATGGGAGGGTTGACTTTGCTTTGAATCTTTGAGCAAACCTGATTTAGATACAATTCTTTCGAGTCCTAGTGTTATTAAATAAGTAAAGGAGATGAATTATTTCTCAAAAGTAGAAGAGTGGAAGAAAATTCCTCACTAAGAAAACCAAGTATTGATGTTCTAACAGGCAGTCCAGCTATTAACATTATGGGGTGAGTGTGTGTGTGGGGGGGTAAGTGTAAGGGGTTGGCCTTCCCATAGTCATGGATTGAAGTCCTGGATTGGGAGCCCTATTTCTCAGTCTTTTTTTATTATTGCTCTTAAATGAGACATTTAATCATCATTTTTCCTGCTCACCCCCTGCCATGAAATTTAATACCATAGATATACTGTATATCTGTTTGCATACTATATCTGTACATATAAAAAGAGCAGTCCGTGGATGATTAAGAATGACTATATCAAAATTTTAAATTAAAATTTAAAAAGGGGCATCTGCATGGCTCAATTGGTTAAGTGTCCAACTCTTGATTTCGGCTCAGGTCATGATCTCAGGGTCGGGAGATCAAGCCCCACGTTGGGCTCCTCACTGGGCACGGGGCCTACTAAAACTTCTCTCTCACCCTCTCCCTCTGTCCCTCGCCACCCCTCATCTCTGTCTCTCTCCCTCTCAAAAAAAATTAAAAAAATAAGGATTAAAAATTTTAACTCATTAGTATTTAACTTTATAGTTTCATTTGCTTAGGAACTTTTAATGTAATTTACTTTTAAAATTGTAATATTTCAATTACATGTGCAAATTAGCAATTTCTATGCCTAATAAATAGAATAATCACAATATTTAAAAAACCAAACTCGTTATTTTTCTACAAAAGTAGAACAATTATAAAAATTCCTTAAAATTCAAAAAATTCCTTAAAATTATTCTCGGTGAACTTAACTTTTAAAGTTTTCTTGATGTGAGAAAATAACTTTTAACTAGATGCTAGGTATGCATTTAGATATTGTCAACTGTTTCTTTTCAGTACTTCACAATAATAAACGATGGGTTGACTAGCTTGTCTATTGTATTCTATTCTAAAGTCCTCCTGTCCCTGTCTCCCACCCTCTGGGATCAGTCACCTTCCAAAAAACTACCTGCACACATAACTTTGTTTTAGGCTGTGCCTTTGGGGGAACCAAGGCTAAGACATTACTCATATGTCACTTCTTCAGTGAGGCCTTCAAGGACATCCCCCCCACATAAATTAGGTGCCTGTTATCTGCTCTCACTTATATGCCGCTGAACTTATTTTGTGTGTGAGAAGATAACTTTTAACTAGCTGTTAAGTATGCAGTTAAATATTGTCAACACTTTTTCTCTTCAGTACTTGATCTAACTAATGATGAGCTGACTAACTTTTGTAGATAAATAACAAACTGAAGGTTGCTGGAGGGGAGGGGTAGAGGAATGGGGTAACTGGGTGGTGGGCATTAAGGAGGGCACTTGAGGTAATGAGCACCGTGTGTTAGATGCAACTGATGAATCACTGACCTCTACTCTGAGACTAATAAAAAAAAACATAAATAACAAAATATAAACTTTTATTTAATTCCCAAACCCCACGTCACACACAGAAGTGTGGAGAATCAAACATAAATGCCCACAAGGCAGCAGTAGTACATGCAGGCGCCTCTTACAGTAAGACTTTGCCATCCCACAGTATGGCTTTGCACCCATCGTGAGTGCACAGTGTGGAGCCCTGGGGGGTGGATCTGTGATAGGCAGAGAGGTAGCACAACTCCTCAGCTGAGTAAACTCCCAGTGTGCACAGCTGAGCCTTTTCCACCTGATGGCCAAACAATTCTGAAAGTTCTAAGCTCGGATATATTGTGTTTTATTCTGTTGTTAGCCAAGGTAGAAGGAGATTATTGGAGAACCTGTTGTCTTCCTTCCCTTGCAGTTATTTTCCCAGGAGAAAATAATTCTCCAGAACTCCACTGACCATGTCTTTCTTGGTTACTTTGAGTTTCTTTCATTAGCTTGACAAAACTCTTCCTGAGTTTTTGTAAGTGGGTTTTTGTAAGCTCTTAACCTCAGAGCTTGGAATGCACTTATAAAAGACTTTTGATGAGTACCAACTGAGGACACTAACTGGCTCAGCTTCTGTCGCTCCCACTTGTCTCATGATGACCTGGGCTATGCAGAGGACAGACCTGGCTGCAGTGAGCGGTCATCATGAAATTCGGTCAGTTCAGTAGCTTCCCTGTGAATAAAAGTAGAACTGGCTTATTATTATGCATTTGTTCAGAACAACACTGTGAAGATAGTCACAGAGGTATGTTTTATTGTAGCAATCAGAAAACTTGTGGGAAAAAGAAAGAATATAGAAGGAAAGTTGGAGAGAAGAAATATCATCAGGGATTATTGTGATTATGCATCACAGGTCTATGGACCTCTGTCTCGCCTTGGTCGTTTCCCTGACAACAATTCAGAGGACTTTGTAGTAAAAAACCACTATCTCAACACCTATGAAGGTAAGCAATTTACATAATTACAAGTCCAGTATAAGAGGAGTATTAAAGTACTAAAAGAGAAGTATTAGACTAAAGGCTAAATAACAAATAAAAATATTTTCAAGAAATAGCAATGAACACATTTAATGTTATTAATATGAGTACATACAAACCAATAAAAACTCCTAAGATCCAAATAAATAAATGTTTACCTACTAAACATTTAAGCATGTTCAATGTCACAAAAATGAAACTGAAAAAGCTTTTACAACCAGGTTTTCAAAGTAAACAAGGAATATATCATGAAATCAGCCCTTTAAAAAGAAGTCTTAGTAAGCTAGTGGGCAAGGAAATGGGTAACTAGGGGTCAAGTTCGTGTAGAGGACTATACTTCTTGCCAAGTCCTGGAGAGGCTCATTTAGATTATTTAAATTTAATTGACATGTTGAAGCATATACATGGCCAAGATCATGAATTGATGGACACACTGTTGAACTTGTAGCTCTGGCTGATCATCTCCAGAGCAGAATACAATAAACTGGTATATAGCCACCAAAAATTGGTGGTCCCGTATATCATATGGTCACTAATTTTCTGTTGGTTATTATCATAGAACTTAATACTTTTTTTATAGGGAAAGACTTAATTAGAATGCATTTCTCAGGGTCCCTGGTGGCTCAGTTTGTTAGGTGTCTGATCCCAGGGTCCTGGGTTCAAGTCCCGCATTGGGCTCCCTGCTCAGTAGGGAGTCTGCTTCTCACTCTGCCCCACCCCTCTTATGTGCTCTCTCTCTCAGATAAATAAAATCTTTTAAGAAAAAGAATGCATTTTTCATTTTGTGGTCTAAATCACCAAGAACATGAGAACATTAATTATGTAGAAATTTGCTTTACATTTTGGGGCCACTTCAATTATGTGAGCCCTATCTTATCAGTAATTCTAAATGAAACCACTTAGCAAACAGCTACTAAAATTAACAATATGCTTTCAAAACATGAAATTTAATCACTGAATATGAAAAATATGTACCTTCCTTTCTGTAGGATTAGTTGAACTTGAGTCACGTCTCCCAGATTTTGTGACACAACCCCGAATCAGACCGCCAAAGCCAAAAGTCACTACCACGAAAGCTGGTTTTCTCAAGAGGGCAGCAAGGATGGACCAGGAGTTGGCAGAGGTTCATAAGGTATAAGACTTATTCGTAGACGAGAGCTATTAGTGGGGCTTTTGTAGTGACATACGTCATCTCCAAAACTGCAGTGTCCAGTAGTTCTCAGCACATAACTCTACAACTTTTCTCCTCTCCAGACTTTTATCTTCTGGAAGTTGCCCGCGCTGTGTTGAACCAATGTTTTTTCCTCGTTTCAAACTGTAGGAAAATTGTTGGAGGCTGTCCTCCCCATTTGCAGAAGTCATGTTACTTCCTTTTTGTTGTTGTTGTTGTTATCATGTTACTTCCTAAAAGTGGTTCTGACTTTGGATCTACAGAATAAAATCTGCCACTAAATTGAGGTGTAGCAAGTTCCTAGTATCAGGAATTACTGCTGGTTTTAATAGTGTAATAGGCCTCATTTTCTCCCTTTTAGATTTGTTACCAGGGCATCAGGAAGAAAGGGAGTCACATTCAAGTCCTTTCTCATCTGGTTTAAAGCTCAACTAAATGAGAAAGTGCAATGGTTATCCCCATGAAATAAGTACACAGCACCCCGCAGCTGTGCTTCCCTTTTGTTAGTTGGACTATAAGTGTACAGACTCTAGAATTCATGATTTATGATCATGTTGCTCTGTCTTTAGCATGCATCACAGTCACCTGGAGGGCTTCTTAAAAACGCATGTCGCTGGGCCCACCCCTCAAAGTTTCTGATTGAGTAGGTCAGGGGTGGGGCTGGAGTATTTGCATGTGGTACAAGTTTCCAGATAATGTGATTTTCAGAAATTGCCACTGGAGACACACTGGTTCATGATAAACTCATCATTGGCTCATGCATTTGTTTGTTCATTTGGTTTTGGGAGTAGCGTAAGAATCCATGGTAACCTATACTCAATATAAAAATTAAGACCTTGGGGCGCCTGGGTGGCTCAGTTGGTAAAGCGTCTGATTCTTGATTTCACCTCAGGTCACGATCTCAGAGTCCTGAGATAGAGCCCCACTGTGGCTCCATGCTGGATGTGGAGCCTGCTTAAAATTCTCTCTCTCCCTCTAACTCTACCTCCATCCATCCCACCAAGATGCACATCGCCCTTTCTCTCTAGAAATAAATAAATAAGGACTTTGACAATAATTCATGTATATCTATGTGGGTTTTTTTCCCACCTCATCACCCCGTCTCCATTTACCCATTCTGAACTCGGTGTTCATTATTCTCTCACTTTCTGTAAGAGTTTCTTTCAAATACTCTTTATTAGGGTATGGAAGTTCTCTTCTATTCCTATTTAGCTATTTACTAAAGCTTTTAATCATGTATTCATGCTGAATTTTATCACACGTTTTATCTGTATCTATTGAGGTAATTTAATTTTTAAAATTATTGAATAGGGAACATTTATGTTTTTGTTTTATTTTGGGTTTTTTTAAGATTTTATTTACTTATTTGACAGACAGAGATCCCAAGTAGGCAGAGAGGCAGGCAGAGAGAGAGGGGGAAGCAGGCTCCCTGCTGAGCAGAGAGCCCGATGCAGGGCTCGATCCCAGGACCCTGAGATCGATCCCAGGACCCTGAGATCGATCCCAGGACCCTGAGATCATGACCTGAGCCAAAGGCAGAGGCTTAACCCACTGAGCCACCCAGGTGCCCAAGATATTTTATTTTTAATGCACCGTTGGGTATTAAGGAGGGCACTTCTTATGATGAGTACTGTGTGTTATATGTAAGTGATGAATCGCTAAATTCTATTCTTGAAACTAATACTACACTATATTTAACTAACTAGAATTCAAATAAAAATTTGAAAAAGAAAAAAAATACATTGTTGGATTTGATTTACTAATATGTTTTTTAGAATTTTGATTCCATATTCATGAGTGAAACAACCTTATTTTTCTCTCATTTTGACTCCGTATGGCTTTGGTGTTAGAGTGATGCAGGTCTTCTGAAATGACTGCAGAGTATTCCTTCTTTTCTACTTTTGGAAAGAGTTTAAGTTTAAAGTGATCTAGTCCTTCAATTCAGTAGAATACTCATATTACAATTATCTGAGACTGATGTTTTCTTCATGGGAAAATTCTAACTACTTCAGTTTCCTCACTACTTATAGAACTGTCTGCATTGTTTTGGTAAATTACATTTTCTTTTTTTTTATTTCTTTCTTATTATTTTTATTTTTTACAGAGGGAGAGAAGAAAGGGGCAGGAGAGGGGCAGAGAATGAGGCAGAGAGAGAATCTTAGCCAGGATCATGCCCAAGTGCAGAGCCCAATGTAGGACTTGATCTCACGACCCTGAGATTGTGACCTGAGCCAAAACCAAGAGTCAGACATTTAACTAACTAAGCAAATCAGGTGCCCTGGTAAATTACATTTTCCTTATAAAGTGTTTTGTACCTACTTTTCGTATTTTTTGGTATGTGGTTGTTGATAGTATTATTTAAAATCTTTTTAGTGTTTGTGGTATCTATAATCATGCCTACTTTTTTTCGTTTGTAATACTATTTATTTGTGCTTTCACTCTTTTTCCTTACTTCGTTTTACAGGAGGCTTATTAATTTCCTTGGTATTGTTTTTCCAAAGAATGAAATTTTTACTTTGTTGATTTTCTCTGCTATATATATATATTTTTAGTCACATTAACGCCCATTCATATGCATCTTTCCTCTTTCTTTTTGTTTTGTTGTTCTTTTCCTTAAAGTAGTCATGTAGCTCATTAATTTTCAGGCAGTCATCAGTTTTATAAAAGTATTGAAGGGTAAGCATTTCCTTCAAAACACTGATTTTGGTATATTCCATTAGTTTTGAATTTATCAATATTAGTCTCTAATTTTTTAAAACATCTGTTATGGTTTTTGAACCTGTAAGTATTTAAGTTTTTAAATTTCCAAATATGCAGGAATTTTAACTCATTTTTGAATTAACTTCTAACTCCTTTGCTCTATGGTCAAGGATCCCCTATTCTTTGAACCTTAGTGAGGCTTGTCTTGTGAACTAGTATATGAGTTTACATATAAAATAATCTAAGTCCACCTTCAGATAATACTGTCACTTTACGTGCAATGTAGGTCCCTTATAGCAGATTATTCCCTGTTCATCCCTACTGTCCTGTGGCATTTCTGTCATTCATTTCACTGATCCATATGCTATAATAACCAATATATTCTTACTCTCATTGCTTTAACAGTTATATTTTGGATCAATTAAAAATAAGAAGAAATGCTTTATTTTACCTTCATTTATTCTTTCTATGGTACTGTTCCTTTATCGAAATGCAAGTTTATGACCTATGTCATTTTGCTCCTACTGGAGCAACTGGAGAACTTGGTTTACATTTATTATAAGGAAGGTCTCCTGGCAATAAACTCTCTCAGTTTTTTTGTTTGTTTGTTTTTTAAAGATTTTATTTATTTATTTGAGAGAGAATGAGTGAGAGAGGACATGAGAGGGAGAAGGTCAGAGGGAGAAACAGACTCCCCAAGGAGCTGGGAGCCCGATGCGGGACTCGATCCTGGAAGTCGGGGATCATGACCTGAGCCGAAGGCAGTCGCTCAACCAACTGAGCCACCCAGGCACCCCAATTCTCTCAGTTTTTGTTTGTCTCAGGAAGTCTTTATTTCTCCTGTGTGATTTTTTTTTTTTAGATAATTCACATACCATTAAATTCACTCTTTTAAAATAAACAATTCAGTTGTTTTTAGTATACATATACATAAGGTTGTTCAACCATCACCATTATCTAATTCCAAAACATTCTAATTATCCCAAAAAGAAACCCATACCCATTGGCAGTCACTCCCAATTGCCTTCTTCTCTCTATCCCCCAGCAACCACTAATATTTCTTTTTATGGATTTGCCTATTCTGAACATTTCATATAAATGAAATCAAACAATGTATGGCCTTTTGTATCTAGCTTCTTTAACTTAGCACAATGTTTTCAAAGTTCATCCATGTTGTAGTAGGTACCTCAATGCTTTGTATGACTGTATGATATTCCATTGTGTGGATATATCACATTTTGTTTATCTGCTCATCAGTTGATACAGTTGATAGAAATTTGAGTAATTTCTACTTTTTTTTTTATTTTATTTATTTTTTTCAGTGTAACAGTATTCATTCTTTTTGCACAACACCCAGTGCTCCATGCAAAACGTGCCCTCCCCATTACCCACCACCTGTTCCCCCAACCTCCCACCCCTGACCCTTCAAAACCCTCAGGTTGTTTTTCAGAGTCCATAGTCTCTTATGGTTCGCCTCCCCTCCCCAATGTCCATAGCCCGCTCCCCCTCTCCCAATCCCACCTCCCCCCAGCAACCCCCAGTTTGTTTTGTGAGATTAAGAGTCATTTATGGTTTGTCTCCCTCCCAATCCCATCTTGTTTCATGGGGGGGTAGGGGGATAGTAATTTCTACTTTTTATCTATTATAAATTATGGTGCTTTGCACATTTGTGTACAAATTTTTGTGTGGACATAAATTTTTCAGTTCTTTTGGCAATATACCTAGGAATGGAATTCCTGGGTCACCAGGTAACTCGTTTACTTCTTGAAGAACTCCCAGACTATTTCAAAAGTGGCTACACTGTTTTACATTCCCACCAAGTATGTATGAGGATTCTGATTTCTCCGTATTTTTGTCCTCACTTATTATTGCCCATCTTTATTATAGCCATCCTAGCTCACCCAGTGAGATTCCTGCGTGGTATCTCATTATGGTTTAGAATTGCTTTTGTCTAATGATTAATGAATTTTAGCACCTTTTTCATGTGCCTTTTGGTCATATGTACATCTTTTTTTTTTTTTTAAGATTTTGTTTATTTATTGGCGAGAGAGAGAGACAGCATGAGAGAGTGAGCAAGCACAAGCTGGGGGAGGGACAGAGAGGAGAGGGAGAAGCAGGCTCTCTGCTGAGCCAGAGCCCGATGCAGGGCTTGATCCCAGGACTCCAGGATCATGACCTGAGCCAAAGGCAGATGCTTAACTGACTGAGCCACTCAGGCACTCCAGGTCATTTGCATATCTTTTTTGGGGAAATGTCTATTCAGATCCTTTGCTTATTTTTAAATTGGGTTGTCTTTTTATTTTTTATATTTTTATATTTTTTATATTTATAGTATTTTTTATAATAGACATTACTTTTAATATCTATTTACTGTTGAGTTGTAGGAGTTTTGTATATATTCTGAGGACTATTCCCTTGTCAGATGTAATTTGCAGATTTTCCTCCCATTCTGTGGGATGTGTTTTTACTTTGATAGTATCCTTTAAAACAGGTAAATTTAAAATTGTGACCTCTTCAGTTTTGAATAATGATTTTATTGAGTGAATTCTAGGTTGGCAGGTTTTTTTCCCAACACTTCAAAGATATCACTCTTGCATAGATTTTTTTTTTTTTTTAAGATTTTGTTTATTTATTTGAGAGAGAGTGAGCAAGAGCATGAGCAGGGAGGAGGGACAGGGAGAAGCCGAAGCAGACTCCCACTGAGCAGGGAGCCCTGTGCAGGACTCGATGCCAGGACCCCAGAATCATGACCTGAACTGAAGGCAGATGCTTAATGACTGAGCCACCCAGGCATCCTGCATAGATGTTTTCTGACTAGAATTCCACCGTAATTTTTAATCTTCATTCCTCAGTAGCTAAGGTGTGTTTTCTATCTTCTTTCAGACTTGTCTCTTTGTCTTTCTCTAAATGTTATATGCCTGGGGGGTGTGTGTGTGCGTGTGTGTTAAGGTACCTGTCTTGCTTGATGTTTTCTAAGCTTTCTGGATTTGTGGGTTGGTGTTTGTTTTTACTTTAGGCAAGTTTCCAGCCATTATTATTTCAAGTATTTATTCTGCATCCTCTCTTTCTTCTCCATTTGGTATTCCACTTAACACATATTACTCCTTTTGATATTGTCTCACAATTCTTAGATGTTCTCTTCTGTTTCTTTGTTTCTCCTTGCACTTCAGTTTGGGAAGTTTTTATTGACATACCTTCAAGTTCCTGGAGTCTTTTTTTAAAATCTTTTTTAGCTGTGTTGAGTCTACCAATGAGCGTATTGATAGCATTCTCCATTTCTGTTAATAGTGTTTTGACTTCTGGCCTTTCCTTTTGATTCTTTGGGTTTCTGTCTCTGCTTACATTATTCCTCTATGCTTGCTTGACATCTTCCTTTTCCATTAGAGCCCTTAACATAGTAATCATTGTTATTTTAAATTTTCTGCCTGATAATTCCAACATGTATGTCATAACTGACTCTGGTTCTGATGGTTACTTCTCTTTTTAGTGTATTTTTTTTCTTGCCTTTGTAATGCCTTTTAATTTTTTTGTTGATAGCCTGACATGTTATCAAACAATAGTATCTGAGGTAAATAGACTATAGTGTGGCATTTATATTAATCTGGCTAGATGTTGGGCTGTGTTTAATGTTTGTTGTAGCTGATGTCAGAGGATTCACATTCTTCTACAGTCCTTGTTTTTAATCTGTCCTCTTGGCTTTGGGATGAGATGCCATTATATGGTGTCTGTCAGTCTGGAATATTGGTTTGAATTGAAGAGAGTCACTAAATATTAGATTTATGTCCAGACAGTGTATTTACTTAGTCTTATGGTTACGTTATTTTGAGAATCCAGAATCAGAAATATAAAGGTACAGGTGGTATAAGGCTTAAAAAAATACTTTATGAGCTATGTCACAGTAACCATAGAGGAGAAATATCTAGAATAGTATAAAATAATTTCCACAGTACAGTATTTTCAGGCTATTCTTGGTAGTAATTTAGGTTGGAAAATATTTTTGAAGACTTGTCAAATTACTTATGTCCTAAAGGAGATTAAAGAGTGTACCAATGAGTTCTTTCTTCTATTTATGAAAATCATGGATTGAACTCAGTTGCCTAATGTATTTGTCTTTTAAGCATGTTAAAATGTATTGTTTGGTAACAACATTTCCTTGATATTCTCATATTCATTCATATTCCCCCTTCCGAGAGCTTTACCTTTCAAGACAATAAGACAGATTGAAGGGATTCTCACATACTTTTATTTGTTTGTTTTATTATACTTTTCATTGGACTTCTTGACCAATCATTTTCCTCTTAACTGTGAAAATGCATTGCCTTTTTTCCAAAATTTAAATTATTTGTTTCTTTTCTCTCATATTTAGAATTTATTTGCTGATTGGGAAAAATATCCATATAGTTCAAAATTCATAAGTTATACAAAAGTATTAAATGTAAATCTTCAATCCCTGTCTCCCAGCTATGCAGTTTCTTCTTTGGAGGCCACAGTGTTTTTAGTTTCATACCTTTCTGTCCAGAGATATCTTACAAGCAAATATATTCATATCTATATAGAGAAATATACACATGTATATATGTGTGTATTTAGAAATATGTAAGAACAAATAAAAATACCTATGAGTATCTTCTTAAATTTTTTACACAAATTTTAATATGTAATACACACTGTCTTTCTGTGCTTTTATTATTTAATATATGTTAGAGATCATCCCATAATTGCGTTACATCATTTTTTGCATGATTTTTCATCATATAAATGTACCATGTCTACCCAGTCCCCACTTGATGGATATTTATATTGTCTCCAGTTTTTTGTATCAAAAATAATACTCTATTGAGTGATCCTGTTTGCATATAATTTGGTACATGTATGAGCAACATATCTAGAAGAAAATTCCTAGACATGAATTGCTGGCCCACAATATGCCTGCATTTATAGTTTTGATGGATGCTGATAAATTTTCTTACATAAATGATGTACTAATTGCTGAGTGTGTGAGAGTGCCTGTTTTCCCAGATCCCTGCCAACATATTATGAATGATTGGTTTTAAGATGGTTTCATGTGGTGCTGTTTAAGGCAAGGCACTCAAGAGATGCCTGAGCTTAAAATTATTATTTTTTAGACTGCTGCTGCTTTCTGTTGATTCAATAGTTGTGGTTATTGTAGAGCTGTTATATATTAGAGCTGTTGTGTATTTGGTGTCAGTTTCATTTTGTGGAAACTCAGAGGGTTCTGTTAAAACCACAATAATTTCATGTGGTTTCAAATTTTACTCAACTTGCATATTTTTATTAATTTCAAGTTTTGGCTTAGTGCTTATTTTATCACTTCTCTCTGTTTTCTGTGGGAAAACTGATATAAAAATCATATGATGAAAAACATTCTAAAACCCCCATAGCCCGCTCCCCCTCTGGGGGTTTTAGAATGTTTTTCATCATATGATTTTTATATCAGTTTTCCCACAGAAAACAGAGAGAAGCGGGCTATGGACATTGGGGAGGGGACGCGAACCATAAGAGACTATGGACTCTGAAAAACAACCTGAGGGTTTTGAAGGGTCAGGGGTGGGAGGTTGGGGGAACAGGTGGTGGGTGATGGGGGGCACGTTTTGCATGGAGCACTGGGTGTTGTGCAAAAAGAATGAATACTGTTACGCTGAAAAAATTAATAAAAAGGGAAAAAAAAAGAACTAAAAAAAAAAAAAAAAAAAAAAACCATTCTAAAATATGATTTTTAAAGGACAGAGATCAGGTTTTTTGATACTTTTAAGTTAAAAGTATCCCCCTAGGCTGAAAATAGAAACAATGAACAAAACCTTATGTCATATAAAATTTGGGGGACTTCTGGTGACCAAAAGTAAAAATCAGTAAAAATGTATGTTGAAATCAAAGCACCTGCACACACTGTTTCTCAAGAAAACAAGTTCATTTTCAGAAAAAGTGAGGTGCAGGCATTCATAGTCAAAGGAAAGCTCTTTCTTCACTAGGAGACAATTGCCATTTAATGCTCCTCAGTTCCCCCATAATAACAGAACATACCAAATATTTCTGTCATTCGTGGCACAGGGAAATTTTCTATCACCCAGGCACTTACTTGAAACAGCTAATTGGCTCTTGTGGAAGAATAGGAGTTGGAGGTTTTGCTTGCATACACACCACAAAACCTTTCAAAATCTTAAAAAAATCTGTTTTAATTCCCCAAATCTTTGATTAAAATGGATAAACCTAGAATCTGTGCTTGGTGTAGTCAATGTTAGCTGATGTTTAGGAATATCATACCATCCCTTGGGTCAAACAAGCACCCAGTTTTGGCCCTTCTCAAACTGTCATAGCATAACCATAGTGAAGATTATTTCTGATTGATACTCGATCTGTGGCCTAGTTTGAGTAGTGGAAAAAAATACAAAGGTAAGAAATGACGCTAGTTGATGTGATTTCAGGCAATACTGGATAAGAAGAATAGAGTTCTTGAACCAAAGAAAGTTTTGCGCTTTCTTCAAAGAAAGGCTCTACCTCAACCTCGGCTTCCAACTCCAACCTTGGAAATGAGTTCCAATGTAAGTTTGAAACTTTATTTGAAATGCTAAATTCAGTATTGCTGTTTGTTTATTCTTATACTTTGGGTTAAAAACAAACCTAACTTAACAGGGTTACCTTTTCAAGATCTGACTTATGGCATTTCTTCTTATGCTTCAAACATCAGACCCACACAAATAAGCAAAATGAAATCTTCCTAAGAAAAATGGGCATCAGAAGGTAATCCTCTTGTGTGTCAAATAAAAAAAGATCAAATGATGATCAGTTACCATAACCATCTTGCCCATGGGGAGGTGGCTATGAGCTGGAGTCAGAAAGGAGGGAAATGCCAGAGATGTCATGAGGACAGGCCAGCTTCTGAGGTAGGACTGGCTCCAAGAGTTCACCCTGACCAGGGTCATACTTCACCTTCATAGCTCTCCAAACTTAGTTTGGGCAAGGTACCAGAGTCAGTCAGAATTTAGGACTGACTTGGACTCAACAGTTTCTGCACCCCCGCAAGAAAGTCCTAGGGATGCCACAGTACAGATGTATTGCTTGACAGAAGGATTACTGCCTGCCTTGTAGAGGAGGAGATTCTTCTTAGCAGTCCTTCTCCTTGGCCCACTATCTCCCAGTATAGGCAGTTCTCACAAGATGCCAGATTGAATTCAGAAGGTCGTTGTGCATTGTCAGAGGGAGGAATATTGACAAGAGCTCTCATTAGTGCTTCTGAAGGGTCACCTGTGTAGAGACCCTGCTCCAGTACTCCCACTGACTGCCCCGGATGTGCTTCTGGAGTTCCCCTTTCTATGCTCTGTGCCAGTCACTCCCTGTGGTTCACATTGTCTTTCACATGTGTTCATGCCATTGATTTCTGTTGCTTTCTCTTGCATTCGGGGGCACTTTAATAAGTCAATTTGCAGGCTCTGCTTTCTGCTTTTGGTATATAGTTACTTAAGGTGATTTTTGTAGATGGCTAATCTTGTCCATTCTGATTTTACCAGCTTATCTAAATTCTTGAGAGAAGCACCTTACTCTAGACTCCAACATAGACTAGTTGTATTCCTTGTCTACTCGTGAACAAACATGAAAAAACTATTGCAAAAGGGATGTTGTAAGCAACACTTGCTGCTTCAAGAAAGATTTTGCTAGAAAGGAGTATAGAAAATGAAAATGACTTAATTTGTAGGGATAGAGTGAGTTTTTTGCTTTTGATATGATTTTTTTAACAATGTCTTATGATAAAAAATAATTTTAACAATACAGGAAGTAACATTTAAAATACTATACAATGAGTGTGGACCTTATTTATTTCTCTTTAAATCCTTCTGGTGTCTAGCACAGTCTCTTTTGCTTGATCTCAGTCTTCAAAAAAATATTTGATGCTGACTGCTACTCTTCTCAACCTGCTTGGTTCTCACTTTGTTCTTTTAGGAAGAAGAAGATATAGAGATGGCTGTGATCTACCTTCAAAAGTTACTCCGGGGAAGAGCCATTCAGAACATGGTGTGTACAGTCCAACCACTGGTCCTGTGCTTCTCCTTTGGGAATAGATTTATAGAAGGCATCTGTACTCGGTTCCTTGGGGTGAATTCCCTCTTACACCCTGCTGCCTGATGGAACTATATGCTCTTGAATTACCTACCCATTCCCTTCTACTGTCAGAGTTTGTCCAAGTGGGTGGCAGAGTGTCAAGGAGAGAAAGGACCTGCCTGCTGTTTGTCACAGTTGTAACCGAGGCAAAGTGAAATTAATATCTTCCTTAGAATCACTAAATCCAACAACTTGCTTACCTGATTTTCTACTTATTTTATAAAAAGTTTAGTTAAGTAATCTCTACACCCAACATGGGGCTTGAACTCATGACCCCTACCCACCAAGATCAAGAGTTGCATGCTCTATCAACTGAGACAGCCAGGTGCTTCTGAATTTTGACTATTTTTTTTAAAAGATTTTATTTATTTATTTGACAGATAGAGATCACAAGTAGGCAGAGAGGCAGGCAGAGAGAGGGGGAAGCAGGCTCCCTACTGAGCAGAGAGCCGGATGCAGGGCTCGATTCCAGGACCCTGGGATCATGATCTGAGCCGAAGGCAGAGACTTTAACCCACTGAGCCACCCAGGTGCCCCTGAATTTTGACTATTAAGGCATCATAGACCAAGTGGATTCCCTAATTTTCCACAATGTCATAATTATTTGAGTTTGTATATAGCTAGCACTACCTGAATAATAAAGAGCTAAGTAATACTAACTACAGTTTTGAACCCATACTATAAGCTCACATTATATATTCTTTGCTTTACATATATCATCTCAGTTTTTTCTATCAGTTACCCCATTTTATAGGCAAGTGATGTGAGTCTGAGATTATATTAACTACTAGCAAATTCAACTCTGGTCTTCCTGACTGTAAAGCCTTCACCACATTATTTTTGCAAGCACACTTCAAGTTTAAAATGGACTGATACAAAGCACCAGCAAAAAAATTTTTCCTCCTCATTACAGCTGTAAGTCGTAAGAGATTCAGCTGTAATTAGTATGTCTAGGGAAGCTGGGTGAGCATCTTGTGTTCAACATTATTCTCCCCTCTCCTTGAGTATTTCCCCAGGAAAAACATCACAGCAGATTATGTATTACGAACCGGGGGCAGATCTCTTGGAAAAGAAAGCATGGCTATGAAAAAGAGCATCCTCAGGCATCTTTGGGAAGGAGCACAGAAAATGAAGGGGAGGGTCTAGTTTCTTAATATGACCCTATAGAAACAACTTTGTCTTTGAGAGGCATGTTGAGAAACTGAGTAAACAACTGCTAAGTAAGCTCTTTCTTGACCTGAGCAGCTGGAGGTGTAGAAAAGAATGCAGAGCTCTAAGCCCTATGGAACACCCCTGCTCTGCAGAGAAGGCAGAACCGAACCCACCATTCACCAGTCTCTCACCAATCACTGCAGGAGCCCTAGGGTCCCGCATGGGATGCTAACTTACAAGACTCTTTTTGATTTGATTTGATTCGATATAGATGTTTGAAGGGAAGGAAAAGCGGTTGGAGTTGATCCAGGAGCTGCGCACCAGCCACGCACTACAAGAGGACGACAGGCTGCTGAAGAAAGCCGAGAAGCAAGTAACGCTGGCATTGCAGCGGCAGAGGAACTTGCATGAGCACAAGGTTCTTTCCTTTTCTTTCTTGTTATGTCATCTCCCCAGATTTTTATTATTGTGTAAGCGGCATTACAACAACAGTAAATGAAATGACAAAAACAAACCCCCCCAACCCCGTCACTCTATCACAGTTGGTGTTTTTAAATAATAGACTGCACAGCAGTCCAGAATTGGAATGGGATGTGCCCTCGATGAACCAGATGTGGTCTTATTTTATTTGCAAAAGAGAAAAAAAAAAAAACACCGCATTTTAAAAAGGTTCTCCCTTCTAATTTTCTTAAATATTTGGTTATTCTACTCAGTAGAATGGGAGCTCAGCCGAATGAAAAGTAGTAAAAGCAAAAAAAAAAAAAAAAAAGAAATAAGATTTATTTTAAAAAGCAGCACTTGTTTATGAGTTTTGGAGCTGTTCATAGTGCATGCTGGTTAAACCACATCTAAAATATGTTATTATCTCATGGTATTTGGTATCCTGTGACTTTCGTCAGTGTCACCTGACAACAGCTGCTAATTGAAGCTCTTCCCCAACAGTTGTAAATATTTTCCCATGGTATTTGTCCATATATACAGTTTTCAATGTTCCTGACTGTAGAGTAGGCATACTTTTACTATCTCTCCCACTTATCTCTAAATCAGTGTGAAAAAGAATCAGTGTGCAGAGGCTAGTGTTATAAGAAAGCTAGTAGTGGAGTTAATATGACCCACCCTTAGTAGTGTACACAACGCTTGTGCCATGCGGGACTGGGCATAAATGGCAGGCAGCTTGAGAATGAGTGTGTTACTCCTTTTCCATGACACCAGGCTTGTAGATGCTCTCTGGGTTTGGGGTTGATGGTGTAGAGAAGGGAGGAAGAAAGGCACAGGCTGTGAGACCCAACAGAGGGACAGAGAAAGAAGAATGGAATGTGGACCCAAGAGTTTCTGAATCTGGAGGTCTCAGAGCCCTCAAAATGACAGCGACAAGGCTGTGCTTCTGTTCAGATGGGAACAGAACGGCCTAGAAACACCAGGACCCAAGAACTGGATGGAAAAATGCCTTCCTTGGCCCTTCAAAGTTTCTGATTATAGACTTTAGCAGGTGCACGTAAGCCAGCCCAGGCTTTTTAACTCATGTGTCCCAGTTCATAGGTAAACACTTGACTGATACCATCTCACCTAAGAGCTGACGGAGTCATTCACAGAAAGAGCTGTCCCTTAACAAAGGACTCACACTGCTTACCTTCTGCTGTACCTAGATACACCAATGATACTCAGGAGTCTGAGGGAGGAGGCACCTCACATCTACCTCCAGCTGATCCTCTCCTTTTCTCCCCTGATATTTTCTTCGGGACATAGTACAGAAAATGCACAGTTCCCAGTTATGTAATGCATTGCATGATATGATCACAGCAAAATCACCTTCCTAAAGATTTTTACTTAATTTTCAAATTAGATTGTACTACTTTAGCATACTCAAATTTCCTGCTGAAGGAGAAGGCTGGACATGAACAGGTAGCCGTTTGGGATTTTAAAGGTTGCATCTGCCCCCCAACAGAGGGAGCTTGTGATCCTGAGACAAGGAGAGAATCTGTGGTCTCCGGGCTGAATGACCACTGTTGATAAATGTAAGGAGCAGTGAGGCACTCTTAGTGTGGCCCTTTCTTTCCACCTCCTCCTGTCATATAAGTAAAGCTGAACTTTGTGGTTAGAAAGTATGTGCGGGCTGGGCGGAGGTGAGGGAGGGTGTTGGCGCTAACGTCCACGCTTGAATGACAGTCTCCCACAGCCTCATCATCTTTGAGACCTATGTGGGTTTCCTCCCTTCAGAGACAAACCAGAGAAGAACACAGCACAGAAGAACTGTCAGGACTGAGGGAGCGTATGACTGGGAGATGAACCCTTTCCCTTAAACTGGAGGATAGGAAAAGGAACGGGATGAAGTTGCAAAGGATTCAATCTTCCTAAACACATTTATTCTCCATGTCAAAGCCAGGACAGACAGATCCATAAATAGATACTGTGGCTTATTCCTGGCAGAGAACTCCAGGCCCCAACTTTACCTCAATGATTCCATAGATCTGTAGGCTTTTTCTTGTTCTGTTTCAAAGATAGTTCTTAATGACTTTGAAGTTATTTAAAAGAATATAGTACCACAGTTTTCTACTTTCTTGTTATTCAAGACCTTAGAATTCCCCAAACTTGTGTCAAAGGACCAAGTATTAAAAAATTAAAAGGTGTCATGAGTGAATTTCTAGAAGGTTCTATTTTATTGAACTCCAAAAAAAATTTTTAATAAAAACCTTGACATTTCCCTTCATATCTGGGAAGATAGAAGTACTTTACCTTCTGGATAAAAATGAAAGAAAAAAAAAAACAATTTGTGTGGCTATTAACAAATGTTTTGCTAAATCCCCCTCATAATTTGAGGACTGTAATCTGTCAGTGACTAAGCAATCCACTTTCTCATGTCTCAGTTTGATCATAAGTTTTTTTAGTAAGAATCCTTGGGGCCGGGGTGCCTGGGTGGCTCAGTGGGTTAAGCCTCTGCCTTTGCTCGGGGTCCTGGGATCGAGCCCCGCATTGGGCTCTCTGCTCAGTGGGGAGCCAGCTTCCCCCCTCTCTCTCTCTGCCTGCCTCTGCCTACTTGTGACCTCTCTCTCTGTCAAATAAATAAATAAATCTTTAAAAAGAAGAAAAGAATCCTTGGGGTGATGCCAACCTAGTGATAATATTCCTAATAAACACTAAGTGTATTCTGAAAGTGAAGTGACTGTCTCGAGTTCTGGGTAATCCAGCATCCCTCCATACACATCCGCATGCTTAGTAGAATTTGTATCCTTAAAAATTTACTGTTGTTTTTAAGGTCTCACTGGTTGAAAACCATTTGGCTGGACTGGAAGGAAGGGCGCTGGCAGACATGTTTGACTTCCTGTCCAAAGAGCTGGTGAGGCTACAGGAAGAGCGGAGGATCCATGCTTTTGCCATGCTGGCCGAGCGGCAGCGGAGGATGCAAGAAGCTGAAGAGAGTGGTCGGCGCCAAGTCGAGCAAAGGCGCCTGCGGGAGGAGGACCAGATATTTAAGGAGGCAAGTGGGGGGTGCAGCTGGATGGCTGAGAGCTATTTGTAAGGAGCCGAATCAAACCAGAGGATACTCATGGTACAAAATGATACTTGTTTTTGTTTTTCATTGTGTTCTACAAATATGTATTATGTTCCTATGATGTGCTAGGCACTGTGAGATACTTTGGAGGGAAGAAATCAGACATGGTCCCCTTTCTCCTGGAGCTTAAGTACTATATATAATGCAAATATGTGTAGAATGAGCAAATTTAGTAAGTTTCATGAAGCAAACAGATGGAGCCCAGGGACACATTTTAAACAGGTTACTCTTTTTGCTGTGTGGAGAACAGGTTGGAAGGAGGACAGAGTGGAAACCGGGAGATCAGGAAGGAGGCTGTGGAAGTCGTCAAAGCCAATGAGAAACAGGAAGAAGTCAAGGAAACTGTCCAGTTTCTGGCCTAATCAACTGGAAGATGATAGTACCATTTTTTGATGTGGGAAAGCAGAGCATGGAATTGATTTAGGGGCAGGGGTAGAATCAGGAATTTGATTTTTATTAGGCTTGAGACATTCTAGTGGAGGTGTCATTTCAGCAGGTGGATAGCCAAGATGGAATTTAGAAGAGAGATTTCAGCTAAAGATATAAACTAGAGCACCAGGTTGGTAAGTTAGAATTCTGACCAAGATCTAATGAGTATGAAATTCCAAAGTGAACAGGATGTAAATTCAGAGGAAGTCCAAGGAGCTAGTAATATCTCAAAGCACTCACCCTCATCAAGAATATTAAAGGGCAAGTGTTAAAATTGAAGGGGATTTATGAAGAAGATTCCTTTAGAGGGAACTGTGCTGTGACTACCCCTGCCCCACCCCCACCCCCCAATACACACCAAACATACCCAGAGGTTGGTTTCTTTTACTGTAGTCATTGGCTAGCTTGATATGTATTCTTTCAGTTAGGGCGTCTGACCCCCTGGGAATGGAGAAGAGGGAAGCTGGGCCAGCTGGCTGCCCAGGGATAGATGAGGCTGTATGGGTGGCTAGCACACCCAGAATATGTCAAGGTAAAGGCTGTGTGAGAGTTTCCCCTGGTCCAAATGTGGGCCACTTGGGAAAGAGAGATAGAACCAACCTGGATCTTAAACATTTTCCAAGAAGGCTGTCTGAATTGTATGTGTGAATACTCAGTTTAAAAAAAAATGCATCCATTTGAGATCTTCTTACTTGATCTGAAATTTTCAGGATTTACCCAATTCTTTCCTTTTTTTTTTTTTTTTTTAAGGATTTATTTATTTGACAGAGAGAGACACAGCAAGAGAGGGAACACAGGCAGAGGGCGTGGGAGAGGGAGAAGCAGGCTTCCCATCAAGCAGGGAGCCTGATGCCGGGCTTGTTCCCAGGACCCTAGGATCATGGCCTAAGCTGAAGGCAGACACTTAATGACTGAACCACCCAGGTGCCCCGATTTACCCAATTCTTATGGAATTAGGATTGATTCTTGAATAGTATTTGTTTTGAGTGTGTGCTTCAAGTTTTTTTTTTTTTTAAACCAAAGAGATTGCTCTCCCTCTACACAGCGTAAGAATTCTTGAGTTACATATTTTCATGTTCAGCCTTTTAACTGGGGTGGCAGATCATCTACAATGTGTAACAGCCTATAATCCATATTCTAGCTATTAATGATTGCATACTTAGGTAGGAAAACTGTAAAGAAAAGGGAATGTTTACCATAAAGTCATGACAGTGGGAAGGGTGTGTGGTCAAGAAGAACCCATAGTGGCCTTCTAGAATTCTAGCAGTGGCTACATGGGTGCTGGCTTTGCCCTAATTCAGTGCACAGTACATCTATCACTGTGCACTTTTTAAAATGTGTGTTCTATTTCACAATTTCAGAAAGCTTAAAAAAGCAGCAGTACAGGGTATGATAGTTCAAAAATTCATCAGAGACCCAGGATCCTTCTAGCTTTCTACTTTTTTGTCCTTAAGGCATCGCCCTCATGGCAGTTTAAGATGACTTCTGGTGCTCCAGGATTATGTCCCCATGATGTGAGACGTGAAAAGAGAAAAAAAAATGCTAGGTTTCTCCCTTTAAGAATCTTTCCTAGGGGCACCTGGGTGACTCAGTTAAGTGTCCAATTCTCGATTCCGCTCAGGTCACAATCTCAGGGTCACGAGAATGAGTCCTGCCTCAGGCTACATGCTGGGTGGAGCCCCCAACCTGGTTGTGTTCTCTGTCTCTCTCTAAAAAAAAAAAAAAAAAAAAAAGAATCCTTTAGAAAGTACACGGGTGACTTCTGCATGTATTCCCTCAGCCAGAACTATGGTTACTAGGAAATGTAGTCTTTTTTTTTTTTTTTTTAAAGATTTTATTTGACAGAGAGAGATCACAAGTAGACAGAGAGGCAGGCAGAGAGAGAGAGAGAGGGAAGCAGGCCCCCTGTTGAGCAGAGAGCCCGATGCGGGACTCGATCCCAGGACCCTGAGATCATGACCTGAGCCGAAGGCAGCGGCTCAACCCACTGAGCCACCCAGGAGCCCCTAGGAAATGTAGTCTTTAGACACCTGTTGGCACAGCTAAAACTCAGGGGCTCTGTTACGTAAGAGGAAGGAGAGAAAGGACATTGGGAAATATCCTCTTAGTCTCTGCCACAGTTGGGTAGTTTGACCAAGTCACATTGCTGGAAAGAACAAAGCCAGGATCCAAAATAGGATTATTGACTGAGGCCCATGATCTTTCTGCAGTGTTGTATTGCCCACCCTAAGTAAGACTCATAATTATAAAGTGGGCGAGATGGATATGGCCTGCCCAGAAGAGGTAGGTAGGTGGGCTTGAAACAGACTGAGCAGATAGGAAAAAAAAAGGAATGATCAATGAGGGGACTATTGACTTAAAGAACGAAATAGATGTGCTTAAAAGAGGTTAGCCAATGTTTGTTCATTTTTTTGGTCTTGTTTACAGTAGTATTCCTGTTCTTAGTAAGGGGGTATTTTTATTTTTTGCAGGTGATTAAGGTTCACCAAAGTACTGTAACTTCCTATCTGGAAGACATAATACTGAACACTGAAGAGAACACTGCAGAAGAACAAGCCAGGGCAGAAATTGAGAAGATGGCTAAGGAAATCAATGACATTGCTTATGAAATGGAGAGCCGGTTTGTACCAAGAGACCAGAGGGCAGAATGGGCAGTCCATTTACTGTTACCAATATGTATTTTTCAAGAGCTTAAGATTTTACCTTCAAGGAGAAACAAGTATTTATCTCCTGCTTCAGTGTCCATTGTTTTAATTGCATAACTCCTTAGAAGTCAATATGCCTAAACCTTTGTATGGCAGGAGCACTGGGAGTAGGATTTTCAGTGATCCTCTGCAGTCTGGATCACTAACACGTACTTTTATAATACCACAAAGCATGAAAGCAATGTGAATAAGTATGTGCAGTATGACTTCACCCCAAAGGTTTTGGCTTCTTGTATAAGTTATATTTCTAACAAATCATTCCTGGCAGGCAGGTTAACTAAAGGACAGGATCAAACCTGAATTTGCATGAAACCAAGCCCTCCGGCAGAATAATATTTCAGACAACTTAATCAAGGAAAAGGCAGTGGTGGGATTTGAGCAGTGGAGTCCTTCACATAAGGAGAACTTAAGTAGAAATCAGCAGCTCAGGTAAGGCAACAAAGGAAATAGTTTAATTTGTTTGTTTGTTTGTTTGTTTTAGTCGAACTCAGCTTCAGTCAGAGGAGATTGTTGCTGAGTTGGTTTACAGTTTCCTGATCCCAGAAGTGCAAAAGGACTATGTCAAAGAAAAAGGTAAGCCAATGTAACGCTTCACTTTGTGATTTCCTTTAAAAGATATAAACTATTTTCAATATCCCTGAGATTTAAAATTGAGCAGAAGTATGAAGAAATTTCTGAAGGAGAATCACTGAGTTTTTTTATTTCAGAGCTTGTCAGATTCTCTTCATGCTGTCTGATTCTAGAGTATAATCAGTCTAGTATAGATGGGATGCAGTTCTAGTAAGTGTGATGGCGTATCAAAAGCAAAATCTTCTTTAAGAGTTTGGTTTAAGGAAAATATTGACAATATGCAGGATTTTCAGAGTGTGCTGGCCTTTTGGAGGTGGGACACATCCAGGGTGGGTGTTGGAAAGCTGAGATGCTTGAAGGTTTTAAATCTATTCTGCTGCTCTGCCTGTGCCCCAGATAACTTAGTTTCTGCCAGGACTGTATCTAAGTATAAATATCTTCACTTGTCAAAAGTGGCATGTCTTGAAGACTGATGCCTTTAGTTAATAGAGAAAGAAAAATACTGTCTTAAAAAATGTTTGTGGGGCACCTGGGTGACTCAGTCAGTTAAGCATCTGATTCTTGATTCTGGCTCAGGTCATGATCTCAGGGTCTTGAGATCGAGCCCCACATCTGGCTCCATGCTCCACGTGGAGTCTGCTTGAGATTTTCCCTCTCCCTCTGCCTAACCCCCCAGTCCCCCAAAAGAATACTTCTGTGGAGCTTTCAGCCTATTGGTGATAGGTTACCAGAGACAGAGGGGTGCAACCAGAAGATCAATAAGTGAAATAACTTTCAAGGAAGATGGCCAAATAGGAAGATCTTAAGCTGACCTTGTCCCACAGTTACACATAGATGACACACACTTCAGTGTAAGCAACCCAGAAAACAATCTGAAAACTGGCAGAACATACTCTCAACATCTAAACATAGAGAAGAGATCACATCAAAAGTGGTAGGAAGTGCAGAGACAGGTCAGAAACCAAACTGACCCATGATACTGTCCATGGAAGGGACACTGCAAGCATGGAGAAGGGAAAACAGCAGACCCTACACCAGACACCCCAGGCAAGGAGCACCTGCACAGGGAAGATGAATCCCTATAACCTTTGGTTTTGAAAACCACAGGGGCCTAACTTCACAAGTTTTACAATCAGCAGGGCCCAACATCTGGTACTTTGTAACAGTGGCTTGGCTCTAGAGAGCCAGAGAGCAATAGGAAATAGTCCCCATCCTTAAAGAGACAGCATAACAAACAGCTCTACTGGGATACAGCATGGAAGCAGCAGTTTGAATCTATGAGAAGACTTACTAATCGCAGAACATGTGCTGGAGGGGCAGGGATCTTTAGGAGACTTCTCCAAAACCAAAAGTGTTGTCAGGAGCCATTTACCTCCCTCAACTTCAGCCTAGATAAATGGATACCTACAAGGACCAGCAAGTGCATACTCTACTTAGCTTGCTAACAATATACTCCATTCCCAGGTTCTTCTGGGAATCCCAAGCACTCCACTAAGCAGGAATTCATCTAAAGCTGTGTCACAAACCTGGCATTATGCAAGCAGCTCCAGTGGGCCAGCACCACTCCAAAGTGACTCCTTTGGAAGGAAGATAACCACACACATATCAGTCAACTGTGAATCCAGTAATTGGCAGACATTTGGTCTGACTGCATGCCGCACCCACAAATGAAAGCCTCCCAGAGGTCAACACAGAGAGAATGCCCTATAGTTCAGTGTGACCCTAGCTCTGGTGTACATCAGGCTGACCCAAATCAAGCCCATGGTGACCCCAGACAGCACGGCATCAAACACTGCCCACAACAAGCAGAGAGCCTTTGAAGATGACTAGACTGAAGGCAAACACAACTCAGCCACAACAGTAGGGCATACACAACATGCATAGGAGACATCCCTAAAATTCCAGGATCTGGTGAACGGGGGAAATTGTAATGCAGGGCACTATAGGACTTTATACATCCATTTATACATCCACTTTATACATCCATGACTTTCAAGAGCAGATGTAGCTGACTTTCATAACACATAGAAACAGACACAGACAAAAGGAGGAGACAGAGGAATATGTCCCAAATGAAAGGACAGGACAAAATCATAAGAAAGCTAAATGAAATGGAGATAAGCAATATGCTTGATAGGGAATTTAAAGTAATGGTCATAAACATACTCATTGGAGTATAAACATACTCATTGGAATGGAGAAAAGAGTGAAGAACTCAGACACACAACAAAGAGAGAAAACACAAAAATACACTGGAGGGAAAAAATAGTACATGAGAGGAAGCATAAAACATCAGTGATTTGGAGGATAGAGTAGTGGAAAGTAATCAAGCTGAAAGGAAAAAAAAGGATAATAAAAATGAAAGTAGATTAAGGGAACTCAACCACACCATCAAGTGTAATAACACTTGTAGAGATTCAAGAAAGAGAGGACAGAGAAAAGGGTAGGGGGAGAAAATTTTATTTGAAGAAATAATAGCTGAAAACTTCCTAAATCTGGAGAGGGAAACAGAAAGCTAGATTCAGGAGGCACAAATCACCTCCAACAAAATCAACCCAAGGAGGTCCACACCAAAGTACATGGTAATTAAAATGACAAAAAGCAGTGGTAAAGAATTTTTAAAGCAGCAAGAGAAAAAAAAATAGTTACATATAAGAAATACCCTGTAAGACAGCTGATTTTGCAGCAGAAACATTGGAAGCCAGAAGGGAGTGGCAGGATATAGTCAAAGTGCTGAAAGAGAGAAACATGTGACCAAGAATACTCTATCCAACAAAGCTATCATTCAGAATAGAAGGAGAGAAGAGAAAGTTTGCCAGACAGAAGTTGGAGGAATTCATGACCACTAAATCAGACTTACATGAAATGTTAATGGGGACTCTGCGTGGAAAGGAAAGACCATAAACAGGAGTAAGAATAGGAAGCACAAAACCAGTAAAATAAAGTATATCTATAAAAATCAGTCAAGGGATTCACAAAATGAAAGCATATAAAGTATGACACCATATACCTAAAACATGGTGGAGGAGAGGAATAAAAATTTAGTGCTTTTAGAATGGGTTCAAACTTAAGCAAACAACTTAATATAGACTGCTATTTGCATAAGTCGTTACATATCAACCTAATAGTAACCACAAATCAAAAACCAGTAATCTATATGCAAAAAATTGAGAAGGGAATCCAAGTATATCACTAAAGAAAGCCAGCAAACCAGGAGAGAAAAGAGTAAGAAAGGAACAGAGAAGTATAAAACATGTACTTATTGCTATTTGTTACTTAGCTATCAATAATTACTTTGTTTATAAATGGACTAAATGTTCCAATCAAAGGACACAAGATCATAAAATGGATAAAAAACCAACCCCTATATGCTGCCCACTCATTTCAGACCTAAAGACACATGCAGATTGAAAGTGAAGAGATGCAGAAGGGTTTATCATGCAAATGGAAGTGAAAAGAAAGCTGGGGTACCACTTAGTTCAAATAGACTTGAAAACATGGGGTACCTGGGTGGCTCAGTGGGTTAAGCCTTTGCCTTTGGCTCGAGTCATGATCTCAGGGTCCTGGGATCGAGCCCCACATTGGGCTCTCTGCTCAGCAGGGAGCCTGCTTCCCCCCACCCCCAAGCACCTGCCTCTCTGCCTACTTGTGATCTCTCTCTCTGTGTCAAATAAATATATAAAGTCTTTTAAAAAAAGAAAGAAAACAAACTATAACAGGAAACAAAGACACTACGTAATCATAAAGGGAATAACAATCTAACTAGAAGACACAACAATTGTAAATATTTATGCACCCAACATGGGAGCACTCAAACACATAAAGTAGCTATTAACATACATAAAGAGAGTAAATGATAGTAATACAATAATAATAGGGGACTTTAACACCCCATGTACATCAATGGATAGATCATCCAAAGAGAAAAATCAAGGAAACAGTGTTTTGAATGACCCAGCAGACCAGATGGGCCTAAGAAATACTCAGAAATTTCCATCCTAAAACAGTGGAAGAGGCATTATTTTCAAGCACACATGGAACATTCTCCAGAATAGATTACACGTTAGGCCACAAAATAATTCTCAACAAATTTAAAAAGTTTGAAGTCATATTATGCATCTATTCCAATGACAATGCTATGAAACTAGAAATCAACCATAGGAAAAAATCTGGAAAGAAGACACTACATAGAAGTTAGATTACATGCTACTAAACATTGAATGCATCAGCCAAGAAATAAAAAAATACATGGAGATAAATGAAATGAAAACACAATGATCCAGAACCTTTGAGATGTAGCAAAATCTGTTCTAAGAAGGAAGATTATAGCAATACAAGCCAACCTTAAGAAAAAATCTCAAACAATCTAACTTTACACCTAAAGAAGCTAGAAGAACAACAAGCAAAACCCAAAACCAGAAGGAAGGAAGTAATAAAGATAAGAGAAAAAAATGAATTTAAAAAACAAGGGAGGAAAGGAAGAGCTGCTGCTTTGAAAAGATCAACAAAATTGATAAACCTTTAGCCAGACTCATAAAAGAGAGAGAGAGAGAGAGAGAGAAACGAAGACAGAGGACTCAAACAAAATGAGAAAAGAAAGATGAGAAATAACACCACAGAAATACCAAAGGTTATGAGACTATTATGAAAAATTATATGCTAACAAATTCAACAGCAAGAAGAAATGGATGAATTCCAAGAAATATATAACCTCTCCAGACTAGATCAGGAAGAAATAGAAAATTTGAAGATTGATCACCATCAGGGGAGAGGAATCTATAATCAAAAAAACTTCCAACGAACAAAAGTTTAGGACCAGGTGGCTTCACAGGTGAATTCTACAAGCATTTAAAGAATTATATTTTCTCAAACTATTCTGAAAAATAGAAGAGGAAGGAAAGCTTTCAAATATAGTCTATGAAACCAGCTGATACCCTGATACCAAAACCAGGTAAAGAAGCTACAAAACAAGAGAACTACAGGCTAGTATCTCTAATGAACATAGATGCAAAGATGCTCAACAAACTATTAGCAAACCAAATCCAATAATACATTAAAAAAAATTCACCACAGGCAAGTGGGATTTCTTCCTGGGATGCAAGGGTGCTGCAATATTTGCAAATCAATTAATGTGATACATCACAACAACAACAGAAAGTATAAAAAAAAATGATCATTTCAATAGATGCAGAAAAAGCATTTGACAAAGCACAGTGTCCTTTCATGATAAAGACCCTCAACAAAGTAGGTTTAGAGGGAGCTTACCTGAACATAATAAGGTCCATATATGAAAAACCCACAGCCGAAATTATACTCAGTGGTGAAAAATTGAGTTTTCCCCCTAAGATCAGGAATTAAGACAAGGATGTCCACTCTCACCACTTTTATTCAGCATAATACTGGAAGTCCTAGCCACAGCAATCAGAAGAAAAGAAGAAATAAAAGGCATCCAAATTAGTAAAGAGAAGTAAAAGTTTAACTATTTGCAGATGACGTGGTAATATATAGAGAAAACCCTAATGATGCCACCAAAAAAACTATTAGAACTACTAAATGAATTCAGAAGGGTTACAGGATACATACTCAATAAGCAGAAATCTGTTGCATTTTTATACATTAATAGTGAAGTAACAGAGAAATTAAGAAAATAAGCCCATTCACAATTACACCAAAAAGAATGAAATACCTAGTAATAAACTTAACCAAGGGGGTGAAAGATGTCTACTCTGAACAGTATAAAACACTAATGAAGGAAATTGAAGATGACACAAATGGAAAGACATCACATGTTCATAGATTGGGAGAACAAAATTGTTAAAGTATCCATACTACACAAAGCAATCTACAGATTTAACGGAGTCCCTTTCAAAATTCCAACAGCATTTTTTCACAAAACTAGAACAAATCATCCTAACATTTGTATGGAACCACAAAAGACCCCGAATGACCAAGGCAGTCTTGAAAAAGAAGAACAAAACTTGGAGGTATCACAATCCCAATTTCAGGATATGCTTCAAAACTGTAGCAATCAAACGAGTATGGTACTGGCACAAAAACAGATACATAAATTAATAGAACGCAATAGAAAGCCCAGAAATAAACCCACAATTATAATGGCTGACTAATTTTCCACAAAGGAGGCAAGAAAATGTAATGGGAAAAAGTATCTTTAATAAATACTGTTGGGGAAATTGGATAGCTACATACAAAAGAATGAAGCTGAACCATTTTCTTACATCATATACAAACATACACTCAAAATGGATTAAGGACATATGTGTGAGACCTGAAACCATAAAAATTCCAGAAGAGAGCACGGGCAATAATTTCTCTGAGGTTGGTCATTGCAACAATTTTTCTAGATAGGTCTCCTGAGGCAAGGGAAACAAAAGCAAATATAGACTACTGGGACTACATCAAAATAAAAAGCTTTTGCACAGCAAAGGAAACCATCAACAAAGCTAAAAGACAAACTACTGAATGGGAGAAGATATTTGCAAATGATATATCCAGTAAAGGTTTAGAAAAAATATAAAAAACTTTTATAACTCAGACCAAAAAAAAAAAAATCTTATTAAAAAATGGACAGAAGACATGAACAGACATCTCTCCAAAGAAGACATACAGATGGCCAGAAGACACAGGAAAAGATGACCACACCACTAATCATCAGGGAAATGCACATTAAAACCATGGTGAAATATCACATCATACCAGTCAGCATGGCTAAAATCAAAAACACAAGAAAAAGTGTTGGCAAGGATATATTTTTTTTTAAAGGAAACTTTATGCATTTATGGTAGGAATACAAGCTGGTGCAGCCACTGTAGAAGACTGTACAGAAGTTCTTTTAAAAAAAAGAAAAATAGAATTACGAAATGATCTAGTAATTCCACTACTGGGTATTTACCTAAAGAGTATGAACAGTAATTTGAAAAGATATATGCACCCCTGTGTTTACTGTGGCATTATTTACAATAGCCAAATTATGGAAGCAGCCCAAGTTCCATCAGTAGATGAATGGGTAAAGAAGATGTGGTATATATCCACTATGGAATATTACTCAGCCATAAAAAAAGGAATGAAATCTTGGGGCACCTGGGTGGCTCAGTGGGTTGGGCCTCTGCCTTCGGCTCGTGTCATGGTCTCAGGGTCCTGGGATCAAGTCCCGTGTCGGGCACTCTGCTTGGCGGGGAGCCTGCTTCCTCTTCTCTCTCTGCCTGCCTCTCTGCTTACTTGTGATCTCTCTCTCTCTGTCAAATAAAGAAATAAAATCATTAAAAAAAAAAAGAATGAAATCTTGCCATTTGCAACAACATGGATGGATCCAGAGGGTATAATGCTAAGTGAAGTAAGTCAGACAGAGAAAGACAAACACTATGATTTCACTCCTATGTTAAATTTTAAAACCTCAAATCAACAAAGAAAAAGAGACAAATAGAAAAAAGAATCTTAAGTATAGAGAACAAAGTGATGGTTACCAGTGGGGAGACTGGTGGACAAATATATGAAATAGGTAAAGGGGACTAAGAGTTCACATAACATGATGAGCACTGAAGAATGTATAGAATTGTTGAATCACTGTATTATGCACCTGAAACTAATATAACACTATTTTAATTGTACTGGAAATTTAAAAAAGAATTAAGAAATTTAAAATTATCTTTTGTAAGCCTCAAATGTTTACAATAAAAAAAAATGGAAAGAGCCCAGATGTCCATTGATTGATGGATAGATAAAGAAGATGGTATATGTAGATACAATGGAATATTACTCAGCCATCAAAAAGAATGAAATCTTGCCATTTGCAACAATGTAGATGGAACTAGAGGGTAGTATGCTAAGCAAAATCAATCAATCAGAAAAACAATTATCATATGATCTCACTCATGTGGAATTTAAGAAACAAAACAGAGGATCATAGGGGAAGGGAGGGAAAAATTAAGATGAAATCAGAAAGAGAGATTAAGCCATAAAAGACTCTTAACTCTAGGAAACAAACAGGGTTGGTGGAGGGGAGGTGGATGAAGTTTGGGGTAACTGAGTGATGGGCATTAGGAGGGCACTTGAAGTAATGAGTCCTGGGTGTTGTAAGCAACTGATGAATCACTGAATAATACCACTGAAACTAATAATACAGTATATGTTAATTAAATTGATTTTAAATTAAAAAATTTAAGTGGAAGAACAGCTTGGTTATTTTTTTACAAGGTTTCCATGTTATGCGGGGAATTCTGGACAGGCTTAGAGAAGTATAACATTTCAGATCACCTAATAGGGATAAAGGAATGATGGAATTCTAATGCATTGGAAGAAAACAAAGAAATATCTTTTTTTCCCATTACATAAGTGTACTTTTTTTCCCATTACATAAGTGTGATTTTTAAGACAGTACCTTCTAGTCATTAGCATTTAGTTTGTTTCATTGTGTTTTCCTATAACTAGCAGTGCTGCAAGCAATATATTTTATGCAAATCCTGGTCATGCTACTGACAGTAAATTCCTAGCAGTATGGTGCGGGAAATAGGGTATGTGTGTTTTACTTTTGCTAGATGCTACCAAGTAGCCCCCACGAAAAGATTGTCCTAATTCATACTCCCATCATAGGGATATGGTAGTGCTTATACCAACAATATTTAATTTTCGGATAAAATAATCAGTGTTTTTGTGTCATCTTATAAAAGTGATCTTGTGTTTTCTGAATCTTAAGGAAATATGTAACTCCTTTGTATTTTTCTTATATCCAAAGTGAGGTCAGCCTGCTTCAGGTCAACTCTAACTGAGGGAATTGAAGGAGGCAGGGAAATAGTGTGTTCAGTAGTTAACTAGTTTATGACCCATTCCCCTAGCTTCTCTGGGCTTTGAGGGAAAGTGGCCTCTGAGGAGGCACTTGAGCTTAAGGAATCCAGTGGAACTTGTCTGTGGGGAAGGTGGGCAAGTCCTTAGTCTCTTCTCTTTGTATATATACGCAATGAAGAAAGCCCATCTGGACAGGGAGCACACACTAGGACCTTTTTGTTTCTCTTTTCAAATAAAAGAACCATATGTATTATATATACTCTTTACCCCAAATTAAGATAATATATACAGACCATTTTGAGATATTTCATGATTGAAAATACCTGTATATAGATATAAATTAATAGTAACTACCCAATTTTAAGTGCATGCTAAGTTCCAGATACTGTATTAAGCATTTAAAAAGTACCTATATCAATTTCTTAAAATAGCTAGAGGTCTATTCTTATTTTTCAGTTCTGGAAATAAGTGCTTAGAGATTTTATACAACTTACAGATTTGAACTGTGGTCTGTGTGGAAGTTGCTGTGTGATTTATCCTCTGTAAACTTGCTGACACCTGAATAGCACAGAATCTGTAGTACTTCTTACTGTCCTTTACTAGCTGTATGATCTGGGGCAAATTACTTAATCTCTCTGTGTCTCCATTTCCTTCTCTGAAAATGGGGATATTATTAATAGTCTCTTTTAGGCTTGTGGGGTGGTTTTTTTTTTTTTTTTTTTAAAAGATTTTATTTATTTATTTGACAGAGAGAGAGATTACAAGTAGGCAGAGAGGCAGACAGAGAGAGGAGGAAGCAGGCTCCCTGCGGAGCAGAGAGCCCGATGCGGGGCTCGATCCCAGGACCCTGAGATCATGACCTGAGCCGAAGGCAGCGGCTTAATCCACTGAGCCACCCAGGCGCCCCCTTGTGGGGTGGTTTAAATGAATATATGCCAACTGCTTAGAACAGTGCCCGGCACAAAGTAAGGGCAAATGCTAAATGCTAACATTATCATCATCAACATCAGGATTAGTCCCTTCCGAGGGAAATGGGATGCCTAACTGCTAATTCTTGATAATAAATATCCTTAGAATATGGAGCAAAGACCACCTTCTACAGCCATGAGCTCAGAAACCCATCATCAGTCAACAAGTATCTTCCAGGCTCAAAGAGAAGTAGGAGACAAGGTCTCTAACTTTAAGTCATTACAACCTAATTAGTAAACAAAACGGAAGTCACGTGGAGTGCTTCAGTGCTGCGTGGGTTTGTACAAACTCGAGTGTGGCTGTGGTAGATTCGGGCTGGCCCAGTCTAAGGAGACTTATAGAGTAGCTGGGACCAGAGTTGGGCTATGCAGAGAGGGTAGGACTGGAATGCAAGCATTCCAGGGGAGGGCAGCTGTGGAGGAGAGGAATAGAGGAAGCCTGGTGGGGAGGAGCAGGACCAGATGGAACCTGAGAGTGGGAACAGGGGGAGCAGCACTAATGAGCCTTAGCTCTGGCTCTGTGGAGAAGGTGTACTTCTAAAACAGAGAGCAGCTCATTGTTACTTAATCTCATCAGCTTTAAGCAAGAGAATACGTGGCTTACCCAATTATCATTTCTGTCACTATTTGCTTGAAAATCTTTGGGAATGATTTTGTTTAGACTTTCAGAGTAAAATTTCTTGTCACTTTGGCACAGTGAGGAACGCCCAGCGGAAGCACATCCTTGCAGCCCATCAGATCATCCACAGCCACACGGAAGACATGGTCAACAAGGATTTTGTGGAGCAACAGCAAGATGAGGCGGTCTCAGACACTGACGAGTCACCCGAGGGAGAAACTCAAAAATGAGAATCACAGCTCAGGTGAGGTGGGTTTTTTATCTGAAAGGAGGCAGAGAGGAGGAGAGGCAGCAGCATTCAGTTTTTGCTCTACTCCAACAACCATGATGTGTTTAAGAAAGTGAAACACTCCCATTCAAATTGGCACATTTCATCTAGGTTATGAAATCTACTATTGAAATTCTTAGAGAATAGAGTTGACATGATAGCAATTGGACTCTTGGGTCCAGGAAACAGGATCCTAGGTAATTTTTTATGGGTCCTTAAAGCAGATGATGGTATTCCATCACAAATAAAGCTTAAAATGTGTGTTATAGAAAGCAGCTTGTTTTTAGGGAGTAGACAAGGAATCCCTGTCTCATCAGGCTGGTTGTAAGCATAGCATGAGGCACAGTCTGTCCAATTCTAGCCCAGAAGCCACCTGTAGGCCCTACCAGGAGCTGGTCTTAGGTTCAACTAAACATTCCTTCTCACAAGACTAACATAGACAAGGTTTGATATGAGTTTGGTATCTGTCTACGCAGCAAGATAGAAGTCGGGAGGGAACTGCAGCTTCGAGCAGGGTGGTGGCATATAAAGCTTCGAGCTTTATATGGAAGCTCTTGTGTCCACACAGACACATAGCTATTTAGTCCCCGGTTACAAAGTTCAGGGGCAAGGAAGAGGGATTTACATTGGGTTGGTGCAGACCTGCCCTGGTTTCCATGCCTTGGGGGCCAGGATGTCTCATAATGATTCCACAGGCATTGTGTCCAGGTCCACTTGGTTACAAAAGTCAGCACACTCAGGAAAACTCAAACCTGTGGTTTCCTGTTAGGTATTAATAGTTCATTTATAATTATTTCCAATCAAATGGTAGTTACTTTGTGGTCAAGTAGTGTAGCTTAGTAACATAGTTGATACAAACTACCTTATCAAATTACTAGAACAGAGCTAGGGAGTCAATTGAAAATAAAATTCTCATGAGAATTCTCATAAGAAGGGAAGTGAACCCTTTGCCTATACCTTCTTCCTCAACCCTCCCCTGGTCAAGCACATCGACACTATTTTGGCCTGAGAGTATGCTATCAGGATAGGGAAGACACAAGGCTTACAGGAAAATTTGAGCCTGGCATTCAGAAGATTTGAATGTTAGCCAGTTCTGCCATATTGTATAAACTATAAGTTTATACAGTAATCTCCCTTCACTAAAGGTTTGCCTGTGCTTATATGACCAACAGACCCTGTGCAAGGGAATCTATTAGGGCCTTAAGTTTCAATCAAAGAGGATTGTACAGTGGCTTACTGAACATAATTAAAAACAAACAAACAAAGAGGATCATAGAAGGGATATTGAGAGGAAGAGGCAGTAAAGAAAGAAAGCAGAGAGAAAACTGGTAAAGGACTCTTAAATACCAAGTTATGGCTGTAAATTACTTTCGTTTTTAATTAGTAATGAAAGAGCCTCTGAAATCCCCAAAGACATAAACCATGTCTTTACATGTTACATTATCCATACATCTATGTAATATAAATTCAAGGACCATAGCATTTTGTCTATTTTATTATTATGATAAAAATCATCTTTAATACTTGGATAGTCATTTGTCTTACATGAAAATTTAATAAGATCAGTAATTTACATAGTTTAAAATGAGTATGTCTGCACTTACTTCTGAGTATAAAGTATCTCTTTACTATTTTATTAATGTTTGGAACATGATGCTTAGTTATCCACATTGTATGTACCCTCTCTTCATTCTCTGTGGGAAGAGGGAAGGACAGATATGAGATTATTTAATAATGCTTAGGGATGTAGGCATGGACCATTGGTTTTAAAATATTTTTAATCAGCTTGAAGACAACAGAGAGCTAACAGTGAGGAATCTCTGGGCGGATATCTAAGAGAAGACAAATTCAGAGAGTTGATTCTGGCATTTGCAGCCCCCTTTTTTTCCCCCTGAAGGAATGTGCGTATTTTAGAATATGGGGCTGAAAAGCTGAGTGATGCTTTCACCAGCTTTGTAAAACTAGGGGGACAAAAACTAGAGTCAAGCTGGAGGCCCTGGTAAGCCTCCTCTATTTGGGTTGGGGCACCAATCCCTAGTTGGGACTAGGGGCACCTGGGTCGCTCAGTTGGTTAAATATCCAACTCTTGATTTCAGCCCAGGTCCTGGTCTCAGGGTCATGAGATCAAGCCCTATGTTGGGCTCTGTTTTCAGCAGGAGTCTGCTTGGGATTCACTCTCTCTCTCTGAAATAAATAAATAAATCTTAAAAAAAAAAAAAAAAATGTACCTAACTCATCTGGTTCACAGCTGGAGAGGAATTTGCCTCAGGATGAATCATACCTTGTCCTCCACCCATAGCTGATTTAGAGGACATTTAGATGAGACTTAATTGATGCTCTAATGAGTTAAGACTTTG
Source organism: Meles meles (assembly GCF_922984935.1). NCBI lineage: Eukaryota > Metazoa > Chordata > Mammalia > Carnivora > Mustelidae > Meles > Meles meles. Next base: position 96,688,923 of record NC_060069.1, on the reverse strand, counting down.
GGGGCTATTGGGATGGAATGGTGAAAAAGGATATGAATTGGGGGGTGGGTGTGGATTACTACAGACTTGTGTCCCTCCAAAATTCAGATGTTAAAGCCTTAACCTCTAATATGATATTTGGAGATGAGGGCTCTGGGAGGTAACTGGCTTAGATGAGATCATGAAGGTGGGTCCCCCATGATGGGAATGGTGCCCTTATAAGAAGAGACACAGAGAACTTGTCCTCTCTTTTTCCCTGCCATGTGAGAAGAGGCCAAGAAGACAGCCATCTACAAACCAAGAAGAGAGTTTGCCCCAGAAACTGGCCATGCCGACATCTTGATCTTGATCTCCAGAACTGTGAAAAAATGAATTTCTGTTGTTTAAACTCCCCAGTTAAGGTATTTTGTTAAAGCAGCCTGAGCTAACACACTTATGTTTAAAGAGATAAAAGTCAACATCGAAATTTTTAAGAGAATTAGAGACGATACAAATGATATAGCAGATTTCTACTATAAAATAGAAATTCTAGATTCTAAAAATATAGTAATGAACATGAGAAACTCAATGAATGAATTTAAGAGCAGGATAAATATAGCTATGGAGAAAACTAATAAATTAGAAGATAAGTCAGAAGAATTTATACCTAGAAAGAATAAAGGAACAAAAAGGTGGAAACTACAGAGGAGATGCAAGGATAGATGTAGGATAACTTAATCATTAGGAAGAGACAAAAGGATAGTAGGAGTGGACCACCAATTCAAGAAATTTGACTGCTAAGAGAAGAAATATGTTGAGAAATCCTGAATTTATAAAAACCAATGAGAGACTCAATATTTATAACAAGCCTTTTTCTAAAAAAATTTTTTTAAAGATTTTATTTATTTATTTGACAGACAGAGATCACAAATAGGCAGAGAGACAGGCAGAGAGAGGGGGAAGCGGCTCTCCGCTGAGCAGAGAGTCCATGCAGGGCTCAATCCCAGGACCCTGGGATCATGACCTGAGTTGAAGGCATAGGCTTCCCTCTGAGCCACCCAGGTGCCCCATAACAAGACTTCTTAACCCCAAGCAGAAAAATATTAAAAATCTATACCTATATATATTTTAATATGACTGCTGAAAACAAACAAAAAAAATCTTTAAAGTTTTTAGGGGAAAAGGATGTGAATTGTCTTCAAGACAATAATTAAAAATTAAAGAGCAATAATTAAACTGAAGTTGACTTCTGACCAGAAACAAAGCCAGAAAATAATGGAGTGATAGCTTCAAAATGCTGAAATAGTATAATAACATAGGATTCTATACCATGCAAATATATCCTTCAAGAATGACAGTGAAAGACATATTCAGATAAATGAAACAAAATTAGTCACTAGGAATCTTCACTACAAGAAATTACTAAAGGGTGTTTATCAAATAGAAGGAAGATTATCCCAGTTGGAAAGTTGGATATAAAGAATTATGTGGATATTTATTGACTGCAAAAAAAAGAAGAAGAAGAAAAAGCAACACTGGTCACATTACAGTTACACAGCATAAGTAGTGCAAGAGTCTGAAATCTGTGTTTGGGCTAAATTGTTGTAAGGCATTTGCATTATCTAGAAGAGGGATAAAGTGTCATTTAGCATTATCTTTGATGACTCAAGGCGACAGTCCGTAACGTCTAAGGTAACTTCTAAAGCACAGTAGAAAGATGTATGACACTAAACTAATAGAAGAAAATGGAACAAAAGTCCCACTCAATACAAAAGGAAGATAGAAAGGAGAGGAAAAGGAAACAAAACCAATGGAAAGCACTGAATAAAATGGTAGGTGTTTATCGTGGATTCATCATTAATTTATATTAAATGTAAATAGCTAAATGCCCAATCAGAATTTGTCAGACTGAATAAAAATAAATGCTGTTTGTAAGACACGTATGCAAAATCTAAATATGCAGAATGCTTACAAGCTAAAGGATAAAAAAGATACCATGAAAACATCATCCACAGGAAAGCAGGAAAAACAATATTAATATTAGACAGAGAGGACTTTAAAGCAGAAAACCCCACTAGACAAATGAGGGTCACTTCATAAAGATAAAGGTTTTCATTCATTGGGAAGGTTTCAGTCATAAATAGGAATGTATCTAGTAACATGGCCTCAACCTTTGTAAAACAAATGTAATAGCACTGTACAGAGAAATCCAAAATAATGCTAGGAAATTTTAATCTCTATCAGGAATTGGTAGAGCAACCAAAGGGAAAAAAAGAAATGGAAGGCTTGAAATACATAATTAAGAAGTTTGCCTAATGGACATTTATAGAATATTACACCTAACAACTCCAGAATGCATACTCTTTAAGAATACACACAACAAACATGTACAAAAACTGACTATTTATGGTCATAAAGCGAGTGTCAACCATTTCAAAGAGTTGAAATCTTGCAAAGTGTGTTCTTTGATAAAAATGCAATGAGACAATGAACACTGTTATGCTGTAAATAAACAAACGAATAAAAAAAATGCAATGAGGGGCGTCTGGGTGGCTAAGTGGGTTAAGCCTCTGCCTTCGGCTCTTGTCATGGTCTCAGGGTCCTGGGATCGAGCCCCGCATTGGGCTCTCTGCTCAGTGGGGAGCCTGCTTCCCTCTCTCTCTGCCGACTTGTGATCTCTGTCTATCAAATAAGTAAATAAAATCTTAAAAAAAAAAAAAGGAATGAAACGGGAAATCAATGACAAGATAATTCTAATATGTTTGAAAATTAAGAAATACAGTTATAAATACTCTGTTCATCAAAGAAAGTGTCATAGAACTAGAAAATACTTTGAACTGAAAAATGACAAAAATGCTAATATGTATCAAACTTGTGGAATGCTGTTAATGTGGCACTTAGAAATTTGTAGTCTTAAAGCCATTTATTTGAAAAGATGAAAATAAGACTAAGCATCCTTTTTAAGAAATTACAAAAAGAACAGTGAATTAGGGCACCTGGGTGGCTCAGTGGGTTAAGCGTCTGCCTTTGGCTCAGGTCATGATCTCAGGGTCCTCGGATCGAGCCCCACATTGGGCTCTCTGCTCAGCAGGGAGCCTGCTTCCCCCTCTCTGCCTGCCTCTCTGCCTGCTTGTGATCCCAAGCTCTATATCAAATAAATAAATAAAATCTTTTTTTAAAAAAACAGTGAACTAGATGCAAAAAAGCAAAAGGAAAGAAACAATACAATAAAATAACAGCAGAATTGAATAAAACATAAAAATTTGAAGAAAACATTCATAAGTTGAGGGACAGAATTTAATAAAACAGAAAATAGACATGTCTTCTGATTTTAGTAGAATGTAGTAGGTAGCTGCAACATTTAGGGAAAATAATGGATACATTGTAAACACATTTTTTTTAAAGATTTTATTTATTTATTGACAGAGAGAGAGAGAGATCACAAGCAGGTAGAGAGATAGGCAGAGAGAGAGGGGAAGCAGGCTCATTGCTGAGCAGAGAGCCCGATGCGGGACTCAATCCCAGAACCCTGAGATCATGACCTGAGCCGAAGGCAGAGGCTTAACCCACTGATCCACCCAGGCGCCCCTGTAAACACATTTTTAAAGACATTGGAAAGCTATGGAAATGGAAGGTACTAGATGAACAAGAGCAGCAGAGAAGAAAGTCCTTCCTAAGGGATCTGCGATCACTGGCTATTTTCTTGCCTTGGGGCAAGTTTGGCCAAGTTTGTGTACAAGCTGGGTCTCAGGCTTGCCAAAGGCAGAAGATCTTTATTTACTAGCGGAAAGAGAAACCAACAAGCCTTTTAAAATCAGTGTGGCTGGACATGATGGATTACAATCGAGAGGAGCCCCAAACATATGGCCAGATTTCCCCACAGAATGTCAGCAGAAGGTTTTTTGTGGATAAACCTCTTACTAGTGAAAACATGTTTGAATCTATCATGAGTTATTTAACCAGCTGTTTCTATGATGATCTTCACTCAGTCTCATGGATTTAACCATTGTTAATTTATTGTTCCATGATTTTTTTTGGTCAGAAGTAGCTGTATATCCTGACTTGCCTACCTCACTGATACCTGATGGCTTAGCACTGATAACCTTTCAGTGTGAGTTTTTGAGCTCAGATTAAGATGGAGATTTTTCTAAGTAAGAAAACTAACCTTATCCACTACTATGGAATACTGAATGACTTTGGAAATTAACATTGCTGTAGACTTGATAATATTTTTTTGATGAATCCAACCTAAAATTACAAGGCAAAACAGAACTTATATGGCAGAATTTACACTATGGGAAAGTCACTTCAATGGCAACTAACATTGAATCACAAGTAATGGCAAGCTGCTTTATATACTTCCTTTGCCTGTCACACGTTAAAACAAGAAGCAAGATTTTAATCCCCATACATATTTGCAGTGAATATGTTATCTGAGTTTACACCTTCAGGAGCATTTTTTGGACCCTGAAACAAGTGCAAAGGAAATTATCCGATTTCCAAGTCTCTTTAACTGTGCAATGGAGAAATGTCCCACTTAACTTCAGCTGGAAGTGATTAATGTGTGTTGTAATGACATGCTAAGAGGGAAATATCAAGAGAAGAATCTAATGGAGTTCTGTAAATGCCCCCCAGACATACATATGCACAGTTAAAAGCATATGCTCATGGTTGATATCAGTGTTGGCAGCACCTATCTGTGTGACAGACATTTTCAAAGCTGATGGGGGTGGGTGTCGGGGGTCTCATTGCAAATGTTTATCTGCTACTGGGGATATGTAATCAATTTTGATGATCTGAAGCTCAGTTAAGCAGAATGTTATCCCCTAGGGGCGCCTGGGTGGCTCAGTGGGTTAAGCCGCTGCCTTCGGCTCAGGTCATGATCTCAGGGTCCTGGGATCGAGTCCCGCATCGGTCTCTCTGCTCAGCAGCGAGCCTGCTTCCCTTTCTCTCTGCCTGCCTCTCTACTTGTGGTCTCTCTCTGTCAAATAAATAAATAAAATTAAAAAAAAAATAGTGGGTTAAGCAGAATGTTATCCCCTAAATAAGACTCCTGGGGTGCCTGGGTGGCTCAGTGGGTTAAACCTCTGCCTTCAGCTCAGGTCATGATCTCAGGGTCCTGGGATTGAGCCCACATTGGGCTCTCTGCTCAGGAGAGAGCCAGCTTCACCCTCTCTCTGCCTGCCTCCTTGCCTACTTGTGATTTCTCTGTTAAATAAATAGATAAAATCTTTAAAAAAAATACGACTTCCATTTATCTTATTAGTAGACCCATATTAAAAACCTGTAGTCTATTGTTATTACTGCCTTTGAATTTTATCAAAAATTTTGTGAAAATGTCTTCTCTTGTTGAGGACCTAAATAATATAATATCCTTGATTTTATTTACTGGCTCACAAAGCCTAAAATATTTACTATCAGGCCCTTTGCAGAAAACGTTTGTCAATTCCTACTATGTAGCAGTTAAAACGATGAATCAGAACTAAATACAATATGGATGAATCTCACATAGTATTGAAAGAAGCCAAATCCTAAAAAGAAATCTACAGTATGAATTTAAATCCACACAAAACTATGGCATTTAAGAATGCATACTTAGGAGGTAAAGATACAAAGAAAATCAAGGAAGTAAATACTGTAAAAATAAAAATCAGAATGGTGATGACTTTTAGAGGATAGAGAGAGGGTTGTGATTGGGAAGGAGAAAGTGGGAACTTATAGGACTTCTTGACCGGGGCAATATTTACACCGATGAATATTTAACATGAATTCACTAAGCTGTACGTTGGTTTTATGTTATTTTCTCATATATGTCACATTCCTTAATTAAAAGCTAGAAATATGTATGCATACATACAAACATATATGGATTCATGAGGCCTACAATAGATACCAAATATTTCTGGAAAGATCAACGAGAAATTGGTTCAGTATTTGTTGGTAGACCTGAGGACTGGGGGAAATAGACATACTTTCCACATGTTTATATCCTTTTGTAGTTTGAATTTTTTACAGTGTCCACATATTAAGTTTTCAGTTATAATTCAGTTAATGTAAGGTTTGTAAGTCCTGTGATTTGGAAACACACCCTGTGAGTTAAGAAACATTTGGATCATGGGGCTCATAAGTGGCAGAGCTGGGATGTCTGGCGTTGTCTGGCTCCTGAACCAAGGGTCTGTGTAATTGTATCACAGTAGTTTTTTGGATGCATTGGTCTGATAAGGATTTTTCTTAAAAGATGACATAATCGAACATTTGTGTTTTTTTGTTTTTGTTTCTTTACAGATTATCTTTCCTAAAAGAAGCTGTACAGATCATCATATGGAATTCCAGTAATCTGTGCTTCTCCCAAGATGTGCAGCTCTTATGGACTTGTCGATGTGTAATTCATGAGGAAAGATCTTTCTTCTCCATAAACTTCCAATAATTTAAAATTATTTTCAGTAATTATAATCAAATGAAGGAGTTTATTCTCTTTAGTGTTTCTCTTCAAGAGAAAATTTTCTCATGTCTCATTTCAGCATTTTAACTAGGAGGATATTCTGGCTTGCTGAATCAAACAAAAAGAAATGTTACTGAATATTTCTTAAATAGTTTTGGCTTGACATTCATAGTGCATTGACATTATCTGCTAAGTTTGAAAGTATGCATACCCCATGACCTGGCATTTCATCTCCTAGATACATACTCTGCAAAAATATATGGATATGTGCACCAATGGGCATGACAAGAATGTTCACAGCAGCACTTTTCATGACAGCCCCTAAATTAGAAACCCAAACCTCCACTGATGGTGGAACAGAAAAATAAGCTGTGGTATTCAGTAGCCCATCAACTTACCACTGAGCTTTAGATCTAAGAAGAATATTCATGCAACACCCACAGAGAGGATGCTTTGGGGGAGCAATCTGCCCACGCTGTGTGTTGACTAACACAAGGATCCCTCCTCATTTAAATATTGGTAAATAGGGAAAAAACCAAAAACATAAACAAATCTACATGGGCCCCATATGCATGTTACAACAGAACAAAAACCTACCTTAGTCGGGGCGCCTGGGTGGCTCAGTGGGTTAAAGCCTCTGCCTTCAGCCCAGGTCATGGTCCCGGGGTCCTGGGATCGAGCCCCATATAGGTCTCTCTGCGCAGCAGGGAGCCTGCTTCCTCCTCTCTCTCTCTGCCTGCCTCTCTGCCTACTTGTGATCTCTCTCTCTCTCTGTAAAAAAAAAAAAAAAAAAAACACCTACCTTAGAAAATACTCTTCTCTAGGAAACAAGAAAAGCTACCTGCTTGGTGATTTTTAACAGGAGGCAAAAAGAAAGGGGCTCTTGGGAAACTGCAGCCGAGAATAAGAGGAGCAGACGCCAGCAGAAGCAAGAGAGGAAAGCTGGCTAAGATTAAAAAAATACAAAAAGATTTAAAAATCCGTGAAACACATTTGGATGCAGTTAAAAGAATAGAAATACCAAAGCAGAGAATAAAGTAGGTGATGTTGCCAAGAAACTTCCTGTTGTCCTATATGGTTTGGGAAGGATAAAGGGATGAGAATGACAAAGAGGTTGGCTCTGGATCACCAGTCCTAAAGCAATGGAATTCTTTTTTTTTTTTTTTAAAGATTTTATTTATTTATTTGACAGATAGAGATCACAAGTAGGGAGAGAGGCAGGCAGAGAGGGGAGGAGGAAGCAGGCTCCCCGCCAAGCAGAGAGCCCGATGCGGGGCTCGATCCCAGGACCCTGGGATCATGACCTGAGTGAAAGGCAGAGGCTTTAACCCACTGAGCCACCCAGGCGCCCCAGCAATGGAATTCTTAAAGAAGGAATCAAAACAAATAAAAATAAAGTTATAATAAAAGATTTTCTGAGCTGAAAAAATACTTGAGCATATAAATTTGAAAAGGTTTACCTTGTATTAGGAAAACAGTGATCAGGGTAACTTATTTTCACCGGAGAATCATTGACAGGAAGGTACTGCACAGGTAAAGAGTCAGCTGCGTTTTGCTTTGGTCCTTTAAAAATGCTAACCTGGGGCGCCTGGGTGGCTCAGTCAGTAAACCCGCTGCCTTTGGCTCAGGTCCTGATCCCCCCCCAACCCCGCTCAGCAGGAAGCCTGCTTCTCCTGCTCCCTCTGCTTGTGCTCTCTCTCAAATAAAATCTTTTTTAAAAATAAAAAGGAATAAAAATTAAAATGCTAACCTGAATGAGGTAATAGTTATTCACTTGTAAAATAAAAAATCAGGAATGCAAGACAAAATGAGAAGCAGCAATGAAGCATGATAGGGCTAGAAGATGTGGGCAGGGCAGGGGTGCCAGGCAACAGCAGACTTAACTCTGTAAGGGGCCAGATAGTAGGTATTTTAGGTTTCGCAGGCCAGAAGGTTTCTGCTGCAACTACTCAATTCATTATAAGGTGAAAGCAGCAATAGATAACACATGGAAGGAACATGGCTGCATTCCAATAAAACTTTACAGAAACCGGCAGCAGCCAGATTTGGCCCATGACCGTAGTTTGCCCATCCCTGCTATGAACTAAAAATCAAATATCCACTTTGAAAAAGTGGTTAAAGTGGCTTTTAATAGTTAACTACGATAATGATAATGAGACTTAGAATATTTTCTAAAACAATATGCAGTCTTCTAAAGCTAAGATTTATATTTAGACGTAAAGGAAAAAACAAGGTCTTAGAAAATTCTCATTAGCTAATTGAAGTTTAACAGGAAGGGAATCTTTCTTCTGTTATTAGCATCCTTCTACTTATAATGACTTTACTTAAACCACCTGAACCTTAATAACCTTTAAAACACCTTGAGTGATGAGCAAAACTCATGTTTAAACCCATGTGATCATGGCAACTGAGGCCATGTCGTTGTTGGGACTAGACTAACATAATCGGTAGCAATACACAATTGTAATGAACTCATTTGTAAGGTAGAAAACTTTTTTTTCATGGATGTGTAATCATGTATCTTGAATATGCCACTTAAAGGCACTTCCTCTTTTCAACATCCTTAAGAACAGGCAAAGTAGAATCCAACGAAGAAGTGTGTAGTGTGAGTTAAGGGTCTCTCTGGGGTGAGAAACTTAACACAAAATTGTTAGAGATTCCAAACCCTTAAGTGCAGAACTCCCAGATAATTTAAAGTCTGAGTATATGTTGACTGAAGGGAACTCTCATCCCTCTCCTCAATTCTGGACCATGGCACCCACTTGGGATTAGAGTTGCACCTCCTAAGATGACTTGGGGTACTTTCATGCAGCAAGCTCCACAGAGAGGCTTACAGACCCAGTTACCAGTAGAATGGGGAACGCCAGGGGGCAAGCATGCGCTTAGCAGTGGAGTAGCATGGACGTTAAGCACTATGCTCTGGAGCCAGGTGGTTTGGATCGAAATCCCAGTCCAATGACACTGTGTCCTCAAACAAGTTACTTAATCTCTTTAAGCTTTAGCTTCCTCATACCTAAAAGGGTATAACTATAGAATGTACATCATGGGGTTGGTATGAGGATGTAATGAATTCATTCATGTAAAAGGCTTAGGACAGTAGCTGGTATATGGTAAGCATTCAATAAGTACCACTTAGCTATTTTTATTATCACTACAGGATAGAAGCAAGGGCTATGGGTAGAGCAAAGTAACATCATCTACTGCTATGTAGAATGTGGCTCAGTGAGTGTCAGAATCCATCCAATCAGATGAATTTCTCCAACTCACTTGGGGATGAGTGAAAGAGAGAGAGAGGAATGAGTGCTCATGTTCTTTAGAATCTTGAAGTGTTGACAGTATGGGCTCACTCTCTACCAAACACCAGAGCAGCAGAAGGAAGCCATAAGTATTGTGAAGAAGACTATTCCAGAAAACTAAAACATTGAAGGAGGCTTCTTTTATTATAAGTGTCAAATGTTAAGGAAACATTTGGAATCAAAGGCTATACTAGTTCTTAACCAGGGCTGCATGCTAAAATCATTGCATACTTAAAAAAAAAAATCAGTTCTTGGGACTCACCAGATGAATTAAGATAGAATCTTTAGAAGTGGGGCCAGGCAGAGATTTTTTTTTAAAAGCTTCCCAAGCAATCTAATGCACGTTTAGAATTCAGAATAGGAGAAACCTTTCTCAAGGGAACTAGCCCACCCCAAATATTTACCATTCAGAAACTTACCATGGGAGACATGTCCTTAGTCTAGGCTTTAATAATATTTTATTTCTAAAGCCTCAGGGATTCTAAAGACCATAGAAAAAAAATTGTGGGCGCAAACACAGATACTGGGCACAATCATAACACTTGGGCTTCTTCGTCTGCCATTGCCCATATCACACTTGCCTGTAATTGCCTGCATATTCATCTCTCTGGACTGTTAGGTCTGAGGGGAGGGCAGGAGCCTCCGGAGTACGTTTATTTTTATTCCTGGTGCCTGGCACAGTCTCTGGCACATGGTAATCTCTCAAGTAAGTATTTATTGAATGAAATTCTACATAATGTTTGTAAAAGCAAATACTTGTATGATTTTGAAGGACATTTGTGATGTCTTGGTATTTTATGGTATGAAATGAGTTCTCAAGAATAAAATTCTGATTTGTAATATTCACTTGTATCAAATAACTTCTTGTGATTCAACTGGTAAATGTTATGAAGAAACCAAGTAAGCCATAAAGGGCATAGGGACCTTCCATACCACATCCTGAAGGGAGTTTATGCCCTTTATTTTGGACAAACAACATTAACAATTTAAAAACCTCCAACAGAGGTTTAGAGAAGATGCATAAATGTTCTTCTCAATATTTTTAATAAAGGTTAAAGACATCATATTAAAACATTACCATAAAATTAACTTCTAATTATGACAGAAGAGGCTAGCAATTCTCCTCTACTAACATACAGATAGATAGATAACTATAACTAGACAAAATTATCAAAAACACCCATTTTAGGGCACTAGAAATCTATTAGAGATGGCCAACACATCAAAAACCTACTAAAGATTCAGGTAAGAACAACACAGTTCTACACTCCCCCCAAGACCCATGCAGCTCATTCTGTAAGAATGGCAGTCTTCTAGTCCAGCAGCTTTGCTGAGGAAAGAGTTGATTTTGGGTGGGAAGATGGAGAGAAATCTAATGGTACTACATGCTAAAGGTAGCATCTTCTCAGTAGTTTATAGAAAAATCAGAAATTTATAAAGTTTTAGATGATCTGAACAACACTACTCACTGCTTTAACCTAATGCTAATCAGAACACTACACCTATCACAGGATATACATTCTTTTCAAGTGTACGTAGGACATTTGCTGAGATAGGCCATATCCTGTGCCATAAAACAAGTCTCAATAAATTTCAAAGAATTGAAATCTTAAGAAATATATTCTCTGGCCACAAATAATTAGAAATCAAAAGGGGAAAAATAAGGTTATAAAATTCCCAAACATAGACATTAAACAATCTATTTCTAAATAAACTTCAGATCAAATAAGAAATCACAGTGGAAGTTAGAAAATACTTTGACTTGAATGATGGAGAAAATACAACTTTGAAATTCATGGGATGCAGCTAAAGCAGTACTTAAGGAGAAACAGTTTTATAAACTCATATGAGAAAAGAGGTTTAAAACCAAGTAAGTTTCCACAATAGGAAAAAGTAAACCCAAATTTAAGAAGTGAGGTGGATATTTTAAGAACAGAAATCAATGAACAGAAGACTTACAAAGAATAGAGATAATCCAAAATTTAGTTCTTTGAAAAGATTAATAAAATTAATTCCTAGCAAAAGTTGTTTAAAAAAGAAAACACAAATTATCAATGTCAAAGGGGGTATCACCACAATGAAAGAAGGTATGTCACTACAGATTCTATAGGCACTAGAAGAATAATAAGGGAATATTTGGAAAACTTGTAACAGTAAATTTGATAGCTTACATGGAATGGGCAAAATCTTTGAAACACAGAATTTACCAAAACAGATATTAAGAATAAAATATAGTATCTGAATAGCTCAATACCTCTTAAGTAAATTAAATTGTTTATAAAAAAATTTTCCCTCAAAGAAACCTTCATGTCCAGATGGTATGTTTCAGTGGTGAATTCATCAATCAAATAAATGCAATCCCATAAATTCATCAAACATTTAAGGATACTGATACCAATTTTATATAAACTCAGAAAATAAAGAGGAAACATTTCCCATCACACTTTAAGAGGCTGGTAAAATCATACCAAAATCTAAAAAATAGATAAGAAAATAAGGTTAAAGATTTATAACCTTCAAGAATATAGATGCTAAAAGCCATTAACAAAATGTTACCAAAATAAAATCCAGCACTACGCAAATGAAACAAAAACCAGTACAATACATCCAACCAGTGGATTTATTCCAAAGATACAAGGTTGGTTCAAATATTCAAAAATCAATATAATTCACCATATTAATAGGAAAAAAGGATAAAAGCATTATGATTTTAATGAAAAAAAAATTCAAAATTCCATGCTCATTTAGGATTAGAAATTCTCAAAAAACAAGGAATAGAAAGGAACTTCTTCAATCTAACAAAAGAATCTATACAAAATCTTACAACTAGCATGATAACTAATAGTGAAATACTGAATGCCACCGACTTCAAAACTGGTAACAAAGCAAGGATATTCACCCCCACCTTTCTATTCGTTATTGCTTCTAATTGATGCAATAAGGTAAGGGGGGGAAAGCATAAAGATTGTAAAGGAACAAGTAAAACTAAAAACATTTTGCAGAAAACATAATTGTTTGCACAGAACAACCTAAGGAATGCTAAAGAACAACTACTAGACTTATTTAACAAAGTCAAAGGACACAGGGCAATATACAGAAAAATATGTGTTTCTATATGCTAGCAACACCTGGAAGATGGAAAGAAAAATTAAGTTCTATTTACAGTAGTATCAAAAGATCTAAACACTTCCAGGACTTGCTATAAAGACAGCATAATGTTAGCATAATAGATAAATAGATAAACATTACAGAAAATGGGGCCTAGATAGGCCCATTCATTTACAATTAATTGATTTTTGACTAAGGTGACAAAGCTATGTAATGGGGAATGGAAAGTCATTTCAATAACTTGTGCTAGAAAAACTGAAGCAATAAAGGGGGGAAAATAAGTCTTGATACCTACATCACACCAAACACAAAAATTAATTTGGGATGGATCTCAGAATTAACAGTTTGAACAATAAAGGTCCTCGAATAAAACATAGGAGAATGTTTTCATGACTTAATCTGCAGAGAACCCAAAAAATACTAATTGTAAAAAAAAAAGCTGATATGCCTATAGATTCTTATGAGGAGAGGAATTGTTCACCATTATGACCAAGATAGACACAAAACCCAACACAGCAAGGTCTTGGGCTTCAGAAATAGGCTTTCCTGTTTCATTGATCACTTTTCTCAAAAGCGAAGCCTTACTACAAATTACCTGTGTCATTTCCTTGCACAGTGAAGGGAACAGAGATGTACACAAAGAAGAAATTAGGCATCCACTAGCACTGGTGGTATCAGCAAAATGGCAGAGTGGCCAGCTTCAAACTCCTGACCTTCCACAGAAACACTGAAGAACAAACAGCAACTATTAGAACCAACTTTACCAGAACTCTTGAAAAAGTCAAAGGTTTGTAACAACCAAACAGATGCTGCATCAAGAAAAGGACAACTTAAAAATGGTAGGAAAGTGATCACAGGACTTCTGGGGAAGATGGCAGAGTAGGAGGATTCTAGGCTCACGTCATCCCACAGTTACACATATATAACACCCACATCAGTATAAATAACCCAGAAAATGACTCGAAGACTGGCAGAACAGACTCTCCAACAGCTAAATGTAGAGAAGAGGCCACAGTGAAAATGGTAGGAAGGGTGATAACATGATTGGGAAATAAACTGGCCCATGAGATGGATTGAAGGAGGGAGGGACCCACAGGTGTGGGGAGAGGAGAAGAGCAGACCCCAGACCAGACACTCCAGACACAAGGAGCCTGTACTGGGAAGACAAATCCTCCTAACATTTGGCTTTGAAAACCATGTGACCTAACTTTGTGCATTCTTACAATAAGTGGGGCTTAACACCTGCAATGTTAAAAATCAGTAGTCCACCCATGACAGAACTGGAGAGTGATAGGAAACTGAGTCCCTACACTTAAAGAGACAATGTAACAAACAGCCCCATGGAAATACATCATAGAAGCAGCAGTTTGAAAAATGCTTGGCATACAAGGGAGGGAGATTTGTTCACTACTCTCAGAGCATATACTGGAGGGGCAGGGATCTTTGGGAGACTTCAGCAAGAACAAAAGAGCTTGTGAACACCATTTCCCTCCCCTGCCCCCTACTTAGATACAAGAACACCTGTGAGAACCAGAACAATGTGAATACTCTCACTTATCTTGCTAACAATGTACCCTGCACCCCACCCCCTTCTGCAGACTGCCTCCTCCAGCCCAGCCTTAGCCAGAGTTTTCATAGGTGGCTGCAGATTCCACCCTGCAGAAGACCAGGTGGGACCTTGTTAGCATTGCACTCCCCCTTTACCCTCATATTCTCCTGCAGATCCACCACTTCAAACATGCACCTGACAGGAGTCCATCAAAGCAGCACCACAAGCCTCGTGGTGTGCAAGCAGGCCTAACTGGAGTAAGCCCACTGCAAAGTGACTTTTGCCCCAGAGAGAAGGGAAGAAAACCACACATACCAATTTGACTGCAACCTCAGCAGTGAGCTGAGGTAGACTTCTAGTCTGACTACAGCTCCCCACCCCCAAAAGAAGACTTCTCGAGAAAACAGAGGGAGAGTGTCCTGCAGTTCTGTGACTCAACTCAGGCCCAATGCAGCCCAAGACTAGCTCACTGATAGCAGAGGGACTAAGCCCTGCCCATAAAAGACAAAGAAAGCCATTGCAGATGACTAGACTGAAGGCAAATATAGTTCAGCCACAAGAGTAGGGCACACACAACACACACACACACAAACACACACACCCCTGAAGTGCCAGCTTTTGGTAAAGAGGGGATATTGCACCACAGGGCATTATAGGACCTCTTCTTCATAAGTCTATGACTTTCAAGAGGAGAGGATATAATTGACTTTCCTAACACACAAAAACAGACACAGAGTTACACAAAATGAGGAGATAGAGGAATATGTTCCAAATGAAAGAACAAGACAAAATCACAAGACAGTTAAACAAAATGGAGATAAATAACATATCTAATACAGAATTTAAAGAATTGGCCATAAATATACTCAATGGACTTGAGAAAAGAGTGGAGGATCTCAGTGAGACCCTCAACAAAGAGATAGAAAACATAAAAAAGAACCAATCAGAAATGAGGAACTCAATGACTGAAATTAATAATATACTAGAGGGAATAAATAGTAAACCGCAGGAAGGAGGAGAACAGGTCAGTGACCTGGAGGCAGATTAGTGGAAAACAATCAAGCTGAATGAACAGGATAGTGAAAAAAATAATATAAAATGAAAATAGATTAAAGAAACTCAGCCATACCATCAAGCATAATAACATTCACATTATAGATTCAAAAAGGAAAAAGGAGGGAGAAAATTTTATTTGAAGAAATAATAGCTGAAAACTTCTCAAATCTGGGGGAAAAAACACAAATTCAGATCCAGGAGGCACAGAGACCCCCCCCCCCAAAAAAATCAACCCAAGGAAGTCCACACCAAGACATAGTAATTAAAATGGCAAAAAGTAATGAGAAAAGCACAAGAAAACAGTTACATATAAGGGAAAGCATGCAAGGATATCAGCTGGTTTTTCAGCAGAAAACAGGCTAGAAGGGAGACATGATATCATCAAAGTCCTGAAAGAAAAAAACCTGCAACCAAGAATACCCTCTCCATCAAGGTTATCATTCAGAATAGGAGAGAGAGAGTTTCCCAGACAAATAAAAGTTACAGGAATTCATCACCACTAAAAACCAGCCTTACAAGAAATGTTAAGGGGACTCTGAGTGGAAAGGAAACACCATAAGCAGGAGTGAGAAAAGTAGGAAGCACAAAAGCAGTAAAATTAAGTATATCTATAAAAATCAATCAAGGGATTCACAAAATAAAAGGATGTAAATTATGTTGCCAAATACCTAAAATGTGAGGGGAAGAGGAATACAAATTTAGTGCTATTAGAATGGGTTCAAACTTGAGCGACCATCAACCTATTATAGACTGCTATGTGTGTGAGATGTTATATGTAGACCTAATGGTAACCACAAACCAAAAAACCAGTAATAGATACACAAAAAAATAAAGAGAAAGGAATCCAAGTACATCAGTAAAGAAAGCCAGCAAACCATAAGAGAAGAGAGTAAAAGAAAAGAACAGAGAAGAACTACAAAAACCATCATAAACAAGTAACAAATGGAAATAAATACATACTTGTCAGTAATTACTTTGCATGTAAATGGACTAAATGCTCCAATCAAAAGACACGGAATGGTGGGGTTGGGAGAGGGGGAGGGGCTTATGGACATTGGGGAAGGTATGTGCTATGGTGAGTGCTGTGAAGTGTGTAAACCTGGTGATTCACAGACCTGTACACCTGGGGATAAAAATACATTATATGTTTATAAAAAAAAAAATTAGAAGGGGAGGCGAAACATAAGAGACTATGGACTCTGAAAAACAACCTGAGGGTTTTGAAGGGTCAGGGGTGGGAGGTTGGGGGAACAGGTGGTGGGTAATAGGGAGGGCACGTTTTGCATGGAGCACTGGGTGTTGTGCAAAAACAATGAATACTGTTACGCTGAAAAAATAAATAAATTTTAAAAAATAAAAAAAAAAAGACACGGAATGGATTTAAAAAAGAATAAGGAAAAAACAAGAACGAGCCCCATGTTCGATGTAGAGATTACTTAAATAAATAAAAACAACTTTTAAAAAATTCCATCTATATGCTATCTATAAGAGATTCACTTCAGACTTGAAGGCACAAGGAGACTGAAAGCAAAGGGATGGAAAACGTTTATCATGCAAATGGAAGTAAAAAGAAAGCCAGGTTAGCAATATTTCTTCAGACAAAATAGTCTTTAAAACAAAGACTAACAAGAAACAAAGAAAGACACTACATAATCATAAAAGGAACAATCCAAAAAGAAGATGAAACAATTATAAATAGTTATACACCCAACATGAGAGCACCCGATTACACAGAGCTGCTAATGATAAACATACAAGAAGGAATCAATAGTAATACAGTAATAATAGGGAACTATAATGCCCCACTTACATCAATGTTTAGATCATCCAAACAGAAAATCAACCAGGAATCGGGGGCATTGAATGACACATTGGACCAGATGGATCTAAGAGAGTACTCAGAATGTCACATCCTGAAACAGTGGAATACACATTCTTTTCAAGAACATTCTCCAGAAGAAAGCACATGTTGGGCCACAGAACAAGTCTTAACACAAAAAATCTGAAGTCATGGGGCACCTGGGTGGCTCAGTGGGTTAAGCCTCTGCCTTCGGCTCAGGTCATGATCCCAGGGTCCTGGGATCGAGCCCCACATCCAGCTCTCTGCTCAGCAGCACTCTCTCTGCCTGCCTCTCTGCCTACTTGTGATCTCTATCAAATAAATAAATAAAATCTTTAAAAAAAAAATCTCAAGTCATATTATGCATCTTTTCCATCACATTATGCAACCATGAAGCTAGAAAACAACCACAAGCAAAATCTGGGAAAACACATATACATGGAGGCTAAGTAACATGCTACTAAAAAATGAATGAATGAGGGGTGCCTGGGTGACTCAGTGGGTTAAAGCCTCTGCCTTGGGCTCAGGTAATGGTCCCAGGGTCCTGGGATCGAGCCCCGCATTGGACTCTCCACTCAGTGGGGAGCCTGCTTCCTCCTCTCTCTCTCTGCCTACTCAAGATCTCTGTCTGTCAAGTAAATAAATAAATCTTAAAAAAATGAACAAATGAGTGAATGAATGAACTAAAACCAAGAAATCAAAGAGGAAATAAAAAAATACATGGAGACAATACCTCAATATTATCAAAGCCATCTATGAAAAACCCACTGCAAATATCATTCTCAATGGAGAAAAACTGAAAGCTTTTCTGCTAAGGTCAGGAACATGGCAGGGATGTCCATTATCACCACTGCTATTCAACATAGTACTAGAAGTCCTAGCCTTAGCAATCAGACAACAAAAGGAAATTAAAGGGGAGCCTGGGTGGCTCAGTGGTTTAAGCCTCTGCCTTTGGCTCAGGTCATGATCTCAGGGTCCTGGGATCGAGCCCCGCATCAGGCTCTCTGCTCAGTGGGGAGCCTGTTTCTCCCTCTCTCTCTGCCTGCCTCTCTGCCTACTTGTGACCCCTCTCTCTGTCAAATAAATAAATTTTAAAAATATATTTAAAAAAAAAGGAAATTAAAAGCATCCAAATTGGCAAAGAAGAAGTCAAACTATCACTCTTCCCAGATGATGATACTGTATGTGGAAAACCCAAAAGGCTCCACTCCAAAACTGCTAGAACTTGTACAGAAATTCAGTAAAGTGTCAGGATATAAAATCAATGCACAGAAATCAGTTGCAATTCTGTACACCAAAAACAAGACAGAAGAAAGAGAAATTAAGGAGTCAATCCCATTTATAATTGCACCCAAAACCATAACACACCTAGGAATAAACCAAACCAAAGAGGCAAAGAATCTATACTCAGAAAACTATAAAGTACTCATGAAAGAAATTGAGGAACACACAAAGAAATGGAAAACTGTTCCATGCTCATGGATTGGAAGAATAAATATTGTGAAAATGTCTCTGCTACCTAAAGCAATCTACACATTTAATGCAATCCCTATCAAAATACCAACCATTCTTTTTCAAAGAAATGGAACAAATAATCCTAAAATTCATATGGAACCAGAAAAGACCTCAAATAGCCAAAGGAATATTGAAAAAGAAAGCCAAAGTTGGTGGCATCACAATTCCAGACTTCAAGCTCTATTACAAAGCTGTCATCATCAAGACAGCATGGTACTGACACAAAAACAGACACATAGATCAATGGAACAGAATAGAGAGCCCAGAAATAGACCCTCAACTCTATGGTCAACTAATCGTCGACAAAGCAGGAAAGAATGTCCAATGGAAAAAAAGACAGCCTCTTCAATAAATGGTGCTGGGAAAATTGGACAGCCACATGCATAAAAATGAAATTGGACCACTTCCTTATACTGCACACGAAAATAGACTCAAAATGGATGAAGGACCTCAATGTGAGAAAGGAATCCATCAAAATCCTTGAGGAGAACACAGGCAGCAACCTCTTCCACCTCAGCTGCAGCAACTTCTTCCTAGGAACACTGCCAAAGGCAAGGGAAACAAAGGCAAAAATAAACTATTTGGACTTTATCCAGATCAAAAGCTTTTGCACAGCAAAGGAAACAGTCAACAAAACCAAAAGGCAACTGACAGAATGGGAGAAGATATTTGCAAATTACATATCAGATAAAGGGCTAGTATCCAAAATCTATAAAGAACTTAGCAAACTCAACACCCAAAGAACAAAGAATCCAATCAAGAAATGGGCAGAGGACATGAACAGACATTTCTGCAAAGAAGACATCCAGATGGCCAACAGACAATGAAAAAGTGCTCCACATCACTTGGCATCCGGGAAATACAAATCAAAACCACAATGAGATACCACCTCACACCAGTCAGAATGGCTAAAATGAACAAGTCAGGAAATGACAGATGCTGGCGAGGATGTGGAGAAAGGGGAACCCTCCTACACTGTTGGTGGGAATGCAAGCTGGTGCAACCACTGTGGAAAACAGCATGGAGGTTCCTCAAAAAGTTGAAAATAGAGCTACCCTATGATCCAGCAATCACACTACTGGGTATTTACCCTAAAGATACAAACGTAGTGATAGGGCACGTGCACCCAAATGTTTATAACAGCAATGTTCACAATAGCCAAACTATGGAAAGAACCTACATGTCTATCAACAGATGAGTGGATAAAGAAGGTGATACACACACACACACACACACACACACACACACAAAATGGAATACTATGCAGCCATCGAAAGAAATGAAGTCTTGCCTTTTGTGATGACATGGATGGAACTAGAGGGTATTATGTTTAGCGAAATAAGTCAATCGGAGAAAGACAACTATCATATGATCTCCCTGATATGAGGAAGTGGAGATGCAATGTGGGGGGCTTGGGGGGTCGGAAAAGAATAAATGAAACAAGATGGGAACTGGAGGGAGACAAACCATAAGAGACTCTAATCTCACAAAACAAACTGAGGGTGGCTGGGGGTAGGGGGTTTGGGAGAGGGTGGTGGGGTTATGGTCATTGGGGAGGGTATGTGCTATGGTGAGTGCTGTGAAGTGTGTAAACCTGGTGATTCACAGACCTGTACCCTGGGGATAAAAATTCATTATATGTTCATAAAAAATTTAAAAATTTTAATAAAAATTAAAAAAAATACATGGAGACAAATGAAAATGAAAACACAATGGTCCAAAATCTTTGGGATGCAGCAAAGGAAGTTCTGAGAGAGAATTTTACTCTCTAGTTAAGAGTCTATTTCTTGGTTTACCTCTCCATCTTTTTTTCTCCTTTGCTAGTTTACTGAGGTTACAAGAAGGGAGGTCGGTGTGAGGATGGCTTAAATAGGTAATTGGGCTTAAAGGAGTGCTCCTGTTGTGATGAACACCTTGTCTTGTATGAAGTGTTGAGTTACTGCATTGAACTCCTAAAACTAGTATTACACTGTATGTTAACTAGAATTTAAATTTAAAAATTATTAAAAAAAAAACAAAAGAAATTATTTTTAAGAGTGATGTTTATAGCAATAGCTAGAAAAATCTCCAACAACCTACGCTTATCCCTAAAGGAGAAAAAGAACAAAACCCAAAAGGAAGGAAATAATAAATATCAGAGCAGAAAACAAAAACGAAAACAGAAACAAAGTACAGATCAATGGAAACAAGAGCTGCTTCTTTTAAAAGTTAAACAAATTGATAAACCTTCAGCCAGACGCCTCAAAACGGAGAGAGAAAGATGGCTCTAACAAAACCAGAAATGCAAGAGGAGAAATAACAAAGCCCACCACAAAGAAAGATTTAGAAGGTAACCCGTTTGCCCTGGACAGGACACAGGTTCAAAAAAAGACCTGAGAAGACCCTCAGCTTTTCACCAACCACATGAGCGCGCCCCAGAGGAGCCCAAAGAGAGCTTGAGGGGAACCACATGACTGGCTGGTACATACCTGTTCTCCCCACGCTCCACCGCTAGGGCAATACCCCTTGAGCAGCCTCGCTCTGTTGTTCTTTCTAATTATAAATATTCCTTGACCTGGTGACGCATTCCGTGAATTCACCCCGAGGAAACTCCCTAGGCTTCTCTGATCTGCTCTCCCCTAAGAGCGGCTCAGCAGCTAGGCCTTTCTGGGGTCTACCACAGACCCCATGCAGAGCGGAAGTCAGGGACCGAATTTCTCCTACTCCCCAGCTGTGCGTGGGGCTCATGAAGACCCTCAACGCTGGCCTCGGGGCATCCGTCTGCTGCCCTTACTAACTACCGGGGCTTTTCCAGCTGTTCTCGTAGCTTCGAGGCTGCCTCCTGTCGAGGCCACGCTCTCAGCTGGGCAGAGGCCCAGCCGTCCTGTAGGCTTCCTCCCACCTGCTGGTGCACGAGCTCACAAGAGCCCCAGAAGATTCCTGCAGAAACCTGAGAAGAGTTTCTTTGCCTCAGCAATTTTAGGACCTGTTCTTAGTTCCCTGTTGCTGCTGTAAATAATTCACCATTTTTATAAGTGAGATAAGGCCAGGCCCTTGTGAGCCAGGAGAGATTTGAGATGATGATGAAAGCCGTGTATTTTGCCCACAGCCCAAGGACTTCTGGCAAGCTGACCCACCTGAGCTGGGATCCTGCCCTTTTTCCCCCTCTAGACACAGAAATGCCAATCTTTACAAAAGATCTATTTTCTTTCTTTTTTTTTTTTTTTTTCCAGAGTGGTTATAGGTTCACAGAAAAATGAAAAGGAAGGTACAGACATTCCCCATACGCTATCTGACCCTGCACCGGCTCAGCGTCACAGCCAGCCCCTTATCCACACCCCCCAGAGAATGGTACATTTGTTGCAATCAGTGAGCCGACATTGACACATCGTAATGACTCAAAGTCTATAGTCCACATTAGAGTTCACTCTTGGTGGTGTCCATTCTATGGATTTGGAGAAATGTTTCATGACATGTATCCACCATTACAGTATCACACAAGAGTGTTTTCCCTGCCTTAAACAAAAGACCTACGTTTAATCTTGGAAATAAAGTTTTCCTGGAGTGAGTTCCTATTTTTTTCAGACTTCCCACCACCAGCTGTAGTGATGGCCTGTTGGTCATAGCTTTGCAGGATACAGGAGGTGCCACCAGGCCCAGAATACAGCCCCCAGGGCACCCTAGACAGGCTGCTTCCCCCAGGAGCCCAAGCAGTATCTCACCTCTTCTAGGTCCTCCCTATCCGAGGCCCAAGTCAAACTCCCAACCAGTGGGATTTATAATCCAATGCTCCCCAGCCCTAGCAGAATCCCCTCTGGACAGACAGAAACTGGACTGACAGAAAGGAGTCCCATGGCCATGGGTCCCAGTCACCACTGCGGCTGAAGCTCCAATAGTGAGATGCGTCCGCCGTCTTATTTCTGCATTTGGTTGAGGAGAGCAAGGTGAACAACCACTTGATAAAGGTTAACCTAGATTCCAGTCCTCCTCGCATCCAGGAGAGGAAAATTGAGGGGAAGAGAAGAAATCAGTTTAGGTGAGAAGCAAGAAAACCATAGTTTTTCTTGCTTTTCTTATTAGGAGGTCTTGATGAAAATATCTAATTCAGGATAAAAACAATTTAAATCAGAAACACGTGTTAAGGCAGTCCAAATTTTCCCAAGATGACCGTGATACTTGTTTAGAAATCTCTAGTTCTTATACCTGTCCATCTAACTGATCAGTTCCCCTCACCCTTCCTCCTCTTCCTCCCCTTTTTCCTTCTCCCAAGACCCAGCTCTACTGTTGTCAGAAGCACATACCTAGTCCACTCCCCACACCTACCATAGAACATTTTTTAAAACAAAGCAAGTAGTGGGCGCCTGGGTGGCTCAGTGGTTTAAGCCGCTGCCTTCGGCTCGGGTCATGATCTCAGGGTCCTGGGATCGAGTCCCACATCGGGCTCTCTGCTCGGCAGGGAGCCTGCTTCCCTCCCACTCTCTCTGCCTGCCTCTCTGCCTACTTGTGATCTCTCTCTGTCAAATAAATAAATAAAATCTTAAAAAAAAAAACAACAAAGCAAGTAGAAGAAACATATCTTGGGAAACCCACTGCTTTTTACTTTTGTCTATTCTTTTCCCTTAAGAGCTAGAACAGCCATCAATCTCCTCCCAGGGAACCTGCGGGCCTGGAGGAGGACAGAGCCTTGGACCCATTCTCTAGTTCCTGGTTAGCTGTCAGTCCCAGCACTAGAGCTGCAGGTCACTCTCCCCTGCAATGGGTTTAGCCCCCTCATCCCTCCCTCTTCCTCTCTCCCTGTGTGCCCTCTCTCACCTGAACATGCTGCCCTCGCTCATCATCTGGTCAAGTAACACTGTCCAGGAAGGTGGCTTAGACAAAGGAACACATATGTTAGGAGACCTAGGTTCGAATTAACTTTGCCCCAGAGGCCACAACACAGAGAGCATCAGATGCATGAATTTGCACAGAACCAGTTAGACCAAACACATACTACCCCCCTTCTCCAGCATTTTACAGTGAAGATTGGAGAAAAAAGTGGGGGCATATAATGAGAGTAAATACGGTAATCGGTTCATTTGCTAGTTGGAGCTCTGGACTTGGGACTTGGGAGTGCCGGATGGGGGCCACAGGGAGCCTACAGCCTACGTCTGACCTGGACTGAAATGCAGGTGAGAGACAAGATTGGCTCACATCCTGGGAAATAACCTAGGACGGAACTCCAGCAGGAGCCACAGCCTCTCCCCGGGCAAAGTGTTCACCACAGTAACAAGAGAAAGAGGAAGGTAATGCTCCAGTCTTCAGCAAGGCAAGGACTTGAGGGCTGCCGAACTTCTCCCTGATCCTTTGTTCCTGCTTATTCAGAGCGGACCCCAAAGGAGAAGTCACAGCAAAGAAGTTGCCACCAAGCAGGTATGGGTTTTCTTTCTTCCTTTCTCTTTTGCCGGGGGCAGATTGCCTCACCAGCTCGCCGCCAAAAAAAAAAAAAAAAAAAAAAAAAGTGGGAACGCAACCATATCTTAACATTTGAGGCCAGCACCGTAGAGCATCATATTGGCCTTACAGCTGTTCACCTTTCCAGGATGGAAAAAAACATGCAGATAATCACTTAATATTGAGTTCCATTAGCCATGCTTCCTGATCATGCACTTGCCTCCTCAAGAAATAATCACAGTGGAAATCTCAATTTTATATGAGCCACGATGAGTCATACACACAATCGGCCCCCTCTCTGTTGCAGAGTTGGAGTCTCCTGGTCCAGAAAAATACCCAGGTGCGGGGCTGTGGGGGCTGGGAGCAACTCAGCCCTGGTTCCTCTCAGTCCTTGGGGCCAGGGCCAAGACCAAGCTGCAGGACAGTCACAGGGCCTGATCTCCTCTGCAAGGGGTCCCTCAGAGGCTCTTCCAAACCCCTCCCCAGCCCTCAGGCTGAGTTGGCTTTCGCCTAGTCAGTGTTCTACCTTTACTTGCCGGGGTAGGCAGCCTGGCCCGCAGAACAAAACCTCTCCTACATGAGCTCAGTGCCACCCTTCTCCCCACATTGCAGCCCAGCAGCTCTGTTTGAAGGTAAGACCATATGTGGGGATGGTCAGGAGTTATCTCTGAGGCCACTGAACCTTGATTCAGTGAGTCATCTGCGACAGGCACTAGACTCCTCACACACGGGTTGGCTGTGTGACTTTGGTGCTGGGAAGGTCAATGGTCAGCACCAAGGTGGCCAAGGTAACTGGATTATTTCCACTGTGATGGGGGTTTGATCACGAATGATATGGCCAGAGTCCAGAACGTTCTAAGCAAGGCCCCAGAGGCTACTACTTATTTAATTAGTTGGTTCATAAGGAAGATTAATTTTTCCATATACTTATTAAGTATACTTTTCAATATACTTTTAAAAATATCTTTAAGTTATATAATAAACTTGAATCTAAACCAGGGCTTGGCAAACTATGGTGTGCACACCAAATGTGAACCACCAGCTGTTTTTTTTTTTTTAATAGATTTTATTTATTTATTTGACAGAGAGGGAGAAAGGGCACAAGCAGGGAGAATGGGAGAGGGAAAAGCAGGCTTCCTGCCAAGCAGAGTCCGATGCGGGGCTCAATCCCAGGACCCGGGGACCATAATCTGAGCTGAAGGCAGATGCTTAACCGACTAAGCCACTCAGGCACCCCCCAAGCTGTTCTTATAAATAACATTTTATTAGAACACAGCCATGCTCATTAATGACATATTATCTACAGCTGCATTTGCCCTAGGACAACAGAATTGAGTACTTGCAAGAGAGACAATATTGCCCCCAAAGCCTAAAATATTAACTATATGGCCCTTTACAGAAAAAGTTTGTCAAGTCCTAGTCTCAAGCTATCAACTTTTTCTTCAATTATTATGGAATAAACATAATAAACAATCACAAAACTGACTAAACCCTTGTTAGTAGGTAATAGCTTTTTAAAGTGATGAAGTCTGATTATTTGCTCTTTGTAAAATAATGGATCCAAAAGTTAAAAATAGAAGTACCTTACAACCCCACAATTGAAATACTAGGTATTTACTGAAAGGATACAAAAATACTGATTTGGAGAGACACAAGCTATGTTTATAGCAGTATTATCAACAAGAGTCAAATTATGGAAAGAGTCCAAATGTCTATTGACTGATGAATGGATAAAGAAGATGTGGGGTGTGTGTATGTACATGCGTGTGAGTGTGTGTATATGTATATGTATATACATATATATGTATGTAATGGAATATTACTCAGCGGTCAAAAAGATGAAACCCTGTCATTTGCAATGACGTGGATGGAGCTAGAGAGTATTACGGTAAGCAAAATAAGTCAGTCAGAGAAAGACAAATACTGTATGATTTCACTCACATGGAATTTAAGAAACAAAACAGATGAACATGGGGGGAGAAAAGAGAGAGGCAAACCAGAAGAGACTTTTAACTATAGAGAACAAACTGAGGGTTGAAGGAGGGAGGTGGGTGTGGGCTGGGTTAAATGGGTGATGGGCATTAAGGAAGGTACTTGTGAGAAGCACTGGGTGTTATATGTAAGTGGTGAGTCACTCAATTCTACTCCTAAAACTAATACTACACTGTATGTTAACTGACTAGAATTTAAATAAAAACTCAAAACAATAAATAGAAGTAAAATGATGATTCAGGATAGATAAAGCTAAATTCTCCTTAAGCCATCCTGCCAGTGCCAGTCCCCTGTCCCCCCAAAAGTAACTGTTATAACCAGTTTGGTACATTTATCGCCAATCCTCCGCATTCACATATACATACATGAACTAGCAAACTGTTTGTTGTCATATTATTCTCATTCCGGTTTTCCACCCAACAAACTTTTCATATCCATATTCCATATGGAGACTTTCTATCTCTGTATATAGCTCTACCTCAATAATTTTGTATGGATTATACATAGAATATGTGCATTTTATTTTTTTCAAAGTTTTCTACTTATTTTTTTTGGGGGGGGGGAAGGGGCAGAGGGAGAGGGAGAGACTCTTAAGCAGACTCCAGACCCAGCTTGGAGCCCCACGTTGGACTCCTCCCAGGACCCTGAGATCATGGCCTCAGGCAAAATTGAGAATCCGGAAGCTTAACTGACTGAGCCCACCAGGCATCATATGTGCATTTTAATTTTTGATGTTATCAAATTGCCCTCCACGGTGCCTGCAACAATTTATACTCCCTCCAGCAGAGAACAACAGTTACTGTTCCTCCACACCCTAATGCTTGCTATCTATTAAACATTTATTGCTTTTCCGATGAGATGAGTGAAAATAGTAACCCATATGTAAAATATGTAAATGTCCCTGATTACTAATGTGTTAGTTTGCAGAACTGCCATAACAAAACACCACTCGCTGGGGGACTTAAACTCCAGACACTTATATTCTCACGGTGCTGGAGGCTCGAAGTCCAAGATCAAGGAGTTGGCAGGTGTCATTCCTTCTGAGGTTTGGCTGTGTCTTCCCCTGGCTCTCTGTGAGAGCCCAGCCCTGGTAGCTTGCCTTGTGTCCAAATTTCTCCTTCTTACATGGGCATCAGTCATATGGGATTAGGGCCCACCCTAATGACCCCATTTGAACTTAATTACCTCTTTAAAGGTACACTTAGAGATATAGTCACATGCTGAGATGGGAGGGGGGGACACACATCAACCCATAACAACTAGTGCAATTGGGCATCATTTTATATCATTCTTGGCCGTTGTATTTCCTCTTCTTAATTGCCCATTCATATTCTTAGCTCATTTTATATGGGTTATTTCCTTCTACTCACTTCTGGGAGTCTAATACTTATTCTTGGTGCTAATCCTTTGATATACATATAATAAATATTCCTGCTAAGTCTGTGACTTGTTATTTAACTTGTTTACATCATGTTTTTAGTCAACAGAAGTATTTACTGTTATTGTTATTGCTATTATTATTAGTTGAATTTAGAGTTAGTTGAATTTATTAATTTTCTCCTTTATGGATTTTGTTTTCTGGGGCATATTTAAGGAAGCCTTCTCAACCTCCTAAGATTATGATGATAATAAATTATCAGCATACTTTCTTTAAATAACTTTATCACCTAAAAAAAGTAGGCCTTTAGTCCTATATTCCAAATTAAGTTTGCCCTCTCCCTAGTCATTTGAACGTTGCCTCTATCGTGTACTAAATTCTCATTTTTACATGTCTGCTGCTACTTTTTTAAAAATTTATTTCCTATTCTATCATAGGAAATATTATAGAGTCAATTTCTACTATAGCTTTACTGTTTCTAATTGATTATTTACTGATATATACAAAATCTATTTTGTGTTTGGTGTTATTTTGTTTTTTAAAGATTTATTTATTGGGGCACCTGGGTGGCTCAGTGGGTTAAGCCTCTGCCTTTAGTTCAGGTCATGATCTCAGGGTCCTGGGATCAAGCCCCGCAGTGGGCTCTCTGCTCAGTAGGGAGCCTGCTTCCCCCACCCCCCGCCTCTGCTGTCTCTCTGCCTACTTGTGCTCTCTCTCTCTCTGTCCAATAAATAAATTAAATCTTTTAAAAAATAAAAGGTAAACTAAAGATTTATTTATTTTAGAGAGAGTGTGAGAAGGGGAAGGGGCAGAGGGAGTTGGAGAGAGAAACTCAAGCAGACTCCTCACTGAGCACAACATGGGACTCAATCTCATGACCCTGAGATCATGACCTGAGCCAAAACCAAAAGTCGGACGTTTAAGTGACTAAGCCACCCAGATGCCCCAAAATCTATTTTGTGTCTTGATATTTTGTCCGGTCACCTTACTGAATTCTCTTAATGCTTTTAAAACTATCAGTTGATTCTGTTGGAACTTCCTGGTAGACAACCATATTATATATGTAAAAGAGTTTTGTTCTTGTCTTCCTCATCTTTACATAGTCTATTTTTTTTTTTTGTCTTATTGCCTTTTCTTGGCCTTCCAGCACAATGCAGAGTAATAATTAAGACTGAGGACAATCTCAGGGCTGATGCACACAGTTGTGGGAGTTGTACACTGCACAGTTCTAGGCATACCATTCACAAATCCTTTGATGTTTAGGTATTTTTATCATGTTTCTGATTTTTGTTTTCAAGATTTTAATTATTTGAGAGAGAGGAGGAGAGAGAAAATGAGGTGATGAGGAGCAGAGGGAGAGGGACAAGCAGATTCTGCACTGAGCACAGAGCCAGATGCAGGGCTCGATTCCACAACCCATGAGAACATAACTTGAGCCAGAACCAAGAGCCAGACGCTTAACTGACTGAGCCACCCAGGCCCCCAATGTTTCTGATTTTAATTCATTATTACTTCATGCTGTGAACTCCTATTTCTTGGAGACTTCTCTGTAGGACTCTTTGACATAGGAGTGTGTATGACACTCTTCTTGCATACAGGAGCCTTCTAAGTGTTGGGATTTGCAGGGGACTGGGAAGTGTTCCCTGCCACCCAACATCTGTTCATCCACCTGCCTTATCTCCTGAACTTCTGTAAAACACTGAAATAACAATATCCAAATGAAAATTAAGATAAAGAGGTACATCCAAATTCCTCCTGTAATGTCAGAAACAACTCTCCTGGGTCTGCATGAATTCCAGTCACACTCTGAAATGCTAGGCAGTAGGAACACTGCAAACACATAGAAGAGACAGGGAGTTGACTCAGAGGTCATTGTGCTCTGTTAAATATTGGAAGATGGTACGGCGTGTACTTTTAACTTGGGCTGACACCAGCTCTCAACCCTGATCTGTGTCTAGGAACAAATTTTTTGACCCCTTGGATCTGATGACTGCATCCCAGGACGCACAAAGGCCAAACTGCATGGTCACCTGAAGATAGCGACAGACTTTCTCACTTGAATTTATGCAATGTGACATTTCCTGTCTGAGTTTCCTCCAGGTGCCTGTCCCATGCCAGGGCCAAGGAGTGGGGACACTTTTGTTCACAATATTTGATCCATTTCAAAAAAACTTTAAATATATTATCTCATTTTATCCCTGTGACTTTTGTGACCAAAAATGCAACTTACACTGTACGTAGTGTATCCATTGGCCCTATAGGAAGAATTAGAATCAAGGGAAAAGTTCTATCACTTGTTGGCTTTGTGACCTTGGACACACAGCCCCAGTGGCTTCAGTCATAAAGGGGATAATAAGACTTGTCTGGCCCTGCTCAACCACAGAGAGGCCCTTCTCCCCTGACCTCACAGGTGCCCCTGCAGGAGATGATGATTTGGCAATCACTTCGTAAATAGTAAAACCTGTATCATATGAGTTAAAATCTGCCAACCTTCTCCCTTCACTGAACAAAACCAATAGGCAAGCTTCACTGTCAACTTCTTAGAAACTCAATACTTTTTTTTTTAATTTGAGAGAGAGAGAGAGCACAAGCAGGGGGAGTGGCAGGGAGAGGGAGAAGCAGGCTTCCCGCTGAGTGGGGCTCGATCCCAGGATCCTGACCCAGGCTGAAGGCAGACACCTAACTGACTGAGCCACCCAGGCACCCCAGAAACTCAATTCTTATTTAACTTCCCTTCAACTGCTTTTTTTCCCTCTTTACGCTCTGGTCAGTTCTGATACATATCCACACACATCCACACACGCATATACACATACATTTCTGATTGTATACACTTATGATGCATGTAGATACATACATATAACTAAACACATAAGACATATTACATATAAAACATAAATATATAATAATCCTACTGTTTCCAATAGTTTCTATCCCTAAAATCACGAGTTTTCTATCATTTTCCCCTCCACTTAGACTCCTTGCCGCTTCAGCTCCAAGTTGCCTACTCTTGCCTCCCCGTAATCTTGGTGACCTGGCTTCAAAGCCTTTTGATTTGACTCATTTGAAGATTAAATATATATTCATCTCCTCCCCACACCCTTTTCTTGGGAAGGAGTTATCTCACCCCCAAACGCATTTTCGACTTTCAACAACAGTTTACGATGCCAGTTATCTTGCATGTGTGTTTCATTACTTCCTCTAACTTCTTGAACCCTAAAAATGTTTGAATTGCTATACCCTCTGCCTGCCTCTCGGTCATCTTCTCCGTCGTGTCCCTTTTGTGTACAGCCCATTTTCCGTCTGGGTTAGTTGGCTTTCTTAGGTCCTTGGTACTCAAATCCGACCAGCAGCGCCGGCAACATCCGAAACCCACCGCCAGACCCAGGGGTTGGAAGGTGCGTTTAACAAGCTCCCCAGGTGATCTGTTTGCACGTTAACACTGGAGAATCCCTGATCTTAGATTCTAAACATGTGCTCTGGGTTACTTCAGCCCGTGTGGATTCTGAAGCAGACAGAGATCTTAACTGTCACTGAGGTTCCGAGGTGTGGTTCGAAAGCTACCGACCACCAACTCCAGGGCAGCTTGCTTGATTGTGACCTGGTTATCTTTTTATTCCTTACTGTAGTGCTTTGAACAACTGTTGTTCCTTCTGTCCTCTGGCTCTGTAACTACTTTCCTCCGGCTTTGTCTCTGCCTTCTACCTTCTGCTTCCTCGCAGCCCCGCCTGGCTTCCGGGGCCACCTTCTCTGTAGGCATTAAGGGTGCCCAGGGAAGGCAGGACTGAGGTATCTGGCCACACACTTCAGTCAAATATATTGGCTTCCCTTTTAATGTTCTTTAAATATCTGATTAACATTTATTTAGTGACAAGTGATGGTATTTTTTAAAAATTATAGTAAAATACACGTAACATAGCATTTACCATCTTAGCCATCTTTAAGTGTAGGGTTCAGTAACATTAAGTTTATTTAGACTGTTGTGAAACTGATCTCCAGGCCTTTTTCATCTTGTAAAACTGAAACTCTACCCAGTAAACAATAACTCCTTATTCTTCTCTTGTCCCAGGCCCTGGCAAACATTCTCCTACTTTTAAAACTTTATCGAGGGACGCCTGGGTGGCCCAGTTGGTTAGGCGTCTGCCTTCAGCTCAGGTCATGATCCCAGCGTCCTGGGATCGAGTCCCATATCGGGCTCCTTGCTCAGCAGGGAGCCTGCTTCTCCCTCTGCCTCTGCCTGCCTCTCTGCCTACTTGTGATCTCTCTCTCTGTCTCTCTCTCTGACAAATAAATAAATAAAATCTTAAAAAAAAAACTTTATCGAGGAATAATTGAAAATATAATTATATATATTTAAAATATAAAATGTGGGGCACCTGGGTGGCTCAGTTGGTTAAGCGTCTGCCTTCAGCTCAGGTCATGATCTCGGGGTCCTGGGATCGAGCCCCACATTGGGCTCTCTGCTCAGCAGGAAGCCTGCTTCTCACTCTCCCTCTCTCTTTCTCTCTCTCAAATCAATAAATAAAATCTAAAAAAATGTACAATGTGATGATTTGGTAGACATATATTTTAGAATGATTACCAACGTCCAAATAATTAACTCATCCATCACCCCACACAGTAGACACAGTTACCTCTATGTGCGTGTGTGTAAAGAATGCTTAATTCCCACGCCAAGCTACTTTCAAATAAGCAATACTGTATTATTAGCTAATTAACCATGTTAGCAATACTGTGTTCTTAACGCTAATGACTGTACATTGCCATCACTCGACTTTGTGTTTCTATGAGTTTAACTGCTTTAGTTAAACTCATTTAGGTACCTCCTACAGTGACATCATATAGTACTTGTCCTGCGAGAGGCTTCTTTCATTAGCACAGTGTCCTCAAGGTTCATTGGTGTTGTAGCTTGTGCCAGAATTCCTTCCTTGTCCAGGCTGACGATACTGCATCACACGTGTCTCCCATTCATCTGTTTGTGGCCATTTTTGTTGCCTCCCCATTTTGGCTGTTGTGAATAACGTTGCTGTGAACGTGGGTGTGCAAATACCCCTTTGAGGCCCTGCTTTCTATCCAGAAAGTAGAATTCTGGATCATATGGTCTGTTTTTTATTTTTTGAGGACCCACCGCCCTGTTTCCCAGAGCAGCTGCGCTATTTTGCGTTCCCAGCAGCAGCGTAGGCGGGTTTGAATTCCCCACATCCTCGTCAGCACTTGTTATTTTCTGTTTCTGTGACAGCAGCCCCCCCAGTGGGTGTAGAGGAAGGTCTCACGGCATTTCTCTAGCGATCAATGACATTGAGCATCTTTTCATATATTTATTGGCAAGCGATTTTTTTTTTAATGCAAAACGTGTATCGTGTCCTTCATGGTCAAGACGAGTAATTTATTCTGTGCCATTTTCCAAGCCAGACAACTTCTTAGAAGGCATGTTTAAGTGTTTAGAAAATAAAATAGTCTACTCATTCCCCGCAAACAGCCCTACACCACACATGATTCTGTCTCTGGTTCTGTCTGCCAGTTTTCACAGGGTGCTCTGGGTTGTCAGAGCCTTATCTCCGGTGGCTGGCGGGAGTGCCCCAGTCACTCCACAGAGACTCGTCTACACTGTCCAGGAGTGTAGGAAAGGAAACAACTTATGGTTTATTTTGTTTCTCAGTTATTCCAGCAATGTTTTGACAGCCTTTGAAATGGTGGCTCCCTACGGAGAAGCTCAGCTATCGGCCCTTTGAGTTGGCTCTGTCTGTATATCTGACATTCCGTGTCACTAGGAGAGGATCTCCGTGGGTTGGTGGATCCCTTGTCCCTGGGAGAGAGCAGTCACAACATCCCTCACAGGCCCCCAGAACCTGGTCCCGCCAGGAGCCCTTCTGAGGGTGGCCGTGGGCGGGGCAGCCCTCCTGAGAACCCTCGTCCTGTGAGGTCAGGTTGGGTGAATTTGTGAGTCTCCTTTACGAGGACAGAGCGGGGAGGCTGTGAATACTTGTGTGCCACAACGTTTCTTCTCGTGTAATTGTCTCAGATAAAATGTTGGCATTTTATCTGACACATCCTGTCTTCTTCTGATGTGAGGGGACTGGGGAGTTAGTAATGTTTTTTTTCTATTAAAAGCATTCCTTGATCTCTCTGCTTTAAAAAAAAAAGTTATTTGATGGGTCTCCTTTCAAAACCCCAGATCTCCCTGTAACTCCCACCTTGCTGCCGACCCCTTCTGTCCTAGCCAAAGCCCATTCTTCCCCCTTCAGAGTTGTGGGACAGAAAAAGAAGGCTTAGTCCTTGTCACTGAAGAACATTAAAGAGTTAACAGTGAGGCAGAGAAGCAGGGCAGGGGGAACTGCAGGGGGAGCTGTCCGCTCTGCCTGATCCGAGGAAGGGACTTCTCTGAAGGCTTCCTTTTGGCACATTTGTCCAGGCGTTTGGGCCTGACACTGGCATCAGTCTGCCCCACCGAGGAGACTGAGCAGTGAAGGCTCTGTCGGCCAGTCTGAGACGTGGTCTCTCCTGGAGACTCCAGCAGGTTGTGCCCCTTCGTTGACAGGGACAACGGAAACAGATCAGATATTGATTTTAGCCAACGAAGCTTGGGGCTCTGGGCCCCATCCGTACATGGGCTCCCTCCCACAGTTGAATGCTTTTATAACATTTTCTTAAGTAAGATATTTAAGCATGGTTGTTTTTAGACGGTTTCTACACCACTGTCCTATTTTCCCTGAAGCCAGATGTTGATGGAGTGGCCGTGGGCTCGTTGGAGATTGAGTTGGGGATACATATAGTTTGGGTATATTCATATAGTGGCAGTTACTTGAGTGTGGGGTTGAGTTACTGATAACCACCCAGCGTAGCAACGGGTCCCCGGAATGTCCCACTCTGCTGCTTGTCTGCCACCGTTGCAGGTGCCCAGCAGAAGCTAAAGAAGGAGAGTGAAGTTTGAAATGTGTGGAGGTAAGAATTAGACCATGGAAAATTCTTCCAAATATGAAGTCTTACACGGAAGAAACTTGATAGAGGTTTTCTTATGTTTGACAACAATCCTCAGCTAGATGTGAAGATGAAAATGTTCCCATTATCATAATAAAAAGCAAATTTTAGTCAACGATACTGGAGAAAAAACTTTATATATGAAGTTTCCATATAAACTTTTTTATATAAGAAATGACATTACAATATCAATGCTATATGAGGGGTATAATTTGTTTTCTGTTGCTGCTGCAATATTACCACAAACTTGGTGGTTTAATACAAAATTTATTATCTTATTGTTCTAGATGTCAGGGGTCCAAAATCAATATTACTGGGGTGAAACCAAGATGTTAGCAGGCTGGTGCCTTCTGGAAGGTCTAGGGGAGAGTCTGTTTACCACCTTTTCCAGCTTCTAGAGCCTGCCTGGATTCCTAGGTTCACAGTCCCTTCCTCCATCTTCAAAGCCAGCAATGTAGCATCTGACCACTTTTCCATGATCATGTCTCTTTCTCTGACCAGACCTAAGAAAGTTTCTCTGATTTTTGAAGTCTGTTTCCTCAATCACATCTGTAAAGACTCCTTTGCCATATAAGGAAACACATTTCCATGTTCTAGGGATTAGGATGCAAATCTTTGGGGGCCATTTTTCTGTTTCCCACAAAGGACAATATTAATAGTTGTAATTTATTGTGATTTCTTTTCTCAGTCTTTCTCACAAATACATCTTCTCTTTGGTACCTAATTCCGTATTTGCAATGTGCATTCTTTTTCTTGAAGAAGACCCCTCCAGTTGTACAAGCCTCAGACTTCACATAAGCTGACTCCTGGCAACTCTACTTGCCCACTGACCGAGTCGAGAACTTGACGAAATTTTTCCCACACTAGCTGGGCAGAGTCTGTGGGGGTGGTTCTGCTCACTGGCCAGGAAGGGAACCTGGGAATAGCTGAAGAGGAGAGTACCTGTGTCTCACATGGTGACTCCAGACAATCACTGAGCAAAGTGCGGGATGCCCATGTTCCATCAGGGATGCTTTGCTGAGTGACATGCTCTGTGGGTGCCCATTGGGGGAGGTGGAAGAGCCCCTGAACCGTGGCACCCAGAGCTCAGTAGATGTCCTGCTTTGGCAACTGCCACAATGCTTTTTGGTTCAGCCAGTCTTCTCTTTCTGTCTTGGGGCTCCAAAATGATCATGTCCGACTTTCTCTCTGGGATTCTTTTCCGGCCCCAGTATTGACCGAAGTCTCTCTTCTCTCCTGCTGCCTTATGGAAAACACCCATCATCGGAGTCTCCCTTTTGGCCATTTATTCTGCCCTTTTCGGGTCTTCATGCTGCCCTCCACCTTGCTACCTGTGCCACTGGTCACGCAGGTCCCTGAAATTCCTTCTCTCTGGTCTTGAGTCTCCCCCACTCTCACTTCCTTAGTGCTGTCTCTTTCCCAAATCTACCTTGGCACCCAGGGGAGGGCTTCTCTCCTGCTCTCTCCCCTTCTAGCAATTTCCTCTTCCTGCTCTGGTGAGAATTTTCTCCTCCACCTCCAGACATCTCCACTACACTTGGCAACCCAACAGGCAACATCGTGGGCCTTCTACTGGGCATTTCCTTCTTCCCTAAAAACAAAAAGATAGGCGCTTCCCACGTCTATACCCGGTCTCCAGCCT
Organism: Meles meles; assembly: GCF_922984935.1. Lineage (NCBI taxonomy): Eukaryota > Metazoa > Chordata > Mammalia > Carnivora > Mustelidae > Meles > Meles meles. The sequence continues at coordinate 96,652,760 of NC_060069.1, read as the reverse complement.
GGATGTATCCGCAGCATGGCTCACCGTGTTCACACAGTCTCTCAATATCTGGCTCCAAGGGTCACTAGTGGATGGCTTCCCACCCCTCCCTCTCCCCCAAAGTAGACTCTCTCCCCAGCACCACCTTTTCACATGTTCCTTCTGCTGGTGAGGAGTGTGAATGTTCACACACTTCTCTGGTTTTCTTGGTCTTCCATCATGATTAGCCGTCTACCCCATACTGTCGGGGTCCTGTGAACACTTAAGCCTAGTGTACTGCCTCTCACAGCTCAATCCCCCTTGATCGGCAGATGCCAGGTCTGTGGACAGAGTCTCATTTGGCCTCATTCTGGAGCCTGAAGCTGTTCAACCAGCACTGCTCAGGTGTTCTGCAGGGCTGTCAGTGTGGGCCTCCCGTAGCCACTGTCCTCCCTGGTCAAAGCCAACCCAGCGGCCATGCAGTTTTCATCCTCCATGTCTGCCTCTGCAGTCCTTTCCCTTGCTCCTGGGCATCCTGGAGTCCTCCCCCAGCCCCACTTGGGGATCCTTCCTCCCTCCATATCAGAAACTGAACTCTGCGTTTCCTTTAGAATTTCTCTCTGCTATCACCCTGGGATGCACCACTCTCCTTCCTTTCTTTCTCCCCAAGTTCAACCCTGTCCTCCCTGTAGTGCAAGTTCTCCAGCATGCTCAGATTACCAAGCCGGGTGAGAACAGGTGCAACCCTCAGAGCAAGCCCAGCTGGATTCAGTCAACACTGCGTGTTTAATTAGTCTGATTAAATTCACATGAACAAGAGATGTGGCTGGCACATACCAGTCGTCCAGGCACTGTCATTTTTCTGTCCACAGGGCACCATGCTGGAAGGACTGATGTAAGGGGGAAGCAGGGTCAGAACTGTAGGCATCACCCAGAACCTCCATCCACCCAGGTCTGATCTATTTCTAACAGAACTCTAGAGGTTCTGTTTCCATTATCTTTTTGCCATGTAATAAACCTCCCCCAAACTTACCAGATTAAGACAGCCACCATTTTATTTTCTGCCATGATTCTGTGTTGACAGAGCTCAGCCCACTCTAGGGCATCAGCCGGATGCTTAGCTCGGCTGGGAGGTCCACGAGGGTTTGCTCACTTGTCTGGAGCTTGGTGGGGAGGGCTGGAAGGCCGGGGCAGAGGGGCCTCTCTCATCTTGTCAAGTGAGGGCTTTCCCTCTGCACATGGTCTCTCTGCATGGTCCCCTTGGGTGTCACCCCAGCAGCAGAGCTAAACTTTCTCACATGGAAGATTAGGGCTCCCCCAAAGGGCAGAAGCAGAAGCTACCAGGTCTTAAGGCTTCGGCCCACAACCGGCACAGTGTCACTTCCCCACGATTCTATTGGTCAAAGGGAGTCACAGGCCATCCCAGATTCCTCCTGTGAGAGGACTGTACTAGGGTGTGGACCCCAGGAGGTGTGGTTTGCTGGGAGCAGACTTCCAGAGCAAAGCTGTCATGGGTTCTCTAGCTGGGGCTTCATATATGAGAGAATGAACTACAGAATGTACCAGATCTGTGTAACAGTCAACTTGGGCAAAACAAAGTAAAAGTTACACAACTGCTATGACGTGAGACTCTGGCATTAATCCTAATACCTCCTCATTACAGAGTTGTGTCAGTCAGACACAGTGCAATAAGTAAATGTCTCCTCCCTTTGTCCCTTGGCAGACAATTCTTTGCACGTCTAATGTAAGTTGTTTTTGCTGGCTCTTGCTCATGGTGCCACCTTAGTGTTTGATTCCTGATTTGTGAGGTTTTGCTCATATTTCTTGAAAATTATTTGTGTGATTCTTTGCACCTCAGTGGAAAGTGATTTCCCTAGAGAAGAGTGTGTCCGCTTCTGTGGGTGTCTGGGAGCACTGCCCACCCAAGATCTCTTTAAATCAAATCCTTAGCTTCAGGTTTTGGGGAGGACTCTCAATATACATTTTGTCTGCAAGCCCATATGAGGTCAGGATCATGATTTGAAAAATCAGGGGGGATTTCCCCCCACACCTATTCAGTTCAAGTTTCCCATCAGCCTATTTTATATACAGTTTTCTGGAAGCAGGGTTGTGGGACAGATTAATTTCTAATTCATTTTTACAGGTGAACTGTTTGCTTTCATCTATTCTGCTGCTGGAAAGAGAAACTTTCGTGTTGAAAAGTTACGAAAAGTTTTATTTGGGGTTAAGAAAAGGGAATATCATCTGTGGTGTGGTGGCCCTGGGCAATCAGTGCCCAGAGAGACTTTGAGAGGCATCATAAATAAGACAACTCCCATTTCTGCTCATCCTCCTCCGTGTTCATGCCAAGTATAGAATTCGGGCACACTGTCAGGTGAACGTTCCCTGGGGCAGGCATCTCAAACACAAGTCTACTAACGGGAACAAGTTCTTTGATTATTCACTTATGCCCCCGCTTGACTGGGATGCTGGCCATTGTCTTCCTGCATTCTGAGAGCCCGTCTACTCTCTGTCTTCCTCCCCATTTGCTTGGTTACTCAGCTGAAAACTGCCTTTCTGTCCCACTTTTTCAACTTTCTCTGGGATCTTGGGCCACCACATGCCTGAGAGGCTGTCTCCCCGGGTCTCCCTAGTCCCGGAACCATTAGGTGGCCTGTCCCTTGGACCTCTGACCAGGTTATGTGCTCAGGTTATGGGCTCCTAATCCGAGTCCATTCAGGAATTGCTTCTGTGACCCCACCCGGGCAGCCTTTTCTTTTTCCTTCTCATTTCTTCGTCTTACCCTTCTCACGCCATGTTACTGCACACACACCGCCACCATAACATCTTTCCTGATAATGAGTACTAACCGCACCCCCAGTTCTCACGTGGTTCAGCTCTTGGGTCTGCAGAGCCATGTGGGAGCAGCACACAGGGAGGACCATCTCAGCACATCTCTGCCTGGCCCCTTCATTTCCTGTGTTTTTTTCACTTCTAGCCCAAGAGGCCTGGAAGCAAACCTGGAGGTGAGACCTGGAGAAAGCTGGAGCCATGCTGACCTTGTGTCCTACAAAGAGGCAGATTCAGCACCTGGGAAGCCTGCCGTCAGTGCAGATGAGGGAGATAGGGGTCCCCAAATCTGCCGTGTATGCGGGGATAAGGCGACTGGTTACCACTTCAATGTCATGACCTGTGAAGGATGCAAGGGCTTTTTCAGGTAGAGTTACCTGCCAGCCTTTACCCACCTGCCACCCCAACACACTGGGTCACATCTAACTGGGGTTCTGCCATTAGCCCACTGGAAACTGCTTTAGAGTCTCAGCCTGACCTATCCTGGGTTCAGAGTATGGGGCAGTTGCCAATTCAAGAGTCCCCTATTGTTTCAGGAGATTCATGAATATCTCAGAGGACTTCATCTTCCATCTTTCTATCTTACCCAGGAAAAGGCCCTTTCCACTAAGATAATTCTTTTGTTTCTCCATGTGTTGAATAAAATGGAAAATCAGTTCATAAAAGAGGAAAGAATCCAAAAAGCCAAAACTCAAGTGCTCAAATCAACTTCAGGGAGTGTTTGCTAAGCAAAGAATGGCATAAAATAAAAGAAGAATAGGACAAAACAATCTCATCTAGAAACAGGCAAACAGGGAGGTTGAAAACTTAAGGACTGCAAAGTATCAGCTCATAACAAGACAGGCCTACATAGAACGGTTCACATTGTCCAAATGAAGAAAGAGTAAAGACCAAAGCCCCCTGCGAGGCTCTCAGATCAAGAGGAAGAGAAGCAGGCCAAGAAAGGAGGGAAGCAGAGAAAGAATGTGTGAAGAGTTGGCAGTCTGCCCACCAGGAGGGCCGGGGAGGTGGAGAGCAGCTCCCACCTAGGGGTCCACTTGGGACCCTCAGAAGCCCCCAGGACAGCCAGGTGGCTGTCTGCAGAGTTCCTGGCAGCTGAACTGTGCCTAGAAATGGACCCCAGAGCCAGGACCCATCCCGCAATCTCTAAGACGGGCTGCCAGTCAGCATGCGGTGGGTGGGGGGCCAGAGCCCTCAGCAGGCCCTCCAGGGAGGCGCTGCGGCTGCTTGGACCGTCTCCCAAGTGGAGAAGCCCCGGCTTTGGGGCTGGTGCTGCGGAGCTCTCCAGTCCTGTGGGGCTCGGTTGGTCTAGTGCGGGTCCAAAACAACCACGTCAGCAGCCACACTCCGGGTCATGTGGAGTCCAACAGGGTCCAGAGAGACGTGTAGCTTGGAACACCCCCCCCCCTCCCCTCCACACACACACCTGGGCACAGGAAGCCCCGGTGTTCCTCGAACCGGCCTTTCGCTCTCTGTTCTCTCACAGGAGAGCCATGAAACGCAACACCCGGCTGAGGTGCCCGTTCCGGAAGGGCACCTGCGAAATCACCCGGAAGACCCGGCGCCAATGCCAGGCCTGCCCCCTCCGCAAGTGCCTGGAGAGCGGGATGAAGAAGGAGAGTGAGCAGCGGGAAGTGCCCTGGGCGGGGCGGGCTGGGGCGCATGCGCATCGTGAGCCTGGGCCAGGTGTGCCTCGCGCCCAAGCTGGATGGAAGCGTGGTGATGTGTACGTGCACGTGTGCGACGCACATCATGGGTATGCGCATGCCTGTGACCTGCGTACAACAGGCAGGCCAAGGGAGGAGAGCTCGTGGGCCACCTGCTCACACCACCACCACAGGCCCATCCTACAAGGACTTGACAGAGAAAGTGCATCTTTATTCTCTGCTCCGGGAGGTGTGGTGGGCATCTCATGCTCCTTTAACCCCTCAGGTGCCCCTGCACTATTCTTTTTGTCGCTTTCATAATCGTCCACGTGATGTTTTAGCCAAATTGGGCCAGGGGAACTGGGGAGAAGGAAGCCAGAGACACATGGTGTGATACGACCCCCAACCTTCCAGCAGCTAGTGCCCATCAGCCTCCCAAACCTGGTGTCCTGCAGAGGAACCAGACAGGTGGCATAGGATGCTCTCATTTTACCTGTCAATCTTGGGTGTATAATTGTGCCCCCAGGTCACTCTGAGATTAAGGCTGGTAGGGAAAAGGCTGGAAGCTTCCAGTGCCTATGTCTCCACTGATGCCAGAGTTGGCAGCCTCTTTCAGGGGACAAGTTCTCTGGGCCTGTGGACAGGGGCCTTTCCTGCAGGCCAGCTGAGAGTCAGGCCCTCATGTGGCTGTCCCCACTGTTGCTTGCACCAACGTCCACCTCTTTGCTCGGCAGCCATAAGCGGGCTCCAAAAATCCATGGAAGGCCCTAAGGCTCCAACCTATGTAGGAAATGGCTGGAGTTGATATTTCTTGCTGAGCAGTAGCCCCAGCTCCCTAGGGTCTTGGAGACCCAGATGCCTTGGGGGGAACTCTGAGGAGTCTGGTTGGTGTCTAATCCACCAAAGAAGACTACTGTCAGGTGCCACTGACTGACCATTTATGTGCCAGGAGATCTGCTGGCATTTTGCACACCATGTCTCATTGTGGCAGCACATGAGGGGAGCACTGTTGTTCCAGATCATGAAGAAGGACATTGAAGCCCGGAGGGGTTAAGGTGCTTGTTCAAGGTCACTGCTAGCAAGTGGCAAAGCTGTCACTAAAACCCAGCATCTTTCAATTCTGCAGCCCGAGCTCTTCCCACCTTTCCACAAAGTTGTCACAAAACTACTGCCTCGGGCGGCTTACCAGCTGCACCTCACTTCTGCCCTTAACCCAGTGTTTCTCCAGGGGAGCCTGCCGTCTAGGACAGGGTGGGTTTTTTGTTACCAGCCCATGTCCTCCTGCTGCATGGGGAGGCTCACCAAGTGCAGCCAAGCTCCTGCAGGTGCCTGAACCTGCTCCTGGTTATCCCCTCAGTGATCATGTCTGATGCGGCTGTGGAGCAGAGGCGGGCTCTTATCAGGAGGAAAAAGAGAGAACGGATGGGCACTCAGGCCCTGGGAGCCAAGGGGCTGACTCAGGAGCAGCAGACAATGATCAGAGAGCTGATGGACGCTCAGATGAAAACCTTCGACACCACCTTCTCCAATTTCAAGGACTTCCGGGTATGAGGCTCTCTCCAGTTGGCTCAGACATTATCCTAGCTCCTCAAAACCCTAGTCTCATTCCCAAGGGTTCTCAAAGAGTGGCCCCTGCCTGCACAGCAGTGGGGGCCCTGGGAAATGGTTAGAAATGCCAGTTCTCGGCTCACCCGAGACCTGCCAAATCAGAAACGCTGACGGTGGGGCCCAGTGACTGGTGTTTCGACAAGAGCGCCTAGGTGATTCTGACACGTGCTCAGAGAGAGAATCTCTGTTCTCTCCTTCCATAGCAGGTAGTAAGTGGGGCTGAGCCAGACACAGAGTTTTGGAAGCTGAGTTGCTCCTGGGTGGTTGGCCCTCAGGGCTTTCTGAGGACAGGCCCGGGACCTGTCGGGGATCTGGCATTTGTGAATGGGTTTTATAGATCTAAGACACATTGGTGATCTCAGCAATGTCAGCCATGTCTGATCCCGGTGCTCTCTTCCTGCTCTGTGCTCACAGGTGTATCTCAGGCGACTGGCTCCACTCAGAGAGCTGGCAGCCAGTGACCCCTGGAGTCTGTTCTTTCCATCTGCGGCTCCCACAACCTCCTTTTTAAGTCAGGGATGCTTGGAACACACCCAGAGGTGGAGATCCCTTACATTCCGCTGGGCAGAGAGCAAAACCATTTCTGACCAGGCAGGGATGGGAGGGAACATTGATAGATTCAGGAAGTACACCACTTGACAGGAGAGGACCAGAGAGAAGGAACGAATACTTGTGTGCACGCATGCACACACGTGTACGTGCATGCACGTGCATATGTGTGTGTGTGTGTGTCTGTCTGTCTGTCTGTCTGCACCTGGCATCCTCTCAGGCTGCAGCAGTGGCCTGTGTAGAAACCTGTTTGGGAGAATACATGCTGCCCCTCCTGTCCTCTCTCCATCTTCTGGCTCCTGTCCCAGTTGCCAGAAGCGCCCAGCAGTGGTCACGAGGTTCCAGAATCCCTGCAGCCTCCAGTGGGGGAAGAAGCTGCCAAGTGGAGCCAGATCAGGGAAGATCTGTGCTCCCTGAAGGTCTCTCTGCGGCTGCGGGGGGAAGACGGCAGCATCTGGAACTACAAACCCCAACCTGATAGCAGCGGGAGAGAGATCTTTTCCCTGCTGCCCCACATGGCTGACATGTCAACCTACATGTTCAAAGGCATCATCAACTTTGCCAAAGTCATCTCCCACTTCAGGTAGGACACAGCGGTGGGGTGGAGGGGTGTGGAGAGGAGCAGGCAGTGGCCAGCAGATTTAAAGGGTCTAGGGTAGATTTCTCTGAATTTGGGGGACATTGGTGCCAAAGGACCCTCCTTTATCTCCACGTACCCTTCCCATCAATAGGCAGAGGGCAGGTTATATTGTAGGAGCCCACCTGTTCCCCTGTGACACCGAGGCCTTGTTGAACGGGGTAAGGGTGGCCACGAGTCAGATGGTAGCACATTAGATCAGGGGAGTAAGAGAAAGGCCTGCCTGTACATGTGGATCTTGGCAGATCCCCACTGACATCCCGGTGACCCGCAATGGAACATCATGGTATGAGGTTACTTGCCATTTCTTGTGAGCACGGTTGTGAGCACCGTCCACCCAGAGGTGTGCATGATGATCTCCTTCATTCTACAAATTGAAAACTGAGGTTCACCAAGGTCAAGGAACTTGCACACAGTCACAGTTAACCAGAGGGACCAGATTTGGGAGCAGAGAGCAGAGTTCAAAGTCAGCTACCCACCGGGTCCTGAGCCAGCACTGGGAAATAAGAGAGTAAGGTTGACTTCCTGAGATTATAGATCTGAAAGAAAGGGGCTGGTGCAGAAAGAAAGGGACCAAATTTCTGAGGAGACCAAAGACAGGCAGGGAGCCCCCTCAACAGCCAGCCTAAATGTCGTTCCTTCTGGAGTCTTAGTAGAAATGCTCCTCCGTGGGGAGTCGGGAACTGGCAGATTGGGGGTCAGTGTCAGCCTAAACACGAGTTTCAGAGGTGGCTACTGTGTCTTGGCCTGGCCTCAGTGCCCAGAGGGGGCTCATGGCACCTGGGCTGCCTTGAGCGAAGCGATAGAAACAATCAACGCATAACAGACAGCAGGAAGCAGATATGCCTATGGGCATGGAGCTCCTGCCAAAGGAGCGGCGCCAGAGGAAGGACTTCTGGAAGGTGCCTCGACAGCCTGTCTTGAAGGACCAGCAGGATTAACCTAAGGGGAAGCCAGAGGGACGGTCATCCCAAATGGGGAAATTGAGGCAGAAATTGGAGGCTGGGGAGCAGGAGCCGTGGCATGGACCGTGGGCCAGTGGCTCTGGGGGAGTTGGAGGAGATGGGCTGGGCTTAGGGGAGAGCAGGCGGCACTGGCAGCACAGACCCCAGCAGCAGGAGCCCCCTGGGAGGTGTGGGGAGGAGCAACCTGCTTGGCTACTGTCAGGGGAGGGATTGGAGGCCATCTGAAAGCATCTGCAGCCCCCACCCCACCCACCCACCACATTTCTGGATATGGGAGGGGGCTGGCCTGTAGCATCCAGTCTGGAAGCTGGCACGTTCCCCGCCCCCCCATCCTTGCTGCTAGGGATTTGCCCATCGAGGACCAGATCTCCCTGCTAAAAGGGGCCACCTTTGAGCTGTGCCAGCTGAGATTCAACACGGTGTTCAACGCAGAGACGGGAACCTGGGAGTGTGGTCGGCTGTCCTACTGCTTGGAAGACCCCGCAGGTGCCCGCGAGCTGCCCGCCTGCCCCAGCGGAGGGGTGCAAACACACGCGTGGTGGGAGGGGAGGAGCCACATCAGGACAGGGGGAGGGTCCTGGGGTTGCAGGGCAGAGACCGGGCGATGGGCAAACAAGCCCTCTGTGAGGCTGAGAATTTTGCCCACCCACAGGTGGCTTCCAGCAGCTGCTCCTGGAGCCAGTGCTGAAGTTCCACTACAGGCTGAAGGAGCTGCAGCTGCGTAGGGAGGAGTACGTGCTGATGCAGGCCATCTCTCTTTTCTCTCCAGGTGAGGACCCCACCTGGCCGGCTTGGCCACTCCCCCCTAGCCCCAGGCTTGCTTGCACTCCCTCAGCTTTAGGAGGAGGCAACAGGCCCACCCCTGCCCTCCCCAGGGAGGATCCCAGCCTCTGGCCTTGCTCCCGTTTGCTGCATGGCCGGGAGGGGGTCCCTGGCTGGCTTCTCCCTGGGTCGGTGGGGTGATGTCCCCTCCGGGTGCCACCCTCCCTTCCCTGCCTGGGTGCCTCTGGCTCCGGAAGGTGGTTGGCTGGCCATTTGCGCTCTCTGGCTGGCCCCATCTTGTCTTTGCCCCCACGGCCTTGCTGGCACCACGCTGTCTTCCCGTCCCCCACAGACCGCCCAGGTGTGGTGCAGCGCAGCGTGGTGGACCAGCTGCAGGAGAGATTTGCCATCGCCCTGAAGGCCTACATCGAGTGCAGCCGGCCCCAGCCTGCCCACCGGTGAGCAGCAAGCAGGGAGAGGGTGAGGGGGTCCCTCCAGCAGCCCCATCCTCTAGGCACCCCACCTATTCTGGGCCTCTCGGAGAGGGCAGGCCAGAGCTTCTCCTGGGGCAGTCTCTGACTCCAGGGGCTTTGGGGCCCTGTTCTGTGACCTCCACTAAGCCCCAGTCAGCCTGAGTTCCAGCCCAGCAATGGAGAAACTTGAGGGAGGGCCAGAGGCCATGCCCAGCTGTGGACGTTGTTCCTGTCTGCCCTTTTCCACTCCTGTCAGCAGGAATAGGAACTACCAGGGAGTCCCCTCAGAGGCTCCTACAGGCTCTTCTACCAATAGCCAGCAGTAACCAGCATGGTAGTAAAAATAACCAGACAAAAACTGTGATGGTAATAATAAATAAATTTGCACTGAGAAGTGCCAGCCCTGGGGCCAAGAAGTTTTCATGATTTGACCCCTTTAATCTTGAACACAGACCCATGAAATGGGTGCCACCACTACCCTGCAAGGGGCTGGAGACTCAGGGCAACCGCCTCAGGGTCCCCAGCCAGATAGGTGGGATCTGGAGGTGGCAGCAGGTGGACCTTTTGAGTGCTCCCCGATCCCGTCCAGGAGCAAGCACAAGCAGGCAGGGTAGGAAAGCCCGTAGTTTGTGCTGGCCACAGCCAAAGGAGGAAGGCTGCTCAGTGCTCGGCCAGACAGGGTTCCCATCCCTGTGCTGTCTCTCAGCAGTCCTATGGGCCCAGGCCTTGAGGGGTGAAGGCCTGCACGAGGTGTGTTGGCTGAACTTCAAACCCCAAGTCCTTACTTGGCCCACTTTGACTTTATTTTGAGCTCAGCCTCTGGGCCACATCCTGATTTTCTTGGTCTTCCCCTGCATGGACCCGGGAGACATCACACAAAAACTAAGGCATGAGGCTGGTCTCAGACGCTAGATCCCGGGCTGGATCCAGGAAGGACCGGCAGGTCATCCTGTAGTTGCTGCCTCCACGACTCCGCCGCTCGGTCCTGGCCCACAGCCGTGCGCCAAGGCCATGTTGTCCCCTAGATTGCTCTCTGTGCCTGGCCCCTGCAGTGCCTGGATTTTCCCAGGGGGGTGTCCGTCTCCGACTCCAGCCCAGGGCACGAGGGGTGAGAGAGGAGTGTAAGTTCACACCTCAGTCCCTCCAAGTCTGTTCTGCACTTCTCATCCGCAGACTAGGAGGAGCTCAAGGAATTCGACTGAGCCTTGTCTCTTGGCTTGCCTGAGATGTTCTAAGAGTAATACCCTCAAACTTGTGCAACTTCAAAGCAGTCCCAGGGTTGGTGGATGGGGGCAAGGGTGGGCCGCACCCCCAACTATTCCTCTGGCTGGCCTGCAGGTTCCTCTTCCTGAAGATCATGGCCATGCTCACCGAGCTCCGCAGCATCAATGCCCAGCACACCCAGAGGCTGCTGCGCATTCAAGACATACACCCGTTCGCCAGCCCCCTCATGCGGGAGCTGTTTGGCATCACAGATGGCTGAGAAGCTGCCCCCTTGGGAGAGCCTCCGGGGGACAGCCAGAGCCAGAGCCCTGCCCTTGGAGCTGCCATTCCTGGGTCTAGACAGATGGATACCTCTGAGAGCTGACAATGCCCTACCGGTCGTGCCCACCCCAGGGAATCCACAACCACAGCTCTGACAGTGCTGCCTAGCGTTCCTCGGGAAAGGGACAAGGGTCTCCCTGGGCTCCAACCCAGTCTGTGGAGAGGGAAGCCGTAGACACTTCGATGGAGAGTGCACTGACCCATCCAGAGGCAAGACCACCCTCCCCTTAGAGATGGCCCTATGGTCTGGGCATCTAGTCTCATGGTGGGAGAGGGGAAGGGGTGCCTGGGGCTGGACCATCTGAGAGTCTGTGCCCACAGCCAGGTTCATTAGCTTCTTGGATGTTTTCACTACATACCCCCCGTGTCCCTCACCCGACTCATTCCCAGCCCGCAGCCACCTGTCCTGAACTGCTCAGTGAGTTTCCAGGCCTGTGTTCATCAGCAGGTGCATTCGTGTCTGCGAGAGGAGCCAGAAGGCCTGCAGCAGATGTCAGAGGCTTGTCATGACCGCTGTGTCTATTCTTTCTTCCTTCTGGACCCTCGTTCTCTGTCTTTGTGGCCATGCAAACACATTCGTAAGCACCAACAACATGCAGCTTTCTGTGGGGTATTTGCCGATTCAGACATAGCTCCTGACCTCCAAGACTTTCAAGTTCAACTTAACAAAACAAAGCAGAAACACAAGAGTTTTGATCCAAAGAAGTGGTAAGGGCCACAAGAAGCATGAGGAATTTCTTCCTGTGAACACTGAGCTCTGTGGGGTTCTGCACGCACCTGAGGACCCAAGTGAGGGATCTCTGGAACATGTGTTCATGGGAGGAAGGGCACTAACTGGCTGAGTGCACGTGTGCGTGACTTAGTGTAGGTTGGCTCTGCGTCTGACCTGGGGCTTGGGTCTGCCCCCGAGGGTGGAATACTAGGGTGCTCTCTGCAACAAGGTTATGTTAATAAACATGCTAGCTGTCACGTCCTGTATGCTTCTGTTTACACATCTGTTTGGAAAGCTAAAGAGTATGAAAGCGTTCGCTTTGTTTATAGCCATTTTGAGTAAACATGTTTTTGCCTTTGGTGCAAATTACGTTTTGACTAATTTTACATTAGGCATTCTGCACCTAAGGACAAGATTTAGCAAATGCGTTCCTGAGTTTAGTGTCAAATCAAGAGGACTAAGTAATTAATTTGTGGCTAGAGATTTTTTTTTTTTTGTTTGCCTTCTTTTCTGGGGAGAAAAGAAATGTGGGGGTGGGAAAATAGAAATATTATGTCATAACATACATATCTATTTCTTCACTACTTGTTGTACTACTGCCCTTTGCACATCTGAAGGCTGTCAGTATAAAAACAAAAATGATTTAACTTGGTTTGCTCATAAAATTATTCCGTATAAAGATCCATATAAAGATGATACACCCTGCACTATAGTATATGCGTTGGTTTGGATTAATTTTAAATGTCTAATGTTTTGAGGCAAATGAAGCTACAAGTTAACTAAATTTTAAGGAACAGACACTTGATTAGCGTTTACCATTTTACAAGAAGCAGGCCAAACTGAGAACGTAAGAGATTGCCGACACCATAAATCAAAGCAAACAAACATATTCCTTGCCATCTCCTCAGATTTTCCAGCCTCTTCTGCATTAAGGATATAGAACACTCACATTTTTAGAAAAGAAACTGAAGGGAAAAAGAGCTCCTCTCTTCCAATACAATGAATACAGATAAATTTGTTCCCAGGAATTTTGTCTAATTACACTCCTTGGGAAATATGAATTTTATTCAACTGTATTCATAAATCATATGCCTTGCCTCTTCCCCATTGAAATAGTTTTGAGTGCTATTCATTCAAGAGCCCGAAATGGCTGTTAAGTATAGGCTACAGTAAGACAAAATTAAGATGGGATGTAAACTCCCATATTGTAGTATTGATTTTAAAAATACCTGGGTAGCTGAATTGATGTGTACATAGGATTTATGTATCTTATAAAAATTATTTAGTCTAAGTGTAGGTAAGATTCAGGTGCAATACATCAAACTGCTCACACGGATACTTCAGTAGCTTTGTGGATCTTGACTTTACAGGGCTGGGAGCCAGATTCCACTTTGCTCCTCTCCAACATTTGGATGGCTCCATTACTCCCTTTCCTGAGCCTTTGAACACAGAACTAAGTGTCAGTTTCTAGGCATCCCTGTGGCTGCTGTTCATTTTCTAGGTCTTATCTCAGGTGAGGATGGAGTCCATCTCCAAAGATGGGAGAAAAGCCCTTCAAAGAAATTACTGCTTGCCTTCTGGCCCCCTCATTAGCCGGAGGCACTCAACAGCTAATCTCTACCTGGCCCAGACATTAAGGATCCAATTAAAGCACTGACAACAAGTTTTCTTGTGGGAAGGCTGGGGTGGCCTCTCCTTTCTGGGGAAGAGGCTGTAAGTAGAAACAGACATTTGGTTGACCGTCCCTTCCCAGTTTCTGACAACTCGTGGGCCCCATGCTGTGTTACACAGCAGCTTCCATTTCCTCTGGACACATTCTCTTAACATGCCCACAGTGCTGGTGAGTGGAAGAATATGTCATACCTGAGAAACAGGAGGCTGAATCATCACTTTGGGTCACTTCCTTCCACAAACTTCTCCATGAAGAGCTCTGCAACCTGACCCCTCCCTTTCCTCACTACTCTTTCTAGAACACCTATGAAATGGCATCCACTACCACTGTTCTCCTGAAATGTGACCCGAAAGACAGGTTAGTCGGTACTATTTGGAGGGCAGTCTTTCAGGCTTTTAAATTAAAAGGGTATCATGTTCAATTCCAACTCAAATATGGCAGGAAATAGAAGAGCAGTGAATCCCAAACAAACACACGTCAAAGCCATCGGGAGGCCCATCATCCCACAAGTGCCATCTTTATGTTTGCATTTTTCCCCCCTTTCCCCCTACCCCCTACAACTGGCAAACATGTTTACCTATTTTTCAAGTATTAGCCAACCCCACCACCACAATAAATAAAATAAGCAAATAAACAGAGGAGCAGGCTTTATCCAATATAAATTCGTTTTTATTGAAGCAGCAGTCACATGACTTCATATCTAGCCTTTAGATTAGGCCTGACAAGAGTGAGCCAGCCCTAAAAAAAATGATGTTTCTTTTTGCACTAAGAGACATAACATGTTTACATACATCATCCAGTATTGGAAATGAGCAGATTCAAACACAGCATGTGTTGGTTACCTGGAGGTACAGCCCCACAGTTTGTGGTGTTCATATATTTTACAAATACTCCCAAAGACCATTACTAATGGGATGAAAGTTAAAAGAAAATACAGCTACACCAAACCATGAACACAGTAATCAAAGACAGCAGCTTATACACGTTTTAAAAATTTGTCCCTTTCAAGGACATTTTCTTTCTTTTCAAAGTAGTGTCTGCAAACCTTCCTCTACATCAAATCCAAAGGTTTCCAAGATGGAAGCTGCACCTCTTGGGGCTATACAATGGAGTACGATAATTTAAAGAACGAGAACTAGTGTTCATATCTTGATTTTAGAACAAAGATCCATGTTTCTCTAATTGGAGGAATGGAGATGGTGATGTGACTACATATTGCAGTAGCAAAATAGGCAGGGTAAAGAAAAGAGGGGTGGGTACTGAAATAAAGACCACACACTTGTGAATTTTAATTTCATTTCCAGGCTAACCTACTTTTTATTTAATGCAAATTACAGTACCAGTTAACTATTTCCAAACCAAGTCACATAGAACAAAATGTATTTACAAGGGAATGGGGAAAGGGGAAAAAAAAAAAAACATTGAGCATACTTTTCACAAAAAAGTTTATATTTAAAATGAAAAAAAAATCAGTCACAGAGGCATTCAAGTAGTAATAATGTTATACAGATTTTGCTTTTCCTTTATATCAAGACAGATTTGCACAAGTGTTTGCAATAGTTTGTATACAACCCACAGTCCTTTATATATATATATATATATATAATAAATTTTGTTTAATTTGTTTTTAAGATGGAAGTGGTCACGCTAATTGGTATGTGTACAGGCCCAAGTGATCCATCGGCAACACATTTATAAATGCAAATTTTACAGGCAAGCACATTTTCATACATCTATCTGTATCTGCCTGTAGACAGATATAGTAAGAAAAAAAAAACTTAAAAATGAACACAAGGAAGTCTACTTTGTCAAGCTAACCCCTTATGTACTGGTTGTCATTTTGCTTTTATTGCAGAGGTGCAAAACGGAGCAACAAACTTGAATAAAACATCATAACCCTTGTGAAAATAATCCAAACCCCAGGGATTACTTTCAAAGCCTCTCAAACGTAGACCTTAATCTGGGACTTTACTCTGCTTCTAGCTGTCTTATTTTTCAGCGGCTCAGGTTTCTACCAGAAAAGACAGATTTTATTGTAAAGCATGCTTACTTTATTTTTCTATATAGGGGAGAAAGTGTTCGGCTCTGTGATTAGATGATTACTAACATGAACAACAGAAATCAGATATAATTTTGGTTTAAAACAAAGGAAAAAAAAACCCCAAACTCTTGGGGATCTGGCATTGGCCAAGCTTCCTTTGGAAGATTCCAAAGTTAAATCCCTTAAAAAGGAAAGGGAAAAAGAAATGAAATGCCAGTGTCTTTATATCCACAGGGATAGAGAATACAATAGTCCTCTCAGAAACCTTTGCATTGGTGCAGACAAGATGACTGGTTAGGCAGGCTTTGTTAAAACACAAACCAAAAATATGTGTCTAAAAATTAAGAGGACTCAAGAAACAGACACAACATGTCACTGGAAAGAAGGTGCAGTCTTCTGCCTTGCTGGAATGAACACACGATGTTTCAAAAATAGCAACCTTTGGTTTGGTAAAGTTTGTTTTTTCTTCTACTCAAGACATCTTATATGGAATACTTGGAGGCAAAACAAATTTTAATTTTTTTCTTTCAAAAAAGGCCTTCATGATGGGCACACTTAAGAATTAAATTTTTTAAGAAGGAAATGAAAATGACATTCCAAGGAACAAGGGAAGAGGTGGCAGGAGGGAGGGGATGGGCTGAGTTCCCTCGTTAATACGACAGTCCTCTCTCGGCACGGTGGCACTCAGCGCAGTAACTGCTCGTAGTTGCACTAGAGCATTTTGGACCGCTGATGGAGCAGAACCTGATACTATTAAGAAACTTGGATTTATAAAAACCAACTCTCTTTCATTTGGGAAGGAAGTAGATAAGGCGGGGAGAGCATGGAAGGCTCCTGGAATCTGCTGTTTGTAAGACCCATGGAAGGAATTTGGGGAAGAGATGAGCAAACTCGAATCTATTCGGTCTCTTCCAGCTCTAGGGCTCCCTGCATGATACAAAGTCCCTGGGTGGACCAATTATGAAATGAAACCGGTCACTGCTACTGCCTGAGGAGGAAACAGCTGCTCAGAACCAAAACAGAGGCAGGGCTTAAACGCAGTGAGAGCATGAACACGGTTTCCTCTTTCCACTCCTGAGCATGGTATCACTGAAATTAACTGTGGAAGGGGCAAAGACACTGTTAGGAGTGAGTTATTATTTTAAAGGGAAAGGGGTAGGACAGGGAGACATGGATAGAAAAACCAATTAAAATTTGAGAAATGAAAAACAAAAACAAAAACAAACACATGGAAGCGAAGGCACTCCAAACTATATAGATACACTATACATTGCTAGAGTTATTGTTACAATAATACAGGCCGGCACCTATTGTACAGAGTTAAAACTATATGGCTTTAAAAAGCTCGTCTACATTTTGTCTGATTATTAAACAGAATCACTGCCCTGAACAGTAACTTTTTGCTCATTAATTAACAGTTCCTGGGTCCACATATTTACATACAAAACAATAAAACTTAAATTTAAAAACATTGAAAGAAAATATAATGTACAAGCTTGAATTTGGTGAGGAGCTTTTTATTATTATTATTATTATTATTTACAAAAAGATATTCAGAGACCTGGATCTCACTTGTATAAAAGTTCTGTGATACCACCATTATCCTTGAGAAAGAAAAGTCACGCACCTCAGCCCTCACACACACACACAGAAATGAGAGAAAAGCATCTGACTTTTCTCTTTTTCTCTTACCCCATTCATGGGGGCAAAGGGGGGGGGGTGTTTCTATGGACTCTAGCAAATATACTAAGTCCAGAGTAGTGTCTGTGTCCAAATGTTTGGCTGGGCAGTTTGGTGTGAAAGCAGGTCCTTTTCTCTGCCATAGACCTGCTGTTCAGCTTCTTATAAATCCTTTCTGAAAATGGTCTACCAAAGCATTCCCTTTAGGAATTACCTTGCCAAATACTTTGATTCAGACTTCTTTCAAAGCTTAATTAGCTCTCAGAAGCACATTATGAAGTGTAGAAGTCAATTTGTTCGATTTGGTTTGACTGAGTGTGTTTCCTTTCTCACGAACTCTGATATAAACAGAGGTTGGAGAAACCCCTTTTGTGGCCAAAGAGCTTAGCTAAACAGTGAGTGAAAACTAAGATGGCTCACAGTTGCCCTTCTGGGTACTGGTTCACTTCAGCAGGCAGTAGGACTCTCTTGGAGAGTCGCACACACTTGGTAAAGAAGCAGGACAGGGTACTGGGACCTGCGTTGAGGGCTGCCAAGAGACTCCAATTCCAAATCACCTGGAGGGCAAGACCCCTAACACAACCTAAGGTGGCAATGAGAAAGGTGAAGGGAGGTTACACACGATCAAGGGCTCAGCGCTATCGCCCTACAGTTATCAACTAACCTTGGAAGGTGTGTGGGGAAAGACTGGGTAGAAGGGAAAGGCGGCCATCACTCAAGTGATCTTTAAATGTAAAGTACAACTGATTGTGCCTTAAAGATTCATAGGTCAAGTAATGGCCCATAAGCACCAAGGTGACTAAGGTTCATTTTAGAGTATATAAGGCCCACAAAGATGTCAACCTTAAAAGTATAAAACAAACTAGTTGTGAAAATCTTTCTTCACTGCAAACATAATCCTTCAATCCTCTTTGCTTTCCAAGGAATATTGCTTTTTCTTCAAAAACAGGAACTGAGTCTTATACTATTCACTGATACACAAAGAAAACAGAAACAGAAACTCTTAGCTGGGTGTGGGGGGAAACATTCTTCTCATGCTTCAACCAGTTGATTTTGATACTGTGGACAAAACAAAAATAAAAGGCAGTATTGAATCTATGTATATATAACATATATACATACACACATTTATATAATCAACTTTCCTATAAAGTCAGCAGGTACACATGACTGTTTATACCATTTTGATGTGTAGTTCTTAATATTCCTACCATCTAAAACCATAATGGTCTATCTGACATATATCAATAAATAAAATTTTAAATGCATGAGGTTAAAAAAAAAGCTGAAATTAAATACAGATTCTAGATTTGGATTTAAAAATTAGAACTATGTGCAGAATGTGGCAATTCCTGCAAGCTCAATTTTAATTAAAAACATGAAAAATAAACCAGTAGACTGTTACAGTTCACATTATTTAACTATAATGTCCTCTCAAGTGTATCTTTCCAAGGGAAGCAACTTTAGAAACAAATGTGGACAAATTCATTCACAGTGGTGAGATCTGCTCTTGACCTGTCCCTTCCTCCAGGTTCATCAGCTTTTGACCTCTGCAGCCAGAGTGACTGGCTCAACATCCTTTTCAGTCTTCTGGTCACTAGTTTCAAACTGTACTAAGACTTGCAGGGAACCTCTGGTCAGGCAAACAAAGATCCACCCTCAGAGCACGCATGCTCCTCCTTTGAAAGCCTCCAATTTAAGTTTCTTCACCACTAGCACTGATTAAGAGCAAAAGAAAACCTTATCAAGTCAATTAAGAATCTTCAAACTTTATTGACCTCCCTGGGTTACATACAAATGATACACATTTTCTTTTTTGTCTGCCACACCTGCCACCAACATGCCAAAGGCAAGTCTTCAAATACCCGAGGATATGGATTAATTTTACAAGTGACATTGAAGTCCCCACTGAGTTACACCTGCTAAGCTCCCAACCAATTTCAAGCTGTGCACTATACCAAAGTCTTACACTTGACTTTAAAAGAAAACAAAGTTCAAAAAAACTTCAGCACAGAACAAAGTCGTCTTCTTTTGTGGAAGGGGCATGAGGCAGGAGTCCTGTTTTTAAAGTATACAACAGCAGACTTTTGATAAAAAAAAGATTGTCGTGGGAGAGAGATTGTGTGTTCTAGTGCTCCGCTTTCCCCTCCCCACAACCCCTCCCACCCCCTGGATCTCCCTCAAAGTGAGAATACAATGAAATTGGTTTGTATTTATAGATATTTTACAAGGTTAAATAAGAACAACAATAATAATAAAAAAATTGAACACTAAAATGAGCAGGTTTTTTTCTCTTTTTAATTTTCTTTCCAAACGTGACCAGTGTTGCTGAGTGACACTCAAGTAACTGGTGGTTTTTCCCTTGCAGCTGCTGGCTGCTCAGGGCTGTTCAGGTGGAGTTGGAAGCTGATGCAGAAGCGGCGTTGTTGGTCTGTCCACGGTCTCCGGCATTAGCATCTGCAAATCGAAAGTCCCAAGACAGAGCATGAGCAATGCTTTAACATCCCAAAGAGAAAAGTACACTGCCTCAACTGCAGACTGTAAGCTGTGTGGTCTTCCAAGTTGTATCTGAAAATGTTTAAATATGGCCAATACTATGAAATCTGAATTTCTTTCTGCTTAGAGCTGAGTCCATGCCTTGGCCTGGTGTTTGGTGCAGGAAAGACAAGTGTCTTTGAGTTAGTTGGGGCCAGAGTAGCAGCCCATGCATGAGTACTCGGTTGGGAGTCTGGCTCGCTTGAAAATAAGTAAGTGAACAGTGCACAGCTGGGAACACTTGCTAAACATTCTGAACCAGGTTACAGTTTGCCACCTGCTTAAGTGGGTGAAACGGGTGGAGGCAATGACCATAACATGGGTCAGCACTGAGAGGGAGAAGCACCATGTGTAAATCAACCTCAGCTGCTTACTTTCTAAGTATAGTCCTTCTTCACTATTTGTAGAAATGGAAGATAATGAGCAAAAAAGGAACAGCCACTGCAGGACTGATTCACTTCTTCAATTCAATGAAGCATCTTGCAGTCAAATATCTTGGCACAGAGCTTACTTCACCTAATCTTTTGGAAATATGTCTAACTTTATATTTTTTAACTCCCCTCCCCTCCCTTTTAAGGTCCATCATTATTTCACAGCATCTATTAACATTTAAGTGGACATTTAGTTGCATCTGGACCAGCAATGCCTCTCAGGCAGGCAACAGACTGCCCTTTCAGTTGCCTGTCCAGCCGTGTCCCTGTGCCATCATGCATGTGACTGCTAATACATACTGCTGGGCATATTTTCTCCCAAACACTTGACACTGAGCCCTGAGCAAGAAGAGAAGAGGCTTGACTGGGATGGATAACTTCTAAGAGCCATCTTCCTAGAAGTCATACTGTCCTTGGCCATCAAAGCTGGTGACACCAAAAAAACAAGTTCCGAAGTTTTGTCTCCCTAGAGACTGAAATGCTCCTATATCCTTTGAAGAGTAAACAACTGTCATGGCTGAATGTTAACATCTGTCCTTGGATCTTTTTTGTTTCAATTTTCTAATTACAGGAAGAAACAGAAGACCCCGAGGACACACAGGAACACTTTACTTAAGGATGAGATGTCCAGTTTATCATTCCAATGGCCACTCTATAAAAACTACACTTCTTTTCTAAATTCCTGATTTTCCTGCCCTCAAAATAATCTGTCTTTATATATATTTAATTCAGTCTTTGGGGAAGAAATGTCAAATCTCTCAATTTGACTGGTTATGTTTAATTCATTTTTAATTTCCTTCAAAAAACTTAAAGCTGCTTCTAGTCCCATTTTCATGAAAATAAGTGCAAACATTACAGGTCCAGGGTCCATGCATGGAGTCATATTAACTCATTATATGGCACATGGGACAGGTGGCAAGGTATATGACACAGAACCTTTCTCCGAAGGCAGGTACATGCCTTTTCCAATAATCACTACATAACTATGTCTAATACTTCAGTCATGACTCCTGGTCTTTCTTAGATATGCCCTTCCTAGTGCGAATTTTACTCTTCAATGATCACCCAAATTCTGTCATCAATGATAACATCAATTTCTGTCCAGGTCACATGTTCCTGTATGATTTTCTCAAGAAAAACAATCATTTTCATAATTAAGGCACAGGCTGCTTTAATCCACTGAGCCATCCAGGCACCCCCACAGGTTGCTTTAAAAACAAGTCTAGCAAATGCCTGAAAGGCTGCAGAGCTATTTCAGAATGATAATGATCCTCACAAATCCAAACTTATTGTAGCATTTCCCATGAGTTGGATGACACTCAGAACCTATGTGTGATCATCATCAAACAGCACTTCTCTCTCATTTTTAGTATGTGAAGAGGACAGGTAAAACTTTCATGTTCTGGTCTTCCAGACTTAACAGATTTCCCAATCATGAGGAATTCACCAACTTGACCATGAAAGGCATGGCAGGCATGAGCTACACTGGAGGACACCCACTAAGGTTTATTTACATAGCCATCCAGTTCATTATGTTAATTTACTCTCTAGCAAAATCCTATTGTGTGTATGAATTTGAAGAAACAAATTCAACTTTTAAATAATAAAATTTGAAAAGACATGTAGTGTCCTCAGGTTTGTAATTTAATGATTTCATTATTTTTTTTCTGAATTATCTCCATATCCCCTATTAAGTAAAATTTTAACAGCTAAATATTTTGATTATAAATATCCTTGAAAGCTAAAGTCACGGCACTGTATTCATTCATCAAACAAAAACAAATAACCTTTGCCTGCTGTAACAAATTACATTTAAAATCAAATTATATACATCCTTTGTGAGAAAAAGAACAGAAAGATGTTTTTCAGAGGCAAAGTACAGGGAGGAGAAATACAACAAAGAAAATGGAAAGTTCTACAACCTCAAGAGTAGCTCCCTCAGAACACCAGGCTTACTAACTGAATAAAACTACATTTTTAAAGTTCTTCTTGGTACATACTTACTTTGCTCCTACTGCCAATTCTGTAAGCTTATTTTAAGTAGTTGAGTTAATATGGCCTTTTTACAATAAAAATGTTCATTAATTAAAAACTGTCACTGGATTTGGATGTTTAGTAATTTAACATTTCTTCTCAAATATTTAAACAGAAACTCCTTAAAAGGGCACCTGGGTGGCTCAGTGAGTTAAACCTCTGCTTTCGGCTCAGGTCCTGATCCCAGGATCCTGGGATCGAGTCCCACATCAGGCTCTCTGCTTCGGCAGGGAGCCTGCTTTCCCCTCTCTCTCTCTGCCTGCCTCTCTGCCTACTTGTACTCTCTGTCTGTCAAATAGAAAGAAAGAAAGAAAGAAAGAAAGAAAGAAAGCAAGCTCCTTAAAAGCATCACAATTCATTTTGCTCCTGTTTCCAGCATTCCCTTTCCTTTTCACATTCATACTGGTAAAAGTGAGGCTTCCTGGCATTATGGTTTTAAGGACAGCTAACAACTTTTGATTACAAAGCATCCAATTCAACTATGAATAACCAAAGACTGTACAGTTTCGTTTTTAGTCCTGAGATGCTATCCTGAAATTTACAGTGATACATCTTTCTTCAATCTAGTCCAGCTCCACAAACACTGAGAATGAGACCCAGTTGTACCACTTAATAGCTATGTACCACTTAACAGCTTTGTGACAATAGAAAGTTATTTAACCTCTTTATTCCTCAATTTCCTCATCTGTAAAATGGAGATACTATCACCTGCCTATGAAATAAGGCCTAGGAAGGTCTCAGCACAGTACCTGGGTATAGAAATTGTTCAGTAAGTGGAAAGGCAAAAGAGACATCTAAAAATACATAAACTGTACAGCTTAGTGTGACTATAATAATCATCACCACCACCATAATGTCAGTGGCAGCAACTGTTAACATCTGAATGCTTACTAATGTGCCAGACATCATACTATGTACATTGCAGGTACACACCCAATAAATAGGTACAATTATTGCCCCTATTTTGCAAATGGGAAAATAAAGGCACACAGAAATTAAGAAATGTGCCCGTGGTTGAAGAGCTAACAAATGGGAGAAATAAGCACAGAGGTATTAGAGGAAGAGAATGATGGCCTTTATGGGTACTACAAGGGACAGCACAAAAGATTTCCCAGCAAAGGAAGAAAAGAACCTAAGGGGACTTTCATTCAGACCTAACTCCTACATAATCCACTATGATTTCTAGAAGCCTATTTCTATTATCTAAAAGGGTTACTACATTAGAACAGATCTGGAAATTTATAATAAGAATTAAAAGAACAGTTATTTTATTTCCTAATTCTCAGTCTGTATAGGGTATGCAAAGATAAAAGTGTTTTGGAAACAAATACAGAGGTGATTATTTCAAGCTTCCTAGAAACCAATGTCCCTTACCATCCTTCTGATGCTACTTCAGAACCAAGCAACCAACCAACCAAAGAAGGACTTGAAGAATAGAGAGAATGATCAGCTTTGAGGGACAGAGGTATTAAGACCATTCTTACACACTGTGGTAGCCCCCTTCCAAGATGGCCCCAATGAGTCATGTCTTCTGGGTGTTTATGCCCTAATGTAGTCCCTTCCCCCCAAAATAGGGCTGACCTATGTAATTGATAGGATATTTGCAGAGACAATGGTGTATGACTTTCAGAGTTAGGACATAAAAGATATTGTGGCTTCTACCTTGTCCTCTTTCTTGGATCAGTTGGTCTATGGAAAACCAGCTGCAAAAATATGAGACACTTAAGTGGCATTATGAAGAGTTGGTACAAAATGGTAAGGGACCGAGACCTCTCGCAGCCAGGACTGATTTGCTAAGCACATAAATGAGTCATCCTGGAAGTACATCTTCTAGCCCCAGGTAAGCATTCCAATGTCTGCAGCCCTAGATGACATTTGACTACAACCTCATAAAAGACCCTGACCTAGAACCATCCAGCTAGGCTGCTTCTGAATTCCTGACCCAGGAATTATTCTTGTTTTAAGCTGCTAAATTTTGGGGTATCTTGAACATACATACATACAGGTCAAGTAAGTTAAATGCCAGGTAGAATTTACGCCCACAAGCCCATGAGAGCATCCCTGACTTAGTCCCTCTACAAGATATGTATGTCCTCTCCTAATAAAATATACAAAAGACAAGGAAAGTCACATAAGATGATCACTTGTTTTTCCCTAACTCTAAGAAAAGTCTATGGTTCTATGGCTTTTGTGTTGGATATGGCAAAGGGAATTTGTACATGTATTTAATAAAACCAATTTTATTCTGTGTGACTTCAGAGATAAAAATGACAAGTGGGGCAACCCCATAGTGAAGCTAAGGGTGATGCCCCTAAGGTATCAGGTTCCCAATAGAATCCATGAGGCTGCAACTTTTATCCTAGACAAAATTTTTATGTGTAAAATTCCATATATGATACACATATATTTTTCTAGGATTGGACCCATAGTTGCTCCCCCACGTCCCCTCCTATATTCTCAGAGATCTATAAGAGTTGCTAGATAAGTGAGTCATGGATTTGTTGAGCTGCTGTCTCAATACTGAGGAAAATGCTCCACCTAGTTGCTCAGGTCATAAACCAAAAGTTGTCACCATGATTCTTTCCTTTCCCTACTCCCTACATCTAATGCATCAGCAACTCCTGTCCATTCTCCCTCCAAAAGTGTTTAATCAAATGTGCCAACGGGGAGGGAAGGAAAGTGAATGGAAGACCCCACATTTATAAACTGTTGCCAAAGTGTTTAAATAAAAAGAGAGTAGCAAATAAGAAAACAGGTTGGGAGGAAAGCATAGTGAGTAAACACAGGAGGCTGAGTTCCAAATGTCCTGCCACCATGAATCAGTATTCTGCAACTATGGATCTATCTAAAAGATAAAGACTTTTAAGTGATACAAGTGTTCACTGTTTGGCCTGAAATGTTCTATCTGTACCCTCTTATAGGGTGGCTGCTAACTATATATGGTTATTAATTTAACTGAAATTAAGTAAAAATAAAAACTTCGTTCCCTATTTATCATAAATAATATATTTCAAGTTCTCAAAAGCTACAAAATCCTTAATATTTTTTTATCATTGGCAGATTAGCAAAAGCGCATATTTCAAATATCAAATTCTTTTCATATTTTACATGTACTTTATGTTTGGTTAACTTTAAGTACACTTTTATTTCCTTAGTTCCTTTATGCTCTCTGAGCCCATTTCACGTGTTTCTATTTACTACTATCTCATTCTATAATAGTTACAAATATCTCATGACAGGTCAACTTTTCTAAAAGATAAAATTTTGGCAGCCTGAGATATGTTATTTATACTCAGAAAGTTCCTATTCAAGCTATTCCAAGTGGAAATATCTTTATTAAAAAACTATGTTTCAGGTGTTAGTGTTACTAACTGACACAGGAACAAAAAAGACCATTTTTCACAGAGAATCAAATGTACACTCTAAACTTACATTTAAATTGAAATCATAATCTACATTAGTGAAATAAAAATATAAAGTATAAAGGGAAGGACTCAATTTTCATTTTTCTCTTTATAATGTCTACTATGACTTTGACAATTTGGGGTGTATAATAATGAGGGGGGGTGACCCCTCCTCAGCAAAGCATTATTACCTTTCTTTTTTCATTTTTCTGAAGAAAAGGTGTGACACAAGACACCAAAGTGGCTTCACTCATTTCAAAAACATAACTGCAATTCAGATGCCAGTGAGCCAATCAAAAAACTAACAAAGTCGGAGGGCCTGTCAATGAGACCTTATATCTTATCTGCCAGCAGCAGAGAGATCTTAGGCACTCCGGGCTCAGGGGTAGAGCACATTTTAATTAGGGGTAGAGCACATTTTAATTAGGAGGGTTGGTTGTTCAGGGTAGGTAACTGAAGGCCGTGAGGACACAGGAAACATTTTCGCCTTTTGGGTTAAAAGATCTAATTTGGAACAAAGAATGAGAAAAGGAATACAAGTATCAACAGACAACTTCAGGCAAGGAACTGAACATTTGAAGAACATCTAGAAGAATGTTTCATATAACATTTCTCAACTTAAGATGATTTTACATTACTTTTGGAGGGGGAGAAATTCAGGTAAAAATTTTGACTCAATAGGAGAAAACATGTTTTGAATAAAAAGAAACAATTTCCTTGAAGTGATACTTAACGCCGCTCTGAGGAAAATAATGACTAAGCAGGCTTGACTGTAGGTATCTACATAGAAAACCAAAAGGAGCCAAAAGGAGGTAATGGGTATAGCACTGTACTTAAAAAAGACACCCACATTCTTTGGCTACCAAGTTGGTAATACCTAAAAATATATTTGCACACATGCATGCAGCACCTTCCCCACCCCACTTTGGGCTGGCTAGTGTTAAGGTAATGGGAGAAATGGAAAAATACGTGCACTGTAAGTGGGCAGTATAATCTGGGATAAGCTTTCCAGAAGGCAATTTGATATATATCAAAATCTTAAAAAATTTATTATCTTTTGACTTGGCAATTATACTTCTAAGCACTGAAATATAATACAAATGTCTAAGAATAAGAAATCAAGTTAAATAAATTATGGTACAGGCTTAGGATGCATAGTTATTTACCCCCATCCCTTGAATAGCAGGGCCCATTAAAAAAAAAAAAAAAAAAAGAAGGCATCTCTCTCTGCCCATTCATAAACAGACTAAAATATAAAATGATGTTACCGTTCATTATCTTTGGAATTGAGAATAAGGAAGACTTTTATTTTCTAAAATAACTATATATTATTTTTTAACAGAAAAAATCCCCATATTTTTAAAAGCTACATATTTTTAGAAATTCCATATATATTTGGGTTACGATAAAGAGACAACAGAAACGAAAGGGCTGGGAAAAGGAACACTTGAGAGCAATACCCTGACGATGATAAAACTAGCCAAGATATGGATACAGCTTTCCCAAAGCACACTGTGCACTGGCAAAGAGGTAAAAGATAATAGTACTTGGGGGGAGGGGATGAAAGGATGGTAACTATGATTTTAGAAAGTATTTGATTCATGGACTTAATTTGTCTAACATTTCAACTCTCAAAATGAGTAGAAACAAACAAACAATGGGATAAATTATTCTGGGTTTAATTCTGCCCAACTAGAAAGAACTGGCTGGTGATGTAGGTGGCAGGAATTCTGAAGTAATAGTATATAAAGGGAACCATGGGCCCTGGCTAAATCTGAGCCATGACCTCAGTAAAATGGATTTCAAAAAGTTCAGGGAATAATAGGTTTGATTTGAACAGCTATAGTCTTCAAAAGGAGCTCAAAACTGACAAGAAGTAGAAAATTAGAAAAAAACAAAACTCTGACCAAGCAATTGCAAATAATCTCAATGCAAAATAAAGGGAGAAGAACCAAAGAATTCAACTAAAAGGGTTTTCTCTGATGAGCTCATCATTTTAAATATAGGTAACTTTAAGAACAAGGGCACACATTCAAGGAAGAATAGAAAATAACAATGAGAACCTATAAAAACAGGTCAGATTTGATTTAAATAAACAGCATAAGGCATTCAAAGCAAGGTCAAAAAAATTAAACCCCCTGACCAGGTAAAAAGAGAAGACAGACCTTGTCCAACTCCTATCATGATTCCCTTTTCTGTTAGAAGGGTTTTCAACCTGGAAAGGATATAACAAAAATCCTAATAAACAAAATGCAGCCCAAGAAAGGTGAGGGCAATCTATACATTTTAAATGTCTTTAAATCCAGAATCTAAAGTCCAAGAAACAAATTCTAAAATGGATTACAGAAACTCACAGTGGACAAATAGCAGACATTAGAAATCTCCCTAAGTCTTAAAAAAAAAGTTTGAATTCCATTCTTGACAGTGATACCTTAAGGATGGAAAACTTTCTTAAAAAATTTTTTGACAACAACAAAGCATTTTATAAAGTTTTCCAAAACATCACTAAAATGAATATTGTAAGGTTGGTCTGTAGCTAAGTAAACAACAAGAGGGGCAAACAATCATTCAGAAATCCCCAGAAGAATAATCTCTAGTAAGTCTTGCTTTTAGTACCATTTAACTTATTTTATCAGTAATTTGAGAAAAGGCAAAAACATCTCTAAGGAGGCCCTGCCTTGTACTGTTTGATATGTTTTATTAGCTGCTTAACAGTGGCAAAAAAACTGTTATGTTTATCAAATGTGTAGGTGATATATAATTGTATAGAAAACCCAACAACGTGACACTTAGAACATACTAGGGATTAGGATCTGAAACCCTCACTAATATGGAAGGCAGTTAGCCATCATTAAAATTTGAGAACCTTTGTGTGTAACCCAAGAATAGGATCACTGAGAAGAAGAAAGTATAGGAGGACAAATTTCGGGGTGAAAAAAAGGATAAACTTTCTAACAGAATGAGATAAAGATGGAATGTGTTTATTTTTATAGTAATGAGCTTCCAGTTACTGATAAACAGAAGCATGGGATAGATGGCTTCTTCTTAGCAGACAGTAAGAACATGAATGGAAATCAGTGTTTTTTAAATTTAATAGCATAATCATTGCACTGAAGGAAACCTTACTCAGAAGATATATAAAGATAGAGAAAACTGCTCTAGCTGAAATTCTCTACCATATCTCACACTTAATTGACATGGCATTGGACTACATAATCTCTAAAGTAGTTTACATTTGAACAGTAAAACTATGATTTCTCAAGATTTATTTTTCTAAATAGTTTAGACGAATGGTCTCCCAAATGGAGTAAATGAGAGGATCTCATGGAGAAAATCAGGATTTACATATATAAAAACATGTATATGTTAAAATTATATATTATATATGCTAAGGTTATATACTAAAATTATATATTATACATATATAAAATTATACTTTATGGACTATTAAGAATAGTATCTATAATTTCAAAAGTTCCTCATCAGAGCCATGATCAACTATAATGCCTCCTGATACTGAGGTACTTTTTAAAAACAATTTAGAAAGAATATGAAAATTTTTGAGAGAAAAAAAATCATAATCCATACCCACTAATTTAACACAACTGTTTCAATTTTTGTATATTTTTATCTTGTCCCTATCCACATGCAAACATTCATTCTGGCAGTTACCAACATGGCACCTAAGATCTGGTGAAGATTTTTACAAATGTCTATAAGCTACATAACTGATTTTTTTGTGATTATATAAAGATGGAGATTTCATAATGTATCAAAACAATTTCTTCCTCTTGACCAGTCAGATCAGACTGGATTTCCTTTTTGTTATTATATAATTATTCCTATTTCTACCTCTGTACATGGTAGCTTTCTGTCTTCTGTTAGAAGTATCCCGAAGAATTCTGAAGTGGGATTAGTGAACTAAAAAATAAAAAGCAAGAACTATGATAGTTCTTGTTCTATATAGTAATGCCTTCCAACAGGTCTTAATCAATTCACTTGCAGTCCCTTTCTGAACTCCGAGCATAATACCAGCTAAGTACCTTGTACACATTACATCTTACTTCTTACAAGTCTATATAGTGGGTACTATTCCTGTTTTATGGATGAGGAAACTGAAGCCAAGAGAGACAACAAGAGCATATATATTTTAAGGTCTTATTAAAGAATATAACCCACACTACCAAATTCTTATTCAAAAAATATATATACTCATACATACATATTTATTTAAATATAGATAGCCATCAATGTCGCACGATCAAGTCCTTCATCTAGATCAGCATTTCCTGAGATATGTTTGGTAACATACTTGGTTCTCACTACTTTGGCCCCAAAGAAAACTTTTCCCCTGACCATAATGTGGTGTTTTGCCACTGACTCACATCGAGGGGCACTTAAAAAAGTATTCATATGAGGCTCATTATTACATTTACTGTTGGAATGGTAAAGGGAACTTCATTTAATCTATCTCTTACAGTAACAAATTTGAGGCCCCAAGGGAGAAATACTTCTCCAACAGCAGGCCCAGAAACATTTTGCTTCTCCTAAGCCATCAGGGTGCTAATCTAATGAACAATGGGAAATTTAAACATGTAACATTCCTTTATTTAGCCACTAGGAAGCTCAAAGCAGTATCTGATACCCTCTTTGGTAACTATCAAGATACTCAAGGCAGGCACTTTTCTCAACTAATTCTAAGTCTGTCCTTAGCCTCAGCCTACTTACTATTCCTCTATTAAATTCCTCATACTCTTATGTACTTCAACTTCAAAGTAAACTCTCAGGATCAGAGTCCAATCATTTTGTATATTTATGTCGAAATGTGATATAAATGGCTTTAAGAATATATATATAGCAATGAAATATTTTGGGGGGTCTGCTGTAACTTGTATTGAAGCCATATAAAAATCAGGTTATACTAGGCAATTTGCCCCCCCAAAAAAACCTACTTTAACTTGTTTAGTATCTCACACTAAAGAAATCATTTAAAATTACCCAAAACTCACCAATCATAATTGGTGCTATTGTATTTCTAACTTCATTTTTACTCATACTCTAAAGCAATTCTAATAAAACTCCTGGAATAAGCTCAACAAGTAATTGCATTAATTCAGGGTTAGGGGCTATTTCATGCTTGGAACAAACAATGTCATATAAAATCTAACTTGGGTTAGGAATTTATTAGGTTTATTAATAGCTCACATAAGCAATTCTATCTTCCTTCTAAATAAATTGGTCATAGTTTTAAAAATTCTTATATTTAGGGGCGCCTGGGTGGCTCAGTGGTTTAAGCCGCTGCCTTTGGCTCAGGTCATGATCTCAGGGTCCTGGGATCGAGTCCCATGTCCGGCTCTCTGCTCTGAAGGGAGCCTGCTTCCCTCTCACTCTCTCTGCCTGCCTCTCTGCCTACTTGTGATCTCTCTCTGTCAAATAAATAAATAAAATCTTAAAAAAAAAAAATTCTTATATTTAAAAAATTTAAACCACAATTCAGTACATTATTTTATTTTTACAACATTATTCTAGGAGAGCAATGCCACACATTTTACAAATCGAGAAAACTAGTAAGATATATTAAAACTAATAAAGTTCAAATGACTTTCTCAAAGTAGCATGTGCTGATGGAACTAGAACTAGAAAAGAAACCTTTCTTTCCAGACTTTTTCTGGAACGAATGTAGGCCAAGGACTAGAAATGTTTCTCAGCTTTATTAGCAATACTCTAAAAAACTTTTGCAAAGGAACAAACAACTGTGTGCCAGACAACAGGAGATGGATCATGACCTTATTGTGGAACTGCAAGAACTAATAATGAAAGATTTTATCTCCTGTAGCATCAATGCCCTTAGGCAAAAATATATCTGATCCAATTCAGTTCAATGTATTAGATGATTTAATGAAAATAGAGTCAGCTCCTGACATTTGCTTTTTAGAGGGGGATAAAAAAGGGTACCAAATTCTGAGCCCAATTGTGTTATTGTATTTCTTACTTAATTTAAACTGCATCCAGTGATTCTTTAAAGAACTTTTAAATTCATTCAAAAGTTGGATATTTTCAGAATAATTGCAATTCTCACTAAATAAGGCCCCATTAGCTGGCTAAGAGATCAGCAGTATACCAGAGCTCTAACCTGGGAGACCATGAAGGCATTTTTTTTTTAAAAGATAGACAAGATATAGTCATATTCTGATCTAAATCTTAAATGTATTTGCATTAGTTTTAGTTCTTTCAAATGCTCAAATTATACCAATTTGTATTTTATACTTGTTGAAAGTTTGCCTCTCCAGCATACATACTCAGAATGATGAAACTGAAGTAAAATATCTTCAATAATATTACATTTGTACAGACTGCTTTCTGCTATGGGCATCTCATCTAATTATATTTATCAAGAAATTATATAGAAAGCATGACTTTAAAGGTAACTAAGAGGACAGAATTTAACATTATAGGAAGATATTTATAATTTATATAAAGTATTTATGGGGTCCTTTTGTGCTTTTTTGGAAATAAAGCAACATTTTATTCACATTTATTCATTTGGCTGTGCTATGTTTCTGAAATTTGGAGGGTATTAAATGTTCACATACATCACATGAAATAAAATGGAGGTAATCATTATCTTCTTTAAAAAAAAAAAAGAATGTTTTTAGAGAAGACACTTATGTTCTCACCTGAGGCTGCTGTGGCATTTGTAGGGGTTGAAGCAGCTGCTTGAATCCGAGCATGAGGAGGAATAAGGATAGTAGCTAGAGGTGGATTACTGGACAGTTCTAAAGAAAAGGTAAGACACATATTAGAGCCCATTCTTAACTCTGTATATGAAACTACTTTTATTGGTAACAATAAACATAAAGTACATTAAAACACTGGCTTAAAAGAAAAAAAGACATGATAAACCTACATCTAAAACTGAATCAATGAGCTAATCATCAACTTACAGAGAAAGTCCACAGAAATGTTGTACATATAACTAAGGCACTATCTGCTAAAATTAGAATATGTCTGAGAATTAAAGGGAGCTTGGGGCACTAGACTGGCCAAAAGTTTGAGAATAAGCATATTACTAAGATATATTTCCATCTTTCATTAATTTAAATATACTGTGTGTCTATGTGTGTGTAGGCACCACTGCATGCATGGACCAACCTACCCAACTGCTAAAGCTTCACTGCTTTATTAAAAATAAGAATGCTTTCATTCCATTTTATTTTGCTTTCTAACTCAGTAAGATTGTTACTTTGAAATAGGCTTTTTACCAGCATGTGGAAGTTTCTATCAATTCTATACAGAGTGGCTTTCTTCAAAGAATCAAGTCCTATATATAAGTCTCAAGAAATAATTTACGATGATATTGGATCTAATGATGTAGACAGATAGCAAGGAGTGTGGTGAGCTTTTACATACAAGTCTCTGGTGTTAGCTTTAGGTAATGTGACTGTTCTCCTGGTCCTCCCAGGATAACTCTGTTAATTTTTGTAATTCGAGCATTTACCCCCAGTGGCTTTCATTTTCACTCTAGTAAGTGTTATAATTTGAAGGAATAATTACACAACCATACTAGCTACAGGAAGACATTATTCTCTGAGCTAAAGCATACATTTTGACAGTTCACAGACGTGGCATGGAATAAAAAAAATTAAATAGTATAATCTTAAAGTAAATTTGCATAACATAAAACTAAAAATTTTAAAGATTTTATTTTATTTTATTTATTTGACAGAGAGACAGCTAAAGAGGGAACACAAGCAGGGGGAGCAGGAGAGGGAGAAGCAGGCTTCCCATGGAGCAGGGAGCCTGACCGGGGCTTGATCACAGGACCCTGGGATCAGGATCTGAGCCAAAGGCAGACACTTAAGACCGAGCTACCTAGGCACCCCCGAATTACCCATTTTAAAGTGCACAGTTCAGTGGCATTTCATACATTCACAATGTTGTATAACCATCCAAAACCTCTGTCTAGTTTCAAAGCACTGTCATTACTCAAAAGGAAAACCTTTCAGCAGTCACTCCTGATTCATCCCTCCCCACCAGACCCTAGCAAAGAAAATAGTGTTTTAATACTATAGTTTAAAATGTTTTCTGAGGGTGCCTGGGTGGCTCAGTCAGTTGGGTGTCCAACTCCTGATTTCAAATCAGGTCATGATCTCATGGTTATGAGACTGAGCCCCACACTGGGCTCCACACACAGCACAGAGTCTGCTTCTCCTTCTCTCTCTGCTCCTCCTGCTCTCTCTCAAATAAATGAATAAAATCTTTAAAAACAAATTAAAAAAATAAAAATATTTTCTGTTGTAAAGCTCCATTACTGACTTATTCAAATTGGCCTCTAAATATCTAAAATTTGTACTAAATGATACCAGATTCTGATTAAAAAACAAAACAAAACAAAAAACAACCAGCAAGCTGATGCCAAGATTTGTGAAAGATGAATGGGAGCAAAAGCCTAAAACTGAAAGAAGACTCTTTCTGCTTAAGTGAGAAGATGGAAGACAGTTGGAAAACCACTATCCTACGGATCAGGTTTGAAGAGATGCTGTTTTCTCAAAATCAGCTTTAGTAGCTATATTTGTTGTCACTGAGGAATAGGAAGGTCCTAGGGTGTTTTATTTCACATTAGTCCTATTTCAACCTATAATCTTATACCTAGGAAAGCAAGAGAAATCCCTATTACCATGGCTGAGGACTCCTATGGTTCTAAAATAAAATTAATGGATGTGGTAGTTACTCTTCATTTCACCATCCCATTTACAATTAAAATCTGCTAAAAAGGCTTCTTTAAAATCCATCTATCCATCCATCCATCCATCCACCTATCAATACTGAGCAAGAAACAGTGTGTTTCATGTAGTACGTCTCAGGGCAGAGAAAAAGATAACTGTCTTTGATCAAGAGAAATTGAAAATGGAAGGACAAATAAGCTAGCAAGAAAGGCATTCAACCTATTCAGGATATGAGCACTTTTTTTTTTTAAGATTTTATTTATTCATTTGACAGAGAGAGAGAGATCACAAGAAGGCAGAGAGAGAGGGGGAAGCAGGCTCCCCGCTGAGCAAAGCACCCGATGCAGGACCCAATCCCAGGACTCTGAGATCACAACCCGAGCTGAAGGCATAGGCCCAACCCACCCAGCCACCCAGGCGTCCCTAGAATACGAGCACTTTTAAATTAGAAGATCTCTATGACCAAGTGCCCAACATTTAAAAGTTAATCTAAAAAAGGAAAAGATGACCAGAGATTTTAAGATAAGACATTCTGACAAAGCCACTTTTAAGATAATCTTTAAAATAAACTGAATATCGTCACATATGGCCCATGTTGCTCACTTTCTCCCATTCATTTACTCTCTTTTATCAGATCATCCGTCTTTCTATGTATCTGTTTGCCCAGTGGAGGGGGCATGGTGGTTTTATGTGACATTTTGTGGATGTCACACACAGGGGTAGGGCTTGAAAAGAAGCAACCTCTTTTTCTTTAGGGAGGAGACAGCCATTTTGGTTTTGGGTAGGGAGAGGGGGTAACTAATGAAAGGAAAGGAGAAAAGTGAAGAAAATAAGAGGCAAGAGAAGGAGAAGCTATGGATCCTGGAGGTTTTGCCATATCCAAAGACAAAGAGGAAAGTAAAGTCCACAAAATAACTAAAAGGACTAGATTCTTAATCTAGAGTCAATAAACAGCCCTTGGGTGAAGGGGAGGGCTTTTGCAAATTTGTTTGAATCTAACATTCTAAAATTTAAGAAATTCTAACCACCTCCCCAATCTCTACGACTCACTGTTCTTCTCTTCCTTAACTATAGGAATTCCTTGAGGTTCACTGTTTTCCATCAGCTTTCCTCTACTTCAGAGAGGTTGTTGTCATAACTTTTGCCTATATGAAAGAGGAAGCCTCCTTATACTTCTGCTATAGTCCTGTTCTCTACACTAGAGTCTGTCCTTTTGTGGGGACAGATTACAGGCACTTCTATGGGGCTGGCACAAAATGGTTGAAATGATTTTTTGCTCATGATAATTACTACTCACTCCCAGTCTCCCCATCTATCCATGACAGTGAGTAGTAAGGAAACTGAGACAATGTGGATACAAACTGCAGGGTGAGCATAAGAATGTAAAAAAGGATGGTATTTTAGAGGACAGAAACACCAGAGCAAAAGAACCTTTCAGGATCAGAGAGAGTGGGTGTATTCTTGAAGACAAAGAACAAGCAGTGTAGAAGAGACTGAAAATAAAAAGAAAGCTAAATTTTTAAAAGATTATTTATTTATTTATTGGACAGAGAGAGAGAGAGAGATCACAAGTAGACAGAGCAGCAGGCAGAGAGACGGGGGAGCAGGCTCCCCGCTGAGCAGAGAGCCCCATGCGGGGCTTGATCCCAGGACTCCAGGATCATGACCTGAGCCGAAGGCAGAGGCTTAACCCACTGAGCCACCCAGGCGCCCCTAAAAAGAAAGCTAATATTTATTGAATAAACATGTGCTAGGCTTGAGATTAGGGAGATAAGGGAACTATGAGGTTCATACTACTGAAGTAGGGCTAGCTTTGGAGAAGAGGTAGGAAGAATAAGACAGACCATGTTTTATCTCAGAGACATGGCTCAAAATAACATGGCAACAGGTTCAGAAGGTTTTAGAAAAGTTAACAAATGGTAAAAGTTTCTTTAACTAACTGCAGATGCCATAAAACTGTGCCATCAAAAACGACATAGTAGTTTATCAGGGAATATCAAGAATCTTTTGATAGCATATCAATTACATGATTCATAACTAAACATTTCAATGGACTATTTAAAGAAAAGCCAAATGAGTTTTAAAAGTTATCAATAAAACTAAACAGATATCAATCAACCAAAAGGCAGACCAAATTCATTGAACTGAATTTTGCTGCACCATTGTTTATAATGTAAATGAAAGAAGAAACATTCCCATGAAAAGATAAATTGAATGAATTTAACCATACTTGACTGCCTGATAAAACAATCTCTTAAAATATTAAAACAAAACATAAATTTAGTTGACAAAATCTTAAGTACTTGAAGTTTCTATTTTTCCATATATATGAGTCCTAAATTGAATGATAAGAGGTAGACAAGAAAACTTCCTGGTTTTTTCTGGGGGGATGGGGATAGAAACAGTGGGTCAGTGGCTATGCAGGGTATATGTTTGTTCAAACTGTGGATAGTGGGAAAGGTGAGGATAAATTTGAGAGAAGCAGTCAATGTGTTAACTAGAGGGAAGAAATCAATCCCTTTGTTTATGAGACCTTTTCTTACAGTGATGTAATAAAATACCAGTCATCAGGTAGAAAGTCATCTTCTTCATTAGCTTTGAAACTGACCCTGCAGATCTCTAGAAAGGAGTCCCTAAAGAGGCAGATTTACTCTTTCTTCTACAATTAGTTTGAGGTCTTCACTTGTGTTATCAGGCTTTCTATCTACATATGAAAATTGCCAGTGGCTCTCTATAAGTACTATTTCTCTACAAAAAGATTCAGACGATTTTCACAATGGCATGTCCCTTTTTTTTGAGCAGTAATTCAAAGGTTGGGATGTGCAACTTGATCTCACACATTACTGAATTCTAATGTTGCTTATCTGGATTTTTTTTTTTAAGATAAACAACCCTATCCTAATGGCGCCTCTCCTCTCCTAACAATTTCAAAGTGCCCAGAAAATCCCTGACCAAGTTTCTAACTAAATGCTAAAATTAAAAAAACTAAATTAATTAGATCAGACAAACAGTAAACAAGTAATTACAAGGCTCACTATTGTTTCTTGGTGATATTAACGATGTTTAATGTGATGACTACATAATTATCTACACAAATCCACAACTACTTTGCCTTGGAACTGCCCAAGAGGGAGCATCGCAATTTATACCAGTCACCCAAAAACGTCTGAATGCATTTGTATATGACATTTATAGAAGTGATGTATT
This sequence comes from Meles meles, assembly GCF_922984935.1. NCBI lineage: Eukaryota > Metazoa > Chordata > Mammalia > Carnivora > Mustelidae > Meles > Meles meles. The sequence continues at coordinate 96,615,346 of NC_060069.1, read as the reverse complement.
TTGAAAGTTATCTAGCAAAATGCTAGTATATTAAAAGTTCTGGTGATTAAAAGAATAGGCCTTAATAACCTAAAAACCTTACATTATTGTAAGAATATAAAAATCAATCCATTCTTGGTGAAGTATAATAAATGTAGCATTACTATGAATTATTTTATCTAGCTAATAACCTTTTGATGCATCTAAAAATAATAGTGCTAATATTTTCAATCCTGGGAAATTGAATTTGTGTTTTCTGTGATACTATGATTTTATATATCTCACCCCATTGTGGTGTTTAGTTCCCTCCCTCCCTTCCTTCCTCTTTCTGAAGTCAATTCATTTTTATAATCAGCATTTGATTATAAAATGCCTTTTTTTTTTTTTTTTAAAGGGAGGAAACTCAGAGATAGTACCTGGATCAAGCTCTAAAACTAGTTAAAGACTGAGAACTAGACTTTAGGTCTGACTTACCTCCTTTTGTATGCAATACTGCATATCTTTATTACCTTGGTTATACATCATATACTACCAGTGGTCTGGTCTTCCTGGAAGTCTATCTGTCCAGAGCACACACAGAACTTTAAGATACTAGTTTGTGATTGTTTGTTCCTACATCATTCCACATTCTTCCCAATAGTATGGTCAAAGAAACAGAGTGGACAAAATCATCCCAGGGAAAAATGACAATTAATTCTCATAAATAATTAACAATTTAGATCCTAAAATCTTGAATACAGTCAACATTTTTGTCATTAGTTCTTTAGGTACCGGAACTGAGAGACTTATCTGCCTCCTTTTAGTGTACTCAAGAATTTCCTTACATTCTCCCTGTAGTGTATTTCTATTGGTTTAGCATTTTATGACCTAGAAGAGTACAACTTGCTCACCTAGAAAATTTACTCTTCTAGATTACTTATGAAATATTAAAGAATAATTTTGATATTAACTCCCTTGATAAGTATGGACAACTCCACTTCTTATTTACCAAAATAATCCACTTGTTTAAAACAAAATTTCCTCAAGTCCATTGTTCTATAAAGGCCTTTTATAGTCATTTTCACTCAAAAGAACACACAAAAGGAAACAGGGATAGCCACATAAAAAGTTTACAGTTCAGCTTTAAAAAAAAAAAAAAAAAAGCAGAGGGGCACTGCAAATTAGAACAGTTTATGAGTTTCACTTTGTGATTTGATTCATATCCTATATATAAATCAAGAGTTTCTATTTTATGTAAATTTATCCTTGCTATTATAAATTATAAGTCTAAACCAAAAAACCCCAATTCAGGGTTTACAATAACTTGAGAGTAATATCAGAGGAATCATAACTTCAGGTCACTGAAATACTGTAGCTATTTAATTAATTAATTGATTTTAAAGGATTTATTTGTTTGAGAGAGAGACAGAGAGACAGAACATGAGTGGGAGGAGCAGAAGAAGAAGAAGAAGAGAGAGAGAGAAAATCTCAAGCAGACTCCACACTAAGCGTGGAGTCTGATGTAGAGCTTGATCTCATGACCCTGAGATCATGACCTGGGCCAAAATCAAGAGTTAGATGCTCAAGCCACTGCGCCTCTCAGGTGCCCCCACTGTGGCCATTTTAGTTGTAGCTGAGGATGAGGCAGGCTGAAAGAAAATGCTCAGGACATAGAAAGGCAGATAAGAATGTGGCTGACCATATTTATGTGTATCACTATTCAATAACGGGAAAATTGGTTTAAAATTCATTGCTACAAAGATCATGGAACCTCCTAATGATGACAAATAATGATTTACAGTAACTTAAAAAGTTTTTAATTCCATACAATAAGTTTTATAAATAAGTAATCTACTGCTTTCAAATGAAGGAAGTATAACCCTTTGATGAACTGGGATTCTAGAACCCTTGCTTTTATTGCTCACCCCCAACTTATTCCCAATTTCATTTTCATCACTTCCTATTCTGTAACATACACTTACACTCTTTTAAAATTCTCTCTGATCCTTTTCCTACATTTTATTTTAAGATTTTATTTATTTATTTGAGAGAGAGAGAGAGAGACAGCACAAGTTGGAGGGGCAGAGGGAGAGGGGAGAAAGAATCTCAAGCAGGCTCCATGCTAAGCATGGAGCCTAACTTAGGGCTGGATCCCAGGACCCTGAGATCATGACCTGAGCTGAAATCAAGAGTCAGATGTGGAACCAACTGCACCACCCAGGAACCCCTTTTTTCCCTATTTTTTTGTTTTCTCTATTTTTGTCCTTTTTTCCATTTGCTTTGTGGAAGCTCTTTACTATTTCATCTGCTTTCCTCATGTGCAGATACTCTTGCCCTTTACCCCAAGACAGCCAATTTGCCCGAGTTTGCATGGTGTTCTCTGGCAGCCCCATATATCCTATGTTAACTTTCATTAGAGAGTTAAATAGGCCCAGCCAATAAGCCATCACTCCTCTATATCTCCCCACAAAGCTACCAATCTCTCAGATAACCCAGCTAAGTAGTAAAACAGTAAACTCTTTAAACTAAATCATACTAATGTTTTGATAATCTTTACTCACCTTTGCTCAACCCCCAACTTGTCCTGCCCTTGGGGGGACAACGTTTGCTAAAATAACGTTACTTGGTAAAATTTCATACAAATTAGGTAAAAAACTGGTATTGGGAATGTGTAGTGGGATTAACTGGAAACTCACATTTAAACACAGAAAGCAACCTATTTCCCAATATATTCCAGTAGTGGAATAGGCAAGGAATTGGTGAATAAAGAAAATAATGATCCCTGTTGGAATTTACTGATTCCACCTGCTTCTTAAGGTCTGATTCAGTTCATGTCCCATCTCTGAGATCCAGTGACTGAAGGAAAAGAGGATGTGCCAAAGTATGTCTAGGTTTCCAATGTCTAGATGCAGAGTGTATTAGTCAGGGGGTCCCAGAACACTGAAGCCCCAGCGGCAGAAAAATGAGACATCTGATAATCTGACTTGTGGATCCAGAAGGTCAAAAGGATCTCCAAGGTTTCTGTTCCGTATCTGTTCATTCTCTTTTCCTCCTCTAGCTGATCACAGAAATACTTGTTTTAATTATATGGGTATAATATTATTATTTATAACTAATTACTCATGGCACAGTAGTAAACATCAAAGTGCAGTTAACTTTGTTAAGCTTTACTTCAATACAACTCTGTGTTTTACTCAAGTGTTTAATCTTCATGGTTCTAGTCAAAGAGTAGGTTTACCTTACTAATTAAAACAACACCAGGGGTGCCTGGATGGCTCAGTCAGTTAGGCATCTGCCTTTGGTTCAGGGCACGATCCCAGGGTCCTGGGGTCAAGCATCCTGTCCGGCTCCCTGCTCAGCGGGGAGCCTACTTCTCCCTCTCCTCCCAGCTTCTGCTGTTTCATTATCTCTGTCTCTCTATTTATTTATTTGACAGACAAGAGATCACAAGTAGGCAGAGAGGCAGGCAGAGAGAGAGAGAGGAGGAAGCAGGCTCCCCGCCAAGCAGAGTGCCTGATGCGATGCGGGGCTCGATCCCAGGACCCTGGGATGATGACCTGAGCCAAAGGCAGAGGCTTTAACCCACTGAGCCACCAGGCACCCCTCTGTCTCTCTCTTTAAAACAAAAAACAAAAACAAACAAAAAAAAAACCCAACACTAACAGCACCTAGAAGGAACACTAGAAATGTTCTAATAAATATTTGGTGCATGAATCAATACTATGTTTACTTAAAAGTGGCATATGTCACTCAAACATTCATTGAGCACCTACTACATGCAGACAGTGAATTATCTTTATTTCATTCTGGGGGAATTAGTACAGACCATGAAAATTTGTGAGGATGGGGGAGTGTTTACAGCAGAACTTCAATAACACCCTCCCACCCCTAGAGTTTTCTATCTCTGGACTCTCTCTAGCTATTCAACCAACTGGGTGATTGATTCTCCTTTTTTCAAGCTCTTGTATTACCCCATTTTATTCTGATCATTCATTAACTGCCATTAAATAATACGTGCTTTGAATCGCATCTGCACAACAGTTACAACTTTGCCTTGGTAAACAAGATCATCATTTGGAAGCATTGATCCAAAATCATAATACAGAGGATCAAATATAACAACATCAAATATCACTTCTTTCCCGGACAGCTGTGTCCTTACACAGAAATACTGTTCAAGTGTAATACTGATGTAGAAGGAAAGGGAGAAAAGTACTACAGGAGATTATAGCTCAGTTTCAGAATAGCTGCGAGGATAGGGCATATTAATACTTAAAGAAGAAGGGTCATATCTTAAAATGATGGTACTTTCATTTAATACATTTAGTTTTATGGAAAACAATTTCAAGGACATATTTACAGAGTTCATTTGGATAAACACAAAGACTCATGTACATCCTTTTAACTAATATGCAGAGTCACAGAAACACTTGGAGCTATAGAGATTGCATACTACATCTACACACACCACATCCAAATATACACACATTCTTTAAATCCTCAAAGATACATATGGAAATTCAGACATACAGAGAACCATAGTTATGTTTGATATTCTGGGAAATATAACGATTTGAAATGTCAAAATAAAACAATCTTCATACCTTTTAAAAAACTTCCATATATCAGACATGTATGAATAAAGCTCAAACCAAATATTCTTCTTCAAATTGAGCCTTTACTTTAAAGCCATGTGTCACAGCTGAACTTAATAAAAACTTTAGAGACTTTTAAGGATTAGCTGATTCTATTAGTTTACAATATGAAAACTGCCCATTCATAAAACTCTTTGTAATATTTTCAAGACCATATTCTAAAATCTAAGCCAATTTATTTTCATGTCTGTTTGTCTTGTGAGTGTTAATTTATTAGAGAATAGGAAAATAGCATTTACCAGGTCGATTCATTATATTGCAATAAACTCAGGACCACAATGCACAATAAAAATACCATTTCACACCCACTAGGATGCTTATTTTAAAAAGAAAAAGAAGAGGAGGAGGAAAATAAGTATTGGCAAGGATATGAAGAAATTGGAACTCGTGTACCTTGCTGGTGAGAATGTAAAACATACAACTCTACTGTGGAAAATAGATTGGCAGTTCCTCAAAAAATTAAACATAGAATTACCACATGACTCAGCAATACCCAAAAGAATTCAAATGAAGTATTCAAACAAATATACTTGTACACAAATGGTCTTAGCAACACTACTCACAATAGTCAAAAGGTAGAAATGAACCAAATATCCATCAACAGATGACAGACAAACAAAAATGTGGTGTATCCATGGACTGAATGGTTGTGTCTCCCTAAAATTCATATGCTTACGTCCTACTCCCCAGTGTAACAGTATTTGGAAATTGGGCCTTTAAGAGGCAATTAAGGTCATGAAGGTAGAACCCCCATGAATGGGATTAGTGGCCCTGTAAGAGACACAAGAGAGGTAATCTCTTTCTACCATAAAGACACAGTAAGAAAGCAGCCCTTTGCAAACCAGGAAGTAGGCCCTCATCAGATACCAACTTTACTAGCACCTTGATCTTGAACTTGCCAGCCTCCAGAACTCTGAGTTACACAGAATGTAATAAATGTTTGTTGTAATAAATGTTTGTGTAATAAATGTTTGTTGTTTAAGCCACATAGTCTCTCGTGTTTTGTTATAGCCGCCTGTACTGATCAAGACATAATACAGTGGAATATTATTCAGTCATAAAAAGGAATAAAATACTAATACACTACTACGACATGGATGAACCTTGAAAACATTATGCAAAGTGAAGAAGCCATATACACAAGGTCACATAATATATTATTTCATTTATATAAAATATCCAGAATAGGTTAAGTTCAGAAGCAGGAAGCACATTGGTGGTTGCCAGGGATTGGAGGAGTTAAAGGGGACTGACTGCTTAAAGGGTATGGAGTTTTCTTTAGAAGCAATGAAAATGTTCTGGAACTTGATTGAGGTGGTAGTTGTACAAACTGTGAATATACTAAATAAACTGAATTGTTTACTTTAAAATGGCTCATCTTATGTCATATGAATATTCTGTTTTCAAAAAAGCTTAGAAATTCATAGAAAAACAAATTTCATTGTTTTAAAATTTTATTTTCTTTAGTAATAATGAAAAATTATCAACCAGTGACTAAAGAATCAAATGTAGTTATTTAAAAAATGGTACATACGAACAATGAAACAGAATCCTGGATTTTTAAATCTGATTAAATAAAATGCTTAAATAATATCTCAATTTTGATCAACACATATAGGTGCATTATAGAGTATGTACCTAATATGTCTGAATATAAGAAAAACTATTCTCCAAAATGTATCCATCATAAATATCTATTGTGTCTAGAGTTCTACCAAGTTGCTTATTTGATAAAAGACTTCTTTGATCCATGTATTTTGGGAAAAAAAAAAAAAAAAAAGTTCTTATCAGAGAAGATATTTAGTGGGAATAAAACCCCAACCAGGCTGATTTGGGAAACTCTTAAGTTCACTTGACAGAACTTGTTAAAAAAAAAGAGAGAGACAAATTTAACATTAACTTAGTAGTTTTTGATGTCAAGATTCCACAGCTGCAAGTGCTGCATGTCACTGTACACAGAGCATTTTAGAGACCACTTTAAAAAGCAACTGAGCAGACAGTTAAATGTACAGATAATAAACAGATATATACAGTACAAAAACAAAATAAAAAAACTTGTGAAAACTGATACTTGTAGAATTTTCAGTAGCGGCCTCATACAGAGTCAAAAACTGCTTCATATAACAAAATTAATGATAGTTCAAAATGTAGCTCTACTGATGACAAAGATACAGATGTAAAAGACGCATATATAAAGTATTAATAGGGGCGCCTGGGTGGCTTAGTTGGTTAAAGCAGCTGTCTTTGGCTCAGATCATGATCCCAGGGTCCTGGAATCAAGCCCTGCCTTGGGCTCCCTGCTCAGCGGGGAGCTTGCTTCTCCCTCTCCCTGCCTGCTGCTCTGCCTACTTGTTTTATCTCTGTTAAATAAATAAATAAAATCTTTTTTTCTTTTTTAAGTATTAATGAAATTGTTTTATGAAATTTGAGAAGTAAAAAGGTAAAGTTCCTGAATAAATTTAATTTTATACAATGCATAATTTTAAATACATTTGAGTTAACTAAAAGAAACCTTTTTGGGAAATTCTTTTTTTTTTTTTTTAAGATTTTATTTTTATTTATTTGACAGAGAGAGATCACAAGTAGGCAGAGAGAGAGAGAGGAGGAAGCAGGCTTCCAGCCGAGCAGAGAGCCCGATGGGGGACTCAATACCAGGACCCCGAGATCATGACCTGAGCCGAAGGCAGAGGCTTTTTTTTGGATATTCTTAATGGGAGAGTAGAGTATCACTTTATACCCAAGGATTATCAGCATATGCATTAGAGAAAAGACTGAGAAGAACTACACCATAAAATCTTAATTTGGATGCTAAAAGTGATTATTTGGGGACTGTGATTTTAATTTTCTCTATACTTCTTTTGCATTTTCAACATTATCCTCAATATATATGTACTACTCTTAATTAAAACAAAGCTGTAAAAATTGAAAATAAAACTTACTTTCTTAATGACACAAAATCATAGAATCTTTGCTCTAGAAGAGTCTATCCTATAGCCAAACTGTAATAATCTTATCTATAACTTTTAACATCATCCAGCTTTTTCCTGATATAAAATTTGGTATTTTAGGAAACAAACCTGTTCCACTGTTAAATAAGTGCAAACTTCACTGATTCATCAGTAATTTTATTTAGTCTCTATCTATGCCAGGGGCCAAGGTTTGCAGAATAAATTCAAATATGTACTGTTCTCTAATTTTCTGCTACTACTGTTTTCCATTTTATAATGAGGAGAAAGAATACAGGTCTATACCTTTCTTTAGAAGATAACCTATAAGGTATTTTAGACCCTTGTCAAAAGTTCCTTAAGTCTTCATTTTTCCAGGATCTATTGTCTATTCTGTTCCTTTGTATACCCTACCCGCCATTCATTAACATCTTATAATGGCATAGCCAGAACTTAAAACAACATTCCAAATGATTTCTGATCTGACCTAAGTAGTCAGAATTAATCCCCGAATATCTGAAATTTTTTCTTTATGAATGTAGTTTAAGACCACATCAGCACTGCTAGTAGTTACATGTTATTGACTGCTTCAGATTATACTTAATGGAATCATCCAAGTCTCTTTTACTAGCAACTCACATCTTCTAAATCTACTGCTTAAGCAATGCATTTTCCCACTTTGAATTTTAGAAAAGTTAAATATGGAAGGAAAATTCATCCTAGAATAAAGGAAATACATCTATTTCTTGGTCACAGAAAGCTCTCCATCTCCCTTTTATATTTCTAGCTTGACTAAGCTGCCTAATCAATCAATTGACTATTGCTTATTTTATCTATAGTAAATGGTACACTTTTAATGTTCCATTTATAGAGAAAATCACTACATCAAAGCAGTGCAGTTGATTAAATGAATCACTTAGGGTCTTAGAGAGGAAAGAAAAGTGAACACAAAAGTGATTAAGAAATAATGACTCTTCTGGTCTAGAAACCACCAGTACACAAACTCTGTTTTTCCTTTCAACATTTCTCAGTAGCATCAATGGTGCCAAGCCCCAGAAGGCAAGATAATTTCTCTATCTACATCCCTTATATAATTTCTAAGAAAGAGAGTTCTAGAATTCCAGTATTCCTTCTGTTTATAAGATATCTGACTTTATACAAATATAGCCACAAATTTATTTCCAGTTTTAAAAAAAATCTGATATAAATCCTTGGGAAGCAAGAAGTATGTTGTTCAAAACCATACAAGTAGTAGCCTAATAACTGGTTAAAAGGATATTTCCTACCTGTATAAGTAATTAATATGCCCATTTTAGTCCTACACAGATTTCAACTAAAAGAATATCACTTCACATATGTAGCTTCCTCAGAAATGGTTAAAAACAGGGGCACCTGGGTGGCTCAGTGGGTTAAGCCTCTGCCTTCGGCTCAGGTCACGATCTCAGGGTCCTGGTATCGAGCCCCGCATGGGGCTCTCTGCTCAGCAGGGAGCCTGCTTCCCCCTCTCACTGCCTGCCTCTCTGCCTACTTGTGATCTGTCAAATAAATAAATAAATAAATAAAGTCTTAAAAAAAAAAAAGAAATGATAAAAAACAGAACTAAGAATTTGGAATTACCTTGAGTGGTGAAGTTGAAGAGTGCAGGTGTGTCTCGCCCATTTGGTAGTTTGACATTTGGGTCCCTTAACTCGTCAAAAAATGAATGTGCACAAGCTTCCAGTGGTGTCAATCGGGCAGTTGGTGTATACTCCAGCAGACGGCTACACAGTGCAATTGCCTCTGGTGGAGTCCGGGGTCGGAAGACCTGCAGCACAAAAAAGGGCAAAGAACAATTAATGCTTTATTTTAAGAATTGTAGCAAATTATCCTTTGAGTATGAGTTAATTCCCACCACATACAACATGGTTGCATTTGTGAAAGGAACCTTCTAGAATGAAAAGAGTTAACTGCATATAATGTTCACACTGGGGTGAACAGCTCATTACAAACTATAGGAGAAAAGAGAAAAAACTAGGGGAAATTTTAAAAAAATCTACATTTGTTCATCATAAAGCAGTACACTTAAATATGTACACAAAATACAGTATGATAGAAAAGAGCTGGGTTCTGGAGGCAAGTACAACTAGAAGAATATTAAAATTTTCTAAAAGTTTTGACTACTGTGGCAGTTGCCTCTTGTGTGATTTTTGCAGAACAATTGTCAGTAATGGACAGCACTACTTAAATCTGGCCATCAATATTTTCTGAAAAAGGAAAGCTATTTAGCTTAGGTCTAGAAATGCTAATGATTTGGTATTAGCTCTTCAATAAACAGCATCTATCTGATTTGAAGAAATTCTTGAATAATCAGAGTTAAAACTGTTTTCTCAAAGAATAGCTGTATGTATTACATACAGCTTACATGGCCAGATTACCCTCATTTGAATGAATATTCTCGGGTCTTAATTAGGGAGAAAGAAATGTACTTTTCGTTAGTACATTTCATTAAGAGCCATTATGTCAGAAAAAGTCAACTGAAGGCTGTGTTTAAGCAAAAAGCAAATAAATTAGCTTCTAAAAAAACCCAGAAAGTTTTCTACACATCTATGTCTTAAAACTCCAAACTGATATATAAAACTATGAAAATAACTTTGTTTTACATTATGGACAGTTGAAGAATAAAAGCAGAAAGGGGACAACAGAAATAAAAACAAGTAGATGGACAGGAAGCCTCTGAAACTAAAGAAAAATGAAATATATATCCCTTGATGGGGGAAAACAATCAAACAGATGATGTGGTAGTGGTAGTAGACAGACATATAAAGAGAGGCAGACATATATAAAGGGAGGGAAATAGTGAGGGAAGGGCATGTAGATTGTGAGGAGGGTAGAGGAGCCTGGGAGTAAGGTTTCCTAATGAGAATGGCTCATGTAACATCTGACTATCCCTTAGGCTGAAGGTAGCAGAACTAGTTACAACTATAGAGCTTACTTTTCAAGAGACTATATAAGAGTACTTTCTAAAGTGAAAACCTTCTTTTTCTTTTGTTTTTACACAAAGTTTATTACTCATATTTTCCATGGAAATTGAGAAATTGGTTTGAGTAGGATCCTAGGAATTTATTTCTGAACATCAAAGAACTTATTTGACTATATTAGAAAACCCTCTTTACGGTCAAAAATTGCTTTATCTTTATTCTTTTGAGTGATCTGACTCACCTCAGTCAAGGAAACCTTAAAGGTATTGTATTATTTGAAATGTTTACATCTTCCACTGTTCTTGGTGATTTTTCCCTCTCTTGCTTCCTAGCCAGGTCCATATAATCAAATCCCGAATGTAAAAGAAAATAATCAGTGGGAAAACTCTGAAAATTTTTCACAAAAATATTAAGCATTACTGACATTTTATCCCAGAGAGCTATTTGTATTTATTTCACAGCACGTGGATTTATTTTGCTAGCTAGTCTAAGGGAAGATGCTTTTGCACCAATATGGGACTGTATAAGTAGAATTAAAAGTACCACCAAAAATAGAAATATCTCCTGCCAACATTCAAATGTAGGGTAGCTGAACAGTGAATGTATTTTAAGTGAAGAAATTTCATGTTACATTAATGAGGATTTTGCATTAAAGTTATTAATAAACTAGTATTGTAAACTTATCTCTAATTATTAAAAAAAATCATCCACATTCATTTGGTATCTTACTGGCTACAAGCAACCATCCATGTTGGTACTAAGACACCTATTAGTCAATTTTGCCAGGGAATCCTAACTCATGGAATCAAAGAGTTAAAAACAATAAAGAAAAATTCATTCTAAGAGGTCACATTAATATCAAGACTTAATATCCCTTTAAAAAGAATCCATTATTATTTTAAACCCTTTGAGAAATTTCTGATGAGCGAAGCCTTGGTTGGCTTGGTATGGATAAAGGTTAAGTGGGAAATTATGGGGAGTCAAAGCCCAGTGTCTCCCAAAGTTCAGATCTGTGACCATAATATAAGGTGTGGAAGCATGCAACTTCAAAAAATTTCAGGCCAAACTAGAAAATAGCTCTTCTGAATTATCTTTGTGTTTGAAGAGAAGGAAACCAGTAACAACTGAAATATGGCTTTTAATAATGAAGCTTCTAATGCCATTTTATTCCTTACTCATTTAAATTGTTTAACACTCAGGACCTTTAGTTCTATGCATCTTTGTTAATATTTATTCTTATAAAAATAATTTTTAAACCCCACAGTTCCTAAACTTCAGTGTAGATGTAAATAAATCACTCAGGAGACTGACAATCTAAATATACCATAAGTAAAACCTATCTCACACAGTGGAAGGGAAAAAAAAAAAAATCACAGCTATCCTACATTGTTTTTACTTTTACATTTCTAGAATGAATAATGGTTTGCCCTTTCTTAAAAAAAGTTTTCCCCCTAGTTTTATAGACCTGCCCTGAAATTTTGGGGAAAAAAAAAAATTAAGTACATACCCGCACTCCTGAGGTGAAATGTCCTGTTCCTGACGAATCCTAAAGATGATAATGCAGTGAAATAATCCAAACAGGGGAAGTCAATCCAAAAGAGAATAGTCCAGCAAGGAAAAATATATCCAGTGTTATAAGAAATCCATGGTGTGGGGGGGGACATAGAAAATGTTTATACAGTTATAAACTTTAAACATCAGTCTCCACAGTAGCAAGTCCAAGTTTTAAAAATTATTTCACCACAGTGTATGCAAAAAAATTTGATTGCGCAATGGTGAGGCACAATAAAGAAACATTTTAATTTTATTATGTTCCAATGCCAGTGCGTTTATTAAAAAAATACAAAACCAAAAAAAGTTAAAATCAAAATTAAATCTAGAAGTAAACTTCCCAAAGTAAAGTGTTTGGTCTTCTACGACCTGGATTCATCATCCATTGACATGGCTGGGAGGGGGTATATTAGCCTGCTTTTAAAGACATCAGTTCCCAATATGCTAATTTTTATCTATTAATGTATTCCAGTTAGACAGTATAAACATTTTTTGCTTAATTATTAGTGATGAGAGGAAAGTAATAAATAGATTTAATTTATATTACTACAGATTTCAAGCCAGATATTTTCAATTTGTGTGAGCTAAGAAGGATCAGGCCACCGCGGATTATTCTCCATTTTGGATTGACTTCCCTGCTAAAAGATGTTTGCTGACATTCTCATTATTTTAGGATTCTTCAGGCAATTGACATATCACCTCAGGAGTGCGGGTATAACTTACTTTTTCTATTGTGGGCTTTGCCCCCTCATACCCTTGCACCCATTACTTAGTTAAAATAAATATAGAACATTCTTTCCTTTTTGGAAAAACTCACTGAAAAAAAAAATCCTACATCTTTGAGCACTACAAATTCAACACAGTTCCATGTGCAGTTATGCCCAATTCACCCACCAAAAGCTAAACAAAAAATAGATACAATAAACAATACAACTAAGGGACAGTCACAGTTATAGGTGACATGCATAGTAATGTACACCAACACCTAGGCACAACGGAGCCAAATATGCAAGGGAGGTAGTAGGATCTATTATGTCTAGGTATTGAGAACAAAAAAATGGCAGAACTCACCAGTAGCTGTGAATTCCCTTGGCTATTCTAAGAGAATTTAACATTCTTTTAGGATAGTTTCCAGTGGGGGAATTAATATTGTGCAAAAATAAATAATCCGCGGATTACTTTTAGTCTGCAGACTAAAATTTAGTACACGGATTAAAATCCGGCCCATCAGAATTAAAATCTCTCATGAACTAAAACACAATCAGGTGGACAAAAATAGAAAGCGAGACTAAAAAAACTGAGAGCACAAAGTAAGACTCAACTGGGCCAACTAACAGTTAGTGCGCAGACTAAATATGGCCAGCCAAGTATGTTAGCAAGGCCATGAAGAGCCCAAAACACCCTCTGTAAAAACTAAAAACAAAAGTAAATAAATAAAAATAAACAGAACAAAGCAAAAAATAAATAAATAAACAAAAGAAAGGAAGAGAACAGAAAGGAAAAATTGAAAAGAACCAAAACACTGACATGAACTTTTAACCGATTCAAATACTACCTCACCTGTGCAGCAACTCATTTTCTTATATTGAAACAACTGTCACCACAAATACTAGTCCATAAAAGAAACTAACAGAAACAATTCATTTTTCAAAAAGAAAGTCTCTATGGTATTGAACAAATGCAAATGCGTCCTTCAATGAAGAATTATTCAAAATAAATTTCCATTTGGATAACTCAGAAATGACGGAGGCAATTTTCCCCTTACATGGCCTAGAATAGACTTTAACTATCAAATATCAAATTTCAATCTGGAGCTAACTGTTAGGACTGAATCTTAAGCCTTTTAAAATTACCATTTATAAAAGCAGTCACATATATGATATCAAGGCCTATAGTTGATTGTCACAGCATCAGCTCTCAACAATTCTACTGTATTAAACAGCCAACCAGAGCAATGTAGAAATGCCTATGGGCAACAATAATCTACGCAGAACACAGAATAAGTGCTGTGCCTGTTCCGAACAGCTCCTTCTCCCTAGATTTCACTGTGATAAATGTACAACCCAGACATGTTCTCTGGTTTTACACAAAACACACAAGCACCCAATGTTAAAAACTGATAAACCATGAACTCCTAAGGAGCAACCCCAGTGCTGGCTCTCAAGTAATCTATTAATCAACTAAAATTATTTGCAATTTGGAGATCTAATAAGGATTAAAAGTGAGATGATGCCATGGATTTGTTGAATAGTTATGTTAATTACCCAGATTAAGTAGCTACAGAAAGAACTTCTTAAGTCTACTAAAGAGCTGATATATGGTACATAATTCATAAGAAGCAAACATCCCTTCCTTAGCCACAACAGAGCCAGCATTCAATAAATTTCACCTGTACTTATTAAAAGGCTTATTGAGTTTTTCTGAGCTCTATTACACATAAATAATACATGTGTTGATATCAACATTTAACTATGCAATGTAATTTTTTCCTATGACTTCATTCACTGATAAAACAGTACTGCAGGCTTACATAAAGGTATGATTTACCAAATGTCCACTTACTCAATTTAATCTCTTATGGTCAGACTGACCTTCTTAGGAAAGTAGAACATTTTCTTTCACCCACACCTCCTCATCTTAAGGGACAGTCTCCTGGGCTACAACAATTCCTGACCTTACCAACATCTAAGCAAATTTAAATCCTCTTTCAACAGACCACCCCACCTAGTCCTTCTTCACCTTTAAGGAGGCTTCCTTTTTAACTCCACCACCCCCGCTGGAGATCTGACTTATACCTACAGCATGTGAAACACTTTTGAACACCTACAGCACACAGTCAAGTATATCGTTATATGTTATATTACTGAATACTTGCTTCAACTAAGTCAGTTACATCACCTGTAAGCTTTTCAAAAACAAGGGCTATATATTTTACTACTTCTGCATCCTTTATAGTATCTGAGTATCTGGCACAGTGCTAGGTACATAGGAGATACGGGTTTTAAGAAACAAATGATATATTAAAAGCAGACTTTCGCTTTCTTTTTTAATCCACCTCCAATCCTATCCCTCTGCTCCCCACAAGTGATCTGGAAACTTATGCCTTAGCATTCTTTTTTACATTATTTCTCTTACATGGGGATTAGCCACCCTAGTGGCTAGATTTTAAAGTGCATAGTTTCCAGCAAAGAAATGGGGAGTGTAGCCAGTACAACTAGAAAAGTGAGGAAATCTACTCACATAGGAAAATGTTAGACAAGGAAAAGTGATTATTCTAACACTAATAAAGATGTAGGTGGAAAATTCAGTAGAGAATATAGTGTATTTAATGAGACAAGTGATAATGGATTATTAGAATGTTCAGGGCAGAGGTATGTTAAGTAATAATATAGAAACCAATTTACCTAAGCAGTAAAACAAAATAGATGAGTACAATTTTAGGAACCAGTAGAAGTCCCAACATAGTTTTAAAAAGAAGTCTGACAATTTTTGTTTTGTGCTCTCTCGACCCCTCCGAAGGCATTTTTATTTAAAAAAAAGTTTTTAAAGACTTATTTATTTGAGAGAAAGAGAATCTTCAAGCAGATTCCCTGCTGAGCATGGAGCCCAATGCAGGGCTCTATCTTACAACCCATGAGATCACCAAGATCAACCGACTGAGCCACCCAGCTGCCCTGAAGGCATTTTTAAAACTATAAATATGTATAATTGAAGCAGAAAGTTTACCAAGTGAAAAATCTGTACTCAAAGGCTCAGAAAAAAAGGTAAGATTATAAAGAAAGTCTTAAAAAATTAGTAGGAAAAAATATGTAAGTATAGCAGAGTTTTATGTTTAGTTTTAAACACAGAGAATAATAAACATAACCTGTCCAGTCTAGTCTGGTACCTTAACAACTGAAATGACCTCAACCTCAATTTTCTAATTTCTCTTAGCTAGTTGTAAATAGTACTAAATTCATTCATTTTCAAGTATGTGGACAGTGTTCCAAGAAATTGTTATGTAAGGACTGGCTTGTGGATACTAGTTTCTAGGATACTTAATGTGGATACTTAAATAATAATCCATGGTTTCACATATCCCATAGACATTTAGCTATTAAATAAACTTATTGTGTGTGTCAAAAACTTAGTAACAAACATTCTGAAGTAAATGATATCTAACCCATTATTACCACTATGAAAAAGAAATTAGGAAATGCTTATAATACATGTGGCATGACTTGGAACGTATTATAAGAGTTATCTGGTGGGAATTAATCATGGAGTGCTCAGATAATAAGAAAATATTTCATGGGAGAACTAAGATTTGAGGTCTTGAGAAAAGGTTAAAATTTGGTAAGCAGAGAAGAAGACCATTTTAAGTGTGAAAAGAAGACATTAGTAAAAGAGATAGAAACATATATTGCTTCTCTGGGGAACAATCAAAGGTTAGGAAGGTTAGGAACAGGACAAGAATAAACCTCCTGGGTTCCTCAAAAAACTGAAAATAGAGCTACCCTATGACCCAGCGATTATCTATACTGGGTATAGAGCCTAAAGATACAAACATGGTGCTCCAAAGGGGCACGTGCACCCGAATGTTTACAGCAGCAATGTCCACAATAGCCAAACCATGGAAAGAACCTAGATGTCCATCAACAGATGAATGGATAAAGAAGATGTGGGGTGTGTGTGTGTGTATACACACACACACACACACACACACACACACACACACACACACACGATGGAATACTATGCAGCCATCAAAAGAAATGAAATCTTGCCATTTGCGATGACGTGGATGGAACTAGAGGGTATTACGCTTAGTGAAGTGAGTCAGTCAGAGAAAGACAACTATCATATGATCTCCCTGATATGAGGAAGTAGAGATGCAACATGGGGGGTTTGGGGGGTAGGAAAAGATAAAATGAAAGAAGATGGGCTCGGGAGGGAGACAAACCATAAAAGACTCAATCTCAAAAAACAGACTGAGGCTTGCTGGGGGGAGTGGGGACGGGAGAGGGTAGTGGGGATATCGACATTGGGGAGGGTATGTGCTATGAGGAGTGCTGTGAAATGTGTAAACCTGGTGAGTCACAGACCTGTACCCCTGGGGATAAAAACACATTATGTTTATTAAAAATTAAAAAAAAATTTTAAAAAAAAGAATAAACCTGTTTCTCTGGAAAGAAAAGATAGAAACAATAAGTGACACAATGACTTAAAATATGTCATCCAAAATGGGACACTTTTGAGAGTGAAGGGGCATTCAATTAACAATTACTCTGAACAAGCATAAAGTGGGACATACGATCATCCTTGTCCTTACATGCATATTATGTCAGATTTTCCTAAAGGCAATATGTAAACAAGGAAGATTTTTAAGTAGGAGTGATAGTATCACATGTGCTTTTAAGAAAGCTAACTTTGAGAGCAATGAGGATTATAAATGATATGAAACTGAAAAAGGGAAACTGGTTAGGAGGTTGTTTTAACAAATTCTATGATACAACGATGGCTTAAAGTAGAGAAGTGGCGATAAAGAGGATAAATCAAAGAACTATAATGGAGGTAAGATCTTTATATTTATTTAGAACTAAAATAATAAAATATTCCTTTATTTTAAATAAGGGAAATTGATTGAAATGTTGAAAATAGCGTATTACTATTTTCAAAAGAATCAGAAAACACAATAGCTAATTGCTATCTACAAAAGAAAAAATTTGAGGCATGCAGAGTAGAAGCAGTACTCAAACTAGATCCTCACTTCATACCTAACACAATCATTGAATCATACCTCCATATACTAATGCAAAATGTAAGCTTCCTCTCCTGCTAATGAACCTCCATCTCTATTTAATTCTCAAATTTCCTTGGTATCATTTGTTTTGCTTTCTATCTGGCTTTTTATTCTTTATAGTGTACACCAATGCAGGAGGTCTTTACCCTCCTGTCCTCAATCCAGTAATGCTCCCTGTTTCAAAACATTAGCACCACTTTCCTTTCCTACCTAAAGCATAAATGATATAACAATGAATTAGATTACTCTGGCTATTAAGTACTAGCTAAGGGCAACTTACTGGATTTCTAAATTCTCCAGATTCTTGACATAAACCATACTAGGTTCATCTCACTGCTTAGCTCTTCTGTTTGCTATCTTTCCTAAACATCTAAATCCCTTCACCTCAGTGTTTCCATGGAAGACATTTTTTCTCTTGATCTCTACAGCTGTCCACGTTTTTAGTACACCAGCTTCCAGTCCTTAGGGATATGGCTGTACTACACTGCAGCACAGAAAAGTAGGGTTCACATGTCCACAGCTTTAGGAAATAAGGCTAAAGTGGATTCTATCAGAAGACCAAAATAAAGGCAAAATTGCCTTTGTTTCCAGACTTTGCTTACCTGCTCTCAAAGAGCAACAAGCTCTTTTCTTTAGAGAACAATATTATGCATTTCTTAAAAAAAAAAAAAAAACTTTATTGGCTGCCTAACATAACATAGTACTTCTCAAGTTGGTATCCATGATCATAACAGGGGAGAAGGGATTGTGTTCCTTCTAGAAATGTGAAATTTTGTCTTTTCATTTTGATAATAACCTATTTTGAAAACCAGTATTAGCATATTTTGGATCATTTGGATTCATCCAGATGACAGAACAGTGCCATGAAATTTTTGTCTGAATTTGGTTTTGTGTTTACAACCACAAAAACATCAATCTAGTTGCGTACACTAATGAGAAATTAATATGTGTGCTTATTACATAATAAATGCATTTATACCAAGTGAAAATCAAATTATGTCAAGGCACACTATGTAATTTGAGAGTTTGCAGTACTTTCAACAGACAAAATAGGTGGGAGAATGGAGTCATCAACCTACACATGAAATAGGAATGGAAGCCTAAATAAAACAAACAAATAAAAGGGATTTGTGTAGATTATTCAAGTATAAAGAGCATTAGTGTAAGATATAAAACATCAGGAATCCGCATCAGCAAAGGAAGATGTAAAGCAGACAAACTGACCACACATCTTCTGTTGACTACTCTTTAATTATAATCTACCATTCCTCACATTCCATCCTGGCTAATACTTGAAAAGATATAATCTGAGGGGGGGAGGGGGACGAAATGCCAAATATACCACATATTAATATTGGTAGCAGTCTTGATTAAAAAAAAATGATAGGGACTGTTAAATAAAATTTCATGACCTCAATTTCAGCATTATATTGGTCAGACACTCTGTATCAAGGGTAGCATGTGAGGAATACTTAGATTACACCAAAAAGAGCTTTATTTTTCTTTTTTCATAAAAATAACATGCTTATTAATGAAAATATGGAAATGCAAAACAAAGAAAATAAAATCACCTACACTTTTCTCAACCAAACTACCATTAGCATTTTGGAATATTTCCCTGGATTTATTCATTATACAGAACTGTCTTTGTTTTTTTGTTTTTCTTTAAAATGACTGAAATCATAGTATACTACAAATCACTTGTAAACACTTTAATAAAAAATTCACTGGATTCAAACTGCAACTCAGCCTTTAAATCCCATTAGGCCACCTAGGACTCTCTGAGTTAAGAGCCAGGTAAGAGACCCCAAATATCTTCTGACCAAGATTCAAAATAAACTTTAAGTGTAAGGATCAAAGAATGGTTTATCTCAGAACATTCAGTGTTTACTATAAATTTTAAGTGCGGTAGGGAAGGCAACATTATGGTCAGTGAAAGCTAACCTATAATTCTGGCACTAAAATACAAATACCAAATTCTGACCTAAATAAGTAATTAGTAATAAAAAGATCTTCTGTAATGAAGAGAGATAATAAGATTGTGAGAACTTGAAGGAAACTAACTAGAATCATAATACAATTTAGAGATAGAAAAAGACATACTTTGAATCTGGGAATATAAATTATTTCATTTGTAGCTCTAAATGATTTCACCTTTTATTATAAAAGGTCTATAACCAATTAAATAAACCTATCCCTGCTCAAAACAAACTGTTATATGTACATTTTTAAGTACAGAAAATCTCTGCTTGAACTATAAAAGAGCTGAACTTTATTAACTTATAAAAATACATAATGAAATATAAGTAAATGTGAGAGGAGATGCATGGTGTATAACTTTAAGTCTGGCATTACACACACACACACACACACACACACACACACACGCGCGCGCACATGCGCACATAAACACACCAGTAGAAGTTTAATCCTGGTTTTGTCATGCGCACCTATGTAATCTTGAGTAAGTCACTTGGTATCTTTGACCAGAGTTTCTTAGACGGTAGAATAAGGATGCTAGAGATTCAATCTAGCAATAAGCCCTAATGAGATTTTTTTCCCTGCCTTTAATGTCTCAAGTTAAACTGAAATGAAAAAATTTTTAAATAAAATCTATCTTAAATCATTTCAATTATGAATCAAAGCAAAAAATAAAGTTTTTTGGTAAATTAGTACTTATGCTCTTCAAACTGGTTCCATCTATGCTCTAAGAATTGGTTAGGCTATCTAATGGCTAATGACATCACGTTAACATATCAATGCTTTCAATGTATACTCCAAATAAGATCAAATCTTTTTATTCCCCTCCGGAAATACCAAAAGGAAAGCAAACAAAAGAAGGAAAACACGTAGTATCATAAGGCCTATAAACAGTTTCAAAAAAGAATAAAGAAAATATATGAAATACATGTTTTCACATGCCACATGATAGTGAACAAGTACCTCTGTGTAAAGAAATTGACTTTTGAGTTTTAATCAGTCAATATTTATATATAAGATACTATCCCTAATGAAATTCTATATTTTAATGGTATAGGTACACTGTCCTCAACCTATAAATAAAAACCCAGGCTGAAAACTGCCTACAGAAAATCAGTGGGGACAAAAACCATACAGTCATTGAAACACTAAAGTATAACTACCCAACTATCTTTACATGCAGAACTGCTATGTACTTTGTACTCAGGCAGTTTATCTAGTACCAAAATAGTTTAGTTTAAGAACAATGAGAAACCCAAGTTTAAGTTAACTATTGGTTAATGTGCTAAAAAAAAAAACTCATTTTGACTCACCTTAGTCCAAGGATGAGCCTTAATTTGAGGGAATTTGAATTCTGTGTAGTTTGGGTTCATTTCTCTAATTTGCTCCCTTGTTGGTGTTCCCAGGACCTAGACAGAGAAAGCCAAGTTATTGCCGTATTTTTCTATATACATTCAAATACAATCTTTATGTTTTAATGTACTGGTTTCATTGGAAAAAAGAATTCCAAAGTCATGAAATGTCTCATTCATTAAACAGAGCAGACTTTGCAGAAGATTTTTAACTGACTATAGATCCTATGCTATACTACCCTACACAGACTTTTATGATAATCATGTTAAACCAGGGTTATAGAAAAAGATCACTTAAAAACATTCAAGTAAAAATCAAAGATTGTTCTATCAAGAAAAACCATCTACTGCATTTAATAAAGTATAGCCAAAGGGTTTATTATCAATAAATTAATCAGGAGAACCTTACTCAGATAGTGTCATCAATAATTCCATTCAATCAATGACTATTTAGTGATTGTTCCCTGTGTACAAGAACTATGCGATGACATATGGAGAATATAAAGAGCCAGAGATGTTTTGTTATAATGAACTTAGATGTTTGTGTGTGGGAAAAAGTGTAACTGTACTACAAGATAAAAATACACTGAGCACCTCATTGCCTCTAGAGACACAGTATGGGCTGGACAAAGGAAAGCATACAGAACTAAATGCACAAAACAGATGATGGGAAGAAATACTAATTACCAAAAATAAGGACTTTGGAGAAAGATGACATACATCACTACTCATCTTTATGATTCTAAAGCCTGGTATAAAACAAATTTAAATATTAAAATATTTGGCCACTTACAATTCAAAAATAGTGGCATAGAAGGAGTGTAATGCAATAAGTACTTGAGTTGTGGTGGCAACCAGTGAATAATCAGGGCAAAGTAAGAACTGCAGGGTTTTTTTTTGTTTGTTTTGTTTTTTGCTGTTGTTCTAATTCTCTAGACTTCATTAAAACCAGAACTTAATCAGGATTTAAGAGTTTTGTTCTTCAAAAGACAGTTTTAAGAAAATAAAAAGGCAAGCTACCGACGGAAAGAAAATGTTTGTAAAACATACATTCTGCAAAGGACTTCTACCTAGAATATACAAGAGTCCTATAATTCAAAAATGAAAGGACAAACAACCACCCCCCCCAAAATGGGCAAAAGATACAACCAGACATTTTACCCAAGTAAAGACACTTTACCCTTATTTACATAGTAAATAAGCACATGAAAAAATACGCAACATCATCATCAGTGAAATGCCAGTTAAAACTGTAATACACCACCTACATATCTAACTCAGAAGAGTAAAGTTTAAAAAAAAGATTGTGTATACCAATTTTTGGTGAGGATGCAGAGCAATTGAGGCTCTCACCCACTGTTAGTGGAAATGTAAAATTGTATGGCACCTTAGAAAACACTTCGGCATTATGTTAAAAAGTTAAACATATACTTACCATATCCATCACTCCCACTCCTAAGTATTTACCCAAGAGAAATGAAAGCATATGTTCATACAAAAACTTTTACACAAATGTGCATAACATCTTTTTTGCAGGTGCCAAAAAGCAGAAACAACTCAAATGTCCATGACAGATGAATGAATAAACAAATGGTGGTATATCCACATGATGGAATGCTACTCAGTAACAAAAAAAGAACATGGCTGAATCTACAAATAATTATTCCCAATAATAGAAGCCAGACCAAAAAGAGTACCTACTGTATAATTTCACTCATAGGGAATTCTAGAAATTTTGTTTACAACAACAGAAAGAAAAGCCATGATTGTGAAAGGCTGGAGAGAAGTATTACAAAGAGCACTAGGAAATTACTGGGGTGAGGAAAATGTTCATTATTTTGATAGTTTCATGTGTGCATACATATATCAAAACTTCCCAAACTGTATACTTTAAAAACATGCACTTTGTTATATGCCAATTACATCTTTCATAATTATTTAAATATCTGAGTGCATAAAGTTTAAGTGAGATAAGTGGAAAGGACATTCTGAGCTATAGTATTATTTGTCAATATAAGCCCTAAAGAAATCCAGTTAACTATAAACTGAACTTTAATTCCTAAAAGATAATTTCTGAGCAAACCCCTGATGTTACTGAAAAGAAAAAAAAAAGATGTATAAAAATAATCTAAATTATAATACATTATTCTGTGGAGAGCTTATTTTTGGGCACTAGAAACACATATCCAGTTATATATCCTCCCTTCCTCGTAGCGGAAGTCCAGCTTTTTAGAGAGGAGCAAGGTATTATCTAGTACTGGGAAGGGAAGTCTCTAGCCTTTTCAGCTATAGATATCAAACACTTATAAGTCAGGAACTATTCACACTTAAAATATGAAGGCTAAAAAGGAATCTTAATTTTTATTTTTAAATAATAAAGCAAACACTTATATCCTATTTTACCCCTTGATGAAGGTTATATGTGTGTGCATCTGTGTCTCTATGTCTGTGTGTGTGTGTATATGTACTGGCAAAGTGGGAGAAGAGTGAAAAAGGGAGCGTGAGCTAATCAATAATTCTGCCCCCCAAATGCAACCCCACTGGATTCTTTTAACTGCTGAACAAAAAAAAACCCAACAGCAATGACATGAATAAATAAGTATATAATGCATACCTTCAATGACCCTACAACTTAGTAATTCCATTTTAAGGTTATACTCTAGCCTAGAGAAACTTTTTATACATCCAAAGCAACACTGTTCATAATAAAGTACTACGGGCACAAGCAAAAATCCAAAAGTAAAATTAGTAAATAAACTGTAGTACAGTCATAAAGTGGTACACTAAATAATGAAAATGAATGAGGCAGAGCTACACATACCTTCTGATCAATCTCACAAAATGGTGAGTTTTCACTCAACAATGAAAACATACCATAAGAGTGCCTATATAAAGCTTAAAAACAGGCAAGACTAAACTATATTTTAGTATAAATAGTAAAACTGTAAAACTAATAAAAAACATGGAAATATTCATTAGAAAAATTAAGTATAGATTATTAAGCTTAATAGGAAGATGTAAGAGGGACTGTGACTAGGATGGGGCATAAGTAATTCCTCTAATTCTTTTTTTAATTCCTCTAATTCTTAACATGAGTAATAATTACACAGATATTTGCTTTATTTTTGTGCTTTACACTGAACACATTTTAACATATTTTGACATTATGATATACATCACAATCAACAATTAAGAAATACACACTTCTGAATCAATGAGTATTTCCTGTGCAGTCTCCCTCTATTTATTCAGTATTTTGTTAACACAGGACACAGTCAAAACTCCCCACAAGTTGGTAAGAATGCTAAAAAATGAGAATTGTATGATGTCCATTAGTAAATGCATCCTTTTACTGTATGGACAGAGATCACATGCACTTATCAGCCATTTAACTTTCTGATAGGGACTATGTGAGAGAATTTAAGCTACAAACTGTATAATAAAAAGGCAGGGCACTCCTTGAAGTGAATATTATAATTCTTATTTTTTTTATTATATCCTGAGTATTCCCAGTAGAAGGATATTCCCGATTGAAGTAAATCTGTGAAATACACAATAAAACAGCTGAGAAATATATGCACTATACACAAGGTTTGCTTAACATACGAAAAACTTTTAATAATTTAATGTGAAATCAACAAGGTATACTATGTATTATGTGTGCTTTCACTCCCATATCTTCTCCCTAAATTCCTATCTCACAGCCACTCACATCTAAACCTTTACCCAAAATTTTACAATGAAAAATTTCAAACGTAGAGAAAAGTTGCACTTTTTTTTTTTAAAGTGAAAACCCTCTCCTTTATAACAACTACCTAAAAAACATAATTAATGTTTTACTATGTTTGGTTCATCACATTTCTAATCTATCTATCCATACATCAATCCACCTTATTTTTTGGATACATTTCAAAGTCAGTTGCAGACATTACTACATGTCAGCATATATATCATTAAGGTTTAATATTTATGACTTTTATTTAAGCATTTTTTACATACTTGGAATCTTCCTTTAATATACACAGTGTGTACATGTAGAAAATCTTTTGTTAAAATGGGAAATAATCTGCCTTGACAGTGATATAAATTATATATTATAAATTATATCATATATAATATATATAAATGATATCACTATTAATTATAATTCTAATTGACTATGTCCTCTACCTTCAAAATATCTACATTTGTGACTTTTAAGAAGCGAGGTACTAACCAGTAAACAGAATCACTGATTTGCACACTATCAATCATTTAAAAGCAATTAACCAAATACCTTACTGTCACCACGAAGCAGCAATGGAGATCTTCTTATCCCTTTGTTATAGCCACATGATCTTGAATGTCTAAGACCATTAGATGGGGAAACAAAGATTCTAATGTCCTAGGATTTTCTATGTTTAATTTCTCTTGCCAAATACTCAACTACTATAATCATTTCTCTATTCTTTTTCTTATTATTTTTTTAAATCTTAAAACCAGGTTCTCTCCAGGCTGGCTAACAGAGATGGAAACTAAAAAGAAGACCCTCTAGAACAGGGGTCAGCAAACTTTTTCTGCCAAAGAGTAAATTCTTTAGGCTTTGTAGGCCATAGAGCCTCTGTCACTATTCAACTCTGCTGCTATAGCACAATGCAGCTATAAACAAAAGTTTATTTACAAAAATAGGCAGCAGAGTGCATTTGGCTCCTAGGCCCTAGTTGCCAACCTCTGACCTAGTCCAAACATTTTTAGAGGTGAGAAAAACTGAGGCCTAGAAGGAGCAACTTTTCAGAGGTGAGAACTAGTCAGAGCCAGAACTAGGACATAACTCAAATCTTATCAGTGGCAAACCAATTTTAGGAGATGGTATCAAAGAATCTGTTTATTGGACTTGGTTGGAAGATGAACAATTTCTATTTCTAATTTGGTAGTTGTGAAAGATGTTGATACTACTAAGCATGAAGGCAGAGCTGGAAGAGGAAATAGTATCTAAGACAATCAAGAAGAACTAAGTGGTAAATAATGGGTACAGAATTTAGAAGAGGACTTAGGGGTAGAAAAACAGGTCTGGTAGTACCTGATGTACAGGGGCTAGGTGGCTGCAAAAGTGTATAACAGGTAAAGCACGCTGAAGGAGAAGTGTACTAAAGATGGGGACCCACAGGACAGAAATATGTGGAAAAAGGGAAACTTAATTTTTAATTTTTAAAGATGATTTTATTTATTTACTTGACAGAGAAAGAGACAGCGAGAATAAGAATACAAGCGGGGGAGTGGGGAGAGGGAGAAGCAGGCTTTCAGCCAAGCAGGGAGCCTGATGCAGGGCTTGATCCCAGGACCCCAGGATCATGACCAGAGTCCAATGCAGATGCTAAAGTCTGAGCCACCCAGGTGCCCTGGGAAAAGGGAAATTTAAAAAGAAACTGAGACAGAAGTCCAAGAGACTGGAAGAAGTCCTACAGACAATGATACCATGGAGGCCAAGGAAAGTAAACATTTAAAGAACAGAGAGGTGAGTAACTTATGACATAATTAGTTCAGAGTAAATAAAGGTGTTCACTATATCTGGCCATGAAATAACTTACTTTCTGATTATGGTGAGATCAACCATGAAAAGAGCAAACAGACCATCATCTGAAATAAGTAAGTGGAGACAAAATATGTAAGTTCTCCTTTTAAAAGATCCCACAGTGAGGAAAAAGAGAACAAAGAGAAGAAATATTTATGGACCACTCAGTATGTAAAAGCTCTGGATGAGGTATATCAATCTTCTTTTCACATTTAAGTTTCATAATACTTTATTACCCATTTTATACTTAAGCCTATAGCTGATGGAGGTAAACTGACTTCTCAAAGCTACAGTTTGTCATTTGTAAATAAGGGATTCAAATGGATGTGCAGCTGATTCCTTAAAATGGTCTACCCAACATTAATAGCAAAAACAAGGAAAAGATTTTTAAACAAGTAATTTAAAAAATCATTTCTGTAAACTCCACTGATTTTACCATAAAAGGAAATCTAAATCCTTTTGCATTGTGTAGGATATACTAAGATTTTATAAGATCACGAGGCTATAATTTTAAGTTTAAAAAATTAAACAGACTTAACAAAACCCTTCATGATTTAAATAAAATCTACCCATATCTAGTAATTCAACTTAATAAAAAGAGTATCTTGAACTGTTAATATTATAGATTTTAGGCAACATAAGAATTATATGAAGAAATGCAAGCATCTAATTTGGTAAAGAAAATTAGAAAGTTTAACAAATCTCAAACTTATTTTACAAATTCTTGCAAAAATTCTTATGATTTAGTAATTTTGATGTATCACTTTCAGGCTTCCTTAACTATAGATTCTTGCTGTCAATCCCATGCTTACTCATGCTTAAGTATATCTGTCATACCAACTATACAACTTTTAATATTTTTGTTGTGATTATTTCACATGTATAAGATCTTGGTTGGAATGTTAAATGGTGGGCAAATAATATAGCTGTGCATACTGTAAGTAATTTTATTGCAAGAATTTCTATTTTTATTTTGTTCTAATTTTTTTTTAAATTTAAATTCAATTTACTTAACATACAGTGTATTATTAGTTTCAGGGTAGAATTTAGTGATTAATCAGTTGCCTGTTAACAACCAATGCTCATTGTATCAAGCGCCCTCCTTAATGTCCATCACTCAGATACCCCTTCCCTCACCAACTTCCCCTCCAGAAACCCTCAGTTTGTTCCCTTATAGTTAAGAGTCTCTTCTGGTTTGCTTCCCTCTCTGTTTTTGACTTTTTCTATTTTTCCTTCTCTCCCCCTATGTTCATCAGTTTTGTTTCTTAAATTCCACATAATTAGAATAATATGGTATTTGTCTTTCTCTGATTGACTTATTTCATTTAGCATAATACCTTCTAGTACCATCCATGGTGCAAACGTACTGCAAGAATTGTTTTTATTGCAAAGCCCAAGTTACAGAAACTGCTGTTGTTACTGAATTACTTTGGGAGCATAATTGCTTAAAGGTGGTCAATATAAGAGTGTCTGGATGGCTCAGTTGGTTAAGCATCTGCCTTTGGTTCAGGTTATGATCCTGGGGTCCTGGGATTGAGTCCCACATCAGGCTCCTTGTTGAGTGGGGAGTCTGCTTCTCTCTCTGCCCCTCCTCACGCTCGTGCACTTTCTCGCTCTCTCTCAAAAATAAATAAATAAAACATCTTTAAAAAAAAAAAAAAGAAGAAACGAAAAAAACTGAAGTATGGAGATAAAAAAAAAAAAAAGCCAGAAAAATATATGTACATGTTTGAGAAGTTTTAAGTTTCAGAAGGGGGGTGGGGGAACAAATGTAAAAAAACGAAAACAGGGGCACCTGGGTGGCTCAGTGGTTTAAGCCTCTGCCTTCGGCTCAGGTCATGATCTCAGGGTCCTGGGATCGAGCCCCGCATCAGGCTCTCTGCTCAGTGAGGAGCCTGTTTCTCCCTCTCTCTCTGCCTGCCTCTCTGCCTACTTGTGACCTCTCTCTCTGTCAAATAAAAAAAAAAAAAACAAAACAAAAAAAAAAAACAAAAACAAACACAAACAAAAAAAACTATCTGAAGAAATAGTGGCTAAAATTTTTCCAAATTTGATGAAAATTTAATGAAAAGCTCAATGAATCTCAAGTAATACGATACAAAAAATACCATGCAGAGTTACAGTCAACCAGTAAAACCCACTGATAAAGGGAAAATCTTCCCCAAAACAAAGAGACACATTATATGCACAGTGTATTAACAATAGGAATAACAGCTGACTACTCATCAGAAACAACCCAATCCAGAAGAAACTAGAGACCTTTCTAAAGAATGAAAAGGCTGGAAACCAAGAAATTGTATATCTGGTGAAAATAACCTTCAAAAGACATTATTAAGCAAACAAAAGTTAAGAGAGTTTGTCACCAGATTTTCACTAAAAGAAAGTACTTTCAGGATCAAAGAAAAGATTCCAAATGGACATTCCTATCTACACATAGGAATAAAGACCACCAAAAATGGTAAATATGTGGCTAAACGTATATTTCTCCCTTGCTTTTAAATTTCTTAAGAAACTGAGTGCTTAAGGCAAAACAACAAAGTATTATAAAAGTATTACAGAAGTAAAAATGTCTGACCACAGTAACATAAAGGACAGGAAAGGGAAATAGAAATATACTGTTGTAAGGTTCTTACTTCATATGTGAAGTGGTATATTATTATTTATAGACTGACAAAATTAACATGTCTATTTTCAATTTCAGAACAACTTTAAAAAATACAATAAGGATGTATAGCTTAAACTTCCCATTGGGGAAATAATAAAGGCTCATTATATCCATAAGGTGGCAGTAAAGGAGAAAAAAAAAGGAATGAAAAATAAATATCAAAGTAAAATACTTAAACTCAACCAGAGTGATAATTACATTGAATGTAAATGGTCTAAACAGTCCAATTAAAAGGTAGAAATTGCCAGACACTACAAAAAGACAGCAAGTCTCTGTTGTCTTTGAGAAAGAAACTTTAAATATAAAGACACATAGGTTAAAATGCAGAAAGTTATACCATGCAAACACTTATAATTAGAAAGATGGAGTGCCTACATTAATATCAGAAAATGGAGATTTCAGGGCAAGGAAATTAAAACAAAGAGGGTTATTTTCTAATGATAAAAGTAATTTTAAGACTATACTTGAAATTACTACGAATACCATTTATAGGTAAGAATGTAGAACACAGGAACTCTCATATGTTGTTGGGAGTGAAAAATAGTAGAACTGCTTTGGAAAATAACTTGGTAACTTCTTACAAAGGTAACATACAGTTATCATATGGCTAGCAACTTTAATCCTAGTCCTTTCTTGAAGAGAAATATAAACAAATACCTGTAAAAAGACTTATAAACAAACATTTATAGCAGTTTTACTTGTAATAGCTAAAAACCAAAGCCAAACATCAATGTACAGGTAAACGGATAAAAAAAACTCTGGTATGTTAACAGAATACAACTCGGCATAAAATGGAATAAACAGGTGATACAGGCAACATGGATGAACTTCAAAAACAAGATGTTGAGCTAGAAAAGCCAGATACAAAAGAAACATACATTCAAATGAAATTATAGAATAGGAAAAACTAATCTGTAGTGACAGAAAGCAGACCAATGGTCACACCTGAGACAGAAGATGGGGGACCAACTACAAAGGGGCATGAACAGAATGATCAACTCTCCTGTTTGCTTGGTGCTATCCTAGAAAAGCCCTCAGGTCCTGGGCACATTGGGATGATTACTCACCCCAGGCTGTACACAGGAAATTTTTGGGGTGGTGGACATGTTCTAAATCTTGACTGGATAGCGGTTATGTTTATCAAGGCTTATTAAACTGCATACGTAAAATGACTACTTTTTAAAAAAATTTCTATTTATTTGACAGAGAGAGAGAGAGAGAGATCACAAGTAGGCAGAGAGGCAGGCACAGAGAGAGGAGAAAGCAGGCTCCCCGCTGAGCAGAGAGCCCGATGTGGGGCTCGATCCCAAGACCCTGAGATCACGACCTGAGCCGAAGGCAGAGGCTTAACCCACTGAGCCACCCAGGTGCCCCTAAAATGACTACTTTTATTTTATGTAAACTACATCTTGTGATATATTTATTATACTAGATAAAACCAGATGTTTATCCTTCTTCTGTTGCTCTGTTAAGGCTAGCATTAAAAGTATCAGAGTCTAGGGGCGCCTGGGTGGCTCAGTGGGTTAAAGCCTCTGCCTTCGGCTCAGGTCATGATCCCAGGACCCTGGGATCGAGCCCCACATCGGGCTCTCTGCTCAGCAGGGAGCCTGCTTCCCTTCCTCTCTCTCTCTCTGCCAGCCTCTCTGCCTACTTGTGATCAGTCAAATAAATAAATAAATCTTAAAAAAAATAAAGTATCAGAGTCTATATCAAACCCTACAACTGGAATTATTTTATATACAATATGAATAGTTTTTTAAAAAAACAAAGTATTTCATCTTGTTTAATTTTTCCCTCCCTTGCCCTATGATTCTGTCTTATTTCTCAAATTCCTCATGAAACTAGAGAGGGAGACAAACCATAACAGACTCTTAATCTCGGGAAACAAACTGAGGGTTGTTGGAGGAGAGAGGAGTGGGAGGGATAGGGCTGCTGGGTGATGGACACTGGGGAGGATATGTGCTATGGTGAGTGCTGTGAATTGTGTAAGACTGATGAATCACAGACCTGTACCCCTGAAACAAATAATACATTATCATTTAATTAAAATTAAAAAAAGAAAGCAAAGGTAAATAATTTAAGATGTAAAGGAATGTAAGAATGCAAAGGTAAAACAATTAAGAGGCATTTAAAGATTTTTGCTCAGTCTCTTAAGTCATTCATTCATTCAAGACATTTACTGAGTTTCTATCTTCAAAGTATTCTAGGGTAGAGAGACTTATAAAATCTGCAAAGATCAGTACAACAAAGTTTAACTGTAGATATGTTGAGGCGAAAGTTCTACCCCGCACTAGAGTGAGCAAGTGATTCAGGAAAGGATTCTGGAAAGAAAGACAAGAGCTGATTTTATGTAAAGAGTCTAGAAAGCAAATGAGTCAGAAGCATATTTTCTTTACACACTATGTGTAAAGTAGAAAATGGCCTGATTTGGGTAATATTAACAGCTGAATGGTGACAGAAATTAAGAACTGAATATTGAGGGGAAAGCAATGTTAACGGCTAAAAGGTAAGTGAGTACAGGTTATGAAGAGCAAAGATTCTAAATGCATCCACTATCTGTAATCAACACAATAAATATAAGACAATTTAACAAACTGACTATCCTATTTCTATGTGAGCATATCTTTATGTTTTATATTAAATTTTATTATATGCAGAGTGTATTTCTACCTTACTCCATCTGAACTATATATGTGGAACCTTTCAAATTATATAAATTTGAAACTTCTCATTTCATGGATAAAAAAATATGTTTGAAATAGACCTCATCATTTCAGACACAACCAAGTCTTAGAGTTCCCTTAAATTTTAAAAGATAGAAAAATATATTTCCCCAAACTTTTAGACTAAGGATATACTTTAAACAAACAAACAAACCCCCCAAACAAAACCTTATTTATGGATTTCCTCAAAAGTGAGTTCTTCCAAAGACTTAAAGGAAATGAAACGGCACTTAAATGTTGTATGTACTTTCTGTAAGTATGGTAGTTCACACAATTAAAAAAGGGGGGAGATGTTAAAAATGATCATACCATTGGAAAGAGTATATATATTCTCAGTTATTTATTATTAGAATAAGACCCTTCCATTTACTGCAAAAAAACACCTTTTCTTTGGCCCATCATCCTAGATCATGAGGAATTAGGTGGTGAAAACATTCAAAGACTCAGAGATCAGTCCGGCCATATTCCTCTGGATATGCTGTGCATGGTCAAATCCATCATTTCATTTGTACCCAGTCCCATCCACATTTGTTGTAACATTTTCTCATTCATTTAGCTACATATGTACTCAGACACTGATAAATATCAAATTAGGAATTATGATTTATTTCTTCAAAGAAATAAAGCTAAAATTCATCTGAGAAAAGCTATGAAGTTTTCACAGCTTTGTTTTTAATACTTCAACACCAGAGGTCGCCAAACTTCAGCAACAGAATGCTGCATGTACAGCCTTAAAAGCAAGGGTGAAATAAAAGAAATCCAATTAGAAAGTTCTTCTACTTAAAATCCTGCAGTGGTTTCCAATTACCTACAGGCTAATGTGATCTGGCCACAGCCCACAGGTCCAGCCTTCTCTTGCCCAGTAAACTCATATTTCACTATACCCACCATTCAGAACCTTAAGCTCAAACCATAAACACACAATAGACCCATTTTCATGAAGCATCTTTGCCCAAATTCATACGTATGTCCTCTATTTCCTTCCTTTCTCTAAATGCTGAATACCTTTCCATGTTTCAAGATTTAGCTCAAAAGTTACCTGTCCTATGATGCATTTCCAGACAGCACTACCTCCAAATAGAGTACTTCTGCCTTTGTACTCTGCCTAGACTTCTGGGATAATACCTGCCTTACTCTATTGTCCTCAGTTGTTCCTCTCTTGCCTTTAGTCTCTGAACTCCTTGAGAGCAAGAACCCTCTATGTTCTAGCCCGCACCTAACAAAAACAATAGTAGTAGTTAAAGTGATATGTACCACGAAAGACTAAAGGGATGCACAGCTACACCTATATATAATGAAACTTTTAAAATAAGTGGATAAAAACTGAATTAACATAGAGGTCAGAGAGATTATATGTACCATGGTTGAATAATGAAACCTCTTCACTTCTTTTTGCAAAAAAGAACTGTTTTTCAGTTTGTGTAACTCTCAGGTTGGCTGCCTATACCATAAACTTGACAAATGTCTCTGGTTTAAAAACTAGTAAAACATGTAACTGAATTACTGTATTTCAAAATATCCGTATTTTAATGACACTGGAACCACTACATTTTTGCACTGATATAATGTGTCATTCCCTCTGGCATTTCCCTACAATTTGAAGGCTTTCCTTTTTAAAAATCCACTGGATAGGGATACCTGGGTGGCAAGCTTAAGCTTCTGCCTTCAGCTCAAGTCATGGTCTTGGGGTCCTGGGATGGAACTGCTCAGTAGACTCCCCACCCTCTGCCCCCTCATCCACTCATGTTCTCTTCTCTTGTTTGCTGTCTCTCAAGTAAATGAAAAAAAAAAATTTTTTTTTAAGATTTTATTTATTTATTTGACAGAGAGAGAGAGAGAGCACAAGTAGGCAGAGAGGAAGGCAGAGAGAGAGGAGGAAGCAGGTTCCCTGCTGAGCAGAGAGCCTGATCATGACCTGAGTGGAAGGCAGGGGCTTAACCCACTGAGCCATGCAGACGCACCAAATGAATAAAATCTTTTAAAAATGTTTTCACTACAATACCTTTCAAGATATGTAGATTTTATCCAATTTCTACATCTTCCCCATAGTATCTGATTGAAATTTTGGAATAAGAAATTCTTGTTTTTGTGGTTTCTCCTTTCCAAATTCCAAAAGGCAAGGAATAAAAAGCCCTAACAAGGGCAGCATGAATTTTTAAAATCTCATTAGAACTTCATTGAAGGGGCGCCTGGGTGGCTCAGTGGGTTAAAGCCTCTGCCTTCGGCTCGGGTCATGATCCCAGGGTCCTGGGATTGAGCCCCACTTCAGGCTCTCTGCTCAGGAGGGAGCCTGCCTCCCCCCCCCCCCCGCCCCCCGCCTGCCTCTCTGCCTACTTGTGCTGTCAAATAAATAAATAAAATCTTAAAAAAAAAAAAAAAAACTTAACTGAAAAGGGCAGCAAGTTATCATGTTATTTGAATATGACTAAATGATTTGGCTAATTTAATGTTTTCAGCCTAGGGGGAATGAACTAGTGTAGGAGGGTCCCTTTATGTGTCTATGCTTACACCATTCACCCTTACACCAGCTGTCACTTAACCTGATCTGTTCCCCCTCTCTTTCTGGGAGCCAGGGAGTAGATGTATAAATATGAGAAGTCTTCTGGAGTCCTTAGCAAAATTATGGTCAGAGTTCACTGCCTTCCTTAAAATATGGTAGAAACAAAGCTACCTTACCAAGAGTTCCACAGATAGATGCCCACATTCTTTTTAAAAAACAACATCTTTATTGAGATATATTACACATATTATGAAATTTATTCCTTTAAATTATACAACTTGGTGGTTGTTAGTATATTCCCAGAGGTGTACAACCATCACTGTCATCTAATTTTATAACATGTTCATCACTGCAAAATGAAACGCTATACCCAAGTACAATCATTGTCATTCCCATTCTTCCCAAGCTCCTGACAACCACTTACCTACTTTCTGTCTAACAGATCTAAACAGATGTGTTTATTCTGAACATTTCACATAAATGGAATCACACAACATGGGGCTTTTCATGCTTGACATTTTCTTTATCCATTCATCAGATGGTGGACATTTGAAATGTTTCTGCTATTTGGCTATAAATGATGTTGCTTTGAACATCAGTATAGAAGTTTTTGTGTGAACATGTGTTTTCAATTTTCTGAGGTACAGACCTATGAATGGAATTGCTGGGTCATATGGTAATTCTATGATTAATATTTTAAACATATTTATATAAACCGTTTTTGGTTTGCACCATTCTACAATCCCACTAGCAATGTGTGAGGGTTTTAATTTCCCCATATCCTCACCAACACTAGTTATTGTTTGTCTTTTTATTCTAGCTATCCTAGTGAACATGATGAATTTATTATGGTACTGAATTGCATTTCTCTAATGACTAAGGATGTTAAGCATCTTTTTTTGTGCTTCCTGGCCATTTGGATGTTTTTAAAGAAATGTTTATTCAGACCTTTTACTCATTTTTTATTGGACTATCTTTTTAATTGTTGAGTTATAAGAGTTCTTAACATATTCTGAATGTAAGTACCTTATAATATATAGGATTTGTAAAATTTTTCTCCCATTCTGTGGGTTTTTGTGTTTTTCGAAAAAGTTTTAAATTTTGAAGTTCAATGAATGTATTTTTTCTATTACTGTTTGTGTCTTCTGTGTCATATCTAAGAAATCATTTTTTAATTGAAGGTCAGTCTATTGTTTTGATTTAGCAAACTCCTGAATGTAAGTAAAAATCATTCTTGGCTAACACATATTCACAGGAGTCAAAAAAGACCTTTTTTTCCTAGGTGAATCTCAACCAAAGTAGTATGCTCACAAAGGAATAAAAAAAAGAAAGGGGTGGCAGCAGTATGGTTGTGGGGGATGGGGTGGAGAGGAGATCAGAATCTCTTCACAGTTAGGAAAAAAACCCTACTTTATTTTTCTAACTTTAAAAATACACACCCCCTTTTGAGACATGTAAATATATTTTTTAAAGATTTTATTTACTGGGGTACCTGGGTGGCTCAGTGGGTTAAGCCTCTGCCTTCAGCTCAGGTCCTGATCCCAGGGTCCTGGGATAGAGCCCCATACCAGGCTCTCTGCTCAGCAGGGAGCCTGCTTCCTCCTCTCTCTCTCTGCCTACTTGTGATCTCTTGTCTGTCGAATAAATAAATAAAATCTTTTTTTTTAAAGATTTCATTCATTTATTTATTATTTAAGATTTTATTTATTTATTTGAGAGAGAGAGTGAGCAAAAGAGAGCAAGCTGGGGGAGAGGCAAAGGGAGAGGGAAAAGGAGAGGGAGAAGCAGACTCCCTGCTGAGCAGGGAGCCCAATGTGATACTTGATTCCAGGACCCTGGGATCATTACCTGAGCAGAGGGTAGACAATTAACTAACTGAGGACCCAGGTGTCCTCGAGACATGTAAATATTTTATTCACACATCATCCAACTCTTGCTTCGAGAATCACTAACACTATAGTGATTTTTTTCATGTTTTCTATCATGTGTATCAATAAAACAAAACATTTTGTTTTATAAATATGATACAGGATTCAGTATACTTTTATAAACTATAAATGACCCTCTCTAAGATTCCAGTGTTTCTTTATATTTTTTTCCCTGCTCAACTGTTAAGAATCATTGCTCTCAACATTTCTAACCTTTTGCTAAAAAAAGGAAGCAGAGATTTCTCAACACCGGTCTTGAAATTAGGGTCTGGATTATGAATGCTGTTAACTTGACAGATTTCTGACTCTGACCCATTTCTCAACTGCCCCTTTACATACTTTATGTCAAAGAAAAATAATATATTAAACTAGGGCCTTGAGAGTAAGCAAATATACAAAAGAATTCAACTTTTTGCACAACTGTGCAAAAGAATGTGTAGTTGATAAGTAAAGGGTACATATATCCCAATATGAGTAATCCTATGAATGGTTTTTTTGCCCTAGATCCCAAAATCTGACTATCAGTAAATTACTTTTGAGGTGACAATGTCATGAAACTTCATTTGTGTGTAAAATTTCTTTAGATAAAACATATACTGGCAACTTATTAAATTATCTCACACTTGTTATTTTGTGGAAAGTAAAGATTTCAAATGGATGCCATTCTCAAGTCAAAAGATGAACTGGGTCATATTGCCAGGAAACCATTTTCCACATCTACAGTATACAGAGACTTAACCAAGTATGAGTAAGTTATTGTAGAGCCAGTAAAATTTCACAGTAGTAAGTTAAAACTGAAATTTCTTTTGGTCTATGGAAAACACTAAATTTGCTGTAAAAATGCAGATGAGCAATTACATTAAAATAATTATCTAATGGCTCCTTTACTCACTTACTTTAAAAAATGCTGAAGTAATATTCACTATACAGTTACCAAAAAGTATAACCATACTACCTTGTACTAGTATAGGGATATTTAACTTAGGGTTCATGGATGAGCTTCAGAAAGCCCAAGAATCACCTGAAACTGTATGTAAAATTCTGTTATGTATGTATTTTTCTGGAGGAGAGTCCATTGCTATAAACAGATTTTCAAAGTGCTCCTCCAGGATCCAAAAATTATTAAAAACTGCTGTTTCAGTCAGTAATAAACATGGAAAAATTTAAATAATAAGAGAATGAATTAAGCAATCAAATATTTTATTTATAATTACAAACAATATATATATTACAAGTAAAAGTGTATACCATAATGTATAATGAGGTATACTTACACGTTCTGGAAAGTGGAAAAAAGAGACAGAATTAAGTTTAATATATTGTTCCTGTGGTCTGTTACCAACACAAGAGCTCCAGAATAAAAGGAATGTCACCAGGTAATATATGATTAAACTCCATAAGCATGTTAAAGATACATCATGAATCCATCAAAAATCTTGGGAAAATAAGTATTTTTTATACTTACTAAAGTCTGGCTTAATTAATATCTTAAAGCTCTGTCTGAGAGACTATTTGACAGTGAAAATATTAAGCCAGGAAAGGAGAATGACGCATACAGGTGATGAACAAGCCGTAATAGGGGGATAGGATAACTGAAAATCTAAAACATTTGCTAAACAAATATAATGAAAGTTAAGGTTGGGCTGTACTTGAACGCAAAGAAATCCACCATTATAACTTTGATTACTTTAGATGAAGCACAATTAGATCTAATCCAATGATATCTTGAACTGATCTGGTATATTCATTATAGTAAGATTTAGGGCCTTTTCCCTTTAGTTTGTGATCACATTTTATATATAATAAATATAATATATAATATTAATGATTACATATAATAAAAGTTTATAGATAATATATAAATATATAATATATAAATATATATTATATATATATGAACCATATATAAATATGGTTCAATCAGTTCTGGATATCAAATTGACATAAGGATCATATTTTTCTCCCAGAGCTATAAAATTTAGTAAATTGGTAAATTGGGTGAATCACCCAATCTCTCCCGGATATGGTGGTAGTGGTAATCACCATCATTTTCCTAGGATTAATTTAAGGGTTAAATGTGGTATTGTATGTCCAGTGCTTAGCTCAATGCCTAATGCAAAGTAAAGTCTCAATGAAGACAGTGAAATGTTAAGCCAGGAAAGGAGAATGATGCATACAGGTGCTGAACAAGCTGTAATAGGGGGATAGGATAACTGAAAATCTAAAACATTTGCTAAACAAATATAATGAAAGTTAAGGTTAAGCTGTCTTGAAAGCAAAGAAATCCACCATTATAACTTTGATTACTTTAGATGAAGCACAATTAGATCTAATCCAATGACATCTTGAACTGATCTGGTATATTCATTATAGTAAGATTTAGGGCCTTTTCCCTTTAGTTTGTGATCACATTTTATATATAATAAATATAATATATAATATTAATGATTACATATAATAAAAGTTTATAGATAATATATAAATATATAATATATAAATATATATTATATATATATGAACCATATATAAATATGGTTCAATCAGTTCTGGATATCAAATTGACATAAGGATCATATTTTTCTCCCAGAGCTATAAAATTTAGTAAATTGGTAAATTGGGTGAATCACCCAATCTCTCCCGGATATGGTGGTAGTGGTAATCACCATCATTTTCCTAGGATTAATTTAAGGGTTAAATGTGGTATTGTATGTCCAGTGCTTAGCTCAATGCCTAATGCAAAGTAAAGTCTCAATGAAGACAGTGAAATGTTAAGCCAGGAAAGGAGAATGATGCATACAGGTGCTGAACAAGCTGTAATAG
This sequence comes from Meles meles, assembly GCF_922984935.1. NCBI lineage: Eukaryota > Metazoa > Chordata > Mammalia > Carnivora > Mustelidae > Meles > Meles meles. Next base: position 96,575,979 of record NC_060069.1, on the reverse strand, counting down.
GGGGATAGGATAACTGAAAATCTAAAACATTTGCTAAACAAATATAATGAAAGTTAAGGTTAAGCTGTCTTGAAAGCAAAGAAATCCACCATTATAACTTTGATTACTTTAGATGAAGCACAATTAGATCTAATCCAATGACATCTTGAACTGATCTGGTATATTCATTATAGTAAGATTTAGGGCCTTTTCCCTTTAGTTTGTGATCACATTTTATACATAATAAATATAATATATAATATTAATAATTATATATAATAAAAGTTTATTGATAATATATAAATATATAATATATAATTCTATTTATATATAAATATAAATATATAAATATGGTTCAATCAGTTCTGGATATCAAATTGACATAAGGATCATATTTTTCTCCTAGAGCTATAAAATTTAGTAAACTGGTAAATTGGGTGAATCATCCAATCTCTCCCGGATATGATGGTAATCACCATCATTTTCCTAGGATTAATTTAAGGGTCAAATGTTGTATTGTATGTCCAGTGCTTAGCTCGATGCCTGATGCAAAGTAAAGTCTCAATGAGTGGCAGCTTTTGTGATTACCAGTAGTTTCCCAATACCTGAAAATGCAGACTTTTGAGAAGCAAAGTAATCATTGATCTCTTTGTCTAAATTATACTATATACAGTGACCAATCAAACTGGAAGACTGGGAAAACAATTATTTAGGCAAACATTTATAATAAAATATGGCTCTTAATATGTTTTTATTTGCTAATATGCTAATAAAAGATTCCAGCACAAAACAACTGAAAATATTTTCGTTTTCATAGTCTCTGTGACCACTAAAAGATAAGACTGTTTGAAAAAAATCAACATCACAGAACAATAAAAAGTGAAAATCCTCTCCTTTGCCTCTCCCCTAAATTCCACTCTCCACTGCTAAATCTTTTTTCTTCTAACTCTCTCTCTGCTGATAGGCATCATAATCCCACCTACTTAGCTGTAATAACAAAATCAAAAGATTATTTGGATTCTTACTGTTTCCTACTTTCAAATTCTTAAATACAGCTTCTACTAAAGATAAGATTTTATTAGCTCTTACCTATATAAGAGCTACCGAGGCAGATATCTAAATTGAATAATTATTGCTAAGAGAAATTAAACAACAATTTAGTAAAAGTTGTTTTTTAAGATTAAGTAACTTTAATTGCCTTATGACAATTTTATTACTACAAATAATTTATGTATCTGTATGTTTAATGTTATGTTTTTCTAAAAGAGATATATCCAAATCTAAAACTTTTGGAAACTACTGAAATTCTATCATCAAGAGATGTGACTCTGACTAATTCTGCCCTAAAACCCTTCCATTAGAAAGCAATGATCAAATTATTACTAAGCCTAAGTAGATGTTTATAGTAAATAAAGGCATATCTCTACAAACACTAATTAATTTAAAATTTGAAATTCTACAAAAAAAAAAACAAAACTGGTTTCTTTCAAACTTTTGGTTTTGTGATACCTTAATCCAGAAATTAAACTTTGTACTGAGTTTCCCTTTCCTTACTTGAAATTTATATTTTAGAATTTGGAGGGGGGAAATAAACTGCTAGTAAAATTTATAGCATTCCCAGGTCCAGAGAGCTTCATAGAATGCTTCAACTTTTTGGGGGGAATACGGGGTACATGTCATTTATATAAGTTAATGATCAAATCTTTGAGAAGTCAAATATATCATGTAATTTCTTTCCAAGGCAATAATAAATCACTTTACCTTCATAATGCTATTCTTCTCAATATCAATTATGTACTTCAGAATATAATCATATACCAGAATCTAGTCATTTTCAAAGATCACTTAGTCAAAATATGCTTCTTGTGAGAAAGGATTATTCATGTAATTTTTGTTTAAACATATATATGCACAGAAAAGGATATCAAAATATTTATGTAAGTTATTTTTCATGATGTTCCAAAATAGTGACTGTTTTTGTTCTTTTCTTTGTATTTGTATGCCTGTGTTTTCTCAGTCTTCTGAACTGAGCATAGAAAATACAGCATAATTCTATTTTAAAAAAAGTTATTGTCATTAAAAAAAGGGTACCTCCTCCAAGTTTTCAGAAGACTCTTTTCTAAATATCTGTGTTGCTATGACTGATAGCAGAGGTGCCGTGGGACAATGCTATGTCACTGAACCAATGTTTGTGAAACTCCTGGTACAGGGTCTCCCCAAATACTGTATTTTTCATCAGATATCTGAAATCACATCAGATATTTCTTGAGGTTATTTTAACTAGTATTTTAAGGAAGAATTTAAGAAAAATAAATCTTATTTAGAAGTCCCTGGCATAATGAAATCCTGATCTAACAATCCTACGTATGAAATCAACCTCAGAAAATTAAGTGTACTTCATGCTTAGAAATGATTTTTTTCAAGACTTTCAATTACATTCTGCTTTATACTTTTAACTTATTTGACCATAACATAATTGGATTTGTCCTAAATATTTTGCAGAAGTCTTCTTATTAGAGGGTAGGGAGAGAGGAGATTAAAAAGGTTGGTTAGAATGAGACAAAGTTAAGCTCAGTTTATAAAACTGTATTACTCATGCTACAAATTATTGGCATGGAGATCTGAGCCAATAAAATTTAATGAACAACATATACAACAATCACAACTTTTCTTATTAATTCCTAGGTAATCAAAATTCATGAATGAACAATGACTGTCTTGCAGCTTAATTCAATTTAAATCTTTATTGGAAATTATTCTGGTGCCCTTGGATAATGACACACAATTATAAAGAAAGTCCCTGCTCAGAAAGTTTATAAAGTAGTGAGGCAAGTCTACCACACATAAAACACTTGAAATCTGCTGGATGACTATTCATTTTTTTGCATAAACTCAGATTCAGAGAGAAGAGTATTTTACAGGGGGGTTCAGCTACCTCCAGATACTACAAAGGAATCCCCATGAAATTTTAAAGAGAAAGTAGCAGAAAAGAGGAGGTTTTTATGGATTCCCTAATTAGTATTACCTCAAAAAAACTGAGAACTGATTTGGGCACTTACAAGACCACATTTCATGTAAAATTCAAATCTATTCTTGAACTCCTGATTAGGAATAATGACCATACCTGTATAAAATGTAAGATGTGTTTTGTAACACTGAACTATGAAAGCTAACCTATACAACTTCTTTTCTAATTTACGACTTAGATCAGGAAAACTAGAATAGTTACTACATTAGAATTAGTTATGAATTTTTATTTCAGTGAAACATCGGAGATATTAAATATTTAGGGAACAGAAACAGAGAATCAACAAGATTTTAGAGCTATATTAAACACACACACACACAAAACCTGTACAATGTTTATTTAACCTATGTGCAATAGGATTTAGAGTCATGCTATTTACACACACAACACAATGTCTATTCATCTCAATGTAAGGTATAAACTTCAAGTCACCAAATGGGTGGGAAACTAATACTGGGATTTCATTTATTCTGGGGAGTTATGCTTAAAAACTCTAAAACAGATCAAGAAGCTGGGTATTCCAAAGTGCTCTGGGATCCTAACTCCCTTATTTTATGTCACCTTTAAAACAAGTATAGATAGTCATCTTAGAACTACAGCAGGGTTGTGACTATGTTCCTCACATATAAATGCAAGAGGACAAGATAACACATTAATGAAAAGAGTGTTTCATCCAGTCAGAATGGCTAAAATTAACAAGTCAGGAAATGACAGATGCTGGAGAGGATGTGGAGAAAGGGGAACCCTCCTCCACTGTTGGTGGGAATGCAAGCTGGTGCAACCACTCTGGAAAACAGCATGGAGGTTCCTCAAAATGTTGAAAATAGAACTACCCTATGACCCAGCAATTGCACTACTGGGTATTTACCCTAAAGATACAAACATAGTGATCCGAAGGGGCACGTGTACCCGAATGTTTATAGCAGCAATGTCTACAATAGCCAGACTATAGAAAGAACCTAGATGTCCATCAACAGATGAATGGATCAAGAAGATGTGGTATATATACACAATGGAATACTATGCAGCCATCAAAAGAAATGAAATCTTGCCATTTGCGACGACGTGGATGGAACTAGAGCGTATCATGCTTAGTGAAATAAGTCAATCGGAGAAAGACAACTATCATATGATCTCCCTGATATGAGGACATGGAGAAGCAACATGGGGGGGTAGGGGGATAGGAGAAGAATAAATGAAACAAGATGGGATTGGGAGGGAGACAAACCATAAATGACTCTTAATCTCACAAAACAAACTGGGGGTTGCTGGGGGGAGGTGGGATTGCGAGAGGGGGAGCGGGCTATGGACATTGGGGAGGGGAGGCGAACCATAAGAGACTATGGACTCTGAAAAACAACCAGAGGGTTTTGAAGGGACAGGGGTGGGAGGTTGGGGGAACAGGTGGTGGGTGATGGGGAGGGCACGTTTTGCATGGAGCACTGGGTGTTGTGCAAAAAGAATGAATACTGTTACGCTGAAAAAATTAATAAAAAGGGGAAAAAAAAATAAAAAAATAAAAAAATAAAAAAAAAATAAAATAAAATGAAAAAAAAAAAAGAGTGTTTCATTTTAGAGTTGGCCTACTACTACAAATTGATCATGGACAACTTAAAACAAATAAGCCCTAAATAAAAATGAAGTGTTAAATCATTAATAACAAACTGATAGTTTCTACTATTAAATAAATACAAACTAAGGAGAAAACTGAATTAAAAGGACTATAATAGAGGTGGTGCAAAAAGCTCTAGATATAAAGGTTTATAAGATATGATGGCAAGCATGAGATAGTAATTTCACTTGTATCAAGTATGAACTGAAATTAATGACAAACAATAAATCATCACAAAGTTCTAAACTATAATCCATAGAAAAGCAACATAGTTCTAATAAGCTGAACATAAATGACAAATAGAATAGCAATTTGCCGACAGAATTATAGTATGGTGAGCTCAAGTACATCAAGTGAAAGCCTGGGGTAAAAGAAATGCTGAATGGTTGCACCATAGTATGGGTTAAACTACAGTCCAATCTCATGTTTTTGTTGGGCCTATGAACTAAGGACTGATTTTACAGATAATAATTTGCAATCAATTTGATGATAGAGAATACTAACTTTGAATCTCAATTAAAAGAAATGTTACAGCCCCCCTCCAAGGAACTCCAAACTTCTAATTAGTAGGTTTATATTACAAAAAATTTGTACACAATTATTATAAATTTCCACAATGAAATTTGTTTTCTCTTGTTGTGTATCTCTAGGACATCCTTCCTTGATTTGTGCTTTAGCTCCTAAACCCTAAAATATTTTATCTAGCTCTCTAAAGAAAAAGTCTGCCAACCCCTGTATTAGAGTGTTAATTTGAATGTGGAATGGGCTTTTAGGAAATCAAATGACCAAACTATCTGAACTTATTAGGTAGGTCTGAGTGTGGTGTGGGAATCAGAAAGTAAATCTGATGAACAAAGGTTAAAGTTTAATTTGAAACTAAAAGATGGTTACCCCAAAAAGACTGCAAATACCACAGAGGTCTCAGGTGCAAATCCTAAAAAAGTCATATGGATAGTAAGGAAGATAGTAAGGAAGATAGTGATCACTTGCTGATCTTTTTAACCATACTTGCACACATTAATATTTAGCAAAATCACCTTACCAAAAGTGACATATTTTTTTATAGAATGAAGTACAAGTAGTTTTAAGTAATGTAATCATAGTCCTGTGTACAACTGATAAAAGCTACTGAGGAGTTATGGCTCAGCAAAGAAAAACTAAATTCAAGGTGTTTAGACACAGAGCAGACTGAATCCCAAAGTAGTATTTTGATGTTGGAAGTATTCAAGGCAACACTGGAAATCCATCTGTCAGGAATATAACTAAGATGGTTCTTTCACTGATTGGAGAATTAGACTACATGACCTCCTAAGGAGATTTTGAATTTTACATTTCTAAGAAATATTCAGCAAATCAAGACTAAACCCAAAAGACAGCAGGTGTTGCTTTGGACAAATTGTAACCTTAGAATGAAGCAATATAGTGGTATAAATATACAGACACTAGATTTTTTTTTTTTAAGAGGGTGGGAACTTTAAGGTCTCAAATATTAAGAACTTTTATTTATTTTTATTTTTATTTTTTCAAAGATTTTTATTTTATTTATTTGATAGAGATCACAAGTAGGCAGAGAGGCAGGCAGAGAGAAAGGGGGAAGCAGATTCCCTGCTGAGCAGAGAGCCTGACGTGGGGCTCGATCCCAGTACCCCGAGATCATGACCTGAGTCGCAGGCAGAGGCTTAACCCACTGAGCCACCCAGGCACCCCAAATATTAAGGAACTTTTAAAAATTACATTTAAAAAATCAATTAAAACCTCAGCCTTACTGTTAAGAGACTATTAATTCCAAGGTAATAATATTTTAAGTCTGGTGTTGTTAATAAAAGTGCTTGTAAGATCTAATAAATTAACTTATGTTAAACTCCTAAGTCAAAATTCTGCTTCTATCAGTGGTCTGCTTATACAAGTAGACAGTCATTCTTTCATTTTACAAATACTTATATATTGAAAAATATAAGCACCATGTGCTCAGCAGAATATTAGGAGCAGAGAGGACACAGTGAGTAAAAATACACAGAGCTTGTGCTTTTATTTGGTTTTTATATATTTTAGTGATCTTATGGCTTTTAAGTAATTTAAATAACAGATATATCCAATTTTTTTCGCATTAGATATCTAAGATACCTTTTATATGATCATATAACAGAAGAGTAACTCAATTAGAAACCAAGAGGCTGTGTTCTTACAATTCCTCTTAGCTGACCTTTTTATGGGATATTGGATCACTTTCTCCATTTTTTAAGTTTTCATTGGTGTGGATGATATGGATTCTCAGAATAACAACAAAACTCCCTGCAATTCAAATATTCTGATTCAAACTTCTCACCTTGATTATTTCCACCAATTGATCCACACCACTGTCCCCTGGAAATATTGGTTGTCCTAATAACAGCTCAGCCAACACACAGCCTGCAGACCATACGTCTGTAAAGAAAACAAGAGTTACCATTACTAAGAGTTAGTAATGCTTGTAGCTTAAGTTGCACTGAAAACTATTTGTATACATTTCCTAATTTTACTTTGATCACAGAGTAAATGTCACAAGCAAAAAACTGTACAATCCAAAATCAAGGGAGAAAGTCATCAAATTATCCCTGTAGTGTTAAACTTACCAAAGAGGAAAAATGTCAATAAGCAAATTCCAACAAAGGGTCAAGTCCACTTAATTATCAATATCAGGTGTTCAAATCTTCAACAACCAAGATGGAATTATAGCACCAAAACATGGGGTATGATTATCTACTTATCATACCTTGACACAATAAAGGCCATATATGAAAAACTCACAGCTAATATCATCCTCAATGGGGAAAAACTGGGAGCTTTTCCCCTATGGTGAAGAACAAGACAGGGATATCCACTCTCACCACTGGTATTTAATTAACATAGCACTAGAAGTCCTAGTCACAGCAATCAGACCACAAAAAGAAATAAAAGGCATCCATTTTGGCAAGTAAGAATAAACTTTCTTGATTTGCAGGTGACATGATACTCTATATAGAAAACCCAAAAGATTCCACTAGAAAGTGCTAGAACTGATGAAGGAATTCAGTAAACTCACAGGATAAAAAAAATCAATGTACCACAATCTGTTGCATTTTTATGCACCAATAATGAAGCAGCAGAAAGAGAAATTAAGGAAACAGTCCCATTTACAACTGCTCCAAAAAACCAAAAGAATAAACTTAACTAAAGATGTAAAAGATCTGTACTCTGAAAACTATAAAACACTGAGGAAAGAAACTGAAGATGACACAAAGAAAAGGAAAGATATTCCATGCTCATGGATCAGAAGAACAAATATTGTTGAAATGTCTATACAACCCAAATCAACATTTAATGCAATCTCTGTGAAAACACCACCAGCAATTTTCACAGACTTAGAACAAACAATCCTAAAACTTGTAGGGACCACAAAAGACCCCAAATAGCCAAAGCAAACTTGAAAAAGAAAAGAGAAGCTGGAGGCATCACAATTTGGGACTTCAAGTTATATCACACAAAGCTGTAGTGATCAAAACAATATGGTACTGCTACAAAAATAGGCACACAGATCAACAGAACAGAAAACCCAGAAATGAACCCACAACAATTAATCCTCAACAAAGCTGGAAAGAATATCCAATGGGAAAGACAGTCTCTTCAACAAACGGTGTTGGGAAAACTGGAGCGCAACATGCAGAAGAATGAAACTGCTTTCTTACATCAAACACAAAAATAAATTCAAAAGGGATTAAAAACTTAAATGTGACACCTGAAACCATAAAAATCCTAGAAAGAAACAAAGGCAATAACCTCTCTGACATCGGTCATAGCAACTTCTTTCTAGATATGTCTCCTGAGGCAAGGAAAACAAAAGCAAAAATAAGCAACTGGGATTGATCAAAATAAAAAGCTTCTGCACACAGAAGGAAACAATCAATTAAATTAAAAGAAAGCTGGCAGATTGGGAGAAGATATTTGCAAATGGCAAAACTGTTAAAAGGTCAGTATCTAAAATATATAAAGAACTTAATAAAACAACACACATGCAAAAATAAATATTCCAATTAAAAAATGGGTAGAAGACATGAATAGACATTTTCCCAAAATGTGGGAAAATGGCCAAAAGACACATGAAAAGATGCCCAACAACACTGTTCATTGGGGAAATACAAATCAAAACTACAACGAGCTATTACCTCACATCTGTCAGAATGACTAAAATCAACAACACAAGAAACAACAGGTGAAGGCGAGGATGTGGAGAAAGAGGAACCCTCTTCCACTGCTGGTAGCAATGCAAACTGGTACAGCCACTCTGGAAAAAGTATGGAATTTCCTCAAAAAGTTAAAAATAGAATGAACTACCCCAATATCCAGCAACTGCACTCTAGGTATTTACCTAAAGAATACAAAAATACTAATCCAAAGGGATACACACACCCCAATGTTTATAGCAACATTATCTACAATAGCCAAATTATGGAACCATTAATGGATGAATGGTCACACATACACATGTACACATATATATATGCATACACACACACACACACACACACACACACACACACACACACACACACATGAAGGAATATTACTTAGCCATAAAAAAGAATGAAAATCTTGCCATTTGCAAAGAAAGACAAGGATGGAGCAAGAGAGTATTATGCTAAGCAAAATAAGTCAAAGAAAAAAGTACCATATGATTTCACTCATTTGTGGAATTCAAGAAACAAAACAAATGAGCAAAGGGGAAAAAAGAGAGAGGCAAACAAAGAAGCAGACTCTCAACTATCAGGAACAAACTGATGGTTATCAGAGGTGAGGTGGGTAAGGATGGTCAAATAGGTGATGGGGTTTAAGGACTGTACTTGTGATGAGCACTGGGTTTTATATACAAGTGCTGAATCACTGTATTGTACACTTGAAACTAATATTACACTGTACGTTAAATAACTGGAATTTAAATAAAAACTTTAAAAAAGACAAAGGGAAAATACTTGAAGAGGTCAAGGTTAAGATTAGAGAGAAATCATTAATTTTCAATATGTAAATTGTCATGCTGTTATGGCGTATCAGGTGGTAAGGTGGATAAGAAGTTGACTATATATAGCATCTACAAAAAATAAAATTATTTTAAGAGTGAATTGCTTATTTTAGCCAACTAGAAGTTTTCTGTGCTTAGTTTTTCAATACGTGAATTTTTCATGTTAAAAAAAAAAGGTACAAGGTGACAGGAGGTTAGGGAAAAGAAGAAGAGCTGCAACATAGCAAAAGAAAAGCACAACGGAAATAAGAGACGTGAGAATGAGTATCAAGATACATGAACACAAGCAGAGTCAGAAACCAAGCAGAAAGAGTAAGGAGAGGGGGAAAAAAAGTGGAAATATAAATGAGGAAAGAAAAAAAATAATGTTAAGGAGGGATAGTAAGTCCATACTGGGATAGGTATGTGAGATATGAGCCTGCCAGTTTATTATTTTGTTGTAAAATTAAAACATTTTAAGGGGAAAAAAAACCCAAATAATTCACTTTTAAGTAAAAATGGAAACCTCAATCCTGAGAGTAAACTTTTAAAAAATAATTTAAATAAGTTTTAATAGTGCTCGCTTTGGCATCACATATACTAAATAAGTTTTAATAATTTATAAATAATTTTAATTAATTAAAAATAATTTAAAGGATATAATCCTGGCTTACCCAAGATAGTCCTGGTTTAGATTTATTGTCCTTGGATAATCACTAATAGCATCATCTTTCTCTTTAAAAGTATTACCAAATAAGAAGTTAAATTACATGGTCAATCTATTTATAGCCCACCATTAAGACCTTCTGCAAGGAAAAGCTAATTTTCAGTTTCTGGATGCCTGAGATTCCTGGGTTTTGTATGAACCAACAATCAAGTGCTTTAGAAGATGAACATAAATCTCTGGTGGACCTTCTCATCTACCAGTAAGAAAGGAGAAGAATGGTGAATGGCATAGGGTCAACAAATAATTTAAGAGGTCTGATATGGTGAGATGGGACAATAAATAAAGGTCAAATCCAGGCTTATCAGGGTTCAAAAGACCAAAGTTGAATCAGTGGCGTATAGTGAGTCCTAAGCCTAGAAAGTCAGATTCTGGTATTAGCCATACAAAGGAGGCTACTGGAAAGGAGGCACTCATAACATCCAGAGAAGTGATTCCTAATAGAGAAAATGGACTAAAATGCTGTTCTTTTGCAAGATGATTCCATAGAACTGCGAAGGAACATGGACATTTATAGAAGTAATGCTCTCTTAAGTGGGTAGTGAATTTTTTTTATACATGCCTTATTAATGTGTCACATGATGTGGTCATGACTTTTTTAAAAGAAGTGAACTGCATTTATTTTGGGTGACCCTAAATAGGTGACCACAACTCATCCCAGTATCTGGTATGTGAATGATCAGTATCATATATTTGAATAAAATAAAGAGCAGCTGTAAAGTCCAAGGATATTTCCAAAGATAAAGGGCTGAAATTTACTCTTGCAGAGAGTCAAGTTAACAAATAGCATGAAACAAATACCATCTTCCATTTCTTTAGTACTTTCACTAATATTTTATTTAATCTTCACAGCAACTCAGAAAGGTAGGTAGAACTGTTAGCAATCTCCACGTCATAGCTTAGCTAAGTAGTAACAGACCTAGAACACAAATCTAGTTCTACCCCAACCAAAAATACCCTTTTTGCTCTTTCTCATTTGTCCCTTAACATAACAGCAATGGTGAAACTGTCAGCATTACACACACTCACGGACACACACACACATGATTATACTCTCTATCTTCCAGTGCAGTAGGTCTCAAAGTATGGTCTGCAGAGCTCTGGGCCCCCTGGACCTTTAAAGAGGTCCTAATAAGAATATCAAGATATTATCGACCTTTTTCACAGTGTTGACATTTGCACTAATGGTGCAAAAGAAATGATAAGTAAAACTCCGGGTCCGTTGGCACAAATCAAATTGCTCTTTGGCATTTTTGTCCTTTAGGCAAAATAAAAATGGTAATGTGTTTCTGTTTAGAGGCCTGTGTTCATATCAGAAAATTTCCACTTATATTAAAAGACAAAAACTGTCCACATTCTGGTTTTTCTTTGAGTTCTATAACCATGGGTCTTTTGGGTTGGTTTGGTTTGGTATTTGCATGCTTTTCGTTCTGTTTTTGGACTAAGGAATTCTCTTCAGAAACAGAATATAACAATAAAATATTTCTGACAGCCACATGTACAGCCTAAGGTTGCTCCTCCTCTCTTAGCTTTACCATTCATGTGCAGCTGACAGGACTATGTTCACTTTTATTAGTATCCTAAAGTGGGATAGAAGAGGAAGTCATTGAAGACTGCAGCAAATTATCCCTATTCAATTCGTTCTAATCACTAAAGATCTTTTGTGAAGACTTCTACAGAATCAATGGGTTTAGCCAAACAAATTTAAAAGAATTGTTTTTTTGTGACTTGACTCAACAGCTAATAAACAACTGGGATAGTATAGTAGGAATGACAACAATATGGCCATCCTATCATTTTTATCGTCAATGTTATGGATGCAACTTCTCCAAATAGTGATCAAGCTCAGAAGTTAGTATTTCAGGGAAATTAAAATTTTAAGAAAGAGAAGATACATTTAGGATTTATTTGAAATTTTAAAAGTTAAAAACAAACATAATCATAGTGGAACCATGCAATTATAAAGGAATAGCTTTATTATCCTCTCAAAAAATCCCAGAAACCTTAATAAAAAAATAATAAATATACTTAAATACTGAGAGCTGACATTTAAAATACTCTACACATTTTTGCACATCAGTCTTTAAGGAGAAACAGACTTTAGGTCATCCCTATTTTTATATTTAAGTGAAAGTATAGATTAGTAATACTAAATTACTAAAAACAAGTTGTAATTGATAATTACAAGCCATTATATTCATATTCAGTACTTACCTATACTAGAGGTATAATCAGTGGCTCCAAAGATCAACTCTGGTGCCCTATAGTACCGAGAACAGATATACGAAACATTGGGTTCTCCTCGGACCAGCTGCTTTGCACTAATCGAAAAAAAAAAAAATAATAATAAAAGGCATAAATTCTTTAAACTTAGTGTAAACCTTAAAAGAACCTAAACTTTCATTCACAGCCCTGAACATTTATCTAAGATTCACACCATTAAATCATACAAGCAAAAAAAGAAAAATATGAACTGTAACTACCTAACAAAAGAAACTTATAATTTTAAATAACAGTAATTTTTTTTAAAAGTAGCTTTTAAAGAATGCCTTTGTCAACTGTCACCTAAGGAAAAAGAAACAGAAAGTCATAAAAGGACACATGCTGAATTTCTTGTTATCTTCTGTTCCTTGAATACTACCTCTAAAATATAAAGGAGGGCAAGAAAAGTAAGAAGTACCTCCACCCACCAAAAAACACAGTAATGGATTATAACACAAAAATGAATACTTCTTACATGAGTGTTTTTTAAACAGAAATTGATCACTCTCTTATAATCTGACTTCAGCACCAGAGTAAATATTCCAAGGCTTACCCAATCTACCCTCTTTTTCCACTATGTTGGTCAATTTATTAATTGTCTAAATATTCATTACTCAATAAATAAGACAGGTCCTCCCCTGTAGGTCAGAGATGATTCACAGCCTCTGAATTCTAACTCTGCTGTTGTAAATTTAGTTACATGTTCTCTAATCCAACTTTTATTCAAAATACTTTGACATGTATTTTAAACATTAATTAGTTTCTTTGGAGCTGTCTCTCAAGATAATTTAGAGATACATTGAAATAAACTCCTGTAGAAGTTAACTACTTTGGCATAGAAGGACAGCAAAGATAAACACAGGCAATACATACAAACAACAAAATCAAAACAGAAAGAACGTAAGTAACAGGGAAAGGGAAATTTTTGAGGTAAAGGTGTAGGAAATCAGAGTAGAGACAAATGAAAGTAGTCACAAAGGTTTCGAAGTTTGGACTTTCTTTTCTTTCTGGTCAATGATAATCCTTACCTTAACTTGTTCTTCCTTCACTACAAGTTTTGAAGAGGGAGGCAGTTTATTTTTTTAACATTCTCCCCAAGTATTGACACACAGCACTGATTTCATAAATTAACAAATATCAATCCTTGCTTTTTGGCTGCATGTAAATTAAGATACCTTTTCTGCTTAACTGATAAAAACTTTCTACTTTACAAAAGGTTTTTTATATTAGTAAGAGAGATTCCAATTATATTGTCAGAAAATTCACTATAAGACAAAAAAAGGTAATATTGGAAACTCTGCATCCTATAGATTTCCTGGATACTTGATGAAGCTACCTTCTTTTTCTTCAGATGAGGCTTGAAGTTCCTTCCCATCCTTTGAAGGATGAGAGCAACCAATATAATGACCACAGTTAGTTCTGAGAAAGCACAACTAGACCTTCAGCTACTTCTAGGCCTTATTTCATCCAGTTTAAAAAAAAAAAAAATCACTAGAAGAGAGTAATACTGTTTTATTCAAGTCACTACCAACCTGGCACTAAGAACCTAAAGTGTATCTAAAATTCTACTTGCCTAAACCAACTGTTAAAAACAAACAAAAAAGAACAACTTTGTTATTTATTGACCTATTACCACAGAGTTGAGATCCTTGTTCTAAATATATCAGAACAAAGTAATTCCTATGTTCCAATAAAATGGTCCATAGCAGCAGTGTTTTGACACTATGGTGAGAACAGAAACTACTAAACTTGATGTCTCAGTCTTCTTACAGTTCATACTGGTCAGTCACTCTCCGTGGGGAAGATACCCCATAACAGCAAAACTCATCTGATTTCAGCAGTTATGTGCACTTTGTTTCAAGTATCAGATAAAAGTTTTGATTTAATAGCCTTCAGCTTTTCTTATAGTTGAAGGAAGAGTTATAGCCTGCAAAATGAGCTGAATCCTCCAACAGGTATCTGAAATCAGTTAACTGTAAAAGGCGCATGGTCTGAAGGAGCACACCGCTGTGAGACTAAGAACTGACTCCGAAGGAGCAGATGTGCCTGTTTTTCTGACACACTCAAGAGACAGCCTATGAAGAATATCTCTTATATTAAACCTAAAATTTAAACTGTGGGCTGACACAGAAGTATTATAAAGAGGTGGAAATAGAGATATTAGGAGATGTGGATCAATATCTATAAAGAGCTGAAATGAAAAGAATTTGTGAGGATGAAAAAAAATGGAGAGAATCCAAGTTATGTGGCAATGTACTAGGGACTGAGAGGAGAAAGGCTAATCTAGGTGGGAGAAGTTTAACTGAGTGAGTTACACGAGGATATAAGCTTGGTTTCATGTTGAAAGGATACATTACAAGAAGCACAAGTTGCTGAATACTATGAAGATTAAAAGGATGACATTTTATGACACAATATAATATTACCAAGGAATTAGTTTAAGAAAACAAAGTGCACTGGAATTTGCAGAAAAGGAGAATAAGAGACTCAATATAGAGGAAAAGGAAGAAAACACTGCTACTAAGGTTAACACTGAAATGAAAAAGAATGCAGCAATGAATGCTAGTACTTTAAAAAAAAAAAACAAACAAAACTGTTCAGCAGCAAACACTTGGTTTTGGCTTAAGGTCATGATCTCGGGGTTGTGAGATCAAGTCCTGTGTTGGGCTCCCTGCTCAGGGCAGAGTCTGCTTGAGGGTCTCTCCTTCTGTCCTTCCCTTCTTACTCCCCAGCTTGCCTCTCCCCCACTTTCTAATAGATAAATAAAACCTTCAAAAAAATTAGTTATTAAGAAAGGCATATAAATACATAATAAAACATTCAAATAATACAAGGTACCATCAATGAAAAAGCAAGTTTCTCAACCACACTATACTCCCTGTTTCCCTTCCTAGGGGCAATCAATGTTATGGGTTTATTACCTCTCATTCCAGAAATAATCATATACCTATATACATGTGGCTATACCATGTTTTTAAAACATAAAAAGGAACAAGCTTTATATATAGTCCTGATCTTGTTTTTTAATTTTTCTAAGACATTATTCCTTTTTACAGTTGCATGTATTACATTAAATGTGTATATACTATAATTTATCTGGTCATTTTCCTACTGACATTGGTAAACAATCTTATGATAAAAATCCCTGTATATACACTATTTTAAAGTATTTCTAAGGGACTAATTCCTACAAATTAAAATGCTGGATAAAAGACTATACATATTTATAATTCTAACAGAATTTATTAAACTACTCGTATAAGAATCTGTAAATAGTGCATACTCCTTGAATAAGGACTATGGTATTTTTGGACTGATACTGTAAAAGGCATACAGGTTTTTTTTGGTTTTCTTTTTTTAAAATTAATTAATTTGACAGAGAGAGAGAGAGAGAGAGAGAGAGAGAGAGAGAGAAGGAACACAAGCAGAGGGAGTGAGAGAGGGAAAAGCAGGCTCCCTGCAGGGAGCCTGATGCAAGACTCAATCCCAGGGTACTGAGATCATGACCCAAGCCAAAGGCAGATGCTTAACCACTGAGCCACCCAGGTGTACCCAAAGGCATATAGTTTTAAAAGAGCATACAGGGTAGGAGGGTGGGACTGGGGAAGAGTGAAAGAAGGGAGAAGAAAAGAAAGCTAGCTTACCTTCCAAAGTCACAGAGTTTTAAGACAGCTGTATCAGGATCCAACAAGAGGTTCTGTGGTTTAATATCCCGATGGCATATTCCAAAGGAATGGATATAGGCTAAACTTCGGAACAGCTGATACATATACAACTGGAAAAAATAGTAAAAATTAATGAAGACTTTGTCCCAAACAAATCAGAATCTTTAAGCAGTAAATAAAGTAACAGATTTTCAGAAAAGAGCAGCACTCAATCTCCCGTTTAAGAGTTTCATGTCATTTATATATTAATTAGCTAATTAAAGTTGCATTAACCATGTTACATTTGCACCATCCCCCTTAATAAAATAAAAGGAAATGTCACAATGTGCTTTATAAATTTTTATTTTACTAACATCTTATCACAAGCCTCCTAAAATGGGCTATTAAAAAAAATACAGATAGAAAACCCAGAAAGGTATTTCAGATCATGTGGCTAGCAAATAACACTGTTTAGACCAGAAGCCAAGTATTGTTTTTTTCTTAGTTCACTATTCTTATTAAGTAGGTACAATTTCATCTTTAGAATATTTTCCTGAGATGTCAGCCCTAGAGCTCATTGACAGAGGGGACCAGGAAAACTCACATGTGACTGAGAAAATCTATAACCAATGATCTATCAAGACATCAGTAGCTACACCAATCTTCCTATATTATCCTTCAGAAATAAGTAGACTTCAAAATGCTATTAAAAAACATATTCTTGGGGCACCTGGGTGGCTCAGTGGGTTAAAGCCTCTGCCTTTGGCTTGGGTCATGGTCTCGGGGTCCTGGATTCGAGCCCTGCATTGGGCTCTCTGCTCAGTGCCCAATGGGGAGCCTGCTTCCTCCTCTCTCTGCCTGCCTCTCTGCCTACTTATGATCTCTGTCTGTCAAATAAATAAATAAAACCTTAAAAAAAAAAAAAAGAGTAGTGCCTACTGTGATCTCTGTGTCAAATAAATAAATATTAAAAAAAACCACACATCCTTGCTGATTATTGACATCAAATTGAAGGGATATTTATTTCAATTCTATTATTTAAAAAATACACTGAGAAACTGACTCTGCTTGGAAGAAAGACTCAGACTCTAGCTGAGTAAGACAGGGACTCTATCAAGAAAGTGAGTATATCTTAAATCTTTTTATCCCAAGGTTGGTGTTTAAATTTTTCTGACTACTTACCTTCTGACCTCTACCTCAAAGTTATATATCATGGAAAGAATTTTTGAAATGAGTTCAAATCAAGTATATCAGTATCTTGGTTAACGACAGACGACAAAGTCAAAGGTCAGGAAAGTACTGATAGAAGGTGCCACCTTCAGAGGCTACTGTTAAGACTTACTAGTTTTGTTTTGTTTTTTTTAAAGGTTTTATTTATTTGATAGACAGAGATCACAAGTAGGCACTACTCTTTTTTTTTTTTTAAAGGTTTTATTTATTTATTTGACAGACAGAGATCATAAGTAGGCAGAGAGGCAGGCAGAGAGAGGAGGAAGCAGGCTCCCCACTGAGCAGAGATCCTGATGCGATGCCGGGCAGAACCCTGGGATCCTGACCTGAGCAGAAGGCGGAGGCTTTAACCCACTGGGCCACCCAAGTGCCCCAAGACTTACTAGTTTCTTGAAGTTAACATGAGGCCTACTTTTCTTCAGACAGGCCCTGATGAAAACTACAGACAGCTCAATTTCAGTACATCCTCAATGTTATACTGAACTAAAGCTGGAAGAGTTTAAGCCTTTTCAAAAATGAAGCATGATGTAAAATGTATAAGAGATCTTCAATAAGGTCAGCATTTTGTCCCCAAAGTTAGAATTAAGGGATGTAGGGGTGCTTGGGTGGCTCAGGGGGTTAAGGCCTTTGCCTTTGGCTCAGGTCATGGTCTCAGGATCCTGGGATCAAGCCCCCCATTGGGCTCTCTGCTCAGCGGGGAGCCTGCTTTGTCCTCTCTCCCTGCCTGCTTCTCTGACTACATGCAATCTCTATCAAATAAATAAATAAAATCTTTAAAAAAAAAAAAGAATTAAGGGATGTAGGTATCCATAAAATTTAAAAAGCTTCCTAATTCTATCATGTTATTATTGTTCAAGATATCATCATATCTCCAAGTCCTAAAGCTTACTCTCACAGTTCTAGAAGTTAAATTCACTACTACTAAGAAAATAAGCTCCAATAAGAAATTAAGTTCACAGGTATTAATTTATTAAAGAAGAGATTTTACTAACTATCAGGGTGCTAATGTCTGGGTCAGCAATCACCAGTGTAAAAAAATGTTTTGTCAAAAATGCTGAAGATCTTAAACGAGGTTGAGGCATTTTTTTTACTGTATTCATTCATCTGAAAAAGCTAATCTGTATCCATTCTCCTCACTTTATCTTTTGGAAAGATAAAGAAGAAATGTACAATTTCATATCTATTTTGTTTTAGACTCTGTAAAAGTGTATTTACAGGAAAATGGAGAGGCCTTCTCTACTATCAAGATAGCAATAAGAGTAACAAGAAAAAGCTACTATTCTAAGTGCTTTGCATGAATTTTCAGTTAATCTTTATGTGATCTTTTTTAAAATTATTTTTATTTTCCATATAAAGTGCGAGGCACAGAAGATAAGCAATTTATCCAAATCAGATATTAAATACTCTATAGTGGCTTGGGAAAGTATACCTCTTTAATAATGATTTCTGTATTTTACAGTATTTTTATTCTATTAAATAAAAATATAAAAATGTAACCATTAAATAGCTTGATCACCAAGTAAATACAAGAATGATAAACTCTTAGAAACTCAGGAGATATTTAGCACATTTTGAAATTCAAGATTGACAGATTGATAGATTTTTAAAAAGATTTTATTTATTTATTTGTCAGAGAGAGAGAGACAGCGAGAGAGGGAACACAAGCAGGGGAAGTGAGAGAGGGAGAGGCAGGCTTCCCGCTGAGCAAGCAGCCAGATGTGGGGCTCAACCCCAGGACCCTGGGATCATGACCTGAGCTGAAGGTAGATGCATAACAATTGAGCCACTCAGGCACCCCTCAAGATTTATTTAATACGTACTGTCAAACCAAGCCTGTTTTACCCTTTTGTTAATAAGTTAATTCTTGCAATCACTCTGCGAGATGCATATTTATCCTCATTTTTATAGGCATGGTAACTGAAGCCCAAATGAACAGTCTGATCAGTTACAAAGTTATCAAATCTAACTCAGGTCCACTGTTCTTTCCTCTTTGCTACTAAATCTGTTTAAAACAAACAATACCTAACAATTTTATGATTCACAAAAATGCGGCCAGCTTTCTTGTGTATTCAGACCATGTTCTTTAACCTGTTTTTCAATTAAAAAAAAATTCAAGGGGCACCTGGGTGGCTCAGTGGGTTAAGCCTCTGCCTTCGGCTCAGGTCATGATCTCAGAGTCCTGGGATCGAGCCCCATATCAGGCTCTCTGCTCAGCAGGGAGCCTGCTTCCCCCTCTCTCTCTGCCTGCCTCTCTGCCTACTTGTGATCTCTCTGTCAAAAAAATAAAATCTTTTTTTTTTTAAAGATTTTATTTATTTATTTGACAGAGAGAGATCACAAGTAGGCAGAGAGGCAGGCAGAGAGAGCGAGAGGGAAGCAGGCTCCCTTCAGAGCAGAGAGCCGGATGTGGGACTCGATCCCAGGACCCCGAGATCATGACCTGAGCCGAAGGCAGCGGCTTAAACCACTGAGCCTTTAAAAAAAAAAATTCAAATTCACAATGATGATTTTCCTGGTTTCAGACTTGAATTTTTTTAATAAATTTTTTTTTAAAAGATCTTATTTATATATTTGACAGACAGACATCACAAGTAGGCAGAGATGCAGGCAGAGAGAGAGAGGAGGAAGCAGGCTCCCCGCTGAGCAGAGAGCCCAATGCAGGACTCGATCCCAGGACCCCGAGATCATGACCTAAGCTGAAGGCAGAGGCCTTAATCCCCTGAGCCACCCAGGCGTCCCTCAGACTTGAATTTTAAAACCTACTTATTTATAGAAGATGCTCATCAAAAGGCAAAGGTGCTCAAAAACTTTTTAACTTGTATATTAACCACCATCAACTACAAAGTGACCCATACTATAAAAACTGAAGAAACGTTTGAAGCAATAATATAATATAATATAATATACTCAACTTCTCCAGAAAAAGTGAAAAAGTGGATGTTAAACAATTACAAAGGACTGTAGCTGCCATTCATTCTGGTGACATGTATGCTAAACAAGCCCTTACTGGATGGTCAGGTTCATGAAGGCAAGAGTGTATGTGTTTATTATTTTTACTTCATCTCCCAATCCAGTATTTTTCACAAAAAATAGTTTTATAAAGCTAGGGAAAAACGAGTAAGTGAATGAGATCAACTTATCAATTTCAGACAATGTTTTTATCTTTTTTAAACTCTTAAAAATAAGAATAGATTTGAGTCCTAAAAAAACAACAGGCCAACACTCAGACTCTGGAAGGGCTACGGTTATATAAAAGAAGCATCCTTTTTTCCACAAGGGGGTGAAAGGAGTGTTAGATCTTTCCTTGTATGCCAACTTCAATATGCATAATAACCTTATTTTCTTTTTTACAATACAGGATGCCAGAGATCTCATCCAAGTATATGCTGTCAAAAACACAGAAAACAGGGTGCCTGGGTGGCTCAGTGGTTTAAGTTGCTGCCTTCGGCTCAGGTCATGATCTCAGGGTCCTGGGATAGAGTCCCGCATCGGGCTCTCTGCTCCATGGGGAGCCTGCTTCCCTCTCATTCTCTTTCTGCCTGCCTCTCTGTCTACTTGTGATCTCTGTCAAATAAATAAATAAAATCTTAAAAAAAAAAAAAAACTTTAAAAAACACAGAAAATATTGCGTGCCCAGGTGGTTTAGTCGGTTAAGCATCTGACTTGGTTTCGGCTCAGGTCATGATCTCAGAATCCTGGGACTGAACCCCGTGCTGGGCTCCCTGCTTGGTGCAGAGTCTGCTTTAGATTCTCTGCCCCTTCCTCTCTGCTCATGCCCTCTCTTTCTTTAAAAATATACATAATCTTTAAAACAAAACAAACCACAAAAATAAAGGCTCTTTACTACATTATTTGTAATAGCAAAAACAAAAACAAATACCTGGAGGGAAAACAACAGACCATTAGTAGGTGACCAGCTGAATAAATTAGGATATAGCCATATAATACACTAATGTGGAGCTATAAAAGGAAGGTGAAATAGCTATGTCTATCTATATTAATAAAGAGTGATCTCCGGAATGTATTTTTAACTTAAAAACTATCATGGGGGCGCCTGGGTGGCTCAGTTGGTTAAGCGACTGCCTTCAGCTCAGGTCATGATCCCAGAGTCCTGGGATCGAGTCCTGCATTGGGCTCCCTGCTCCTTGGAGAGTCTGCTTCTCCCTCTGACTTTCTCCCCTCTCATGCTCTCTCTCTCACTGTCTCTCTCTCAAATAAATAAAATCTTAAAAAAAAAAAATCATGGAGGAAAATGTACATATTACATAACTACTTACATAAAAAGGAGGTGGAAAAATAATTATATACATTTGCTTATTTTAAAAATGGGAGGACTATAAAAAATTTAAATATTTAACTGGGGGAGAGAGGAAATAGAGAAGACACAGGTATAAAAGTTAAACTTATTTGATGATAATCCTTGTTTTGTAGATTTTACTTTGGAACTACATAATATTTTATATTAATGTTGACCTAAAATTTAAAGCAAAATTAATTTTAAAAATTGTTTTTGCAGAGGGATGGGGTCAGAGGAGAAGAAGAGAGAGAATCTTAAGCAGACTCCATGTCACAGCAGGGAACCTGATGTGGGGTTCTGTCTCACAATCCTGAGATCATGACCTGAGCCAAAAACAAGAGTCAGGCTCTTAACTGACTGAGCCACCCAAGCACCTCATTAATAAAAAAATTTTAAATGCAATCTCTAATAAAAATAAAATGAAATAAACAAAGCTTGGAGTGCCTCGGTGGCTCAGTTGGTTAAGGGGCTGCCTTTGGCTCAGGTCATGATCCCAGAGTCCAAGGATCAAGTCTTGCTCGATGGGCAGCCTGCTTCTCCCTCTCCACCATCTGCACTCTCTTGTATATGCACTCTCTCTTTCTCCCGCAAATAAATATTAAAAAGAAAAAAAAAAAAAGAAATGAACAAAGCTTAATGACGCATACTCACACAGAGAGGAAATACTCAATTTTTTTAAGAGAAAAATTTTACTGTTCATACCTAATAAAATATACCATGGAAATAAAAAGAAATGCAAAGTGATCTTAAATTACTTTCACTTGATCGTGGTAGTGTCACTATTATTATTCTAAGACTATTATATGTAGAGTGTAGGACAGAACGAGTAATATACTATCACTGAAAAAAGGAATTTTTAGTGTAAGAGAAAGAAAATATAGATGGAAGATTGTTAACCCTCCTCAATATTTAATGAGCAATGTCAATCTACATTAACCTTTGAGATAAAAAAAGATGTATTTTATCTGAAAAGCTTATCAAAGTATTTTCTAACTCTGTGCACTAAAAAACCTAGAAAGAGTAACCAAACCTGTAGCAATTACCACTCCTAACATTAGAGACTGTGGTCTCTAAATATCATTTCTCACTAAAAGAATAAGGTCTCCTTGAAGAAAAGGTTGATTCCAAGTCTGGAGAAGAAATGTATAAAATGAATCTAGAACACTACCATGCTAGAAAGTGAAGAAGCTATCAAAGATTAGATTATTGAGACTCAGGCAAGAAGTTTTAAAACAAACCTACACAACAAATACCTTGTTGGTCACTTCTGGAGGAATCTGTGAACCAACTAATTATAAATTTTCGTAAATTAAGGGATATAATCAAATACATATCCTGTATTTATTATAAACTGTACCTCAGGTAATCAAATACTTGACATGGGAAACTATTTCAGCTTATAAATTTTTTTGGTTGAAGATTCCATTTATTTATTTATTTATTTATTTATTTGAGAGAGAGAGGGAGAGAGACAGGGTGAGTGGTTGGGGGAGGGAGGGAAAGGAAGGGGAAGCGAATCTCAAGTGGACTCCACGCTAAGTGCAGGGTGGATCCGACGACCTGAACTCGAAAACAAGAGCTGGATGCTCAACCAGGTAGGGCACCCAAGCGTCCCCGAGCTTATAAATACAGAATGAGTAATAACTGTAGAATATGCATATTTTGTAACCCTTTATAAATTAACAGATTTAGGCAATGATCAATGGTTATAAGCATCACAAAAAGATATTATATTCTTCCTTAGGAAACCACTCAATAATATATATGCAGTAGTCTTGAATCTTATAAAAATATATCTAATCACTAATTTGCAGGAAATACAGAAGACAGAACAACATATTAACACTACAGTAACCTAATCAGCAAAAGTCAGACCATGAAACTGCACATCAACTGACCCAGTTTGTTTAATACCAAAGTGTAAGAAAGAGTGGTCTGTAAGTTAAAAGAAAAATTAGACACATATATCAGCCAATTATAAAACGTGCACCTTACCCAATTCTAACAAAGAAACTTAAAATCACACACACACACACAGGCAATAAAAATAGTAGATATCTAAAGGTGTTAGTAATTAACTATTTGTATAGGTAGACAATGATATTGTAACTAAGCTTTTAAAAAGAAAGACCCTATCATTTACACATATATACTGAAATAGTTACAGATGAAAATAATAC
Organism: Meles meles; assembly: GCF_922984935.1. Lineage (NCBI taxonomy): Eukaryota > Metazoa > Chordata > Mammalia > Carnivora > Mustelidae > Meles > Meles meles. The sequence continues at coordinate 96,552,012 of NC_060069.1, read as the reverse complement.
TATCTGTGACTTGCTTCAAAATAAAGGAAGTGGGGAGTAGAGGGTGGTATAGGTGAAACAAGAGTGGACATGAACTGATATTGTTCAAACAATATAATGGGTACATGGGGGTTCATTATTCCATTTTCTCCTTTATTTCTATTTGAAATCTTCAATAATAAAAACAAATATTTAGAGTGACCAAAGACAAGATCCTGAAACGAGTAAAATTTCTGTAGACAGATATAGGAAAAGAAAATCACTTGGCACATTTTATGTTAAATGGTGAGAAAACAGGTATTGGCTTAGCTATGGAGCAATATAAATATGCTAGGAGTAAGTAAACTTGAAGGGTAGATTCAACAGAGGTATTACTAACCCCCTCCTTGAGAATTTTGCCAATTCAAAAGAATATGACCTATCTAACTACTTTAGTAATGCTATATATTTTTTGTTTTATAGTTATTTGTGTAATTGTTTTTCTTCTTATTGGAGGAGGAATAAAGTATTTTATTAAGCTTCACATTGTTCTGCAATCATTTAGCATTTGTTTGCTGAATTAGAGTTGAAATAAAAAACTGGTCTAACTACTGTGCACATCTTATTAAATGTCCACATGTTGTTTTTAAATCTAGTGTTAAGATTTTCTATTACTTTTATTTTACAGTCCCAAAAGTGTTTTCTCATATGTTAAGTTCACCTTACAGACCAACAATGCTTAATTGTGAGCAGTAAAGAAATGAGTACAATTTTACCAACATGGAAGCTAAGTAGAGAGTAGATCGGTAACTGCCCCAAAGCACTTAACTTAATAGCAAAGTTGGGTCTCAAAACTAGGTCTTCAGGAACTAAATCTAGGGATTCTTCTGCTTCATAAATCCATCAGCATTCTTGGGGCGCCTGGGTGGCTCAGTGGGTTAAAGCCTCTGCCTTCGGCTCAGGTCATGATCCCAGAGTCCTGGGATCAAGCCCCACATCAGGCTCTCTGCTCAGCAGGGAGTCTGCTTCCACCTCTCTATCTGCCTGCCTCTCTGCCTACTTGTGACCTCTGCCTGTCAAATAAATAAATAAAATCTTAAAAATAAATAAATAAATAAATAAATCCATCAGCATTCTAAACTGAGATGTTCAAAGATTATTCTAGATTTAGGGACTTAAAAGGGATATTCTAGAGTGCAGGTTATCTTGAATAGGACCCACTATCTTAAAATTAGAATAAAGTAACTAAAGTACATTTGTAGTACAAAAACTGTGTCTTTTAGTTCCTCCTATTATCAATTTAACCACCAACTTCAACCAAGTTTGATAAGTCCAAATAAAATTACACTGGAAGCAGATTTTTAAATTCCTAGCACTGAATTCAATAGGAATACTGACTCCTAGTCATAATTATCTAGCTACCAAATTCCTGCTTTGGTACCCATTTTATCATAAAGTTTAAAATTGTAACTATTAAGCAAAATTCAGTACTCAATCTTAAGACATTCAGAGTCAGTTTTATTTTCTAGAGTCACTCCTATAAAGGATAAAATGCAAAAAATTGTATTTAGATAGCTAGACTTTGAAACTAACACCTAGTTAATTTTCACAATGTCATAGTTAAAAAATAATAATCTGTGTGTCAACCATACTTCAATAAAATTTTTTTTAAAGATCTGAATAATCTAATAACAATAACAATGACAATAATGTTTCTAATCAGCAATCAAAACTTTAATCAGAATTATGCTGGATAAATTCCTAGCAATTCTTGAGTTCTTTCACAGAACCTGACATTAGGTACTAAAAATTAAGTAACACCTTCATAGAGTCTGTACATATTTAAAATTATATGAAATTTAAACTTTAGCTAGTTATACTGTATCTATAAATGGCAACATAATGTTTAATCTCATATATATATCTTTTATAATTTTATATGATATGCCTGCTCCTTTTTCGGTCTATGCCATAATAAGAGTATCCAAAATTAAATAAATAGGTGTTATGGCCAGCAAAATTAAAATCCACAAATGTCCTGTGAAAAAATTCACTTGTCAGAAATATGACAAGATATCTTTTTTTTTTTTTTTTAAAGATTTTATTTATTTATTTGACAGAGAGAAATCACGAGAGAGGCAGGCAGAGAGACAGGAAGGGAAGCAGGCTCTCCTTTAATATGAGAGTCATGAAAGTTTAAAAGGTGAAGGTTTCATACTTTAAATTATATAAGAATTTAATGAAGATCTAGCAATACCTACTTTGCAGCTTCCCCCACTTGGTATTATATACAATAATACAGTTAAAACATAACCAGCACTTTCCTTGGCTCATTAAGTACTTTTTAAAATGGGAAATTGCTCCATTTTTACATACCTTGACATAGATCACAGGGAGCGTCTGTTTGGCTCGACTATAGTGTCTGGCAACTCTGTATACTGTTTCCGGAACATAGTCCAGCACCAGATTAAGATAGACTTCATCCTTCTGAAAGAGTTCATTAAAAACAGAAAAAACAAAATTAGAAACTAGTATTTTATATACTCAGAGCAAAATCTCTATATATTTACTCAGATTTTTTTACTTTTACTTATTCACACTTTTAAGATTCATGCATTCAATTCTAATTATACAAAAGTAATTCAGAATATAGCCATAATAGTAAAAACAAGTCTACTGTACCTTTTTACTAATAATTTCATGGTTAAAAAAAATAGCCATTTCAAAACTGTAAGATTATCAATTATATTTAAACTATTATTTTGGTAGTAAGATTTTAGAGGATATCACCTATCACAAAATTTCCTATTTTCTAGTTTGAGAATCAGTGCCCTTATATCCTATCAGGAAGCTGTCATGGTAGTAGAGTGAGTACTAAATTAGCAGTGAAGATTTCCAGCCTTTGCTCGGCTACTGACTAACGTATACTAACTAATGCAACACTTAATCTCTCTAGGCTTCAGTTCCTTCAACTAGAATATGAAAAATTGGACTAGATGTTCTTCAAAATTTCTCTACAACCTCTACAAAGAAGATTCTATGGTTACCTGATAGTCTATAGTTAGTAGAATAATCACTTGTCTTATACAAGTAACTGAAATAAAAAGAATAATTTATAAGGCAGCAAGTTACCATACTCACAAGTTTATTGCAGGTCCTATGTTTAAACATCCTTTCTCAGCAGCCTAAAGACACCAATCCAAGATCAGTAGATAGAAAGAAAGGAATTCCAACTAAGAACCAAGTAGGAAAGAGGAACAGAGTGCTACCTTTACTCTGTTCATGTGAACAATATCAGATGGGTAAAATGAAGCAGAAAACAAAGTTGAGAATCACTATCTTCAAGTCTAGAAACGGCTGCTGAAAGGGAAAATCTGTAGGTAAACAAATTTTCACAATCTTCCCAATCTGAAATCATGTTACCTACCAAAATGAAGTAAAGAATTTCAATTTCAGCATTTAAAGATGGAGGCATAAAAGAGACGACATCTAAATGGAGTATGAAAGGAGCATTTAAGGCATAGAAAAACTATGAAGGCATAGAAAAACAAGATGTGAGGTCAATGAAAAACAGCAGAGCTCAGGAAACAGTTTAGTGAGACAGCGTGCCATCGACTCTACTACCTTTTCATTATCCCTCACTCTTCCATGGTCTCCTCTCTTCTCTCCATATCCAGCTTACATCACAAGGTCTACCATCACCCTCATTCTCTAAAACGCGGTCAGTAAACAACAGCAAAGGCCTGCTGCCTGTTTTTATAAATAAAGTTTTATAGGAACATAGCAATGTCCATTCATGTAAGTATTACCTATAGCTGCTCTGGGGCAGAGCTGAGAATATAACTGAGACTATACCTGCAAAACCAAAAATATTTACTATCTGGCCCTTTATGAAAAAGTGTGCCAAGTCTGCTCTAACATATATCCTTTTCTTATATCAGACCTGTTTGATAAACCACAACCCTGGTTAAATCCAGCTACCCATTCATTCTATGCCTGTATTCAAACTGCTGAACACGGCTACAAAGAAACCTAAAACTGTGCTGCTTGGTTTCACAGTAAATTCATCATCAAGAAATTCAATTGGCCCAGCAATTATATATTTGCCTAGTCCTTTCACTTTTCCCAAATACTTGATTTCTTCTTTCAGTATGACCTCCAATACCTGTCTTCCCATCCTCACCCTCAGCTGATGACCTGGCTTGCACCATTACATGTGCCCATCTACAGCATCTAACCCCGTATGCTCCTATTTCCCTTCTCTAACTAGTGATAAAATGACTAATAACCTTTTAAAGGCAAATCCTCTACATGTAAAAAATGATACTATTCTGCTCTTCCTAATTACAATCAGCACTTCAATAATTTTCCTATCTCTCTTCATTAATTATTCTCTCTCTCTGGGAGAATTATAATCTGCATACAAACCTACTGTTATTTTTCCCATCATTAAAAAGAAAACTCAAACTGCTAATTACCACCATATTTTCTGCCCCTCTTTAATAGTAAAATAACCCCAAAGAGGTGTCTAGACTGACATTCTCCAATACCAGTCTCTTCTCATTCTCTCTGAAACTTACTCCAAATAGGACTTCATCACCACTGCTCAATAAGAATTGTTGCTTAAGATCAGTTAATGTTGCTGAATCCAATGTCAATTTTCAGTCATCACCTTATCTCTCCTTTCTACTTGACTAAGCACTACAGTCTAACATAGTTGGACCATGTTCCCCTCTTTCGAATACTTGCTTTATGTGGGTTCTAAAACACTATACTCTTCTGATTGTCATCTTACCTTAAAGACTACTCTTCTTGCTCTCCATTTCTGGCTCATTCTATTCCCCTTTCTCTCTTAAGGAATGGAGGATCCCAGGGCTCGGTCAGATCTCTGTTCTTTATGTAAGCTCACGCCTGTTATGCTCTCATCTAGTCAGGTGGTTCGATACTCTACACTGATGACTCCTAAATTCATATACATGTTGGACTTCTGCCTTTAACTCCAGACTATTATGTCATTTTGTGTACTTGACATTGCTAAGGCTTAAAACCTTAGAATCATCATTAATTCCCCCACTCTCCTCCTTCTCTTACACATATACACACACGAAAGAAAGTATTAATGGTACTATCTTTAAAATTTATTCATGATCCAACCATTTCTTATCATCTTCATTGCTATAATCCTAGTCTGAACTACTATCACCTCTCATCTGGATTATGGCAGTATCCTCCCAAATGGTCTTTCTTCTTTCACCTTTCCCCTTTGGTCTAATATCAACAAAACAGAAGTTAAATGGTAGCTCTTCCACTACACCTCATTAAGATTTATTCTTATAAAGTGGTCTACAAGGTCCTCCACACATATTTTCTTATTTCCGTCCTCTACTGCTGCCCCGCTGCTTGTTCATCTCTTTTGACAATAACTTCCTGCTGTTTCTTGAACACATTTGGCAGGATTTCATATTCAGGGCCTCTATACTGATCACTCCTTAAACCTGGAATGTTCTCCCCCTTAGATATACACATTGCTCACTTGCTTCAATTCCTTTAAATCCTGCTAAAATGTTACTGTTTTAGAGTAGCTTTCCCTAATTAGGCTTCCACCAATTTCTCCATCCCATACTCTTACCTGCCCTCCCTACTTTATTTTTCCCCATGATACTTATCATTTTCTAACCACATAGTTTACTTTATATTGTCTCCTTCCCCCCAACTAGACTAAGCTCAATGAGTGATAAGATTTTTGTCTGTTTTGTTCATCATTCTTCTCCACCTAGAATACTGCCTAGCACATAGTTGGTACTCAATAAATATCTGCTGAATGAATTAAGCTCAAAAGCAATGAATATTATTTAAAAATTAGGATGGCAGTCTTACACATCTGCTTTAACTCAAACAGCACTGTGAATAGCAGGTACGGAGGTTGGGGGGAAGAGGGAAGTTGAGAGTGAAAGCAGTGTGAAACTCTAGAAATATCCTACAGGTATCCAAGACCTAGACTAGCATTTAGACAGTAAGGACTGAAAGAAAATGGAGGTTAGGAGAGGCAGGTATATTGGCTACCTAAACATGAGAGTAATAGAGAGCCTCCTGAAGCAAAGAAATTGGGATTAATTAAACAGTCTCTAAACCTGGGCGACTAGGCAGGTAATGAAACAAGGAAAGCGTAAAGAAGAAAAAAGGTGTGAAGGAAAAGTTTTAACTTTTATTTAATGGAACTTGGATCTCACAACATTTTAGGTGGCTATGTTCCACAGGTAGCTGGAAATGCAGGTGAAGTCAAAACTCAAAAAGAGAGAACGGAGTATGTCTAGAGATTTAGACAGTAGCTAAAACTATGAGCACAGCCTCACTCAACTAAGAAATGTGGGTACAGTAAGAGAGTGAGAAGAGATTGAGAGTGTAATCCTAGAAAACATTAACCTTGAGGAAATTATATTAAGGGACAACTTTGTAAAGACTAAGAAACAGAACCAAGAGGCAAAGAAATTTCCATAATGATGAGATGTGGAACAGCAAGGTGTTTCACTGGCAGGAGAGATAAGGACTGAGAAAGGTTGTTAGATCTGGTGTATCGTGGTTCAGGGATGGTCCTGGAAAAAGCAGTTTCAGACCATGGTGCCAGAAGCAACCAACCTATACTAAGATCAAGAGTAAGCAGATGATAGGTGAGGAACAGGAGGCAGCTAATTTAGTTTGTTCTTACAAAATCTCTTGTGGTGAAAGTAAAAAGAAAGCCAGGAGCCGATAACTTGAGGAAAGGCAAAACAGAGGAGAGGTTGTAGAGAAATTGTCGATGTGCTTTTCATTTGTGTTTTCTAAATGGCTAAAAGATACCCAAATTTATTGTAGGCTGAGTGGATAAGGATAGAATAAAAGGATGGAATAAAGTGATAAGAAAGGAAAGAAAAGGGATAACTGATAAAGCAATGTTCTAGAACATCACAAGAAATGAGAAACAAGAACACAGAGTACCATACAGTGCAATTAAAAGGCAAGGTTAGCATTAGTCAAACAAAACATGGAAGGCCAAACTCTAACAGTACAAGTTCTGTGACCACAAGCAAGTTACTTGACTTCTTTCAGACTCAGTTTCCTGTAAAATCATGCTAACAATGGCATCTACTTTAAAAGACTATATTGAGATTATAATAATCTATAAAAAGCTCTTTAAGCACATTTCCTGGCAAATTATAAAGATTTAAATGTTCACTATTGTCATGTTTAGGAGGAAATGATACCACATTTTTCTTCCTGTACATCTAAAATAAATGATTAGGTTAGAAAGAATTCTAAGTCAAGTAAGTGTATGTCTGATAACCCTCCTTCTTATAAAATAAGAAATAAGGTCATATGTAGAACTAAAGGCAGCAAAAGTAATGCTCCAGGCTAAAAGAACATTTCAGAAATCAAGATTTAGACAAGAAGGTCCAAGTGAAGATGAGGTCTACTAAAAGGAATACATAAACAGAATACCAAACTAATACCGAAAGAATATGTACAGAGAATTGAAGGAATGGTGAGTCTTGGGTTTCAGAAAGATCATTAACACAGATGTTGAAAATCAAGAAACGTGATTTTAACAGATCATTTGACAAAGTTAATCATGATATATTTATGAATAACCTGAGGGTGTATATAGGACTGTATTATAATTTAATTCATTTGCTAAACAATCACACCAAAAGCGAAGAATAAAAAGATGAAAACATAAATGCCAAATTCAAGGAAGGTTTCTAGACGTAGACTACAAGCTCTGTCCTTTTCCTGTTCAATCAGTATTTTCATAAATAATTTAATATATTAGAGGTTGCAAAAGCAAATGCCTTCACTGAATGGCTAAGCAAAAGAATGTTAAATGTGTGAAGCCAAAATGTGTAATGCAGTAAGGGGTAGTGGTTGATAAATCAGATAGAGAGTACAAAACATAACTAAAAGCATCCTAATTCATAAAAATACCAACAGAATGTGCTAGCCAAATAAAACACACCAGGGGATGAATTTGGCAGTCAGTTTATAATTTCTGACTTTCACATAACCACCAAAGATTGACACAAACCTACGAATGGCTTAAAATGGAAGACCAAATAAGAATTTAAAGAACTCTAATAGTCTGGAAAGCTAAGCTAAACCTACAATATAATACAAAACCCTATGATTAAACTCAAAGTACCAATTTATTATGTAGATTGACAGATAAGACTTGACAGTAACTCAGCTGGAAAATAAATGAGAGGTATAAATGAAGAGAACTCAAAAGGCAATCACACTGAGACACAGTTAATGAAAAAATGCAATGTTAGGTTACAGATAAAGTACTATGTTCAGATCAGTAAAGATAATTCTACTCTGCTTTTGCACAGTTCAGGCTTCATGTGACATACTGATGATACCCATTTTTAGGCAACGTATTTTATTCATAACATTAACAAAGCAGAATACATCAGAGGAAGGTCAAAGAAACCATGTCTGCTATAGGTTCAATGTTCTAAAATACTATCCTATGAGAAGTTTGGGGGCTTAAATTGTATTTAGACTACTACTTTGCAGATTAACATAAATCTCTGCTCAGAGATACTTTTTTTTAAAGATTTTATTTCTTTATTTGACAGACAGAGATCACAAGTAGGCAGAGAGGCAGGCAGAGAGGAGGAAGCAGGCTCCCCGCCGAGTAGAGAGCCCGATGCAGGGCTTGATTCCAGGACCCTGGGATCACGACCTGAGCTGAAGGCAGAGGCTTTAACCCACTGAGCCACCCAGGTACCCCTAGATACTTTATCTACTCACTCCATTTATCACTAAAAATTTCCAATTTCTTTAGAACCATAGAGGAAGTCTGTCCATTTTGTAGGTATAGTATAAATGACCATATACATTTAAAAGCCATCATTTTGGGGACACCTGGGTAGCTCAGTCAGTTAAGTGCCTGTCTTAGGCTCAGATCATGATCTCAGGGTCCTGAGATTGAGCTCCACACTGGGCTCTGCCCTCAGCAGGGATTCGACTTCTCTCTTTCCCCCTGTTCATGCTCTCTCTCTCTGAAATAAATAAATAAAATCTTAAAAAAAAAAAAAAGAAATCTCAAAAAAACTGCATGATGTACAATTTAGGAAGCATTTCTCTCAGTGGTTCAGTTATTCCTAGTTATCACTTCTATTAATAAACTACTCCCTAACTGCTCATAACCACTCCTCTATGAATCACTCTCAAGTAATTCATTCGGGAAGAAATTTAAATGACAAAATTTCAATCACACCTAATGACAACTAAACAAGAACTGGAAAACTCTATCCTACATTTGGAAAACAGATAGTACTATGATGTTCTTATCCTCAGAAGATTTTTGAAGTCAAGGAAACAAAATTACTGGAGGCTGCAGTTCTAAGTAGAATCATGCTATAATTCTAAAAATTTGATGGGATGTGAAGTGACACAGAACAGAACCCAATAATAAGACATTCAACCAAGTATCATGATAGTCCAGGATTCTCCGCAGAACTGAGTTAGGGAACTTGGACTAGCAAAAAATCCCAACAAACAAAAAACAAAAAAACTTGAAAATGGATGTGTTTTCTCCAATGTTGTGTGCCAGGTTGGCTAGAGATGGGAACAACACTGACAATAAAGTGGATGTGGTTGAAGGAAAGAGAAATATCCTTTTGCTTGGGAGAAGTGGGGCAGGAAAGGAGGATAAACACTTGGAATACAACAAGATCACGGTAAGCTTCATCCTCATCTAACACCATTAACACAAAGTAAACACCAAACTATCAAGTTAAAAAAAAACAAAAAAAACCATAAATTTACCAGAAGAAAACGAGAATGCATTTGCAATCCTGGAGGACAAAATATCTACAAGCTATTAAGGAAAATGATGCCAAGTCAAATCACACAAAAATGTAAAACTTTGACACTAGTTTCTGAAACAATAAGAACAAAACCAGAACCAAATTATAAAAAGACAGCATTTTTGTCCTCCAAAAAGTATTAGAATTAACGAATTCAGTAAAGTTGCAGGGTATAAGATTAATATGCAGAAATGTTGCATTTCTATATATTAATGATGAAGTAGCAGAAAGAGAAATTAAGAAAACAAACCCATTTATACTTGTATCAAAAAGAATAAAATACCTAGGAATAAATTTAACCAAGGAGGTAAAAGACATATACTCTGAAAACCATAAAATATTAATAAAAGAAATTAAAGACGACACAAACAAATGCAAAGACAGATCATGCTTAGGGACTGGAAGAATGAATATTGTTAAAATGTCTACGCTACCCAAAGCAATGTACAGATTCACTGCAATCCCTATCAACACCAACAGTATTTTTTTCACAGAACTAGAAGAAATCCTAACATTTTTATGGAACCACAAAATATCCCAAATAGCCAAAGCAATTTTGATAAAGAAGAAAAAAGCTGAAGGTATCAGAATCCCAGATTTCAAACTATACTACAAAGCTATAATAAAACAGTAGGATACTGATATAAAAATAAACATATAAATCAATGGTTTAAAAAAACGGAGCCCAGAAATAAACCTACCCTTACATGGTCAATTGATCTATGATGAAGGAAGAAAGAATATATAATGGGGAAAAAATTCTTTTCAATAAACGGTGCTGGGAAACCTGGACATGCAAAAGAATAAACCAAACCGCTTTCTTACATAAATCACCAAATTCCTAAAAGAAAACATAGGCAACACATTCTTGGACATCAGCCCGAGCAAAATTTTTCTGGATCCATCTCCTCAGGCAAAGGAAATAATATCAAAAATAAACAACTGGACTAGAAAACCACCAAAAAAATGAAAAGACAGTGAGTGGGAGAAGATATTTTCAAATGATCTATCTGAGAGGGGGTTAATATCCCAAATATATAAAGAACTCATACAACGCAACACCAAAAAAACCAAATAATCCAATTAAAAATGCGCAAAAGACCTGACCATTTTTCCAAAGAAGACATACAGATGGCCTACAGGCACAGGAAAAGATGCTCAACATCACTAACCATCAGGGAAATGCACATCAAAACCACAATGAGGCATCACCTCACATCATCAGTATCAAAAAGGCAAGAAATAACAAGTGTTGGCAAGGATATGGAGAAAAGGGAATCCTCATGCACTGTTGGTGAGAATGTAAACTGGTGCAACCACTGTGGGAAACAGTATGGAGATTCCTCAAAAAATTAAAACTAGAATGGCCATAAATCCAGCAACTCCATTTCTAGGTATTTATTTGAAGAAAATGAAAACACAAATCTGAAAAGATATATGTACCCCTCTGTTTATTGCAGCAGTATTTACCGCAGCCAGGATATGGAAGCAACCTAAGTGTCTATCAGTAGATGAATGGATAAAGAAGATGTGGTATATACACACAATGGAATATTTCTCAGGCATAAAAAAAAGGAATGAAATCTTGCCATTCATGATAACAAGGAAAGTATTATGCAAAGTGAAGTAAGTCAGACTGAAAAAGACAAATACTATATGTTTTCACTTAAATATGAAATTAAAAATCAAAAGAAATGAACAAACAAAACAGAAACAGACTCATAAAGACAGAGAACAAACTGATGGCTGCAAGAGGGGAGGGAAATGGGGGGACAGGTGAAATAGATGAAGGGGAAGAGGATGTACAAACTTCAGCTTTAAAATAGCTTATATTACTGTAATAACTCTGTGTGGTGACAGGTGTAGTGAGCATGTTATGATGGATGTAACTGTTGAGTCGCTAAATTGTACAATGAAACTAATATAATAACATTGTATGTCAACTATAATTTTAAAAATTTGACAATTGAGCAAAAATATTTCTGCTTACATATGACAAGGGGCTAATTTTTAAGATACAAACAGCTCATTAATTATGATCAATCATAAAAGAATAACATTCCAATAGAAAAAACTGCAAAGGGACATAAACAAATGGCCAATAATGGTCCTACCAATGGGGAATAAGAATTAAGATATGCAACCCCATTCATAATTAAAGACACATAATAAAAATAACAATGAGCCACCACTGTTCACCTATCAAATTAGAAAAGAAAATTCAGTCTAAGAAAACTAGGGTTTGGAACAGGGTTATGTCCAATATGTACTATCACACACTTCTAGATAAAACCCAAACTCTTACAACCTTTTGGGAAATCAATGGGCTAATAATATATTCATCCCAAAGCTAAGACATACAGATATCCAACTCAATTCAGCACGGCCATTTCTAGGAATCACATGTATGAAAATGTATGTCTGTTCACATGCATACACAAAGACTGTTGAATTTGTGGGGAGCAAGAACATATAAATAATCTACCTTCTTAGGTATGGGCTGTGTACAGTGACTTCCTTTCAGAGGATAGAGCATGGAAAGGGGGTAGGGTAGGGGGAGTAACTTTACAGTGGAGAAAAATGAGAAATATTAGGTCAGCCAGGTGATCTAAGATTAGTAACAACAGCTACAGTTGTGCTGATACTATGTCCCCTTGATATGATGTGATGAAATGGCACTGTGGACTTTTTCAAAATAACCAGTTTATTATGAGATAAATATTAAACAAACCTCGGTAGTGAGGCAACCTATCAGTACTCCTCAAAACTGTCAAGGTCATCAAAAACAAGGAAGCCTGAGAAATTGCCAGTCAAGAGGAGCCTAACAGACACAGTAACTAAATGTAATGTGGTAGCCTAACTGGGATCATGGAAGAGAAAAAAGACATTAGATAAAAACTAAGGAAATCTAAATAAACTATGGAATTTATTAGTAGTAATGCAACAATACTGATTTATTAACTGTAATAAATATAACCTTACTTACATATTAATAATAGGGGAAAATTGGGTGCAGTGTCTATGCACATAAACATAAAATGCCGTATTATAATATTTTGGGGAAAAGAGGGGCAACGTGTTCCAAAATAATATTATTACAATGATGTAATAATATTAATAATTAATAATATTAAATAGAATAATTAATATTATTACATTAACATGGGATATATGTGCTCATATATCCATACAGGAAGTTTACCTCTAAGAGAAGGATTTGAGGATTTAGTGATCAGGGTAAAGAAGATTTTATTTTTGTCTACTGTCTTGTTATTTCAATTTTTTTTTTAAAGATTTATTTATTTATTTGACAGACAGAGATTACAAGTAGGCAGAGAGGCAGGCAGAGAGGGAGAGAGGAGGAAGCAGGCTCTTTGCCGAGCAGAAAGCCCGATGCGGGGCTCGATCCCAGGACTCTGAGATCATGACCTGAGCTGAAGGCAGAGGCTTTAAACCGCTGAGCCACCCAGGCACCCCCTGTTATTTCAATTTTTATACAATATGCATTGTAATAATATTTTAGTGCCACTAAAATATTAAAATAACATAAAAACAAGGTGGTAACTGATATTCAAAAGAAAGTCTTAGATTCACATCTTTAAGCAAACAACAGTTATCAAACTTGGTGTTATAACATTTATAAGTCATGAAGAGGTCTTGGTAATTCATCCACCTCAAGAATTTTGCATTACCTATGTATTCATTCTCTAGGTCACACTCTCACTGAAAATGTCAGCATTTCACCAGCAAAATGTTCATACAGAATGAATATACACAATTTTAAATAAGAACTCAACACACAATTTTAAATAAGAAACAAACGGGTTATTTAGGAAATCTCTTTATTTTAGTAAATAAAATTCTCTGCTGTCAGCTATTTTCAGAAAGTAAGGAAGGTGAAAGAGAAAGAAAAGGAATGAAGGAGAGTTGTATTTTGTAAACTAGACCATGTATACACTTAGCTATAACTTTGCACAGCATTTCTATATGTACACCATCTCTGTACTTGAGATTTCATTTAATTAAAAAAATAACAACAAATAATCCTGTTCATTTAGGAGAGCTGACCTTGACCTAAACAATCACTTAAGAACCCACTTCCAACCCCAGCCTCACCTCCACTACTATCCCCATACTCCTATACTTTATGTACCAGAAATTTCAAAATACTTATATTTCTTCTATACAGACTATGTTGTCTAACCTCATCAAGTCTTTCAAACATCCTGTACATCTATTTTTTTTTTAAGATTTATTTATTTGAGAGAGAGAGAACACAAGCTGGGGGAATGGAGGCGTGGGAGAAGCAGAGGGAGAAGGAGAAGCAGACTCCCCACCAGGCAGGGAGCCTGAAGTGGGGTTCAATCCTGGGACCCCATTTTGGCCTGAGCTGAAGACAGACCCTTAACCTACTGAGCCACCCAGGTGCCTCTGAATATCCTGCACTTCTAAACTGACACACACCTATTTATTTATCTAAAGAGCTCCTCCCTCAAACCCTGAATAAGTATCACTTCTCCTATGTAATTCCTTTGCTGAATTACTTTTCTTTATAATACTTCTGTTCATATTCCAAATAATGGTTTCTCCATGTATCATTCTACAATGTATTTCTTTTCCTGTCCTTTTCAAATTGATTTAGGCAGACGTTATACTTTGTCTTATACCTAAAACACTATATACAGTACCAGTAAACTGAAATGAATTTCAAGAATTCAGAGAGAATAGATGATTGGAAGAATACAGACTTTATAAATGGAGAGTCTACATTTGAAATTGGCTCCTGTGGTTGGTTACTATCTATTCAACCTTGAACAAATTCTTTAATTTAAAATTCTAAAATTTAAAACTTATAATAAAATAGTACTATTACCTACCTTGTAGCACCAAGATGACTAAATGAGAAAAATGCATAATATGCACAGAATAAAATACTTTATGTATAAGATTTAACAAAAAATTTAGTGTTTTTAGTCATGCTTTAAGACATTATATAGTAATCTCTATAGTAATCCAAAGAATATCTCTAAGAATTATGAATCTGATAAATCATATATCACTTATTTGGTATTTTTAAGTATCTATTTTAGTATATGTTTTATAATGTATTAGTACAATGGTACAAATTCATTGTGCTTACTTAGTTTATTTACTGGAGTAAACAAAACAAGACAATCAGCATGTGTTCAATTATTATTTTTCAGTCTTCCTCTACAATACAAAATGCACCCACTATAGCTGGAAGTCTCCATTTTATTCATCTTTTCTACCCTGCATAACAACTTCACTAAGCTGTTCCAAAATGTAGAAAGTAAGTGGGGAGCAGGACTTCTGGAATGGCAGAGTAGAAAGCATAGAAGATCTCCTCAGCAGAACAAATATTTAACTGGTAAAATGATTAAAAAACAATCATTTGAAGTATCTGGTAATTTTTTTTTAAGGGCATACAGCAAATGAAGAAACAAATCTCAATAAGAACAGCAAGAGTCTGTGGCATTTTAGTGAAGACCTGCTCCCTTACCCTGATAACCTACTTCCATGTCTGGGAAGCTCTACTCAGTAGCTCTACTGGGTAGCTTCCTCTCCTCTCAGCTCTAATCTGGGGCTAGGGTTTCACTCCAGGAGGGCAGGCTGTGTCCCAAGATGCAAAAGATCTATTCCAGTTGGGCAGGGCCAAGAGGACCGTGTCTCCCTTTCCTCATCCAGTCTCCAAAAGTAAGTCAGAAGCTCTATGCCAGGCATAGCAGGCTGGGGACCTGAGAGTCTCACCTTTAACTTGCTCTTAGGGTAGAGCACCCAATGTTGGGAGTGGCAAGGTGTGAAGAACAGGGGCTCCCACTGCCTATCCTCCATTGCCCACTCATAAAGTGGGGGTGTTACTCTGGAAAAAGTGAGTCTTCACACCGAGTTCTAGCACAGTAGAATAGGAGTTCTGTCCAGGGAAAGAGAGGTTAGCTCTGCCTACAGAGACCAATTTTATTTATGACACAGTAGAGAAAATGCCATACCTATGGGCATTGTCTAAAAACAATGGAGATCCTTGTGGAGGCTGGGTAGGTCCCTGACAGAAGCAAACAGGCAAGGCACCTGAAGTTGAAGAGAAACAAGAAAAAACACAGCCAAAAAGAGCCTACTTGGCAACAGTCATCTCTGGAGGTCATTAAGGATATAAACAGGTACTAGGTTGTGCAGGATGTGGGGGGAGATGTGAAACATTACCCAGGTTGCACACAGATACAACAACACACAGTAAAAGCATTAATGGCACAAGGGATTTACAAGCAACCTCAAATCAAACACTGAATAAGCTACTCTGACCCAAAAGCAATTTCCAGGAAATAAAATCACATTCATCCCTAAGTCAGAAAGAAAGTAAATGCCCAAGGCTGCACCTTCTCAGAGGCATTCGGGGGAAATTCTAAACTACTAGTATCTGGTTTGATTTGTGGCAAATATAGACTCCTTGAACTGAGAAGTGGCACCCAGGCCACTCACACATCCAATGGTAAAGGATAAAAATATAACTGGCTAAGGGAACTCAAAGCACAACCTTGACCAGTAAGTGACTCTAAAAAGATGTCAAATCAAGACTCTTATCTTAAGAAACTGGAAAAGAATGGGCAAAATAAACTCACAGTGAAATGTAGTAAGGAAACAATAAAGAGAACAGAACAGAAATAAGTGAATTACAGAACAGAAAAGCAATTAAAAAAATCAATGAAACCAAAAGTTGATTTATTTTAAAAAAAAATCAAGAAAATTGACAAACCTTTATAGCGCTAGACTGACAAAGTGAAGTAAAGGTAAAGAAAAAAAGTAAAGGTAAAGGTAAAGAAAAAGACTCAAATGACGAAAATAAGGAATGAAAGAAGGGACTTCACAAATGGTCTTACAAAAATAAAAAAAAATTAAGCAAAAAGTATGAAAAACATTTTGTCAGTAAGTAAGATAACTTAGATAAGAAGAACAAAATACCAAAATGGACAAGAGAAAAAATAGAAAATCGAAATATACCTACTGCAAGTAAAGAAACTGAATTAGTAATATTAAAACTTCCCACAGAAAGTGCCCAGGTACATAGATGGCTTCATTGGAGAAATCTACCAAACTTTCAAGGAAGAATTAATACCAGTTCCTCATAAAAACCTTAAAATATATATATAGATATATACATCTATATCTATCTATCTATCTATATATATATACCTTAAACCTTAAAAAACCTTAAAAAAATAAACCTTAAAAAATATATATATAATGATTATACACCATGAACAAACAGGATTAATTTGTTTATCATTTCAGAAATGCCAGTAGGTTTTAGCATTCAAAAAATTAACATAAATCACCTTAGTAATAGAATAAAGGACAAAAAACATATGATCATTTCAAAAGATGGAGCGATAAGGAGCATTTGACAGAAGTCAACATTTCATGAAATGCTAAACAAATTAGGAATAAAAGGGATTCCCCCTTAAATGACATCTACAAAAAACCCACAGCTAACATCATACTTAAAAATAAAGACTAGATACCTTTTCCCCCTCTAAAATCAAGAACAAAATAAGATTTCTGCCTTGCCCTGGAGGTTCTCGCTGGGGTGGTGGCAAGAAAAAGAAAAGGCATCCAAGACATTGTATTTTGACAAAAAAGTCAGCTCATCAACTAGATATAACTATTATACATATATAATGTACCAACAATAGAATCTCAAATATACAAAGCAAAAACTGACAGAATTGAAGAAATAAACAATTCTACAACAGTTGGAGACTTTAATACACACTTTCAATAATGGACAGCACATCTAGATAAAAGGGCAATAAGGAAATAAAAGATCTGAACATTATAAACCAAAAGGATATCTATCAATCTATCTATCTGTCTTTAGATCCCAAAAGAGAATACACATTATTCTCAAGTGCACATAGGATGTTATCCAGAATAGGCCATATATTATGCAACAAAACAAATCTCAATGAATTTAAAAGGAATGAAATCATATGAAGTATCTTCCCCTACCGTAATACCATAATAGAATGAAACCAGAAATCAATAACAAAAAAAAAAAAAAAAAAATCACAAATGTGTAGAAATAAGTATCACTCTAAACAACCAACAGGACAAAGAGAATATTAAACAACACACTCTGGAAAAAAGAAACATTAGAATACCCTTGGGATACATGAAAACAAAAATCCAACATACCACCCTCTGAGTGCTATCTTCACTGCACTCGGTGGGAAATTTAGAGCTGTAAATGCCTACATTAAGACAGAAGATTTCAAGTCAATAACCTAACTTCACATCCTAAAGAACTCGAAAAGAAGAGGAAACTAAACCTAAAGCTAGCTAAAGGAAGGAAATAATATAGACCAGAAATAAATAAAACAGAGACAAACAAACAAACCAGAAAACACCTAAGAAAATCAAAAGTTTGCTCTTTGAAAAGCTCAAAAAAACTGACAAACCTTTAGCTAGATTGACAAAAGATACAAAAAACTAACATCAGAACTGAACATGAGGATATTACTACTGACCTTACAGAAATAAAAAGGACCATAGCAGAATACTATGAATGAATGTGTGCCAACAAATTAGATAGCCTAAATGAAATCAGTAAATTCAAGGAAACACACCAAGTATTAAACTAACTCAAGACAAAATATAAAACCTCAACAAACCTATGTAAGTAAAGAATGCATCAATCAGTAATCCAAAAACTTCCCAAAAAAGTAAAGTCTGAGACCACACGGTTTCAATGGTAAATTCTAACAAACACATAAAGAATTAACAATTCTTCACAAACTCTTCCCAAAAAAACCAGAAGAGCTTAAGTGTTTAGTTAATGCCTGGTGTACAGTAAGCACCACACAAGTTTTATTTTTTTTATTTTTATTTATTTTTTTTTATTTGTTTATTTACAGCATAACTGTTCATTGTTTTGGCATCACACCCAGTGCTCCATGCAGTACGTGCCCTCCCTATTACCCACCACCTGGTTCCTCAACCTCCCACCCACCCCACCCCCCGCCGCCCCTTCAAAACCCTCTGGTTGTTTTTCAGAGTCCATAGTCTCTCATGGTTCATCTCCCCTTCCAGTTTCCCTCAACTCCCTCTCCTCTCCATCTCCCCATGTCCTCCATGTTATTTGTTATGCTCCACAAATAAGTGAGACCATATGATATCTGACTCTCTCTGCTTGACTTATTTCGCTCAGCATAATTTCTTCCAGTCCCGTCCATGTTGCTACAAAAGTTGGGTATTCGTCCTTTCTGATAGAGGCATAATACTCCATTGTGTATATGGACCACATCTTCCTTATCCATTCATCCGTTGAAAGGCATCTTGGTTCTTTCCACAGTTTGGCGACCGTAGCCATTGCTGCAATAAACACTGGGGTACAGATGGCCCTTCTTTTCACCAAATCTGTATCTTTGGGGTAAATACCCAGCAGTGCAATTGCAGGGTCATAGGGAAGCTCTATTCTTAATTTCTTCAGGAATCTCCACACTGTTCTCCAAAGTGGCTGCACTAACTTGCATTCCCACCAACAGTGTAAGAGGGTTCCCCTTTCTCCACATCCTCTCCAACACACGTTGTTTCCTGTCTTGCTAATTTTGGCCATTCTAACTGGTGTTAGGTGGTATCTCAATGTGGTTTTAATTTGAATCTCCCTGATGGCTAGTGATGATGAACATTTTTTCATGTGTCTGATAGCCATTTGTATGTCTTCATTGGAGAAGTATCTGTTCATATCTTCTGCCCATTTTTTGATATGATTATCTGTTTTGTGGCACCACACAAGTTTTGGCTATCATCGCTACTACTACTATTATTGTCCTGAAACAAACGCTATTTATTCTTTTCTAAAAATTCTCCAAAGTAGACACTGTATAACCTCTCTTTGTTTAGCAATTATTATTGAGATATTTTTAAATGCTACATGTTTAATACCCTGCTCCTGCAGAAAAGGACATTCTGCACTAAATACTACAGCATACTATACAGACCCTGGAGAAAGATTGCCTAGAATGTACTCTTAATGTTGCCACTCAGTAGCTGTATGACTCTCAGGTAGCTTACTTAACTGCAAGTGCCTCAGTTTCTTCTATAAAATGGGGGATAGTAACAGTACCCAATCTTCACTGGGTGGCTATAAGGTTTAAGTGAGTTATAAAGTACATGTAAACTGCTGAGAGCAATATCTGATGCATAGCAAGCGCAATATATATTTGCTACTAGTAAATTATAATTTGCAAAGTAGTAAGTTAATGTTTATTAAGTGTTAATTATATGCCAAGTGCTACGATAAAGCACTTAAACAGTGTTACACTTTTTTTCTTATTACAAAATCCTTACTGTACAGATGAGAAGAGGAAAAAGGCTTAGAAGGTAAATATCTTGCGTAGTCACACTGCTATCAAGTGGCAGAACTGGGATGTAAACCCCACTACAAAGCCAGAGTTTTTTAATTTTCAGAACAGATTCACCCCTACCCTTTCCTCTCCAGGGCTAGTGACCAACAGGCATAATAAAGCACAGCACTCTTCTCTCTGATCCCAGAAGCAGTGGTAGAATCCTTTCCTTCTATACACAGCCCTCCCTCTACACAGTTACTATCAATAGAGCAAAGTTGGTATGGAGAATGAAATCAATTTGTCATCCTTGCTATTTAAACTGCCTCTCATGCAAGTAGAGGGAGAGATTTTTTTTAAGGAAGGCTATTTCTTTATTATTCAAATTACCAATCTATGATTTTACCAATCTAGTATTTCACAGGTAAAATATTTTCACATGTAGGGTTACTTACAGAAATTTCTCTAAAAAAAATTTTTTTCAAATAAAATTTGAGTCTCCTGTAAAGACAAAATGCGGTTTACATACTATGTTCGTCCTTCAGACTCCTAGGGTTCTACAGAGATGAGGTGCAACTCAGGAAAGACAATATTAGCCGGTCCCATACCCTAGCTTCAACCAAAGCAACTTTGTATTCTACCTGTTCTTTTTATAGGATACGGTTCTTCATAAAATTTTATTTAGGGGCAAAGGAGCTTCTACTATCAAATACTGATAATGAAAAAACATAAATTTATGAAAAAGCCTAGACTTATAAAACATTCAAAAATCCCCATTTTTGTCTGGTCAAGGACAAAGAGTGCTACTTCTTCTGAACTAAATCAAAGTTAGTTAAAGTCTACTGAGTAATCTAAAGTATACTGATTGACTACCTGATGCTCTAGTTACTACAGCAAACACTAATAACTCCAACCAGATGACTATGACTAAGACTAATTAGGTCACACCTCTGCTCTCTGTCCTGACTTAATTCCCCCTTCTTTTAGTTACTATGGATAGTCTTTTCCCCAGTTATATGCTAAACAAATGCTAAAGAAAATTAGTCTTTAAAATGGCAGGGTAGAGCAAAATAAAGACAATTTTACCAAAACAGACGTAACCTTTTAGTCAAACTGTGGTCAGTGGAAATATTTGCCAAATATTGCAGTAAGCCTACTCTTTTTTCTTTTTTTTTTTTTTTTAAAGATTTTATTTATTTATTTGACAGATAGAGATCACAAGTAGGGAGAAAGGCAGGCAGAGAGAGAGAGAGGAGGAAGCAGGGTCCCCGCCAGGCAGAGAGCCCGACGCGGGGCTCGATCCCAGGACCCTGGGATCATGACCTGAGCGAAAGGCAGAGGCTTTAACCCACTGAGCCACCCAGGCGCCCCAGTAAGCCTACTCTTAACTTCACCCAGAGCTGAAAAGTGCTTATAGATAAAAATTATGATGAAGCCCTGGGGTAGCACAGTGGAGGAATTCTTAGGGAGTATTATGCAGTTCGACAATTCAATGGAATACTGCATAATCAATAACTACAAATACTATGAGGCAACATAGAAAGCTTTATGAGATCTTCAAAGTTTATAAGGTTATAAATAATTATTCATACAACTATGTAACATGTACAAATGAAATGAGATAGGAAAGAAAGAAAGAAGAAAAGAGGAAAGGAAAAGAAATGAAAAGAATAGGAAAGGAAAGGAGAGAAGAGAAGAAGGGAAGAAAGAGAGTAGAAGTCAAAAGTCAGGATAGTGAGTAAAAATTTTCTTCTTTAAAATTTTCAAAAAAGGGAGTAATAGAGGCAAAAAAAGAAAGAAAGAGAAAAGAAAGAAAGAAACAAACAAAGGCCAAGAAAGAGAATGAAGAAGGCTCAGGACAGATGAGAATCCATACAGACTCAGAAGGATCAGATATTCAAAGAAAGATGGGTAGAAACCCAACAAAAGAGGGGTGAGATTGAAATCCATATAGTAATTAAATGAGAGAGAGAGAGAGAGAGAGAGAGAGACAGACAGACAGATATCAGAGTTGAAGAGGAAAAGAAATCTGAGCAGGTGACACAAACCAAGAGAGGGACAGAACCCCAGAGACCGAAAGATTGAGACCTAGAGCCCAGAGTGAAAAGAAGCAGAAAGAGACAAAAGGAACAGAAGAGACTGAGAAAATGGTAGAGAGGGAGAGATGAGGACAACAATAAGAGAGTTATGAAATGCTTCCATATACATCAACCAGTCTTTCACCCTTATAATCCTGAAACACTGAATTCTTCTCTTTTTTCATCCTCACAATTTCTAAAATCGTCCCCCTAATTGCCAGCTCACATCTCCTTTAGGCTTATGTTCTGACCACTGATGTCTTGCCCAAATGTTCCCCTGAGCTCTCTAGCACACTGAAGAAAAACTCTTCATGGAGTATTGAATCCCAGTCTCTTCACAGAGGGTTTTTTTTGTTGTTGTTGTTGTTGTTTGTTGTTTTTACTGCTTTGTCCTAGGCAAAGGACCTACCCAAAGGCACTGGCTTCCTTGCAGTCTCCCAAATGAAGGCTATTCTCACATTCTAGGACCAGAAGGCAGTACTTGGCAAACTGTTGGCTCTTTACTGTCCTGGTCTCAAACATCCCCTCTCCCTTGTCCCAGAATTCCTAAGAGTTCTACCACATGGCTACACAACTCTATCGGCCCAACCTTGTCAATACCCTTTCTCTACTTACCACCCACCCTCCACTGTCAGCTACTACTACCACCTATGAAATCATACATGTATCTGTCTCATGGGGATTTCTATTTGCATGTCCCAGAGACATCTTGAACTATTATTTCTTCCCCCAAACTCTTCTAATATATACACATAGGTAGTAAATAATGCTTCTGTTAGAAAAAATGCCTACCCAATATAGGACTGTCATATTCAGAGAGAAATCATCTTTAAAAATTTGTAAGAATTCCCTAAGATACTTAGATCCTTTTCTAAAAGGCAGTTGTAAGTTCACTCTCAGGACTCTTAAGAGTTAGAACTGATAACTACAAACCTGAGTTCTCAACCCGAGTGCAGAACCTCTCTTCTCATATGGGATATATTAATTTAATACCTGGTCTGATGAGTGATGTTAGCCCTGCCAGAACAATTCAGAAGAATGGAAGTGGAGATCATGAGTAGGGCAAGAAGAAATCATCTTTTTGGTGGCTGAAAGATTATGAGAGGTCCTGAAGCTGTGAATTTCTGCATATCTTCAGAAAACCCTTCCTTTTTGTTAAGGAAGAAGGATCATTATCTTCAGCACTATATCACAACTTTTCTTTCAATTTTTTTTTATTTTTAATGAAGCTATCCAAAACTAAGAGACTAAGAGGAAACTTTTTTTTTTTTTCACTTTGGGAAAATTTACAAAGCTCAAGAGAAAGTTTCTGAGATAAATAAAACATTAGAAAGTACATTTCTTTTTTATAACAGAGGTTCAGCGTCCTCCTGGTTAATCTCCCTTAATGACTTCTCAATTGCTCTTTATCTGTAAGACCATTTATGATAATAAGCAGCTCTGAGCAGCAGCAGGGAGGGAAATCCATCCACTGCCGTATACAGATAACAGTCCACTGTCACTCCCCAGGCAGGATTAAGTGAGGGTGAGGGCAGACTGTGAACAAGGCTTTCACCAGACCAAAAACAGATAGGTCAACCTTTTGATGCTGCCACAAATAGAGCCTTATATTTAAAAGTCTGACATTCTTCCTTTTCTGCTCTTTATCTTCATAAGCATTAAATGAGTTATATTTGTAAAATACTAAGCACAGTGTCTGCTGTATAGGGAAAGCTACATAAATAAAGTAATCATGAGAAAATGTTTAGGGGCTTTGTAAGGAGTCCTTTGCAAACCAATCTCCATGTAATCTAGTGGTTCATGGAACAAATGATTCTGACCTTTACTTTCCTCCCTGGGGTATTATGTCTAGCATCTAATAACAAAAAGTCATGAGGAAGCAAAATTCCATTATAAGAGTGCTGTGAACATAACAGATGGTCCATAATTTTATTTGGGAAGGGACAGGAAAAAGTAAAGATGTCAGAATAGATAAGATTAAAGATATAACAGGCAGTTTGCTAGGTTTAAAAAAAAAAAAAAAGGTAGCATGAACCTCCTAACTGGCTTTAGAAACGAAAGGGCTCAAATACTTAACAAGGGCTTACACTCCCTAATATAAGCACCTGAGAAACAACAGTCACTAAGGAGACAATTTGCTAATTATGGCTGCTAAAACATTAGCTATGACTGACACAAACACATTCAAATATTTAACATTTATGTATTCACAGGAGGTATATCACAATTGTGGCTTAACACATAGGAACCTTCCCATATTACAGGCTTTGACATGAAAAGAAGAACTTCTAAGGAAATAATCTAAATAAAACTTAACAGAAAATGGTTAAACACTGGTACACTGGGAAATAGTTACATTAAGTTAAAAAAATACTGTGCTTAGAAATCAAGAGGAATTATGGATCTAGGAACTTTAGACAGTATATACCAGAAATCTGAGGTCCAAAATATCAATTGGTCTTCTCCAAAGTCATATTTGTTTAGCCAAAAAGATTAAGTAGTTTATTATTTGCCCTGCCCTCTCACCCCAAACCAGTGAAGTAGAAAGTAAGGAAAATATTGAATCTGGGAAGAAGAGAGAGTGAACAGGCAGAACTAAGCAAGTAAAACAAAAGAAACTGATTTTCTGTGCTTCCAAACTCCAATAAGCACAATGATGTTTGTTAGTTATAGTTACTGTCATCATATGAACAGAAAGACCAAAAGGGCTGGGGATGAACAGCAGAAAGTCTCCTTTAATTATCCTTCACTTTCGCAAAATTAAATGTGATCATAAATAGTGGCCACTTACAACAAACTTTGTAATATTACACCTTTCTAACTTTTTCCCTCACCAAAGACAGGTTAAACTTGCCTCCCAGTGTTTAAGTCTCACTCTAGTCCAACCAAAGTCTTCCTGTTTCCCCTTTTCCTCCAATACTTCTACTTAAAATGACATAATTTTCCACCCTCTAATAAACAGGTGGAACTATCATGGGGCTCCAGAAGCACCTAAGGAACACAGAAAGTTTATGATATATGTACATATATATAAAGAACTAAAGACAAATATTCTAAAAAAGAAAATTCTTAAAAATTCATTCTCTTTATTATTTCATAAATAATTTCTGATATGAAATGATATTCAATGACTATATCTTAAGTTCAGAATCACTAGGGCCTGTGTTTTAGAATTCTTCCATTCAATTAGCAAAACTGTTCTGTTAATTGGGCTAGGGTGGGAGATGTAGTAGAGAATGATGACTAATTTTAGAAAAATAACAAGTCTATCATAACATTCAGTACACACTTTCTGCAAGACCTACCTTCTCACCACTTGAGTAGAAGAAATAACGCAATCGGACTATGTTACAGTGATCTAGCTTTCTCATGATTTGGAGCTCTCGGTTCTGAAAAGGAAACACATGAAAATATTTTTTAAAGGATAAATACTATTAACCATATTGATTAAGATTCAAAGAACTCATAACATTAAACACTACGAAGAGCAGGCTATGGATATATTACTAAAAAGTCTGGGTCTGGGGGTGGGGGCCTGGACAAAATAGATGAAGGGGAATGAGAGGTACAAACTGCCACTGTAAAATAAATAAGTCACGGGGATAAGGAATACAGTCTATAATACAGTAATATGCTTATCAGGTGAGAATTTCATAACCGCTGAACATTGCACACCTAAGCTTAATATTATATGCAATCTATACTTCAGTTAAAATTTTTTAAAAGTAAAAAGATAACAAATTTTAAACAAAATAAAAAGTATGGTCTATAGACCAATGCTGACCTGCAACCTGTTTTTCACTAGTCTATGTTATTAGTCTACTACTTTCTACTACTCTGAAATAAGATAAACACAGGATTGAGAATAAGTGCTTAGAATGTTTTATAGAAATTTGATATAATAATTTCATATCTGTGAATCTTATAATAAAGATTGGGGCCTACACTTCGTATTTTTAAAATTCCACTTTTCTAGTAACTGATTTGTACTGTATTTTACAAAAATATCAGTCTTTGATGAACTGGAAATTTTTAAAATTAGTATTTCACCACGAATAGCTTGAGAAGCAGTGTGTACAGGATGTTAAGAGATAGATGGAATAAGCTACCACTACTGTAACCTTCTGCTACTATAATAAAAATCAAACTTCTCACTGAACAAGTGAATTTGGGTGCAAAGAGCTCTTACAAGACCTACTATCTTCCAAGATACAGTTAAAAAAAAAAAAAATTCGAGAGCCCAAAAGAAGGGCTAGTTGCTAAGTTAAAATATGCATAGTAGAGGGGCGCCTGGGTGGCTCAGTGGTTTAAGCCTCTGCCTTCGGCTCAGGTCATGATCTCAGGGTCCTGGGATCAAGCCCCACATCAGGCTCTCTGCTCAGTGGGGAGCCTGTTTCTCCCTCTCTCTCTGCCTGCCTCTCTGCCTACTTATGACCTCTCTCTCTGTCAAATAAATAACTAAAAGATATTTTTAAAAATATGCATACTAGAAATTGTATAGTCCTGATAAATTTATAGACCACACAAATAATTTTTTCCTTTGGGGAATTTCAAAGTTATGTTCATTCTTCATGGAAAGAAAGCATTAAATATGATGCCTTTCTTTGAAGTAATAAATGTGAAGAGTATATATTAACAAAGAAGATAAATTCCAAAAATATACTTGGCTATCAGAAGTCTAATAAAAAAGGCCAAATTACATAACACAGAGAAAATATTACAAAGTACTGGCTATATACACAAGAAATATAAAATCAGAATTTTGGGAGAGCTAAAAAATATACAGTTATATACCTGGGAATCTGGAAGGAAAAATGCTTTATGGTTAGAAAAAGAAGCGCCCCTCCCCCCCAAAAAAGAGGGGCTGGGGATTTCACAGCTATGAGGAGCTTAATAAGCAGAACTGTCCTACAGCAGAGTGGGTTCCAGTTCTTAGAAGATGATACCAGAAATATGCAAATGTTTCTCCTCCTCTAGAAACTTCCAACTGGCTCTACGATTGCTCTAGCATGTCATTTCGGGAAAACTGGAAACTCGAAAGGACTCTCCTCTATCCCTTTAAATTGGCTGTGAGAGCTGGGTTCATGTACAGTGATATTTGAAATTCTTTTATAGGTGCACCTCAGTGGCTCAGGTGGTTAAGCAGTTGACTCTTGATATCACCTCAGGTCACAATCTCAGAGTCCTGGGATGGAGCCCCATGTCAGGCTCCACACTCAGTGGGGAGGCTACCTAAGGATTCTCTCTCTCCCTCTCCCCTTCCCTCCACTTGTACTCTCTTTCAAATAAATAAATAAATCTTTTTTTAAAAATAAGAAAAAATTTATTTTATAGAACATCAATCTTTCATCTCATTACTTATTATAAAATGCCTATAGCTGAAGCAATAAACAAAAAAAACTCAGTACAGTATAATTGCTTTAATAAAGATAACGAAAGTCACATTCTAAGTTTTAACTGTGACAGAGAACACAAACTTCACCAATTTAAAAACTGGATCTGTTTGCATTTTAAACTGATGCTGAGTTGGGAAGTATATCTATACTTTGCCAGTTCACATCTATATAGCTAGTTTTGTGGAATAACTGCTAGTAAGCTAAGACTCACTGCTCTCAAGATATTAAGATGAAGATGGCTTTTAAGATTGTTTTTCAACATAGCCAACTATGTTAAAATAAGCCATTTTCCAGACTCATTAACCAAGTTATAAAAGAGAACTATTAAATTCTCAGATAACAGAAGCTGTATTAAGTTTATGCTTACCATCTTTTACCAGAAAGAATGCATAAGTGAAGCAAATACAGGACCTAAATATTCAGCCACTCTTACTCTTTTGATATATTCTATTCCCTTTTATTTTTTTTATAGTAACTTTTTTTTATATATATTTTATTTATTTATTTGACAGAGAGAGAGAGAGATCACAAGTAGAGCAGCAGGCAGAGAGAGAGGGGGAAGCAGGCTCCCTGCGGAGCAGAGAGCCCGATGTGGGGCTTGATCCCAGGACCCTGAGACCATGACCTGAGCCGAAGGCAGCGGCTTAACCCACTGAGCTACCCAGGCGCCCTTCTATTCCCTTTTAAAGTCTTAAATTTTCTCATCTTCAAATTCCCTAAAAGGTCTAAAATATAAATTTCATAGAGCAACATTTATAAGTATTAATCATATCAACACTGGGCAAAGTTAATGCCTGAATGCATTTAAATATACAACTATCACAAGTCTAGTCATTGTTACTTAGTCATTCTTTATTAATTCACTAATGACATACTAATTCTACACAAAACACTTTTATTCTACAAATACTGTGCACCTATACTATGCCAGGCATTGTTCATAAAGTTAAGGATATGGCTGTGAACAAGACCAAGTTCCTACCTTCATGAAACTTACAGTCTATGGAGGAGAGTGAGGAAGAAGCAATATATTTTCACATAGCTTAAGGAGACAGAGCATGATATAGACAAGGAGCTGTATTTTGGATAGGGAAGTCAGAACACACCTCATAAAGGGGTAAGATCTGAACACAAACCTGAATGATATGATAACAAATGATAACATGTGAAGATATGTGAGAAGAGCACTGTAGTTTATAGGAACATCCAAATGTAAAAAGAGGTGAACAGGTAATATCAAGAAACAGCTAGAAGAATAATGTGATTGAGTAAAGGAAGAGAAGTTCAGAGAAGGTAGGCAGGGGTTATGTCTATAAACTCTTTTAATCACAGTAAGAAACTGAGTTTCATATTAAATGTAAAGGAAAGCCAAAGTTATTTTGATCAGGAAAATGACATAATCTGATTTACCCTTTTTAAAGGATCATTTAAAAACCGAAGAGAATAAATTTGATGGAGAAAGTGGTTAAAGAGTTCTGTTTTCCATCTATTAAGTTTGAAATGTTTACTGGCCATCCAAGTGAAAATACTGTCAAGCTCAAGGTAGAAGAAGTTGAAGCCAGAAATATGCATCTGGGAGTCATCTTCAAAAAGGGAACTTAAGGGTAACATGGGTGGCTCAGTCATTAAGCATCTGCCTTCAGCTTGGGTCATGATCCCAGGGTCCTGGGATTGAGCCCTGCATCAGGTCTCCTACTCAGTGGAAAGCCTGCTTCTCCATCTTCCACTCCCTCTGCTTGTGCTCTCTCTCTCTGTCAAATAAATAAATAAAATCTTTTTTTAAAAGGTGGGGGAGTGCTTAAAGCAAGGGAACCCAATGGTATCACCTAGGAAAGATATTTAGATCAAAATACATAAATAAATATTCAGAGGTATGAAAAGGAGCGGATCACATGGAGAAGTAATGAAGTAGGACAAAAACAGGAGAGAATGTTATCTTACAAGCAAATTAAAAAGTAGGTTTTCAGAAACCCACTGCGAATATCATTCTTTTTTAAAAATTTTTTAATTTATTTTTTATTTTTTTATAAACATAATGCATTTTTATCCCCAGGGGTACAGGTCTGTGAACTGCCAGGTTTACACGTGAATATCACTCTTTTTTTTTTTTTTTTAAAGATTTTATTTATTTGACAGAGAGAGAGCACAAGTAGACAGAGAGGCAGGCAGAGAGAGAGGAAAGCAGGCTTGCTGCTGAGCAGAGAGCCTGATGCGGGACTCGATCCCAGGACCCTGAGATCATGACCTGAGCCGAAGGCAGCGGCTTAACCCACTGAGCCACCCAGGCGCCCGAATATCACTCTTAATGGAGAAAAGCTGAGAGTTTTTCCACTAAGGTCAGGAACACAGCAGGGATGTCCATTATCACCACTGCTATTCAACATAGGACTAGAAATCCTAGCCTCAGCAATCAGACAATAAAAAGAAATTAAAGGCATCCAAATCCGCAAAGAAGTCAAACTATCACTCTTTGCAGATGATATGATACTATATGTGGAAAACCCAAAAGGCTCCACTCCAAAAGTGTTAGAACTTACACAGGAATTCAGTAAAGTGTCAGCATATAAAATCAATGCACAGAAATCAGTTGCATTTCTGTACACCAACAAGAAGACAGAAGAAAGAGAAATTAAGGAGTCAATCCCATTTACAATTGCACCCAAAACCATAACACACCTAGGAATAAACCTAACCAAAGAGGCAAAGAATCTATACTCGGAAAACTATAAAGTACTCATGAAAGAAATTGAGGAAGACACAAAGAAATGGAAAATGTTCCATGCTCGTGGATTGGAAGAACAAATATTGTGAAAATGTCTATGCTACCTAAAGCAATTTACAAATTTAATGCAATCCCTATCAAAATCCCATCCATTTTTTTCAAAGAAATGGAACAAATAATCCTAAAATTTATATGGAACCAGAAACGACCTCAAATAGCCAAAGGAATATTGAAAAAGAAAGCCAAAGTTGGTGGCATCACAATTCCAGACTTCAAACTCTATTATAAAGCTGTCACCATCAAGACAGTATGGTACTGGCACAAAAATAGACACATAGATCAATGGAACAGAATAGAGAGCCCAGAAATAGACCCTCAACTCTATGGTCAACCAGTCTTTGACAAAGCAGGAAAGAATATGGTTATCATCAAAAAGATAAGAGATAAAGTGGTGATGAGGATGTAGAGAAAAGGGAACCTTTGTGTACTGGTGGTAGGAAATTAAACTGATGCAGCTAATAAGAAAAATAGTACAGAGATTCTTCAAAATATTAAAGATAGAACTACCGTGATCCAGCAATTACACTTAAATCATTATTTTGAGGAATTATCTGTACTCTCATATTCACTGCAGCATCATTCACAATAGCCAAGACAGAGAAACAACCTAAGTGTCTATCAACAGATGAATGGATAGATAAAGAAAATTTGAGATAGACAGATAGAAATATCATTCAGCCAGAAGAAGGACTTTCTGACATTTGCAACATGGATGGACCTTGAGGTCATTATGCTAAGTGAAATAAATCAGAAAAGAAAGACAAATGCTATATATCACTTATATGTGGAATCTAAAAACCCAAACTCATACAAAGATACTAGAAGTGTTGTCACCAGGGGCTGGAGAGACGGGAAAACAGATGTTGCTCAGAGTACAAACTTCTAGTTATAACATGGATAAGTCCTGAGAATCTCACCTATACACCATGATAAATACAGTTAGTAACATCATACCTTACATTTCAAAGTTGCAAAGTTGCTTACATGTTCTCATCACAAAAAGAAATGGTAATTATAAGGTGTGACATTAATGGTATGGTGGTAATCAGTTTGCAATATATAAATACATCAAATAAACATACTGTACACCTTAAACAAACACAACGTTATATATCAATTATATCAATATAAAGCCAGGAAACTTTTAAAATATAGAATAAATATGTTCAAAGAGTTAAGGGAAATCATATATTAAAAATTAAAGAAAAATACAACAATTACACAAGTAGAATCAAATAAAGAAATACTTTTAAATACTTTTAAAACTTGGAAACACTAGAGTTGAAAAGTGTAACAAAGGCAAAGATTCAAGATATGAGATGATATTTTAAAAATAATTTGTGAACAAGGGACACCTGGGTAACTCAATGGGTTAAAGCCTCTGCCTTTGGCTCAGGTCTTGATCCCAGGGTCCTGGGATCGAGCTGGCATCTGGCATCGAGCTCTCAGCTCAGCAGGGAGCCTGCTTCCCCCTCTTTCTCTGCCTGCCTCTCTGCCTACTTGTGATCTCTGTCAAATAAATAAATAACCTTAAAAAAAAATCTGTGAACTTAAAAACAAAGAAATAAATTATCCAATTGAAAGAACAAAGGGGAAAAAAAGACTGTGGAAAAATGAAGAGGACCTCAGAGGCCTCATATGGGATAACAGCACACCTACCAACATATGTATAAAGGCAACATCAAAGAAAAAAAAAAGAGGAAAAAGAAAAAGGAGGAGAAAAAATTCGAAGAAGTAACTACTGAAAACTCCCAAAATTTGATGAAAAACACTAGTTTACTGATCACAAAACTTAATGAACCCTAAGCTAAATGAACTCCAAAGGATAAATACAAAGTGATTCACATCTAGGCACATCACCTTTGAACTGAAGCCACAAAGAAAAAAATCATGAGGGACGCCTGGATGGCTCAGTGGGTTGAGCCGCTGCTTTCAGCTCGGGTCATGATCCCAGGGTCCTGGGATCGAGTCCCGCATGGCCTCCTTGCTCGGCAGGGAGCCTGCTTCTCTCTCCACCTCTGCCTGCCTCTCTGCCTGCCTGTGTGCTCTCTCTCTCTCTCCTTCTCTCTGACAAATAAATAAAATAAAATATTAAAAAAAAAAAGAAAAAATCATGAAAACGGTAACAAAAAATGATTTATAACATACATGGGGAAAAATAATGCAATAAACAGCTGATTAACCATCAGACTGATGAATGCCAGAAGGCAAAAAAATAAGATAAAATAAAACTTAAAAATCCTGACGCACCTGGGTGGCTCAAATGGTTAAAGCATCTGCCGTAGGCTCTGGTCATGATCTTCAGGTCCTGGGATCCAGCCCCATGTCAGACCCCCAGCTCAGCAGGGATTCTGCTTCTCCCTCTCCCGCTTGTGCTCTTGCTCTCGCTCTCTCTCTCTCAAATGAGTAAAAATCTTAAAAAACAAAACTAAGACTAAAAATCCTGTCAACCAAGAATGCTACATACAGAAAAATTGTTCTTCAAACATGACAGGAAAAATACATTCCCAGATTTATTTTTTTTTTTAAGATTTTATGAGAGAGAGAGAGAGAGAAAGAGAGCGCAGGCACAAGCAGGGGAGTAGCAGAGGGAAATAGGGAAGTAGGCTCCCCGTAAGCAAGGAGTACAACAACGTAGGGCTCAAACCCAGGACACCCCAGGATTGTGACATGGGCTGAAAGCAGACATTTAACCAAGCAAGCCACCCAGGCAACCGCCCCCCCCCCAAGCCCAATTTATTTTTAAGTGGAGAATATTCTACAGTAGAAGACCTGACTATAAGAAATACTGATTCAAGTTTCTCAGACTGAAAAGAAATGACATCAGGAGATAATCTGATCCACAAGGAGAAATGAGAGCATCAGAAATGGTAAATAAGAAAATATAAAGACTATAAATATATTTTTTTCTTTTCTTCCCTTAATTTCACTAAATACATATATTAAATAAAGCAATTACAGCAATAGTGTATGATTAGGTTTATAACATAAATAGATGTAACACATGTGACAATAATGGCAAGAAAAGAGGGATGGGGAAAATGAAGCTGTACTGGTGAAAGGGTGCTATGTTTTACTGAAATTAAGCTAGTGTAACCTGAAGCAGACATATAAACTGAAATGTACACTGTAATTCCTAAAGTAACCACTAAGAAAATAATTTCTGTAATGCTTAAAAAAAAAAAAAATCAACCCTGGACCCACAATGGTATCTTAAAAAATGAAGGCAATACACGCAAACAGAGGAACAAAAACAAGAGAGAAAAAGAACAAAGAGGACCATGGCACAGGTAATTCCAATCCTAACAAAAACTACATAGTATGTAATTAATTAAGTACACAATCAAAAGCAGAGATGGTCAGACTGGATAAGAAGGAAAACTCCAGCTACATTCTTTCTACAGTAAAAATACTTTAGATTCAAAGACACAAACAGGTTGAAAGTAAAAGGATGGAAAAAGATACACCATGCAACAGCAACCAAAAGATACCTGGAGTGGTAATGTTATTAGCAAAGTAAATTCTGAGAGCTAGAGATTCTCCCATGCCCTACCAGATAAAGTCTAAATCACTTCATGTTTTAGGTCCTTCTTACTAGCTTCATCCTATCTTCTACTCATAACCAATGTGATCACAACTAGATTCCACTTCTCACTCTTTCTGACCATATTATTTCATCCCCAATTCTAAGCCACTGATTACACCATCACTGCAATGTTTACACCCTCCCTCCC
The DNA here is from genome assembly GCF_922984935.1 of Meles meles. Taxonomy (NCBI): domain Eukaryota; kingdom Metazoa; phylum Chordata; class Mammalia; order Carnivora; family Mustelidae; genus Meles; species Meles meles. Next base: position 96,517,858 of record NC_060069.1, on the reverse strand, counting down.
ACCTACACACACACATTCTACCCATCTTTAAAGTTCCTATTTAACTCCCACCTCTTTCACAAGGCCATCCCTAGCTGCTGCAACTCACTAGCTGCTCCAACTCACTAATCTCTGATCTCTAAATTCCTGCTGCACCTTGAAGTATTTTGGAATTTATTATATACTCTCTTGGTTCTTTTTATTTTTGCAAACTATATTTCATTGCTGTTATATAAAAGAACACTTTTCAAAAAGTACCTTATAGAAAGCAGATATTACATTGCAGTGACTATAGAGAAACACACACACATATACACCCCGCATGTCCAACTAACTTACTATATAAGTGCCTTAACAGGAAAAGCTGAATTTTGTATCTTCCTATATCAGCCACAGAGCTCTCAATACTCTGGTTACTGTCTTTCATAGAATAAATTCCGTTTCTGTAACTACTTCTATCTTATAACTTGCTACAGACCAGTATTTTCCAAATTGTGGGTTCAGCCAATCAGGATTGAGAAGGGGGTGGTAAGGAGAAGAGAAGGGAATAAGAACTTTAATATAATAGGACTATGGACTTTTTAACCAAACTTATTTCCATTATTTTTCTGTGCGCTGGTTTGCAATATAAAATGTATTTCTTACTATAGGATCATAGTTAATAACTTAAAATCCATTGTAAAAAAATAACCTGTCTATATAAAGGCAATTTTTTCCAATATAGAAAAGATAAAAAGTTATTGGTAAACTAAATTCTTATTTACCATTCCCACCTAAAGAAATAAAGTAACCACTCAAGATGGAATAAATACCACACCCATAAGAAAACCTGAAAGCCACATTTTAAGGAAAAATTATCCTTTTAGTTTAAGCAATAGTCATTAACATATATTGCCTTCTTTTTTTAAAGATTTTATTTATTTATTTGACAGAGAGATTTTATTTATTTATTTAACAAGTAGGCAGAGAGGCAGGCAGAGAGAGAGGGGGAAGCAGGCTCCCTGCTAAGCAGAGAGCCCAATGTGGTGCTCGATCCCAGAACCCTAAAACCATAACCTGAGCCGAAGGCAGAGGCTTAACCCAATGAGCCACCCAGGCGCCCCTATCATTTTCTAAATAGACAGAGGTTATGTTCATTTTGACATCATTTGACACATCACACTTCAAAAGAAGAGGAAAACAAAAACAAAAACAAAAGCTTCCAGAAGCTAAAAAGCATTGAGTCAAAGGATTCCCAAAAGGGTACTTAATGCACCCTTATATAAAGTTCATTAAAGGAAAAGCTAACTTTCAGGTGAAGTAACAACCAGCAAGTAATAATACTGTGGATGTATGGTAGGCAGTCTATGGATATCATCATCTTTTCTTCTTCACCAAATTTCATTCTGTTGGATCTTTCCTACCATAGAAAGCTCCACTTTCATAAAATATAGTAAAACAAGATTGACTTCAAAGGTTTTGCCTCAAAGAACGACTCTTGGTTTTGGCTTGGATCATTATCTCAGGGTCATAAGATCAAGCCTCAGTTCCGGCTCACACTCAGCAGAGTCTGCTTGAGGTTCCCTCCCTCCCCAACACCCTCTATTCGTGTGCACATGCTCTCTCTCTAAATAAATAAATCTTAAAAAAAAAAAAAAAAAAGGATCATCCAGAGTTCTATCACCTAACCTCTGTAATCACATTAGGACTGAAAAATTATTTAATCCCTCTCTAATCTTTGATTACACAGTAAATTTGGACCCTGCAATTGGCTAAAGTATCTCAAAATAACTCCATGTACACAATAATTATTTTGAAGGCAACTATGTGTCAGAGCCAGGACTCTGAGTGTATAGAAATTCATAGTCCTTAAATATTTCATATTCTAATGGGTAAGCCAACCCAACAATTACAACACAACTGAAAACTCTAGCTCACTTGGAAAGTGCTACAGGTAAATGGGGATTGGACCTAAGAAAAATTTGCTTATTAGTACCTTGAAAAATCCTGGAAAGGGGCCTGGTGGAAAGTCTAAGAAGTCCGAATACTACAAGTCATAAGGAACCACTGATCTGCTCTAAGCAAGAGATTTGTTTTGGGAAGATCACTGGTTCTAAAAAAAAATTTTTTTTTAAGGAAGAGAAGATCAATTAAACCAGGAGCTGCACTGAGGTAGAAAAAGTAAAGACAGATGCAAGAGAATGAGAGATTAACTGGGAGGCAGATCAACAGTTATTTGATCACCTGCTGCTATAGGTTTGGTAACTGGAAGGAGGGGGAGTGATGACTATCAAGCTTCTGACTCCTGTGACTATTAACATGACAGTAGAGTTCACTGGCCAAGGAAGCTGTTTTGGTAGAAGAAAGGAATGAGTTCAGTTTGGGACATGTTTACTGAAATGGCTGAAGGACACAGATGGAAAAGTCCAGAAAGCAATATGATATGTTCATCTTATCCTCTAGCAAGAGGTCTAGATGGTTCTTGAAACTATAGGAATAGATAAAATTGCCTGTAAATTACAAAAAAAAAAAAAAAAAAAAAAAAAAAAAAAAAAGGAACCAGAGTCTCCAGCAGCAGAGAAGTCTATAAAGGACACTAATAAACTGGTCAAGCAGTATAATCTGGACCGTGCTGTCACAAAAGCCCCAAGTCAGGTAAGACATTCTCAAGATGATCCTGAAGAATATCAACATATAGGCAGACAGATGAAAAAGAATCATACAAGAGAAACTGAGAATGAGCAAGTATGTAAAAGAAGAGCCACTGAAATAATAACCTAGCATTATGGTCAACAAACATTATCTATAAAGGGCCAGATTATAACTACTTTGGCTTGCAGGCTATAGTCTCTGTTGCAATTACTTAACTCTACAGTTATGGTGGAAAAGCAGTCAACGAAATATGTAAAGGAATGGGCATGCCTATGTTCCAATAAAACTTTATTTACAAAAACAGGCAACAGGCGCACAGTGTGCAATCTCCTGCTCTAGAAGCCAAGGACAGAGAGTTCCTTATGTATTCAATCTCTTTCGCACTTACTATACATACATTGATATATTAAAAAATATATTTCTTGGGGCGCCTGAGTGGCTCAGTGGGTTAAAGCCTCTGTCTTCAGCTCAGGTCATGATCCCAGGGCCCTGGGATCGAGCCCCATATAGGGCTCTCTGCTCAGCAGGGAGCCTGCTTCCCCCCCCCCCCCCCCCCCGCCTGCTGCTGTACCTACTTTGATCTCTGTTAAATAAATAATAAAATCTTTAAAAAATATATATATGTATTTCTTCCATATATCATATACAGAGTGGACGTTCTAATATCAACTAATGTTCTGGAAATACACAGTAACATTTACTTTTACATTACTGTAATTAGTATATAAATAAAAACTTAAATTATGAATTATACTTATAAAATACATACTGCTCAGGCAGGCTTAAAATTTTCTACAAAGAAGTCCCAAATTTATAGGAATAATAAATGGGATTCATGCATGCAAATTTTCCCAGTCAGTTCCAAAAAACAACTTGCTCAGCACAGAAAGGGAAAAGGAATGGGAAACAACAGAAAGGATACCTGAGAGCCTAAAGGACTTCTATTCCAAGCCAGCTAATATGGAATGACGTAAATATAAAAATGAGGGTTCTTAAACGCTCAGTTTTCAAAGGCCTGAGCAGGTAAGTCAAATCTAACCTAAATGCAACACTGCTTCAACCCTGTATCATTCAAATATTATTATTAGCATAACAGTGATGGTGCCAACAACTACAGGATTAATGAAAATCAAGAGCCAGGTACCCTGCTAAGAGCTTTATCTTCCTGACTTCATTTAATCCTCTCCATAAACCATTTAAGTAGGCAACAGTATCAATCCCTACTTAGAAAGGAGGTGAAGGCATAGTAAGGTTAAGAAATTTGCAGTCAAAGAGCAGGGACAAGATTTAAACCAGGTGTGGCAGATTCCTAAGCCCATACTTTTAACTACCACAACAAGATGTAACTCAATTACATCAACTTCATTTATTACTATATGCTTGAGGAATACAGTGACAATAAAGCAGGACTTCTGTACTGAAACCACTTACAATTCAAAATAAGACAAATACACAAGTATCAAATAATGATACCACATAACAGAAAATGTTAAGTGCCTTTAGAGGTATCCAAAAAAAAAGAAAGAAAGAAAGAAAGAAAGAAAGAAAGAAAGAAAGAAAGAAAGAAGAGGATGTGGGGGGCACCTGGGTGGCTCAGTCAGTTAAGTGGCTGCCTTCAGCTCAGGTCATGATCCCAGGGTCCTGAAATCAAGCCCTGCATCTGGCTCCCTGCTCACTGGGGAGCCTGCTTCTCCCTCTCCCTCTGCTGCTACCCTGCTTGTACTCTCTCTTTCTCTGCCAAATAATTAAATTTTTTTAAATCTTAAAAAAAAAAATGATGTGAGAGTTTTGAAAAGATAAAGAACGCTTCTTCATTACATTTAAAAAGGTTTTTCATGAAAGCATACACAGTAAGTTGCATATTAATTACAACTCCTCCCTGGGACCATTAGCTTTTCTGAATACATGAACAAAAACTCAAAAACAAACAAACAAACAAAAAAAAAAAACCCTCTTCCTCACTAAGAAGAAACTAGAAAGGAGACAGATCATCCTATATACCACCACAATACAACCCAACTAAAAACTCAGGCTACTATAGGGATTGTGCCTATATGCTATAAATTATGATTTCCACAAAAAGAGATGATCGGTTGGTCATTCTTTGAAATGCTTTCTCAAAAAAAAAGAAAAAAAGAAAAAGAAAGGAAAAGGAAAAGAAAATGAAATGAAATGCTTTCTCCACAATTTTTCCTTCCTTCCTGGCTAAATTCACTGTTTCTTTTACTAGTTCTTTCTAATCTCTCTATTTTCTAAATAACGGAATAGACAGAACTTGGGGTCTCACCTCTTTTCAACTACCTCTATGATCTCTTCCAGTCTCAGGACTTTAAAGGCTAATGATTCCCAATTTTATATCGCAGACTAGATCTCTCCTGTGTATTCTAGAATCTTTCAGCCAACTAACTACATGTCAGTTCTTCTGTCTAATATACATCTCAATTTGACATGTCATGAGCTAAACTCCTGATCGTCCTTAAACCTGCTTCATTCATATCCTATATCTCAATTATTGATCATTCGACTCTTACACCTGTGAAGGTCAAAATTTTGAAATCTTGGGGCGCCTGGGTGGCTCAGTGGGTTAAGCCTCTACCTTCGGCTCAGGTCATGATCTCAGGGTCCTGGGATCGAGTCCCACATCCGGCTCTCTGCTCTGCGGGGAGCCTGCTTCCTCCTCTCTCTCTGCCTGCCTCTCTGCCTACTTGTGATCTCTGTCTGTCAAATAAATAAATAAAATCTTTAAAAAAAAAAATTTTTGAAATCTTGAATCTTCTTTCTCCGACCTCACATTCACTCTGTTGAGAAATACCGTTGGTTCCACCTTCAAAATATATCCAAAGGTCACATGGCTGGCTCCGCCAGTAGAGCATGCGACTCTTGAGTTTGAGCCCTACTTTGGATTACTTAAAAATAAAATCTTTTTTTTTTTTTTTTTAATTTATTTGACAGACAGAGATCATAAGTAGGCAGAGACGCAGGCAGAGAGAGGGGGAAACAGGCTCCCCGCCGAGCAGAGAACCTGATGTGGGGCTCGATCCCAGGACCCCAGGATCATGACCCGAGCCGAAGGCAGAGGCTTTAACCCACTGAGCCACCCAGGCACCCCTTAAAAATAAAATCTTAAAAGGGAAAGAGATGGGGCGCCTGGGTGGCTCAGTGGGTTAAAAGGGAAAGAGAGAGAGAGAAAGAAAAAGAGAGAGAGAGAGAGAGAGTGTGTGTGTGTGTGTGTGTGTGTGTGTGTGTTTCTCCAAGATTCCAGCAATTGAAATCTTAGGCATTTACCCCACTGAAATGGAAATTTATGTTCACACAAAAACCTATAAATAAATGTTCATAGCTGTATTATTCAGAATAGCTACGAGATGTCTTTCAACAGGTAAATGGATAAACAAACCATAGTATACCACACTATGAAATCCTACTCAAAAAAAGAAAAAAACTATTTATTGATATATGCAACAATTTTAATCAATCTCCAGCGACTTGTGCTGAGCAAATAAAGCCAATCCCCAAAGGTTACATGCTGTATTTGATTCCATTGATATAACATTCTTGAAATAACAAAATTATAGACAAGGGAAAGAGGTTACTGGTTATTGCAAGGGTTTAAACTAGGGGTTAAGAGTGGAGGAATGGCAGGAAGATAAATTGTTATGGTTATAAAAGGGCAACATAAGGATCCTTTGTGATGAAGAACTGTTCTAGCGAATACATAAAACTACATATGTAATAAAACTGCATAAAAGTGTGCACATGCACATATACACGCGCACAAATCAGTACAAGTGTAAGTGGGGAAATCGCAACCAGACTGGTGGATTATATTAATGTCAATATCCGGGTTGTGACATTGCACTACAATTTTGCAAGATGTTACCACTGAGGGATACTGGGCAAAGGATACATGGGATCTCTATTATTTCTTACAACTGCAGGTGTATTTACAATTATCTCAATATAAAAATAAGTGTGTGTGTAGGGGGTGTATCTCCAAGAAATGATCATTTCTCACTACCTCTCTAGTGTAAGTGTTTCAGCATACCTCTGCTAAGTTATATGGTCTTTCGGCTTCCCTCTGCTGACCTTACATCTATATTTAACAAAGCAGGCAGAGTGATCTTACATAGTTAGAGTGACCTTGCATTTTAAAATATAAGATAGATAATGGGATTTCTCTGTTTACAAACTCCAGTGGCTCCCCACTTTGAAGAGATTTAAAGCCAAAATCTTTGCTGTGGCTAACAAGGCTTCTACCAACTACCCTACCCAATGAAGAAAACATTGGTTTAGTCATTTATCTGAAAAGGGATCTGTATCCAGAATAAAGAACTCTACTCAACAATAAAAAGACAAATAAAATGAGCAAAGGAAGGACTTCTGGTTTCTAGTCTAGTATGTAAAGAGCTTGTGAGTCATCCCTCTCATCTTCACAACAAGAAAAAAGCTGAACAAACTGAAAAATCAACAACTCTTCTTAAATCCACCAAAAAACTGAGGTCACATGGCAAACTGCTGCCCTAAAAACTAGAGGCAGACAGGTAGATACACAGAATCACAGCTTATTGTAACAGAAGCCCAGGAGCAGAAATTGCCTAAAGAGCCAGTACCAGTAGAGAAACACTTAAATGTCAACTGTAATTGACATAGAAGAAGTATGAACAAGTCGGGGAGTTAAAAGCTCCAGAGAGGGACACCCCATGTTCTTCTCAGCTTTATTTCCAGGATCTCTACCAGATCCTTACAGTGAAGATCTAGGAAAAACCTGCAGGAAGCAGATGAGAGAAGTAATTTATTAACAGGCCCAGAGTATTTATTCTGTTCTTACCACCTGCCCTCAAGGAAAATTATTCTAACTGAACTGGGGGGGAAGAAATACCCAATTCTAACCTCATCTAGCTCTCCATGTGTAAGAACAGAGATACAAAACTCCAGCCCCATCTAGCCTTCTAATCTCACCTATAAGGGAGGAAGATGGACAAAAAAACTGAAAAGCTCTTATAAAGGTCAAACTCATAGCACAGGCTCATTAAGAGACTCAGACCTGATTTTAATTAGGACTACAGAACATTTTTCCTCCTGTCAAACCTTACCACCAGGTCAACAGGATTCCTCTACAAAAATGGGGAAATACAATGGAAAGAAATGCATGTCTCAGAATTTATTTAATCAGTGTCTCAGGAAATCCAAAACATGGCACACCAGACTAAATTTCAGCTTCTGACACCTACAGCTGACATCTACAGCTACAACAAACAGCCTAACTCCTGCCAGATAAACATAACTCGAAATAAAGATCTATTACCTAAGTAACATTTACTGAATATATCATACCCAGCTTTTAATGCAAAATTACAAAGAACAGTAATGGACGAAAATCAAAGTGTGAACACACATAGCAGGCATCAGAATCACTGAGATATAGTGGAGATGTTGAAATTATCAGACTAGGAATTTAAAACAATTGATTATAATACACTAAGGGCTCTAATGGAAAATGGGTAACACACAAAAACAGATGGGTAATATAAGCTGAGAGAGATGAAACTAAAAGGATTTAAAAGTAAATGAAATCAAAGCCACTATAACAGAAATTAGCAATACCTTTGATGGACTGATCAATACACTGGACATGGCCAAGGAGAGAATCAGTAAGCCTAAAGAAATGTCAATAGAAATTTCTAACACTGAAAAGCAAAGAGAAAAAAAAAAAAAAAAAAAAAACCCAAACAAACAAAAAATACCAAAAACAAAAAAGAAGAGAATATCCAAGAACTATTGAGGAAATTATAAAAGTTGTAACATATGCATAATGGGAATGCCACAAGGAGAAGAGAGAAAGGAACAGAAAAAGCACTGGAAGCAACAACTGAGAATTTCCCCAAATTAAGGTCAGACACCAAACCACACGTGCAGGAAGCTCAAAAGACATAAAAGAAGATTAATATCAAAAAAACTATACCTAGGCATATCATATTCAAAATGCAAAAGATCAAAAACAAAGAAGAAATCTTGAATAAAGCCAGAAGAGGGAAAAAAACCTTTCTCATAGAGAGGTAAAGGTAAAAATTACATTGAACTTCTCTTCATAGGTCATGCAAACAAGAAGAGAGTGAAGTAAAATATTTAAAATGTTGAAAGAAAAGGGGAGCCTGGGTGGCTCAGTCATGAAGCGTCTGCCTTCAGCTCAGGTCATGATCACAGGTCCTGGGTTTGAGCCCTGCATCAGGCTCCCTGCTCAGCAGGAAGCCTGCTTCTCCCTCCCACTCCTCCTGCTTGTGTTCCCCTTCTCAAAGAGTATCCCTCTGTTAAATACAATCTTTAAAAAATAATAATAATAAATAAATAAAACGTTGAGAGAAAAAAAAACCAATCTAGAATTCTGCATCTAGTAAAGTTATTCTTCAAATGTGAAGGAGAATTTGAGACTTTCTCAGAAAACAAAAATTGACAGACTTTGTCGACAGCAGACCTGCCATCCAAGAAATGTAAAAAATAAAAAATTCATCCGAAAGACGGAAAATGACATAGGCAAGAAATCTGTGTCTATGTAAAGAAAGAAAAAGCACTAGAGAATTAATTGATCTAGCTGCAACCGTTCAAAATAATAACAGTGATATTGTATTCGGTGATTACAGGTTATGGATTAGTGAATATAATGACAGCAGTGTTATATGGAATGAAAAGCAGAAATTGGAAATATTCTGCTATAAGGTAAATGCATTAGCCATGAGAGAGTACAGTTACCTGAAAGAACAAAAAATTATAAATGTCCACTGTAGACTCAACTACAAACACTGAAAAAGTTTTAAAAAGTGTGATAGAGGGGCGCCTGGGTGGCTCAGTGGATTAAGCCGCTGCCTTGGGCTCAGGTCATGATCTCAGGGTCCTGGGATCGAGCCCTGCATCGGGTTCTCTGCTCCGCAGGGAGCCTGCTTCCTCCTCTCTCTCTGCCTGCCTCTCTGCCTACTTGTGATCTCTGTCTGTCAAATAAATAAATAAAATCTTAAAAAAAAAAAAAGTGTGATAGATACTGTGAAGGAAGAGAAAAACAGAATCAAATAAAATGCTCAACTAAAAATAGATAAAGCAGAAAAAGAGAGGAAGAAAAAAGAAGAAACAAGGACAACAAATAGAAACTAACAAATATGGCAAAAATATGATCCAACTCTATCAATAATCTCTTTAAACACCAATGGCTTAAATACAGCAACAGAAAGGTAACTTACACAATGTTATATGTCAATTATATCTCAATTTTTAAAAATAAATACTAATTTAAAAATGAATTTAAAAAAGAGTCTACCATATATAATCTACAAGAAACCAATTTAAATAAAAGACATACACACCTTAAAAATAAAAGGATGGACACAATTTTAAAACTACAGGCCAATATTCCAGATGAATACTGATACAAAAATCACCAACAAAATATCAACAAACCAAACAACAGCACGCTGAAAGGATTATACACCACAACCAAGTTTTATACCTGCAATGGAAAGATTTATACCTGAAATGCAAAGGTGGTTCTACATACATGTATCAATAACTGTGAACACACCACATTACCAACAACATGAAGGACAAAAACCAAATGGTCATCTCATCTGATACAGAAAAAGCATTCAACAAAACTTAACACTCTTTCATGATATGCTCGACAAACTAGTAATAGAAGGAAATTGCCTCAATATAATACGCTGTATACAATGAAAAGCCCTCCTTAACCTCCTATTCATTGGTGAAAAATTGAAATTGAAAGCTTTCCTTTAAAATGAAGAACAAGGGCAGGATGCTCATTTTTGCCACTACTATTCAACATAGTACTTGAAATAATAGCCAGAGCAGTTAGACGAGAAAAATAAATAACAAAAGGCATCTAAATTAGAAAAGATACAAAATTATCTCTGTTCACAGAGATGATCTTAAATGTAAAAATCCCTAAAGAATTAAAAAAAGAAGAAAGTCTGTTACAACAAAGAAACAATTTCAGCAAAGTTTCAGATATAAAATGAACACTTGCATGATTTTCCCAGTCATTCTCTTAGCAGCAGTCACCAATGGGATGTAAATATCCTTCCTCCCAGGATCACTGAAAATATATTTACTGAGCACCTATTATGTTCCAGAGTTTGTTCTAAATGCTGAAGACAGTGATGAGCATGACAGACGAAGACCCTGTGCTCATAGACTGTATATTTTGATGGGGGATACAGACAATAAACAGGCAAATAAATAAATGTGGTGATTAAAAAAAAAGAACACTTAAAAATTGGTTGTATTTCTATATATTAACAATGACCAATCAAAAAAGAAAGCAATCTCATTTACTATAGCGCCAAAAAAGGATACGGTGTTTAAGAAAAACCTAACCAAGGAAGTTGAAGACTTGTACACTGAAAACTGTAAAACACTGCCAAAAGAAATCAAAGAACATAGAAATAAACGGAAAGGCATCCCATGCTTATAGCTTAGAAACTTAAAACATTAAAATGTCCATACTACCCAAAGCCATATAGAGACTCAAGGTAATCCCTATCAAAATTCCAACGGCATTTTTTTTTGCAGTAATAGAAAAACAAAATCCTAAAATGTTATACAGAATCTCAAGGGACCCCAAACAGCCAAAACAATCTTGAAAAAGAACAAAGCTGGAAGTCTAATAATTCTTTATTTGAAAACAAACTATAAGCCAAATAGTAATCAAGACAGTATGGAAATAGCATAAAGACAAATATATATACCACTGGAACAGAAAAAAAAAACAGAAATAAGCCCTCATGTATGGCCAAATAATATTAAACAATGGTGACAAGACTACAAAATGGGGGAAAGACAGTCTCTTAAGCATATGGGTGTTGGAAAAACTCAACCAAGAAGCAAAAGGATGAAGATGAACCTTTACCTCCACCACACACAAAAATTGACTCAAAATGAATTAAAGACCTAAACATGAAACCTGAAACTATAAAAATCCTGTAAGCGAATACAGGGGAAGAGATTAAGCACACTGGAGTTGGCAATGTGTACTTAACCTTTGGTGACTGGCTTATTTCACTTGGCATTTTCTTAAGGCTCATCCTTGCCTGTGGCAAGTGATAGGATTTCCTTCTTTGGGGGACACCAAAAAGCAAAAGTAACTAAAGCAAAAATAGACAAATGAGACTACATCAAACTTAAAAACTTCAGACTGTCAATCGTAACAATAAAAGCACAAACTCGCATGCGGAACCCTTAAAAAAAAAAGAAAGAAAGAAAAAGCCAAACTCTTAGAAACAGAGGGTAGAATGGTGGTTGTAAGGGGTTGGGGAAATGGGGAAAATAGAAAGCCATCAGTAAAAAAAAGATGAAGAAATTCTGGGCATCTAATATACAACATGGTAACTATAATTAATAATACTATATTATATACTTGATAATATGCTTAGAGAGTAGATCTTAGGTGTTCTCACCACACATGCATGTGCAAAAAAAGCTAACTATGTGAGGTGATGAATATGTTAATTAACCTGACTGGGGCAATCATTTCACAATGTATTCACAGATCATCACACTGTATATACCCTTTAAATATATGCAATTTATTTGTCTACTAGACCTCAATGAAGCTGGGGGAGGAAGAGTTCCGCAACAAATAAACAAACCTAGAAAAAATGTTAAGATGGTAAGTTTAATGTTATATATTTTCTATAATTTTTTTTAAGTAAAGGGATGAAGAATGATACACCAGACTAAGACTAATCAAAAGAAAGCTGGAGTAGATATATTAATTTCAGGCAAAGCTGACTTCAGAGCAAGAATAATTATCAGGGTTAAAGAGGGCCATTACATAATGAAGAGGAGATCAACTCTCAAAGAAGACAATTCTTAATGTGTATGCACCTAACAAAAGAGTATCAAGCATTTGAGGCAAAAATAAGTAGAATCATAAGGAGAAATAGACGAATCCATTGTTATACTTAGAGATTTAAACACTCCATTATCAGCTGTTGATAGATCCAGCAAGCAGAGAATCAATAAGGACATAGCTGAACTGAATGACATTATTCATCAATTGGATCTAATAAATATTTATAGGAAACTTTATTCAACAATAGCAGAATACACCCTCAACTTGATAAAAAACATCTATAAAAATCAACAGCTAACATACTTAATGGGAAGAAACTAGGTGTTTTCCTACTAAGAACAGGAACACGACAAAAAAGACTTCTTAGCACTCTATTCAACATTGTAGAGAATACAATTAAGACAGAAAAAGGAAATAAAAGGTATATAAATTGGAAAAGAAGAAATAAAACTATCTTTGTTTACAAATGACCTGACTGTCCATGTAAAAAAAGTCTCAAGGAATCAACAACAAAACCTCCTTGAACTAGTAAGTGACTGTAACAAGACTACAGGTACAAGTTTAAGGTACGAAAGTCAAATGCTTTCTTATATACCAGTAACGAACAACTGGAATTTAGAATTAAAAACAAAATACAACTGGGGCGCCTGGGTGGCTCAGTTGTTAAGCATCTGCCTTTGGCTCAGGTCACGATCCCAGGGTTCTAGGGTCGAGCCCCGCCTCAGGATCCCTGGTCCATGGGAAGCCTGCTTCTCCCTCTCCCGCTCTCCCTGCTTGTATTCCCTCTCTTGCTATCTCTCTCTCTCTCTCTCTCTCTCTCTCTGTGAAATAAATAAATAAAAATCTTTAAAAAAGAAAACCACACACAATACAACTTACTTTCGCACCCCTCCAAAAAGAAATACTTAGGTATAAATCTAACAAAATATGTATGAGATCTACATGAGGAAACCCATAAAACTCAGAGAAAAGAAATCGAAGATCTAGATAAACAAACATATTTCATGTGCATGAATAGGAGAACTTAATAGTGTCAAGATGCCAGTTCTTCCTAACATGATCTGTAGATTCAATGCAATCCCAATCAAGATCCCAGCAAGTTATTTTGTGGACATCCAATAATGAACCCAATATTGAAAAACAATAAAAAAAACTGTCACTAACCACCTTCAAGACTTACCATAAGGCTACAGTTAAAAAAAAATAAAGGGACAGTGTGATTTATAAACAAATACATCACTAGAATAAAACACAGAGCCCAGAAACAGCCACCAAATACAGTCAACTGAACTTTGACAAAGGATCAAAGGCATTTCAATGAAGAAAAGATGGTCTTTTCAACAAACTGCTGGAATAACTGGATAGTTGCATGTAAAGAAATGAATGTAATCACAGATTTTACATGTTTCACAAAAATTAACTTAAAAAATAGATCATAGAAAAGGCAAAACTACAAAACACAAAGAAGACAACACAGGAGACAATTTACGTCTCCTTAGGTTTGGCAGTGACTTTTTAGATACAATACCAAAAGCATAATCCATGAAAGAAAAAAATGACAAATCAGACTTCTGATTAAAATTCAAAACTTCTGCTAATGAAAAGATAAGTCACAGACTGGGAGGAATCTCTACAAAACACATATGTGAGAAAGCACTGTTATCCAAAATATACAAAGAACTCTTAAAACTCAACAGTAAGAAAATAAGCAACCATTAAAAATGAGCACTGACTTGAATAGACACTTCACAAAGAAGATACCCGGATATCAAATAAGCATATGAAAAGATGTTCAACATCACATATCATCAGAGAACTGCAAATTAAAATGAGATACTACTGCTCTATTAGGATGGCTAAAATTTAAAACACTGACAACACCAAAGGCTGATAAGGATGTGCAATAGAAAAATCTATTACAGCTGGGAGAAATATGAAATCTTTCTGTACAGCCACTATGGAGGATAGTTTGGCAATTTATTGCAAAACTAAACAAACTCTTATCATACAATCTAGCAACTGCAACTTGGTATTTATCCAAATGAAATGAAAACTTGTATCCACACAAAAACCTGCAAATGAATGTTTATAGCAGCTTTATTCGGAACTGCCAAAACTTGGAAGCAACCAAGATGTCTTTCAATAGGTAAATGAATGAACAAACTGTGGTACATGGATAAAATGGAATATTATTCAGTACATTTCTCCCATTCAGTAGGTTGCCTTTTTATTTTGTTGATCATTTCCTTTGCTCTGCAGAGCTTTTTAGTATGATGTAGTCCTACTTATTTATTTTTGCTTTAGTTTGCTTTTATTTTTGGTGTCAGACTGAAAAACCTATTGCCAAGACCTATGTCAAGGAGTTTACTATGTTTTCTTCTGGAAGTTTTATGGTTTCAGGCCTTATGTTAAGGTCTTTAATTTGAGTTAATTTTTGTGTTTGGTGTAAGACAGTGGTCCTGTTCCATTCTTTTGCATGTGGCTGTCTAGTTTCCTCAACACCATTTGTCAAAGAGACTATCCTTTTTTTCTCCCATTGTGTATTCTCAGCTCCTTTGTCATACTTAACCACATATGCATAGGTTTATTTCTGTGCTTTCTCTATTCTGTTCCATTGATTCATGCATCTTTTCTTTTATGCCAATATCATATTGTTTTGATTACTACAGCTCTGTAACAGAATTTGGAACCAGGGAGTATGATGTCTTCAGCTTTGTTCTTCTTTCTCAAGACTGCTTTGGCTATTCAGGGTTTTTCATGGTTCCATACAAATTTTAGGATTATTTGTTCTATTTCTTTAAAAAATAGCAGGGACACCTAGATGGCTCAGTCACTTAAGCCTCTGACTCTTGGTTTCAGCTCAGGTTGTGATCCTGGGGTCATGAGATTGAGCCCTGCATCAGGCTTTGTGTTCAGCGCAGTCTGGTTGGGATGCTATCCATTCCTATCCCTTTCTGTCTGCCCCTCCTCCCAGCTCATGCTCACTCTCAAAATAAATAAATAAAAAACCTTTTTTAAAAATACAACTGAAATTTTAATAGTGATTGCACTAAAATTTGTAGATTACTTTGGGTGATGTGGACATTTTAACAAAACTGATTTCTTCCAATTCATAAGCACAGAGTATCATTCCATTTATTTGTGTCTTCTTCAACTTCTTTCATTATTGTCTTATAATTTTCAATATTGAGTCTTTCACCTTGCAGTTAAATTTATTCCTAGGATTTTATCCTTTTTAATGCAATTATAATGAGACTGCCTTCTTTATTTCTCTTTCTGACAGGTCATTATTAGTGTATAGACATGCAAGCGATTTTTGTGTCTCCTGCAAGTTTACTGAACTCAGTTATTCTAAAGGTTTTTTTTTTTTGATGGAGTCTTTAGGGTTTTCTATATATAATATCCCATCATCTGCAAATAGTGACAGTTGTACTTCTTCCTTTCCAATTTGGATGTCTTTTCTTTTCTGCCTAATTACTCTGGCTGCCTTATAGTAAATTTTATTCCTCATTCACTCAAGCCATTCAAACCATTAAAAACCAGAAAAAGGACATTCAAGACCATTTTTTGTGTCTCTAAATAAAAGACACAATAAAACTATATATAATTTTAAAAGCAAAATCAACAGAAGTCTTTGACACCAACCTTTGTACAGTCTCTAAAAATTCAATTCATTAAAAAAAAAAAATTTTACTAGTCACTACCTATACACTTGGAAAGTAGCAGAAATGGGTCTCTAACCCTACAAGGCTTGGTTTGGTAATGATGTGCCTCTCAAATCTCACACTGCAAGGAACATCACTGACCCATGGCCCCAGCTGCTGAGCTCTCAAAGCCATTCTCCTGTTCAAGCCATGCCATGCCAAGCTTCCCATGAACTGACTTCCAGAAAATAACTGCATATGGCAGATACATTTAAGGGAGACCTTTTCCCAGGAGACATTGTACTGCTCTGATGGTTCAACCTCAGGCTGAGATTCCCCACTGGTTTTGCTTTAACTTTCTTAGAGTTGCATAGCAGTGTAAGACCTTTCCTACTTATTGTTCTTTCCTCTCTCCTCCACAGGAGTTAAGACGTTTCTGTGACCCAAAGAACATAACTCCATATGGCGTAAGTAAAGATTACTATTTCTTTTAAAGCTGTTTGTCAGTTTTATCAGGGCTCGGGTCATGATCTCAGGGTCCTGGGATCAAGTCCCGCGTCAGGCTCTCTGCTCGGCGGGGAGCCTGCTTCCCTCTCACTCTCTCTGCCTGCCTCTCTGCCTACTTGTGATCTCTCTCTGTCAAATAAATAAATAAAATCTTTAAAAAAAAAATAGTTATACAAATGCAAACAATTAGGTGCCTCAAAATAAGATTATCAAATTTAGGGGTACCTGGGGGGCCAGTTAAGTGTCTGACTCTTGATTTCAGCTCAGGTCATGACCTCAGGGTTGTGAGATCGAGCCCCGTGTCAGACTCTCTGCTGGGCATAGAGCCTGCTTAAGATCCTCCCCCTCTCTCTGCTGCTTCCCTATCCCTCTCTAAAAAAGAAAAAAAATGTTTATTTAAAAAAAAGATTATCAAATTTAAGAGCAAGTAAAACGAATGTAAAAATCCAAAGTAAACAGCCATTTGTAGTAATTCAGATGCCTAAAAATAAAAGCAGAATTTAGTTACCAGGAATTTTAAAATTCAGAACATGTTCTCATAATACATTGTTTCATTTGATTCATACAACATGAGAAAAAAAGGGAACACAATATTTATTGAGTTCTCTTCTGTGCCAAACAGTAGGCTGGGCACTGCTGTAGTATAAAACTGAGGCTCATAAAGTTCATGAATATGATCTAGCTTACAAAACTACTAATAATGAGCACCCAAGGTCTTACTTCCTCTATGCTGTCTCCACAATATCCATGCAGAGAATAATAATAATCCCATGGATTAAATCTCTCCTCATTCTCAAAATTAGTAAATACTAAAAGTAGAACCCTATTCACGCTCTATTCACAATAGGAAGATAGTTACACTTCACATCTCCACCCCCATATCCTAACCACAGAACAAATGAAATCAAACAGGAAACCTGAAACCTATGACTTAGTTCAAAGGAGAACTGAAATTAATAGTTAATGAGGCAAAGATCACTAATTAATTAAAAATGCAACTTACCGATTTTCAAATTAGAAAAGCCAGCCTTAACAACTGTCAGTAGCTTTGGGGACCAATTAATCTTCGTCCTGATCTAACATCAAAGGTCTCCTACATAAGGTACCTAGCTAGACTTTACTTCTACAAAACCACAAGAGTATTTTCTATCACAAGCACTTCCAAACCAGCCAAGTGAAGGAATTTAATTTCTGTTTAAGTAATTTGCCACAGTATGGTGGGTCACAGAAGAAAGTAAGGCATTCAAATTACAGGTAAAACACTACTGAAATGAATATTATACCTAAAATTCCTAATAGAAAAGCTCAGTGTCTTATATATAGTTTATGTGACTAGTGTGCAGGGATAATTACTCTTGGGTTTTTGTGTGGTTGTTTTTGTTTTTTTTTTTTTTTTTGGTCTCTGACTATTTTCTCTCTCATTTTTTCACCAAAATAAACTGCCTCTCACCGATATCAGCAGGTTCCACAGGATGATTTCTTTGACTGGACAAGGAGAAGACCCTATTTCCACCTTTTCTGGAAATACATAATTATTTAGTGTAATCCCAGGCAGCAGCTATGTAAATCACAGAAGGGAAACTACAGAATCTTAAGTTGTCATGAAAATTCCTACTATTTTATGATCATCAAGAAAAATGAATTGGCCAATATATAAAAAAAATTTTTTTTGGAAACAGTTAACATTTAGCAAGGAGAACAAAGAATACTTAAGTTTTAAAAAGGAAAAGTGATACAATGGAAAGAACTAAACTTGCCACTTTTTTAGCATGTAAAAGAAAAAAAACCCAAAAGATACAATAGCAACAAGAGCAATAAATATTTAGGAATAAATTTAACTAGAAATGTCAAAAGCCTATATAATAAAACTCCTGAAACACACAAAAGTAAACTTGAACAAACAGAAAGATATCTCTTATTCGTGGATAATCCAACATTAGAAATAGGTCAGTTCTCCCTAAGTTAATTTATTATTATATTTTTTTTTTTTTTTTTTTAGATTTTATTTATTTATTTTGACAGAGAGAGATCATAAATAGGCAGAGAGGCAGACAGAGAGAGTGAGAAGGAAGCAGGCTCCCCACTGAGCAGAGAGCCCGATGTGGGACTCGATCCCAGGACCCTGAGATCATGACCCGAGCCGAAGGCAGCAGCTTAAACCACTGAGCCACCCAGGCGCCCCGACTCCCTAAGTTAATTTATAAGCTAATGAAATTTCAATTAAAAATATCAAACAGCTTTTTTATGGAATTAGTCAAATTGATGACAAAGTTCATATGGAAAAACGAACACTCAAGAATAGCTAGAAAACACAAAAAGGGAAAGCTACAAGAATGGATTAGCTCTAGGAGACATTAAAACATACTTTAAACCTCTATAATTAAAACAGTGTGGTAATGACAGAGGGATATGCAAACGACCTAGTCTGGAACAGAACGGACCTAGTAGAACAGAATGGAAAGTCCAGAAATAGACCAAGTACGTGTGGAAATTCAGCATATGATTGCAATACCATCACAAGTCACTAGAGCAAAGACACTCCTTTAAAAAAGTGTACTGAGGGGGCGCCTGGGTGGCTCAGTGGGTTAAAGCCTCTGCCTTCAGCTCAGGTCATGATCCCAGGGTCCTGGATCGAGCCCCACATCTGGCTCTTTGCTCCTCGGAGAGCCTGCTTCCTCCTCTCTCTGTCTGCCTCCCTGCCTACCTGTGATCTCTCTCTCTCTGTGTCAAATAAATAAATAAAATCTTAAAAAAAAAAAAAACTGTACTGAGCAACTAAATGGTTAATGAGTTAGTAAAGATAAAATTAGATCAGTAACTCATACCATACATAAGAAAAAACTCCATAAAAAAGAATAAACTTCAAATGGATCAGGGAATTTAAATGTGAAAAGTGAAATCTTGTAACTACCAGGAAAAAAAATGTGAATTTCTCTTTAACCCGAGGAAAAGGTTTTTCATTAGGAAAGGCTTTTTACTTACAACTTAAAACCCAGATACGATAAAAGAACAATAAATTTGAATCATGGGGTAGTGGGAGACTTTCATATGGTAGAAAAATAGAATATACAAAGTAAAAATACTACATATATCACAGATAAAGGTTAATCCATTATAAAAAAACTGTTCAGCGTTAAGAGGAAAAGGCCAAGACCCCATTTTGAAAATGGGCAAAAAGAAAAAAAAAAGAAAGAAAGAAAAAAGAAAATGGGCAAAAAGAGAAAAAAGAAAAAAAGGACAATTCATATATACTCAACAAAAACAAAATGGACCTTGAACAGGTGAAAAGACGTTAAACTACGTTCATAATAATAAGATTATAAATTAAAACCATAATGAGGTACCATTTCTCAGCTATCAGATGAGCAAAAAGTTGAAAAAGTTAAGCAATGCATGTTGTCCACACTGGGGGGCAACACGCACTCATATTACTGAAGAGAACCCAGACTGGTTCAACCCTTACGGAGGAGAATTTAGCAATATCAAACAAAACTACATAAGTGTTTATGTTCTGACTCAGCAGTCTACTTCTCTTAATTTACCCTGAAGACACACATCTGATTAAAACAGGGCGCCTGGGTGGCTCAGTGGGTTGGGCCGCTGCCTTCGCCTCGGGTCATGATCTCAGGGTCCTGGGATCGAGTCCTGCATCGGGCTCTCTGCTCAGCGGGGAGCCTGCTTCCCTCTCTCTCTCTCTGCCTGCCTCTCTGTCTACTTGTGATCTCTCTGTCAAATAAATAAAATATTTTAAAAAAATAATAAATAAATAAATAAATAAAATCTTAAAAAAAATTTTAAAACAATGCATATGAAAAGGTTTTTCATAGCAGCACCCCTAGAGATTATAAATTACTGAAAAGAAATGAAATATCCATACATTGAAGAATGGTTGAATGAACTCTGGAATACTATGCAGCTGAATGAGAAATATCTCTGAATTTATATGCAATGATGTCTAAAAAATAGAGTTAAGAGAAAAGGCAAAGTCCAAAAGAGTATCCCTAATATATTATCTTTTATGTTGAAAAGAAGCCAAGAAAATTAACTGCTCATTTGTGTTAAAGAAACCCAGAAAAATGAACCAAAAACACAATCAGACTGGTTATCTACAGTGAGTGAATGGAAATATGACAGAAGGAACAGAGAGTACATGACATTTGTGTATTTCTGGTCTTTGCAACCATATTAGTGTGTTTCACAGCCTGAAAATATAAATAATTTTTTTTTTTTTTTTAAAGAGAGAGATCACAAGTAGGCAGAGAAGCAGGCAGAGAAAGAAGAGGAAGCAGGCTCCCCACTGAGCTGAGAGCCCAATGTGGGGCTCGATCCCAGGACCCTGAAACCATGACCTGAGCTGAAGGCAGAGGCTTAACCCACTGAGCCACCCAGGCGCCCCAATAATTTTTTTTTTTAAAGTCAAGTAAGAACAGAGATAACATTCTAAGAAGGGATACATACGGAAACAAATGAACCAAACTGTATTTCAAAGGAATTACCTAATCACACCAAAGGAAAAAAATTTAAAACAGAATGTGTTTAGAATCTGTTTAGTGATGATAAAATATTTAGTAAAGCACTCTGCAGTCAGAATGTGTGAATTCAAATACTTGCCCAACTTTCCACTTGCTAACTGTGTGACCCTGGGCAAGTTAATTTATAATCTCTGGTCGTAGGTTTTCTTATCCAAATAATAACAGTACCAATTTCACAAAACTAATGATAAGGCTCAAAATCTTAGTAAATCACTGAGCATGTAACAAGAATTTGGTAAGCATTTGCTACTATCAACTACTAATAAAAACAAAACAAAAAACCCAAAACACTGAATGTGTGGGCACCCAGGATACACATAATAAAAATGGAGTCTTTGGGGGCACCTGGGTGGCTCAGTCCTTAAGCATCTGCCTTCAGCTCAGGTCATGATCCCAGGGTCCTGGGATTGAGCCACGCATGGGCCTCCCTGTTCAGTGGGAAGCCTGCTTCCCCCTCTCTCATTCCCCCTGCTTCTGGTTCCCGCTCTCACTGTGTCTCTCTCTGTCAAATAAATGAATAAAATCTTTAAAAAAAAAAAAAAAATGGAGTCTTTGTCATGAAAAAATTTGGAATTTCCTAGTTTATGGACAGTAAGCGTTCAAGGAATTTAGAACAATATACATAGGCTCGCTGGAATCATGTGAGAAATTTCATAAAGGAGCAATCTGACAAGGGTCTTTATATTTGCACAAGATTTAGATTAACAAGAGAATGGGAGTGATAAAGGAAGCTAAATAAAAGCAAAGAGGCCATAAAGACCAATATATTTCAAGGATAGTAGCACAGAAGATTTGGAAAGCTGACTATCTAGAGATAAGGCAAGACTATGGAAGTTCCTGAACATACTACTGATCTGGGCAGGCTTTTTTTCCTAGACTTTGAGGAACCATAGAAGAATTGTGTGTAGGGGAAACAATAGGACCAAACTGAACTGTGGGGCTATTCTCGTGCTGGTATGTGGAAGATCAGAAGTAGAGTCTTACTAGTGGGTAAGCCAAATAATGGCAAGGGACTGGCTAGAATAGTAGTAATGAAAAAGGGAAAGAAGTCACCGATCATCAAGGCAGTGAGGGGGGAAAAATCAATATAACAACTAGATATAAGGTATGAGAGAATAGAAAAGTCTGAATGACAAGGTGAATGACAAAATCATTAGAAGGAAAAAGCAAAAAGGAATGGGAACCAACAGAAAGGATTTCCACTGAGTCTTAAACTCAGGTCAGTCTTAGGTAAGAAGCCTTGCCAATTTGAGATAACAAATCAAGATGCAATGGGCATTTGGCAACAGGGGCCTAGTACTTATAAGAACTGAAGACAAAAGGTCTAACAATTTTTTTTCTTAAAAAAAAAAAACCTCTTTAGAATATTTGAGACATTCTAGAGCTAGTATGCACTGTGCCTTTTCAGAGGAGTGATCATCTCATTTATTTTTATAGCCCTTCAAATTTGGCATAGTTGCTAGCACAGGGGTGGCTATCAGTAAAATGTTGCATAAGTGGGAGAAGTAGAGAAGGAAACAGAGCTGTGTGGCTTGTTAAAAGCAGAGTCTACTTTAGAGCCCTGGTCTCCTGACTCTCAACTATAGACCATAAAATAAAAGATGACCTCTGAACATTCATGCATAGGATCCCCTAGAGAGCTCGTGTAAGAAATGAAAATAAACTAGACTTTGGGGATGGTGGTTTAGGTGGATGAAAGACATAAAAAAATAGCAAAGAAAATACAGAGTTATTTAGGAAAAAATAAATGATAGTGTTGCATCACAGATTCAAAGGAAATTTTAAGAAAAGAAGTATAGTCAATTGTTCAATGAGCAAACACCACAAGTAGTGTTTCTCTGTTCTCCTACACCAGTGAGATCCAGGTCACTTCTTAAAAGTATAAACTGAGAAATTTTAATCTACTTTCATAACATTTTAACATCATGTATCACTCAGCAGTGGTTCAAAAATATTGCGCTCTTTATTAAATTTTATCTCTATAAAATAGAAAAAAGGAAATAAAGTCTCAGGGCACCTAGGCAGCTCAGTCATTAAGCATCTGCCTTCAGCTCAGGTCATGATCCCAGGATTCTGGGATCAAGCCCCATGTCCGGCTTTCTGCTCAGTGGAAAACCTGCTTCTCCCGCCCCCACTCCCCCTGTGTGTTCTCTCTCTCTCTCCCTCGCTCCCTCCCTCCCTCTCCCTGTCAAATAAATAAACAAATAAATAAATCTTTAAAAAAAAAGAAAAGTCTCTATAATAAATTTGCACAGTAAATGAAACTTGAAGCAAAAAGAAATGAATGAAAAAAATACTCATTTCCATCTATTGATAGCAACAAAATATATGAAATACCAAAGGTCTTACCTTAAATCTCTTGTCCTGCAATACTTTCTTGATGGCAACCAGTTCTCCTGAATCACAAAGTTTAGCTTGATATACCACACCAAATGACCCATTTCCAATCACTTTAGTGTCTGTATAGCTGACTTCTTGTGGCCTATCTGGACCCTGCCCAGGAGTTGCCACCACTGTGGTCACCTTGCTGCCATCCTTGTCTCCTAAAAGAAGGAAGAGATAGAAAAATGAGAACTGTAAAGAATTCATTAAAAAAAAAAGAGAAAATAGCTTAAGTATACCAAGTAAACTACATTATTTACTATAAATTATTTTTATTTTTATTTTTATTTAAAGATTTTGTTTATTTGAGAGAGAGAGAGAATGAAAGGGAGCATGAGAGGGGAGAGGTCAGAGGGAGAAGCAGACGCCCCGCTGAGCAGGGAGCCGGATGTGGGACTACATCCTGGGACTCCAGGATCATGACCTGAGCTGAAGGCAGTTGCTTAACCAACTGAGCCACCCAGGCGCCCCTACTACAAATTATTTTTAAATGCTCATCTTAGTTTATCATATAGAATTATTTCAACTATTTCTTTCAATTATAAGTAATTTTTTAACCACTATTTATTCAGTCATTGTGTAGACCAGGCATCATGCTTAGCTTATATACATGACTCCATTTAATAAAAACAACAATCCCATGAGGTATATAGTACTGTTCCCATACAAAATTAATGGAAAGAATGTTAAATTTGGCCAAATTCAAAAGTCAAATGGTGGACCCACTGGGGTTTGAATCTTTATCCATCCAGGCCCTAGCTCTTTTCTCAAAGGCTTCCTTATTCTACTCAAAAATAAAACAAGTGCAGCTAAAAATATCTAATATGTTGACTCTATTCAGACCACTCTACCTTTAGGAAGGGAAGGCTTTGAGTTTTTGCTTCTCTGCCATCTTACTTCTTTTTAAGAAAATAGAATACCTCTCAGAGAAAGGTTATGGGGAAAAGGAATATAGAATGTTAACTTGGGGTAAGAGATGTAAAAGATAAAAGAAAAACCAAACCTATTCTGAATTAAGCCTCATTCGTAAGTAGTTCACTGACGTTCTGTGGTCTCTGCCCACTCAATGGCTCTTGCCTTAACTACTTTTCCTCCCCTCCCAGTAACAAGCCAGAGTCTCCTCAATTCAAGCTCAAGAGCCACCTCCTATTTGACTAGGCAGAGTTCACAATCATCTTATTCTCCAAATTCTTAAACTATTCTAAACCATACTATGCTACCTAGAACCTGATTCTATAAAGCTTTAAATTGTTCTCTCAATGATTTCAGAATACATACAGATTCTAGTGAGTACAATCATTGTGAAGCAGCAATTATGATTTGCGCTTTTTCTCTCTTCCCTGAGAAATCTAAACCTGATTCTCAGTACATGTAAGTCCTTAGACTCACTGACTAAACTGCACTTTTTCCTTTTTTTCCTCTTCTACTCTTCCATTATATCATTTTTATGATGCTAACTGAATTCATCTAACCTAATAAAAGAAAAAATAATGCAGTTTCTAACTGCAGATACCAAGCCTAGATTATGAAGTATTCATTTGTAACTCACATATAAAAGAATGAAAAATATAGTAATCTCTTTTTCCAATAGTTTCCATTTTTCCCCAATATAAAATTACCAGGTAAATGAATATCCAAATGTTACTGGCATATTTACCCAAAGTGTATAACTATTTTAGTTCACAGAGGTACTAATATAGACAAAAGCCAATATGCAATATCTGTGACTGATTAATTCTCCTGCTTAAAAGGCAGCCTTCATGACAGACACAAAAGCAATGAATGATTCCTACTTAAGACCTAGGTGAATTACAGACAATCTGTATTAAATATAATAGCATGACTGACTACCTTAAATATGTATGTATTTGGTTCCAAGGTATAACACCCAACAGGTATGACAGCACAAATCCAACATCACTTGAAGAAAGTTAATTCAAATCTTGTCAACACCATCACTGCTATTCATATGTACTTGAAATGCATGCAAATCCCAGCAGAAGCCCACACATATACAGCAGTTCTCATTGCTTTCAAATGATCTCTTCACATTTCACTTGCTAGTAATATAAATCTCAAATATTTTATAAGACTAGTTAAATCAAATCTCAGTTCTAGATCATCATGCTCAACTCCCCAAATATTCCATATTATTGTCATTTCTGAGCATGTTAATGTTAATTACAACTTTTCAGGTTGACTATAAACTCTACTATACATTATTTTCTTCTTCATTTGTAAAGTAAACCTAACTCTACTTGTATTACATAACATTCCTCTAAAGACAGAATCATAGTCTTCTAAACTTAAACTCTAAATGAAGAGTTCTAAAAAAGGTTGAATTCAGAAAGAATAAAATCCAAGGTATTGAATATATTTTCTTATCATCCAACTGCCCAAAGAAAATAAAAAACAAAATTGATTTCAACAGCCTGACTCTTCCCTAGATCATCCAAGTCAAAAGCATATCACCAAAAAGTATATATTTCAAGAACTATTAATAATTCCACTGAACAAGTTATTTGTAAAATCTCATAGGTCTAATTTACAAAACAGAGCATCATTATTTTTTTAATTAAAATAACATTTTAAGAACGGCTGCTGCATTTCACAATTTTAATTGAAAACAAAAGCTGAGGTGTAAACAAAAACTACGCTTTTCTACTGTATAATCATATTTCAATAAGGAAAACAGTAGCCACAGCTTTGAACTTGCTTCTATAAGAGAACTTAATATAAGCATATATAAACATTTCCCACTTGCCTCCTCAGACTGTGTTTCTAAAGAAACCATAGCATTTCAGAAATAGGACTTCAAGAACCAGCTATGAAGGGTATCCATTGGAACCCTGAGATTTAAAATCTCTTCAACCTCAACTACTAAGTCCAGGGAACATCTAAACATCTAATTGTACTTTTTCTCATACCTAAATTATAATGTATAAATGAAATAATTCTGCAAAAATATTAAAGTGGGGTAAAAAGATAAACAGGTCCTACAGATGCTATCACTAGAAGGCACTCTTAAGACTTCTTAATTTGAAATTGCAAATGACTTTGGCCAAGGATCAATGTTTTCATCCTCTTATACACCTAGTAAAAAAGGTAGACTTAACTATCTTAGCAGAAATTAAAGACTTATTCTATTCTCTTGTGAACATTCAGAAATTGCTGAGAACTCTTACAGGCTATATTTTCTACCAATACGAAATCCCTAAGTACACTAGGAACAATGGTTCTCAGGCTTTCTACCTCAAGCGTTCTGGAATTTTTATTCAGAAATTATCAAGCTCTTCAGACTGCTTCATCATAGAACTGAAATAGCAGAGCTGTAAAGAATGGCAAGATAACACTGGGGATGACTTGGCATGAGCATTAGCACATGGGACAGTCAGCAGCTAGTGTGCCAAGGAAAAGCATGTCATTACTTGGCATTGTAGTTTGCCAACTTAGCAATAAAACAGCTGTATAAAATTTCACTGTATAAAGAACCATCCAATTCATTGTTTCATCTATTCTCATTAAAAAACGCAGGAAGATATTACATTACTATGCAAATGAGGAAAGTAAAATTAAGAGTTTAACTTATCCAATATCATAAAGCTTTAAGTAAAAAGAACTCCTCACTTGCCTCATACTGCCTCTGCTCTATTTTACAACCTTCCTAATACAGCTGAAAAACTTAACTTCATATATTATTGCCCCCCCAAGAAGCATATATTTCTGAAAATATAATGTGAAAAGATCAGCTCTGAAGCAGTAAGAAATAAGACAATAACTGATAATCTGTTACAGTTTCCAGGCCTCAACCATTCACTTACTAATAGCTAAAGAGCTATTTCCAAAAATACTTTGGTAACCTTAGATTTTGGAACTTATCCCAAAGCAAAAGCACATGGAAAACAAAAATGTAAAATAATCGATTTTTTGATGTTCAAACAATTTAACATCTGCTACTAGAAACTGTATAATTTTGAATTTTAGCAACAAAGCATGATAAGCACTGCTCCTAATGGGCCAAAATCCTCATGAAAAGCTGGAAATCAACAAACCTCATTAAAAAAAATAATAATAACAGCAACAACAAACAATACTAAATTTCCCAGAACACATGATACAGTGGGACTCATACCAATTACAACAAAACTGTTTCCTTAAAAAAACACCAGTGTCTTATTGGTACAACAACATAACAGTGGGAACAGCTCAGCTCCAGGAGGTCCTGTCTTCTACCAGAGGACTCCTGGGATTCTCTATTACAATTAAAATTTACTCAGGGAATATAAATTTCCTATTATAATTAGAAAATAATATTAAATCTTAAATATATAAACAATAGACTCCTTATAAGCAATAGAAAGATGACGTGAATAACAGAATAACCACTTTTTACTGAAGGTGTTAAATACAGAACATAATTTTTTAAAAGCCTTAGACATATCCTAAAATAATATGTGTGAGCTAGTACCCAATCTCTCAAACACGGGTTTATACCTTGTAAGCAACACCTTGTGATTACATCTTTTAAGTCTTCTGAAGTCACTCCTCAAACCAATTCACCTTGAGAGAAACAAACATTACAGTGTAACACTGACCACACCCAAAGTGTGGCATGAGCATCCCAAAACCAAAAGGTCACTTCAAGCATGTTTAAATACTTAGAAGGTATCTGACACTGACAATCTAATTTTATATGAATGATAAATCTCACTCATACTTGAGCCATTTGATTTGGGTTTCTTAAGATTTAGAGTTAAGGAAAACCAACAATTACAACACTTTTTAACTATGAGGCTTGTAGAAATGTTAATAAGCCACACTACTGACACAAACTGAACAAAGTCAATAATGACTATCTAAATACCCTCCTTTAACTCAAGAATAACCTCTCCACTTAGAAATAAGAGAGTTAAAAGTCTGTAACAAAAGCATAGAGAAACCAGCACACCACTGTGACTATAAGGAAGATATGAAGTATTATTAAGAAGTTTTTTGTTGTTGGGGTGCCTGGGTGGCTCAGTGGGTTAAATCCTCTGCCTTCAGCTCAGGTGGTGATCCCAGGGTCTTTGCTCAGCAGGGAGCCTGCTTCCTCCTCTCTCTGTCTGCCTCTCTGCAATAAGCAGAATCATATAAATAATAAGCAATAAGCAAAATCATATAAAAAGTAAGGAACTGAGGTCCACAGAATAAGAGGTGGACAAATTAAAAAATAAATTTATTCTTGGCATGAAATAGGGACTCTACTTTTTGACCCGGAAGCTCCAGTCCGAGTGAATCAGCTCACAACCTTGGAGCAAGACTTGGTAGAAAGAAAGGAATACCAATCAAGCCCCGCAATCAGCCAAATCAACCCCAGTGATCAATAGCATGATAAAAAATTTAAGGCAATTTCTATGAAATCTCCATACAATAAAAATCTTTCTATCAGAGCCTTTTCCCCTAGATACCATTCATCTCCACATGATTCTATGTAAAGGGCTGGGAAAAATAAAACAAACTAAAGAATTACCAAATTTCCTTTGCAGATAGGAAGAGTAAACAAAAGGAAAGGCAGGGAAAACAAAATGGACAGATATCACACATGGACTGACTTTTGGAAAAGTTTCCCTATATGCCACTTCTAGAAATAGAAAGGAAAACAGGGTGGCAAAGGATAAAGATCAGGAAAAAAAAAAAAAAAAAGGATTACAGACTCAATAGTACGAAAACACTGCATTTTAATCACAGAGATATACCATACCAATGGGATGAGTAAGCATCAATTCTGAAAGACCATAAAATTCCCCTTAAGAAAAAAAAATTCAGTCAAGTTTTTATGCTAGAGGCGTAATGGTATTATACAGGACTGCTCTGAGGTCTTATCAAGGTTTGAATCACATTCTACCATTTAATATCTATAAAATGGAGATAGCTGCTACTTCATAGGGCTGTTGTAATGATTAAGTAACATAAGTTAAGCATTTTAAGTGCATGCCCCACAGAGAGTGCTCAATAAATTATAGTTTCTCTGGACTTTGAATTATTGGCCATGGAAATAGAAAAAAAAAAAAAAGCATTCCTTTGTCCTGCCATGCTCTTTCAACACTCAGTACATGCCCTACTAAAGTGCTTATCACAACATTCTATAATTATTAAGAGTCTGAGCCCCTCACTTGACTAAGGAGATCTTAGGAAAGCCAAACATTATCTGAATCATTTCCATTTCCCTAGTGCTAATTTACTAGCACAGGGTTCAGCACAATGCAGGTGCTCAGCAAAGGTTTACGTTGAATTTATGTGGAATTACTCAAGCACAATTGTTAGGATTTGGGAACTATTTCATGCTAAACATTATTAAGCAGTGTGTTGACTTCTTATGCTTACCATTGATCAGAAACAAATCTCCAGGGATAAGGTATATAGAATGGTTTTACCAGTAGTAAAACAGAATGGAGTGCTTACTGGAAATATGGTTAACAACATGCAGCCAAAACAAATAACCCAATTTGCCCCATGTATATTTATTTACAAGTAGGAGAATTAGTCTGTTTCATAACCATTTTCCAAATAATTCTGGTTTCTCTGAAGCATCAATATGCCACAATGGATAAGAACTCTGAGATATGAAGTTAACCTTCAGGGAGGTCTGAAGTTCAATTTTTATCAACTTATATTTAATTATATTCCTTCCTTTTAAAGAAATATCTATTTATTTCAGGAGGGGTTGGGTGCACATGCGTGAGCAAGGGCGAGGGACAGAGGGAGAAGGAGAGATAGAATCTCTAGCAGACTCCCCACTGAATGTGGAGCCCAGCCCAGGGCTTGATCCCACCACTCTGAGATCATTACCCAAGCCAAAATCAAGAGTCAGATGCACAACCAACTGAACCACCCAGACACCCCTATATGTAAGTATATTTTGAGTACTATTTTACAGTTTGTAAGAACCACTCACAGCAAACAGAAGAATCACCTGGAAGAGTTTACTGAAAACTAAGAATTTCACTGCTAGAGAGACTCAGTGGGTGTGCAGTGGGGCTCAGAAAATTGCATTTTTAATAACCATGCCCAGTAATTCTTTCTTTAAAAATATTTATTTGAGAGAGAAAGAGACGGGGGTGGGACACAAGTGGGAGGAACAGGGAGAGGGAGAGAGAACCCTCAAGCATACTCCACGCTGAGTGCTGAGAGGGACATGGCCAGATCTCAAGACCCTGAGATCATGACCTGAGCCGAACTCTTAGAGTCAGATGCATAAATGACTGTGCCACTCAGGCACTCCATCCACTCCCCTAATTCTTTTTTTTTCACCCCCCCTAATTCTTAATGCAGTTCCAGCCACCATACCGTAACAAAGAACCATAATACCATTTTATCCCTTGTGACATACTCAGGATGATCATTTAACAAATGGAAGAAACTAAGGTGTTCAAAAAAGGTTTGGTAATTTATCCAAAGTAACTCCCTTCAACAAACTCCACCCATAGGATTCAGAACTTTTAAAACCTATACCCTATTACATTACTTTGTTTTAAGACCAAGGTATAAAAACAATACACAGGAGTTGAGGTCCTAAAATCAACTTTTTATTTCCACCAAAACTGAGTATTTCAAATACTGTACAAAAGATTCCAACACAATGTGCTCGCTTCAGCAGCACATATACAAAAGATTCCAACACAAGTATCTGTTAGATAGGTAAGTTCTAATTCAAAGTCAAAGTTCTAGTTCAAAATATCCATATTAATTTTAACTGACTCAATTTTTTATAGTCTCTTAAAGAACAAGGTGTACTTTAAACCAAACAAACCAAAAACCAGAATGAACCCTGTTAATTTTAACAGCCTGAATTTAAATATTATTTTACTTAAGAACCATGAACTAGAATAGAATCAAGCATATTTTTCATTTTTTTCTAACTCCAGTGAATTGAAGTAAAATCAAACCAAACCCAAAATGAATAAATATTTTACTTGGTCTTAAGCCCTCACTGGAAATAATATCAAAATGCATTTTAGAAACACGTTTATTTCCCATGAAAGTCTAAAAGGTTTTTGCAGCATGTATGTAAAGAGCTTCAGATTTTAGGATTTACATTCGAACACCCATCTGGGTGGCTTAGTCAGTTAAGCATCTGCCTTTGGCTCAAGTCTTGATTCCTGTGAGCTGGGGTTGAGCCCAGTGTCTAGTGTCAGGCTTCCTGATCAGTGGGGAGTCTGCTTCTCCCTCTCCTTCTCCCCGACTCCCCCCTGTGCTCTAGCACGCCCATGCCCCCTCTCTCTCTCTCTCTCTCTCTCTCTCGATCTCTCTTAAATAAATAAAATCTTAAAAAAAGAAAAGAATCTTTAAGTTTTAAACATATTTACTTGTTTGGTTTATAAACTGCCCAATTTGGGTGTTGGGGGGAGTAGGCAGTATATTTAAATATTATTAATGAAGAAGTCTTCCATATTACAAAAAAAAATAGTTTATCATGTATGGATGGAAGACTAAACAGCAAATGCTTAGACAAAAGAAACAAATAATTACTTTAAAAAACACAATGACTAGGGGACCTGGGTGGCTCAGTGGGTTAAGCCTCTGCCTTCTGCTCAGGTTATGATCTCAGGGTCCTGAGGTCGAGCCCCGCATCAGGCTCTCTGCTCAGCAGGGAGCCTGATTTCCCCTCTCTCTGCCTGGCTCTCTGCCTACTTGTGATCTCTCTGTCAAATAAATAAATAATCTTAATAAACAAAAATAAAAACAAAACACAATGACTCACTGATCCAGTGGTCACACTTCTAGCAACTTCAGTCTTAAGTAGCAACAAATCGAAAAGAAGGCCAGAAAACAAGCTCTAATAGGCTGATATTTTATTCTAGTCTTTAAGTGAGTGTAATATTAAAATCAACACTCTACAATTTTTTTAGAACGTCTGTTTTCAGCCTACCACACACACCCTTCATCCTCAATACTGCCTTGGGACAACCCAAATCCATGCAGTGTAACAGCTTGCTCAGTCTTGCTTTCCTCTGAACTATGCAACAAAGTCATCCCTACCCCCAAATCCAAACTGCTTTTCCTATAGCACATCATACAAATTTATATACATTTTTATATGCATTTCAAAGTGGAAGTTATTAATCTAAGATTTTCTGTTAAATTTCAAACAGTTGTAGGGAGGAAGACGGCAGGACGGGATTTATTTTCTCCCTGAAGACTTGCTTATTCTAGATTTGTCCTATATGCTTTACCAATTACAATTTAATATTCAATCTATCAAGGCAACAATCATTTTATCACATGCTATAGCCCCATTTTATGCCTTATACACATAGGTTGTAAAATATTTGTTCATTTATAAGTGAACAAATTCCTACAGGATTCCATTATACTTTGGAAACTGCTAAAGGTCTGAAAGTCATTAAAGTAAGTACCTCTAACTCCTCTAAGATGATACAGGGCTCTGTAGTCACCTCTCAAAAAGCTGAGTCATTCAACAGACTTAGAAGCAAATGTAAAAACAAATTCACAGATTTGACAATTTTCCCTGGGACCAATTTTGATCACCATACACCATTATCAGCCATCATCATCACGAATAACATATTTGTTAACCACTTTACAGTTTATAAACATGTTTATACCTATTACCTTACTTTACCTAGGCAATAGTACTATGAAGGAGGAGAACCAATACTAAATGGAGAAAAGAGAACTGAAGCTCAAAAGATAAGTAAAATTGCTCTACATTATAAAATGATATTGAAAACTACGACCCAGTTCATCCAGTTCAAGTTTAGTATACCTTCCAATACTTATAAAAATGGAAGCAAATCAAGCCATTTATTTCTATTTCAAAATAAATTCACAAAAATAAGTCCAACATAACCACATATTTCAAGTAAATGTCCTCACACCTTTTAACATGTCCTGCAAAAATATCTTATACTATAAAACTGCTTCATTTTGCCTGAGCTATAATGCTCCATGAGAGACAAATAATCTAAAATGAGTAAAAGAAGAGCCAAAACGCTGAGGAAAATCAAATCAATGAACTGACAGCATACATTTAAGTACCTGAACAGATGTATTAGAATACAAATTAATAATCCCCTGGTTAACAACAGCTGCTACTTTTGCAGGAATACAAGGAATAAAAGTTTCCTGCTTTTATTTATTTGGCCTGGTTTATCCTAAATAGGAAATACTAAGAACTGAAAAAGCAGGAAAGCAGAATTTTTCTAATCAATGAACAAATAAGAAATGTGAAAACAATCCCCTACATCACACAGTTTTAGGAATTTTCTGTTAATTTGGCTAACTTAATTTTACTTTTCAGAAGTTTAAAGGTAATAGAGCATATTTGTTGAAGGAGGAGGAGGAGGGGGAAAAGGAGAAGGAGGAGAAGAGGAGGAAAAAGATGAGGAGGAGGAGGAGGAGGAAGAACTGGATTTACTTTTTTAAAAATCACTCCAAATGGAGTACCTGGGTGGCTCAGTTAATAACTCTGCCTCAGCTCAGGTCATGATCTCAAGGTCCTGGGATAGAGCCCTGCCTCAGGCTCACTGCTCAGCAGGGAGCATGCTTCTCCCTCTCCCTGTTTTCCTACTCCTGCTTGCGAGCTCTATCTCAAAATTAAAAATCTTTTAAAAAATAATAAAATAACTTAAAAATAAAAATAACTAAAATTACTCCAAATGTATATAATATTTGGGTGGTGGTTGCTGTCCCACATCACAAAAAACTAACTCTGAAATATATGCATAATATATGGTCTAAACAGCTTCCAAAGATACCCAGGACCAGCAACTGACAAATACAGGGATGTCTAACCCAGGACACTTTCTATCTTCTCTTTCTCCCAAAATGTTCATATTCTCCCCTCCCTTAAACTTGCATTATTCTTCTGTCAATTAAATCCACTTCAGTAACCCTATGTTACTCCATCTTTTTTTTCCCTCAAGTCCTGGAGGAAACTTTTTCTCTTTCTCTTCCCTCCTCTCTTCATTCAACTCAAGAGCTAAAAACTATAATAATAATAATAATAATAATAATAATAATAATAATAACCTTAACTATAGCTGGTAAGCTAAAGGGTAGTACTTCTGTTCTATACCAGTTAAGAGAAAGTAAAGCCGTAAGTTGAAAAGCCAACTATCAACCTATAAAGCTCCTGAAAGTAACCTGAAAGATCTGTCAGCCTCACATAAGTCTCTACCTATTCCTTATTTCCCTCAAATTAAATCTCTTTATCAATCAAGTACCAACACTTAGGATAATCTTTTCAAAGCTACTGGGGGGGGGGTGTTAGTTCTGTTTAATTACTATCCTTGCGATATTATTATTTTCTACTTTTTTCACTATAAATATGTAGATATCTGAGCTAAGTTATAAATTATGGTTTAGGCTTTTGTAGGGCAGC
This sequence comes from Meles meles, assembly GCF_922984935.1. Taxonomy (NCBI): domain Eukaryota; kingdom Metazoa; phylum Chordata; class Mammalia; order Carnivora; family Mustelidae; genus Meles; species Meles meles. The sequence goes on along the minus strand of NC_060069.1, from coordinate 96,482,944 downwards.
CTGCCTCGGAACCTCAACTTTATTCTACATACTTAACAAAACTTTCAATGTAAAAATATGTTCTAATGGGCATCTGGGTGGCTCAGTGGGTTGAAGCCTCTGCCTTCGGCTCAGGTCATGATCTCAGAGTCCTGGAATCGAGCCCCGCGTCAGGCTCTCTGCTCTGCGGGGAGCCTGCTTCCTCCTCTCTCTCTGCCTGCCTCTCTTCCTACTTGTGATCTCTGTCAAATAAATAAATAAAATCTTAAAAAAAAAAAAAAAGTTCTAATTTCCAAAGCAAGTGATGAACTTTTAGAAGACACTCTGTTTATAGGCTAAGATTTTTCTGTATATGGGGGGGGGGGGGGGGGGGTGATACACCTCAAGTATTATATTTTAACTTATTAAACTGTTAAAGTGGAAATGAGACAGGGTAGATCCTAAGAACTTCACAGGAGTCTCATTAACAATGAAAAATAAAATAGCCAGGTATGAACTTAGTCACTAATTCCATTCCTGCAAAGGGCAACACAAATTTTCAAATAGTGATTAATTAATTTTTTAGCTTACAGTTATATGAGTAATGATGCTACATTTATAGTTAATAAGGAATACGCTCATGACAAAAATATATTAAATAACATTGTCCCCACTGATTCTAACCAGTTGGAATCAAATCCATATTGGTTTTTATATTTGCCCCTCTGCCTCCCTCTAAAAACTAGCTTAACATCCCTTAAATACTCTCCCCATAAAGATGGACTTTAAAGACCTAGCAGTATGATTCAAATAGGGCAAAGGACATGCCCTAGGCCCATCTCTACACAGAAGAGTACTGACAGATCAACTCGGTAAATTCGTAAAACAGAGTCCACTTGGCATTTCTTCCTACAAAGCTCTACCAGAAGAGATGCTAACTGGGCTCGGTTAAATAAAGGCCACTGGAATGACATGGTCCTATACTCACAGTGGGACTATAATAAGTCTTGGTTCCTACTGTCACTGCGTAAGAAGTATGGCTAATCCTCCCAGTGGATCACAGAAGGGTATGCTGGGTATACCCCATGCCAGGGCAGAATATTTCCCACAATGCTGACTCATTACTTCAAGTGACAGAAGTCAAGTGGACTTAAAGGTAGGAAACATTTTCTCTTAAAAAAGAACTATTATCCTTGGGAAATGACTACATTACTAACCTTGCCTTTTCAGATGGTCTTTATCATCTCCTACTATTACCTACATGACCTAATGATAAATCTGGACAGGACCAGCATGAGTCAGCTAACACTGACTGCTCGCTAAATTCCTTTTTATAACCATACCTCCAAAAATGCTTCTGCAGGGTCAGAAGAACATCAATGGTTTGAAAAGTAAGTTCCATTTAAAATGAAAGCAAGAGAGAGAAAAAGATGCAATTCTATACTTCCAGTACTGGTACTTTAATAAATCACTCTTATGTGGCTTTGTAAATTACTAATTCTCTCATATATGTTTATGCCATGCATATTCTTTCTATTTTGTAATAGAATTGTTTTGTTCAAATACATTGTCATTATTAATGCATTACATGTTTAATAAGCACTATGTACCAGACTGTGCAAGGAACTAGGAACACAAAAAATGAGTAAGATAAACAAGGCCCCTTTGTTTATGGAGATTTCTGTTCAAAGAGAATTTATTTATTAATAAAAATCCAGATTCGGTATTTATTCAAAATCTGGATTCAGTATCTCTTATAAGATTATAGAGTCAAGTACCTTAACAATTATTTTCACTAAAACCTCACTTAATCTTAACAATCCTCCCGTGAAGTGCATGAAATTACCTTCGTCTCACAGATGAGGAAACTGAGGCTCCAAGAAGAGACTTATTAGAGATCACAAACTAATAAGGCCACATTAAAACAGCTGTTCTAATTCCAAGTGTCAACTCTATCCCTAATATATCAACCTGCTTCTAAGAAAAAACCAAATAGGAAAAGATATTAGTGGATGCCCAGATTACTAAATTAACTTAAATTCCTGTGTAGAAATAAACTAAAAAAAAATCTTCAAAAACATTCTGATGTGAACATATGCAAACAGGACCAAGAGTCCACTGAAACTTTTCCAAGTTGAGCTCCAAGACTCCATCCAATAGCCCTCCATTCTGTACAACAGTCATAGCTTCACAGGTAAAATATATTTTAATAAATATTTGTAGAGCCATTTTATTTTCTAGCCAGTTTGCATTATAAAAACTGAAACTACATACCCATTAAAGAGTTCTACAGTAGACACAGTGTTTAAGGCTTCAGAGATTTGATACAGTACATAATTCTTCTATAGATCAACAAGGTCAATAGAATGCCATCTAATCCATTACTCTTAAAGTGCCACTTTAAACTTCATCAAGAAGAAAAATATTATTTACCCCATACTGAGACCCCAACACATAACCAACCCATAGTTGCACTCCTCTGTTCAAGTACTTACATCACCTAAAAGGGAGCAAAGCAAACATTAAGGGAGAGGAGAAATGTACCTAACAATCCAAGCACCATGACAGACAGAGAAAAAGTGGTGAACCTCGGAAGCCCATAACAGCAGCTGAAACTCACCTATTTCATTAAGATATCCATCAAAGCAAGTGAAGCAACAGCCTCCTGCAATTAACTGTGTTCCTAGTAGACAGTAGGATCCAGTAATTTAGAAACCCCCTTGGAAAACTGAATTCCAAATAAAAAAGAATATTTTAGTTGTGTTATTCGACTTCTTGGTTAGAGTAAATACTCTAGATTACCTGGCCAACAACATAAGTGGACTCCAGAAATTAACCTGGTACAGAGAATCTTAAGTTTTCCTATACTAAGAAATTACCCAGATCCATATTTCTGGGAGAGTGTAATGACAATTCTTACAGTATCTGTCCAATAAATGTACACAAAGTGAATTAACCATGAACTTTCTAATTTTCCAGCTTACATTTCAACTATGCATAGTGTTCCTACATGAATAGTTAATACAGGTACAGGTACACCCCCCCCCCCGAAAACTTCTCTCCCCTTTCACTGGGTTGAAAAAAACACCTGAATTTACTCACCCAAGTATGTATTTCTCCCTAAACTGTGAAAACCCAGCAATAAATTATAAATTCCCTCTCTCATGGACCTACAGCCTAGTAAGAATAGCAAATATGTTTATACAAATAATTGTCCACTTATGTATTAACTGAGGTAAGACTACATAAAAGAGAATTACAGGATGCAAGGGAGCCTATAATTCAGGATCTACAGTCTAATCAGGGTTGGGTTGCCTTGAGAAAGTGGTACTTCAGTTGATATTTAAAAAGTGTGAAGGGGGGTTGGGGTGCCTGGCTGGCTCAGTCCTTAAGCATCTGCCTTCGGCTCAGGTCATGATCCCAGGGTCCTGGGATCCAGCCCAGCGTCAAGCTCCCGGCTCGGCGGGAAGCCTGCTTCTCCCTCTCCCTCTACCGCTCCCCCTGCTTGTGTTCCCTCTCTTGCTGTGTCTCTCTCTGTCAAATAAATAAAATCTTTAAAAAAAAAAAAAAAAGTGTGAAGGGGGCTTGGGGCCAATGAGGTGGAAAAAATAATAAAGGCAAAGAAAAAGAAAGACACTGAAGGAGTTTAGCAAAATAGAATAGAAGAAGGGTAGTCAGTCACAAAAGACTATATTAGATGACCCTGTTTATATGAGGTCCAGAATAATCAAATCTATGGAGACAGAAGGTAACTTAGTGGTTACCTAGGCCTGGGGAGGTAGATGGAGAGGAAATAGGAAGATAATGGATTAAGATATTTCTTTGGGGGATGATGAAAATGTTTTAAAATGAGATTATGGTGATGGTTGCACAACCCTGTATATATATTGAAAGTGACCAAACTGTACACTTTAAATCAGTGAACTTTATGGTATGTAAATTATATTACAAAAGAACTGTTAAAAATAAGATTAAATAAAAATACACTCTCCTTAAAAGGAGGGGGCCATGGTTAATGTTTTTTACCTCCAAAAGCCAAGGAACAGCAAAGGCAAAAGACTCCATCTTCCAGGTTAATGTACTAAGTTGAGAGAAGAAACAAAACCCACAAAAGTGGGATGGACCCCTAGCTTGGTGGTGGAAAAGATGTGCAGAAAGGACTGCACTGGCTAGGGAACTTCTCTATTTACCTTCCTATCACATCCTTCAGGTTACAGAAATGTAAATTAAAAACAGCAGCCACATTCTTAGACCAGAAAGACACCCAAAATAAGGTTAAAAAAAAAAAAAGAGAGAGGAAAAACTCACAGATGGACATTATATCACAACAAAAGATCTGCAAAGAGCTGCCCAATTTAACTATAATAAGTTCAAAAACACCGAAATAAACATAACTGTAGGGAAAACATGCAAAAGCCAAACCAAAAACTGTTATCTGGAAGAAAACCATCTAAAGCTCAGGAAAACATTCCTTCCGAGAGTTCAATGCTACAAGAGAACTTAGGAAGAACACAAAATAAGTAAAACAAGAATACAAAGGCCATAAAACAATAGAAAAAATTTTTAAAAAAGAAAATTGTTTTGGTCCTTCTATTAGTTTCCTGTGGCTGCAGTAACAAATTAACAACAGACGGTTGCTTAAAACAACAAACGGTTGCTTAAAACAACAGAAATGATTCTGTGACTGTCCTGGAGACCAGAAGTCTGAAATCAAGATATTGGGAGGGCTGTAATCCCTCTATAGGCTGTAGGACAGAATCCATTCCTTGTCACTTCTAGCTTTAGGTAGCTGTCCATGTTACTTGACTTGTGGCTGCAGATACATCATTCCAATCGCCACCTCCATAGTCATAGAGCTTCTCTGTATGTCTGTTCTCCTCTATGTATCTCTTACAAGGACACCTTTTAGTTGGATTTAGATCCCACCTGGATAATCCAGGATGGTCTCATTTCAAAAATCCTTAATTTAATTGTAATCTGCAAAAACCCTTTTCCCAGATCAAGTAACATTCACAGGTTGCTAGAACCTGACATGAGTATCTTTTGGGGTGCCATTTCTCAATTTGTTTCTTAGCTTACCAAAACAACAAGAGATCTAATAAATAGAAACAGTGATGGACAGAAGAAACTTGGTGAAAAATACATGCAGAGAAGAAAGAAAGTCACAGTAATGCAGAGGGAATCAATGAAGAAACTGAAATAATTCTGGAGATGATAATAAATGTAGAGAACAAAGATGATTCAACATAATAATTATTGTTCCAAGAATGGATTTTAATACTTGAACAGAAAAAGTAGTCAAAGATACAAATTTCCTTGAAAATGAGCAAACTGTATCTATAGGACAAAAAGATACAATGTATACCAAAAAGTACTGACTCAGAATGACCAAAAGTATCTTGGTTAAATGGATTAAAAAAAAAAAAAATTCTATCAGGCATCCAAAACAAAAAAACGTAAGTCACCTACAAGCGAGGAGGGGACATTTATGGAAAAAACAACAGACTAGTTTTGAAAAAACAGGCCAAGCTTTCTTCTACCATTGTTTAGCTTGTGACCTGGAAAAAGTCAAGGAACCACCTTTCTAGACCTCAGTTACCCTCTGTAAACTGAAAAAATTGAATAAATATAAACTTTTATATACCCTTCCACCTCTGAAAATGTCCAGTTCCATCGCAGCAGATGACAAGGATAAATTTTAAACACTGGGTTTTATAGCCTAGTTCTCACCTTCCAATTTCTATTCAGTTACAGGGCGGGAAAGAAGGAACTTACTTAGTTCCTACCAAATATACCTACCATATTTTACCTAGCAAATCAGCAATTAAAAAAAAAAAAAGTACTCAAAGTAAAATAAAACTAGGTATTCTCGAACACCTCATGCCAATTGAGTTCTTAGAAAGGTTTCATCAGTTTACAATTTTATTATTGTAATAATATTACAATATTAATATTAATATCTGAGGATTAATATCTGAAAACTGCTAAAAATGCGTTTACACAGTTCCCAAGTATCAAGCAAGGATATTAGAAAAAAAGTCACTGAAGAAAGAAGTATTAGGAACAAGAAGGTATCTGCTGGAGCAAGAGTCACAAAAGATAAGGTACAGATAAGAGAGAACTGAATAATGGTTTTCAACAAGAGCCAAAGAGCCCCTGTAAGGACTTGCTATTCAAGGGGCCTTAAGTCCATAAACAAATCAACCATTGTTGAAATTCAGCAATAAATAATGTCATATCCATAAATATGTAGATATACATATATTCTTAAATATGAAGTCTTGTTTTATATGAGATCCTGCTTTAAGTATAATTTTCCTAAAAAGCAACAGCAACAACAACAAACTACAAAGAATTTCACTCACTATTTCCCTTTCCAGGAATATGATGGGGGGAAAAGGTAATCAAAAACTAACAAAAAATGATTATATTATAATGAAGCACTATTTGTAATATCATTAAATTGGAATCAATCTAGATACCCAGTAATAACAGAATCATTAGGTAAATTAATGTTCACCCTGAACAAAATATTTAACAGCCATTAAAATTACTTTTTTGGGGTGTGTGGATGGCTCAGTCAATTAAGTGTCTGCCTTCGGATAAGGTCATGATCTCAGGGTACTGGGACAGAGCCCTGCCTAGGGCTCCCTGCTCAGTGGGGTGTGCTTGTCTCCCTCTCCCTCTGACACTCCTCCCGGCTTGTGCTCTCTATCTCAAATAAAAAAATAAAATCTTTTAAAAATAATAAAGTAAAATTAAGTTTTCAAAGAATACAGAAATTGTAAGAAAATATTCATGATACAAGATTACATGAAAAAGCAGGTTACCAAACTGCTGTTTATTATGTGGTCCCGATTTTGAAAACAAATGTTATATAGATAAGTACACAAAAAAGTAAACAGGTGCTTTCTCTGGATAGTGAGAATACAGGTAAACTTTTATTTTCCTTTTTGTACCACTCTGTAATTTTCAAATTCTTTACAATTAAGTATATACATTTTTTTAGATGAATTTACTTCAAGTTCTAAAAGGTAACTTTTTTCATCAAAGTATTAACATAATCTAACATTTCTTCATTGAGTTCTAAAAAAATTTAAACATGCTTAAGGAACTATTAAAAGTAACAATGAATAAATGTTTACTACCCAAATGATTTCGCCTTAGTTCTAAAATTGAGCATAAAAGCATTATGAAGAAACAGATTGAGTACCTTATTCACGGTCAAATGGTTATTCAAGTAAGCTCTGATTCTTCTACTTAATACGGAAAAGAATGACAAGAAAATAAGCTTAATAAATCATGAATTATGATGTATGTCTAAAAGATTTCCTAAAGTTTTGATCTGTATCAGATTCAACTTTTTTTTTTTTAAGATTTTATTTATTTATTTGAGAGAGAGAGCTCACAAGTAGGCGAAGAGGCAGGCTGGGGTGGGGGAGGGGGAGAGGAAGCAGGCTCCCTGCTGAGCAGGACCCTGAGATCATGACCTGAGCAGAAGGCAGAGGCTTAACCCACTGAGCCACCGAGGCGCCCCTCAGATTCAACTTTTATTAACCACCCTGTGACTATTCATTTAAATCCTAAAACAGTCAAGGGGGTATTACTATTTAACAGAGGAAAGAATTGAAGAGGCGAGCCCAGAGCCTCACCACAACACAAGTGAAACCTGCTAAAGCTGACTAACCTCACCAAAAACTGTTATTCCCCCAACAAACTATTTAAAATCGTCCCACCATTAAGGCCATATATCTCTCCAGTCTACGAAAGGTTTCAAGGACTAAATCTATTATCACGTCATATCCTTGTTTACCTACATCTTCATCAAAAATGCAAGCCTTTCCCATTTGTTATTATATATTCCTCCCTCTGCTCCATATAGCCTTCCTATCTGAGTAAACTCAATTCTACCCCTTCTAGAATGTCCTCTCAATTGCCAGTCTATAACCAGAAAATTCTACCTTCAGACCTTAAGGAAAATATAACTACCTCAAGGACGCTACTTTCATAAATCCCACAAAGGCTAAGGTCATTCAATACCTCCACACATCTCAAAATAATGTCCTCCTTGCTCCCTATTGCCATTTCAGGATCTTTGGTCATCCAAAACAAAAAACAAACACTCCTAATTACTGGAGACCCTATGTCGCTTCCTCTTCTACCAACTTCTAAATGTTGCAGTCTTTCTCTTCTGTCTCTATATATATTCTCCCCCAAATTATCTTAAGCATTCCCAGAACTTTAAAATATTTGTTACTTAAATTATTATACTTGAGACCTGTTGGTTCTCCAACTTGCTTCTGTATCCTAGACTATTCTTTCAACCTTCGGAGACCTCTATAATCCACTTTCCACTTCAGAATTACACTTGTCAGGGTTGCTGGTAGCTCAGTCAGTCAAGCTCTGGACTCTTGGTTTCACGACCTCAGGGTTGCAAGACTGATCCCTGCATCAGGCTCTGTGCTGGATGGAGCCAGCTTAAAATTCTCTCTCCCCCTCTCCTTCTGCCTGCCCCTCCCCTTCCCTCATATATGTACGCTCTCGCTTAAAAAAAAAAAAAAAAAGTTATGCTTGTCTCATTCCTCTGATTAAAACACCTGAAAGGCTTCATAATGTTTTATAAGACTCTGCAAGATCTGGTTTGATTTCATCTCATGCCATTATTCCTCTGGCTCACTGTCATTCAGTCATACTAGACCTCTTTCAATTTATTGAATACACAAAGCTCTTTGCTTCTTCAGGACTTCTTAATTGCTAAAATGTTCTTTTTCTAGCCCACTACCCCATTCCTTTTTATCCTTTAAGCCTCAGTTTAAAGGCACCTCCTCAGAGATGACTTCTCTATCCAAATCCAAATTAATTTTCCTGTTATTATCCTCTAACAGTAACTAGTTCTTTTCCTTCAAAACACTTACCATAATTTGCAAATAAGTAAATACATAAATAATATCCCAATCATATTAAGCATACAAACTGCAGAATGAATGAAAAATCAGTAAATGAATGGGATTACCCAAAACCATACATACAAACATACAAACATACATACATACATACAAAAGATCTGCCCAATCTAAATTTTTAATACACAGTAATAATGTCCCCACAACTCTCAAATGTAATGTTACATTTAATATTTAGATTTAATAATCCTTATTATAAAAGGATATAATAAAGTTTCAAGACCTCTTAAAATGTAAAATTACAAGGACCAGAATACTGAGAAATGTAACAGAAGGTCTGGATTTTTGAGAAAGTTATAATTTCAATACTTCTCAAAATATTTCCAAAACACTTTCTTATGTGAATAAACAAGAGACAGAACACTAATTTAGCAAAGTTCCACATTTTAACTAATACAATTTCTTGGAATGAAACATAGATAAAAATTCCCAGAAAAAGCAGTAATTTATATTTGTAAAACAGCCCACCAAAACCTATTTAACAATGGTTACATAGGTCTTTGTACTAATACAGAGACCTGAGTTCTGGGTCCAAAAAGCAGGACTCTAGTGAAAGAAGGTAGAGGATAAAAAACAGAAGAGCTCATTTGAGTCTCTGGGTAACCAGCTTGTTTTTGGACTCTGCCAGATTCTAAGCCTCTTTTCCCCATGCCCAGACTGATGCATTCAACAAGGGACACAGTATGAAGTGGGAGAAGGGGAAAAGTAGTATTTTATTAAACACTTGACAAGTACAGGGTTGAGCATATTGTATTTTACTTACTACCAATCCCACAATGCAGTTATTATCATCTTTTGTTTCCCAGGGAGTATTTAACCCTAATCCTATACTCTTTCCACTATTTCTTAAGCAACCTACCCTAATTAAATAATCATATAATTAACTGTTTAGTGTACTGTCCACAGAGTTAAGACATGTCTACATTTTCAGCAGTTTTCATATAAAGAGCTCAAAATCTCTTGGGTGAAAGGATGACTAAGTCAATCAATGAATGAATAAATGGCCAAAATAAACTCAAGTATCATCTCCTCTGTACTTTCCTAACCATTCTAAACTACAATTATTATTCTTCCTGTGGAATGACACTGACTCTCTCTACTTGTGCTATTTAATACAATAGTCACTAACTAAAACTGAAGCTATTAAACACTTGAAAGTGGTTATTCTGAACTGAGATGTTATAATACCTAACAAATGGTGAGACTTAGTGTAAAAAATAGAATGTAAAGTATTTCAATAACTTTTATGCATATTACATGTTGAAATGTTAAGTTTGTAATATATGGGGTTAAATAAAATATATTACCTAAATTAATTCTACTTATTTTAATGTGACAATTATTAGAAAATTTTAATTTAATTAGAAAACTGCAATATATTTTTACTGAACAGCACTGATCTATACCAAAAATCAGTATATACCAGCTTATGTATTATCATTTTATAGCATCTCTTTTGTTACTTAAATATTCATGTGTGTATGTTTCCCTAAAATGAAGTGTTCCTAGGCTTATAATATTACAATATGAACTGGAATATACTTTTTTTTTTTTAATTTTTTTTTGTCCCTGCTGGGCAAAATATAATGTTATTTGTTTTAGGGTATAGGTCTATGAAACACCAGTCTTACACAATTCACAGCACATACCCTACCTTTTAAAATAGCTGTATTAAGTTATAATTCACCCACTTAAAGTGTACAATTCAACAACTTATAACATAGTCACAGGATTTTGCATCCATCATCAGAATTTCAGAACATTTTCCTTAGACAAAATAGAAACTCTGCACCCCTTACCCATCATTCCCCAATCCTTCCATCCTTCTGGCTTCAGGGAAACGTTAATCTACTTTCTAGCTATAGATTTGCTTATACTGGACACAACATATAAATGGAATCATACGGTCTTTAATGATTGGCTTCTTTCACTCAGAGTAACAGTTTCTGGTTTCAACCAAGTTAGAGTATGTTTTGTCGTATGCTTTGATTTCTTTATGTATGATTTCTTTTGATTACTCAATAATATTCTATTGTATGGATAAACCACATTTTGTTTCTCCATTCATCATCTGAATCATCATTTCGGTGTTTCTACTCTCTACCTATTATAAATAGTGAAGCTATGAACACTGGTACATATCTAGGAGTGAACTTGCTGGATTGTAAGGTAACTCTATCTGTAATTATGTAAGTTACTATCAGACTGCTTTCCAAAGTGTATCCAAATCCTCACAAACACTTGATACTGACTTCTGATTCTAGCCATCCCAATGGATATAAAGTTGTATTTCACTGTAGTATTTAGATTTTCCTGATGGCTAATGATGTTAAACACCTTTGCATGTATTTATTAACCATTTGTACATTTTCTTTGTAGAAATGTCTGTGCCAATTTTTAATTGAATGACTTTGTCTTTCGTATTGAGTTATAAGATTTATTTATATTTTCTGGGTACAAGTCCTTTATCAGATACATGATTTGCAAATATTTTCTCCCTTTCTGTGGACTGTCTTTTCTCTTTCCTGATGGTGTTTTGAAACATAAATGTTTTCACTTTTGATAATGTTCAATTTATTTATTCTTTCATTGCTTTTGCTCTTGATGTAACAGCTAAGAAGCCACTGTCTAATTTAAGGTCACAAAGATTTACTCCTTCTTTTTCTTAAGAGTTTACAGTTTTAGCTCTTGCACACAGGTCTTTAATCTATTTTGAGGTAATTTTTGTATATGGTGTAATATAGTTCAACTTCAATGCTTTTGCATGTGGATAGCCATTTGTCCCAGATTGTTTGTGGAAAAGACTATTCTTTTCCAACTTGTCTTGGTATCCTTTTCAAAACGAACTGACCATAAACATAAGGGTTTATTTTTACATTTTCAAATCTATTCCATTGATTTGTCTATCCTTACATCAGTGGCACACTATCTGGATAATTGTAGCGTTGTACTAAGTCTTGAAATTAGAAAGCAGAAGTTCTCTTTTTTTTTTTTCAAGATTTTTCTGGCTACTCAGGATCTGTTAAGGGTTGAATTTGGTGTCTTTCCCCCCTCCCCGCACCCAAAACAAAAAGTCATATGGAAATTCTAACCCTGAATTACCTCAGAATGTGACTTTAGAAACAGGGGCTATAGAGGTAATCAAATTAAAATGCGGTTATTCAGGTGGCCCTTAATCCAATATGACTGGTCTCTTTATAAGGGGACTTCAGTGCACAGAGACAAACACATACAAAGGGAAGACAATGTGAAAGAAGAAGAGAGAAGACATCCAGGTGAATGGAGTGATGTATATATAAGCCAAAGAATGCCAAGGACTGTTAGCAAATACCAGAAACTAGAAAAGGCAAGGGAGGATTCTTCCCTACAGCTGTCAGAGAGCACATCACCCACCCAACAACTTGATTTTGGATTTCTAGCTTCTGGAACAGTAAAATTCTGTTGTTTTAAGTCACCTAGTTTTGGGAACTTTATGTCAGCCCAAGTAAATTAATACAAGATCCCTTATATTCCCGTATGAATTTTAGAATCAGCTTATCAATTTCTGCCAAAAGGCAGTTAAAATTTTGATAGGGATCACACTGAATCTATGAATTAGAGGAGTACTGCCACCTAAACAATATTAAGTCTTTCAATCCATGAACATCCAATGTCTTTCCATTTATTTAGGTTTCTTTAATTTTGTTTAACAATATTTTGTAATTTCCAGAGTATCAGTTTTGTGCTTCTTTCATTAAATTTATCAAACGAATTTATTGTTAAATTTAAGTATTTTACTTCTTTTGATGCTACTGTAAATGGAACTGGTCTCTCATAATTTGCTAATTTCCACTATAAAAATACAACTTTTTTTTTTTTTACATTGATTCTCTATCTTGGTAAATTCATTTATCAGCTGTAATAGTGGATTAATAGTGGATCTCTTGGACTTTCTACACACATCTGCAAACAGAGAGTTTTACCTTCTTTCTTACCAATATGGACACTTTTTCCTTTTCTTGCCAAAGTGCCCTGGCAAGAACCTCAATGTTGAATAGAAGTGGCAGAAGTGGATAACCTTATCTTGCTTCTGATCTCAGAGGAAAACATTCAGTCTTTCATCGTAAGTACGATGTTTGCTCCTGGTTTTTTCACAGCTGCTCTTTATCAGGCAGAGGAAGCCCCTTCCTATTCCTCACTTGTTGAATATTTTTATCAGGAATGGAATGTACTTTTAAAAGTCTCTGTACATTACAAAATATGTAGCTTGTTGATGCTCTGTTGTGCACAGAATGAGTAAAACCAGCATCAGGTACAACTTGCCAAAAAAAAAGAAGAAGAAGAAGTCTGGGGTGTTTTTTTAACTAGCAGGAAAATATAAGTACTGGTTTATTCTGATAATTTAGAAGATATTCTCATTAAGAATATTCATGTTGTCTGGGGCGCCTGGATGGCTCAGTGGATTAAGCGGCTGCCTTTGGCTCAGGTCATGATCTTAGGGTCCTGAGATTGAGCCCTACATCGGGCTCTCTGCTCCAAGGGGAGCCTGCTTCCTCCTCTCTCTCTGCCTGCCTCTCTGCCTACTTGTGATCTCTCTCTCTGTCAAATAAATAAATAAAATCTTTAAAAAAAAATTATGTTGTCAAACTAATATTAATCACTAGTTTTTTTTGTTCTTGTTTTATTTTGTTTTGTTTTGAACATCTACAGGGTATCACCAATTTAAGTATCTAAGAGAAGGTGGACCACGAGTCATTTAGTTGCCAAATAACTCTTAGAATAAAGTCTTAATTAAAAAAACAAATCTGCCTCCAGTTGGTTAAGCATCTGACTCTTGGTTTGGGCTCAGGTCATGCTCTTAGGGTCATAAGACTGAGTCCCCTGTCAGACTCTGTGCTCAGCTTGGAGTCTGTTTGAAATTTTCTCTCTCCCTCTCCCTCCTCCTGCTTGCTCTTTCCCTCTCTCTCTCTCTCTCTAAAGTAAATAAGTAAAATCTGTCTTTTTTTTTTTTTTTTTTTTAATTAAGAAACAAATCTCTGCAGGGTGTCTGAGTGGCTCAGTTAGTTAAGAGTCGGAATCTTGATTTTGGTTTAGATCATGATCTCAGGGTCCTGAGATCAAGCCCCACATCAGGCTCTGGGGTTGAGCATGGAGCCTGCTTGAGATTCTCTTCCTTTCCCTCGGCTGCTCCCTCTCTGCTCACATGCTTACTAGTGCATGCTCTCTTTCTTTAAAAAAAAAAAAAAAAAAAAAAAATCTATGCCACAGGTCAGTTTTAAGAAAGGAATTGTTTACAGAGATCAAAATAACAGTATGCCTTAATAAAGGTTTCAGGATCTCTGTTAAGATACATTTACAAATTCCTTACCATAGAAAAAATGTAACCTAAAAATCAAGTTTGCTTTGACAAAACTCAAACTTTATGATAACTCAGCAGGACAGCAATTTCTATCAGTGCATTAAACAATTATAATCTCAATATCTTATTTACTAAATACACAGAAATGCTGAATACACAAGTATGGAAATACCCGTTATTCACTAGCAATTATGTGAAACAAATAAGGAACTGCTCAGTTCAAGGTATTACCCGAAAGGACCCTTGTTCAACCCTCTATTTTACCCAGTCTAACTTTAAAAATAGGCATTTCTTACACTGCACATGGTTACACTGCAAATCGTTCCTCTATCTACTCTTAAGAAAAACTAAAAATCAAATAGTAAGACACTAGAAAACAATACTTTAAAAGTAATACACAGCAATTGAGAAACAAATTCTGTGACAGATACTGAAGAACTGCAGATATATTACCTAAAAGAGTCAAACACTTACTGGAGAGAGAACTCAAACACAACCTAAAGTAAGAAATGATTCTAAATACACAACCAAGCAGAAAGTGTATCATACATCATATGCAAAGGAATGAAATACATTTTACAAAGTGCTACAACTCTTCTTTCACCATCTTCTTACACATATAACATTTGGTCTTAAACTACTTGATGGTATTTATTGATTTTTAAAAACAATGAACATCCACGTCGTCGCAAATGGCAAGATTTCATTTCTTTTGATGGCTGCATAGTATTCCATTGTGTATATATACCACATCTTCTTTATCCATTCATCTGTTGATGGACATCTAGGTTCTTTCCATAGTCTGGCTATTGTAGACATTGCTGCTATAAACATTCGGGTACACGTGCCCCTTCGGATCACTATGTTTGTATCTTTAGGGTAAATACCCAGTAGTGCAATTGCTGGATCATAGGGTAGCTCTATTTTCAACATTTTGAGGAACCTCCATGCTGTTTTCCAGAGTGGTTGCACCAGCTTGCATTCCCACCAACAGTGGAGGAGGGTTCCCCTTTCTCCACATCCTCGCCAGCATCTGTCATTTCCTGACTTGTTCATAAGTCAATCGGAGAAAGACAACTATCATATGATCTCCCTGATATGAGGACATGGAGAAGCAACATGGGGGGGTAGGAGATAGGAGAAGAATAAATGAAACAAGATGGGATTGGGAGGGAGACAAACCATAAATGACTCTTAATCTCACAAAACAAACTGGGGGTTGCTGCGGGGAGGTGGGATTGGGGGAGGGGGAGCGGGCTATGGACATTGGGGAGGGGAAGCGAACCATAAGAGACTATGGACTCTGAAAAACAACCTGAGGGTTTTGAAGGGTCAGGGGTGGGAGGTTGGGGCAACCTGAGGGTTTTGAAGGGTCAGGGGTGGGAGGTTGGGGGAACAGGTGGTGGGTAATGGAGAGGGCACATTTTGCATGGAGCACTGGGTGTTGTGCAAAAAGAATGAATACTGTTACGCTGAAAAAATAAATAAAATGAGAAAAAAAAAAAAACAATGAACATTTAGAATGAAGTAAGCAGTTTTTCCTTTTTTACATTTTATGCTCTTTAAATTTTAGATAGTTTTTCTAGGTCATTAAGCTCCCTTAGGTAAATCTGCTTCTGTCAGAAAGTTACCAATAATGATAGAAAAGGTCCAAGTGTATTGTTTATTCTTGTTTATATTATTTCCCTATAATACACTCTAAGGAATAATAAAGAATAGTGAATTAAAAGTATATAAAACATTTGAGGGTTCTTTATTATTAATAACGTTCCATAACTATAAAAAAAAATTTATACAGATGAGGAAACTAAGGCACAGTTTAGTAACAGTAAATAACTTGTCCAAGGTCACGGCTAGTAAATGGTATATTCAGAATCTGATTAAAAGAACTTATTCTAGAGCCTAAGCTCTTACTTTATAGGTTACCACCTCCTCAGCTGTTTTAAGCTCTATAAGTCAAAAATAATGATAGGGACGCCTGGGTGGCTCAGTGGGTTAAAGCCTCTGCCTTTGGCTCAGGTCACGATCCCAGGATCCTGGGATCAAACCCCTCGTCAGGCTCTCTGCTCAGCGGAGAGCCTGCTTCCTCCTCTCTGCCTGCCTCTCTGCCTACTTGTGATCTATGTCTGTCAAATAAATAAAATCTTTAAAAAAAAATAATGATAGTAATCTCAGGTTTCTTATTTTATTTTAAGAATCGTAATTCACATGTAAGCATACTCCCTTGAAAGAAGACATCAAAAGCCATGACAGTCTTCTCTAAAAATCATGTTAGGTCAATTGGACATCCACATGCCAAAAACAAACAAACAAACAAACAAAACAAAACAAAAGCTGAGCTTATCCCCTCCACAAAAATTAACTTGAAATGGATCACAGACCTAAAGTAAAACGGAAAACCTATACAGCTTCTAAAAGGTAACAGGAGAAAACCATGGGTTTGGTGATGACTTTTTATTTTATTTTAAAGATTTTATTTATTTATTCATCAGAGAGAGAGAGAGCGCAGGCAGAGCAGGCAGAGGGAGAAGCAGGCCCCCACCAAGCAAGGAGCCCCATGCCGGACTCTATCCTAGGACCCTGGTATCATGACCTGAGCGGAAGACAGGGGCTTAACCAACATAGCCACCCAGGCATCCCTGACTTTTTAGATACAACATGAAGATCATGATCCATGAAAGAAACTGGACTTCATTAAAAACAAAAAATTATTTAAAAAATTATGCTTTGCGAAGGATAATATTAAGAGAAGGGAAACACGAGCCACAGACTTATATCAGGAAAACATGTAACTTATTAACAACGGACTTGTGTCCCAATATCCAAAGAACTTTTTAAAATTCAAGAATGAGAAAACAACATGATTAAAATTAGGCAAAAGACATGGACACTTCATCAAAGAAGATATACAGATGGCACATAAGCATATGAAAAAAATGCTCAACATTATATGTCACTATGGAATTGAAAATCAAAACAATGAGTTAGTTACTGGAGTGCCTGGGTGGCTCAGTTGATTAAGCATCCAACTCTTGGTTTAGGTGCAAGTCATGATCTCAGGGTCACAGGATCAAGCCCTGAGTCCAGCTCCCTGCTCAGCAGGGAGTCTGCTGGAGAGTCGCTCTCCCCTTCTCCCTTTGCCCCTCTCCCTGCCCCAGCTCAAGTGTGCTCCTGCTCTCTCTTTCAAATAAATAAACCTTTTTTTAAAAAAACCCACATACACACAAAAAAATACAAGTTACCATGCAAACCTATTAAGATAACTAAAATCCAAAACACTGGCACCACCAAAGGTTAGTGAGAATGCAGAACAAGAGAATTCTCGCACACGGCTGATAGGAATGCAAAATTATATGGTCACTTTGAAAGACAGTTTGGCAGTTTACACTCAAAGATATTTATGCATGTGAGCTGAAAACATGTCCACTCAAAAACCTGCATACAAATATTTTTGGTAGCTTTATTCACATCTGTAAAATATGGAAGCACACACAATATCCTTTAATAAGTCTAAGGATAAACAAACCTTGGTTTTGGTTTGTTTCATACAATGGAATATTATTCAGCAATAAAAAGAAATGAGCTATCAAGGTACAAAAACACATGGAAATTCAGACTGCTAAGTCAAAGAAGGAAGTCTGAAAAGGCTGTATAGTATATGATGCCACTACATGATATTCTGGAAAAGACAAAACTACTCAGATACTTAAAAGACCAGTGGTTGCAGGGATGTGGGGATTAAGAAAGAATACGGGAGCACAGAGGAAACTATTCTGTATGATATTGCAATGGTGAATATTTAACATTTGGCAATTGTCAAAAGCCACAGAACTATTCAACAAAAAGAGTGAGCCTAATGGCAATTATGAATACTATTTAAACTATAGACTCTAGTTAATAACAATGTATCAATATTAACAAAAAGTACCACACAATCCAAGATGTTAATAAGGGAAACTGTGTGGGGAGGGAGGGAGTATATGAAAATTCTCCTACCTGCTGTTCAGTTTTTCTGTAAACTGGAAATTGCTCTAAGAAATAAAATCTAGAAGGAAGGAAGGAAAGAAAGAAGGAAGGAAAACGGGAGTGGGGAAAGAAAGAAAAAAGAAAAAAAAAGGAAAGGAAAGGGAAAAAAAAGAAAAGGAAAGGAAAAGAGAAAAGAAAACATAACACAATGGCCCTAAGCCACTAGTGTGTGTATCACTTGGAAAATTAATCCGTTATTAAAAGTTTGAGGAGATAGCATGGTTTGAGTTTTTGTGGTTGTTTTTTTTCCATTTTAGTGGTTTGAGTTTTTATTTTGCTTAGTTTTTGTTATCTCATTGCACATGTCTAGCTCCCATCCCAAATCTAATAAAAATAAAAACCTTTGGAAGTAGGACCCTAAATCATGTATGTTTACAAAAACTCCCAAATGCTTCTGTCAACATGTTGCAAAAAAGTCTTTTAACTTTTAAGGTAAACAGATTGGTTTGGTCGCTGCTTTGTAGCAGCTAGCACAGGACACATCTTTGCACCCCCGTTTCCTCAAATGTAAAACAAGAGGGTTAAACTCGACAGACAAGAGCATGAGTCAGAATATTAGGGTCACCTTCAGCTCAAAATGTGTTTCTGCTCTACATGAATGTAAGTTTGAACTTATAATGATTTCTAAACCACATAACTTGTTTACTTACAAAAGACCTTTAAACTACAACTAATCTGCCTTACCTGATCACATAAGCCAATGCTTTTTTCCTATCACAATTCCCTCTTCACAAAACAGGAGCATTTAGTCTTTTGCAACTCTTAGAGGTATTCAAAAAGAATACCAAGAGTGTAAGTGAAGAATCTGAGATAACTATAAGAAATCAGATACTCTCAAGAAGGCAATCTAATAGATGGGCTGCCATTATTTCCTAACTTCATGTGAGCAAAGACCAGCACACACTAAACCCAATGTCAACACAGTTCAATTTCCTTGTCTTAAAATTGGCTTACTATCTTGCTGAATGTCAAAAGTCTCTTCCTAGGAAACTAAAATTTATCATCTACCCTCAATACCTAGTAAATAAAACAGCATCTATAAACCACATAACACTGTATGTAGTGGACAAGCAAGTATTTTTCAATTAATTTATAGCAATCTAATAGTTGTTGAACAATTACTGAATGTCAGGCACTAGCTGAGCAATGGAATAGAACAGTGAAGAAAATCAAGTGCCTGTCCTCATGAACCTTATTTATACTCTAGCAGGAAAGACAAACTATAATACATACCAAGAGGCAATAAACACAATTTTAAATAATAAAGCAAGGTAAAGGGTGAGGTATTTATGGACTGAGAGGGACCATAAGAGAGCCTTCTCAACAATGATAAAAATGTTTTGTACTTCGATCTGAGGGGTAGGGTATTCACTGAGTTGTACATTTAGCCTTTATGCAATCTGCTGTATTTAAGTTATACCTCCAAGTGTTTTTCTAAGTTTGCTAAAAACAACATCTATAAGACCAACCCCACCCAGCTCCAATGATGATTTCCTCTTGATTACCACAATACAAATAAAGTCAAGGGAGTTTATTTATTTCATTTCCAAGTTTATTTATTTCACTTCTCTGTATCTCAGGCTGCTCATCTATAAAAGAGTGATAACAAGATCTATCTCAGAGGTTATAAGTGAATATATTGTACTTAAAACAGCAGCTGGCATATAGAAAGCACTAGACAAGTGACTACTACTACTGTTACTTCTTCTACTGTTACTAGGAATCCTACCAGGGCTGGCACATACGTATACACAAATGGGCAAACTAATCCAGTAAAGAAAAAATACAGATAGTTAACAGCTAATGGCAAGAGTAACAATTGATTTCTGTTCCCCTTTACACCCAGACTTACTCAGTACTTTTTTTAGAATAAAAGTACTCAACACATTCTGTCCAAAAATTCTTCCTTATAAATGTACTACGTAGAACAGATTATATGATGCCTAAGGGATGGCAGAAAGTATTCAATTAAAATCAAATTCTCAAGTACAGAGGGGGAAAACTGCCTATATATGGCAAAGGGGGAATGCTGGTAATTACGACAAACCAAGTTCTTTTCAGTGGGCTTAGCAAGTTTCATTTTGATGAGTGCCCAACCTTCCTTCCCCAAAGGAATCTTTGTGCCTCTTCATTTTATCTAGGTGATAATTCAAATCAATATTTTAACCACTACATGTACCTACTCCGGATCTAGTATTTCTTTAGATATAATCAGAAGATGTAAAAGTAGTTTGAGGCTTAATTCTTACCTTACCAGACTAGTAAGGAAGAATCTAACACAAAAGTAATCAATCCATTCAGTCAACAAACACTTCTTGAAGGAGTATTCAGTGACTGGTGCCAGGTCTGGCAAAAGGCTGGTTTCCAAGTCTACCAGGGGAATACTGTTAAATGGATAAAACTGCATAACTGTTATGTTAAGTACAGCACAAGTTGTAGAAGGTATGAAGAAAGCAAAGAAGAGAATAATCTGAAATGTCGAAAACTTCAAATAGGCAGGTAATTTATGCTACGGTAAGAGGGGGTCTTAAACTTTATTTTGTAAGGAATGAATAGTAAATAAAAGATTCATGCAAGAGGATGTTAGGGTCAGACTTCTGAATATTTACCTGGGGTGGGAGAAAAGGGTAGAGAATACTAGAGACAGAAAATCAGTTTTGGTTCAAGGGTAGGAAAGCTTTTCTGTAAAGGGCCAGACAGTAAATATTTTTGGCTTTACAGGACATGTGGGCTCATCTGCAAATACGCAGCTCTGTCTTTGTAGCATAAAAGCAGCCAGCAACAACAAATACCTAAACTAATGAGCAAGGCTGTATTTCCATTAAACTTGATCTACAAGGGGCCCCTGGGTGGCTCAGTCATTACGTGTCTGCCTTGGGCTCAGGTCATGATTCCAGGGTCCTAGGACTGAGCCCCACTGGGCTCCCTGCTCTACAAGAAGCCTGCTTCTCCCTGTTCTACTGCCCCCTTCTTGTATTTCCCTCTCTCACTGTGTCTCTGCCAAATAAATAAATAAAATCTTTAAAACAAAAAAATACTTGATCTACAAAAACTGGAGCTGGCTGTATTTGGCCTGTGGGCTATAGTTTGTGAACCCCTGTCTAAGCAGAGTGGTAAGGTCCTAAACTAAAGTGAGGGCTATAAAAATGGAAAAGAATAGACATTCCAGAGATATTTAGGGATGGAGTAGACTTGAAGAATGATTACAGGTAGAAAATTAAGTATAAGGAAGAAAAAACTCTTGATTCCTAGGAACAAACCCAAGGATCTGTATGGATGATGGTCCCATATACCAAGATAGTGAATGAGAAGAGCAATAACTGGTTTCATTTTATTTAAAGAAGGAGAGAGGGTGAGGAGAGAAAATTAATTGAATCTTAACATTCAGTTTAAATAGATTAGAAACATCTAGGTGGAAATTCTAGCAGGTCTGGAATTCTGAAGAGAACTGGGCTAATAAGGTCTAGGTTCATTATAATAGTAGTTAAGATCACTGAGGGAGAAAGAAGGTGGAGAGACTTAGAACAAAGGAATGAGGTCCAAATACTAACGCTGGGGGGAGAGCCCTCCCTCCTCTCTCCTCCCCCACCGTTACAGTAAAGACTGAGAGGCAACAATCTGAGAGAAGAGCGTTTCAGTGAAGTGGAGTACTAAGGGTCAGTACAGCCAAACTTAACTACAGGATACAATATTTGTGAGGAGGAAGAAATTAGTGGGCCAAACACCGAAGAAGTCTAATAGGATTTAGGATACTCTAGGCAGAAAGAACATAAATAGATGCACTGTGGTTAAAAACAAGTCACAGCCCAGAATAGGTAAATCCACAGGGACAGAAAGCAGACTGGTGGTTGCCAGGGGCTTGTGGGAGGAGGGAATGGAGAGTGGCTGCTAATGGATACAGATTTTTCTTTTGAGGTGATGAAAATGTTTTAGAACTTGATAAGGGTGTTGGTTGCGCATTGTGAATGTAAATGCCATCGATTTGTGATTCTTCTGTTGTTGTTACAACAATTTCATCTCAGTTGGAAAAAAAAAAAAAATGACAGGGAGAAAAATCAGTGAGCAAGCCAGAGAACAGAACACTGGGAAATAAGACTGAATAGACTGTGAGAAACGAGATTATCAAAAGGATTCAAGAAAGCCTGAAAACTTTTAATCAGATTAAAATACAGCAGAAGACCATTTTAAGCATCTCTTCCAGTTTTCTTAACTAGAATGGGACATAGCTCAACTGTTTAATTAGGGAACCCAATCTGCATTATGTGGGGAAGCTTTAACTATAAAAAGAAAATAAAACAAAAGCTGCTGTAGGTTTAAGCACAGCTACCCACTGGAGTGGATATATGCTTTATCATTAATAAGGATTTTCAAAAAAATATATGATTGAGTAATTGAAAAAAGCACTATACTAAATGTGGGAGATTGAATGCAAGAGTTCTGCCACTTTCTCAGGCATTCCTGTATTTACACCCCCTTGCAAAGGGACTTTGTAATCTTTCCCCACCTCTTGAATTTGAACTGGACTGACTTTCTTTGGCCAACAGAAAGCCATGACAATGATAGTTTGCCAGTTTTGAGCATGGCCCTCTAGAATTCCTGCATGCTTCCATAACCTCTCTCTTAGAAATATGTTATGCCACCATGAAACAAGTCGAGGCCAGCGTGCTGGATACCTACAGACACAATGCCCAGTTCCCATTAGCCCAGCTGACAGCCAGCCAAGCACCAGCCATGAGAATGAGACTACTCTAGCCAAGCTAGTTTTAGCCAATCTACCAGCTAAGCCACAAGAAATATGAGCAAACCCATATAACATCACTTAAGCCTGCCCCAGATCAGCAGAAACACCCAGATGACCCAAGACTCATGAGCAATAAAAAACGGTGATTGTTTTAAACTAAGTTTTGGAATGGTTTGTTACATATCAATAACTAACAATACTACTAATAATAGTGATGACAGGAAAAGACCATTAATTTGGCATAAAAGCTAGTTTTATATCATCAAATACTAATTTATCACTGTGGTTTGGGTTTTATAGATATACACATGTGACTTATAGAGAAAAAGAAAACCTAATTATTAAATTCCTATGATTACTGTCATTGGGAATCTGAAAACTGATCTAAACCACCACTACCCTTTCCCCTAAAATTACAGCAACTTAAAACCATTAAAAACATAAATGCAATTTTTTATAATATGAGGTGTCTTTGGAAAACAACTATCACATGGTAGCAACTGACTGTACTTAGAGGGGAGATATTTTTATACCTAACTAAAATTGGAGTTTTTAGGGGTTTGTTGTTGTTGTTGCTGTTGTTGTTTAAGTAAGGAAACTCTTCAAGAGTTTCTAAATTTTCCAGGTGCTAATATTGTGACTTTCAGTTTTCAGAAGCACGATACCATGAGAGCAACTTTAAAATACAAGACAATCAAACTTTATTTACAAGTCAAAAATAAAAAAATACTAAGCCATATTAATTCAACACCTCCCGCAAATAGTACAATCATTTTCTCAACTGGCAGGCATCTAACATATTTCAACAAATGACAGAGACTTCATCTCTTTTCCCTTCAACAAAAAACTAGCAGTGGTTTAATTGCCAAATCACTGACCTATTATCACTGCCAGTGCCAGCTCTACCTATTGTTAAGAGGATAATTTTGTATGCAAAGCAAGAAATCAAGTACTCATGAATCATTTGCATTTGGTATGACTGTAGACATGGAGAGATTTATATACAGGAAGTACTTTTTTAAAAAAGACAACGAAAACGGTATTAGTTTTTAAAATCATTCCTGAATTTAACATGCTCTTTTTGCTAAAGTAGTTACCAACAGAAATAAAATCTATTTTTATGGCATTTAAAACAAGTCAAAATTCCTATGTCAGTTTAGCAGCAATGAACTTTAAACACCATTAATACACTAAGGGAAATTTTCAAAAGAAAACAATTTAGTTTACTATTTTTAAACTTACTAAATGTTTCGCTCCTTTATTAAGGGGGTCTGTGGGTGTTAGGGAAGTTTAACGGCAAGGGCTATCTTACAAATATACTTCTACATTCACAAAAGCTAGAAAACGGGATTTTCCATTCATTAATGCTTTATTATACCAAAAAGGTACTGATTCAACAGGATTCTCAATGTTTAATAGTAGAATTTATTTGATAGAAGAAAAGAATGACTAAATTGATGATTATCAAATATCCTAAATAATTTCACTCTCTATTTTAAGAGTTTAAGTCTCAAATAAAAAAGTGAATAAGAGGGGTGCCTGGGTGGCACAGTCAGTTGGATGTCTGACTCTTGGTTTCAGCGCCAATCAGGGGATCAGGGCTGTGGGATCGAGTCCCTGATCAGGCTCTGCACTCAGCACAGAATCTGCTTAAGACTCTCTCCCCCTTTGCCCCTCCCTGCCATGTATAGTCTCTCAAATAATAAGTAAATCTTGAAAAGAAAAGGAAAAAAAGGTGAATTAGGGCTTTCTCAGACCATGGCACAAACCTAAGATCCTGCCCTCAAGTATTGCCCCGAGTTAAATCACAGGTTACAGAGTAGCTTTGATACTAAGCCTACAGTATCAAGAGCCTCACCAGGTTATATTAATTTCCTGTCCTAAAATAGCAATAACAACAATCCCTATCCTCCTACACACACATACGCACACAAGTAAAATATCCAATACCATAATTCTAGGTCATCTTCTACCCCCTCTCTTTCTTAAATACTTTTTAGTATTTAATCCAAAAATTTAAGTGCTTACAGAACCACCTCAAGAAATACAGTGTTTCCAAATGCCTCTAAGAAAAACCTTCCCTAACCAGCTATACCAACCAACGAACCTACACCAGGAAGTAAATCTCCTTGTTATATGCTAAAAATTCTCACTGCCCTCCCTGATATATAAAATCTATGGTATGACTCTATTTGAATCTATTTCTTTTTCAAATACAGTAACACCCCTTTGGGGCGCCTGGGTGGCTCAGTGGGTTAAAGCCTCTGCCTTCAGCTCAGGTCAGGATCCCAGTGGGATCGAGCCCAGCATCAGGCTCTCTGCTCGGCGGGGAGCCTGCTTCCTCCTCTCCCTCTGCCTGCCTCTCTGCCTACTTGTGATCTCTGTCTGTCAAATAAATAAATAAAATCTTAAAAAAAAAAAAACAAACCCTTTAATCACAAAACTACCAGGAACATCAAGCTTATAAAATCAAAATCCTGAAGACAGAAAACAATCAACAGCTAACATTTATTGAGTCTACCCACTCTGTGTCCGGCTTTGTTTTTCAGGGATTACATAATTTAACCTCCACAATAGCTCTGTGAGGTAAATACTATTATCATAATTTTAAAGATGAAGAAAGCAAAGTTTTGAAAGTAAGTCCTCTGTTCAAGTTCAGAGTTCATAAGTGTTGGGAGCTGGGATTCTAAAGCAACCTAACTATATAGCTCTACGTTTTCTAAGTGAAACACAGCAGTAGAAAACCATATATATAACAGACTGAGATTTATGGACACAAACTACCAGAATTTATAATCTATGGATTAAAATTAGTAATCTTGGGGCGCCTGGGTGGCTCAGTGGGTTAAGCCTCTGCCTTCGGCTCGGGTCATGATCTCAGGGTCCTGGGATCGAGCCCCACATCGGGCTCTCTGCTCAGCCTGCTCCCTCCTCTCTCTCTGCCTGCCTCTCTGCCTACTTGTGATCTCTGTCTGTCAAATAAATAAATAAATATTTAAAAATTAAAAAAGAATTAGTAATCTCATTCAGAGCACAATCCTAACAATTGGTAATACAGATTTCCCAGTTCACAGTAGATAGAGCACACACTTGAAGGAACAAGTGGTGTGACTACTAGGATCAACCACATTAATGCTGTGGGAGGTAGGAGAGTAGATGTGCACAAAGAAAAGATGAAATTGATTATGGAAAAGCTGTAACATGATTACATAGCCCTAAACTGTTATATTTTAGAATGAGGCTATTCTAAATACTCCAGCAGAGCGGTAAAGTAACTGATATTCATGACAGCTGAAGTATCATTAGAAGGTATAAAAAATCATATTCAGTATTATCTAAAATGTATCTTTCATGACAAGTTTTACAAAAAGGCAAACAAAAAGTCTGAAATCACTTCTCCGGAGAGTTTAAAATGATGCTATTTCCTCATCTCTCCATTCAATCGCTTAGTCTCTCCTCTTCTTCCTTAGAACATAAACATTCTCAAATCCCACAGAGTTTTTGTCCACTTTGCCAGCTTCATAGGTAAGACTCCCAAAAAGTAGCCAAAATTCATTATATTCCATTTCCTCACCTCTATTCTCTTTACTAACAGCTTCTATACCCAGCTTCCCAGTTAAGCTGTTTTAGTTTAAGGCCTTAATGCCTCCTTATTCCTAAATCTTGTGAAGAATTTTCAGGTCTTACCTGCCCTTCTAAGCATGTTTTAACATTTCAGATCCCCTTCTCCCTCCTTTCTTTAAATTCTGGTCAGTTGCCTTTCACCACCATTGTTGTTTTCCCTCTTCTGACAATTTTTTGCTGGATTCACTTCCTCTGTTTATCCCTCAAATGCAAGAGGGTCCCTGACCACCTTCTTTCCTGTTAAAAATTCTCAAAAGAGGATCTTGATCTCCATTCAACTGCATATGATACACTGCTAACTCTAGCCCACACCACTCTCCTGGCAACTTTATGCCTCCCATACATCTCCACCTGAATATTTCCAGGCCCCTCAAACCTAACATGGCCACAAGAGAACTCATCTTGGAAAGCAAAAGAACAAAGCCTTGGAAAATGGAGATGTATAGGGAGTTTTACTTTGTTGGAGTGGGACATACTCCCTATTTTAGTAAACATTTATCCACTCAGTCATTATTTTTGACTCCTTCCTTCTCTTACCAGATAGCCAATAAATCAACAAATACTGAAGGAAGACTGTACAACCTTAATCTTGGAAACTCGACCCCCTTTTCTTTGCTTCCCCATCTTTCTCAAGAATAGTTGCTTTGGCTCTCCCATAATACTAGTAATAGCTTGTAGCTATAGTAATACTTATCACAGAACATGCATATTCTTTTATTAACCTGCAAACTTAGTGACAGGGGAAACCATGTCTCACTCTTTTTATCCAAAGCACCTAGGAACACACAAAGCGTAGTAAACGTAAGTCTAGTTAGGAATCCTGGAAAGCTAAACAACACATCAAAAGTTATAAAATTTATTAACTGTGGAGCAGGAATTTCTGTACAGTTCAATTTGCTAGCACTTTTCAATACTGAAATAACTTCTATCAAAGTACAGTACTAACAGCATAGGAACAGCACTCTGCAGATTCAATGTGACAAAATACTCTTTTCTTGTTTATGCTTCTTTTTTTTTTTTTAAGATTTTATTTATTTACTTGACAGAGAGAGATCACAAGGAGACAGAGAGGCAGGCAGAGAGAGAGAGAAAGGGAAGCAGGCTCGCTGCTGAGCAGAGAGCCCGACGCGGGACTCGATCCCAGGACCCTAAGATCATGACCTGAGCCGAAGGCAGCGGCTTAACCCACTGAGCTACCCAGGTGATCAAGCACCCCTTTCATTAACTGGTGAGGAAACAGTATTTGTTAGAGTAAAATGCCACAATCAACAAGAATAAAACATCTTTTAAGTTTTTAGGGCAAATGGTTGTGAAACTGAAGTCAGGGTTTGGGAGAAGTATCAGAAATCTAAGAAAACATAAATATACAAAAATAGAGAGCAAGAAGCAAGAGGTATGACTGCTAGGACCAAACCATACCAATTAATTGGGAGGTAGGGAAGTAGATGTGTACAAATAAAAAATTTCTCAGTTCTTTTAATTTGGAAAGATATAATTATTTTTCATTAAAAATGGTGTTTAGGTTAACATGCAAAAAACTTACTATTTCTAATAAATTAATAAATATTTTATGAATTTCTTAGTATTAAATTCTTAAACAGCAAATATCTACAAGTATAACCCACATGAACAAGAGCTCTTCAGGATCCTCAATCGTTTTTAAGAGTATAAAGAGGTCCTGAGACCAAAAAATTGGAGACAGAACATTAGACTAAGACTGCTAAGACTACTGTTTTCATTCACTAACTGAGAAAAAGCAGATACGTTTACAATTTCATCAGTCAGCTGGTCAGTGATTTACAATAGAAATAGATCTTTCAGCAAGAGGATGGCTAGGGGCACCTGGGTGGCTCAGTGGGTTAAGCCCCTGCCGTCGGCTCAGGTCATGGTCTCAGGGTCCTGGGATCGAGCCCCGCATCAGGCTCTCTGCTCAACGGGGAGCCTGTTTCCCCCTCTCTGCCTGCCTCTCTGCCTACTTGTGATCTCTCTGTCAAATAAATAAATAAAATCTTTAAAAAAAAAAAAAAGAGGATGGCTAATGGGGAAAGGGGTATTATAAATTTATACTCAAATTTATTCCAGATTTAAATTCAGTTATAAAAATAACAAGAGTAAAATATAAGTGAGTATTTATATCAGCAGTTCTCCAAGTATAGTGCACATCTCTCGACCTTTTCTGGGGGCCCACAAGGCCAAAGCTATGTTCATAACAATAATAAGATGACATTTGCTTTTTCATGTTTATTCTCTGGAGTATACAAAACAGTTTTCCAGAGGCAATATCTCCCATGATAAATATCGCAAGAGGGGGTTAAATGCAGAGACAGATGTGAGAATCTGACTATCTTCAATTAAGCCAAAGAGATTTGCAAAAATACAAAATTTCTCAATTCATTTGGGAAAATGTAATTATCTTTCATTAAAAATGGTGTTTATGTTAACATGTAAAAACTCATTATTCCTAATAAATAAATATTTTATAAATTTTTCAGTTTTAAATTCTAACGTGGCAAATACCTATGAGTGTAACCCACATGAACAACAGCTCTTTGGGGGCCTCAATAGTTTTTAAGAGTATAAAGAGGTCCTAAGATCAAAAAATTTGAGAACTGCCAACTTACATAGTTTGGGGAACATGATCTCAAAGCCAGAATATCAACATACACGTTGACATAAATTTTTTAAAACTTCTATACATCCAAAAATAAACATAAGGAAAGTTACAAGAACTGTTAATCTGGGGGAAAGTACTCAACATACAACGAGTTCAGGTATTCGTATATGAAGAGCTCTTTCCATCACTAAGGAAAAGATAAGACATCCTCCAAAATGGAAATGAGGACTTGAAAACTAATGGGAAGAAGGATAGTATGTAAGGGGCTAATATGCATGTAGAAAAATAACCATCAAACTTAGTAATCAAAGCAATGTAAATTAAAACTATTCAAATCAACTATATCATTTTAAAATTACAATATGTAATTCATTAAAAATACAGGAGAACAGGTGGCCACATAAATTACTGTTAGGAACATAGTTGTAATTTCTTCAGAAGGCAATCCAGCAACATGGGTGAGAAATCTTAAGGGTATGTACTCTTGGACCTCCATAAAAACATGTGTAAAGGTTAGCTACAAGAATATTCAGTGAAACATTATTTACAACTGCAAAAGAGAAAACTAAAAACAATTAAATGTCTACAAGAAGAGGACAATTGAATATATTACAGCACCCCATTGTATAGATAAGCTATTTTCTGAAGTTTTAAAATGCTGTGATTTATGTGGAAAGATATCTTTGAGATATATATATAATATATAGCCAATAAATCAACAAATACTGAAGGAAGACTATACAACCTTAATCTTGGCAACTCAACCCCTTTTTAATTATATATATAATTATATAAGTCTTTTAAAAATATATATATTTATAAAATATATAATATATAAACATATATAAAATATATAAATATTATATATTTATAAATTATATATATATATAATATATATATTTTTTAAAAAGGCAGTTATGGGGACCTGGGTGGCTTAGTCAGTTAAGTGTCTGACTCTTGGTTTCAGCTCAGGTCATGATCTCAGGGTCCTGAGATGGAGCTAAGTCAGACTCCGCACTCAGCTGGCAGTTGGATTCTCTCCCTCTTTCTCTGCCCCCCTCCTCCATACTTGTGCTTTTTTTCTCTCTCTCTAGTACAAGTATCACAAAAAGTTTATGGACTTTAGCATCGATAGAACTGGTTTAAAATTCACAGCTTTTAAACTGTGAACCTTAAACAAATCACTTAACCTTTCCAAAACTCCATTTTCTTATTCACCGAATACTGACAATAATTCCTGTCTCGTGGCATTGTCATAAGGACTAAGTTAAAAGTAAAAGACATATAAATACTCAATAAATGCTAATTCCTTCCATATGTATGTATATATATGTACCTATAAACTCTAACTGAATAGGAAGTTATATGAAAATTACACTGTAAAGGAAATTACACATATCTTCTCCAATAGTTAATGGCTCCTTCTCATTTACAATTAAATCACAAAAATATCCAACCAAATAAATCCTCCTGCCTTTTGGGAAAACCTATGCTTAGGAAAACCAGTATGAAACAAACATTTTTACCATCTCTTCATTACTAAATCTGTTCTGCTTGACTTTTGTATCCTCAGGAGTCTAGCAGAGTGCTTAGCATATAGTTGGTCTTAAGCAATGAATGAATACATGTGGAGACCTTGGGACACCTAACACTCTGTCTAGTAATGAGTCTCATTATCACTCAGTCTGAAAGCCTTCACACTAAACTGTGGTGTAATTAATATTCAATAATTTTGATTTCAAAAAAGCAATCATGCAGCAAGTTTCATCCACTCACTTTCTTCTTTTTTCCAAAGAAATATATCTAATTACACAAAATCCCTGGGATGAATCATAAAGTCAAGAGAAACGAGCTCTTAAACCTTAGTCTAGCTCTCTCTCTAGGATTAAAGTTAATTAGAGATTTAAATTATTACCAATGGAATTCTTTTTTAAAGGTGCTTAAGGGAATGCTCTGTTCAGGAATCCTGAAGTAAATCCTATAAAATCAAAGGACCCTTATAAAAAAGAACTCAGGCTTGTTAGACAATATATGTTCAGTGAAGTAAAACTATAAAATAAACATAGCAAAAAGAATAAAGTTAACATAATTGAGTAACAGATTATAATACAGAAGTACAAGTATAAATGCTTTGAAGATAATATTCTCAGTTTGTTTGCTGTCAATGCAATTACACTGCACAGACTCCTTTGTAATGCACTATTTTCACACATTCTTATTATGAATTTATATCCATGTTAAATATTCTTTTATATAATTTTTAATCCTATTGCATGAATATCATAAGACTATTGAGGATTAAATAAATGTGAAGTAAGGCATGGGGAAGCATTATTTAAGTAGTAGTATTGTTATTAGTCCCAGGATTAAAATTTTCATGAAGTTCATATGTATCTAAATTTGTGAGCCTGTCTTTATTATTTTCCCCTAAAATAAAGTCCTAGAAGTAGAATTTTTGAAATTCTGCCAAACTGCCCTCCAAAAAGAACATACAAACTTATTTTTCTTCAGCAACACATCTCCCAAAACCCCTGTTACCAACTATATATCTAAGCTTTGCCGATCTGACTGGGGAGCAAGGAGTAAAAATTTTTTCTCATGTTAGTTTTTTGTTTTGTCAATTATACTAAAATAGAACTTTATTTAATAATTATACTTTAACATGTTAACTATTACTTCTCCTTATGTGACTTGCTTGTCAAAATACTTTGAAGTGGGGCGCCTGGGTGGCTCAGTGGGTTGAACCACTGCCTTCAGCTCAGGTCATGATCTCAGGGTTCTGGGGTCGAGCTCCACATCGGGCTATCTGCTTGGCGGGGAGCCTGCTTCCCCCTCTCTCTCTGCCTGCTGCTCTGCCTACTCGTGATCTCTCTCTCTCTCTCTGTGTCAAATCAATAAATAAAATCTTTAAAAAAAAAATACTTTGAAGTGAATTACTCCAACTTTCAGGGTCGGAATAGTCTTATTAGATTTTCTAGGTATGTTACATATACTGCCATTCTACATAAACATCTATATGTTACACACTTGAAAAAAGGGAGTTATATGCTTTCACTCCATAATAACCCTCAACTTAGTATGTTCCACTAATACTTTAAAAACATAACACTTTGCCCAAGTCTAAGAGAGAAAAATCATTCAAATTAAAGACTTTAAACTACCTAAATATGCAGTATATGGTATCTCCATTAACACATTAAGTCAAAAGAACAGACACTTAAGACTTAAGATGTGACTATGGAAAATGTCCATGATATGTTAACAAGTAAAAAAGAACACAGAATGGTTTGTATAGCACCATCCATTTATAATTTATATGGTGAAAATAAAACAAGTACAGAGTGGGAAGAACAAAGAACCAGTTGCTGTCCTAGGTGCTAGGGACCCAGTAATGAACAAGACAGGCAAATTTTTTTCCTGTTTTTACAAAACAAAGTTCTACAAAGTTTTTTATCCTGACTTTATTTAGATTCACTTTTAGTGCTTTTTTAAAAAGATGTTATTTATTTATTTGAGAGAGAGTGCATGCGCGCATGTGCACATGAGCACAAGCAGAGGAGGGAGAGGAAGAAGTAGACTCCCCACTCAGCACAGATCCTGATTCTGGGCTCAATCTCAGGACTCTGAGATCATGACCTGAGCCGAAATCAAGAGGTAGACAACAGACCAAGCCACCCAGGCACCCCTAGATTCATTTTTAGTATTAAGCCACAACAGATTACAACAATGAAATATGACTACACACACTACTATCTGAAAAAAAAAATTTTTTTTTTACTACTTTCTGGATTTTAGAGCAGTAATTACAATATAGAAAATTTAGGATTTTAGAGCAGTAATTACAATATAGAAAATTTAGGAAGTTACATACACAAAAAAATATACTACCTAATGTTAATGAAGTAGAAGAAAAAAATGTCTTAAAATCATTTTTTAAGTCTTATTTATACCCAGGAAACTCTTTTCATTATCCAAATTTAAAGCTCAACTGATAATATTACACTAAAAAATGAAGTTGCAGAATATTCATGATATAATCCCAATTTTGTTTAAAACCCATTTGTGGTATGTAGAAATGTTGTATACTCCTACTAGACAAATGTCTTGTACTAGCTTGTAGTAATTTCTGGAAGTGGGCTGATGGGAATCAGAAAACTTCACACTATATTGTGTATAGCTTTTATGCTGTTTTGAGTATTTGTGGTAAAATAATATCTTTATGATAAAAATGAAAAATAAAATACTTCTTAAAGTTTCAGGGCCAGAATAAATGGGCAATTGGTCCCACTGAAATTTCCCTCTGTAACATCTTAATCTCAATCTATTTGGAACTGCATGAATAAAATGTCTGAGTGCTATGCAGATATAGAAGGCTAAGGAAGAGCTTCATATACTCTGAATAATTTCTGAGATTTTTGTTAAGAAAATAGAAAATGCTAAACACATTATAACTTTCGTCTAAGAAGAGAGAAATAGGAATATACATACACTTTTTTTTTTAACAGCCAAAAACAAGGGGCACCTACGTGGCTCAGTCCATCATTTAAGCATCTGCCTTCAGCTCAGGTCATGACCCCAGGGTCCTGCAATCAAATCCTGCATCAGGATCCCTGCTCAGGAGGGAGTCTGCTTCTCCCTCTTCCACTGCTGCTCCCCCAGCTGTGCTCTCTCTCTTTGGCTCTCTCTCTCAAATAAATAAAGGCTTTAAAAAAAAAATAATAACCAAAACCAAAAATGGTTAACTTGGGGGGAAAAAGAAAGTTATCTATAGGGGAGGGAGAGAATAAAAGCTGACTGTTCCGATTATATTCCATATTGTAGTTTTGGTTTTGGAAAAATGTAAAAAAAAAAAAATTTCCAAGATTTATTTATTTGAGAGAGAGAGAGAATGCAGTGAGCAGCAGAAGGAGTAGAGGGCGAGAGAGAATCTCAGGCTGACTCCCCACTAAGCACAGAGCCTGATGTGGGGCTCAAGCTGAGGACCCTGAAATCATGACCCAAGCTAAAATCAACAGAAGCTTAACTGACTGAGCCATCCAGATGTCCCTGGAACACTGCAAATATATTACATACTTATAAAACAAAATTAAATCAAAATGAAAATAAGTTACACCCAAAAACTGAGAGCAAAATGAACAAAAGAAACTATATATCAAATGGATGGTCTAACCTCAAAAGAAATAATTTCAAATGACTTTATTCCTTTAAAGATTTATTTATTTATTTGACAGAGTATGTGTGCACACGAGTGGGGAGAGCGGCAGGGGGATACGGGAAGCAGACTCCGCACTGATCATGAAGCCCTGATGCAGGACTTGATATCCCCACCTGTAGGCCATGATCTCCGCAGAAACCAAGATTTGGATGCCCAACCAATGAAGTCATGCACATGCCCCCTCATGTGATTTTAGAACAGTAATTTGACTGTAAATCCCTAACAGGATTTATATTAAATGCAAGAATTCTTAACTGTTTGCAGCAACCATTTTCTAATAATCTCTCAAAATAACAACACTAACATGCATATATGAATATAAGTCAAGTAAGTAACACACTACTCTCAAGATCTTTAGCATAAATGAAAAGAACTAGAGATATGACGCTTTAAAAAGTCAAAGGCAAAATCCTGTAATACTAAACTCTTACTCTTGAAGTGGTATCAGATTTAGAAATACTGGTATGAACTCATGGTGTCTTTTCTCACTTAGTCATACAACAAATTCAGCAAAGTTGCAGAATTAAGATCGACACAAAAATCAGATGTATTTTTATACACTATCAATAAACCATCTGAAAAGGATATTAAAAACAATTCATTTACAACAGAAATAAACTTAACCAGGGAGGCACAAGACTTGAAATTCAAAGCATTACTGAAAAAAATTAAAGAATTAAATCACTGGAAACACATTCCATGTTCATGGATCAGAAAACTTAATATTATTGGTATGTTAATACTACCCAAAACAATCTATAGATTCAAAACAACCCTTACCCAAACTCCAAAAGGCTTCTTGCAGAAATGGAAAAAAGGATCCTAAAATTCATTTAGAATCGCAAAGAATTTTGAATGGCCAAATTAATCCTTAAAAACAACTACACTGGACTACTTAAACTTTCTCATTTCAAAACTCATCACAAAGCTACAGTAATCAAGACAGTGTAGTACTGGCATTAAAAAGTATATTTACAGCTCAACAGAAGAGAACTGAGAATCCTTGAATAAAGTCGGGCATCTATAGCCAATGGATTATTAACAAAGGTGTCACGGCCATTCAATGTGAAAAGAACAGCTTCTTCAACAAATCAAACTTGGAAAACTGGACCCTTACCTCACACTATATACAAAAATAAACTCAAAATGGATCAGGAACCTAAGTAATAAGACTATAAAATACTTAGAACAAAACATGGGTAAATCTGGAGTGCTTTTTCAGGTATGACATAAAAAGCACAAAAGAGAAACAGATACATTTGAGTTCAAAATTTAAAACTTTTGTGGGGCACCTGGAGGGCTCAGATGGTTGGGCATTTGCTTTAGACCTAGGTCGTGACCCTAGGGTCCTGGGATCAAGCCCTGCCTTGAGCCCTCCTTAAGCCCTGCCCCGAGCACCCTGCTTGGCAGGGAGCATACTTCTCCTTTTCCCTCTTCTGCTCCCTCTGAGAGTGTTCTCTCACTCTATCAAATAAATAAAAATCTTTAAAAAAAAAAATTTTAAACTTCTGGACATCAAAGCACACTACCAGGCAGGTGAAAAAAAAATAACAACTCAAAGAACAGGAGGATATATTCAAGTCATATACCTGATAAGGTCTCGTATACCAAATATTTAAAGAGTTCTTACAATTCAACAACAAAAAGACAATCCAATTTAAAAATGGCCAAAGAACTTGAATGGATATTCCTCCAAAGAAGACATACAAAGGCCAACAAGCCCATGAAAAGATGCTCAACATCTTTAGTCACTAAGAGAATCACAATAAAGTACCATTTCACACCAACCAAAATGGCCATTTTCAAAAAATAGAAAACAACAAGAGTTGGAGAGGTTGTGGGAAAAACTGGAACCCTCATACACTGCTGGTGGGAATATAAAATGGTACCACCACTATGGAAATCTGACTGACAGTTCCTAAACACAGAATTACCATATGACCCAGCAATTCTACTCCTAGGTAAATACCTCCAAAAAACTGACAAACATTCAAACAAAAACTTAAACACACTATTCATCGTCGCCAAAACTCAAATATCAACTAAGCAGATAAACAAAATGTAGTTTTCCATACAACGAAATACTATTCAGTCATAAAAAGGAACGGAGTACTGATACACACTGAAAAATGGATAACCAGACACAAAAGGCCACATACTGTATGACCCTATTTATATGAACTGTCCAGAATAAGACAGTGGTGATAAACACACAACACTGGGAATGTACTTAATAGCACTGAATTGTACATATTAAAATGATTCAAATGAAGGTGCCTGGGTGGCTTAGTCAGCTAAGCGTCCAACTCTTTTCCCTCTGTTCTCCCTATTGGAGCCCTATTGGGCTCCATGTCAAGGCAAGAAAGAAAGAAAAAAAGGTTCAAATGGTCAATTTTATGTTATGTATATTTCACCACAATAAGGAAAACCCAACACACACACACCATACAGACCCTAGCTCTGTCCACTAAACGGGCCTAAAAAGAAAAACCAACCCATAGCAACAAAAACCCAGATTATAGTCTCTAAACACTGTCACTAACAGGAATCAAAACCCCTTAAAGAAATAACTGATTGTGAATCTAAGGTAGGTGATGCATGAGACTAGCCTGAAACATCTTGTTATACTAGATAACAGAATTACCAAAGATTACTGAAGTTATATCTAGAGATATAGGAACCAACATGAAGGGGCTTCCACCAGCTAAAACGGGACAACTTGAAAATTAAAAAGAATACTACAATGGCTTAAAACAACAAACGTATTTGGGGCACCTGGGTGGCTCAGTCAGTTAGGTTGTGCCTTTGGCTTAGGTCATGAATCCAGGATCCTGGGATTGAGTCCCGCATTGGCCTCCTTGCTCAACAGGAAGCCTGCTTCTCTCTCCACCTCTGCCTGCCACGCTGCCTGCTTGTGCGCTCGTGTGCGCACGCACGCTCTCTCTCTCTCTTATTTATAAATAAATAAAATCTTTAAAAAAATATTCAAAAACGGGTTCATACAGATACAAAAAATTAAAATTAAACAATCTCACTGGCCACCTCTATCAAATAGTAGGAAAAGACTCTGCTGTTCCTCAGAATAATCACATAATTGACTGAAGTTTAAAAAGTTCTTTTTTATAGAACTCCAGCATATAAAACAGAAGGAATGATAGCATATCACCACCACTAGATATAATGATCTAGAACCCAGTCAGCAATCTTTCTTTTTTAAGATTTTATTTATTTGACAGAGAGAGACACAGTGAGAGAGGGAACACAAGCAGGGGAAGTGGAACAGGCCTCCCGCCAAGCAGGGAGCCCAGTGCAGGGCTTGATCCCAGAATCCTGGGATCATGATCTGAGCCAAAGGCAGAAGGCAGACACCCAGCGACTGAGCCACCCAGCAAACTTTTACCAACGACCAGACAGTAAATATTTTAGGTTTTACAAGCCATACAGCCTCTGTATTAACTACCTATTTTGCCTCTGTAGCATAAAAGCAGCGACAGACAATACATAACAGAACTACTGTGGCCAGATTATAATAAACTTTTATTTACAAAATAAGGAACAGATCAGATTTGGCCTGTGGGTTATTGTTTGCCACCCCTTAAGAAAGGCTGACGGGGAACCTTATAGTAGATGGTGAACCAGGCTGACAAGAATACACCCCAGTTGCAATCAACTGTAACATGACAAAAAGGGAGTCAGAATCTGATATTATGTAATAAGAGATATTTAGCACCATCTAAAAAGGTAATCTGATTAAAAATCTAACAGTTTGCAGGAGCTACAGGAGGGATTACAGGAACATCCCCTCTATTTTTTTAAATTTATTTATTTAATTTATTAATTCAATAAATAAATAAATCTATATATTTTATTTATTTATTTATTTATTTATTGTGGTAGAGACCACAAGTAGGCAGAGAGGCAGGCAGAGAGAGAGGAGGAAGCAGGCTCCCCGCGGAGCAGAGAGCCTGATTCCGTGCTTGATCCCAGGACCCTGAGTGGAAGGCAGAGGCTTTAACCCACTGAGCCACCCAGGCGCCCCAGAACATCCCTCTATTAAATGACCACAGCGATACAATCAGCAATATGTGGAAATGTGTAAATGTGTTAAATGACCACAGGAATATAATCAGCAAAATCTAGAATGTGGGAAATTCCAAATAAATAAATGGTAAGGAAAAAAGTAAAAGAAAAGTCAACATCAATTGTAAAGAAATTTAAAAACAGCAACCAAATGCAATGTATGGCCCTTGTTTGGGGTCCTAATTCAAACAAATTTTATTTTAAGGGAAAAGAAGATATAATCAGGAAATGTGAGCAATGACTAGAAATCTGATTATCCTAAGGAATTTTTTAAATATTTGAAAGGTAGAATCATGGTGCTGTAGTT
This sequence comes from Meles meles, assembly GCF_922984935.1. NCBI lineage: Eukaryota > Metazoa > Chordata > Mammalia > Carnivora > Mustelidae > Meles > Meles meles. The sequence continues at coordinate 96,444,078 of NC_060069.1, read as the reverse complement.
ATGTTTATTTTAAGCATCCTTGGAGAGACTTTTCCAAAAAATAAACTTATATGATGTTTGAAATTTGACTTATAAATATGCTGTGTAGTCATGAGGGTATGAATGAATTAAGAATGACCACATACAGATAATACAGAAACTGGATATGGATATATGGTGGTTCATTATATAGTGCTATCTACTTTTATATAATTCAAAGCTTCTTAATTCATGAGTAATTTATGAAGAAAAACCCCAAAATGGAAAAAAATATTCAACACCTATTTGGGAATACCAGTTCCCTAAAAATAAAAAATTTAATGAAAATTACCCCCATTCTACCAGAAGCCAGTTCAGTAGCCATAAAGAGCTAACCGGAAAGGGAAAAGAAAAGGAAACGAGAAAGAAGGAAATCATTCTCCCCATCCCTCTTCTTAGTGAAAAAGCTGTGAGGTGCTGCTGGCTGCTCCTTCAAGAATGCCTGGCAAGGACAAAGAGTATTTTACTTTTTAAGAAAAGGTTTCCCATGAAAATCACTCTACCTCAAGATGTGAAAACTGTCTGATATTCTTAGAAGCCCCAAAGATCTTGGTTATTTCAAAGCAGTAAATAAAAAGTGAGGAAGGGAGAAGAAACTCTTTTGTGGCAGGGCAAGGGGAGAGTTTCTTTCCCCAGCTTCCTCAAAGAGGAAGGAATCAAAACTAAAGCAAAAGAACACAGTATTCTGCTTAACTCAATTCACAGTTAATAACAGCCTTAGTGGTTTTGAAAGGTTCTAAATAGTTACCCAAATTTTCAGGAAGCACTTGGGCCATTTAGTTCTACCAAAGGAGATGGCAGACACCTCATTTTGGGGGAAGAAAGATCTTCACATTCCATAGTATTCTGGTGTGCCCAAATGCAAACCAAACTACCACTGAAATAGACTAGATAAAAAGTTTTCAGAAGAAAAATATGCAGTCTAAAAAGACTGACAACACACACACTAGATCGACTTAAAATACACATCTCAAATTGGAGAAAAGAAAAAAAGAAAGAAAGAAAAGAAAAGAAAAGAAAAGAAGCATTATGGCCACTAGGCCAACATCTACTTATTACTACTAGTATTCACTGAAAAAATACCAGATCCCCAATGGGAAATGTAAAACTTTCTTAATGTCCTATAACTACATTCAAGATGGAATTTCCATTATCTTAAAAGGCATCTGGTGATGATTTTTTCCTCAAATTTTTAAAAAAGGGAAAAAAAAAAGATTTGGAGGCTTTCCTTGTGATCTCCCTACATATGCCTCTTAAAAAAATAAAATAAACATACAACACATACAGGGAGGTAGCAACCAACATCTAAGCCTTCATTTTTTTTTTACTGTAATAGCTAAGATTACTATGTGCCAGACACTGTGCCAAGCACCTTACATGCTTAATTACCTCCTTTAAGCTTTATAATCACCCAGAAAGGTACGTAACTGAAGTTAATAACTTGTATAAGCTCACTATACCTAATCAAAGAGAAGGCTCTGACCTTATGATATCAAATATAGATATAAAATTATGCATACCTAAAGACAGTATCAAATCTTACTCAAACAGCACTTTAATTTACAGTGTTCTCTTAAAACCTTTCCCTCCCAAACAAGGAGTTCATCTATACAAAACAAAGGATGCAGGACATGCATCAACTAATTAATTTATTCTCCCTTCCTTCTTCCCTAAATAGAGCAGTTTATACTCTTTCCTAGTACTAAATGCTAAATTTTTGTTTGTAACTAAAACCTGGAAGTTCATTATAACTACATAGTAGCACAGTAAGGTCAAAAGAGCAAAGACTTAGGGGGCACTGGGTGGCTCAGTGGGCTAAATCCTCTGCCTTGCTCAGGTCATCGTCCCAGGGTCCTGGGATTGAGCCCTGCATGGGGGCTCTCTGCTCAGCAGAGAGCCTGCTTCCCTTCCTCTCTCTCTGCCTGCCTCTCTGCTCCTTGTGATCTCTGTCAAAGAAAGAAAGAAAGAGCAAAGACTTAGGAATCACATAGATCAGGGACTGGACTGTAATAGTAGACATTCCCAGTTCTGCTCTCTAAGTAGTTTTGTCCTCTATCCTACAGAAGTGCCCTGTGTTCCTTGTCTGTAAAATGGAGACATTACCTAGGCCCTGTAAAATAATACTCTTTAAATGCTGGCTCCCTTCCCTTCTCTTCTAAAATAAAAGCAAAGTCCAAACACCAAAGGCAGGACTTCCAAAGTGTGATCCAAGGAATACAGGGATCCTACAACCTACATTTTATAAATTTCTTTGGCCACAGAATATTTATTATAGTATAACACCGATTAGAGTAACTAACGTATGAAACACTAACAAAAGGAATTCCATACAGGCTAAAGAAAAAACAAAACAAAACACTTTGCTTCAGATTCTACGAGAGCTCTTTTGGCTCTTCAGTGTTCATTTTTATCCACTATGTAGTTTCTGCCTTCATTCTGTATAGCTGAGCTGGCAAAGAAGTGCCTTCTAGATACGTGACTATTCCACGTATTAAACACTGTACGTTAAAACCCAGATATCCTCTAGTAAGTATGGTCCAAAAAATCTAACTAATGAAAAACAGGACTTAGTATTGCAAAGTTAACAGAAAACAGTATTTTTACAATGGTCTTCTGGTTACAAAATAGAGGTGACCAGAAAAATCCATATATCAGTTTTCATTTACCAGAATTATATGAAATAAGCCAGTTATTACAAACAAAATGTGTACCTGTCCTCACTGGCAGGCAATAAAGCAAGGCAGAGGGTGGAAGCTAATTACATTCTATCTGAATTTTGGATTATTACAGGATTTCATTGTAATCTGACACTTAAAACACTCACCAACAAAGAAAAGTTGCTCAGAAGGACAGAAAATTTTATTCAAATCATGGGAATCTCAAATCAACCTTTACCTACTCTCAAAAACTACAGACATTCTTAAAAAGAAAAACATGATCAATAGATATGTTAAAATTTGGTCTTTATACTTAAGATTATTTCTCAACATTCAACATTTACTAAGTGCCAACTTGATAAAGAGAATCTTTATGCTCAAGAATAATATTAAGCAACAAGAAAAATACTGAGATACATGACCACAGGAAATAATCAGGATGGAAGTAGGTGAAGTCTAACACTTTTGCCTTGAGTCAAACTATGATGTGTTATCTACGCTAAGGATTAGTGTCTTCAAGTTACCAAAGGTAGGAAGCCTCCATTTCTGCACAATCATTCACATTCTCTTAGGTCAGTAAAGCAGTTAAGAATAAGAGCTCTAGCCTAAATTACCTGAATTAGAATAGAGGTTCTTCCATCTGCTGGTTCTAAACCCTTAGCAAAAGTTAGTTGACCACTATAAACCTCAATTTCCTCAAAGATAATGGGATCAGGCTCAACACTGACTTTCCAACACAGATTTCAAGCATATTTTTTTACCCATTTCTTACAGCGACTGTTTTATAGGTAGCCTGTATTAATTTTGAAAGCAAAGTATTTCCTCTTAAAGTTTTATTACAAAAAAGTATTTAAAATTTTAACTGTACTTGTATGTGATTGACAATTGTGTTCTTCTTGGTAAGAAACATTATAAAAACTTAAAAGTTCCTTAAGCTTTACACACAGAAACCTTAATTCAATCAATTTCAGACAATTTTCCTATTCTCTTTCCAAATCATAAAGGCCACACAGTGCAGGAGTTATGAGAACAAATTCAAAGTATGGTAACAAAATTTGCTGGCTATGTAAGGCCCTCTTAGCCTCAAGTTTACTCATTCATAAACTACATTTGCCTTACCGGGTGTGGTAAAACTGAGTAAGATACAAATAAACCATTTAGTACAGTACAATGACACAGTAAGTACTCAAAAGTTTTTTTTCTTTTATGTGAAGTCTGGTGTCCTGAGTTCAACAAGCTGGAACTGTTTTCTACTACCTATGAGATCCTGAATAAATTAATTAAAATATTTTTAACTTAACTTCTTCTTCCATTAAGTGGAGATAATAATTGTCTCAAAGCATTAGGAAAGTTAAATGAAAGGCTGGTCCTTGGCACACAGTAAATACTCAAAGGGTAACTGAATCTAAATTACTACAGTTCTAAGATCTGGGATACCATCAATATAGCATCCACAGAAACTCAATACCCATCATAACCATAAACATTTTTCTAATTAACTTCTTTTCCAACCCTCACTCTCATGGTCCACAGCAGTTCTCCACATCTCTTCCCTAAACTTTACAAAGTACACAGGCTTGGAGCACCTGGGTGGCTCAGTGGGTTAAAGCGTCTGCCTTCTGCTCAGGTCATGATCCCAGGGTCCTGGGCTCAAGCCCCGCATCAGGCTCTCTGCTCCGCGGGGAGCCTGCTTCCTCCTCTCTCTCTGCCTGCCTCTCTGCTTAGTTGTGATTTCTCTCTGTCAAATAAATAAAATATTTAAAATAAATAAAGTACACAGGCTTTCTCAGGTATATGTGAGAAATGAAAAGATTTTTTTTTTAATTGGGACATTGCATTTTTAAACAATGTTTTACACCTAAATTAATGCTGGTAGCTGACATGCTGTACACTTTACATTGATGCTATATGCAAGGCGTAGAGTCAGAGAATTCTCTGGTTCATGGGATTTTCCTTTTCTAAGGACCCCAGGAACTGGTCCATCTGCTCCAATTTTATAAGTCATGATACACACCCCTTATTTTTCACTAGGTACTCATCCTCCACTATGGCAGAAATATAACACTAGAACATTCCCTCTATCCTTTGAATGTACACAGTCACTCTTTAATTTTTCTAGAAACTCACAAGAGGCAAATATATAATAATAAGGTCTCAAAAGTCTCCCAACAAAGATTCTCCCTGATGTTCAACTGAACTTAAATAGAACTATGCTTTGTTCTTTAGTAAGCGCTTTTGGATTTCAAGGAGGGCGTACCAAACAACTGTTACTTAAACAGAGAAAACAAATCTCTTCTATGTCTAATAATCATGCCCTTGGCCAGCCAAACATCTCACAATGTACCCAATTAGTCACAGAAGCAGATGCCATGTTGATCAGTAGAATCCAAAATTATTGTGACAACACGACTTCTCAAAACCAAATACAGACAGCCAAAGTTTACAGCTAGTTAGGAGGCTGGTTTATTTAGCAAGAGAAACCATATTGTTTATTTCTATTTCTCTCTCTTGAACTGATACACTAGTATGCACTACTATATCAAACAAATATTATCTTAGAGACACAAAAAGAGGTCTTATAGAAATTAAAGTTTTCATAAATTCCCACAATACAATTACATATCTAAGTAATCCATGAGGAAAGGGCCTGTTAATATTTAAATATTGTCTATCTCCTATAGAATAAGCTACTTAGTGAAAATTTTAAAACTGATTCGTCATACTTCTTTGCTCTAAATTTCTCTTCTAGCCTCACCCACTCCAAACAAAATCCTGGAAGGCTTGGGGATATTGGTAGTAGCTGGACAGGCTCAATGTTTCAAAGATTCTGTGCTCACCAACCAGTGCAACCTAGCACCCAAGTTCTTTCATTTATTCAGCTACCCACTCAAAGAGTTCAAAGCCATTCAGTGTTAAGTACATAGTATAATGTGTCTATAATTCTGTCTTTATCCTTTCCCTGGTATTGCTCCTTCATTTTTATTTTTTTTTTAATTTTATTTATTTATTTGACAGAGATCACAAGTAGGCAGAGAGGCAGGCAGAGAGAGAGGAGGAAGCAAGCTCCCTGCTGAGCAGAGAGCTGGATGAGGGGCTCGATCCCAGGAGCCTGCGATCATGACCTGAGCTGAAGGCAGAGGCTTAACCCACTGAGCCACCCAGGTACCCTGCTCCTTCATTTTTAAAGAAAAATTCATATTTAGGGGCATCTGGGTGGCTCAGTGGGTTAAGCCTCTGCCTTCAGCTCAGGTCATGATCCCAGCCTCCTGGGATCAGGCCAGAGTCAGGCTCCCTACTCAGCAGAGTGTCTGCTTCTCCTTCTGTCCCTCCCCTGGCTCATGCGCGCATGCTCTCGCTCTATCAAATAAATAAAATCTTTTTTAAAAATTCATACTTACCTTTATAATTTCTTTTATCAAAACTTAAATGTTACTAGAAATAACAGTGATAGTTTGGTGACCTGGAAACATTATACCATGTAACTACCATGCATAGTATACACATAAATACCATAACAAATTGCTTTCAACTCAAACATGTATTAAGTGGCCCAATATAAAAGGCACTGTGCTCCGTATTGCAGGAAATACAAACATAAGTAAAATACTCTCTTGGCTATACTCCTTTTGCCTAAAATCCCCTAGGGTGAGACAAAACAAGTTAACCAGAATGCAAGGCAAAATATAAGAAGGGTGACAGAGAGTGCTACAGGAATTACATGCAAGCGAATTTCATGCCTTGTGGTAAGGCATGGATGGGAGGAGTTGAGTGGCTGAAGTGGCCTTTGAGACTCTGAAAGCTGGGTAGGTCTTTGAAACAACAAAGAATATTTAGATTAATAAGATTCCATCCCGGTCAGGACAATCATGGCAATGACAACATTTAAAAACCTATCAAAAAGAATTCAATACACATTTTAACAGTTGTGCTAAAATATGGGAAAAAATCATTACCTCCCATAGCAAGTACCTTTCTGAAGAACATAAATCTCTCAACCTCCTTTCATGTGGTATTAAATTTCAAAATTAACTAAAGACATGACTGAAAACAAAACAGCAGTAAGGTATATCAATGAAGTATTTTTAAACTACATACATCTTAACTGTTCTTTGAAAATACACTATGATTAGGGCACCTGGATGGCTCAGTGGATTAAAGTCTCTGCCTTTGGCTCAGGTCATGATCCCAGGGTACTGGGATCGAGCTGGCATCGAGCTTTCTGCTCAGCGGGGAGCCTGCTTCCTCCTCTCTCTCTGCCTGCCTCTCTGCCTACTTGTGATCTCTGTCTGTCAAATAAATAAATAAAATCTTTAAAAAAAAAAAAGAGGAAGAAAATACACTATGATTAAACATCTTGAAAAGAGAATTTCCTGATAACATAATTCCTAGACAAAATTCTATGCCTACACTGTCCAACAGGATAATCAATAGCAACATGTGGCTACTGAGCTCTTAAAACATGGCTACTCCAAATTAGGATATACTGTAAGTGTAAAATACCCACCAGGCTATGAAGAGTTAGTATCAAAAAAAGAATGTAATATATCTCATTAGTAAATTTTATATTGATTACATATTGAAGTAATATTGTGGATATACTAGGTTAAAAAAAATATTATTAAAAGTAAGTTCACCTGTATTTATTTACTCTTTTTAATGTGGATCCTAGAAAATTTTATATTACATATGTGACTCACATTTGTGGCTTACATTATATTTCTTTTGAATGGCTCTGGTTTAAACAAGTATTTAATATTAATATTGTTCAGATTTCTGTATTTGTTTTAGCCTACTGCTTCATGTTGCCATAGTAATCACTTGATCATAATGATACAAAGTAACCTCCCAAACATCTATGCCTCAGTGTCTAGACACTGAGAAGATAAGACACATGCCAAAAAAGTGTGTGAGCTTAACTACTCTTTTGGAGCAAATCTGTAAAAAAACAACCAACAAACAACTTTTCTAGATATTTACCAAGCAGTTACTTTTTTGGGTGCTGCTGGCTGATGTCATGAGATGATGTTAAGATAAGTACTAGGTGATAAAAAGACATGGGATCGGGGTGCCTGGGTGGCTCAGTGGGCTAAAGCCTCTGCCTCCGGCTCAGGTCATGATCCCGGGTCCTGGGATCGAGCCCCACATTGGGCTTTCTGCTCAGCGGGAAGCCTGCTTCCCCCTCTCTCTCTCTCTCTGCCTGCCTCTCTGCCTACCTGTCAAATAAATAAATAAATAAATAAAATCTTAAAAAAAAAAGACATGGGATCTAGGGAAACAGGAGTGGACCCTGAAGAGCAATGAAGTCAAGGCGACAGCTATACAGTGGGGCCTGGAGAACCACCAAGCCAGATCTCAGCAATAAGATGAGGACTCCAAGAAAAGGACACTCCTAGAAAAGAACGGAACGGTAGAGCAGAATCTAGAGAATCCTTGCTAAAATTTGAGGGGTAGAAAAATCAAGATTATGATCACTGCAAACAGTACAAGAAAAAAGAAAATGGAAACAATAAACTGTAAAAAAAAAAAATTAAAAGCAAAGGAAATGTGATTGCCACTTAGGAAATAGTTTGATAGTTCCTTAAAATATTTAACAGTTACCATACAACCTAGCAATTTCACTCCTAGGTATATATCCAAAAGATAAGAAAATATATGTCCTCATAAAAACCTGTTCACAAATATTCATAGCAGTATTATTTATACTAGCCAAAAAGTAGCTAACAATCCAAATGTCTATCACCTGAAGAATGGATAAACAAATGATGGCAATTCCATACATGGAATATTGCTCAAAAATAAAAAGGAATGAAGTACTGATAAATGCTACAACATAGATGGACATAGAAGATACTCTATAAAATAAAAGAAGCCAGTCACAAAAGCCACATATTGTATGATTCCATTCATATGAAATGTTGAGAATTGGCAAATCCATAGAAACAGAAAGTAGTTTAGTAGTTACCGAGAAGTGGGAGGAAGAAGCATGTGGGGAATGACTACCACTGGATACCATACAAAAATGTGCTAGTATTAGTTGATAGTTGCACAATTCTGTAGACATACTAAAAACCACTGTACACTTAAAATGAATAAATTTTATGGTATGTGAATGATATCTCAATAAAGCCATTTTTATTTTTTTAAAGATTTTATTTGAGAGAGAGAGAGAGAGTGAGAGAGAACATGAGACGGGAGAAGGTCAGAGGGAGAAGCAGACTCCCCTCAGAGCTGGGAGCTTGATGTGGGACTCAATCCGGTACTCTGGGATCATGACCCAAACTGATAGTAGTTGCTTAACCAACTGAGCCACCCGGGCACCCAATAAAGCCATTTTTAAAAGGGTATATGATCATTGCACACTACCCGTTTCTGCTAAGAATACTGCTTAGTGTCTAGACACTGAGTGTTACTCATTTGAATAATTTTTAAAATTATTTAGCTAAAAATAGTTGCATAATTATATTAGCATGCTAGCAAAAGGGCAATAAGGATGAGAATAAATAGTATCTATCATAATGAGAAAATAATAAACAATATCAAAAAGTAATTTTAACAAATAGGTAAAAGTATATGAAATAAAAATATGACAAAAACTGATAGAAAAACAGCTGTCATAGTTAAGTTTGCCTATGGGAAATAGAAAGGAGAAAGAGAAGAGTGGCTTCCATGAAGACTTTCTTTAAACCATATGAATATACTATTTTATAAAAATAAAAATTTCTTTCTTAAAAAAGACTAAGGAGTGCTTGGTTTAGAAGCAGAATGAAACCATGCGCTCTTAAAGAGGTAAAAGGCACAGGCTTCACTGACACTGACGCACTCTGCACCTCCGATCTCTCAAGAGAACAGGTTTTTTTCATCTAACATGTTAGAAAAATGGAAAATTAAAGGAAAAAATGAATTTTCCTTTGTGTTCTTCTTTCTTTACCATGACAAATAAACAACTACTTCCAGCAAAAATGATAACGCTTGACGCTATGGATCATTTCTCAAATACAAAGTAGGAAATATTTTAAATGTGCTAAGTGTTCACTGGCTGTGACTATTAGCATTTTACCTCTTATTGCCAAGAGAATCACCTTCTCATCTTTGCACTTACTCCCCATCTAACTCACATTCAGTAAAATAAGGATTTAGTAACTTAGGATAATGGAAAACATCAGCAATTTTCTAGAATAACTGATTTGAATTGTGTTTTAATTCTAACACTCTTATGCTAAAATTGTGTTCATTTTATGTATACAAAAAATATAATTCCATAATAGAAATAACATGTAAAGAATCAGAGTATCTACAGAAGGATTCTTAAGACACTGGGATGCTGTCTCCAAGAAAGGGAACTGGTAGTTTAAAAGCAGGAGCAAGACAAAGATATTACTAAAAGCCGTGAAAGTTTTGAATCACATGAGTAAATTCCATTTTTTAAAGCAAAACATGTAAATAAGAATAGCATGTAATTGTCTATCATACAGCATCCAACTAGTAATATTGTGGTTATTGCTATAATTATATAAATCTGATATACTTATATGTATACAATTAGGTACTATTGCTGAAACACTACCAACTCAAAGCTTCCCCCTTCCCTTCAGAGTTTAATAAGCGGAGTGTGAAAACTGGAATTCCAATGGGGAACTGCAGCAAATACACCTGCAACACTGGCAGTCTGATGCCAGGCATTTACACCAGCACCACAAATTCTTCAGAGGCTGCCTCTACAGACTTAAAAATCTAGGAGTAGCAATTTGACTCAGCTCAGTAACTTCAACACATGTCATGAAGAAAGTGGTTAATCAATTAAAAAGAATTAACTGGAGTGCCTGGGTAGATCACTTGGTTGAGCATCCGACTCTTATTTCAGCTCAAGTGATGATCTCAGGGTTCTGAATGGGACTCCATGTGGAGCCTACCTGAGATTCTCTCTCTCCCTCTGCCCCTTCCCCTACTTGTGTGCACATGTGCTCTCTAAAAAAAATTTAAAAATAAAAAATTAAAATTAAAAAACAAAAGCAGCTTAAAAAAAGAATTAACTGGCTTTATGGAATTAGGGGAAATAAAAGGAGTACATTTTTTAAGATAGATTACCCTTCCTTGGAAAGAAATCTACAACACCTAACATTTTTTAGTATTATTAGTCAGTGAAGCCCCTAAGAATTTCTTAGACTTCCAAAAGAGGACTGGATTGCCATGGCAGTCCCTTACCTTCAGATCAACAATCAAGATACCCACCTTTTCAAATTTTCATTAATAAGTCTTAAGTGTGGTTGGTAAAGTTACTAATAGTTAATCATAATTCATGAAAAAGCTCAAATAACACCATGCAGTGCCTTTTAAGTATTCCACAAACAGAAGATATGAGCAGGTTAAAATTCAAACAGCACCTCCAAAGTACCACAAAAGAAAAAAAATAATAATAATTAGACAAAAAACCTTAAATCAGATAAAATGCTACCGCTGAATAATAAATGTATCTGGGCTAGCATACTAAAAGCTTTAGTAATCTTTATCCATATCATCGAAATGCAAATAGAGTTGGTCAATGAGACAGTGGTGACCATTTCTCTTCCTTATCACTTCAGTGACCAAAAAATTAGACAATGTTTGATGTAATGAGAAGTTATTACAGAACCCCAGGTATCCTCCTGCCCTTTTAAAAGAGATCTAATTCAAACTTCTCTAGGTCAACATTTTAAACAATTATCAGTGATTTCCCCCAGAGCTTATAAGCCTACACTAAGTAATCCCAATATGCTTGCTTGTCCTTTTTTTTTTTTTTGAGATGTAATGCTTAATATCAGTATCCATTCATTCCCTTCTAACTTGCAGTTTTAAAAAATGAGATAACTGAATGAATTACAACTATGTGTTAAATAATAATAAAGAGTTGTAAGTAAAATCCTAAAAACAAACATATGAACAAAGTGTTTGCACAATTTGTCCAGGGATTTCAGATGTTCAGGAGTCTATTTGGTTTACTTCCTGATTGTCAAATGCCAACCAATTCCAACAAAGATGATGTTCCAAATAACCCAATTCCACACTGATGCAGAGCTGTTATTCTTTAAAAAAATCCCTGAATTCTCAGTTATAACAAATGTCCAACAGACACTTGACTAATTGTACATACATAAAATCACAAAACCATAAACACATAAAGACACACACACATATATACACTCATGAAGTTTGCTGTCAAATACTAAAAGGAGGAAGAGCACACTTAGAACACTTCACAACCTATAGGAAGAGAGAGAAGTAATAATCCTTAATAATAGCTTATTTGGAGAATCACAGTCTAATATTACCTGGAAATATAAACACACCAGATTTACGTATGAAAAATCAGTACTTTTCAATTAAAAAAAATTCTCTGAACATTAAAAAAATTCTATATATCACTTTTCTTTTTTGGCTGGCATAATCCCTAATATTTCCATTTTCATGGTTGTCTTAAGAAGTTTTCCTGAGGGGCGCCTGGGTGGCTCAGTGGGTTAAGCCTCTGCCTTCGGCTCAGGTCATGATCTCAGGGTCCTGGGATCAAGACCCGCATCGGGCTCTCTGCTCGGCAGGGAGCCTGCTTCCTTCCCTCTCTGCCTGCTGCTCTGCCTACTTGTAATCTCTCTCTCTCTGTTAAATAAATAAATTGAATCTTTAAAAAAAAAGATTTTCCTGAAATCATAAGAGAATTGACCATTTCTTTCAATACAACTGTGAATACTTAATACTATATTTGCTGATAGGCATGCCTGAAACTAACTGCAAAAGCAGTATTAATGAAATTAGTGAAAGTCTTACACACACATTAATTATCAATGAAAGACTATTCTAAAAGTAAAAGGCACTTTAGCTTATCTCTGGAATCCAAGTATCTCTATAACATATATGATATGGAACAAGAGCTGTAGACTCAAAATGCCTGGGTTTAAATTCTAGCAAAGCAACTTTCTTTCCAAGTAATCTTGGGATAAATTGTTTCATCTCTCTGTATTTCATTTACCTAATCTATAAAGTGGGGATAATCGTATTAGCTAGTTTGCAGAGTTGGTGTAATTATTACACTGAAATGTTGCATATAAAGAATTTGGTAGAATGCTTATTTAGAACACAGTAAACATTCAATAGACATATCACATATCAACCACATCAGTATTTGGGGCCACTTTCTATTAAAGTAACCTATTTATTTTTAGGTTTGCCTAGGATTTCACATGATATAATTAAGGATAATGAAAAAGTGTTCTAATGTCAGTGCTTTGTACCAATGTTACTAATATTTTTGCCAGCCTACCCACCTCTCTAACTTTTAAGCATGTCTGTTCAATCCTATGCCTGTAAGTTCATTTAAATTTCACCACCATCTAAAACACAAGTTTCTAGAAAAACAGTCCTCTTCCATCAGAAATGTTTACTTTTTATTATTAAATTGATTTCAAAGGACAAAAGAAACTAATGACTCTAGAATACACTGAAAAGAGAACATTTTAAGGGATTCATATTTTATGCCATTGTTGGCCATAGCACCCTGGAGAAAAAAGGAAAACTTGATCTGGCAGAACTGAGAAACAAACAAAAAAAAAAATCATTGCCTCAATCTGATCAAATCAGAATGCTTCTAAGAAAATTATTCAATACAAAAATATAAGATTCAACTATTTACAAAAATTTAACTTGCATACCCTTTAAAAGTAGACTTTGTCCCTAAAACATAAGCAAAAGTGGGCAGGGGGATTGTAAACTGAGAATCCAAATCTACAGAGTTTTATCTTTACACCAGACCAAGCACATTACAGATACAGTATTTATTGAAATAATTTTCAATGTTCATTATGTGCTGGGTATTAACTCACTTTTAAAAACAGGTAACTCAGTAATAAACAGAATAGAATAAATGTCCCTTTTTAATTTATGTCCTTTATCAATTTAATGGTAAAAACTTTTGGAAAAACAATTGAATTGTTCTCTCCTTTAACTCTACTGTCAGTTTTTCCTTATACTATTCACACAGGTCTTTATATGAATATATACTTCTACATCACATTCAACCAATTTCAAAGACAATTTACATAACCAAGGAAGATTTGTACAATCTAAGATAGAAGCAAAGACTGCAACCTCTACTCCAAAACCAATAAACGATAAAAATACCTCTAGTCTTGAAATCATGTAAGAGTCCCTTTTCACCACATCCCCTGCCCCAAAAAAATGCTAGGAAATGATGCTAAATGTTCCAACAAATCCATCTACTTACAGTGATTATGCTTTTAGAACAATATGCAGGAAATCAGCTTGGTCCTCTTAGTACCAGCGTATACTCCAGTCACATGCATGTGCTGTCCCTCCATTCTCCATTGCAGGGTGGAGCATCACAAGAGACACCACAGACTTAACAGTGTGCCCATCCCCATTCTTATTCCACAATCCCATGAGTCTTATTAAAAAGTATGAAACTGTGGCATCAGGTCAGCATGGGTTTGTTTCACAGCATTCTCCATATATAAAGCACACAAAAACAGAGCTCTCCCAGTCTCAGAATCTGCTGCCAACATTTAAAAAACTCTGGCTTCAGGGCACCTGGGTGGCTCAGTGGATTAAGCCGCTGCCTTCGGCTCAGGTCATGATCTCAGGGTCCTGGAATCGAGCCCCGCATCGGGCTCTCTGCTCCGCAGGGAGCCTGCTTCCTCCTCTCTCTCTGCCTGCCTCTCTGTCTACTTGTGATCTCTCTCTCTGTCAAATAAATAAATAAAATCTTTAAAAAAAAAAAAAAAAAAAAACTCTGGCTTCACCAGCCTTGGTGTCTCTCCGCAACAGTATCTCACACCTGCAACTGAGGTCCAAAACAAGGGGCAGATGGCACAGAGTGCAAGAACTGATTTTCACGTGAACTACATCAGTGAAATGAATGTCACCTCATTTACTCAATGCCATTCCCAATCAGCCATAAATCGATTTGTGAATCTCTCAGCTCACTTAAAGTTTTGTCCTAGCTCCTATTCCTTATAATCATTTCACAATTAGCACTCTACAGATGCATGCAACAAGAGAGCATGCAATTCTTTTACAAAAGTATTAGTGTTTAACAACTCTGGAAAGGTCTGGTTGGGAAAGGAATGAAAACTTAATGAAAGTAAGGTTTTCAGTCTCACGAGCTCTCATCCACATAAACATGGATGATCTAGAAACTAAATTCTAATAACCTAATTTTTAGATGTCACAAGGAGATTGAACTCCCTGGGAACAGAATAACTGTAACTTGCCACGTAGTTTTTGGTTTTAATACAAGATGACTTACAAGATGACTAAATACTGCACAAAAATATGCAACTGCTATTAATTATTCTCTCTTCACTAAAAAAAATTGATGTAAAAAGTTTTATATGAGGAAATAAATGATACTCACTGATTTACTCTCTTCTTTTTAAATCTTATATTTAAAAATTAAACCTAGCCAATTAGCTAAAATTTTGCTAACAGTATACCAAAAGGATTTATTACTAATTTTTTTTTAAAGATTTTATTTATTTGTTTGACAGAGAGAGACAGAGATAGAGAGAAAACACAAGCCGGGGGAGTGGGAGAGAGAGAAGCAGGCTTCTTGCTGAGCAGGGAGCCCAATGCAAGGTGGATCCCAGGATCCAACAATCAGGACCACAGCCAAAGGCAGATGCTTAACAACTGAGCCACCCGGGTGCCCCTATTATTAATATTTTAGAAGTCCTTTACCTTCTCTTTTTTGAGTAAAATTTACACAATTCTACAGAAGGAACTGTACAGTTCCTAACATTTAGACACTTAAAGACACTTGCATCTGAATGCGAACCAAAAAGAAACATTGGTTTCACCACAGTAAGTAAAAAGTAGTATTTGAAATATACAATTTAAATACATGATTTAAACTTGGAATGAATACAGGGCACCTGGGTGGCCCAGTCTGTTAAGTGCTGACTGTTGGTTTGGGCTCAGGGTTGTGAGATCAAGCCCCACTTCGGGCTCTGCCCTCAGCGTGGAGTCTGCTTCAGTTTCTCTCCTTCCTGTTCCTCTACCCCTTCTGCTTATGCACGCGCGCTCTCTCTCTCTCTCTCTCTCTAAATAAATCTTTAAAATAAATAAATAAACAAACTTGGGATGAATGCGTAACTCAACCAAAAAGGCAAAAAATATGTTATAAAATCAACTTTTAATTTCTGCTGGAGCCTTCACAAACCAAATAAAGCCTGCTATTATTACTATTATCATTATTTTAAGTGCAAAGTTTACCAAAGAATAATCACTACTTATGAAAAACAGGTTTTAAATGTACCAAACATGAAATTAAAGGCTATTTAAAATATCTAGTTTCAGGGCACCTGGGTGGTTAAGCATCTACCTTGGATTCAGGTCATGATCCTAGGGTCCTGGGACTGAGCCCCATAATGGGCACCCTGCTCAGTGAGAAGCCTGCTTCTCCCTCTCCCTGGACTTGCAGCTCCCCTTGCTTGTGCTCTCTTTCCATCTCTCTCTCTGTCAAATAAATAAAATCTTTAAAAAAATAAAATAAAAAATAAAATATCTAAAGTTTTTATGTCACAAAAAATATTAGTCCAATATTTTTAGTCCAAAAAATATTTCCACTGTTTTTCAATAAATTACCATGGAACTATTATAACTAGGGTCAAGGGTGAGGTTTTTGAATCTCCATAAAAAATTACTTTCTTTTTTAAGACATTATTTAATAGAAAGCATTTAAATAAAAACCATTAGTTTACTGCTCCCCAAAATAAATCCAACATTTTTAGGTGAAGAAAAAAACTGCACAATTAATAGACTGTAAAGTTAAATATCATTGCCAATAACCAAATGCTCTCTGCTGAACTTTAAGGGAACCTATTGTACATTAAATTTTTAAAAAGTGAACTCATCTACCTTCTCATCTCAGCACTTTCTCAACTTTCCCATTACAATCGACAATATAACTCGGCAGTCAAGTCTTCCAGACCGACAACATCAGAAGTTATTTTTAACTCCTGACTCCCTCCCAAATATTCCCCTTCGATCCAATCCGAAGTCCTGCCAGTTCGTCATTCACACTATCTCTCAAATGTGTTACTTTCATACCATTTTCACATTTTATTTTATTTGTATTTCCTCATGTTCAAAACATACCCTACTATTTCTCTGAAAGGGCTCTAATGTTTACTGTAATCCATTAACTCAGCTGTCCGTCCAAATCACTTTCAAATAAACATCTTGTTCACCAACCTACAGTAAATCCCAGTCTCTCTTGAATCACAACAAAACTCTTAAAAGCTCCTTCTTCTCTCCGTCAGCTATGGTTAACACATTCTCCAAACTCTCTCTCTTCTTATTTTCCAACTTAGGCCCCTTTAACTCAGATTTACCAACTTGCTTGGTAAGTACAAAAACTGTCTACCTGCCACACAAAAATCACCATCTCTGTGCCTCTATCCATTCCTTCCATCTAGAATCCTTTATGCTTCTCTATCAATTCAAACGACTGCCTCCTTTAACTAACCTGTCTTAAAACACATCTCTGCAGGAAGTCCTTCCTCTCCAAACCCAGAGGCCTCACTCCTGTATTCTTCATCCCTCTGAACAAAGCATTCTCTTTGTATTTATAATCTTGCAGTCATCATAATACTGTTCATATTTTGTCCCCTAACCTGACTCTACGACTAAATGATAAAGCTTTTCAGGCCAAGGACTTTAATTTCTTTATGTATCTTTATTTCGAACAGGGGTCCCTTAAAACAGTAGCACTGAAACAAATGTTTAATGATACCCTTTTCCTTCTAAAATGTCCTTAAAGTCAAAGTTGTCAAAAACACAAAATTTGCATTGAACTTCAATTTTTTAAATGTTATGATCTTTATGAGGATAGAAAATTAAACACTTTAACCTATGCACTTTACAAGAGTTACTCCAACCTCAGTCAACAAACCACATAACCAAGAATTAAGGAGTCATTTTCAAAAAAAAACTCTCGGAAACAAAATTAAAAGTCCAAAAGCTTAATATTATAAGCTATTCTATTTTACTCTCTGAAACTGATCTAATAAAATAATTACCTAAAATTGATTTCAAGTGGTTTTAAACTATATTACCAAGATGAAAAACATACAAACACTCCAGTACCACAAGAGGCTCTTAAGTAGCTATTATAAGATTTGCCTCATCATAGCTGAAAATTACCCCAGAATTTTAAAATATTCCTTTCAAATGACCCCATGAAGTGCTTAGAAAGCTTGCCTCTCCTCTGAAAAATGCATCATCAGCTGCCTTCTTCACATACCCAGCATTCTGCACTAGTCACAAAAATAAATAATGAATAAATAACTTTTAAAACTGATCTGCTATTCAGCCACTACCTTAGACTACCCTGTTTCAGGCAAGTCCAAATGCCAAAATAAATCGAAATTCTGAGCTCAATTAAAATGATAATTTTAGGTTGCTTAAGCATATAATCAACTTCACATCACAGTATGTATGTATTTTTTTAAAATCTCAGTTCTTCAGTTCTCTCCTTCCTAGGCAACAGTTTTTCTTTGCCCTCACTATGCCTTCTCCAGGAATAAGGAAACAATGTAGATATTTTTATCAAATTCTGGAAGTATGGTTTAAATAAACTGTCACTAAATACCTATCTACAAATAGAGATACTCTGGAACAGTAGATACTTAGTATACCAAACACAATTTAGCACAAATCTGGGACAAAAGTACAGTCTAGCAACAAGCCTGAACACAAGCTCAAATATCCCTATTATACTCAGGACTACAGCCTTCTACAAAGCCTGTGACAGAAAGGTCTAAATCCATAATGTAATAACTAAACCCATAGTTTTATCAAAATGTGGGAGGAAACCAATGCAAGAGTATTTTAAATAGTCCTAAGAAGGGACATTTGAACTCTAAATCATTTAACAAACGCTGAATGCAATGGCACCCCAAAACTGAACTTAATGATGAGTCAGTGACAATTAACATTCAACTTAGTATCTGGCAACATGACAATACAAACCTCAACCAAAACTTGAACTTAGTTCCAAGTTACCTTTTGATTAAACATAAATTATATAGTGGTAAATTGGTAATGTCAAAACGGGAAGGTTAAGAGATAGCATTAAAACATGTGTGCAATTAAAACAATGCCTGTAGCAATGCTACTGTGTCTCTACCAGCTCCCACAGACCCTTTCTAAAGGGAGAACTCAAGCCTCGCCTCCAAACGTGAATGCTAGGTACTAAGCAAGTTCATCTCTGGATTAAGACCAAATACTTTGTAGTCACACAAGCAAGAAACAAATGTTAGGAGACTGACATTTAGTCTTTCTAGCAAGTATACAAAACTATGACAACCCCTAAAACCTGAACTAAATAAAATAACCCTCATTCCAAAAGACACATACTCTGCAAATGTAGCTAACGATTTGAATCGTCCTCTTTATTCCAAAGGATGAGCAAGTAAATACTTTCATCACTATTTCAACATGGAAATACTCAAGCACTTGATAAAGCTACCAACAGCACAAAAAGTATAAGAGGCAACTTTCAAATCAAATCATCCAAGTAAAAAGCATATTCTCTCAATTCAAGGTTAATGAGACCGAGGGAGGTGGTATCGGAGTAGAGAGGGAGCTGCCTCATCCTTGACTGAAGACAGGTTTTTGCCCTTTTCCACTACCTCTCGATTATTATTAGCAGGAGGTCTAATATTTTAAGATCCCGGTTAGTAAAGGCTTTGTATTTTAAGGGTGAGGTGGAGAAGGGGTGTAAAATAAAATCAATACTCACTGCTAACTTTCATGCTGCCAAAAGCTGAAGGCTGCTGCACTGGCTTGCAGCTCTCCGCAAAGGAGGTGGTTCTGGGCCGCCCTGACATGATCACTCTTTTCCCGAATCACCCTCTTTTCCTTCCTTCCTTTTCTTCCTTTTGTTTTATGTTGGGGTGTTAGGTTAATGATAAATGCAGCATTAAGTTGTCCCACAAGAAGATTTAAAAAAAAAAAAAGACTTCGTCCTCTTGGCTTTTCACTTCTTTTTGTACAGCTATTAAAAAAAAAAAAAAAAACCGAGCGATGTATTTCTCCTTCAAGACAGATCAGTATGGATATTTAACATATAGATGATTTGGGGCTGGGAAAAAAATACAGTTCTTTCCCCTCCCTTTCCTTGGAAAGGAAAAAGGGAGGGAGGAGTCTTAAAAAATATGTATCACGTGAAACGGGGGCAAATACTTGATTGAAAATAAGTACTCTGAATATTATATTTTCCTCGGGGATTTTTTTTCCGAGTCAATGAAGAAGGGAAGCGGCGGAAGGATCACGAGTCTCACGCTTGAAAAGAAGGGGGGGATGGGAAAGAGGGAGGGAAAGGGAGGGGGTGGCTCGGAGATGCAACGGGAAACGCTGCGGCTCCGGCAGCGGCGGGATCCGGCGGGCAGACGGCGGGGGCCCGGCGAACTGGAAGGCGGCAGAGTCGCGAGTCAGTCAGAGGCGGGCGGTGGCGGCGGCTCCTCTTCTCATTGCGCCAGGAGCAGCTGCAGGCGGCGGCTGGATCCAGCGGCCATGGCGGCGGCTGTGGCGGAGGCAGCTCCCTTCAGACCCCAGGCAGCGGATCCTCGACTGCTCCCCATACGCCGGGGACATGGGAACCCGGCAACCGCTTCCGTCCCCTGGGGCCCCCTCCCCCGTCCGCGGCACCAGCGCGGCCGCCCTCCCGCCCCTCGCCTCTGCTCGGTGCCCGCTCAGGAAGTCTCCGCGCTTTGCCCCCAGCCCGGAGCCCTGTCAGCGGCTGCGGGGCCGGCTCCTCCTCGCTTCCTTCCTTCCTTCCTTTGTCACTCGGCCCGGGCGGCGGCGGCGGCGGCGGCGGGGTTGGCGACGGCGGCAACACAAGCCTGCATTCGCCCGGGTCGGGGGCTGCTCTGTGTGAGGAGCGTCGTCTGCGCAGCCGCCTAGCTCTTCCCCACTCCCCCTCCCCCCTCCTACTCGTCCTCCGCCTCCTTCCTCCCGGACCCAGCCTTACACCGCCCAGCGCCCCGCCAGCCGCGTAACAGGCGTCTGGGAATCGCCGTCCGAGGTCCGCGCCCGCCTGCTTCGGCTACGGAGCCGAAGCCAGAGCAGAGCCAATCACGGACGTCGATTGTTTGCGACTCCTCCCGGAAAAAGCCGATCGACCTGAGAAACCAATTAGGAAGTGTCGCTAGAAATCCACGCCCCAAAAGCGGAAAATGCCGAAGATAGCCGAACGAGAAGAAGGTGGGTTCTCGTTCTGTGGCTGGCTAGAGGAGAAATTCGACAATGGCAGCAGTGGCCAATCACAGTGGCCGGCCCTCACGAAAAAGCTTGAAGAGTTAAGGACGGTGAAACCTGGAGTCACCGGTGAAACAGCACGGCTGGGCGCCGCGGCCGCCTTGTAATTGGCCGACAACTCCGCTGGGAGTGTACTTCCCTCGGTGATTGGTGAAGCGAGGGGGGCTTCCGAGGACAGTATGGCCAGTCAGAACGTCTCCTCCCTCGCCAAGGTGGGGAGAAGAAGAAAGAAAAGGGAGGGCGTCTATAAAGCGCTTTCTCATTGGCTTGAAGCCTTGGAACTGGAGTGGGGGCAAAAGGGAAAAGGAGGGAGGCCGAAACCCGTAGCGGCAGCCAATCAGCACTCACTGTCGTCCAATCGCAAGACCTAGATGCGGTGTGATTGGCCTTTCGCCCCCGGCGGCGGTCCCAAGAGTGGATGGAAGCTCTAGTGGGGTCGTGGCGGACGATATGTGATGGGTTTGTCTGCGGCTTCTCTCAGCCGTTGTGGAAACCGCAGATAGGGAGCGCGGGCACTCTGCGCAGCCGGTCCGAAACTGCTGCGGTCAGCGGCGCTGGGCTTGGAGCGCTCAAGCGAACAGAGAGTTCAGAGGGGCTCTCCCTACCCACCAAGAGTCTCTCGGCCCGGCGCGGCTCAAATTGAGGGCCGGAGCCTTCCCTCCGCCCGGGATAGAGCGTCCGAAGAACCAGCGTCTTCCCCGAAAGGGCCAGACGGGTCCAGGGCGCCTACCCGGCTGGGTGCGAATTCTCAGACGCTAAAGTAGGAACAAAGCTTCTAGTGAGGCAGCGCCTCTGGGCGCTCGCACCCTGCCCAGCAGCGGCGGCCATTGATAAAGTGAGGCGGACTGCGCCTAGTGTGCGCAGCCAGCCCGGGCCTTCTGGAAACGCCCCTGAGAAATGAGCTCATGCTGCATGCGCGCGCTCCTTGGGCGCGACTGCCCAGCGCAAAGCGAGCCCCAAAAACAGGTATGGGGAAATGCCGTCAGGCCGGATATCCTGAAGCCTCCGAGGAAACGGGTGTCAGAATAGCCCAAAGCTTTTGGTCCTTTGGAAGTAGGGCAGTCTATAAAAGTACTAGATAAGTAGGTTGCACACGTAGGCCTGTGTTCATTGTTCTACTGAGAAGCAATTCCCTAGGTTTGCCTGAGGACAGTAAGGTATGGCTACGCCAGGATAGCAGAAAAAGTAGAATGGACAGTTGCCGTCCTGACTGTAATCCCGTGGTGTCTATAATTTCCACCTGCAGAGTCATCCTTTTTATGAAGATACTATCTCCAGAAAGCACATGTAAAAATACTCATAGTTGATCAGATTACTTAGCTATTGCTTTGAAAAATTTGTGAGGGACTTGGAACAAAGTAAGCTTTGATCGGAGACAGGAAAAGTCTATCTAGACAGGGTTTGCAGATTCAAATATCTACGGGGGACGGGAGGATGCAGAAAAATAAAGCAAATGAATGAAACTGACCTGGTGTAAAACAATGGAGAATAATAAGAAATGTGGCAAATTAGTGTCCATGCTGTAACTGAAACGAGCAGCTATTAAGCACTAGCAGATTGTTGCTCACAAGAATGTGGGTCCAGTGTTCCGAGATACCTGTGTTTCTTCCCTCAAGAGAAACCCTAAGGCTGGATTTTTGTGTGAAATGTTTCAATTTTTAAGTATTGGCAACCAATATTCAGAACCCAGTAGGCCAAACTAAAAACATGCAGGAGTAGAACATGGCCAGCATGCAGTAAATTTGTAGTATCAAACCTGAGCATAGGCTTTATAGCCAGTAGTGGCTCTTGTTCTCAAGAACTCTGGTATCTGGATGTCACAGTAACGGATAAAGAATGTTAAAAGCAAACTCAGTGCATGGCAACTTTGTCAGGTGAATGTTGTCTCTCTCCATTATGGCATTATGAAAGACTTATGCCTCTAGTACCTGAAATGTGAAGCAAAACTTTAAATCCTGACTTCCTCTTTAGTCTCTACCCCTACTTCAGTTATACCAGCAGGAAAGTGAGTAACAAAATGTTTAGGAAACATTAGGAAAATGTTTAGGAAAATTGGAAACATGGCTGTTCTATATACAATAAAGTAGAAAAAAAGTCAAACTTAAGGTTATGATTAGCAGCTTCACTATTACTGCCTTCAAATATTTTGAACTGATGCTGTTTTTTAAAAATCTGACTCAAGAAATTTTTAAGGGAAAAAGGTATTTCGGTCTAGAAGTCGGGATTAAGGGAGAAGTTAATGAGAAAATACAGAACTGCTGAAGTTAGCATTCAGTGTTCCTCTGAACTTTCAAACTCTTGCTTTACCTTCCCACCTGTTGTCAACTACTGATCAGCTTAGAATAATTATAATAGTTGATATTTACTGAGTGTTTACAATGTGCCAGGCACTGTTCTTAAATGCTTCACACACATATCTCAAATTTATAATACTATGATGTAAGTACCTCCACTTTACAGATGCGGAAATGTAGGACCAGAAATGTTTACTAAGTCCACATAGCTAAAGTAACAGAGCCAGGATTCACGTCTATTCCTAGCCTCTATTCCATATTTCTCTGAAACTTGGTCCTCACCTCTCCTGGTCTATCTTGCTTTATCTTAAAGTCTAAGCCTTTGGTCTTGAACTGTGTGTGACTTGTGAATGTATCTCTAGTTTGGTTTCCTCCAGTGCTTATCAAATGTTCCCTTGCAGAAATCAGTGATTTCATGCCACACCAACAGTAAACCAAAGGATTAGAAAAAGATAAATGTAGGAAAAATGGGTGTGCAGAACAGGTAGTATAATAGAAAAGAACAGGTTGGTGAATGTGTTCACAAGATAATAATTATGAATTAAAATAGACAATGAACTAACTTCTATAGTAATAACAAATTTGTATAGGATTTGTAGTTGGAAAGTACTATCATGTTTGTGAAGTTTAGGAAGTACTAGTATGAAACTATTATTCTGTTTTTAAAATGAGGAAACTATACAGTACAGTAAGTGACTTGCTTAAAATCACTTGGCTGCATTTTTTTTTAAAGATTTATTTATTTATTAGAGAGAGTGCCTGCATGAGCAGGAGGAGGGGCAAAGGGAGAAGGAGAAAGCATCTCAAGCAGGCTTCCTGCTGAGTGTGGAGCCCAACTTGGTGCTGGATCTCAGGACCCTGAGATCATGACCTGAGCCAAAAATCAAGAATCAGATGCATAGAGGCACCTGGGTGGCCCAGTTGGTTAAGTGTCCACCTTTGGATCAAGTCATGATTCTGGAGTCCCAGGATTGAGCCCCATGTTGGGCTACCTGCTCAGCAAGGAGTGTGCTTCTTTCTCTTCCTCTGCCCCTCCCCACTTGTTCTCTTTCTCTCTCACTCACTCTCTCAAATAATTTTTTTTAATCTTAAATAAAATAAAAAATAAAATTCAAAAAAAGGGAGAGAGACAATCAGACACTAAACCAACTGAGCCACCCAGGCACTCCCACTTAGCCACATTTTTCATTGAAACTAGGAGAAAATATAGGTAGCGTTAAGAATGAAGATAGCAAATAGAATATGAGAGGCAGTTTAATTAAATGAACCCAGAGTCAACCATTCCAAATAGAAGTCACAAGGAAACTCTTCTTTTTAGGACCTCATTTATTTAGCCAACATTTTGGGGCTCTTCAAAATTTAGTAAGATATGGTCTCTTTGTTCCAGATACTTGCAGTCAAATACTGTGAGATAAACAAGAGTTGTTTAGTAATGAACTCTAGGAAAGCCCTCCAATGTCAAGGTCAAAGATTAAGAAAAGGGGAAAATAAACTCACATTATTGAGTACCTATGTCATTTCTCTCAAAACCCTGAGATAGTTGTTATTAGCCCTTCTTTTAATACATGGAAGGAAAAGTAAGTACACACTCAAGTCACATGATCAGTAAAAGGCAGAGCTGGAAGGGCACCTGGGTGGCTCAGCTGGTTGAACATCCAATTCTTGGTTTTAGCTTAGGTCATGATCTCATGGGTCGTGGGCACCATGGAATCTGCTTGAGGATTCTCTTTGCCCCTCCTCCCACTTGCATTTGTGCCCTTACTCTCACTTTCTCTCTCGAAATAAATCTTTTTAAAAAATGACAGAGCTGGGATGGGATTTACACCTGAGTGTCTTTCTGCTAGATTAGTCTGCCTTCCATCAAAAAGTTACATTGTTTATCTCATTCACATAAAATTGTCTGTGCAAGCACACACAGATGTCTGGGAATAATTAACTTTGATGGCATTTTGGATGATCTTTATTGTCTCCATGCTTTCCAGTAATGTCTTTATTTTCCACTTTTACATAAAAAAACAAAACACTTAAGAAAACACAAAGGGGGGGGGCGCCTGGGTGGCTCAGTGGGTTAAAGCCTCTGCCTTAGGCTCAGGTCATGATCCCAGGGTCCTGGGATCGAACCCCACATCGGGCTCTCTACTCCGCGGGGAGCCTGCTTCCTCCTCTCTCTCTGCCTGCCTCTCTGCCTAGTTGTGATTTCTCTCTGTCAAATTAATAAAATATTTTAAACACACACACACACACACACACACACACACACAAAAGGGGTGCCTAGGTGGGTTAAGCCTCTGCCTTCAGCTCAGGTCATGATCTCAGGATCCTGGGATGGAGTCCTGCATCAGGCTCTCTGCTCAGAGCAGGGAGCCTGCTTCCTCCTCCCTCTCTCTCTCTGCCTGCCTCTCTGCCTACTTGTGATCTCTGTCAAATAAATAAAATCTTTTTAAAAAATAAAATAAAAGCTTTTAAAAAAAAGAAAACACAAAGGTAAGACTGTAGAAGAATGAAAGAAAAAAGTGAAATCGCTCAATTTGATTAGGAACTAATAAACTGAAACTTACACAGGCACCATTAGTCAATAATTTTGATAAATGTTCTATAGGAAAATAATCTAATAGGAAAGGTAAGTATTTTTTGGATGTTGAGTTTTATAAGTTCTTTACAGATTTTTGTGTGCTAACCCTTTCTCAGGTAGTAATTGCAAATAGCTTCTCCCATTCTGTAGGCTCTTAATTTTGTTGATTGTTTTTGCTGTGCAAAAGCCTTTTATTTTGATGAAGTCCAAATAGTTTGTTTTTGCTTTCGTTTCCCCTGCCTCAAGAAACATGTCTAGTAGGGAGATGCTGTAGCTGACATCAAAGAAGTTACTGCCTGTATTCTCTTCTAGGATTGTTAGGGTTTCAGGTCTCACATTTAGGTCTTTAATTTTCTAATTTATTTTTGCGTTTGATGTAATAAAGTCCAGTTTCATTCTTCTGCATGTTACTCTCCAGTTTTCCAAACACCATTTGTTGAAGAGACTGTCTTTTTCCCATTGGATATTCTTTCCTGCTTTGTCAGGATTAATTGATTAACCATATAGTTGTGGTTCATTTCTGGGTTTTCTGTTCTGTTGATCTATGTGTCTGTTTTTGTGCCAGTACCATACTGTTTTGATCACTACAACTTTGTAATGTAACTTAAAATCTGAAATTGTGATGTTCCCAGCTTTGTTTTTCTTTTTCAAGTTTTCTTTGGCTATTTGGGATCTTTTGTGGTCCCGACAAATGTTAGGATTATTTGTTCTGGCTCTGAAAAATGCTGGTGGTATTTTGGTAGGGATTGCATTAAATGTGAAGATTGCTTTGGGTAGTATAGACATTTCAACAATATTTGTTCTTCTGATCCTTGAGCATGAGATGTCTTTCCTTTGTGTCATCTTCAGTTTCTTTCTTCAGGGTTTTATAGTTTTCAGAGTACAGAGTACAGGTCTTTCTCTTCGGTTAGGTTTACTCCTAGGTATCTTTTTGGTTTTGGTGCAGTTGTAAATGGGATTGATTTCTTAATTCCTCTTTC
This sequence comes from Meles meles, assembly GCF_922984935.1. Classification (NCBI taxonomy): domain Eukaryota; kingdom Metazoa; phylum Chordata; class Mammalia; order Carnivora; family Mustelidae; genus Meles; species Meles meles. Next base: position 96,417,254 of record NC_060069.1, on the reverse strand, counting down.
TGCTGTTTCGTTATTAGTGTATCGGAATGCAATGTAATTATCAGTGTATAGAAATCCAACAGATTTCTGTATATTGATATTGTATCCTGTGACTTTACTGAATTTATTTATCAGTTCTAGCAGGTTTTTCTTGGTGGAATCTTTTCGTTTTTCTATGTTAGTATCATGTCATTTGCAAATAGTGAAAGTTTTAGTTCTTCCTTGCCTATGTGGATGCCTTTTATTTCTTTTCGTTGTCTGATTGCTGTGGCTTGGACTTCCAATGCTGTGTTAAACAATAGTGTTAAATAACAGTGGTGAGAGTGGTGAGAGTGGACATCCATGCTTATTCCTGATCATAGAGGAAAAGCTCTCATTTGTTCCCCATTTAGTATGATATTAGCTGTGGGTTTCTCATATATGGCGTTTATTGTGTTAAGGTATGTTCCCACTAAACCTACTTTATTGAGAGTTTTTATCGTGAATGAATGTTGTGCTTTGCCAGATCATTTTTCTGCATCTATTAAAATGATCATATGGTTCTCCTTTCCTTTATTAATGTGGTGTGTCATATTGATTGATTTGTGAATATTGAATCACACTTGCAACCCAGGAATAAATCCCACTTACTCATGATGAGTGATTTTTTAAAAATGTATTGTTGACTTTGGTTTGCTAGTATTTTCTTGAGAATTCTTGCCTCCATGTTCATCAGAGATCTGGCTTGGAGTTTTTTAGGGGAGTCTTTATCTGGTTTGGGTATGAGGGTAATGCTGGTCTCTTAAAATGAATTTGGAACTTTTCCTTCCTTTTCTATTTTTTGGAACAATTTCAGAAAAATAGGTATTAACTCTTTTTTAAATGGTAGAATTCACCTGTGTAGCCATCTGGTCCTGGAGTTTTTTGATTACTGATTCAATTCTTTGCTTGTTATCAGCCTGTTTAAGTTTTCTGTTTCTTCCTATTTCAGTTTTGGTAGTTTATATGTTTCTAGGAAATTATCCATTTCTTCTAGGTTGTCCACTTTGTCAGCATGTAGTTTTTTGTGATATTCTCTCATAATTATTTGTATTTCTGTGGTATTGGTTGTGATTTCTCCTTTCTTGTTTGTGATTTTATTTATTTGGGCCCTTTCTCTTTTCTTTTTGACAATTCTGACTAGAGGTTTCTCAATTTTATTATTTTTTTCAGAGAACCAGCTCCTGGTTTCATTGATCTGTTCTCTTGGTTTTTTTGTTTGTTTGTTTGTTTGTTTTTATTTTCTGTATCATTTATTTCTGCCGTAATCCTTATTATTTCCTTCCTTCTGCTGGCGTTAGGCTTCATTTGTTGTTCTCTTTCTAGCTCCTGTAGGTGTAAAGCTGGGTTGTTTATTTGAGATTTTTCTTGCTTCTTGAGACAGGCCTGTATTGCTGTACATTTCCCTCTTAGGATCGCTTTTGGTGTATCCCGAAGGTCTCGGACTGTTGTGTTTTTATTTTCACTTGTTTCCATGTATTTTTTAATAATTTCTTCTTTGATTTCCTGATTGACTCTTTCATTGTTTAGTAGCATGGTGTTCAACCTCCATGTATTTTTGGTCTTTCCAGATTTTTTCTTGTGGTTGACTTCTAGTTTTATAGTGCTATAGTCAGAAAAGGTGCATGGTATGACTATGGTATGGTATTTGTTGAGGCCTGTTTTCTGATGTGATATTCTGGAGAATGTTCCATGTGTACTTGCAAAGAATGTGTATTCTGCTGTTTTAAGGATGGAATGTTCTGAATATATCTGTTAAGTCCATCTGGTCCAGTGTGTCATTCAAAGCCATTGTTTCATTGTTTATTTTCTGTTTACATGATCCGTCCATTGGTGTAAGTGGGATTTTAAAGTCCCCCAATTAGTTCCTTTATGTTTCTTATTGATTGTTTTATATATTTGGGTGCTCTCATGTTGGGTGCATAAATATTTACAATTGGTTTGTCCCCTTTATGATTATATAGTTCCCTTCTTTGTCTCTTGTTACAGTCTTTGTTTTGGTTATATATTTATTTATTGAGAGCGAGTTGGAGTGGGGGAAGGGCTAGAGGGAGAGGGAGAGAGGGAAGTCTCAAGCAGGTTCCATGCCCAGGGTGGAGCCTGGCACAGGGCTCAGTCTCACAACACTGAGATCATGACCTGAGCCGAAATCAAGAGTTGGGTGCTTACCTGACTGAGCTATGCAGCACTCCACAGTCCGTTTTAAAGCCTAGTTTGTCCAATATAAGTATTGCTACTCCCTTTCTTTAGATATCCATTTGCCTGATAAATGTTTCTCCACCTCCTCACTTTCAATCTGCAGGTGTCCTTAGGTCTAAAATGAGTCTCTTGTAGGCAGCATATAGATGGGTCTTGTTTTATTTTGTTTTAATAAATTCTGACACCCTGTGTCTTTTTTTTTTTCCCAAAGATTTGTCAGAGGAGAAAGATCAAGTGTGCACACACAAGTAGGGAGCACAACAGGCAAAGGGAGAAGTAGACTCTCCATTGAGCAAGGAGCCCAATGCAGGATTTGATCTCAGGCATTAACCGACTGAGCCACCCAGACATCCCCACCCTATGTCTTTTGATTGGCATGTTTAATCCATTTACATTCAAAGTAATTATTGATCGGCATGTATTTATTGCCATTTTATTACTTGTTTTGTTTTTTCTGGAGATTTTCTGATCTTTTCTTGTCTTCATTACTTTTGGTCTCTCCTTTCCACTCAAAGAGTCCCATTTAATGAAAATTGTACCTTTTACCAACAGTAACAGTTAACTCATCTGAGGACTGTGGTAGTTGTTTGAGGCACATAAGCCCTTATATAGTAGATGAAATTTTTCTCTGTTTTGCTGATGAGAAAACTGAGGAACAGGAGAAGTAACTTGCTCAAGTTTACATAGCTAGAAAGTAGTTTTCAAACCTATAACTTAATTCTTGTACCTTTGCCCTGGGAATTTCTCCTTAGAAAATCATCCAAAAGAAACAATCCATAAGAAGTTTCACAAAAATCCATTTAGTGATCCTTTATTCAACTCCTGATCTCTTTTAGGGCACTGTGTCAGGCCTAAGAATACAGAAATATTAAGATAAAGCCATTCAGAGAGGGCTACTGTCTTGTTCTAGTCTTAGAGGAGCTTTTGTGGAGTGGAGACATGTAAAGAGACAACATCGTAATGCCATTTGGGCAGCTATGGACTAGCGGGGGGTGGAGTGGGGGGGGGGGGGGAGATGACCCAGGGATCATTTTCTAAGTTGTGTTTAAACTACTGGTCTCCAAAATTGAGTGTATGCACCCAAAGGTTGTACAGAATAACCTTTTGTAGTTATTTTTATCTTTAAAAAGTAAGAAATTACCTTTCTAATGATTAATTAACTGGTAGATACTGGCATCCTTCTCAGAACCTGTGTCAGAGGAAGAGGTGTCATATGGTTCACATTACAGCTATCCTAAAAGAAGCGGAGGGATCCACAGTCTTGAAGGAGTTGTGAATACAAGGCATCCTCCTGATTTTAAGTCTTCAGCAATATATGGCACTTTATTTGTGCTTAATTAGGTGGATTTTCAGTCATATTTGGCTTTTAATAAAATCAAGCCTCACAGGTGGAAATGACTCCTACAAATATAGATGACATATTTTACTAACAGTGCAAGAATAAGTGAACAAACAAAAAAGCAAAGATGACCTTCCCCTGCTCTTGGTAGAAACTCTTCATCATTTTACATCATTAGGTAAAAACAGTATGAGCTAAGCAAATTTGACAAGAAATGGGCCTGAACATTCTGAAATTCTTGGAAAGAATTTTGGAAATACGAAGTTACCATCCTCTATAGGTAAAGACAAAGCTTACCCTAAATTCAAGTATGATTAAGATGTAGCCAGTGCTGGTGTGATGTCTTTACAATTACCAAAATGTTTAAAGACTTTGCATCTGGGACAGTGTTACTAGTTTTGAGGGGGGTGAGGGGTGAGAACAAAACTATTTGAGGGCTTAATTAAAAATCAATATTTAAATATTATTTCTTGTACTATATCCTTTTTTATTCCTATATGTCTTATATGTGCATATTACATTAGGTCAAGAGTGTCTGTTTTATAAATATGCAGATTATATTGGAACTAATATTAATACATTCTTTACTTGTAGGGTATAAGATCAAAAATATTTGTAGACAACTATTTTAAAGAAAGGTCAGTTTTCCAGATGGATAAAGGGAAGAACGTACAGGCAAAGAGAAGAGGTTATGCAATGCCAGAAATGTAATGTATGTAAAGAGATATTGAGAGAATTGGAGGTAGTTTGAAATAATGCATATAAGATTAGCATATAGGATACAAACCTAGAGAAAATAAAGAGTATCAGATAGAGGTGTAGTGAGGTAAATTATATTAAGTCCATATATTATGCTGTCAATAACAATGTAAAGACTAATAGCAGCTCAGAAACAATACTAATTGAAAAATATAGCACTGCAGGTTGTATGTTACCAGATTTCCAATTCTGCTACATATACATACAACTGGATCAAGATTGAAAAGGAAGATAGAAATTGGAATAATTTTGTTAATATATTAGCCTATTTAATTATAGATGAAAATATTAACTTTAAATGTTTCATTTAATATTTTTACAATAAGTGCATTTGGTTTTAAAGGAAATTCATTCCCAAATTAATTCATTTCTTCACTGTGATTCACATATTCCTCAGAAAGCCTCTGATTGCATGGGATTCTTTTAAACAATTCTTTTTTTTTTTTTTTTTTTTTTTTTTTTAAGATTTTATTTATTTATTTGACAGACAGAGATCACAAGTAGGCAGAGAGGCAGGCAGAGAGAGAGGGGGGGGGAAGCAGGCTCCAAATTTCTCAGCCAAGCTATCCAACATTTTGGATAACATTTTTATTGATAATCTTTTGTAATGTGAGTTAAGTTAATAAAACTCATTAATATCTACCAAGTACATATTGATGCAAGACATCACATCTTTTACAAAGACACCTGATATAAAGAGGTACATGAGGGGCACCTGGGTGGCTCAGTGGGTTAAGCCTCTGCCTTCGGTTCCGGTCATGGTCTCGGGGTCCTGGGCTCGAGCCCCGCGTCAGGCTCTCTGCTCAGTGGGGAGCCTGCTTCCCCCTCTCTCTCTGCCTGCCTCTCTGTCTACTTGTGATCTCTTTGTCAAATAAATAAAATCTTAAAAAAAAAAAAAGAGGTACATGAGCCACATGAGTAGCTCTGTGCCCTTGGGGAGCTTATCTCCTAGGAAAACAAACTCATGGAAAGTTAAATATTCATTTAAAATCACATTTTGAATCCATAAAAAATTTATGAGGCAGAACATAATTTGTTCAAACTGCTCGTGCTGTCCTGTTTATAATAGGTGAGTGAAAAACACTTCAATCTAAAGTGGATCTTAAAGGATGAGTACTAGGATTTGAAGATGAAGAAAAGAGAAAGGAATTAAATTATTTTCCACCACTTCATTTCCAACCCCCTAAACAAATCCCCTTCTAGTAAACTCTTGAGGTAGGTGGAGCTATCAGAGCAACTAGGGGCAATGGGAGTTTGTTCTTCTGACAGAAAAACCAGTTTGGCTAGAACAGAAAGTTGATAGAGAAGAATGGAAGATAAGGTTTAAAAGGTAGTCTGAGGCCAGATTTGACAGAGCTTTGAATGCTACACCAAGATATCTGGACTCTGTTTTGTAGACAATGGAGAATTGTGGGAGATATTTTAGCAGATATAAGACATTGTCACTGTAGGAAAGCCTCTGAGGGAACATACTTGTGTGGTTGCTGAAATGTGCCCAGAGTCAAAAGACAGCATACTTGGATATGCTTGTTCCAACCAATGAGGTGTGCCCAAATGGGAAAGTAATGGGTGACTACCCAAAAAGAAGGACCGTGTTTGAAATATTGCCACTGTGAAGTAGACTCTGGTTGTATTAAAAGTTTCATATCAAGCCTTTGACAGATCATATATTAATACTCTAATCTTACCATCCAAAGGAGTGTAATATCCAAGATAAAAGGAAAACAAAGCCATGACGAATCCTTTCAGTTTTTTTATGCTTATAACATATGCCCTCCTAAAAAGGCAGTTTATAGACCACTGTTTTAAACAAAGATCAGTTTTCCAGATGGGTAAAAGGAAGAACATACAGGCAAAAAGAAGAGGTTAAAACCAGAAATGTATGTAGTGAGGTATTGAGAGCTGGAAGAAGTTTGAAATTATGCATATAAGATTAGCATATAAGATATAGACCTAGAGGAACTAAGGTAAAACAGTATCAAATAACAGAGGTGTAGTTAGGTAAATTATATTAAGTCCATATTATGCAGCCAGTCAAAACTGTTTTTTTTTTCTTTTTGAGGAATCAACAAGTCTGAGACAGTTGAGCACATCTTCCTATCAGTATTTGACTTTCTCTAACCATTTTCTGAGAATTTAAATATACAGTTTTCCCATTTAGTCTTCTTATCAAAAGTTGTCCAAATGATCCTGATTTTTAATCATTAAAGTCTTTGGCTATGATTCTATAAATTTTATAAATGTTGCTGGTCTGTGTTGGAAAACACATGAAAAGACCCAATATTGAATATCCTGATTCCACTAGGAAGTGCTTAATGTGTGTCTGCTGTGTGCCCAGGACTATGCCAGATAATGGTGGGAAACACATTTGCTTGCAGATGAGAAACAATTTGCTTGCAAATTGAGATAACTGCTGTATATATTTTAAAACCTAACTATGGTCTGTTTATCTTCACTTTTAAAATATTTTCAAGGTCAAAAGTGTATGGGCCCTTTTAGAATTAAAAATAAATGTCTTGAATCTCCCTGATGGCTAAAGATGATGAACATTTTTTCATGTGTCTGTTAGCCATTTGTATGTCTTCTTTGGAGAAGTGTCTGTTCGTGTCTTCTGTCCATTGATATACCGCCTTACACCAGTTAGAATGGCCAAAATCAAGAAGACAGTAAACAACAAGTGTTGGAGAGGATGTGGAGAAAGGGGAACCCTCTTGCAATGTTAGTGGGAATACAAATTGGTGTAACCACTTAGGAAAACAGTGTGGAGATTCCTTAAGAAATTAAAAATAGAGCTTCCCTATGACCCTGCAATTGCACTACTGGGAATTTATCCCAAAGATACAGATGTAGTGAAAAGAAGGGCCACCTCTACCCCAGTGTTCATAGCAGCAATGGCCACAGTCACCAAATTGTGGAAAAAGCCAAGATGCCCTTCAACAGACTAATGGATAAAGATATGGTCCATATATACAATGGAGTATTATGCCTCTATCAGAAAGGATGAATGCCCAATTTTTGTATCAACATGGACGGGACTGGAAGAGATTATGCTGAGTGAAATAAGTCAAGCAGAGAGAGTCAGTTGTATAGTTTCACTTACTTGTGGAGCATAAGGAGTAACATGGAGGACATTGGGAAATGGAGAGGAGAAGTGAGTTGGGGGAAATGAGGGGGAGACGAACCATGAGAGACTGTGGACTCTGAGAAACAAACAGGTTTTTGGAGGGGAGGGCAGTGGGGGGGTTGGGTGAGCCTGGTGGTGGGTATTAAGAGGGCACCTGTTGCATGGAGCACTGGGTGTGGTGCACAATGAATCTTGGAACACTGAAAATCAATCCATCAATCTCTTACAGGGCCAAGTCAGCTGGAACTTTTTTTTTTTTTTAATGGGCGATTATTTCTTTTTTATTTTAATTTCAGCGTAACAGAATTCATTTTTTATGCACCACACCCAGTGCTCCATGCCATACGTGCCCTCCATAATAACCACCACCTGACTCCCCCAATCTCCCACCCCCACACCCCTTATTGTTTTTCAGAGTCCATAATCTCTCATGGTTCATCTCCCCTTCCAATTTCCCTCATCTCCCTTCTCCTCTCCATCTCCCTATGTCCTCCTCGTTATTTGTTATGCTCCACAAATAAGTGAAACCATATGATAATTGGCTCTCTCTGCTTGACTTATTTCACTCAGCATAATCTCTTCCAGTCCCGTCCATGTTGATACAAAAATTGGGTATTCATCCTTTCTGATGGAGGCATAATACTCCATAGTGTATATGGACCACATCTTCCTTATCCATTCGTCCGTTGAAGGGCATCTTGGTTCTTTCCACAGCTTGGCGACCGTGGCCATTGCTGCTATAAACATTGGGGTACAGATGGCCCTTCTTTTCACTACATCTGTATCTTTGGGGTAAATACCCAGTAGTGCAAATGCAGGGTCATAGGGAAGCTCTATTTTTAATTTCTTAAGGAATCTCCACACTGTTCTCCAAAGTGGCTGCACCAACTTGCATTCCCACCAACAGCACAGGAGGGTTCCCCTTTCTCCACATCCTCTCCAACACTTGTTGTTTACTGTCTTCTTGATTTTGGCCATTCTAATTGGTGTAAGGTGGTATCTCAATGTGGTTTTAATTTGAATTTCCCTGATGGCTAGTGATGATGAACATTTTTTCATGTGTCTGATAGCCATTTGTATGTCTTTATTGGAGAAGTGTCTGTTCATGTCTTCTGCCCATTTTTTGACATGATTATCTGTTTTGTGTGTGTTGAGTTTGAGAAGTTCTTTATAGATCCTGGATATCAGCCTTTTATCTGTATTGTCATTTGCAAATATCTTCTCCCATTCCATGGATTGCCTTTTTGTTTTGTTGACTGTTTCCTTTGCTGTGCAGAAGCTTTTGATCTTGATGAAGTCCCAAAAGTTCATTTTCGCTTTTGTTTCCTTTGCCTTTGGAGACATATCTTGAAAGAAGTTGCTGTGGCTGATATCGAAGAGGTTACTGCCTATGTTCTCCTCTAGGATTCTGATGGATTCCTGACTCACGTTGAGGTCTTTTATCCATTTCGAGTTTATCTTTGTGTACAGTGTAAGAGAATGGTCGAGTTTCATTCTTTTACATATTCAGCTGGAACTCTTAAGTAAGTAAACTATTCTGTGGAGGTTAAGCTTTTAATCTGGCATGAGAGGAGTTAAAGTGAAGTATTTCTCAGAACCACAGAGGCCATCAAGTAAAAATTGACAGGAATCACCCAAAGAGGATATCCATATTGTTTGCCTTTATATCTAACTTTCTTCCCATGTAAATGAAACTACATGGAGATGTAAGGCATTTCTCTTGATCTCAGTTGATATTGTACACATAGTAGGAACTCAAAAAAAAAATGTTGGCAGAATGAGCTATATGATTGCATTTGAAAATTGAAACTTAATATAATTATTAATATTACAATTTTATAAAATATTTACATATGGACAAGGAAAGAGGAAAGGTCTAAAAATAAAAAGTTTGATTCATTTGTTGGTTTTATCACCATAATATAATTTGAGTATCATTTTGTGATTAAATGCATTCAAATATAACAGAGAAGTGCAGTAGGACAAAGCTTTGTGCACCACTGAGATTCAGACATGTCATTGCATATCTAGCAAATTGGTGGGTTTAGGGAGCCACGAGGTGATTTGCACAAGGGTTTTGGCAGAAAGACTGTCAAGAAGTGTGGGTACCACTGACAAGAGAGTTTGGCTAGGCTACTTTTTGGTCATTTGCACTGCTAGCGTGCACTAGGCTAGTGTCCCAACTAGTCAGTGCCATGTCATGCTATCTCTTGGATGTCACTCTTGGATTGGGGGAACAGTGTCTTATCTATCTGGAAGATTCATTCTCTAATGAATTCAGCTTCACAGACTCCTCTCGGAAAGCACCATAAGCAGAAATAGGAGTGCATTAAAGTCTTTATTACATCACAAAATACAATCCACAAGTGAGTAATTAGGGGTTGTTTCCATTTCCACTTCTGCAGGAAATATAGCATAATTTTGCAGTACTGAAGTCTCCAGAAAACACAGAAGCATTTTAAGTCATTGAGGACTATAATGAAGATAATGAACATGTCCAGTAGAAGGTGGTGGTGACATGGTTTAATGGGGATTAGTACCAGAAGTGTTCAAAGACAACAGAAATTTTAAAGGTGGCCACAGATAAGTCTTGTATTTGAACCCATATAAAACACTGTCTCAGGGCTCTTAGAAATTATGGGCAGGGGTGCCTGGGTGGCTCAGTGGGTTAAGCCTCTGCCTTCGACTCAGATCATGGTCTCAGGGTCCTAGGCTTGAGCCCAGCATTGGGTTCTCTGCTCAGTGGGGAGCCTGCTTCCCCCCTCTCTCTGCTTACTTGTGCTCTCTCTCTCTGTCAAAAAAAAAAAAAGAAAGAAAGAAAGAAATTATGGGCAGAGGATTTTAAAGAAGCTGAAGGTCTTATATCAACAGGTGAAGGCAGGAGCCAGTGAAACATGGATTATAAAACCATTAGTAAAAAGTTCATAATTATAGGTTTTAGTTCATAAAAAATATGCGATGTGAGAAGTGAATCTGCTATTCCTTCACTCAATGGTCCCCATTCCTATATGCTTATTATTTGTGTGAGCATTTCAGGGAATTGAGGGTACTGATAGTTCTTAAAAAATACAGGGCATTTTTTTAATAACATGACCTGTAAATGGCAATTAAATACAATTCTTCATTTGGTGTTCAACCAAAGAAATAGTGATATCTTCCAATCCTGGGAGAAAAATAGCTGGGCTGAATTTATTGACAATTAAGGTCTTTTAAAGGGTAATTTTGGGTGTATGTGATTTGCACCTAAAATACTGTTCTTAGAACCCAAACCTTGCCAAAGAGGCAACTCCAGGGTTTCACCTTTCATGTAGTGCTTAATAGTTTATAGAGAACATTATAGTATTGGATGTGTAACAAAACCTATAAGGTAGATAAGACAGCTAATTCCATTCTTGTTTTACAGAATTTAAAAATGGAGCAAAAAGAACTGCAGTTAGCTCTTCTGGCTCAACTTTACCACATTAATCAATAATTGCTCATTAAACAGCCATAGATATATGACATCCAGTGTGTTCTCAGAATAATATTTTTTAAAAGATATGAAGGTAAAAAAAAAGATACGAAGTTATGTTCTGAACAAGCAAGAGGGGTCTTATGAAATGAGGGTAGTTTATAAGGCGACATCCTTTCTTTAAAAAAATTTTCATGGGCCTTCTTTTTCTCTTCGGCCTATTATTTTATGTGTTGTAATGACTGGTGTTTAATAGTTGCATAAAAATAAATAGATGCCTTGGAAACCAATAACACTCAGAGTATAGAACAATGTTTATGGCATCTGATATATGAATTGGAGATTTTTTTTAAAGGAAAGATGTATATACAGGGTCCCAACAGATTTCAAATATGGTTACAAATGAAATTTAATTAGTGAATAAACACTGTGCAAAGTATTGTTCTTAATGAAAGTGAATCAAAAAAGAATACAAGACATGATCAGTACCCTTAATTTTTAATCTCTCTAGAAAGGTATAAGATATAGACTAGGTGTATTGAAGGTCCTCAACAGATATTTGTTTATAATAAATGATCGGATGAATGACTATAAGAGATTATTATTGGTCCAAGGTAGCATATGATATATATCAAGAAAATGAAGAACTGTGTGGATATGTCTGTATAAAACAAAAGACTGCAAAATGGTATATTTATCTTTAAGAAAGTCATTAGAGCCCTCTATATGTGGAGTCGTAATTGTGAAGGTGAGGTCAGGTTGCAAAGCAGTTTTGAATAGATAAAAAAATAAGTAAAGGAAATCAGGGATTAGAGGTAGATAAGAGTACACTATGAATATATGGGCATACTAATGTTTATCTCTGAGGCAAAACTGTCCTGACTTCAATGGTATCTTGGAGGAGCAACTTGAACATGATGATCACTCAGGAAGCTAAAAGCTGGCACAGAGACAAGTAGTATTCCTCTATCTAAGTTAAGATCCACATTACTTGCTAATACAATGGAAAATTGAGCAGTAGTTTGGAATTTCCCTGGTGAAGAAAGTACAAATTAAACTGAGATAACTCACACTGAGATTTTATACATTTGCAGGGACAGCGGTAATGTATAGGATTTTGGCAAAGATACACGAAAATTTATCTCCAAAGTGAATAAGTCAAAACTTGCAAATTTTAGAGACTGGCTGAAACCTCATCAAGCAATCTAATAGATCTTTTTTTTTTTTCCTTTGGAAAGTGATCCAGAACCCAGTTAATTTGGGGACAAATCTCAGTGCTCTTGCCAGGCAGCCATTTAGAAGACTGGTCCCTTGCATTGAACTTTACTGTTGAGGCTATAATCTAATGGCATCCAAATGACAACTTATGAAAGAGGACTCAACATGCTCCCAAAAGAAAACAACTTGTTCTCTGCCAAAATTAATATTACCTTGCTTTAGGAAGAGAATGCATACCATGCTGGCAGCCAAATGATGATCTGCCAAAAATATCACTCTGTTGTGAATGGCAAAGAAGTCTCACATAGCCCAAAAGGGCAAGAGTATTAGAGATGGCCTTCCAGACAGTTGATGAGGAACCTGCTGAAGGCTGCACTGAAGGCAATAGTAGTAACTAAGCATTGTACCAACTTAGTGACCTGGCAAATTAGAAACCACCTTGGTGAAAGAAAACCCACGGGTGGGGTTTTTAACCCCTAAGTTTTTGGTTTTTTTTTTTAAGTTTTTTTATTGTTTATTTGACAGCTCACAGGTAGGCAGAGAGGCAGGCAGAGAGAGAGGAGGAGGCAGGCTCCCCGTTGAGCAGAGAGCCCGATGTGGGGCTTGATCCCAGGACCCCGGGATCATGACCTGAGCCGAAGGCAGAGGCTTTAGCCACTGAGCCACCCAGGCGCCCCTAAGCCCTAAGTTTTTAAGGCCTAAGGATAGGTATAGCAAAAATGAGTACCTGTGAACAATTTATTCCATTTCTATGCCCATGGCACATGGATAATAGAGATTGAGTTCAATCTTGGGGTCCTTCTCAACTAACACAACACTGTAAGTAGACACACTTATCAGTAGAAATTGCCAGGTCATTTAAAACCTATTTCCTTGCCTGCGGATTGCTCCCATGTGACAGTTGCCTACTCCAGCTTCAGATGAGAAGATAATGGCCCTGAAAAGCACTTGGCTGTGGAAGGGGCCCTCACCTCCCAAGAGGTTGGGAAGCATAACCAAGTCAATACACACTCAGAAGAGTGGCTAGGAAGTCAGGGATCCCATCTACCATTCAGATGATCCCAGCAGGTAGACTTCATGTATCACTGCTTATGGCCCACTGCCCACGAATACCACTGAGTAGTCATCAGTTAGTTGCTTCTTGGCCTTGGCTTAAGACTGTTTTCATTGTTGGAAAATACTTGGGTTTTACAGAGATGAAATGAGATAGCACCTGTGAAAACTGTTTGGAAATTTTAAAGGCCTGGACTCATGCAGAGGTATGGGTGAGGATGATTACTGGAGGGTCACAAGAAGTCAAGTCCTGCATTTTTCCCCAGGCTCACAATTTTTTATATAATTGGCTCTTTTCAATAAGACCAGAGTTTATCTTTTCCCTGATGGGAGGCAAAAATAATAAGATATTTGTCTTGGGCACCTGGGTGGCTCAGTGAGTTGAGTCTCTGCCTTCGGCTCAGGTCATGGTATCAGGGCCTGGGATGGAGCCCTGCATCAGGCTCTCAGCTCAGCGGGGAGCCTGCTTCCCCCTCTCTCTCTCTGCCTGCCTCTCTGCCTACTTGTGATCTCCCTCTCTGTCAAATAGATAAATAAAATCTTTGAAAAAAGAAAAAGAAGGAAAAAAGATACTTGTTTTGACTTTGCTATCATTGTGTATGTGTGACATCCTTAAATCCACTCCTACACGCTAGTCAGATGCTCTAACTCTCACACCACTTTCGTCACTTCACCCAGCTTCTTGGGAACCTAAATTGATTCCCCTGTCCATTGTAGAAAATTCAAGCTCTTCAGTCATGCATTCATAGTCTTCCTTCAACTACCCACCCCTGCCACTCACCCTCCAGTTGCCACCACCTTTCCAATCTCACCTCTTTCTGCTTCATATCATAGAAGCAGGTACCACTGGAGCTGACAGTCATCACAAAGATGATGCTCATCCATTCCTTGCATTTCATAGTTGGGGAAACTAAAGTCCGTAGAGGTGAGGTGATACTCCCCAGACCACACACAGTTCTCCCACTGTGGCCAAAATAACATGTTTTCCATTCCCCACACAGCTTCTTGTTTTGGTCCTAAGCACCGGGACTGGAGGAGTAGAACTGGTGCCCAGGAACAGTGTGGTTTGGGGTAAATGATGCATGAAGCCAAAATGAGAATTAAAAACTCAACATTCTGTGTTTGCAGCAAGTGACCTTTACGTAGAATGTGCCACCCTCTTAATAGGGAATTCATTAAAGTTGGAAATTAATCTGTAAACTTTTGTTCTACTGGCTTTGGAAGGGAAATTTGTGACAATTGTCTTCTATCTAAATAGAATAAATGGTTCAGGGCTAGAAATGATTAATATCATTTTTAGACATGTCAGGGTTTCCCTGGGGAATGACCCATTTGGTATTATTGTTTGCCAAGATTTTCCTCTGAATTGAAGCTAACAAGGTCATTCCAAGGGTAACCATATTGGGAAACCTTAGTACAATGACCCTGCTACAACTTGCCCAACTAGAAGCTAGGAAACCACACCTTCTTTAGACGGTTTATGTGGTAGAAAATGGGAGGTGGCTAGTGATTTAAAACCTTACTGATTATCACGAATGGCAGGAAGAAGAAAAAAGTGAAGGAAAAGCCTTGATTATAAGAATATTGTTAAAGAAAATGAAAGGAAGTTTTGTAAAAGTTCAAATACATAATGCAATTCAAAATGAGACTGATCAACTTTCCACATCTGCTTTGATGAGTAGATAAGAATACTTATAATTTAGATATTAAATATTTCAATATAAATTACTCCTTATAACATGTTTGAGGGTGTTTTTTCTAAGTTTCCTTTAGAATTTAAATTATCACCTCGGAACTTAAAAAAATAAATATCATTTTTATATATACATAGACTATAGTACTTATTTGGATTATCAAAAATTTTAACAAATGAAGCCTGAATTAATGAAGTTTTAATATGTCTACAAGTGTATTAGTATTTAGTATATTAAGTATATTAAGATTTAGTACTTTTCAGACTTTAGCACTTAAAAAATATCCCTGTTGCACTAGGGCCTGCCTATAACAAAGCTCAAAGGAGCAGACTTTGTCCACTACTCCACAGAATAGAAAATGGCTGTTTGTTTTAATACAAATGTACACTTTACACCCTCCCATCCCAACACGCACACACACACACACACATCTTCAAGTAATGGACTCTTCAGGAAGATGCTTCATTTCACCCATGGCTCCCCTTTTCCCTGGCACATGGCAGAGGTGCACCAAGAGCCTCTGTAACCCAGAGTTCATTAATTTCATTAATTGAGGCTCCATTCCAAACAAGTACTTAGTCTCTGTATACATAAAAATGACGAGAGGTATTTTATTTTTTTAATTCCATGGTGATAATTTATTTATTTATTTTTTTTAAGATTTTATTTATTTATTTGACAGAGAGAGATCACAAGTAGACAGAGAGGCAGGCAGAGAGAGAGAGAGGGAAGCAGGCTCGCTGCCGAGCAGAGAGCCCGATGCGGGACTCGATCCCAGGACCCTGAGATCATGACCTGAGCCGAAGGCAGCGGCTTAAACCACTGAGCCACCCAGGCGCCCCATGGTGATAATTTAAATACTAAAGAAAATATACAAAACAGTTTCCAGCGGGATGTGCTTGATCTACATTTAGGAAAGACTTTAGAGGTCATGTCAACCAATTTGAATAGGAAAAGCAACTGCACTTTGCATAACCAAAAGCTCAATAAATGTTTGTTAAATTGAATTTGTTGACTATCGAAATAATAACTATAACTGAAAAGGTCTATATGAATATGATGTATTAATAAAAATCAATATTAGACACTCAATCCGTTTGGTATATAATTCTTTAAAGCTCAAAGCTCAGGAAAAGCAGCAAAATGTGCTTTGACCGCCTCCTCTTCCTCTCAGGTGGCCTTCAGTTTCTTCTGTTTTCTCTAACCTCTGCAGTGAAGATCATTCTTTTGCTTGAGATCAAAGTAACAGCCTCCTTTCAAGTCTTTATTAACATCACATCAATTCTCAAAGAGCAGGGGGTAGAGAGAACTATCCCTTCCTGGTTTTGCTTCTTCCTCCAAAAAAACTGAAAATCCTTTTGCTTGTCTTGACATTTTGGGTGTCACTTGAAACATTCTTGGATTTGTCTTCCTGGACATACTAGATGTAGAACAACGTAGTGTTCTCTCACTTCTCCTGGGTTAAATGCACATCAGACGGGCCTCAAATCGTCCATGTTTGTCACATCCCCAGCCTCTCACAGGTGGAGCCCCACATAACCTCCATCTGCGGGCCCCAGCCTGTCTAAGCCCGTGAGTCAGTTCTCCCTAAGGCTAGAGGAGTATCAGCAGCCTCAGCCCCATCAGTCTGAAATTAGGCCTGCTGCCCACAGAGTGCTAGCATTTAAGGACTGGGGCGTGTGAGGCTTTGGAAGAACAGCATCTCCAGTCTGTGTTGGCCTCAGCCATGGAACTGGGAGGCATCAGGGTGCAGTGGAAGGAGCAATAGCTAAGGAGCCAGGCAGACCTGGAAAGCTGTGAGTCTCCCCATTCTAACCTTAGCTGTATGACCTTGGGCGAGTCACTGAACTTCTCCAAACCACCTGTTTCTTTACCTGTAAAGGAAAGGTTGTTTCTAAAGCCCATCACCTACAAGAGTTCTTGCTGGTAGCTATGTTCAGTCTTTTTATCATTACACTATTTTCCAATTCAATACAAATAGAGGCTTCTTTCTTAAGCTCTAAATTTCTTTCTTAAGTTCAAAATTAATTTTGCCTGATAGGCAAACTTTGCCTGACGGAAACTTTACCAAATATAGAATCAATCATCTGTCTTCTTTTTTAATTTCTGTTTTGCCATACCCTTAAATGATACATTTAAACCAAAAATCTATTGAAGGGGAGGAATGTCTATTCATCTTAATTGCTAATTTATAGTGAGTTAACTATATGGTAGATACTGACCTAGGTGCTTGACATGGATAGTTGTACTTAATCCTTGCAATAATATATATATGTGTGTGTGTGTGTGTGTGTGTCTGTGTATACATATATATGTTTATATATATTTAATTGACATATAATGTATATCTTATATATATGTATATATAAAATATATTCAGGGGTACAGGTCTGTGATTCATCAGTCTTACACAATTCACAGCACTCACCATAGCACATACCCTCCCCCATGTCCAACACCCAGCCACCCCACCCCTCTCACCCACCCCTCTCCTCCAGCAACTCTCTGTTTCCTGTTTGAGTCTCTTATGGTTTGTCTCCCTCTCTGGTTTCATCTTACATCTTTTATCTGGAGATATTTTATTATTGCTATTGTCTAGATGAAGAAACGGAGGCATGAAGATGCTAGGCAACATGCCCAGGGTCATATAGCTAGTGAGTAGAGAGGGATAGGGCTGAGACTGGGAGAGGGTTCTTAGCTAAACCAGTAGGTTGTTCTTTTTCCCATTTCAAGCAGTGATCATATCTAATTCCTTCCTGATAATGGTGAGTACATGTATTACCTGGTGCCATATTCATTTGCTTGTTGAATATCTGCTGGATGCAAAGCAGGACTAGGAGATTTGCACCTTGAAGCATCCTAGAAGAAGGAACATATGGTCCCTGCCCTCAAGAAAATCAAAAGCTAGAACGGAAGCCCACTGAGCAATTGTGAACGCCATAAAAGTAAAATACAGTAAGTGCTTTAATAGTGCTACAAGCTAAGTGCCCCTGGGCCCAGACAGGGAACAACATAGTTCAGTGCTTTCCGGAAAGCTTGATTTCAAAGTTTACCTTTGACTTGAGCCTTGATGAACAACGAGGATTTTGAGAGGCGAAATGAGAGAAAGACATTCCAGGCACAGGAACCACATGGGTAAATACTCACATTGAGTCACTATTGACTCACTAACTTCAATGCAGGGCTTTTTCCTGGAATAGTGAGGAGTTTGGGTTTTCTAGACCTTAGGATATTTGCAAGGAAGTCCTAATTTGGTAGATGATAGTAGAATGGCAGTGTCATAAAATCTTGGGGTTGAAGAGTCCCTTAAGGTCATCTAAGCCAAAAACCCATCCTGTACCTAAATCTCTTCTAAAACCTTCCTGCCAAGTGGTCATCAAAGCTAGGCTCACATGTTCCTAGCAACAATACACTATTTTCTTCTAGGGTAGCTGAGTTCATCACTTTCTGAAATTATATTCCTCATTTATTTGTTTATTCAATCATTGTCGCTATCAGACTAGAACTCAAGTTCCACAAGGGTAGGGACTATCTTGCCTGCCAGGTAGCCTCAGTGCCTAGCACAGAGGAGGCATACAATAAATATTCATTGAAATGAGTGCATTCTGTCTCAAGATAACTCCATTTATAAAATTCTTTTTTGTTGTTGTGATGTATTTTATTTTTTTGTCAGTTTTTATTAACATATAATGTATTATTAGCCCCAGGGGTACAGGTCTGTGAATCACTAGGTTTATACACTTCACAGCACTCCCCATAGCACATACCTTCCCCACACTTATAAAATTCTTAAGTGATTTCCACAAAATAGTCTTTTACATAAGCAGAGACATCTGTAAAATCCCCCTTGTATTTTCTCTAGATTATATATCTCCAGTTGGTTAACAATTCCTCATGAGATATAACTTCGCGATCCTTCACTATCCTGATTACTCTCTCGAATCTCCTTTTGTCTCTATCTCTTTTGATGTTCTTCTGCAATAACAGAAGGTGGTATTCCAACGTTGTGGCATCCTCCACAACTAGAGAGGTCTGACCATCTCTCTTGTTCTAGGCTTCACAGTGTGACCCAAGATGGCATTTTGTGGAGGCCTACTTCACTTTGTTGCCTCCTGTGTTTCTAATTGTCAGATAACCACCCTCCTTCCCACTCCCCATACCCCCTGTTATGTTCTACTGCTTGCTAACATCTCTCCTGTCTTGACTTGTGCAGATAGAGTTTGAAAATCAAGCCCAAGGTCTCATATTTATAAAGGGGGCTATTAAAATAATCTAGGACAAAAGATACAAGGTACTGAATTAGCACAGCATGGCCAGAAAGGAAGAAACAAAAAGAGAAACACACTCAAGGCATGATCAACAGAACTTGCAACTCACTGATTTAATGCCCGATAATTCACTGTCTGAATGAATGCCTCTCCCTCCAGACTTCTTGTGAATTAGGAGTCCATTCTCAGCTTCCCCCTACCTAACAGAGGCTCGCTGCCTCTGAAGCGAGCATACCACATGGTCTTTTTTGTCTTTTATATGTATTTTTCCTAGTTACAATATAAGCACATACTGGAAAAAAGTCAAAGGTAGCAAGATTTCTGGCCTAGATGACTAAGAGAATGGTGGTCCCATGAACAGTGTTAGGAAGTCCAGAGATAGACTTTAAGGTGATAACAAAGCATTTGATTTGGGACATGTTGAATTTAAGGATCTCTAGAAGCCACTGGACAACTTTTTTTAGTACTATGGATTCGGAACCCAAAGCTGAAATATGGATCTGTGAGTCATCAATGGAGAAACTTGCCACTTTCCCGGACAATGAGAATGCTGAAGATCATCTGGACTGAAAAAAAGACATGGCTAAGAACAAAACCTTTAACACTGGCCTCCTATGATGGGTATTTGGAGGAAGAATCTCCCAGAAAGAGAGAGAGGTGTTCTCAGAGGGTATGAGGAAAACTTGATGAATTTGGTGCTGGGCATTGTTGCAGAAAGAAGATAACCCCAGTCACATCAAACACAGCAGAAAGCTCCCAGAAACAAGAAGTCTGAAGACACTACTGAGTTTGTCAATGAAGAGGTAGTCTGCTAACCTCGAGGAGAATAATTCTAGTGAAGTTGGAGCCCAGTTGCAAGTTGTTAAGAAATAAGTTGAATAAATTGTAACAATGACTTCAAAGCAGTAAATCTAGACTATTTTTTTTTAAAGATTTTATTTATTTATTTGACAGAGAGAGATCACAAGTAGACAGAGAGGCAGGCAGAGAGAGAGGGAAGCAGGCTCGCTGCTGAGCGGAGAGCCCGATGCGGGACTTGATCCCAGGACCCTGAGATCATGACCTGAGCCGAAGGCAGCGGCTTAACCCACTGAGCCACCCAGGCGCCCAATCTAGACTATTTTAAGAAGCTGTTATAGATGTAAAATAAAAAGAAACAACTCCATATGAGATGCTTATGATCCACATATTCTAAAATATAGTATGAGGTTAACTACTGTTTCAACAGAATTTCCAAGTGGCTTCAGAATTGGGCACTTTATAGGCCTTACGACTATAAAGTATTCAGCATATCTCACTATATTAAAAAGAAAAGTGGAAATAGATTTTTTTATGGATAGATTTCATTGAATTTAAATGGGGTTACATGTATTTTCTTGGTTCCGTCTTAAATGTCCAATTATTAGATGTCTAATAATTTTCTTAGAGTTCAGTTCTCACCTCATTCTGCCCAGGCTGGTTGGCAGGTCAAGCTCTTTGAACTTTAACCCAGTGCAGATTCTGTTGGAATTACCACTAGGTCTAATGAATTTCTGGATCGCTGCTATATGGTCTCATATAGCACTGGGAAGACACTTTCACCCCACTCTGGTTTCTACTGCACATAGACTCATAGGATGTCAACTCTGGAAGTGACTTTATAGTTCTCCTTGTTCATCTCCCTCTATTTCACAGGTGAATAAACTGAGGCCCACAGCGGGGAAATGACTTGTTCAAGTGAGCATTGTTACAGCATGACTGTAGCATGGTCTTTAGAGTTAGAACTTGGATTGAATCATTCATCACAGATTCATTACTACCTAATTTTATGATGTCAGGCTAGGCTCTTTACTTCCTGAACCCCCATTTTCCCACCTCAAAATGGGGCTGATGATCATCACACCTGCTTCCGAGAGTTGTCATGTGACTGAGTAACATGTGGAGCATCTAGTCAGTGTCTGGCACATGGTAGAAGCCCATAAAATGTGGATTCCCTCCCCTTCGTGCAAGTTTCCTTAGCCAATGTGACAGAAACAAAACTCAAGCACACCCAGGTCTTCAAATTTCCAGGCTAGCACCCTTTTCATACATAGGGGTCTTCAAATTGAGG
Organism: Meles meles; assembly: GCF_922984935.1. Taxonomy (NCBI): domain Eukaryota; kingdom Metazoa; phylum Chordata; class Mammalia; order Carnivora; family Mustelidae; genus Meles; species Meles meles. Next base: position 96,396,063 of record NC_060069.1, on the reverse strand, counting down.
TACCCCTGGAAGTATGTGAAGATTTTCCAAGGGCTACAGGGTCAGGGACAGTTTCAAGAAAGCTGATTTCCAGATCCTCATGTTCCGTATGAACTGTTCTCTAACATTGCTCTGAGTACACACCTGCAGTTGAAAGTCTGTTTTTCCTCCTATTTCACAACAATTTTTCTACTTTGTAGAAGACAGATAACATCAAACTGGAGTTGTACATTACCCTGAGGTGTTGAATCTCCAAAGCAACAAACAAAGGGACTTTATGGCAATTCCTTTGGGCAGGATGCTATGAAATGCATGTCGATCTCATTTAGAGGTGAAGTTCCAATATAATTTTAATTTTTAGCTTTAGAAAGATGATTAAAATGTGTGATAATGTAGTCTGTTTGCTCAGTTGAGTGATTCCACTAATTGTTTCAGGAATCAGTGTAAAAGAAACTTTTCAACAACTAGAACTTTATGGTCACAAGAAAGTTTTTAAACTTTTAGTTCACACACATACATATTTTTGTTGGAGAATGTTAGGGAGGTTGGTAAAAGACTTCTGAATATAGAAATATGTTACATTAGATTAAAATCTGTGGAGGAAGTGGGATAGAAATACAAGCTCAAGAAGAAAAAGACCATATAAAATATTCAATTGTCCAAAAAAGCTTGTTATAAACTTATAAAATAGATGAGGTGGGTAGCAAGATACCCTCATACCTAAATGATATTACTGGCAAAACTTAAAAGAGTGATGAGATAGACTTATAATATGCTGGAAATTATATTTTTTGACTCTTCTATTTTTATGAAAAAAATTAAGTATCAGCTTAAAAATGAATTATAAAGAACATAATTTTTCAAAATTCTTTTAGGGGGTATGACTAGACTAGGTCCACAGCAATTTCAGAATTTTACCCTTATTCTAATCCATGACTGAGGGAGATCTTTCCTTTTTTTGATTTTCAAAAAGATTCACACACACACACACACACACACACACACACACGCACACGCACACGCAACATATCCCCAGTGCTCTAGGTCTTCCTTTGATGCCCCGTCTTCTCCTTTGCCCTTTAGGGGTATGTCTTTTGCTCCCAGCCCTGTAAGTTCACACTTTATCCTTTTCAGCCCCAATGCTTCCCCTCCCACCCAACTCTATATGCACATACTTGCCCATTTTCTTCTGAACTATTTCCCACAATGCTGTTGAAGTTGCTCTAGCCATTAGGAAACTGTTGGCTTTCCTTCCTCTGTTGCTCCAACAATAATTGTGAACTTTCACCATGCATCAGAATCACCTAGAGGCTTTTAAAAACACAGATTACTGGGTCCCACCTCTAGAGTTTCAGATCTAGTATTTCAGAACACTGAAATACTGCCAGGTGTTGCTAATGCTGCTGATTTGGGGACCTCACTTTGAGAACCACAGCTGTATACTGTCTGGTCAGCTCCCCAGACATCACGTGGCCTAAATGGCAGGTACCATCATGTCCAAAGCTAGGAGTGACACCAAAAGAGATATATCAGACAGAAGTGTGTGAGGTTTCTCAAGCAGATTTCTCATACAATCTAAGCTTTCTTCAGGCTTGGATTGAGTTAGGGCAGAATTCAGAGCAAAAATGCCACAAATAGGAAAATAATGCAAAGTTTCATAGTATCCACCAAAAAAAAAAAAAAAAAAAAAAAAAAGGACCTTGGATTCATGGTGGATCTTCTATATACCAGGCATTTTTCTAGGCAAATTCTCACATGCTATCTCATTTAATCCTCATACCCTTTTTGTGATCTGGCTTTTACTTATTATTTATTAAGTATTATTTATATACTACATGTTATACACAAATAACATTTGTTATTTATTCTCTTTACCCATAAGAAAACTGAAGAGCTGAAAGGTTAAATCCATTAGAAATTGTCCTAAACTATTCACTAATTTCAGGTGACTATACAGAAGAATGAAACAATCATCAGTTTGTCAACCTGCTACTACAGGCAAGTAAATACTTCAAGAAAATTATGTGAAATCATTTAAAGAATCAATAAAAAGAACAGGCAGATTTTAGTAAAGGATAAATGGTGGGTCCCACCCAGTTTATTCATCAATCAACAGAGAACAGAAGAGAATCTGACATCTCTTCCCACCCACTACCCTTTATTGATTTAAAAATGAGGCATTGGATTCCATGAACCATAGTTCTGTTCTTTCAACAGCACTATTAGAAAAAAGGAACCACCAATAATAGTGTATTATTTTATTTTTAAGATTTTATTTATTTATTTGACAGGGAGAGAAATCACAAGAAGGCAGAGAGGCAAGCAGAGACTGAGAGAGGGGGAAGCAGGCTCCCCACTGAGCAGAGAGCCTGATGTGGGGCTCGATCCCAGGACCCTGGGATCATGACCTGAGCCGAAGGCAGAGGCTTTAACCCACTGAGCCACCCAGGCACCCCAATTGTGTATTGTTTTAAAACTCAACATATATAAAACATAAAAGAACACTGTAGAATATTCTAGTATCCTAGGGAATGGGCTGATAAAGACTAATAATTAGAGAATGTTTCCCATTGCATGGAGAATTTCCATAGTGGTGTGTGTGTGTGTGTGTGTGTGTGTGTGTGTGTGTATGTAGTGTGTTCTCATATCATTATTATTCTCAATTTCTGGAATCCAGTGCAAAATTACCAGCATGGAAAAAGCCAGGATATCTTAGCCCTTAAATAACCCCCTGTATTTATCAAAAGATAAATAAATCAAAACCAACCCAGAACTGACATAAATTTTATAATTATTGGAGAGAAATATTAAAATGTATTCCGGGGTGCCTGGGTGGCTCAGGGGGTTAAGCCTCTGCCTTCGGCTCAGGTCATGATTTCAGGGGGGGTCTTGGGATCAAGCCCCACATCGGGCTCTCTGTTCAGCGGGAGCCTGCTTCCTCCTCTCTCTCTGCCTGCCTCTCTGCCTACTTGTGATCTCTGTCGAATAAATAATAATCTTTTTAAAAAAAGTAAAATAAAATGGTATTCCATAAATTCAAAAATTTAAGCAGATACATGGAAGTTATATATTAAGAAAGATCAAATCACACTTATTTTTTTTTATTTTTTTAAGATTTTATTTATTTGAGAGAGTGAGCGAGCACAAAAGGGGGTGGGACAGAGAGAGAGGGAGAAGTGGACTCCTCACTGAGTAGGGAGCCCCACACAGGACTTAATCCCAGGACCCTGATATCATGACCTGAGTTGAAGGCAGAGGCTTAACTAACTGAGCCCCAAATCAAACTTTTAAAGATCAAGAATATAATGTGTGAGATGAAAAATACAATGGATGTGTTTAAAAGCTGATTTGATATTGCCAAAAATAGTGAATCTGAAGGCACAATGATAGCAACTGCCCAAAATGAAACAGAGAGAAAAGAGAATTCAAAAAATATGATGGAGCATCAGTGAGCTGTGGGACAATTTAACAGTAATTGGAACTTCCTGAAGGAGAGAAGTGGGATGAAGAGAAAAAATATTGGAAGAAATAATGGTTGTTGCGAATTTGATGAAAACTATAAACCCACTGGTCCAAAAAGCATGGCAAATCCTAAGCACAAGACACATAAAGATACATAATAAATTGTTCAAACCAGTTATTAAGAGAAAAACTTAGAAGACATCAGACATGTTATACAGAAACAAAGACAAGAATTCCAAGTTTCGGGCGCCTGGGTGGCTCAGTGGGTTGAGACTCTGCCTTCAGCTCAGGTCATGATCTCAGGGTCCTGGGATCGAGCCCCGAAACGAGCTCTCTGCTCAGCGGGGAGCCTGCTTTCGCCTCTCTCTGCCTGCCTCTCTGCCTACTTGTGATTTCCCTCTCTGTCAAATAAATGAATAAAAATCTTAAAAAAAAAGAATTCCAAATTTATTATTGGACACAATACAACTGAAAAGAAAGTATAACAACATCTTTAAGGTACTGAAAGGAGAAAAGAAAATAACTGTCAACCTAGAATTCTCTATCAGGGAAAATATCTTTCAAAGACAAAGGTGGACTTACACTGCTGGTGGGAATGTACGCTGGTGCAGTCACTCTGGAAAACAGTATGGAGGGTCCTCAGAAAGTTAAAAATAGAGCTACCCCATGGTCCACCAATTGCAATACTAAGTATTTACCTAAAGAATACAAAACTACTGACTCGAAGGAATATACATGCACCTTGATATTTATAGCAACATTATCAACAATAGCCAAATTATGGAACAAGCCCAAATGTCCATCGACTAATGAATGAAGTTGTGGTATATATGTACAATAGAGTATTACTCAGCCATCAGAAAGAACGAAATCTTGCCATTTGCAATGAAATGGATGGAGCTAGACAGTATTATGCTAAGCAAAATAAGTCAGTCAGAGAAAGACAAATGCCGTATGATTTCACTCATATGTGGAATTTAAGAAACAAAACAAATGAACATATGGAGGAAAGAGAGGAAACAGACTCATAACTATAGAGAACAAACCGAGGGTTACTGGAGGGGAAGTGGATGGGGTGCAGAGGTTCAGAGAGAGGATGGGTTAAATGGGTGGTTGGTTAAGGAGGACACTTATTGCGATAAGCACTGGATGTTGTATGTAAGTGATGAATCACTAAATTCTACATCTGAAACTAATATTACGCTGTATGTTGACTAACTGGAATTTAAATAAAAACTTGACCACAAAAACAAAAGTGGAATAAAGAATTTTTCAGACATAAAAAAGCTGGAGTTGGAAGAATTCATCGTAAGATTTCTATTTCCACCTTTCCAACCCAGAAGCCTTTTATTTATTTTTCTTGTTTTGTTGCACTGGGTAGAAGCTCTAGTAGAATGCTGAATACAGAACAGACATCCTTGTCATGTTCCTGATCTTTGTAAATTGTCTCTTTATCAGATTCTATTTAGTTATCCGTTTTGAATATACTGTTTACTATAAGGATCATACCAATTTTTTTCTGTGGGTGGAAGGCAAATAAGAATCTGAGGACAGAAATTGCAGAAGACCAACATGACTTGACATTAAAAAACGGAATAAAAACAAAAACAAAAAGATACTTTCTAACATGAGAACCGTTAAAAAATGGACATGTTGAAATGGAGAAAATACCTTTCTCGAAGTTCCAGAGGACCACATCCTCTAAATAGAGTAGTATAGTGTAGTAGCGATTTTCATCCTACACGGGAAAAGAAACCACTTGACTTCTGCAGTTTCTACTGTTTCCTTACGGTTGTGATGATCCTGTAATAATCTGAGGTCACATGATGTCTCAAAGAAGAGAAATTGTAAACGAAGTATTTAAATGATTATGTACATTATGTACTTATGTATAGTGTTACATATAGGCAATCAATATACCACTATTTTTTCCTGAGCTTTTCTATAGTTTATTAAAGCCAAAAATTTCTGTAGCTTTGTTATTCAATTTATGAACTAGATTCCAGCTTTCTTTTAAAAGACTTAATTTTTTACAGAGTATTTTAAGTTCACAGTGAAATTAAGAGGAAGATCTAGAAAATTCCATATACTCCTGACCTCCACACGTCTATAGCCACCCCCCCCCATTATCAACATGCCCCAGCAGAGTGGGACATTTCTTATAATTGATGAACTTACACTGACACCTCATATTCACCCAAAGTCCATAGTTTACATTAGTAAACTCTTGGTGTTTTATAATCTATGCATTTGGATATACCACTCTTTTTTTACAGAAATATGTTCAAACTGTATTTAAAATGCCCTCTGGAAATTATTTTCAGGGAATTTTTAGCAGCCGCTTCATTGTAAATTCCCAGTGTTTCACTGCTCAATAAAGAAGTTCCATTGCACCAAGTGTTGTACCTGCTAGGATTCATGAAGGTTGCTGGAAGAAATTCTGGTGTTCTGCTGGTCCTGGGTGTGTTTGTTTATTTGCTTTGGTGGATGTCTCTCTGACCTCTTTAGGTCAGTGGGAAAAGAACAAAGGCCTCTCCTCTTCCTGATTACACCACGAGGAAGCCCCAGGTAGCTGAAATGAGAATGCTTCAAGATACAGGAATAGATACATTCCCATAGAGAAAATAGGACAAACAACCAATTAAGTCCTGAACAGGGGAGGAAAGACCAACCTAACAGCTCTGGAAACCAAAGCAGTAAATCGAATGAGGCCTGCAACGGATTTGTAGTGTGAAGCTTAAATCTGGGCTGACATTCCAGATAATCTGGTAATAATTAATAATGGATGAAATTTAGGTAGATTGGGATGCCATTTTTACCTAGTTGTTCATATTTTCTTATTTATGAATGAATACATGAAAAGGTGTAAAATTCAAAGTTAATCTACTCTTTTACCTAATCATTGCAACCTTAATCAACCAAGTCTGGTACCCAGAGGCAACTATCACCACCAGTTTCGGATGTCTCCTTCCAGAGATAATCTATGAATATACAAGATGGGGTGGTGGAGAGTAGGGTGGGGGCATAATTGCAACACAGTGGACACACTGTTCTCTACCTCACATTTATCTTTTAACAATGTATCTCTGAGAAATGTCCTATTTGTACATAGAGTTCTGCTTCATTTTTTTTAAACAGCAGCACAGTTTCTATTGTGTGGAAATACAATTATTTATTGATCAGTCTGAAAATGATGGATATTTAGATTGTTTCTAGTCTGTTGCTAGCATTTTTTTGCTTTTTAAAAAAGTGTGAGACTTAATGATGCCTTTTAATGAATATGCTCAATAAAATGGATCAGCTGGGAAATAACACTTCATACCTATCAAATGAGCTAAAATAGAAGAATAGAATACTTAATTAAAGGGACTGTGGAAAAACAGGCACACTGATTGTGTCTAAGAATATGTATCTGTTGAAGTGTCATTGCATTTATTCTCAAACATTGCCATTCATCAGAATTTCTTTAGTTTTCTCTCAAAACACAGATGCTTGGGTTCCCTCCCAGAAATTCTGATTTGGAAAGACTGAGTTAAGTTCTCTATACCTAGAAGCGGGTTGACAGAACCACTCTTACCATCCTAACCCCAGGCTCAGACGTGCACGTATTCGCAGCTACCTGCACTCCAAATTTAGTCCTTAGAAAAAATGGCCTTTATAGACCTTGCCTCATGAATTCAGCCAGTTTAAGGGATGGTATGCCTTCCTTTCTTGTTATTACACATTATACATTTTTTTTAAAAGAATTTATTTATTTGACAGAGAGTGAGAGGAGAGAGAGCACAAGCAGGGGGAGCAGCAGAGGGAAAGGGGGAAGCAGGCTCCCAGCTCAGCAGGAAGCCCAATGTGGGACTCAATCTCAGGATCCTGAGATCATGACCTGAGCCGAAGGCAGAGGTTTAACCCACTGAGCCACCCAGGTGCCCCCACATTAAACAATTTTTAATGGAAAAAACCACAAAGAGTTGATTATGTATTAACACAAATTATTTTTTTACAGAAAAAAAACACAAAAAGTTGATCTATTGACATAAATCTCGATTATTAATTATCTTTGCAGAAGTATAATATGTAGTTTTAATGCCTATGTACACAATAGCTTCATTCTTGTTCCACTTAGCTTTATTTCAGATGCACATTTAGATACTCAAATAGATCACGAAGTTATTATTTTTTTAAAAAGATTTTATTTATTTATTTGTCAGAGAGAGACACAGAGAGAGAGAGAGAGGGAACAGAAGCAGGGGGAGTGGGAGAGGGAGAAGCAGGCAGGGAGCCCAATGTGGGGCTCCATCCCAGGAGCCTGGCTGGGATCATGACCTGGGCCGAAGGCAGACGCTTAACGACTGAGCCACCTAGACGCCCCACAAAGTTATTATGTTAATAGTTCTGTGCTTACACTCTTTTACCTTATAGTTTGCAAAACCAGCCCTTGAGACAGGGCATTTGGGTTGTGCACAGTTTTTCCCTATTATAAATGGTACGTATTTAAATATCATTATTCACAAACTTTTTTTCTTTGAATTATTTCCTTATGCATTATAAAAGAAGCATTTGTACATGAAGGGGATAAGCGTTCTAATACTTTTGCCTGTAGAGATTGCTGTACAGAAAGATTCTAAGTCACTGTGTTCTGCAAAATGGACCAGTCTGCCTGCCTTCGCATAAGTCCCTCCAGCAAGGGCTCTTATTCCTTTCATTTTAATCTAATGAGTGTTGTTTTATTTCATACCTAAAGAATTTATTGAACATATTTGTCAAAATTATTTTATTTATTTCTTATTAATTAATTAATTAATTAATTAATTATAATGGTTCAAGTAGACTCTGGCACCAGACTGCCTGGGTTCAAATTCCTGCTCTGACGTATGACTTTCAGTAAGTTACTTACTTTCTTTGTGCCTCCGTACTCCAAGTTTAAAATGGCAACAATGAAAGGAACCTGGGTGTCTCAGTCGGTTAAGCATCTGCCTTTGGCTCAGGTCATGATCCCGGGGTTCTGGGGTTGAGTCCTGCATTGGGCTGCCTGCTCAGTGGACAGCCTGTGTCTCCTTCTTCCTGTCACTCCCCCTGTTTGTGCTCTCCCTCTCTCTCTGCCAATTAAATAAATAATTTTTTTTTAAATGGCAATAATGATGGCACCTTCCTCGAAACCATTTTGTGAAGATTAAATAAGTTAAATCCTGGGACGCCTGAGTGGCTCAGTCAGTTGGGCATCTGCCTTCAGTTTGGGTCATGATCCCAGAGTTCTGGGATGGAGTCCCACATTGGGTTCCTTGTTCAGCAGGGAGCCTGTTTCTCTTTCTTCCAGCCGCTCCCCCTGCTTGTGCTCTCTTCTTTCTCTCTCTGACAAATAAATAAACAAAATCTTTAATTATAAATCAATCAATCAATCAATCAGCAAGCAAGTAGGTAAGTAAGTTAGCTCCTTAGAACTGTTGCTGGTATTTGGTAAGCACCATTTAACAGCAGACCATTGTGAGTGTCCATAAATGCTACGAACAGGGCTATGCTCCAGAAAGAAACTTGTAAATGCCCCAGACACAGAAACAGTTTCTACGTTCACAAAGCTCACAGACTTGGGGACACAGGCAATTCCCATATGGAAAACAGCCAGGTGAGAAGCCAACATGGGAAATTCTTTTACCTGAATATTTGATTTTTGCATTAGAGAAACTACACAAATATTCTGAAATGTTGGTTTGAGGTTAAATTTTTTCTCATGCGAACTATTTAGTCGCTGCCATAGTCTACTTGCCCATGGAGTCTAAATATTTATTAGTGATGTGTAAACCTATGTTTTTCAATTTATAAAACCAATGCTTCTCCTGTTCTAGATACACTGCCATGTTCCATCCTCAGAGACACTGATGTGCTGTTCTCTCTGCCTGCAAAGTTCTTCTCCCAGGATCCACGTGGCCTGTTCCCTCTCCTCATTTAGGTCTGCTCAGATGCCACCTTCTGTGGCAGGTCTTCCCTATCACCCTACTTAAAATTGCAAACTTCATCTCCCAGGAGCCTAGTCAGCTTCCCTGATTTATTTTTAGCCTTCATACATTTCACTTCTGTACTAGAAAACGTACTTATTTTATTTTCAGTCTCCACCATTAGAGCGTAAGACCCGCAGAGTTAGGAGCTTTGTCTATTTTATTCTTCACCAGATTCCCAGTATTTAAAGATTTATTTATTTATTTTGACAGACAGAGATTACAAGTAGGCAGAGAGGCAGGCAGAGAGGGAGAAAGGAGGAAGCAGGCTCCCCACCGAGCAGAAAGCCCGATGCGGGGCTCGATCCCAGGACCCCGAGATCATGACCTGAGCCGAAGGCAGAGGCTTTAACCCACTGAGCCACCCAGGCGCCCCCAGATTCCCAATATTTAAAATAGGATCCAGCTCTTAGTAGGTGCTCAATACATATTTGTTGAGTAGATAGACTGTCATTTACACAGATGACATTAATATCATAACATATGCATTATTCTGGAACTTACGTTCTCATTGGACTATACATCTTAGGTATCTTTTCATGTTAATACCTATAGATCTTTCTCATTATTTTTAAGGACTTTACAACTGTCCAAAGTAGCACAAACCATAGGGGTTTTTTTTTTTTTTTTTGGTTTTCATTAATAGACATTTGAATCGTTTCCAATTTGTTGCTATCACAAAGACGACTGTAATAAATAACATATCTTTCTTTATACCATTGTGGATTTCTTTAGGAGTTGAATACTGAGCTTTTGCCCATTGTGTTTATTGCAAATATTCTTCTATTGCTTACATTTTTATGTTCCCCATGTGATAAAAACTTCAAATGGAAAATGAAAATAAATCTCCCTCTCCATCCCCCCAGTTCTCCTTGTTTCTCACATATCTCGCACATAGTGCAAATAACAATCTATGTACCTGAAGCAGAAGTTTCGTGAAAAATATTTTCCTTGCTGTATTCAGTATACTTTGATACCTTCTGTTCTGTTCTATTAATTTCATTAGAAAAATGGTCATAGGGACCCTTTAAATTGATTTTAAATCACAAGTTCATTGACACCCACAGTATGAAAATCTCTGCCCTCTTCTCCCCTAAGGGAGAAGTGTTGAACTAATCTATGGAAGCAGGCACCTGTTTGAGTTTCCCTGTTTGGCAAGCTGGTAGCCTATCAACACAGGAGACCTCCCTTAAACGCTAGTCCAGTTAAGTAGGATCTGGCTTACTTTTCCCGAGAGTTGAGACCCAGCTACCCTACCTGCCCAAAATGAACAAGTGGTCTCAAACGAAGCCACTGCCACAGATGGCGAATGCCTGCCTTTGAATGTCACTGTCTGCTGCCATGCCTTGTCCACAAGATTGATATCAGCCCCACGCATACCCCACCTGCCTTGATAAACAGGGATATATTTTAAGACTGTTGGATCACTTCCATGTTGATACTTAAGGGAGTTCACTCTGTAGGATGGAACTGTTTCCAGGTATTGCTAATGCTTAGAATCAGGAAGGGACAGAAGCACAACTTTCAAAGTTCTGTTTATTCAAATCCCTGCCCAGCCTGAGTTTGGAGGTACAGGGGGGGAAATGGAAAAGTGCTACTAGGATCCTAATACGGTTGGGATTCTGGCAAAATGGACTAGATTCAGGACAGAACTCTGGGAAAGCGGGATGAGGCCAAGTACAGATGGGTACACATGGTACGTTGAAGTAGGCAGTAGCAGAGTGGTGGGTTGCTATGCCCACCTGAGACTCACAACCCATGACAAGACTGTGTTTCGGCCCCTCCTGCTGGTGGGGCTAGTCTCCCGTCTTGGTCAAGATGAGCTCAAGAACAGGGTGACTCTAAGCCTGCAGATTAGGAGTATCCATACCTATTGCTGAGAGTCCTAGGGCATGCAGGGCCTCATAGGAAATAATCAAGAAGAAAGACTCCTTAACTTCTACAATCAGTCCAGCTGGGAGCACAATTCCTCTCCTTGGCATTTGACTCAGAACCTATGAGGAAATCATATTGGATAAATAATTTAAATGCAAATTGATATGACCAGGACTTGAGCAGATCAGATCAGACAAGCAGATTTTTCTCAATTAGGAAAGGGAAACACTTTTAAAAAGAAACATGTTCTATTCCTGGAAAGGGTTTCCTGAAGGGTGGGCTTATTCACTCACTCACCCAATCATTCATTCTTGCATTACGAGGGATGCCCTTCCCACTGCATGTCTGCATGTAATGGCTGCCTGTCTTCAGTCACCCTGGCATGTTCAGATATTCCCCTCTTTTCGCTGTCTCTTTGGCTGTCACAGGCAGAGGGGCAGGGTTAAAGTATTTGTACCACTGAGATTCGCAATTTCTTAGGCAGATTGTTTGACTTTAGTGTCAGTGGGGCCCTGATGACCAATGAAAAGTGTTCTAGAAGTCCGTTCTACATGACAAGTTTGTTAATTATGCTTTTGTCTTGAGCAGGTGATTCCTTATATGGCAGCACAATAGAGACAGAGATAATGACAAGCTCCTGAAAAAGGAGATCGTAAGAGGTGATAAAATTTAATTCCTAAATCCAAATGCTAGCAAAGATGACTGTCCTTCTAGATTTAAGAAATATTTGCCCTCCCCCCCCACTTCCTGACGACATTCTGTGGAAGCAGCTCTGCCCATCCTGGGGTAGCAGGGACAGGAAGCTCATATTGTCATGGTTCAGTCTGATTTCCAGCATCTCATTTTCATCTCACTTCTGGCAGCTCTCCCTTCCCTATGTTCTGTCAAGCCCAATGTGGAGCTCAGTTCCCTCTCTCTCTTTGTGATTATTTTCCTTCTCTTCCCCACCTTCCCAAATCTCACATAAGACATTGAAGTATGCAGTAGAATCCACTGAAGATTTGGGGTGAAATGGAGGCTTATGTAGACACTGGATATTGCTTATCCTACTCCCTTCTTCTCTCCCTTTGGCTCCCCAATCCAAACTCAAGGACCCTCAGCCTGGGGATAGGGGAGATGTTCATGCTTATTTAGGCTTATTAAAGCTGCCTAAAAGCCAAAGCAAAGGGTCGCTTTCTGCAATTAGCAGCACCCAATAACTGATAGATGTTTTGACCTTTCAATCTTTCTTTCTAACCTTCCTTTATTAACTGAAACAGTTCATGCCATCCTGTAAAAGGGGAAAAATGATAAGTTGGGTTTATTTTTAAAAACTGTGCTAATATGGATAAACTCTATTTAGTTGTTAATGGATTACATATGGTCATAGTTATTACACTTAAAAATATAAATTTTTAGTGTAGACAACTGCAAAAAAGGAAAACTAAAATTGGCTCATAATTTTCCCAGATTGCCTCTGTTGATATAATATCCAGATTTTGATGATTTTTTTCCCCTGCTACTTTACTTTTCCAGGCTTGCCAGAATTATAGGCTATTCATTGGTACAAAGAGAAATGGTACTTTCACCCAATTCTTGGCACCAGATTCAGGGATCACGGATCCTGAGCTGGATGAGCAGTAGGACCCAAAACCCCAAATCACAAATCAGGAGCTGGCTAAAGTAAGGCAATGGAACAATTAAAGGTGGAAATTCTGTGAGGAAAGTGTAGAATTAAAGTTCCTGCAAATTTGAAGCTGACCAAGGCTGATTTAGATGGAAGAGATACTTATTGAGAAGATATTTGGAACTCACAAAACCATTCAGCAATCTGTAAAGACAAGTTTGGAAGGAAAGCAGTTTCCAGGGAGCCCCAGATTGCACCTTGTCCTTACCAGAACCATTCTGGTTTGATATAGTCTGATGTTTTAAACAGCTGAGTTTCCTATAAGCCTGGTTAGTAGAATAACAAGGAGTGCTTCTTCATGTATATATTTTTTGTTATCAAATATAGAATTTTTTAGATTGTCAAGAATAATATGTACTCAATGATACATTTACCAGCATTAGCAATAAGTATTTAAACAAGTGATTTAAAGCAAGATTCAAAGAAATCCAAAGATTTAGGTACAGTTAAATATATTTGTCGTTATCTTCTTCATATTTTCTCTCCTATGTCTTCTGAATACAAGCACCAGAACAATTTTCTTTAAAATGCCAATTTCATCATGTTATTTACATGCACAAAATATTTCAGTATTTCCCTGTGCCTTCAGCAAAAATCCAGATTCCTGAGCTGGTGTTAAGATTTCTCTTCAATGTGACAGCCCCAAATCTATCTTTCCAGTAGCATCTACTACTGTTTCGCCACATGAACCTGTAGTTAAAACCGAATTTGTGACTGAGCAAGTCTTGTACTCTTTTGTTTCTGTGCCTATGTTTATACCATCTTCCCCACGTCAAAAACCTTCACCAGCTCCTCTTACCCATAATCAGTTTTTCCTCTCTCTAATAAGAAGATCTCATGTTCTGTATGAAAAACCTGCTTTCCTAGCCCAGTTGAGTCAATCCTTTGAATTCCTATAAAAAAAGCCATCCAACTTTCCAGTTCTCAATGGAGAAATCAGGGTGTGAGTGGTGTCACCATTTATTACCACTAATCATTTAAGCAGGAGATCATAAATTTTAAAATAACCATTTAGAGGAAGCAATTTTAAAATTCTCTCCCACATTAACCCCACCATCCATCACTTGAGCCTTGATAGACTTTCTGGATGGGGAGCTACTTCTATAGTGCTGGTGACACCAACTGAGGGTCTGCCTAGGAGTGTGTCCACTTGTATGACTCTAAGTGCAGAACCTCATCATACATTCAGCCTGTCCTTTAGCCTAATACTTATGGATCATGTTGGAGAACCAGAGTCTTGTGAGAACATTGAGAGCCTCATGCAGGGATGAAGGGGAGGAGGGAGGGACCTTAGAGAAGACTCTAAATCTGTAATGAGCCAGCAGGGCCCTGTGGGGTGGAGATGTTGGGGAATGAATTACAGTTGGGGTGTAGAGACACGTAGGAGGTTAAAACGGAGTGGGGGAGGGATGGTCGAGATCGCTGTGTAACTAAAAAAACCTTGTTTGGGAAGACTTAAGAGATCATCCTCATCTACGTTTCTACTTACTTAGGGACTCCCAGAAATAGTTGGTGGAATGTGAGAGTGGTCAGATTTCCCAAAATTGAGGTGAGAGCAGAGCCATGGGAATGCCATTTTTACCATTACTGACTATTTTACTTCAGACAGGTGTGGCCTGGGACAACATGGGTTATATTCAGATGTGTTTACTTGTTATTTTCAGGCACACAAAAATGATAGGTAAAAATAGTTGTGTTTAGGTGAAGGGATTATGGGTAATTTTTGTGGTAATAGTTTAATGCAAATATTGTTATTATTAAACTGTACCACAAAGTTCAGAAATATGAAAACGTTATTAAACTGGTATCATTAAAATTTATGTATAATAGATATTCATATATATGTGTGTGTAGATATTCATATATGTGTGTGTGTGTGTATGTATATATATATATCGTCAAAGGTACACCGTGTTCACATTGGTCTGGGACCAATTTCTGACTGGTCACTTTGTGAGTCAGCAATAGCTTCCACGCTAGGGACTGTTAGCCTCCTTCAGATTCTGTTAGGAAAAACCAATGTGGTGGGAGACAGGGGAAGAAAGGGTTCCATTAGGACCTGAGTTGGAAGAAGAGAAGCAAGGAGTCACTGCCTGCACACCAAGGGAAAGATAAACAAGAAACTAAATGATACAAGCTTTCTAGAGACCGAGGTCAACGCGTGATAAGATCGAGCTGCAGATGGAATAGTCTTCAGTCCCAACCCCATCCCATGTTTTCCTCCTTTGACCTCATTTTCTTCCATTTCTACTTTTTATCTTTACTTAAGTTTATGAAAGCATGTTTCATTTCTTTGCCTTACTGAGGTCTATTTTTTGGAACTTTCTTTTTTTATTATTTTTATTTAAATATTTTTATTTATTTATTTGACAGAGAGATAGGGTAAGAGCCTATCTCGCTCGTAACCAGAGTGGCAGGCAGAGAGAGAGGGAGAAGCAGGCTCTCTGCTGAGCAGGGAGCCTGATGTAGGACTTGATCCCAGGACCCTGGAATCATGACCTGAGCCGACAGCAGCTGCTTAGCCAACTGAGCCACCTAGGCATCCCTGTTTTTTGTTTTTTAACTTTATTTTTTCAGTGTTCCAAGATTTATTGTTTATGCACCACACCCAGTGCTCCATGCAATACATGCCCTCCATAGTACCCACCACCAGGCTCACCCAACCACCCACCGCCCTCCCCTCCAAAACCCTCAGTTTGTTTCTCAGAGTCTGCGGTCTCTCATACTTCATCTCCCCCTCTGCTTTCCCCTAATACCTTTCTCCTCTCCTTTTCCCAATGTTCTCTGTGTTATTCCTTATGCTCCACAAGTAAGTGAAGCCATATGATAATTGACTCTCTTTGCTTGACTTATTTCACTCAGCATAATCTCCTCCAGTCCCGTCCATGTTGATGCAAAAGTTGGGTATTCATCCTTTCTGATGGAGGCATAATACTCCATTGTATATATGGACCATATCTTCTTTATCCATTCGTCCGTTGAAGGGCATCTTAGTTCTTTCTACACTTTGGCAACTGTGGCCATTGCTGCTATGAACATTGGGGTGCAGATGGCCCTTCTTTTCATTGCACCTGTATCTTTGGGGTAAATACTCGTAGTGAATTTGCAGGGTCATAGGGTAGATCTATTTTTAATTTCTTTTTTTTTCTATTTTTAATTTCTTAAGGAATCTCCACACTGTTTTCCAAAGCGGCTGCCCCAACTTGCATTCCCACCAACAGTGTAAGAGGGTTCCCCTTTCTCCACATCTTCTCCAACACTTGTTGTTTACTGTCTTGTTAATTTTGGCCGTTCTAACTGCAGGCACCCCTGTTTTTTGGAACTTTCTTAGCACAGTTCATTTTCTGCCTGTTTCCTGAGCACCAGTCCTTGCATTATTGTCACATTCCAACCTGGGGGGGGGGGGTCCTGGACCCCACACAATGCCCTATAGGCCCTTGGGAGATTTTTCCACATGAACCTGGCCATGAACATGCTGGCTGCCTCTCCCTCAGGCTGCCTGCTGTCTTGCCTTGTGGTTATCCATCTCTCAGGCAGAAGCTTTGGTACAAACACAGGCTATGTACAGTTTCATGAATGGCATGGTCTCCCTTCCTTGAAAGACTCAATTCCTATCATCTCTGAGAACATGCTCTGCTCTGACCCATCACTCATCTGACCTTAGGAAGCCCTGGGAACAGTGTCCTGCTCCAAACATAGAAGGCAGAGGGTGGCTGAAGTCAGGCCCAGGCCATCCTCCCTGGGCCTACTGCACTGTGGAGGATTTCTGGCATTTACCCTCATTTGATCCCGGGCCCTGTAAGACCTCCTAAGTCTGAAGCAAGCCCAGTCACTATCACATGACTCCCTCACTCCCACCCCAATTGGCTTGCTAATTCTTAGACTTCTCTGCTGCAGTTACTAAGAAAACCTCATCTGGACTGTAGTGGTTCTTCAGAGCCTATGAGAGAGGCTTCGGGGTCCCTGGGTGGCTCAGGGGGTTAAGCCTCTGCCTTTGGCTTGGGTCATGACCTTAGGGTCCTGGATTGAGCCCCACATCCCGCTCTCTGCTTGGTGGGGAGCCTGCTTCTGCCCCTCTCTCTCTGCCTGCCTCTCTGCCTACTTGTGGTCTCTCTCTCTCTGTGAAATAAATAAAATCTTAAAGAAAGAAAGAAAGGCTTCATTCTGTCTTTACCTGGTCTATACACTACCCTAGCTGACCACAGGTATCATCACCTAGTCACTGTTGGGGAATCTTTGAAGAATCTGACAAAGACCTTGGTCTGGGGTCCAGGTTTCCATCAGTGGGAGCTTTATGTTTAATTCCCAATACTGTGAGGAAGTATTAGGGCTGTTTAATGCCCCAGCATTGCCAAACAATGGACTTTCTGTTAAACTCTCATGTTGTGAAGAATTTGACTCATCCCACTGTGACCCTGACTTTTTGGGACCAGAGTGTACAAAGATACCACATTCCCATGAAATCCTGTGGCCTCCAGGTATGTTATAGATCGGTCTTCTCACACTTTAATGTGCATGTGAATCACCTGGGGATTTTGTAAAAATGTAGACTCTGACTCAGCAGATCTGGGTGGGGTCCGAGATTCTGCATTTCTAGCAAGTTCCCAGGTAGTACTTACACTGCTGGTCCCAGGACTACACTTCAGCTGCACGGTTTTGAAGGAAGCAGAGCAGAGGAAAAATATTCCAGGACATAATTCCAAATTATATCCTTCTGTGGATATAAGTTTTTTGCAGCTGGAAAGGAAGTCACCTTTAAGACAAATGAAAATGGGGGCGCCTGGGTGGCTCAGTGGTTTAAGCTGCTGCCTTCAGCTCGGGTCATGATCTCGGGGTCCTGGGATCGAGTCCCGCATCGGGCTCTCTGCTTGGCGGGGAGCCTGCTTCCTCCTCTCTCTCTCTCTCTGCCTGCCTCTCTCCCTGCTTGTGATCTCTATCTGTCAAATAAATAAAATCTTTAAAAAAAAAAAAAAAGACAAATGAAAATGGCCTTAATCCACTTGGCCTTTGTAATCTACTCCTAGACCAATAACATTTCTTTGTGAGCAAGCAGAGATAAGGGAACTGGTTAGTGTCCAAGAGGAATCCAGACATCTGTCAGTATTTGTACCCCACTGCACTCCTATTCCCTCAAATACTCACCTAAACACACTCATTCCTCACCCGCTCACCTAGTGATGCCAATGGTGAGTCAACTCTTCAGGTCCTAGGACAGGGCAGAAGAGATGTGAAATTGTTCTGGGACTGGATAATGGCTAGTCCTGGACAACTGGAACACTGGAGAAGGTAACAGGGTTATTTTCTCTTCAATCTCTGCCTGCTGTCTCAATGGTAGTTGGCAGCTTGCTGGGCTGGGCACTGTAGGAATCAGAAATAAATAATAAAACTTTATCCCTGCTCTCTAGACACTTGCCATCTACTGAGGAAGACACATGTGGGCAAATAACAATGGAATGATGTATTAACTCTTTAGTAGCTGTATGACAAATGTGGTTTGAACATAGGTGGTAAGGAGGGTAGGGCTAAGGTTTGGGAAAAGATGTAGGAAATACTTCACAGAAGAGTGGCATGGGATTGAGGACTTTTTCAGCTGAGGGAAACGTGGCAGGGTAGTCTAACCAGAGTACCCTGACAGGCTTCCTTGAGGGAAAGGCTGGGAAGAAAAAGCACCTCCAAAGAAGAGTTCCCAGGACGAAGGTTTTCCAAAGCACACAAAAGCAGAAAGGTGACTGAAAGTGGGGCAAAGGCTCTTGCTAATATTACATAAATATTTGGTCAGATGGAGCTCCTATTGCGGTATGAGGGAAAACCCTCTTATCACTTTTAATGTTTCTCTGAGTTTTTAAATAAGTATCCTTAATAAAGGTAAAGGTAGATAAGAAACAGTTGTTGCTATAATGAAAGGGTGTATTGATGAGAAAAGATCTCAAAGATCTTTTCACCAGAAAGACACCAAAGTGCTCCAGGGACAGGCCAGTTGTCTAGGCTCAGCTGCAATAATAGGGCAAAGGGGCATAATTGCCATCTAGTGGCCCAGACCCACAAATGTGAGCTCCCTTCTAGGTATCCATTGTTTCTTTCTTTTTTTGCACTTTTAGAAAAACTTACTGAGGTATAATTGACATACTCAGGTGTACAACATAGTGATTGACCTTTGTATACATTGTAAAACGGTTACCACAAGTCTAGTACAAAATTGAGTTTTGTACTTCTCAATCCCCTTTACCCATTTTGCCCAGCCCCGCCCCAGCCCTCCGCCCTTCTGGTCACCACCAATCTGTTCTCTGTATCTATGAGTCTGGGTTTTGTTTTGTTTGTTTTGTTCTTTAGATGTCACATGTAAGTGAAATCATGCAGTATTTGTCTTTCTCTGATTTATTTTACTTGACGTAATACCATCAAGTTTCACCCATGTTATTGCAATTGGTAAGATTTCATTCTCCTTTTATGGCTGACTAGTATTCCATTGTGTGTGTGTGTGTGTGTGTGTGTCTGTGTGTGTGTGTGTTTGTGTAATATGTTTATTCATGTAACTATCAATGGATGAATGGATAAAGAAAATAAAGAAGACTTCTTTATCCATTCATGCATTATGGACACCTAGGTTGTCTCCATATCTTGGCTATTGTAAATAATGCCTCAATGAACATAGACATGCATGTATCTTTTCAAATTAATGTTTCCATTTTTTCAGATAGATACCCAGTAGTGCAATTGCTGGATCATGTGGTAAATTTCTTGAGGAAACTTCATATTCTTTTCCATAGTGGCTATTCCAAGTTATATAGCCATAACAGCACACGAGGGTTCCCTTTTCTCCACATCCTTGCCAATACTTGTTATTTCTTGTCTTTTTTATTCTAGCTATTCTGCCTGGGGTGAGATAATACCTCATTGTGGTTTTTATTTGCATTTCCCTGATGATTAGTGATGTTGAACATCTTTTTATGTGCCTGTAGGCCATCTATACATTTTTTTCGGAAAAATGTCTGTTGAGATCCTTTGTCCTTTTTCTTTTCTTTTTTAAAAATTTATTTATTTATTTGAGAGAGAGAGTGCACATGTGAATGGGGGGAGGGTCACAGAGAGAGGGAGAGAAAGTCTTAAGGAGACCCTGTGCTGAGCGTGGAGCTCAATATGGTGCTTGATTTGGAGCTCAATCTCATGACCCTGAGATCTTGACCTGAGCTCAAACCAGGAATCAAATGTTTAACTGATTGTTCCACCCAGGTGTCCCTCCTCCGTCCTTTTAAAAATTGGATTACTGGGGGGTTTTTTGTGGTTGTTTTTGTTTTTTGTTTTTTGTTTTTTTTGGTTATTGTTAATGAGTTGTATAAGTTTATTATATATTTTGGATACAAAAAGCTTACCAGATATGTGACTTGAAAATATCTTCTCCTATGAATTACGTTGTCTTTTTGCTTTATTGATGGTTTCCTCCACTGTGCAGCTTTCTAGTCTGATGTAGTCCCATTTTTAATTTTTGTTCCTTTCTCCTGTCTTTGGAACCAGATCCAAAAAGCATTGCTACGACAGATGTCAATGAGCTTACTGCCTATGTTCCTTCTAGGTGTTTACAGTTTCAGTACAGTTCCTTCAGATATGGAACCATCATGGCCTCTACAAGCCACTTAGTATAACCTCTTCCACCCTCTTCCAGGTGCTGGTGCCTCGGTTTGTTTCCTGGGGAACATTTGCCCAATGATAAAAATGGGCAGTATTACACAAAAAATTAATTCATACGAAAGTGTAAAGAATTACTAAGAAAATACTCACGATCACTGCTGCTCCTGTGTCTAATTTGGTAGAGGAGAGGAACTGATGGAGGAGCGGTGGAGAGCAGGAAGAGCAGGGGTGGGGGTCGAGGAGTGGCCTGTCCCTGAGAGACAAGAAACAAATACAGGAAGATGTGGCCGGGCAGCAGCTGCCTTTGAGTTTACTTGTTTACCTTCTCCTGGGAAGGAGCAAATAGAAACTGCTCAAGATATTATTTTTAGAGCTATTTTCAATTAGCAATAATCGCGCCTCGGATAAACCTCATTGGCTACGATACTGCCACTGCGCAAACAGTGTGGCTAGAAAGGGCTGCGGTACGAATTGCTTGTAAAGAATGTTTAGCATGGTTAGCTTTCTTATAGAAGGGCTTTGTTTCTAGGTACACCCGCATGTTAAATTAAAGGCGCTCAAGAAAGAAATCCCGAATCAGTGCCCCTGAATGATGTGGGTGGGTGGGGGGTCTGACATGGCTTTCTTCTGGTATCGGTTTTTCTGCTGGACTCCACTTCTCTGGGGTTCTTTGCTATTTGCCAAATTCTTACACTACTTAGAGGGAGTCCGAGGGCTCCTTCAAGGCTGTGAAGAGGTATTTTCAGATGAGGAGGCTGGTGTGTAGTGAGGCAGAACCATTAGAGAGCAGGTGAGAGGGAGAATTAGAACCTGTCCACGGTGGACAAGGAGGAAGAAGGGGCAGGAACCAGGATAGTGTAATTAGACAGACCTTGTTCTCATCCTGGCTTCTGAGCTGTGAGACAATGCAGACAAGTTAGCTGTTGCCTCAGTTTCTTTTTCTATAGCATGGAGACAAAAACAGCCACTGTTATCGTGAAGATTTTTAAAGGTGATAAAGAATGTAAAGCATAGAGTCTGGCACCTCTGAGGGGCCAGTCCTTCCCTCTGAATGCCCACCCCAGAATCTCCCTTCTAATTAGCCCGTTTCTTCCACTGGGCCTCCTCGCTTCCCTTGGAAGGGTCCCTCAGTCTCCAGTGTTGCTCAAAGATCACCCTCTTCTAGAAGGAGGAGTTCCCCTTTGGTGTGGGACAAAACCAGAATGAGGGTGAGAGACTTTTGAGTGCCTGTGGGTGGATGGCCTTCTTTCAGAGTGCCTCTTTCAGATGGCTTCTCTTTGGAATCCTTCTTTCCTCCCCTGCTCAGGGGCTGTGAGGGGCTTGTTACCAAAAGTCCAGGGGTGAGTGTCTCAGGCTGGTGCAGCTTCCAGTCTGAGCAAGACAGGGAGAGATGCTGTTCCCCTGGGCACTCATTCTTTGGCGCCCCTTTAAAAAAGGGCTCTATTCACCCTTGACTGTGAAAACCTCAAAGGTCTAGGTTAAGCATCTAGGCCTGAGGGGAAATGGCCAGGGGAGACTCTCAGCTGCTTTTGGCTTGGGCTGGGATTTGGGTAAGGTACCAGCCTCTCTCATTTTTAAAAAATTTGATTAAATATAAATAACGTAAAATCTACCATTTTAACCATTTTTAAGTATAAAATTCAGTGGCAGTAAGTGCATTCATATTTTTGTGTAACCGTCACCACCATCCATTTCCAGAAATTTCTCATCATCTCCTACTGAAATTCCATACCCATTAAATAATACTCCCCATTTTCTCTTTATCCCCAACCCCTGGTGACACTATTCTACTTTCTGTTTCTGTGAATTTGATTATTTTAGGTAACTTATATCAGGGGGAATCATACAGTATTTGTCTTTTTGTGTCTGTACAGGTCTCTTTTAAAGGGAAAAATTATATAGTACAGATTTACTCTATCACCTGTTCTGACATTGCTTCTGTGCACACACACACACAGACACACACACACACACACACAGATAAATGTAAATATGAATCCTATGCTCATAGCTCTATTTGCAGCTTAAACAGTTAGAAAACCAAATTATCAAACTAACCCAAAAAATCCACAAAATCCTATATGATTAAATTTAATGTGAGAGATGATGTTTTGCTAAAACAAAACTCCCTAATTGGTTAATAATTTAAAGACTTCCGGCTCTGGCTGTATATTTAATTTTTTTCCTGCATTTTGACTTCAATTGTTCAATTGTTTTAATGCAGAGAATAAACCGTCTGCATAGTGTGTTGCAGAAAATGTCACTAGTAATGTCAAAGCTTGGTTTGATAACGCAAGGTAATCAGACCACATACCCATAAGGTGGCAGCAAGTGATTCTTGAAGACCAATTTTAATGATGTGTTACTAGATAATAATGTAAAATTATCTTTTCTTGGAGATAAGATTAGCATTGTGATGTTATTAAAATCTGAATTACAGGGGGCATCTAATCTAATTCCTATTAGAGTTGGGAATGGAAAAATCCTTCACTGCAATTATCTACTTCTTGCAGCTAATGAACTGCTGCAAGTTGGTAAACACAAAGATAAACTCTAAGCAGTAGAATCTGAATATGGAATCACCTGCTCTGGCCAGGTCCTCTTGAATACAGCATGCTTATAAAACTGCGACAGTTATCTATTGCTAGGAAACAAGCAATCCCAAAATTTGTGACTTGAAACAACACTTGTACTGCTGACAAATCTGTGATTTGGGCAGAGCTCGCTAAGAACGGCTCGTCTCTGCTCCACTAAGCAGAGGCCTCTGCTCAGGACTTACCTAAGGTGGCTTGAAGAATGGGACCTAGAATCATCTAACGATTCTAGGCCGGTAAAGTTTTTCTGTAAAAAACCAGATAGTACATTATTTTCACCCTTATAGACCATATCGTTTGTTGTAACTACTAAACACTGTCATTGTAGCAAAAAAAGAAGCCATAGAAAAATGGATGGGCATGGTAGTGTTCCAATTAAACTATTTATAAAAATGGGCAATAGGTCAGGTTCGGCCAGTTCAGAAACTGCCAACCCTTGATCCGAAAGCTTGCTTGCTGACATGTCTGGCAATTGACACCATCTGCTCACTGGGACCTTGTCTGGATCTTCTAGCCAGAAGACATACATGTGGTTCTTCATGGGTCCTGAGCTTCTTTGCAACATAGAGCTATGTCCCAAGGGTGAGTGTTCAGATAGAAAGGACGAGAAGAAAGCTCTATCTTTTTTACAACTTAGCCTGGGAAGTCAGACAGCATCACTTCTTCTTCTTCTTCTTTTTTTTAAGATTTTTATTTATTTATTTGACAGACAGAAATCACAGTAGGCAAAGCAGCAGGCAGAGAGAAAGAGAGAGGAAGAAGCAGGCTCCTTGCTGAGCAGAGAGCCCGATGCGGGGCTCGATCCCAGGACCCTGGGATCATGACCTGAGTCGAAGGCAGAGGCTTTAACCCACTGAGCCACCCAGGCGCCCCAGGCAGCATCACTTCTATCACATTCTACTTGTTGAAGTGGTCACAAACGCCCACTGAGGTCAAAGGGGAGGAGTTACAGACTCTACCTCTTGATGTGATAGTGACCAGGTTTTGAAGAAGCACGTAGGACTAGGAATATCACTGAGCCCATTTTTGGACAACACAGTCTTCCACGTTTACGATTTGCCATGTGATGACTTGTTCTCCCACTACTTTTTTACATTCAAACCATTTCAAAATCCTCACTTAAACAGCAGACCTTGATGCCATTTAAACTTCGCTTTGCTTGCACAGCCCTTCACAAAACGCAACCTTAGGTACTGAAATTTCACAGAGCATTCTTAAACAGTCATCCAGATGATCGAGAACAAGCTAAGAATTATTTTTATATTATCATTCAAATAAAAAGCCAAATTAAAAAAAACTCAGAGAGACCTTGTGATTCTCCGAAAACAATTTCTTCATTTGAGAAGTACGCCAAAGGTTAGAGTGGAAAACCAATTCCTCCTAGCTTTCACATGGTCTAGTCCAGCTTCCTGGAATGAAGGTTGGAAGTCCCATAGTCATAAGCTGTGTGCATTTGCTGCAGGAGTCCTCTCCCCAGAGATCCCTTGAGAAGCTGTAGTTCAAGGATTTGGTCTTGGCCATCTCTGTGTCTTTCCCTTAGAGGCACTGCTGACAGACCCGATTTAACGGTTTTTAACTGTTTTCAGCTGCACTGGGGCTTGTCTGTAGCCTCTTCACAGCAGTATGAGCAAAGGATTCTCTTCTTCTCTTCTTTCTTTAGTGGTTGGAATTCTGTTTGACCTGTCTTAGCTTTGTGGATCACCTTCTAAAAGTCTTTTTAGAATTTTTTTTTTAATTCTTAAAAATTTTTTGTTATGTTGTGTTAGTCACCATATGGTACGTCATTAGTTTCTGATGTAGTGTTCCATGATGCATTGTTTGCATATAACACTCAGTCCTCCATGCAATATATGCCCTCCTTAATACCCATCACTGGGTTAACCCGTCCTTCCACGCCTTCCCCTCTAAAACCCTCAGTTTGTTTCCCAGAGTTCATAGTCTGTCATGGTTCATATCTCCTTCCAATTCCCCCCCTTCATTTTTCCCTTCATTCTCCTAAGATACTCCATGCTATTCCTTATGTTCCACAAATAAGTGAAACCTATGATAATTGACTTTCCCTGCTTGACTTGGCATAATCCCCTCTAGTCCCATCCAAAAGTTGGGTATTCATCCTTTCTGATGGCTGAGTAATATTCGATTGTATATATGGACCACATCTTCTTTATCCATTCGTCTGTTGAAGGGCATCTTGGCTCTTTCCATAGTTTGGCTATTGTGGACATTGCTGCTATGAACACTTGGGTGCATATGGCCCTTCTTTTCACTGCATCTGTATCTTTGGGGCAGATACCCAATATTGCAATTGCTGGGTTATAGGGTAGCTCTATTTTTAATTTTTTGAGGAACCTCCACATGGTTTTCCAAAGTGGATGTACCAACTTGCATTCCCATCAGCAGTGTAACGGGCTTCCCCTTTCTCCACAACCTCTCCAACATTTGCTGTTTCTTGCCTTTCTTAGAGTTTTGTTTGGTGTCCAACCTGGAGAACTGGATACCTGATGCAGGCTGTTAGTTGGTAGAAGAGAAAGCATGAGAACACTTTCCTGCTTAACCATCTGGTTTCTGTTTCTGGGTTTCTGAATAGATCTTAAGAATGCTGTTCACTCAGGGCACCTGGGTGGCTCAGTCAGTTAAGCATCTGCCTTCAGCTCAGGTCATGATCCCAGAGTCCTGGGATCAAGCCCTGCATTGGGTTCTCTGTTCAGCGGGGAGTCTGCTTCTCTCTCTCCTTCTGCCACCTCCCCTGCTCATGCTTGCACTCTCTCTCTCTCTCTCTCTCTCAAATAAATAAAATCTTTATCAGAATGCTGTCCACTCTGATAAAGCTTGCTAAGTGAGATCGTCATTCAATGCGCTCAGTGATGGAAGAGGATGTGGGAACCATGTCTTCAGGTAAGGAATACATGCATTCAGAGAATCTCTGGTGACTAGACTGAATAACACTATCCGGTCTGTAGGGAACAGTGCAAGCACACGGGAGGCTTCAAGGAATCAAAGACTGTGAGGCAGGATGGTGCTAAGAGCTCACACGTCTCATACCTACCGTGTCTTCTTTCCGGGTTTTGGATGTTAAGCTTTTCACAGTTGGTCCAGGGACAGAGGGCAAGAGCCCAGGTGGTATGGGGTTTTGGAGACTTTTTGCTGAGCCATTTGTTGAAAGGGAAGCAACAGCATATCTCTGAGGTGGGGAGACACTCAGTTAAAACTATTTTGATGTTTCTGTTGCATTTGTTACTGAAAGGCTGAGCTGTGGGCCCTCCTTTCCTCCTGTACATCCATAAGGGGTCTCTATCTTAAGATGCTTTTCCTCTCTCCCGCTGTTCATTCCCCCACTGAGAGCCAGACCTTCTCTCTGTGACTCACCCGAGTTGCTGTAGAGATAATTCTGATGGCAGAGGCAGAGACCATTGATTTGAGAGGAGGGAAGCAAGTCTCCTCTCATCATGCAAACACCCCTAATTAAGAAATCCAGAAACAGATTCTGTGTCATGGAAACATAATTTCCTTTGACTCAGAGTTTCAGGAATTGCTGCGGGCTATCAACCTATTTTGATTTCCTGGGTTAAATGGCTTCACCCTTTGCCCTGAGTTTTCTAGAACAAAAATGAATTCAATCTAACATTTGTAAATTATCTTCTATATCCCAGGTGTGGCCCTAATAACTTGAGAAATAGTTATGAAGAACAGAGTTCCTATCCTCAAGGAGGTTACAACTGACTAAAATAATCTTTAATTGGTAAACCCCAATCGTATGTAGATCTTGATAGAAAGGTAAAAACATTGTTTGGGCACTGTTATGAGATGAACTGTGTTCCCCCCAAATTCATATGTTCAAATCCTTACCTCCAGTACCTCAAATGTACTTTACTTGGAGATAGAGTTTTGTTTTGTTTTATTTTTACAAAGGAAATTAAGTTGTAAAATCAAGTCATTAGGATACACACTAGGGAGAGATGCCTGGCAGATCATTCACAACCCGTAGAAGGAATCAGTCCTACTGACATCTTGAGTTTGGACTTATACCCTCCAGACTATGAGACAATACAGTTCTGTTGTCTAAGCTCCCCCAGTCCATAGTGCTTTGTTATGATGGCCTTAGCAAAATAGTATAAAAACCCAGTGGCCTCCCCCCACTGTTGTACAGTCTGGTGGAAAACCCTGGGTGGATAGAAATGAAGTGTTTGTGGAGTTTGAATTTACTAGACATTTGATAAATTCATTCATTTATTCATTCCCCATCTTTTTACTCTGGTTTATTTTTTATTACACTTTATGTTGGAAATTATGCTTTATGATAGATGTGTAATACGTATTTGTTGAGTAAGCATTTTCCCCTCCTCATTCTCTTCACTCTCCCCCTCTCCATTCAATATTCAAGCACGTTTTATGTCCATTCCATGTTCATCCCTGTCAGAGCAAAAAGAAGTTCAAAGAATGGCTGTTGACTCTGAGGAGCTTGGGATTTCAGGAGGGAGATAACGAAGGCCCATGTGAGAGGCTGCATTCCAGTGCCACGTGATGAGTAAGTATGTGCTGGACAGGTGCTGGATTATAACTGTTGCAGAGGGAAGGTGCAGTGTGCCGAAGTGTACAGACAGGAAAAGGCTCATGGAGGAGGAAGAATCTATGCTTGAGATGAAAGAAGAGCCTAGGAGAGAGAATAGCAGGGTCCAGAATGTTCATAGTCCATCTGCCTTCCTTAACACCTGGGAGCTGTGTTTAGGGAAGAGTGGGATTGCTCCAGACTGGGGGCTGGGCAACGCATGGGGAGGGGGATGATGGATAGAAGCTGGAGCTTCCTTCTGGCATTCCAGGAGGCCAGAACAAAAATCTAGTGGCTCTCAACTCTGGCTGCACCTGAAAAATCACCTTTGATTTTTGAACTAAAAAAAAAAAAAAAAGTTAATATAAAGACCCTACCTTGATCTGGGATCTCCTGGAAACTGTAGACAGAGCTTCAGAGAGAAGAAATCCCTTTAGGATGTGGATTGACAGCAACAACTTATAGCGCAAGACCCAAGCCACTCTGTCCAGTCATGAGACTCTTGCAGTTCTGGAGTAATACTGGGATAACTGCTGGAAATGAGACATCTGGCTGCATTCCACTGGTATGGCCTCCTTTTCCCGAGTGTCAAAGTGCCTGCTTGTGCCTTCAGAATATGTTGACAAATCTGTATCCTGTTTCCAATTCTGTCCTATATTTTATGGTGGGAGTAGTAGCAACACAACCAAAATAACCTGGTCTCCCTCTTTTTAGGACCCTTATGCTTCCTGAGGGTGTTCATAGGAACCATCTAGAGAAGTGGTTTTTGTTCTTGCTGGTTTTTATTTGTTTGTTTGTTTGTTTGTTTGTTTTAAAGGTGTTGGGGGGAAATTAGGTCCAGAGTTTTAGGGATCTCACAACTTGGGTCCTGTCAGCTTAATTGCATCCAGCATTATCTGTAAGGCCCTCTCCTAATGCTTGGCATCTAGTGAACTTTCACTCATGACACAGCAGAGATCCTCTGAAATGCTAAACTCCAGGTTCAGTATGAAAGAAAAATACTGCCAAATTTCTTTTCTTTGCTCAAGAGTATCTTGAGCAAACAGAAAGGAAGGAACAGAAAGAGAGTTGATCAGTCTTTAAAAACCTAGAAATATTTGGGATCTACAAGGCAGCAGGCACCTGCAAGAAATTGTGGACACGAAATGATAAATCAGACATTGCTTTTGCCTTCCAGTCTCTGATAATTTAGTTGGAGGGGTAAGAAATGAACATGTGAAAATTTAACAATAAAGGATTTCTATAACAGCTCCAAACAATGGAATTGTTCTCAGGGGCATCACAGGAGTATATAATTTATCACCAGATGAATTCTGAGGCCAGTTGGAACCGGCCAGAAGAAAGTGAGGTCATTTCAGGCCAGGGTGGGAGAGATGGGTTGGTGTGAACAAAAGTTAGAGCCTGAGGTAGTGCTGGTATGCTCTGGTAACAGGCAAAAACCCATTTGGCAGAAGCAAGGAGGACAGTTTCAGGCAAGTGGAGAATGAGGGAGGGCAGAACTCCATAATGGAGGGCCTCGAACCCCAAACCTCAAGATTTCATCTCGAGGAAGTGGGCACAATGAAAGTTTTTCAGCAAAATGGACTTGAGTTGAAGAGATTCTACGGCCCTCTCTGAGTCTTAGCAGATCTGTGGTCTGCAGTGTTTCTAGCCATCATGGGGTCTTCTGGAACCCTTGTCCAGCTTCATCATTTTGTGCCCCTTACATGGCGCAATGCTTGAGAAAAAACTTCCAACTTGGAAGACTGGCCATACTTTTTCAAACAAGAGAGTTACTTCTTTTCAGAATCAAGTGTCTGTGGCATTGAGCTTCCTTCAGGGGGTGGGAGTGACCAGGTAGCTTTAGAAAGCTCCCTCCAGGACACTGTTCAATGACTCAGCAAGGGAGGTTTTGCAATAGGCTTATAGAACTTGACCAGCTTGCTTTTCCTAAGGAAACCTTGGTGTCCTAAGAAAACCTCAGCCTCGGCCCCTCTGCCCTGCCGGGTTGAAATTCCTTCTGTCTTCTGGTAGCACGCCTGTAGCACATGCTCTGGAACTTATGTCAGGGAATCCAAAAACGGCTTTGGAATCAAGTCAAAGTTCAGTTCAGGCTCTGGTTCTGCCTCTACCCAGTTGTGTGATGTTGGGCTAGTTAACCTGGCCTCTCCTGGTTATAGTTTCCTCATCTGTAAAACAGAAACAAGAACTACTTCGTGGCGTGGCTATAGGTCTTAAGTGAGACAAGTATTAAGTGACACCCAGTAGGTATTTTTTCTATTACAAAAATCCCAAATATTTCTATCAAGGATATTAGTTGTGTCTTTTGTCTCCCCCCGAAACAAAATCAGATTTCCTGACTGTCCAACTACACCTTTTCTTCTAGGCCTACCCTAATATTTGAGTCCTACAGGTGGCTCTGCTCCCCAAAGTGTGCGTGACCTAGAAAGGGTTCAAGGAGAAATTTCTGTTGCCCAAGAAGTGGGCTGAACCAAAGGGTAATCCTTCCTTTTCCAAATCTATTTAGAAGATCCTTCCCTCAGGAACAAATTGAACACAAAGAAGGGGGACTGGGGCATAAAGCAAGAAAACAGGATTTCTAGTTGTAAATTTGTGTTTCCCAAATAACTTTCCAAGACACATGCTTCTATAATGCTTACTCTGTGCCAGGCACAGTTCAGCCACTTTATAAGCATTAATTCATTGAATTCTCATAAAAACTCCATGAGGTAGGTGTTATTATCCCAGTTTACAGTTGGGGGAACTGAGCCACAAAGAGGTTACGCAACTTGCTGAAAGTCACACGGACACAAGAGCAACTTTAAGCCCTGGCATTGCCGTGAGGAAAACCATTGTACTAAAATTAGTGGAGAAGAGAGCTCCTCTAAAATGCCTTCTTTTGACGAAGACTTCGGGTGTTCTAACGAGGGATTTATTATAACAGGTGAACCTACAACACAGTCATCCATGATTAAATACCTGAACCTTGCTTCCCGGGTGACCTCAGCTCTTGTGGTGTCCCCCTTACAACCGTTCTGGCTAGGCTGCTCCTCTCTTGATTTATGTCTTTTGACAAACATCTGTTGACCATCAACCTTGCGCTGGGCACAGTGCTAGATGCTGGGGACAGCAAGATAATTACAAACAAGTTGTAGGCTCAAGAAGCTCATAGTCTTATGGGGAAAGTCGAGAAATGAACTGACAGTCACATACATACTGAAGAAAGGGCTCTACAAGGGTATCCCTGTCTTTCTTCAAGAAGTGAGCTTCACCTTCTCTAACTCAGAACTGGAACCAGCACATTCATTTACAAGAGAGGCAATTGCCCAGTCCATCCACTGACAAAGTTAAGCAGGATGCCTTTTGTTCTTCGTCTGCCTCCCTCCTTCACCACATCTCCCCATCTCTCTCTGTTCTTTGAACTTCTTGTCCTCCTTCCCTTCTTTTTTCCCGTCCTTTTGCTTTTCTCTTAGTTACCTGCAGACCTTGCCAGGGCCCCTCCCAAGCACTTATTCTCTGAACCTGTCTTTTTAGTATATTTAGACATCCAAAGCTAAGTCAGAGAATGAAAAGGGCTGGGAAACACTGACCCAGATCTTGTCAAGCTCATAACCGGTTATTTTGTCTCGTTACACTGGCATTTCCTGCTTCTTTGTGACCTCAATAGTGCACTGAGCATCCCAAGATGCTCCCTTATTCAAATGCAGCTTGGCTGGATTGTTGAAATGAAGAACATTTCAGGGAGAAAGAGATCAGAGTAGGTACCAGAGGTGAGGAAGAGACGAGTCTGAGTACAAAGAATAACCTTTCTCCTTGCTTTCAGCTCCCAAATGCCATCTCTGCACTAGACCTCCCTTGACAAAGCCCAGATGGTGTTACTGGGGAAAGTGTAGCAGCCAGAGGGTACGGAGAAAGTGTTTTGTTTGGGGGCTCTGAGAAAGGGGACTAACTAAGCTGATGGTGAGAAAGATGAACAGACTGTCCTCCTACTAATGCTGCTTGTTACTCAGTAACAAGTCTGCGATGAAAACATCTATAAGAAGGGACCTTAATCACACTAACTTTCTTGCTTCTCTTCCATTAACTCTATCATTCTATCCCCCTTCTCCCTAAGAGACTTAAAGCACTGTCATTTTCAGAATTCAGTTATTCTGGGTCTTTTAGTGATATTGTTTCTCACTTCTAATTTATTGGAAAGCAGTGAAACCCAGATGGCTCTGCCTGCCTTTCTGCTGCTTCGCTAACCCAAAACTGGTTCTCTGCCTTCCTTTGTTTCATCCACATATCTGTCCAGAAATCCATCCAACAAGCATTTATTGTGCTTCTACTTTGTGTGAAACTCTCTGATGGCTACTCTGGAGGACACAAAGATGGAGAAGACAAACTCAGTGCTTTGAGGAACTTGTAATCTGTGCAGGAGACACGTCTAAATATAATAAATACAGATACAGAAGAGATTTTGTGGAACTTGCATTGACTTTTCTCTTTACCATTTTAGAAGTGATATGGTTCTTTAAAAACAAGCCTCCTACATTCTGATGCTTTTTTCTCTGCTATGAGCTCCAGGAAGGCCAAGTTGATCCTTTAAGGAGTTTGTCACCAGCCAGGAGAAAGGACTAGACTTTGGAATCAGGGTGGGAACCTTCAACCCCAAGATTTTAATCAGCAGGAGAAGATATGCTTGGGTCAGAATCAGGCCTGGCTCCGTGCCAGACCTTAAAACCAAGAAAGACATACATAACCAGAGCACAGGAGTAGATGCAACGTTTCCTTTTCCTTTTCCAGGATTCCTTTGTACAAGGTACTACCCTTTCTCCAAGGACATAACAGTCAAGGGCATCCAAAAGCCATGACACATTCAACCCTTTAAGAATTTCATCACTGGATTAGCCAGTTTGGGGTAAAAGATCTAGGAAGGGAGGTGGTGAGGAATGGGGATGAGTACACTGAGTAAACACTAGATCTAGAGACAGTATTTGAGGTAGGCAGTCATGATATTTGGCACAGAGTTTTTTGGTTTTTTTAAATATTTACTTATTTATTTGAGAGAGTGAGATGCGGGGAGGAGGAGAGGGAGACAGACTTCAAGCAGATTCCCTGCTGATCATGAGTCCAACTTGGGGCTTGATCCCATGACCCATGAGACTATGACCTGAGCCGAAATCAAGAGCCAGATGCTTAACCCACTGAACAACCCAGATGCTCCATGACACACAGTTTTTGAACCAAATGATAACCAAGGAAAATTCAGGTAGATTCTCCATCTCTTCAATCGAGTCTATCAAAGGTTACAAAGTCATTCTAGGTAAAATGAGGAGTAGAAGCCTCTATATAACTGAGTTCAAAACATGGGCCCCCAGATATTCTTCTATATTTAACTAGGGGATCAGTCCATTTTATTTGGGGGTGTTCAGACTCTACCTGAGTCTTGAAGGATGAGTAATTTATAAGGTGCACAAAGTGGAGAACGAGATTCTAGATAGAAGAGGGATGGAGAAGTGGTAGTGCTGAGATGGTGGGACTGAAGTTATAGTTGCAGAGAGAGGAAGAAACTAGAAGGAGTGCCAGGTTGAGAGCCTCCATAGTCCACATTAATGAATGGGAGGCTGCTAGAAGCTGAAGGAGGTGAAGCCCAACTACAGGACCCACTGCCATGGGTTGGAAGAGTAGAGGGTCTCCAGAGTTTCTTCTATCCACTGGGGCAGGTGGTTCTGGGGTAGGAAGCTGCACAGGGAGATCACAGAAGAATCTGTTATAAATGCAAGTTGGGACATTGGGGAGGGTATGTGCTATGGTGAGTGCTGTGAATTGTGTAAGACTGATGATTCACAGACCTGTACCCCTGAAACAAATAATATATTATATGATAATTAAAAAAGAAAAAAGAAGATATACTTGGAAGTTGGGGCGAGCCAGTGACAACTCTGATGGCCGCTTCATGTCTGCTCCCTGGGTGGTTCGGTCTTCTTTGTTCCTCTGCGGCACGAGACTACAGTTTCTAGAGAGACTTGATTTGGGAGCCATTTCTGGTTTATTAAGGTGTCACTTGGACAGCATACAAACAGTACAAGTGGAAACTACAAACCCACACACAGAATAAATTATGACATTTGCATTTAAAAGTAGACGGTAGAGGAATCCGTGCTACCAGGAGGGCTTCCCAGTCCAGTGTCTGGAGAGTCACCAAGTGTCAGCAGGCCCGAGTGTTCAGGATCAATCTTCTGTGAGACTTCTGGAGCCAAGTGCCCCCTGCAAGCATATCTAATGAGGCTCAAACTCCTGCACACAAACATGTATACGCAAAGACGAACACACATGGGGCAGGGGTGGGGGACGGCCTGTAAACAACAGTCGCTTAAAGCAAAGTGGACCCAGTTGTGCTTTCCCTGTGGCACTGGGGACCGTTCTGTCCCCTACCCTCATTCTTCACCAAGTCCCCGCTCCAGTGGGAGGTGTGAGGGGGCCCCTGGGGCAGTGAGGCGGTGGGGGGGTGGGGCGACTGCTGCCTGAGGCTAGGAACCTCTGCTCACACTGCAGGGTGAGCACTCCCTTGCACTCCTGTCTGGCCTGCCCAGTCCTGCTGGCCACTCCCAGGAGAGTGAGGGAAGAGATGTACCCTCAGGGAAATCTATCAACTTAGGAGTCCCATGAACTGTGGGCAAGTCCTATATGGGCCACTCTCTAGCAGTGTGATGTCTGGGGAAGTTACCTCAGTTCTCCAAGCCTCAAATTCCCCATATTCCCCATCCGTGAAATGGGAACAAAAGTGCCTACTTCACAGGGTTGTCATAAGGAGTTCCTGAAATTTTATACTGCCAAGCACCATGCTAGACTCAAGTTCAATATTCAAAACCTATTCTCTTTTCCTGCCTTCTCCCCCATTTCTTCCTTTATATTTCCCCATTTTGTATTTCCAGGTTTATGTAGCTGTCGGTGCTCATGTAATCCCAACGGCACCAAAACCACCTCTTGACACACAGGGCCTCTCCTACCCCAACAGAAATTGCTGGTGTGTGCTTCTCCCACCTCCCACCCCCACCCAGTACAAACCTGTACCACCAGAAAAGTCAAAGGGATGGGCCACAGGGACTGTGACTGGAGACTGTCCGGGCCTCTGGTATCATCTGAGCTCAGAAGCAAGACCTGGGCAGCCTATGGGCCCATGGAGACCTGACAGTCTCAGGAAAGCTGGTGAGATGTCTAAATGGTGGGAAGACATATGCACCAAACAGCGGTGTACAGGTGACTCTGAGCTGAGTCTGACCGGAAGCTGGAAATGAGCGGTGGTGGTGTTCACAATCTTCAGCAGAAATACAACCACTCCCTGCTAAGAGTGGGGCACGCAAGAATGTAAGAGACTCATCTTCCTAGCAGACCTGTCCACCAGAAGACCAGTTTGATGGGTCACAGTCTACAGCTCTGGTTCTGCAGAAACTTTCCTTGCATCTCTCCATCTGTATGTCTGCATAGTTCTCCACCTGGTATATACTAAGAGTTTTGTAGAAAACAGACTGACCAGGACAGAAGACCCTCTGTGCTCATTTAGCACCTTTTATCTAAAAGTTATTTTTTAAGGTCGCTCAACCAAGTCTTTTACAGGAATGCTGTGAGGTAGTAACAAGACAGGCAATACCCCTCTTTTGATAGATCGAGAAGAGCTCAAGGTAGCATAGTGCTCAAGCGAGCACAGCTGAAACATGGTAAAGGCTTGTTCAATTCAGGGGACCGATCTGTTTCCCAAAGGCCACAACTGGCCTTGCACCTAGAGGCCTTGGTAAGGCTTGTCCTGAACTGACCTCTATATTCAGACTCACTCTGCTGCTTTTCACACCAGTGTGGGTTTCAAGTCGTCTTTGAAGTTCACGATAGGCTGTGAGCGGGCCCACAGCTTCTCCCAGGAAGCCAGCCCCCCAGTAGGGTCAGGATCGGTGTCTGATGAGCCACTGTCACTGGAATCAGAGGAGCTCTGGAAGCAGATTTCACAGTAGGGCCGATGGCAGCGGCAGAAGAGCTCCTCTGAGCTGCTGGACTCAGTGTCAAGGTAGCTGCATGGAGGGGACATGGAGGGACAGCGTGGGAATCCCAGGGGCAGCAGCTGCCGCTGCTCCAGAATGTCTGGTGAGGCTCTGGATAGGTGTGGGGCAGCAGGACACGGTGCCAGGTCAAAGCCAGAAGGCTGGTGGGAAAAGGCTGCATGGCTCCCTCCGGCACCCTGGGGCTCTGTGTGGCTTTGTTTGGTGCCCTCCAGGGTGTCGGGCTTGCCTTGAGGATCTGGGAGTAGTGAAGTCTTCCTGGAAGAGGGATTTGGGACTCTGGAATCAGCAGTTTGGGGATCCAGGCAGACACTGTCCCTACTGTGCACATTTAGCCGCCCACTGTGTGCCCCAGAAACAGTCTTATTTGCACGATGCCCCACATATGAAGGTATAGAGCCTGGA
This sequence comes from Meles meles, assembly GCF_922984935.1. Lineage (NCBI taxonomy): Eukaryota > Metazoa > Chordata > Mammalia > Carnivora > Mustelidae > Meles > Meles meles. Next base: position 96,359,911 of record NC_060069.1, on the reverse strand, counting down.
AAATGTGAGCGAGCCTGCAGTGCAGCCCGCCTTTTCCTCACCATGTATGGGCTAAAGCCGAGTTCCTTGGTCAGGGGAATCTTCTGGAAGCTGTGGGCAGTACTGCTCTTCCAGGGCTGCTGTGGATAGGACAGGGAAGAGGGGAGGGGAAGCTCAGGGCCCAGGCCCAGATCTTGTAAGACTTCCTGAAGCGTCTCCCTGATCACTGAATTGACCCTTGACAGCCGCTTTTGGGGTTCCTCTGAGTTCTCCAGCTGCCCATGTCTCTGGGGAATGGGGCCTTCTCCCCCTGGCATGAGACTCTGGGGGGGGTTCATGAGTACTTTGTCTTGTCTTTCTGCTCCTTGGCTTTGCTCAGGCCGTGGCTTCTGGCTACAGCCCAAATTTAAATGATCAGAAATGTCTTTCAAGTTAGACGTTTTCTCCTTCTGCCCTGGGGAGGAGCTGGTGTCCTTCACAGCCTGCTCCAGGCTTTGTATACTTGAGGAGGGCACTGAGGTGCTCTGGGAGTCCTGGGCAACCACACTGGTATCATTCTGAGAGTCAGAGAGGCATTCTGAAGGCCCTTGACCTACCAGGCTATGGGCAGAGGTTGCAACCAGGATGTTCTTGCTGTGGGAGGAGGCAGGAGGGACAGCCCACTCTGCGGGGTCGAGGGTGCACTCAGCTGACATCAGCCTCACTAGCTTCTCTTTGGCGTTGTTTACTTGTTCCTGCAGGCTTTCAATCATAGCATTTTTCTGCAAAATAAAAGTGAAACCATCAATAAAGAATGCCTCGGAGGGTTTTTACATTGTTTCCCATGGTGGAGAAAGCGTGGCTTCAGAACCTTGCTCTAAATCCCAGTTCCTCTGCGTATTGGCTGGTGATCTCAGGCTCCGAGGATGTGAGTGAAGTGCTTAGCACAGTAACTGACACACGGTGCTCAATAAAGGTTAGCCATGATTTATTGTTGGGGGATCTTAATTCCCCTCCCACCCCCCACCAAAGTCCTCAGAGTGTGTGGCTTGTGTTGTCTGTGAGACGGGAGGTCAGATGAGGTATAGCATTAGCTGTTTGCTGGCTGCTGCAGGCCCCTCTCCTCTTTCCTCAGAACTTAGAGGGTCAGCTTGCTTCTGTGGGACACCACTCTGGGTAACGTCTGAGATGGCCCAACCTAGGGTTTGTCACACTTTGGCAAAATACAGATGAATTTCAGGCATATCTCAGGGGGATGAATGAATGAGGAAATACATACTTTGCCTCTTGTTAAACAGACTAGAACATTTGAGAAGAACAGAGAGAAGAGCGGAGATTCCTGCACCAAAGAGACAAGACCTGAGCTGGGGGTTGGGAGGGGTGCAACAAGATTCTCCGGTTGATGGCATTGCCTCCCTTGGCTGGACCTTGGGGACGCGCGCCGAAGCTACCGTGTGTCACGCCATTGGCTGTCGGTAGCTCCTAGAAAAGGGCAGGCACCAGAATTACTGGAGAAACTTTTTTTTTCCTTTTTTCCCCCTTTTTTATTGGAATAGTTGGGACGAAGTCTCTGATCGCAAGGAGCCAGGGGATGACTGAGCCTGGGACAGCCCGGCTGTGGAGCGACCTGCGTCCTGCAGGGCTGTGAGCTGATACACAGGTTGCACCCGGGAGGGCTGGCAGGTGGGGGCTGCAGGGGTGTGCCTGTCCTAGCCACAAGATCAGGGGGCATGAAGCAGCGGGGGGGGGGGGGGGGGCGTGCCCCGAGTGTCCTCTGCTTGTACAGTGGGCGACTATCTAGCTCAGAACTTATGTCCACCTTCTGAGATTTCTGGTGTTGAAAAGTAGTGGAGCCCAAAGAAGAAGTGATAGTCTTGGGGAAGACAGTAACAGGGTCCAGGGTTTGGGGAGTAATAACCCAAACTGCTTCTAGGAAGTGCTTGTTCAAATGCTGCCTCTGGGGTCATCCTCTCTAGAAGCTGAGGATGAGCATCTGGATATTCATTGATTGTGCCCTAGAAATCAAAGAATGTTTCCCTCCTTGGGCTACCTGAAGCCAGTCACCTGTGGACTGAACCTGTGGTTTTTTTTCTCAAGTTGATATGGGAGTGTTGCCCAGAGGTGACCTTTATGGGAGCAGTAACTTAAGTAAACTAGTCCAGCAATAGTCCTCTGGCAGCGACTCCAAGCAGATCTCCCGTTCCCTTTTTATAAGCAGCAGGGTGACTTTCCGAATATTGGTAGTTCAGGTTCATCCTGGCGGAGTCTTCTTCTTTTATTATCAGGAAAGAGTCCAGGACCAGTGAGTAACTGGTGAATAAGCGGAAGGCCCTTGCAGCTGAGCTCCTGCCTCCCCATCCTCCCTTTGCTCACCTGCAGAGTGGTGAGGCCGGGGCGTTGACGGAGAAGTGTAGATGACTCAAGGACTCACCAGGAGCAGAGTGGATGAGTAACCCGACAACATCCATTCGGGCTCTTCATGATATCTGGGTGGTGCCCGATATCTTTCAGAGAATCTCATGGGCATGACTGAGCACAAGAGGGAAGCCAACCCTTTTCCTCCTCAGCAGCCCTTCTTCCTGAGGCCACCCCCCACCCCACACATTCTCATAGGCTTCAGGAGGTCTCCACTGCACCACAGAGTTAGGAGGAAGCCACCAGCTAATGGCAACTACCCCAGCAAGTAAACTCCAAGTGTTGACTTTTTGTGCCCCAAATTCCTTTGAGTGTAGAAAAATAGGATAAACATTGAGTTGGGAAGAATACTTTTCTCCCAGCAAGCCAAATATCTGAAGCTGACTAGTGACAGATTTAGAAACATCAGCCTAAACAGCAAATTTCCCTTGTTCCAGAAAAGGGAGCGGGACTCTGTCTTCACCGTGGCCGCAGACTAATTAAAGGTGTGGTATGAGGTGTTGCCATTGTGAGACCAAAATCTGACCTACCGGGGCAGCTGCATTTAAATGAGCTTATTAATTACTACTTTTGGCCCATCGGAGAAGCAAAACATCCATCAACGTGTTTTATAAGGGCAGGCCATAAGGCGAAATAGAGTCACCCTCTTGTAGGTGAATGTCCTCTGTTGCAGAGTGTACAAGGGAGGGTCTTCAACCCCCGGGACAGTTCTGTCTGCTGGCCTTCCCACAGCCTGGTGAGTCAGCGATGCATGCTGCCACAGCAGCCTCTGGGGGACCTCTGGCTGTAGGGTCAAGGGGGGCAACAGTGAGAAGATGGACTGCTCATGTCATGAGAAAGTAAGAAGAGGACACAGGAGACAGAGGAGCCTAGGGAGGGGGCTGCACAGAAGGGCCCTGCAACCAAGGAGCTGGAGTCAGGGTCTGCACAAATTGGGAAGCACGAAGGATACTTGTGTTGATCTAGCAGGCAGTGCTGGAACTGGAGACTCAGATACTGGAAGCTCTCAAGGCCTGTGGAGGGGCACTAGGACAAGCTGCTTGTTCTCAGGGCTGTTCTGGGGAAGATGTCTCAGGTGTAGGTCGCCGCGGGGAGGAGGCCAGGATTTTGCTGCCTATGCATCTATTCCCTACTAGGGCCCTTCCTCTGCAGACTCCAAGCATGTTTCTGGATGGAGCAGCTTCAGTTACTGCGTGGGAAACAGGGTAGCATGGCAGAAATACAAAAAGCATGTCACAAATTACCATAAGGCTAAAAAGTCAGGCCACTTGGCTGTTCCAGCTTTAGCTGATTGTGAATAAAAATCATCCTGGCTGTTTTCGCCAAGTTTCCAGCCTTCTGTTTAGTTGGGAAAAAAAAAAATGCTTCTTTGAAGACTTCACAGAGTATCAAAGGCAATGCTACTTACTCCCTTGCCAGGTAGGAAGAAATCTGGCTTTGAAATAAGGTCCTGGATGCTTCACGAATAGTCAAGAAATGGAGAAGTATTATTCTGGTGGATTAAAGAACTCCGGACGGAGGGTGTGGTGTGAGGGAGTAGAGGAGCACAAGCAGGGGTGCCCCGGGAGGTGAATTCCTTCCCTTGTTGTGTTCCTTAGGTCCCCATCACACCATCCTCTCACACAGAGACAACTGTTACCCTGGGGTCAGGCCAGTTACGTCAAGTGTAGTTTCCCACATAGCACCTACTCAGGTGTGTTCTGTACTGAAAAAGTATGAAATACAATTTAGTGAGTATGAAAAACTGATTCTGCAGAGTCCTGGGCCTCCTTTCTGAGGCAGGGCAGCTTCAGGCTTTTCCAGGTGCTTTCTTCAAGCCCACATCATACTGCCCAGTTCTGGGAGAGGTGCCAAATCTGGCTGAAGAACAGAAGAAAAAGGAGTTGGGGTTGGCCCAGTCCTGCCCTGGTGCTACTATGATATTCAGAGGCACTATTAAGCCCTCCACCCCATTTTGGAGAGTTTCTGGGTTGGCAGGATGACTGAAATCTCTAGTTCAAACTTGGAAAGGACAATAATGGGCCCCATAAGATCTTGGAAATGAGGGCATTACTCTAAGAAAATATATCATACAGAAGAAGCTAGGATCCACTACTGCTCAAGAACTTTACAACACTGTTCCCCCTGCTTGGAATGCTTTTCCCTGCACCTAGTCAATTTGCACTTAACCTTCAGGTCTCAACTCAGAGGATATTTTCTAACCATTCTAAAATAGGTTCTTCACTACCCATTATTCTGTCTTACCACTCTGATTTCTTCCTTCATAATTCTTTTTTTTTTTAAGATTTTATTTATTTACTTTTGTTAGAGAGAGAGAGAGAGAGAGCAAGAGAGTGTGCATGAGCAGAAGGGTAGAGGGAGAAGCAGACTCCCTGCTGAGCAGGGAGCCCAACACAGGGCCTCAAGCTCAGGACCCTGGGATCATGACCTGAGCCAAAGGCAGACACTTAAATGACTGAGCCACCCAGGTGCCCCTTCCTTCATAACTGTTACACAGTTTATAATTATAATTTACTTGATCAACATCTGTTTCCTTAGATAGACTATGAGCTGTATGAGGGTAAGGACTATACTTGTTTCATTCATCAGCACTTTGCACAATACTTGGTACACATCTGGCCAGTGAATGAATGTAGTGGGTGAGGTCAGTGACTGGAGGGTCCCTGGGGAAATGCTGAGCTTTCTGCCTGGGGCTGAGGGAAGTGCGAGTGGCTAGGAAGTGGGGGAATGGAAGTATAGGAATGTCAGCAATGAGACATCTGGGGTCGACCTTCGCATGATTGGAGTTCTTGCTGACAGAGAATCCACCAGGCAGGGATCCAGCTTACTTCTGTGAGGAGTCTGTCCATGGAGTTTCTCTCTCCTCCGGCATGGCAGTTCTGCTCCTCACCATACTGGGTATGGAAGCCTTTGCTGGGAGTGCTGAAATATTTGGCCATGCGTCTGATTGTTTGGTTTTCCTCTTCAAATGCCTTCCACTGCTTCAGCTGTTAGATAAAAGAACACGTTATTTATTTAATTACACTCCCAGAAATACATTCTCTCACTCTTTTTCAAGAACATCAGGCATGACCATGTCACAGACACACATGTAATGTATAAACTATTCTCTTCTCAAAACATATTTTACTCTGGAAAGTTCATAAACAGCAAAGACAGAAGGTATAGAGAAGGTCAAGGTCATTCTCAGTTTAAAAAATGCCAAAGGAAGAAGATGACAGGTAGACTGGTCAAGGCGACCCAGAGTTGAAGTATGCTTCTAGAGCCATATTCTCAAGCCAGAGTTTAGGAGCTGTCATGGGGCAAGGCAATCTAAACATTGTATGTTTCAAATGAAACTGCTCTTAGTTCCAAGTAGCTGTTCTTAATTATTCTCATTTGTGGAGTAATGGTGTGCTTACTGCTACTGAAAGCCTAGTTCTTGCCAGAGGACTTCTAACCCAAATCAATAATCAAGTCTCAGACAGATAGAAAACCACAAATGTTGATAAAAATCAATAGAAATGACAGAACATTAGGTCTGAGAGCTGACTGTCCTTTTTACATGGCAAATGAGGAAAGACTCAGGAGGAGTATGACCTTTCAAGGCCCCACAGCCAGTTAGCAGCACAACCCCAGCTGTTACCAGGGCCCTGAGCTACACCACATCTCCTCAGCAGGGCTGATGAGACAGAGACTGGTAACTGTGGGGGTCCTATGGAGGGTTTTTCAGGAGAAATTTGTTTTGAGAAACAATCTGTGGAAGCATGGGGCTGTTTTAATTTCATAAGAATGGAAGTGAATATAGAACATTCATGGGGTGCCTCGGTGGTTGAGTCAGTTAAGCATCTGTCTTCAGCTCAGGTCATGATCCTAGGGTCCTGAGATCAAGCCCTACAGAAGGTTCCCTGCTTGGTGGGGAGCCTGCTTCTCCTGCTCCCCTGCTTGTGCTCTCTTTTTCTGTCAAATAAATACATAAAATCTTAAAAAAAAAAAAAAGCACTCACAAACAGGGGCATGGTCCTGGGGCCAGGGGTAGGGGGAGTGGTAGTGCTGGACATTTCTCTTTCTTCCTTAAGGAATTTTCATCATTAAGGGTCCTAGTGATATATGCTGGCTCTAGATAGGATGCTGAGGGGTCTGTGGGGAGCCACACAGGGATCCTGGAATTGATTTGCTTATTCATCAAACATTTATTAAGCCCTGACTATGGAATGTAACCCAAATTTGGTAAAGCAGATAGGATACTAAATTCCCACCATCGACTGCAATACTTTCTTACCCAAGTACTCCTGGGTCCTCTGTTGACTCAGCATGAGTCCTTTATGGTATCAGGAGTCTGCGTGATCTGTGCTGGGTCAGGTGAGGACCATTCCCTCTGCATGCCCTTCTCAAAATCCACCTCCCAAGGCCATCAGCTCAGCTGATGACTCCAGAGTTAGGAGCCTGGCACTGTAGCCTCAGTCTGTGGTCTTCAGTGTCTTCAGTGGATGGAGCAGACCTCTAGTGTTCTCATGGCACTCACCCTTACAGTGTTGCAGTATCTCTGTTCTCTCCCAGGACCCCTTGTTTCCTTAGCAGTATAGGTTTTCCTTTTTCTCCCCCAGCAACCCCCATCTGAACTGTCTCTGCAGGGTTGCTGCAAGAACTTCTCAACATTGGTGTAAGGGCACCACCAGGGCTTCTGGGCTGTCTCACCCTAACCTGGAGGGCACAGTCAGGGTGCCCCTTGACTAAATCCTCCTCTTCCCCTTTGTGGGATCTTGGTCCTTAAGACTTGACATTCCTGGACCATGGCTATAAATGACCCCCAGGGCACAATTTCAGGACCTCTTCATGGCACTTCCTCCAGAAGGCAAGCATTTTCTTGTTTTCTAGGCCTCTGGGCCATGTGGGTGTGGTAGGATGAATAATGTTTCCCCAAATATTTTCTTCCCCTCCTAATCTCTGGAACTTGTGAACCTGTGACCATACACGGTGAAAGGGAGTTTGTAAATGTGACTGAGTTAAGGATTTTGAGAAGGGGAGACTGTTCTCGATTTTCAGGGCAAGGCCAATGTCATTGCAAGAGTCCTTATAAGAGGAAGACAGGAGAGTCAGAAGAAGAGATGTTGCCAGTGGAAGCAGAGGTCAGAAAGAGAGACAGAAAAAGATACCTCAATCTTGGCTCTGAAGACGGAGGAAGAAACAATGAGCCAAACAAGCAGCCTCTAGAAGCTGGACAAGGAGTGCAAACACATTCCCCCTAGACCTTCCAGAAGGAACACACACCTACTGACATCTTGATTTTAGTCAAATAAAGCCCATTTCAGATGTCTGACTTCCAGGGCTATCAAATAACAAATGTATTATTTTAAGCTATTGGATCTGTGGTTATTTGTTACAGCAACAATAAAACGCCAACACAGTGGGATTGTCTCAATCTCTACCAGGTAAACCAGGGTCCTTGGAAGCTCACCCCTTGTGCCTCTCTCACATCCTGCCAATCTCCCCTTGTTTCAGTTTGTGCTTCAAAAAGTGCAAGATGCACAAGTGTTATGGTGCTCCAAACATACCCTATTCTGTCTCCTATGTCTGCCTCTGGTCATAGTGTTCCCCCATCAAAAATGCCACCCACTGTCCTCCCCCAATCTGCTCGGTGAACTGTTATTCCTCCCTGAAGACTGGGCCCATATACCACATGTTCTGAGAAGGTGTCACTGAGCTCCCAGACAGCCCGAGGCAGCCCTTCCTCAGCATTAGGTAACATGCCTTCCTCAGACACCTAACAGATATATTATAATTCCTTTCACATCTGCTCCCTACTAGATTTGGAGGTGGGTCCACGTGTTGACCTACGCATTTCCTGCAGTTAGTAAGTGATGGACAGATATGTGAACAGATGAAGGAAGCTTTCCCCTAGAAAACTAGGGGGCACTGCGACCTACACAGATAACTATAAGGCAGAGTAGAAATTCCTAAACACCTTCAAGAGGAGCAGATGGAACACGTGGGGAATGCAGAGGAGAAAAACAAAAAACAAAAAAACAAAACACACACACACACCATATCTCAGAACCCACCTGCCTCTCAGAGAGGGATGGAGGTGGGGATGTGTATAGGGATGGGTCATGTTCAGGTCACAAAAGCAGAGGCTGGCTCATTGCTGGTGATGACCTCAGTGTTTGGCATAAATACTTAGGCATTTCCTGAGGGCCTGTGTAGAGTGCTACTTGGCCCACTTGCCTCTTCAGTACTGTCATCCATTCACTCAGCTTTCTAGCGCCACCTAGCCGCCCTTGACGTATCTACGCTTCTGCTTTCATAAGCCCCTCCCATCCATCCAGTCTGAAGGCTTTGTCACAAGAAGGCAGTCCACCTCCTGCTGCCTCCCCTCCCTATACAGCTCTCCTCACACAACTTCCCAAATTTGTTCAGCTGTCCTATTTTCCTGGAAGACACAGTGCAGGTCTCACGGGGAGAATCTTTCTTCTACCAAAGGCCACTGAGCCAGAGAGGAAAATCAATTCAGGGGCATACAAAAAACTGACAAGCCTCAGTTACTTTCATATTTTGAAAAATCATTTGCCTTCCTAAACCTAAACTACGTAAGCTATAATATATATTTTTTGATTTTAGATCATGTTCTGTTCAAGAGGAGAAAAAGCATGAGACAGAAAATAGAAGAGGAAAGACAGACTAAGAGAATGGAAGCTCAGAACGACTAGGAAGAAAAGGGGGGGTGAGTCAGAGAGAAAGAAAGAGAAAGGCCCACACTGTCTGTCCACCCCGTTGCTGTACCCCCTAATATTTCCATTTCCACTCCCACTTCAACAAACCAACTGCTTGTTGCTTAGGTCAAACCTGGAAATGAGATTCCAAGCTGAACTTTGTCCTGTATGTTTATGTCTGTATGTAGATGGGAGTGTACCTAAATATTACCACTGAGGATTCAAACACCAAGGACAGTGGAAGTCTTGCATCTGAGGCTCAGGATGGGAAAGGGACAGAGGTGGGTATGGAGGGGGAAGTTACAAGTAGGGCCACATTATGGAGGTTGCAGATTCACTCAATTTTCAGATAGAGGTCTTGGTTAGGTCAGGAAGGCTTTCCTCTATTAGTTCCTAGGTGATTACTTCTGCCCCAAATTATCTTGTTGTCTTTCAGAGACTCTTATTAGCTCTAAATTGTATCCTAGATCTGTTCTCTGTGTTTTCTTAACTAGTCTCTCATTTTTTATCTGTCCCCTTATTTTCTGTTACTTTAAATTAATTCACTAATTCAATATTTTGCCATGTCCAATAGCCTGTTCAATACTTTTATTGGTATTTTAAGTTTAACAGTATTTTTCATCCTTATTTAGTATTTCATTTTTAAAAAAGATTTTATTTGCTTATTTGTCAGAGAGAGAGAGAGAGAGTATAAGCAGGAGCAGCAAGCAGAGGGACAGGGCAAAGCATGGGAGAGGGAGAAGATGTGGGGCTTAATCCCAGGACCCCGAGATCATGACCTGAACCAAAGGCAGATTCTCAACCAACTGAGCGACCCAGGTGCCCCTATTCAGTATTTCTAAGATTATGTCCTTTTCATGATGGTTCCCTTGAGTTGAAGAGAGGCAATATCCTTTGAATCCCATTGACAAAACAAATCAGATCTATTCCAAAAACTATTTTACTTCAGAGGAAGGCAGCTTCTCCAGATCTTCAGAAGTTTGTGGTCCAGTTCTTGTGAACTGCAGAATTTCTTCATAGGTCCTTTCCTCCTGAATCTATAGTCCTACATGAGAAGAGCAATAGTTTCCTAGTACAGAAATATGTTTGCTTGCCTTTTCACTTGTAGTCCCAGGATGGCTTGCATAGCTCCAGTTATCACAAACATTCAAGGTAAGAAGTTAGAATAGGTGATGCCAGCCATGCCTTCAGTTTTTGTTGTTGTTGTTGTTGTTGTTGTTAGGAAAGCAAAAGCTTTCTCATAAGTCTGCTAGGAAACCTTTAGTGTTCGAAATGGTATCACTTGGGCACCACTAGCCGTGAGGGAAGTTGATAAAGCAAGTCTTGAGCTCTTTCAGTCTACGTAGTGGAGATGAGCAAGGAAGAAAGGGGTTGGCAATGGATGGATGGGTTACCAATCACCAACATTGGCCACAGAGCCCAAGGGGTAGGCCATGCAAAAGGTTCCTGCCCACTCCCCTTTTCCCATCTCCCAGAGAGGAACAGCCCTTTTTCTGCTACACCCCAGACAAATAAGCCACAGATCTCATGACTTCCTTCCATCTAGTTCTTATAACATAGAGATTCAGCGAAAATTCCTCTAGTTTCTAGCAGGGATGTAATACCCATCCTTGGTTTTTAGTGCTGCTGCTACAGATGTTTGCATATTTGTTTATTCTCTAGATTACTTTAATGAGAATTTATGAAAGGGAAGGAGAGTAAAGGCCTTTGCCTGTGTCACACCATCCTGCCCCAAAGTGCAGTCGTAACCCTCCCTCAGCCAACACTTTAATTATCGGTTAGCTCCCTCATGAAGTCATTCCTAGTCAACTGCAAGCTGCAAAGGGAATCAAATGGAGTCTAGAGGGAGTAGTGGGATGAGGGAGGCCTCGGGGGAAGAGAAAGAGATCTAGAAGGGAAACAGGACAGGTGCCTAATGCCAAGTTCATTAACTCAGATATATGTGGCTCAGTGGTACCCTAGGGCATTACATGAATAATTTAACATCACTTTCAGAGTCCATGGAGTCTTTCTTTCCCTCTGACTCCCTTTCTTTCTCTTTGCTCTCTGGATATTTCTGCTTCTATCTTTCTCCCTCATTTGATTTTTTTTTCTTTTTTTTTTTTTTTTAAGATTTTATTTACTTATATTTGACAGACAGAGATAACAAGTAGGCAGAGAGAGAGGAGGAAGCAGGCTCCCTGTCGAGCAGAGAGCCCGATGCGGGGCTCGATCCCAGGACCCTGGGATCATGACCTGAGCTGAAGGCAGAGGCTTTACCCACTGAGCCACCCAGGCGCCCCTGATTTTTTTTTTCTTAATTCCCATAGTGTGAAACACATTTTTATTCAGCTTTTATTTCTCCTTATTATAAAAAGAAATGTTCTATATTGTCTTCTAATAAAAAGAAAAAAAAATTTTAAATTGCATAAATTTCCAAATGAGTTTTTCTCTGTGAATCTGCAACTTCCAATAGGAAAGAAAGAAAATGTCCTCACTCCCAGGCTAGTGAAAGAAATGACATGATCAAGGAGAAGGGGGTACTGGAGATGAGTGAAGTCGACGGGAGGGTAGGTGGACAAGCTGGTCTGGGAGGCAGCCTGCCAGGGCTAGAAACATGCTGCCATGCCTGCTCAGCCACTCTGGCCTGTCCTTCCTGCTGATGGGGAGCAGAGTTGTCCTCTTCAGGGAAGTGAGGAGGCAAGAACGGAGAGAGCCCGCTCACGAGGAACTTGCCTTCCTTCTGACTCCCCAATAAATGGTATCCAAAAGTCTCAATAGAAAACAAAGTTAGCAGTTTATCATGTCCAAGGAAGCCTCTGGAATGACAAGGAGGACTAGCCTGCCAAATTCTCCCTAGAGCATACCTGGGGAACGAAGATGAAGCAGTTGATCGTGGTTGTGCAAACAAAGATACCTCCAGATGTGAGTCCAAAGACCAGGTTGGGCCAGGAGTGCAAGTATCTGGTGACCACAAAGAGAAGCCCAGCAGCCACTACTACGAGGTTGACCCCAACCATGATGGTTAAAGACTGATTCACAGGAGGAGAGCTGACGTGGTCAGTCAGGCCGGCCAGGTAGGCACCATAGAGCAGCAGCAGGCCCTGGAGATGGAGAAGAGAACCCGGGGGTGAGAGAAGTGTAACAATGGGCTCAGTGTCAAAGAGCAGTAAGGTTGGAACCAATTTCCTCACCTTTAAAATAGAGATAATCAGACCTACCTTAAAGAGTTGTTATGAAGATGTACTGAGATAGCACATGGGAAGACACTAAGGGCAGCCCCTTATACCTAGTAGGTGCTAAATAAATGTGATTGTCCTTTCCTTCCCTGGGAATTAGTTTACTGGAGGTCAGCAAGTCAGCCACCAGATAGGACTCTGCTGGGACAGGGCACAGGCAGGATGGTATAGGCGGGTAGCAGGTCTACAGGATGCACTGCTGGGCACTCGGAAGGCAGTGAGCACGCCGTGCTGTCAGTGTTAAGGACTACTGCACCTGCTGTGTGGTTTTGCTCTACATGGAGATGAGGGGCATGTATAAGGGAAAACAGCCCTGTGGTCTGCTTATCAAGCTGTGTGCCACGGCAGGGCAGCATCCTGAGGAATGGGCTCCCCCCCCCCAATTTTCCCAAAGACACCATCTGCTTGCCAAGCCCTGCACCTGCAAGATTGCATCTGTCTAGAAGGGATGACTTTTTCTAATTTACACAAAGGATCTCTATAGGCTAGCGGCGGCTCTGTGCCAGTGGGTGTTTATGGGAGATGGAAAAAGAGAACAAAGGCAGGCTGGGACCTAAGCGAGGCTGTGGAGCAGGCACAGGCAATAAAGGCTTCATCTATACCCTTCATCCTCTGTGTGACATTCCCTGCCCCCACCACCAGGAACCCAGTGCCCTATTCTTTCCTCTTTCCCATGAATATAAAACTGCTCTCAGATTTCTCACTTGTACTACACAGAAAATTACTCACGGCACTTTAAAGTGCTGTCTTTCCTCGAGGGAGCTGTATTGAAACAGAAATCAAAGCTGTGATCAATAATACATAATGTATAGATTCAACATATGTTTGTCTATGTACAAAGTATGATACTAGGTGCAGGGTAAGGCAAAGGTGTTACAAAGAAGAATAAGTCATGGTCCTGGCTTTCAAGAAGCTCAGTCTGGTAGGGAGATTTAAGGCAAGCACACAGATGTCCATGTTTTGTCACATAGAATGTGAAGATGCCGTGAGGATTGAGGTGTGGGTGGAAATTACAGATATTCACAGGGAGAACTAATAATGAAAGCAAGGCCAGTATCAGCAGGATACCTGCCAGTGACCCTGAAATCATACAATCTAACCAACTCCATCTGCCAGGACAGCCCTAAAGATAATTTTTTGGAGGACTGGCTGTGCCCACAGTGAGGAGTGAAGGGATGCCTTCTGGGCACCCCTAATGCCCAGGATCCCAGGAGGGGCCTAAGGGCCAAGGGTGGCCCCCCTGAGATCTTCAATGACAAGAAAATACACAAGTCAGGCCAGTGGGGCTTGAGTTTGGGGTAACTGACACCATCAGGTGGCATCTGGCAGACTGGATCCCTAGTAATTTAATTAAAAGTAAATGAAATTAATTCTATAATTTTGAACTATTCACATCTCATTCTTTAAAATGTTTTAACACCATTAAACCTCTTGCCAAAAGGGAACGAGGTATGAATAAAGCCTCTCTACATCCACAACTTGTGTTTGAGGAAATCATATCTAATACTTGTACGTCATTGACATGCACTTCTGAGAAGTGTGGGGCGGGGGTAGTTGCCAGGTTTGGGTGGGGGTGGGGTCCTGGAACATAATGTGAAGATTTAAGTCATCCTCAGGAAGTGCTCATTGACCAGGGAGTCTGTGAGGGGCTGGCTCAGTCAGTTTCCTGATGCTTAGCACTCTTTCCCCCTTTTTTTTCCTTGTCCTTCAGAACATATTACAGTGAAATAAAATGAAATAAAATAAATCAACTTGAATCACAAAGTGAGCTTCTATGGGGGAAATGTTGAGTTTCTGTCCTGGGGAGGACATGTTTTTCTATACGGCTCAAGAAATCAAACTGTCTAGAGGGCAGTAGAATATTAATAATCATAATATCTAACACTTATTGAACTCTTTCCATGGGCCAGGAGTGGCTGAAAACTCTGATCATGCACTAACTCGTTTGAAATTCAGAACAGTTCTGAGAGGATTTTGTCATCATCCCCATTTTATGTATGAGGGAACCCAGGCTCAAAGAGGTTAAATGAGGTTCAGGGTCATCTAGGAAGGGGCTGAGTCAGAACTCAAACCCTGTTCTGTCATATTCTAAAGTTCATTTTCTTAACTGTTAGCAAGTAACTAGAGATTAAGAGCTATTTACTGTCCAGTGTTCTCTTTTAAAAACATTTCTATCAAAGTAATAAATGCACATAGTAAAAAAGCAACATTTTCCAATTCCAGCCCTATTTCTCAGAGACAACTACTTGAACACTTTCCTAGTGGTAAAGTGAGTAAAGTTTACCTTTAAAGACCACCAGGCCTCTCTGTCCCAAGAATCAACAGGTAGTCTCTTAGCACCCAGGGCTTGCCTGAATGAAATAGGCCTGCCCTAAACCCCTCACAGCCAGATTTTCTATTTCTCCATGTTGAAATCAGCTAATAGGATAGCTGGTACTAAGAACCTCCTTCCCTGTACAGGTTTCCTGTACCTGCTAGAAATAACATCCTACTTTTACCAGCTAATAGAGACAAATGAGGCTAGCTGTGGGAGATTCAGGGCAGTAGGAGGACACTTTGAGGCAGCTGGAACCACTCAAAGGACACTAGGGATATGCCATCTGTCTGAGGGCCAGCCCTTCTTCCGATCAGACTGAGAAAAGTTGGTGGAAGCAGCAGGATACCTTGACCCAAATCTTGAAGAAAAATACAAGGAGGTTAATCAGGGCACTCAACAGAACAAATAAAGCTGGATAAAATGTCTCTGCATAATCTCCCTTGCAGGGAGTTGGGGAGAAAACTGGTATTGCCAAAGCAATTTAAAAAATCAGACCAAGAAACGAGAGAAACAGTGGGCAAATTTCACATGATTTAGGGAAAATTAAATGAGAGGGTTCAAAGAATTGGAAAAATGACCCCCAAGACAAATAAAGAGTAGAGAAATAATAAAGGTCATGATTTTGAGATTTATGCATAAACAGAGATTTCCTCTGATTTCAAGATTCTTTGCAGAAATCACCTCATTAATTCCTTTAATTCCCTTTTTGTGTGGCTATTTTGTTGGTGACAGACAGATTACATCCCAAGGAGATGTGGTTACCAACCTTGCACACCAAAACAAGAGCAATCCAGACATCAGAGTACCGGGAAGCACAGAAGTGTGAGCTGGTCAGAGAGCAGGACACGTCTCTCCCTGTCACCTAGGAGGTACACAGAGTCAGGACGGAGGGAACCCACAATTACCAGGAACACACAGGAGATCTTTGGGGACATCTGAAGCATGAACTCTTCTACAGATTTCGCCCTTAATACATAAAAACTATAGGCGACTTGGTTATAATCTAAATGAATGTGGCTATGGGTGAAAGAAAAGATGATAAAGTCTGGCTGACGTGTGGATTCTTGGTGATGGCGGGGCTTACTCTTCAGTTACTGTTTTGCTACCACAGTGACTCATATTAGTGCATCAGCAAAATTATGAATTATTTCACATCTTGTTTCCGCTATTTTTTAGCAGTTGAAACTGTACATATTAAATCTGCAAAGTCAAGATTTCACTGTATACCTCAGCCCCTTGTGACGCTGGAAACTTATAATACTTCCCATTATTTTAACCTATGTACTAGGCACAGTTGAGCCCTTTCCCTGTGTTGTTTCCCTTCATCTAAGCCACAGCCCTAGGAAATAAGAAGCACTATCATCATCACTTTACCTATGAGGAAACAGATACTTCAAGAGGTTTAAATGACTTCCCCAAGGTCACATTGCTGGTAAGTCGAATTTGAAGGAGGGGTGACTGACTCCAAAGACTACCTCGAAATACCACTTTTACCTCTCAGTAACTAGGGGAAGTCCACTTCCTGTGGCTGAAAGTTCTCATTGTTGATCATGTGAAAGCAGAGATAACTGCTGGGCAGTTCTCATGTTCCGACATCTCAGTGGATGCTTTTGGAAGACACGTGGAGCAGGGGCAGTGGCTGTGGTAGCATACTTTGCAGACAAGGGGCAAGGCACTCACCACAGCCACAGCTCCTGACTCTCCCTGCTTTTTGGGTCATTTATCTTCTTGTTGGGAGAATGAACACAGAGTGAGTACCGCTGGGAGAATGACCTCAGTGTACCCACAGAAGCCTGTCCTCCCAGTTCGGAAAGTAGATTATCCAGGGATTGGGCCCCTCACCGTCATACTGACACCAAGAATCTGGAGGCACTGGATGGGATCAGTCAGCACCCATGTCACAAGCAGGATCACATCAGCTATCACCAGGGCTGCCACTAACCCCAGTAGCTGCAGGTCTTTGATTATCTGCAAAAGAGTCAGGGTCATACATTTCCTTGGCTTGCTGGCTAAACGACACAGGGCCTAGAGTATGCTAGGTCCTCTGAGGTTCCAGGGTCAGCCCTCCCAAGGGGCTTCACATCCAGCCATCAAAGACGAAACACACACTACAGGTGTGCAACGGTGTCTATGTCCATGTCATCACCATCACCACTAAACATTTTTATTTGTTTATCTGTCCCATATCCTGCCTTTTCTCACAAGGGATTAAGGAGTCTTATAAAATGAACTCACTATTATTTCTAGATATGTGCATGAGCATACAGAGATATTAATGTTTTCACATAAAACTGTTAAAAACCATTAACTTGGAGGGTGAGATTGAAAGATGAGGGTGGTACATATATGAATCATTTGACTTAATAGAAAGAGGCTGTGTTACTTTTGTGACTACAGAAATAAAATTTAAAAAATATACTATGAAAGGATGAAAAGTTGAAAAAAATCAAGAAAAAGAAAGAAATCAGGAGAATTAGGATGAAAGGTCAGAAGAAGAGAGTATACAGCCCTCATGAATTGAGGGAGAAATGTGGATCTGAGTTTTTGGTGACCATTGAAAAGACGAGGGCATAACTAGTTACATGATTCACGGTGTCTGTAAGATAAAAACGCATCCGTCATCAGTTGCTTCACCAAATGCTTAAAACCAGTGATAATAAGAAAATCTTCAAATCAACCAGCAAAAAGTCACATTATCTGTAGAGGAACAAAGACAAGGATGACATCAGATTTCTTATCAGAGAAGGCCACGTGAGAAGACAGCAGAATGAAAACTTAAAGGTACTAAAAGAAGAAAAGAAAGCCTCAACCTGTAATTCTATATCCAGCAAAAGTAGCTTTCAGAAACAACGGGGAAATGAAGGCTTTTTCAGATAAACAAAAGCTAGAAGAATTCAGCATTAGCACACCTGCATGAGAATGTTAATATCTTTAAAGCAAAAGGAAAATGATACCAGATGAAAATATGGATCTATATAAGGAATATTACCTTCGTGGAAAAATACATATTGATTTTAATTATTTAAATATCTTTAAAAGATAACTGTTTATTACAGACCTGTACCCCTGGGGCTACTAATACATTATGTGTTTATAGAAAAATAAAAAATATATAAAAAAAGATAACTTTAAACAAAAATGAGTAACAATTGTGTTGGGTTTATATGTAGAAGTGAAAACAACACAAAGATCAGGAGATGAGGAAATGGAAACATACAATCATGAGATACTTGTACTGTAAGTGAATGCCAACTATAGCAATGTTCACAAACACTTCCAGAAACTGAAGAAGAGGGAATGCTTCCTAATTCACTCTATAAGGCTGGCATTATGCTATATGAAAACCAGAAAAAGATTTCATATGAAAAGAAAGCAATAGAACAATATTCCATGAGTATACACATGAGTATTCCATGAGTATACACATTATAAACACAATCTTATGAAAAGGAGTCCAACAATAAAAGAAGAGGATAATACATCATGACCAAGTGGAGTTTGGAAAACAGTGTTAGTTTGAGATCCTAAAATCTTTTATTGTAATTCCACCATACGAACAAACTAAAAAAGAAAAAGAAATATGATCAATAGACACAGAAAAAATATTTGACAGAACCCAACATCAATTCTTTAATAAAACCCTCAGCAAAATGGGAAGAGAGGAGAATTTCCCTAAATAGGTAAAGGATATCTATAATACGACTATAACTAACATACTTAGTTTTGAAATACTGAATGCTTGCCCTATAAGGTCAAGAAAAATTCAAGGATGTCTGTGCTCAGCATTGTATTTTTTTTTAAGATTTTATTTATTTCTTTGACAGAAGATCACAAGTAGGCAGAGAGGCAGAGGAGGAAGCAGGCTCCCTGCTGAGCTGAGAGCCCAATGCAGGGCTTGATCCCAGGACCCTGGGATCATGACCTGAGCTGAAGGCAGAGGCTTAACCCACTGAGCCACCCAGGCGCCCCTCAGCATTTGTATTGACCATTGTACTAGTGTTTCTAGACAGCGCCGTCATACAGAAAATTGGAGAGAAACTCTTTATTCACAGATAATATGATCATCTATGCAGAAAATCTGCTGGAAATACAAAAAAGATCTGATGGATCTACAATAAGTAGTTTAGCAAGGTTACAACATACAAGATCAGCATATGAAAATCAATTATATTTCCATATATTAACAACAAAAATCGGGAAGTGAAATAAAAAACAATAACATATGATAGCATAAAAATTAAGTACTTGGGAATACATCTGATAGAAGTTATAAAGGATCTCTACTGAAAACTATACAATTAGAAAGAAACCTAGGTAAATGAAGATATATACTGTATTCATGGGTTAAAAGACACAACATTGTTAAGAAGTCAGTTCTCCACAATTTGATCTATAGAATCAAAATTCCAGAAGAAATTTGCAGAAATTGGTAAGCTGACTCAAAAATTCATATGCAAATTCAAAGGACTTAGATTAGTCAAAACAATATTGAAAGAGAAGGACAAAGTTGGAGAACTAACACTCCCTGACTCGAGATTTTATATAAAGCAACAATAATCCAGATAATATGGTATTGGTGTCAAAATAAACAAATACATCACTGAGAGAGAATTGGGTCCAAAAATAGATCCACGTATCTACGGACAACTGATTTTCAACAAAGGTAAAAAGTAATTCAGTGAAAAGGACAGACTTCTCAATAAATAGAGCTGGAACAACTGCATATTAATATGTAAAAAAATTAACTTTGATCCATAAATCATATCATATTCTAAGATCAACTCAAAATGGATCATATGCCCAAATGTAAAAAAATGAAAACTCTAAAACTTCTGCAAGTAAGCACAGGAGAAAACTTCTGAGGTCTTGGATTAGGTGAAAGTTTCTTAGATCTGATACCAAACATGATCCATAAAAGAACAAATTGGTAATTGGAACACATCAAAATTAGAAATGTCTTCTCTTTGAAAGATACACTTAAGTGAATGAAAAGAAAGACATAAATTGGAAGAAAGTCTTTGCAAATCATATATATTTACTGATGGGCTTATCCAGAATATAAAAAGAACTCTCAAAATTCAATAGTAAGAAAACAAAAAAAAAAGTTTAAAAAAAAAAAATGGGTGCTGGGCGCCTGGGTGGCTCAGTGGATTAATCCACTGCCTTCGGCTCAGGTCATGATCTCAGGGTCCTGGGATCGAGCCCCGCAGTGGGCTCTCTGCTCCGAAGGGGGCCTGCTTCCTCCTCTCTCTCTGCCTGCCTCTCTGCCTACTTGTAATCTTTCTCTCTGTCAAATAAATAAATAAAATCTTAAAAAAAAATGGGTGAAAGATTTGAGTAGATACTTCACCACCAAGAAGACATACATATGGATAGCAAATAACTATGTGAAAAAATTATCAACATTGCACTAAGGAAATGCAAATTAAAACACAATGAGATACTATTATAAACCTCTATTAGAATGACTACAAAGAACAACCAAGTCAAATGTTGGCAAGGATACAGAGGAGAGGGACTCTCATACATTGCTGGGGGGAAGGTACAACCATTTTGGGAGAAAGCCAATTTCTTAAAAAGTTAAACAGACACTTAACCATATGATCCACCCATTCTACTCTTAGGTTTTTATCCAAGAGAAATGAAAGCATATGTCTACTACAAAGACTTATACATCAATGTTCATAGCAGTTTTACTTTTAACAGCCCTAAAATGGAAACAAACCTAAACATCCTTCAACAGATGAATAGATAAACAAACTGTATGTCTACACTTTGGAATATTACTCACCAATAACAAAAAAAGAACCACTGATGCGTCCAACAACACATATGAATCTTAAAATAATTATGCCAAGTGAAAGAAGACAGGTTAAAAAAAAAGAACACAGGGGTGCATGGGTGGCTCAGTCAGTTGCATGTCTGCCCTTGGTTTTGGCTCAGGTCATGATCTCAGGGCTATGGGATTGAGTCCCACATCCTGGCTCTGTTCTCAGTGGGCAGTCTGCTTGAGATTCTCTTTCTCCCTCTCCTTCTGCCCCTTCCCTGGCATGCACATACTCTCGTTCTCTTAAATAAATAAATAAATAAATAAATCTTTTTTAAAAAAAAAGTATATACTATATGATTCCATTTATATAAAATTCTGGAAAATGTAAACAAATTCATAGTGACAGAAAGCATATCAGTGGTTGTCTGGGAATAGGAATGGATGTAAGGATTGGACAGGAGATGGAGATAACAAAGATTCATGAAGAAACTTACGCAGATTTATACCATGATTCATGGATTTGTACCTATGTTAAAAGTTGTCAAATCATACACTTTAAAATATGTGCAGTTCATTGCATGTCACTTATGCCTCAATAAAACCATTTTTTAAAAAAAGATTTTATTTATTTATTTGACAGAGAGAGATCACAAGTAGGCAGAGAGACAGGCAGAAAGAGAGGGGGAAGCGGGCTCCCCACTGAGCTGAGAGCCTGATGCAGGGCTCGATCCCAGGACCCTGAGATCATGACCTGAGCCAAAGGCACAGGCTTAACGCACTGAGCCACCCAGACACTCCAATAAAACCATTTTTTATAAAGAAATCTGTGTTATAGAAGGATAGATAAACTTCTTGTCCTTTAGTCAATTTTTTTTTCATATCATGGTTACTCACAGCTGAGCTTATTATGAATATTCACTGAATAATGACGAATATTTGAAAAAAAAAATCATTCGAGAGAAGCAAACTATTGAGTGATATATTGGGTCTGGCTAGGACCTATTGCCAAAGAGTTTGATGACTGAACTTTGAGGTTTGGGCAAGGAACCTGATAAAATGGGGAAATGTGGTCAGGATGACATCTGATGTCAGGGATATAGGTGATCTGGCTGCCACAGAGCTTCTAGGGTTGATTCTATCCGGTGAATGAATGTCCTCTTCTTTGCTCACTGCCTCAGGCCCATCCTTCCTAGTACAGAAAAGGGTTTTCCACATGGAAAAGAACTAGGCAACAGTAAAGGAAATAACTGCTTACTTGCTACAGCTTCTCTGTAATCACTGTCCCTCACTCCACTTTCAGCTCACATTTATGCCAAGAAACAATCTCTCTGGGCATCTTGTTCTCTCTCACACTGGTTCCAGATGTTGACCAGTTCACATGGTACCAGCAGTACCAGGGCCTGGGGTACATATGAAGCAGAAATATATTCAAAGTCTTGTCTCCCAAGAGCACTGGCACATAGCTTTCCGGGCTTGGAGACTTAGGAGACCACACTACTCCAAGGTTTGAAATGAGGAGTAGGAAATGCAGATTGCCATAAAAGGGCCTACCTAGTAATCCAACACAAACGTCTCTAGCTTATAATCAATAATAAAGCTGCTGTTTGCAATTAAGCACTGGTATGTAACTGCTGCCTACTCACCACTCTCTTGTCCGGGACCCTCTGGGTAAACACCTTGTAGAGTCGCCAGCTCTTCCCCAGAATGGGGCCAAATACAAGGGAGGTCCCAATGCACAGCATGGATAGTCTTATCTACAGAGGGAAAAGGATAGAAGCAAGAGGCATGAGAGAGACCTTTGTTGTTCTCCACATTCTGATCTGCAAAGCCTCAGTCCACACAGGGTAAGGGGCAGGATGTGGACTGCAGTAAGCATTCCAGTGATCACCTTTGAGAGTGCCCATTCCAAGGATAAAGATAACCACCACCTATAGGAGATGCTGATTTGGAAAAAAAAAAAATCAAAAGTTGGACATTTTGTTCAAAACAAAAACTTGAGATTTAACCTACCTGAATGAGAGTTTCCATTGAGCCTCCCACTAAAGCATCTCGATCTTGAATCCCAAAGAGGTAAACACTACTGTAAGTCAGACAACTGCCAAGTAAGGTCACAATATTCAGATTGGGACTGGACATCTTCACAATCCTAAAGTGAATCAGGAAGAAAGACACTTATAGTCATGACCCTTTGCTGTGGGAGTGAGCAGAACTTCCCCACAAGTATAATCTCCAATGTAACCTCAGAGTGAAGGGCCACTGGGAAGAAACCACTTTATAGCCCTGTAAAAAATTGTTAGGATTTAAATTTATTTTTAAAAAGAACTAAATTCTGGCATTTCTTGCTTATATAACTCCAAGCCTTAAAAAAATAAAAAAAGTCAACTTCTAAAAAATAGGTGGTATGAGAGAAGAGTTAGGACTTTTCCATGAAATTTATGGTTGCTAAGAGACAACTGTACGGGGGCGCCTGGGTGGCTCAGTGGGTTAAGCCGCTGCCTTTGGCTCAGGTCATGATCTCAGGGTCCTGGGCTCGAGTCCCGCATCGGGCTCTCTGCTCGGCGGCGAGCCTGCTTCCCTCTCTCTCTCTCTGCCTGCCTCTCTGTCTACTTGCACTCTCTCTCTGTCAAAAAAAAAAAAAAAAAAAAAAAAAAGAGACAACTGTATGCAGCCTAGTGAATAAATAACTAGCAGGTAGATACCTAAAGAGATATAGTTTGAAGCCCTTAGAAATGAGCTGTAAGGTAAACTGCTATTTGGAAAGTCTTTGTGATTTTTTTCACAATTTACTCTATTTGATATGTAAAATTGTTTTTCCTTTCTCTGCTTGACCAAAAGAGAAAAAGGAAGCAGGCATTGAAAGGGATTTATCAAGTGACTGCTAATAACTATCAAGGGACTATAAACATAAATATTGAATTTATTTAAATTTTAAATTACACTATTTAGACAATGACATTCCTTAATGGGGTTTTGTTTTGTTTTGTTTTTGGTCAAATAGTTTTAAATTAGTTTACAGAATAATTTAAAGATTAGAGAGAAGTGTGGACAATCAGGGTGTCAGACAGACCCTGGGCACCAACGGAGGCTTGGGACAAGGTAAAAATGTATGAATTGGTTAACTTAGGGGGAAAACCAGGCTTACTCTGGACAGTGACTGATAACAATTAAGGAATGTGATTGTATTTAAGAGTTTTAGTCGAAATAGTGTATTCTACATAAATTCAATGTTTATATTGTCACTGGATAATTATACTTAGTTATATTTTCATTTTCAAATAATAACTGAGGACGAAAGCATTCTTATCTATGTACCTGGATTACCTCGCTGACCACTTTAAAGTCGAGAGCCAAGGCAAAACCAGTTACTTAGTGCAGCCTACTCTGATGACAGTCAAAGTACTCAGAGGCATTAAACAGTTTGGCAGTGTTAGACTTGCAAACATGATAACCAACAACGGCCCAGCTTTGATTGCTTTGTGGCTGGCAGCATAATTACATCCACACACATAAAAATACCAAGTCATTGCCCTGGGACTCAGGCCCCAAGTACAGATAAGGTTGGCCAGTAAGTCCAGCTGAGCTTTACCTTTTCTTGGAGTAAAAACCTTGATTTCTCTTTTTTTCCCTCTAAAAATGAGAACAAGTTTTATGGATTCCCCTTATAAAAAGGGGATAACAATAATACCTCCCTCTCCCCCTGACAGAGTTGCAAGGACTCAGGGAGGGAATATAGCAAAGTGGGTGGTACAGTGCCTGGCACAGAGTAAGCATGTAGCCAACATTAGCTAATGACAATGTTAATCTCACCATCTTCAGACTTTAGAAGCCCACCAATCACTTTTTCCTCTCCTGCTTCTTTTCTTTCCCTTTTTTTTTTTTTTAAGATTTTATTTATTTATTTGGCAGAGAGAGATCACAAGCAGGCAGAGAGGCAGGCAGAGAGAGAGAGAGAGAGGAAAGCAGTCTCCCTACTGAGCAGAGAGCCCGATGTAGGACTCTATCCCAGGACCCTGGGATCATGACCTGAGCCAAAGGCAGCAGCTTAACCCACTGAGCCACCCAGGCGCCCCTCTTTTTTTTCTTTTTAAAAGATTTATTTGTTTTAGAGAGAGTGCACACATGTGTGAGCGAGTAGGCATAAGGAGAGAATCCTCAAGCAGACTCCCCACTGAGTGGAGAGCCTGACCTGGGGCTTGATCTCATGACCCATGAGATCATGACCTGAGCTGAAACCAAGAGTCAGTGTTCAACCAACTGTACCACCCAGGTGCCCTACCTCTCCTGTTTATCACCTATACCCAATCAATTGCCAGTTTCTTTCACTTGTTATTTTGAAATCTCTCTGAGTTGTCTCTTACTCTCCATTCCTGCTACTGCATGCATCCAGGAGTTAGGAGCAATGGAAGTGGAGTCAGGTGTGACAGATGAGTATCCTGGCTCTGCGAATCACAAGTGTGGGACTCTGGGCAAGTCACTTCACCACTCTAGGTTCCTGTTTCCTCATCTGTGTAAATAATGTTATCTTTCCTAGCCATCCCACAGATTATTGCAAAGATCAAATGAGGTTTGTGGCAAAATTCTTTGAAAACTAAGGTGATGCAAAACTACGAATTTTTAGATTTTTGATGTAACCTCTAACCCTCTGTAACACCAGTGTTTTTCCTGTCCTAATACATTCTGTATATTACTTTCAGACTTAATTTCTTAAAATACTATCTCATCACTTAGGAAGAGAACTGCATGTATACAGATCAATTTTGTTTACTTAAAGTCTCCTGTATCCAAATTTAAAATCTAGCCCCATCCTCCCTATCCACTCATTCATCCATCTCCTCAGTCAGCAAGTCTTCAAATTGTGACTGAGGGAGAGTGATCTTCACTAGTCTGTCTCTTCCCGTAAGAAGGAGAATTATGGGGTGAATACTGACTGCCAAAGTATGAACAGTGTGAACCAGCAGCTTCACAATACATTTGTTAAGTAAAGTAATACCTTAGATAGACCAGTGCTGACACTGCTTAGAAAAAGGGACTGCTGACCTGGGACTGGCTACTTGGTACAGTCAGAAGCTTGCACGGTGGAAAAACCACTGGGTAGATTTTGCAGGACAAATAACTAAGGCTGTTCTTCCCCATGACTACGCACAAGCATGAGCCATGAATAGCTGATGATGACCTCCCTGACAAGCAGCTGCCCAAGTTCACAGCCTCACGTCTGTGCTGTCCAGATCACTGATGGGTATGTTTCTTTCTTACTCTTCTCTGGAGCCCTTTTATTTGAACACCACTCTACAATCAGACCTTCTTTGCGTTATTCAGTACTGCATGCAACCCTGATTTAAACTTTCTCCCTCTCTTGATTTAGTTAGGAGGAATTCAGTTTAGTTATCTTTTAAAAATTTTAATTATTGTTTTTTATTAACATATAATGTATTATTTGTATCAGGGTCAGCTTAGTTATTTTTGATAAAATATTTATTACATGGTCTTCACACCTCAGAAGTTGATGCAAATTCATTTCCTAAATGGACATGTTATGGACTTACGTAAGTTTATTTTTATATTTTTCATAAAAAATTATACTTAAAACTTGCATCAGAAAAAAATGAATGGAATGGGATTTATCTATTTTGTTTGGTGAAGTTAACACCTGTGAAGTCACTGAAAAGTGAATCATCTCCTATTCAGCAGATGAATTATGTATGTCTGGGGAATGTCTTTCCTAGTTTAATAGGAGTTCAATACATTTTTCTGTTGAATTAAAGATGAAATCTACACATGCTGAATATTCTAATCAACCACAAACACATAATTTCCACAAAGCAAGAAGATTTCAATATTATATACTTAATTATAAATATTCGGTCCCAACAAAATTACCTATGTTGCACTTATAAAGATGTAAGGGCTTGGACTGGGTTACTAGCACTCAGAAACAAGTTGGGTTTTTTTTTTTTTTTAAGGATTATATAGCAATCTCATCTTTTTCTCTTCATTTATTCATTGGCAATGTAAGATGAGCTTTCTTGATTTTTCTATTCTCAAGTAAGTCTCAGTATAAATAGATAAATATCCATCTATATCTGTAGAACCTGTATAAACCTGAATTACCATTTCAAAAGTCTTTAATGAATTCTGATGCTTATATGACATCCATCAGCTCACAGGTATGATGTTTTAAAAGTCTATCAAACACAGGTTTCTGAACTTTGAAGTTTATTATACTTGCTATGGAGGACTGACTGGTCATCCTATTGTTTCTTCTTAATTCTGGTTATGAACTGAATTTGGAAATATGGCTTGCAAATAGGGTTGAGGGTACTTCTTGTGGCTTTTAGAAAAATTTTTCAAACGTCACAGGGTCATGGTCTCTGAAATGCTATATGTGGGTCACTAAGCTTTAAACTTATCTAAAACCAAGTATGAATGTCTTTCTAAAAAGATTTTTAATAAAACACTTAAGATTAAATTGTGAGAGTCAACTGAATTTCTTTTTCAATCTACTGTCTTTGATCCATGCTACAGGGGGATTATAAATCTACCTCAGCTACATATGTTCCAAATAACTTTATCATAATGTTGTTTCGTGTGTTTCAGCACATAGTGATCATTTTGCTACTTTGCTTATTTCTAATGTTTTAGGTTCAATATCTAAACCCAATTCAAATTCTGCACACCTCAAAGTAATATTTATGTGACTTTTAACCATATATATTCTAATTCTGTAACATAACGGTGAGAGCAGCTTGGCCCTGTTCCTTCCTCTCCAGTCTGGGCCACCACTCTCGGAGACCATCCTCGGAGACTTCATTAACCTTTCCACCTCTAGAGTTCTAAATTCTTTTATCATAATGACTTCACTTTTTTCTTCTTCTTCAGAGTCCCATCTTGGCTGTTATAATTATTCAGAATGATTTTTCTTCATGAATTTTGAAGACCAATATTCCCCTCTTTGATCTCAATGCATCTAAAATTGAACTCTTAGTCTTCTCCCTGGACCTGTTCTTCTCACATTCTTCCCCAGTTCAGATAATGGTAATTCTGTCTTTCTGTTGAGTTGGACCAAAAATCTTGAAGTCCTCCTTGACCCTTGCTCACCACACCCACATCCAATCTGTCATGAAAACCCTATTGACTATTCTTGAAACACATCCCAAACCACTACTTAACCACCTCTGTTGCCACCACCCTGATCAAAGTCTGACTTTGCATTTCTCAATTGCATTAGTACAATAGGCTCCTAACTGGTCTCCCTGCTTCTATTCTGGACCTTTCTAAATCTATTTTCAACATAGGAGGCATAGCAATCCATTAAGGGTAAATCAGATCATGTCACTTCTCTGTTCAGAAGCCTGCAGTGCCTTTCCGTTTCGCTTAGAGGAAAATTCAGTCTTTACCAGAGTGTACAAGGCTTATATATTTGGCCCTCGTTAGCTCTCTATCTTATTTCCTACTTCTTCCTCTTGCCCTCTCCACTCCACACAGGCCTCCTTGCTATTCCTTGAAAACACCAGGCACTCAAACACTTCAAGAATTTGAAGTGGCTGTTCTCCCTGTCTAGAATATTCTAAATCATGTATTTGCATGGCTCATTCTCTCTGTCCTTTTATGTCCTTGTTCAAAAGTTACCCTCTCGATCAGGGCTACAACCCCATTTAAAATCATACTTTCTCAGAATTCCAAATCCTCTTACCCTGTTCTATTCTATCTCCACCCCACCACAGCACTTGTAACTTTCTAAGGTATTACTCAATTTATAGATTTATTATTGTTTATTATCTTCTCCCAATCAGAATTGCTCATGATATACTCCCAGCACAAGAACATTACCTATGATA
Source organism: Meles meles (assembly GCF_922984935.1). Classification (NCBI taxonomy): domain Eukaryota; kingdom Metazoa; phylum Chordata; class Mammalia; order Carnivora; family Mustelidae; genus Meles; species Meles meles. Next base: position 96,331,709 of record NC_060069.1, on the reverse strand, counting down.
TTGAAAGCACTCAGTAAAGGGATGCCTGGATGGTTAAGTGTCTGACTTCAGCTCAGGTGGTGACCTCAGGGTCCTGGGATCAAGCCCCACAATGGGCTCTGTGCTCAGCAGGGAGTCTGCTTGTCTCTCTCCCTCTGCTGTCTCTGCTGTTTTTGTTCTCTCTCTCTCTCTTCTTATCTCAAATAACTAAATAAAATCCTAAAAAAAAAAAAAGCACCCAGCAAACACTTGGTGAATGCATGAATAAGTCCCCTATCCTCCAGCCCTCTCATATTCTCACTTCTAACATACGTGTTCATTGACAGCCTGCAGACCTCCAGTTCCCTGGCTCTTCAGCTTCCTCACAGTCTGTCAGTCTCTCTTCCTTCCTGTACCCAACGTGACACCTCTGGTTGGTCATCTGAACTGTTCTCTCAGCAACACCCACTTCCTTTTCCAAACAAGCTCTTTTGCTGCATCTGCCTGACAAAATTCCCATCAAAATTTCAATCCATTTTCTGCCTTTATATCCAAGTAGCAGAATGTTGGCGAGAAAATTTTATAACCTTGTAGACTGTTGCCACCAAAATCAATGATCTCTAACGAATTAGCAGGACTTACTGTACCACCAATTAATCTTTATATTTGTTCTATGAGATATGTTTCACATTTTCTTTATGGGTGACCCACTTCACTGGCTTCAAAGAAATAAGAGCATGTATCTGTTTGGATGATGCCCTCAGTCTAGGTTTAGGTGCCCTCCTCTATGGCTTTATAACACCCCAGGGTATATGTGCATCAGTACAATTGTCATGTTACATTACCAGCTTTTTATGTTTGTCTCACTAGACAGTTTCTACTCCTCAAAAGCCAGGCTGTTTCTTATTCGTCTATATCTCAGCTCCTAGCACAGTCCTTACAAAATGGCATGTGTTCCATGACCATTTGTTGAATGAATGAATGAGTGAATGAATGAATTCATTAATAGATATGAAAGACCTATCACATCTTCTTTTCTTTGTCTTCTTCCCTGATTTCATTTTTCTTGGGCAATGCTCTCCTCTGTTAGGCAGAAGGATGAGGCTCTTACCCTTTCAAAAGGGTACTAAATGGCTCTAAAGCAGTAGAGATCTCTGACAGTGAGAGGGAAAGTCAAAAGTTGGTTCAATGGCTGTGTGTTAAGACAAAAAGGGTAATTCTGTGTTATGGTAAGAGTTTTAGGAAGCACCCCCTGGAATGGCTGAGATCTTCCTGGCATTATTGAACATGAAAGGGCCAAGATTATTTTGGGTACTGTGGCTTTCCATAGACACTGGCATTTTTTAAAAAAGATTTTATTTATTTATTTGACACACAGAGAGAGATCACAAGTAGGCAGAGAGGCAGGCAGAGAGAGAGGGAGAAACAGGCTCCTTGCTGAGCAGAGAGCTGGACGCGGGGCTCCAACCCAGGACCCTGAGACCAGGCCCCTGAGACGATGACCTGAGCTGAAGGCAGAGGCTTAACCGTCTGAGCCACACAGGTGCCTAGACACTGGGTTTTGACAAATCTTCTCCACACCCCAGACTATCACTGAAAAGCCTTGTCATTCAGACGATCCACTCCTTTGCTTCCCCTCTCAGCATGGTGTTGGGGGAGTCTAAAAATAAGTGAGAGAAAGAATCCTAACAGAATGCTGGTGAAGCTTCTCTTTGTTTCTAGGAAACTGCAGCATCTTGGGGATGTGTATATTCATATATGCACACACACATATGTGTTTACTTGTCTCCAATGAAATCAGGCCACTTGAAAGATTCCTTTCCATTGGCTGAATTCTTCCTGGAGAATTCCCCCAGGAAATGCTTTTGTCCAATATGTCTCTTACATCATGCATCGAGGGCTGTGGAGGCCCAGGGATATGATGACAGCCCTTGTCAAGCAGTTGATGGATGAGTCCTCATCTTCACAACCACAGAGATTACAGTCTCCGCTGACCTCTGCTCAGAGGTTAACAACATGCATCCATTTCCTGACTTCAGAAAATCTGCTGATCTTGGGCTGATTTGCTGCTTGCAGCTAGGCTACAATGCACGCCTATTCTATACATCCTTGCAGCTACTAAATTATGTTCGGTAGCAAGCTAAAACATAGTCCTGCTTTATGTTCAAGGTGGGCCGGACCGCTCTAAATTTGCCTGCTTTCCTGTAGTTGTAAGTATAGCTTTGTTTTACATGGAGAGAGCAGGCTCCTACCGCTGTTCTGTCAGTTCAGGATGGCAGCTGCTGGAGCTGGAGATGAACTGGAAGAACAAAGACATTCTGCCTGCAGGATAGCTAGGGGATTAGTGGTGGTTGGACTTAATGACGTCTACTTTCCTTTCCAGCGCTCTCCTTCTCAACTTAATGCAGAGGCAAGTTTTTTCCCCTACTGCTGGCTTGTTAATAAGCCAGTCACACTTTGTATTTCTGCTTCTCTACCATAAGCAGGATCCACAGGCTGACCTGGTCATCAGAAATGCTTTAGAATTTACATCTTAATCAATCATTCAGTCGATCCATCCATTAATCACCCAAACATTCAGCTATTAAGTGCAAAAGAAAACTTGCTAGTGATCCTGGCCCCAAGTTCCCCGTTAGCAGATGAACTCAGTATTTCCATGTTTTATTAGTCACTATCTTTTTAATGATCTTCTTGTGTCGAACATTAATTCAACAATTCCTAAATATCTATTTGTTAAAGTATTAAGAACTGGAGATAGGAAGGCAAAGGAGGTATAATTTCTAGCCTCAGCTCATTTGAACACCACCTCCCTGGCTTCTAACTTTTTCACTGCAAAGACAATTTTCTTATTCTGCCTTTTTTCTCTTAGAATAGAATAAAATTTTAATTTAATATTAGTCGTTGTTTTCTCAGTATCACAGAGCCATTTAATAAAATCTATGTATATGAATGTATGCTCATTATAAATATTTATATGGGAATATGCATATACATTTCCAGAGTACAAATTTCAGAATATATAGCTTTCCTAGACTATATAAATAGGCCAAAGGATCATTTTAAAAGAATTCATTCCTGCAAATATTTTTAAAGCTGAAATGTGGAAATTTAGATAGAAGACCAAATGACCATTACTTCATTTTATCAGCTCATGTTTAGGGCAGTAGTGAAAAAACATACTGATAGAATAAAAACAAGCCGGTGATGAGAGGCAGCGGGGGTAGGGGAAGCCCCAAAGTGTACCCTTACCAGAAAGGAGCTTGTATGGCTTTAATTAGGAGTATTATGGCCACATTCCACATCAATTTAAAAAGAATTATTTCTAAATATATTTTTGTCATGTCTCATGCAATATTTTAAATGTTTTAAATGCCAGGGGTGAAAACCCTAGAAACACAAAAATCCTTTCCTCTCATATAACACCAGACCCTAGAGTGTGTTGTAATTTATGTGGCAATGATTTCAACTTCCTTTCTCCCCTTAGCTGTGGGGCAGGCCTCGAGCAGTCCCTAGCTACCAGAAGACATGTAGCACTTCCCAAAGGGCGCAGCAGATGCCCTGATTTTAAGTAGAGCGTAAAGCACAGCACATTTGCCCCTATGAAACATCTGATCCCATAAGTCAGTTGTAACCAGAATATTATTTATCGTCTACCAGGTGACATGTTCATCAAAGTCTCTGAGGCACAGAGGATCTGCCAGCCATGTTGGGAAGGTTTCCTTCCTCTCCTTCCCCTTCTTTTTGGTCCTCAGGATTGTGGCAGGAGAACGTGGGGAATCCTAGCAACTAGGGCTGCCGGCATCACTCCCTGCTGGGCCAGAATCTGGGAATCCTTGACGCTGGGACTGGGTTTTACCTAGCTTTGCTCATTAGCACCTGACACAGGGCCCTGAATCTAGTGGAAACTGTTTGTTATCCTGGATAAATCATTAAAGTTAGAAGGCTCTTAGAGGTCCAGTACTTACAAGAGATAGAAGGGAGACTGCTAAGAAGGCACGAACTGCGTGTTCCCCAACACTCTGCCCCAGGAATTGCCAACGACAGAAATGGAGTGTGAGGATCATGAGGAGCACCACTTAAACCAGGAACTGGGACTGACCCTCTCATTTTATGATGAAGGGACCCTGCATGGCAATTTTATAGCCAGAAAGGGACCGCAAAGGGACAACTAATGAAGATGCCCTGACTCCTGGTTCCCTCCAGTGTGCTTTCACTTCCCCTCTAGGTTACCATGGCCACCTGGGACCTGGTGTCCATCCTTCTCATAATGAACTTCTGCTAGAGGTTTCTTGACCCTGGTTTCTAATGTCCAGCAGTAGCACTGGTGGTAGGTCAAGGGCTGAGACTCCTCAAAGGCTCTGTTAGCTGGCATTTATTGTTAAGTGGACAGAGAGGAAATCCTGAACCCTCTGGAGGGCCTTCTGTTGGGCTTTGCTTGCCCTTTCCAATTCTGAGTGCTGGCCTGGATCTTGGACATTGTCAGGGCTCCCTTCATGGTTCCTGACTTTACCTACTGGCTGGAAACCCAGACTGCATTCTTGCCACAACAGGCTTTGGGCTCTTGGTTTCCATCATTGCCTAGAGTCTCCAGGTCTTGGCCCTAGCATGGCCTGGAAGGGTCTGCCCTAGGCTGTGACAGGAGTTGTGTGTTCTGTCCTGTAATCTGATGTGAAAGGAACAATTGTTAGATAATCTGTGAGTTGAAGCAGCTTTTGTGGATTAACACTGAGGTTCAGATGATGTAGTGGGGAAAGCATGGGCTCTGACATCAGACTGACTAGATTGACTAGCTGTTTATGGTGGGTGATTTGCCCAACCATGCTGAGGTGGTTTCTTTATATAAAAATGAGAAAAATAGGGGTGCCTGGGGGCTCAGTCTGTTAAGTGTCTGCCTTTGGCTCAGGTTATGATCCCAGGATTCTGGGATCGAGTCCAACATTGGGATCCTTGCTCAGCCAGGAGCCTGCTTCTCCCTCTGCCTCATCTCCCCTGCTTCTACGTGCTCTCTCTCTCTCTCTCTCTCTGACAAACAAATAAATAAAGTCTTAAAAAAAATAAAACAAAGATGGGAAAAATAATATTTATCTTTCCAGTACTATAAAGATCAGAGAAAATGTATCTAAAATAAAAGCGCATAAGAGGCCTGTAATAGAAAGTAGCAACTGTTAATTTTAAGTTAAATTGTCTGAATTTACACATCTAGGGATTAAATGCTGATTTTATGATAAGCTTGAAGTACTGAAGGATCTTGAAGTACCTCTAAATCATAAAAAAATTACATTGCAGTCAGAATCATTTGAATGTATGTTTTTTCTACTTCTTAGAATATTGACAATAATAAGGAATAATATTAAAAAGAGTAGCCAACATCGATTATATATTTAATATTTGCTGAGAGGTTGCTAAGGGCTCCACATACACTATCTAATGCAATCTTCACAGCATTCTGAGATACATAGCGTCATTATCCATACTTTCAAATAGGGAGATGGAATTCAGCAAAGTTCAATAAGGCGATTGAGTCACATGCCTAGAGAGAGATGGGGCTGGGATTTGAGGTGGAGTTTGAGCCCAGAGCCTGGGTTCTTTCACTGTTGACACACTTAACCTTTTGTAAACATTGTTAAGGAGTAACCCTTATTCCCCTCTCTCTGCTTTCCCACTGAGGCCTACTGAGGAAAGGTTTTCCTCCCTCTCTCCCAATTGTGGGAAACTTCTGAGGAGGAAACTTTCACTTCCCTCTTCACCTCGGGACCCACACTCCCCCAGGTAAGCAGGGGTGAGCACTCTGACTGAAGAGAGGTGAACAGACCTAGGTCAAGTTCTACCAGAAGGTCTCCAAAGCAGGAATCTCCCCTCTGCTCTTCTCCTTCCCCACCTCTACCAGGCAATGAGCCCTCCTCCTTTCCCGGGCCCCATTTTAGCTTCACGTCAAGGACGGCTTTCTAATTTGGCTTTCACTCCCAATCTCTGTGCTTTCTTTTCTTCAAAAAACTTTTTACTTTGAAATTATCTGAGACTCACAAGAAGTTGCAAAACAGCTTGATCTTTAATCCAGCTTCCTCCAAAGACAACATCTTACATAACTAGATTACATTATCCGAACCGGGAAACTATTAACTAAAGTATGGACTCTTTGAATTTCACCAGTTTTTACATGTGCTCTTTGTGTGTGTGTGTGTGTAGCTCTATGAAATTCACCGTACATACAGATTAATGCAAATACCACCTTAATCAGGATTCTTAAGTGTTTCATCGTGCAAACAAAACTACCTCAGACTATTCTTTTTAGTCACACCCTCCCCCCCCCAGCTATAACCTCTGGCAACCTCTCATCTGTTCTTTATCACTGTAAATTCATCTCTTGAGAATACAATGTAAGTAGAATCATACAGTGTGTAACCTCTTGAGACTGGCTTCTTTTATTCAGCATAATACCCTTGAGATTCACACAAGTTGTTGCAATGTATTAATAGCTTGTCCCATTTTATTTTTGGGTAGAGTTCCATTATATGAATGCACCACAGTTTGTTGATCCATTCACGTGCTAAAAGGTGTTTGGGTTGCTTCTATTTTTTGATTATTAAAAATAAAGCTGCTATAAACATTTGTTTTTGTGTTTTCAGTTTCCTAGGAGTAAATACTCAGAAGAAATATTCCTGAATTACACAGTGAACATATGTTTGATTTTATACCAATATGCCAAACTGTTTTCCAAAGTAATAGTATTATTTTTTTTTTTCCTTTCAAGATTTTGTTTAAATTGTAGTTAGTGGGCACCTGGGTGGCTCAGTTGGTTAAGCGACTGCCTTCACCTCAGGTCATGATCCCAGAGTCCTGGGAGCGAGTCCTGCATCAGGCTCCCTGCTCCGCGGGGAGTCTGCTTCTCCCTCTGATCTTCTCCCCTCTCATGCTCTCTCTCACGGTCTCTCTCTCAAATAAATAAATAAAATTTAAAAATAAATAAATAAATAAATTGTAGTTAGTTGACATACTTAACTATATTAACATTAGTTTCAGGGGTAGAATTTAGTGATTCATCAGTTGCATATAACACCCAGTGCTCATCACAAGTGCCCTCCTTAATAGCTAACACCCAGTTATCCCATTCCCTACCCACCTCCCTCCACCAATCTTCAGTTCCCTACAGTTCCAGAGACTCTTATAAATTTGCTTCCCTCTCTGTTTTTCTCTTATTTTATTTTTTTCCCTGTGCTCATTTGTTTCTTAAATTTCACATATAAGTAAAATCGTGGTATTTGTCTTTCTCTGACTGACTTATTTTGTTTAGCATAATACCCTCTAGTTCCATCCATGTCATTGCAAATTGCAATAATTCATTCTTTTTTGATGGCTGAGGTAATAGTACCATTTTACATAACCAACAGCAATGTATGAGACATCCAGTTTCTCTGCATCCTTGCCGACACTTGGTACTGTCAGTATACATGCTTTTGGCTTGTGTGACACATGTATGCCTTTAAGAGTAAAAATATCATTTGAGGGGCGCCTGGGTGGCTCAGTGGGTTAAAGCCTCTGCCTTCGGCTCAGGTCATGATCTCAGGGTCCTGGGATCGAGCCCCGCGTCGGGCTCTCTGCTCCGCGGGGAGCCTGCTTCCTTCTCTCTCTCTGCTTGCCTCTCTGCCTGCTTGTGATTTCTGTCTGTCAAATCAATAAAATATTAAAAAAAAATATCATTTGATTATCCAGTTCCGTGTGTTTGTATGCACTCTAACTGGACCAAATCCTAGAGGGAATGGGTGTGTTTTAGACTCTGAATTCTTTTTTTTTTTTTTAAGATTTTATTTATTTATTTGACAGACAGAGATCATAAGTAGGCAGAGAGGCAGGCAGTGATAGAGGGAAGGAAGCAGGCTCCCCGCTGAGCAGGGAGCCTGATTCGGGGCTCAATCCCAGGACCCTGGGACCATGACCTGGGCCAAAGGCAGAGGCTTTAACCGACTGAGCCACCCAGGTACCCCTAGGCTCTGAATTCTTATCAAGCATCTCCTATGTGCCAGACCTTGTGGCAGGTGATGGGAAATATTGTATTTGACCTTGCAGACTCAGTTTGTAGCAGAGGAGATGAGTAAGTGTATAGGTAACTATGATTATGAAATAATGTAGTAAGAAATATAGGTATATATAAAGTACTATAGGCATTGATAAAGGAATGCCCTTAGAACAGTGGTTTTTAGATTTTAGAATTGATAAGAACCACCCGAAGAGCTTGTTAAAATACAAATCTGGTCATCATCCTCTAGAGTTTCAGATTCAGTAGGGTTGAGGGTAAGGACCCCAAGAATTTGTATTTTTTTTTTAAAGATTTTATTTATTTATTTCAGAGAGAAAGTGAGAGAGAGAGAGAGACAGAGAGACAGAGAGAGACAGAGAGATGAGCACGAGTGAGCACAGGCAGGGAGGGTCAGAGGGAGAAGTAGACTCCCTGCTGAGCAAGGAGCCTAATGTGGGAATCATCCCAGGACCCTTGGATCATGACCTGAGCTGAAGGCAGACGCTTAACCGACTGAGCCACCCAGGTGCCCAAGAATTTGTATTTTTAACAAGTTCCCAGATGATATTGATAAGGATGGCCCAGGGCCCCCATTGTGATGGATAAGAATTTGTCTTAAAGGATAAAGAGTAGTTTGTGAGGTGAAAAATGAGTCAGGAAACAAGGAAGAGCATAAACGAAGGTGTGGTGATAAAAGCAGTGGGTGTTCGAGAAACAGCTGCTACCTGGTATCACGAAAACACAACCTTCTTTAAAGGAAATAAGCAGAAATTGTACATTAGGGCCAGATTACAAAAGATCCTAAATGCTTATCTAAGGAGTTGTATAAGCAGTAGAAGTCTATGATTGAAAACCAAGTCTGTGTTTGTGGAAAAAATGCTGGCAAAGAGCAGTAGCTAACTTGGAAATGGGCTAGATCAGCGAGGGGGCTACCGCAATAACCCAGATGGAAAGGAGATCAGGGTTACCCCTGGGCAATGGAGATGGGCAGCAGAAGACAGGTTGACATTTGAGAAGATAATATCTAAGACTTGGTGACTAACTGGATGTATAGGGAGACAAAGGAATCCAGAATGAAGAGTGGATGGATGGTAGTGCTATTAACTGAGATTGGAACCACACGGAGGTAGAGTGAGATTTGTGGTAAGGTTTGAGTCTGGTTTTTGGTCACTGAATCTGAACTAACTAAGGAACATCCATCTTAAAGTATCAACTGTAAAGTTAGAAAAACGGGACTTGAAAGAGGCAGGGCTTGGGGATATGTTGCAAGAGGGATTAAGATCAGGGGAGGGGTATAGCATAAAAAGCAAATGCAGACTGGAGCTCAGGGTGATATCAACATTAAATGGGGAGGCAAGAGTGCAGGGGCCAGTCGAAGCAGCTGTCAAGAAGCAGAGAGGTGGGGCACCTGGGTGGCTCAGTGAGTTAAAGCCTCTGCCTTCGGCTCAGGTCATGATCCCAGGGTCCTGGGATCGAGCCCCACATCGGGCTCTCTGCTCCCCAGGGAGCCTGCTTCCTTCTCTCTCTCTGACTGCCTCTTTGCCTAGTTGTGATTTCTCTCTGTCAAATAAAAAAAAAAAAAAAAAAAAAAGAAGCAGAGAGGTAAGTCAGGACATTCATGTATGTAAAGTTAAGGAAAGAGAAGGTTTCAGAAAGGAGGAACAGTGGAGGTTAAGTGTTATATGGCCTGCGGCTAAATGAAGTCTAGAAAGAGACCAGTTAATTTAATGACCTGAGCTAGGGGTCATTTCAGTGAAATCAGTGCATGGTTTGAGGAATGAATGGAGATGAGGAAGTGGAGGTGGCCAGATCTCTTTTTTAAGAGGCTTGGTGGAAAGAGAAGGAAGCGGCATGACCAAGGGAATAATTTCTTCTAGAGGACTTCAAAAATCTCAAGAGGAACATCAACAATTTCCAGCAACTTGTCAGTATTCGTTTGTCTACCTGACTTGAAATATGCAAAACACAGAGAACTAGTTGATGAGCTTCTTCTGATCTATTTGTAAGGGGCAATTTCAGTGTGGTAATCACTCTGGTATCTTTCTCAGTAAATTCAGAGGCACATAATTAGTTTAGTCTTATTGTCTTTTGGTCTCTGACCACTCCCTGTGCCCTACTATTAGCAGCAGAAGATTCCACTGTTATTCTAGCTTCTCCCTTTTAATCCATTTAAATAATCCCTTTATGTATTTTGGACTGGCTTCAAAGGTGCTTCTCAAAGTCTTTTTTCCTATTTCATACCTAACCTGACAAACTCTGTGGGCTCCCTGCTTTCCTCTGGGGAGCTTCATACATTCTTTGAGAGATGTCATTTTCCCTCCACTGTGACTGTCACATTTTTAAGTGCTTGGATTTTTTTTTTCCTTTTTTATTCTCAGTTACTTTTCCCCTATACTTCTAATAAAGTCTCTTAAAATAGGCTCCAATCTCCTTCTGACTTTCAAAAGCCTAAATTTCAATTTTATCCTAGTTAATACCCACATTTTGCCAGAGTTTCCTTTTGAACCCTGAATAGATGAGATAAATTTTCTGGGTTTATGGATTTAATTGTGTTATGATTAGTCATATTTATTGGCTCACCCATGGTTACCTCCTAAGATCTAGTCCTAGTCAGTAGGCAAGAAACACAGCCAGGATATTTTCTCTGTCATTGGTTTTAAACTTCCTGTTATAGGAAAAATCCTATTTTAAAAATCTTAATAAAAGCTCACCTCTACCTGTTGACCTGATTAGGTTTTTACAACTCACATTTATTTCAATTTATAATACCTGGCATAATTTCTAAGCCTTTAACATTTCTTTTTTTTTTTAAGATTTTTTTTTATTTATTCATTTGAGACAGAGAGATAGAGAGAGAGAGAGAATGAGCATGAGAGAGAGGCAAATAGAGAGGGAGAAGTGGACTCCCTGCTCAGTCAGGAGCCTGACGCAGGGCTCAATCCCAGGACCCGATCCCAGGACCCTGAGATCATGACCTGAGCTGAAGGTAGACACTTAACAACCTGGCCACCCAGGCACCCAGACATTAACATATCTGTATCGGTATCATCAGCTTGGTCATCCAGTCTATAACACTGATTCCCAAATAGAATCACCTGGAGAATTTTTTTTTTTTAAATGCTGCTGATGTTCTACCCATAGATATTTTGATATAACTGGCCTAAGGTGAAGCATGGGTACTAGAATTTTTAAAACCTCCCAAGCAGATTCTATTGTGAACCAGCTTTGAGAAATCACTGGTTTAAGTATATTCTGAAGATAAATAATCTAAGTTTAAAAATCATCAAAGGATTTGAATAACAATTTTTCCAATGAAAATATACAAATGGCCAATAAGTACATGAAAAGATGCTCAATATTATTAGCCATCAGGGAAATGCAAACTCAAACCACAAAGATTTGAGTAAAATCAAAACCACAAAACCACTTTATATCCATTAGGATGGTGACAAAAAAAAGGACAGATAATAATAAGTGTTGACAACTATGTGCAGAAATTTAAACCCTCATATATTGTTGGTGAGATTGTAAAAAGATACAGTCACTTTGGAAAACAGTTCAGCACATATATAAATATATTATAACCCAACAATTCCACTTCTAGGTATGTATACCCAAAATAAAGGACACAAAAATTTGTTCCTGAGTGTTCATAGCAATGTATTATCCATAATGGTTAAAAAAGTGAAAACAACCAAATATCTATCAACTGATGAATAAAAAAAATATGTAATACCCACTTAACAGAACATTATTCAGCCATAAAAATGAAGTACTGCCTCTAAGGATGAACCTTGTAATCATTATGCTAAGATATTTTTAAGTGAAAGAAGCCAGACACCAAGAATCACATGTTGTATAATTCCAATTATATGTATTGTCTAGATTAGGCATATCTATACAGGCAGAAAGTAGACCAGTAGTTGCCAAAGGCTTGCAGGGAGGAAGGAATGGGGAGAGACTGCTAATGGGTCTGAGATTTCTTTTTTGAGTAATGAGTGGTCTGGAATTAGGTGGTGCTGATGACTGCCCATCCTTGTGAATATACTAAAAACTATTGAATTATATACTTTAAAAATGTGAACTTCATGGTATGTGAATTGTATCTCAAAAGAAAAAGAGAATGTGTATATTCCTATAATTATCTTCTGTGTCTAAGAGAGTCTTACCCATAGGGATTTGAGTAAGACTCCCTTTGCCAATAACATTTCTATTGTACTATTGTTTGTCATAAGTCTCACATAGAACTAGGCCATCTCCTCCTCTTTATTCTGAGAATTTAAAGTCCAGGGTAAAGTCTCATACCGTACTAGAATGAAACATTTGACTTTGGTCATATGAGGAATATAAATAAATTCTAGAGAAGGAAAACTGGAATGGCAGGGTCTTTACTGAATGAGGACAGACCATTCTGCAGCCTGGAAAGGGGAAGGCCAATGGAGATGTGAACAAAACCTACGAAATCAGGAAGAGATGTTGAGTATGATAGAATGAAATCTTGGAATACTTGAAAGAGAGGATATCAAAGATTTAGTTATGCAAATCTGGGACACGAAAAATAAAGTAACAAGTTTTAAGCAGGCAATAATTTAAGAATGATCATTATCTCTTAAGAGATGGTGCAAGCAATAAAAAAAGGCTTTAAGGAAATGGCTCTATAATAGATTATTTGACCCAAATGAGTTATTTCTAGGAGTTTTTGTTTCTTTCTCCTTAAAATTAAACAAAATGTTATTGTGATAGAATACAGTAAAATTACATATAATAAAATATCATAAAATGGCCATCTTAACCATTTTTAAGTATACATTTCATTAGTATTAAATATATTCATGTTATTGTGCAACCAGTCTCCAGAACTTTTTCATTTTGTAAAACAGAAACTCTATACCCATTAAACCACAATTAACTGAACATTAACTGAAACTCTGTACCCATTAAACACTAATTCCCCATTTCTCTCTGGCAACCACCCCAGCCCCTGGCAACCACCATTCTATTTTCTATTTCTTTGAGTTTGATATGTCAGATACTTTATATAAGTGGATTCATATGGTATTTGTCATTTGTGATTGGCTTATTTCACTTAGTATAAAGTCCTTAAGGTTCATCCATGCTGCAGCATGTGTTGGAATTTCCTTCCTTTTTAAAGCTGAATAATATTCCATTTTATGTATATAGCATGTTTTCTTTATCCATTCAACTGTTGACAGATACACGTGGTTTACTTGTTTCTCTTTTTCTGAGAGGTGGGCCCAATCACTAAGATTGACAGGTTTAACCTGTCTTCTCTTAATAAGGCACTTGGTATCACAACAAGAAAAAGAAAGCTCGTCAGAATTGATGGCTCAAATGGTGGCTGAAAGGTTATGCCAGAGGAGTTTGAATTCAGGGATCTATGCAGACTCATAAGATTAAGATACATAAACCAGATGCTAAGAGCATAAAAGAAAGTACTAGTAATTTAGGGATTGAACATGCAAGGATGCCTAAAACCTGGAGATCATTCTGAGGAAAGGTCAACAACGGAGTAAATTTTGAGAGAGAACCTAGCAAGGTCAGAGAGTGCAGAAAGTAAGCAGAAGTCCCAGGGAGGGAGGGGTTGGTATCAAAGAGGCACAGACTAAGGTACATATCTAAGGCTGAGGTCTTGGACTCTGGCAGGCAGTGGGCCACCAGAAAGGAACAGACTCCTAACAGGCACTGGCTGCTCCCCGTTAACCTCCGCCCTGGAGCATGCTGACTTGACAGAGAGAAGGGGGTGAAATGAAAACAGAGAGACCAGGCCCTGGACATTTATACTGGAGTTTAGAGGTAATTCCCAAAACCCAAAAGGCGGGGCTACTTTGATTTCCATCCGGCTGATGTCAATCACGTCAGGGGTTAGATTTGGTGAGGCTGCAGAGATATCTATGTAGCAGGGATGCTTGGGGTGTAGAGAATATTAATTATGTTCTGAAGGTTGCAGTGGGGTCTGCGATAAAATGAATTTAGTATTCATTTAGAACACTTATTTTTGGGGCACCTAGGTGGCTCAGTCATTAAGTGTCTGCTTTGGCTCAGGTCATGATCCCAGTGTCCTGGGATTGAGCCCCATATCGAGTCCCATATTGGGCTCCCTGCTCAGTGGGGAGCCTGCTTTTCCCTCTCTAGCTCCCTCTGCTTGTGTTCCCTCTCTCACTATCTCTGTCATAAACAAATAAAGTCTTTTTAAAAAATGAAAAAAAGAAAACCACTTATTTTTGTGTGCCTAGAGTCAAAGTATGCCCAGATTCTGGGAGTGGTACTAAACTAAGTGTTGGGAGTTAAGGGGGGTGGTGGTGGTTGCTAAAAGAAGAGTATAAGGGTTCGAAGACAGTTCTTTGAAATCACAGGACAGAGGTCTAATGTGAAATTTCTCAGAATGGGAAATAATTGTTGGGTGTTCCATAAACAGTATTACCAGCTTGTTTTTCTTTTCTCTTTTTCTTCTTCTTTTAAAGAGTTCAGAGTATATAGGTACAGATGTGTAGGATAAAACATGTTCCTAGAAAATTATATTCATAGATAAGCTTCTCTAATTTGCCAGTTCTTCTGTGCTGAGGCATGTTTTTTAGCAAACAAAATACACTAATAAATCTATCAGGGGCAGAAAAGCAGTGGGGGACAGCTGCAGCCACAGCATCCAGGAATGACAGTGATTAATTCCTACATCTGCTCAGTCAGATAGAAACAAAGGTCAGTGTGCATAGATTAGCATCCTGAGCTCCACCTCTGCCTAATGCACAAACGCGAAAGAATAGCATCTTTTACCAGTGAAGTGGCAAAATTCAAACTGCCTGAAAAATGTTACCATCTGACAACCCCAACCCCAAAAAACAAGCTTTTGGTGGGATGGAGATTGAATAAGACATAGAATAGGATCAAATGGTGATTAACATTATATTACTATCTAATCTTGTCAGTATCCAAATTATGGGAAATTTCAATGCTCAGCTATATTTATGAAAATAAAAGAAAACAAAACTTAAGAACAAATCTTGATGAGGTAATTTGGTCGAAGTAAAAAAGGCTATTATGGTGAAGCAGCTGAACACATGTGGACATTTGGTATTATGTAAATAAGGTATTTGGAAATTAACTCTGTCCTCATGTTCAAAAGGCTCCTGAAGACATTGCCACTTCCTATCCATGACTCCTGCGATTACAGATCCTTGACAGTTTGAGGTTTTTTGTTTTTTAATAATCTTGGACTAGGAAAGATAATTTTTAAGCGCAAAAGTTATACTTAGTTCAGTTAATTATCACAAAAGATATATCTATGTAACTATCACCAGAGTTAAGAAAGAAAACATTATAACATTTCAAAATCTCTACTTAAAATTATTAACCATTTCCCCGCTAAAAGCAAACCACCACTGAAACCACTTTCAATACTATACTTTAGTTATGTCTGATTTTGAGCTTTATATAAGGTGACTCATATAGTACATGCTCTTTTGTGGCTAGCTTTTAAATTTTATGTTTGTGAGATTCTTTTGGAACTTGCCGTTTTCACTGCTGTATAGTATTCCACTGTGAGACTATATTACAACTTACTCCTTTTACTACTAAAGGACATTTGGGGTGATTACAAATAATGTTGCTGTGAATATCCTTTATACATCTCTGTACAAATGTGCATACAATTCTCCTGTATATAATTTAGAAGTGGATTTGCTCGCTCACAAGACATATGTGTTGTTAATTTTATAAGACATATCAAATTATTTTCCAAAATGTTTATACCAATTTGCACTCTCACCATGAGTAGATGAGAATTTTATAACTTCACATCTTTATTTTAACATTACCTTTAAGTTTTAAGCCATTTGGTGTATGTTTCATAGTTTTAATCTGCTTTTTCCCTGCCATAAGCAACCACTTGTCTACCTTATGTCTCTGTAGATTTATCTGTTTTGGACATTTCATATAATTGGAACCATACAATTTATAGTCTTTTGAGTCTTTTGTGATTGCCTTCTTTCACTTAACATAATGGTTTGCGGATTCATCCATGTTGTAGCATTAATCAGGGTTTCCCTTTTTAAAATTGTTGAATAATGTTCTATTGTATGGATATATGATTTCATTTATCCATTCATCAGTTGATGGATATTTGGATTGTTTCTGCTTTTGGGATATTATGAATGCTGCTGTGAACATCCATATGCAAGTTTTTGCATATATTTTCATATGCATATATTTTCATTTTCTTGAGTATCCACTTAAACATCCAATTACTGGATAATATGGTAACTCTGCATTTAACATTTAGAGGAACTGCCAAATTATTTCCACAGCAGCTGCACCATTTTGTATTCCCACCAGCAGTATGTGAGGTTCCAGTTTCTACACATCCTTGCAAACACTTGTTTTCCTCTGTTATTTTAAATTCTAGGCGTGTTAAGGGGGCATGAAGTAGTATCTCAGTGTAGTTTGGTTTGCATTTCTCTCATGGCTAATGCTGTCATACATCTTTTCATGAGCCTATTGGCCCTTTACAGATCTTCTTTGGAGAAATGACTATCCAGATTCTTTGC
Organism: Meles meles; assembly: GCF_922984935.1. Lineage (NCBI taxonomy): Eukaryota > Metazoa > Chordata > Mammalia > Carnivora > Mustelidae > Meles > Meles meles. The sequence goes on along the minus strand of NC_060069.1, from coordinate 96,315,176 downwards.
TCATTTTAAAATTGGGTTATTTGTGTTTTTAAAAAAATTATTGTGAGTTGCAAGCATTCTTTATGTATTCTAGATACAAGTCCCTTATCAAATAGATGATTTGAAAATATTTTCTCCCATTCTGTGAGTTCCTTTAGTTTTCTTGACTGGGGTTTTGAAGTACAAAATTTTTAATTTTGATGACACAATGTATTTTTCTTTTGTTGCTTGTGTTTGACATCATTTACTAATGAATAGAAATTTTTATTTCTTTACTATTAACAATGGTACCATAAGAAAGTGTTATGGAATTTACCTTCACATTTACAGTAAACCTATCCATTCTGACCATCAATGTTCAGGATATAAAATTGAGAATTTTTTTCAGATACTATTAAAAAATAGTGCTGTCTCTACTGATAAAATGACACACGTCTTCCTTTTAGATTTTTTTTTTTAGGAAACTCAAGGATAATTTTTAAAACTTTTATTGACGATAAATACTTCAAATTTTCATATTCAATATATTCAAAAAGATAAATGAAGATACACACTTGTCTCACCAGCATATAGGCTAAGAAACAAACATTGCCGGTGTTCCAGAAGGCTTCCTCTTGCTCCCTTCTGTCACTGTGCTCCCCCAACTTCCCCCTCAACCTAAAGGGTAACTACAATCTGGATAGACTTCAAACATCATTGATTAAATTTGCTTAGCTTTGTGTTTCATATAAGTAGAACCATATAGGGTCTCACCTTTATGCCTGGTTTCTTTTTTTTTTTTTTTTAAGATTTTATTTATTTATTTGACAGAAAAGATCACAAGTAGGCAGAGAGGCAGGCAGAGAAAGAGGGGGGAAGCAGGCTCCCCGCCGAGCAGAGAGCCTGATGTGGGGCTCGATCCCAAAACCCTGAGATCATGACCTGAGCCAAAGACAGAGGCTTTAACCCCCTGAGCCACCCAGGCACCCCTATTCTTGGTTTCTTTTGCTTAACATTGTTGTTGTGGGTCATCCATATTGTTGCATGTAGTTGTAGACTGTTATCGTTAAGACTGTATAGTAGACAATCATTAAATAGACCATGATGTGTTTAGACATTAAACTATTGATGGCAAGTTGAGTAGTTTCTAGTTTGGCCCTATTAGAAATAGTTCTATTCAGAGCTATCCAATATAGGTATTTCTGTGAATATATGCATGCAGTTTTTGCTGGAATTGCTGTAACATAGGGTATGAATATGTTCAGGTTTAGTAGATTCTGCTGAATGGTTTTTTTGAAATGATTTTAACACTATAAACTCTCATAATAGTGCATGAGAATTTCAGATGCTCCCCATCCTTCCCAATACTTGGTATTGTCAGTCTTTTTTATTGTAGACATTCAAGTACATAGTGTTATCTCACTGTGGTTTACTTTGCATTTCCCTGATGACTAATGAAGTTGAACACTTTTTCATTTGTTTATTGGCTACCTGGATATGTTCTTTTATAAAGCATTTATTCATATGTTTTATTCATATGTTTTGCTCATTTGAAAACAACTGTGTTCTCTGTGCCTTTCATAGTCCTTTATTCCGGATAAAAATCTTTTGATGATACATGCATTGAAAATATATTCTCCCATTTATGGCTTGCTTTTTTCCCTCTTAGTGATTTTTTTAGTGACCATAGATGTTCTTAACATTTATGTAGGGCAATTTAACAATATTTTCTTTTATGAATAGTGCTTTTTGTGTTCTATTTAAGATGCTTTTCTGTCCCAAGATTATGAAGATATTCTCCTATTTATCTTTCTGAAGGTTTATTGTTTGACTTTTGTATTTTGATCTATAGTCCACCAGTAGATGATTTTGTTGATGTAAGACTGAAGTTGCATTTTTCGCCCCATGTGGATAGCCAACTGACCCAGGACTATTAATTAAAATGTGTCCATACATGCTTGGCTCTGTTTCTGCTCCATTGGTTTGTCTATCCTTGCCCCAAAGGCATACTTAGCACGTATGAATCACTAGCTTTTTAATAAATCTTAATATACTGAAGTAGAAATCCTCCCACCTTGTCCATCTTTTTTCCAGGCTACTTTTGGCCCTTTGAAGCTCCATATAAATTTGAGAATCAGCTTGTTGAGTTTCACCAGAAAAGAAAAAAAGTTGGATTTTTACTGCAATTACACTGAATCCATATATCAAACTGGGAAGAAATTATATATATCTTTATAATATTGAGTCTTCTAATGTATAAACATAATATATCCTTCATTTATTTAGAACTTTTTAAACTTCTCTCAAAAATGTTTTATGACTTTCTATGTAGAGATACTGCATATCTTTTCCTAGTGTATTAGTAGGGTTCAACCAGAGAACAGAACCAGTTGGAAATACAGGGATTTGTGGCAGGCAATTGGCTTATGCCATTTTGAGGGCTGGTTAAGCTGTCTTAAATTCCACTTTTAGCCATTTGTATTCTTGAATGAAGGCACTCAAGGAACATGACTTTAAGGGAGTGCTATAGGTGACTCTTTCAAATGCTAACGGTCAAAAGGCAGCCAGTTTTCCTGTTAAATGTAAGTCAGGTCATGTTATTCCTCAGTTCCAAACCCTATAACGGCTCCCCATAATACTTGGAGTAATGCTAAAGTCATTACAGAGACCTAAAAAACCTTACATGTTCTGCCCCCCGCCCCCATTACCTCTCTAACCTCATCTTTTCCTCTCTCTGCTTCATTTACCCAGTTCCAGTCACATTGGTCGTCTTTCTTTCTTCATGGTCTTTGCATTTTCTGTTCCCTCTGCCTGGAATTGTTTTCACCTCATGACTTGTTTCTTATGCCTTTCAAGTCCATACTCAAGTGTTACCTTCTCAGTGCGTTCTTTCCCGACCGAACTCTAAAATAGTACCACCACCCTGATGTTCCCCACTCACTTTCCCTGTTTTACTTTTCTTTCCTGCACTTATCATTAATATTCCATATATTTGACAGTTGATTTATTTGTTTATTGCCTGCTCACCTCTGTAGGAAAGCAAAGTCCACAAGGGAAGGGAGTTTTTGGCTACTTTGTTCTTTGATGCAATCCCAACACCAAGAACAGTACCTGATAGATTGTTGACTAATTCAATAAATATTTATTAAAGTAATAGGCACATTTGTAAGAACCTAATTATGAGAAGGCCTTTTAAAAATACAGTATTCAGCGGCCAACAGGGCATCACAAGCAAACAGATTTTTTAAAAAAAAGATTTTATTTATTTATTTGACAGAGATCACAAGTAGGCAGAGAGGCAGGCAGAGAGAGAGTGGAGGAAACAGGCTTCCCGCTGAGCAGAGAGCCAGATGTGGGGCTTGATCCCAGGACCCTGGGATTAGGACCTGAGCTGAAGGCAGAGGCTTTAACCCACTAAGCCACCCAGGCGCCCCAAAAGCAAACAGAAGAGAAATGGGAAACTGAGGCTCTGGATGTCATTCCCTGGGCTCCTGCAGGGACAAGCACTATGAGGGAAAGAAAATAACAATGGAAAGCAATTGCTTACCTATGGCATAATTTTAAGTAGAATTGCTACCATATTAAAGTTAAAGGATGAAAATATCCATCTTGTAAGATGGTCATAGTCTGTATTCTAGTCCCTTTAATTTGTTCAGTCAGGAAACCTGGAGTATAGTCCAGTCACAATGGAGATACAGAAGTGAGTAAGATGTAGTCCTAAGTTCAAGGAGCTCATTATCTGCCAGAGGAGACAGTGCTCTCCTCCTTCCAATCCAATCAGTTGTGATGGATCGATGACGTGCTTAACTGTAACAGTGGGTATGCAATGGGGGTGTGTGTCAACTTCATCTAAAGGTCACAGTGATTTAGGCCTGAATACAGGATGGGCAAACAGCGTCAGAGGACTGTGTAGAAAACACTTCTAACCATTAAACCCGATCCTGCCTCATTAACTTCTTGCTGAATCATCCCTATTCCATCTCCCAGCCAGTACCCAAGAAAACCTTATGTCTGTTCACAATCCTAGATTTTGTCACCTTATTTCTGCTCCTCACCTCTTTTCTGGCACCATTTCTGAATGCCAATGGCTTTGGACCTCACGATACACACTTATTTTTGGTTCTATGCTCAAACCTTTGGAAGTGATGACAGTTATGATTTTTTTCCAACTATGAACCTTAGTTTTCTTTTTGGATAAGTTCTTGCAAGATCTGCTCCTGTCTCTGCCTCAATTCAGTCCTAGGCTCTGCATACCTATCCCCAAATCAGCTATATGGATGTTGTTTATTCTAGGTCTGACTGGCTCCTTCTCCTTCTTCTTTTTTTTTTTTTTTTAAAGATTTTATTTATTTATTTGACAGAGAGAGAGAGAGGGAGAGACAGCAAGACAGGGAACACAAGCAGGGGGAGTTGAAGAGGGAGAAGCAGGCATCCTATGGAGCAGGGAGCATGATGTGGGTCTCAATCCTGGGACTATGACCTGAGTCAAAAGCAGACGCTTAATGAGTGAGACACCGAGGTGTCCTGGCTCTTCCTTCTTGGCCAGTGACCATCAAACTAAGGATTATAGAGAAGATAACAGAAAGCTTTGTAGGGTACAATATTAGTGAAAACTTTCTCATAGCCAACAAGATGCCAACTGCTTTCCTTTCTTCCCTATCACCATCCCCTCAGCTCCAATTATTTAAGCCACAAAGAGGGCAGACCTGAAACAATCAATATGGGGGAAAAAATGCTATCCCTGCAGCAAGGCATTATTTTTTGAAAAGCTATTTTTTAAAAAACCAGAATGTAATTTTTGGATCTGCTCATGTTTTTCCACCTCAGTGATGTATTTGAAGCTCCCAGGAACACTTAAATTACATTTTACACAAAATCCTGAGCCAGTAGGTGTTTAGCTCAGCAAATATTTACTGAGGTAACATCTCTCCCCAGAAAAAGACCAGACTTGTTATGACTCACTATAAAAATGGGGACTTTCTCAGGTTCAGATTCCTCTCCTTTAATGATAGCTCCCCATGTGTTTAAGCCTCCTCATGGGTCCTGTGTCATCCTCATGGGACTTGAGGGTATGGTAACCAGCACAAATGCAACATGAAGCTCTGACTACTGCTTTTGCCATGAATAACGAAGGACTTTGTCTCTGAGCCGGAGTCTCATGTCTTTTGTTAGCATCTATAAGATAGTAACAGGTTAACTTGTTAACCTGCAAGCAGGGCAAAAGCTCATCCCTACACAATTCTTATTATTCAAATTTCTTGATTTCCCAGACAGTAAAATACAAGATACTGGGGATGATTGTACAAATGCCACTTTCATTCTGATAAATAACATGTAAACTTATACTCATTATCACAAGTGACAGTGAGATAAGTTCTTGGAATAAAAGTGCTTTAATTGAACAAGTTTAGCTTCATACAGAACTTAGAACACTGCCCTTATTTTATGCATTACATAAGAGGCACCAGGAGAGCCTTTGGGCCTTAAGTACCTACTTTGCTCCAAGTTAAGTGATTATTAAACTTCAAGAGGAATCTAGAAAAAAATAATGCATTCTCCCATGATAGTCATTAATATCTAACACAGTTATCAGATGGGTTTCAGGCCCCCCAACAGGACCCTTTAAGAAGTACACCAGATATGGTGTACTTTTTTCCTTCATGGGAACCTTCTCAGAAAAATAAGAATGTTTGTAGACTACATTTTGAAATAGCTTTATTGACTATAACTGCCATGCAATAAACTGCACATATTTAAGGTACATGATTTGGTAAGCTTTGATATATGTAAATATCCATGAAATACCACAATCAAGATATGAACATATCCATCATCCTTAAAAGTTTCTACATGTCCCTTTGTAATCCCTCCTTCTTGCGCCTCTGTGCCACCCTCCACCCACTTCAGGCAACCACTCATCTGATTTCTGTCACTACAGATTAGTTAACAACAGATTAGGTAAATTTTCTAGAATTTTGTATAATTGGAATTATATAGTATGCAACATTTTTCCTGGCTTCTCTTACTCAGCACAATTACTGTGAGATTCATCCATGTTTTCCCAAGTATCAGTAATTCATACTTTCTAATGCTGAGTAGTATTTTATTGTATGGATACACTACAACTTGTTTATTCATTCCCCTATTAATAGATATTTGTTCTGTTTCCAATCTTTGAAAATAAAGCTGATGTGAACATTGGTGTACAAGTCTTTGTATAGACTATAGTTTTATTTTTTTCTTGAGTAAAAACCAAAGGTGCGGAACGGTTGGATCATAGGGTAAGTGTGTGTTGAACTTCTGAAGAAACTGCCAGGCTGTTTTCCAAAGTGGTTGTGCCACATTGCAGTTTGACCAGCAATGTATACGAACACTTGACTTAGTTTTTTAAAATTGTAGGTCGAGGAGGCAAAGATGGCAGAAGATTAGGGGACCCTATTTCAACTGGTCACCTGAATTGAATTGGATATCAATCAGACCACTCTGAACACCCATGAAATCAGCTTGAGATGTAAGAAGATATATCCAGATGTCTACTAACAGATTATCTCTGGAGGTTGGTTTCAAGGTATGAACTGGGAAGTTGTGATTCTGCAGGCAGATATTGGAAGATAAACGTCTGTGCTGCCCAGAGCAATCTATACTTTCAATACCACCCTGATCAAAATACCAACAGCATTCTTCAAAGTGCTGGAACAAACAATCCTAAAACTTGTATGGAACCAGAAAAGACCCCGAATCACCAAGAAAATGTTGAAAAAGAAAAACAAAGCTGGGGGCATCATGTTGGCTGATTCACGTTATATTAGAAAACTGTGATCATCGAGACAGCATGGTACTGGCACAAAAACATACACATAGACCAAGGGAAAAGAACAGAGAGCCCAGATATGGACCCTCAACAATATGGTCAAATAATGTTCAACAAAGCAGGAAAAAATATCCAAAGGAAAAAAGACAGTCTCTTCAATAAATGGTGCTGGGAAAATTGGACAGCTATGTACAGAGAATGAAACTTGACCATTCTCTTACACCATATACAAAGTTAAACTCAAAATGGTTGAAATACCTCAGTATGAGACAGGAATCCATCACAATCCTAGAGGTGAACATAGGCAGTAACCTTTTTGACACTGGCCACAGCAACATCTTTCAAGAAACATCTCCAAAGGCAAGGGAAATAAAAACAAAAGTGAACTTTTGGGACTTCATCAAAATAAAAAGCTTCTGCTCAGCAAAGGAAACAGTCAACAAAACAAAGAGGCAACCCATGGAATGCGAGAAGATATTTGCTAATGACACTACAGATAAAGGGATGATATCCAAGATCTATAAAGAGCTCCTTAAACTCAATATCCAAAAATAAATAATCAAAGTCAAAAAATGAGCAGAAGACATGAACAGACACTTCTCAAAAGAAGACATACAAATGGCTAAGAGACATATGAAAAAATGTTCATCATCATTAGCGATCAGGGAAATTCAAATCAAAACCAACATTGAGATGCCACCTTACACCAGTTAGAATAGTAAAAATTGACAAGACAAGAAAGAACAAACGTTGGAGAAGTTCTGAAGAAAGGGGAACCCTCTTACACTGCTGGTGGGAATGCAAGTTGGTACAGCCACTTTGGAAAACAGTGTGGAGTTTCCTCAAAAAATTAAAAATAGAGCTAACCTATGACCCAGCAATTGCATTACTGGGTATTTACCCCAAAGATACAGATGCAGTGAAAAGAAGGGCCATTTGCATGCCAGTGTTCATAGCACCAATGTCCACAATAGCCAGACTGTGGAAGGAGCCAAGATGCCCTTCAGCAGATGAATGGATAAAGAAGATGTGGTCCATATATACAATCAAATATTATTCAGCCATCAGAAAGGATGAATACCCAACTTTTGCATTAACATGGACAGGACTGGAGGAGATTATGCTAAGTGAAATAAGTCAAACACAGAAAGTCAATTATCATATGGTTTCACTTATTTGTGGAATGTAAGGAATAGCATGAAGAATATTAGGAGAAGGAAGGGGAAAATGAATGGGGTTGGAAATTAGAGGGGGCGAAGGACCATGAGAGACTATGGACACCAAAAACCAAACTGAGGATTTTAGAGGGGAGGGTGGTGGGAGGATGGGTTAACCCAGTGATGGGTATTAAGGAGGGCATGTGTTGCATGGAGAACTGAGTGTTATATGTAAACAACACATCACAGAACACTACATCAAAAACTAATGTTGTACCATGTGGTGACAAACATAACATCATAAAGAAAGTAAAAATTGTAGCCATTGTTAAAAGTATGTGGTGGCATTTAATTGTGGTTTGAATTTGCATTTGTCTAGGGGCACCTGAGTGGCTTGGTTGGTTAAGCATCTGCCTTTGGCTCAGGTCATGATCTCAGGTTCCTGGGATAGTGGCCCACATTGGCGGGAGTCTCAGAGGAGAGCCTCTTTTTCCTTCTCCCTCTGCTGCTACCCCAGCTTGTGCTCTCTCTCTCTGAAATAAAGAAATAAAATCTTTTTTTAAAAATGTCAGTTAGGATTGTGATGGTAATTGGGCTTAGTCTATAGATCAATTAAGAGAGAATTAACAATATTGAGTCTCACCTCATGAACACAGTATTTTTCCATTTATTTAGGATTTAATTTCTCTCAGCAGTTTTACGGTTTTCAGCATATAAGTATTTCACAGTATTTGTTAGATTAGCAATGTTACATAGCTTTTAGTGTACAAATATTTCATATTGTTATAGCTATCCTTAAATATTTCATATTTTTGATCTATTGTAAATGGCAATGCATTTAAGTTCACTTTTTCAGTTGTCTGTTTTTAGTATTTAGAAACACAGTTGAGTTTTGTACCTTAATCTCATTTACTTCAACCTTTCTAAACTCATTTATTAGTTCTAGTAGTTCTTTAAAAACTAGATTCTATTGGAGGGAGGAGTCAAGATGGCAGAGAAGTAACAGGCTGAGACTACATCAGGGAGCAGGTGATCAGCTCGATAGCTTATCTAAACATTGCAAACACCTACAAATCCAATGGGAGTTCGAAGAGAAGAAGAACAGCAATTCTAGAAACAGAAAATCAACCACTTTCTGAAAGGTAGGACTGGTGGAGAAGTGAATCCAAAACGACAGGAAGAGAGACCGTGGGGGGAGGGGCCGGCTCCTGGCAAGCCGCGGAGCAACAGAGCACAAAATCAGGACTTTTAAAAGTCTGTTCCACTGAGGGACATTGCTCCAGAGGCTAAACTGGGGTGAAGCCCACGCAGGATCAGCGTGGCCCCAGGTCCCGCAGGGTCACAGAAGGATCGGGGGTGTCGGAGTGTCACAGAGCTCACAGGTATTAGAACAGAGAAGCCGGCTACAGAGATAGAGCCGAGGACTGAGCTCTCAGCTCGGGGTTACCTTGAACCGGTCGCAGGCTGGGTGAGCTCAGAGCGCAGCTGGAGGCCGGGAATACGGGAATGATTGGGCGCTGTTCTCTGGGGGTGCACTGAGGAGTGGGGCCCCAGGCTCTCGGCTCCTCCGGGCCGGAGACTGGGAGGCCGCCATTTTCATTCCCGTCCTCCGGAACTCTACGGAAAGTGTTCAGAGAACAAAAGCTCCCAAAAGCAAACCCGAGCGGATTACTTAGTCCGGCCCCCGGTAAGGGCGGTGTAATTCTGCCTCGGGCAAAGACATTTGAGAGTCACTACAACAGACCCCTCCCCCAGAAGATCAACAAAATATCCAGCCAGGACGAAGTTCATCTATCAAGGAAAGCAGGTTCAATACCTAGGACAGCAGCAGAATTCCAGAGGAGGAGAAAGCAAAGCACGGAACTCATGGCTTTCTCCCCATGATTCTTTATTCTTGTGGTTAATTCAATTTTTTTTTCTTTCTTTTTTCTTCTTCTGCTAAAATTTTTTTAAAAGATTTTATTTATTTATTTGACAGACAGAGATCACAAGTAGGCAGAGAGGCAGGCAGAGAGAGGAGGAAGCAGGCTCCCCGCCGAGCAGAGAGCCCGATGCGGGACTCAATCCCAGGACCCTGGGATCATGACCCGAGCTGAAGGCAGAGGCTTTAACCCACTGAGCCACCCAGGCGCCCTTCTGCTAAATTTTTTAAAACTTTTACCCTTTTCTTTTTTAACGTTTTTTTGACTAGTTTATCTAAAAAATATATTTTTTCTTTCTTTTTTATATTTTTTCTTTATTTGTTTTATTTTATTTTTTTTAAAGATTTTATTTATTTACTTGACAGACAGAGATCACAAGTAGGCAGAGAGGCAGGCAGAGAGAGTGAGAGGGAAGCAGGCTCCCTGCTGAGCAGAGAGCCTGATGTGGGACTCGATCCCAGGACCCCGAGATCATGACCTGAGCCGAAGGCAGCGGCTTAAACCACTGAGCCACCCAGGCGCCCCTATTTGTTTTATTTTTTAAATTTTTTTCTTTTTTTTTTCTGAACCTCTTTTTATCCCCTTTCTCCCCCCCCCCCACGATTTGGGGTCTCTTCTGATTTGGTTACAGAGCACTTTTCTGGGGTCTTTGCCACCCTTTTAGTATTTTATTTGATCCATCATATCCTCTTATCTGGTCAAAATGACAAGGCAGAAAAAATCACCACAAACAAAAGAACAAGAGGCAGTACCGAAGGTTAAGGACATAATCAACACAGACATTGGTAATATGTCAGATCTAGAGTTCAGAATGACGATTCTGAAGGTTCTAGCCGGGCTCGAAAAAGGCATGGAATATATTAGAGACACCCTCTCTGGAGTTATAAAAGCCCTTTCTGGAGAAATTAAAGAACTAAAATCTAACCAAGTTGAAATCAAAAAAGCTATTAATGAGGTGCAATCAAAAATGGAGGCTCTCACTGCTAGGATAAATGAGGCAGAAGAAAGAATTAGTGATATAGAAGACCAAATGACAGAGAATAAAGAAGCTGAGCAAAAGAGGGACAAACAGCTACTGGACCACGAGGGGAGAATTCGAGAGATAAGTGACACCATAAGACGAAACAACATTAGAATAATTGGGATTCCAGAAGAAGAAGAAATAGAGAGGGGAGCAGAAGGTATGTTGGAGAGAATCATTGGAGAGAATTTCCCTAATATGGCAAAGGGAACAAGCATCAAAATCCAGGAGGTGCAGAGAACCCCCCTCAAAATTAACAAGAATAGGCCCACACCCTGTCACCTAATAGTAAAATTTACAAGTCTTAGTGACAAAGAGAAAATCCTGAAAGCAGCCCGGGAAAAGAAGTCTGTAACATACAATGGTAAAAATATTAGATTGGCAGCAGACTTATCCACAGAGACCTGGCAGGCCAGAAAGAGCTGGCATGATATATTCAGAGCACTAAACGAGAAAAACATGCAGCCAAGAATACTATATCCAGCTTGGCTATCATTGAAAATAGGAGAGATAAAAAGCTTCCAGGACAAACAAAAACGAAAGAATTTGCAAACACCAAACCAGCTCTACAGGAAATATTGAAAGGGGTCCTCTAAGCAAAGAGAGAGTCTAAAAGTAGTAGATCAGAAAGGTACAGAGACAATATACAGTAACAGTCACCTTATAGGCAATATAATGGCACTAAATTCATATCTCTCTATAGTTACCCTGAATGTTAATGGGCTAAATGCCCCAATCAAAAGACACAGGGTATCAGAATGAATAAAAAAACAAAACCCATCTATATGTTGCCTACAAGAAACTCATTTTAGATGCGAAGACACCTCCAGATTTAAAGTGAGGGGGTGGAAAACAATTTACCATGCTAATGGGCATCAGAAGAAAGCTGGGGGTGGCAATCCTTATATCAGATCAATTAGATTTTAAGCCAAAGACTGTAATAAAAGATGAGGAAGGACACTATATCATACTCAAAGGGTCTGCCCAACAAGAAGATCTAACAATTTTAAATATCTATGCCCCTAACGTGGGAGCAGCCAGCTATATAAACCAATTAATAATGAAATCAAAGAAACACATCAATAATAATACAATAATAGTAGGGGACTTTAACACTCCCCTCACTGAAATGGACAGATCATCCAAGCAAAAGATCCACAAGGAAATAAAGGCCTTAAATGACATATTGGACCAGATGGACATCACAGATATATTCAGAACATTTCATCCCAAAGCAACAGAATACGCATTCTTCTCTGGTGCACATGGAACATTCTCCAGAATAGATCACATCCTGGGTCACAAATCAGGTCTCAACCGGTATCAAAAGATTAGGATCATTCCCTGCATATTTTCAGACCACAATGCGCTGAAGCTAGAACTCAATCTCAAGAGGAAAGCTGGAAAGAACCCAAATACATGGAGACTAAACAACATCCTTCTAAAGAATGAATGGGTCAACCAGGAAATTAAAGAAGAATTGAAAAAATTCATGGAAACAAATGGTAATGAAAACACAACGGTTCAAAATCTGTGGGACACAGCAAAGGCAGTCCTGAGAGGAAAATATATAGCGGTACAAGCCTTTCTCAAGAAAGAAGAAAGGTCTCAAGTACACAACCTAACCCTACACCTAAAGGAGCTGGAGAAAGAACAAGAAAGAAACCCTAAACCCAGAAGGAGAAGAGAAATCATAAAGATCAGAGCAGAAATCAATGAAATAGAAACCAAAAAAACAATAGAAAAAATCAATGAAACTAGGAGCTGGTTCTTTGAAAGAATCAATAAGATTGATAAACCCCTGGCCAGACTTATCAAAAAGAAAAGAGAAAGGACCCAAATAAATAAAATCACGAATGAAAGAGGAGAGATCACAACTAACACCAAAGAAATACAGACAATTATAAGAACATATTATGAGCAATTCTACGCCAACAAATTTGACAATCTGGAAGAAATGGATGCATTCCTAGAGACATATAAACTACCAAAACTGAACCAGGAAGAAATAGAAAACCTGAACAGGCCCATAACCAGTAAGGAGATCGAAACAGTCATCAAAAATCTCCAAACAAACAAAAGCCCAGGGCCAGACGGCTTCCCAGGGGAATTCTACAAACATTTAAAGAAGAACTAATTCCTATTCTCCTGAAATTGTTCCAAAAAATAGAAATGGAAGAAAAACCACCAAACTCATTTTATGAGGCCAGCATCACCTTGATCCCAAAACCAGACAAGGATCCCACCAAAAAAGAGAACTACAGACCAATATTCTTGATGAACACAGATGCAAAAATTCTCACCAAAATACTAGCCAATAGGATTCAACAGTACATTAAAAGGATTATTCACCACAACCAAGTGGGATTTATTCCAGGGCTGCAAGGTTGGTTCAACATCAGCAAATGAATCAATGTGATACAACACATTAATAAAAGAAAGAACAAGAACCATATGATACTCTCAATAGATGCTGGAAAAGCATTTGACAAAGTACAGCATCCCTTCCTGATCAAAACTCTTCAAAGTGTAGGGATAGAGGGCACATACCTCAATATTATCAAAGCCATCTATGAAAAACCCACCGCAAATATCATTCTCAATGGAGAAAAACTGAAAGCTTTTCCGCTAAGGTCAGGAACACAGCAGGGATGTCCATTATCACCACTGCTATTCAACATAGTACTAGAAGTCCTAGCCTCAGCAATCAGACAACGAAAAGAAATTAAAGGCATCCAAATCGGCAAAGAAGAATTCAAACTATCACTCTTCACAGATGATATGATACTATATGTGGAAAACCCAAAAGACTCCACTCCAAAACTGCTAGAACTTGTACAGCAATTCAGTAAAGTGTCAGGATATAAAATCAATGCACAGAAATCAGTTGCATTTCTGTACACCAACAACAAGACAGAAGAAAGAGAAATTAAGGAGTCAATCCCATTTACAATTGCATCCAAAACTATAAGATACCTAGGAATAAACCTAACCAAAGAATCTATAAGAATCTATATGCAGAAAACTATAAAGTACTCATGAAAGAAATTGAGGAAGACACAAAAAAATGGAAAAATGTTCCATGCTCCTGGATTGGAAGAATAAATATTGTGAAAATGTCTCTGCTACCTAAAGCAATCTACACATTTAATGCAATCCTTATCAAAATCCCATCCATTTTTTTCAAAGAAATGGAACAAATAATCCTAAAATTTATATAGAACCAGAAAAGACCTCGAATTGCCAAAAGAATACTGAAAAAGAAAGCCAAAGTTGGTGGCATCACAATTCTGGACTTCAAGCTCTATTACAAAGCTGTCATCATCAAGACAGCATGGTACTGGCACAAAAACAGACACATAGATCAATGGAACAGAATAGAGAGCCCAGAAATAGACCCTCAACTCTATGGTCAACTAATCTTCGACAAAGCAGGAAAGAATGTCCAATGGAAAAAAGCCTCTTCAATAAATGGTGCTGGGAAAATTGGACAGCCACATGCATAAAAATGAAATTGGACCACTTCCTTACACCACACATGAAAATAGACTCAAAATGGATGAAGGACCTCAATGTGAGAAAGGAATCCATCAAAATCCTTGAGGAGAACACAGGCAGCAACCTCTTCGACCTCAGCCGCAGCAACATCTTCCTAGGAACATCGCCAAAGGCAAGGGAAGCAAGGGCAAAAATGAACTATTGAGATTTCATCAAGATCAAAAGCTTTTGCACAGCAAAGGAAACAGTTAACAAAACCAAAAGACAACTGACAGAATGGGAGAAGATATTTGCAAACAACATATCAGATAAAGGGCTAGTATCCAAAATCTATAAGGAACTTAGCAAACTCAACACCCAAAGAACAAGCAATCCAATCAAGAAATGGGCAGAGGACATGAACAGACATTTCTGCAAAGAAGACATCCAGATGGCCAACAGACACATGAAAAAGTGCTCCATGTCACTCGGCATCAGGGAAATACAAATTAAAACCACAATGAGATATCACCTCAGAATGAGTCAGAATGGCTAAAATTAACAAGTCAGGAAATGACAGATGCTGGCAAGGATGCGGAGAAAGGGGAACCCTCCTACACTGTTGGTGGGAATGCAAGCTGGTGCAACCACTCTGGAAAACAGCATGGAGGTTCCTCAAAATGTTGAAAATAGAACTACCCTATGACCCAGCAATTGCACTACTGGGTGTTTACCCTAAACACCCTAAAGATACAAACGTAGTGATCTGAAGGGGCACGTGCTCCCGAATGTTTATAGCAGCAATGTCTACAATAGCCAAACTATGGAAAGAATCTAGATGTCCATCAACAGATGAATGGATAAAGAAGAAGTGGTATATATACACAATGGAATACTATGCAGCCATCAAAAGAAATGAAATCTTGCCATTTGCGACAACGTGGATGGAACTAGAGGGTATCATGCTTAGTGAAATAAGTCAATCGGAGAAAGACAACTCTCATATGATCTCCCTGATATGAGGACATGGAGATGCAACATGGGGGGTTAGGGGGATAGGAGAAGAATAAATGAAACAAGATGGGATTGGGAGGGAGACCATAAGTGACTCTTAATCTCACAAAACAAACTGGGGGTTGCTGGGGGGAGGTGGGGTTGGGAGAGGGGAAGGGGGGTTATGGACATTGGGGAGGGTATGTGCTATGGTGAGTGCTGTGAAGTGTGTAAACCTGGCGATTCACAGACCTGTACCCCTGGGGATAAAAATGCATTATATGTTTATATATAAAAAAAAATAAAACATTGTTGACAAAACAAACAAACAAAAAACAGAACAGATACAATTAAAAAAAAAAAGATTCTATTGAATTTTCTACATACACAATCAGGTCACCAGAAGGTAAAGCCATTTTAATTCTTCCTTCCTAAACCAGGTTCCTTCCATTTCTTTTTCTTTTTTTATTGCACTGGCTAAAATCTCCATCACTGAGTAAAACTGGTGAGAGTGGAGATCTTGTATTGTTTATGATCTTAATGGGAAAGCAATCAGTCTTTTACCATTAAAAATTGGGGTTGGCTATAGTTTTTTCTTTTTTTTTCCACAGATGAACCTTGTTATGTTGAAGTAGTTCTCTTCTATTGCTAGTTTGTTGAGACTTTTTCAGGAATGGATGTTGAATCTTGTCAAAATGATTTTTCTCTCTCTAGAAAGATGATAATTATTTTAAGTTTATAAATAGGGTGAATTGTATGATTAATCTTTGGATGTTAATTCAACCTTTCATTCCTGGGATAAATCTCATTTTTTTTTAAAAGATTTTATTTATTTATTTGATAGGCAGATCACAAGTAGGCAGAGAGGTAGGCAGAGAGAGGAAGGGAAGCAGGCTCCCTGCTGAGCAGAGAGCCCGATGTGGGGCTCGATCCCATGACCCTGGGATTAAGACCTGAGCCGAAGGCAGAGGCTTTAACCCACTGAGTCGCCCAGGCGTCCCGATAAATCTCATTTTGTCATGAGGTATTATCCTTTTGGTATTTGGTTGGACCCAATTTGTTAAATTCTTATTTAGAATTTTGGATCTATGTCATGAAGGGTATTAATTTACAGGGTTTATTTTTCCTTCTAATGTATTCATTATGTTTTGATGCCAGGGTATTGCAGACCTCATAGAACGATTTAGGGAATGCTCCATGATTTTCAGTGTTTCAGAAGATATTCTGTAAAATTGGTAACGTTTCTTCAACAATAAAGGCACAGATTAACTGGGAGTCTCTAGCTCAGGATCTCACACAAGGATGCTGTCAAGGGGCCAGCCATTGCTGCAGTCCTCCAAGGCTCAACTGGGTTAAAATCTGCTTCCAACCTCGTTGCTATTGGACATTAGAAGATGTGTTTTCAAATTCAATTTTTAGTATATGTGCTGCCGAAGCGAGCACTGTGTTTTCCAATTCAATGACATGGCTGTTAGTAAGCCTCAGTCCTTGCTGGATGCAGACCAGAAATCAGTTGCTTGCCATGTGGGCCTCCCCACAGGGTAGCTCACAACAAGAAGGTGGCCTCCCTTACAGTGAGCAAGTGACAGAGTGAGAGAGATCTAAGGAAGGAAGCCAGTCTTTTTGTAACCGTATCCTAAAACTGATACCACATTAATAAGCAAGTCAGTAATTCTAGCCCATATTCAAAGAAAGGGGATTTCCCAAGAGTGTGACTATCAAGAGGTTGGGATTAATGCAGAACATTTTAAAGACTGTCTGCTACAGTTGTTTTTTTTTTTTAAGATTTTATTTATTTATTTGGCAGGGATCATAAGTAGGCAGAGAAACAGGCAGAGAGAGAGGGGGGGGGAAGCAGTCTTCCTGCTGAGCGAGAGTCCCATTGGGGGCTTGACACCAGGACCCTGGGATCTTGACCCCAGGATCCTGGGATCATGACCTGAGCAGAAGGCAGAGACTTTAACCCACTGAGCCACCCAGGCACCCCTGCTATAGTTGTTCTTAACATTACCTTATTATCCTTCTAATATCTGTAGAATCTTGGGTAATGTCACCTCTCTTCCCTTATTTAAGTAATTATATATTTTACTTTTCCCCTCCTGATCATTTGAAGTAGAGGTTGGTCAATTTTACTGATCTTAGCAAAGAACTTTGGTTTCATGGTTTGTTTCTGATTTTGCTTTTGTTGTTCTATTTCATCAATTTCCACTTTCATCTTTATTATTTCTTTACTTCTGCTTATTTTGGGACTCAATTTGCTCTTTTGTTTGTTTATTTCATAAAGTAGATCTTTCCCCTATTCTAACATGGAGCTTAGCGCTATCATTTCCCTAAAGGTATTGATTTAATGGTATTTAACAAATTTTGATATGTTATATTTTCATTTTCATTCAGTTTAAAATACTTCCTGGTTTCTCTTTGATTTCTTCTTTGATCATGAGTTATTTTAAAGTGTTCTATTTTGTTTCCAAATATTTCAAAACTTTCCAGAGTTCTTTCCGTTATGGATTTCTAATTTAATTCTATTGCAGTCAGGGAACATACTCTGTATGAATTGAACCCTTTTGAATTTAATGAGACTTTTTCTATGACCCAGAATATGATCTATCTTGGTAAATGTTCCATGTGTACTTGAAGAGAATGTGTATTCTGCTGGTGTTCGGTGTAGGATTATATAAATGCCAATTAGGTCAAGTTGGTTGATAGTGCTGTTCAAGTCTTCTTTATCTTTACTGATTTTCTTTCATAGACTACATTTTTAAAACTTTATGAAAAATGTATCTGCATCTGAACTTGAACATCACTATAATATTTAATTTTATTCGAATATTTTTCTTCCTCTGGTGCTACACAGACACACGCGCACGCACATACACACACAATCACAAATTTAGAGAGCAAAGAACTGAAATGAAATGATCTGTGATGCTGCACCTTTGAATAAATTTTATTATTTAAGAAAGCACTTTGAAACTTGGTTATTTTATCTTTCCTTGCCTGAACTTGTAAGCTACTTAATTGCAAAATATGTTTCTACTCACGGTGCCTCTTATTATTTTATTCTTTAGTCAAGTCATGCTCCTGCTGCAAGCAAAACAGGCAGCAAAATCTTTACTGGAATGAAAGATATATAGGTGCTTCTACTACAACACTCTTTATAAGTGTTCCTATTTTAACAGGATATGTAAATGTTTTAAAACGTTGCATTCTACAAAATTGTGTATAAAAATAATGGGTTATGGGAAAAATGGTATAGGGCCCAAACAGCTGAAACATATTTAACTTTGTAACCAAAATACTAATAAAAATAATGATCATCCAATTAAAAACTAGCACTCAGCAAATGTCAATTACCACTATTTGTACTCAAGTCACGGTTGATTTTTGCAGCCTTAAATCTGCAAGATGTAGGTACTAGAGGACATTCACTTCTAGTAGATAACATTGTCACCCAAGTTAAAAACCTGCTCTGAATCTGTGCTTCTTCAACAATTAATTGTTTTTAAACACATGGGAAATACCTTCTCTACTTCTCCATCTACTCCTAGGTAGCTTCCCAGCATAGGAGGTACACCAGTTCTTGAAGCCATTAAACCAGCTACTACTTGCACTGCCACAGTAGTGCAATATTCTTAGCTTAAGGCTTCCTTCTTTATTTGTAGGAAAGCTTGGCCCTGAATGCTTTAAACCATTGATGTGCTGGGGGAAAATTACATATGAACCAATGATACTATTTTCTTATTTGCCAGGTGGGTATTAATTTACACTATAGAAACCTGTTGCAGCTGAAGAGACTGTACTCCATAGTTCTCTAACTTTGAAATGCATGATTTTCCCAGTCATTCTCTTGGCAGCAGTCACCATTGGGATGTGAATATCCTTCCTCCCAGGGTCACTGAAAATATATTTACTGAGCACCTATTATGTTCCAGAGTTTGTTCTAAATGCTGAAGACAGTGGTGAGCATGACAGACGAAGTCCCTGTGCTCACAGACTGTATATTTTGATGGGGGATACAGACAATAAACAGGCAAATAAATAAATATGGTGATATCAGAGAGTTATAATTGCTATGAAAAAATAAAACGGGTGATAATATATGGAATGAAATACTGGGTTTGGGTGGTCATTCTGTAGACAGGCTACTCTGGATAGAATGATCAGAGAAGGCTTCTACAAAGAGATGACTTTTGAACCAAGACCTATAAGATGAGAAGGAAACAGTCATGGGAAGATCTGGAGAAGACTGTTAGGCAGTGGGAACATAAGGAGACAGCAAGTAAAAGGACTTGGGTGGGAGCAGACTTAGTGAATTTGAGGAACAGAATGAAAAGTGGCTGGGAAGCATCAGAGGTGTACTGAGGTTTGATTGCCATGAGTCACAACCATGCTGAGGTTAACAGAGCCGTTCAAGTTACTGCTATTTAATAATTTTGTGTCCTCCATGCCTCACATGGTCAATGGTGCCCCAAAATGCCCACTAGACAAATCCAACTGACAGACCCTCATCTGAGTGCCAAACCTAGGCAATGGAGCACAGGTGATCATCTCAAAGTATAAGGTTGGAGTGGGACCAGACAAGTTTCACCTCTCTGAGGAAGTTGTTGGAACCTGATGTGGGTGCCATCTAGAATTTAGCTGTGGGCAAAGAAGAGAGAGCTAGACCAGGGCTTCTCAGGTGACAGGCTGGGACAGTAGGAACAGGATGATGGTAAAGAGTGTTGGTGTGGGAGAGTTAGGGTAGGCCCTGAAGGAAGAATCCAATAGCAGTGAAGGCAGAATTCTGCAAGCCCCTTCAGAAAAAAGTCTTCACTTAGTGTTGTTTTTTTTTTTTTTTAAAGAGTATGTGCATGAGCAGGGCAGGGGCAGGGCACAGAGGGAGAGGGAGAGAGACAATCTTTTTTTTTTTTTTTAAAGATTTTATTTATTTGACAGAGAGAGAGAGATCACAAGTAGGTAGAGAGGTAGGCAGAGAGAGAGGAGGAAGCAGGCTTCCTGAGCCAAAGGCAGCGGCTTAATCCACTGAGCCAACCAGGCGCCCCAGTCTTCACTTAGTTTTTTTTTGCCAGCCCTGGAAGCCACGGATACCTACCCTGATGAGCCACTGACTGGTTTGCTCTTTTCTTTTCTTTCTCTCTCTCTCTCCCCCTCCTTCCCTTCCTCCCTCTCTTCCTTCCTTCCTTCCCTCCCCCTTTCTTTTTTTTTCTTCTCTTCTCTCCTTCCTTCCTTCCCTCCTTTCTTTTAAAGATTTTATATGTTTATTTAAAAGAGAGAGTTCATGTATGAGATAGAATGAGCAGAGGGAAAGGCAGATGGAGAGGGAGAAGCAGACTCCCCACTGAGCAGGGAGCCTGATGTGACTTGATCCCAGGACTCTGGGATCATGATCTGAGCCAAAGGCAGACACTTAACTGACTGAGCCCTTCAGGTACTTAAGCCAGTGACTTTTCTAACCAACCAGAAATTATCTAACAGGTCATCAGGACAGTAGGGCTTTACCATTTTCTTCAGAAACCTTAGCCCACCTAGGCTGGTTCCAAACTATATTGGCCATGGACTTTAATATTGCTTTGGATTATTTATCTACATGCTCTATGTTTTTAAGACAAATACCTCATTTTCTATGATGAAAACAGAGGAAAAAAGAGGGAAATCCTAAGAGACTCTTAACTCTAGGAAACAAACAGGGTTGCTGGAGGGGAGTTGAATGGGAGGATGGGGTAAGAGGGTGATGGGCATTAAGGAGGGCACTTGTGATGAGCACTGGGTGTTGTATGCAACTGATGAATCACTAAATTCAATCCTTAAAACTATTTAAAAAACAAACAAACAGAATCCCCCAAATACCTCATTTTCTCAGAAGGATCATACCTCTTCTTTATAAGGAGAGACTCTTCATTCTCCTCTTTGGATATCTTTGTGTTAGTTACCACAATACTGGGCTAGATTGTTTTTCCTCAAGAGGAAACTGTACTGCAAGGCCAGGATGATTTCAGGGGAACATCTCATATAGCTTAATGCCACAATAGAAGATGAGATTCACTGATACCTCCTAACAGCTCATAATGTCAAAATGATACTAATGCTGTGGGTTTCATGATTCAGGCTATAGGTGAGCAACTACTTATGGGGCTACTTACCTGTTATTCCTGCAGCGAATTGTGAAGCCAAGAAAGAAGACTATCAGAAGAAGTCCACAGCTGAGAAAGGTCCAAACAATACCCAAGAGGACAGGAGATAATGAAGAAATGGTCTTACTGCTATAGTGGGAAGAGGTCTGAGAACAGAATAATGAGAAGCTGTTAGGAATGAAGGCTCTTTTATAGCTCAAACACGAACTGCCCCATCATTCCCAAAGCTGGGGAATATGTGTCCTGCATGAGCATTTCCTCTCCCTCTTCCTCCTCACTTCCTCCTCCTCCCCCCATTTCCTCCTTTTCCTCCTCCTACTCCTCACCCCTACCACTGTACCACCACCACCACTAACAACAGCAACAACAACAACAATGTGTATATCTGAGCAGCCCTGACAATCCATGGTTGTTAACTCACAATTGTCCTGCAGAGATCATGAAGAGGACTCCGATCCAGCTCCTGGCCAGCAATACTGTCACATAATTCAGAACAGTTTATTTCAGGCTCCATGTCATCACATGCCCCTTTTGGTATGTACTTATTCACAGTCTTGGTTACCTGCTGGTTGTTAGCCAGCAGATCTTAGACTAAAACACAAGAGCAATTCAAATCTTTTCTTCAGAGGCACCATTTTGGAGCTGGCTCTTGGCTCAGAATCTGGGATGAACAACTGGTTCAGGTGGAAGCGAAGGGTTATTTCACCAGGATCCTTCATCAGACACCCTCCAGGCTCTCCGTGTGTCCCGCTGGCAGTGCATACCATAGGAGTCAAGAGCAGGCATCTTTGTAACCATTAGATCACACAAAGTGATGATTCTGGCTTGCCACCAGATGGCAGTCACTGCTCCAAGTACTCCCACAGGTCCAGAAGGAAAGGAAGGCAATTAAACCTGTTAACAAACAAATTATGTGTTGAGTGTGTGTGTATATACACACACACACACATGCACACACATTACATATATAAAACCATATATAACATAAACTATATATATTATATGTTAATATATAATATATAAATGGTTTATTACAGAGGTTTAAGAATATTATTTTATACATTTTAATTATACATAGTTATATTTTTATTTTATATATGTACTTTATTACATATAACAATGGCTTAACATATATTTAAATAAATATATTTTTAAGACTTTATAATAAAAACATTTAAAAAATAAAGACAAAGCTCATTTAACAATTTATAGATATAAAGTTTAACAGTCTCTTTTCAGATCCTTTTTCTGGCCCAGCCTATAAGACCTTTAGTTTAATCATGTGAGGCCCATCTTCCTTTTTTTCCCTTCTGGGAAATCTGTCCTTCCAAGATCTTTCCATGCAACTTATGGCTTAAGCCCTGTGTGATCCTGAGTGGCAGTGGCCTTGGGTGACCCATGATGTCTGCATGAAATGTCTTTCAGTCACTGGAGTTCTTGTTTACTCAGCAAGTAGAGGAACGTCCCATGTCCAGGCAGCGGGGGTCTCAGAATGATACAGAAACCCTTTAACAAAAGGTTTTCGTTTGTTTTCAAACTTGTAGACTCCTAGAAGTGGGAGTGCCTACTCAGGTAATAGGGAAAGAAACTGGGGAGCTCTAGGAATTCCTACAGTGTGAATGAGTAGTGTTTCTCTTGGAAGATGTTTGCAATATGAATACTGTGATCTAAAAAGAAGCTCAATTTACAGAACAAAAGTAGAAATGCAGAAAGGCTCAGATTACCCTCAACAGAAAAGGTAGACATGTTCCTAATTCTTCAAAGCAATCTTTCCCTTGAAAGACAAGACAGATTAGAAATTTTACCAATGGGAACATGAAAGAGGGTGACACTTCTGTTTTGTGTTTCTGAAACAGCTTAGCACAGTTTTCTTTTATTTTGGAGGGAAATTGGAACAGGAAAAAATATCAATTATTATTATTTCAATAGCCACTGAACATAGAACTTGTGTTTAAGCCAGAACAATAGTAACAGGGATAGAATGCCATCTTTGGATTCTGCATGCTTAGGCATAAACAATATAGCACCAGGTGTTGCCCATTCATTGGCCTCTCATATGTTCCTGAATTATTTACCAGGTTCATTACAATGAAATCCCAAGAGATCTAAGAGCCACTATCTTCCATCAAGACATTTAAATTCTTATACAGACTGTCCAATTACTGAATGCAAAAGTAGAACTAAATAAACAAACGTGGCTATTTGCATCCTACTTCGGTTGAAATTTTAATCCTGCAAAGACTTTTTTTTCCCTTTTCCTCTTTTTAAGCTTGGATCTCCCCTATTGTGTCGAATATTGTAAGCCACAGGGAAGATATTCTACATGATGGACTGAAAGATTTATTTTTCCTATATTGCCCTTTTAATCATACTGACAGATAAATATATTTATATTTGAAGCATTATTAAAACTATGCTAGTTTATCCTTACATCATACATATAGAAGTACACATCAGTGTGTGTGTGTGTGTGTGTGTGTGTGTGTAGAAAACCCCATTCATTCTTACTCCAACAATGTCATGTGAGGTAAACCACATTATTCCTCATTTTTAAATAAAGAAATTGAGGAGCAGAGTAGAGAATCTGGTTCCACATCTGCAGAGGCAGCACTTGAACAAGGAATTTACATTCCAAGGTCAATATCCACCCTACATGGGGCAAACTCTAAGCTGGCCTCTCCAAAGAAGATACCAAATGGCCTGCTGGGGGTTCTTCAGTTCCCAGCGTTTAACTTCTAGGAGTTCCCTGGAGTATGGCACATAATAGGGTCTCTATACCAGTAATTCTCAACTGAAGCAATTTTGTACCTCCAGAAGATATTTGGCAAAGTCTAGAGATATTATGGTTGTCGAAACTGAGATGGGTGTTACTGACATCTAGTAGGTAGAGGCCAGGGATGCTGCTAAGCATATCACAATTCATAGAATAGTCCAAACAACAAAGAATTATCCAGCTCCAAATGCAAATAATGCTAAAGTTGAGAAACCTTGGTCAATACTGTGGATCTGGGAAGTACTAACAATCTCAAGCTCACATTATCTTTGGAGATTCTGTGAATATGATGGGGTAGTACATATGAACATAAATTTCCTGGGGGATAAATTCCAATGGTTCCCTTGGACAGACTGAAATCATTGGCATGGAACTTTGAATGCTAAGTCCCCATTTGGTCCATGGATATCTAGTGTAGGAACTTACATACCATGATACTGGATTCTGCATGGAGCAGGCATTCAACTCCAACAATAGCACATATTCAGAGATTCATACATGAGGAGCTGGTGGAACAGTGAATGACTTAGTCACTGAGAGGAGAGTTGAATGATTTCAAAAAGTGTTGATTGGGAAATTGAGTGGGGAGTAATGTGTCAGACAGCATAATGGTGAGGGATTTGACAACAAGATATACAGAATCCAAGGCACAAAGAGAAAGATCTGCTAGGCTCCTCTAGGAGCAACCCTTGCTACCCCTCCCCACCAATCTCTAGACGTAAACTATCTAGGCCACAGACATTAGGAGACCCAACCCTACACATGGTGGGGCTTACAATTTATTTGACAGATTACAAAGTCCTGCCCAGTGATTAAGATCAGGAAAATAGGCAGTGTGTTAGCTACACTGTTGTCAAGTGTAGGATAGTCTATTACAACTTTGAATGGCCCCATGTATTTCCATAAAATCCCTCCTTATTCTTCTATATATTATTTATGGCAATTGAAAAACTAGTCCTGCAACTACTGTCTGAAAAAGTTGTACAGTTGGTAGGACATCTGCTTCATGAAGAATCAACTGCTATAAGAATTGCCTTCCTACTGTAAACTATTTGAAAACTAGACAATAGACAGGAAATTGTTCTTTTCAGACACTGGATAGCAGTTATAGAACTGTGGAAAACAAGTGAGGTGAATCTTACAATGATGGACATATATAAAAAGAAATATAAAAAATATTCTTTCAATGATTATAACTGACCTGAAGTTATTGCCTGGAGGCAGTTTCCACGCCACATCCCAGGAAGGAAACCCAAACATAATCTATGGCTTGCTGAGGGAAGGAGAATAGATTAGAGTTTGGGGAGGTCAAAGCAATTAGAATTTATAAGGTAGAGGAATGAAGAAGAGGAAGATACAAAGAGAGAGAGGGGCTTTGGAAATCTGAAAGGTAGCTCCTTAGTCTTTTTCTTAGTACTGAACTAGGCATGAATGAGAAGAACCTACTTGAGATGGAAGACAACCACTAGGAAGTAACTGAACAATTCCTGGGGCTCACACAGGGCTAGGAATGCTTTGTGTTCCTACCAGCCAGAATGGAGAAGCCTCATATTATATATGACATTTGACAGAATCTTCAGAAAGGTCATATCTTTTTTTTTTTAAGATTTTATTTATTTATTTGACAGAGAGAGATCACAAGTAGATAGAGAGGCAGGCAGAGAGAGAGAGGGAAGCAGGCTCCCTGTGAGCAGAGAGCCCAATGCGGGACTCGATCCCAGGACCCTGAGATCATGACCTGAGCCGAAGGCAGCGGCTTAACCCACTGAGCCACCCAGGCACCCCCAGAAAGGTCATATCTTAGTAGTGGAAGTAAATACTAGAAGCTACTCTAGTCTAGGTACTATTGGACTCTAGTCTAGTCTTTTGGGAAGACCTGTCCTAATAATGCTTAAAAGAAATCCTCAAAAGGATCAAATTCATCCACAAAAAACCAAACTGCTTTCCAGAACACAACCCAATGCCCTTTCAAGGAATACAAGGTGCAGTACTCAAAAACATAAAACTCAAAAACTCCATCATCAAATAAAAAATTATCAGGCACGCAAAGAAGCAGTAAGTATGACTTATAACCATACATCAAAAAAAAAAAAAAAAATCATTTGACACCTGGGTGGCTCAGTTGGTTAAGTGCCTGACTCTTGATTTTGGCTCAGGTCATGATCTCAGAGTTATGAGATTGAGCCCCGAAGTGGGCTCTTTGCTCAGTGGGGAGTCTGCTTGAGATTCTCCCACTGCTCCTCCTCCCCCTCCACTCTCTCTAAAATAAACATACACATATTTTAAAAAATAAAATTCAATAAAAACAAATACAGAAATGATATAATCAGTACAGAGGGACCTTTAAACAACTATCATAAGTATGATCAAAGATATGAAACAGAACATAAACAAAATGAGGAGAGAAGTGAACAATATAAAAAAGACCCAAATAGAATTCTAGCGATAAAAATATAATCCTGAAATTAAAAGTACAATAGATTAGATGCTACAAAGATAAAATAATGGTTAGAGACAAAGCATTAGAAATTATCCAAAATGAAGCACAGAGAGAAAAACAATTGATAAGAATGGATACAGCCTCAGTGACTTAATGGAACAATAGCAAGTGCTCAATGTACACATAAATGGATCCCAGGGGATAAAAGTGGGGGAGGGAGGAAATAGAAGAAAATATTTGAAAGAAATCACCAAAAATTTTTCATATTTGGTAAAACATATATATGTCTGATCAAGAAGTTCAACCAAACCCAAGCAGAATAAATGTTAAAACGCACATGCATACATTAATATACATTATAAGGAAATTACTGAAAATGTGCAATAAAGTCTTAGATGCAGCTAGATTATATACAGAAGAATAACAGTAAAACTCACAATAGATTTCTCATTTGAAATTATTTAAGCCATAAGAGAACTGAATGACACCTTAAAGTAATGAAAGAAAAATAAAGTCAACCCAGAATATAATACCCAGTGAAAATGTGAAAATGTGTTTCAGTGAAAAGGTTAAAAAAAAAAAAAGTATTTTGAGATAAAGAAAATTTGAGAGATATGCACTACCAGAAATGTTAGAGGAAGTTCTTCAGGCAGAAGAAAAGTGATATCAGATGCAAATCTGGATCTTTATAAAAGAATGAAGGGTGCTGGAAGTGGTAAATTTGTTGGTAAATGCAAAAAAGTGGGTTTTTTTTTCACTTTTTAAAGCAATGCTTATAAGCATGTACCTACTGCAAAAACAGACATATACTGAATTCTCCTTTACACCCATATCCTCTATATCCTCTCATTTTTCAAACACAACTGCCTTGGTTTATATTTGCATTGCTAGCCGAGTTTGTGCCTGCATTACCAACAATAAAGCTGAATCAATAAAGGCTTCCAGGGCCATGAAGCTATGAGATGAATGTGAAAGGGAAGACTGCATATACATTTATGCAAAACTCCATGGTTACACATTCCTTTTCCCCCAGGATTCTGTTGCTAATATTCAGTTAAAAAATTTTTTTTGAACACTAACAGTGTGACAGACACATTCTAGGCATCTAGAACCAGTGGACTACACTGGTGAACAAAAGAAAGATCCCTATCTTTACAGAATTCATATTACAACAGGGGATACCAAACAATAACCAGTATGCATAATAGCTAAATAAATTAAATAATATTTTGAAGGTGTTAAAGACAATGGAGAGAAAGGTAGATCAAGGCAAGAACATTTGGAAATGTCACAGGGGAATGAAGCAATTTTAAATGAAGTTGCCAGGTTTGGCCACATAAATAAAAATATCAAAGGTTAATTCTGTAGTGAAAATTACAACAGCTCTCTACATTAATCTCTTTCCTGTTCTTGTAGGGAATATTCAGAACCATATAACAATGATCAAATAAGCGAAAAAAGTTTTGGGAGGATTTACTTCTTCCCTTTTCACCAGCAATTTCTAACATGCCGAGTAACCTTCATAGAGTATTTACAGTTCTCTGTTTAGGCCCAGTTCCACCATCTATGGAAAATTCTCATGCACATCCTCCACTGGACTTTCCCTCTTTAATCTAATTCCATTAGATGTTCATATTTCAGTGATTCCTGAGAGTTTTCCTTTGCTGTTCTTGTTTGCAGTTATATTTAAATTGCTTTTAAATTCATAGATATTTCAAAAACTCAGAAAAGTACAAGGAAGAAAATATCAAACACTGGATTTTTAAAAAAGGTTTTATTTATTTACTTGAGAAAGAGAGAGAGAGGGAAAGAGAGAAGCAGACTCCCCACTGAGCAGGGAGCCCCATATGGGGCTCAATGTGGAGCTCAATCCCAGGACCCTGAGATCATGACTCAAGCTGAAGTCAGACACTCCACCTACTGAGCAACCCAGTCACCCCAAACACCCAGAATTAAGTACTAACACCTTGGCATATTCTTTCTAGACCACTCCTCCCACCTACCAGTACCCTTACCTCCTGAGAAAAATCAATCTATTGCTTTTATATAATAATTAGTTTTTAAAAATGAGGACTATCTTAATTTTTAAAAAAGAATGAGAAAATATCTATATACTGCTATGAATTCCAGGACAGATTATCTTTTAAAAAGCAAGATGCAACACAACATATATAGTGTGCTGGCTTTTGTATAATAAAAGACATGAAATCCAGATAGGTCATTGGATTATTTTCAAAAAGAAACAATAAGAGAATAAAATCATTACCTATAAGAGGAGGAAAAGAAAAAGGGGGAGGGGATAGGGAGGTAAAATAGATCTCTCAATGTTTATAGTTTTGACTCTGAAACCATGTAAATATTTTACTTAATTTAAAAGCAAAATTAAATCAGAAAGAAAATCAGTATCTAAAAATTAAAAACAAATTAAAATAAATTATCTAATTGTACTGAGTTGACAGTATAACTTAATCAAACTATATCAAGTTGATGGTTTAAGTAACTCTAATTTGATTATACTTACAAAGGACAAAAAATAACCGCAAAGAAATCTTAAACTGCATTAAATGGGTAATATTCCTATTTTATATATATGGGTACACACACATAAATACATATACCCATATGTAAGTATCTATCAGGTAAAATAAATAAGTAATTATGATTATGTTATTAGGAACTAAGACTTTCAAAGTGAGAGAAAAGAGATTCACATATAAAAATAAGTAAATACCTTTCTATTGTTAGTTTAAATTAGAAATACCATGCAAGGACATGGATGGAACTAGAGTTTATTATGCTAAGTGAAATAACTCAGTCAGAGAAATAAAAATATCATACAATTTCAACCGTATGTGGAACTTAAGGAACAAAACGATGAACATACAGGAAGGAAAGGAAAAAGTAAAATAAGATAAAAACAGAGAGGGAGGAGAAACTATAAGAGATTCTTAACTATAGGGAACTAACTGAGGGTTGCTGGAAGGAAGGTAGGTGGGGGGATGGGGTAATTGGGTGATGGACATTAAGGAGGGCACTTGATTTAATGAGTACTGGGTGTTATATAAAACTGATGAATCACTAAATTCTACTCCTGAAACTAATAATACATTGTATGTTAATTAAATATAAATAAAATCTAAAAATAGTGAAAAAAAGATATAAAGATTGTTAAAAAGCCAAAAAATAAATGAGAAATATGACCTTAGAATTATTTTCCTCCTTTTAAAACAGTCATATTTTCTGATCTGTTAACTGAGGCTTGGGAGTAATTACAACCCAATAACAATAAACACTCTGAGGGCTCAGATTATGGTCTCTAAATCACTCACTAAAAGGAATCAGGTTTCTTTAGTGAGATAGCCAATTTAAGTTATGGAGATGGAAATATACAAGACCAATCTGGGCTATCTTGTCATACTAGAAAATAAAAAATACCAGAGACTACAGAATCAGTTGAAAAGACACAGGAATCAATTGGCTTCCCCTAGTCAATGACTGGATAATTTGAGCACCAAAAAGAATTGCAACTGTAATGTCCTGAAACATATATGACATAAGTAGGCACTCAAAAATGCTTATTTAATGAATGAGTTAATTTAGCATTGTAAGTATTAATAAGAAATTGTTGATGGTGTAGTCTACAACATTGACTTAGTGGCTCCTCCATAAGGATACATGGTATAAACTTTTCCTCTTGAATACTAGGAAAAATTAACTTTTTTTCTGGAACATTTTTATGTCATGCATAGTATGTTCCTCTTTCTCTTGAAGTTGGAACCAAATGTGTGGCTTAGTTACAGCAACTATGCAGTGTTAGGTATCTCTGGCTTATTTTATTACCCTCTATTTTCCTTTTGTCCTGATTTCCTTACCTCAAATTTTTCATCCCACTACATTTTTTTAAAAGATTTTATTTATTTATTTGACAGCAAGAGAGGGAACACAGGCAGGGGGGAGTGGGAGAGGGAGAAGCAGGCTTTCCAGCGAACAGGGAGCAGGATCATGACCCAAGCCAAAGTCAGACCCTTAACAACTGAGGCACCCAGGTGCCCGCCACTACTTTTTTTTTCTTTTAAGATTTTTATTTATTTATTTGACAGACAGAGATCACACATAGGCAGAGAGGCAGGCAGAGAGAGAGGAAGGGAAGCAGGCTCCCCGCTGAGCAGAGAGCCTGATGTGGGGCTTGATTTCAGGACCCTGGGATCATGACCTGAGGCGAAGGCAGAGGCTTTAACCCACTGAGCCACCCAGGTGCCCCCATTACATGTTTTCAATTAAAAGAAGGGGAAGAGACAGCGTAATAGGGATGTTTCTACCCAATGTGAGCAAATAGATATATTATTCAAAGTACCTCAGCCTCAGGTTACCTGCTAAAAGAGACAAGACAGAGCTACATACAAATGCATAAAAAATGTATTAATCAAACCACCACCACCAACAGCATTGTACTAGATGTTCACTAAGATTCCTTCTGGCTCCAAAGCTGTCTGAAGTATCAGCTCTCCATTAACTATGTTAATACAGGCAGCAGATACACAGATAATTATAAACAGCAGGGAATATAAAATGCATTTTTAATTGCCTTTGAATGCATCATGTTATGTTCCGGTAGCAGATTCACAAACATCCCGAATAGGGGTCACTCACCCTAAGAGTAAAACTCACTTCTATTCCTGAGCATGCACTACTTTTCAAAGGGACAGCAGCCAGGTGTAGTCAGGGCAGAGGGTATTCAACCTCCTGCAAGGACACCTGCCACACAGATCCTCATATAAGAGATGGCTCACAGTTGCAAATACTTTCTAAGAGAGCATGAGTATGAGATAGGGTGGGAAGGTATTGCATGTATAAGAACAGATGTTTGGTCAGACTTAAGTCACAGAATGGTGGAGCAAGAAGCAGTTGCAGATATCACCAAGTCCAATCTCTTCCTTTTTTGTGTGAGGAAATAGCCCTCAGAAGTTGAGAGCCTCAGGATCACCTAGTGTAGGAAGAGAATCTAGGTCTCTCAAGTTCAGTACTCTTTCTATGCTACTTTAAAGACATTTAAATGAAGTTGCGGTTGGGACATTTGGGACGACTGGGTGAGACCTGTACTTGGGTAAGTAGATTGGGTCATAGGGGTAACAACTCTAGAGCTGTTGTTAGAAAACTGTGGAGGAGGGCCAAGAGAGAAAAGGGACACAGTGGAAAGAGAAAGAATATTCTCTTGGAAGAGTGTAAGTTTTGGAAGAACTTGTATGTTTTCTCCCCAACAATGTAAAGAAGATTGAAATAATCTTCTCAGAACCTCGGATTTGTCTTATAAAAGAGGGAGATGATAAGTTTCTTTTTGAAGCCTTTGAAGTTTCTCCAATTAAGTTTTCCACATACTTGGATTCTGAGTGATCTTTCCAAAGGGTCCTGGGGCAGGGCTTGTATAGGGAATCCTGATTCACTGTAGGAAAGGCTGGGGAGAGATGGCTGCTATAAACACATCTCTTTTAGGGGATTTTAAAAGCAGAATGGAATCCCTGGGTGTTCCTTGGCAAGGATGGAAGGTGGGCAGGGAGTGAGGAAGGGGAGTGGACATGATTCACTTCCTTAGTCTGGTGTGGATCTCAGAGAAAGAAGGACTTTGGAATCCTTAGGATTGTACATTCTTGAACTATACTACCATTCTTTCTTAATTCCTATGTACCAAAGTCTCTGTCTTCCTGTGTTTCCCAGCCCACACTTAGGAATCTTTCTAAAATATGGAGAACATTTTTGCTCAACATTATAGAAGATAATACTGAACGCTTAGTTTCATATTACTTATAACTTTTCTTCTGCTAAATCTGATTTCCCCCTTTACTGTATAGTGTTTAAACTTAACTGGCTACTTGATAGAATTATACTGAATCAGACTTGCTATTGGATTGGGTCCCCCACAGCAAATAGGAAACAGTGTTGTGAGTAGTAAGTTTACTATAAACATAGGTCAACTGAATACTGGGCACATCCCAGGGCGCCTGGGCCAATTCAATCCTCCATCCCAGTCCTTGGGAGTTTGGTTTCACTTCATATATCCCAGGACCATTGGCGTTAATTAGTGGCACTGAAATAGACAAAGCTGAGGAAGAATTTAAGTCTCAGATACATCATTTTCTATCTGTGGTGCTTTAGGTTAGTCACTTCTCCAATTATTAGCTCCCTCATCAATGAAATAAAGGTAATACTACCTATACCTCCTAGGTTTTGCTGATGATTAAATCATATGCTGTATAGGATATATGCAAATATAACTTATATGTACTAGATCATCAATAAATAGCGGTTTAGTTCATTTCCATGATACAGAAGGGTCATGTATACAGAAGACTTGAAGGTGCATAACTGAAGTTATTCATCTTGTTTCTCTAAATATCCTAACAGAATTCCAAGTTCTGAATCATTAATGTATCTTCTAACATTATGAGTAATGATCTTTATACTATATTTACAATCAGATTTTATTAAAAAATAATGAATTACATATCCCCAGTGGTAGAGGCCATGTGCATTAATTCAACAAATACTGACTGATCAAGTATTATGCAGTAGTCACTGTGCTAAGCGCTAAGGATGCAGCAGGGAACAAGTGCCCGGTACACAGTAGGCGATCAATATATATTTATTGAAGTGGACCCAGAGACATAAAACATCACAGACAGGGGCACCTGGGTGACTCAGTGAGTTAAGCCTCTGACTTCGGCTTGGGTCATGATCTCGGTCCTGGGATCAAGCCCTGCATCGGGCTCTCTGCTCAGCCGGGAGTCTCCTTTCCTCTCTCTGCCTGCCTCTCTGCGTACTTGTGATCTCTGTCTATCAAATAAATAAATAAAATTCAAAACAAAAACATCACAGATAGGAGTCCTTGATTTCTAGGAACAATCCTCAGGACCATGTAGATACTCCTATAACTCAGTAGAAGCAGGTGGTTTCATTCATGGAGGGCTTGAACATCCCTCTCTGACTAGTGGGAACATCTCCTGCTTTTAGAACCCTGCGTTGAAGTGTTTTTCTGACTCTTTCTATGCTCTCAGTATAAGCTAGCACAACCACAGAAACTGAGCATTACTGCCTTATAGAGAGATCCTAGAGACCCTTTACAAACAGATCCCAGAGACCTGTTAATATTCCAACACTATTGCCAAGGAGTGGAGCTGGGAATTAAACCAAAAACCAAAAAACAACGTGCTAAAGCCCTTCTCAGAGTTGCATTGTTACCTAAAAGCACTTAGGTACTATTATGCAAATTACACATGCGCAATTTCCATAACAACCAGTCACAAATGTCAATTGGTACTCATTAATATGCAATAAAATTCTCATTTGAAAACTATTAAGAGCCAAGAATGACTTCCACTTGGATGCCCTCCTTTAATGAGAACTGCTGTGAAGGGCTCTATACTATTATTCATCAACAAAACAATAAGGTATCACAACAAATCAAGCTTCAGAAGGTAACAGAAGGACCTGAGAATGATCATTTGACATTTCAGAGGCTAGTTTTGGACAGCTCAAGTTTTATACTGCTACAGCTCAGACCTCTCCATTTGGCTACTCAGAACATCAGCGAACTGCACTCTTCAACGTACCTTGCAAACAGAGCCATGGTGATACTGAGCACTCCTTTAAAGAACATTTGTGAGGGTGCGACACGGCTGGAAAAAGGTAAACAAAACTTTGGTCCTGAGGTTCAGTCAGCTTGGGAGACTGAACGTTCTCTTTCTCAAAAGAAGTGGAGATCCACGACCTTTGGAATTACTGGGGCTCTTCTCTGAAAAGCCTCCTGGTCAGAATTTTTACGAGTGAACTTCCATGCTGTGTCTCTGAATTCCTTCAGTTAGACACTGATTTTCTCTAAACTGTTGTTCAGAGTTGCTGTGCAACCCAATATATTTGTGTGAGAGCCATTCTGGCTCGGTGAGGATAAAGAGATGGAAAACATAAGCCATCAAACTAGACTGCCCCTTCTGCAGTCACTTCCTTAACAAATTATCCTAATCCTGGCCTGGAAGCTGAGGAAAGGAAGCTTTTCTAGGTATAGTTTAACACAGTGGTTATCAAACTTCAGTTTACATCACAGTCACCTAGAGAGCACCTTAAAAAACAGATTGCTGGTCCCCACTTCCAGAGTTTCTGACTTAGTAGGTTCTGAGAATATGTATTTCTAGTAAATTTGCAGGTGATGCTGTAGAGGTTGGTGTGGGGATCATACCATGAGAACTGTAGTCCCACTAAAAGAAAGGCTTTTATCAAAGTTTAAACCACACAAACACTTGAAATAGCCTGTAATTTGATACTTCAAGCTGCTGTGAGGAAGCTCAAGTACACATTTATAGATCAAGTCATCTGACTTGTTCACTAGAAATTAATTTCAGAGAAGTACTATTAAGAAATTGGACCCTTAGGGGCGCCTGGGTGGCTCAGTGGGTTAAGCCGCTGCCTTCGGCTCAGGTCATGATCTCAGGGTCCTGGGATCGAGTCCCGCATCGGGCTCTCTGCTCAGCGGAGAGCCTGCTTCCCTTCCTCTCTCTCTCTGCCTGCCTCTCTTGTGATTTCTCTCTATCAAATAAATAAATAAAATCTTTAAAAAAAAAAAGAAATTGGACCCTTAGAATAGCACTCAATGTTTTCATTCTTTGAACTATGATTCTTAAGTATTTTTATGGACACAAAATACTGATGAAAGCTATAGACCCTCTCCTGAGAAACGTACAAATATGTCATATTTTACATGTAAAATCACAGGCCACCCATCAACCCTACATCAACCCTCCAATAAACCTCAATCATCCCAAGTGCAGAGGCTCATTTCAAACTACAACTCAGCTGAAACCAAGGATAAAAGAAAGGTTTTGGTTGTTTTTATTGAAGTATAGTTGATACAATGTTATGTAATTTGAGGCTTATGTAATTTGAGCATAGTGATTCTACAACTATATATTCTATGCTCACCACAACTGTAGCTACCATACAACATTATTACAATACCATCGACTATATATACTCTCTATGTAGTACCTTTCATTCCCATGATTTCCATAACTGGAAACCTGTAGCTCCTACTCTCCTTCACCCATTTGCCTGTCTTCCTACCTACCACCCTTTAGCACCCCCTCAGGTGGTTCTCTGTTTATGGGTCTCTTTCTGCCTGTTGTTGTTGTTGTTGTTGTTATTTGTTCATATGTTTTGTTTTTTAGATTCCACATATACGTGAAATCATATGGTATTTGTCTTTCTCTTATTTCACTTAACATAATGCCCTCTAGCTCCCTCCATGTTATCACAAATGGCAAGAGAATGTTCCTTTTATGACTAATATTCCATTGTGTAAATATATACATATACATCTTTGTAATCCATTTATCTATTGATGGACATTTAGGTTGTTTCCATATCTTGGCTATTGAAAATAATTCTGCCATAAACACAGGGTGCATATGTCTTTCTGAATGAATGTTTTCATTTTCTTTGTTTAAGTACCTAGTAGAGAAATTACTGGATCATATGGTATGTCTATTTTTAATTTTTTGAGGAAATCCCGTACTGTTTTCCACAGTAGTTTCACCAATTTATATTTTCACCAACAGGTCACAAGAGTTCCCTTTTCGCCAGTCTTCACCAATACATGTTATTTCTTGTCTTTTTGATACTAGACATTTGAATGGTGTGAGGCCATATCTAATTGTAGTTTTGATCTGCACTTCTTTCATGATGAGTGATGCTGAGCATCTTTTCATGTGTCTGTTGTTTCTCTACCTGTCTTCTTTGGAAAAATGTCCAATAAAGTCCTCTGCCCATTTAAAAAATTTTTTTTTGGTGTTGAGAAAAATTTTTAAATTTTTTCCTCATATTATTCTCATGAATCAACTATTTCTTTGTGGCTACCCACAAATAAAGTGTGGTACACTAAGATAATGAGGTCTATGGCAAACTCTTTCAGCAATTAAAATATTTTAATAATCATTCTTAATATTTATTCTTTAATAATCTTTCTCACTAATTAGAATAGTATTTTTATTAAGGTAATTACTGACATAAATGAGTTAAATATCTATATGTTACTACTTTTTTTATTTTTCCAGCTTGTTTTATGTTCCTTTTATCATACTTCTTTACTCTCATTTTCCCATCTATTAACTTTTTAAAAAAACAGCTCTATTGAGGTACACTGTCAATATTTTAAAATGTCAATTTGATAAATTTTGACATGTGTATACATCTGCAAAAACATTCTTGCTTTCAAAATAATGAACAGGTATTAACAGTTCCAATTTTGTTCCTTAAAAAAAAAGTTGTTTTGGCTATTCTAAATACTTCACATTTTCACATGAATTTTAGAATCAGGTTATCAATTTCTATAAGAAGAGCATCTGGGATTTTGATTGAGATTGCATTACATCTCTAGATGAATTCAGGGAATATCAACATCTAAACAATACTGAGCCATCTACCCCTTGTCTTAGCTCAACTGGTACAACAAACTGCCATAGACTGGTTGGCTTATAAACAACAGAAATTTGTTTCTCATGATCTTGGCAGAAGTCCAAGACAGATGGCAGACTTGTATCTTCACATGATCAAAAGAGAGTTACCTGGTTTTCTGGCCTCTTCTTATAAGGGCACTAATCCTATTTATATGGGCTTTATCGTCATGACCTAATTATCTCCCAAAGGCCCCATCTCTAAATACCATCACATTGAGGACTAGATTTCAAAAAATGAATTTCAGAGGGACACAAACATTCAATTCATACCATCCATGAACAAGGTCTATCTCTCCATTTATTTAGGTCCTCTTTCCTCAGAAAGGTTTTGTAGTTTTCAGTGTGTAGTTCTTGCATAAGTTTTTTTTTTTTTAAAGATTTTATTTATTTATTTGACAGACAAAGATCACAAGTAGGCAGAGAGGCAGGCAGAGAGAGAGGAGGAAGCAGGCTTCCCGTGGAGCAGAGAGCCCGATGCGGGGCTCGATCCCAGGACTCTGGGCTCATGACCCGAGCTGAAGGCAGAGGCTTTAACCCACTGAGCCACCCAGGTGCCCCATTCTTGCATAAGTTTTATCAGATATATCCCTAAGTATTTCATTTTTTATGCTATTATGATTTTTTACTTTCAGTTGTGATTGCTTAACACTATATATCTCCACAATTGATGTCTGTATATTGATATTATATTTTGCAACCATGCTAAACTTACTTAATAGTTCTAGTGGTTCTTTTATAGATTCCATTGAATTTTCTATATAGACGATCAGGTCACATGCAAATAAAGGCATTTTAACTTTTTCTCTAAACTGGATGCTTTTCATTTATTATTATTTCTTTTACCTTATTGTACTGGCTACGATCTCCAAGACAATGTTGAATAGAATGCGTAAGAGTAGTCATAATTGTCTTGTTCTTGATCTTAGGGAGAAAGTATTTGGTCTTTTATCACTAAATATAATGTGAGATGCAGGTTTTCCATAGAATCCCTTTATGAGTTAAGAAGTTTGTTTGTTTATTGAGATAGGAGTTTACTGAATACACTGCAAGGGAGCAGAGGCAGGACAGTAAAGGAGGCTGCCTGCCATGAGGCAGTGGGGGTGGGGGCTGTAGTGAAGAGGGAGACTGAAGAGGTGTGGGAATCTATGGACTCTTCCTGTGCCCAGTTTTAAGTATCCTGTTGGGTAGCTAGGGCTTATGGATATTTTGAGGTGGGTTGCCTAATGAACCTGTTTACATTCAGCCAGGAGGTCATTGTGGGCCTTTTTACCTTACTCAGATTTCCATTGCTTAAACCTGTTGCCTAAAAGTGGCCTCTACATTCTCCCTTGACAGATCAACAACAACAAATCTTTGGCATTTGGGTGAAGGTCTCATCTTCAGCTGCTTCATGCTGGATAGGGTGG
This sequence comes from Meles meles, assembly GCF_922984935.1. Lineage (NCBI taxonomy): Eukaryota > Metazoa > Chordata > Mammalia > Carnivora > Mustelidae > Meles > Meles meles. The sequence goes on along the minus strand of NC_060069.1, from coordinate 96,276,588 downwards.
GGGCACGCTGTCCCTACTTTAACTCGTCAGTCCATCCGGGGTTCTGCGCAGTTATAGACCAGAGCATGGTATTATAGTAACATGCTGACAGAAATGTGAGTGAAATTCGCTAGTGGCCAGGTCCATGGGATTTAGGGGAGGGGACCCTCTGATGGTATGGGCTGGGATCCTTGTTGAATCATAATTTGTATACGGAATTGTTACATTCAATAAGATGGGTAGGAATGTATTTTATCTGTAGATCAAGATGGTGGCTGGATCTGCAGGAACAAAGGAAAAAAGTGGGTGGTGGAACGCTGAAAGAAGCAAGGTGGCTGATAGTCAGCCAGTATCAGAAAAGGGTCCCAACTAAGTCCATAATGTGTGCGGATTCACCCTGGACAAAGCTTCCACTGGTAACTGCTGCACACTTTGGGAACAGAAGACCTCAGGATGTTGGAGTGGGAGATGAGAAGAAAGGGGTCCTTTGCCTTCACAGGCATGGGCAGTCTGACCTATTGACCACACGGGGAGCTGCCTTGGCTAGAGATCCTCAGTTGTCTAAGGAGTACTAGGGTTAGACCTCTGAAGGGCTGAAAAGAAAAAGGAGAGGGAGGGAAGGTTTCTTCCAAAGGGCAAGAGGGGAAATCCCTTACTCTTTCCAGCAAGGGCAGTCCCATTGGATCCCCCTAAGGCTTTGTAACCTCACTGAGGAGTAACCTCTGCTGGAGGTTTTCAGTTCCCCAAGGAACTAGACTAGTCAGTCTACCGAGGGAGAGTCCCAAGAAATTCCCAGAGAATCCAAGGACAGTTCTAGGCTGACAGAGGGTTCCTGTATGGGCTCCACCAAATGTGGGGGGACCCAATGGGGTGGAGGCTGGTGGTGTGGGTGGTGAAAGAATTCACCAAAGACAGAGCAAAGGAGACAGAAGTTTACTGAAAGCACTGCAAAGGAGCAGCAGGCAGGACGCAAAGGAGAGACTGCAAAGTTCTCTTCCATTTGTAGTTTGCTGAGACTTTCTTTAATAGATGTGGGCTTTCACGATATTTCTTGAATGAACTTTGGTAATTTGTCTTTTTCAAGGAATCTTTTTACTTTATCAATGTTGATAGGATTATTGGGATAAAGTTTTTATAATATCTGTAGAAGTTATACTGGTATTGCCTCTTTAATTCATAACATTAGTAAATAGTGCTTGCTCTCTTTTTATCCTATCCATCTCGCTAAAGGCTTATTGAGTATATTGATAGTCACAATTAATCAGCATTTGGTTTCATTGATCTCTACTGTTGTTTTGTTATCTATTCTATTGATTTCTGATCTGATAGTTATTACTTTCTAGTGCTTACTTTGGGTCTCATTTGCTCTTTTTGTGTAGTTTCTTAGGATGGAAGCTGAAACATTAATTTGAGACTTTTCTTCTTACAAACCTCAAGCACTATACATTTTCACCTAAGTACTGCTTTTGAAACATACTTCTCATTTTTCTTCAGTCCAAAATAATTTCTAATTTCCCTTTTGATTTCTTCTTTGACTCATGAGCAATTTTGAAGTGCATTATTTAGTTTCCAAATGTTATTGATTTCTTAACTAATTCTATTGTGGTTAAGAACATACTTTATATTACTTGAATCCTTTTAAATGTACTGAGGATTGTTCTATGACCTAGAATATGATCTATCTAAATGTTCTCCTTGAAAGGAATTAATATTTTGCTGTTGATAGGTATAGTGTTTCATAAAGATCAATGAGGTCCTGATGATTCTGTTGGCTCCTTCTTCCATATCTTTAATTATCTTCTGTCTTCTTGTTATATCCATTACTGAGAAAAAGCCAATGAAATTTTGGACTATGGAGGTGCCTGGGTGGCTTAGTAGGTTGAGCATCCAGCTCGTGATTTTGGTTCAGGTCATGATTTCAGGGTGGTAAAATGGAGCCCCAATTCCTGCTGAGTGTGGAGCCTGTCAGAGATTCTCTCTCTTCCTCTCCCTCTGCCCTCCCCCTGCTCTTGCTCTAAATAAAAGAAAAAATAAATAAAATCTTTCAAAAAAAAAAAAGAAATTCTAGACTACAATTATGAATTTGTCAATTGCTCTTTGAAGTCCTATCATTTCTACTTCATGTATTTTGAGGCATAAATGCTTAATATTGTTATGTCTTCTTGATGACTACTTTATCATTCAAGAAATGATTTTCTTTATTTATAGTAATATTCTTTGCTCTGCAATCTATATTTTGATTAGTGTGTTAGCATGGTAAATCTTTCCCATCATTTAATCTATTTGTATCATAATATATGAAGTGTGTTTCTTGTACCTAGTATATTGCTGGCTTTACTTTTTAAAAAAAATCCTACCGTTTTTAAAAAAAATCCTACCGTTTTTTAAAATCCTCAACCGTTAGTTGAGGTGTTGAGAGCATTTACATTTAAAGTAGTTACTGATATATTTAAGTTTAAATGTATTATGTTGCTATTGTTTTTTATTTATCTCATCTCTTCCTTGTTCCTTTTTTTTCATTTTCTGACTTCTCATAGGCAAATTGTTTCCATTTTATCTCTGTTGGCTTATTAACTATGCTTCTTTATTTTGTGATTGTTCTTGTGTTTGCAGATATGTCTTAGTTTGTCATAGTCTATCTTCAGATGATGCCATATCACTTCACATGTAGTATAACAATATACTTCCATATCTCCATTCTTAGCCTTTGTGCTCATTGTCGTACACTTCCTTTTACATATGCTATAAACCCCATAGTTTTTATTTTTCTTTAAGCTGTCAATTATATTTTAAAGGAGGTTTAAATCATAAGACAAATCATTATGTAGTTACATCTGTGTTTTTTTTTAATAGATCCATATTTCCTGATATCATTTCCTTCTTCTGGAAGAACTTCCTTTATCATTTCTTGTAGTGCACATTTGTGAGGGATGAATTCTTTCAGCTTATATATATGTGAAAAAGGTTTTATTTTGCCTTTGTTTTGAAAGGTACTTTCACTGGGCATAGAATTCTATGTTGAAAGGTTTGAGTTTTTTCCGAGTACTTTAAAGATGTTGTTCCACGGGGAGCCTGGGTGGCTCAGTGGGTTAAGGCCCTGCCTTCAGCTCAGGTCATAATCTCAGGGTCCTGGGATTGAGTCCCGCATCGGGCTCTCTGCTTAGCGGGGGGCCTGCTTACTCCTCTCTCTCTGCCTGCCTCTCTGCCTACTTGTGATCTTTGTCTGTCAAATAAATAAATAAAATCTTAAAAAAAAAAAAAGATGTTCTACTGATTTTTTTGTTTGCATTGTTTCTGAGGAGAAATCACTGCTATCCTTATCTTTGTTGAAAATGTTTTACTCGTTATCTCTTCAAATATTTTTCTGTGCCCTCTAGGGTCATTATAACTACACATAATACTAGTTTATTCCTCTAAATATTCTTGAACATTGTTCTGGGATACCCTCAGAGTTATTAGCTTTTCTAATATGACTATTGGGAACAGGCACTATTCCCAGCCCTGTATGAGCAGCAAGTTACTGCTCCCTCTAATCCTTTTGAGTGGTTCTTTTTCCATCTCTAGGTAGTTTCCTTATAGGCCTGTGTTGACCAGGATTCAGTTTCATACTTGGTGTACTTTGTGAGGATCTCTGAAATTCTCCACTTTGATACTCTGTCCTGTAAACTCCAGCTGCCTTCATCTCCCTGGACTTGAAACTGTCTTCTCAACTCAAGGAGTCTGCCTTCTCTCTTTTTGCACCATATGCTGGAAACTGTATCTTTATAGGCCTGCTTTTGTTTTGTTTTGTTTTTATATTTTAAATTTATTTTTTCAGCGTAACAGTATTCATTGTTTTTGCACAACACCCAGTGCTCCATGCAATACGTGCCCTCCCTATTACCCACCACCTGTTCCCCCAACCTCCCACCCCCGACCCTTCAAAACCCTCAGGTTGTTTTTCAGAGTCCATAGTCTCTTATGGTTCGCCTCCCCTTCCAATTTTTTTTTATCTCACTGAATATCAGAAACCCTTTAATAAAAATATAGTAGTTCTGGATCATTTCCTTTTCTCCAATGAATATGTTATTTTGCTTCTGTTAGGGTGCTAGAATAAAAACAGATTACTTTAATCAGTGAAACTAATCAGTGACTGATCTGATTGGGAATTAGATTTCAATTTCAATATGACCAGGTCTATTTCTGGGCTAACTACTAGACATAGTTTTTTAGAAGTCCCAACTGAAAGCTTAGGATATTTGTATTAGTCAGGTCCTCCAGAGAAACAGAACCAGTAATTTATGTATCAATAAGAGATTTATTATAAGGTTCTGTGGCTCATGGAATTAAGGAGGCTGAGAAATTCTGTGATCAGCTGTCTGCAAGCTGGAGACCCAGGAAAGCTGGAAGTATAGTTTGAAGGCCTGTGAGCCAGAAAGTTGACAGTGTAGGTGTCAGCCCAAGTGTGAAGGCCTGAGAACCAAGAGCACCAAGGACAGTAGAAAATCAATGTCCCAGCTCAAACTGTGAGGGAGAGAAATTTCAACCTTCCTCTGCCATTTTGCTCTGTGCTACTTATAAACTGGTGAACAACTTGGAAGGGAAATTGTTCAGATCGTTGGGCTAATTCTCTTTCTCTCTTCTTTCCAAAATCAGATCTCTCATCAGACTGTAGAATGTTATGCATAGCTTTTCTGGATCTTAGCAGCTGCTTTTGGTTTAGGGTTAGCTCCTCCTCACCTGCTTCTTAGTAAATAGTAAATGTCTCAAGGGAAAAACAACCTAGTATGTGAGGGCACTCACTGAGTTTCTCTATGAGCTCTTAGCTCTCAAGTTCTAGTTGCCTTAGTAGGTCTTTTTTGAACTCAACTCAATTTTTAAAATCTGGGTGACTCAGTCAGTTAAACATCTGACTTCTCATTTTGGCTCAGGTCATGATCTCAAGGTCATGAGACTGAGCCCCATGCTGGGCTCCACATTCAGCAGAAGTTTATTTGTTTCTAAAACAAATAAATAATACATCTTTTAAAAATATATCTATAAAAAATTAAATTTAGCTATTGCGGATGTCCTCTATGGGAGCAGAAGTCTTCTACATGCACGTGCTTAATGTCTTAATTAAGCTTAATGCTTAATGTCTTACTTTTTTTTTTTTTAGTGACAGGACCAAACTGTTTAAAGATAATCTTTATAGACACAAATGACAGTGAAAACAGTATAAGATATAACTACCCTTACTATTAACTATGAGACCAATTAAGATACATTATAGAATTCCTAAGTTATAAAAGACAAACCTATTATAGGGACTGGTTTTACTATCATTATTACTGGTCAGTGTGTATTTGAAAATTAAAAGTTTCTATAAAAGTATGTATTAACAGAAAGGCTAATGCTTATTCTACAGGTGTATACATGTTCAAACTAAAGTTAAACTTTCTCCTTAGACATTCATTGCAATAACTTCCATGCTGGTATTCTTTTCCTCCTTTAGTTTCCAGTCTAGGACATAGAAATCCATTTCAAAGCTATTGAGTAAAAGTTAGCATGTGTTATGGGTGCCAATAGCAAAATGTGTGCTATAGAACTTCCTCATTACTTTCCCTCTATTAGCTAACGTTTGCATTCTGAACATAGACTCACAACTGCGTTTCTAAAAAGAATTAGAGATCACAGATTTCTATAAAGTGTCTATGAGCTCATAAGTCCCTGGTCATACAGCAACCTTTATCTGAGGATTTTAAGATCTCATTTAGTTCTTACTATTTTATTAGTTTGCATTTTGTATTTCACTTGTTTGTACGCACTAGCTTCCCTTCATGCTTCTTTGTTATTTTTCCCTAGCCCCGGTGTAGTGGGAATCCCACTCCTCTCTAGTTTGGTGGACCAGATTACAGTTTTAGATCCAAACAAGAGCAAAAGTAAATATGAGAACCACGAAGTGCTGGGAAGTTCACTTCTAATACCACGTTTGTTAAAATCATTTGTTTAAAAATGTTCACATCTGTTGCTTGGCACTGATCCTTAAGCTTCAAGCCTTCTTAACTAATTATCCTCATGTCAAGTAATCAGTTGTAGTTGATTGACTATATACGCATAAAACTCCCAAATCTAAGTCCCTCAAAATAGAGGGAAACAACTGGGATTGAATTAAAGAACTTTTCTCAATTCCACTATTAAAGGAAAGGCATTAAAAAAATAAAGAAAAGGCATAAAAGGGAACAAAGCAGATATGGTGTTGTGAGAAAGCATTGTAAGAGCTTATTTTCTCTGAAATCCTGCCCTCCCCCCCGACCTGCAACTGATCACGCTGCTCTTGCCACAGATGAAGACCATGTATAATTCCACAGCACGGAATAAATGAGCAAGGGGAACTGTAAACAGTCTGTGCAACCAGAAGCAATAGAGACACAATGCAAGCAAGACACTGTAGACCCCGTTTCCCACTGAGCTAATATAATCCACACTTGGCAAGGAGGAATTCTCACTGCAGGGCTTTCCTGCCTAAAGACACAGGTTCCCCTGGAGAAAGGCGGTGGGAGAGGGGAGAGGAAGACAAAAGAAGTGAGGGAAACGATTGCTGTAGGGGAGACCCACAGTGAGAAGTAAAATTGTGTGTATTCCCTCTGCCCGAGAAAAGCCAGTTTAGGAGCTCTTTCTATGGAAATGGAAACCAAAGTGTAAGGATGAATGTAAGATGTTCACTGTGGCATAATTCATTGTATAAAAAAAAAAGCTGGAGGGAAAACTGTAATAGCTATCAATACAGAAATAATGGGAAAAATTATGGAAAGTCTACAAAGAAGTATTAAGTAGCTATTAAAAATAAGAAATTGGATCAATTAGACTTATATGTAGAATAATGTACATAGCGTAACAAATAAAATGAAAAAAATAACAGTGAATGGTATTATATGATCTCATTTACATATGAAATAGAAAATAACTACATATTTGTTTGAACATAAAAAAGGAGTGAAGGAATTCACACTTAAATTTTAATAGTGCATCTGTCAGGAAGATGGAGGAGGAGAGGAAGTGGAGATTAAAAATATTTTCTTTATAGACAACTGTCTTACTAGACTTGTTACAATGAATGTGTACTGCTTTTATAATTAAAAAATGTCATAAAAATATAAAAAGGATTTATTGACTTTATAATTACAAGCAGTGCCAGACCCCAGAGTTCAGTGGGATGTGTAGTTCTCTGGCATTTGCTTTAAATTGATCCTGGTGGGCAGAGGTAAATAGTAACTTCTGCTCTCGAAGACAGGCCTCTCCTTGTGTCCCCCAACAACACCCAATTAAAGCATAGATTCGATAGTGTCCCTGGAGAGGGCGGGTGGCTGTGAAATGAAAACTATAGGTACCCCTCCAAAGCCTGAGCTTCCCAAGGCGCTGCCTGAGCCAGTGAGCAGCCGGCAGATGCACAGATGAGAATAGAACAGGCTTTTGTATGGAAAAACCCCACTACTCCAACTCCTGACAGCATTTGTTGGCTCCTGTTCCAAACTTCAGAGAATAGATGCACAAGGCTGGCCCAGCCTCTGCAGGGATCAATGTTACACTCTGTGGGAAAGAGGCTGCTGCCCAGTTTTGAAGCATCCCGTGTTAGCACTTTGGGGAATGTTTCTTTGAGTACCACTGGAAGTTAGTTGTGGGCCTTCCAATTGTTACCCACAGGATAGAATGAAGGCCCTGGAGGAGTGATGCTGGCTCAGTATTTGCATTTGGTTTCATGCTGATAGAAGCTTCCAGAGCTTTTGAGGGGTAATAGATATATGATATTCAATAATAAAGAAAATAATGTGCAGAAGCTAGCAGCCTGTGAAGAATTAACTTTTTTGATCATTCATTCATCTTTCAACATCTTTTCTCTTCTTGTACAATCCTACTGTCCTCCACAGGAAAAGAGGAAAAGGCCTCTTTTCCTCCCTAGTTAACCTCTTTAATAGATTTTTAAAAAAGATTTTATTTATTTGACAGACAGAGATCACAAGTAGGCAGAGAAGCAGGCAGAGAGAGAGAGAAGGAAGCAGGCTCCCTGCTGAGCAGAGAGCCTGATGCAGGGCTCAGTCCCAGGACCCTGGGATCATGACCTGAGCCGAAGGCAGAGGCTTTAACCCACGCCACCCAGGAGTCCCTTTAATAGATTTTTATTCAATGTTTTCCTGATTATCATAGAAATGCTAGAGAGTTTATGGAAAATATGGTTACATTTTTTAAAAAAGTAATCACTTAGAATCCTACTGCTGACAATATTTTAGAATACTTTCTTTTTGTCTTTATACTTACTTTTTCTTTTTAATTCTTTATTTAAATTCAATTTAGTTAACATATACTGTATTATTAGTTTCAGGGGTAGAATTTAGTGATTCATTAGTTGCATCATTACATCAAGTACCTTGATGTACCTTCCTTAATCAAGTACCTTCCTTAATGCCCATCATCCCCCTACCTACCTCTCCTCCAGCAGCCCTCAGTTTGTTTCCTAGAGTTAAGAGTCTCTTACGGTTTTCCTCACTCTCTATTTTCATCTTATTTTATTTTTCCATCCTTTCTAAAGCAGGTCTGTGTGTAGCTTCACAAGTGTAGATGACTGTCTCACATAGATACCTAATATTATAAATAAATATGAGAGAATATGTGGAAGAGGAAAAGGGTTTGGGCAGTGTGCTGCTGTTGTCGTCTGCACAATTGTGTGGTTATGTGTTCTGGTGTGTCAAGCTGGTATTCATATTCCTCAGACTAACTGTGACAACAGCCTTCATGCCTCAGCCCTGCTTTTCTCCTTACAGTTGCCTTGGAACTCAGCAATATTTGCATGGAAAAATCCCCTTGGGTAGTTATTGGATCTTCTTTCATCCCAGTTTTTCACTTGCAGATAGTAGAGTACATAGGATCCCAGCAGGCCACTATTCTCTTCCCTTCCCTATCTCTTGATATTACCATTTCTGCTCCCTCTTTATTGGATCTTCTGGGCTTATCCTAACAGCATCCAAAAGCAGGCAGCCATCACCAGCCTGGACACCATCAGAGAATCATCAAAATGCCCATTTGGAAAAGACACTCAATTAAGCATGCATTCTGTTCATATGTTCAGAGTAAATACTATAGCTAATGTGGCCTTTGGGAGACTCCACTTCATGGAAAAAAACCAGGAATATATCAGATTAAAGGCAAGAAGAATCTTGTTGGTCTAGAGTCTTGCTTGTCCAATACTTTAGACACTTACCACACCGTCAGTCCAGGCCACATCTTCAGGCCCTTACCATTTCCCTAGTTAAGACACCTGCTTTTGTCTTCTCTCCCCAGGTCTCCCCAGTTACCCGTGGAGAATCAGGATGAATAGGTGGCAATGCCAACTGACTGTCTGACATTCCAACACAGACAGATGGCAGTGGGAAAGCCCAGAGCACCATTCCTTGGGTGTTCCCATTTCCCTCTGGAACAGGTACCTATGACAGCAAGAGAGCAATTCCAAGCAACAAAACCCTGGGCAGAATCTTGGAGTTTCTCTACAAGGCCCTCCCATGCTCTTCCTTGTCCTCATACCAAGAAATCACTTCTCTCCATCAGAACTCCAGAGCTTCCTGCTAATCTATATCTATGCAAAGCTCCCACTGCAGAACTGAAAACTGAATTCCTCTGAGGAATTCTTCTTCCATCACTTCTACAATGAGTTCTTCCTTATCACAAACATCATAAAGTACAGATGCTGATAGGCTTAACACCCCTATCTCCCTCCCTATTTACATGACAAACTAAAAAGGCAACATCCTGGGGACACTTTTAAATAGGAACTTACAATATGAAGGGAGAACACAGGTGGAAAGGGGCCAGGCAGTTCAGCCTATAGGTTATCAATCTGCATGACCTCCACCTTCTACTGTCAGTTGCCCCTCTGGTCACTGCCCAGTAGCCCAGTCAAAGCAAGCCTGAGTTCTTCAGTGATGGTCTGACAGCCTCACTGCTGGGTCCTCTGTTGCTTGGCAACCCACATCTTCAGTACACCAACCCAGACTTGGGTTCGGGTATTAAATGGGTACTCAGACCCTCTCACCTGGCCCTACGAAGCAAAGTGGTCACGGGGAAGAGCAAGGATGCAGCACACAGTCTACAAATTGAATTTGAGTTGGCACATTCTGAGTATATACGAGGCAAGAAGATAGTTGGTGAGAACTGTTTCTGGTCAATCCTAGGAGTATATTGAATGCATCTATTCTACCTCCACATCTCTAGGCTGAACTGGACACAGCCAAATATTCTGGAAGCACCTTGGACATAAACAGACCTCAAGGCCTTGCTTGGGTTGGATGCACTTCCCAGGAATTGCTTAAATTTTGACCCAGTCTCTGGTCAAAAATTACACGGTTTCCTACAACAAACAGACTGAAGTCCAAACTCTTGTGTTCCCGACAAGCTGGCCTATAGCTCTCATGCTTTATCTCTTACGGCAAACCTGCCCTGACCTGACCCTCCTCGCCTCTTCACCTCACTCAAGCCACACCAGCACTCTGGCCCTGGCTCAAACACCCAATACTGAATACCAGCTCTAGTTACTCTCTTTGAGGGGATGTTCTTCCACACTACAGCTGCCAGTCAAAGCACCACACCTCCTCCCGAGCTCTACTCAAAAGACCACTTCTTCCTTGGAGGAAAATAACAGTCACTCCTGAAATAGCTAGTTCTCTGCTCTCCACCTGGAAACCCTGGCTGGCCTCCACGCCTTCCCCACAGTTTCATAACAGGTGTGATAATTATAGCACTCAGTATTGTTGTCATGTATAAGGCCTGTCTACATCAGTGTCAAAGGGACTATGTCTTTTATAGGCCGGTTCCTTCATGCTTCCATCTGGAATGAATGCATCCCACCTTCATTAATTCTTCCTCACCTCTAACAGGTTCTTTGCACAACCCCTTCTGGGTTCACACCTTTAGCAGTGCTCTATTAACAGGTCTTTCTTTTTTGCAATCCATTTTCTTCAACACACACCCTCTTTCTCTTGATCCAGACATTACTAATACCCATTTTTCTGTTTGCTCATCCTTCCCTCCCAGCAAAGCAGGGTACACTGCATGGTGGGGTTCAATAACATGGGATATTCTCTGGCTGTATCATCTATCTCTGAGTACCTCATGATTATGATAAGTGCCTCAGAAAAACACCTTGAGAAGTCTAGATGGAAACCAATGCCCCATGGAAACACATAAATATTTTATCAGGCTCTGAACAAGACTCTTGCTCATAAATATTTAAACTCCTTGGTCGCATAATGTTCAGTGGCTGATTAGAGTCAACTTGTACTGAGGTGGGGAGCTGAGAGGAAGAAGGAATACAACAGCAATGATAGCAAGCATTCTACAGAGTTACTTTTAAGGATCTAAGAACACTGAAAATCCTCCTGAGGTCTCCCCAATTTTCACAGACATTCATTTTCCAAGTGCTCTCCCTCTGAAGTGGAAGGCTGGTCAGTGCCCATTGAGTGGTCTTAAAGAAGGCACTCACTGGACTGCAGGCAGGCTGCTACTGCATCACAGACCCAGTAACCTTGTCATACTTCTCTCAGTACTGGTGGCACAAAGAAGATTTTCAAATTAAGTACACAGGACTCAAGATGAGGCAGACCCTGTAAGAATGTTCATGGCAGCTTTATTTAAAATAGCCGCAAACTGGAAATAACCCAAGTGCCCATCAGTAAGAGAATGGGTAAGCACAAGGTAGATAGTCGTATGAAGGAATATGATCTTGTAATAAAAAGAAATGAACAACAGATACACTCAACAGCATGGATGAATCTCAGACATCATATTGAGCAAAACAAAGTCAAATGCAAAAGTATGTCAGAGTGAATGCATTTATATGGATGTTTAAGAATGCAAAACAAATCTACGAAGATAGGAGTCATAACAAAGTCTGCTTCTGGATGGTAGGGATGACCAGAAAGAGATATTGGGGAAATTTCTGGGTTTTTGCTTTTTTTTCTTTTAAATCTTGTTTGGAATGTGCATTTGTCAAAACTGGCAGAACTTCTAGCACAGGATTCAGCTTCAAAACACCATGGGGGGGGGGGTGGCACCTGGGTAGCTCAGTGGGTTAAGTGTTTGTCTTCGGCTCAGGTCATGATACCAAGGTCCTAGGATCGAGCCCCAAATCCGTTGGGCTCCCTGCTCAATGGGGTGACTGCCTCTTCCTCTCTTTTCCACTTGTGTTCTCTCTCACTATCTCTGTCTTTCTCTCAAATAAATAAATAAATAAAATCTTTAAAAAAGATGAGCTAGGGACAGCTGGGTGGCTCAGTTGGTTAAGCAGCTGCCTTCAGCTCAGGTCATGATCCCAGCGTCCTGGGATCGAGTCCCACATTGGGCTCCTTGCTCGGCAGGGAGCCTGCTTCTCCCTCTGCCTCTGCCTGCCACTCTGTTTGCCTGTGCTCGCTCGCTCTCTCTCTCTCTCTGACAAATAAATAAAATCTTAAAAAAAATAAAACAATAAATAAAAAAGAAGCGCTATGAGGATAAAAGAGGCCACTAATCTCCAGGATCATCATTAACCTATAAATTATTGATTGACCCAAATTACCTAAAAAGACTTCTAGTATTTTACCAAGGGTTCTGGACCTTTATGGGAGTTAGTGCCTTGTTAGTGACTTGTAATTAAGTGTCACTTAATTACCTAATTAATTCAATAATTATTTATTAATCACTTATAATATGCCAAACAGGAACACGGCGATGAACACAACAAAAAATTTCTTGTCCTTATGGACCTGACATTTGAGTGGGGGCATATTGGACAATTAACAAAGAAACAGTTATATAATGCCAGACAATGATAAAGCAATGAAGAAATAAAGCAGGGTCAGAGGACAGGGCGTGAGTGACAAAGGCACGTTTTGGATCAGGTGGTCAGGGAAGGCCTGATCAAGGAGGTCCCGTCTGAAAAAGATCTGAATGAATTAAGGACAGAAGCAGTGCAAGTATCTGAGGGAAGTGTTCAGGCAGAAGGAAGAACAAGAGAGGGAAGAGTGACAGACTATGAGGTCAGACAGGCCAGATTGCATAAGGCTTTGAAAGGTAAACCCTGGAAGAAAGTGGATTTTATTTAAAGTGTGAAGAGAACCATTAGAGAGTGTTAAGCAGGGCAGTAATATAACCCAACTGATGTATGAAGAATGGGAAAAGAAGGAAATTAAGACATCTGCCCAATTCCTAGGGAAGAGTCAGAATAAGATCCAGATTTTTCCCTCTTCGAAATCTTAACCTTTACACATCTATTTCTTTTTAAAAAAAATATTTATTTATTTTAGAGAGAGAGAGCACAAGTGGGGCAGGACAGAGGGAAAGGGAGAGAGACTCTCAAGCAGACTTTCTGCTGAGGGCAGAGCACGACTTGGGGCTCGATCTCATGACCCTGAGATCATGACCTGAGCTGAAACCAAGAGTCAGACACTTATCTGACTGCACCACCCAGGTGCCCCCACACATCTTTTTCTTAACCACCTTCTGATTCAAGCTTTGTCTGGAGCCAGATCACATATTTCTGGATTTCAAACTCTGATAAAGAAGTTTATACCTCAAGATAAAAAATTGAGGTAGGTAACTTCTCTGTATGTTGGAAAATTTTCCATAATAAACTGTTCTAGTTAAAGAAAGGAGAAGTTGGGGTTTGCATCCTTTATCAGGCAAAATTAATCAGCAACTAAATATGAATGTTATAATTCTCAACAAATTTCTGTAAAATAAAGGTTCTGATTTTTAACTAAATGTGGAACATTCCTTCCAATCGTTTCAAATCCAACTTCTCTGCCCAAGTGAGTCCATGTTCCACTGTCTCTGGCAAGTCAGAGCCTTGGTGCTTCTTTCTTCTCTTCCTGCTGCTCCCAATGACTTTCTGAAAACCTACAAGCCAGTACCATTAAATGTGAATTTGTGGGGGTGGGAGGGCAAACTCCTTCAACCCCATCTGGAAATGCCCTTATGTTCAGACAACACAAAGGAAACATTAAAATCCTCAGCAGGAAACAAACTGTAAGCATCTATTGTCTTCCCCAGAGAATCTCCTTCCCTTAATCATTATTTTCCCTCTTTTGAGAGCCTTCTAGTCTGGAAGTCTGTGGCCTCATCCCCTTCACCCCTAAGATTCCCCTAGGCCACAATTCTGCTTTCACTAGACTTGACTTTCTCTATCCCCAGGCTACCATAACTCAGCCTCTGACCAGGTTCAACTTAGACTTTATTGAGGGAGAGGGGGAAGCTAAAAGCTGGTGGTAGAAGAGGAGGTGAAATACAGGGAGCACTCCAGAGACAATGGTGGCCCTGAAGTGGAATTAGACTGCCAAAATGGAGACCTGAGAGCCCCCACCCCCACACTTCCAGAACCACAACTCAAGTAAAGCCTGCCAATGCATTTTATTCTCCAGACTCAAATGGACTTGCTGCTACCCAAGCCCACAAGAAGGCCTTCTGTGCTGAATATCACCATTGATGGAGAAAAATTAATTTTCCTTTGCAGGCCTTGCTACCTAATACGACTACTCAACAATTTTTCCAGCTTTTAATCTATACCCGAAAATGTTTTGCTTTTACTTAGGGATGCCATAATTTAAGTCCTCTACCAAGAAAGACATTTCATTACAGGCTAGGATATAATTTGCCTGCTATTCATGCATGCTTGTACCTAGAAAACCAACAAAGGGAAGAGTAAGCGCATGCCATGACCTCTCTCCCCACAGGTTTCTATTCTGCAATGTTAACAAAACTCAACTTTCAAAACAAGGTTCATCTTGTAGAACTAAGTATACTTAGTTATACACCATTCAAACATCGAGTTCTAAGAAGTGGCCTCTAGGTAAGTTGGAAACGGGCGCTGGTTGGGGTACAAGGATGCTGCAGTTCCCGGGCGATTCTTCTCTGCCCAGAACAAGGCATTTTGACAGGCAATGAAACCTTCTCTGGGACACTCCCGGTGAGGGAGCCCATCCCCTCCGCCAGCCACCCTGCACCCCGGGGTGAACGCTGGGAGACAAGCTCCGTGGGGAGGCTGTGGAAAACTGTTCCAGGGTCCCTCAATTTCAGCAGCGTGTCGCCCACTGAACAAAACTGAACAGCCGCAGCCCCCCTGCCCACCAAAGACCAGTACCCTCCCCTCTCCTCTCAAGAAGTTGCCGCCGGCGCTCCCGGTGAGCGACTTCGGGCTCGCCTCCAGTTCCGAAGACAGCTTCTTAACCGTTTCCAAAGAAACCGCCCAGATTCTGGAAAGGAGAGCAAGCCCTTCCCCTTTCCACTTCTCGCATGTAAGTGTTTGATGTTTTGTGGATACATAGTGTCCACAGAGAGGTGCTACAAAATCCCGAATTTGGGATCCTCGAGGGCGCGCTGCTCACCTCACCAGGTCTCCGACCGCCGAGAAGCGCCAAGCCCGCGTCTGGGGGCGGGATGCTCGCGGTCCCCGGGTCTCTCGCGGGTTCGCCGGGCTAGAAAGGACCTGGAGGGACTGGGGGCAGGGCAAGAGCCAGGGCCCGGGCGGGCCGCCGCGCCCATCGCCGCGCCGGGGGCCGGGCGTGGAGGCGGCGGGACGTCGGCGCCTGCCTCTGTGGTCTGCGCGGGGCGCGCGCTGCCCTCCCCGGCCGCCTACGGCCCGGGCGCTGCCGGGGCCGCGCCTCCCGCTCCTCCCCTGGCGCCGCCCCGCGTGGCGCGCCGGCCTGCCTGCTCAGCCAGGGAGGCCCGCACCGCCGGGGCATGCGGACCCACACACCCTATGCGCCGCGCTCTCCGTAGACGCGCGGCTGCAGGGGCAGTCCCGCCTCCGGCTGCCGGGCCCCGAGACCCTGCGCCCGCCGGAGACTTGCCCTCTGCGCCCCGGCCCAGCGGGCGGGGTCCAAACTGGCCAGGAACAGGCTGGAAGGTTTCCACGGGAAAGTTCCTTTTTTATTTCTGGGGTGGAGTCACGAAGTCGTGTGCTTATTTTATGCTCTCTAGGTTTTCCAAATCTTTACGTTGAGTTCGTACATATTTTTTTTTTAAAGTTTTTTTTATTTATTTATTTGACAGAGAGATCACAAGTAGGCAGAGAGGCAGGCAGAGAGAGAGGAGGAAGCAGGCTCCCTGCGGAGCAGAGAACCCGATGCGGGGCTCGATCCCAGGACCCTGAGATCATGACCTGAGCCGAAGGCAGCGGCTTAATCCACTGAGCCACCCAGGCGCCCCGAGTTCGTACATATTTTATAATCAGAAAGACAGGGCGTTACTTTTTCCAGAAATGCTAAAAGGAAACCACAAACGAGATGTCCATCCATTCAAAGACGTGTAAGCCTCCGTGCTTAAGACACCCTGAAGAAGTCATTGGTTGGGAGATCTGGAAAGGGTCTCGGGAATCTGTTTAGACTTTTCATATTTCCATTTATTCTATTTTAAAAATCTCAGACGTATTTATGCTGGTTGGGAAATGCCACACGTTTATGAGTGCCTTGAGGAAACCCTTGGCTGGCCAGGGGACGAGGGAGGAAAGCCAGGTGGGGCCGCTCCCACCCCAACCAGACGGTGGCGACATTCCTAGATGTCTCATACATGAAGTTAATTACCCAGAAGAATTCTTTTCACAGGAAGGGTTCTACCCAAGAGGAAAATAAGAGGAAACACGGATAGCCAAGGGTTATCTCAATGCAGTTGAGCAAAAAGTCGGATTGCCTAAGAACAAGAACTATGTCTGAGATTTTATTCAGGATTCTTTCTGGAGTTCTCATTCCACAGCTCCTGATGCTTTCATTTGGAACACGAAGAAACTGAGGAGGACCCATTTGATCCTCTTCCTTGGGTGTTGCTATAGTTAAGAAGGCTTTTGGGTTCATCTTTTCCTTAGGACAGAGGACTTCAGAGACTAGAACTAGGTCTTTGGTTCTATAGTTCTACATTGAGGATGTCTTTCTGATCTCTGTGGGACTTTAATTTTACCTCATAATTTCTCTATGCTTTTAACTCATCATTCTCACCATTCCCTCTACATTCTGCAAGATATTGCAGTCTTTCTTTGAATGTGGCTCCCACCTCCAATCCCAGCGTTCTCTTTCTCAGAATGTAGTATTCCCAACCCCTCACTTCCAGGCCCAGAAGGTTTTCCATCTTCCACCAAGGCCTACCCTATTTACCTCAGATTGGTTTCTGGAATCTTTCCCCTCCCCTGCGTCCCCACACTGGTGCTCTTGTCAGACGTTTATTACAAATCTTGGTTTGAATCATTTTAATAGTTTCCTAACTGGTTTTCTTGCCTCCTTTCTCTCCTCACTCCCAACAAAGACCTAAGAATGCCACTCTCCTGACAGTACTTTCCTCCTACCTTTACCCCACCCCCAACACACAAACTTGCAGTAACTCCCCTCTGCAACTGGAATATAAACTACTTTCGCAATCCCTCTGTCCACTCAGCACCTGTGTTTGTTATACTAAACTAGGTCAATTGCTATTCTTTGAATGTCCCTTAGGTTTTTAATGTCCCTGTTTATTTTGCTCAGTCTCCCCTTATCCCATATTTCCCTTTATCCTCATCTTTGCCAGTTGAATTTCTCCCAAGCCTTCCTGATCCAACCCAACTGCCTACTGCTTTAAGGAAGTCCTTCCAGATCTTCCCTGTCATAGCTGTGTGATCAATTAATGTCTATCCCATGCTCTGTGTTTCTGTTACAGCACTAAGTTCACCTGTATGTTACAGCTGGTCGTGTCCTCCGGTCTCCTCACTGTCAGGACCTGCAAGGCAAGGTATATTTCTGACTCATCTTCATCCCCCATAGCAATTGGCCACACACACATTTTAAAATAAATAATTATTCTTTGGGTGCATAAAAACTTAGTGCTTATTGTAAAAGTTCAAGTGCATAAAAGTATCAGGAAGGAAATAAACCCCCATACCCTGAAATAACCACTGTCAGTATTTCATTGATCATATATTCATGCATCTCTTTATGCACGTGTCCATCTATATATGTCCACGTGGGATTATTTCATGTGGGTTGTGTTTTCTTTCAGACCCACTCTTTTTAACTTTTTTCTTACCTGACTCTCCCCCTCACTACTGTCCCTTACTCTCAGCTATTTAAAAAGTTAAGCATGTGAACACAACTTCATATATGTACAGTTGTTTTTGTTTTTTATTTATTTTACAAAATGAGGTATCTCAGTGTATATACTTCTCTGCTTCTTGTTTTTCTCATGAAATAATACATCTTAAAAATCTTTTCAACTCAACTAGTATTGCTTTAATTCATTTATTTTAGAGAATGCATAATGTTTTAGATATACCAAAATTTATTCACAGGTTCATCTATTCATGGCAAAGTCTTTTTTTTTTTTTAAATTGCTACTGCCATGAGTGTTTCGATAAGCATCTTTATATGTATATCCAAATGCCTTGGTACTTTAATTTCTGAAGGATTAATTCCTAGATATGGGACTGATCTATTTATAATGTCGACAAGTTGTCTTCTAAAAGGTTGAAACAATTGGCTCTGTATAACTTTAGCCATTTTGACGGGTGAATAGAGGTAGTTTGTTGTTTGTTACTTGTATTTCTCTGACTAGTGGTGAAGCTATTCTTCTTCACCTTTAGACTTTCTATTCTGTAATTGCTTATTCATATACTTCATTTATTTTCCTTGTTGAGTTACTGGTCTTTTCAAAGTGTAAGAATTCCTTATACATTACAGATAGTAACTCTTTAATATGTTGTATGTGTTGCACATACTTTCCCCAATCTCTTCTCTTTTAACTTTATTTGGCATTTAAAAAATCAGCTACAACTTATTCAAGGTGACATCAAGTTAATTTCACATGCCTTACAATTAGAGACAATACAGTGCTTAGGAAACTATACTGGATTTTGCAACATCTTCTGAATCCAATCTTCTATTTCAGTATTTCACAGTTTATTCAAGAATTTGACATATCATCCTACTCCTTAATGCCATACTTAGTCACTATTAATCCATTTTCTCCATTCACAAATGTACTTGTGTTTATATTATAGAACAAATTTTCTATGTATTATTATCTGGCAGAGTCACATTAAATTTGATAGTCAAATTTCAAATAACAAGGTGTTAACACATTTAATAGTTACCATGTATCTTTTTTTCTACCCCAAATTCACTCCTTTGGGAAAATGCTTCCTGCTGTCCCTCCCATGCAATTCTAGAGGTCTGCCAATCTTGGAACCCCACGCTTTGACCACAGTAGTAGTAATAACCTGTAATAGAACAAATGGACTCCCTGTTACAGGAATTTGAATCTTGAATTTTAGGTTGACATTGTCTTAAAATGATTGTCCTTAATTCCAGGCACTAAAATCCTCAGATCTACCCTGTTGCTTTTAATTTTATCTATTTTATTATTTTCTTAGTGGTTGCTCTGGAAATTGTAATTAACATCTGAATTTAAAATAATCTATTTGGAGTAATACCAACTTAATTTTCATAGCATACAAAAATCTTGTTCCAGTATAGTTCCATTCCCTCCTCTCTCCTTGGTGCTATTATTTTCACACAAATATTAATTTTTTCTATATATTATAAGCCATTAACATGGTTTTATAACTAATTACTGTTTTAAGCAGTTATCTTTTAAAGAGTTACAAATATTTTTAAAACAGTTATGTTTAAGAACACCTGGGGTGGCTCAGTTCATTAAGCATCTGCCTTCAGCTCAGGTAATGATCTCAGGGTCCTGAGATCAAACCCCACATTTGGCTTCCTGCTTAGCGAGGTGTCTGTTTCTCCTTCTCCCCCTGCTCATACTCTCTCTCTCTAAATAAAATCTTTTAAAGAAAATAGTTATGTTTATACTGTTTTACACATTTGCTTATGAAGTTAAGTTTGCCAGTGCTCTTTACTCCTTCATGTGGATTCCAGTCACTGTCTAGTATCCTTTTATTTTAGCCTTTGGGACTCCTTTTAGCTGTGTAAAACCATCAGAGTAGGAGAAACCTGCATGGCCCCTGAGGGGCAGGTCTGCAAGCCACAAAATCTTTGGTTTTGTTTTCTTGTAAGGACTGAATTTCTCCTTCACTTTTGAAGGACATGATTGCTAGATGCAGAATTCTTGAAGTATTTCCTTTCAGCACTTTGAATGTATCATCCCACTGCCTTCTAACCTCTATAGTTTTTGATGAAAAGTCATCTGTTAATCTTGTTGAGGCATCCTTGTATTTGAAGAACCATTTTTCTCTTTCTGCTTTAAAGAATCTGTCTGCTTTTCTACAATTTGACTATGATGTGTTCAGGTATGGACTGCTTTGCCATTATTGTACTTAGAGTGTATTGAGATTCTTGAATGTATAGATTAATGCTTTTTGTCAAATTTGGGAATTCCAAAACATTATTTCTTCAAATGTTATTTTTACCCTTCCCTTCTCTTCTTCTGAGATTCCCATTATGCTTACATTGGTAAACTTGATGGTGTCACACAAAGTCTTTGAAGCTTTGTTCATTTTTTTCTTATTTTTGTCCTTCAGGCTGGATTATTTCAATTGGTCTATTTTCAAGTTTGCAGATTTTTTTCTTCTACCTGTTAAACCTGTTCAGCTCCTCCAGGGAAATTGTCATTTCAATTATTGTAATTTTCAACTTCTGAAATGTCTACATGGCTCTTTTTTATAATTTATTCATTCATATTACTTATTTTATGAGACATTGTTTTCATTCTTTCTTTTAATTACTTACATACAATTTCTTTTAATTCTTTGAACATAGTTATGATAGCTGACTTAAAAACTTGGTCTAGTAAGTTCAAAATCTGAGCTTCCTCAGGAACAGTTTCTATTGATTGCTTTCTCTCCCCTTGTGTATGGACCATACTTTCCTATTTCTTTGTGTGTCTCATAATTTCTTTGTTGAAAAATAGGGCACTTTAAACTATATACTGTGACAACTTTGTAAATCTGATTTCCTTTACCAGCTTCAAGGTTTATTGTTGTATTTCTTGTTGTTTTGTTGTTGAAGCTATTGCTATTGTTTGCTTGCTTAGTGACTTTCTTGGACTTATTTTGTGAAGTCTGTGAATAAGTCTTTGGACTTATTTTGTGAAGTGACTTTCTTGGGCTTATTTTGTGAAGTCTGTGAAGTTGTCTTCGTCCTGTGCTGCCACTGAAGTTTCTATTCAGCTTAGTGGTCAGCTAATGATTGAACAGAGCTTTCTTAAATGCTTTGAAACAATAAGTTCCCCATCCTTTGCCAAAGAGCTCTGTGTGTGTGTATGTGTGTGTGGCAAGACTTTAGTGCTCCAGCACTTTACAGCTCTGATTTAGCCTTCACTGCTTGCTTTTCAGAGCCTCAGGCCATCCAGATGTGAAGATTAGGTTTTTTCTGGGTGTGCACACAGTTCTTCACTTCTATTTGGCTTTCTACGTCACCAGAAACATGTCTCTATGAATGTCTCATTTTCCAGATTTTTCTTGTAAGTTTTGTTTGTTTGTTTGTTTTTTGTTTTTTGTTTTTTGTTTTTCCGGCTGGCCTCCTGTTTTCCCTAACTCATACTGCTGTCAAGAGGCTGTGATATTAAAAAATTGTCACTGATTGTTTTTGACAAACACCCTGGAGATAGAGCTTCTCTCAGTGATCAAGGTCTGAGTCAGGTCAGATAAAGATAAGCCCTGTGAATGAGGTTTTCCTGGGAGCTACCAGATAGTCACATAATAACAATTCTGTTTGAATGGAACTTTTGGGAGAGCCTCAACTCCACTCTGCTCCAGTGGCTGCTAGACTGCTGGTTTCCACAGCTACTATAGTTGTAATGCTGTTGGTTTTTCAGTCTACAGCATAACTATGGTGAGGCAAATAGGAATAGGGCAGGATAAAATGCCAGAAAGCTAATTGTTCTTATTAAGATGCAGCCATTTTATTTGAATAAATATTCTTCAGATTGATACAGGCTTTTGATTAATTTCCACAGTTCTGAAAAGGTTGATTTTGATCATTTTTTGTTGTTTTATAAAGATGTGTTGTGTGTGACAAGACTTTTGTTCTTGCTTTATAAAGTGTGGATTTTGGAAGGTCCTTTTCTACTATTCTAGAAGTGTTCCTCCCATTCTCATTAAGTTTTTACTAAAAATTTTATAGTTTTGTCACTATTCTGAGGATAATATTTTCTGCATTTACATAGTTTGGCTTATATGGAGAAAAAATTGGTTTAAAAATTTTGTTTGATATTTAGTCATCTTACCCAACTGTGTTTTAACCCCTTTATGTATTTTAATATAGCCTTTGAAAATTCTAGATAAACAATCATATCAAAAACCAATAATTTAATATCTTCACGCATTTATAATGACAACATTTTTATCTCATCTTATCACATTTTCCAGGACCTACAAAACAATAGTGAACAACAATGATGGAAAATGTCTTGTATTATGACTGATTTTAAAAGAAATGTCTTAATGGTTTCCATCTCTATAATAATTGATGTTGCCTTTTATTAAATAATTTTATCATATTTAATACTTTTCTTCTCCAACAATGAATGTTGAACTAAATTGAACTTTCAGTCCACAAGGTTTTGGGGAACTTTTAAATTTAAGTCTTAACAATAATCTGGGCTATTACTTAAAGGTAACTTGTGAAATATCTCCTTACCTGGAATTACTTAGGCATCCAACTGAATTATAAATTGAGGTATTACTACAGGTACCTTGAAGAGGGCTAGAGAACACATCCATGCATGATTTCATGGATGCTTTCATGGATGAAGATAAAATTTCTGCCAGAACTGTTGTGACATTAATGACTCTACTTAATTGGAGTAGGGGGAATTCAAGGTAGATCAGAAGGAAGGGCACCCTTGTATCGGACTGGCAGGTGTGTTTGGGATAGGCAGAGCCATTATTCTTGCTGTAGATTCTCGCATGGTATTAGCTGAACACTGAATCAATGAAGTGGAATTAGCAATAGAATTCTGCCCAGGTTAAGCTCTAATGAACCCTTCATTCTGTCACCCATGCTAACCCTTCTCATAAAAAAACCCTCCTTTCTTCACCTTCCTGCTTCCTCATCTTAACTCTCTTTTCATTTGTTTCATTTGGAATTTAAAATAAGACTCCAGAATTTTTACCTTGAAATTGACCTGAAAGTCACTAGAATCCCCAGGTCTCATCATCTTTAACCAACTTGTAGCAACAGGCATTGAGACTTAGCACCCAGGTTAGGTTCTTGAGATGCTCCCTGCCTGGCCTCAAACTGACTTCCAAAAGCTGGCTGCAACTTGCACTCATACATGGAAGGCTGTGGGTAGTTAGCAAATGCTACATTCTAAGAATGGACTGTTGTCAGAATGACATTTATTATTTTGTTATTGTTTTTTCAACAAATATTTATCCAGTATAAGAGATACCAGCTTCTCCCTTTCCATGTTTTCTTACCTTGGCCCAAAACATAGCCTTCTGCTTTCTTGGAAGTGTTAGGGAGAAGGCTGCAATCCTTCTTACTTTTACCTATCACCTGTTGTCTTTCATGGGAGGTAGAATAGTTTGTATGATTATTGTTTTTGAAAAAGGATAATTGCATTCACATGGCCAAGTCCCTGCCTGGGTTTCTTTTGGAATGATGCTGCGCACAGGAGAGATGCAGTCATTTTTTCTTTGTATGATAGACTAGCTGGAGCAGAACCCATTTCTGTAGAAAGCCCGTGGTTGTACAAGTTTTACTTATGCTTGTGTGGTTAGGTTCAATTTGGGAAGGAGTCTAAATTTTGGCTTCTAATTCAGGCTGTGCATTACCATAAAAACAAAAACAAAAACAAAAAAATTTTAAAAACCCCAAACCTCAAGCAGACTACTAGAGCCTAATGGTTACGTGTCTGTGACCCTGGGTAGGAACAAAAAGGTCCCAATAGAGGCGAAAGTCCTTAAGAGAAGAAAAATGTTCCCCAAATAAATACTTTCCTCTAGGGGCTCCTGGGTGGCGCAGTCAGTTAAGCATCCCACTCTTGGTTTCAGCTCAGGTAGTGATCTCAGGTCATGGGATTGAGCCCCATGTCAGGCTCTGTGCTTAATGTGGAGTCTGCTTGAGTTCCTCTTTCCCTTTGCCTCTCCCCTCAAGTGCTCCTTCCCTCTCTTTCTTCCTCTAAAATAAATAAATCTTAAAAAAATACTTTCCTCTATAATTTACTTGCTATATAATCACAGAATATCAAAACTGGCAAAGTTTTTTTTTTAATCTTAAAAGTTAAGAAAGAAGTTCAGAGAGATGAACTGAATATTCATATGAACACTGGAAGCATACCTAAAAATCTTAAAGATGATGTCAATGTGAGAAATCCATCCTAAGAAATAAAAGCAAAAGCAGCAGCATCTTTGACCAAGAAAGGCAGAAGAATTCCAATAACACAATAGGTACAAACTATCTCAGGAACACAAATAAATAATTTCCTATAAAATGAGTGGGAAGATTTCTGGTCCTTAAATGTGTGGATTCTGGTCTCATACGAACCAGAGGGACTGAGTCACAGTAATTAGTAGATTATTGTAAAGTTTTTTTTTTTTTTCTTGTTACAGTCATGCACCTAAATGACTCTTAGGTCAACTTTTCAACCCCAGCCAGCCTTTAAAAGCTAAGAGACATCTTTTGTTGGTGCTTGCTAGGATGATGGGAGGCCAATGGAAAGGGTTGCCATTATGAGTCTTAGCAATGAACCTGTCTCCTAGGCCTCACTTGTCAGACAATGAGTTCCATGGGACAGGCAGGAACAAGATATAGAGGGAACACCTGTGGGAAACAAAAGTAAACATCGTATTAAGAATAATTAAATTAATAAAATGGATATTCTCCAACCCACTTTAGTCACCCAATGTTTAATGCACTGTGGCCCCATGCAGCCAGAGGGAGAGTTTTAATAAGCACCAGACTCCCCGAAACTAGATGTCCAGAATCCACCACAGTTGATTTAAATTGCTAGTCCTTTGAGGTAGGGAAGCTTGCTGGTTATCCAGCCCTTTTGGGGGATGAAAGTTGAAATGGGCTCAGCCTTAGCATTTTTAAGCAAATACTTTTTTTGCCTTTAAAAATCCCAGATTTATTTATTTATTCAAATAATGTACAATTAACCCATTGAAACTTCGTAATTCAGTAATTTTTAGCATATTCACAGAGTTGTGCAGCCATCATCAATTTTTGGTGATTTTATTACTTCAGAAAGAAACCCCATCTGGTGAGAATAAAATGTAGAATTACTGTATGATTCTAGTTCTTGTGTTTATGCCTCAAAGCATTGAAATTGGGAGCTTGAACATATATTTGTACACTTGTGTTCGTAGCAGCATTACTCACAGCAGGCAAAAGGTGGAAGCAACTCAGGTGTCCATCACCAGATGAACTGATAAACAAAACATGGTGTATACATAAAATGGAATATTTATCAGCTTTATAAAGGGATGAAAGTCTGACTCATGGTACAACATGGATGAACCTTGAAGAGATTATGCTAAATGAAATAAGCCAGTCATGAAATGACAAATATTATATGATTTCACTTATATGATAGATCTAGAGTGGTCAGATTCATAGAGAGAGAAGTAGAATGGTAGCTGCCAGGGGTTGTGGGAAGGGGAGAGAAGAATGAGGAGTTATTGTTTAATGGGAATTAAGTTTCAATTGGGGAAGACTAAGAAGTTCTGGAGAGGGATGGTGGTGATGGTTGCTCAAAAATGTGAGTGTGCTTAATGCTACAGAATTGTATAACTTAAAAACAGTTAAAGTAGTGAGTGTCTGGGTGACTCAGTTGGTTAAGCAACAGACTCGATTTCAGCTGGAGTCATGATCTCAGGGTCGAGGGATGGAGCCCTACATTAGGCTCGAGGCTCAGTGCGGAGTTGCTTAAGATTCTCTCCCTCTCTCTCTGTTCCTCTCCCTTCCCACCCACCTCCACCACTCTCTTTAAAGAAATGGTTAAATTGGTAAATTTTGTTTTGTATATTTTACCACATTTTTTCAAATAAGGGGGGCATCATAAAGAGACCCTTGAGAGGAAAGGGTTTCCAACCTTGGCACCCTAAAGGTCATGTGCAGAGAAAGGGTGGATTGTGGTGACAGACAGGTATCTTGCCTCTACTTGTGAGCCATGTGACCAACACTACTTGCTCTCTAGCATGTTTCTTTATTAGGAAAATGGGAGTAATGAAGAAGCATGGCTCTGATAGTTGTTGAGCTTTCTTGAAATCTAAAATTCTCTTAAACCACTGTAGCATATATTCCCCAACATAAGTGGCATAAAACATATAAGGAAATATTTAAGTACCAAAAATGGAAGAAACCCCATACCCTTTAGCTATCACCTCCTACACCCCATTTCCCTTCCACACCATCCCTCAGCCCTAAGTAACCACTAACCTACTTTATACATAGATTTCCCTATTCTGGGATTCCTTATGAATGGAATCATAAAATGTGTGGTCTTTGTGAATAGGCTTCTTTGTCTTTTTTGCCTCTAACTAAGCTGCCTCTGTTTGTATGATACTACATTTCCACAAGGGGAAGCTAGGAGCTGTTGGCAAGCCCTGGGCAGGCCATTTAGAATAATTAAGAATGAAAATGAAGGTGCTAAAATTTAAAACAATTTTAATTTTTTAATTATAAAATCACATATTTATTGTAAAAATCTCAAACAATATTGAACAGCAAGAATAGCAAAATAAAAATCAGCTTTAACTTCATCACCCAGAAATAACAATTGTCAACATTTCGATAGTCTTTCAGACTTTTTGCTATGCATATTATACTCTCACATACTCGTATAATTTATCATATTGAATATGTTTTTACATCGTTTTTTCTGGTTATAAAACCTATGGATGTTCATTATAAAACTATTGGAATAGTATAGAAATAAATTTAGAATGTATTTTATAATCCCTCTATAGAGGTATGTCTTCACTTAAGAATATATCATGATGGGGTGCCTGGGTGGCTCAGTGGGTTAAGCCTCTGCCTTGGTCCGGGGTCACGATCTCAGGGTCCTGGGATCGAGCCCCGCATAGGACTTTCTGCTCAGCAGGGAGCCTGCTTTCCCCTGCCCTGCCTACTTGTGATTTCTGTCACATAAATAAAATCTTTAAAAAAAAAAAAAAGAAAGAATATATCATGATGTTTTTCATGTTAGGTCATAAGATTTTATTTCATTCTTGTTAACAGTTGCTTTAATAGTCCATTAGATGAACGTGCCATTATTTGTTTTAGATTCTCCATTGATAAAACTTGTATAGCTCCTAATTTTTCACTGAAATGACATAATCAAGATATTTATACTTGTTTCTTTGTGCTAGTATTTCCTAGAAGTGGAATTTCTGGATCAAAAGATATGGAAGTACACTGTTCTGTAAACCGTTTTTAAAAAACCTATTATATATTATGAACCTCTTTTCATTAAATATTTAACTTAGCTGCCTAATATTATAACCTATGGATGTACTAATATTTATTTTCCCAGTCTCCTAGCACTAGAAATTGAGTTGTTTCTAGGTTTTCACTATTATAAACAACTTTACAATAAATATTACTTAGCTAAGTCTTTGCATGCACACTTAAAATTATACTCTTAAGATGAATTCCTGATTCAGAATTGTTCTTTCAAGGTGTATGCACACTAAGAAAAATAGCTTTGTCATTTTTTATTAAAGAAATGATATATTGTTGTCCTAGATGAGAAAATATAGAGATGCAAGGAAATCAGACATGTATAACCTCACCACCCAGAGGTAATTATTGGTAATATAGTGGAGGTGCACATTGGTAACTATTCTGACTCTATACTTTCTTTTACATAAATACAAATATAGACTATATACTGCTTTGAACACTCACAATAAGCCGCTTTTCATTTATTTCCATTATCATTTTTAACATCTACATAATGTTATAGATACACTAACATTTATTTGCATAATTCTTATTGTTGGATATTTAGCTTGTTAAGGTACAGATTTAAAAGATTTTTTCAGGTGAATGCAATACGTGTGAGGGGAATCATCTCAATGTCAAGAAGACCTGAACAGAAGGCTTATGCCTCTTTATGGACCTTTGGGTCTGGAGGAAGTAGTGAGAGGAAAGGAACAGTAATGGAAAGGTACTGAGTCAAAGTGGAGAAAGGTATCTTAGCCACGCCCAATAAAGAGGGCTCTAAGTGGAAGCATTTGGGTTAGGAATATAGATACATGCATGAGCATTGCTCGTTGCAGTGGGGAGAAGGAGGGCTGAGTCCTTGACTGAAACTCCCACCAGAATATTGCAATGCTTTGGCAGAGCTTCAAGTATGGTGTGAGGAGGGCAGCTTCTCCCCATGAGGTCAGCCAGGGAAAACCTTGCAATTTCCTATGATCAGGTTGGAAATATCACATATAGGATTTTGACCTGGAGCTGGATTCCTCGGTAAATAATGACAAATTACCAAAATTTGTCCAGTATCCCTTCCCACCAGAGTATGTGAGAATGCCAGTTGAAATGGAAGTTTGTCAGGGACTCAGTAGGGAGGACTGAAATGATTTCTTTTAGGGTATATAAACTGACATCTGAGGGCAGGACAGAGAGTTCAGCATGACAACTGGATGAGCCCCAAAGAATCCTAAGCAGGCTAAGCCAGGATCTGCTGTAATGGGTCCCCTCCTTTTGGGAGATGAGACTGAGTCATCTCCATTATCCACTCAGCTGAGGGCTGCATCCAAAGCACATATCGTATGAAGACTTGGCTCTGCTCCAAGACCTCACAAAGTTATGATAAATCTAAATTTTTATTTTTTTAGGAAATACTCTATTTTGCTTGATCACTCTTGAGTTTCCTCTAAATGCTTTTGATATTTTCAGCTTGCACTATTTCTCTGAGTAATGGATTTTCTTAGTCCATTACCCACTATGAATACTTCTTATATTAAATTTTCCTGCTTCAAGATTTAAATACTCTGAAATTTAACAGAGAGTAAGAACGCTCTGGTTACCTCATCCACGCCCTTTGTTATTTCATAAACTTTTATCACATCTCCTTTTAGTCTTTATTGTTTTGGCCTGGTCTATTCTTTTTTAACTCATAAAATGGATGATTCTCAAGCCATTTGACCAATGTATGTGGAAATTCCCGAGTGTCATTAAATTATTATTACTATTATTACTACTATTATTATTTCGAGTAACTATCATAAGGAAGAACTGTCGTGTGTTCTCAATGAGGGACACAAAGTTGAATAACTTATGGTCCCTGATGAATCTACTGTTCTCTTCCCTTGGCTTATAGAAGTAACCCATTGGGCCAAGTTTCTGGAGCAGAGATAGGATAGGACATTTCAGGTGCACTATCTATTTGCTTAGCCACAGGGCTGTTTGACTCTTCAATAATGAGCAGAAGAACTGATGGAAATTAATTTTATTAATTCTTTAAAAAAAGATTTTATCTATTTATTTGAAACAGTGTGTAAGAGAGAGCACAAGTAGGGGGAAGGGCAGAGGGAGAGACAGACTCCCCAATAAGCAGGGAGCCCTATGTGGGGCTTGATCCCAGGACCCTGGGATTATGACTTGAGCCAAAGGCAGAGGCTTTACCAACTGAGCCACCCAGGTGCCCCTGATTTTCCCAATTCTTTGTGTCATGGAAATATTTTCTCCACAAGAGTAAAAGTGACTGAATCTCATGGTCCCAACTTTTGTCTTGAGATTCTGTCTCCCCATAAAGAGTTCTGACACCAACTAGCCAGAGTTAGGCCAAACTCCAAAGGTTAAAGGTACAATTGTCCACAAGGCTGCCTTCACTTTAGATACTGGCTGTAAGTTCAGAGGTCCCAAAACCAACTTCTAACCTGCTGGCTGCAAATTTAGGAGTTCCCACTCTCCTCTCAGGTTTGATAATATTTTTAGGATGACTTAGAGAATTCAAGAAAATGCTATAGTTACAATTACAGTTTTATTATAGGAAAAGGATACAAAGAACATCAGCCAAAAAAGGAGGCAGGGCAGGTCAGGAGGGTCTCAAGAGCAAAGCTTTCATCTTCCTCAAGGACACATTGCACATATATGTGGACAATACACAAAGCAGAGGAAAGGTTACCTGAGTTTTGGTGTCTAGAGTTTTTATTGGGATTTCATTATATAAGGCATGATTGAATCATCGCCCATGTAGCTGAACTCAGTCTCCAGTCCCTCTGCTTCCTGGAAGTTGAACTGGTATCAGGTCACTTAAAACCCCAACTGTCTAATCACATGGTGAGTCTTTCTGGCATGGCTGACCTCCATCCTGAGCCATCTCATAAGCATAAACTATCTAGGGGCCCACATGATTCATTTGTTAACATAAACTATCAGGTATGGTCTGAGGGGCTGACCACAAATAACAAAGACTCTCCTATCACTCCAAAAATTCCAAGGATTTAGCAATTACCTCCCAGAACTCAGGAACAAAGCCAGCCAAATTTTTTATTACACACTCCCTCTGGGGTCTCTCCCTAAGCACCTAATATTGGCTTCACCGACAGATGGTTTCTCCTCTACTCTGTAGGCCCTGTATTCATAACAGGTGTACTGCCTTCTGGTAGTACCTGCTCTCAGGCTGGCAGAACAAAGACATTACTCTGTAGCTGATTATTAGAGGTCAAGCAAATCCACACAAAATAGTCCAACATTGGGACATCTGGGTGGTGCAGTCAGTTAAGCATTCAACTCTTGGTTTTGGTTCAGGACATGATCTCAGAGTTGTGGGATTGAGCCCTGCCTCAGGCTCCATGCTCAGTGTGGAGTCTGCTTAGGATTCTCTCTCCCTCTCCCTCTGTTACTACCAACCCCACCCCCAAAAATAAACAAATAAATAAATAAATAATCTTTAAAAATGTAGTTCAACATCTACACAGAAAATACTTACATGATAGCAGGGGGACTGGTGTTCTGCATTTCCAATCTGGTTTCTTCCTCTTCCTCCTTTTGTAGAAGACAAAGAAACCTGAGAAGTTTGATTCTATCAGAAATTTTTGTCTTCTGGAATGTTAAAGGAGTGTTAGAGAGGGCTTGGGCAAACCAGGCATTTCCATGTGTTATTGATGGCCTTACTTTTTAGAGGGCAGTTTATAAATAGTTAAATTCATGTAACAAGAAATTGAGAGGAACTTCCTCTGTTTCTTTCTTTCTTTCTTTTTTTTTTTTTTTTTTACTTCCTCTGTTTCTAAATTGTATTTAAAACTCAAAGCTGACACCACAAGGCACTGGGTAAGAAAAACTAGATATGGATACATTTTCAATAGAACCATCGACTGATCACCTTGAGATGGGGTCAAACACCTCCACAGAGCTTCTGGAAGGAAGGAAAACTGGCACTACCACCACCACCAGCACTCCCAACAACGTTCTGAGTCAATTTAAGAAGACTGGAGAGGAATGAGAGAAATGGTCAGCGGTGGTCTTGTGAAAAAAGATCAATGTTAGAGGGAGGGAAGGATGGGTGCTTTACATTCCCTGAATCCAAGTGAATGGGTATACCAAGAGAATCATTAATAGAAATGGGGCAGCAAGTAAGGGAGATAGACATTTCATTCCCTAATGGAGGTCTGCTTAGGTATATACAGGTCTATCTTCCTGTGTGCCTACCTAATATCGGAAAAAGAGTTGAGATAGTGTATAGCAGCTAGCTTTCCATGATCTGGTGTGGCAAGGACACTTGGTTATCCTGTGGATTGAGATGAGCCTGCAGAAAATATCTGTGCTTGAAATACCTTGCCAGGACTCCATCCAAGAAGGTTACCAGTTCATGGAGAAACAGCTGTGGAGTGAAGGACCCCAGTGGTCCAGTGTTAGGAGCTAAGGTAGAAAATGAATAGAAGGTTGAGCCAGAGCCAGATCGTCTATGTTAGGGGAACTGTGCAACAGAGAGGGAGACCTCACCAGACCCCTTCAAAGAACTCAAAATTTTGATGCCTGCTACACAAATAACATCATCCATCTGCCTGGGTTAGCCAGAGCAGCCACACAGCCAACAAGATGTTTAAAGTCAAGAGGTGTTTGCCTTTTCTCCAGCCTCCATTCCATCTCTATCATTGAATGAGGCCCCCCTCTCCAAGTCTCTGAGGGAAGGGGACAGCTTTGAATCAGCTTTGAAGTTTTAAATGGACTGGGAAGTTACGAATCTGCTCAAGATACCCTTAAGAGTCTGAAATGTATTCAATATAACATAGTTAAAAGCGATGATAGGTAAAACAAAACTACTTCATGTTTATACTGTATCAAGAAGAGAGTCTTTAAAATAAACCAGTTACATGACATCCATTTTGATCCTGCAATTCCACAGTTAGGAATTGAGATGACAGATACAGTAGCTAATGTATGACAAGTTAGATATACAAGGATGGTTATTGCAGCATTATTTGTAATAGCAAAACCAGCAGTAATGAGAAAAACCACAGCAACAACAACAACAACAACAAACAAGAAACAACATAATGCTATCAACAGGAGACTGGTTAAATCAATTATCTCATAATCTCATATTTAAAAATGCAAGATTGAAGGAGAGCGGTGAGGGTTGACAGAAACAGCTCCAAGACATCTCGTTAAATGAAAAAAAGCAAGGGGCAGCGCAACGTACACAAATCTTTGAAAATAAGAAATAGCTTGTATAAATATTTTAAAAGTATTTATTGCATAGAACGTACATACTGACATATATAAACTAAAAGTGTTTCTGGAAGGATCTAAAAAGAAACTAGGAGTGATTTCTTTTGAGATGAGTGACTGGGAGACTCTCATTTTTCATTTGACACCTTTAGGGTCTATTTGAATTTTTTACTAAGTTCTTAAAGTTATTGTTATTTTTTTAATGAATAAGTAGTAAATAGGTTGTACAACAAGGTGAATGTATTTA
Organism: Meles meles; assembly: GCF_922984935.1. Lineage (NCBI taxonomy): Eukaryota > Metazoa > Chordata > Mammalia > Carnivora > Mustelidae > Meles > Meles meles. The sequence continues at coordinate 96,243,774 of NC_060069.1, read as the reverse complement.
ATGTTACTGAACTGGACACTTAAAAATGGTTGAAATGGTAAGTTTTATGTTATGTATATTTTTCCACCATAAAAAAGTAAGTAAATGCATGTAAATTAATCTTAGATGAAAGAAGTATCAGGAGGAAAATAAAGAGCTGCAGGAAGAGAGAGTGGATGTGTGAGAGCGCTCTGAGGCGGCAGTAAAATGAAGTTCAAGGCCTTGTCTTGACTCCCTGAAGCCCTATTGCGCAGGAGGCTGACTGAGGCTTTTATGGGGGGTTCAGAAAGGAGCCAGGACATGCATGTTTGTCTGGAATAAGTTGGGGAGGGGAGCCTGGTAATTTTTTATTTCCATCCGAGTTGTGATTAGACTCAGCACTGTTGTGTGAAATTAAAGAGCAGGAGGATTTATTGGGCAGTGGGACCAGTTTTCTACCTGAGTAACCAAGGGTTTGACTCGCCTGGAGTTCCACACAAAACCCGGGCTGGATTCCTGGTGGATGAGACGCTGTCCTAGACCCAGGGATGCCCGGAAGATCAGAGAATGAAAAGAGCCTGGGTATGCCTGGCCTCCCTGACTTGAGGATACGGAGACCCAGGGAGGGATGTGTACCGTCCAAGTCACACGGATACTAAACAACTGAACTAGGATTGCGCTTCCGGTTACGTACTGTTTTTCTGAAAAGGTGATACTAGCACCGCGCTAGTCTTGGCTTGGCTCTCTTCACTCAGTTTCTCTTCCTGTTAATTATCCCAACTGCTCCTCAGAATTGAGGGTCTAGTGTTTGGTCATTATTCTTTGGCGAGCCTGCAGGATTCTGGCTGCTAATACCTTATCTGGAATGTGTTCACGTGTATTCCACATGTGAGCCTAGAGTGTAGTTTTCTGTTTTTTTGTACTATTTTTCACCGATTTGGTAAGGTTTATTTTTTCATATTTTAGTATCTTGGAAATAAGATGTGGCTGACAATTGCTGTCACCCAGGCCTAAGCCATGACACAGCCGACGTTGCCCACACTATACCTGTGTGAACTTGTCTGAAACCTTCCACTAACACCTGCAACAAGGGTAAGAAAGCCATGGCACTAAACTTGTGAACGTCAAGGGAATAACCGCACTTGGAAAAACAAAAAACAAAAAACAAAACCCAAACCCAGACACAATGGTGGACCTCCTTCCAGGAAAGGCAGCATTGCCAATACTTTTGAAGGTATGGAGGACAATGTTGTATGGGAAAAAACCGGGTATCAGCAGCTCTGAGTTGAAAATGATTCAGAAAAGCTTGAGTATGAGTATGAAGATAGCTTCTTTTTTTTTTTTTAACAAATGTGCAAGACTGATAGAAGATAAATAATCTTTTATTTTTATTTTTTAAATATTTACTTATTTATTTGAGAGAGAGACAGAGACAGAGAGAACACAAGCAGGGGGAGAGGCAGAGGGAGAGGGAGAAGCAGCCTCCTTGCTGACTGGGAGCCCCATGCATGGCTAATCCCAGGACCTACAGGTCATGACCTGAGCCAAGGCAGATGCTTTAACAGTCTGAGCCACTCAGGCATGTTGATAAATAATCTTTTAAAATAAGACTAAAGCAGTGCTTTCCATAAATGCAAAATTTAAAACAAACTGTAAGTGCTAGCTATGAGAGTGTTTTTTTAATGGTACCTAAGGTAATTTGAATTTTACAATCATTGGCATCTTAGATTAAATGAAATATGCCAACAATATCAAGTTTTGATGAAGAGAGTCCCATTTTTTTTCTCTTAAAATGAAGAGTCACATTACTTTTTCTCTAGGCTTTGAATATCATAAAATGTAATATATATTATATAATATATATGATATAATATATCATATAATAGGAAACATTATATAAAATACATAATATAAAATATGATAAAATATCATAATTTTGTAATGGTCAACTAAAACTCAGCTATGAACTCATGTAATCCTGGGTCTTTTCCAATGCAACATTTGGGTTTCTTTCCCCCAGCTTTTTTTCTTCCAAGATTTTATTTAAATTCAAGTTAGTTAACATACAGTGCAGCATTAGTTTAAGGGGTAGAATTTAGTGATGCATCACTTTCCAATGCAAAGTTTTTAAGTACGATTTTTAGTGTTTCTATGCTAGATTTTTTTTTTATATTTTTCCCATTTCAGGATCCATTTCGGTTATCTGTATTTTTACTAGGAAATCAACCATTTTCCTTAGGATTCCAGCTTGTTGCCATAAGTTTTTCTTATTATACTTTTAATTTCTCCTCTACTTGTCATTTTCTATAGAATTCATAATTTTTTCTTTTTGTTCACTTTTTTTCTTAATCCAGGTCAGATCTTACTCATCTTTTGCAAAGGAGGACATTTATACTTATTTGTATTTGCTACCTCTTCTATTACTTTCATTTTAGCTCTAATCTTGATTCATTCTTTCTTCCTAATTTCTTCTAGTTTCCTTTGTTGCTTTTTTCTAATTTCTTAAGATAAAAATGAACTTTATTTTTGATATTTTCTTTAATAATGACAACATTTAAGGTATATAAGTAAGCTTCATTTTTTCTTCTGAGTACAGTTTCCACTCGACATTTGGGTTTTGGTAAAAAGTATTCTCTTTTTCATTACTTTATAGATACTTTATAATTTTGTTTTAATTTCCTCTGTATATGGTTTTTAGTCACCCTTACATTATTTATTTTAAACTATTGAATTAAGAGAATGTGGTTTTTAGACCCTGTCATAGTTTCCTTTGTGGTCAAACATTAGTGATTTTTGTAAATATTCTGTGGGCACCCCCAAAATGTTCTGTTGCTTGTTTGAGGGATATTAGATTCTATACAGAACTATTACTTCAAGTTTATTAATTGTATTATTCAATTCCTATGTCATCCCATGTTTGTTATATACCAGATTTGTCTAATTCTGAAATAAAGTATTAAGCTCTTCTGTTAAAATTCCATTTTATCAAATTTTTCTTGTACTTCTTATAATTTTTTGCCTTTTGGGATGTTATTTGTTTGGATTATATACTTACCAAAAGTTGAAAAATAACAGAAGAAAAACCAGTGAATCGTTGAAATAGTAGTTAGTAAAAGTTTATTGTGCACATACCAAAGAGACAGTTTGCAAAATGGGAGCACTTAAACCAAAATATGAAATAAGGCTCAGGGGTATATTGTTAAAAAGCAGCTTATGTAGTGAGAAAGCAGTGATTGTTTTTTCTTCACAGCAATTGGTTATAATAATCTTTTTTTAAAAGATTTTATTTATTTGAGAGAGAGAGAGAGAGTGAGCGAGAGAGAGAGCACAAGCAGGGGGAGTGGCAGAAGGAGAGAGAGAGAAGCAGACTCCCCGCTAAGCAGGGAGACTGACAGGGGCTGGGCTCAGTCCCAGGACCCTGGGATCATGACCTGAGCCGAAGGCAGGCACCAACTGACTGAGGCACCCAGGCGTTCCTAGAATCCTCTTGTATGATATGGAATTGATCAGTGGTCACCTCAGATCCACCCTGGCAAACAGTTCAAGTTTTGTTTATGATTTCCAGAGGCATAAGCAACAAAAGACCCAGGTCAAGTTACTATTGCAGAATAAGCTAGATTAACCTTTGTATGATTAACCTGGTTTTGTCCGCTCAGGAGATATTCAAAGCTCGTCTTTATTTTTTTAACAGTTTGCACATTGCTTAGCCTATGATTATCTATCTATCTATCTATATTTTAATATATCTAGATGTCTTTATATTGATCTATTTATTTTAAATTTTATATTCACTACCATTCCCTTTTCTTTCATCTTGGACTCTGTTGTCTGGTTAGATCCCCTTCTTAACTATTTTCTTTAGTGGGAAAACATGAGTATTATTCCCTGTCTTCTTACATATCTGCAAGTTTCTTTCACTGTGGCACCTGAATTAGGTCTTGGCTGGTCATGGAATTCTGGAGGTGCAGTTGTTTGCTATCGGGAGTCTGTAGATGTTATTCCATTTACTTCCAGCTGCTGGTGAGGGGGAAGAGAGGTCTGATTCTGTTTTCTTTATCATAAGGCAACTTTCTATGTAGAAGCTATTAAAAAAAATCGACCCCCTTGAGTTCAAAAATTTTACCAGGATGTTCCCAAGGTGTGTGTGTGTGTGTGTGTGTGTGTGTGTGTGTGTGTGTGTGTGTGTGTTTTCATCAGTTCAGCCTGGAACTTGCAGACTCCATTCAATCTCTAGATTCAAGTATTTCTTGGTCTAAGAAAAATTTATCCTTTTTTATGTTTAATTATTGCCTTTCCTCCAAATGTACCTTCTCCTCCATCTAGATTTCCTAGGTTGTATGTTAAGTCTCTGGAATCTATCAAATCTCTCATCTTCTTGCTCATGATTTTAGCCACTTTTTATCTTTGCTCTGTGCTTTGAGATATTTTCTCCATTTGATCTTCTAGATTAATTTAGGTTTCTTTTTTTTAAGATTTTATTTATTTGACAGAGAGAGAGACAGCAAGAGAGGGAATACAAGTTGGGGGAATGGTAGAGGGAGAAGCAGGCTTCCCGCTGAGCAGGGAGCCCACTGTGGGGCTCCATGTGGGGCTCCATCCCAGGACCCTGGGGTCATGGCCTGAGCGGAAGGCAGATGCTTAACGACTGAGCCACCTAGGCCCCCCTAATTTAGGTTTCAACAGAAATCATTCTCTCCTTCCATCTATGTACAGTATTATTTAAAAAACCCTTTTCTTTTTTTCTTCCATTTCCTATTGCCTCCCTTCCTCCCATTCCTCCTCCCCCTCTGATTCCTTCCATTCCTCTCTTCTTTCTCTCCCTTTCCCTTTTTAGTGCCATGGGTTTTTCTTTCTTCTTGCACTTGTATCTTCTTGGTATTTGTTTTGTCTGTTCTGATTGATCTGCCTCTCTGCCACTGAGTCCCTTTGGATATATTGCTATTTCCTTTGTTGACTCAGTGAGGCTCATGTCTGGCTGTGGAATATCTTAAGAAGCACCAGCATAGGTATGGTGGATGTTGTTTGAGCTGATTATGTAGAGATAAATGGTTCATAAGACTTTTACTGAAGAGGAAAGAAGATACTTTTCTCCCCGTCTTTATGGATTTTCTCAGCCTCCGAGGCAGGAAAGACAGCTGACCATTCAGTTCCTTCTTGTCTTTTGGGGACCAGAAAAAAGCCAACCATTCATGTAGGGCTGAAATCAACCTTTACTCTCCAGATCTACAAGACTGCAGAAAGTCAAATTTCCCCTGGATTTATTGGTTTGTTTTGTCCTGAGCACATCCAATGGTGGTCTGTCTTGTAGTCTTGGTAGGCAAATCCTGGCACCCTTTCTCTCCTCCAAACTCATACACTGCCCAGAGGCTCACATTTATTCATATACCCACAGATCTTAGCTGCCATTTGATAAAAGATTAGAACTGCTAGTTGGAGAGAAAGCAACTGTACTTAAACTGCCATCTTCTTTGTGTTCTGGTCCTCAGCTCAACTACTTAGTAAGCCTTCCGACGGTGTGAGTTCCTCTTGACCTCCATGTCTAATTCTGTGACCTACACATCATAGTCACAATGAAGGTGGAGAAGGAAAAAGAAGAGAATGAACAGGAAGAAAAGGAGATTGAGGGGAATAGGAGAATGAAGAGGAAGAAAAGGAAGGAAAGCAAGACCCTAGTGCCAAAAATCTTTAGTGATGCAGCTATCTTTTGAATACTAGTTCTTAGTACCAAGGGATTTCCTTAAATCAGTGTGTGTGTCTAACAACCTTTTTACTTTCCTAACTGCCTAATTTTATGAGGCGTGTATCCATGGGCCCATATTTCTGGATGTTAGTGTATGAATGACTGCCTAATCTTGCCCTTATGCACAGTTGCAGAAAGAAAAGAGATTCAATGCTAGCTATCTAGGGCGAAAGGGCACACACAGGAAAATGACCCTTATTGGGGTAGTAGGCTTATTAATGATAAGCAGATCACTTCAAATCCTGATTTGAGAAAATAAACATCTGCTTTATGTCGGATCTACTTCTTGGCCTTTGCTGTGATGATGGCTTTGGTACTGCATCTTCCAAAAGAGGAAAAAACAAAAACAAAACAAAACAAAAAAAATCCCATCACACAGTAAGCCCAGCACTGCCTGCAGGATCACCTAGCAGATCATTTATTCCTCTCTGGGCCACTTGGGCAGGTGAAAGTGACAGACACATCTTTACTCTTTGTGTTCAGTGATCAAACATCAATCTTTGGGTGTGCAGATGTGTGTATTTGCATGGGTACCTGTGTGTATGTATATGTGGGATTGTACAAGTATTTGGGCTTATCTGAATATAAATACTGATTTGACCCAATTCAAGTTCCTCTCCTTTAAAAAAAAGATTTTATTTATTTATTTGAGAGAGAGAAAGTGAGCGAGAACATGAGAGGAGAGAGGGTCAGAGAGAGAAGCAGGCTCCCCACTGAGTGGGAGCCCAATGCAGGACTCCATTCTGGGACTCCGGGATCATGACGTGAACTGGAGGTAGTCGCTTAACTAACTGAGCCACCCAGGCACCCCTCAAGTTACTCTCCTTAATAGCACCTTGAAGAGATGATATTACCTGAGAATTTATAAGGATAACAAAAAATATGTAAAAGAGTGAATCTTTGGGATAAGTTTACAACAGTTAACATGTACATATCTATATGTAGCAACTTACAAATAATATTACATAACTTGACTGTGGTTCAGGTATCAATCACCAACCTTCCTTACTGGGACATCCATGAAACACTCAGCCAGGAGTTTCTGGAAGCATCTTGTCTTTCTTTCCTCCTAGATACATCAACAGCTGAATCTACACTGGTCAGGTTGCTTTTTAGTGTCAAGGTTGAAAACTTCACTGTGAAGAATTCTCTTTTCTCAACTTGCCACAGCTTAATGTCCAGTTCTTATATTATTGACTTATGTCTCAACTGCATAGAGCTGTGATCCTGTTGTTTTCTCATTTTTCTCTTCCAAATAGGTGTTGCACAAACACAAGGTAGGGACGGTTGAAAGGGTAACTCCTGTGGACATTGGCTTTTAGAGTGGTGGGAGGAATTTTGGATTGAAAGAAAGGACAGAGAGAAAGTGCTGAGAGGAAGGAAGTGGTGACATTTTGGAGCCGGAGGTACAAAAACAGTATCATGGGCAGCGCGCTTGTACTTGTGTGCCTGTATTACACACGGGCACACACACACACTTACAGTCTTGTATGATTAGCACCACTGTGCCTCTATGCTGACATAAATGATTTAAAATTTGCCTCCATATCTAATTTGGCCAGCACCCATCACAAGAACCTTATGGAACACTTCCTCTAAGGTTGTTAAGCTTCACAATTGCTAAAGAAATAAAATCTTCTCTGAGGTATTTAAAAATAAAAGGGATTCTCACCCTGAGAGTTGAATTGTCCACTGTGTAAAGTGGTGTGATGATGACTTCTCAAACTCTCAATGCTACATCTTTGGTTCTGTGATAACTTAGACTCAGAGAGAAATTCCTATAGCAAGCCAGAGTTAAAAATTGATTGTAATTATGCCACAGCCTAAGTCATATGCACTTGCTACTGTTCTGATTCCTTCTTATCCATTAGTCAGTTGCACACATGCACACATGCTGCCCTCAGCAGAAATAAAAAAGATTGTTGACTGTTTCAAAGATGTCTATTGACGTGTCATCCACTACAACAAATCCTTGTTAAGTTATATAAATGGTAGAATTTTAATTGCAGATTCAGGGGTAGCTCTTTACTAACTCTTTCCCTGGCTGCATGTGCATTGGCCTAGGAGGAAAGATGAAAAGACCTACATAGAGATGATTAAAAAGGGTATGGGGAGTGAAGCAAGAACTTAAAAATATTTGAGAGCTACCAAAACAGAAAGGAGTTTTGAGCACAGATAACTGGACTTAAAATTAGGAAGAACTTCGGAGACCACTGTCAAGGTTACAAGAAGTTGAAGTTATTGTTAAATAATAACAAAATTATAAAATTTTAGCTTTATAGCTATAACATAAGCTTAATTTCCAAGTTAAACTTATTTCATGTTTCTTCATTTAGTTCAGCTTTTAAAACACCCAAAGCAACATTTTTATACCCAGTCTTTATTTGTAGGAAGAAAATACTCATAATCACATTTAAGAATATTTTCTTTTCCATGAGTTTCCATGGCTTCATGAATAAGTTTACTTTTCTATTTAAATCTTCCATATTTACAAAGACCTAAAGAGTGCCTTATTATTCCAATTTAAGCAGTAAAATAATCATACGGTCTCATAAACTTTCTTGTAGATCTAGCTATGATCTTAGCTAGATCTAAAGGAAACTGCCCTTGAAATTATGCATCGTGCTTATAAAAATGTGTAGTGGAGTTGAATTACTTTCCTATCATGGAGTCTATGTTTACGGATTGACTATAATATTTTCCTGTGGGCAATGTCTACATTTTCTTCTCTCTCCTGGTAATATCAATCTGTTCCTCACCACAGCTTAGAATGTTAGCTATGTGTTTATCTGTGGTCAAAAGAACCAGTACACAACTTGCTAAGTTTTTCCTCACCCATGGAAAGGCTATCCCTTGCCTTGTGGCTATAACCTGAAATATTTGACCAAGCCACTCTTTCATGACTTTTACTAATAAAGTTGATCTGATTGCTTCTTTTGTATTCCACGATTCAGCAGACACTCTGATGTAGCTGAAGCTGGGTTCAGTATGACCAATCCACTTGAATATACCATCTTACATCCTCCAAGTCCTTTCTGTTCAGAAAAGAAAGTGACTGACAAGAAGCAAAGAATTGGATTAGCATTCAGTGCCTGGTCTAAAATAGGTGTTCAAATAAACACATGTGCGCGTGCGCACGCACACACACACACACACACACACACACACACATTAAATGGATTCTAGCCCCAGCTCTGTCACTATTTATCTAAGAGAACTTGGGCACCTCACTTCATCACTTTGGGCCCATTTCTTCATGTGTTAAAAACCCCAGTCCACTGGAGTTTTTTTTTTTATTATTTGTTTATTTACAGCATAACAGTGTTCATTGTTTTGGCATCACACCCAGTGCTCCATGCAGTACGTGCCCTCCCTTTTACCCACCACCTGGTTCCTCAACCTCCCACCCCCCCCCCCCGCCCCTTCAAAACCCTCTGGTTGATTTTCAGAGTCCATAGTCTCTCATGGTTCATCTCCCCTTCCAGTTTCCCTCAACTCCCTCTCCTCTCCATCTCCCCATGTCCTCCATGTTCTTTGTTATGCTCCACAAATAAGTGAGACCATATGATACTTGACTCTCTCTGCTTGACTTATTTCGCTCAGCATAATCTCTTCCAGTCCCGTCCATGTTGCTACAAAAGTTGGGTATTCATCCTTTCTGATGGAGGCATAATACTCCATTGTGTATATGTACCACATCTTCCTTATCCATTCATCCGTTGAAGGGCATCTTGGTTCTTTCCACAGTTTGGCGACTGTAGCCATTGCTGCAATAAACATTGGGGTACAGATGGCCCTTCTTTTCACTACATCTGTATCTTTGGGGTAAATACCCAGCAGTGCAATTGCAGGGTCATAGGGAAGCTCTATTCTTAATTTCTTCAGGAATCTCCACACTGTTCTCCAAAGTGGCTGCACTAACTTGCATTCCCACCAACCCCACTGGAGTTTTTGACATCAAGTTACCACAATGGGACTTTCACTTGAGAATTATCACCCTTGATGGGCAACTGAGTCACCTGCAACTTGGGAGCTTCCACAACTATTTTTTTTTTTAAAGATTTTATTTATTTATTTGACAGAGAGAGATCACAATAGACAGAGAGGCAGGCAGAGAGAGAGAGAGAGAGAGAGAGGGAAGCAGGCTCCCTGCTGAGCAGAGAGCCCGATGCGGGACTCGATCCCAGGACCCCGAGATCATGACCTGAGCCGAAGGCAGCGGCTTAACCCACTGAGCCACCCAGGCGCCCCAGGAGCTTCCACAACTATTGATGCCCAGATTCCATCTCGAGATACCGGGTTTCAGTTGGTCTGGAGATGGGGGTCCATGCATTTATATGTTTGCAAGCCCCCATGATGACTCTAATGTGCAACCAGAATTGGGAACAGCCGCCCAGAAGAAAGTTTTCTAGCATCTTCTTCCTCCCTGTTGGAGAAAGACTAATTTATCTGTTTAGATGGCAAAAGACTGAAGATAGTCTTTCCAGCTTTCTCTTTCGGGCAGCACTACAAGATTTACGATTTGACCTGCTCTCCTTTGGATCTATGGTGTGTTCTGGTCAGCCTTGTGGAATGCCACCCAAGGGTGCACAGCCCCTGCAGGGGAAGTCTGTGGTTTTGGTTGGTTACATTCAATCTAAGGAGAATATAAAAGGCAATTATGATAAAGCCCTTTCTCAAGTCTATGTCAATTTATTAATTTTAAACTCAGAAGAGGGAAAGCATGTCAAGAAACTTTACCAAATCTAGTCCTAACTCATGTGTCATGAGGATTAAATAAGGTAGGTTCTTGAATGTGCTTTGCAAACAGTAAGAAGCTACCAGATATTTACCCCTATTCTCCAGTTTCCTACCAGATCTAAAATTCTCAATACTCTGAGAGGTAGTGCAGACAGCATCACTTTGATGTTTGTTGACAAGTTACAATGCAGTACTAACGCTATTACTGATTTCCTGTCATAAAATACATTATTAAATAAAGAAAGCATAATGCTAGTGGATAATAGTGTGGGAATCCAGAGGTTTGGATTCAAGATTCAGACATTTGGAATCCGGGACAAGCCTCTCTGAGCTCAATTTTTTTCATCTCAAACAAGTGAGTCAATTTCAGACCTTTAAAGTTTCTTCTAGCTCTAACATTCTAGGGAATGTTGATGGAATTGCTTATGAAGCTAACAGTGACTGACATGATGGATAGGACACGTCCAAGTCTCACTATACCCTGAAATGTTCTAGCTTCCTACTTGGTATCTACAGCTAGATAAGCCATTAAAGAAAATTTTCGTCTGACACTTACTCTAAGAACATCCCCAGCTGGGCAGGTTAGGGAGTTTTATCCTCAAGAAAGGAAAGAGCTCAGAGTTGCACCCAATGGTTTTCCTCTTGCACCTTTCAAATTCTGAGCCTCTCCTCATCAAGAAGCCCTCCCGTATACTAACCAGGAAGTGTTAAGCTTTTTCCATCTCAGCAAATTTGAAACATTATCTGTTTTGCCGAGTGTGTCTTTCCTACCCATTCTGCTTATCTCAACTAACAACCAGCCACAAAAATTCTTTCAAATTTTGGAATCTAGAAAAATGTTGGATGTTATAGGGCCACCAAATGGCATTAAAGAACAATACTATGTACTGTAATATTAGTGTGCTCAGTTAGTACTATACTACTCTGTCTTACAACTGTTTGATTCCAGATTAAACGCAATTAAGTACCTGACCTTCTTTAGCAAAATGACCTCACCAATCTCTTATTTGAGCATGCTTCTGTAAGTCTGTTAAGACTTTGGAAGCAGGGCGCCTGGATGGCTCAGTCATTAAACATCTGCCTTCAGCTCAGGTCATGATCTCAGTCCTGGGATCTAGCCATCAGGCTCCCTGTTTGGTGGGAAGACTGCTTCTCCCTCTCCCACTCCCCCTGCTTGTGTTCCCTCTCTTGCAGTCTCTCTGTCAAATAAATAAAATCTTAAATAAAAAAATAAAAAGATTGTGGAAGCAGAAGGAAATATAGTAGAAAAGGACCTAATCTAATTCATCTTTAATCCTTTGTATAGCAGCAAGAGAGTAAATGCTAATACATGTCTAACGTATGTATTCATGTATTAAAGAAATTCAAACAGATGAACAGTGAGTGGTACAGCAAGTAATCAGGCCAATACCAACATTATAAGGATTTTAGGATTTTTAAAAATAAATTCAATTCAGTCAGAATATTGTTACTTTTTGAATACAGACTCAAATTCCAAGAAAGCACTTTTAATAAAATAAGGCACAATGTTTAATAAGGCAAAATTCACAGAGAGGGTTAATATAACATCACATTTTCTTGTATGTCCTGTGGGGGAAAAAGGAGGTATAGAATTGAAGTAGCTTAAATATATTTTTAGAGCATTTACCATTACAAAGTAATACATAAATCTGATGCACTTAACTATATCTTGTCCTGAAAAGAAAATTTAATTGTCGAGTCACATTGCTGAATTACATTTATTGTTATCATTGTTTTAAATATCTATATACTTATATAGATATTCCTAATTCACAAGATTTCAAATACATAAAACTAAGAAACAATATAAACAAAAACTAAGAAATAAGACAATCAAATTTAGTAATTTGACTAAAGTAAAATTACACATATTTTAATATCCTTTGCTGATACTTTAAAGTCCCAAATTTATAAAAAGTTAAAATACTGGTAACTTAAAAGTAAAATTACACATATTTTAATATCCTTTGCTGATACTTTAAAGTCCCAAATTTATAAAAAGTTAAAATACTGGTAACTTAATATTTCTCCCATATTTGTTTCTCATGAATACACGTGGGCTCAGAAATGCAACAAACCCTAATTACGGACACACAGGGCTCTCCATGATTGTACTGTTTTAAAGTGATTGTTGAAGTTAATATTCCTTCTCAATGACATACATAACATCACATCAATGTCAACTGTTTAATAAAGGATTCTCTTAAAACATTAGTTGAAAACATAAGAATTAACCAGTTTAGTAATATTTTTGTAGTACCAGCAATAGCATTTTCAGTCTTATCCCAGATTCTTCTAACCACAATGTAGAATAAAAGAGTTTTATCCAATTTATTCATAGCCAAAGTAAGTTCTGGTAAATGCACATGATCAACCTAACCATGGTTCTCTGGTACAATGGTATATAAATAAGCTTCATTAAATTCATAAATTTTAGTATTTACTAGATTGAATACTACACCTTAGAATAAATTGACACTGATAAATCTCAGGTAAAAGTCTAGTAGCACCCAAATCAGTATTACCCTGTGAGTGTTCAATGTTTGTTGTTAGTGAACTATTATTTTCTACATCAATTCTTAGCATATATGGACAAAGGAATGATAGAAGAATAGAGATATTTACAAGTAAAATGTTAAAACATAGCCGCTTGCAACGTAGTGTTACAAAGAAACCACTCACAAAATATCCTAGGCCTCACAGCAATAATACCTTTATATCATGCTATTAGTATGAAGATAGTTGGGAACTGCTGTCATCTCTTGGTCGTAGCAGATAAATTTTCTTTTTAATATGGAAAAGAATATACCTTCTCACTGATTTTATTTCAGGGGACTCTGATCCTTAGGATGTGACCTCCTCCAATAGTATGCACAATTGGGATTCCCTCTACAAAAGCCATAAAAGCCCTGTTTTAGGGGAAGGAATCCCTCAGGTCACTCAGTCTTTCTCCCTCAAGTCAAATGCAAAGGGTCATTACCCTGTCACAAACAACTTATTAAATGACACAGTTCCCCAGACTTTGGGTCTACAGTGGAGGATTTAAGGCACACACTTTCTGAGCACAAATGAAGACATTACCGCCTTGAAAAATATCACAACTATAATGAAAATACAAAAGTGGATATTATTAAGTTAATCAAATTAGTGTTATAAGAGAATAGTGCTTAATACAGAAAAAGTGACAGTCAAGTACTTTTCTATACAAAAGGAATCAGAACTATGTATCACAGATCATGTTGCCTAAAAACATGCACATCAGCCTTTACTGTTAACACCCAGCACAACTTAAAAGCTGACTACTTTGGACTAAATAGGGAGTAATATTTATACTAACATAATAAAATATCTACTTTGGATAAGAGGTGAGGGGGTCATTTAAGTAAAAATTAGATATTTCTAAATAAATGCAGCTTAACTAATTATATACATGTTTTATAATTGTTTTGCCTACAAAGGGTCTTATTATATAGAATAAATTTTTATATAAATAAATACTGCTAAAATGCTTTAAAAGATCAAACTTTATTTGTTCTAATTATTTGCTTAGTATTTTTTTTCTTTTTTACATAGTGACAAGGTAAACATTAACCAAGGCTGTAACACAAATTCCAGGTTAATGAGGTATTACTTTCTCCCTTTGAAAAGAGCAAGGTTGGTGGTAAGAAAATCCTATTTCCTTGCTGGCCCATCATTATGGAAGGATGTGGATAATCTTCCAGTAGCAGAAACCAAAAATATTTAGAGATAAAGGCTTTCAGGTGGTAAATAAGCCATGTGATTTTAAAACAATTTACTATTACTTTAAAGAACTTTCTTGGCTTAGGGATATACCTGGGTGTCTGGTGACTCCTCTGTCCCAGCCCTTTGTTACTTTTATAGATTTCTTTCATTTAATACTCCAGCAATCAACATTTTCCTTCTCTTCTTTTGCTTAAATTGATATCTACAATGATATCATTTTGGCAGTTTGGCAGGATTGGTCTGCAGTATTACCCTGCTCTAGGCCTTTAACTTTTATTTACATTGACATAAAATTTTCTCAAATTTGAGGTACCATTTATAATGTATCTTTACTTTTACATTTGGTAATCTGAAGTTCCAAATAGTTAAGAATTTCCGAATAAGAGACTCCTCTGGCACACACTGAGAAGTAAAATGCGAAATAACCCCCAGATCTTCCTCTGGTATTCAAATACAAGGAATCCTAAGAACCTTGACTAACTTGTCCTTAGGTCAGCTAATCCCTGGCACCAAGGAAGCAAAATATTGTTGTCAGCTAATCTTATTTCCTAAAATCCTAGGACTATTCAAACTGAGTTGGTGACACTGAGAATTGGATTCTAGAAATAAAGATTACTAAGAATGTTCAAAGTACCCATTTCCATTTCAAATATTAACACTGAAGAATTCCATTCTAAACACATTAATGCTGTGATTAAGTAGTTTTATCCACAGTAGTTCTGGTCACTAAAATTGTCCAATTGGAGCATTATCAAAAACTTATTTCATTATGAAAATTAGTACAGATTCTTAAGTCTCAAAAATACAGTTTATTAACTAGTTAAAATATAAACATATGACTTAGCAACTAAAGAGACTATCATTTCAAATACATAGTCAGCTATATGATTTAGGAGTTGATTATCTGGTTTCTAAATTATCAAGTCCCTTGTATCTCATCTTCTGGCTAATTAATACAATCACCAGTTATATAAGGAGGGGGGAGTAGAAAAGAGAAACAGAGAAAATCTTAGAAATTATTAGCAGCTCTTCTAAAAGGTTAGGTCAAAAATTTTTAAAAAAGATAGAACTGACAACTGAAATGCAGATTTCAGTAAAAGTCACTAAAGACAGTTGCACACTGACCTTAGATTTTCAAATGTACATGTACAACAAACATGTTATTGTATATTATGGTATATATCTGCATATATAGCAAAGGCCAGAAACTGTTTCTGGTTGGGCCTATTTACATCTGTAATAGGTCGATCAGTTTACCTTCTTTCTGGGAAGCTGGGAAACACTTAACTGTACCTATATACCTACCCATTTATTTTACAAAGACTAACTCTTGGAAGATTACTCAACCTAGTAAAGGATTAAGCTGAGGCATTTAAGCCAGAAAAATTTGGTCCTCTCAATTTGGGTATTTTACTATGAATACATTATTTTCTATGAAAATATTTTATGTATTGCTATTAACTAAGTCAGGTACAGAACACTTTGGGCTTCTCACTTAGGCACTGCCTAAGTTATCTTTTCCTTTCATAATTTCATATGCAGCTTGCTGTGGCTAAATGGAGAAGTAAACAAAGACTTTACATTACTTCCATTTTATGATCTAATCACCCATGTACTACTTTGCTAGGCAGCAGAAACATACTAGATTACCTATAGAGACCTAGAAAATTTCTCAAAAGGAAAAAATATTATTACATTATAACAAGGTGAAGGGATTCACTTTATAGCAGCGTTTCACAACTGCAGTCATGAAACTCCATGATGTTTCATGAATAACACATAATAAACTCTGAACTATCCTACAATATATTTTCTTCTAAAGTAAAAAATACACAAAACAAAAACCTAACATATGTACATTATTATTATCATACAACAATCTGCTTTTAAGAAATGTCGTGCCCCCGTTGTGAATGCCAAGAAGTCAAAAGGGAGAGCTTCTGATGTTCTAATGTGTTTCTGATCTACATTTTATTGTATAGGTAACATTTACCAATAAAAAATCATTTTATTAAAAAAAAACATAAAAACCCCAAAACCCCCATTACCTTATTATTGGTTATCTAATGACTGCTAGTATGTTTTGTGTATTTTATAATATCAAAATTATAATTCTATTCAATTTTTATTCCAAGTTAACTAGTTAATAAAAATTCGGTCATTTCTAATAGCAATTAATTTGTGAAACATTTTTCTGCCATACTTAAGGGATATATTTAAGAAGTTTTATATGTTATCAATACATTACTTTCAAAAAAGTATTCTATGGTTAAACTAGTTTTAGAAATTATTCTATTTCTTACAACTGAAAGACTGCCTTAAAGTCTTTACACAAATAATGGTTGCCCACAATTTTATTTGGCTTGTAATGGTTTTCTAGTTTTTCTTTAAAACGTAGAGAAAGTTACAGATCAGTACACACAGGCAAAGGAGTCAGACATGACTTAAAAATTTTAAAATCATTTTCCCACTCCTGTAATGCAAGATACAAAGCAGCTTTCTAAGCTTACATCTCTTTTCTATCAAAAGAAGTCTGATAGATTTTTAAATCAAAAGCTATTATTCTGTCTTATGATGAAAAGATTAATCAAGACTGTTTCTTCCCATTAAGTGCAAAAATGATTTCCTTACAAGGGGATCACTTCATGTTTAAACAAAAAATTCAAGTTAAAGTGGCTGTGAGCTCTTATGTCAGATAAACAGCTGTTTACCTAGTTCTCTTAAAGCATACTTTAAAGTGTTCTGCATAGTATGTCAGGTTATACAGGCTGCTCTGGCATCATTACTTGAATAAATTTCTAAAATCTTGCTAGGATTAAGGCACTACAACAGTCATTGCTGGATTACAGAAAGGAAACAGCAATCATATAGAACAAAGGAGCAGAACTGAAGAGTTTTTAAATCCCACATAAAAGTTATATCCCTTACTTTACCAGTTAGTAGGTCAGCAAGGGTTAGGTCCTATGTAACCACCTGTGAGCTTATATGAATAGCTCTGTAATCTAGACACATGGGCAATACAAGAAGGGAGGGCTAATCCTGCTAAGGCATAGTGTTCAGTCTAAATCCAAGGACAGCTCTGGTAATAATTACAGCTCTGATCCTTTCTTTCTTCATCTCAACTGTCACACGTTACAGCACTCATGGTTTATTATAGCACTGCTCTTCAGAATACTCCATTGTGCCATGTGATTCATGCAAAACTTGAGTGAAAATTGCAAACAATCAGCTAAATTCGAAACCATTATTCAGAGTGAATTCTATTCAAAGAATCCAAACATGGAACTGGACTCATTCCTGCTGAATGGGAAGATAAAATACAAGATCTTTTCTATCATCTCCAACTCTTTCATGGACATTCAAGATGAAGATACCATTTCAAAGTCTTTTTCTTTCCAATCACCTTTGCTCAGTTCTTTTACATGTATCATACCACGCTGCATTCTTTTCAACCAAGAAGAACTTTTTGCATTCTGTGTGCAGCGACACTAGCTTCATCCTCTGAGTCAGATTCACTCTGGGATGTGGAGCTGTGAGAGGCAGAACTGCAAGGGGAAGAACATTCTGGGGAACATAAGTAGTGCATCAGTGGGAGGCGGTACTTCCCACAGAAGTCCACAAATTTAATTTGTCTGACACAGCAGTCAAAGTAGACTCCTACAGAGAAGGAATTAAGTACAAAATAATCATTACAAAGAGCCATTTCTTTTTCAACCCCTTCTCCAATATTCTGAAGAAAAGTCATATACAGTCTCCTTTTCTGTGAATTTTAAGCAGAAGCAATAGTTGCTTCTATAGCTATTTACAGAAATACCAGAAGGCCTTAGGGATGACAATTTGGCTACAAAGAGAAGGCCAGATAAGATTTATCTTAAAGGGAGCTGACATTAAAAGGATACTGTTAGTTAGCTTCTTTTCTCAGGGTGACTTGGTGAACAATGGCTGATGGAGAGATTATAGGATACCTAAAGTGTTCTTCCTCCACTCCCCAACCTATTCCTTGGTACTACCCTACTGGCAAGAAGCTTAAAAACCCCCCCACAAGGGACACCTGGGTGGCTCACTTGGTTAAGCAACTGCCTTGGGCTCAGGTCATGATCCCTCGGGAGTCTGCTTATTCCTCTCCTTCTGCCCTTCCCCACCACTCATTCTCTCATGCTCTTATGCTCTCTCTCTCTCTCAAATAAATAAATAAAATCTTTAAAAAAACCAAAAACCACAAAACTCCTTTAATAATGATCCTAAAAGATTTGTTGTCATACAAAAAAATTTGCAGAAAAGAGACAACTCTTGGTATTCTTGTTCTTATGTATTGGGAAGGGAAAATCTTACATTTCCACAGGCTCTAAATCTACAGGTTTCAGAGCTGTTTCATGAATGATCTCACTTGATTCTCACACAATTATATACTGTTAGGTAGACTGAAACACTATTCACCTTTTGCAATTCCTAATTTAGTGCCCCTGAGATGGGGCCCTTCAGCTAAGTAAAACTACAGCTAGAGCTGTGAGGAAAGCAGAGGATAATGTAGCTCAGGGTTCAGTATAACTGGAACACCTACAATACTGGGTCCCATCGCCCTTCTTTTTTTTTTTTTTTTAAGATTTTATTTATTTATTTGACAGACAGAGATCACAAGTAGGCAGAGAGGAGGCAGAGAGGAGGAAGCAGGCTCCCTGCTGAGCAGAGAGCCTGATGCGGGGTTTGATCCCAGGGTCCTGAGCCAAAGGCAGAGGCTTTAACCCACTGAGCCACCCAGGCGCCCCATCCCATCACCCTTCTGCAGAGCAATCTCAACTTCTATATTCTAATACTACTCTGTGTATCACATAAGGCTCTAAACTAAGAAGATGTGGTTCAAGCAAAGGAGAAACAATGATTTCTACTTACCTTTTTTCCCCCCATTAGCTTTCTAATTTTCTGATTGTGTAGTCAGTATAATTCATAGTTTAAAAAGGGGATTTTGTGGTATGTTACTATGAACAATTTAGGAAAGTAAAGTAATAAAGTAATAGACTGGTCAACGAATATTGATAGTAAATCCCCCCAAATGTGTTAGCATCCTAAAAAAAGATGGAAGTAATAAAATAAAGCCTTATAGAGTTACCCTGAGCTAGAACAGCACAATATTACCTTGTCATGTCTAGGATCTCAGACTCTACAAAGACAAAAAAAATCTCTCAAAATATAAATTTATTTTCGCTGGGGCACCCAGGTGACTCAGTTGGTTAAGATTTCGACTCTCGTTATGACTCAGGTGGTGATCACAGGGGTGGTGAGATCGAGCCCCTGCCCCACGCCGCTCAGGCTCTGTGTTCAGTGGGAAGACTGCTTGAAGATTCTCTCCCTCTGCCCCCCCACAACTCATGCACTCAAGCACATGTGCTCTCTAAAATAAATCAATCTTTAAAAAATTTTACTTTTCTTTAACTTAGTGTTCAATAGCTAATGAGTCTGGGGGCAGAAATGTCACTGGTCCAATTTTTGTATAATCTTGATTTTTAAACTAATGGTTTTTAAAGTATATTTGTTTCTAAGATAAAATACATCAGTATACTAAAAAAAGTCATTTAAAAAAGCATTTAAAAGAGAAAAGAGAATTCTTACAGAGGTCCATTTTTAGAAAAGGATATTTTCAAAGAACAGATTAGACATGTTATTATGCCCTAAGGCCTGGTGTGAATGCTGTCCCTCACCACTGTTAAAGCCAACTTGAGAGATGCCTGGGTGGCTCAGTCCAATAAGCTTCTGATTTTGGCTCAGGTCATAATCCCAGAGTCCTGGGATTAAGTCCTGCAACGGCTCCCTTCTCCCCCTGCTTGTGCACATGCTTGCTCTTGCTCTCTGATAAATAAATCCTTAAAAAAAAAAAAAGCCAACTTGGGAAAGGAGAGCTACAGAGAAAGCTAAGCACTTCTAATCTGGCACATCACAGCACCGCACCTTCTGCTTCTAAGAGTGAGTGGCCAGAAATGGCCCAGAGGATCACCTGTGTAAACCAAGAGTATCTTTTTTATTTTTTAATATTCTTTGAGGAACTTAAATCATTTTCTCTCTTTTAACCTTCAAACAGTTTCAAGACATGATGGGACTTCCAGGGAAATCTTACCTGGCTCTGATATCATTATGCAGCATCTCCTCAGCACCTATATTTCTCCTACAATGGTAAAAAACCTTCTGTACTCACATTTGATTAGATTTTTTAAAAGCAGTCTTTTATGAGAGACCCAAAATAAAATGACCTGCTATCAGTCACCAGCTCCCACCTACACACCCTGGCACTTCAGGCCTTTGTAACCAGGCCTCAATGTATCATCTACTTCTCTTTCATGTACCTCCCTAACTGTGTAATATTTGAGCCAAATTATTACTCATCCAATATTGTGCCCCATACTGTTTTGTCTCCAATTTTGCTCTCTCCAGCTGAAAAGTTTCTTATCCTCAATCTTACTTACCATATCAAAATACAACTCATCCTTCAGGAATCAGCTCATTTTTTCCAGATCTAATTAAATGTACTCTCTCCCTCCTTTGATTTCCAGTAGTACTTTGAACTCCTATTTTACTCTGCCTTACAGTCTATCATTTCTTTCATTCTCTCCAAATGCTATAAACTCAAGACATTTTTTTTAAAGATTTTATTTGTGAGAGAGAGAGAGAGTGAGTGTGTGAGCTTGAGCACAAGCAGGGGAAGCAATAGGCAGAGGGAGAAGCAGGCAGAACCTTGGGATCATGACCTGAGCCAAACGCAGATGTTTAACCAACTGAGCCACTCACATGTCCCTAAATTCAAGAAATTCTGAATCATGGATGTATAAGAATATAAAAGTCCAAGGTATATTCCAAAATTGGCACATCAACCAATTCTCCTACATTCTGAATCATAATCTATAAAGGTATCTGATACTCATAACAGTGGGTCTAGGAAAATGTCTTTCAAATAAATATGAACGGTAGCTAAATATTTTGGAGGCTCTTTTTAAACTATTACGACTGTTTATGTTTCCTTTGTGTTTCTTCTTATTTTACTAGCTTACTCTATTATCTTGTGACAATTCCAAGATATGATGAGACTTTCTGGGTACTTTCCTTCGTACGAATTGTAAAATACTTTAAAAAAAAAAAAGGGAAGGGAGAGGAGGAAAAAATGTCTTACTTTTCTGGTAAAAGGGTGAAAGGATAAGGGAAACAAAGAGGCTAAATGCCTTTCTCTGGAAGAAGATGACTAATTAAAAACACTTAGACTATCAATATAAAAAATAGCTAAATGAATGGGAAAGATATACACTGAATTAACTTACCTCCACACTTTGGGTTTGGGCAATTGCTGGCTAAGCTCAAGTATCTAAGAAGATTCTCGGGAAGATCGTAGGGAGTGTAGGAAATATTTCGAATTTTAATGGTCCGTGCAGCTAATTCCAGGAGAGTTGGAGGGTCATAGGTTAAATCTCTAACAAAACGAACAACCAATGGATTTCCTCGCAAACTCAATTCTTCCAAATGAATAAGGTTGAGGATCTCTCGAGGCAGGTATGTCAGCAAGTTATTGTGAAGACTGAGTGAACGAAGCGAATGCAACCTACAATGAATGCAGTACAAAAATTAATGGCAGTGAGCAAAGTAACTACAATGAAAGCTAAGTAAAGAACTTTGATTTCCCAAGCAATTAAGGCCAACAGAAGTAAAATAGAAAGGAGCTGAAACTAGACCAAAGTATAGACTTGTCAATATCATGAGATGACATCTGCCCATAGGATCTTACAGACTGTAGAATAATAATCAGTATTCTTACACGCTAGGCTGACATAAATGCTAGATTTAAAGATTTTTTTAGCATGCTTTATCATTCAGATACCTACAAGAAAGATTTAAAATGCAACAGAAATCACATTATTTCATCAGAATAAAAATGTTTCATATCAAATATAAAATCAGTAAAATTCCATAAAACCTGGGGAAATCTATGCCAAATTACTCTATTTTTGATTAGCAAAAACAGGCTAAACAAATATTTGAGACATTAACTGGGGAATTTAAAAGTAATGTTAAAAATAAGCAACTCAACTCATAGCAAACCTCAGAACTGTAATTCTCACGCATTATTTACTTTGAGAATGCCTAAAATTACTCACTGTGAAAGCTGAGGAGGCACACTTTGGATTTTGTTGTCACATAATACCAAGTAACTTAGAGAAGGCAGATTTGCTAATTCTGGTGGGATTTCTCTGATAAAGTTTCCTCCGAGATATAAACACTCTAAACTGTAAAAATAAGTGAACGAAAACAAAAATGTAAACAAAAATTGGACAAGATATCCCAAGGTCTTTATTACAACCAACACATTTCATTTATTCATTCAGCAAATGTTTTACCTAGGATCTGCTATATGCTATATCTAGAGAAATAATGCAATTTTCAGAGAGCTTATATTATAGGTAAGCAGGTAAGACATGCGATTATAATTAAACTCAAAACAAGGCCAAAAGTAAGTATAACCTGATTAAAATACCAAAATAAACAGAGCGATCCATAAATGATAGAGCAGTTTAAAAAAGCAGAGAAGTAAGAAAAGGACACAGTGCTCAGGACTGGCAAAAGCTTTGCAAAAATGTTGTGACTTCAGATGGACCATGAATTTGGCCCATGCAGATGGGAACAAAGAAGGCACTTCAGGTTGGAGGGGAGGGCTTTTACGGGACAATGGACACATCTTTTAAACAGAAGAGCAGAGTTCCTGTTGAAGAATCCAGAGAAAAGGCTGAAGGAAAGCCAGATTTTGTGCTGGTAGGCATGGATTTGATGCACTTTTTAGGCAATGGGAAAACCACTAACCTTTTCCTGAAAAGAGTGGGAAAACATGGCTGAACTCTACATTTTTTCTTTGTTCTTATTATAGCAAAAGCATTCTTCAGGAGCTTTCTAAATTAATTGTGTAAAACGACTACTATCATGAAATTAAAGTTCCAGATAGTTACCTTATTTTCCATCAAATCACCAACATTTTAGGCATAGCATTCTTTTAAGCATAGCATTTAGACTAGCTTTTTTTTTTTTTTTTTTTTTAGACTAGCATTCTTTTAAGATACCTTTGAATGTGGGGAAAAAATAGCCACTAAACTATTACCCTAACTTCCAGGATAAGAATTACTTGGGATACTTTTAAAGCTGCAAATTCCAGGCCCCATCCAGATTCACTAAATCAGATTTCCAGGGTAAGATCTTACGATATAAGGTTAAGAGAGTAAGGGTAAAAGGTAAAGCCAAGTTACTCTGCAGGGCTACAGCTAATTACAAATCCATAATTAGCAAATTAAGAGTGCTTCTTACCATATAACCCTGCCAACACTTATTATTGTTTGCTTTAAATTTTATTTACTTTTTTAATTATGTGAAAAATTGAACCATTTGTTCTTTTAATTTGCAGCTCTCTAGTTATTAATGAATTCAGCATCTCTGTATGTTTTTGGCCATTTGTGTATCTTTTTAGAGGATTGCCTGTTCTTATTTTTTACCCATTTTCTCACGGGTTTATATGGTTTTCTGTTATTAATTTGTTGGGAGCTTTGTTGTTAAATATATGTTCCGCATAACCTTGTTCCTCTGTGACCTAGAGCATGGTCTATTTTTGTTCAGATTTTGCATGTGTAAAATGAATGTGGAGCTACTAGTATTAACTTATTAACTGTGCAACCCAAAATTTTTATAGCCTCTCTGATTATTTTGTCTCCTTGCTCTGATGGTTAGTCTTCTGCCAGAACCTCAGTTTTCCTTCTTCCCTTTATAATGACCAAACTTTGCTCTTTCCCCTTAAAATATGGAAGCTATAACACAAATAAATCTTTGCTGAACTGTTCCTTAACTCACAAGAAGCATTTCTCTTTTTTCCTTTTAATCCATTTGTCTTAAAATCTATTTCTTTTAATTATCAATATTGCCTCTTGGTTTTATTTTTATTTGTACTCATTTCATTTAAACCACCATTCACCAGTATAAGAACTTAAGCCAGTTACTTATTCTTGTTATGCCTGTTTCTTCCTCTTCAAAATGGAATAATGTTATATATTAAACAAAGTGCCTAGTTAACAAATATGAACTAGGCATCTACCATGTGCCAGGCACCATTCTAGGGAACACAGTATAAATAAGACCGAATTCTTGACCTTACAGTCTAGTGAGATAGATAATAACTCAGTGAATGTGCATGTATTATGTCTGAGGGCTTTAAGTGTTACCTCCCTAAAAAGGGAGGTAATCAGATGGTAATGGAAGTGAAATTCTAGACAGGGTGGTTAGGAAAGGTTTCTTTTAGATGACATTTGAACAGAAATCTGAATGAAATGAATGAGTACAAATTCCTAAGATAGAAAATTCTTGGTGTGTTGCTATTTGTGAGTACATGAAGGTGGTAGAAGGGGGAGAGTGGTGGTCAGAGAGGTAGCATGGGCCTTTTGGGCCTCAGTAAGGATTCTGAATTTTATCCTAAGTAGGAAGGATTTTGAACAAAGTTATGTAACTTTACTTACACTTTAGAAAGATCACTGTGTCTACTGTGTGGAAAGTAGCTTAGTAAGTGGTGGGGAGCAGAGAGCACAATGGGAGGAGTTGAAGTTGGATGACCAGACTGCAGCCTAATGAGGTAGTACAGACATGAAATGATAGAGATTTCCTTGGTACATCTTTTTCTATCCCATTATTTTTAATTTATTGGGGTATTTCTATTTTAAGTGTAACCCTTAAAAGCAGGATGCAACTTGATTTTGATAAGTTTAGACCTGTGTTTTCTGTTAACACGGTATACCTAAATATCTTTTTTCTCTTCTGCTCTTTTGTGGTATTTCATTCAAGTTTCTCTTCTTCCCATTCTCTCTCTACTATTTTGATCTGTATATGCTATTTCTGTCTTGCTAGTAGTTACCCCTTGAATTTGCTTTGCTCTCCCTCTCACTCCCAAACACACAACCATGCTCCTTTCTGTTCTTCTCCTCATACCATCTAGAATTAGATCTTGAGTTGAAAATAAATTTATTTCCAATTAATAACTATTCAAATTCATCAATATGTTTTACCAATTTCTTTGTTCAGCATTGTTTTTGGAGCTTGTTATTTTATTTATAATTCCAAATTTTATTAAAATTAGTTCTCGGGGCACCTGGGTGTCTCAGTCGGTTAAGCATCTGTCTTCAGCTTGGGTCATGTGCCTAGGATCCTGGGCTCGAGCCCCGAGTCAGGCTACCTGCTCAGTGGAGAACCTGCTTCTGCCTCTCCTCTCAGCTCATCCTCTCTCTCTCTCTCTCTGTTTCCCTTGCTATCTCTGTGTCTCTCGCTCTCTCTCTCTCTCTTGCTCTCTCAAAAAAAGGAAAAAAAGTTAGCTTAGAGTCTCGGGGCACCTGGGTGGCTCAGTGGGTTAAAGCCTCTGCCTTCAGCTCAGGTCATGATCCCAGGGTCCTGGGATCAAGCCCCGCATCAGGCTCTCTGCTCAGTGGGAAGCCTGCTTCCTCCTCTCTCTCTGCCTGCCTCTCTGCCTACTTGTGATCTCTGACAAATAAGTAAATTTTTAAAATCTTAAAAAAAATTATTTCTGATACTCAAAAATAGGTTGGCCCTAGATAAGCTTGTTTTCAAGCTGTGAGGTATAAACGCGCTATGCTAGTAAAGACCTTGCTATTTGTTTTAAAGTCCATTTTTCTTGGAGTATATATTTAACAAGTTTTTCTGTAAGGACCATGGTTGTTAATCTTTGAATTCTTTGTCTTTTATGCTTTTATCTCTTTCCTTCCCTGTTGAGTAACAGCTTGGCTAGGCATAAAATTCTAGGTTGATACTACTTTTCTTTAGCACTAAGAAGATACTATTCCATTATCTTACTACAGCCAGTATTACTATTGTTCCTCTGTAGGTAATCAGTTTTTTTCTCATTAGGAGCCATTAGGGTCTTTTTTCTCTTGTTCTAACGCTGTACTGTAATGTTGCAAGATATCAGGTTAGAGTGGTCTTCCTTTAATTATGGGGAATTGTTAGCTACTATTACATCAAGCCTTTCCTACATAGCCTTTCCTACATTTTCCTACATACCTTACATAGCCTTTCCTACATTTTCTCTATTCTCTTTCTACAATTCTTACTAAACAGCAGTTTGAATTTCAGGATCAATTTTACAAGAAAGAAACATTCTTTTCATATTCTCCATTTCTTTTCTTTTTTTTTAAAGATTTTATTTATTTGTGAGAAAGAGAGTGAGAGAGCACACAAGCAGGGAAGGGGCAGAGGGAGAGGAAGAAGCAGATTCCCAGCTGAGCAGGGAGGCTGACACAGTAGGGCTTGATCCCAGGACTCTGGGATTACAACTTAAGCCACCCAGGCACCCCTTTACTCTCCATTTCTTTATTTTTTTTTGTGCTGCATTCCAGGAGAATACCTCAGTAAGGTCTTTTAGCTTAATGATTCATTCATCAGCTGACTTCAGTATACTATCTGGCACACTGAGTTCACAATTACCTTTTTTTTCATTTCTAGGAATTCTAACTGGGGTTTTCATAATTGTTGGTTTTTAACTTTCTTATTCTTGTTTCGTTGATGAAGTTTCTACATTCACCTTTCTGAAGTTAGAGACCATACTTACTTTAAAGTCCTTTAGAGTAACTTACACGTTTTTTCTTAGGCACAATTTCATTTGTCAAATTTCTATCTGTCTTTCATAATCTCAGACTTTCTTGATATGTAGTGATTTTAAAAAGCTATACTGAATCTTAAGTTTTGTCAATTTAAAAATATATTCATACTTTTTCCTATTTCTGATTGTGCAAATCTTTCCAAGATTGCATCTCTCTTTTGAATTATAATGCTTAGTATAACTAAGCAGACAACTTTAATCCTGATGTTATTTTTTTCTCTTTCAAAGATTATCTTGTAGAAAAAATCAACTGTTTAGATATAAGACTGAATTCTCCTAAACGTAAATGTCTGAATGCTGGTTAGAAAAAACAAATAAACAAACAAACAAACAAATGCTGGTTAGAAAAAACAAACAAACAAACAACAAAAAAACACAAAAAGTTCCTGAGTAGGATTATTTGATCTACCAAATATGGTGTAAGTTAATGCTTGATTACTCAGAAATCTCTCTTTTTCTGAGGGTAGCTACTAGAATAGAATAGAGAAGAATAGAAAGAACATTTGGAACCCAAATCACAGAAATTATCCCAGAAAAGGATAGTCTCTTTAATGAGAAGACTATCTGGGGAAAAATTTAGCAATCCTGAGAGTCCTTTTATAAAGAATTTAATAGTCAAATAATAAATAACAATTTGCCACAGAGTCTAATGATGGGGAAAAGAAAATAAGGTGAAGAAAGGGGAAAGTGAGTCAGAGCAAATTTAAATCTTGTCCTTTCTATTTGAGTCAAAAATTGAGAGAAATTAGTCTGGTTGTTAGTTATGACTCAATGTCTGCTTCTATCAATGCTTTGGAGTGTACACAGAAAGAAAGGATGCCAAACTTTAGTAATTACTGTAACTTTATCAGAAAAATATCTGATGTTCTAAAAAATAACTAAGCCCACTATTTCAAAATCATATAAATTCTCTGTGGTTGTCATTAATCAGAGTACACAACCAGCATATTAAATTTATACTTTCAGACCTATTTCTCACTTTGAAACTCAAATAATTTCCGAGGTTTTATGGACTTGAAGCCTTTCAGTTATTTGGGCAAATTAAACTTCTAAGACACATTCTACTGTTTCCAAAAATGCTTTTGAAAGGAGAAAAGAAACTACTGTTGAATTTTAAGCAAAACTGTAATGTTTAAAAGTTCTTGTGGCATATATCTGTCAACATTGCACTTCTGTTCATCGGGCTTGGAACAAGTCTATTTTTTACAGTTTGATGAATATCGAAACAGAAAAGTCATTTACAGAATTTATAAAATTCTTCCCTTTCTTTCTGTTTAGCATTAACCCACCAATGTTAAATTTGTTTCTTGGAAAGGTATCTTGATTCTCCAATCCTTAGGGATACTGAAGTGGGTACCTTTTTTCTAGCAAGGCCAATGACCCACTGAAAAAAATAGATGAGGCCCTTAATGCCAATAACTTTAACCAGAGGTATAAGTAGAAAATATTTTGCTCCTCCACCCAAATAAAAATGACATTAAGAGGGGCACCTGGGTGGCTTAGTTGGTTAAGTATCTGCCTTCAGCTCAGGTCATAATCAGGGTTCTGGGATCCAGCCCTGAATCAGACTCCTTGCTCAGTGGGGAGCCTATTTCTCCCTCTCCCTGTCTGCTGCTTCCTCTGCTTATGCTCTCTCTTGCTTGTTATCTCTCCTCTGTCAAATAAATACATCTTTAAAAAATGACATTAACAAAAATATAAATTCGTTCTACATTACGGTTGGTTAAAGGGAGATGGAATTCCAGCGAGACAGCTTTGTACAAGAAGGCAGGACATAGGAAGAGATAAGATAAGAACCATACATCTGTGGATAAAGAAAGTAGTTTTCTTGAGGGAGCATCCCTGTATTGAATCATTTTTAAATATTATCACTCTCCACAAGTACATGAACCACATGAATCTCATTGCCACTATCTGGCTTCAAGCAAGTGACTGATACTAAATCTCAGTTTCTTCATCTGTTAAAAAAGAAGGGGGAGCGGGGGGGGTGGGGGGCAGAGTGAATCAGGCCATTGTCCAGGTTGTTTCTACTTCTAAGATTGTGTTTTTACTTCTAAGATTTTATTTCTACATGACCCTTTTAGCCTACAGTCACCTAGAATTTAAATTTGGAGCATGGCCTAAACCTTTACTGATTCTTATCAGTAAAGAGAAATGGAGCATAAAACTGAAAAATGAAAAACACTGAAAAAAAGATCCCATACGCAACTGGAGCCAAAGGTACAATGACCAAAAAGCGTAGTTAATTAGCTAGAAAATCAGGTCAACCACGTAAACAGTTTTGACCAATCCTCCTGATCGCATATGTAACAGAAGTCAGAAGGATTAGGTTCTAGCCCCATTCTGTCACAGTAGAAAATTCCTGGGTTTGGACTCAGAGATCCCGAGATCAAATCCAATTCTACCACTCATTGGCTTTGGGTTCTTGTAACTTAACCTCTCAAAGCCTCAGTTTCTTCTTCTCATCTCACCAAGGCATTGTGAGAACTAAAAAGGATATTTAGAGCCTCTACTGCAGGGCCTACAGCATTGTAAGTACTCAATAAATAGGATTTTTGCCTACCTTTCCCCCCATGTAATGGAAATAAGTGCTCTAGGTTTTTCTTAGTATGTTAAGAAGACTCAAATGAGAAGGTTGGAATTATGTAACTTCACAATTAGGAGGAACCAAGGATTGTCAATTTTATGTCTAAATCTCTGTCCAAGTTTTCTATATTTCTTAATATCTTTCCTAGTATCACCCAGGTGTAAGTGACCATCATCTCTCTTGCTACTAGAATGACCTCCTTCTAAGCAGCCCTCAAAATCTCTTTTCATCTCTCCACCCTCTCCACACTTCATTGCTGCACAGCAAAAAGGCTGATGTGCTTAGAACTTTCCCATGTGTACTTAGAATAAAATCCAAACTTTACCATGGCCTTCAAGATCCAACATGGCCTGGGATTGGTCCAAGTTTCTGTTTGCCAACTTTCACTCTTGGCCATTTTTCACTATGCTCTAGTACAATGTCCTCCTTTCAAAATGTTGGCCTTCAGTTCCCCTTGCCTTCTGGCGTTTACATGCACTGTTCCTTTTACCTAGACTGAACCCACCCCACCCTCTCCTAGTTAATTCTTAGTCTTCCTTCAAAATTCCCAATTCTCCATTCTCAATTCAAATGTTACCTGTCCAAGGACCAAAGTCAGGTCCCTTTGTTATTTCAAGGCACTCCACTTGTCTTCATAGAACTTACAAAAACTGTAATTAAAAATGAGGTTTATAATTCATTGTTTAATGTCTCCAATTAGTATGTTCACTCCAGGAGAACAGGACCATGTTCACCACTGTATCCCCAGTACCTAGGACAGTGCCTGACCCATGGTAAGTACTTCATAAATATCTGTTGATGAGTCAATGGACATCTTGTCCTAATGCCTTATTTTTCAGATTAGGAAGCTGTAGTCAGGATATGTTAAGTGACCTGCCTAAGGGCGGGACACCAAGAGTTCTTATTCTCAGGCCAGTGTTCTTTTCACTATACTTATCTCTTTCTAGTTCTAATATTCTGTTATCTCAGAAAATTCAATAAAGGATGTGGAAATATTTTACAGATGACAAACATTGTGGTTTTTTTTTTTTCCCCCCACTTTGGACAATACACTTGCTCTTGCTCTACATCTCACACCCTGAAAAGAATTTTTAGAAAACTTTTGCTATCCTGCTTTTCTGTTTCCTCCTTCCATTTAATTCAATATCTATTTATTTACTGAATAATCTGGTGAGGCAGACCTCTGAACAAGGAATTATAATCAATAAGGTAAATGCAATGGTAGGATGAATGAGGTACACAGGAAATCCAGTTCAGCTAATAACTGTCCAGGAACCAGTAAAGGAAGAAAAGAGACAACCCTGGAAGTAGGTTCTGAAGGATGAACAGGAGTTCGTCAGATGCAGGCAACATTCCAGGCAAAGGGAACTGCACATGTACAGAGGCCCTGCGTCCATTCGCCGTGTATTTAGTAAGTGCCCCTATGGTGCTGGTGAACTGCATGGCTCACTGAATCTCACAAACAGTGCTAATATTGCTACAGGAAGAGGATAGCAGGAAATGGAGCGGGAAACGGGTTTGGTCAGAGTATCTTGTCTGTCATGCTGAAAGGCATGGAAAACCCCCACAGACGTCAGAGCAGGGAAGTGACCACCTCAGACTGACATTTGTTCGAGTACCTACTCCGTTGGGATCACTACCCCTCAACACCCCCCGGAACCCAAGAAAAAAGAAAAACTGCTTCGAAAATCTGCTTAGGGTGGGGCACCTGAGTGGCTCAGCGGGTTAAGCCTCTGCATTCGGCTCAGGTCATGATCCCAGGATCTTGGGATAGAGCCCCGCATCGGGCTCTCTGCTCAGTGTGAAGCCTGCTTCCTCCTCTCTGCCTGCCCCTCTGCCTACTTGTGATTTCTGTCTGTCAAATAAATAAATAAAAATTAAAAAAAAAAAAGAAAGAAAATCTGCTTAGGGTGAACACAATCCCAAACGGTGTCACACATGCGATATTACCGGATCTTCCCTTAAAACTCGCTGAGATGGCGGGGCAGTGACCACTGCCAAACAGTTAAAGAGCGAGCCTGGAAGGCGGTTGGTTACGTGACAAATGACCGGCGCCCAGACCAGGCCTAGCACTCCGGCGCTCCTGGACACCGCCCCAGGCTTCCCTACTTTGGGGCAGGGACCCGCTCACCTCTGCAAGTTCTCGATCTCGGCCGGGATGCTCTGCAGCTGGTTGCCACCCAGGCTGAGGGTCTGCAGCGCGCGGAGCTCCAGCAACGACGCGGGCACCTCCTGGAAGCAGTTCCCGCTGAGGTTGAGCATCTGGAGGCTGCGGCAGAGCGGCGACTGGGCCAGGCCCTTGGGCAGCGCGCCGGGGCCGCCCAGCCGGTTGTTCTTGGCCAGCAGCGTGCGCAGGCCGCTCAGCGCGAGCAGCTCCGGCCCAAGCGCGGTCAGCGCGTTGCCGCTCACGTCCAACAGCTGGAGGTGCTGGAAGCCGCTGCTCAGCGCCCGCGGCAGCGACACCAGACGGTTATGAGGCAGCAGCAGCCGGAGCAGCGCCTCACGGGCGCCGCGCCGCTCCTCGCCCCACGCCTCCAGCTCCAACTCCACAGTCTCCGGGGACATGCTGAGGCGGGACAAGTTCAGTTCGGCCTCCCCCGCCGTGGACACCGCCGCTCCGGCCTCCCCCATCCCGGCCGCCGCGGGGCCCCTGGCCCCGGAACCGAAGGGCGCCGCGCGCAACCCACAGGCCAGGAGCTCCGCGGCGCCCCGGAACTTGAACCGAGGGCTGCGTCGGAAGTGGCGCGGGCGGGCGCTAACCCCGCGGGCCCCAGCCGAGTCACGCGACGCTAGGCGGCAGGGTGCGCGCGCCGCTTGGCTGGGGGAAGCGGCTGTGTTTCACGTGGCGCGCGGCACCGAGAAGGGGTGCCGGCGGGGGCAGAGGCCGGGTGGCCGCGCGGTTGTCCTTTGAACCCCGGGGGGGGTTTCAACAGCCGCGGTTTATAGTCGCTGGAGTCCGGTTGACGTGTCCCCAGAGGGCAGGACTGCCTGGGTAAACAGCCCAGGGACTGTTTAATTATCTGGCCTTGAGGGTTTGCGCGTCAATGTGCACCGCCCCCTTGGTTCCCAGTTTAGGAGTGGGGCCCCTACTCTGCGGGATTCTGTGAGAACACAGGAATTTAGTGGTGAGTCAGCTTCATTACAGCAAGCCCCAGGAATTTAAAGGCGCGGGATTAACCGAGACGGCTTCAAAGTGCAAAGACAGCTGGACTAGAAATCAGAACCTCCGGATCCTACCTCGGGTTCTGCTATTAAATAAGCCTTGTGTCCTTGGACAAAGAATTTGATTTGTTTCAACATCCGTAGAGTATGGAGAGTAACCTGTCCTGTTTGCCCTGCAGGGTTAGTTTCTTTTTGAAACACGATAAAAGTAAGGTATACCAAGTAAGGGCGTTTCTACATTTTAGCTATAGAAGCATTTCTGGGGTTTTTGGGTTAAGTTGTGGCTAGAAATGCATTTGGGAGCTATGGAAGAGGTTAGATAGCTCAAATTGATCAGTTTAAGAACTAAGGAAGCAGTGAGATTTTACTGCAGATTAAAACTACGATTAGTTGGCAAAATCCCGACTCTGGCTTTAATTTGTACTTCTAATTAATGTATCTGGCCTAAGCTCGGTCTTTTCTGAAATTACTTTTTATAATTTTGGAAAGTGGTAAGTAGAGCCGAGAAAAATACTTGGCAAATTTTTTACAAACCTTATGCATATAAATGTTCAAAGATTGTATAAAGTCAATGACATTAAGTTGCCTTCCTCCTAAAAAGAATAAAGTAACTTTTTTCTTGCCACTCATTTGTGTGAGAAATTTACGCCTCTTACCTCCTGCCAAATTTTAATTTCTGCTTGAGTTACAGTAAGCAGGAGGATGTACTTTGTCAGTTTAAATCAGAAATAGAATGTTTTTAAAGACTGTTTTAAGGCCAGAAATGGAATGTTTTAAAACCTGTTTCATAAGGGTACTCTTAAAAATTAGACTTTGTCTTGGATCAAGATCACACATTGGCAAGAGCCCTCATATGTGAAAAGTACAAATACTCAATACAGTTTTATGTGCTATGTGTCTGTGATAAAAATTAAGTGACAAGAATTTAACATGAGGAAAAAATGATTTGAATGTGATTCAGAAATAGTTAAGATTACAAATCAGTGAAATGAAGGGGGGAGATGGAAATAGCCTCAAGTAGTAGAGAATGAAGTTGCCTGAAAAAAAGTCTTGAAGCAATGTTCAGATTAATGTGAGAATCTTCTTTTTCTCATTATAATAAGCCCTATCTCAGCTACCATGGTTGCATCTCTCTTCCCAGCAGCCAGATAAGTCTAAACTCAGCAGTGGGCCTTAAAACTATTCAGGCAGCCTGTAAGTTCTGAAAACCCTGTGGGAGGTGAAGGAGCATCGGTGGCTTCTTGTCCTTCACAGTGATGTCTAGCTTCAGCATCTAGTTGAAGGAAGTGTCAGAGACGCAGTGGGGGTTCTGGAGAGTGTGAAGGGCAGAGGAGACAGCATAATGCATCATCTAGGGAGAGGGATATGAATTTCAGGAAATTGTGAGAGTATATGGCATGTTGGTCCACTTATCAAAACTTAACCATCAACACTGAAAAGAAATTTTAAAAATAGAATAATTTAAAAATTTAAATTTTTGAATTAAATTTAATTACTTAATTTAATTTTAAATTTTAATTTTTAAAAATTTAAAAATTTTAAATTTAAGAAATTTAAGAAATTTAAGAAATAGAATATTCTTTAAAAAAAGAATATTTAAAAAATAAAAAATTTTTAAAAAACCTCCTTAACCATCAAGAGTTTGACTCTTGGGTCAAACTGACTATATTTAGGATAAGTCTGATTAGGATGTTATTGAAAAAAGAAGGGACATCAAATGAAGGGCACTTCCTCCTTCAGCTATCCTGTCTGCATTTCCTGGGGACAGGAAGTGTGTCTATTTTATTTACCAGGGCACCCCTCCCTGACACATAGTATGTGCTCAATAAATAGTGAGTAAATGAAATAAATTCACGAATAGGTTTGGGCATACCTGATTAAGATGGTCTTATTGCCCAACTGACTGTGGAAAAAACAGGAAATAAGCTAAGTGGAGAATCCTTTCCTAAACGAAACTAGCTGGTTTCAGATCCTACCTCTGGACATCAGATTTCTCTTATTTAATTCTGATTTTGTTACTTAATCTCTTTAAGCTTTGATTATGAAGACTATTATCTGTTTCTAGAGTCATTATAAGGCTATATCTAAACTGCTTACCATAGTACGTAGTTCAAAGTAAATACTCCATGAGTAGTGGCGATTATTATTATTATTAACAGTAATAATAATAGTTATTGTTATATATTAGTCTCTCACACCTGTTTTATCATGATCAGGTAAATAGAAAGTTGAGAACAGGTTTCAGTCATGATAGCACAATTTCCTGCATAAATTGTGGTTTTCTGCCTGGGTCATGCCATCTTTTAGGGATTACAATTTGAGAGCTTGGTCTGAACTCTCCTTGCCCCCGAGTTTTAACTCCCCAAATTTATGCTTGTTGTCCTGTCGCCTAGTTATATCAAGACAGGCCTCCTAAACTGGATTTCTATCTTCATTCTAGCTACCTCTGGATTCCAATAGGCACTCTGAAGCACTGCTTTCATTATTTCAATCCATCTCTCCCCCTCCTCCCCTGACTCCATGTCTCCTCATTAGTTGTCAGATAAAGGTCAGTTGCTTTGAGTTCTTTCCGTTGCAGAATCCCTCTCAGTTTGGTTTACCCAATTTGACCTGGATGGCTTAAAATTCTGCCATCTTCCTACCAACTGTAGCCCAGATCTCAAAAAGCTAGTTACCCTCTCTTTAAAACAGCATTGAAAGAAGAGGGAGCCGTAGTCTTTAAATCCATCACGAGGAGGCAATGGCCTCTATATTTACAGGGGCCCAGAGTGAGTTTGCAGCCAGTTTTTTTGGTTAAGGTCTACAGTTTAGCTATCCTTAGCAGTTTCTTTCTCTGCCTTAGTGTATTCTTGTTGGAGAATTGATAGATTACGAGGCTTT
This sequence comes from Meles meles, assembly GCF_922984935.1. Lineage (NCBI taxonomy): Eukaryota > Metazoa > Chordata > Mammalia > Carnivora > Mustelidae > Meles > Meles meles. The sequence goes on along the minus strand of NC_060069.1, from coordinate 96,208,272 downwards.
CATGAGTATCTTTCCCCAAACTAGTCTTCTTTATTGAAAATTTTTGAAGATTCAAATAATGACATGGCATTTTTGGATCCAGATGTCTTTGGCTAAGTATTTGTTAGAGCTATAAAAGCATCCTGATGATTACTGTCATTGAGGTCACTTCATTTAGGGGTTTTTCTCATACCTGAGAAGATATTTTCCTCCGTGACTGTTTTAGGAATTTCAGTGGCTATGTATCTTTTTAATTTTATCCACTTGCTCAGCATATGTTCCATAATTGGGTGGTTTTACCTTTTGATAAATAGCTAGTGATAGCAACAACTATAAACAAGTTAAAATACTTCTAGTCCTAGTTTATTTATTCTTGTGTGTAAAAAATGTTGTGTGTAAAATCTTGTGTGTAAAAAATGTTAACTCTACATTGGAAATGTATTGAAATAACTAATAATAATGACTAACATTTATTGGTTGTTTTCTAAGTGCCAGGCACTGTCCTAAGGGCTTTGTAGTCATTATTTTATTTAATCCTTATACTCATTCTATAAGGTAGATATTATTACCCCTATTTTAAAGATAAGAAAACTGAACTATGGAAAAATTAAGTAACTTTCCAAGTCACATAATTCTGATGGGGCTGGATAACCAAATAGTAGAATATGACTTCAAAGTTTATGATTTTGTCCAAATAGAATCATTGTCTTTAAAATACTTAAAGTAACAGAAATTAAACAGCAACCCATAATAAAACAAATAATCCAATTTAAAAATGGGCAAAGGAAACTATGGAAAGAACCTAGATGTCCATCAACAGATGAATGGATAAAGAAGATGTGGTATATATACACAATGGAATACTATGCAGCCATCAAAAGAAATGAAATCTTGCCATTTGCGACGACGTGGATGGAACTAGAGCGTATCATGCTTAGTGAAATAAGTCAATCGGAGAAAGACAACTATCATATGATCTCCCTGATATGAGGACATGGAGAAGCACCATGGGGGGTTAGGGGGATAGGAGAAGAATAAATGAAACAAGATGGGATTGGGAGGGAGACAAACCATAAATGACTCTTAATCCCACAAAACAAACTGGGGGTTGCTGGGAGGAGGTGGGATTGGGAGAGGGGGAGGGGGCTATGGACATTGGGGAGGGGAGGCGAACCATAAGAGACTACGGACTCTGAAAAACAACCTGAGGGTTTTGAAGGGTCAGGGGTGGGAGGTTGGGGGAACAGGTGGTGGGTAATAGGGAGGGCACGTTTTGCATGGAGCACTGGGTGTTGTGCAAAAATAATGAATACTGTTACGCTGAAAAAAATAAATAAAATCGGAAAAAAAAGAAAAAAATAAAAAAATAAAAATGGGCAAAGGATCTGATAGACATTTCTTCAAAGAAGATGTACAAACAGCCAATAAATTCGTGAAAAGATGGTCAATGTGATTAACAAATGCAAATCAAAACTACAAAGAGATAACTTTCACACCCACTAAGATGGCTAAAACCAAAAAATAATGCATGTGAATGAGGATGTAGAGAAATTGGAGCCCTCCTGCTCTGCTGCTGGGGATATAATATGGTGTAATTACTCTGGAAACCAGGCTGGTAGTTTCTCAAAAGGTTAATTAAAAAAAAAAAAAGAATTAGCATGTAACCCAGCAGTTCCACTCATAGGTATAGATCCAAGAGAACTGAAAACATGTTCACAAAAAAGTTTATACAGAAATGTTCATGGTGGCATTATTTATCATAGCCAAAACATGGAAACAACCCAAAGTTGTATCAACTGATAAACTGACAAATAAAATGTGGTTATCCATACAATGGAATTTTACTTGGCAATAAAAATAAATGAAGTGCTAACACGTGTTGCAGCATAGATAAATTTTGAAAACCTTATGAGAACACATAAGTGAAAGAAACCAGTCACAAAAGACCATATCATGTGTCATTCCATTTATAGGAAATGTCCAAAATGGGCAAATCTGTAAAAACAGAAAATAGATTAGTAGCTGCCAGGGGCTGAGGGAGGAGGGAGTGAGGAGTGACTGGTTGACACAGAGTTTCTTTTCAGGGTGATGAAAACGTTCTAAAGTTGAGTGTGATCCTGGTTGTACAACTTGTGAATATACTAAAAAACCATGGAATTATGTATGCCTTAGGTAAACAAATTGTATGGTATATGAATTTTATCTCAATAAAACTGTTATAAATCTAAAGTTACTGAAATAGGAAGTAGCATTTGGTAGCTGGCATACAGATGCATAACCAAATACTATGAAAATTCAGAGTAAAGGCAACTTTCCTGGCTGCTGCAATTAGAAAGCTTTTGATAGAAATAGGACGAGACATATGGAATTGGAGGAAAGGAAAAGAAGGTATTTCTTGAGAAAGAATGACAAAAACAAGAAGGAAATGACAGCCTGTGTCTGGGAAATGGTGAAGTGTCTGGTTTGGCCCATGTGCCTTGTTGCAGTGGTTACAATAGCCAAGTGTTGCCACACTTTGGAGAATAATGAAAGTATTTAAAATTGTGACTTTACCCCCCAAATCTAGAGTGTGCTGTTATGATATGGTGTCAAGGAAGAGTGAAGCTTGAAATGACAAATTGGTCTAGATCATGGTGGGAGAGGTATGAATACAGGTGAGGAGACCATCTCTGATTCTTTTCTTTCTGGAAGCTCTCTATCCCATTTCCTTATTCATGTAGATATACATGAAAAGATTGCCAGGCTTGGGGCAGTCTGTGTGAAAGTAGCGCCTGTAAAAAGAACCTTATATCTGAGTACAATGTATTCTTCCTGGTTTCTTGTTACTGTTTCTTGGTAGCATCAGGATGGTAGCATCGGGATGTTCCTCCTCTGCATCAGGGGGGTAGTCAAATGTATGTCAAGCCTCAAGCCCTAAAGCATGAGTTAGAGAAGTGATATAAACTGATCACAAATTTTTCACTCATTTATGTTCCCTTTCATAGTTATTTTATTGAGCATGCCATGTAAAAACTGATCTATGCTAGATGTTGTAGAAGCTTAAAAAAAGACATCACTCAACAGCTCATGTTAATGGATGTAGTTCTGTTTATTTTGAAACTTCATAGGTGTTTTCTTCACTCAGCCACTAAAAGTGATTGGAAGAACTGAGAGGTTCTGAAGATCCAAAGCAAGGAACTAACTGCTTTGTATATGGTCAGGTGGGGTGAGGGATTCAGGGCGAGCCGTCCCTGGCCCCCATCCCCAGCAGGAGGCCTCCTGTTCCTGTCTTTTTGGCTTTGTTCTATCAAGTCTGCTTACAAGGAGAAGTGTTCTTCAGACTCTGGTCTAGAGTCCACCTGGGCTATGCAGTGAGTGTAAGGACGAGCCAGCCCAGTTCAGACCCAGACCCAGTAATCCATATGCTGTGGGGGAAATGCACCCTAATAAGAAGATGGCCACTATAGAACTTGGGCTTAAAGGTTAATGGAGATTAAAAATCATACTTATCCTTAAGAAGATAGAGACTAAATTTCATTTCCTCTCCTTCCTGTACCTTCACTCTCTATACATTATGGATATAAGTTCTATTTCCTTATTTTTCCATTTATAATGTATTTATCATAATGTAAATATAAAAGGTCACTATAGAAAATTCAGAAATATGTAATGAAAACTACTAAAATCACACATAATCTCACCATCCAGAAATAACCAGTGCTAACCTTCTGGCATATTTCTTTCCTTTTCTAGATGCACATATTTTTTTTCCCACAAGGTTGAAATCATACATACATGTAAGCATATATTGTTTTGTATTTTTATTTCTCACTAAAAATTGTATAATGAGCATTTTCTGTGCCATTTAATTCTTTAACAAAAATGTGATTTTTTTTTTTTTAATGGGCACAGAATGATTCCCCAGTATTGGACATTATGCTGTTCTTTGGGTTTCACTCTTTCACAATAATGCCTTGCAAACACTTCCTTTTTTAGCCAACAAATGCAGCTATTAGAAATACTAAGTCTCATGGAGCTCTTTACTGACCTTTTGCTGCAATAGCTTGGTGGTAACAGTATCACCAAGGCTTCTCCCTGGGAACTACCACCCAACTGTTCTTTCGAAGACATGCTGACTCCTCCTCACCTTCTTCGTACTTGGTTGATCAGAGGGATCAGCCACGATACAGGTAAGCTCTTTCAATAAACAGACTATTTAGAGAGGTTGTTGGCTATGATTGTGAACTGGGAGCCAAATGAAGGGTAATGTGACGGAAGCATTTAGCTGTCCACTCCAACTGTATCTGGTCCCTTTACATGTATGTTTCTGAACAGATCTCATTCATAGCCTTCTCATAGTTTCTCTGTAAACAAGAGGTGCAAACGGTAGCAGCCCTAGAAGCAATACCTGCGTACACTGTTGGAGTTCTCTGTTTTGGTATAGTTAATACTCTTCTTTACTAGGGTATGAAATTGCTTCTTTTCTGTGTGTTTTTTTTTTCCTTTCACTTTCCTGTTACATAGTAAACTTTGTAACTCCAGATCCAATTTAATTTTGATTATGCAGTAGAGGTGTTAAGATATGCATACAAATAATTATATAATAAAGTAGACCAGGTTGTAAGAATAGTTTTAGTGATGATTTGAGAAATGCTCACAAAAGAGTGTCATACATTTAAGCTGGACACTTAAATGTATATACAAACTGAGTTCTCTTTAAAAAAGTACATATAAAAGACTGAAAGAGAATATTCCAAAATGCTAGTAGTGGTTGTTTGGGTGATGGACTTAAAAAAGATTGTAATATTCTTTCAAACATGTTTTTACAGTGAATCTGTATTACTATTATAGTAAATCTAATTATTATTAGAATAAAATATGCTTTATTAAATGAAGGAGTACTGTATAAAAATACAAAATATAATGGAAGTATGGAAGAACAAAGATTATATCTACTGGGGTGGGACAATTGAGAAGGCTTAAAGATTTATGTCTTTCCTAATGATGAAAAACTTTCCCTGGAAATAAATATCTTGGAAATAGATAATGAAATTGTGTTGAGTTGGAAAGGCATATTGCATTCCTACAACTTTTTTTTTTCTTCACGACTATTTTTTTTTTCCCTCCATGACTTTTGTCTGCAATCTCTCTTTCTCTCTCTCTGTTGGCTATAGCTCTGGTAGATGTTAGCTGCATATTGCCTTTTAAATTTTATATTACTTTAGATATGTCTTTCACATTTTTTACTGTATATACCACAGGGAGATATTTTCTGAATCTAGTCATTCACTAGTCATATTCCTAGTCAGAATATATAAGCTTGGTAAAGAATCTTTCCACTTGTCCCACTGACTCCAGAAGTGTTTTATTCGGTCATTGGCTGGTGAGGGCTGTTCCTTTATTCTCTTGTTCTCCTGTATCTGTTAATATTCGAGCCACAGAGTGCATATTTCCAGGACCTAATAAGAGTCTAGAAAAGAGACTTATTGTAATAATCCACAATCTACCTGCTTCATCAATGGATGCGCTCTTCTTCTCTTGCTGGATGCTCTGGGTAGGAGGACTTCCCACAGTGTGTGGTGAAGTTGCAGAGCTTTGTCAGGACAGAATGTAGGTGACATGCAGATTTCAGCTAACCTGAAAGGCGAGAGTCTTGATTCTCACCGTGACCTTGGATGAATTATTTACCCTCTCTATGCTTTAGTTTCTTCACTTGGAAATGGGAACAATAATAGCACCTATTTCATGGGCTTATTAAGATTAAATTTGTCATTCATAGGCATGCAATATATAGTTGCTATTAGTATGGTGTATCATAGACCTCGAAGACTGCAGTGGATTTTTTTTCCCCTTAATAGATTATAGGAAGAAGAGGAGTCAGGAAAGTATGCTGAAAGGATATGGTCATCTTAATCTTTCTTTCTTTCTCCAAAATAGTAAGGGCCAAAAGAACATGTACAGAAATAATTGCTATATAATGTGACCTATGCAAAGACAAAAGTATGTTCAAAATGTAGAAGGGGGAATGAGGACTTTGGGAAGAAGTGCTAGTTGGGCAGAGTTTCGATTGATAAGTGGGTGTGGAGAGGGGCAGGTGAGGGTGGTGATGATGGGGAATGTGCCAGGTGAGGAAGATTGGGTTAGCACCATGGCTTAGGGGTGGTACTGGTGGAACTTGGACTGAGAGGGCATCTTGAGAGGGAAGGAGATTGGATCTAGCCAGTGAGTAAGATTGACTTCACCCATATGGAGATGTACATTTGTGTCAGGGTTTCTCAAAGGGACTGAGTGCTCCCTGAGCCCTTTCTCCTACCTCTTCCTGAGCTGCCCTAAGCTTGTTAATTCCATTCCTATTAAAATGCAGCCCTGGCTGGGCAGACTGGTTTAGTACTGTCTCTTGGTCATTTTTCTGTTTAGGAAGCATCACTCCATAACTTCTCAGACACACCTGCGTGTTTACTCTTACACATCCTTCACTGCTAACTTTCCCCTGGCAACATCCAGAAGGTCAGCAACAACTGGAAAGCTCTTCCTGACCCCTCAAATATTATCTTGGGATTTACTCTGATCCAGATGAATTCAAATGTGACTCACCCAGAGAGACAGATTTGGACATTATAGAAAGAGAGTTCCAGGTTCATATAGCAAATCCAACAAATAAGCATAGTATCGGCCAGAGTGACCTGGATTCAGGGGGTATCCCACGGAGAATGCTGAGGTGCGGCAGTCTGTCTGCTGACAGTACGTGTGGTGGGTGTGCAGCCTGGAGGGGGTGCCCGGGAGGCCTTCCTCAGACCCAGCAGGACGTGGCTGGTTTACACTCGCCAATACTTGTTCTTGGCTGAGAAAATTTTTTACCTCTCTTTTTGTTCCTTACAGAATATCTTTCTTTTTGGTGATTGTTGACATACTGCTGCTTGTTCATGATGCAGGTGAGTCACTTTTCAAAGAAACTTTGTGGATATTTCTGAAAGAGTTTTGGGAATAGTGAGGAAAATAGTGATTTGGAGATTTAAAAAAGAATAAGCAAATGATTTAATCTCTCTGAACCTCAGTCTTTTCATTTGTTAAATGGGAATAAGAGTGCTATATTGTTTCACAGGTAATAGTGAAGAACAGATGGGAAAATCTAACAGATACAAATTGTAAAACTTTTTAAAAAAAGATTTTACTTATTTGAGAGAGACAGAGACAGAGACAGAGAGATAGAGAGAGGGGGGAGCTCAATGGGAAGAGGGAGAAGCAGGCTCAACATGGGGCTTGATTCCAGGATCCTGGGATCATGACCTGAGCTGAAGGCAGATCCTTAACCAACTGAGCCACCCAGGTGCCCCAAAAAGTGTTGTTTTTTTTTCTTTTTAATGAGAACCACCACCAATTTGGTTTGTCCATTTGAGTCTTTATTAGATAATTACAGTTATTCATACCCATAATTGGAACTTCTCTAACCAAAACAAAAATATCTAAATACTCCTCCCCACTTAAAGTGACTTTGACAAGTGTTGGCTAAGGTACAGTATCACAGAATATTTGAAATCTGGCCTGTCCTGAAAAATCTGGATAGGCAGTCAATGCAGGGGTTTTTTATAATTCTTAATTCTCAATTCTTCAGAAATAGTGGGACGAACAGTGTACAGAAATTGAAACTCTTAATGTAGTTCAACGAACCAAAAGTATCTATGCAAAAATGCTTTATAGAAACACATATGTCCAAAACCTGCAATATAACTACTCTACAAAGTGATCAAACATATTTACAGATTTCAGTCATAGGCCATCTCTCAGGCCATCTCTCTGCAGCAGTTCTGCCAAAGGTAGCAGCAGCTTGAAGACGTCCTCAAGCTCTAGAGTTCTACTCAGAGTTAGTGCAAATTACATTTACTGGCTCTTTTCTTTTGATGCTTGATTACTCTGTGTTTGTATGTAAGGAAGCAATCTCCTCATAGCCAAGAAAAACCAACCAGATAAAAGAGTGAGGTGTGTATATAGGTGAGAAAGAGAAAGGTGTATTAGTTCTAATAATTTTTTCATTATTTTTATAGCAATATTGTTAGCCTAATACTGTGTTCTAGGTATTATAGTGAGTGCTATAGACACAGTACCTTTCTACAGTTTTGAAAGTGTATTCTCACATTTATTAGCTGTTTGCTGAGCTTTTGCCTCAATTTCTTAGGCACTGAGACGCTAAAGACACAATGTTCTAGAAATAGCAGATTGAGATAGACAAAGAGTGATTCAGATTTAAGTAGCACCATCTGCAGACACATCAGTCAGAAGCTGGCCTTTATATTACCAATTACGTCATCAGTAGATTGTGTTTCATGATTTTTTGCCCAGAGTCTTCAGATTCCCGAGTCTGAGACCCTTTCCCTTGGGACCAGACCAGAAGGGGTTCAGCTGCATCAGGGCTTCCTGGGTATAAGCCTAGGAGCTAGAATTAGGGACTCTCATGAGTAAGCTACATATTTTTATGAGAGATTGGGAAGAGGGGCAGCTTACTAAGGTATCCACCCATCTGGTCCTCTCCTTCTGTCTCTCTGATAAATGACAGAGCCATCTCATATAAAAACAGCCCCTAACGTCCCAGGGTATTTTGTAACAACCCCAGGGGAGGTATTTTAATCATAATTATACACTAGGAAACTGTAACTCAGAGAGAAATAACTAACTTGCCCATTGTCAAATGACTAGTAAGGGGGGCTTAGGATTAGAACATAGGGGGTGCCTGGGTGGCTTAGTCAGTTAAGGATCTGACCCTTGATCTCAGCTTTGGTCTTGATCTCAGGGTTGTGTGTTTGAGCCCCACTATGGGTTCTGCGATGGGCATGGAGCTTATTAAGGAAAAAAAAAAAAAAAGAATGAGAACTTAGATTTACAAATCTTCAGACAGGAATTTTTAAATAACTATAATCCACCGTTTCTTGATTGTAACCACATCAGAGAAATAACAATTTAAGCAAGAAAATATTTCATGTTTTATATGCATATCCATATCCATCCTTCTGAAGGTTATGTAGGTTGTTTCTCCTTGCCTTCTTCTTTCCTTTCTCATCTGTCTTCCTTTATATTCATTCATCTATTTAATTAGATGTTGATTCATTCATCAAGTTTAGGACGGTCGTCTACTGTTAGATGGAAGAACACAGTTCAGATGGAGGCCTGTGGGGCCAGACTGCCTGGGTTTGCATCATAGCTCTACCACTTACTAGCTGTGCATCCCTAGGCAACTTACTTCACCGCACTGTGCCTTGGTTTTCTCGGTAGTAAATTGGGGATAAAAAGAGAAACTACCTCCGTGTTAGTGTACAGATTACATGAATTAAATTCAGGAAAATCTCTTAGGATATGTCTGATGCATTGTAAACACTTAATAAATGTTACCTGATGTATTAGTCAGAATTCTCAGAGCAACAGAACAAAAATCTATATGAAGAGATCATGTGATTATGGAGGTGAGAAGTCCCAGGATCTCTGCAGTGGACAAGCTGAGACCCAGGAAAGTGATGATATAGTTCCAGTCCAAGTCTGAAGACTTAAAACCCAAAAAGAGTCTATCCGTGCTTCAGTTTGAAGTCCAGCTTAAACAGCCAGACTGCAGTTCCCTATTACTCAAGGGAGGGCCAGCCTTTTTGTTTCATTCAGGCCGTTGACTGATTGGTTGAGGGCCACCCACCTTAGAGAGGGCCGTCAGCTTAGTTTATCAGCTCAAATATTGATCTCATCCAAAAATACCTTCAAAGACATGCCCAGAATAATGTTTGACCAAATACCTGGGCATCCTATGACTCAGTCACATTGGCACATAAAATCATACTGGGTATTTTTTTTTTTTAACTTTGTCAAGTCCTGTGCTGGGCACTGGTGAAACAGGACGGTTAAGATATGGTCTCTGCACTCTGGGAACTGTCTATGCCCAGCCCCACCAAGAGCCACATGGTTGCTACTGACGAAGGAGCCGATTGCATCTGTCGTTCAGTTGGAATGTACCCTACTGCATAACTCTGGCTGGGTGGGTGAAACTTCCTTGCCTATGAACTTTCGCCATTCAGATTTTCCCTTGGTGCTTCACCTGATTTTTCCTTATATTTCATATTACCTCATTTTATCAGACACTATCCTCAGAAGCCCAATTTATATAGTAACTTAGAGAGAGGTGGTTCTGTTTGTATTGGTAAAGGGATGGAGGTCTCACTGATTTGGTCTTTCCCTGTCTGTCAGTGACAAATTCTGGCGAGGGCTTTAGAAAAAACTGTTTTGAAAAAATTGAATCAGATGATCTCTAAGTCTTCCTCCAGCTCCAACATATCAGGAATGTATTCCTTGTCATGAGTCCATGAATAATACTGAATGTTTGGCTGTGTTCCTCAAAGCCCTCAGCTCCTACTCAGGAATACTCTGCCCAGACCAGTAGGTATTTGTGGCAGGTAGAATAGACTGACTTACTAAAAATCTGTTTCTGCCTTTCTGATTTGCCTTCCTGGCTTGCTGAGACTAGAGAGTAAAAAACTACATTTCCAAGATTGCTTTACAGTTTGGGTTCTGGGGATGGCTTAAAGTCTGCCAGTCAGATACATTTGCTTGAGCATTAAACTGCCAAGTGATTAAAGTAGGGGGAATGGTGATGGTGCACCCGGCACACATGTGCTTTCTCTTGCCAGTGTGAATCTAGCAGAGGCAGGTTGGCTCTAGAGTCCCTATTTGCAGTGATGACTTCCTGATTTGCTAGCTTCCTGGTATGGCAGAGACAGCAGCTGCACTGGCAGAGCAGCTGTGAAATGCTGCCCTGAGCCCAGGATAGTGTGAGGCAGGACTGGACACACACACTGCTAGTCTCACATTTTGTGCCTTACTTTGGACTTGTTCCTCCAGCTTTCCAATGATTTTGTAAACGTCTAATTTTCTGTACTAAATGTCTCCTGCTTGAAACAGCTAGAATGATTTGTTTTACCTGTTATTAAAGTCTACCTGATACAGCATTCAATGGCCTTTATAAACACTTCACTAACTTCCTCTCTTCTTTGAGATTCTCAGTGCGTACAGAAGGGTCACGGGTCCACCCTTTCATGGATGTTACCCTCTCCTGCCATCTCTCCTTTGGGGAGGGCATAGCAAATCTCGAGTTTTCTTGGGAAAGAGAAGACTTCAAAGAGGAATATGAGGTAGAAGAAGATAAAGTCTATTACCACTTTCTCAGGTACTATGATTTTTTTTTTTGAAGTTTCCTCAAAGTTGGTTTACCAGTTTCGTAATAACCAGCAACTAGAGGATAATAATAATAGACTATAGAGGATAATAATGAACAACTAGAGGATCAGAGCTCCTTGTATGAGGGAAGAGACGCTGCGGGTTGGGCTGAAATTTCTGAGGGGACTCTAGCACTTTTACTGAGAAATGTGAATTTCATGGACGAAGCTGTTCTGTAAGTGCTCAGCCATCGTACCAAATGGAAGAGGTGACAGTACAGTTAAGCTAATAGTAGAATGTAAGGGAATTCATTGGATGAACTTGGTTTCAAGCTCTGTCTCTGTTTATAGGGACAAATTTTAAGTTTCCTCTTCTGGTGTTCTCAGTTTTTCCTCTTCTCAAGTTGTTATGGGCTCTTCTCATATCCATTGTAAGATTCGGCTGTTTGCCCTGTCTGTTCATCTGAGCTGAGAATACTGCTCTGAACCAAGGTTGCTCTGTCTGCACCCATCTGGATTACCCGTTCATTCAAACAAGCAAACAAAATATATATACCAAAACAACAACAACAAAGACCAACCCACAATGCATTGGCCTTATCCCAGACTCACCAAACCATCCTAACACTGAAAACCTAAAATGTTACATAACGTAATTCTCTGTGAAAACCCTGAGATATAAAATGTGGTTTAGTGAAAATAGCCGTATGCTGGGAATGAGGAGGCCCAAGTTCTAATTCTGGATGACTCTGACAACTCGTTTAGCTTTTCTAGGTTTCATTTTCTCACTGTTAAAATGTGGGTTGGACCAGTGGATTTCCATAGTGCCCAAGGATGCTCACCCTTCTCAGGATTACCCGGAGAGTGGTCTTTTCCCTGCCAGAGATCTGCGGGTAGAGGGAGGTGTGTAGCAGAATCCTTCCGGAGAAAGAGCTGGAAGAGATGAGAAGGTGACAGTGAGAACCATTTGTTACCGTCTGTGATTCTCAGCAGGGTGTCTGAGGTCAGCTGAGAGTCTGCAATGAAGCTCTGAAGAGGGAATGATTCCACAAGTAAATACGCTGTGCTAGATGAGACCTGCAGGACTGAGCAGATGTGTATTGTGATTTTCTCTCAATGCCTCAACCAAAAATTTAACTACGGTGAACCTCAATCTGTTGCCTCTAGAAGAATTAATGGAAAAACTCAGGGCAAGGAGGAGTCAAGATGGCGGAGAAGTAGCAGGCTGAGACTACATCAGGTAGCAGGAGATCAGCTCGATAGCTTATCTAAACATTGCAAACACCTACAAATCCAACAGGAGATCGAAGAGAAGAAGAACAGCAATTCTAGAAACAGAAAATCAACCACTTTCTGAAAGCAAATATATTCTCACCATGTACTCTGAGGAAATGATTAAAAAATATCATTAAAAAAAAAACTCAGGGCAAGATTTCTGCTTGCTTGATCCTCCCCAGGTGGAAATAAAAAAGGAAATAGTTGTTTTGTTACTTTATCCTGCCAGACTTTGAAATGCCCCAGGTGGAGTTTGATAGGGTTGATGATGGGGACGTGGCAAGGTGCATCTCTAAGGGCTGGTTCCTCACACCTAGTGTGACCTGGCTTGACCCGGCAGAGAGGGATGTGAGCAACCACAGTACCATGGAGGTCCTGGAGGAACAGATGAATGGCTTCTGCATGGTGCTGTCTGTCCTGAAATACCTTTTCAAGTTAAATGAGAAATATGTCTGACAAAGTGAACAACCAGCCCTTCAGAATCATCCACAAATACCCAAGTAAGTGAGTGAAAGCAGGGTATATTTCACCACAAAGAAAGGAAGTATAATAATAAAAATAAGAAGAAGAAGAAGAAGAAGAAGAAGAAAAAGAAGAAGCAGAAGCAGTAGTAGTAGTAGTAGTAGTAGTAGTAGTAGTAGTATTAGTAACAATTACTTATTTTTGCATGATAGGATTATAGACAATTTTTATTTTCTTCTTCGTACTTGTCTATCTTATACAACATTCTATAATGAACATACGTTGTCTTTATAGTCCAAAAAAGCTGTACTTTAAAAATCTTTTTAAACATCTTTATGAAATATAATTCACATGCCATATAATTTGCCCATTTAGAATGTGCAATTCATTGTTTTAGTATATCCGCAGTTGTTCATCCATCACCACTACCTAATTCTAGAACATTTTCATTGCCCTAAAAAGAAACCCCGTATCCATCATCAGTCACTCTCCATTCCTATCATCATCCTGTCCCCTAGTCATAGGCAAACACTAACGTCTTTTCTGATGATATAGATTTGCCTATTTGGACCTTTCATGTAAATGGAATGATACAATAAGGGGTAACTGACGTCTTTCATCCAGCATGGTGTTTTCAAGGTTCATCATGGCGTAGCATGTACTGGCAGTTCATTTATTTTATTGCTGAATAATATTCCATTGTATGGCTCTACCATATTCTACTTATCCATTAATCAGGTAATGGAAATTGCGGTTGTTTCTATCTATTGGCTGCAATAAATGAGGCTGCTATGAACGTTGGTGTATAAATTTTTGTGTGAATATGTGTTTTCATTTGTCTTGGTTTATAGCTAGGAGTGGAATTGCTAGATCATATGGTAACTATTTTTTTTTAAAGATTTTATTTATTTATTTGACAGAGAGAGGTCATAATAGACAGAGAGGCAGGCAGAGAGAGAGAGAGGGAAGCAGGCTCCCTGCTGAGCAGAGAGCCCGATGCAGGACTCGATCCCAGGACCCCGAGATCATGACCTGAGCTGAAGGCAGCGGCTTAACCCACTGAGCCACCCAGGCGCCCTCATATGGTAACTATTTTTAACCTTTTGTGGAATTGCTGGGCTGTTTTCCAAAGTAGCTGCTCATTTACGCTGCCGCCAATGAAGGTTCCAATTTCTCAACATTCTTGTCAGCATTCATTATTGTTTATTTTTTAATTTTAATTATTCTAATGGATATAGATAATATCTCATTGTGGTTTTGATTTGCACTTCCCTGATGGCTAATGACGTTGAGCATCTTTCCATGTGCTTATTGGTGATCTGTATATCTTCTTTGAAAAAATACCTATTCAAGTCCTTTGCCCATGGAAAAAAATGAGTTATCTTTTTATTATTATTATTTTTAAAGATTTTATTTATTTATTTGACAGACAGAGATCACAGGTAGGCAGAGAGGCAGCCAGAGAGAGAGGAAGGGAAGCAGGTTCTCTGCTGAGCAGAGAGCCTGACGTGGGGCTCGATCCCAGGACTCTGGGATCATGACCTGAGCCAAAGGCAGAGGCTTTAACCCACTGAGCCACCCAGGTGCCCCAAGTTATCTTTTTATTATTAAGTTGTAAGACTTCTTTATATATTTTGGATACCAGTTCCTTATCCAATGTATGATTTGCAAATACTTCCTCTGCTTCTGTGGGTCATCTTTTTACTTCTTGATGATGTCCTTTTGAGCAGTAAAATTTCTGATTTTTATAAAGTCCAATTTATCTATTTTTATTGTCACTTGTGCTTTTTGATGTTATATCTGAGAAATACTTGCCTAATCCAAGATCACAAGATTTACTGCTATGTTTTCTTCTGAGAGTCTTATGGTTTTAGCTTCTACATTCAGGTCTATGACCCATTTAAGTTAATTTTTATGTATGATATGAGATAGGGGTTCAACATCATTTTTTATGTAGAGATATTCAGTTTTCCCAGGACCACTTATTGAAAAGACTATTCTTTCTCCATCAAATTGTCTTGACTTCCTGGTCAAAAATCACCTGACCATAAATATAGGGTTTATTCCTGGACTCTCAATTCTATTTCACCAAACTATGTATCTGTCCTTATGCCAGGCCACACTGTCTTGATTGGTATAGTTTTTTTAGTAAATTCTGACATAGGGAAGTGTCAGTCCTCCAAACTTGTTCTTCTTTTTCAAGATTTTCTTGACTATTCTTTTTTCTTTTTTTAAGATTTCTTTTTTTTTTAAAGATTTATTTTAAGTAGGCCCCACATTCCCAATGTGGGGTTTGAACTCACGACCCTGAGGTCAAGAGTTCCATGCTCTACCTACTGAGCCAGCCAGGCACCCCTGTTTTGGCTATTCTTGTTTTGATATTACTTTATGAACTTTAGGATTGATTTCTCAATTTCTGCAAGAAAAGCATCTGGGAATGTGTTGAATCTATACATAATTTTTGGAGCACTGCCATCTTAACAATAGTGTCTTCTAACCTATGAACATAGATGTCTTTCCATTTATTTAGGTCTTCCTTAATTTCTTTCAATGATGTTTTGTAATTTTCAATGTATAAGTTTTGTACTTATTTTGTTAAATTTATTCCTAGGTATTTTACTCTTGTTGATGTTTGCAAGTGCAGTTGTTTAATTTTATTTTTGGAATGTTCTTTGCTAGCATAAAGAAATACACTTGATTTTTGTTTGTTGATTTTGATTCTTGCAACCTTGTTGATTTTATTTATTAGTTGTAATAGTATTTTTTATGGATTTCTTACTATTTTCTATATGCAAATCATGTTATCTATGAATATAGTTTTTTTCATTTCCAATCTTGATTACTTATATTTAATTTTCTTGTCTAAGTGGCCTGACTAGAGCACAGTGTTGAACAGAAGTAAGAGTAAGTAAGAGTAAAAATTTTTGGTTTGTTCCTGATCTCAGTGACAAAGCGTTCATTCTTTAATTATTAAATGTGGTGGCAGCTGTGGATTTTTTGTTGTTTTGTTGATGGACTCTTACCAAGTTGAGAATGTTGTCTTTTATTAGCAGTTTTGCTGAGTGTTTTCATCATGAAAGAATTTTAGGATTTTGCCAAATGCATTTCTTGCATTTATTCAGATGATTGTGTTATCTTTGTCCTTTATTCTGTTGAGATGGTATATTACACTGATTTTTGCATATTGAACTAGCCTTGTATTCCTGCAATATATCACATTTAACCATGGCATACAATCGTCTTTCTATGTTTTTGGATTCTGTTTGCAGGCATTTTGTTAAAGATTTTTGGACTTATATTTATAAAAGATATCGGCCTGTTTTCTTGTGATGTCTTTGTCTGGTTTTGGTATCAGGATAATACTGGTCTTATAGAATAAGTTGAAATGCATTCCTTTATCTTCTGTGTTGAGTGGAGGAGAGTTTGTGAAGGATTGGTGTTCTTTAATTCTTCAAATTTGGGGTTTGTTTATTTTCCCCATTGCTTTCCTGTTCTGTTTCATTTATTTCACTCTAGTCTTTATTATTTTCTTCCCTCTGCTTGCTTTGGTTTAGTTTAGTTTTCTTTTCCTAGTAACTTAAGGTTGAAGTTTAGGTTATTGATTTAAGATCTTTCCTCTCTTTTATTTTTATATTTTTTAAAGATTTATTTATTTGAGAGAGAGAGAGAGAGAACTCGATCAGAGAGAGGGACAAAAGGGAGAGGGAAAGGAGAGAGGGAATCTCAGGTAGACTCCCCACTGAGTGTGGGCCTGGATACTTGACTCAGTCCCATGACCATGAGATCACGAGCTGGGCTGAAGTCAAGAGTCAGATGCTTAACCAACTGAGCCACCAAGATGCCCCTCTTTCTTCTTTTTAAATATGGGCATTTACAGTAGTAAATACCTCTGAGCACTGATTTAGCTGCATCCCATACATTTTTGGTATATTATGCTTTCATTTTTATTCTTCCCAGAGTATTTTCTAATTTCTTGAGATTTGTTCTTTGACCTATTGGTAATTTAGGATTGTTCTGTTTAATTTCCATATACATTTTATTTCCTAAATTTCATTCTGTTATTGAGTTCTGATTTCATCACATTCTAATAAGCTTTGAAAATGTGAAGTGTGAATTCTCCAATTTGTTCTTTTCTTTTTTTTAACCCATCCCTCAACCTACCTCCCCTCTGGCAACCACCAGTTTGTTCTATTTGAGGGATGGGTGTTTTTTTGTTTTTTTTTTTTGGTCTCTTTTTTTCTTTGTTTGTTCATAACTTTGTTCTTTGTTTTCAAAGTTGTTTTGGTTATTCTGTAGCCCTTGTATTTCCATGTGAATTTTATGATCAACATGTCAACTTCTAATCAAAAGCAAGGTGAGATTTTGATAGGGATAGCAATGAATCTGTAGGTTAATTTGGATAGCACTGTCATTTTAACAATATTAAGATTTTGACCCATGAACATGTGATACCTTACCATTTATTTAAAGGTATACTTTTTTAAAAATGTGAAGTAAAATGTGGAGGCCATGAGGTTAAGTGAACTCGGAGAGAAAAAAGACTGCTATGGGACATACTAGAGAAGTAAAGCAACTTTAATATAATTTTGCTCCTGTTTTACTGAAAGGAAGAAAGAGAAGAGAAAAAAAAGAGGAAGAGAAAGAGAGGAATGAAGGGAAGACAAGAGAGAGGGGTATAGGTATGGAGAGAGAGAATGCAACATGTATTGACAGGTTAGATAAAGTCAGGAAATGTTTATCTCATTTAGTGGCTTGCAAATCTTTCACGACCTTAGTGAAATGTTCAGTGGAGCAAATACCAAGCAAGCAGAGAAGAAAAGATTGAGGATTGATAATAATTGTCTTTTTCCTGGCATTTCTTATGAGGATTAAAAGATTTAATAAAGTTAAACTTCTTAGTTCCCGGACATAGTACAATAACAATAAATGTTAAGTGTTATTGTCACTAAAAATGTTCTTGTTTTTATTTTTATTACTTCAGCATATTAAGAATGTTTTTAAGAGGGTAGGGTTATAGGCTGTGTCCTTTATACTTTGCTCCAGAGTCATAAAATCACTAGTAATGGGCAAAATTTAAAAGTAAAAATCATGAAAATCTGTTTAAATAAGCTGGCCAGGCGTAATTGCCTTAGTATAAAAAGACAAAAACAAGAAAAGGAAACCCTAAAAAAAAGCATATGTTTATTTTATTTTACATATGTACTGATTATGGAAAATTCAGACAATAATGCAAGAAGAAAGAATAATTTTTCCTTCCTATGAGTTTATAATAATAAATTTGTACTTTCCTAATTAAAGAAAAAATATCATGTGGAGGAATTAGACCTCAGAGAAGAGAAACAGATTCATATAGTAAAAGATCAAATAATTAGAAGCTTACCCTAAGATGAAAAGATTAGGAGATTATTTTATTTAGGCCTTAATTATTTAACGGACCTTTATAAAATAGATACTGACTTGGTCATGATATTTATGGAAGAGATAATAAAATGGCATAGTCATAAAGTAAAATATCAAGATTTTAAAATATCATTTAAAAATTTTTCAAAACTGGAGTAGGTTAACAAAAAAAAGGCATTGAAACTCTAGCCAGTTGTGTGTGTGTGTGTGTGTGTGTGTGTGTGTGTGTGTTTTCTATGGGTACAATAAACATAATAGTGAACACTTAAATAGAGCTTTTACTTGGTTTTGATTGCTGGTCTAGGATTTTACATATATTTGCTTATTTAATCATTGTGGGAACCAAATGAGATTAAGTCACGTTATTATCCACATATGAATAGGTTTACCAGATTTAGTAAATAAAAATAGAGGATGCCCTGTTAAATGTGAATTTTAGATAAACAACAAATATTGCTACATAGATCAAAATATTATTAGTTATTGATCTAAAATTCAAATTTAACAGTGTCCTGTATTTTATCTGGTAAACCTGCATCTAATAGGTGGGAAAGCTGAAGCTCAGAGATGGTGGGGTTGGAACATTCAAACCTCACTGCAAGAACAAAGACGAAACTAAAGAACTACCACTCGTTCATGCTTTCTGTGCTCATCTGTAGAAGAGAGGGAGCTGGAACCAAGTTCTTTGAAGGCCCCTTCCTCTCCCATTGTTCTGTGTCTTTGGGAAGCCAATTAGAGCCATCTATTAATTCAACAAATAGTAGAACGCTAAGTTGGTGCCAGATATTGACAGTGCACCACAAAGATAAACAAGACTGAAGTAGCTCCTGCCCTTTGGGCTGTGGACAGGTTAGTGGGAAGACACAGATTAAATGAGTGCCCACTGCAGGAGAAGGGAATTATGATGGAGAGAAATTGGGTGCAGCAGGAACAAGCAGAGTGCCTCCTCACCTGGTTCAGGAGGACAGCATTGAGTAGGGTGATGACTCTCAAGCCACACCCCACACCAGCAACATTGGCACCACCTGGGAGCTTGTTGGAAATGCAGATTTTCAGGCCCCCCTCCGAGACCCACTGAATCAAAAACTCTGGGGGGAGGCCTAGCTAGCAATTTGTGTTTTAATGAGGCTTCCAGGTGATTCTGACCTACTCTCAGGTTCAAGAACCTCTGAGGTAGGGCATCAGTCCCCAGGGATGGCGAAGACACTCAAAGCATCACTGGCTTATCCTCCCCACCACACGAGATGGGGTGCCATCTCCTCAAAGTCACGGACAACAGGTTAGGAGAGCAGAGCTGCTGGTTCCTTGCTCCGTTCCAGTAAAACAAGGATAATGAGATAGACTCAGGGATACAAATGTCCTATTTGTTGAGAGAGTTGTCCTTTCCCTTAAGTGGGAAAAAAGTGGGGGTTACTCATTCCCCAGACAATTAAGCCTTTCTGACTATTTCCGGAAATAGAGGTCTTTAACTATTACAGTGGTGGGGGGGGCATAGACTCTTTTCTGAGACACTACAAAGGGTTATTAATAAGCTGACTTCAAAGAAATCCCTGTTTTGTGTCCCCCTAAATGTCAACACCTAAAAATGCCTAGAGTCCTGGAAATGCCTGGAAGGCCCCTAGATTTTACTTTTCTTCCTTTCTAACTCCATTCATGGACTTATTTGTATGAAGCCCTTTGAGATCTGGCATCTGCCTATTTTTCCACCGTTATAACTCGCTGGTTTTTGACACATGGCTCTTGTCATTGCTTTCAGCTGACTGACTTTTCACGATTTCTAGACTGTATTTCGTTTTTCATTCTGCCAAGTCACAGCAGACTCTGCTTATGCTTAGGCCACTTTCTTTTTTGGACTGCCTCATGGACTTCAAGTCATCCTTCAGGATCTGGCTTTTAAATCTCCTAGTCTCATTTCCATCTGTTCAATATTTCATTCATTCATCAAATATTTGCCGGACTGCCCTTCTGTGACTCATACTTTTTTAGGCATTGGGTATACAGCAATAAACAAAACAAATCCCTTCCCTCATGGACCTTACCTGTTGGTAGTGAGGTGAAATAGGCAGTAAATAAATAGATCATTAAAATATATGCTGCTGTAGGAGCCCGCTTATGTGAAATACAAAAACAGGCAGAATCAGTCTGGGCTGTTAGAAGTTAGAATAATGCGGAGCACCTGAGTGGCTCAGTGGGTTAAGCCTCTGCCTTCAGCTCAGGTCATGATCCCAGGGTCCTGGGATTGAGCCCCGCATTGGGCTCTCTGCTCAGTGGGGAGCCTGCTTCCTCTCTCTCTCTGCCTGTGTCTCTGCCTACTTGTGATCTCTGTCTGTGAAATAAATTTTAAAAAATCTTTTAAAAAAAGTAGTTAGAATAATGCATACCCTTGGAGTATGAGAGGGAATTGTGGCTAAGAGAGAGCACAGAGAGTATCTGGAGGGGTTGGTAATATTCTGTTTATTGGTCTGGATGCTGGTTACATGGTTGTATATTCAGTTTGTGGAAATTATTTGAGGTGGACACTTGCATGCACTTTTCTGTGTGTATATTATATTTCAATATAAAGTAAATATGTAGTAAATCAGATGGTGAAGAGTCACATAGAGAAAAATAAAGCAGGGAAGGCAGATTGGTAAAAGGAGAGTGGAACGGGGAGGGAAGGATGATTGTGATTCCACCTGGGCTGTCCAGAGAAAGCCTTACTGAGAGGTTAAATTTTAAGAAGGATTTGTAGGAGGTAAGGAAGCCAGGCCTTGGGATAGGCAAAGGCTGGTGGATTTGAGGAACAGCAAGGAGGCTACTGGTTGGAATGGAGAGAATATGAGGAGAGTGTTAAGAGATCATATCAGAAAGATAGCAGGAGGCTGGAATGCATGGTGCTTTGAAGGCCACTGTAAGGGTTTTGACTTTTGGTCATACTATGAGAAGAGATGGAAAACTATTAGAAAGTTTTCAACAGAGGAGTAGAATGACCTGACTTATATTTTAAAAGTATATTTATGGCCACTTTTGAGAGAGCACCCAAAAGAGACAACAGTGAGAGGAGTGCGACCAGTTGGGAGGTTTTTACAATAATCCAGGTAAGAAAAGATGATGACTTGTCCAAGATGGTAGTAGTGGAATTGATGAGAAGAGAGTGGGTTATGCACATATTTTTGAAGGCAGAGCAGGTAGGATTTGCTAACAGATTAGACGGTAGGTGTATGGGGAAAGAGAGAAGTTAATGATGACTAAGGCTTTTGCCTGGAGCAACTGGGAGAATGGAGTCACCATTTATTCTGATCAGGAAGTCTGGAATTTGGTTTGGGATGTGTTAAGTTAGAGATGCCCATTTCAGACATTTGAGGGGCCATGGCAAGTTGAAGGTTGGATATGAAATTGGAGTTTAAGAGGGAAGTCCAGGCTTGAAACATATAATTGAGAATTGTTAATGTATAGATGGTATTTCAAATTATAAGAATTTATAATTATTAAATTTATATTTAATATAAATATTTATACTATAAATTAATATTATATTATAAATTAGATAATTATTAATTATATCAATTATAATTATATAATTATAAATTAATATTTAATTTAATAAATATTAAATTTATAAACATTAAATTATAAGACTGTTTACAAGAGAGCAGTCACAGATGTAAAAGAATAGAGTTCCAGGGACTGAACCCTGGGACCGCCCCCCCCAACATGTGTAGATCAGGCAAATGAAGAGAAACCAGCAAAGGAAAATGAGAAGGAAAGGATAGTAAAATAGAAGGGAAAATGTGTTATGACCTGGAAACCAAATGAAGGAAATGTTTCAGGGAGGAAGGAGTGATCACTTATGTCAAAAGCTGCACACAAGTCAATAAGAGGAGGACTAAGAATAGATCATTTGAGAGAAGGAACATGGTAACTTTGGAGGGCTGAGAACAGATCACTGGAGAGGTAGCACAGAGAATACTTTGCTTCCGAGGGGAGCAGCAGAGAAATGTGTGTTAACCAAGAGAGTTATATATTTTCACTTTTTCTTTTTTTTTTTAAAGATTTTATTTATTTATTTATTTATTTATTTATTTATTTGACAGAGAGAGATACAGTGAGAGAGGACACACAAGCAGGGAGAGTGGGAGAAGGAGAAGCAGCCTTTCCACTGAGAAGGGAGGCTGATGGGGGGCTCAATCCCAGGTTCCTGGGGTCATAACTTGAGCTGAAGGCAGATACTTAACGACTAAGCCACCTAGGCACCCCTCACTTTTTCTTTTATTAGAGGAGAGGAATAACAACATGTTTGTATGTTGATAATGAACACATGGAGAGGGTAAAGTTGATGTAGGAGAGGGGGAAGAATTACTCAGGAATGTCTCTCAGTAGGCAGAGGGATGGGGCCTATGCACAGGTTTTGCCAAGATTATGTAAAAGGGGTAAGGCAGAGTACGTGGGCACTGATGAGAAAAGTGAATAGTGTGGCAGTGGGAGCTTGTAGCAATTCTCTTCTGCTTGCTTCTAATATTCTTAGTGAAATAGGAGAGAAATTATCAGCTGAATATGAAGCTAAGAATGATGGTATTGGACGTGTGAGGAGAAAGGATGAAATAGTCATCTAGGAGAGGAGAAAAACTGAAAAGAAACATAATGGGTTTCCTGGGCAGCACAGAAGGTACATTTGAGGTTTATGTTAGTAAATTTAATAAAGTGAGAATACTTAGTGTGGCTGTGTGTTTTTCTCCAGCCACATTCAGTTGCTTGCATGTGAGCACAGAATGGGAGGAGAGTAGGGTTATCCAGGTGTTGGGGTCTTGACATGCAGGTATGACGAAGGAGGACAGATATGTGCTAGCAAGTGATGATATAGTCAGTTAGGGGATCTAAGCTGTGCTAGAAAGTATAAGGGAAGTGAGGCAGGAGAAAAGACAGTGAGAAAGTGATAGGATCATTGGGTTCCAAGTCCTAATGACAGCCAAAGCACTTTTAGTGTCAGGTCCTAGAGAGAGTAAGCAGGAGGGGTAGAAGATTAATAGCTAAAGAGTTTCAGTAGTTGAAATTGAGATAATAGAAAGGTTATGGTTATTGCTAATGACAAAATCTAAGCTCTAACCATGGAGAGGGTGACTAAGGTAAAATGGAAAACAGGGTGCTTGGAGGAAAGAAGGTCCAGGTCCAAAGAAGGTCAATCATACGTGGGTCGATCATACATGAGATAGTGATACTAAGAATTATGACAGAAGTAATGTTGGATAGCTTGGCAGGGCCAGCAGCTAAATGGTGGTGGGGAGCAGCAGAAGACTGTAACATGGAAGGGTAGTGAATAGAAAAATCTAATGAGATGAGATTTTAAGCAGAAGTGTGCAGAGAGGAGGGAGAGAGAATGATCTGGAAGCCACAATGAGAAGGAATTCACTTACGTCATGTGTATGAAGGATGTTAGAAAGAAAACCAGCACCAGTTGAAAGGGCTTGAGGGAAGAAGTGTCCTTAGAAGAGGGCGGGATTTCAGTTAGAGCAGGAAGGTGAAGGAAATATTAACAAAAGTTGAGAATAGAAGAGCTTTGCTGATGATTGATAGCAAGTTCCAAAGGGCACGGTTGAAGAGGTTCAGAACTTGGGAATGGGTTAGAAATAGGGTCAGAAAAAGGAGGGTAAGAGCCATATGGGGCTTAGAGTGAGGATATACTGGGGATCTTGGTCTTCGTATTGTGTTAAACATGAGTAGAGAAAAAGATATTAGATATGGTTGTCTCAAGACAGACCCTGTTGGCAAAGCAGTGAATGTTGTGGAGGGAAAAAAGGTGAGGGTGTTGTCAGGAACACACAGAGTTCTGAGGTCCCCTCTTCACTCTCTAAGATGAAGGAGTGGAGGCCAGGGTTGAACAGACTTATCTGGAGCATGTGGAAATCTGGGAGTCCTATTCAATTCTTGATGGTGTGGAAGCTGGAAAAAGAGCAGTAAGACAACCATATACAGTAGCTCTGTTTGTGCATATTACAAGTCAAGGGTACTTCATTTACATAGACTCTACTGGGACTGACCCTCCTGGAGGAGTGCAATGTGAGTGCCCTGGAGAAATACACTCTCCACAGCACCTCAAACACATCATATTTGTAAACTTTCAACATTGCTGAGATTTGTTATTATTCATCTTGTCACAAATCCCTCACAAGCAGGAACCATCTCTCTTTTCTGGCCCCTGAAACATGGTAGGCGTTTGGAATAGGTGTTGTTAGCTCTTAATTCTTATCTTAAGTCTTATCATCATGGCTCCAGAGGTGCAAGATAATGGAGCCTAAATATGGAAATATGTGACCTCTTTATTGCATTCCCCAGGTCACATCAGGAGCACCCTCCTCCTTTCTTCCTCTGTGGACTCACAAGCTAATAAACAGACCCTACCTGGGAGTGGTTCCCTCCAGAGAATACTGAAACCTGCTTGGATTTGCTAACTGGTGACATCAGCTCCTCTTACCTGGGTCTCAGTCCCACAAACTTAACAGACACAGTCTTGCGATTTCAAGGCCCTAAGCCCTATTTTGCTTCTGTTTCCCCCTCTCTAAATAGGGGTAGGAAATACCCCATCGACTTCCCCCTTTCTCTTTTTGCTTCTCTAAGTGTTCCCTAAACAATTGTGGAACTGATGAACAGTATTTTGTTCAAAATATTGTAAATCAAAATTTTGCCTCACGAAGAGAACTACTATGGTGAACGGGGGTTATTTGAATGCTATTGCTCTCAGGGGGAACAGAGAACAGAGAAAATTCCTTTTTCTCAACTGTTCTTTCCTCTGAGACTTTCAGAGATGCATTGTAGCTGAATGCAGGGTTTGCCTCTAGTACAAAACCCCAGCTTACTACATTTTCTTTCTTTTTTTTTTTTTCATTTTATTTTTTCAGTGTTCCAAGAGTCATTGTTTATGCACCATACCCAGTGCTCCATGCAATACGTGCCCTCCTTAATACCCACCACCAGGCTCACCATTTTCTTCCTTTTTTATGGAGAGTAAGTATCCCTGTGTATATGACTACTATTAAGAAATTTGAATAATGTCTGCCTGTGGACGAAACTGCTTTGCCTGTGGAGCTCCTGTTTTTCTCTTGTGGGTGATACTCTTTTCTGTTCCAGGCACCTATCATAAACAGAGGAAAATCAAGGGGCTAATAGGTCCAGCATGTTGGATGTTGACTGAAACTACAGAGCTCCCCTATTTGTCTCTCTTAGGCCTAAATGTCAAAGTCTTGTTTATTTATCTCTAATTCTGTTTTATGTATAAGATTTTCTTTCTTTCTTTTCTTTTCTTAAGACTTTATTCATTTGAGAGAGAGACTGAGAGAAAGTGCACAAGCAGGGGCTGGGGAGAAGTAGAGGGAGAGGGAGAAGCAGACTCCCCGCTGAGCAGGGAGCCCGATGCAGGGCTTGATCCCAGGACCTGACCATCATGACCTGAGCTGAAGGCAGATGCTCAACCATCTGAGCACCCCGGGCACCTCTCCCTATAAGATTTACTTTCATTTGATCTTATGCCTCTCACATGTTAAATGCTCTGAGTAGAATTTAAAAATTCTAACTGGAAAAAAAAAAAAAAGATGATTCAAAGCCCGATGAGCTGTCTACATTGTGTATGTTTCATTGATGTGGTACTTCCGTGACAGTCTGTTGGAGAGTTCAGGGCAGAGCAGGTTTCCTCTAAGCCACTTTTTCCTTTTTGGTGATGATATTACCTGGGCATTTTGCTGATATAAAGGAAGACCTGAGTAAGGGACATCTTCCTAAAACTGGTTATGGTCGGGGTACCTGGGTGGCTCAGTGGGTTAAAGCCTCTGCCTTCGGCTCAGGTCATGATCTCAGGGTCCTGGGATTGAGCCCCGCATCGGGCTCTCTGCTTAGCAGGGAGCCTGCTTCCTCTCTCTCTCTCTCTGCCTGCCTCTCTGCCTACTTCTGATCTCTGTCTGCCAAATAAATAAATAAAATCTTAAAAAACTGGTTATGGTTGGGATCATTATATTTGTAAAATCCTTCTCTGGCATTACTGGACAATGGCTATGGAAATCTTGGAAAGTCAAAGAAAGTGAGACTAACTCTTGAAAGTCTCCAACTGAAACCCTTGCCCAGTTGATTGAAATCAACTCTTTATTTTTCCCACATCTCACCTTCAAATCTCTTCTCTCTCTATGCTTTTTGTAAAGATTCTCCCTCTCTGTTCTTTCGGAAGTGGTAGGGGTTGGAGGAGGATATCTGTTCGGGGCCTTTGGGAATCAAGATTAGGTTATGGGAGAGAGGAGGAAAAAGCACGTAAGGAAAAGCCAACACAGAAAACTGTCTAAGAATCAGGCATTTTAATTGGTGCACAACCCAATTTTTTTGAATCAGTGGATTCAGGTGATAAAATAATTTCAGTGGAGATAAGATGTATATCCGTTTCTAGAACCTCTGTGTAGAATGCCACCAGAAGCAGGCACAGCAAGGAGATTGATATCTGCATTCGGAAGGACGTTTTCAGCAGGCCAAAACTTTGTGATGTGTGCTGGAGGTCGTGGGGGATCACAGTGGCTGGCATGTCTCTTGGATGTATCATCTCTGGGGAGACCAAGTTGGACTGGGGATCATGTTTACAGGAACTTCAGAGGCCTGACCTCAACTGCACTCATATATCTACTTAAACAAACAAACAAAGTGAAAGGATGTGCAGATAGTTGTTAGAACTAAATGAAGGAACTTATGAATTACCTTTATGTTCTCAGTAATTAAGTAATAGAGAATACTAATTAGGAATTAATGATTCATGGTGATGTGATGGTTTTTAAAATAAACGGAAATATTGCAGCAAGGTAGAATGGGTGTGAGAAGGACCCAGGTTTGAATCCTCGACCCTGTTCCTTGCTAGTTGTATGGCCTTTAGACAAGTTCCTGAAATTTTTTGAAATGTACGTTCCTTATCTAGCAAACCGTTTTTTCACGGGTCATTGTGAGAATTATAAGGATATCTAATAGGTGAAAATACTTGGTAATAATAATGATACCTGACACTTACATAGCACTCTCTTTGTGCCAGAGACTATTCAAAAAAATTGTATATTCATTGAATTATATGCTCATTGAATCCTCAAAGAAAAGAAAAAGAATGAGGTATGTACTATTATTGTGCCACTTTAAGGAGGAACAGGATGCAAAAAGGTTAAATAACTTCCAGAAGTATAAAGGGCCTGGTCAAGCTGGGCCAGGATTTAAAGCCAGGAAGGCTGGTAAGAGAATAGAGAAGGCACACGGCTGGGGAAGGAAGGAAGGAATGGAAAATGATGAATTTTGATTTGAATTTGATTTGATTTGAATTTGATGATGTTTGAACATACATTACATTGTCTTACAATAGGTATCAATCACAAGAATGTTGTTTTGATAGGGGTCGATTAGAAAGAAGTTGAAACATGAGAACAAGGATGACTGGCATTTATGAAAGACAAAGAGCATGTGAGAATATAAACATTACTGGCAACCAGCTATAGCTGTGGAGTCTGGTGGAAGAATTTTGGAGCAGACATTTTGTTTTGAGTTATCCATGCTCCCTGGAAAATAACAAATTCTGCTAACGTGTATAATTTAAAACTAGGCTAGGAACTAGAAGGAAAGTCCTTCTTAAAGTCCCTTTTCTCTTGAAGGCAAAAAGTTCCTTTCAAACATGTTTCATCCTTTTGACAATTTTATACAAACTTTCTGGTTAAATATTATATTCTTATTCATTAACAATCTTGTCTCTTATTTTCCTGACAATACATTCTTTTTATGGGCCCTAATTATTGTCCAGTTCCAGTGTGTTTCATATCTGACCACAGCAGGTGAGGTAAGACCTGTGCATTCCAGTGCTGCCCAGCGGGCTGCATTTCCTGTTCCATTCTCCTGTACTCACATAGCCTGTTCTCCTCCTGTACTACTTGGTTCCATATGTGCATGGAGCTTCTGTCTCAGTTTTGATCTCTCCATAGAATACACAGTATCATTTCCCGTCTGAACTGTCTGCATGTTGTATAAACGAATCTCATATATAAGCCCAGCCCATTATACCTTATTTATAACTGTGTACACTTTCTGTTAATGATGCCATGAGGAAGCAGAAGAAATAGGCAAACCCAAGTTTTTCAAAAGAGCTATCTTTCTTTATGATGGGCCCTCTCAACTCAACATTTTTTCCCCTTTTTTCCCTCACTTGATACATTTTTCATAGACCATCTTGTCTACACAAAGGAAGGCTATCTCAGCACTATTACCCGATCTGTACTTCCAGCCCAGACCTCTTCCAGAAACCCTTTGTCCACCTTGCTCACAAGGTATCTCCGTTTGGATGTCTTTAGGAAACTCAGATTTAACCTTTGCAAAATCTAATTCATCATTTTCCATTCCTTCCTTCCTTCCCCAGCCGTGTGCCTTCTCTATTCTCTTACCAATCTTAGGAAATAGCATAACTATATACCAAGTTGTCCAAGCTGAAAACTTGGGAGTCATTCTTGACTTCTTTAACTCTCTTAAGTCTTCTTTAACTCTCATATCTAATTAATACCCAACTTCTGTTAAAGCTACCTCTTGGATCTTCTGTTCATCCCCACTGCCCGTCATCTTAATTCAAGTCACCATATTCTCACCTCATTCCTGAAATAACCTTCTATCCAGGTTACCACAGCCATGTCTTGTCACCCTTGTGACAGACAAAGGGCTAATAACAACATGTGAAGGATTATTACAAACCACTTAGAAAAAGACCAAAAGCCAATAGAAAAATGAATAAAAGGTATGAAAGAAAAAGGCAAGAACCAATAATCCACAAAAAGTTGAGATTATCTCACAAAGGGAGTATTAAAATAAATTTAAAATAAAACAAGTTACCACTTTTGCTCTACAAAGAGGCCCAAAGTTTAAAGACACAATATTTGCAAAAATGTAGGTAAATAGATATCAGTGTCTGTATATTTGGTGGGAATGCAAATGGGTATAACTTCTTTTGAAGGACAATTGGTAATTCCAAGCAATAAATGTACACACTCTCAAAGAGGATGGATCTTTAATTGTATTTTCTTTGACACATCTTTTTTTTTTTTTTAACCATGTGCATAGATTACTTTCTCTATAAGAAATGTGTTAAAAAATTGACTTCTGTTGACAGGAAGACCCTCCCATTCGGGCAGCAGCATGATGCCTCCTGTGTTCTAATCATGGCACAGCCCCCAGCAGCACCCCTGGGTTCCTGCCTTCACATCACACATCCATGCTGCGTCTCCTCCAGAGCTCTGATGACATCTGCTTGGAGCAATCCACTCATTCATTCTTTTTCTTTCCTCCTACCTCCCCCTTACTTCAGAGATAATTCGAGAGGACTGATGGGGGTTCATACAGATGCTCTAAAACTAAAGCTAATCAAAGTAATTTGTATTAATTTGCACAATTCATAGTATTACATTTTGATTATAAGAAACCATTTGAATTAAGCTTCTTTCAGGCTATTTTTATTTTTTTTAAGAGATTTTATTTACTTATTTGACAGAGAGAGAGCACAAGCAGAGGGAGCTGCAGGCAGAGGGAGAGGGAGAAGCAGACTCCCTGCTGAGCAAGGAGCCCAATTCAGGACTCAATCCCAAGACACTGAGATCATGACCTGAGCTGAAGGCAGACGCTTACTGGCTGAGCCACCCAGGCGCCCCCAGGCTATTTTTAACTCATTTTCACTTGCTAGTACATACATACTGTAATAGCAGTGTTCCCAGAACATGGTGGAAGATTGTGAGAGGCCGGCCAGGATTTACAAATAGTAGTGGACAAGGTACTCTTCAAATTGGGTTTAAAATTCCCTTCTGAGAATAAAAATTTGAAGAACCAAATTGATTAGTGAGACCAGTAATCTGTAGCAGTAACAACCAGAGATTCCCTTTTAATATTTGATTAACATTTGAGTGATACCCCAAATCCAATCAAAGTGATCTGACTGTAATTTTAGAGCAGCAAGGCTTCTCCACATGGGACTAAAGTTAAGAAAGCTTAAGCTTCATCAGCCAGATAAGCGATTTTGGAAGACAGAATTATTGGGATTATGGAGTGGACAATAGCTGTAAGACTTGCATAGGGAGGTGGAAAGCAAGTATTGGTCATGTGTCCCCAAGATGAATCAGAACAGAAGGTTTTAACCAGCCAACAGTCAGTTCACTTGGAAATGTTTACCCTTATGGGATATGTATCAGACAAAAGCTATTAAGGCTGTCTGGTCGGAGCCTGGCTCCCAGGGTCACTTTCCCAGGTTTACTTGGCCTTTCAGTTTCACCCACAGCCAGCCTCACTGCGTGTCATTCCTGTCTCCTAAGACCTTCAGGGGCTTTAGGAGCCATTTACTTTAACCTCTTCCCAGTACAGGAGTGCTCCCTGACTTCTCATCCCTTCCTACTTCAGACCCGCAGTCCAGGATTCATTTAAATAAACTTGTTCTATCGGTCCTTGAATAAACTTGCCCTCCCAGCGGCAGTCCTGCATTTTATTAGAAGAAACTTCAGGCCTCTTTTAAGGCTCCTGAAGGCCAAATCCTCTTTTATGAGGTAAATGGTTAATGTTCTCACAACTTTATTTGGTCTTAACTGGGGGTGGGGCGGCGGGGGAAAGCAATACAATGACTATTTTAATTTCTTTATTTATCAATAGTATCCAAAAAAAAAAAAAAAGGAACAACAACAACAAAAAAGAATCAAGAGTTACAAAAACAAGTTAAATGCAATATGGAAGCCTACTAATACAAATACATTTCACAAACACATAAGCAACGGAAACCTGTTCAAATTTGCTTCTGGAGATTTGATTATTTAAAAACTTATGTGTAAAGGAAAGACATTCAGATTTGTTCAAATGTTGGGGTGGAGAAGACCTGCTTTCCAAAAAACAGTGATGGAATCCAGAGTCATGGCATGTGAAAAGGTTTCCATGAACACTGAATCTTAACAGATGCTGTAATATGTTAATAAAATCACATACACACCAAGAAAGCCCTAGGAAGCTTGCAGTCTAAGCCCCATGCTTGTGGAGAGCTGGAGGAACGGAACCTGGTTAAATCCTATTTGCTCCATGCAAAGCTCTATGCAATGCTCCCCAAACTAGGCTACTTAGTTAGCAGCTTTCCATGAATGGTCATTAGATAGTGTGATTCTATGGTGCAGACAGTAGCGGCCCTATTTACAGGAGGAATGCAGAGTTATTCTTGGCGATTCCATGTTGCAGGGTAGGGTAGTCTTTAGATTGCAACCACTGTCCTGAATGTGACTGGGGAGGAGACACTCTGGCTTCTTGCTTTAAACAAACTGGTACTCCTGCCCTCACCCTCAGTGTCCAGGGGCTGGCAAAACTCAGTCAGGGTGTGCTGTTGGGAGTTCTCTGAGGTGACTGGACAGGAAGGTGCATTTCAGCGTGCACAAGTGGGGCTCAAAGAAACCTTTTAAATGGGATGTATATAAAAGCTCAGAATTCTAAACAATGGAATGCTGTCCTTTCAAAGGAGAACAGAGAAACTTGTTTAGAAGGAATTCCATATTCAAGCACAACTTTCTCAGAGTCTCCTGGGCAGTACAATCTACCTAATTTCCCTCTCATAATCTGTAATCTACTTTCTGAAAATGAGCTCTTAAGTGTTTAATCTTTGTTGTTCCGAGTGCATCTTATATATGAGTGAGGTTAATAATCAGGGTCCAAAAGATAGGAAGGAAGGATGGACTTCTTCCCAATCATGGTTTGAAGACTCCATTTCCATTCCCTCCTGCCTCTTTAAAATGTGAAACTATCTTTTGTCCTCATCTTGAAAGGAAAAGCTATTTCTGTTTCCAAGAAGGTTAAGAATGGAGCACAAAAGTGAGGGGAAAGTGGAGGGGTTCTCTTTCCCATTCTCTTCCTGGATAGACTTTACCCCCAAGAGGGCTCTACATCACAGCACAACTCGTACAGCCTCCGAGACAGAGGTCAGATTTGTTCATCTTGTTTTTAGCTGTCAGACCCTTTTGTTTTAACAGTAAAGTTTCATTTATCCTAAGGAGAAGGGAAATCATAGGAACCTGTATCCTTCTGGACCAATGATCAGAACCACAGAATTTATAATTTATCAGATTGAAAGGTTAATGCATTCCTACTTGCTCACTGAGGAAACTGAGGCCCCAAAATAGGAAGAGACTGGGCCAAAGTCCCCCTCCTAGCTAGTGGTAGATCAAAGAGCATATTGATAGGCTAAGCCTTGCTTGGCTGCACTTGTCTCCATCCTTTGGAACGCTGATTTGCATGAATGTATCAGAATAAAATGGAAACAAATTAGCTTTTTGGACCTTAAAAGCTTTGTATGGAGACGCTTTGTATTCCCCTGGCTTCTGTCTGAGGCACCCACTGGCAGACTGCTGATCCACTGGAAGCCAGGGGGGCAGAACTCTGGGCTGCGTCTAATCTGTGGCAGGGTGGGTGGGGTCTGGGTTATAGCGGTCCCTGCACCAGAAAGAACCCCAAACTCTCCCACCCCTGAAATGGTAGGACTACTGAAAAATAATTACAAAAGCTTAATTTCTAGTCAAGAAAATGAAATACTAAACAACAACAATAACATAATGATAATAACTGAAGAATGAAGTCAACTTGCCAACAAAAGTTTTACAGAAAAATAGCACCTTTGGTAAAAAGTATTTTAAAAATTTGGTTCGGTCTCTAAGGGGCTCAAAGTGGACAAGTATCTGCATCATTTGCATGTACTCCCCCCAAATTCCTAAGTCTAAGGGACACCAGGTACCTGGAAGGATGGCTGCGTTATCTAGAGGCAGTGGTTGGGGCCGTGAGAAGCACAGATGCTGGAGGTCTGTTAGGCTGATGGCGACAGGAAGGGCTGGATGCAGAATGCCTTCCTCTCCACTGAGCCTCCAAAACGCCCCCTCTGGGGCAGCCCGTGAAGTTCTGGCCAGCATTGCCTGCACTCCCCATAGCGTGCTTACTGCCGTGGCAGACTGGGGTTCAGATTCCGGGTTCGCTCCTCTCCCAACCCCGATGCAGTTTCCTTACTTGTCTCCAGCCCCTGAGCACCATTTACAGTTTCTCTCAAAGCACTCCTAGAAATGAAGGCTATGGCCCTGCCCTTCCTAGCCAGCCACCGCCATTTCCTTTATTGCAAAACAAATAGACAAAATAAAAACTCATTGCTGTACAAGCAAATACTGGTGATTGGGCGATTGTAGCAGACACTTGCATATACTGGACTCAGCATGGAAGTGGAAGAGAAGGTGCCAGGCTCTGGACACCCTTTCCAGGTGCCTCCTCTTTAGATCTCTTTGGTGCTCATTTTCTTGGTCTTTTCAGCTGTTTCCTTTGAGAAGCAGGAGAAAATAAGCATTGTGAATTATAAAAAAAAGAATCACTGGCACCTATCTAGTCCTCAACATTTTATACAGCATTGGCAGAGACATGCTTCTGCTAAGTTTTCGTT
This sequence comes from Meles meles, assembly GCF_922984935.1. NCBI lineage: Eukaryota > Metazoa > Chordata > Mammalia > Carnivora > Mustelidae > Meles > Meles meles. The sequence goes on along the minus strand of NC_060069.1, from coordinate 96,174,549 downwards.
CTGTTACTTGTCTGTCTCTTTCATGGATGAGAACAACTTGAGGGCAAAGATCATGTGTTCTTTTTGACATGGTCACACAGGGGCTGTCGTTAAGAGCTGAGCCCATTTGAACGCCTGTGAAACCACAGGTCAGACACGATTATCCCCATTTTAAAGATGAAGAAAAGGATGCTAAATGCAAGTACTACAAGATGTGCCAAAAATCCTAGTCCAGTGAGGGGTTAAGCTCAATAGGCTCTGGAGGCAGATGGTCTGACCTTCAGTCAGGGATGTACTCCTTTCTGGGGGACTTTGGGCAAATTATAAAAACTGTGCCCTCAGTGTCTACAAGACGAGGGCAATAAAGAACCACCTCTTATAACATATCACATTCCTCCTCCAAAGAAGCCATTCTTACTTATGGCCAGTAAGCACATGAGAAAATGTTCGACATCATTGGTTGTTAGGGGAATACGAGTCAAAACTACAACGAGATGCCACTTCACACCCACTGGGCTGGCTAAAAGAAAACATAAGGGACAAGGACAAATGCGGTGAGTTTGTGGAAAAACAGGAACACTGCTGGCGAAGACGTAAAATGGTACAGCCGCTTGGAAAACAGTCCGGCGGTTCCTCGAAAGATGAATCACAGAGTTACCATATGATCCTGCAATTGCACCCTACAGACCCAACAGACCTGAAAATGTATGTCCACACAGAGACTTGAACAATAATGTTCACCGCAGCACTATTCATCATAGCCGAAAAGGGGTAACAACCAAAATATCTGTCAGCTGGTGAATAGACCACCAAATGTGGCTTATCCATACAATGGAATGTTATGTAGCCATGAAGAGGAGTGAAGTACTGACCGATCCTAAAACAAGGACAAGCCTTGAACGCATTATGCTGGGTGAAGGAAGTCACACCGAAAATACCATATAGTGTATGATTCCATTTGTCTGTCTATGTCCAGAATAGGCAAAGCTGTAGAGCTGGAACGTAGATGAGTGGCTGCCAGGGGCTGGGAGAAGAGAGAATGGGGAGTCACTTCTAATGGGCCTGGGGTTTCTTTCTGGGGTGATAAAAATGAAAATGTTCCGGAAATAGTAGTGACGGTTGATCATCTAGTGAATGTACTAAAAACCACTGGATTGTATACTTTAAAAGGGTGAATTTTATGGTATATAAATTATATCTCAATAAAAAACTAATTAGGAAATAAAAAACAACAGTGCCTGGCACCTAGCAGACACTGTTGGCTTCCCATCCGCAGCCCCTTTAGCGTTCAGTCCTGGCATGGCTTCTTCCTGCCAGCACCTGCACCTCTTTGCCTGACACTTTCTCTGGCTGCTGGAGCCTGCTCTGCCCACACTGCTGGCGGGCCGGAGATGCTCGGGAATTCATGCTGCTGGTGGAGGCCCTTACCAATGGCGGCTGGGAGTTTGTGGAGGAATACTCCTGCTCCCTTCCCCCTCAGGCTCGGGTACTCTGGTCCCAGCCGTCCGCAGGAGGATTAAGCGCCACCCGCCCACTGTGGAAACATGCCTGGATATACACTCTTTATTGCTTCCTTCCTTTCCTGGGCTTGCTTCCCAACTCCCCTTCTGGTGTCTCCTAGGATCGCTAAATCAACTATTTGTACTCGAGTCCTTGCCTTAGCGTCTACTTTCTGAGGGAACTCACATAAAAGGCCTAAAAATGTGAGCTATTATAATTCACTCCCCACTGTCTACTCTGATCATTTCCCACCCACCCCAGAGGAAAGGAATTCCTATTAAATTCTTTTTTTCTTTTATGTGGTTGGACTTGTCTGGAGACTCAAGGCTGATAAAATATGGAAAAACAGAAGACCAGGAGCTTCTGCTTTGGCTTAAAAAACTGACATGAAGATTCTACATTATCGGGGCGCCTGGGTGGCTCAGTGGGTTAAGCCTCTGCCTTCGGCTCAGGTCATGATCCCAGGGTCCTGGGATCAAGCCCCGTGTCGGGCTCTCCACTCAGCGGGGAGCCTGCTTCCTCCTCTCTCTCTACCTCTTTGCCTACTTGTGATCTCTGTCAAAATAAATAAATAAATAATCTTTAAAAAAAAAAAAAAAGATTCTACATTATCAGTGAAAATAGTGACAAAATGTGTGTTAAAAACCATTAATATGAGCAATTATTATTTTTGAGCACTTAATATTAATAATTATTTTCAAGTTATTTTCAATTATTTTCATCACAACAGCAGTTCCTGCAACTGTTACATTCCCTCAGAACTTAAGTCAGACAGGAGGCTTGTACACCAGACCCAGTCTGCAGAGAGGTGACCTGCGGCCCAATATCCTTTGGTAACTACGTGGTAAGCCAGCAGGAAGATAGGCCCTTAGAGGCCGCATATCCGTGTTTTCCCTCCAGCCCTTACCAAAGTATGTCAGTGAATCCCTATTCTGCCAAGAGCCTTTTTCCCAGGAAGGCCTTCAACTTAATGACACAGCACCTGAGCAGAATTTTTATTTATTATCTTCTCAAGTCTCCAGGAAGCAGAACCTCTAAGTACTCTGGCCTTGTCCATCCCAGGCTGTTTTCTAACCAGTTTGGCATTTAACTGAAATCCTTTCTGCTGTGGTCCATGTTCACTAATTTCCTGTTCGCTGCCCCCAAGGAGCTCCTAGTCTTTGGGTTTGGGCACTGCTCGTGATAGGAAACAGTAACACTGCTCATTTGCAAACCACTGCCAACCAATTTACAGATCACCACGTGCCTAATTCTTACCTATAAAGCAATTTACCAAGTTGCAGCCTATATCTGCTGAGACCTGCTGGACCCTGATGGGACTCCATCAGGGAACTATCTAGATCATGGTTTGACACTGTGGGTTTACCATTCAGGACTTACTGTATGGACCAGAGTGGCTCCTTGGTCTCTGGGAGCATTAGGCAATATCCGAATGGTGGAAGAGCCGAATGGCGGCAGCAGACCCCGAGCCAGCATGGAGGCGGCCACTCACCTGGTGCTTTTGGAGCTCCTGGACATATCTGGTCATCTCCTCTTCTGTCTGGCTCTGGGCCCCCTTCTGATTCTTTCCTGTAAGAAGAACCAAAGGTCAGAGCTGGGGACACTGAGGGAAGTCAGTTCAGAATCCCACCAATAGGATTCTTTTAGGGTCTCGATTTCCTCTCCCATTAACCTATGGAAGGAAGGGTGAACTGTCTGCATTTCTGTGAATATGAAGTGTCCCAGTGCAACAGACACCTTCAGAGGAACACTGAACAAATCAATTTCCTTCACTTTCCCCTGGCCTCTGCACCTGGTGTCTTCTTCCCCCACTTCCAGGGCAGTCATGCTGGAGCGGGGCTGGCAGGGAAAGCTAGGGGGAGTTACCTGGATCCTGACTCAGGAGATCCTCCAGACCAGTGATTCTCAACCATTCCCACACCTGCAAAATGTCCTACAGAACTTTTCAAGATACCATTGTTTAAATTCTACTTTTAGATTCTGGTTTAACTGTTGTTGGGCACCAGGATTTTAAAAAGGCTCTAGGTGATTCTAATGTGCAGCCAGGGTCGGTAACCACTGTACTGAGCAATGTTTCCCAAATTTACAGGGTGGCTAAAATAAATAAATAATAAATCATAGAATACATCTTAAAAATGTAGGTTCCCAAGCTACTCTTTTGTGGATTCTGATTCAGTAGGTTTGGGATGGAATCTGTACGTTTATTTTTTTATTTTCTTCTTCTTTTCTTTTTTGAATCTGTATGTTTATTGAGCACAGTGTTTGCTATGAGGAAACACCACTCCGCCATGCTTCTGGAGTCTGGCATTAATCTGCCCCTCATGATGGCAGTTTCCCTCTGGCTCTCCCTGGTTTCACATCTTGATGCCACCTTTTTCTTTGCCCCATTGGGATTTGTGATCTAAGACCAGATTGCCTTTCGGGTACTGACTTTGGAATGCTGCCTCTGCAATGTGCTCTCAGATCCATGGCCCACACACCAAGAGAGGCTCACCCTGGGGCACCCCCATTTCCAGTGCTGTTTATACCCACAGAGGGCCGTGAACCTGGGCCATTTGGAGAGGGAGGATGAGCTGTCCAGTGTGGCTGTGGAAATGGGCATTGTCCGATGGAGGCAATCATTTGGGTTTTGTCTGATGCATGTGATGGGGCTTATTATCCAGATGATCAAGCTTATTCTGTATGACAGCTAGCTATTTAACAATTGCCTATGTCTTGGAAATGGATGGCTACCCTTCCAAAACCAGACCAGGCGCAGTTAGGTGTTGAGAGCTACTGCAGGGGTTTTGGGAAGATAAGCGTAGAATGCTTCTTGATTGAGGCATGTTGGGTAGAGTTTTGAGACATTCTCTCTTGGCTTCAATAGCTACAGTGTGCTTAGTCTGGCTACGCCGACTTAGTTTTGACTTCCAGCAACTTCTAGGATTTCTAGTTTCTAAGCAGCCTCTTCCCACTCTCCCATTTGTCTCTGGAATCGTGTTGGCTTCTTGCCTTCCCACATGGAGAAGAGACTTGGTCCCGGGCAGTGACAGACTAGGGATCCCCTGGCAGGTCTGAGCTCATTTTGTACTGTTGCTGCTGCCTAGGCTTCTTATCTAGAACCACCTTTTCTGGGTCCTTGACCTCTCTCCCGGTTACCGTCTTTCCTGACCTTTCTGAATATGATCCTAAGACCAGCCTGTTCTTTTTTGTCTCAGTTTTTTAAAAGATATAATTTTAAATTCACCCCATCTGGTATAAATTTGGGGCTTGGTTCCTACCAACTGACCTTTCTTCTCAAACCCAGTATGGCTTTCCAGTCTAGAACTGGCTTCACTCTCACTCTCTTTCCTCTAATCTGAATGGTGCTTGTTTTCCCCTATGACCTGGCTCCCATTTAAGCGTTTCTTTTCATCTTTGGCATCATTCCAACATGCCATGGGGTTTCTGCTCTGGTCCCTCAAACTCTCCTTGTCTCTATCTCCTCAACCTACCCTGACTATACTCAACTTTTTCTTTTTAGGGATTACCCAAGTCTGTTAATCCAAAGAGGGCCTATAAACAGTTCTCCTTTTTCTGCTGGGTGTGGATGGCAAGGAGGAGACATCCTGTCTTCCAACCACATGAATCTTTTACACAGAGGATTTCCTAAGCTGTCCTAAGGATTAAGTAGGTTAATATGTAAAGTGCGTAGAAGAGTGCCTGGCGCACAGCTCTCACTAAGTATTTGCTTTCACCATCATTATTATTACTATTTCTATCATGATTAGGCCAGTCTCATATCAACATTTGATCTTGCCCTGCATCTTGAGCCTCTCTGCTGCCACACCTCGGAGCGAGTATTGGACGTAATACATCTAGCAGAAGTGCTTTGCTCTTGATGCTGCCCACGGGGCGCTCGGACACTACAACTGGAGTCTGTTCCTTGCTCCTAGTCCCTGCACTCTTCTCCGTCATCCCCACCCTGACTTCTCCTATGTTGAGTTCACAAAGGAAGCTCTCTCCCCGCTATGCCTTCCTTCTGCCTGAGGGACAGCTCACCGTCACAGGTCATGGCTGTGCAGACCCAGTTTCCACAGGCACAGACACAACGGTTACAGTCCACCTCGGTCTCTGCTCCGTCTGCGTAGGTCTCATCCTCCAGGGCACACTCTGTTGGGACAAGAAATAAGGGGCAATAGTTTAGGGTGAGGATGGAACAGGACAAGCTGGCTACTCTCTGTGCACTTTACCCCTTTTCCAGACAAGATCTGCTTCTGCTTATCCTTCAGAGGTAACATATCTGGGTAAATGACATCATCGATCCAAAGATTTTCGGCCCCTGAACTCAGCATGTTGACGATGGGCTAGGTCCCAGTCTAAAATTGTGGTAGGGAATTTTCTTAGCAAGCTCTGCAAAATTCCATCAAGTCTCTCTCTCGGCCCTCCCCAAAGGCCCCCATTCCCTACAGCTTCATATTTCTTAGGTGAAGCGTACTCTTCTCTGGAGGATTGAAGGTTGGGTTGAGGCACTTGAGGAACTCTTGGAAGCTGAGTTTCCAGTCAGCATTTTCGTCAGACAGTTCGATGAGAGCATCAACACAGAGTCCTCTGGAACAAAACACAGGAGAAATGTGTCAGCAAGACCTCAGCTTCACTCCCACAGAAAGGAATTAAACATCGAGATCACGTACTCCTGGGGTCTCCAGAAGAGGCCAAGGGGGCAACTGTTAACTGAAGAACTTTCTGCACTGCCTTCCCAAAAGCATCATCCATCCTGGCTCCTGTGAGCATCCAACATTTATTTTGTTATACTTGTCAGATCATTCACATGGTTCAAATGTTCTGCCCAAGAAGACTAAAGTTTGCTGAAAGGTTTTGTCCACTTTGACTGACAAATGTTCTCACTGCCTATGCAGCACCTTTCATGAGCAACTGCCTTTCCCCTCAGCCAAACCAGGGAAGTCAAAACAGAAGGGAGATGAATAGATGACAGGAATGGAATGTGCGATGGAGTTCAAATAGGCATCATCACCATCACTACTCTAGAAAGATAAACATGTGTTCAGAAAAGTTTTACAGAACCCTAGTTCTCTCATGCTCCCCTTGGCCTGGATTTGAGCCCTGGTTCAATCACTTCCTACCCAAATGGCCTTGAGCTAGCTCTTCAACTTTTCTGAGCCTGTTTTCTCATCTGTAAAACGAGGACAAGGAGCCCTCCTTCACTGGGATGTTAGGAAGATCAAACATTGAACTTGTAAAATATTATCTAATTTCAAGTTATCAAAATCTGAAGGATTTTCAGGTATTATACTGTAAGGTCATGGACTGCTAAGAAAGAATCATTCCAGAATCTGGGCTTCATGCTTTTGATTTCTTCTGAACAAAAGAGGTGCTGTTCCTATTTTTAATTCTCGCTGATTGGAACCACACTAGAAGTTTCTGAGGGGTTAATTTTGATGAATATTTACTCTGGAATAATGTCAGAAAAGGACAGGGACACACTCTCATTTGTGACAATTAGGGTTCTCTATGTGAAATAGCACCAATTATCTTAAAGTCAGAACTAAAGCTATTTTAGACTTGCGGTTAAATAATACAGTAATGGAATTCCTTTAGAAAATTAACCATTAATGGGGCGCCTGGGTGGCTCAGTGGTTTAAGCCGCTGCCTTCGGCTCAGGTCATGATCTCGGGGTCCTGGGATCGAGTCCCGCATCGGCCTCTCTGCTCGGCAGGGAGCCTGCTTCCCTCTCACTCTCTCTGCCTGCCTCTCTGCCTACTTGTGATCTATCTCTGTCAAATAAATAAATAAAATCTTTAAAAAAAAAAAAAGAAAGAAAATTAACCATTAAAACATTACACACGATACTCAGGAATGCTTTTGCTCTGATATGACCTTGATAATTTATTTTAAGATTACATTCTATTGCTTGCAAGTTCTGGCCAAAAACTAACTACTTGATCAGATACCAGGGGTGCTCAACATATTAGTTCATAATGTTCACAAAATAGACCAGGACAGAATCCCTATTTTGCTTTTTACTTTTCATTTGCCCTGGCGGCTCCTTGCAGGTAGGAAGGGGTTCAAATTCCCGTTCCTATCCAGCCTTTGCCTCATGGACCACCCCCTGAGCCCTCAACTCCACTCACCTAAGCAGTTTGTTGTTCTCCTGGTCTGCATACGTGGTGATGTTGATGGCAGTTTCATTCTGCTCCACAAATTTTAGTAATTCGCTAGAGTCCAAGCGAGAGTCACCATTATCGACGTTCTAGAAAGGGGAAGAACTCTTTCAGGAACACTTTGTACAACTGTCTCCCATTCAGCTTGACCCATCGTTGGTTCATCTTGCTCATTCCAAACCTGCCCTGGCCTCAGAGCTCCAGCAACACAGGCTTGGAGATGTGAGACGGCACCTGCACCCTAAGATGAGAGAGTGGAGGTGTGCGGGCAGAGGCCACCGAGGGCCTTGCAAACCCAGACCCTGCTCAGAGCAGCAGCTGGGACACAGGCCCTTGTTTGCCCAAGCGGTCTGGGGTACTTGAGGGCGCTCTGCGGACTCATCCCTGACACAGTCCTGCAGACATTCTCCAGGGAACATCTGGCTTCAGGCAGCCACCATTCCCTGTCCTCAAACCTCAGTGGACATGTAACAACGTTCTGAATCAGAATCTGTGGCAGAGCCCAGGATGTGTGTTTCTAACCAGCTGCTTGGGAATAACAATGCAGGTGACCCTCCGAGCTCACTCTGGGAGTCACAAGACCACTTCTTGCTGCTTGATTTCCCTGGCATGCTCTCACGCCTAACATTCACACTGGTACCCCTAACCAAGCACATCAGTGAGAAGTCACAAGTAAAGGCCCTGAATTGATAACCTGCAGGCAGAGGTGGTGCAACCCCCCTTCCACCCCTCTGCTCTGGGCTGGGGGCCCCACTGCAGATGTGCGCAAGGTCCTTAGTTTACAGAGCGCAGACTGTCCTCCTGACCCAGCTGACATCCCACAAGCACAAGGTGAGGGTAAAGTGAGCTCAGATATTACCCCTCTTTGGCAAGATGCTAAACCTAAACCATAACCATTTGGGACCGTTAAACATGCTCAGGCCCCCAATGCAGGAGGAGGGTGTCGAGGTCAAGTTCTTATCAAATTCTAAGTTGATATTGTTGCTCTCCTAAATAGTTTCAGTGGTGGAAAATTGTTTTCTTCCCTAGGCTGTCTTGTCCTGCTGCCTTGGGAAATACTCAGCATTCCCATGTTACTTTCAGGGTGGCTCCCCAGATGGTGTAAGGGCTTCTGGAAGAAAAGTCTGTCCAGGCTCCCAGGTAGAAGGGTCTCTCCTTCCATGGCTGTCATGTGTCACATACAGTCTAAGGTTGTAAATCTTTCCATAGTATGTCTAATGCCAGGTTATGTCTAAAACAAAGCATGCCAGCCCTTGCTTAATGCCTTTTCATCATTCTTTTCTCCATTCCCAGCAACAGGTCTCAGATGTTCTCTAGTCCCTATACATCCACCCTGAGGAAACCGCCATTCACCTTGTGAAGGCTTGATTAACTAATGGAGAGAAAGGAAATAAAGTTGGCCAGGGGTCATTCTTAGCAGTGCAGAACATTCTTGAATCCAAATGTTCCCAGTGCTGGGCAGACAGAAGCAGCAAACCCCAACAGCTTTACAGCCTGATAAGAGAGTAAGCCTGATGAGGAGCTGCACAGCCATGGCTGCAGACCTGGGGCCACATGGACCCTGGGGGCACCAGGAACCTACCACCATGGCCCAGGCAGCTCCCAAAAGGCAGTGCTAAGTGCCCACACTGCACGTTCAGCAGGGCCAGAATCCAGGCCTGAAGCTGAGGGGAGAGCCAGCCAGCCTGCATGATCATCTCAGGAGGACCAAACAGGCCTCCCAGGCCAGCTCTGCATGTGGATCCAAAGGAAAACAGAGGTCTGGTACCTGCCCCAGAACAGCCTGGACTGCCTGGGGGCCTGCCTCAGAGGCCGTGATCTTGAACCATGAACCAACCTAATTTACTTGGCCTCTGTTCAGCCAAGCAGTGACAGAAGGCACAGTACCTCGTGTGCCTGCTCTCCCAGCTTTATGTATACTTGAGGTAGCACCCTTTTCTTCTGTGTAACTCCAGGGTTCTAGCAAGGCAAAAAGGTGTGTGATACAAAACCCATGTTTGGGGCTTATTGCCAAGTCTGGAGAACGTTCAGAGGATGGGCTAGGACAGGCACTTGCTCACACACAGCTGCTGTGGTGATGGGGGACATGATACCTGGGTAACGGAGGTAATAAGTCTGGCTTCAGCTGTGGCCCTGGCCACCAGGAGTCCAGCATGTGTCTATGCCGCGGGCCATGACCGGCTCTCTTTACCTGGGTCTGTTACACTTTCACTGGAGAAATCATGAATGAATCACTAGGTAAAGGGGGAGTCTGGTTTTGTTCTTAACCAAATTCTCATTAGATTTTCTTTTCAACTAAGTTTGATGTTAGGAATACCAGCTGGGCTGGAGGGCAGTTCCTGGTTCAGAAACAGTTTCGGTGTTCTGTGTTCCACTCTCTCACGAACAGGCAGTTATGTGCCTAGTGGAAGGCATGTCCCTTTGAAGACTGCACAACACAGGACTCTTATTAGATGGCTATTACCATCAAAAAGTAGATACTGAATCCCCTATTTTCTCAGAGGACACTGCCAGAGTATCTGGGAAAAGCAAGCCTTATTGTGTGTGTCAGTCATGATCAAGCTTTCATGGTCAGGAGCGAGAATGCCCTAGAGGAAGCTACTTTCTCAAGGGGTCTCCGAGGGAGCCTACTGGAGAAGTTACTGCCAGAGCAGGTGGAGAGGTATTGGGCGGTGGGGGTAATGGGACCTAGCTACCTGGGAATCAAATTAATAGCAGGTGCCATTGGTGGACACAAAGAGGCCACCAAGAATGACTACAAGGTCCCAAGGGGAACTTCGGAAAGAGTGTTCTGGGTCTCCTAGGCCCTCGTGGCCATGGCCAAGTCACTGCATGCAACGACCTGGCAGGTATTGCTCACTCAGCTTCTAAAAAATCATTTCCCTCAAGTTACTTTCTGATCCTGTGTGACTGTCCTGTCTTTGCACGATCATGTGTTTCTCTGAAGATGAGGAGCCACCCTCTGCCCCAAGAGCCTTGTAATGCTGGCGGATTGAGACAGAGGGTAGACTGAGAAGGGCTGGGCCTTCTCAGCCAGGTGTGATCTCAAACACTTGGAACCCAGAGAGACATACTTTCTGCCACGGGAGAGAAAACTCACTGAAGAAAGAAACACAAGCAAAGTCTTAAATGACCAAATACGCAATCCAGTATTTCTCCATCTGTGGGGTCCATAAAGTCAGTTAGGAAGAGGAATCCCCAGACTACGCTGGTTTTGACCACACAGCCACCAAGAAATCCCTCATGTGCCTGGGGTTGCTTCTGAGTCCAGGCTGGTTATGGCCTTGGACAGCAGGCCCTGGAGACATGTGAGAACATGTCCATCTGACAGCATCTACCTAGAGGTGTGTGTGCTTGTCCGTACAGGGGGCTTTCTGCTTAGGTGGCAGAGTGGGCATGTGAATGTGTGTCTGTGAGGAGGCTGTGTCTCTGTGTGGGGTGTGCATCTCTGTATGTGGGATGTGAGTGTGTGGTATGCATCATTCTGCTTGTGGTATTTATCTCTGGGTGTGATGTACATATGTGTGTGTCTGTGTTCTTGTCAATTAGCTGGAAGAGTGTCTTTAACTGCTTTATTCACAATGTCTCAGGCTCTCTGAAAAATCTCCAAGCCATGGGAGCCCTACTTATCACTAACTACTAATTCCGACCTTTTCCAAGGAAGCATCTCTCCTGTCTCCCATTGGAACAACCTGTCTCTTAAACTAAGCAATGGGACAAGCAATATGTAAATTTCACAAAGAATCCTGGACCCATGGAATGCCGGTCTATGGACTCTTCTCAGATGCTGAGGAGCTCTACAGGCCAGGGACGATCAAGTTAATGACTTGAAGAAATGTCAAACTGGGTGGGAAACGCCTGGGTCTGGGTGAGGTCAGAAGGTATACTGTATCAACATCGAGCTCTGTGAGGTAGAGGGTAGGGGATACATACAGGGTAGGGGGATAGAGCCTGGCCATATACATGAGCAGTAGATCCCAAAGCCTCTACTGCTGGAATCTCACTTATCAAACTCGTCAGAAAGCAACCGTCATAGCTTCATGGGATGATGGGAAGATGTGATCAGGCAATGGGAGAGGAAGTCTCCCCCTTTGTCTGGGGCTGAAGAGTATTTGACCCCAACTCTGGATTACCTTAAAGTACTTGTCTAGGATTTCACTGTAGTTGCTGCCTTTAGAGAACCAGCCATCTGGAATAATCTCTGCTTCCAGCCACTGGATGATGCGACGCCGGAGCTCATCACGGTTGGACTGATAGCAAACGACTGCAGGAAGGGGGAGGGAGGTCAGCTGAGTGGTGAGGACCCCAATGTCACCCAGAATCCACCACATGGGAGGTTCTGTGCTGGGGGCCCTGCATGCAACACTGCATTGAATTTTCATAGTGTTCCAGGGACACAGAATTATCACACATATTTTATAGAAGTCAACCCAAGGTAGACAACTGGAAAGTGACTAAACCAGGATTCAAGCTTATGTTTTTAAAACACTTAAAAGAATTGAGAATATTGAAAGAGAGAGACTATGTTGCTTAGGTGAGAAAAACATCAGCAGAAAAATAAAGGACATTTTCATTAACTTTAGGAAGCTGAGGGGGAAACAATCAATCAATCAATAAACAGCTCTCTCAGCTCAAAGATGAGCTGAACGAATAAGAGAATGAAGGAGCACATTATAATTTTTCATGCCACCAGATCTTAAATTCTCTATAGCTTTTTCGTCTTAACAACTGGCTTTATCAAAACTCTGCCACGTAAAATTTTACCCTGTCTGCATTACCCCTTATTCTAAACCACAGAAAACAAGGTCAAGAAAGGGCCATGCTGAAACTCTGCTCTGGACAGCTGTTCCAAGACACATGGCAATACCAGGTGCGGTTGGCAATACCAGTCGGGTAGATGGGGGACAGGGGAGGGAGAGCCTTGGCAAGAGGAAATTCCTGGAAGACAACACACACTGGGATGTGCTAAGGGTCCTGAGCCAGGGGAATGGAAATCTGGGCTGCCACTTCCAAGCTGTGTAATGCAGGGAAATTCACTTAACCTGAGCCTCGATTTCATCATCTACGAGGCCATTACAATGAGGTCATTACAATAAGGTCTGCCTCTCAAGATTACTGTAAAGATCTAAGGAAAAGCATATGATAAAGGCTCTGTAACTGTAATGATGAAATTTTAATTTCAATTCATAGAAAACCATGGAAAAAGTCCTACTGGCATTTCCATTATCTCCTTTCAAAAAAAGTTGTGCCTTCTGATTCTGTGCCTTCTGTGACATCAGCCTATGTTACAGAGCATTGAAGGAAAGATTCAGTGGCTTTCCTGTCCTTTTAATGCAGTCACTACTCAGCAAAAGCTGAAAACACAGCCAACATTCGGACCCAACCAGCCACTTCAAATGTCAAGTGCGCGCACACGCACACACACGCGCACACACACACACAAAGGTAGTTTTGCAGCTTTTCTGACCTGTGTTGAGAAATGACCAGTTCTGCGTCACAAATTCTGACACACAGATCTTGTGAGCTTCAGCACAGAATGTGAAACACAAAATTCCATCTCAAAAAGAATTTCTTCCCTAAAAGGCACCCTGGAGAAAAAACAGGCTCTCACCTGGGCTGGCAGATGGACTTACAGATTTCTTCTCTGCAAGACAAAAAGGAGAAAATGCGTAAGGCCAAGTGAGGACCAAAGAACACATCTGTGTATCACTGGGATTAAAATCATCCCATGTTAAGGGGACCACTTACAATCTTTTCATCATTTTGTCCTAGCTCCCTGTCTCCTTCCTTCTTCTAGGGCCTAAGTATGGAGATCTCTTCTCCCCTGCTTTATTTGACCTTTATGGGCTAGTAAGTTGCCCTCCTGGTCTCATTCCTCCTCCTTTCAGGTTGAGGGGTCGGGATGGGTTGCTGGGACTTTGAGAATTCCCATGGAATCATTATATAGAAGGTAGTGGAGTGGAGACCCACACGTGGAAACAGTTTTTTGTTTCACCAGGGCAGTTCAAGACTGGGAGGGGCAGAGTGTCTAAGCTTGGCAGGGTGCTGGTGTCTAATTAGCAGTGAGCTTGGGACCCCCTCCCTCTTATCCTAATGGCAATGGTTTGAGTACAAAATAGAGGAAATATATATACCAGGGCTCAGAGGTGCCCAAATTTAAAAAGTGAAATTCAGGTTGCCTGGGTGGTTCAGTCGGTTAAGCATATGAGTCTTCGTTTTGGCTCAGGTTGTGATACCACAGTCATGAGATCGAGCCCTGCACGGGGCTCTGTGCTCAGCATGGAGTCTGCTTGATCTTCTCTTTCTCCCTCTTGCTTTGCCCCCACCCCACTGTACTCTCTCTAACATAAATAAATAAATCTTTAAAAAATAAATTAAAAGTGACATTCGCCTGCTTTTTAAAAAGGCATAGAGTTCGTTTAAACACTTCCTTATTCTGTTGATTACTGATGTGGTTCCCTACCCACTGCAGACAGTACTGGATGCTCCCCTGGGAGGTTGATGCAGGAAACCCCACGCAAACCCCAGGGCAAAGCCAGCAGGCTCATGAGCGCCAAGAGGATGCATTTCCAAGTAGCTGGGTGGTGTCTGTGACCCTAGTGGAAAGCAGTATGGGACATCCCCTGGCTCCTCTGCTGACCTGGGAGATGGTGGTAACAGCACTCTTTACCTTTGCAGTGTCCATCGTAATCCACCTGGATTTTGGACCCAGTGAGGCAAGCGTCTCGATGCAGCTCACAGTGGTTGAGGTAGGTCTTGCCGTTGCTGCCGCACACAGGCCTCTTGTGAGGTTTGCATTGCTGAAATAGACCCGAGGAGGAGGTCTGTGCAGTCAGGGTGCCAACCCACGCACGCAAGCACGCACATGCACACACGTGCAGCCTGTGGGTACACCCTGGTAGGGAGCCTTAGCTCTGGCCATCAGTGACTCTATCCCGCTCAGCGTTGGAGGCACCCCCTCACTCTGCAGCCCTGAACAGCCCCCCGTGCTGATGCCAGTTCACGGCCATCTCCTCTTTTCAGTGGAGGAATGGACAACCCTGACCCTTTCAAATCAGCAGGAAGGACATTATATTAGAAGCCAGGAATCTGGACACTGCTTCTTTGGGGAAAGTCACTCAATGTCTTTGGATGATCTCAGATCCCTTAAAACACCAACATTCTATGACGCAAGAGCCAGAGCTGAGAGTGGGGGATGTGGAAACCGACAGGCAGGTGCACAGACAGGCACGTGCATGCGCGCGCACACACACACACACACACACACCCCAATGCTTCAATTCTTTGGGGGTTTAACTAGAAGGATCTTTGCTCTCTTGCTTTGTGTAGTCTTGGGGGGCCATTTTGTTTTCCTCTTGATCTTGCAAGGGCTGTTGTGAGGCAAGCCTGGGGACGCTGGGTCTCTGTGAAGTACTGCAGAAAATCGTTATGGACAGGGAAATGGACTCAAGTTCACTTGGCAACTCGGCTCTACAATGGCAAGCTCAGTTTCTTTAGAATTTTGTGGATTTTGAAAGGCAGTAAGGGGCAAGCATGTTCAGCTCAGCCCTAATGAAGGCACCAAAGTCAGAAAAAGCAGATGCGGGAAGAAGAAACACAGAACACTGGAGCTGGAAGGCAGCCCTGCTTCTCCAATTTTAGATAAAAATACCAAGGTCTGGGACAACAAACTATTTAACCAATATTTATTAGGGAGTTCTTACTAAATATTCTACATGCTGGGCAAACACGTCTCTTGTCTTCGCAGCATCCAGCGGCAACTAACTTGTTCAAAATCACACAAATGTATGTGGTTAAGGCGAGACTAGAAATCAGGTTTCTTGCCTCTAAGTACAGGCTCACATCACCATACCGTGGCCAGCTACATTCTGGGGAGGGCCTCCTAGGGTTCCCAGTGGATCTGGCTATCACATGTCTAAGTTGGGGAACTTCCTTTCTGAGACAATGAATGAGATTCTTCACCTGGGGACTAAATTAGGTGTATTTATTTACAGAAAGGCAGATATATTTCTAGTTTGTGCTGGTTTGACAGAAAGGGGAAGGAAGGGATTTATGTTTATCTTAAGAGTGAGAACTTGTCAGAATCCTGCTTACAAAAGAAGTAGTTCTCAAAAGCTCACATTGCTTTTTAAATCTCATTAAAAACAAATAAATGAAAACGCCTAAAAAAAAAATCTTCATTTCATCTAGTAGTTTTTTTAAAATGTGCATATCCTTTGACTTGGCAAGCCCTAGTGGGACTCAATCCTATAGAAATAAAGGCTGCAGCATATAAGGCTATTTGCACAGGGTGTTGTTGTTTCCAGTGGCAAGCAACTCAGGAAACAACCTAATGTCCACCTATGGGAAAATTATTGCATAAATACGCCATTACAAAATATTTATTATGATCCCATTTTTTTATAAAATGGGGGGGGGACCCTGTATATTTATAGGGGCATAGTAAAGCACGTGTAATAATACATACTGAACTGTGAACACTGGTCATCTCAGACTAATTGGATTTGAAGGTTATTGGGAAGATGATTAATTTTATGTTTATACAAATGTCTGTATTACTTGACTTATATATAAAGCATTATTAAAATTTTGACTTAAAAATCTTCTAAAGCTAAACATAAAACATAAAAAAAGAAAGAATATCCCTGCATTTGCATCTGGTTTTTAACTTCTGGGATCAAAATCCCTTGTCCTTCAGATAGACATGGTATGCTCTTATAAAGGTGATGAAATTGTTGGCTCTGCCGTGCTGACTAGTGACTTCAGCAAGGTTGCCATTTGACCTTGGCTATTGTCCTCTGGCTCCTGAGCCCAGGACTTACCTCAATGCAGAGGCAGGTGGGCTCTCCCTTCTCTGTGACTGCACATTCCCGGCCGGCTCCACAAAACACATTGGCACAGATCTTGGATTTGCTCCTTAGTTCTTCCTGAAACACAAAATCATAAAGGAAACCATGTCACGGAGATGAGACTGTC
This sequence comes from Meles meles, assembly GCF_922984935.1. Taxonomy (NCBI): domain Eukaryota; kingdom Metazoa; phylum Chordata; class Mammalia; order Carnivora; family Mustelidae; genus Meles; species Meles meles. Next base: position 96,157,954 of record NC_060069.1, on the reverse strand, counting down.
AGGGCGTAAGCCAGTGGTTATGGCAGTTACTTTCCTTACTTAGGTCATGGTCTGGAGTTGCAGCTCAGAGTTGTTGGAGGGTCCTGAAACAGCTAGAAGCCACCCCCAAGAGTCAGTCCCGGACTTGCTGGCACTGCTCCAGCCTAGGACCAACTACCTCAAAGTCCCTCAGATTGTTTCTCAAAAAGCAAGAGACGCTTTCTTACATGTTTCCTTTCTTTTGGAAATGGTTACTGAACAGCGCTTCTATGTGAACACTACAGTAAAGAGCCATAAAGGCAGTCTCTGTCCTCAGAAGCTCCATGGCTCCCTAAGGAAGCTCCCAAACAGAGACTTAGAAACACGGAGATGCAGGAACAGGAACACTAGGAGTCAGAGAGGAGAAGGAGGGTAAGAATCGAATGAGGCTTTCTGAAGAGAGGATGCCTTAACTAATTCCTAAAGGATGAGAAGAGTAAACTAGACAGAAATAGAGACATGTGAGAGAAATACAGCTATCTGAAGGACCAAAATCTCACCGGGTAGTGTTCAAGGTCATATCATTTCAATTTTAGTATATGTGCTGCCGAAGGCAAAAGAAAAACAGCTAAACCATTGGGAACATGGATTTGCTATTATTCAGTATGGTCTTATTCAGCCCCCATCCATATCTGCCTCTGGCTTCAAGACCAAGAGGGCCAACCCGGCCGACAGACAGAATTCTCCTCAAACCACTTGTGGTCACACATTCCTGTTCAGACGTGCTCAGCAGAACCTGCAGGCAGGGAATGGTCCCAGTCTACGCCACTGAAAATGAGAGTGTCTGTAGGCACTAATCTGTCGGTGACACATTGTTCTCTCACGTTAATTGGTGACTAAAAAGCAGCCCCACCTCATGTGTTGTGCAGGCCAGCAGCAGTGGTGGCTGAACAAAGGAGAATGTGATTCCTCCAGCCTCTGTCTGACTGCTGAGCAGGCAGTCACCACAGGCCTCCCGCCCCCTCCACTGGGGTAGCAATGACTGTGACAAAACCAACAAAGATGGCAGGAGCTGAGGGAGGTGTCAGTAAAGGCAGAGGAGGAACCTCAGATTCCACCCTTCAGACCATGCAACTCACATTCACAAAGCTCGTAATACTAAAATTCCTGTGGTGGGTAAATGTTTCATATCTAAGAAGAGGTCAAAGAAAACAAAAAACAAAGTAGAGATTGAGAGCTGAGGGCTGTGCCCAATACAGCTGGTCTGCTGCCACCTGGAGGCTGCTTTGCAAACTCCAGGTTATTATTGTCTCTCCTCAGCCATCTTGCCTGTCTTGCAGGGATCCCATTGGTCCAGAAACTCGCGCCATGCTCACATTTCATTGGTTCATAGGCTGTTGCTAAACCCATTCTTTTTTGGATGTTGCTAAGGGGAATTCAATAAAGCTGGCAAGCTGGGAAGAAAAGAGGAAGTAATTCCCAGACTGCTGGGATGACTGGAGAGCTGTTGTTTCCTAAACCAGGAGTGGAGATAAAATCAAGCGTATTGTATTCTCCGGGCAAGGCCCTAACTGCCTGGGAAGGAAAAGCAGCTCTAAAAAAGGAAGAGGAAAAGGCTATCGCTGACCAGTGTAAAAAGTCTCAGATAAGACCACCTTCTCGCTCCTTCATGAAACAACACTTTAACCAAGAGATACAGACAAATTCATGAAAAAGCATGCCCTGACATAGGCCTGCACTCAAAAGACGCCAGTATACAGCTCCACGAGCAGACCTTTTACACTCGCCTGTATGTCTGTAACTAGTCGCTTTAATTGTTTGAACCTCAGTTTCCTCATCTGTAAAATAGGGGTAAATACCAGCCCTGCCTTGTGAAGATGAAACAGTGTATTTGGAAGGGCATCATAAACTGAAAAGCGAGCAGCTTCCTGCAGAATAGCCTGCGGCACGCACAAAGCTCCTTTTACCTTCTGTTGCTGTTTTTAGTGAATATTAAAGAGAAACGCTTTTCCTTCCAAGTTGAATTCAACCTAAGTCATTTTTTTCAGAAATAGTTCTCCAAAATCATTTGAAGAAACCGATACTCTCTATTTAAAATATAAAGCCTCATATTTGAACAGTCCAGTTCAAATTTACAAACTGTTTTCACACATACGATTTCATCTCACTGAATGAACAACCCTGCAAGAACATGTCTATTATTAACCTCATTTTATAGGAGAGGGAACTGAAGATCAGAAAGGTCAAGTGACTTGCCCAAAGGTCCCAGAGCTATAAATGAGAGGAGCTAGGATTCCAACCTGGAACTTCAGACAACAGATGAGTAAGTTCCCATTTACCAATACCTGTCATTTTGCAGGCTGATTTGGATTACACGTTATCTCACTTAAGCCCTAGGATAACGCCATGAGTTAGACATCATAAGTTTCCCCATTTCATAGATGAGGGAACTGAGCCTTAGAGGTTAAATAACTAGAACATGACAGAGCTGAACTCCTACCCAACCGAAGGGAAAGCAGTTCCTTTATATTTGATTGACTTTCATAGCTAGAAAATGTAAGGTTAAGGAGATCGTGATAACGATGTGACTTGCATAATTGGCAAATGTGAGAATGCACTTACAAGTGCATCAGAGAGCTAGATTTGAATTCCCACATCCCACCTCTGCTCCTTCCTTGCCACAGCCATGGGCAAGTTACTTCCTTTAGACCTCAGTTTCCTCACTTGTGAAATGGGACCTCTCATCCCCGCGAGGGGTGTGTGAGCAGTAAAGATACCGCCTGCAGTAGCGTGCCTGCCACATAGCTGAGAGCTGCCATGGTTACTGACTCTCAGACAATTTCCCTGCTGAGTGCTGTTCCCACCTTGGCTGCCATGTCCCCCAACCGGCTGCGGTTACCCTGAAATGATAACACTGAGAGCGGGAGGACTGACTGAATGGAAAAAACCAAGGGCTAACCATCCGCCTCCTTGCCGGGTTAAGATCAGAGAGAAAGCCCCCCCCCCCCCCCCCCCCCCCCCCCCCCCCGCCCCCAGTCACACAGGCATTCCTCTTTGCAGGTGGCACATCTGTCAATAGGTGGCAATCTCCCTCTTTGTCTTGCAGAACCCGCCGCAATGCAGAGAGATGCAGCCTTGGCTCCTGCAGCTCCATCCTCCCAGCCGGGAGAGCGGGGTGGGGCGAACACCCTGCAGCCACAGGCAGCAGGTACAAAGAACGGGATTTTTGCCCACTTGGAAAAGAAGGTTCTACCTGAAGCCTTCCATCCTCCCCAGTTCTTCCCATTCACAAGCGTGCTTCCATGCAGAAAACAACAATGAAAACTTTCTACCTAGAGGAGGCCTTTTTGTACCATAGAAAGCCCTTCAATCCCTCTCTTCTAGGGGAACAGGTGTTCAGGAGCACCCTTGAGGCTCCTAGAAAGTCCATTAGCATGGTTGGTGGCCCTACCCCTCTGCTGAGCAGAGGGGAAGAGCATCTTGAGAGGAGATACATATGGCATAAACAGGTTCCCAGGACAGGGCAATCGATGGCTGTCTTTTGGGGAGACATGGGGTGAGCGACACAGAAATGAGGCAGGGCAGCAGGTGACAGGGAGAATGTAGTGCTTTGGAATATTAATTTGTGTCTGGTCCCTCCCACCTCAGAAATTCTGACTCAAAGTACAGGGCAGCCTCAATGGAGAGAGACTGGAGGCAGGGGAACCTGCCAGGTGGAAGGTCGTGATCTAGTGGGGGGTGACAAGGGCCCAAGGTCCAATGCTAATATTAATTAGAGCACCAACAACTGAGTGAGACTCTTCATAGTGATCTTTGTCCTCACAACATCTGTACAAGTTTCCATATTTTTAGTCCCATCTAACAGATGGGGAGGAATTCAAGAGTCAGAAAAGCTCTGTGACATACAGAGGCCACATAACGAGGGATAGCTGAGTCAGGACCGGAAGGCAGGTCAGGCTGACTCCGGAACCTCAGGGACAAGTCAAGGAAGGGAGCTGTGAGCAGAGGGGACAGCTACAAGGGCTGGCACACTGAGAGGCCACAGAGCACAAGGCAGTTCCTTTAGGAATTAGGTCCGAAGGCTGTATGAGGATTTCATCTATGACTAGATAACCACATTGGCATATGAATTTGCTCTAGGAATGGGAGGTCACAGGTGTACAAACTCCTAAGTCTGAGAGTACCTGTGAAAACGTGATGGACTGAATGGGGCTGGGAGGGGAGCATGTTCTGAAAGTGTGGACACTGATATGTTGATAAAAGTCAACAGAATACTTGCTCCAAGTGGAGAAACATTGGGTTTCTAGCTTTGACGTTCTGCATCATCACCCTGACCCGCTTCTGTGTAGTCCCCTTGGTGAAAGACTGACTGGGAACATTGCTAACTTTCACTAGGTGAAAACCTTGCTCTCTGAGCAACTGTTAGCCATTGCATGATAATAATACTTTATTCTTGCACAGCAATTTCAACTAGTCTGTAATTTTCACTATCATTTTTAATTCTCAAAACCCTTTAGGATAGCGGGCAGGGATTACCTCTAAGGCACTTCCAGACTCAACATCCAACGACAAAGAAGAAACTGAGGCTCGGGGCTACCTGTGACTGGTCCAAGCCCTCATAGTTGCAGAGCTGGGTCCTGGCCTAAGGTCTCCAGACTTTAATTCCAGCCCTCTTTCCACAAACCACTTTGCCTCCTTACAAATCAAAGCTAGAAAAGGTGTTGCTGTGGGTCCAAGGTCTAAAAAAACAAATTAGTTTTGCAATTAAAAAAGATCCTTTGCAAAGTCCAAAGCAACTTATTTGCAAAAGCGCCAGAAAAGGTGATGGTGCGTCTGAGTCGCTGGGCCGACCAGCACTACATCCGAACGCAAACTACACTTGAATGTTTAGAAAAAAAAAAAAAGTCTTCTGAAGTCAAACAGTTTCTGGAAGAACAGTGTGCTTTGGCAGGGGAGGCAGCTTGTAAGCAAAACCATAAAACTGTCAGCCTAATAGATCATCATTTCACTAAAGCTGGGTCAGCTCTGAAACCCCCATCCCTTTCCTCCTTCCCAACTTTCTTTTTGGAAAAAGAAAGAAAAAAAAAAGCCCTACTTGCGCCAAGGTGGAATTTTGGCTCCACTGGCCACTATTTTGTGACAGAGCGGCTTTGTTGACGTGAAAAAGGCTCTCCTTGCTTTGCCAGAGTTAGTCATGGAAACTTCACAGGAACACTAGGGCCCCTCGGATACATTGAGCACCACGGAGTTTGGGACAAAGGAATTCACAGAACTGGGGAGAGCCTGGGGGAGGCCTGGGTGGGGCACAGGGTGGGATGCTGGCCCCTCTCAGGCGTCCTGGAATGGAACCCAGTAGCACAGGCTTGAGAGAGCCAAACCTCCTCAGGACCTTGAAATCTAGCTGGAGCACCATGTGACCTGGCTCAAGTCTCTCTGATTCTTTTGCTCTGAAAAGGAGTATCTTGCTGCATCCCACCTATGCTAAGGAAAGAGGTGGAAGGCGATTTCTAGCAGCTGTTCTGAAGCACGGGGCAGGAGCTCTGCATCTGCAGGGACGGTAGGCCTCCCCAGACGTGCTCACAACCAGCCCCTCACCTCAAGGTGAATGCACCAGGGCCAGATCCGGGTTCGAGGGATCCTGAAGCTTAAACAATTTGAGGGGCCCTCCCTGAGGAAAAGAATACACAATTATACAAAACTGGGCTTGGGGCCTTGTGAGTAAGGTCTGAAACTAAAGCTTAATTGGCTCACAATAAATCTGACTCTTACCTACCCTATTATTTTCTTCATAAACAAGAAGGTCTTGGGGCCTTTATTAGAACCCTCTTTAATATTTTATACATGTATAGCTTATCTCAAGTGAACTCCAAGTGTCTGCACATTTTGGCTTCTGACACACCCAGCACAGTGCCCTGCCTGAGAAAAATCCACTATAAATGTTTTTTACATTAAATTTCATTGGCAGGGGGGAGGGGCCCAAGTTAGTGCCAATGTCAGCGGCCGGTAACAGTGGCACTCAGGATATTTGGGGGAAAGTGTGGCTGGCCTTCGTGACGTCAAAATAAGGGATGTATCACCCCAAGAGGATTAACTTTAGGATTAAAAAAAAATAAAAAATCTATTATGGATCTGTCATTTAAGAACCACGAATTCTCCTTTGTATTAATTTCTTCTTTTTGAAAAGATTTTATTTATTCATTTGTCTGAGAGAGAGCATGAGCAGGGTGAGCGGCAGGCAGAGAGAGAAGCAGGCTTCCCGCAGAGCAAGGAGCGCCATGAGGGACTCGATCCCAGGAGCATGGGATCATGACCTGAGCTGAAGGCAAATGCTTACCTGACTGAGCCACCCAGGCGCCCCTTTGTGTATAATTTCTCTGTTTAGCTTCTATCACAGGTTATGGGATTAACATGTTCCTGACATTTTCGTCTCATTATGTGATAATGTATTATGTGTCTAGAAATTACTACTTTCAAATTTCCAAAGGGACAAGGCTGTTTACCTTAACCATTATCTTACAGATTCTGTCACATTCTCTGTGTCTGTCTTGTCAGACTCAAGGATCTAAACTGCTCCTAGGGAAGCTCCCTCACTCTCCCAGTGGCACATTCACCATCCCTGGACTGACTCCTGCTTCATATACTTAGGTCTTTCTTGACATGGCCTAGCCCCAGCATGGCAGCCTAGATGCTTGGTTTCTATACAATGCTAAGTTCCATTTTCTGTGATGGCCTTGTTTAGTCCTAGTAGAAGTATAGCAGCATTTAGTAAACACAGAGTTGGAAATATGTTAGGTTCTTTCACCCAGGACTGAGAAAAATCCCACATGGGTCTGTGAGGTCTGAGGATTCATCCCTGTTGGCAGTGAGGAGGCTCTGACTCTAGGACCCCGGGAGGGCGCTTCTGCTCTCATGCCCTTACAGCATAGATCACAGTGATACACTGGGGTGTCCCGGTGGAGTGCCATGCTGTCTCCCCAACTTAGGCACATCAGTGACTCCACTCTGACTGACAGGGTCTACCAGGCTCCCCGGTATCCATCTATGGTTCTCAGAGTGATTCCTGGGAGTTTTCAAGATATCCTGTCAGTTTTCCTAAGAAGTGTTTTTAGTAAGGCCCCTAGCTGTACAGTTGTACCCTTCCGTCTCTTTAGAATTCCTTGGTGGGAACTTTTAAGCCAAACCACTTTTTTGCCCTGAATTAGTTTGTTAGGTTTAATCATGGTACTCATTTTCCATTCTCCAGTCATTTGCCTAGGACCTGTCCACTTTAAAGGACAATGTTTGGGGTATGGATAGTCCTACAGTCTTCTTCAGTAAAGACCAGGGCAAGTAATTCAAATCCACTAGAGAGCATATTTGATAAGTGCCTATTAAAAAAAACCCACGAATGATAAGAGCCTGTGACCGGTGTGATGCAAGCTCCATGTCATAAACCCGAAAGGAGGGCAGGATGTGGCCTCCAACTTCTCTAACCTTCTCTAACCAAGTTTCTAACCTTGTTTGGGGCAGTGAAACTCACAAACACAGATCAAAGTGCAGTCCTGAGTAAAGGGGGCTGCTGACTCCAGGAGATGGGGCTTCATGGATGAGAGGGGACATGAGCTGAGCCCTAAAAAATGGTAAGATCTAGATGGAAAAACTGTAGGTTTTTGAGCAAGAGGGTCTTAAGTCTAGTTTGGCAGTGGTACAAAGGAGGAAGTGGGTGAGGCGGAATTGGGGGCACAGGAAACCAGGTAGAAAGTGCCTGGAATGATCAAAGTCTCATGGTGGCATGGATACAGAGAAAGGAGGGAATTCAGGAGAAAATTCTAAAGAATAGAGATCTGGCAACAAAGCAGATAGAGGAGAGGAAGGTGAGAATCTAGGGAACTGCCAAGATCCTTGGCTTCGAGAGGCTGAAGTTTGGCAGTGTGTCTTCCAGAATCAGAGACGAGGCAGAGACTGAGCAGGGGAGGGGTCGGTGAGGATGAGTCAGTGATGGACTTAAGTCTAAGAGGACAATACAGCATCCCACTGACAGCTGAGAATAAAGGATTAGAAAAGCACATCTGGACATGATCCAGGTAGGAGTGAGAAATGGGGCCAAGGGAACAAATGAGCTCAGGAAGCAAGGGTGGGCATGGAGGCCTGAGGGTGGCCAAGGAGCAGGAAGAAGAGGCTGCCACCCAGCTCCCACCTGGGGGGGTTCTGCAAAGAAAAGGTGCCTTCACATCGAAGTAGATGTGACCCTGGACCAGGTTACAGGGCTCAGCAAGCCACGCAGGTTGGATTTCAGCCCCCTTCCCCTCATGCAGTGAACAGCATGTATGACTGTCAGGAGGGCTCTGAGGGCAAAGCAGCCACGAAGGCAGAGCAGGCACATTGAGAAAACTAGGAGCAAAATCAGGACGTCTAGAGAGCTCCAAGAAATGGATGAGGAATGCCATTGTAGGAGAAATGATTTGGCAAATGTTGGGATGAATCAGCAAAAACAATACAAAACAAAACAAAGCAAACAAAAAACTCTAAAACAACTTTGAAACTTCTGCTGAAACCTGAATCAGAAGCCAGACCAGACAGAGGCGGTGAGGTCCTGTGTAAGGAGAGCCTACACAGGAACCTGGAGAGAGGCCCTGAACATACCTCTCTCTGCCTCTAATACTGTGTGACTTAGGGCAAGGTGCTTGATTTCTCTGGGCCTCGGTTTCCCCATCCATAAAAGAATTGTAGATGATGCCCAAGTCCCTTAAACTGTTAAGATTCTCTTAACTAGAAAACACAGACATTTGCCATTTCAGATATTCTTGAGTCTCAAACTTTTATCTCCTGAAGAAGTTAACCTAGAAGCCCAGACTAGAGACTGGTTATGTACAGAGCCTCCTGTGAGTATTTCAGGGTCTTTGCTGGTTTTCGGTGGTGGAATTAAAGTTGAGTTTGTAGTCAAAGGATTTTCATAAGCAATGTCTTTTTCATTCCCTCCTGGGTCACGACAGAGGAAATCAGAGGAACAGTAATAGGACCCCAATTGAGTGGTCTGATTTCACTCTTAGTTGACTGGTTGAAACCCTCTACTCCCTTTGAATGCCATTAATGACATTTTTATTCTATTTGTGTTTGCCTTGCAAGAAAAAAAGGGAGAGAATAGCTAAAGGAAATTCACATGAGATTCACAATTCTTCATCCCTGCCAAGAACCTGTCACTGAAGTATGTCTGGGACTGCCAGGGCTCACATTTACTCAGCATCCATGCTCTAATTATTTCCACATGTAGTTCAAGGCAAATGGTTGATTAAAAGTTAAAAAAACAAAACAAAACACCCACACACCTAAATCCCAGTACCCTCCACTAAGAGGATGAGGGAGGAGCTCCAGGGCAGCTCCAAGAGGTTTCTGAGAGAACGTTTTGGAAGTGTCCCCTGTAGAGCCAGCCACATCACACCAACATCCCCACACATCACCACACATTCCCAGTACTCCATCCCAAGCCAATCCTCCACCTCTCCAAGCTTCCCAAGCACTGAACCAAACACAATGCATATTCTTTGAACTTCTGAATGGAATGTAGGATTTATTCCTGCTTTGGTGGAAGGCCTAAGAGATGGACATAGGCTAAGAGCTACAGGTTCTCTTCACCCCTTTTGCCCTGGGCTCTACAAAATTTAGGTAGACCCTGGGTAGTTCCTGATATCACATACTAGGGAAGAAATCCAGGGTGTGGAGAACAGTGGTAGTTTCCCCAGGCAGGAGAACAGTCCCCACATCTTCAGCTCCTTTCCATGATCCTAATTTGCAAATGGCTTCCGCTAAAACTAACCAGAAGTTAACCCACTGTTGCCCAAAGTGGTTCACGTGAACTGGCACTGATTCAGATCCCTGACGCTGTCATCTACTGATATCTACTTGGCCGTATTTAACAAGGCCTTTGGCAGTGACTCAGTCTTCTTCCTGTCTCCTGGGTGATTTCATTGTTTATGTGGCCTCAAGATCCTTGACCTCCTCATCTCCAGTAAGCCTCATTTCTGAGGTCCTCTGGCTATAGAGAGCTTCAGGAAGTGTCTGTGAGTATAGCAGGTAACTGTAGCAGACTAAAATAAAGGGTACAGGGCTCCTGAGGTCCTACATTTTGAAATGAAAATTCATTACCCTTTGAAAATGTCAGCACCTTGAAGTATTGTTAGATGCCTCTCTTACCTTCAAATGGGCAGAGAATGTCCCAAAGGACCAGCTAAAAAAACAATGTCACCATCTGGGAAGTCTGATTTATTGTCTGAATTACACGAATTCTTCCTGTCCGTCAAGGCTCAGCTCAAGTTACACAACTCTATCCTCGGTGACCTTTCCCTCTGAATGTTATGAGCTCCTCCTTCCATCTCTAAATTTTCATTCTTCTCTGCACAAACTCATTTGATCACTTTCTAAAAAATGTAATTGATTATGCAGACTTTGTCTTCCCAGCTGAACTCTAAGTTCCTAGAGGACAAGGCTTATGTTCTAAAGTCTTTCATAGGTCTAGGCATAGTACACGGTGCCATGCCATCAACCTTTGCTGAAAGTATCCAGAGCAACAGAGCCACACTGCCCTAAGGACCTAGAGCAGGGGCGGAAAGACAGCCCCTGGGCCAATTCCTCTTCTAGGGCTGCCTCCTTTCAGGATCGTGGTTTTTTTTGGCCGGGGGGGGGGGGGGGGGGGGGGGGGGGGGGAGATAACCTAAAGAACCCACCCTTCTCCACAGGCCATAAATATTCAGCCTGTAATCTCCCTAATGAGAGATTGTTTTTGACCAACGGAAACACACTGGGGTATGTGTGGGGGGGGGGGTGATGTGGATAGGAGAGCAATGGAGGGTAGAAAAGGCTTTCAGTCATTTCCTTTGTCCACAATTAATGTATAATCTCGGGGTTGTGCTGAGGGAATGAGAATGGGAAAAGGGAAAAGAATGGAAGAGGAGGCAATGTGGGAATGCAGGGTAATTCACAGGAAGGCAAAAGTGGGCGGGACTTCAGAGTCTAGGGTAGAGATCGACAAAGAGCGGACTGCCACCTTGGTGACCTGTGCAAGGGAGAAGCAGAGAAAAAGATAAGTAAGAGGGGCCAAGAGAAATTGTGAAAATGGGCCTATTACCCAAGGCAACTGTTTTGTGTTAACGCTTCTCAGGAACACTGCTCTTACATTGTCCTGCGGTAGTAGGGAGGCAAGATGGTCAGTCTGCCTAGACATGAGAAAGAATAAATTGCCAATGCCTTATCCCACCTCTCCCCCATGTGCAGAAGGTTCTGGGGGTCTCCAAGCACACCCTTCTTGCTCGGCTGACTTTACTGTGGGCTGGAATACACTGAAATGGGAGTGGCCAGGGAAGGGCTAGACCTTTGCTGTGCCCAAGCATTTTATTTTCCAGGGTGCTGGGCATCTTGAAAGGAACTGTGCTGTCCAACCGAGAGCTGAGACCATGTGACAGATGGGCGGGGGTCAAGGGGGAAGATAGCAAGGAGGTGAGGGTTGACTGGAACAAAATGGAGCAGAGAGACCCCAGAGACCAGTGTGAATCTCTACTTTAAAAACACAGACAAAGGGTGCCTGGGTGGCTCAGTTGGTTGAGCAACTGCCTTCGGCTCAGGTCACGATCCCGGACTTCCAGGATCGAGTCCCGCATCGGGCTCCCAGCTCCTTGGGGAGTCTGCTTCTCCCTCTGACCTTCTCCTCTCTCATGCTCTCTCTCACTCATTCTCTCTCAAATAAATAAAATCTTAAAAAACAAACAAAAAAACAAAACAAAAAACAAAACAAAAAACAAAAAACACAGACAAAGCCCTGGGACTCCGGAGGCAGTGTGGCTCCAAGGCAGCTGTCAAGTTTCTAGCATCCCGGCAATTATTCTCCAGCCCGTGGAAGGCATAAGGGTTAAAACACAGCAAGAAACTCCACGCTAAATGAAGTCACCATATGTGTGGCTCCGTATGGTTCTAGGAGAAGCAGACAGATGTAATTAGAAGTTCTTAAGACACTGTGTTGCCATGGCAACTGTCGGCCAGGAGAACCTGGAGTCCAAGGAATACAGTCTTCCAAGGAAATGCCAGAGGCGGGTGGTGTTCATCATCCCCCGGTTCCACAGGCAGGGCCTCTCTACCCCCACCCCCCTGCCCCTGTTTCCCTACCCTTGCACGGTCCTACACTCTTGGGGACCCTCCCTCTCCAATTCCTTTTCCTCCCCACTTCCTAGGCCCCAGATAGGCACCCAGAGCAACTTCAAATGCAGATGAAGCACTCCCTTCAGATGGCATCCAAAGGCAGCAATTAAGGAGAAGTCGAATCTTGGGAGAGTTTGTGCAGGTGACATTGTTCTCTGGGCAGTCTCCGGTCCCAGGGGCTTTCTAGATCTGAGTGTGGGGATCACTAAGAGAAGCTGAAAGTTTAGTTTACATATCACTCTGGAACCCAGCTCCTCTGAGGCAGAGGCTGGATGGGTACTACAGGACAAGTAGGGGTACGTGAGTTTGAGCAGGGGAATGTCTGCTCTTAGTAGGCAACCCTGCATTTTATCAGCCAAACTGGAACATTTTGAGAGTACAGGGGGACCTTTAAAATAGATCTACTTGGACAACAGGCATAGACTGTGACATCTGGTCACCTCAATTAACCGGCCACCTAAGGGGGAAATTATTACTTTTATTTTATGGAGTGGAAATTTTAACCTGGTGTCTATGAGCCCCCAGAAACCCAGCTATGGATTTTGGGACTGGATTTTCCTAGAGCATAACCTAGGAAAGATGAGAAACTCAAAGAAAGTACTACTATGGGCATGAACTGCCTTAATCTCTCAATTTGACGGCAACATGAGGATATTCAAGGGGTTCTGCTGTTGCAAAGCTGGGGAGCCTGAGCAGACGGGACCACTTTCCTTCAAAATCTCTTTGTCATTACAAATCCTTCTAACTGCTTCTCTAAAGAGAGAAACATTCATTTCACACATTGTTGCCAAAGAGGGACGATTCTCTATGGATTTATGGCACTAATGTGGTCAGTAGAGTGGGATCATTCCACAGCAGAGAGACCTAATAAATCTCCCCCTGAAGAGTGGAGGTTTCCAGGTGTATATTCTTACACATTCCTTGACAACTGAACCGGAAACAGTGGCTCAGGGATTCTGTGGTAACAAAACCCAAGGAAAGGTTAGACTCTCCCAGGGAACCAGCAGAAATGTCTGTATTTTCGGCACAATATAACCAGCCCAGAAATTATGAGAATGTGGTTCACCCACAAGCTCAGTTACAGAACTGCGGGATGTTCAGAGGGTAAGGCCCACCCAGGGTGCATCCCTTAGCATTTTCTCAGGGACTGTGGGAATCACAGCCATTCGATAAAAGTTTCTGGCAGTTTCTTGACAACCGTGACTGGTAATGGGCCTCTCCTCTCAACCCTGGCTCAAGGCCGGGGAACCACTGGGGGCCAACTTGCCTTATTTACCTGCACCTAAATGCAGACAGGTCCTAGACACTGGAGTGCCAAACCCGGAACTTAATGTGGAGCTTCCCCAAGATTTTTGGATGGCAATAAAAGACTCCTTACAACCTGTAATCATCAATTAACACTACTGTTCTCTGCTAGGCGTGTATGGTGGGAAGTCCTGAAACCCACTGCACATGCCCTGCATTTTAATAGTCCAATTTAGAGGAACATTAACCTTTCTGGGACAAATTAAGAACTTGATAAACTCAATCCCTTTGGGGAAAAAAAAAATCAACAACACTGCAGGTACAAATTAATCTGCATTTCCTTATCACTGTCCAAAGTGGAATTGGACAAAACCTATTTCCAAGCACGTAATTGAGCAACAGAATACTAACCATCAAGCCAGATGCTGGGGACTCAAGGAAGAATCAAGCACAGCCCATGTCCCTAAGCTGCTGACAATTTAGTCGAGGTGTTGAGGAGATGGGATACAAATACTTGGAAATAAACAAACAAACAAATAATTTATTCATTTGATTATTTATTTATTTATTTATTGAGATGGGGAGAGAGGGTAGGAGGGGAATAGGAAGTGGAGGAGGGAGAGAGAAAATCCCAAGCAGGCTCCACACCCAGCATGATATATGATCTCACAAACCTGAGATCATGACTTGAGCCAAAATCAAGAGTCCATCACTTAACTGACTGAGCCATCCAGGCGCCCCAATACATGAAATTTTATTTTGTTTATTTTTATTTTTGTTTGAGATTTTCTTTATTTGTTTGAGACAGAGAGAGAGCAGGAGCAGGGGAGGGGCAGAGGGAGAAGCAGACTTCCTGCTGAGCAGGGAGCCTGGCCTGGGGCTTGAGCCCGGGATACTGAGATCAGGACCTGAGTGGAAGGCAACTGCTTAACCAACTGAGCCACCCAGGCGCCCCAATACATGGAATTTTAAATAACAACACAATCTAATAAGTGAAAACTCAAGACAATGTGTAGCTAAATGTAGTTTGTGGTTAAGTGACAAGTGTCTAGAGCTATATTAGCAATATAATATCAGTTTCACAGAGGATGTGAAAATTTCTAATAACATTTTAGAAAGTCAAAAGAAACAATTAATTTAATAATTTGTTTACATAAGCCAATATAGCCAAAATACAACCTTTTTAGCTTGTAACCAATCGCATTAGTGAGACGTTTTACATGCTTTTTTCACAGTGAGTATCTGATACCTGGCATGCATTTTTCATTTACAGCACATCTCAATGAGACCAGCCACACTGCAAGAACTCAATGTCCACTTGTGGCTTGTGGCTTTTCCTACAGAACAGTCCAGCTCTAATAAGTTCTGGATGCTGACACATTACTGAGGGCTGAATTGAGGAGGAGACTTTAGATAGAAAGAGAAAGACTTTCTTTAGGAATGTCTTATGAGCGGTGTATATAATTGAAGTCAACAGATATTTGAACACCTCGGTAAGGCAGCATGCTGGGCTGCATGGACAGGGATACTGAGGTAATGAACATCCAGGCCTTTGAAAACAGGCAGTTCTGGACACTTAAGCCTAATTCTGGTTCTGCTTTTAATGCCTGTGGACAAGTCACGCTTCTAGTCTCCTCTGTAAGATAAAAGAGGTGCCGCCTCCTTTAGTACTTTGTATGGTTTATCTCATAAAACAATTAAGGGCCTAATTAAACTACATATTTTGAAACTTCTCTTAACTATTTAAATACTTTTACTTTTTTTTGCATAAAAGTCCATGGACAAATTTGGCAATGTAGTGAATATTTCTCAAAACCTTTTCTTCCTCCCATTTCTTGACTCAACTGTTACTCTTGCTGCCAACTTTCAATAATATTACACACACACACACTTTTAGTGCCTTGAGATTAAAGTCAATGAAAATATGCACATTCTATTCTTTTTGAGACATTCCTGCCTTGCATTCTTTCCTTGGAGTAGTTGGGAAGTCACAGGGGGGTGGGGGAAGGAGCTGTTAAACCCACATGGGCTGGCCAATCAGGCTTTATCTGTGTCAGGAGACCCACCAATGAGAGACTACCAGGTATTCTGCTCTACCGCAGTAGCAAAACTCCCTATTTTTGCAAAGATTAAAATCCTGTGAGACCTTCAAACTGTACCAACAACGCACAAAGACCTCTTTTTCTGTTCAATTTCTTTCCCCCAAGGACTACATTAGAAACTCTACACAAAAACCTACTAGCTTAGTTGCTACAGACAGATTATCATTTGCAGTAAAAACACTTTCTTAGTATTATGTAGCTGTTTAGTTCTCAAAGCTCTGTTCTTTAACTGACTAAACAACAGAGAAATGCCACACATTTAACTGCTTTTGGTTACCCTGACTCCACTAGGAAGTGGAGCAAAATGCTATGGAATCAACAAACTGATCTATGGGTCAGCAGTAAGGGAGTTTTGGAGAATAAGGCTGCAGGAACCCACCCACTGCTGATGACTGGGCCATTGGTGGAACCTTCCCCTGTATGAAAGATACCTCTGAGATCCAGTGTGGAAATCTAGTGACACTGTTTTGTCCATACTGGGGACATCAAAGGTGCTATTCAAATGAACAGGAGAGAGAGCAAGAGCAGAAAGGATCCCCCAAAATAAAGGTCTCAGTATATGGTGATGTCAGAAGACAAAGTAACCAGAGACTTTGAGGCAAAGAATCACCAACAACAGAATTTTTTTTAAATATATTTTTTAAAGGTTTTATTTATTTATTTGTCAGAGAGAGAAAGAGAGAAGGAGAGAGAGCGTGTACAAGCAGGGGGAGCAGCAGGCAGAGGGAGAAGCAGGTTTCCCTCTGAGAGAGGAGACTGATATGGGACTCAGTCCCAAGACCCTGGGATCATGAAATGAGCCTAAGGCAAATGCTTAAACGACTGAGCCACCCAAGTGTCCCTACCAACAACAGAATTAAATTTAGTGCTTTATGTTATATTCCTTTGGATATTAGCTTACTCTGGGAACGATGCCCAGTTAAATCAGAACTGCTGTTCATGGAAGGAAAGAGTAAAAATATTTACCATTTAGTAAGCCTCCGCTTAAATTCCAACTTCACCTGGAGCTGAGAGAAGCAGAATCCAGGTGTTGGACAAAGCAAGCTCAGCATTACTACCATGCCCAAGGTTAAGCAAAGTGTTAATGGGCAAATGCTGTCAACCATTTTCCCAGGTACACAAATACTTGCAGAATCTGACATAGAGAACAGAGATTATAGGCAGAATACTGTGCATCTCCTCATATTACATATGAGACACTTGGATTCATTAATTAACCCATTTGACCAGTGGATCAATTCAACAAATAATTTACTGAGCACCTAGTATATGCTAAGCTCAGTTTGAGGTGCTGGGGAATTCATTGGTGAATGAGACAGTGAAGGACTAGTTCTTGAAGAACTACATAATCTAGAGAGAGGAGAGTGAAAATAAATACAATTAACAAGATCATTTCAGAGTATGACGTACATTCAGAAGAACATGGCATATGATTGACAGAGAATCTGGGAGAGGCGACACCACTTAGACTGAATGAGGGAATGCTCTCTTGAGCTAAGACCCAAGGATGAAAGGAGCAGTTCACACAATTGGAAGAAAAATGCAAAGGTTGTGATACAGGGCAGAATTTGTTAAGTTCCTGGAACAGGAAAAGGCTAGTGTGGCTGCTACAAAGGGTCTAGCAGGGAGAGCAGTGAGAGGTTAGCTGGGAAAAGCAGGCAAGGCATAGGACCTTGTACGCACTGATAAGAAATTTGTATTTTATTCTTACTGAAATGGAACACTAGAGACTGATGTGATCAGGTATGTGTCATGGAGAGAGGCAAGAAGGAAAAAGGGGCAAGCAGCTAAGAGGCTACTGCAATTGCCCAGTGTAAAATGATGGCAGAGATTAGGGTTGTGGTGATGGAAACTGAAAACAGTCAAAGGAGAGATAATATATTCTGTCAGTAGAGCCAACATGACTTGCCAATGGACTGGAAATGGATGGGAAGAGTGCAAACACCTGAAGAAGATTCCTGGGTACTTTGAGTTGATAACCAAAAAATACCTCAGCCAGTTCTTGGTAGGTATGGACATGGCCATGCCAATGGAGTCACTTCCAGAAGGATCTTCCCTTGGACTGACCCTGAGGTCCAGCTATGTCCCATGCCTTCTCAATGAAACTGCATTATTTTAGGAAGTGAGTTCAGCAAGCCCGCTAAGACCTGGTGTCAGATGTAAATAGACTCTGCTTATGAGAATCTGTCCAGAGTTGACCCGTGTTCCCAACTGTTCCATGGAACACAGCATTGAAGTATTTATAGTATTTTTTGAAATGGTGCCCTATGGTGAAATGTCTGGGAGACACTGCTTATAATACTCTCTTCCTAGAGAAGAAAATAAATGATGCTCCCGAACATTGTCAAGCTCTAAAAACTCCTGCAACTAAAGAACCACTTAACCTAGCACATAGATTAACATGACTCACTACAGTTTGAGAAACACGGGTCTAGGCTCTGTATGTCTCTCCCTGTAGTTTTATGTCCCCTGGAATTCAAGCAAAAACAAGAAGAGCAGCTCTTGTTTTTACTGAGCACTTACTTTGTGGAAGGTACTGTGTATCAATATCTCCCTTGCTAAGGACACTATATACAGGTGCCATTTTAATGTACGGCTTTTACATCATCATTCATTCTTGTGAGCTTTGCTTTACGGACCATGCCTTGTAGCAAAAGCAGACATATCATCTCTGATCATATAGATCAGTAGTGTTCATTCACAGTACTTCCTCCTGCAGTGCTTAATATAAAGACCTGAAATTCTTCACTTTATTGCCCCATCTTTATTTACTTACCCCACGACAATTAAGAGTAAGAATTTCTCACCCTATCACTGCCTCCCTCTTCCTTCAGGCCTCCTCACTAGTTTCCTTCTTCTTATATATCTCACTTATTTCTAAGATAGTAACAATTTGAGGGGCCATTCACCTGCTTTGAACACCTTTGGGCTTAGTTTTCCCTACTTTCTGTTTCAAAGAAAATGTCATGACTTTCGGAATGGGGCTGTTGTCACATCTCAACCCTCAGACTGGGGGCGCCTGGGTGGCTCAGTCAGTTAAGTGTCTGCCTTCCGCTCAGGTCACAGATCCCAGGGTCCTGGGATTGAGCCCCACGTGGGGCTCCCTGCTCAGCAGGGGGTCTGTCTCTCTCTCCTTGCCCCATAATAACCCTCAGCCATCTGGGAGACAAATACCACACACCCAAACACCACACACATTTCACCAACTTCAGCAGAAAGAAGACCTTTCCCGAACTTAAACAATAGATAACTGGGGAGTGGGGAGGTCTTTACATTCCAGGCTACTGTAACATGAGTCATTATGGTTACTAAATGACAATGTTATTTATTTTACATTGGGCAAGATAATCGTAGCATTACCTAGAAAAATAACCCAACCACCAACTGAAATATAGCCACTGGGGAAGATTGCAGCTCGTTCTAATCTACCAGCAATTCAAGGATGCAGCTTAGGCAGGAAATGAACAGCCTTCTATGTGATCAAATGTGTAAAGAGAAATTAGTGGGGAAATGCAATTTTCTAGCTGTAAAATGACCAACACTGTGGATGAACACTCTTCAGCCTTGGCTGTTCTTAGAGGATTTCAAATCTTTATTGTTTCCTTATTTTAGTCTAAGCAAAGGGAATGCTTATATAAGGCAAGTGATGAACACACACAAAAACCCAACTTTTATAGTTTCTTATTATCCAGGTTGTATGCTACATGCTTTTTTCTTTAATTAATTTTTTACTGATGTTTAACTCACATAATTTAAGTTTCAGGTGTACATCATTGTGATGTGATATTTTTATACATTATGAAATAATCCCTACAGTAAGTCTCATTACCCATATATAGTCACATACACGGGTAACATGTAAGGGACAGTTGCCCAGTTGTATCTCTCAGACATAAATGGTATTAACTTGGTACTTGTTCCTTAAACAATATGGCCCACAAGTAGTTTAGGAAATTTATTAATAAATAAGTCTGCAGTGAGTACTGAATTTATTATATCCCACACTTAGCAAAGACTTCAGTGTCTGGCCTCTTTACTTAAAACACTTCCCAAAACCATTCTCCCTTCGAGTCCCGTCCCCTCAAGAAAGGACGTTGAGAAACCCCCAATGAACTCACACCTGAAGTAGGGGTCCTTGTGCTGGGGTGTTCTTTGATCATTAGCCAGCCGTTCATGCCATGCAGAAAATTATGCTTCTGTTAAACATGATGCAAACACCAATTAATGCATAAAATAGAAGTCTTTACCCTTAAAATAAAATAGCTAAACCAGGAAGTCCGCTTCTTTGCATCTGGCTGTCAGCAAGGCCAAGGCCACACAGGATAAGAAAGGAAAGAAAACAGAAAATGCCAAGGATAGAAGACTAGAGGACGGGTGGAGGAACAATGCACAAATGGATGCATTCCAGAACGGTTCTTAGGACTCAGAGGGGAAGCCAGCTGAATTTCTTGCTTCTGACATAGACCTTAGCCGGCCCCCAATCAACTGTAGCATCATAATGATAGCACGTAGGGAAGACCTGTGGATAAGGCTGCCCTTGGAGAAGTGAAGCCGAGCACTCTGAGCATTTGTGACATCTGCCTGCATCCCAAAGCAGGCTTTTGTGAGCTGAATGGGCCACCTCAGAAACCAACCTGGGTTCTCCTCATAAGGACCCCAGCCATGGAGGGAACTCAGGTATGTCTGAGTCTGTGCTCAGTTCAATAGATTTAGCAGCCCTAACAGAAACTCTGCACATTTATCAATTTCATACTAAGCTTTAGATGAGCCAGGTATCCCCGTGAGAGTCACCAGAAATTTCTCTGTCGCTGAGTTCCTTATGTATTTTATTTTCCGCTGTTGCAAATACGCCACAAACTTGGGTCCTTCTCCACAGCTGAAAATAGTTAGCCTAACACTAACGGAAGCTAGCAGGACTTGCTAACTATGTTGATAGGAAAAACAGTATGTACCTCTAATTTTTGAAATGAGGTAGGACATGAATGAATGAACAAATGAATACCATACATTGATTACGTTAATGTTCATTAACAAGCCAACTTCCCACGCACAAAAATAATCCCTCCTCATCACTGTTTTCTATGTGCCTTGGTTTAGGAAGGAATCAGGACAGTATAATGGAGGTCACATACTAAACTAAATTAAAGAGTCACATTAAGGGAAATTTAATAACACACAAGCTTCTCTTCTTAAGTTCCAATAGGAATTTGGGGTTCTTTTTGTGGTGGAAGTGTATCGAGCTACAGGTCTACAGTCCTATTCTCTGAGTAGTGAAATCTAATTCAATTAAGTGATGTCAATTAAGTAGTGAAATTTATGTGTATGTCTGTGTATACAGTCTGTTCTGGGGCACAGCCAATTTTAACTCAATTCTGACACCGTACAAGTAGATTTATTAGGAAAGCCACAGGCAACATTGGGCTTGGCCCCCATGCAGGACTGATAACAGAGCATACTGGGCTCATCCCGCAGGATTTAGGATTTGGAGTGCAGTTAAGGCACCGAGCCTTTCAGTAGGACTAAAACATCTGTGTTGGCCTCTGTTTCCTTACTGAGTTCACCCTCACAGGTCACTTGATTTACCTGGTGAGGTCAGTGCCAAAGAAGTCAAGGTCAAGGCCTCAGCTGTAACAGCCTTGAACTGATTTGGAGAAGGGCCTGGGGACCAGGGCAGCAACTTCATCAATACCTAGTCAGGAAACCTAGGATCCTGGTCATGGGCCAGGTGGCATGGAGAGAAGGCAAGATGCATTCCAAAAAAACAAAATTGGGGTCCACATAGCATTTCCAGACAACTATTTTTGTAAGCCATTTCAATACTGCATCATTAGCTTTAAAAGAACATATACAAAGGTCAGAAGAAAGTTTTGTTGTTTTTTTTTTAATAAGCTCAATAGAAGCTCAAGTTGCACACTTTAGAACTCTGAATTATTTTCCTTTTTTTTAAAAAAAAATATTTGCTCAACCCCAAGGAGACCCAGCATCCTTCATTTCTTGCCCAGTGATGTTGAGCAGCTGGTTTCTGAAGTAGAAAATCAAGTGATTCCTCTCTATAGGGTAACCAGCATTTGGGATTCCTGGGCACAGACTGTTCGGGGGCCGCATGCTGTACTATTCACGCACGCTGCACTCGGCACACACGGGAGGAACCAAGAGACACAAAAGGCCTAATGCTTTTAGTTGCTCTTTTCTTCCCATTCCTGGCCAGCTTCTCTTTTCAAACTGCTTCCCCTTGGGCCATCCACTAAGACAGGAGCTAATCAAATTTCTTAACTCCATTAAGAATATTTTGACAATCCAACCTAACTGTCTGCCCCCTTTCCTATGGATAGCATTTGTGGGCTGGGTTCTAGAGCTCCCCTGCTCCAACTCCTGTATTTTGCAGATGAGGGGTCTGGTGACTTGCCCAAGGTCATACGACCAGCGGAAGGCACAAGGCTTCTGACCCGGGTGCCACAGTCTGGAGTGAGTCATTCACTCCAGCCCATCTCTGGCCAATAAGAGGAGCCTTGTCTGAAGCCGGCTTACATCAGAAATCTCTGGGAGCTCAGCCACAGCTTTGGCCAGCACTGCTGGCATTTCCGTGACTCCCACCGTCTCGAGACAGCTGAAACCTGACAGTCTCATAAATTCGCTTACCTGCTTCTTATGTGTTCAGCTCAGGCCAGTAAACCCCCTCTCCCCCTGAGACAGTGTGAGACAGACTAAGAAAACTGGGAAAATGAGTGAGGAGAGGCAACACAAGTCAGAGCTACAGAACTGTGCAGATCCTGCTAGAAAGGCGCGGTGCCAAGCAGACACTGTCTAGACTTTAACCGGCCCCTCCAGAGGGGGCTGCGGGAGGAGGGGGAGCGGGGCCAGAAATCTTGCTTGCTTTTTGTTCAGCTAATGCAAACACATGACACAGCCTCGGACAGGCTCCGGGCTGGGAGTTCACTCAATCTAAGACATTTCTTCCTCGGGGGCTGGAATTCAGCTGTGGCTGAAGGAAGTTGTGCTAATCCAGCAATCAGAGAGAAGCTGGGAATGCTTTTCCTAGTTCCTGTGGAATCATAGTTCTCAACTAGACGGAATTGAGCAGCAGCCCAAAGGAGCACATTTGTGGGTACAAAAGAACAGATTTTTTTTAAAAATTCCCATTTGTATCATCTTAGCCAAATCCATGAGGAAAACCCACAAAGATACAGAACTGGCTTTTGATGGAGGCCTGTTACAAAAATTTTACGACTACTGATACCGATTTATAAAATGTACAGATGGAGAAATGGCCACCATGGTCCAATAAGCATCACACATCTGAGAGAAAATGCTGGGTTTGGAGAGTCCGAGTATCAGTTAGAAAGAAGGTACCCCCTCCTCTGGGCATAAAGACAAGCTCTACGCCAGGGCACAGAGAGTGCAAGATGGAGTCACCCCATTCTCCTTGGCCAGCTGCACTGGCCCCAAACGACCATACCCGCAGCAGCTCAGTTGGAGCTTTGGAGTGGTCTTGAACTTGGTCTGACTCATTGGATCACTGGTGAATGCATCTGAAGCACAAAGACACTGTCTTAAAACATCCCCTGAACCACTGAAAACAATGCAGCAGGTGCCCTAACATTAGAGAAGCCACTGAACCTGAACCAGGTGGAGGTCATATCCTACATATTCGGTCCACAGAAGTGTGGATCCAGACACTTGAACAAAACATGAGGAAGCCTGTGGGGCATCTGGGTGGCTCAGTGGGTTAAAGCCTCTGCATTCAGCTCAGGTCATGATCTCAGGGCCCTGGGATCGAGCCCCACATCAAGCTCAGCAGGGAGCCTGCTTCCTCCTCTCTCTGCGTGCCTTTCTGCCTACTCGTGATCTCTGTCAAATAAGTAAATAAAATCTTTTTAAAAAGTTTAAAAACATGAGGAAACCTGTATAGGTTTTTGGTCTGGGGTTTTGTTGGTTTGTTTTTATCGTGTCCATGTGACCTGGCAAAAAATGTTTTTCGTTTGTTTTCAGAGTCCCTTTCAAAATTAAGACACGATGGGCCTAGCACACAGGGCAACTGCTTCAAGAGCTGAAGTGTGGATTTATATCCTAGCTTTACTCTTTACTAGGTGGCTGATTTTGAATAACTAACTGAATTCTCTGAACTATGGTTTCTTCATCGATGAAGTAATGAAGATTATAATATCTTCTTATCAGGTTGTGAGAATTAAATAAGACAAGGCTCTTTCCTTCTCCTCCTGCAATTGTCTGGCTAACTACCACTCAATTCGGGGCGCAGCTTTGGGAGACATTTTGGAGGCCTTCACAGATCCCCCAGTAATGGGGTAGGTTCTCAGGCCCATCCTGGTACTTCTCACACTGGGTCACTCTGAGCCTCTGTCCCTGTCCGTCTCCACCATTGGACTGCAGGCTCCTGGGGAACACGGTCTACATCTTAGTCACCAGCACTACCTTAGTGTCTGACAGAGAACAGGGTTGTGGTACTTTTTACTTTTTTCCCTTGAGTTAACTTTGTACCTTTGTGAAAGGTACTTTCACTTTACTTTGTCCTGGAGGGGTGAAGCAAAACACTGCAGGAACATTTTGTGCAGGTTTGTTTCTGAATAAAATGTGAACCTGGTGGTCAGTGGATGTTTTGGCAGCTCCTGAGGAGCTCCTGAGGCAGCCTGAACCCTCCAGGATGACCTCTCTGTAACGGTGTTGGAGGAACAGGACAAAGAAGAGGAAAGACAAGGAGGTAGAAGGGAGGGATGAAGAGGAAAGAGCAACACGGGCAGCAATAAAGACCCAGCTCCGGGTCCTGGGATCATTGGCCACGTGGGGCTGCAGTCAGGGCTCACTGCCAGACACAGCAGTACCCGGCAGAGGACTTAAGGTTTGTGTGCAAAACACCTAGAGCGTTGCCTTGGTTCCCAAAGGGACAAATCGCAGCCTGTTCCAGGAATACTCCCCTACCCTGTCTTTGAGAGTAGGTATTTATGTTTCGAGCAATGAAAGCTAAAGGGTTCTAGGCCTTTGCCTGATCATATTTTCCAAACCCCAATTTAGAATTCGTGTCCCACTAACAGGTGTGCTATAGCGATGACAGCAAGAAAATATGAAAATGACCATCCCACAAAAAATCCAATCTATCAGTGGTCATCTCCATATGTAAGAAGGAGGGGCCCAGGGGACAGAAAAACTGAATGTGGAAAAACTCCAGGAGCTTTAGTCCCTCTTCTTCTCCCTCTTCTTCCCTTTCTGCTATTCTCCCTCATTCACTGTCTTTAGGGAGAACCTGTGCTGGTTGGCACAGCCCACTGCCTGTGCACAGGAGGTACTCAATGAGCACCTAATTCTTTCTCTGCAGGAAGGATAGGAAACACTATAAGCCTGAAAGCAAGATTGGCTCAGTAGAAGCAAGGGCTCTGATACAAATTCTGGGGATCAAACCATCCACTGAAATAAATATCCTACTTGTCGTTTATTGTCATTTAAAAAGCAGGTGATCCGGGGCGCCTGGGTGGCTCAGTGGGTTAAAGCCTCTGCCTTCGGCCCAGGTCATGATCTCAGGGTCCTAGGATCAAGTCCCGCGTCGGGCTCTCTGCTTGGCAGGGAGCCTGCTTCCTCCTCTCTCTCTGCCTGCCTCTCTGCCTACTTGTAATTTCTCTATCAAATAAATAAATAATTAATTAATTTAAAAAAAAGTCTTTAAAAAAGGTGATCCTTAATCTCTGGAGAGAGTAAAAGAGGCAAGGAGAGTTTTCTGCAAGCCATGGGCGTGTGCACCCGCACCCACTCCCACACCCCAAGAGTTCTGGAGCTTTTCCAATAAATAGACACCACAAGAATGATACTAGTAGCTAATACCACATTCTATGGGCTGAGCCACTCTTCTAACTGCTTTACATGTAAGAGCTTTTTTGATGCTCACAACTAACCTATGGAGTAAAAACTCTCTAGTAAAACCCAGTTTATAGATGAGGATACAGGCTGAGAGAGGTTAAATAACTTCCCCAAGATTATAGGGCTAGTACTGAATTCAGGTAATCTAGCTTCAAGGTCCTAGCACTAAACAATTATGCTGTCCTTCCTCTCAAAGATAAATCAGAAATGAAACACAGTGACCTTGAGCCAGCACACAGGTTGTACAAATACAGACAATGCCTACTGGATGTTCATGTGTAAAATGAGAATTCTCTTACTGAAATCATTACAGAGTCAAAAACAGCCTTTGTCAGTGCATTGTAGGAGCTGGTAATAGGCACTTATCTCTTTCAGGTGTTTGGTGTTGACTATGTTCCATGAGGAAACTTTATCCATTATCTAATTGGATAGATATGCAGAGAGATGGCCATTATCCCCATTTTACAGATGAGCAAAGTGAGCTCATGGAGGTTAAGTAACTTATACAAGGTCTCACAGCTAGACAAAGGCAGCATTCAAACCCAGCGCATTACCCAGAGCCCTTGCTCCTAACTGAAGCTGCAAGTCAGAGACATTAGGTGGCTTAGGAAAGGTGCAGAGCAGGACTTCAAAGTCAAGAACTCTCCTTATTTTATAATGTCCTTCTTAGTGATGAGAAGGAGCTGTAGCAGGGTCCGTGTAAAAGATAAAACTTGGAAACACCCAGATATGTGAACAAGAGGAGAGGATGAAGAAAGGGACTCGTGGAAGGCTTGAGTGATGTGGATGTAAGAGAAAAGCGTCAGCATGCCAGGAATAGACCCAATTTCCACACAGAAAGCTGCCACCTACTGGACGGGCTGGTCAAGTAGTCCAGGTGGACAGGCAGCAAATGGCCCCAGTGACTCAAGCAGGGCCTCCCAAGTTCTGAGAAGGCATCCTTCTCAAGGATGCAGCAGGATTTTCTGAGAAATTTTCTCAGAAAATTCTGCTGCATTTCAGGGTTTTCCGGACCAGCAGCCAGAGTTGAGGAAGGAGGTGGTACTTCCTGAGAAAGCCATAAATCTGGCCCCCTAAATTTGGCCAAATCCAATTGAGCTGCACAGAAGCTATGGTAATAGCAACTCCTTCGGAACAGGGATCTACCCGGTACTGCCTTGTAGTTCCACACTCTTCTCAGTAGCAGCATATGGGCAAAGGGACTGGCATAATGCCCGGCACATCCACAGATTAATAAATTACATTAATTTACTATTACTGAATGACAGAATCAGAGACTGTGGGGGAAAAGACAAATTTTGCCCCAGAAACAAAAATTGTAAGTCTTGAACAAGATAAAAAGCAACGACAAAGAGGCAGTTTCCTTCTATCAGCTGAAGCCAATATCCCATGACACACGCATGTATAAATTGGGGCCTGCAACATGTCATGGCTTTTGCCATGTGTCACATGACTTGTTTTGGCACCAGTTAAGCTGGTCAAAAATAGTGTCCAGGCTTATTCAGGGAACATTTTAAGGGTCATAAATTCAGACTTAATCCTGGGAATAGCTTCTTGGTGATGGTTTCCAAATGAGCACATAAAAAGTCTGTGAAGAGATTTCATGGAACTCCTCCAACCACAGCAGAAAATGCAGATTTATAGGGTATATTTTGTACTTCAACTACCCAAAGAGCTTTCTATTAGCAAGTTATTGCCAGATGGCTGCTAATGCAGGAGCTGTTATCTATGACAGCAGCAGCTCGTAGAGCCTTAGCAAGAACAACTGTTTACTCCATCAGAACAGCCAAGAAAATTCTCATTATCATATTCTTGTTGATGGCCAGCATTAGAGGGTTTGGCTCCCTTTAAGGTGTTTGAATTTGTCGTAAGAAGTCAAAAGCTTGGGAAGGAATAAAGTGCCCCCTTTTTTTGACATTTTCATCTATTCGTTACCCTAGTCACACCACCTATTACCCATGTTTTCTTTGTTTCACATAGTCCTGACCTCTGCCTTCTAACCACCTTAATTTTGCTTAAAGATATACCAAGGTTTATCAGATTGGATTAATGTCTCTAGAAGGAATGGCAAGTATCTTTTATATCACACACAGAATAACTAATTGCTAGTGGCTACCCAGAACCTCGCTGAGGATTTTCAAAGCTTCTCCAGACTCAGGAGGACAGTATTCTATGATTGATTAGCAATGTCTGTCATGGGTTAGGGAAAGGGTAGTTGTGACATGCATGCCATCTTTGTACCATCACTGCAGATCATTTATCTCATAGTGTTGGGAGATACTTATTTTTATTGCCTACAGTGTCTAGTAGGCTCACCACATACATCTGTTGATTGACAATTTCTCTGAAAGGAGGAATAAAGGGCTGATTTATCTTTAGGTAGTGGAATCATGGTAATTTCATTCTTTCCTCTAGTCTTTTCTATATTCTCAAAGCTTTTCATGAGCATATTACATTTTCATATTTTATCAGAAAATAGCTCATTTTTTAATTTAAATAGAATAGCATACATTAGGAGGGTAAACTCCTCCTGAAAAAAGCAGGGTCACAAGAATACTCAAGATGAATTTTAAAGCACTTTCTTATACTTCTCTATAAATCTGTATGCAGTTGTGAGGATAATGCAGAGTGGCAAGTGTTCTGCTTTTTAAATTAAATTGTAATCATTTGCCAGAGCCTTATAAATTTTTGTAAACACAACTTTTAGTGGCACATATAGTTGTTAGCCCTTAACTCTTCTCCTATTGTTGGATATGCAGTAGATTTTAAGTTTTTTGCCATCATAAATAATGTAATGGACATCTTATGCAGTCCCTCTGAAAGTAATAATGGTCAGGGCAAAGTGGTCAAAAGAATTATTTGAGTTTCCTTCCATGATTTAGTTTCTCAGTGTAGATTATATTGAGTCTCGGAATACCCAGCTGCAAAATAGCCAAGTCAGCTCTCCCAAAGCTGATCCAAAGTCTGCTAAAATGGATTCATGTCAATAAAGACTGTATTTAACTGTGTTAGCTCTACGCCTGTGTAGTTAACAAGAAAAACAATTTTCTAGTATAAACACTGTTAACTACAAGCTAAAATGCTTACAATAATATCCAAATTGCAATTATCATATGGAGAGGGTCAATTTACCTTTTCATAATTATTAAAGGTTTATTGTTATAACATGAATTAAAAGCTTGCCAAATATTACTAGGGCCAAACATGAAGAGCCTGAACTAATTAAATGATGAGTGATAAAATGTAACTGATCATATCAACTCCTCACTCTTTTCATTGTAACTGTTTCTACATACCTTAAGTTCACAGCCTGCTTTCTGCACCTACTCCCTCAGTCTTGACTGGGTGGTGGCTACTTGGATGTATCTATCTGTAAAGTTCATCAAGCTGTACCTTAAGGATTTGTGCATTATACTAAAGTTAAAACAAACAAACAAACAAAAAACCACAAAACTTCAAAAACCAGGGAAGCCCTACATTAATGTAAAACAAAAGAGCAATAATTACAATTGTAAAGATACTTGTTCATCTTGTAGGTATAACAATATTATAGCTGCCACAGTTTAAAGCATCTGGCCCATCTTTAGACTGAAAGCAACCTGAGGGCAGAGACCATGTCTGCACTTCAGGCATGACTCTGCCCTGTGTGCAGGGCGTGCTCAGCCTGTAGCAGGAATACTGCCTGATGGGCCCTGTGAAGAGAAGGCCTGTGCTGGTAATGACTCACTCCCACAGAAAGCACCCCACGCCAAAGTCACAGGCACCAGAAGACAGCAACCTTAGAGAAAATTATGCATGACTTGCATGACATTAACCACCTGCCTTACAAAATTAATCCATCTAAGTACAAGGTTTTTTTCAATCCTATAATATCTGGTGTCGTTACATTCATCCTGTTTATGGCTACTAGGAATTCTATCTTGATGTCCAGTTATTTGAAGAGGAGTAGGAAAAATGACACTGACATTTCCAATTCATGGTGTGTGACCACTGGTATTTACAGTTCATTGTTTTCTCTGTTTTCCTAGAAACACATCTTTCTGACCCACTGACTTTGAAGACTTTATTTTCTTCTCCAGGACATTACATCCATCGCAGCCTCATGCCCCCTGATTGCCACCTCACCGCTCCTTCCCAGCTAGCTCCTTTGAGGTTGGGAACTGACTCCTGCTTTCCATCACTCAATCCAGAGCCTTGCATGGGAACTGTAACATGTCCTTTTTCTAAAGACAGCTTCAGTGGCCAGGCCTCAGTGCGCAGGGTGCTTGCCCTTCCATTCTGGTTATTCAGCAGAGGCTCTGCTATGTTTTAACATTCTGATTTCCATTAATGGTCTTTAGAATCATAGCAAGTAGTTTATTTGTGAATGGATAAACAAGATATTATTTTAGAGGTTAATGTACAAGATGAATATTAAAATCCTAGTTCTGCTGCAGCTCTAAGGAGTCAGAGAAAGTGGGTCAGACTCTGGCCCTCCATGAATCCACCATTAGTATAATTCTGAAGGATACAGAGAAGATCCCACATCAGCCAATAAAACCCCACTAGTGGTTGATTAACTTGTACGCTGATAATGGGCTACAAATGAGAAACCTAGCTTCAACAGGACAAGGACCTAATAATTGCCTCATTTCTCTGGGTAATTATTATTGTTGCTATTATCTAAAGTGATGACTCACAGTTCATGGGTCAAGTTATGCCTTAATGGAGTGAGTGTTCTGATTGGTGCATCACTTCCTTGCACATGTGACTTATCATGGTGATTTCACAGACCTGGGATGCTGGCAATCAGAGCACTAGCAGACACAGCCACTGAGGGAGAGCGGAAGTGTGTTTGGGTGCTACCCAAGGCTTTCTTTCAGAAGCAGGCAGCTGGGCCACAGGGTCCTTTCCAGCCTGCCATGTTAGAGTGGACTTGGATCCACCCACTGAGACCCAAGGGGCACATGTTCTCATGCCTGGACTGTCCAACTTTCCTAGCCTCTGTCCACACCTCTTACTTAACTGCAGTAATTCTCTGTGGGAGGGGAATGGGTGAAGGAGAATGAGTAAGCCCACACGGCCCCCCTCCCAACAGAATCTAGAAAAGGGGTAGCCTTGTCACTGTTAATTAAAGCATTCCCTCGAGCTACTGCCAACCACCCCCCATTCCTCACCCATACAGATGCTAACATATGCTCTTCAGCAGACCTGTGCCACCCTCGCCAATATCTCCTCTCAAGCATAGACTGCAAAAAGTGAGCTCAGGTGGAGGGAGCAGAATGTGGGGGAGGCTGCCAGAAGGCATACACTGGTGATAAGAGTATTAAGAAAAGAGAAAGTAAAAAAGAGAGGAAGCAATCAAAAAAGCAAGTAGTACCAAGTGAGTAAGGGACCATGGAAAACATCTGAAATAGAACACTTCCCTTAATGAGGTTTGTTAATAGTTCCGGAATCTAACTAAACAGGATTTACACACTGGCATTAATAATGAAGACAACCATCTTTTCCCAAGCCTGGGACACCTCTGATTCTGAAGGTCTACTATCACAAAGCCTTGGCTCCTTCCAATAGCAACATGATTTGTCAAGGAATCACATATGTTCAGTTAAATACTTGCACTTGTATTAAACCAAAAAGCACCAAGAAAACTAAGCTGATTTTCTAAATTTCGTTTTTTGAAAAAATTCAACAATATTTGTACACCTTTAGCCTTAAGGTCTACTAACAGGGATTCATGTCAACAAAGGCTGTAAATATCATTATTTGGCTTTGTTTGCTGTATGTTCTTCTAGCTGGTAAGGAAAAAAGTTCTATCCCAAGCGCAATTATAAAAGACTTAAAATAATATACAAATTGCTAACATGGATTAAAAACTTGCCACATGTTACTCAGGCCAAACATCAAGAGACTGGATTGATTAAAAGATCACTTGGGGCACCTGGGTGGCTCAGTCAGTTAAGTGTCCAACTCTTGGTTTCAGTTCAGGTCATGAGATCGTGATGGTGGGACCAAGCCCCACGTCAGGCTCTGTACTCGGGACAGGGTCTGCTTCAGATTCTCTGTCCCTCTCCCTTCTGCTTACTCTCCCCGCCCTCTCAAATAAATACATAAAATCTTTAAAAAAAAAAAAAAAAGGATACTCCTTAATAATCTGGAGGCATGAAATGTAACCAGGATCATACCTACTCCTCCTTACTCCTCAGGTACTCTGAGTTCGTGTCTACTTTCTGCACCAAGTCTCTCAGTTTTCATGCCTTGGCACCTCGATTTTGTCTGGAAATTTGGTGGGAGAACTCTCTGGTCTTCTACCCAAAGCAGGAAATTGCTGCTGGGGGAGTTTCCTATGAGAACAAAACTCTTCCCTGCAATGCTAGTCAATGCTAGTTGGTGGCGGTGGGGGGGGGGGGCATGGGGGGGGGAGTAATAGTGCAGGCTGCCTAGAATAGATCCTGGACCTTGGGTCACAGGGCCTTCAGCCTTCAGTCTCCTGGTGTGGGAACCAACAGCTTCCTCGTACCTCACATCTGCATTCCAGTTCACTGAGTGATTTCACACACTAGCTGGCAATTCCTAAGCCTGCTATAAAACCAACCAGGGATTCACCTCATCCATCATTGGACTGCAGCTGCCTTTTGAGGGTCACAGCAGGGATGAAAGGGTGTTCCCTAGCCAGGGCTAAATCAGCCAGTGAAGAGTGATCCTCCCTCAAATTCAAACCCGGGAAAACAAAATGCTTGAGAAGCAGATCTGGAGTTCAAGATGGGTCCCAAACACTGAGGGAGCTGGATTCAGATCTTTCTTCAGAACTAATTAGCTGTGTGACTCTGGGCACGTTATCTAATCTCCTAAATGTGTTTCCTCTTCTGTAAAATGGGGATAAAAAAACTGACCTCATAAGGTTGGTGAAGATTTAAAAGAAATAACACATGCAGTCCAATGTCTGCTATGTAAGAAATGCCCCAAATGCGAACTCCTTCTGTGGGGTAGTGATTAAGAACCGGGGGTATGATGCCAGACTGTTTGGGTTCAGATCCCTATCCCTACCATGTAACAGCTTAGGGCACTGGATAAAATACGTAACCTCTGACTCAGTTTCCCCATCATTAAAATGGGGTTTCATTACAACACAAAGTAGATATCCAGTAAATATTAGCTATTTTTTAAATTTCATTGCGACCTTGTGTTTCCAGTGCCACCAATAACACAGTAATGAATTAAGTGAGAGTTTATGTATGAATTAAGTGAGAGTAATATATGTCTATTTTTTTTTTAACTCATGAAGACCTTGCATGCTTTTATGATTTTTTGCTGGGCAGAGTCAAGCTGTGATGCAAAGGGTGGGGCTAAACTGTAACTCAAAGAAAAAATTCAAAGAGGGGGAATAACCACCCACCAGGGAGCTATTTCTTTTGTAATGTACATTCCATTTCTTCTCCCTCATGCTTTTTAATTCCTTCCACATTTCCTGCCATAATTATCAAATGTTTGGTTTCTGACCTCACTCTTCTGGAGACTAGAGCCCAGGGAATTTGGAATTGTTTATTTTCTGTCCATAAACCTTTGAGTTAATGGAGGGGCTTGTGAGTGAAGGGTTTGTTGGTTTGTTTGTAGTGTCTCAGGAAGGTCACTGGAGTTGAAAGGAAAACATTACCAAAAAAGCGCTGAAATACTTTGACTGGAAACGTGGGAGCCCCCAAAGAGCAGAGCAACGGATCTCTTACACTTGCGCAACGCTGGACTATGGGAAAATCGAGCTTTTAAAAGACTGTTCAGTATGGCCCTGATATTAACACAAAATCCGAGGGCACTTTACAAAGAAAGAAAGAAAAAAAGGGGGGGGGGGGCTGGGAATCACAATCTTACTTTATAAAAAAAGAAAAAAGCATTTCGCCCTAAAGGAGAATCTCTCCCCTCCCCTTTCCCCGAGGAGTTAGCCTTGGAAGGAAAAAGCCCCCAACTATTCTTAATTTCCTCCTAAGTAAAGGAAAGAACTCAAAGTCGCCTTTTTGAACTCAGAGGCTGCTCTCGTCGCCGCCTCCGTCCAATCCGCCCAGCTCGCCCTCTTTCCCTCTCCTCACTCTCCCTCCATATTAGCCGCGGTGGGGCTCCCGCTTATGGCCCAAACTACTTTTCCTGATTTGGAGGTTTAAGTTTCGCAAGTAGCATTTCTGCTCGGAGCGCCCCCTCGCCCCACGCATGGAAACTCCCAGTCCCACCCCGGGAGAACATCCCCAGGACGCACTCCCCGCCCGTCCGGCGCGCACACCCAAGTGGCCCCGGAGCCCGAGTTCGGACCTCCTGGGCCACTCACCTACCTCGGCGTGGACCCAGGCGACCGCCACCAGCGCGAGCGCGAGCCAGCGTGTCCACATCTGCGGAAGAGGGAAGAGCGAGACTGAAGGCGCCGGGCCCCGCGCCCACCCGGGAAACTTCGCGGGGTCCCGCGGACTCGCCCCCTCCGCCCGGTCACCCTCGTCCGCCCGAAGGGGTTAGACCACCGCGCCCCGCGCCGCGCGTCCAGCTCTCACCATGGTCCGGTCCCGGTCTCCTGAGGGCGCGGGGCAGGGCGGCCGCAGCGAGCTCTGAGGGAAGGTGGGAGCTCCGCCGCTCAGCAGCCTCCGAGGAAATCCGACCTGCACTCACCGCCCCTTAAGACCCCTCCTTCCCCGACTGCCTGGCCCCCAGCTCCTCCCCATTCTCCTCCCCTTCTGCAGCAGCGGCCCCCGCGGCTCGCGGCTCCGCTCGGTCCTCCCCGCCCCTCGCTCTGGGGAGCCCGAGCGCGTCCTGGCACCGCCCGAACAAACCCCTCTCTCCTCAGGCCGCCAGGACCTGGAGGCAGAGGCAGAGAGGGGGTGTCCGGGGGGCGCTGCAACAAAGGTGGAGAGGGATGGGGGGCTGAAACCCCACCCCCGGGAGGGCCCTCTGGTTTGCTGCAGCTCTGGCGGGCCGTGGGCGCGGGCTGCGGCGATGGCCAGGTGGGCGGTGCTGCAGGGGGCTCCCGGCCGGGTCTGGGGCGGCAGTGTGCAGGAAAGGGCTCCTTGCGGCCTGGGGAGCCAGCCACCCCCCACGACTGATGGAAAGAGGGCTGGAGGTGCAGAGGGACCCTCACGGCCCAGGGACCAGGGCGTCACGGCAGACAGAGTGCGAGGAAGTGGGTGCAGAGGCTGAGAGACCAGCCAGCCAGGGGAAGGCTGCTTTGGGTTCAACCGTCAATTTCCTTAGGGGAGAGGTGGGAGCCGGCCCCCTCTGCTAAGAAGATCTTGACTCCAGCGTTTGCCAACAACCTCATCCCGTCCTTTCCTCTGGTCCAAGAGTGGTGTCCCCCTTCTTTCTTCTGCCTACCCCCCATTACCTGTGCCCTTACTCCCACCCCCCGTCATCCCAGGTCCCCTCCCCATTCTTGCTTCCCATCTTCACCAACTTCTTCCCAGGCGCCTTCAAACGTATGCTGCCTCTTTGAAGGTGTTAACTCCCCAAACTCCTGGCTGCGACGTCTTTCCTACCTTGTGCCTGGTGTCCCTGGTACCGAAACAAATCCCCTTGACACCTCACAGATTTATCATGCCCTAGGCTGAGCCCCCCCTTCTCATCAGCTCCCCGGCCTGCTCACCTACTTCTTTCAGAGGAGTGGAGTGCCATCAAAACTTTTCCCCACTCCCTAGACCCTGGTTTCAACGTGTTCTGGCATTTTCCCTTTGAGATCTCACGTGCATCTCTTCACTGCCATTAACATTTCCACTTCCCTAGGCCAGACCTTCATCCTCCCTCGTTCGGGAATTCTGGAAACCATCTCTGGCTGCTTTCTGGCTGGGGACTCTCCTCCCCCAGTCTCCACTGCAACCCATTGCTGTGTTTTCACTACCTGATTTCAACTGTCCTCCTCAGGCTCTTCCTCTCCTCAGAAACTTTTAGCACTCTTCCACATCCCATCCAAACTCTCCCCCTTTCCTCAAAGTCTCCCATTACTGGGGCCAACCTATTTATCTAACTGTACTTCAGTTACTTAATACAGTCCCTTTGCTCAAATCAGGCCAGTATTGTCACTGACCTCTGAATTTTTCATATGCATCAGTTTCTTGATTGCCTACTGTTGTGGTTCTAGGGGGTTTCAGATAGCACCCATATTCCCCATGCAGGTTCGCGATCCATTGAGATAGTTATTGGAGCCATTGGAGTCATTTCCGTTCACGGAACAGAAAATCTCAGCTATGTCCTGGGCAGGCACTGGAAGGGTGGCCATGGCTTGGATCTGGGAGGACAATGGATCTGCATGTACTTTGCCCCAGAATTAAATAAAATAAGACATGTTAAATGGATCTCATAGTACCTGGCAGTCCCAAGAGGGATTGGACAATTTGCTGTGTAACATTGAGAAGCTAGAACTGCCTCCCAACTTCCTCATGACTGATAGAAGGCTGGAGATGCAGAGGGACCCCTTTTGTGAAAATCTGCTCTTATAAAATTGGCTGCAGTTTTACTGTTTTGGGAAAAGCAGAAAACACGTGATTTCTAGGGCAGGCGAGCTCCCCAAACTTGAGGGGTCAGAGCAACACATATTTAGTTCCTCTTTCAAGCTCACCAGTCAGACAACTCATTCCGCTTCCTTGATATGGAGAAAAGAGAGGTAGGGAATTGATGTCCTCCCAGCCCTCTGCCCCAGCCTCTGTGCTAGGACTGAAGGCAAATGTGATGTGTAAGGGTTGGCTCCTGCCCTCTAATAACTCAAAATACTTTTATCCCTTGCACATCAACCACACCCCCTCAGAATCTGGCATGATCTCCTTTCCTCTCTTTCTCCTTGTGTCTATTCAAAGTCAAAGTCTGTCTTTCTCTCCCCAGGACCCAAGTGAAGTTTCTTTGCTTCTTTAGCACCATTTCTGACAATAACTTGGCCATAGTGGACATGAGGTTTAAAGTCTGACAAACCTGGCTTTCAGTGTGGTCACTACCACTTACTAGCTGTGTGACCTTCATCAAATTACTTAAACTCTCTGAACCTAGGTTTCTGCATCTAACAGATAGCAATGATAATGTCTTACAGAGGATTGTGAAATGTAAATGTGGTAGGTTCTAGAAAGTGCCTGGCAAGTTATAGACCTCTATAAATGGCAGCCATTATTTCATTGACCCTGTTTTGCATCTGAGTTGCAGCTGGTACTGTGTCCTAGGTACTACAGAGCCATTCAACACATCTTATTTTATTTAATCATCACAACAAACAGAAAAGCATTTTTTTCATCGCTTCCATTTCCCAAATAAGGAAACTGAAACTCAGAAAAATTTGTATACTTTTCCAAGGTTAACAGTTGGTTATATAGCCTTACAACTTGGCATTTATAGTATACTGTTATGCAGTGTTTAACACTTGTTCACATAATTGTTGTTCTTGATTCTCCAGCTAGATTTTAAGATGCTTAGGGCATAGGGGGCACCTGGGTGGCTCAGTGGGTTAAGCCGCTGCCTTCGGCTCGGGTCATGATCTCGGGGTCCTGGGATCGAGTCCCGCATCGGGCTCTCTGCTCAGCAGGGAGCCTGCTTCCCCCTCTCTCTCTGCCTGCCTCTCTGTCTACTTGTGATCTCTGTCTGTGAAATAAGTAAATAAAATCTTTAAAAAAAAAAAAGATGCTTAGGGCATAAAAAAGTTTTTTGTTTGTTTGTTTTTTTATCTTTATTCTCTCTACATTTGAGGCACAAACAATGGATCTGATTTTGTCAAAATTACAGATTCCTGTTTAATCAAGGGCACCATAAAAAATGATAGATTAGAAGGAGTTACTCAATATCTAAAACTGCCATGGAACTCCTAAGTACAATATAAATGTAACTCCTGCAAATCAGTAAGAAAAAGACTGGAACCCCAAGAGAAAAATGGACAGAGGGTATGAATGGCAGTTCCCAAGAAAAGGAATCCCAAATGATTAACAGGTAGAGAAAAGATGCAAAAAATCTCTGATATTATTTAAATTGCCAATGATCCTACGAAATCAATATTATTTTATTACCTCCATTTTACAGGTAAGGAAATTGAGGCACAGAGGTTTTATGTAATTTGTCCAAGGTTATATATTAAGTTGTAAATATTATTTTATAATCATCACAGAGGCAAAAATTAGACAATTGGACAATGCTAAATGTTAGTGTGTGAGTAGTACAGTCTTTCTGGCGTATTGTTGATTAAGAGCATGGATTTAGAAGCCAGATTGCCTTGGTAGTAAATCTTGGCTTACCTACTTACTATGTAACCTTGGGCAAGCTATGTACCCTCTCTGCATCCCCGTTTTTTCACTTGTGAAGTGGGGATAACAATAGTACTGATTCCATAAGGTAGGGTTATTGTACAAATTAAATGTGTAAATATATGTTACTTTAATAGTGCCTTGTACATAATCATTGTGTGCTACTAAGGGAGCGATTCAATAGAAGGTCCTTGCAGGTACTGATAATTCTGTGCTGCAGAATGATTAGTGTAACTCTCTACAACAAACAAAGAGCAGAACAAACAATAACAACAAAACAAACTTCATGAAGGAGTTGACAGTTTTAACAGTGAAGAATTCTTTTGGTTACAGGTAACAGAGAAGCTGACTCAAATAAATGGAATTTATTGGCCATATAGCTAAAAAATCCAGGGGGGAGTTTTCCCTTCAGGAAAGACTTTATCCAGGAGCTCAAATAAGGTCGCCAAGGATCCAGTTTCTTGCCACCTCTCACCTTTACCTTAAGCAATCTTATTTCATCCCTGGGTTTCATGCAGTGGCTCCTGGGAATTCCAGTCGATTCTCTGAGCGGGGGGAAACTGGTGTAGTCCTGGCCTCCTCATGCCCTTGGACCACACCATCTGGGTGAAGGAGAGAGCCTCTTCTGAGAGCTGCTACAAAAGTCTCAGGATTTGTGTTTTTTAAAGCCTAAATCCAGTTTCTTGACATCCTCACGCTGATGACTGTGACTGGGGGGCTGGGCTGGGCTTGATAGGCTTAAGCCAGTAAGGATGATGCAAAAGAATATCAGTCTTATATCAGGAAAAGAAAGGACTGAATGCTGGGACTAGCCAAAAAATGTCTACTGGAGCAACAAACCACCAACCTACACTATGAAACCAGTAGGCTCCTAAGTGGGGTGTAGGTTCCCCAAAGGGCATGAGAAAAGAATATTAGAACTTCTATTTTTACTTATTTCCAGTCCAAAAATAGAAACTAGAGTTTCTATTCTATAGTCAAATAGATTTGACTTTGCAAATAAGTAGATAGACTCCAGCGCTCATATTTAATCCATATGTCAGACAGTCATGAGTTATACTCCATTGCCAAGTACCATGAGGAGAGTGGGCGTTCTCCCACACAAAGGGACTGACAGCAGTTAGCTCCTTTTAACATATTGTAATATACTGCAGTATGCCCACTTAAATGGTTTTACATATT
This sequence comes from Meles meles, assembly GCF_922984935.1. Lineage (NCBI taxonomy): Eukaryota > Metazoa > Chordata > Mammalia > Carnivora > Mustelidae > Meles > Meles meles. Next base: position 96,119,220 of record NC_060069.1, on the reverse strand, counting down.
ATACTATTTAGTTTTAATTAGATTAGATTAAAAACATTTCAGCTTTGAAACCATAAATTGAGGCTAAAGCTTTTTCCTATTAATAAGAAAAGGGCAGAGCTGACATGTTTACTACTTATGGGAAGAGCTGTCTTTCACATAAGCAAGGTAAAAGTAATAACTTGGCCATATCTGAGAGTAAGTCAGTCAAAAACCTCAGAAGTAACAATAAGACTATTTGAAATATTGGTTCACATTCATTGTTACTAGTAATAACTTCATCCTAAGTATGCTTTGAGATATCAGTTAAAAATACTTAGGATTGACAAGAACTTTAGAAACTATCCAGAATATAAAACCAAATAGCTACTTTTTTTTTCTTGGTGATGTCTGAAGATATGCAACACACAGTTAAATTCTTTAGGAAATTTCTCTCAAATTTTCACAAATAAGTAAATAAGCCACTGGAACTCTTTGTTGGAAGATTTTTGAACAGACTAAAAATTTTTGTTGAAGTTTTAAAAATGTGCATATGAGAGTTTTTATGGATGCCACATCTTTATTGTTTTAGACAACAAAATCACCCGATGAAATATTTCCAAATATGCAATTTGAGAATGTTTTCTCCACAGCATAAGTTTATTTTAAAAAGCAATTACCGTGTCACTCATTATTAGCATAACAAATTTTCCTTTAAGTGGTAGATTGTGTGTGGACTGTTTAAAAAAATCTGATAGGTAAAAAAAAAAATTGATAGGTAGAATTCTACTTCTTACACAAAAAGACAAATTTGGAAGAGCTGGTTTTTTTTTCATTTTTTCATTTTATTTATTTTTTCAGTGTAACAGAATTCATTCTTTTTGCACAACACCCAGTGCTCCATGCAAAACGTGCCCTCCCCATTACCCACCACCTGTTCCCCCAACCTCCCACCCCTGACCCTTCAAAACCCTCAGGTTGCCCCAACCTCCCACCCCTGACCCTTCAAAACCCTCAGGTTGTTTTTCAGAGTACATAGTCTCTTATGGTTCACCTCCCCTGGAAGAGCTGTTTTATGTCAAAGATTTGTCTTCAAGTTTAATAACATTTACAGCCTCTGCCCCAAGGTAGTCTGTGAGCCTCAGTGTGGTAAAAAATGTTTTCATGCCCCATAGCATTTCACTTCCCATATCATTTTTTCCATATATAATTTTTAAAAGATGTATTTATTTATTTATTTGAGAGAGAGAGAGAGAGAGAGGGAGAGCATGCATGCAGGTGTCAGAGGAGCAGAGGGAGAGAACCTCAAGCAGACTTCCAGCTGAGCACAGAGCCTACGTGGGGCTTGACCCCAGAACCCAGTGATCATTTCCTTGATATCATGAACCTGAGCCACAATCAAGACTCAGACGCTTAACCGACTGAGCCACCCAGGTGCTCCTCACTTCCCATATGATCTTTAAGTATTAAAAATATTCGTTATATGTTAATTTATAAAATTAACCACATCAGTATCTTCCTGCAGGATGCTCTGCAGCTCTGGCCCAGGTGTCCTTGCTGTAGTAGCTCAGCTGTGAATGGTGTAGCAAAACAGGCCAGGTGGAGAGTAGAGGCAAGATGGCGGAGGAATAGTGGACTGAAATGACACCAGGTTGCAGAAGTTCAGCTAGATAGCTATCAAACCATTCCAAGCACCTACAAACTGAAAAGGAGATCGAAGAGAAGAAGAGCAGCAATTCTAGGAACAGAAAATCAAACACTTTCTGAAAGGTAAGATGTGCGGAGAAGTGAATCTGAGGTGATGGGAGGATAGACCGGTGTGGGGCGGCTCCCAGCAAGCCGTGGAAGAGTGGAGCACAAAATCTGAATTTTTAGAAGTCTGTTCCCCTGAGGAATATTGCTCCAGAGGTTAAGCAGGGGTGGAGCCATCACAGGGACAGTGTGATCTCAGGTCCCGTGGGGTCACTGAAAGATCAGGGGTGTCTGAGTGTGGCACATTTCCCAGGTATCAGAGCAGGGAAGCTGACTACAGAGACAGAGCTGAGGAGTGAGCTTTCAGCTTGGGGTTACCTTAAACTGTAATCCACAACACAGTTGGGCTACTGCTCTTTGAGCAGGGACCCCACAAGTGGCAGATCCAGGGAGTCTCACCTTCCTCCTCTGGAGGCAGGAATCTGCTGGGTTTGGAGATTCCAAATGGGACTGTGTGCCAGAGACAGAAACACTTGGTCACAGGCCTGGTGAGCCCAGAGTGTGGCTGGAGACTAGGGAGATGGAAATAATTGATCCCTTTTCTCTGAAAGCACACTGAGGATCAGGGCCCTGAGCACTCAGTTCCTCTGGACTGGAGATTGGGAAGCAGCCATTTTCATTCCCATCCTCCAGAGCTCTATGGAAAATGCTCAGGGAACAAAAACTCCCGAGAGTGAACTCGAGCAGATTTCTTAACCTGGCCCCTTGCAAGGGTGGTGCAACTCCATCCTGGGCAAAGACATTTGAGAGTCACTACAACAGGCCCCTCTCCCAGAAGATCAGCAAGAGCATCCAGCCAAGACCAAGCTTACTGATCAAGGAGAACAGCAGAACTCCAGAGCTAGGGGAAAGCAATGCATGGAATTCATGGCTTTCTCCCCATGATCCTGTAGTCTTGAAAGTTAAATTAAATTTTTTTTAATTTTATTTTTTTTCTTATTCTAATTTTTAACTTTTTCTCTTTCCTCTTTTAACGTTTTTTAACTAGTTTATCTTAACAATACCTTTCTTAAAAAAATATTTTTAAACGTTCATTATTATAGTCATATTTTACCCTTCATTGTATTCAATCTTATTTTTTGTACACATATAGGGGTTTTTTTTCCCTAAAATATTTTGGGATACAATTTCTTCTAATAGATCAAATATACCCTAAACCTAGCACAGGGCTTTGGTTTAGTCTCCAGCCTGAGCACATTCTCTCCCCAATCTTTTTTTTTTTTTCTTCTTTCTTTTAATAACCAACTTATCAATTCCTTTTTTAGAATTTTTTAAAAATTTTCATCTTTATAGTCATATTCCATCCCTTCATCGTGTTTACCCTTATTTTTGTATATATATAAGTTTTTCTTTCTTTAAAATTTAAAATAAGGTAGTTTCTTCTAAGAGACCAAAATACACCCAAAATCGTGGTCCTGTTCTATGCACCAGTCTAATATATATATACAATATATATATATATGTATGTATATGTGTGTGTGTGTGTATATATATATATATATATGTGTGTGTGTGTGTGTGTGTGTGTGTGTGTGTGTGTGTGTGTGTGTGTTTATTTCTTTTTACTCCTTTCCTTCTCCCCCTGGTTTGGAGTCTCTTCTGATTTGGTTAGTGTACATTTTTCTGGGGTTGTTAACACCCTTTTAATATTTTATGCTCTCATTCATAGATTCTTTTTTTTTTCAAGATTTTATTTATTTGAGAGAGAGACAGTGAGAGAGAGTATGAGAGAGGAAAAGATCAGAGGGAGAAGCAGTCTCCCCATGGAGCTGGGAGCCTGATGTTACTCTGGGATCATGACCCAAGCCAAAGCAGTCGCTCAACCAACTGAGCCACCCAGGCGCCCACGTTCGTATATTCTTATCTGGATAAAATGACAAGGCAGAAAAACTCACCACAAAAAAAAAAAAAAAAAAAAGAATAAGAGGCAGTACCAATGGCTAGGGACCTAGTCAATACAGACATGGTAATATGTCAGATCTAGATTTCAGAATGACAATCCTCAAGGTGCTAGCTGGGCTCAAAAAGGCATGGAGGATATTAGAGAAACCCTGTCTGGAGAAACAAAATCCCTTTCTGGAGAAAGAAAAGAACTAAAATATAACCAAATTGAAATGAAAAAAAAAAAAAGGTATTAATGAGGTGCAATCAAGAATGGAGGCTCTTACTGCTAGGATAAATAAGGCAGAAGAGAGAATTATTGATATAGACGACCAAATGATGGGGAACAAAGAAGCTGTACAAAAGAGAGACAAATAACTACTGGACCACGAGGGGAGAATTCGGGAGATAAGTGATACCTTAAGATGAAACAATATTAGAATAATTGGGATTCCAGAAGAAGTTAAACAGAGAGAGGGGCAGAAGGTATATTGGAGCAAATTTTAACAGAGAATTTCCCTAATATGGCAAAGGGAACAAGCATCAAAATCCAGGAGGTGCAGAGAATCCCCCTCAAAATCAATAAAAATAGATCCACACCCTGTCATCTAATAGTAAAACTTACTAGTCATAATGACAAAGAGAAAATCCTGAAAGCAGCTCAGGACAAGAAGTCTGTAACATACAGTAGTAGAAATATTAGATTGGCAGCAGACTTATCCAGAGGGACCTGGCTGGCCAGAAAGAACTGGCATGATATATTCAGAGCACTAAATGAGAAAAATATGCAGCCAAGAATACTATATCCAGCTAGGATATCATTGAAAACAGAAGGAGAGATAACAAGTTTCCAGGACAAACAAAAATTAAAAGAATTTGCAAACACCAAACCAGCCCTATAGGAGATATTGAAAGGGGTCCTCTAAGCAAAGCGAGAGCCTAAAAGTAGTAGACCAGAAAGGAACAGAGACAATATGCAGTAACAACCACCTTACAGGCAATACAATGGCACTAAATTCTTTCAATAATTACCCTGAATGTAAATGGGCTAAATGCCCAATCAAAAGACACTGGGTATCAGAATGGATAAAAAAAATAAACCCCATAAATATGCTGTCTATAAGAAACTCATTTTAGACCCAAAGACACCCCCAGATTTAAAGTGAGGGGGTGAGTTGGTCCGAAGGTTGTGGGTTATTGTTAAGCTGTTCATAAAGTGATTGGGTGGAAAACAATTTACCATGCTAATGGACATCAAAAGAAAGCTGGGGTGGCAATCCTTATATCAGATAAATTAGACTTTAAGCCAAAGACAATAATAAGAGATGAGGAAGGACACTATATCATACTCAAAGGGTCTGTCCAATGAGAAGACCTAACAATTTTAAATATCTATGCCCTTACCTTGGGAACAATATAAACCAATTAATAACAAAATAGGAATATAAAATACAAAATACAAAAAAAATAGCAATATAAAATACAAAAATACAAAAAATACAAAAAAAAGCAATATGAACCAATTAATAACAAAAATCAAAGAAACACATCAACAATAATACAATAATAGTAGGGGACTCTAACACCCCCTTCAATGAAATGGTCAGATCATCCAAGCAAAAGAACAACAAGGAAATAAAGGCCTTAAATGACACATTGGACCAGATGGACATCACAGATATATTCAGAACATTCCATCCCAAAGCAACAGAATACACATTCTTCTCTAGTGCACATGGAACATTCTCCAGAAGAGGTCACAAATCAGGTCTCAACTGGTACCAAAAGATTGGGATCATTCCCGGCATATCTTCAGACCACAATGCTTTGAAGCTAGAACTCAATCACAAGAGGAAAGTTGGAAAGAACTCAAATACATGGAGGCTAAAGAGCATCCTACTAAAGAATGAATGGGTCAATCAGGAAATTAAAGAAGAATTGAAAAAATTCATGGAAACAAATGATAATGAAAGCACAACTTTTCAAAATCTGTGGGACACAGCAAAGGCAATCCTGAGAGGAGAGTATATAGCCATACAAGCCTTTCTCGAGAAACAAGAAAGATCTCAAGTTCACAACCTAACCCAAAACCTAAAGGAGCTGGAGAAAGAAGAGCAAGGAAAGCCTAAACCCAGCAGAAGAAGAGAAATAATAAAGACCAGATCAGAAATCAATGAAATAGAAACCAAAAGAACAGTAGAAAAATCAATGAAACTAGGAATTGGTTCTTTGAAAGAATTAATAGATTGATAACCCCTTGGCCAGACTCATCAGAAAGAAAAGAGAAAGGACCCAAATAAATAAAATCATGAATGATAGAGAAGAGATCACAACCAACACCACCAAAATATAAACAATTATAAGACCGTATTATGAGCAACTATACGCCAGCAAATTTGACAATCTGGAAGAAATGGATGCATTCCTAGAGATATATAAACTACCAAAACTGAACCAGGAAGAAATAGAAGACCAAACAGATCCATAACCAGTAAGGAGATTGAAACAGTCGTCAAAAATCTCCCAATAAACAAGATGCTTTCCCAGGGAAATTCTACCAAACATTTAAAGAAGAATTAATACCTATTCTCATGACACTGTTCCAAAAAATAGAAATGGAAGAAAAACCGCCAAATTCATTTTATGAAGCCCGCATTACCTTGATCCTAAAACTAGACAAAGACCCCATCAAAAAAGAGAATTACAGACCAATATCCTGGATAAACACAGATGTAAAAATTCTCACCAAAATACTAGCCAATAAGATCAAACAGTACATTAAAAGGATTATCACAACGACCAAGGGGGATTTATTCCTGGGCTGCAAGGTTGGTTCAACATCCATAAATCAATCAATCTGATATAATACATTAATAAAAGAAAGAATAAGAACCATATGATACTCTCAATAGATGCTGAAAAAACATTTGACAAAGTACAGTATCCTTTCTTGATCAAAACTCTTCACAGTGTAGGGATAGGGGGTACATTCCTCAATATCATCAAAGCCATCTATGAAAAACCCACAGCGAATATTATTCTCAGTGAGGGAAAAAACAGAGCTTTTCTGCTAAGATCAGGAACATGGCAGGGATGTCCACTATCACCTCTGTTATTCAACATAGAACTAGAAGTCCTAGCCTCAGCAATCAGACAACAAAAAGAAATTAAAAGCATCCGAATTGGCAAAGAAATCAAACTCTCACTCTTTGCAGATGATATGATACTTTATGTGGAAAACCCAAAAGACTCCACTCCAAAACTGCTAGAACTTGTACAGGAATTCAGTAAAGTGTCAGGATGTAAAATCAATGCACAGAAATCAGTTGTATTTCTATATACACTTAATGCAATCCCTATCAAAATCCCATCCATTTTTTTCAAAGAAATGGAACAAATAATCTTAAAATTCATATGGAACCAGAAAAGACCTCGAATAGCCAAAGGAATATTGGAAAAGAAAGCCAAAGTGGGTGGCATCACAATTCCGGACTTCAAGCTCTATTACAAAGCTGTCATCATCAAGACAGTATGGTACTGGCACAAAAACAGACACACAGATCAATGGAACAGAATAAAGAGCCCAGAAATAGACCCTCAACTCTATGGTCAACTAATCTTTGACAAAGCAAGAAAGAATGTCTAATGGAAAAAAGACAGCCTCTTCAACAAATGGTGTTGGGAAAATTGGACAGCCACATGCAGAAAAATGAAATTGGACCATTTCCTTACACCACATACAAAAATAGACTCACAATGGATGAAGGACCTCAATGTGAGAAAGGAATACATCAAAATCCTTGAGGAGAATACAGGCAGCAACCTCTTCGACCTCAGCCACAGCAACTTCTTCCTAGAAACATGGCCAAAGGCAAGGGAAGCAAGGGCAAAAATGAACTATTGGGACTTCATCAAGATCAAAAGCTTTTGCAGGGGCGCCTGGGTGGCTCAGTGGATTAAGCCGCTGCCTTCGGCTCAGGTCATGATCTCAGGGTCCTGGGATTGAGCCCCGCATCGGGCTCTCTGCTCTGCAGGGAGCCTGCTTCCTCCTCTCTCTCTGCCTGCCTCTCTGCCTACTTGTGACCTCTCTCTCTGTCAAATAAATAAATAAATAATTTTAAAAAAATCAAAAGCTTTTGCACAGCAAAGGAAACAGTCAACAAAACCAAAAGACAACTGACAGAATGGGAGAAGATACTCGCAGACGACATATCGGATAAAGGACTAGTATCCAAAATCTATAAAAACTTATCAAACTCAACACCCAAAGAACAAAGAATCTAATGAAGAAATGGGCAGGGGTGGGGCCTGGGTGGCTCAGTGGGTTAAAGCCTCTGCCTCTGTCATGGTCTCAGTGTCCTGGGATCGAGCCCCACATTGGGCTCACACTTCAGTGGGGAGCCTGCTTCCTCCTCTCTCTCTGCCTGCCTCTCTGCCTACTTGTGATCTCTCTCTGTCAAATAAATAAATAAAATCTTAAAAAAAAAAAAAAAAGAAATGGGCAGAGGACATGAACAGACATTTCTGCAAAGAAGACATCCAGATGGCCATCAGACACATGAAAAAATGCTCAACATCACTGGGCACCAGGGAGATACAAATCAAAGCCACAATGACATACCTCCTCACACAAGTCAGAATGGTTAAATTAACAAGTCAGGAAATGACAGATGTTGGAGAGGATGCGAAGAAAGAGGAACCCTCCTACACTGTTGGTGGGAATGCAAGCTGGTGCAGCCACTCTGGGAAACAGCATGGAGGTTCCTCAAAAAGTTGAAAATAGAGCTACCCTATGACCCAGCAATTGCACTACTGGGTATTTATCCTAAAGGTACAAATGTAGTGATCCAAAGGGGCAAGTACACCTGAATGTTTATAGCAGCAATGTCCACAATAGCCAAACTATGGAAAGAACCTAGATGTCCATCAACAGATGAATAGATAAAGAAGATGTGGTGTGTGTGTGTGTGTGTATATATATATATATATATATGTATATATATACACATCATATATATATATACATATATATGTATAATGGAATATCTATGTGTATATATATGTATATGTATATATATAAAATGGAATATATATATATATATATAGGAATATAGGAATACTATGGAGCCATCAAAAGAAATGAAATCTTGCCATTTGCAATGACATAGATGGAACTAGAGGGTAATATGCTGAGCAAAATAAGTCAATCAGAGAAAGACAATTATCATATTATCTCCCTGATATGAGGAATTTGAGAGGCAGAGTCGGGGGCTTGGGGGATAGGGAAGGAAAAAATGAAACAAGATGGGATCGGGAGGGAGACAAACCATGAGTCTCTTAATCTCACAAAAGAAACTGAGGGTTGCTGGGGGGAGGTGGGTATGGAGAGAGTGGTTGGGTTATGGACATTGGAGAGGGTATGTGATATGGTGATTGTTGTGAAATGTGTAAGCCTAATGATTCACAGACCTGTACCCCTGGGGCAAATAATACATTATATGTTAATAAAAATAATTAATAAAAAAATACTAAGTCTAAAAAAAAATGCCGGGTATGATCATAGCCCTGGAACTTAACCCTGAATCTTCCTGTTCCATTCAAAGAAGCCATTCCTCTATAGCTTCACGTACATAGTTCTTGCAGAAAATACTGCTTTCACTACAGAGGTCATTTATTATTTAGAGTGTATCTTTCCTAGTTGAGGTTGTGTAGTTGTTCACAAAAAAAAGTTAGTTCTTGCTTTATTTCATTATTGAAACAGAATGGATGATAAGAAACATTTGAAACATGTATGTTTTCACTTACTATATGGCAAATCTGCATGAATTTGCGCAAATACTTGTTTTCCCTGCTCATCTTCATATATATAGATATATGAAGATTATAAATATACATATATATATAGTTTATTGAATTTTTTACTAATTCCAATGGTATAGGCTGACCAAGGGATACACTTGATCTTGTCACCATATCGGTTTCCCTGCACTATTTCTACTATTCCTGGTTAGAACAGGAAGACAATTTTTCCCCCTAAAGGCATGTGTTTTGCCATTAAGTCAGAAACTTAGAAGAAAGTCTTAGACATTTAATATAAATTTTGACAAAATTTCTATGTGTATTTGGCATGTATGGTCTGCTAGGACTGCCATAAGAGAATACCACAGACTGCTTGGCTACACAACAGCAATTTATTTTTCAGACAGTTCTGAAGGCTGGAAGTCTAAGATCAAGGCGCTAGCCGGGTTGGTTTCGGGTAAGCTCCCTTTCCTAGGCTTGCAGATGTCCTCCTCCTGGCTGTGTCCTCACATGACCTTTTCTCTGTGTGCATGCATCTCTGGTAGTGCTTCTTCTTCCCGTAGGGACACCAGTCCTGTGGGATTAGGACTCTACCTTTCCAGACTCATTTAACCGTAATTGCCTTTTTTAAGGCCCTGTTTTCAAATACAGCCACATTGAGGGTTAAGGCTTTGACATATAAATTTTGAGGAAAAGCGATTCAATCCATCACAGCGAGTTAACTTTTTTACCTCTGACAGTTGTAAAACCAAATGTTGAAATAAACTGGACTTAAACCTTCAATTCTCTCTGTCACAAAATGTTAAGTAAATGATTCCATGTGAAATAAAAACAGCACTCTCACCAAATCTATTATGTTTTCCAGTGAGACAAAAGAGGTTTCTTGATCATTAATAAGCAAAATGAAGTGCTTTTAAAATGTTGATTATTTTATCTTTAATTAAGTCTGTTATTTTATATTTTGTATACGTTTTATGGTATGGATACTATATTTGCTCATTGTTACTGGAGGTATGTGACCCTCAAGTTTGAATACCATTGCCATAGAAAACCAAATTTCACACTTAGGCCAAAAGAACAATTCTAGAATTGAGTACAGTATTTGTTACTTTTAATCATATTTATCATGACAATCAAATTCACTGTGACGTTTTGTTTCATCATCGAGAACACCTGTGACAAGATGCTTTCATCAGTAACTTAGGGAAATAAAGTATTTATCAAATATTTATGTGTTTATTGACATATACAGAACAATGCATAATTTAAATGTATGCCTATTCTGCTCTGTCTAAAGGTGCTAGATCCACATAATCTCCTTCCAGTTAATTTCTGAAAATTCCATAATTGATAGTAAAAAATTTCATGTTTTAGTCACAAAACTATGATGTATGGTAATCAATCTACTTGTCATGAACTTGACAGGCTTATTAATTTGGATAAATATGAAAATTTTATATGATGAAATCCTCATGATACACAGCACGTATCTACTCCTTTCGCAGTCAGCGTGTTTTCACTTCACTTCAGGTAACCCTATAGTTTTCCTCTAAAATCCCATTCCTCTTCCACTCTCAATGCGTGTGTTCTCCTCCACTCCAGAGGTAAAGCAGTGACCTAGAGTAAGTAAGCCAATCAGTGCCTTTCATTCCCTTGGTCTCAGCTCATAAGTCAGGCCAAATCTCATACACCAAAAGAGCTCTTCTAGAATCGAGTACAGTATTTATTATTGTCAATCACATTCATTGTGACATTAATCAAATTCATTGTGACATTTTTGTCTAATCATTGAGAGTACCTGTGACAAGATTGCTTTCCTTACCAACTTGGGGGAGTAAAGTTTTTATAAAATATTTGTGTGTTTATTGACCTACAGGCCAATGAGATCCAATTCCAAGATTTTTTGTTCTATCCAACGGGCAAACTAACCTACTGTTCCACTGGCTCAAACATAAGGCAATGTGAGTCTGAAGTTGCAGGAGGTCCCTCCTGGGGCCAGAGATACTGCCAACCCTAAAGAGGCAGAACCTAGAGATGGTGCCCAATAATATCATCAAGGCCTCAAACCAAGCTATTTTTTTTATTTGTATCAGACTCTTCTACTTTTTTGTCTGCTTGTTTTTGCTCAAGTCTCTTAAGTTGTTTTTTGTTTGCTTGTTTGTTTGGGGTCACAATTGGGAAAAATCCCAACTGATCATTGAGCCAATAATATAATTACAGAGTGTTTAAAACAATAAAATAACTAACATGAATGACCGTCCTTTAAGTCTAGTATTTATAAGAGTTATCAAACATCAAATCTAGAAAAAGGAAATGATTTACTCAAATGCTTGCAGAATAACAGACATTCTATCCACTGTATGAGGCTGCCTCCTCCATTCCCCAGCCTGCGGCAGACAGGAGCATGTGTATTATTTCAGACATTCTTAATGCAAGTTACTAAACTGCCTAAGCCAAGAGGGAACTTACTGGCTGGTGAGGATACATGGGGTTAAAGGAAGAACTAAGGTCTTCCTTTAAGGTCTGCAGGAACTAAGGTCTGAGGGACTTGAATGGGACTTATGGTAGGATAAAAAAGGGCTCCCTGCATCCTTGCCAAGATATTCACTTCCTAATCTCTGGAACATACAAATGTTACCTTACCTGCAAAAAAAGAGAATATTATATGGCACATCTTGTAAGGAACTTGACAAGAGAAACTTCTCCTGGATTATCCAGAAGGGCCCTAAATGCAATCGCATGCATCCCCATAGGAGACAGGCAGAAGACTATTAGTCACAGACAGAACAAGGGAGGAGACATGCACAGAGAAGGCAACATGAAGATTGAGGCAGAGACCTGAGTGGTGTAGCCACAAGCCAAGGAACTCCTGAGAATGCTGGCAGCCACCGGAAGCAAGAAAGGGCAAGAAACAGATTCTGCCTCAGAGTCTGCAGAGGGAACACCGCCCTACTGACACCTTAATTTGAGTCTCCTGGCCTCCAGAACTGGAAGCAAAGAAATTTCTGGTGTTGTAAGCCACCGGGTTGTGGTACTATTTCTTGGCAGCCCCAGGAAGTGAATACGGGACTCAATGCTATAAATTCTCTCTCTCTCTTTCTCTGTCTCTGTCTCATTAGACTCTCAGCTTATTCTGCAGGTTCTGTTTCTCCAGATGGCTGAGGAGATAGCTAGCGCAAATCCCAAAATTGCATCCTCTTAGCTTTGGAACCTTGGCAAGAAGAGAGCATTTACTTTCCCAAGGTCCATACCTTGGGACCTTGGGAAAGTAAATGAAAGCCAAGGATGGATTCTGATTGGTCCTCTTTTATGTCCTATGCTCCCCACCCTCCTTGGACAAAGCATATGGATGAGGGGGAGGTCCTGTGGTTGGCTGAGTGTGGGTCATGTTACCATCCCTCTAACAAGCAGCATATTCTTATTGATAGCTTCACAAACTGCATGGCACGAGGGAGGAGGTTTTTCCAAAGGGACACTGGGCAGGCTAAAACAATAAATATCCACTGCAAGGCGGTCAGCCAGATTCCTGGGCTCTTTCCCAGCCTGGGATACCATGAGGACATGTAAGGTCATGAACAAAAGAACAACAGACTTGTCCCTGAGTTGTGGAACATTGGATATTCCCTCCTGTAATCCAGACATAGAAGAAAACACCTGCCTTTGGAATTTATGTGGAGACTGGAAAAGGTGAATGTTTGATCAAAATGACGGGCCCACCCTATATAGTCAGAGTAGAACTAGTCTAGGCTGGAGAAGAGGGTGGCCTCCATGGCCTCATGAGGCACCATGAAGTTAATTGGCAACATCAGGTTATGGAGTGTTTGGGGGCTCTCCTGAGATGATCCCTGGGGAAAGGGGTTTTCATGGCCAGAGCCCAAGTCTGGAGAGTCGTTCCTCATTCTTTGGCCACTTCATGTCCCTCTCTTTCTCCCTTCTTTTCTCCCTGTCTCTAATTCTCCCCCCCCCCTTCTTTTTCTCTTCTTCTCTTCCCTCTCATCTCCCACCCTTGGGAAAAGAAGCAGCAGGCTTATGCATCAGCCATGGGCTTTGCAGAAAGCAATTTGTGCTTTTTAATTTTTTTTTTTATGCTTTGAAAAGAAAATGCCTTCTCCTGACTAGTTTTGGTGGAACACTCTATTATCAGCATAATCACTGATATTTATCATAAAATCTCACTAACTGAGATTCTCCCAGGGCCTGGGCTACTCCTTGGGAGTAAATCAAGCACTTTTGAGCAATGACTGGGCTTCTTTCAGACCCTTAGGTATTACTTTTAATGTACCAGCAAAAGCTAAAAATGGAAGTTAATAAATGCAGCTGTTTAAAGGAACTGACCTGCACATGAAGGTCATGCAGTAGAATAATTTGGCTCATTAAGAATGTGTGAACGTGGCAGAAAATGCTTATTTTTATTGGGTTTTCATGGTAAACAGAAATGCTACAATTAACCTGCCAAATACCACTCAGAGATGTTGCTTGGACACCCCCTCCAGCTGGGTCAGCCCCCTCAATGTCTCCTCTCTTCCCTCGTTAAATTTTTATTCACTTATGGCTACTTTCAAAGAAAGCTGACTCTTTCAGCTTATGGACTTAAATAGCTGTAATGGATGTATGAGGGAAGAGGAGGTAATATCTTTGCAAGGAAGAGACTCAATGTTTCTTTTTTTTTTCCACTTATGTGAGGAAATGGTGCCACTTCAATGTGAATGAAAATCTCTGGACATGATTGCACATTGGGGATCCCCAAGACCACTCCCAGATTCCAGGATTTGCTAGAAGGTCTCAGAGGACTGGGCACATACATGTGTTCATGACTATGAATTGTTACAGGGAGATAATTCAAAGCAACAACAGTAAAAAGAAAAGGGCACATGGGGCAGAGACCAGAGGGAACCAGGCAGGAGCTTCCAAGAGTCCACTCTGGTCACCCAGTGGACTCACACAGAATGCCCTTAATTCCTCCAGTTACTACCTGAGACAATATGTGTGAAATGTTGTCTATCAGGGAAGTTCACTAGACACTTGGGACCTATGGTTTTTATTGGGGTGATCATGTAGGCACTTTCTGCCTCGTACATACAGAAATCCAGACTCCTAGAAGGAAAGCAAGTGTTTGGCATAAGCCATAGTCTTTGCACAGTTTAGGCACAATGAACCAGGCTCATTATTTCTAGGGATGGTGAGATCCCTCCTGAAATCCAACTGTTCTGATGCCAGCCATGGACCATCCTTACAGTCAGGAATTTCTAAGGATAGAAGTCTTAGGCTTGTTATGCAAACTCTTTAATCTGCATGGTTTACCAATGGCCATAGCATTTTCTACATTAAAAGAAAGTGAAGTTATAGAGCAGAACTTATTAATATAAATTACAGACCATGCAGACTCAAATGTCTTTCATGTGTCAGCTTTCTTTCAAATGATACTTATAATGACATGTATCTATCCTGCTGTCCTGGCCATGGAATAAGGGATTTCTCCTTGAGTCAAAAGCTAAGAGGTATAGTTGGACATAATGGAGACCAAGTTCACAGAGTCTGACCAGTAGGGGAGCTCCATAATGTGGGGTGACAAAAATGATTCAAGCCACTGTTTTTAGAATAATAAATGCTAGATAGAGAAAGGGAAGGTGAGTGACTAATGCTCAGACTGAGTGAGAACAAATGTGGGGTTACTTCTCCAGGTCTCTGTGAAGCCTAGTGTGCTCCTCAGTCTTGGAAGTCTATGGTCAATACAGGTGATGGCACACCGTCAAGATGGATGATTCTACCATATCCTTGCAATGAACACATTTCCTTCACAAATAGGAGCGTGTCTTTTCTAAGCAGTCTGAATGAAACTAGCTAACACCAGGGTAAATATTCCCTCTACAGAAGGATTTGGCAACTAAAATGACAATAGTTGTGCTTAGAGGGCATCCAGAGACACTTGGAAGAGTATAGTTTAGGTCAACAACAAGAAGTAGCACCTTAAAAAAAAAAAAAAAAAAAAAAAAAAAAAAAAAAAAAAAAAAAGAAGTAGCACCTTACGCTGCAAAAAAAAGGAAGTTTCAGAACACACCCCACTCTCTCAAAAATAGAAAACATAAGTAGGCTTAAGAAACACTTTAAAAATTATCTGTGTGGTTGGGTCACAAGAAGTCATTGGGAAAGGTCAATATATTGGGACTATTTCCTTTCCCACAAGATGGATGTCAAGAGAGCAATGACCTTTGATGGCATAACTCTCATGTCCTTGGCACATACAATGCTGGGCAGGATGAACCCAGGATGGTCTGGTCTGGAGCAAAGGTTCCTCCTGACAAGACGGCCAACAGAGGCTGTGAAGTTGAGAATAGCCCCTGAAAACATGAGCCGTGGAAGCCCCAAACCCAGAGTTGAAAGGTGAGCTGAAGCATCCTGATGGGTTCAGTGGGAGACAATACTCAACCCCTGCATCCAAATCAGGCTCAGGGGCAGGAGTAGAGTGTATTTATCAACTTGTCGGTAGATTAAATATATTTTGAGTCAACATTTTGCGACTCTGCAAGGATGAGGGTGATCGATCAGAAGTGTATTCCATGGACACTGTTTAGTCCGGATGTTCTTGTAGCAGGCCCTCGGAACACACAGGTGGTGTCGGGGAACACATCACCTGCCATCTGGCTAAACACTTCAGAGACTCCCATTTACATGCCCTTGGCTGAGGCAGGAAATGTGATTAGAAATGATGGTTTCATTCCAGCACTGTCACCTTCTTGAGGAAAGGATAACCTTTCTTTATCTGGCATGTGACCTTTCAGTTGTACTTGAAGTATTTGGGGCTGTTCAGAAATAGTACCAAGCGGCATGAGAATACTTACTCTGGAATGATTGTTCCCTAGTGAGCTTCCTGTAATAAAAGTGATTAAGTGTTGTTTGAGACTATCCAGTTTTAGTATTGGGACAATTTCAAGCCTTCCTTATTAAGAATGGGCTGAAGTTTTCCTTCTTTAAAGGGGGAGGGGAAAATGAATAGCTTCCTTAAGCATTCAGGGCAAAGTTATGCTCTTACATACAGAATAATGATTAAGACTGCAGATGGGGTATTAGAGTCCTGCAACCGTGGGATGGCAGACTGGATCACAGAGCCCTGGAATCCTTCTCAATCTACTGTGTATGGCAACTCTCCTTTTAAAACTTAGTGTTTTGGTTTTCCTATATTCTATTTTCTTTAATTACAAAATAACCAGAACTAACAGACTTTCTTTATTGCTCTTTTAGAAACATGAAATTTACAATTTAATAATTTATAATATGACATGATTTTTATTCCCTGAATCTTTTAAGGTATTAGCTTTCAATATCTAAAGACTAAGCTTTTGGATCTCAAAATGCTTTTATCTTATGAAGCCTATTTTGAAACACAAAAGCTAAGAACTGACAGTGTTATTTGCATTTTGTTGAACAAACCTACCCTCAGGCAATGACTACTTCAGGTCTAGGTCAAATGGAGATGGTCAAGGGACATAAAAAAGTGTGGGGAGTGGATAAGAGTTGAGCAATCAGGTTATATTATCTACTCTATATGCCTAGGTGGTATTCATGAGTTGGGGGATTTAAGTAGATCCCAGAGTTTCTTTTGCCAATGTCAAGGTTTTCCTCTATGGAAAGGTAAAAGATTTTCCCTTGCAGAGATTGTACTATATGGTAACATATCATCTACTCGAAACTTGGGTTGGATGGGGTGACCTACACAATCTAAACACCACTGGAGAGAGGAGACAGCAAGCAAAACGTCCAAGTTATCAGAACAGATTTCACCAAAGAGTTCATTCATAGGCAAGCCCTTAAGCCCTCAAATAAAGCCTATTTGTTTTTACTTACATATTCAAACACTCCAGTTACCAAGTTTATAGGCTGGGTTGGAGTTAGTAAGTGACAGTGGGGTGCAAACAGTAAGTGACGGTTAGTTGCAAACAGCAGGGGAGAAAACTGCCACAGCATGATAGCAAAGGAGGAGTCACAGCACAGTAAAAATCAGGCACAGACACTTCAAACATCAATGCCATCTTGGGACTTCAGTATAAAGATAACATGTCTGAAATTTCTCATTTCTTCCTGTAACCGGGACTGTGATTGATAAATGTCATAATGCTCAGTGGGAATTAAGAGGAATCTAATCCAAGTGTGAAATATGGGGTTCATAATTTAATAATGTGACTTAATTATAATAGTGTGACATGATTTTATGCCTTTTGGGAGCATTAGTTTTACAAAACTAAAAGTCAGGCTTTTCGATCTCAAAACTTTTTTTTTTTTTTTTTTTTTTTGCAAAGACTGTCATGAGGTGAATTACATCTCCCTAAAACTCATGTTAAAGCCCTAATCTCCTGTACCTCAGAATGTAATTGCATTTGAGGATAGAGTCTGTGAAGAGGTGATTAAGTTAAAATGAGGCTATTAAGGTGGGCTCGAATCCAATCTGTCTAGGGTTCTTGTGGTAAGAGATTAGGACACACAGAGAAAACTAGGGACGTGCACACACTGAGAAAAGACCATGTGGAACCGCAGTGAGAAGAGAGCCATCTGGGCGCCAAAGAGCGAGGCCTCAGAAGAAACCAAACCTGCTGATCCCTTGATCTTGGATTTTCAACCTCCAGAGTGGTGAGGAAATAATTTTCTGCCTGCCGCTGAAGCTGTCCAGCCTGTGGTATCCTCTTATGGAAGCCCTGGCAGACTGGCAGACTCATACAAAGACTATTTTGAAACCCAAATGCCAAGAATCAACTTCTTTATTACTTGCATTCTACTGAGAAAAAAGAAAAAAAAAAAGCCCATCCGAGGCTATATAATTTAGTCAAAGAGCAGTCCAGAAGATTTTCCAAGGTCTCCAGGAAGACACAGAACTGACCCCAGTGTTCTTCTCTCTGTAGGATAGCAGAAAGAACATAAGCCTTTAGGTTCAAGTCTAGGCCTCTGCACTTAGAAGATGGGCTAGGGTTTAAATTCTCCTTCACTTTTCTATGCCTCAGTTTGATTATTTATAAAACACAGGATGAGTTGTAAAAATTATATGAGGTTACATTTAGGCTGCATATGTAAAATTCCCACCACAGGTGTGGCACATAATAGGCAGAAATCAAATATGGGTCTATTACTATTTCCACTCACCTTATCATGACCTTGTCATGACCTTGGTATTATCTGTTGAGAAAGGGGCTGGGGAAACCTGTTATTTTTAAAATAGATTTTTAGCCTTAAGTCTTAAGATTCAAATATCTGGGTGGCTAAAGGGATGAGCATTAGGTGTTCAGAATCCAGGATTATCCTGAACTTCTCCAAAGGCTGTCAGGAGTTGAGATTTTGGCATATTTTATGTCCTCTGAACTGTTTTCAAACTCTATTCTCCTTTTTTTTAGGAGAATATCCTTTTTCATTCTCCTTTTTTTTTTTTTTTTTTGCTATATTTTATTCTTGTTTGTATTTTCCAAAATGTCTATAATGGCTTAAACCAAGAAAAAAGTATATCAAGATGCTAGGTAAGAGAGTCCATGATGAATTTGGTAGCCTGAGATTTGAACTGAGTGACAGTGAGTGGCTGATGCCAGAGCACACAGGGGGAAGGAGTAACAGAGAAGCGAGATGGACACACGTGGTTGAGTGTGGGAAGGGAGCTAGATTGGGGGGAGTGCTGTCTCTTGTAGGAGCAGACTGGGATGTATTTATGGGTGGAAGGAAGGAGCTCCTAGAGAGGGTAATGATAAAACTAAAGACAAGAGAGCAAGGACTGGGGGAGGCAGGAGGAATTGGGTTTGAGACCCACAGAAGTGAGGAGGCTAGCCTAGCACAGGAGGGCTGCAAGCTCTTCCTCTGGGACAGGCAGGGAGGAGGAACATTAGGGACATAATAGTAAGGTTAGAGGCAGAGGGAGGAAGAATTGCAGGATTCCTGTCCGATAGCTCATTTTCTTTGTGACACATGATCTCAACTGCTGAGATTGAGGGGATCGGACTGGATAAAGGGCTTATAGAGAGGGTGCGGAGTTATCAACACAGAGAATGAGAAAGGACGATTAACAGTGTGAGTGAAACCATTGCTAGTGAGGACTGAGATCAAGGTTGAGAGAAAATAGGGTTGTGGAGACAGCTGTGAGTCACTAACGGTTTTTGAGGACAGGAATGTGATATAAATGTATTTTAGGAAACATTTAAAGTGCTGGTATACCAGATGTTGCCGGTTAGCTTTGCCAAATTTGAAGGTGACTGGTAATGGAACCAAAGAAGGGATGGTAAGTGGGGTCCTTTTAAAGGAAGACCATCTAGACCTTTATAAAGAGGGAGATGTCATTTCTCCTTGGCCTGCGGGCTCCCTGGGACACTCTGATTATCAGGGATGCTAGAGGGAGACTGGAAGGCTGGAAGGGGTTCTTGGGACTGTTTTACTTTCTGTTCCTCTCAGTGTCACCCCAGGAAATAATCTTCACCCTGTTGATGATCATTGCTTCTGGTTTCCATTTTTTTCTTACACTTCCAAGCCAACCTCATAGCATCCCTTTGGAGATACCAGCCCCAACCAGCTGGCTTCCTCTCAGAGAGGTGAGTTGCAGCTTAGGGGGTCCCTCCTCTGAGCTCCAGAGACGCGAACACTGACAGGCAACCCTCAGGTCTGGTCCCCAGCTCAGCAGACCTGTCCTTTAAGTTTCTAGTCTTTGATAATTCGGACCTTTTCCCTTTCGCTCTTAGCCGTAGGGATAGTAGCTGCTTCCTGCAATTCTGTGTTCCCTTAGTATTCTCCCTTTGGCTTCCAGTCCACAACACCTGCCTAACCAGTTTCTTCAAAAACTATACTGGTTTTTGTTTTCCTGATTAAATCCTTAGTACAAAGTCACTACATTAGTTTGCCAGGGATGCTGTAAAAAATTACTCCAAATTGGGTAGCTTAAGCAACAGAAACTTATTGTCTCACAGTTCTGGAGACTAGAAGTCTGAGATCAAGGTCTTGGCAGGGTTGGCTCCTTCTGAGGCCTGGGAGGGAAGGTTGTAAATGGCTATCTTCGTACGTCGCTATACCATCTTCTCCCTGTGTCTGTCTCCAAATTTCCCCTTTCTATAGACACCGATCATATCAGATTAGAGCTCACTCTAATGACCTCACTTTAACTTGATTACCTCTGTAAAGATCCTATCTCCAAATAAAGTTAGAGGTACTGGGGGTGAGGATTCCACCATATAGATACTGCAGAATGTGGCAGGAGGACACAATTCACTCTGGAGCAGTGGCCTTCAGCATAAAGAATAACAATTAGAAAACACTGTGTGTTTAGCTTTTGGTTAGTCCACTTCTAGCTCCATGTCCTAGAGTAAGTAGCTTAATCTCGCAAGACCTCAATGTTTATCCTTTATGAAATGGATACAGTAATTCCTACATCAAAAATTAAATAAGATATTTTTATTTTTAAAAGATCTTATTTATTTATTTGACAGAGAGAGATCACAAGTAGGCAGAGAGGCATGCAGAGAGAGAGAGGGGGAAGCAGGCTCCCCGCCGAGCAGAGAGCCCAATGCGGGGCTCAATCCCAGGACCCTGGGATCATGACCTGTGCTGAAGGCAGAGGCTCAACCCACTGAGCCATCCAGGCACCCCTAAATGAGATACTCTTAAAAATCTTAAATCCTCCTCTCCCTCCGTCTCTTTCTTTCTCTCTCTTCTTTTTTTTTTTTTAACTTTTTGTATTTTTCTCGGAGAAGATAAACATGTTGCTCCTTCATCTTGCCCTGCTCACTCTATTATTCTTACCGTATTGAGATGAAAAGATAGAGCGAGGGCTGTACTCAGTCCTGAAAAGCCACACCTCCACTAACATCTCTGCAACTCTTATTCTAACTCAGGGGTATCACAAGTTCTCCCTCCTGGCCCCCTTTTGCTTCATAGCTCATTTCTCTGTTCCCTTTAAGTTGATCTGGGTGTGTCCCTGTTAGAGACCCTCCTTTCCCAAACAAATCTTGGCCAAGTATCTTGCTGCTAACCACACCCCACCTCTCAGGGGAGAGTGCTTTTCCACACATTACTTTGTTTAGAAATCCTTGTTCCTGGAAACTGACATGCTGTGAGTTTCTTAAAATGTAACCATTACCTATGAACAGCACGGCAAATATAGTCATCAAAATGCAATATTTTGAAACAGAAGAACATTGTTTAAACAAGATTTTGTATAGTTTTCTACCATGTGGGGATACAGTGAAAGGTCTCTGTGAAGTTTGTATTATATAATGCTTTGAAAAGAAATGGAATTTTTAGAGTGGTATGTATCAACTTGACAGGGCTGTAGGGTGCCTAGATATTTGGTCAAGCATTATTCCGGTTGTTTCTGTGAGGGTGTTTTTGGATGAGATTAACATTTAAATAAGTATATTGCATAAAGTAGATGGCCCTTCTCAATGTGGGTGGGCCTCACCCAATTATTTGAAGGTCTGCATAGAACAAAAACGCTGACATTTTCAAGTAAGAGATTTCCGACTGTCTGGGACTGCCTTTGAACTGGGATAGCAACTTTTTCCTGACTTTGGACTCAAAATGAAACATCAGCTCTTTCTGGGTCTTGAGACTGCTGACCCTCAGACTGGAACTGCACTATTGGCTTTCCTGATTCTCAGGCCTTCAGACTCCTTTGGTTCTCCTGGATCTCTAGTTTGCTTACTCACTCTGCAGATCTTGGGACTTGTCAGTCTCCATAACCATGTGAACCAAGCTCAATATTAAATCAGTCTCTCTCTCTCTCTCTCTCTCTCTCTCTCTATATATATATATATATATACACATATCTCCTACTGAATCTGTTTTTCTGGAGAACACTGTTTCAGGCTGGGAAGAATTTTAGCAGTGCTTCTCAAACTCCAATGTGAATACAAATCACATGGCATTTATTAAAAATGCACATTCTGATTCAGGACATCTGGGGTGGGGACTAAGATTCCACACTTCTAAAAAGTTCCTAGGTGATGCTGATACCTTTTGTCCACTGACTACACTGAATACCAAAGCTTAACGGATCATAGAGCAGAGATTCTCAACTTGGCTGCACATTGGAATTATCTGGAGTGCTTTTAACAATTATTCGTGCCTGGTTCCCAACCCCAAGAAGTTTAACTATTTTAACTGGTCTGTGTTTGGGCTCAAGCAGCGGTGTCTTTTTTTAAAGATTCCCAGGTGATTTCATTGTGCAACCAGGGTTGAAAATCGGTACTCTCTTCCAGGGTTCCTCAAAACTTCTATATGTATAGGAATCACCTGGGAATCTTGTGAAAATGCAGGTTCTGAGTCTGGAGCCCGAGATTCTGCATTTCTAAAAGTTTCTAAGTAACTTCAGGGCTGCTGGTCCACCAACTACGTTTTGAATAGGACTGGTCTAATACAGTGTTTCTCAACCATGGTGTTATTGACATTTTGGATCAGATAATTAGGGGGCTATCCTGTGCATTGTAAGATATTCAGTAGCATCCCTGGCTTCTGTCAGATGTCAGTAGCATACTCCCTTACTGTGGACCAGTTGTGACGTTTAAAAATGTCTCTGGACTTTGTCAAGTATTCCCTGAGGTGCAAAATCACCACTACTACGAATATTCCCTACCATGTTGCTCTAAATCAACTTCCTTTTTTTATTGGATATTGAAGTCCTATTATAATGTCCCCATGTTCCAAGGATCTCAATATCTCTAAATATCTGAAAGCTGACAGATCACAGAGATGATAGCTGCTTCAAATGGAGTGTGGTAGGTAGAATAATAGCTCCATTCCAGTACGTCCATGTCCTATTCCTGAAACTTGTGAATATGTCACTTTACTGGCAGAAGAGGCTGTCCAGGTATGATTACGTTTAAGACCTGGAAACAAGGAGATGCTTCTGGATTATCCAGGTTGACCCAATGTAATCACTGGGGAGTAAGAGAAGCAATGATGAAAGCAAGGTCAGAGAGAGAGAGATTAGAAGATGCTATGCTTTTGGCTTTGAAGATGGAAGAAGGGACAACAATGCAGACAGCTTCGTGAAGGTGGAAAGTCACAGAGAACAGATTCTTCCCTAGAGACTCTAGAAGGCATGCATCCTTGCCTACACCTTGACGATGGCCCAGTGAAACCCATTTTAGAAATCGAAACATCAGAATCGTAAGAGAATAAATATGTGTTGTTTTAGGCCAATACATTTGTGGTAGATTGCTATAGCAGCAAGAAACTAATACACAGGGGAACATGATAAGCAGGCAAACAGTCCTTTGTTGTGGGGGATCCTCTTTTGTAAGGTTGCACTTGGGTGGAATGGAATAGAAGGGAAGGCATCCGAGGAAGCTAAACAGACTCTGAACTGGGAGGAAATTAATAACATTGTTCCAAGTTAAGAGTAATGAATGGACAATTCCATGTGGGCCAAGGCAGGACCAGTGGGAACAGATGGACAAGGCATACACCTGACAGATTAGGGCAGAGTGCATTGAGCACACGTGTGGGGCCATAGATCATCAACTCACTGTTTCTGAGTTATGGGCCCAGCAGGCTTGGACAAGGCTTTGTCATCCTCAAACTTTGCATATTAGAACCACCTGGGAAGATTTTGAAAATCCTGCTGTTCAGGATGCATCTCATACCAATTAAGTAAAGCTCTCTGGGGGCTTCAGTTTTCAAAACTTCATGTGATTCCAATGCGAAGCCACATTGAGAAGGGGAACATACGAGGGACTGACCGATAAGTACATTGAACTCTAAATTAATTTGTTTCTGGAACAACCGTCCTTTGGTACTTTGGTTTAGCTATGTTCTTGGGGGACAATAATGTGCATGAGAAATGTGGTGCCTCCTGATGTTCCACAGCTGGCAAGTGGTGGAGTAAGGATAAGGACACAAGCAGGTTGTATGCAGGTCAGCCAACCACAGGGTGGTGGGGAGCTCACCAACAGGGCAGGGCATTGGAAAGAGAAGAAAGCTGGGAACATTGAGGGTCAGGGCTGAGAGTGAGAGTGAGGGTAGATATCCAAAATCATGGCATCCAGAGAGACTGGGTGAATTTATACTTGTGCTGGACTTAAGGTCAATATCCATAAAACAAGGGAAAGTTTCCAGGAACCCGTGAACTACCAGAGCCTTCATGCACGTAACTTTCCCTGGTATTCAGGGCATATCTCGGGGAGATACTTCCAGAATCCTCCCTCAACCTCCAAGCCCGATTTAGACCCTTTTAAAGCACTTACTAGCTTGCCATGTTTAATCCTTTGTTCTGTGGTATGATGGTTAAATGACTCTGCATGCCCCCAGGCTAAAAGTGGTTTATGTAAAAGCAATGCTATGTCTCCCGTGTAGAGTCTCTTTATTATTTTATAGCCTGTGGATAATGCAAAAATGTGCCATTTATGGCAGAGTAAGAAAGAATATCTTGAACCTTGATGTTATGGAAAAGGAAAAAGGGAATTACAACCAGTGTAGGTAATTAAGCTAAAGTGCTCAAGGGCCTTTCTTTATGCTAATAGGACCTCACTTCCCAACTCCCACCCCAGGCTTGCCGTTACCACCACCAGAGAGTGTGTGTCAAGAATGTCTAGATGAGGGCGCCTGGGTGGCTCAGTGGGTTAAGCCACTGCCTTCGGTTCAGGTCATGATCTCGGGGTCCTGGGATCGAGTCCTGCATCGGGCTCTCTGCTCAGCAGGGAGCCTGCTTCCCCCCCCCTCTCTCTGCCTGCCTCTCTGCCTACTTGTGATCTCTCTCTGTCAAATGAATAAATAAAATCTTTAAAAAAAAAAGAATGTCTAGATGAGATCCTAGATTTGTGCCTACCAAGCATCTCCAGTTGATAGTGAGTATCCTTCTCCAACAGCTCTAGACTTTAAGCCTGCAACAGCCAGGTAAAATATGCATATAATCTATTTGAGTGTTAGTTCTTAGCTACTCTAAAACTGTCTTCTGTTGGACTAGTGACCACTTTTTACTCAAAGTTATACTTGTCTGTTTAATGGCTTAAACCTTCCACCAAACTAGAATTTTTAAGGTGACTGAGAACTGTATCTTCTTTACTCCTATATTTTCATCATGAGGATAGCCTATCATACAGTAAGCGCTTATTCATGTTTATTGAATGATTGAGAATGAAAATGAGTCTTCGGCCTGTTGAGTTTGAGGAGCCTTTGAGACCCAACCTCAAGATAAAGACACCTGCTAAGCAGTGGGGTGTGTAAGGCGGAAGCTCAGGAGGTTGTTCTGAGCTGGAGTTAGGGAAGATGGTTAATCCATGAACAGGAATGAGGTCACTAAGTCAAAAGGCCTAGAACAGGGCATTATTGACATTTTGGGCTGGGTAATTCTTCGTTATGGGAGGCTGTCCTCTGCCCTGGAGGATGTTTAGCAGCTTGGCTAAACTCTACTTGCTAGATGCCAGTAGCACCTCCCAACTTGTGACAACCAAAAATTTCCCCAGATTTTGTCAGATGCTGCTTGGAGGGCAAAACTGCTCCTGGCCCAGGGAGACAAAAACATTGGAAGGGCCTCACTTATTTCTATGCAGGTCCTTAAACACTTGGCTGTGGAGAGTCAGATGAGAGGCTCTTCCTCTTTGCCTCATGATCTCACCTCTGCTTCCATCCCCTTACTCCAACCCAGACACTCACTTTGATATTGGAAGTAGAAATGTGACATCCACAGAAGCAGTAATTAGGACTATGCTGCAAGTATTATAAAAAGAGAGAAAGCCATGGTTTCAGTCTTATAAAACTGGGGCTCTCTTCCCTAGCCTCATTTCATGAAAGAAGAATGCCTCCTTGCTGAGTGGGATTCCCTTCCCGAGGTGCTTCTCAGCAACTTTGAACCCTTGGGTCTCTGGATAGGAGCTGAGACTTCTGAGAGAATGTAGGTCTGCCTGGGGCAGGAGTGGTTCTGAGGAAGGAGGTGGAGCAGGTGCCAAATAAGATATTTCTTTGGAGTCTCCTTACATCAATGCTTTCCTTTCATGCTTGGAAATATACACTGAGCTACACACACGATAGCCTCAGTGAGGCCAGGGAGTGATGTTTCCCAAGATGGATTTTTTTTTTAAAGATTTTATTTATTTATTTGACAGAGAGAGATCACAAGTAGGCAAAGAGGCAGGCAGAGAGAGAGAGAGGGAAGCAGGCTCCCCGCTGAGCAGAGAGCCCAATGCGGGACTCGATCCCAGGACCCTGAGATCATGACCTGAGCCGAAGGCAGCGGCTTAATCCACTGAGCCACCCAGGCGCCCCTCCCAAGATGGATTTAATCACTGGAATACTGCGTGTAAGTCTCAAAATGAATTCACTCTGCTTCTCAAATGATAGGACGACGAGAAATAAAGTCACATGGCAACTCAGAGAGAGTGGATGTATTTTCTTCTACAGCAAAATTGGTAGGATGTTTAGAAAGCTTCCTTTTAGGGTTTATTGGGAGCAGGACAGGAAGGGGCTGGCTTTCCTCCCTATATCCCTTCCTGTACCTGTACCTGAACATTTGCCATGTTTGGAAAAACCTCATTTTGGTATTTTTGGACCATAAAAACAAGCTTATCTAAGAAAACACTGCCTCTTTGCTATTTACGGTACTAAGCATCTCATTTTTCACTATGCCTCCTGATGAAATAGTCATTATAACATGAAAGGAATCACAGTTTGAAAGTAAGAAACATAGAAGGAGCCAGTGGTCTCTGTCAAAAGAGCAGTATAATGAGGATGGGTAAACGGGGCACTTGACCCTCTTATCATTCAATATTTATGGGGCTTCTACCATGTTCAATGCTTATGCTAGGCACAGGAGATGCAGGTGGAAAAGATATAGCTTGGAACAGGTTGACAAATAGCTGACTGCCAGCCAGTATAATAATCTTAATGATAAGTAAGGGGGGCTGTGGATACCCATGAGAGGTATTCTAGATGCGATGGGGTCAGGGAAAGAGTCCCAGAGGAGATATCATGTATGCAGGTGGGAGTTATCTAGGTGAATGGTATGGTTGGTGGGATGGGCGGGGAGTGGTGATTCCAAGCCAAAGGCAACTCAGAGGCCCAGGGAGGAAAGAGACTACTGACTGGAAGCAATTTAGTCTGGTTGGAGTAGATAGTGTCAAGTGTTGTGGGTGTGAGATGTTAGCAGAAGAGGTTAGAGAGGTGTGACTGGAAGAATCCATGTAAGAAATTCTTTGGTTAGAAGCAGGAACAGCTGGAAGGCAGGTTTAGAGATATAGGTGTCTCCAGCATTAGAGCCAATATGGCCATAGCAAGAAAGCCCCTTGGGCTTCCTGCTGATGTCAACCTAGAGATCAGGCTCAGTAAGTAGCTAACAGGCCTCCAGAGTAGAGTTTTGGTCTTGGCAGGTGGTAGAGTTGGATTTTTTGGGGCTCTGCATGGGCACAGATGTGTCTAGTCACACTGTAGTTCCAGGGCCAGACCCAACTTTGCTCCAGGGCTGGTAGGAAGTGCTCTGAAGGAATACATATGTAGAACGAATGGAGCAACAGGTCTCATTTCAAAAGAGGAAGTTATTCATAAATAACTGATGCTAATTAGAGGTAAGTGACAACTTAGCAGGAGTTTCTGTCAGTCACAGGGATAAGGGGATAGTGCCAGCTTACAGGTGGAATGTCAGGGTGAGCCCTCCTCCATGCCACCTGTCAAAATTTCCTCTCCAGTTGGGCCAGGTCCGTGATCTTGCCTGACCCCTTCAGAGATCCCAATGCAGTACTCTGAGCCTCTCCCCTGCAGCAGCCTTGCCTGTAGCACTTCCACTCCTTAGGATCCCTCCCCACACCCGCCACACGGGACTCCTCTTCAAATTCCATTCAATTTAAGAGGAATACTTATTTTATAAAGTCATGGAGATGTAATGCAGAGCATAGAGAATAATCAATAATATTGTAATAACTTTGTATGGTGACAGATGGTAGAGACACTTATCATGGGAATCATTTTGTAATGTATAAAAATATCGAATCACTATGATATACACCTGGAACCAATAGGATACTGTATGTCAATTATGCCTCAATAAAAAGAATTCAGAGCCAGAGGGAGTTTGCAAAGCAAGGTATTCAGCTTCTTCATTTAACAGCTGAGGAGACACAATTTACAGCTGAGAGCTGAGAGCTATTGGAGGTAACCATTACCTGCTATGCAGGCAGAGTGACAGAGAAAGCCAGCCTGCAGCAAGAGAGGCCATGAAGCAGAGAGATGCTCAGAAAGGAGCAGGGATGAGAGATGGTGAAAGATGATGCTCAGGCTGCTTGGTTCCTGGCTTTGATGTCTGGCTGCTTTCCTGCCTTTGAGCTCCTTGAGGTCCCTTGGACCCTAATGACAAATTCCCTTTTTCCTTATGGTAACTAAAGTCAGTTTCTGTTACATGTATGGCTGTTACTTCACATATATAATGAGTCAGGATTCAGGCACGTAAAGTCACCTGTAAGAGAAAAATACGACTTTTCAGCTGAAATTAAGTATTGGTGTTAGTTTCTTGTGGCTGCTGTAAAAAATGACCAGAGTATTTGTGGCTTAAAACTAGAAAATGTATTATCTCACAGTTCTGGAGCCAAAAGTCCAAAATCAGTATCACTGGGCTGAAATCATAATGCTTACTCCAGGACCATGCTCCTTCCAGAGGCTCTAGGAGATAATTGATTTCTTGCCTCTTCCAGCCTTTAGTGGTTGCAACCAATTCTTGATTTGTGGTCTCTGCCTTTTGTCTTATGTCTGTGCATTGAACCCCCCCCCCCACTCTTATAAGGACACTTGTGATTGCATTTAAGGTATAGCCAGATAATCCAGAACGATCCTTCATCTCGAGGTATTTAATGTAATCCCAAAGCAAAGACCTCTTTTGCCATATAAGGTAACATTCATAGATTCTACAAATGAGGATATGGGTATCTTTCAGGGGAACATTGTTCAACCTACCACATTTGGTATATTTAAAAAACAAAATGCCAGTTTAAAAGGGTGATAGCTTATGGTGGAATGGTAAAGAAAGGTAGAGTCGATGAAAGCACCAGGTCATATAAAGATACTCAGACCCAAAGAACACAGGATCTGACCCTCCAGGTTGGCATAGGCCCCTGGAGGAGATGGATGCCTCATATTAGATCCTGGTCCAGGCACCAGCCATCATAAACCCTCAGCTAGCATCATTTGTTCTGATTTCAAGGAACTTTCTAAAAATTTGTCTGTTTATGTAGATTAACCAACAGTGACAGAATGGGCTGATCTCTATGCCAAAGTATCTAGTTTGTGGGATCATTATATTTCTTATTATAAATGTAAAAATAGGAATTCTGTTGTTTTGTTTTATTTTCTGCTCACTAATTCCTGTGAGTTTGGGTAACATGTATCAGTCTCTGAGATGCAAACTATCTAGTTTATAAGCTCAGAAATAATATCATTTGCCAGTATACTAATAGTAAATCTGTCCCTGAAGGGGAAGTCAAACTGAGTTGTAATAGATTGGTCCTAATTCCAAATTCCTAAGGAGTTAGTTTTTTTAAAAAGTCAATTTCCTACCCTGGAACAATCAACTGTGGCTAGGGAAGGAGGCTCCTTTGAATATACTGCTTTTATTTTGTGCCCATTAGGGAGGGATAGGTTAAAAGTTGGAGAATATGGCAAACAAAGGACATAATTGTTCCCTGCAGTCTGTGTCATACTTAATTTCTTGGAGGGCATTCTATTTCCAAATGCTTCCTGTACCATCTACTAAGTCTTCTTCATGATTATGTGTTTGTGTATATTCTCAGGATTCATGGTAAAACTACAGTTTCTCCTTCCTCCCATGTATTCTTACTTTTTCCTAATCAATCTCTATGAAATGCCTTTGATTTATAATCTGCAATGACTATTACTCACACACAATCTCTGTGTTTTAGTCTTATCTATGTATTGCCCGTATATCATTGCTTAATATTTTGAAAAAAATCAACTCACTCTATAATTAAATACATTAATTAAAAGCATAAACTCTCCAGCATTAATGAGAAACTCATATCACTTTCCTTCATCGAAGGTAATCATACAAATAAATGTTGCAGGATGTTAGAGTGTGGTTTCCCACCCCTGTTTTGACTGAAGCCCCAGCGCAATACACAATATACAAGAGTTACATTACCAGAGTTAGTATAGGTGGGCTCCTCCCATGCAAGTTTACCAAGGAAAATGTGGAGAACTGGTTCCTTGGTTTTTGCTTCCCTTAGTCAGATCTATGGTGTTTAAAATGAGTGGGAGGGGAGAGGGAGAGGAAGATCTGTGAAGGATCTCCTAGGAGGCATCTTGTGCCAGAGACCCAAGGGGAGGACTGCCTTCTCTTTCAGACTAGCGTGGCAAGCTTCTAAGGACCACACAGAGAGCTATAGAAGGCGTTTCCTGCAGTTAGGGGATGTAGAGTAAAGACAACTGACTCTACTTAAGAAAGGGTGGAAGTGGCTGTGTTAGAAAGTTAGGATTGGGCTGTACTGGTAGAGTTTAGGGGACAAGGAAGGTGTGACCATTTCCGGTGGACCAGATGTAGGCCACTTGGGAGAAAGACAGCTGGAGTACAGATCATCTTGGGCATTTCCGATTGAATGGCCAGGGGGAACTCCAGCAAGAATAAGTAGGGGAAATGCTGGCTTCTGAGGATCTATGAAAGAGTCATCAGTGACCACTTAGACTAGAGATGCTTGAGTTAAGGGCCCTGCAACAGGAAGTGATAGCAATCTCTGTGAAATGCCCAGGCGAAAAGGAGTCTTTTAGCCTGAAGGATGCCTCAGCAGAGGTGCTTTCTGATCACTTTCCCCAACTCTTCCGTGATGGCCAGCAGCTCCACATATTTGCTTCAAGGCACCTGGCTATTGCCAGTTTCCTGGGTGTATCCTAGGGAGGGTGGCTTATAGTCACTCAATAGCCACCAGTACCATGAGGACACTGCCATGAAGGTAAAAGTTGAGTGGATGGTTTAGCCTTGTTGAAGGTGGTCATGGCCATTTGTGCGGTCAAATTTAGTTTGTGTGACATGCCTCCCCTCCCCCATCAGTGGCAGATAGCACCTAGGTGAAGCTGAGGGCCGACCTATGTGTGTAGCTGCGGGGAGGTTGGGCCAGCAGGCAGACAGAAGTGGCAGCTTATTGGCTCTGGCATTTGTGTGCTGGTTTGTACGCTCATGTGTGCACCTACCAAGCCCTGAGCACTTTTTATTGTTACCATTTTGTTTCCTATATTCTGTTTTCTCTCTCTGATTTTCATTTCTCTTTTTTTTTCCCTGCCTCCATATGGACCACTTTAATATTTTTTAGAATTCTAGATATACTATTCTATACTCAAATTTTAATAATTTTGAGTATATCTCTTTGCATAGCTTTTTTAGTAGTTGCTCTATTACATTATAGATATCTATGTGTCAGTCTGTTGGTGTCATCGGTTTGCCAGTTTGAGAAATGTTAGAGAAGCCATAGCTCCCTTTATATCCCTTTACACTCCCCCATTCATAATTGTCTTAAATATTTTACATTTTTAAAAAGATTTTATTTATTTACAAGAGAGAGGGGAGAGACAACCTGAGCAGGGTGCATGGTAGAGGGAAAGGGACAAGCAGGCTCTCTCAAGCAGGGAGCCCAATGCAAGGCTCTATCCCAGGACCCTGAGATCATGACCTAAGCTGAAGGCCAACATTTAACTGACTGAGCCACCCAGGAACACCTTAAATATTTTACTTCCAGAACTATATCAGTGTTACAACTTTTGCTGTACTTGTCAAACATAATTTTGAAAAGTCAAGAAAACTCTATTGTATTTACACATTTTTCCTCTTTGCTGATGTCCCAAGTTCTCTTCTTTTCTTGTTTCCTTTCTGGTTGGAGAACTCTGTTTAGCCATTCTTTTAGTGTGGTTCTTCTGGTGACAAATTCTCTTAGTTTCTCTTCAACTTCACCTGAGAATGTCTTGATCTCCCCTTAATTCCTGAAAGATATTTTTGTTGCGTATAGGACTCTGGAATTGAAAATTATTTTCTTTCAGCCCTTAAAAATACTGTTCCACCTCTTTTGGCCTTTATGATTTCTGACGAGAAATCTGCTGCTATACAAATTGTTTTCTGCTATACGTATCATGTCATTTTTTCTCTGGCTGCTTTCAAGAATTTTTCTTTGCCTTCAGTTTTGCAAAGGTTAATTATGATATGTCTTGGCATGGCTTCCTTTGGGTTCATTCTATTTGGAGCTTTCTAAGCTTCTTGAATCTGGAGGCATATGTATCTTGCCAAATTTGGGATGTTTCTGATTCTTATGTCTTTGAATAATTTTTCAGCCCCATCCTTTTTCTTCTTTTCTGGGACTCTGATGATACAAATGTTACATCTTTTCTTATGATTCCAGAAGTCTAAGGTTCTGCTCAATTTTTCCAGTCTATTTTTTCCCCTCTGTTGTGAAGATTGGATAATTTCTATTTTTCTATCTTTTATGTTATTGCTTCTCTTCTATATACCCCCCCCCCCAACCCCCATTCTACTGTTAAGCCCATCAATGAGATTTCTATTTTGGTTTTTGTATTTTCAGTTCAAAAGTTTCCATTTGGTTCTTCTTAATGTCGTATGTTTTTTGCTGAGACTTTCTATGGTTTGCCTGAAATTTTCTAGTTTTCATTTGTTTCAAATATATTTCTAGTTGCTCACTGAAGCATTTTTATATGGCTACTTAGAAGTCTTTGTCAGATAATTCTAACATCTCTGTTATCCCAGTGTTGGCATTTATTGTCTTTTTTTCATTCAGATTGAGATATTCCAGGTTCTTGGTATGATGGGTGGTTTGTTTTTTTTTTAATTGATATCTGGACCTTTTCATATTATGTTGAGTCTCTTGATCTTACTCAAACCTATTTTGTCTAGCTTTTTAAGACACTGCTCTGGTAAGAGAAGGAGACTGCCACCTTGTTACTACCAGGTGGAGGTAGACATCCAGGTTCCTCACTCAATTTCCATGGATACCCAAGGTAGTTGACCTTCTTGCTACTATGGGACAGAGTCGGGAGCTCTGATTCTCCATGTGTTTCCACCATCACTGTGGTGGAGGTGTCTTGGTTACCATAGGATAGGGTGATGGTGACAGTCCTGATTCACACTAGGCCTTCTATGATTACCACCCAAGCAGGGAGGTTGAGAGATGTCTCATTACTGCTGAGTGGGAATGGAAGGCAGATTCCCTATATGGTCTCCACTGACTGTTGTACTACCCCAGCAAAGGGGTTGGGATGACTCATTACAGCTTCCTAAGGGTGTAAGTTTAAGCTCTCCACCGGGACTTTGCTGGTATGAGAGAGTTTAAGGCATGATTTTTCCCTTGGTGTTTCCTTGGAGTAGAGGGTATTTTGCCTAAAAAACTATCTTGCTACAATCCCATTTTCTGATCCTTTGGCTAAGAGAACAGGCTTTTGTTTAGGGTTTATTTGTGGCTAAGAGAGCAGGCTTTTGTTAAGGGTTTATTTGTTTGCTTTGTCTGCAACTCTTTGGCATTTCTGAGTTGCATGCTTCTTCAACCCCATGTCTGAGTTGTATGAGGCAAAAAGAAAATCCAGGAGTCCTTTCTTCTGCCCACCTTTCAGAATCTTCTTATGTTTGTTTTATATTTTATGTTCAGGCTTTTCGGTTGTGCTTACTGGAAGCAATAGGGAAAAGTACATCTATCTCCTCAGTCTTCCTGGAAATAAAAGTCATGGAATATCTTTTTAATGTTAATAAACACTTGGTGATTTGACTTGGGTATATCATTTCCTCCCTCCCTACTCCTACCCTTGACACAAATACAAAAGAATAAAAACACCAAATTAGTAGTATATCTTTAATTTATTAATAGTATAAATATTTTAATTAATCAAAAGGTGATTTAAAGAAAAAAGTAAGTAAAATAAAGATATAATTTAAGACATATGTCTATCTACCTATGTAGATATTTTTATGCATGTAGTTATATGAAAGCTAACAGATTAAAAAATGTATGCACACTGATGCTGCAAACTGGTGAACCCTGGGTATCTTCTAGAGGCTGTCAGGCCTTAGGGATAGAAGCTGATAGTTAAACTGGACCAAAAACTCTGGGCAGAATCAAGAATAATATGTTTCCTATTCTGCACACAGACAGTAGATCAGGGCACCTTGGGTTTTGGTTTCCTAATTCACATATTCTTACCCAACTGTCTTCCAGGACAGACATAGCAGTATAGTCAGACAGACAGACACATGTACTTACTATGACACACTTGAACTAGACTAACAGAAAAGTGACTAAAATGGTTTTAATATAAGAAAAGAGTATGTGTGGGGCACCTGGGTGGCTCAGTGGGTTAAGCCGCTGCCTTCGGCTCAGGTCATGATCTCAGGGTCCTGGGATCGAGTCCCACATCGGGCTCTCTGCTCAGCGGAGAGCCTGCTTCCCTTCCTCTCTCTCTGCCTGCCTCTCTTGTGATTTCTCTCTGTCAAATAAATAAATAAAATCTTAAAAAAAAAATTTTAAAAGAAAAGAGTATGTGAACAATTAATTGGGAAGCATGGTGTGGAACAACACCAACACTTGTCAGTCTTACACTATGAATTGGATACTCTGTAAGTATTATCTCATTTAATTATTAAAGGTTGATATTATTACTCCCTTTTAACAAATAAGTAAACCAAGACTTATAGAAGTTAAATAACTTGCTTAAGACCCCATCTAATAATTGTAAAGCCCAAATTCAAACATGAATTTGTTGGATTTGAAAATCTGCTTTGCTCCCTATCTCCCATGAAAGAAGGTGAGGTTTTGGGGAAAGCAAATGTTGGGTAGTAGTGATGGTTGACCAGTCCATGAGGTGGCCACAGAGGATCGATTGATGTGGCGGGACTTCATTGCATTTTTCAGTCTCTTATATTCTCACGACTGAGCTGTGCATTGTCTTAGAGTCTCCAGCCTTCTTTTCCCAGGATGCACTTTTATTTCAAGGGGAAAGTTTGGGCTGGTTCTGCTCTCCTCTCAGATTTGAGTGAGTTGGCCAGGTCTTCTCTTACTGTGTGTATATGACTAAGGGAGAAGGGAGGGGGCCCACAGCACAGAGACCCATTGCCAAGAACATCTCAGGGTGGAGAGACCTCTGGAACATTTTTTCCACTCTGCATCAGACAGGGTAAAACTGATTAGCATTTAATTGGTTTCAGCTGTTCTTAACGTGTTGCCTAGAAAACGTCGATATACTTTGCTAAATTCAATATTCCTTATGGTTAACAGATTAAAAGCCAAAAACGCTCTTGAAGATCCTTGCTTTGGATCACACTGAGTTCTCTGCTATTGTTCACCCATTTGGAATGCTCTAGGAATGCTAAATAATTTGGATTGAGTATGAAAAAGGAAACAAATTTATGTCTGTTAAGACTCTTGGGCAGACAGCTTCCTAGGAATCAAGATATCTAGACTGCAGTCCCGGCTTTCCTTGCATAGCCCGTGACTTTGGCAAACCTCTTCACCTCACTGGACTGCACTCAGGCTCCTAATCTAGAAAATGAGACGACTGAGCTCAATGATTGCAAAAGTTGCTTCTATCTTTCAGGTTCTGTAATTGTTTTCATTGTTCTGATGTTTCAGAATAATTCTGGAAAAACAATAATATGATGGTTTCTGATTAAGAAGGGTGCAGAAAAGCAATGGCAAGTTGAACCTGGGAACACACTAAGAGAGAGATTTCAAAGAACATAAAATGGATAGGGCTTTATCAAAAGGCATTTTACTCTTCAAAGGCCAAAGGAAAAATGAAGGGCTGGGAAGATCTTTGACTGTTTCACTGTGTGTTCTTGAACAAGGACACTTCAGTCCCCACCTTCATGTCTCCATCTATGAAATGCAAATAAGGACACCAACATGTTAATGCAAACATTTTTGTTAAGAGATTTAGTCAAAAGGTGGGATGAAAATAGTGTGTATCAGACACTGAGGACCAGAGCGGGGACTTAACCCCAAGTCCTGGGTAACTCCTGACCCATCTCCCGCAGACCCAGGAACTTCCTCACCTACCCTCAGGGCTTTGAGACTGAATGTGGACTTAAGCTTGAGCTTAGAGAAAGATGTGAGGCACCTCCATTGAATGCCTTCCCCATCCCCTGAAGCTAAGGACCACTGTAGTCTCCACAAATGAGTTAACACTTGAAATAGCTCAGACTCCTGGACCCATAGCTGGTGCTGCTGCATCCATGGTCCAGGACAGTTTCGGGTCACAGGGTTTCATAAAGGGGGAAAGAACAAAGCTGGTTTTGACAAATGCTAGAGCCTTGCTGCAGGTAGTAACATCGAAGAGCTGTTGGCTTTGGATGAGATGGTTCTCCAGGAGTTTGTGCCTCTCATAGGTGGAGTAGATTATGTTAGCCACACACAGAGCTCTGATACTGAAGGCAAGACTAGATATTGTAAGTTGTAGTCTGCTTGTAAATCTTCATGAGGGGGACTGTACCAATGTGGAAACTTCTTTCCTAGGGACTAACCATGCCCTGGGAGTCTAAAGTGTGGGAGAGAATTTAGTCCTGGTCATAGACTCACCTACTTGGGAATGTCAGCCTTACTAGATTGGAAAATGGATGAATAGTATTTTCTTCTGGAAATGTTACCTGTCCACCTGGGAGAGGAATGAGGGCTTGAGACATCAAAGTTTTCCAAGTTCCATCTGGTGGCTCTTTACCATATTCTGGGTAGGACTAGGATGCATGTGCTCTTCTCCATAAATGGTGGAACATTCTAGCTCTCTGAACACCCCCAAGGGAACAGAACTGAACTGAGCCTACTGAGTGAGGCCACCAGTGCAGCAAGTCTGCAACAGTGTGCGCTACCCCCCTCCTCAGAACTTGGGTCTCACTTGATTATACGTAGAACCCCTTACTGAACCTTGCCCTTGCAACTTAGAAATTAAACTCTATTTCAGGCATCATTTCTCTTAAGAGTTTACCCACAGTTGGAAATGTGAAGAATCCGTGGAATAAAAATGAAAACAAAAGAAGATGAAAGTGATTTGTGTATTATTGTTGTTGCCCTAGAAAACCCCGTGGCCCTGCCCCCCCCCACACCCCCATGCCCCGTGGTTCCTATATGCTGTGTGCTGAGTCAGGAAGCAGGGCCCTGTCAGCTGGCAACTTATATGCTCAAATTCCCTGCAGAGAAGCCCAATCTGATCCTTGCAGCCGGGCCAGGCTTGGCAGGAGGCCCAGGCTCATTAGGTCCTGATTGTGCTTTTCCTTCTCATAGTCTTAGCAAAGCCCATGCACATTGACCCCAGGCACTTTCCCTCATTTCCCAACCTGGATTCACCTTGAGTTACACATGGATGATGGGTGATCACATAGTTTTCTTCTGTTTGATTATGAAGAGAGAACACGAGGGAGCATTTATTATTGCAGTCCCTCTGTGCTCCCCATTCTTGCTGGCTCAGGTGTTGGAGAGGTGGATGTGGTTGGAATCAGGCCCCAAGGCACTCCCAGCTCTCAGCACAACCTCTGTTTCTCCTCTGAATCCTCTCGCCAGCCCTTCTGAAGGCTTCTCTTTCTTTCTCTGGCACCCTTTCAGTTTGAACTTATGTAAACTACTAATGAGCCAGACAGCATTATCTGATTTTTATAAACTGTACGATAGAGGTTTGTAAGAAAACAAGCCAGAGTTGTGAAAGTTGCCATGCACATCAAGTTCTCATACGGCTGCTTTAGAATCGGCCCTTATTAGAAACCGATTATAATTCTTCTGGGGTAAGGACTGCTAAAAATTGACTTGGAAATTCTCTGCTTTCATTACGCCCATTTCCCCCAGTTATTTGTTCACAGCCAGAAAATCTGACATATCTTAAGATATGTTGCTTGCCTTTGCCACAGACTGTAAACTTAATTTTCAGCCGCAGCACCTCAGAAACCCAAGACACTTAGACCGCTGTTATTTATTTTCAGAAAAAAAAATTTTTAATCAATCAGATTTACTTTGCCAGTAATTAGGTCAGCTGGGATAAACCTGTATTTTCCCCCCTCTTTTTATAGTGACGATGAAATTATGAGAACTGTTGTATCCCATGATTATGCGTTTAGATATTGTGCTATCAAAAGACGCCAACAAAAGAGAAACAATGGAATGAAACAGGAGAAAACTCTATCCCCCTCCTCCTCCCCACACCCGTTTTTGGCTATTTGAACATAAACACTTTTATGAATGTTCAGGGGAGTTTAAATTCTTCTTGTTAGGATGACTGTTATGAACTCTTCCCTAAGTGAAGATTTGTGTTCTGAAGTCGTTGTATTCTTGGGCTTTGGTCCAAAGTGACTTCATTTTCCGCCTGCTGGGATTTCAGAGAGACTGCTAATGTAAGGGCGGCAGATTTGTGAGACAAAGATGTCTTTTTTTTTCCTGACTCATGTTAAGTAAAACTGAACTGTGTGTTAAGATGCTACCAAGTTTCTCCAAAATTTCAATTAAGTACGACAGACTTCTACTTGGCCCAACTATGGAGTTAATTAGAATGTACATTATAGATCTGATAAACTTAACAATAAATAGGCATTAGGAAAGCACAGAACAGCAACTAGAACTCTAAAAATAAACAGTTCTCAGAGAACAGTTCTCAACCTCATATTAAACACATTAAAATTAATTTCAGCTGCATCAAAAAGTTGGCATGTGAGTCAGTCCAGGATTTTTTTTTAATTGGTTTGAATAGAATGGCAAAATAATTCTAGGGTTTCAAGATGGGAATGAAGAGTTTACTATTCATGAGCACACTTATTAGGAATGATGCAGCCATCTTAGCCAGTAACATCAAGCCTTCCAGTATTTGATACCACTGTGAACCAGAAGGTCAACACTCCTAGGAGAGCCTGAGCTAGAAAAAATTGTCACTTAAAAGTTCTCTCTCTTGGGGCGCCTGGGTGGCTCAGTGGGTTAAGCCGCTGCCTTCAGCTCAGGTCATGATCTCAGGGTCCTGGGATCGAGTCCCGCATCTGGCTCTCTGCTCAGCGGAGAGCCTGCTTCCCTTCCTCTCTCTCTGCCTGCCTCTCTTGTGATTTCTCTCTGTCAAATAAATAAATAAAATCTTTAAAAAAAAAAAAGTTCTCTCTCTCGTGCTTGCTTTGGCAGAACATATACTGAAAGTTCTCTCCCAAGTCAGTTACTCCAACCTTCTGGAGGAAGAAAAGTTTCAGAAGTCACCTTAAAAGATAATCCAAGATGGCAGAAACAGTTTTTGTAGGACGGTGTTCATTGCAACATTATTTGTCATAGTGAGATGTTGGGAACAATCACATAGTCAGAAAGAGGATTGGTTAAACAAACCATGACACATTTACACAATGTAATATAACAAAATCATAAAATAATGTTATGTTGTAGTAGTATTAAAATTCATAAGACAACTACAGTTTATTAAACTAATTTTTATGTATTTTAAGAGAAAAAAGGCAGGCAAAAAAATAATAGACTCCAAAAGTTAATTGTAGCTATCTCTCAGACAATGCCAAAAAAACTGAATTTTTTCCTCTGTCCTTTTCAATAAGTCTTTTGTATTCAAAGAAAAGAGAAATAAGTGCCAAAAAGATATTTTGTTTGCAAAATCTGCTGAGAGATGGTACATATTTTAATCTCTCATTTTTTAAACTAGAATTCCCAAATTACTTGGCCTTTTAGAGATTCATCTACTTTTTATATTTCTCATCAATTTTTAAAATATCTGTCACTTCCTATCATATTTGGAGGTTTTCTGCTCTCCATTTATGTAATGCTTTGGGGAAATTAAATTTGATTGTGTCAAAGTCATCAGAAAACCTTTAATTTTGTTTCTGTGAAGGCTCTTTAAAAGTTGTTTGGTGGTGTTAATAGGTTGTTAAATTGGTCGAGAGGCCACCAGCACTGAAGTAAAGTGGTTCTTTATCACTGCAAACACCTCCACGGATAAACTCCCCCCTCAAAGCTACATGGAAACCCCAGAATCTGAAAAGAAGACAAACACTAAGCCAGGGTGCCCGGGCATGCAGAGCACAGATCAAACTACTTATCTGAAGATGGATGACTGAGGCTTCTGCCAGTAAGACCATGAGCTGGGGAAAGATCAGGACTTAGGTCAAAACACTCCTGTGTGGGAGAATCCCTGTCTGCTACAATTTCACCGCACATATGAGAATAACTCTTGGCTAGATGGGAAATTCTATGAAACTCTATTATCCAAGATTGTCAGGAAACTACAGTGTTATTGTATTAGTAGCTCTTGATTTGAGACACATATTTTTACAAAACTACAAAATACCTTCCTTCTCCCAAAGCAGCACAAAGAGGAACATCCTGAGATCATGACTCATTAGAGCAATGGTTGGAGTTCTCAGTGTTCCACCACAGCTCTCTACCCATGACTTGGAGGTCCTCCTTTTCCCCTGGCACTCATGTTTCTTACCTCCACTCCACCCATGGTACAAAGTCGCTGCATGAAGGATGATGGAGCAGCATTTCTCTATGCTTCCAGCCTAGGATGGCTGCACCCTCTAGGGGAGGAGAGAGCAGAAACTCCAGACCTCAGAGGCAAGGCAGGCTGGCTCAGTGTGGTGGGATGCAGGAGGACACAGTTGCCTGGTGCTTGTACCATGGGGTTAAGGAAACCCAGTTTGGAGGAGAGGAAGAGTAAATTGAGGAAGAGCAGAGGAAGACAGGAGAGAAGGGGTGAATAACGTAGGCAAGGTCAGGGCACCACGCATGGCTTTGGCGAGGTTAGGGGTGTATAGGGTGTGGGAGGGGAAGAGGGAAGGAGGGAGGCATGGTTGGTTTAACAGAGGTTTTTTCAAAGGGAGTCTGTGGATTATAGTTTAACTTTGTGTGTTTGAAAATATCTTTACTCTTCTCCATCTTTCAATTATGCTTTAGCTGGATATAGCAGTCTAAGTTGAGAGTTTTGTTCATCGAGTTTTGTTCACCTTAAAGATTGCTTTTTCATCCTTCTGTGGCATTTAATGTTGCGCTGAGAAGTCTGATAGTATTCTGTTTGTTGTGCGATAATCTGTATTTTTGTTCTGACACATTAAAGATTTCCTTTTATTCTTTATGTTCTAAGTGTCATTACAATGTTCCAAGGTGGGAATTTATTTTTATTTATCTTTTTGTCACCCAGAGCCAACTTTCAATCTGATGACCTATGGTTTTCTTTTGCTCTGGGGAATTCTTAGCCATTACTTTTATGCAAATCAACTTACACTACTTCTCTGTTGTTCTTTTCCTTCTCTTTTTTTGGGTCTCGTGTTATATGCACATAATCATTCTTTTATGTATTTAAGCGCTTTGTCTCTGTGTTGAATTTGGGGTGAGCATCTTGGTTTGATCTTACCAGACACCAGCACTTCCTTTAGTGAGTCCAAAGCTCATTCCAACTAGTAAGTGTTTTTTTTTTGTTGTTGTTGTTTTTTGTTTTTTGTTTTTTAATTCTGAGGAGTACTTTTTCATTTCCAAGAGTTCTCTTGGTTATTTTGCACATCCATCTATTCTTGCTTCATTTATGCCTGATTTTGTTCCATATGGCTAGTTCTATTTACCACTGTTATTCCCTTGTCCTTTCAGGCTTCCTTGTTTTAACTGATATACAACTCATTAAAATTATTTTTTTTCTGCAGTGAATTCGTGTTTTGATTTGATGCTTTATGTGTATTTTTTAAGGATAGGATTTCATGGATTTTAGAAGTTTGATTTGCAAGCTTATTTTGAATTGGAATGTTTTTTATTGTTTGTTTTTAATCTCTCTCTCTCTCCTATTTGTCTAAATCCACTGGTTTTGTGGTTGTCTCTTTACTTGGCCCCTTGGAATTCCATTTCAGAACCAGATTCTATAAAGGCAGTTCAAGGCTCTTGGCCAAAGTGATGTCAGAGATAACTTGGGTCCAGTCACGGGCCAATCACATGGCTTGGTTCTTTTCCTGGTTTCATGGCTGGATCTCTTTTTATCTCTCGGTACACAGACTCTTCTAACTCATAGCTCAGGCAGCCTAAGTTGATCACCCCAATTTAGGGCCCTTGTTGCAAGTGGCAGAGGTTCCCTGCTATGTGGCTACCACTACCTAATTCTGGGCCTGGAGACTAGCAGGCACTCTTCGGCATTCTGTTGCTTTCACTCATCGATGGAGATAGCAGTCTTTTTCCCCTTTAACTCTGCAATGTCATTTTTGTGTCCTTTTTTATGGTTTATCTTTGCCATATGTTTAGGGGAAGAACAGCAATGCAGGAATCTGCTGTGCTTGGATATGTCTAATTGATGTACTCTAGCTCGTATGCTAATAAGCTAGCTGTAAATGAGGGGCTGGGGAAGCAAGTTTCCTTTCTGCTGTCTCATAGAGCCAGGTCCCTGAATATGGACATTTCTCCAAATTTAGCAATAATGTTCAGGTACAAGGCAACCAGAAATTTGCCAACATTTACTACATTTAATAAAATACAGTTTCCAAAAAATAAGGCAGTTGAAGTGCCCATGAGGTTGCATATGGGGCAAGAACATCCATTGTGCTAAATATTTTCCATTTACTCCTCTGAATCCACTCTCCATCCTTCTCCACCCTGTGCTGTGCTCCCTGGAGGCTGATTTTCATAGACTGCTGCAACCAGCTTCCTTGCCCTCTGCTTCCTGTTGGGTTGGGCCAGTGGGAGGGGCTGGCAGGAGATGGGAAGGTAGCAGAAGGGTGAGGTTTGGGTATTTAGTCCACCAATTCCCTCCTGGCTAGACTGCAGGTTGTTTCTCTCCTGAAAGGTCTCTGTTGGGTGACCTTCTTTTACAGCTGGAATTCTGGCTACCACTCGTTTTTCCTGCCCCATCAGCTTCCCCCTACTGCTAGCCCTGGGTGCTTACCTAACACTCTGTCTTCCCTTACCCCTCTCCACACCTTATAAATAGCTTCATTTAAACTCTCCTCGATTTAAAAAGAATAAAAAATAAAAAATAAATAAACTCTCCTCGATTATCCCATTAGCTTGTTCTATTTCCCTGCCAGGATCTTGAAAAATACCTACATCCCCACCATGACATATGATGGGATCTTATTTTCTCATATTGCTGATCAAAGTGCTAGAATATATTTTCTTTCATTTCCATCTCAAACCCAAATCACAGATTAATTGAGTTCCATGAAAACAATATTTTGAAATATGACCGTGGGAGAAATCTGTCATT
Organism: Meles meles; assembly: GCF_922984935.1. NCBI lineage: Eukaryota > Metazoa > Chordata > Mammalia > Carnivora > Mustelidae > Meles > Meles meles. The sequence goes on along the minus strand of NC_060069.1, from coordinate 96,075,708 downwards.
AAGTTTTCAAAATATATTTTCTAGAGCTATAGCTTGGCCATGCATCATAAAAAGTGCCCCTCCACACCCAAAGTCATGAATTTGGGACTCCATTTCAGACCACGAGGGAGACTGAGTCATACATATCTTCTTTAAAAAGCGTATTAGCTGGTGCTGAGGCAAACAGATAGCTGCTAAGGAAGAAGGAGTCACAGAAACAATACAAAATGATAAATACTGCTCTTACCTTTCCACAGATCCTCATGGACATATTGCTTCCTTCACAAGTATCACAACTATGAGGAGGCTAAAATGAATACCATGAGTGGATTTTCTTTTACAGAGAGAAAAATTTATGTGTCTGAATTCTCATAAAGCTCTACAAAGGATTTCCTTGCTGAAATAGCTTCTGATTGATGTATAATTTCCTCTCACAGTCTAACAGATGTCTTAGCTATTTCTGATACCTGTAACATGAAATCCTCTGCCCGTAAAACCTTTACTAATTTGATACAGGAATGAATCAATTAAAAATTACTCTACTTTGCTTTAAAAAATTTCAAGAAAAGAAGGTCATATAAAGGTGACAAATAAAAAGAAATCAACTGTTACTATAGGTTCAACCCCTTTCCCATCTACTTGTAGAGTCATGTATGTGATCATAGATCTTCAGAATGATGGATGAGGGAACTCCATTATCTCTCATCTCAAAACATTGTTTGATGATATTTAATATTTACTGAGTGCCTCTTATAATCTTAGCTCTTGTCCAAATTTTATGAGCAATGAAGAAATACAATATGTGACACTTAAAAGAGCATTCAATGTAACGGGAATGACAGTGAAAATTATTGAAACCATATTAAAAGCTTAATTGTGTGCCATTCAATGGAGAGAAGTTCAGAGAATTCTGGTATGTTCCTGCATAACATATTTCATTGTTCCTAATTGGTCAACCAGCTTAGACCAGTCAATCTTGGTTGATAATCCAGTTAATAACAGTGACCACATCACTCTTCCCAAGCAATCTCTTTGTATGGCTTGAAATTGTGTTCCATTTTTCACATTCACATAAGACGACTGCTTCTAAAAAGTTCTACAATGATGATTCTAACACCAGGTTTCTTTTTTTTTTTTAAAGATTTTATTTATTTGACAGACAGAGATCATAAGCAGGCAGAGAGGCAGGCAGAGAGAGAGGAAGGGAAGCAGGCTCCCCGCTGAGCAGAGAGCCCAATGTGGGGCTTGATCCCAGGACCCCGGGATCACGACCTGAGCCGAAGGCAGAGGCTTTAACCCACTGAGCCACCCAGGCCCCCCCTAACACTAGGTTTCTTAAATCTTGTATTTATGCAGGCAATTTTCTGAAACTGTAAATAAAACTTCATACTCATCCCTATTCCATTATGCTAGTTCTTTGGGGCCCGTTGTTCCAGTTCATTAGATTAATTTGGATCTTGTTCTGATCATTCAGCTTGTAAAAAGTTTCCTCTCCAAACATTGGTCACATTAAGTTTCATATTATATGTGTCTTATATCTAAGGAATTTTAGTGTACTATGGAGCTTGAAAACCTTGTTGTTTACATTATCTTATTTTATCATCAATGTCTCCAGGCAGTACTTACTCTCTTTTTTATAGGTGTGGATGCTCTGAAGCAGCAAGTGCAGAGCTGGGACAAGGATACATGTCTTCAGACTAGTGCCTGGGTGCCCTTTCTTTCTTTAAAATATATTTTTAAAAAGAGGTCTTTCATTTATTTCTAATATTACAGGTAATATGTTTGTACATTAACATTGCATAAAACCGAACACAATAGATTAAGTGAACACCCCCTTGGTCCTTCCTGCAACTCCTTGTCCCCCTACAGAGTAAGCCAACTCAACTTGGAATGTATTCTTCAGGAAGTTTCCCATGCACTTCTTCACTCTTAGAAATAGTTCATTTTGTGGGGCATCATATTATACTTGTTTTTTGAAATTTGTCCTTCCCACTTCATAACATGTTTTACAGCCCTTTCCATGTCAGCATTTACAAATATTCTCACCTCTTTACCTAATGCACCGTGCTCCACTGCAGAGATGTGTACAACTTATTTAACTTTCCCTTTGTTGATAGACATTAAGATTATTTTATTGTATTAAATATCTTGGATATGATTCTTAGGGTAGATGTGTAGGAACTTTTCTAGGTTAGATATCTAAAAGTGGAATTGCTGCTTGAAAGGATATGCATGTAAAATCTTGATAGCAAATACCAAATTTGTCTTCCAAAAAGGTCTACCATGTGTATTCCTGCCAATGTGTACAAGGGTAGTACTTCCTCACATTTCTGTAATATTGATTGGTACTAATTACTTTAGGTTATACTAATCTGAATTGCTCTGATTACTGAGTTGAGCATCTTACATTTTTTTCTATGAATTATTTATTCTTATTCTTTTCATTATTATGAATGTTATCATTATTATGATAATATTATTATTATCTCTCAACTATCCCTTATATTGTCTTCATGTACATCTCAAAAAAAAAAAAAAAAGAATTGAGTAAGATAAGGACATGTACAGAGCTATAAAGAGCCCTGGAGGCCTTTCTCTATGATTGAACACTGATCCACTAACAAATATTTGAATGCAATTGTCTGGCAGCCAGTGGACCCCTCTAACCAGCTTACAAACTGGGCAACACCCTTCCATCTTGCTCAAATAAATATTATGGGCATCTTTGCAAAACACTGTGTTGAGAGAAAGATTTTGCCTGGTACTCTTGTACTTTATCTTTTATAATAACATGAAGTTAATTTAACCTGTCTTCATTGTTAGCTCACTAATGTTTATGTAATATGCATTCCAGAGTATTGCAGAATGTAACGCTAAACTTGTTCACTCTGTAGACTCTATAATCCATTTTTTTCTCCTTTGAGAAAATCTGTATTTTTGTCTGGCTTAGATTTCTGGCACCTGTCCTATTTTCTATTTCCCTGAGACAAGGAACAGTGTTTTTGAGACTTACAATCTTTATTTATTTTGCAAAGCCTGTATCCTGGGTTCTCTCTGCCTCTCCTCATTTAGGTTGGGCCCCAATTTATTCTCTGTGGCATCTGTTCTACCCTTCTCAGTTTGAAGATCGTGTTCCTTGCTGGAGAAGAAAGAAGCAATTGAGTAGCTCTGCCTTTTCCCTGTTATCATTTAACAGGATCTTCTCTAAGCAGTTAGCTTATACTTGCCTTCATCTTCTTGCTTTACACTGTGTGTGTGTTTTCAAAGCCCTCTCTGTGGCTCCTATCATCTAGCATTCTGCATGACCTTCTGTCACCTTCTTTCAGGGTTTGTATAATTTTCTTATTCACCTTGATTGATGTCTTTTCTTTCATCTTTTGTATATGTCATTTCAAAATATAGACTAATTTGAAAACTTCAAATTGGGTCATATTGGTTTCTGCAGGTAATGATTACAACAGAAAGTTTAATTTTTCAGAGTTTCATTATTTAAAAAAAAAACAATGTATTCTTTTTTATTGCCTCTGGTTTTTGGGGTTTTATTTATATTTCCATGAGCTTTTGGAAGTTTATTTTTCTAAAGCCTCAATTCCATGTCTACTAACCAAAGGTTCTTCATTTTTTTTTTCTACTACAGAATCTAGGATGGCGTGACTGTTTTCTTTCATCTTCAGGAAGGCACAGACAGCATTTTACTTCATATGTTCACTGAAATATTTTTATCGTATGAGCATCACCACCAAATCCTTCCTCTCTGGTCAGAACTGAGGCTAACGTAGCACTTCCTCCTTGTATTTTTTGAAAGATAAAATTATCAGGAAGGCAAGTCAAGAATGTATTAAATTCTGAGACTGTTGTGGAGATTTTGAACAGATGTCTAAGTACTTGAAAGAACACATCAATATTACAACTTGTCTCTGTGACATTTGTATCATTTGATTTAGGAAAGCTCCTCCAGCTCTTCCATTTAGCCTGGCATTCCTCGCACGCTCCCACAAATAGCAGTAATCTCTCACTCATGTTTAGTCTTCTCCATATGCTGTATGCTGTACTTGCGGGTTCCATAGATTTGCAGTTTTGACACATGGTGGTACTATATATCCATTTTTATCAGATCTGTTTATATTGAAAAACATATACCATTTCATTGCTTAAACTGGTTCTATTTCCCCAAGTTTCAGGGACATCTAGGAAATCATAGCTATAAGTGTGGTGCAGCCACACATGATGTGTTGCCCATTTCCCTTCGGCAATAAAGGAATTATCTCCCAGGCAACCAAACTCAAATTGAGAGCCATTCTATAGTATGCCCAAGTAGTCCTCAAAAATGTCAAGGTCATCAAAAACAAGGAAAGTCTGAGAAATCGTCACAGCCAGACGGGTCTTAAGGACATATGATTGGGACTTAATGTGATATCTTAGATAGGGTCCTGGAACAGCAAAAAGGAAACTAATGAAATACAAATAAGGTGTGGCGCTTAGTAATAATGTATTCTATTGCTTCATTTGTTGTGACCAAGGTGGGATAGTGTTATAGATGTCGACCGGGGGGCAACTGGATGTGGGATACACAGGAACTTGGCATTAACTTTGCAACTTTTTCTGTAAATCTCTAACTATTCTAAAATAAAAATGTTTATATAAAAATAATAAAGGAATTTTTACTCCAGCTCCTGGGAGCGCCACCAAAGCTGGTCTTTGCCTGTCCATCTCTGCCAGGACTGTTTCAGCTGAAGAGCACTGTCTCATCTCCCAAGGTCGTGTCCCTTCCAGGGTGGCCTGCGTCCAGTGACTGATTGACGTGGGTATAAAAGGTTGGGCCCTCTTGTCCCAGTTTAGGCTGGCTCTGAAGGGTTATCACATCCTCAGAACGCCTCACCAGCCCTCAGAATGCCACTTCTCTCTCTGCTTGGTTCCACTTCTTCCTTCCCATCGCCGGCGTTCATACCAAGAGTGGTCGCCGATAATCTTCCTGCAAGCTAATCTCCATCTCAGGATTGGCTTTCTGAGAAAGCCAACCTGGACAATCCGCTTGTTTTAAGATCTCAGTTACATTGTATTATCTGGTATGTTGAAACATGAGTAGTTGAGCCTTAAATATTATTCCTGATCTGGTTCTCCGTTATGTCCTTAGAATTACTGGCCTTCTCTTTCTTTCACTGTGAATCTTTTTTCTGTGCCATTCAGGTTAACTTCCATTTATGTGATTTAGAAGTTTCTTCTGAGCCTTTTTCTCTCTTCCGTTCAAACTTTACATGAAGCCCTGTGACTAGGAACCTTTGTCCCTAAGACATTTTTTTTCTAATCTTCTTAACATGCATTTCTTGCTTTGCCAAGAGTCTATTATTTTGGTATTATGAACCAGAGCTGAGAAGAAAAATACTGACACTATCTTCTGAAACACATTTTTACTTCCAGTAATCTTCTTAATTGTCCAAAGGCAGAGCTTTCAGCCAGAAAAGCCAAGATGGTGTTGTGCAGTCCGTTCCTCTGCCTATCACCACCCAGACCGGCCCACTCATCAGCAGCTCCGAAGCCTCTGTTCGAGGGTCTTCCACCGAGAGGACTTAGTGTGAGGCACTGCCTCTCAAGGGAGGGCCCACTGTGTTCACATCCTTGGCGGAGTCCTTGGGCGCCAATGCACTCTGTGTGTCAGTTTGGGTCCCCTGGGGAGAAGGATGGGGCAGGGTCTGGAGTGAAGCTAAAGAGGGAGGAAGCCGCTAGGGTGTGGGGAATGTTCCAGGTGGTAAAGTGGTCTGCACCTGTGAAAGGGAAGTAGGACAGATGCAGAATTGAGCAGGCAGAGCTTCAGACTGTGCTGTAGATCTAGCAGAGTCCCAGTCTGTCCGCTGGGGGAGATTTGGAGCAAAGCCTACTTGTTATTAGGGTTAGCTTGTGATGGGCAGAAGCACTCCAGATGCTCCATCATTGACTGGGGGCTGCCAGTGAAGCATAGGGCCCGGCTTCCAACTTGAGGCACATGCCGAAGGCACTGCAGCTGGAGACCGTCAGGGACCACACTCGTTGCAGCTGAATGGCACCTTCTTTCTTGAAGAGAGATCCAAGTGGTGCACCCACGTGGCTGCCATAGTCCTCTCTGTGTCCTTGGGGTCTCATTCTCTATATGTGTTCAGGGAGGAGTCCCTCCGAGATTCCCGCGCCCCTCTCTTCCTGAGGGCAAATTTAGAAGAGGGCCTTAGTGGAAGAGCCACAGTCCCCCTGGCACACAATACCTTTCAGAATGGGGTTCTCATTTCTGGGCAGACAGTGAGGATCCAGGCACAGCTCTTCATCTTATCGTCTGCTTTCTTGAACCATTGTCTACGTTGCCTAGGACAGTTGGGTCCTGCAGGAAGCAGCTCCTGAGACAGAACTGGAAGTGCAAGGCATTGATGGGAGTGAGGGGACAATGCCTGAGAAAGGTAAAAGGAACGAGGAAAGACAAGGTAGGGGAAGCCTTTAGACGACGATGTAGATCTGACATCTGTGAAATTAAAGAGGAAAGGAAGTAGACTTAGGAAGCAAGAGCATCGGACTGCAGTGTGGATCTGACTGTCTCAGCCAGCCCTCTGGAGCTCTGCATCAAAGACGGTCTGTTGGAGGAGTCCTGCATGGACTGCACAGTCGGAGTGACCAGGCCCTGGCCCTGCTCAGCCCTTGACTGGGGCTGCCTGGCACAAACATGGCCTTGGCACTGCAGCTGCAGGCAGTGGTAAGTTCTTTGTGGAAGGAAGAATCTGATCAGAAGGTCTCTACGCCCCCCCACACTGCTGGAGCGTGCTAACTCTGGCTCTGTGGCATTAGGGAGCCAGCTCTCATCCCTTCTGATGGCATAGTCACACATCCTGGCTTGATCATGGCTTTACAAGTTAATGTATCATCAGGGAGCCTAAAAATTTAGTTTGAGGTGGAGGGAGGAAACTCTTGTCTGTAAAATAAAACATTTAAGATAGGAAGCTATCTCTCTAGGATGTGAAGAGAACATGTGCTACTCAGTATTCAGCGGGGGAGGATATATGCTGCTACTTTTTTTTTCTTTTCTTAAAAAAGTTGAGGGGCGCCTGGGTGGCTCAGTGGATTAAGCATCTGACTTTGGCTCAGGTCATAATCCCAGGGTCCTGTGACAGAGCTCCGAGTTGGGCTCTGCGCTCAGCACTAAGTCTGCTTCTCTCTCTCTCCCTCTACCTCTCCCCCTGCTCATTCTTGCTCTCTAATAAATAAATAAATAACCTCTAAAAAATTGATAAATTGGACATTTAACATTATATAAGTTTAAGGTGTATGGCATGTTACTTTTGGTATATTTATATATTGTAATATGATTGCTAATGTAGCAATATTTATCATGTTACATAATTATAGTACAATATTACTTTCTATATTCACAATACTTTGCATTAGATCTCTATGACTTATTTACTATGAAGAGTGCCTTTGGTATTTCAATGGGGCTTGTGCTAAATCTATAGATGGCTTTGGGTAGTATGGCCATTTTAACAACATTAAATCTACTGATCTATGAACACAGGATGTCTTTCTATTTGTCCTTCTTCAGTTTCTGTCAGCAAAGTTTTGTAGTTTTCACTGTATAGATCTTTCACATCCCCTGTTAAGTTTATTCCTAAATATTTTATTGTTTTGATGCTATTGTGAATGGGACGGTTTTGTTTCTTTTTCTGATGCTTCATTACTAATATCAAGGAATGCAATTGATTTCTGTATGTTGATTTTGTATCCTGCCTTTTTACTGAAGTCATTGATTATTTCTGAAAGTTTTTAGCTAGTTCTTTGGGATTCTCTACATACAGGATCTTACCACTAGCAAATAATGACAGTTTTACTTCATCCTTTCCAATTTGGATGCCTTTTATTCCCCTGTCTCTCCTAATCGCCCTAGCTAGGGCTTCCAGTACTATAATGAATAGGAGCAGTGAAGGTGGGCATCCTTGCCTTGTTCGTGATCTTAGAGGAAATGCTTTCAGTTTCTCTCCACTGAGTATGTTAGCAGTGGGTTTGTCTTACATGGTCTTTGTTATGTTGAGGTATGTTCTTTCTATACATGTCCATTAAGGTTTTTATCATGAAAAGATATTGTTTTGTGAGTAATTTTTCTGCATATATTGAGATAATCATGCGATTTTTATCCTTCATTTCATTGGCCTGATGCATTACATTTATTGATTTGCATATGTCAGATCATCCTTACAGCCCATGGATAAATCCCTCTTGGTTGTAATAGTATATAATCCTTTTAAGATATTCTTGTATTCGGTTTACTAATTTTTTTTTAGAATTTTTGCATCTGTATTTATCAGGGATGTTGGTCTGTGTAATTTTTTCTTGTGGTATTCTTATCTGGTTTTGGTTTCAAAGTAATGCTGGCCTCGTAGAATGAGTTTGGACATATTCCCCTCTCCTCGATATTTTAGAAGAGTTTGAGGAGGAGTGATGTTAATTTTTAAATGTTGATAGAATTCTCCAGTGAAGCCATCTGGTCCTGGAGTTTTCAGTGTTGGGAGTTTTTTGATTACTGAGTCAATCTCTCTACTTGTTATCAATCTGTTCAGATTTTCTACTCCTGATTTAGTCTTGGTAAGTTGTGTTTCTAGAAATGTATCCATTTCATCTAGGTTATGTAATTTTTTGGCCTTTAGGTGTTTATAGTAGTCTCTTATGATTCTATATATTTCTGTAGTATCTGTTGTAAGCTCTCCTCTTTCGTTTCTAATTTTGTTTATTTGAGTCTCCTCTTTTTTTTTCTTAGTTAAGTCTAGCTAAAGGTCTGTCAATTTCATTTATCTTTTCAAAGATCTCTTAGTTCTGTTGACACTTTCTATTGTTTTTCTGGTCTCTATTAAATTATTACTACTCTGATCCTATTATTTTCTTCCTTCTGCTAGCTTTGAGCTTATTTTGTTCTTTCCTTTTTTTTTCAAGTTCCTTGAGGTGCAAAGTTAGGTGTTTATCTGAGATCTTTCTGGTTTCTTAACATATGCATTTATCTCTCTAAACTTTCTTCTCAGAACTGCTTTTGCTGCATCCCACAATATTTGATAGATTGTGTTTTCGTTTTCATTTGTATTGAGATAATTATTTCCTTTTTGATTTCTGCCTTGGCCCAATGGTTGTTTAAAAGTACGTTGTTTAGTTTTCACGTATTTTGTAGAGCTCACTTTCCTCAACAACTCTTGTTGTTGATTTCTTGTTTCATACCATTGTGGTCAGAAAAATGGTTGGTATGATCGCAATCTTAAATTTGTTAAGATTTATTTTGTGGCCTATCATATGATCTATTTTGGAGAATGTTCCATGTGCACTTGAAAAGAATGTGTATTCTTTCTTTATAATCACCATTTTTAAGTCTTTATTAATTTGTTTTTGCAATGTTTTATAGTTTTTGTTTTGTTTTTTATCTTTTTAAAATTAACATATAAAGTATTATTTGTTTCAGGGTACAGGTCTGTGATTCATCAGTCTTACACAATTCACAGCACTTACCATCCCACATACCCTCCCCACTGTCCATCACCAAGGCACCCCACGCCTCCTACCCCTCCCCCCCAGCTACCCTCAGTTTGTTTTCTGAGATTAAGAGTTTTTTATGGTTTATCTCCCTCTCTGGTTTTGTCTTGTTTCATTTTTCCCTCCCTTCCCCTATGGTCTTTTGTCTTGTTTCTCAAATTCCTCATATCAGTGAGATCATATGATAATTGTCTTTCTCTGATTGACTTATTATTAGCATAATACCCTCTAGTTCCATTCACATCATTGCAAATGGCAAGAATTTGGGGTTTTTGATGCTGCATAATATTCCACTGTATATATGTTTATAGCAACAATGTCCACAATATCCAAACTATGGAAAGAGCCTAGATGTCCATCAACAGAAGAATCAGAAGAATGGATAAAGATGTGGTATATAAATATATATACACACACACAAAGGACTGTGTATTCTGGTGCTATTAGATGCGAGGTTCTGTATATGTCTATTAAGTCCATTTACTCTGAAGTCTGATTCAATTCTATATCAATTCTTTGTTGATTTCCTGCCTCGATGACCTATCTATTGTTGATAGTGGAGTCCTGAGGTCCTCTATGATTTTGCACTGTTGTCTATTGCTTTCTTGATATCTGTTATTAATTGTTTAATATATTTCAGTGCTCAGGTGTTAGGAGTTTGATGTATGGACCTCTTTATCACTATATAATCACCTTCTTTGTCTTTTGTTATCCTTTCTGCCTTGCAGTCTATTTTGTCCTATACAAGTATGGCTATAGCTACCTTCTTTTTGTTTCTGTTTGCTTGGAATGTCATCTTCCATCCTTTTACTTTAAGCTTCTATGTGTCTCTAGATCTGAAATGAGTCTCATACAGGCAGCATACATTTGGGTCTTCTTTTTTATACATCCAGCTGCTTTGTGACTTTTGATTAGTGAGTTCAATCCATTTACTGTTGTTCCCCCCATTTTGCAGATAGTGAAGCTGAGGAATAGAGAAGTGCAGTGACTTTTCCAAGGTCATATTGTGAGCAGGCAGTGAAGACAGGGTATAGATCAAAGCAACCTGGTTCTGAGTCCACCTAGGAACTCCTAGACTACATTGCCCATCAAAACATTCAACAAGCCTCCCTGTGGTGCCTCAAGAAATCCTACAGGAAGATTCCGAAATAGGTGGCTACTTGATAAAATTTTAGCCAAAGAAGGGTCTTTTTCCAGGGGGAATCACTCTCTTGTTTCTCCCAATGGAGGCCAATATTTCCATATGCCAGCCTACTTCATGAAGACTGCTGATTCTAGTACTGTGGAGACAGCTCTTTTCAGTCTGAAGGTTGGTCTCCCTCTAAATTGTTACTCTCCACTCCCCATTATATGTAGCCATGGCCTATTGGCAAAGCAATTAACATCTGTAAAGGAGCTTATTTCCCTGGTGGCATTCTAGAATAATTTATTAATTTCTTCCCATCTGTTTGCCAGGACCATTCATTCAGGGAGCCTCTTGGTCTACGGGCCTGTGAGAAGCCTCTCAAATTCACTTTGGTCTTCTCTGTATTGTTATTTCCTACCCTTAGGAAACAAGCAAGGTAATGAATGCTTAATAATAAATTAACATGGAACATACACTAATTCATTTTAGAAAGATTTTCTACTGGAAGGTTTTTCCAGTTAACCTTCCATCTCTTATTACATAGAAAATTAAATTAACAAGAATGTCCAATTCCCAGAGCAAGCTGGTCAATCCATATTTCAATGTAAAACAAAGTTAATATTTATGGTCATTAATCTAATTTTTCTCAAGAGTCTATTCCTTTGATTGATGTTTTTCCTTGTAACTCTCTTCCTTACCTTGTACATCTCTCCAATCTAGTTTCTCCTTGTTCGAAAATGGTTTGAGAATTTAAGAAAATGTTCATGGAATTACTCCATGAGATAAATATCACAGAAGAGCTACTTATGGGACATGGAAAACCACATCATTTTTCTCATCACCTAAATGACAGTAAGACACCTTTGAGGTTCTGGTTTGTGTTTCGACATAGGCTTGACAGTACCAATCAGCCATAATATTGTATGACGTATATTATCAGGTGTTAGATTTAACTGTGAACCCAATGCCATATCCTTTCACCATATTTGTGGATATAATATTTTTAAGATTCTTCAAAGCCTGTGGACAATTTCCTAGGTTCTGGGAATCCAGAACCATATTTCTCAAATCATGATCCATGATCATGTATATTGGATCATCTCACAGACAGTGTCAAAAATGCAAATGCCCAGGCCCTTGGCAGAAATACTGAATGAGATTATTCAAAGTCAGGGCGTAGCACATGCATTTTTATAATTCTGAAGCACATTGAAGTTTGAGAACTACAGGTCAGCCCAAGTAAACAGTTTAGGTTAAGAATCAACCGAGGGTAGAACTTTTTGTGGTTATTCACAAACTGATCCTAAAATTTACCTGGAAAGACAAAGGAATTAGAATGGTTAAAACAGTTCTGGAAGAGAACAAGTTTGGAAGAGTCATACTACTTGGCTTCAAGGCTTACTAAAAAGTATAGTAATCAAACCTGTATGGTATTGTGAAAAGATAGATAACATAGATTGGTAGAACAGAATAGAGAACCCAGACTCACACAAATATAGTCAGTTGGGTTTTAACAAAAGTGCAAGTGCAGTTCAACAAATCTATGGGAACGATTGGATGCCAGTAAACATGAAAGTGAACCTCAAACTGTACTCCAAACCTTACACAAAAATTAGCTCAAGATGGATCACAGAACTGACTATAAAATGTAAAACTATAAAACTTTTAGAAGAAACAATAGGTGGAAATCTTTGTGAGCTTGAGTTACCAGGGTTCTTTAAACAGTGTTAGCATGATCCCTGAAGGAAAAATTAAGAAATGGGACTTGACCAAAATTTAAAATTTTGCTTTGTACAGACATTGTTAAGAGAATGAAAGATAAGTTACAGACTGGAGTAAGATTTGCACATCACATAGCTGACAAAGGACTATTATCCAAAACATATAAAACTCTCAAAGCTCAACAGTAAGGAAACAACTCAATTAAAAAAAATTGGTAGGGGCAGCTGGGTGGCTCAATCTGGGGTCATGGCATCAAGGCCTGCGACGGGCTCGATGCTCAGTATGGAGTTGTCTCATCCCTGTCCCTCTGCTTCTCCCCCTGCCTGCTCTCTTTCTCATTCTTGAATAAATAAACAAATAAAATCTTAAAAAAATTTAAAAAGTAGGTAAAAGATTTGAACACATATTTTGTCAAAGAAGATAAGATATAGATGGCAAATAAATACATGAAAAAATAATCAGTATATCATTATTTATTAGGGAAATGCCAATTAATGCTGTGATGAAGTAACATTAAGTTCCTACCAGAATGTCTAAAACAAAATAAACTGACAATTCTAAGAGCTGATGAGGAATGCAGAGTAACTGAAACTCATATATTGCTGATAAGAATACTATGAAAGGGTACAGCTCCTCTATAAGAAAATTTAAAGTTTCTTATAAAATTATATATACATTTATCATAACATGCAAAAATCCCACTCTTAGATATTCAAAAGAAATGAAAATTTATATTCACATAAAACCCCATATGCAAATATTTACAACAGCTTTGTTCATAATTGCCAAAGATTGGAAACAACCTAAATATCTTTCAACTGGTGAATGAATAAAAAAACAGTTGGACAGCCATACAATGGAGTATTTCTCAGCAATAAAGAATAAACTACTGATACATGCACCAAAATGGGTGACTTTCATATGCATTTTTCTAAGAGGAACAAGACAAACCCAAAGGCTACATATGATCACCTTTATACAACATTCAGGAAAGAACAAAGCTGCAGGGACAAAGAACTGACCAGCGGTTGCCAGGGACTAAGGGGTAAGGGAATTTTTCACTATAAGGGGGCAGCATGTATAAAGAAATTTATTTAGGGTAATAGAACTCTTCTGTATTTTAATTGTGGTAGTGGTTACATGCCTCTATGATTCAGAAATATGCCAAAAAGTATGAATTTCACTTATATGATTAAAAAAGAATCAGCTAAGGAGTATCTGATTTAAAACTGCCAGTGAATCCAAATCTATATTTATTGAGCATCTATTATGAGCAGGGCCTGGGCTGGTGGTATAAGGAAAACAAATCTTTATAATGAGATCCTTCTCTCCATAGACACCAAATCCACTGGAAGACATAAACCAATACACAAATAACTACCACGGGGCAGGGGTGGGATATGTGGCCAACAAAGGAACAAAGAAAGTATAAATGGAGAACGTTGCATTTTTACAAGGAGAACTGTAAGTTTGGAAAACTGTCTGGCTGAGTCACAGTAGAAATAAATCAGACTATACACTGACCAAAAATTAGATAGGATAAAGTTATGAGCATGGAAAAAGTGATTATTGATCAGGAAGGGTAAGGTAATAAGAAGCAAACCGTAAATATCATAAGACTCAATCAATGCATGTAATGCTGTTTTTTAAAGGCAAGTCAAATAATTCAGTATTGATTCCCCCCAAGGAAGGGAAATTAAAAGGTATGGGTATGAGGTTGTGGTGTAAGTTGTGTTGACTTGGGATTCCATGAGCAATTTCTTCATTCCTCCTGCCCCATAAAAATAGTTCCTTCCTCGGAGAACTTTTCCATAAATAGAATATGAAAGTTATTATCAGGAGAGACCTCTGTCTGTCTTGGGTGTGAGGGAGTCATCTGGTAGTCAGATTTTAAAGAGGAGGTTACTGTCAAGGAGGTTTAAAATGAAAACTGCCCCCTTTCAGCATTATGTATGTAGGATAGTCATTCTCAAAACAGGGACCCTGGACCAGCTGCAAAGCTTCATTTGGGAGCTTGTTAGAAATGCAGATTCTAAGACTATATGCTAAACTTACTGAACCAGAAACTGTGGTTGGGTCCAGCAATCTGTTTCAGCAAGCCGTTGGTGTGATTCTGATGAATGCCTGAGAGGTTTGGAAGTTTGAGATGTCAGCCTTAATGCTATGCTTAACTATTATGATGGGCTGGAGTGAAAAACAAGTATCAGCTTCTAGTGACCCCGCCTCCCATCCAGACTCTTACTGGGCTCAGCTGAAGGCTCTCCAGACCAATGATGTTTTAACCCATCATGTAAGACCTTTGGACAGGCTCCATTCTATCTAGAACATTCATTTTCAATGCTTGATTAGCATAAATACCTTGAATCTCTTCTACTTTTCTAAAGCACTTACAAAATTTTTACTGTTCCCCCTTAGCAGTCTAGTCAATGAATTTCTTTTTACTGATGAGTATCTTCTTGTCAGGTAAATAAAGAAATCCTAAAGTCTGCTTTCTTTTTCCTGGGTGAAACTCTGGTGGTCTTGTCTTAGTCCTTTACAGACAGCAGGCAGTCAGCATGTTACTCTGAAGGTAAGGTTACCTTTTCATTCTGGACAAGTACATTAGAATCAGAAGACCTACATTCTAACCCTCGTGCCAACCCAAATTGTGGAAGGTCTTAGGCAAACTACTTAATGTCTCGGAGTGTCAGTTTTCTCATCTATAAAAAGCAAGGAGGTAAACATCAATCAACATGAGAAGTTGCTCAGTAAAGTGGAAAGTGGGTATAGATGTAAGTAAGACTTATCATTTTGTAAGCCTTTCTCAATATTGCACTCAATACTCTCCGTTTTTCCCTTGTCATCAGAGCACCCCACAAGAGAAGCCTGCACCCTGGTCATGGTCCAGACTCCTCTGGAGGCCTTGCCAGCAGGACAACCATCATTGCTTGGAAATTAATCTGGGTGAATGGAATAGCAGAAAATATGCCAGCTTGAGAGATCATAGATAAAAACGTCAGATGATTATAGAAATACATTATAGACTTTCTATCAGAACTTGGAAATGGCACTGCAAATTGGTATGCAATTTACAACAAAAAAATGCTCTTCTAATCCTTGGAACGAACAAATGGCTTACAGCAAATCTTCTGAGCCTCCCCAAAAGAAAGTGTTTTGCATGCAGAGCTTCTCATTACCTGACACAAACAAATAGGGGACAGCTGATGTCAGTGTCTGGCAGTACTAGGAAAAAAACTGCTGCTTCTGATAAATAAGTGGGAATCTATATTGAGTTATTTTCTAAGGGCCTAATTAGTCCCTTCTTGTATATGCAACTTTTCTCAAGAATAAAAAGTGTTTCTCTGCCGAAATTGCCCTGACCAAGGCAATTATTACTATAACGTATTTGACATAGGAATGATCCTGACACTTCCCTAGGGTCTTTAGGAATAAGAGGATTTTTCTAAAGCATGCTAATAGTAGATCCCTAGGCAAGCAGAGAATATATTTAATGGAGAAGGGAAGGTGACATCATTTGTCTAGCTTGTACTGTGCGTGGGGCACTGCACTAAATGTTACAAGTCTTTTTTTTTTTTTTTAAAGATTTATTTATTTGACAGAGAGAAATCACAAGAGAGGCAGGCAGAGAGAGAGAGGAAGGGAAGCAGGTTCTCCGCTGAGCAGAGAGCCTGATGTGGGACTCGATCCCAGGACCCCGAGATCATGACCCGAGCTGAAGGCAGCGGCTTAACCCACTGAGCCACCCAGGCGCCCCAATGTTACAAGTCTTAACCTGATCCTCACAATAACTCTGAGAGGTAGGCATAGTGCCCTCATTTGAACAGAATAGGACAAAGTGGCTCAGAGTAGTTAAGCGGCGTCCACAAAGTCCCATGGCACATAGTTTATGGCAGAACCAAGATTGAAATTCAGCAAGTGGTTTTTATCTAGACAGTTGCAGCAGCTTCCTGTGTTAGATAGCTTCCCTATGCCCATCCAGATGCCCTCTCCACTCTTCTCCATCTTATTCTGCACTTGGAGAGGCTGTCCCAACGTGCCTTCTGGTTTCCAGCTGTGTTTCACCATTGGGAGGTGTTGGCCAGAGGTGAAAAGAGGGAGGAGAGTAAGGCCAAGGTTTTTAGGCTCCCATCCCCAGTTCCATCTCACTCCATGCTCCTCCCCCGCTCCCCAGGACCCTGCACCCAGGCCACAGCTTCCCAAACTTCCCAGTCTCAGTGTGCCATGCGGTTAATTTTAGTTTGACCAGCTTATAATACATCAAGGCTGAGAAATGACTACCCTTCTTTTTTTCTTTTTTGTTTTTCTGTTGTTTGTCCTCATTCAAATGAAGTTGTTCGTTGAATGATGGACATGTTCTCTTATCCTACACAGCCTTCTATCTGAATAGCTCCCAGTTCAACATTTAGAGAATGTCTCTACTTCTGGCTACAGCTCACTGAGAAAAATGAAAGGGTTTTTATGAACAAAGGCACCTCACCGAGCCGAGCCGTATGTGCTTTCGGAATGATGACATTCAGAGTTTGGTGAAAAACAGAAACAGAACCTGACATTTATACAAAGTTCTATAGCTTCTGCATTCATTACTTTCTATTTAAGGGTCTATTAGAAGCTACATGTGGACGCAGAATAAAAAAAAGCTGAACATGAAGTTACAGTAAAGTTATTTTTTTAAAAACAGGTAATGACTGAACTCTGATCAAGACATACAACAGCTGTTGAAGGTCTTGCCCTAAACTATTTTCATTAAGCTAATGAAACTGGTCTGTATTGGCAGTGCTAACTAACTCCTGTTTTCTGAGTGAATTTATTACCCATGACTTCAGAAGAATAAAGAGGAAATAGAAATAGACTATTAAACATGACAGACGCGGGGAATATTTTTACAAATGTAAATGCCATAGGCACAAATAAAACCCTTGGTGATCAGCAAATGTAATTAAGTCCTAACATTTTCAAAGGTGTCACTCTTAAAAGTCTAATGTCATGCACGGATGGGCAATACTTTTTTAAAAAATCGGTTTCATCATATTTTTGTGCTTGAAATGACAAGGTATTTTGGAAATCATCATCTTACCTGAAGGTAGTTAGTTATTCTATTATTAGATAAGTGTGGCAATTAACACAAGGAAGATAGATACAGTATTTTAAAATATCTTCCTATAATTATGAAATATCCCTTTTAATCTCTAGCAATACTTCTTACCTCAATGTCTGCTTTGCTGATATTAATTTAACTACATCAGGTTTACTTTGGTTACTGTTTGTGTAGGATACCTTTTCTCATCCTTTTATTTTTGCATTTTCTGTATCTTTTTACTTAATGTGGGACTCCAGTAAATAAATAGTGTAGAGCTTGGTTTTGCCTTTTTAAAAATTCAGTCTGACAAGCTGCCTTTTAATTGGACTGTAGGCCATTGATGTTTAAAATAATTAATAATTAATGATAGAGTTTGAGTCTAACATCTTGTTCTTTGTCCTCTTGTACTTTGTTCCTTTATTTCTCATTTTCTGCCTTCTCTTGCATGAGGAAAGTTCTTTTATTATTCTATTTCTCTTTCTTCATTTTTTTGCTATGTCTTCTGTAGTTCTTTCATTTGTTACACTAGAGACTGCAATAGCCGTCCTTGATGTAATACAACCTACTTTAATTCAGTGCTTTTGATTTTTACCACTTCCTAAACAGGCAAGGACCTTGGCAACAGGTTAGCTGCACGGAATGCCCTCCACTGTGTGCTGATTGTTGTCATCTCTCTTACTTCTGTGGATGCATTTATTATGGTTTTGATGTAAACAGTTGCTATTCTTTTATATTTAGCCATGCATTCACCCTGCCCAGTGCCCTTCCATGCTACCATCTGAATCATTTTCCTTCAGCCTGAAGAACTTTCTAGTGTTTCTTCCGGTTCACAGCTGCTGGCACTGAATTCTCTTAGATTTTATTCGTGAAAACTTCTTTACTTAACCTTCATTTTTATTGTCCACTTGCATTGTGGCATGATTTATGTATAATAAAATTCACCCATTTTAGGTGTATAGTTTGGTGAACTTTGGTAAATCACAAGTATGCGTGTATACAGTCATGCCTCTGCCTCCTCGCCCCCCAATCCAGTTTTAGAAAACGTCTATCATCCACAAAAGGTTCTCTACTTTCCCTACTGCCCTTTTGCAGTTGGTCCTTGCCCCCAGGGAACTACTGATCTGCCTCAGGTCACGGTAGTTCTGCCTTTTCTAGAATATCATAAAAATGGAACCATATAGTATGTTGCTTTTTGTGACAGGTTTCTTCCATTTAGTATGGTGTTTTTGAGTTTCATCCATGTTGTTATATGTATCAGTAGTTCATTCCTCTTAATTACTGGGTAATAGCCCATTGCATGGATATGCTATAATTTGATTATCCATTCACTATATCTTGGACATTTGTATTGTTCCATTTGTGGCTATTATGAATGCTTATGTTGTAAATATTCATATACAAGTTGTGTGAGGATATGTTTTCATTTTTCTTGAGTAGATACACAGGAGTGAAATTGCTGAGTCATATGGTAGGTATATGTGTTTAACTTTTATAAAAAACTGTTAAACTGATTTTCAAAGTGGCTCTACCATTTTGCATTCTTGCTTATAATGAATGAGGACCCGAGTTGCTCTATAGTCACCAAGGCTTAATAATGTCAATATTTTTAATTTCAGCCACCCTTCTGAGTAAACTCTAGTTTTAATTTACAGTTTCCTAGTGGTCAATGATGTGGGACATCTTTTATGAGCTTGTGGCCATCAATATATGTTTTTTGGTAAAATATTTCCTCAAATCTTTTGTCTAATTTTTGTCCTTGTCGTGATTTGAGAGTTTTTTTTTTAATATTCTGAATACAAGTCCTTTGTCAGATACATGTTTTGTTTTGCAAATATTTTCAGTCTGTGACTTGCCTTTTCATCTTCTTTGATATTAATATGATGGATTGCATTGAACGACTTTGAGATATTGAACCAATATCACATTACCAGGACAAATTCCCTTGATTGTGGTATATTATTCTTTCTACATATTACTAGATTCGATTTGTTAGTTATCTTTGGGATTTTTGTGTTTTCAATTATGGAGTATGTTCATCTCTAGTTTTCTTTGTACTATCTTTGTTTTTTTGTATCAGGATAATGCTGGTCTTATAAAGTAAGTTGGGAAGTGTTCATTCCTCTTCTGTTTTCTGGAAGAAATTATGCAGAAACAATATTATTCTTCTTTAAACATTTTGCAAATTTACCAGTGAAACCATCTGGGTGTGGAGCTTTCTTTTTTCAAATATTTAAACTATGGATTCAATCTCCTTAATAGCTATGATAGTGGCAATTTCTCTCTCTCGCTTAAGATTTATCAGTTTTATTGAGCTTTTGATCTCATTGATTTTTTTCTACTGGTTTTGTTTTTAATTTCATTGATTTTTTTTATTGCTCTTATATTTATTTTTTCCATCCTGCTTATTTCAGTTTTATTTTACTCATCTTTTTAAAGTTTCTCTAGGTGGAGTTTAGAATATTGATTTGAGAACCTTTGTCTTTGCCAGTATAATCATTTAATGCTATAAATATCTCTCTAGGCCATGCTTTAATTGCATCCACATATTATGATATGTTATATTTTCATTTGTGTTCAGTTTTAGGTATTTTCTAATTTTTGCTTTAGCAAAGTATTTTAAAGAACTCAAGAGGAGGATATTGTCTTATCTTTACCTATATATTTGCTATTTTTGTTGATCTCTTCTTTCTGATATCCCAAGTTTCATCTGGTAACATTTTCCTTCTATCTGAAAGAATTTCATCAGCAGTTATTTTGGGGCAGGTCTACTGGCTCTTAGTTTTCCTTCAGTATGAATGTCTTTATTTCATCTTCCTTCCTAAAGGATATTTTACTGGATTTAGAATTCTGATTTGCACAGTGTTTTTTTTTTTTCTTTTAGCATTTTATGAATATTGTTCCACTTCCTTCTGTACTCCATAGTTTCTTTTAAGAATTCCACAGTCATTTGAATTGTTGTTTGCCTACAAATAGTATGTCCAATTCTTCTGGTCACCTTCAAGTGTTTTTCTTTGTGATTAGTTTATAAGTTTGCTAACAATGTGTCTGGCACAGATTTCTTTGGATTTATTCTGTTGAAGTTTGCTGAGCTCCTTGAGTCTGTAGATTTATGTCTTTGACAAAATTTGGGAAATTTCCAACCATCATTTCCTCAGATACTTTTTCTACACTATTTTTATCCTTTCCTGTGGGACTATGATGACATCAATAATAGATCTTTTGATATTCCAGAGGTGTCTGAAGCTCTGTTCTTAAAAAACAAAAAACAAAAAACTCTCTTATTTACTTTGGGTAAATCCCATTGATTTGTCTTCAAGTTCATTTACACTTTTCCCTGCCATCTCTATTCTGCTTGTTGGGTCCCTTTAGTAAGGTTTTTTTCTTTTCAGTTTTGTATTTTTTTAGTTCTAAAATTGTTCTTTGTTTCTTCTTTATATCTTTAATTTCTTTGCTGAGACTTTAGCTGCTTACATTTAAGAGTGTTTGCCTTTACTTTCTGGAGTCTTTTTATAATTGTTGCTTGAAAGTTTTTTATCAGATAATTCCTACATGTGTGCCATCTTGGCATTGGCAAATATTACCTTTTACCACACAGGGTTGAGATTTTCCTGGTTCCTTATATGTTGATTACTTTTGAATTGTATCTTGGACATTTTGAATATTATGTTATGGGATCCTGAGTATTTGTTTTGTTTTAATAGACAACCAACCCAGCTAGGTTCAGTTATGAGTTCCAGCCAGGTCTGTGGTCTCTGTGTAATGTCTAATTGTGAAGCTTTCTCAGTGCTATTCAGATCTGTCTTGTATGTGAACCACCCAGTGGCTAGTTTGTGACCCTGTAGTGTTCTATTCTATTTATCAGTTCTTATAGTCTATGGTATACTGTTTTGGGTCAAATCCATGACTATACACTTGGAAATAATCCCAGGAGTTCATAACCAACTTTATGTGGCTGCTTACCCAATCTCTTCCTATAGTAATCTCTTCAGTACTTTCTGGTTACCTGGAGTTCTCCAACCAGAATTGGGGCAATATTTATCCACCCTGTTGCACACTTTTTATGACTACAGTGATGTCAAGGGCTAACCAGTAGGAGGTCACAGAGAAGACAAAAAGCAATGAGGGTTTGTCTCACCCTCTAACAATCATAGCTCCTCTGATCAGGGAGGAAGTTTCCCCTCCCTCAGAATCCTGTAGGCCAGCTGTCACCACATGTCACAGCTCTTCACTGCTCTTTGAGCCAGAACTAGACAACCTCTCCTGGAGCTCCCTCTGTCTGTGCAGATGCCCACATTCAGATTTTGTGTTGCTTCCAGCTGAACCTGGTATATGGAAGGAAAAAGATCATAAATGCACCATCAGTTTGATGGTACTTCAAATTCTAGTCCTTTCCCCCAATCACCAGCTATCATTTAATTTTCAGAGTCCTTGAAAAGCTGCTATATACCTTCTGTCCAGGTTTTTACTTACATCCAGTGTGGAATATGTTTATGACCATTGTATCCAGAATGTGAAGATTCTATCTTGTTTGAACCACTGAATTATTGTTGGGTTCTTGATTATAGCACTAAAATCTACCCTAAATTATCAGGTCATTTCTGCCATTCCTTTGTTTTGTACCTGCACCTATTGTGGAATCTTTCAATCTTGGATTAATCTTAAAACCCACCTTTCTGACCCCTCCAGCCAGAATGATGAACTGAGGTGGAGAAAATACATTCAATTGTGTGGGCTGGTGGTTTTTCACTTGTCAAATATCTCTGCACAGCTCTCTCCTGTTCTTCACAGAAATTACTATTAAAATTTTTCTTGTTCCTCAAAACCTTTATCTCACTTTCTCAGCAGATGTGTTTACCTGCTACTTCTCAGAGAAAATGTAGCTACTAGGCAGCTTCTTACTGCTTACCTATAGCTGTGTTTTTTCTCCTGTTTTAAATAAAGAGACCTCACTCCTTCCCTTTTCCTACTGAAGGAGCTTTTACTTCCTATGCTCCAGACTTCTTCTATATTCTTAGTATTATCTATAAATTATTATAGCTCTTTCTTCCATTTTCCACTTACCTTCTTTTTGTTTTTAATAGATTTTATTTATTTGACAGAGAGAGAGAGATCACAAGTAGGCAGAGAGGCAGGCAGAGTGAGAGGGGAAGCAGGCTCCCTGCTGAGTAGAGAGCCCGATGTGGGGCTTGATCCCAGGACCCTGGGATCATGACCTGAGCCAAAGGCAGAGGCTTTAACCCACTGAGCCACCCAGGCACCCCTCTGCTTATGTTCTTTAAGGGCTCCTATACTTCAGCATATAACACGGGAAAGTCTCTATTTTTATTTCAAGCATTGCAGACATTTCCTAACACTCCTGTGTTAGAACAATCCAACTGTTTTTTTAAAAATAATATTTAGACCTCTGTAGCTTAGTACACAAAAAATTTGTTTACTCACGTGAAGTTCAACATAAGTATAATTGGCTGAGTGGCTCTCCTGGACACCTCTTTTCTGACTCAGGGATCCAGGTTTTTTCCATCTTGTGAGACAACTATTTCAAACACAGGTTTTCTGTGGATTCACTTAACCCCCTTGGCTCAGAATATCCTACACACCTTAACTCACATTCCCTTAACCAAATCTAGTCACATGGTTCCACTTGGAGAGAATTGGGAAATGTCAACCCTTGTGAAGGAAATGTTTCCCAACATCCGATCTGTACTGTAGAAGGGGATCATGTCTCTTCAGTAGACAGCCAGCTATTTCAGCTGTTTATACTTCTTACCTCTGGTCTTACCACATATCCATCCACATGGAATCAATTGTGATCCTACCTTACACAGATATGATTGTGTCACTTCCCGTTTTAGCACTCATCAATTACTGCCCCCTGCCAAATGAATGACATACAAACCCTTTGTCAGGGCACTCAAGGCCATTTAAGATCTAGCTCTTCCAGCCTTATCTTAATGAGGTCTTGTCTTAGGCACCAGACCCATCAAACTGCTTCCAGTTCCCAGAAGCTGCATTATTGCTATTTGTCTGGGTACATTAGCACATGCTCTCCCATATTTCTGAAATATCCCTCTTTCCTGTGTCTAGTGGGAAAATTTCTACCTCTCCTTCAAAACTCAGTATAAGCATCTTCCTCTGTGAACTTTCCGTAGCCTTCCTTCCGTAGCATACCTACTTCCTTAGGTAGAGCCAATCATTTAGGTTTTCTGTGCTACCAAATGTGCTATCATTTAGGTAGAGTTGATCATTTAGTTTTTCCATCAAACTTCCTTAGTAGTACCCATAATACTGAATGGAAATTTTATTTTTACATCATCTCTCTCTCCTTTTTTAAACTGTGAGCTCCTCGAGAATTGGAACCATGACTTAGTATCTTACTATCTCCAATGCTACTACAGTATCTGCCACATGATGGATACTTAATAAATGTTCATGTAATGAATAATTAAATGAATGAATAAATGCAATACAATTTCAGATATTTCTTACACTTAAATTCCAGCTAATGTTCATTCAATATTTAAAAACTCTTAGAGAAAATGATGAACTTGTGCCATATTTATTGTCATCTTCTTCTAATGGAGAAGGATGGAAGGCATTAAATTAAAGCCTTACAGAAATACACTAACATAAATTTTTGATTTGGTGAGGGAAGCTTCTTCAATACTCAACAAACTTAATGAAAGAATGGGATGAAACCTTTTAAAGTTAAAGTAAGTTTCTTACTGATGCAAATATAATAGTGAAAATTTCAGCTCAGCAAAGTCAAAGAGCACAGAAAACACTGATTAGGACAGAGAAGATCTGGGTGATTGAAATGAAAAGCTTGAGGAAACATTATTTCAGTCCATAATATAATATGATGTGGCGGGGTGAGAACACTCCCCTGAACTCTTCTTTTCTGAACCATGAGAAAATAACTAAACTATAGTTCAGGTAGGTTTTAAATTAACTCTATCTCATTATTAATTCTGTGAAAATCATTATTCATTTATTTTATATATACTATCTCTTAATTAACTAAACTCTTCATTTAATTAGCTCCTCAGTTCATCTGACCAGTTTGCATAAGTAGAAATCGCTCTATTCAAAAGCAACAAACTGAAAAACAACCTCTTCCCCCAAAACAAATACCCTGATGCGGGGCGCCTGGGTGGCTCAGTGGGTTAAAGCCTCTGCCTTCCGCTCAGGTCATGATCCCAGGGTTCTGGGATCGAGCCCCGCATCAGGCTCTCTGCTCTGCGGACAGCCTGCTTCCTCCTCTCTCTCTCTGCCTGCCTCTCTGCCTACTTGTGATCTCTGTCTGTCAAATAAATAAATAAAATCTTAAAAAAAAAAACAAACCAAAAACAAATACCCTGATGCTTGAATTATTTCTTCTGACCCGTAATAAGTTACTGTCATAATTTGGATGGCCTCCAGCTTATTCTATGCTAGAAGTTTTCCACCCAGGTTGGCTGGAGGCAGAAAGTGGCAGAAAGGGGCTGAAGGGAGGTGGGACTATTCTTTATCAAGCTGAAGTAAGAATCAGAAAACTGTCCCAGCTATAGGGACTAGTGCAGAGCAGGAGAAGAGTCTGACAACTTAGCCTTCATTTCTGACATTAGGATATGGATGCAACAGTAGAAAGTTTGCCTCTCCATGAATTTGGAGATCATGGACATAAGGTCACCTTCTGAGTTGAACTAGTGAAATTCACAGACAATGGATATGATCAGAAATGCATGGACCTCAAAAAACTCCAATCAAGGTGGGCGATTTAGTGTAATCAGAGGAAACCAGGTCTAGAATGTGAATGTCATTTAGTAGAAGATAATTAATCAATTGTATTGTACATTGCCTGGAGGAAGGCTGTGAAGATGGGTGGAGGTATGGACAGAAGGGGAAGTAATCAGCTGGGCTACAGAAAGTGAAAACCCAAGCACTGTGCAGAAGAGAGACCCTGCCCTTCGTGGCTGCTGGAGAAGTATGCTCAGCTGTGGGATTGGAGTGCCTCTTCTGATCTCTCTTCTGTACCCTGCATGCTCTTTGCTCAGCATTTGTGCTCATTTTTTTCCTAGGACGGGTGGCCCTACACAGTGGACATAAGCTTTTTAGTCCCTGGGAAGAAATGTCTCCCAATGTGAACTTGTAAGTTGACTATGAGTAACCTTACATATTCACCTGATTCAAGTGATCTTGAATCTTCAAAACTGCTGAGTTCCTGATGAGGGTAAACAATAAAATTTGGAAAGTGACCAGTTTCTCAAAGGGATACGGACCCATGAGACCTCTTGATAGGCAGCCACAGCTTTCTCCTAGGAAATCCCTGACCTCATCTTCAATCCTTTCTTGCCTTCAACAGATAGTACCATCGTATCAGGTTAGGTCAAGGATTCTTAATCTGAGTAGACTCAATGACTTGATTTTTTTTTTAAAGAAACTGTTTTTTTTTCCTTCAATTTTATTTCCATTTTGTTTACCTTTCTGGAAGAGCATCTTAAGACCACTCAGTAGTTGTTCTTACCCATTCAGTGGTCTGAGCAGTGGGAGTCTTCAGTGGCAGGCTGAGCACTCCAGTTTTCTGTAGGGAACTGCTGAATAGGCACATAGGGCACCTGCATGCCTTCAGACCAGTCTGCGACCTCAGGTTGAGTAGCAGTGAACTCAGGAGCTGGAGCAGCCCATTCAAACCGAAATTCCTCCTTGATCACAACCTTTTCAGCAATAGCTGTTTTTCCTTTTCAATCTCTTCAAGATCTCTGGAGAATTTGAGATCAGGCATGACTTCCCTGGGTGTTCACAGGAAAATGGTGCCACTCATGTGAACTTCCTGGGTCCACATTCACATCAGACCCACTGAGTGAGGTCCCTTATTGTTGCAAGGGATGGCAATGTGCACATAGTGCCAAGGAGAGTCTGTGTTACACAGAGTGATGGCAGGCAGGTTAACATAAGAACCCCTGTGAGAAGCTGGTGGTCTGTAACCACCAGAAGTCTCCCGGAAGACTGCCTGGATCTGGTTAGCAAAGCTTCCAGGAGTGAAGCAGCCAGCAATAGGAGTGGCTCCTATAGCAGCAGCAAACTTCAGCACAGCTCCCTGGTCAGTATTCCTGCATGATATGACATTGACATCAGCTCGGTTTTCCATAGCAACAATGGCGAGAGCTGCCAGCAGAAGCTTCTCCCAGGTCCTCCTCAGATTTATGATGTAGATGCCATCAGTTTTCCTCTTGTAGATGTACTGTTCCATCTGGATGTCAAAGCTGGTGCCATGTAAGTTGGTTCCTGCTGCAAGGCATTCAATGACATCCTCCTCCTTCATTTGCAGGACATCAGGTCTGCAGATATTGTGAAAGTTTCCCTTTAAGTTGCCACGGGAACACAGAACAATGTTGTATGGACCCCTCCCTGGGGAGCACGGAAAGCCAATGACCTAATTTTAAATGAATGTTTTGTAAAGTTCCATTTACTGTTCTGAAAAGAAGTTCATAGATAATAAACCACCTATCTACATATTTTATTATGATGTCCAAACTATAAAAATAAAGAAAAAATACGGGTGGAAGAGGAATAATTTATAATAAAATAATATGTATTGGGGTATGTGAATGTTTGGGGATGACTAACTAGAAGACAGAATGCAATAGTCCATTGCTTGGAGATCAGAGGGAATGTGACAGAGACAAATGTAGACACCGACAGGTGTGCTGGCAACTCAAGTAGCAAGAACGGTGACACTGACAGGGAAGTGCTTTTCGGAGATCGTGACTACTGCTGGTAAAGTTCTGAACCAAACACGGTACAATCCTCACTTCCTTTAAAAATGCTTAGAGGAGGGGCGCCTGGGTGGCTCAGTGGGTTAAAGCCTCTGCCTTTGGCTCAGGTCATGATCCCAGGGTCCTGGGATGGAGCCCCACATCGGGCTCTCTGCTCTGCAGGCAGCCTGCTTCCTCTTCTCTCTCTGCCTGCCTCTCTGCCTACTTGTGATCTCCATCTGTCCAATAAATAAATAAATAAAATCTTTTAAAAAATGCTTAGAGGATATTTATGTAAAATTCCATGTTCATTAAAACTATGCAAAAGTAATTGTATTTCCAAGTAAAATGGGATTGAGTTCCACACCCAGGTAATTATAAACAGGTCTTCCCACATAAAACATCCAGCGTGAGTTTTGAAGGTTATCCAGGACACACAACATTTCTTGGTTAAGGGGCCTCTGGTGCACATGATTGGAGAATAGTATCCTGACTTCCCTCTCACTAAATGCCACTAGCGCCCCTCCCAAAACCCATGGCAATCAAAAAAATGCCCTCCTGAGTTTCTAATACATGCCCCGGGGGTGGTTCCACTCATGTTGAGAGACATTGATTTAAGTCAAAAGAAATCAATCATGAGGGTCCAATAAGACAAATGTGCCCTGTCCCAAAGCATAACCATTCCATAACCTGGCATCACAGAAAACCCCAGAAGGGACAAGGATGGATGAGAGGTGGGTAGAGTATCTAGTTCTAGAAGAAGAAGCAGAATTCTAGGCAAGGCAAGAATTAAGAATTTAGAAGAGGAAACCAGGGTAATAGTTCATCTCTGGGATTTGGGCCAACATATAGGGAAGGACCAACAGAGAAAGAACTTTGGCTCTGGGGCCACACACGTACCCAGGTTAGTTCTGGGGAATAGTTATCCCAGACCTGGCTGGAAGGGAAGGATTTCAGGTCAACAGAGGAGCCTGGAAGTAGTAACTTGGTTCCTAGGACTTGAATCTGGGAATGTGATTTATTTCCAAACCCCTTACACACAGCACCAACCAGAAGTGACTCAGTGTCGGGCTTAAGTCTTCTCAAATAGTGGCAGCTGAGAAGATAGCAAAGGAAGGAAAGACCAGCAGTCACAGTTTATCAACACCACACATGTGACTAGAGAGGGGATGTCTATACAGTATTTGATTTTCTTATATTGGAGTGATTTTTGCCTCACTTAAACACAAACTAGTCAGTTAATTCTTCAAACAAAAATACTTGTTCAAAAGAACAAGATTTGGGCATTCACAAACCATTTCACCGACCCCCACATCATTTATCTTTTGGCTTCCTGTGGGTGGACATAAAACAGCTGCCTGGGACTCAGATTTGGAATCCATTTCCAAAAGTGGGGTCATGAAGGTGTGGCCATAAATCAAGGCGATGGTTACACTGAATACCACAATCCACAAGGATAAGTACGTAATTTTGCCTGGAGCCTGGACTAAGGCCAGCCCTACAACCCATGCTTTGTGACTCAGGATCTAAACACACTCACATAAACCCAATATTCCCTGAAGACCCTCTCAACAGGATGATGCCTCATCTCCTATGACCATTCCCAAAATCCCATCCAAGACAATTATCTAATTTGTGCTCAGAAATCAAATTATCTAATGTTTTTGCTCTATTGGTTTGAGCAGGCTTCTTTGTATATAGAGTTCCTGGAGAATATAAAAAGATGCTTTTATTTCAATCATCACCCTTGCAAAGTTCTTATTACTCGATCTGTCCCACGTTCATTAGGGTGAATAGTCATGAGAACATTATAGTGCTTGATAGAATGAATTAGCAAAATTGAGTCCTCAAAGAAAGAGAAATAAAAGCATTCTGTGCACGGAAATGGAAAAGATTTTCCATTTTAACCTGTAAAGAGGGAAGGGACTAAAGAAATTATCTGCTATTACAAAATAATCAAGAGATAGCTGACAATCTTTCTTTCCTCTTCCAGAAGCTTTGATTCTACCATGCTTAAGATATTGCTGAATTGCTCACCCAAGGTCCCAACTCATTTTGCTGACCTCTCACTTGCTATATGACATCTTTTCCCCTCCACTCTTTCCCACTCTCTCGTGATCTGATGTCTCCTATCTCCCTGCAAACACTATCCTTCAAGCCTGTCTCCACCCTTAGCTGGTGAGCATGTGCCTGGGTAGCTTTGGGGCTGTTTACATTTTGGTTGTTTCCTTAGTGCCACCAATCAAGGATTTGATCCCCTAGTAGTTTAAGATGTTAAGAGGCCACTGGAAGTAACTCTGGACAAGGCTCTCTATAAAAAGGAAGGACATCTTTATCTACATGCTAATATACTTCCATGTGTTTTTTTTAAAAATGTGAAGGCATCCTTAGGATTTCCTTCCTGTGTATCAGTTTAAAACCCTAAATGCACTGTCAAATTGTCTATTCCTGATATAATTACTGTAGTACTCCTGCCTAAGGCGAGAGTTTCAGACTCACTGTTGACATAAACCCAACTGTTCATGAAAAAAAAAAAAACAACAAACAAAAAAACAAAAAACCCTAAATGCAGATCCACTTCCCTGCTCAGAAACGTTTAATGATTTCCCATGCCCACAAAACCAAGTCCAAGTTTGTACTGTAGCATTCCAGATCCTCTGTGCTCTGCCCCCAATACACTGCTCCAAGAAATCAACTCTTCCAGCCATAGTGAGAGAATCAGTGGCTGAATATGTAGTCTCTGGGCTCAAGTTCCCACTCAATCCCTTACCAGCCGTGCCCTTGGGTAAGTTACTTAAAATCTCTCTAAGCTTCAGTCTCCTGGCCTGTAAAAATGTGATAATTATAGTAATAATTTGAACTACATGAGAATCAAGAGAATTATTAAATGTTAGCTGCTGAGAATAGTATCTGATACATGATAAGCCTCACCCACTATTGCAGTTAGCATTATGCACTGCCCTCAGCACACTTGCATTTTTCTATTTTTTGTATCCTTTCTTGGGTACCAATTTCTAGAATGCTCTTTCCTTCTCTCCCTCCTCTAGATTCTATCCACCCTTTAAAGTCCTGACAAAATCTTTCCTTTTCCACAAACTTCTCTGGACTCTTCAGTTCCCAGTGATCTTTTTTTTCTGTGTACCAATGTGCAGACTATCTACTCCAGCAATCTGGCAGATGGTCATTCATTGCTTCATGGCACTTCTTGTATTGTTGCCCTGTGATGTTAACTTAAAGTATAATATCACCTGGTCTACCCCAGTTAGCCTGTGAGTCCTTTGAAGGTGCGGACTCAGACATCTCTTTGTTTGGAACTCAGCACCTGCACATTGCTTTTCCAATAATCCTTAATTAATGTACGTTGGTTTGACTTGATTTGATGCACAGGTTGAAGGCAAGTTTGTTGGACGCTTTTAGAAGTGGGGAACCAGAGGCAGGATAGAAGAGTTGGAACCGGTTCTTCACCTGTAGAACATTTATGAAGTGTCTGTGCAAGAAGCTCCATGTGTACCTTGTACCTGGCAGGGCATCAGCCCTTCTGCTCCCGGAGGTGGTGTGAGGACTGTTTGATGGGTGGAGATCCACTAGGATGAGATCAGATACTGTGTTTGGCCAGAGCAGGCAGGCTTGGCAGCCAGAAGGGCTTTTAGAACAGAAAGGTCTGTTCTTTCTCTCCCTGCAGGATGGAGGGAGGCAGGGACAGAGTCTCCAGGGCTGGCTACAATATCAAAAGTTCTCCTAAAGATCAGTAGTTCCCACAAAGAAGTTTCGCCAATTCAGATCTTCTTTCCTTTGTTGCTCAGAGTTGCCCCTGGGTGAAAACCTTTGGCATTTAAAAGGTTCAGGGTAGGTAAGATAGGAGAAGGGCTAGTGTGGTATTAGATCAAGACTTCTGAGTTCTGTTGCAGATTTTTTCACTAATTCCTGGGTGGCCTGGACACTGATGTCATTGCCACACTCTTAAGGCCCCTCATCTGTCAATGAAAGTGTTGGATCAATATGTAAGTCCTAAAGTCCCAGTTCTTTCTAATAATCTATCACCCTAGAATTCTTCTCATAGTAGAGCCATTATTATCTACAAGTTCTTATTATCTACAGAGACCTCCTTTGTCAGAAATTCAGAGTCTTCTGACCAGTGATGCTCAACTGAGTCAGTCCCTAGGGCATGGGATGGTCTCATTTATTGGGAGTGGCCCTGCTTACACAGTCTTTTTCCTTTTCCTTCTCCACCAAATCTGGGAACATAAGGACTTGAGATATAGGACACAAAGAGATGGCAGGGTAATAATGGGGCAAAGGTCTTAAACTGGAGCCATCTCTGTTTATCTGATCAGTTGTCCTTGCCTTTGGTTTATCACTGTTTCCTCCTTATAGTTCTGGTGAAATGACTGGAGTCGAGGTTGCTGATGAGGGTAAAGTTCTAGGGAGATGAAGCAAGACTGCACTGAGGCCAAGTATGCACAAGCGGTCAGAGAACCTACACTGGCTTACTGATGCATTTCCCAGGCCCACCCACCCCTCCCACGGCAGAAGGCACTCTCTCCTTCCAATCACACAGATGTCCTCAGTAGCTTTCCTCAGATGCTCCAGTCCTCCCTCTTAACTTAAGATCATGATGGTCCCTTCCACGGAGTCACTTCTACTTCGTCAGTTAAGGAAGCCAGTCTGCCTTCTTTACTTACATTAGGCCTCTTTACTTACATGAGACCCTGAGGTCATGGCTCTTAATGCTTCTGAACCCATCTTGTGCCTAGAAAATCATGTCAAAGAGGAGGATATTACTGCTGCCACCATGGGAAACTATGCTGTGTTCTAGGCTTTGGCGAATAGTGTGGCAGGCAGAGGACTGTCTAGGGCAGAACATGTACAAGGATACCAGTTCTTGTAGGACAAATGGTCAGATGTGGAAATGGACATCTGTCCCACTTACTTATTTTGCATTCTCTACTTTGCCTTACGTCTTCCTAGCAGTGCGACAACCCTGGCTAGGTGCTTGGCTCTGTGATGGTTGCTGGAGGGAGTGGGAGGCAAGAGAAAACCTATGACTTGAACCTTCAGGGGGTCTGCAAACTGACCAGAGAAGCAAGGCATTCATAGAGTTGCAAGAATTCATAAGGGCCGGAAGTAGGGGAATTTTACCTGATATCTATGTTGAGCTTAAACATCTAAAAATCCTAAATTCATCTCTCTGGAGAGACGATCCATCTGATTTTAAAGGCACACTGGACCCCTTACAAGGATGAATAACTGAACTCAAGTTGAAAGACCTAAACTGGAGTCCTGGACATCTACCTGCTGTCTACACACTGCCTAACTGCCCTGATCCTCCATTTCCTCATCTCTAAAATGGGGGAAATATTTTCTGTCCTACCTCCCTCAGAGCACAATTGTGAGGATCAAATAAGACAAGGGTGTTTAAGTGTTTTCTAAACTATAAAGCACCATACAGGTGAAAGGTGTCATTAATCTTTAAAACCAACCCAAAAGAACATACAAAATGACAGAACATAGAATATATGGAGCCAGACAGGATAAGTGGCTGGTCTAAGGCACAGCCAAGACGAGAGGACGCCTCCCCAGGGCTCTTTCCTGGAGCCGCAGGGGAACTGGCTGCCAGTGCCCAGCACAACTTTCTGCCTCTGTGAGCCCTTGGGCCTCTTGCTCCCTCAGCTGCACGGAAAAATCTTATCTGGCTAAACCTGCAATTTATTTATTTATTTATTTATTTATTTAACCTCTTCACTCTCTTCTGCTCCAGTCCCCATTTCAAAATCTTTATGAAAACGGTTTCCAAAAGGAATCTGGGTTTCCAGTTACATCACCAGCAAATAATTCCTGCCCCTCTGGAAGAGACCCAGAGATAAGTTAGGAACAACTTGTGTGGAAAACGAGAGGCCCAGTAGCCAATCCAAATATTGCAGACAGAATTTCTGTGAGCAAGGGCTTTCTAAAAAACCATTTGCCAAGATGGCTCACATCTTTGCAAGCGAAGATCTGGGGACATGAAACAAATGACACAAAGGCAGCTTAACGGAAGGGGCTCTGGTATGCTGCAGGGAGGTGGACCAGTGGGGACTGTGGGCCTTCCCATCAGTCCATTTCTCTCTAGCTGCTGCAAAAGGCCTCTAATCCTAATGAGTTCTCTTCTCTCACAATCTAGAAGAGAACCCCAGGAAGCTAGTCCAGGACATGCCTCTGTCTCACAATCTAGAAGAGAACCCTGGGGAGCTAATCCAGGACATGCCTCTGTCTCTACCCTTGATGTCACTTGCAACATTGCAAAACCCAAAGGCTCTGTTCTTTCAATAAATAGCCCCAGAGGAGAGTGCCCAGCCATCCTCCGTGACCCATTCTAGTGTTTGACTGTTGTCAGATCTTGAAAAGCGGGCCTCACAGGGACCTTAAAATACCATCTTGGCTGCTTATGTTTATTTCCTGTTTCCTTTGGCTCCTGCTGATTAGAGGTGGGGAATAGCCACTCCCCAAGTTTTTCACTGAAGAGTATGCCTTTAAATACTTGATCATAATGGGCCCCCTTAACCTACAGTTATCTAAACCCAATAATTTAAAAAACATTTTATGTACTTACTAACTGGATCATAAACTTCTCCCACTTTTCTATAATCTCTGCTCCCTGACCCCCAGCTTGCCCTCTAAGAACTCCCCCGCAGTGCTCCTCTCTCCTTTTAGGCACCCACCTCGTCTCCCTTCCTAAGAACCTTTTCATCTTCAATTCACGGTCGTTTGAACAGCTGTACAAGCACAAAATGTTTAATTTGGGAACAGTGTCTGTGGGAAGGAATGCTTTGTTAATTTCCAAAGTAATGCAAAGCTTAATTTAGAAAGTCATATAGCAATTCTTTTGGTTCTGAGAGTCGCAGAGATCACAGATTGCACTGCAGAGGCAACCTGCCTGATGATGTTAGCACTTTGCAGTGCTGGGCTTTTCTGCAGCAGCTCCATTTTTATTCTGGTTCAGAGACACAGCGGGTCCCTCCAACACAAACATTTGCTCCCTGAGGACAGACCCTGTGTCTTGTTCAGACATTCTGTATGGCCAGGGCCGAGCAAAGCCAAGCAAGTGGCAAATGTCTTTAAATGATGGGTTGCGTTGCATTGCCTGTCTGCCCCCTTACTCCCTACTTCAGTCTTCAACTTGGTCCAAACAGGTTCTGGAACTAGGAAAGGATGATGGTTACCAAGTATTGAGCAGGGCAGGGACAACTGTGATCAGATCATAGTAACACTACCTTCCTTGAATCCAGGAGACTCAAAGAAAGTTAAAGTGCCAAGACTGGAGTATCATGTCCTAGCGGATCTGATATTAGAACCTGCCCCTCCAAGGGACACATATGATTAGCATCTGAAAAATAATGAGAATCTGGATAGAACACATTTGGAGGGAGGGACCATAAAACATAGGAATTAGGGACACCTGGGTGGCTCAGTGGGTTGAAGCCTCTGCCTTCAGCTCGGGTCGTGGTCCCAGGGTCCTAGGATTGAGCCCTGCATTGGGCTCTCTGCTCAGTGGGGAGCCTGCTCCCCCCACCCCCGCCTGCCTCTCTGCCTACTGGTGATCTCTGTCTGTCAAATAAATGAAAGAAATCTTAAAAAAAAAAAAAAAAAGTAGGAATCAGCGGGATCCATCAAGACCACCACCATAGTCACACTATTTGCGGTTGGAACTGAAACAGCTTCTGCTGAGCTTCACTGCCCAGGAACCATCTGTATGCTGTACCTGCTCAGGGCCGTCATTCGGCCTCTGTGGGCCCCAGGCAAAGCTGCCTTCCATCAAACCTAGGGGTGCTTCTTGACCGTCATGGGTTGTTCTGGAATCTTAAAACACATCCTCAGTCACATTTCTTAATTTTCCAGGGCTCAAAAGCCCAGAAAAGAGAATTTAATTCCTGTTCCCCCACAGGGTCAGACACATACAGATTGTGTGATAAATTAGAGGTCCCCAAAGGTCAATCTGGGAAGGAAGGACATGAGGAAGATCCCTGAGAGAAAGTCACCAGGAAGGAAGATACTCTGGGCAAATGGGCCAGATCCAGCCAGGCACCTGAATGTTGGATAAGAAGAGGTTCCAGGTGGAATGCAAAGCTGAGTCCCT
This sequence comes from Meles meles, assembly GCF_922984935.1. NCBI lineage: Eukaryota > Metazoa > Chordata > Mammalia > Carnivora > Mustelidae > Meles > Meles meles. Next base: position 96,040,435 of record NC_060069.1, on the reverse strand, counting down.
CCATGTCTCCCCTGGAGCCCCTCAACCCCTGATCCCACGAGAGTTCCAGTGCCTTCTGGAAATGAGGGGACTGGGCCTTGCTTAAAAAACAAGATACTATGTCATGAGAGGTGTGGCTTCTTCTCTAAAAGAACTGGAAGACCTTGTCCTGCCGGTCAGGTAGAGAGACAACTACTGGAGGTCAGTGGTTTGGGGGAGGAGGACAACGGCTTGGCAGCAACCAAATGGCCGTGGAGAGACTGTAGGGAGGCATGGGCAGCAGACCTGGAGGACAGAGACGAGAGAATAGACATGAAAGAACATGACTGCACAGCTAAGTGGTGGCAGAATTAGCCACTTCTGCGGCACAGCATACATTTTGTTGAAAGTATTAGTTTTGGCAAGGTATTGAAAGCTTTCTGAGCTCAGCCTATGGATGGGTTCATTTCCAGTTATTTTGAAGCCAGCCTAGGATGATACAGACAAATAGCAAGAAAGAAGCATAGACAGAAACACAGATTCAGAGAAAACCGGAATTACAAAAAGAGATACAGAGGTACTGAGAGAGCTTGAGAAAAGAGATTAGAGGGAGACTCTAACACGGAGAAAACAATTTGGGGGAGAGTGGGGTAGGGAGACATCGAGAGACCTATTAAGTCGTGGTTCTATGAGATGCTAACTGAGTCCCCCAGTATGAGGATCAGGCCGTCCTGCGTTGAGCCTCCTTGGTTTAAAAACCCAAGAGAAACCACAAAGGTTCATTGTTTGTTCGTCGGCAGTTTTGGCTCCCGTCAACCTGGGCGCTGGCGTTCTGACACACTGCCCGAGCTCCCCCTGCTGGCCGCTTTGCAGAATTTCATCATCTGTGTCCAAAGTGGAATCGGATTACGTAAGTCTTCTTGAGCTTTGCCCACCCACTTTTTCCCTTGGTTGCTTTCTTCTTCCTCTTCCCCTTCCCCTTCCCCTTCCCCTTCCCATTTCCCTTCCCCTTCCCCTTCCCCTTCCCCTTCCCCTTCCCCTTCCCCTTCTTCTCTATTTTTAATGTAACAAGTTCCTGGTTTCTCCGAAGTCTGCTCTCTAACACTGAGCCTTAAATGCTCTGACTGATTACCAGGGCCCTAAATGCCCAGTGAGGGCAGTCCTGAGAGACCCACCCTAATGACGGTGCAGGCAGGAGGCTGGCTGAGCAAGTATATTTAACGAACACACGCGACATACAAAGTGTTGTGGAAGGCCCTGAAGGGAGCTCATCTGGCTTTTATTCTTCTTGCCTGAAAAATGACTGCAAGAATTAAACTGGTCTTCTGGGGTTGGGGTGAGGGCATTCTAACTGGACCAGCCTTTCAAAATAAGGAAGCCTATCAGGGTAGGAGTGATCATGCCCCCCCCCCTTCCCCCCTTCTCTTTCTCCCTTCATCTTCTCTGCATGAAGAAGAAGAATCGCAATGGCAAAACCTCTGGGGCGGAAAGGAGAGAAACACAAGTCTCCCCAAATGCCAAGCCAATTTTACTGCTAAGAATAGCTTTTATCTCTGGGAGGAAAGGCAGAAGACCAGGTTCTCTCTTCTTCCCTTCAACTCCCCCTCCATCTGAAGGTTGATTTTAAAGGGGCAGTGCTCAGCCATGGGAACACAGTAAGCCCTGTCTTTTGCAAAATGATTTAGTTTGGAGTCACAGAAGTTGGAGAGGGGCAAATTGAATCCCCAAGGACAAAGGAAGGAGATGAAGAAGGAGGCAAGAGGGAAGTGGAGGGGAAGAGAAAGAATAGGACACAGGAATCTCTGTTACACCCTGAGCCCAGGCTTCTGCAGTCCTCAGGAGACTGACAGGGATAGTGGGACTGTGGGGGTTGGCCCTGGGGTGAGCAGAGGAACCCCCTGGGAATCTAGGCAAAGGAGTGCCCCAGTTTGGCTGTACTTTGGGAAAGGGGGACAGATGTCTAGACCTGTGGCTGGGATGTATACTCACTGTAAGGCTTGTTAGTCTTATGTCTCCCAGCTACTCAGAGGTTAAAAACCCAAGCAATCTTTCCAAAAATTACATTTTCTTTCATGGAAGTGCTACATTTCTTTCAGGGCAGAAGGTATAAATGCTCCTAAAACATTAGGTCAGGGGGTTATTCTCAAGGACTCTGGATGAAAATATCAGAAAGGACTCCCTTTCCTTTCTTAACTAAAAATGAAACAGATTTTTACAGTTAACTGCATTGCAGAAAGCAGTAATGGCCCTTAGGGAAGCAGTTACTCCTTTAGTCCCCTGTTCTGTCCTTGTGGGCGCACCTCCCCTCCTCCAGCTCCCTTCTTTCCTCCTGCCACTGGTTCAGCCTTTTGCTCACACTGTCTCCTGGTCTCCCCAGGCTCTGACTTCCTTCCCCAGTCACCTTTCATGTTCCTCCTGGCTCTGCCTCCCTGGCCATAGTGCCCATTTGGGAGGAAGGGAGAGAAAGGGTTGCCATGTCTGATTGGGATCCCCAAATGTCTGGTGTTGTGCAGCTTTCCAACAGGGCAAGCAGATATCCCACAGAACTCAAGGAGAATCAGCCTCTGGGTCTTCCTTTACTCAAGGCAGTCTACCAACCACCTCTGAAAAATTATTAAACGGACAGTTGACAGCCCACCACTCATATCATCCCCCTTCTCGAATAGCCTTTGCCCATTATCACCATAAAAGAGTATTGTAGTGACTCATGAGTCAATAGGAGCAGAAGACCTTGGCAGGCAGTGCATAAATACAAATATGGTTATTTATCACAAATGAAAGCGGCTCATAAGTAACTGAAACTGGCCCAGTTCTGTCTGCTTCTGTTGAATAAAAGGGGAAAATTTCACAAACATCAAAAAGTAAAAAATAAAAGAGGAACGCTCTGCATAAGATATCATTTCTCCGTATTGCTATAAGCTGAATAAATTGCATTAATTTCCTAAACGCTCCTGGAGAAGAAATGATTTGAGAAGAAACCTGCTTAGCCGCTCCATGTTGCGGGTCTGGGCTGTCTATGACCAGCAGAGGGCAGACTTCAGTTAGAAACAGAAACATGCAGAGCAGATGGTGGGGAAAGGGCAATTTAGGATTCCAAGGTTGCAAATTGCTTATTCTACGCTCTGCATAACCCTGGAGATCAGAGTCCAAGATTATGGACAGGATAGGAGAAACTAGGTTTCAAGGAATCAGTTCTAAGCAGGGACTGACATGACTGTAAATATCCCTTTGTTTACAAGAGTCGAGGCTGGTTTTGCATACCCTCTCCCGGTGCTGCAAGCTCCTCTTCAGTGTGAGTCGCTGCAATGACTTGTCCCCGTGTCCCAGGCCTGCCACGGTCACTCAAAGCTGCGTATTATTTAGAGTGGAGACATCTGGGCTTTGTAACTGACTTGGAAAAGCAGGTGCTGTATCCCGGACATGGTGAAGAAGTTCCTGCTGTTGGTCATTCCCCTTTGTTTGCTGGATATAAAGAAATTGTATTCCCTGGGAAACAGATAGGAATGAAGACCATTAGAAATGTTTCCTTAAGATTTTTGCTTAGCAATTCCATTTCTAGATAAGTACCCAAGAAAAGTGAAAACATATGTCCACACAAAACCTGGTATATGGGTGTTCATAACAGCATTATTCATCATAGCCAAAAAATGGAAACAACCCGAATGTCCACGGACTGATAAATGGATAAACACAATTGAATATTATTTAGTCAAAATAAAAAGGGATGAAGTACTAATACATGTTACAACATGGATTAACCTTGAAACCTGCATGCTAACTGGGAGAAGCCAGTCACAGGGGACCACATACTGTATGATTCCATTTATACGAAATGTCCAGAAGAGACAAATTCATAGAAACAAGAAATAGATTAGTGGTTGCCGGGGGAAGGGGGAGATGGGAAGTGACAGTTAATGAGTACGGAATTTCTTTTGGGGGTGGTGAAAATGTTCTGAAATTAGACAGTGGTGATGTACAAACATGCAAATATACTAAAAAGCACTGAATTGTACACTACAAAACTGTAATTTTTTAAAAAAAAGGTTTTGGCTAGTGCAGGTGTTCTAGAGGGAAACTCAGAGCAGGAAATAAGGAGAATATAAAGAGAATATTTGGCTTCTGAGAGACCCAAACCCAGTCCTATCACCAAGCAAAGATACGTGTATGTATATATATATTAGTTTATATATATATATATATATATATATATATATATATATACTTGGTAGTTTAGTGCAGGCTGGAAATAGAGGTAGCCAAAGCCAGTATAGAAGGCAAGGAGAATTTTCCACAAAGCTGAACTGACCCTGTGTCTTCTCCAATTGACTGACTTGTGAAGGGCTGACACCTCTGTGAAGGTACAGGCATAGCAATATGTGTGCTATTCCCCTCAAGGCAAGAGGGTCACCTCTGTGCTGATGTCATGGTGTCCCCCAGGCAGAGGGAAAGTAGGGAAAGTCACACTCCTCAGGCTACAATAACAACACAGATTTTCCGAGATCTCAGGGGCTGATGAGGAAGGAAGCTGTGGTCACACCTGAGTTCCAGGTATACAATGTGTAATGCCCACGAGAATCTAGAAGCTAATTCCCTGTTCTTTCTGTAGCTCCCACAGCACCTTGCAGAGGCTGAGCCCATGCAAGCCCTTGGTAAATACTTGGGAAAAGTGGAAGAAGGAAGAAATAGAGCACATACAACCAAAAAGGCCTAGTGAAGTACCCTGGGATGACTGGAACCATGCCAGGAATAGCCTTGGCCAACACACCACAAAGGAAGTGTACCTTAGAGGGAAGGACAAAGAGACATGACTTTGCTCATTCTTTCTATCGGAACCACCCACTCACATGTCACTGGGCCTGCCTTGTTGAGTCCTGAGGCAGAGCAAGATCCCAGGCCCACCTGAGCGCGTCCTTCTAGTACAACATGCTTGACAAGTCTTTCCTTTCTTACCTTCATCCAGTTCCTGGGCACAAACTGTTATTCATTAATGTTATTGTGTACTAGGGAGTCAGAACTTGCTTCATTTCTAAGATACACTGTGAGGAAATACACATGAAAGTGTGTGTTTTAAAATGTGTTTACTGATTAAAAAAAAAATATCAACTTTTTGTTCTGTAATTGCTTAAGGTGACCAGGGAGAGCAGGGATACCAGAGTATGATAAAATATTTTCCAGTCCTGTGTTTTTCTTCAAGTCTGGTCCTCTGGGTGAATGCTACGCATTTTAGGGAACCTGGGACCATGTCTAAATATGTCTTAAAAAAAACCTACTTAATTACAGATTCAGCCAAGAGATGGGAACTCAGTAACTAATTATGTAGCTAGAGCTTGTAACAGGCATAGAAACCAGAGCTCACAACACTCCAATTACATGGTAAATAGGGGTTAAGAACAACTGGTCCAATGCCAATCATTTTTAATAAATTATATGAGTTCAGTGGTAGTAAGAATTAGATTTGGGAGTTGAGCAGATCTGGATTTAAAGCTTGGCCGTTTCCTTCAGCTATCCGTTTAGTAAATGTACATTGATCACCTTCTGTGTATCAGGCACTGTGTTTGGCACTGAGGATAGCAGCAAGAATGAGACAGTCTCCGTCCTGAGGGAGCTCACAGTCCCCACACCTTCATAAAACACCTGTTTTCTTAGAGCAGTTGCTAAACCTTCCTGCATCTAGAGCTGTACATGCAGGGGGAGAAATGATACCTAATTTGAAACTTATAGTAAGAATTAAACTGAATCACATAAATAAAATGCACACGATAGGATATTGCATTTTAAAAACGGCTGTTTTTCTTCCCCTTATAAACACTTGAAATCATTTCATCAGTTGCTACCACATGCTACCGTCTTTAACTGAACATTCCTAGTTTAAGGTGAGTCAAGGCCTTGAATGGAAACTCCAGAGCGAGTCCATTAGGAAACATTCCAAGGACTTCAGGGTAATAGGTGTCACATAAACAGTACAGGACAGATGCTGACAAAAATCCAGTCCTCGGTCCTCGGTCTTCTGACACGTAAAAGGAGAACCTTTGCTTTTCTCTGCCTTGGCTTCCCTCCTCCCTCTTTCCTTTCACCTCTCAGCAGTCTCCTCCCTCCCTGCTGCTCCTTCTCACTCCTCGCCACTAACTGTGCACAGGGCCGCCTGACTTAGACACAGGGGGCTCTCCTATGTGCAAAACAGGCACCATGCTGGCCGAGTTCAGGGTTCTGCTAAATATTGACTTTTAATGACTCAAATGATTTAATCATTTCGTGGATTTCTGAAAGAAGATTGAGGTGGGGAGAGGTTGTGACTTGCGCAGGGTCCCAGCATCTACGTAGAGTTGGGAATCTGAAGCTGCTTGTGCTCTCCTAAGAGCTTGGGTCTGGCCATCTCCATCTGTCATGCATTTCAAAGTCCTTTCTTACTGTGCCAATATAGTAAAAATAATTTTGTTCAGGGCTCAGTCAGTTGAGCCTCTGCTTTTGGCTCAGGTCATGGTCCCAGGGTCTTGGGATGGAGCCCCACATCAGGCTCCCTGCTCTATGGGGAGCCTGCTTCTCCCTCTCCCTTTACCCCTTGCCCCACTGTGCTTGCTGCCCCTCCCTCTGTCTCCCAAATAAATAAAATCTTTAAAAGAAATTTTTTTTCCTGTACTAAGCTATTGTAGTTGTTTTAGGTTGGTGTTTTCTAGAAGGCACAAACTGATTAGACTTATCCTGGTTTAAGAGACCATTCATTTAGCAAATGTACTTGGATTTTGCGACTGCCATGCTAAAAGTCCTAAAAATAAATGTAATAAGAAGCTGCACTTGGGTCCAGCAGTCAAGAAGATAGAATTGGATTCTTTCCAAAGCCAGTGTTTACACTTGGATGCCTCTTGCTTTCTCATCTACTTTAACAAGCTGTTTCATAGGTAACTTTATTTTTAAAGATGTTTTCTTTTCTTTTTTAAGGGGAGGAGGTTTTTAGGAGAGCAAGGAACTTAAACTCAAAAGAGATTTGGACTCTAGTTCCAGTTCTGCTGGGTGACCTTAGCTTAATCACTTGCCCTCTTTGAGCCTAAACTCCCTGTTCGTACAATGCATGGGGTGGACTGGCCTGGGGGTTTTCACACTGTGGTCAGTGGGGCCCAAGGATTTCCAGGACGTGTTCTGGGCCTCACTGGCCGATCTAACGTGGAGGCTGGGGATGTGGGAGGCTGGGGCCCCACGGCCACACTGTTTTCTCCCCTCCCCTACTCAGAGCAACATCTGTTTTGTTTGCCTTCCAGGGGAGAGTCTACATGAGATTTTATTTGAAGGAAAGGTTCTGCTATTTCTTTAGCATTTAAAAATCACCAGCACAGCTCAATGCTCTGAAAGAATCTTTCTTGTTCTAACATTCTCTAGTTTCTAAGCTCAAAGATTTGCTCCCAAATTTTTTTCCTTTTAGAGGTTTCTTTGCTGCTATGGACACACTCACCAATCACCCTTTAATTATAAACACTTCCTCTGCTGCCCCTAGCTGACTGCTAACTATACATTATGCCAGCCTTAAAGATCCTGGAAATCAGCTTGTCTGGTAATCCTGCTTTAATAGCGTTTCAACCTGCAGGGAAGAACATTTGCGGCAGTGTTCATTTGCTGACCGGGGATTTTATTTATTATTATTATTTTAATTTGCAGGCATTTTTTCCATCCACCTTGGAAAAACAGTTCCAGAATCGTCCCCAGTCCTGGCCCGCACAGCAGCGCCCTCATTTGTATGCTGCGGCTTTGTCTCCCGAAGGACATTCTGCATCGCCATTCCTCACTGCTCCCCACCGTGCTGAGTGGCTTTGCAGATGGGTTCTCACATCCTCTCTGGCAACATTTCATTTTTGGGGGCTGTCCGACTCGCTGTGGGCTCACTGAGTCCCCTCTGCATGCCAGCGGTCTCTGGCTGCCACCGCGGTGGGTGCGAGCCAGGCTGTGCCCGCCCAGCCCCTCCTTGAGCACCCTAGCCCTTTCTGGTGCGGGTTTAGTTCACACACGAGGTGGCTGCTCTGCCCCGAATGGAGCAAGAGCCCTTTTCCTTTACAAAGAACTGATTTGGGTTTTCATCGAAAATCCACGAGTGCTAAGAGGAGATAAAGATAAATCAGCATTTTCTGCTCACGGCAGGTCAGAAAGGTTGAACAACTTGCTGCCGGTGGAGTAAAATCAGGATATGGGGTGGGGAACGCGAACAGGGAGTGACTCAGGGCCTGTTACGTATCACACGGTGTTCTTCACCTCATTTAATCCTTATAATAACCCTCCGAGGTAGGTATTCCGATCCCCGTTTGTCATAGGAAGAAACTGAGGCTTGGGGAGGTAGAATGACTTGTCTGGCACACAGTTAGGAAGTGACAGATGCAGGTACTGAACTTTCTCTCTGGCACCAAATGCCAGGTTCTTTCCACTGCACCATGCTGCCTTCTTGACGAGCATGCTGACTCATTTGGGAAGTTATGTAAGCTTGTAAATCACATTGAGATTCCCAGATAATGTGAACGCATAAAGAAGAAAAAAGTGTTGCCACGACAGCTTCGGTGCACCAGTGGGGACAGAGGCACACTGCTGTCTGGGAAAGGTTATACAAAAGTATTGGGAGGTAAAGGTCTGCACCAGTGGAATCCAAACCAGAGGCAATCATTTAACCTGTTCTGTAAATAGACATGGTTTTAATTATAAATCTAGGAATAAAGCTATAAAGCTACCTATCCACTGAACTCGGGAGTCCAACCCAAACTTTGGGCACCTGCAGTAGGTGTACCAAAGGTGCCCAGGACCATAGAGATCAGTACCACTCAAGACAGTCACTCCCGTTGGGGGAAATAAGCAAGAGTGGTCTTTAGCATTATCCACATAGCTGTTTAATTGAATAAAGAAGTATCAGAAGCAGATATGCACTTTAGAAAGCTGTCCCTCATCTCTGGGCGGGAGAGAGCGAGATGGTAGGTAATATAATGTTGTTGGTGCCCTGCCCATGTTCCCTGGGCATTCACCATTATACACTGAAGGCCCATGACCCTCTGGGTCCTGGCTGGCAGGATGCTCAGTCCATGCACAGTGCAGGCCAGAAGTGCTAGGGACTTCTTGCCCCTGGGAGCAGCCATAAAGCAATGATAGGTGGAGAACTGAGAGATACATAGTAGACCAACTCCCTTGCCTGTTGGTTGGGATAATGCTGAGGCATATTCTCTACTGTTTCCCAGACTTTTCCAGTGGGATGGAGCTCCTGTGTCCAGTGCTTGATAACATATCCTCTATTGGCTTCTTTCACTTCTGTCTCGTTCCCCAGCTCAGCTTCTAGGTCTCCTGGGATCACTCTTGAATAAACGATTTATTCTCAAATCCTTGTCTCAGGCTCTGTTTCTGGGGGAACCGAAATGAAAATGTTTCAATAATCTCAGGGTAGAGGTAGAAAACAGGGGCCCAGACAAAAGGAGCAGAAGTGGGGGTGTAAGAGAAGGAGATGGAGATGAGTGATATTCACCCTGAGATTTAGGACTGCAAAACTGGTTAAATGGAGTGCCGAAGAGGGGAGAAGAGGGATGATGCTACAAGGACTGTGGGTCTGGGGCTTGAGCTTCTGGGTGGTTGCTGATGCCTTGAACCGAACTAAGGAATATATCTGGGGGTAAGAAAGTAAATCCAATTACGGATATGTAGGAGAAAAGTGGCATCTGGCTCTGTGATGTCATTTGCAAGAGTGAAAGTACCCCCTTTGCTAAAAGCATCTTCCCAAACTGCTTACCATAGTGCTTGAAATTCTAAATTACTCATTCCTTTGCCTTGCTTTTTCCAGAATCCTATTTTTAAAATGCTCCTGAGATTATTGATAATTTTGTTACGTGTGATAATAGCATTGTGGTTATATAGGAAAAAAACCTCCTCAACTGTTAGAAATACAGGCTAAAGTATTTATGGGTTGAATGAAAGTCAGGGATTGCTTTAAAATAATCCAGCAAAAAGAAAAGTGAAATGTATATATAGGAGGATAGATAAAATGACATTGGTAAAGTATTTAAAACTGTAAAAGGCTCAGGATGAGTATAAGGGGTTCATTGTATCATTTCCTGTACTTTCGTGTACATTTAAAAATTTCCATGATAAAAGAAATATATTACCTCAATATCTTAAAAATGGGAAGATATCACATCCAACTGCTTTTATCACTTGTGAAAAACAACCACAGAAGTGTGTATTAAAACTTTGTTGGATTTTATATTTTTGGAATATTTAGAATAAAAGGAGACTGGTCCTTTTAAGAAAGGACCAGGAGCAGGAGTTTAAAGAGAAAAGAAACTAGGACTTGGATGTAGAATATCATTTTGCCAACTGTTTGGTCTTTACCACCACTCTCTTGAGAAGAAGGCATCTAACAATTTCCTCTCATGCCCTGCCATAATAGTTCTATCGTCGGGTACTTGGAATGAATGATCTCATTTTAAGAAACTGAGGCTAAAGAGATCAACTCTTCGGCCTAAAGACCCATAAGATAATAAATCTCAGGGGCACTGGGAAAGGGTCCTGGGTCTGAAGCTCCACTGCATCTGGGTTCAAAGTTTACTGTTGTTCCACAGCCTTCAGAACCACTGTGGTCGGTCCTAGGTCCACTCACAATTTGGAGACGTGGTCACTCACAAACGACTCCCACTGAACTGATTTTCTGGGCTTGGCCTGCTTCTGTTTAGATGGAGCTGAAACCAAGAGAAATTAAGAGCATGTCCTCCTGGGCAGAGACAACAGGGTGATAAAAGCTCACAGATGAAGTAAGGAGTGTCAAAGAAGCATGGGTTGCCAGAAAAGCCTGAGGTGGGCACAGCAGCCAGAAGAGCCAATAGGGGCAAGAAGCAAAGATAAACTGAACTGTAACACAGCAAATAACTCCATGAGTAAATGTAAAACGTTCAGAAAAATCAGTGTTTAAGCAGTTATTTATACTTTTTTTTAAACCAACTTTAAGGTTAAGTAAAACATAATTTAAAAAATATTTTATTTATTTATTTGACACAGAGAGAGAGCAAGAGAGGGAATACAAGCAGGGGGAGTGGGAGAGGAAAAAGCTGGCTCCCCACTGAGCAGGGAGCCCGATGCAGGGCGATGCCAGGACCCTGGGATCATGACCTGAGCAGAAGGCAGATGCTTAACAACTGAGCCACCCAGGCGCCCCAAAAGAGATAATTAGATTATAATAATTTCTTCTTTTTGGAGTATTATGTACCCATAATAGTGCAGATATTATTATCCATAATAAAGACTACAGAAAAATGCTTATTTAAAAACGTAAGTGAAAAAGCAGAATACAATATATCTATGGCATGATTACAATTTTCTGAAAACATTCTTGATGTGGATGGAAATATTGGAAGAAAAAAATTGAAAAAAACCTGTGGATTTCGTTGTAGAAATATGGAATTTTTGTATTTTAATTTTTCATTCTATAATTCATATGTTTTATTTTCTTATAATGAAATGTATTATTTTGGGAATGTAAAAAAATGGTTAAGAAGTAAATCAAAAATAAATTTTACTTTTTATCCTATTTAATTCAGGGTAATGAAGATGCTTATACAAATGAAAGAACTGAGTGATATTTATGGCTTCCTGTTGAGAAGAGAAATAGAATTTGGTAGAAAATCTGAGCAAGTGATCGTGACTTGCATCTTAGCTGCCCTCAGTCAGCCATCTGCAAGTGCACCAACCTTCTCACTGGGCCTCCACCCTCTGTTTGATCAAGATGACCGTGAATCACTGAGAGATCTGCTCACCAGAAAAGCACATTGATGCTAAGAGAACACAGACTGTTATCCAGGTCTCTCTAGACCTCAGGAGCTTAAATTCATATGCCAACCTTTAAACAAAAGATTTTATTTATTTATTTGAGAGAGAGAAAGAGAACACAAGGAGGCCCACGTAGGACTCGATCCCAGGACTCTGAGATCACGACCTGAGCCGAAGGCAGACGCTTAACCGACTGAGCCACCCAGGCACCCCATATGCCCCAACATTTTCACTTAGTCATCTCCTCGGCATTTTTAAAAAGTCATATGAGTTAGACTCTCTCTCTCAGGGGCCCTGATAATCTTTTCCAGGGGCCAGAATGTTGCTGCATTTTAGAAGTCCAGAGTCAACGCATGCAAAAATGTCAATAGTATTTTATTCGGATAGAGACCTTTTCTCCAAACCTGTTAAATCAAAAGCTATACTACTCCCACCTAGAATTTGTACAGAGTTTCTTCATGGAAGGGGGCAGTGAGAGTAGTTTCTGCTCACTGACTCTGAAATTGAAATATTGGATATCGGTAGCTTTCTCAAAGAGGCTTTTACCAGAACCTAAGAAAAGAAATACAAAATGTTTTGTTATAATTCAACCAGTGCCGGAGCCTACAATGTGAGTCCAGAGCCAGACTCTTCAGGAGACACGCAGAGTAAGAAATAGAACTTGCTCTTAAAGGAGAGGAAGAAAAAAAATAATCCTAAGATTGCCTGTAATACCAAGAAGAATAAAAGAAATAGTATGCATATTTAGGGAAGAGAAAAATCACCTCGACTTAAGGGTCTTACGGGAAGGATTCCAGAAGGTAGGGTGTTTCAAATGGACCTTGATAGACATAAGATTTCAGTCAGCCACAGACAGCACGGAGGGAGGGCATGGATGGCATTGATGAAAGGAAAACTATCAGCAAGCAAACACAAAGATGAATAAAAAGTCAACACTTCTATTCCAAATTTTCATAAATGCAAGTGGCCCTAGGAACTAAGGAGCCCGGCGTCATGGCTTGGCCTATGGCTGCGCTTTGTTTTGCTGAGTACAGACTTGGAAGCAGGTGGAAGAGGAGGCCGCTTGGCTAGAGGGTTTTCCAGAGCACACTGGCCAGGGGAGCAAAAGAAGAGCTGTAAGACAGTCCAGCTGCTGTAGCAACAAGCCTGGGGGAAAGCAGAGATGTTAAGAGGGCATTGTTAGGGCTTTTTACTTCATAATGTACTCCCTCCTCTTTACTCACACAAAATCTTCAGTAAAGAGCTACTTTCCTGACAATGCTTTTGGACTTGAGCTTTTATTTCACAGGTGAAGGGGAATGAAAAGTGGCGGAGTGGTGAGTGTGGAGAATGTCTGAAAGTGAGCAGGGGATGCAAGTGGGGGCAGCAAGAAGGATGAAGGTATATTTGGTTAACATACTTCTTTAAAGTGATGAAAGGCAACTCATCAGTGAGCCTTTCACCAGGCACTGTGCCAGTGTTGGGAGGCAGGGTGAGTCCGGCTTGCTGTGGCCTGGTCTTCAAAGAGACCACTGTCTAGTGGGGGGTGGAGGTGGGGCAGAGATTAACTACATAAATGATTGTAATTATTGTTATAAAGCAGAGGTCTACAATGCTACAAAAGCTTGTAGAGGGATTTGACCTTATGGATTAGTTAAGGACCTATAGAATTGTGTTAGTTCTGAAGGATGAATAGGAGTATAGTGTGTACTATTTAAGGCAGAAGAAAGAGTAAATGCAAAGGCCCTGTGGAAGGAAGGAAGTGAAAAGAGGCCAGTGTGGCTGGAGAATGGACAGTTATGGGGAGCATGGAACCAAACTCAGCTGAAAAGACAGGAAGTGGACCTTAGTAGGTCTTGAAGCCATGTAAGGGTTTAAATGAGGGTGCTAGGATAATGTATATTTTAAAAGATCATTCTAGGGACACCTGGTTGGCTCAGCTGGTTAAGGGTTGGACTCTTGGTTTCAACTCGGGTTGTGATCTCATGGGTCATGAGATAAAGCCCTGCCCAGAGGCCCATGTCAGGACTCAGGGCTCGGTGGGGAGTCTGCATTAAGATTCTCTTCCTCTGCTCCTCCCCCTACTCCTGCACATGTGCACATGCTCTCACTCTTTCTCTGAAATAAATAAGTCTTAAAAAAAAAAAAAAGGTCACTCTAGGTGCTGTATGGTAAAGAAATGGGAGTATGGTAAGGGTGGACGTAGGTAAGAAAATCAACCAGGAGGATATCGCTCTCCCCAAGCAAAAGATGATGATAAGGCAGCACTTTATACCACAGAAAAAAAGCATGACATAACCTCAGCTAAGAGGATCAACCCTCTTTTATGTTAAATTGACACCCTGCAAGAAAATGTCACCTTACACTCTGTAGGAAACTTATTGTTCCTTTCAAGTACAAATATGTCCTTATGTAAGTGACTTTAGTAATAAGAACAGATATATGCTAAGACTAGGAAGAAAAGACTGTCTCTGAAGGAGAGAAATGCAAAATGTAATATTCATAAGCTTTTGGATATGTCTACATGACAGATGTGTTTCTAAGTGTACTGTATATTTTAAGCAGGAATCTTTTTTTCCTGGTTGGTTTGTATACAGCACACTAAATGGATGGAATGAGCAAACCATTATGTATGAATTGCTTTGTCTTTTGGTAAAAACAATTCACAGATGCATGCACAATAAGTTGTTTCCATATCACCTTCAATTCACCCTGTGTATTCTAATTTTGCTGAAGGAGAAATGAACAAACCACAATGGCACTGGAAAATTATATGCACTTCTACATTGGAAATAGATCAAGGGGCACACAGGTGAATAAAGATATAAGAGACCTAAACCACATAATTAACAAACTTGATCTAACCTTGCATTCAACAACTACAGAGTATCCAATTTTTTTTAAGCTCACATGGAACGGTTGTAAAAATGACTATGTATGATTACAAGGCTTTGTTCACTTTGTAATAACTCACTGAACAGCATAGGTATGATTTGTGCATTTTTCTTTCTACATGTATGCTAAATTTAAAAAAAGTGGTTTGTTAAAAAACAAAAACAAACAAACAAAAACTGCCCATATATGAAGTCCCAAAGAAAGTCTCAGCAAGGGATACCTGAGCGGCTCAGTCAGATAAGCTTCAGGTCTGCCTTTGGCTCAGGTCATGATCCCAGGGACAAAGCCCTGCAGTGGGCTCCTTGCTCAGCAGGAAGGGGAGCCTGCTTTTCCCTCCCCCTCTGCGTACTGCTACCCCTGCTTGTGCTCTCTCTATCTCTGTCAAATAAATAAATAAAATCTTAAGAAAAATTCTCAGTAAATTTCAAGGGACTAATACTACACAATAATGCAATTACATTAGAAATTAACAATAAAAATAGACAAAACAAAACAATCTTTGGAAAGTGGAAAATGCATTTCTAAATAACATATTTCTAAATAACTTATGTTAAGGAAAAAACACAACAGAAATTATGAAATATTAAGAACTACATGACAATGAAAATACTACTAAAGGGCACCTGGGTGGCTCAGTCAGTTAAGGTCATAATCCCAGGATCCTGGGATTAAAGTCTCACATCAGGCTTCCTGCTCAGCAGGGAGTCTGCTTCTTCCCTTGAGCCTACCCCCTCTCACTCTCTCTCTCTCTCTCTCTCTCTGTAATAAACAAATAAAATCTTTTAAAAAATGAAAAAAAGAAAATATTAATAAAAACCGATGGGTATATAGCTAGAATGAAATGTACAGAATTGTATGCATAAAAAATTATAAAACATAAAAATGAAAATGAATGAGGTAAACATTCTGCTTAAGAAACTGGAAAAAGAACATTAGAGTACTCTCAAGAAAAATAAAAGAAATAAGTATAAGGAAAATTGATTAGAGATGATAAACAAAATAAAAAGTGGGCTCTCTGAAAAGACAAGGTAGACAAACCTCTAGCAGGATGGATGAAGAAAAAAAGAAGCAATAAATAAACAATTGGTGCAGCCATGGTAGAAAACTGTACGGGGTTTCCTCAAAATATTAAAAATAAAACTACCTTTAATCCAGGAATAGCAGTACTGGGTATTTACCCCCAAAATACAAAAAATTCAATGGGATACATATACCCCTATGTTTATAGTAACATTATGTACATTATCTACAATAGCCAAACCATGGAAGCAGCCCAACTATGCACTGATAGATGAATGGATAAAGAAGATGGAAATTAGTCAGCCATAAGAAAGAATGAAATCTTGCCATTTGCAGCAACAGGGACAGAGCTAAAGAGTATTATGCTGAGTGAAATAAGTCAGCCAGAGGAAGACAAATTCTATGTGATCTCACTCATATAGGGAATTTAAGAAACAAAATGAGCAAAGGAAAAAAATAAAAGAGAGAGAGAGACAAACCAAAAAGCAGATTCTTCACTATAGAGAACAAACTGATGGTTACCAAAGGGGAGGTGGGTGAGGGATAGGAAAAATAGGGGATGGGGATTAAGGAGAGCACGAAAACAATATTAGAAACAAAAAGAGGATCATAATTACAAAGACAGTGGAGAGTGAAAAAAAAAATCATGAGATTAGAAAGTTTATAGCAGTAAGCTTCAAACAAGATATTTAAGAAAATTTAAATAACCAAAATTCATTTCAGAGAAGAAAACCTGACAAAACCCAAAGCCATTACAGAAATTGAATTGATAGTCAAAAGTCTCCTCTGAAAATAAAAAGGAAGACCCAGACAGTTTTAAAAGATAATTTACGGAGTCTTCAGGGAATATAGCTCCTGTCTTGAACAAACCATTTTGGAGAATTAAGAAAAAAAAAAAAAAAAAAAAAAAAAGAAATGTATCCAATTCATTTCATGTAAATATATTACCAAGACTACGCAAGAACAAAATTTAAAAAGACAATTATAGGGCCAATTCATCTATGAACTTAAATGGTAAAATTCTAAATAAAATGCTAATAAATTGAATTCAACTTAATTATTTGATCAGTATATTAAAAAACATACCATGCCATGAAATAGAGTCAATTTTAGAATGCAAAATATTCCACTTCAGAACAACCTACTAAGGTTCTCTGTGTTTTTAACAGATTAACAAAACAACCATATGACTATATAACAAAAATGTAGAATTAGTATTTGATCAATTATCGCTCATCCATGATTAAAAAAACACTTTTGGCAAGGAATATAAGAGAATTTTCTTAACCTGATAAAGGGCTTCTACCAAATCCTACAGCAAATATTCAAAGGTGAACAGAATTCCTGTTAAAGCTAGGAAAAAGATAGGAGACTCTCTATTTCTACTATTATAAAACATTGTACTGTAGGTCCTAGCTAAGCATAAGAGAAATAAACAAGTATGAGATTTGGAAAAGAAAAGGCAAAATTGCTATTTTCACAAGCTCTGACCAACTCTATAGATCAATCCAAAAGAATGAATGGAAAAGCCAACAGAACTAATGAAAAGTTCAACAAGGGTACTGGTTCCAAGTTCAGCGTATAAAAATCAGTAATATTACTATACAACAGCAATAACCATTTAGAAAATGTAACAGAAAAAGAAATAATTAACAATAACAGTGGAATCTATAATGTAGCAGAATTAATTTAATATAAGAGGTGAGAATTCCTTATGGAGAAATTTATAAAACATGACCGAAGGCCATAAAGGACATGACTAATAGATCACAGATGGGAAGATGAAATATAAAAATATTTGTTCACCTCAAATCAAGCTATATATTTAGTGCAGTTCCAATCAAAGTTCCAATAGATTTTTCTTTTCATGGAACTTAACCACTTAATACTAAATTAATCTGAAAAAGAAAATGGAGAGATTTGCCCCTTTGAAATACCAAGACTTATAAAGCTATAGTAGAAACAGATAGAAAGTGATGTATGTTTGTAATAGGCTATGTAGTCTTAACGTGCCTGCTGAATATACCATTTCTGAAGTAAGTAGTTCCATGTGAGTCTTCTCCAAATACGTTAAGTTTCTGTGACTTAAGTGTATTTACTGGGTAAAAACAGTCGTGTAACCCTCTTCATGACTGATTTGGACAGTGTCCAAATCAACAAAGCCGCAGGTAAGTTGGATACAGAGAAGGCCACCCTCCCGTGTGGTGCTTTAAGGCAATCTAGATTGAATACTGTCAAACTGACTCAGTAATATCCTCTTTTGGAGGAAGAGTTAATGCTAGATAAACAAAGAGAAAGTGGTTTACTTGAGTCTCCTTGCAATTAAATTAATTAAATTAATTCACATAGCACTTTGTGTCTCTTCCTTGCAGTCTTAACAAGACTGATAAACAGGAAGATCAGGGTTTGATGGGAATTGAAACTTACATAATTTGGGGGATGGGGCAGGGTGGAGATGGGGGTGGGATGGAGGTGCTTCTTTAAGAAAAAATGCCAATGATGACTAGAAGAATTTCCCACAGATTAGTTTCTGGTTCTGTATATTTTAAACCCTATTTCTCCTTCTCTACCCATGTATTTCCAGGGCCAGGATTCACAGGACAAGTTCACATCACAACACAAATTCCCATCCTATACCTTCATGGCAGACTGGGAGTTGACAATACCCCTGGAAGACATTCTTGCACCTGGATGGCTAGCAGTATTTAATTCCACTTGAAATTGATGTGAATCAAATAAATATATCCCACTAAACTCAAATCTCTTTTCCCAGATCGCCCAAATGCCTCAGGCCACTGTGATCCACCCAACAGGAGAGAAAATGTGATAGAAGGTAAGGAAGTCAGAGAGGAGAAACACAACAGTCTTATTATGCAATCGTGATTTAAATATCTTACTTTTTCTAATTTTACAAAAACAGAATGGCCATGTGAACACATTTCTGGAGAGGGTTCATGTAAGGCGGGACCCTGCATTAGTTTGGCAGTACATCTGTTGCTGATACTCAATGTTAGGACAAGATTTTTTTAAAACAAGAATAAAGGAAAATGCTCACTAAACATCAGCTGCTGTTAATCACTGGTAAGTTAAATCTCTGGGCATTGGGTTTACTCAGAAATTTACCCATGATCCTACCCAATAAGAGAAGGAATGCTTTTCATGAGCAGGAACTTACTGTCTCTTACAGTTTTTGTATTCACCTGTCCATCCTCTGTTCCCTGAAATCCTGTTCCAGTCTTGTAAACTGGCCACCCCCACATATTTGCCTTTCTCTCCTTCTCCATTTTACCACTTCATCCTCCCTCTTCCCATCCAACATAGGTACATATACTTAGTCCCTGTAATCCATGTTCCAATAAATTCTGATAAATTTTATTAGGAGAAGTAAAAGTCTTCAAAACATGAAACATTCTTTGGTGAAATGGTGAACTTACGAAATTGTTTCCCGCTTGAATTGTTCCATCTGCTAACAACCACTCCTACCAAAGTCTTAGTCATCCATTTAGAAATATCTAGTCCTTAAAAAGAATAGAAATTTAACGCAAATCTTGCAAAAGATGTGGACTTCCATAAAATTAATTAAAGTGATGTTGGTGAACTGCTGGATCCACATGCAAAGTGACTAATAAAGGAGGATCTCAGAGTTGGACCAGATAACAAAGGAAAAAAAAGACAATCAATAAGAATGATGATGACAATCAAAGCTTCAAAAGGAAATAATTTAGTTTCAAAAGATTAAGAGAGGACCTTGGAAAAACTGAATAAAACCCTCCAATATTCTGCAAATATGACCCTGCTGCAAAAATCAAATGCAAAGTGAAGGATAATGATCTATTATATAAAAATAACCATGCCCACAAATTAACACTTGATTTATCAGAATTAGTACACTGTAATTGTAACTGTAACTGTAATTGTAGCCTTAAATGTTAAATATAAGATACATTCATTTTCATAACTTTTTGATTACATTATTTCAAGATAAAGTCTCAAAGGGAGGACCTTTCCTGGAAAAAGGAAGAGGGAAAGGAAGACCTTTTGTACTCATCTCCATGTTTCCCAAACACAATTATAGAAGAATCCTCTCAGGAAACTGTAAAAATTACAGACTCCTGGGTTCCCCTGCCAGATCATTGCTGAATCTTCAAGAGCAGAACAGAACTTAGGACTCCATCTTTTTGACAATCATCTTAAGGGATCCTTAGGATAATCAAGCAAATGTAGGAATGAACACCTTAACTAATGCAAAGGGAAATGATGTAGTTTATTCTGTCATTCTCTTTCTTTCCCTCTCTCTTAACTTTATAAAGTCTTTAAAACTTTGTCATCTGTAGTCATTGTACTTCTTTCTTCTCTCTTTTATCCTTTTTGCATGCCCTTCTTCCCAGATCAGTGTCTAATCTATAAATCAAAGATTTTTGAAACTTTATCAAGATTGTCTTTAGAATTTACAAACTGCGCCTGCATTTCATTTTGTTTTATGGTATTTTAAAACACCTTTGAAAACAAACAGAACTCTTTTTTCTCATTCCTTTAAAATTGAGTGTCTGTGATTTGCTTCAAATTTCTCTTTTCTACATTCCCTCAGCCTGCATTCTCATGAGTCCATTTTGCTCTATATTCATTCGGACATTAAACTGCTTTGCAAATATTATCATACCCTGTCTGTTCTTTCTTTCTTTTTTTTTTTAGAATTTATTTATTTATTTGACAGAGAGAGATCACAAGTAGGCAGAGAGGCAGGCAAAGAGAGGCTCCCTGCTGAGCAGAGAGCCCGATGTGGGGCTCGATCCCAGGACCCTGAGATCATGACCCGAGCTGAAGGCAGAGGCTTAACCCACTGAGCCACCCAGGCGCCCCCCCGTCTGTTCTTTCTGTATTGCCTGTACTGTCAGCTCCTTGAAGACAAACATCACATCCTTCATTTCTTCTGCATTTCTCCCACTGAGCCTAGAAGATTGACTAAGATTGACTAGTGTGCAGAATGCTTCACCTAGTGGGTGCTTAATAAATATTTTAAAACAGTATTAAAATGTTGAATAAATTTGACAGCAGTGCTTCTCCTCATCGCTTCAAATGCCAACACTTTCTAGGTCCCTTCTCTGCCTAGCAACCATTTCCCAACATACCTATGGTCCCCAGACATTTCATCCAAGATGAAGCTCTCTTTTGACCCAGCTTTCTTTGCCTGAGTTATGGAAATATTGTTCACATGTTTTCCCCTGTGGAATGTCTGACTCGTACCCACAGACCCTGCTGTGCAACTTGAAGTTACTTTTTCCCCTGGGAGGAGGACAGCAGCAATGAAGGTTTCCTTTCTGGTTACCCACCTTTTTTTTTTTTTTCTCCCCAAGTCATCTTTCACATTAAGATATAATGCCTTTATGCATAAAGGCATCATCTAAAGATGATTTTTCTTCTTCGCACCCTAAGAGTGCTAAAAATTTTAGGTAAGAGGTTTTAGTATTTTAACTAAATACTGTTTCTTTTTTTTTTTAAGATTTTTATTTATTTGACAGACAGAGATCACAAATAGGCAGAGAGGCAGGCAGAGAGAGAAGGGAAGCAGGCTTCCCTCTGAGCAGAGAGCCCGATGTGGGGCTCGATCCCAAGACTCTGGGATCATGACCTGAGCAGAAGGCAGAGGCTTTAACCCACTGAACCACCCAGGTGCCCCTACTAAATACTGTTTCTTAACGAGCTTTATTCAGTACTTCATTTGTTAATGACTTACTATGGTCAGGCAGGCAACATCTCTCTTATAACATCATTCTCCTATTAAACATTATTTCGTGCCTATGAAAAACAAACCGCTACTTATGCTGTACCGATCTAACGTGGTAATGTACAGAAAAGCTTATTCTTTTTCTTGGTTAGAACACTTTGTTTTGCAAAGCACTTTGGCATGTATTTGTTATCTTATTTAATCTTCACAAAAGGTTTGCTAGGTGGATAGAATAGGGGTCATTATCCAGAATGAGCAAGAGGAAACTCGGAGACGTTAAGTGACTTGTCCAAAGTCACACACCTTGGAGGGACCCACACTGAAACAGGATTCTAGCTACATCCAGTCCCATTTTCTGTCTGCCAGTCTCACACAGCTCAACTTCACAAAATAAAACTCTGCTATGTCCCTAGAAATGTAAAGCTGCTAGAAAGAAGCAACAAACAACAGATTGTGGTAGGTAAAAGGAGGAAGCGGGGGTGGGGAGAAGAAAGGGTAAGAAAAGCACACTGTGCATGCGCAGATCGCTATTCAGGGTACCGGACCTTGAGGAAGGTTAACGAAAGAAGCCGAGCTCTGGTGGAAACTTACTGCCTACCTTCCGCTAACGCGCAGGCGCATTCCCTCAGGACGAAGGTCAGACTGAAGGGGGAGGGTCTCGGACTCGCGCAGGCGCAGTTGTGTCCCGGATTGCCAAGATGTCGTTCCCCAAGTACCAGCCGTCGCCTCTGGCTACCCTACCCTCTACCCTCGACCCGGCCGAATACAACGTATCTCCGGAAGCCCGGAAGGCGCAAGCCGAGCGGTTGGCCATAAGATCCCGACTTAAACGGGAGTATCTGCTTCAGTACAACGACCCCAAACGCCAAGGGCTCATCGTGAGTCGTGGGCCAGCCGGGCGGGAATCGAGGGCCAGAGTCCGGGCGGTCTCCCTTCCCAGACCGGGCAGCCCAAACCGGCCAAGGGAGGCCACTCAGTGGGGCGGACACCGTTCCCGATCAGTATCTTAGACTTTGGCCCACTTCCAGGCTGAGAGAGCAGGGCCACCTTATAGCCCTTTGACCCTGGGCGGAGAAATTTGGTGGTCAAGAGGACGGTTCTCGATTCACACCCGGCTGGATTTGAGTCCGGCTTGATCACTTCCCGCCTGGGTAATCTTAAGAAAGTGACTCACCTCTACTGTTCAGCCCCGGTTTTCTTGTCTGAAAAATGGGGATAATACAATACTTCCAATCAGGAGGCTGTTACGACTAAATGAGATAAGGCATATGACTGGCCAACACAGTGCCTGACCTGTAATGAGTTGTTCAGAAAATGTGTGTGTAATTTTTTTTTAAACCTTTCAGTTCACAGTTCCTAGCAATACTGCTCTCTCCTGATGGGAATATAGTGATTTTTTTTTTTTTTTCAGTTTATATCTTTTGAAGGCCCCAAAACTATGCAGCTAGTTGAAACTTTGGTTTTTGGAATTAGATGCCAAAGCAGAACATAATGCCGAACTAGATGACTTTAGTTTGCCGAACCCCTCCAAAGGTTTGTTTTCTGATCTTCTTATGTGGGGAAGAATAGAATAGTACATTCTTTATGGAATCATTGTAAGTTTAAATGAGATATTTGTATAACATTGGAGGCACTTTATATGTTACCAGTAAACTGATAGCTATTATTATTTAGTGAGTAGGCTTTTCAGTAATTTTCTGTACAGGAGTTATTTAAATACGATGTCAGATATGATATTAAAGAAACAAAAAACAACCAGAACTTCCCTCAACAGTTGCATTGGTGTTCTGTAGGACTTTTTGGAAGTTACTAGAATTGAAGGAAATTTACATTGTGCAGGCACTATCTAAACCCTTTCTGAATATCATTCAAATGTCAAAGTATTCAAAGAGTTAGGCCCTGTTGTTATCCCCATTTTACGGATGAGAAGACAACATGGGAAGGACAAGTAGGTATTCATAGAGTGATATTCCCTTAGCAAGTGATAGAGCAGAATTTAAACCTTGAACTGTGTAACCCAAAACATTTGCTTAACCAGTTGGTTGTACCACCTCCGGTCAGAACCATGTTTACTTGAGAAGGTGTGGAGGGAGACATTTGTTATTGACATACTCACACAGGTTTGATGTGCCAGATAGCCAAAGCTTAA
This sequence comes from Meles meles, assembly GCF_922984935.1. Classification (NCBI taxonomy): domain Eukaryota; kingdom Metazoa; phylum Chordata; class Mammalia; order Carnivora; family Mustelidae; genus Meles; species Meles meles. The sequence continues at coordinate 96,016,937 of NC_060069.1, read as the reverse complement.
ACTCTAGATTTTCTCTTCCCTAGTTCTGTGCTCTAGGACAGTTTCAGTTTTGTCATGTAAGAGACAGTCATACCTGCCTCATTGGTGGTTCTGTTAAATGAGTGCTTGGCACTTAATCATTTAATAATCAATAAACGGGAATTCCTTGCCTAATCTTTACCAGTGATTGATTCAGTGATTAAGTAATTGCTGTTATAGGCCAGGCCCTATTTTAGATGCTGAGGTGACAGTGTAGATTCCTGTCCTTGCAGGGCTTGCTTTCTCCAGTGAGTCAGACAAGTAATAAACAAGTTAAAAGACTAAATTGTTTAGCATGTTAGTGGTAAGCGATAAGAAAAATAAAGCAAGGAAGGGATTAGGAATGTGTGTTGTGTAGTAGAAAGGGATAGCAGCTGAAATTTTAGATACCCCTAGGGAAGGCCTTCCTTAGAAAGTGACAAGAAGGAAGAGATGAGGGAGCTAGCCACACACAGCTCTCTGGGAAAGTAGCATTTTAGGTAGAGGGGATAGCAGGTGTAGGGGTCTTTAGACAGAAGTGTGCCTGGTTAGTTCCAAAAATACTGAAGAGACCATTGTGACTAAAGTGGAGAAAGGTGAGAGCAAAGTGGAATTAGATCACACCAAGCTTTGCAGATTCTTATAAGGCATTTTACTGTGTAGGTAGTCTGCCCTTACATTTTTAACATCTCTCTGGTTGCTTAGTTGAAAATAGGTTATGGAGAAGAGCAAGGAGACTAGGAGGCTTTTGAAGTAATCAGGGTTTTGGCAGTGGAAGTGGTAAGTATTGAGTTCTGAGTATGTATTGAAAGTAAAGCCAACCAGATTTGCTAGCAGATTGATACGAGGTGTAAGAGTGAGAAGGGTCAGTGATGATTCCAAGGTTTTGACCTAAGTGCTCAAAAGAATGCTTTTTACCAGTATGGAAAAGAATGTGAGAGGAGCAGGGATGGAGATAGAGTGGAATATTGGCAAATCAGTTTGAGATACATCACATTTGACATGCTTGTTAGACAACATGGCATTGTTGAGCAGGCTGTTGGACATCATGTCTGGAGTTTGGGGTAGAGGTCTGGGAAGGTATAATTTTGGGAGATATTGGCCTGTAGTTGGATATTTAAAACCATGTGACTGAAGGAGGTAGATCATGAAGAGAATGAATGTAGATAGAGAAGACCAGCAAGGTCTAAGATCCAATATTAAGAGATTGGAGAGATAAGAAGGAAGAGAGCAAGAGCAAAAGAGAACAAGAGGAAATGGCCATAGAGTTAGGAGGAAAACCAGGCAGGTGTGTGCCCTGAAAGGCAAAAGAAGAAACAGTCTCAAGGAGTTTTCACCATGTCACATGCTGCTGATAGTTCTTGGGAAAGGAGAACTATTTCCCATGGAGTATGTTTTGGAACCTCTCTTAACAACAGTTCAGGTTCAATGAACTATGGTGATGAGGCTCTTGATATTTTTATGAAATGAAATGTCTGATTCTGGAAGACCAGTTTGGCAGATAAATATGTAGAGAGGTGACTGTTGGATTGAGAGCTCTGTCATGTGAGAGTCATTCAAATACCTTCATAGCAGAAGGGATAAGTAAAGAATAGATGTATTAAACTCAAATATTCCCTTGAACCTGTCTATATCCTGTGTCTTCACCTTTACTATTTTCTGCAAACAGTTTGGTTTAAAATGTATCTGTGGAAGATCCAGTTTAATTATTTTAATCCTACCAATCATGACTTCTTGGTGGTATATAGGACCTTGAATGTTCTTCTTTGGTATTAAAGTTTTAAAGCTGATTTCATCTGCTTATTTTAAATCTGCCTATCAGTTAATTGGAGCAAATAATTTTATAAATTATTTGGGGATATAGCTAATTAAATTTAATTATGTGTTTGGGGCAGATTTGCTGTCTTACATAGTTGTTCTAGTATAAATATATTAAAATGGACAGTTTTTTTTCTTAACCAAGACAGTCTGATTATTTTTCTTTAACAACAATATTGTCCTCACTATAAATTATTTTAATAGCATAAGATGTAATAATTTTGCTTATAAAATATCAAACAAGTCAGCTTAAAAATCTTAAAGTTCGGAGTTGGTCTACCACAGTCTTCACCTTCCTGCAATTTATTTGAAGCCTGGAAAGACAGTGCAGCATCGGGGGGGTAGCATTAGGGGGTCCTAGAAACAAAGTACAAAGCGTAATAGAGCATATGAAATCTGTCCTCATTGGGAATACTGTGATTCACTTGGTCACTTCAAGAAAGACAATGAAGATACAAAACAATCCAGGAAAAAAAAATTATCAAAGAGAAAAAGTGGTTTCTCTGATAGATTAAAAAGATTAGGTTTCTTAAATCTTAAGTAAATAGAAAGCTGAAGGTTGATAGAAGAACCTTTTAAATTCTGAAGGACTTGAACAGGATAGGATCATCAGAGAGTTAGTCAGCAAATTCTAGAAATGAAAGATCTTCCCTGAAGCTATTCAGGAATATTCAGGGTATACCCTTAACTGTGCCTTCTCCCCCCCACCCCCCACAGAAGTTTTGATGAGGTTGTTTCAGTGTGGCCCTACTTAAGTTCCGTAACTTTTTGTTTTCCTGAATTTTAGGAAGATCCTGCATTGATTCGTTGGACCTATGCAAGATCAGCAAACATCTATCCCAATTTCAGACCCACTCCCAAGACCTCGCTCTTAGGAGCTCTGTTTGGAATTGGGCCCCTTTTCTTCTGGTTTTATGTTTTCAAAACTGACAGAGTAAGTATTGGGACCTGACGTTTAGTTTCTGTGTGACAGGTTTCCCTGTGCTGGCTGCAGCTCTTTCTCTCGGCATTTGCCACCAGTGCGCCTCCCACCTCAGTCCTCTCCTCTTCCTTCAGTTTCTCTCTTCTTTTATCTTTATTTGTTGCCAGCAGGAGTTAAAACAGAAAGTTTCAAGTACGTGTTTGGTTGCATTGCTTTATCATTTCAACTCATATTGAAATAATACTTTGCTAAAAATCACAATAGTCTTTGAGTCTTTCAAATTTAATTTCAACTTAAAATAATAAGTTGGTCAGTTTAAATTTCTTTGAACTTTCTTGAACTTAGACTGAAATGAAAGCATTTTCCTGGTGTTTTAGGTGATGTAAAGGAATTGTGCTATGACTATTAAGCAAGAGAATACAGAAGTAACTTTAGAAAGTTAACACTAAGGGCTCCTAGTTGGCTCAGTTGGTTAGGTGTCAGACTCTGGATTTCGGCTCCCGGCATGAAGTCAGGATTGTTGAGATCAAGCCCTGCATCTGGCTTCCACACCGGGCATGGAGCCTGCTTAAGATTGTCTCTCTCCCTCTTCTTCTGCCCTTCCCCTGCTTGCATGTGCATTCTTTCTGTCTCAAAAATTAAATATAAGTTAATATAGAAGTGAAACTTTCCTATTTCGACTTACCTTTAGATGTTATTTTTGCAAACCTTTATCTTGAGTTTTCTTAGTTCATTATTTTAAAAAGATGCTTATTTGGTTTAAGTATTAGCAGAATACATAAATCATTTAGTGTGTTACCAGTTTGTATGAATTCTAATTAGAATTGGTCACATTTTGTTGATTAATGTTAAAACTTTGTAATATGCTAACAGTAGGAAAGCAAAAGCAGCCTGTGGTGGGAATTTGCATTCAGAGGCCATATGATTGCAGAGAAAGCCAATTTTATCTTTGACACCAGGCCATCCTGGTACTAGCCCCCAGAAGGCCTTGTGTCGCCATCTAGGTCTTTCTTAAACTGGCCAGTCCATTCTCCTGTAAGAGCTTCTATATTTTGATTGTCTGATAAAGTACCCGCTTAACAAAAAGATAGGCCACACTTATCCAGGTGTTTACATTTTGCTTTTGACATACGCTTTTTAGTGGAGTAATATAATTCTTCCAGCATGTGCATAAATTGTTTTTCAATAGGAGTGTTTTCTCATTGTCCCTTTATTTCTTCAGACTGCTACTTCCTCACACATACCCTATAGGCTTTAGACAGGGGGGGATTGGAATTAGGTTTGGAGTATTTTAGCCCGGTTTTTTAGAGTCGTACTATGGGTTATGCCAGATTACATTGGTTCTTTGTTTATTTTTGTATTTTCCAGTACCTTTTTTGTTTGTATATTTTGCAAAATGGTCACCACAGTAAATGCAGGCAACATCTGTTACCATACATAGTTACAAAAGACAATCTTTTTTCTTATGATGAGGACTTAAGATTAATTCTCTTAGCAACTTCCAAATATTCCATACAGTATTATTAACTATAGTCACCATTGTTGTACATGACATCCCCATGACTTACTTATTGTATAATTGGAACTTTGTACCTTTTGACCCCTTTCAGCCATTTTGCCCACCACCCACCCCATGCCTCTGTCAGCTTCCAGTCTGTTCTCTGTATCTATAAGCTTGTACCTATGAAATGGCAAGATTTCATTCCTTTTTTTTTTTTTTAAATGGCTGAATAGTGTTCCATGTATACATATACATATCCATTGATGGACACTTAGGTTATTTCTGTATCTTGGCTATTGTAAATAATGTTGCAGTGAACACAGGTCAGAATGTGTTGTTTCTGATGAAGCTGTTTTTGTGTTTTTTTCTGTCTCTACAGGATAGGAAAGAAAAACTTATCCAGGAAGGAAAATTGGATCGAACATGGAACATTTCATATTAAGACTGTCAGTGATGACCCTCTGTATTATTGTTTAAATAAATCTTCTATTAATCATTAAAAACTTATTTCCTTGAGTCAACAAACATTTGCTGGATATACAATATAAGAGTTCACAATTTCATAAAGAAACAGATTCATGTTCATTCATTTAGTCATTCAGCAAAAGAGCATCTGCTGTGAGCCAGATACTGTGCTGTGTGCTCAGAATACAGCGGTCAGTAAAACAGACTGAGGCTCTGTACTTAAAGACCACACACTCTGACAACTGTCACAAGACTGAAAGGGCAAAACAGAAGCATGAAAAGGCAAGATGTGTTGAGTATGGCAAGATAAGGGGCCACTGTCGGGTGATAGGACGAGGAGGCTACATTGAATGGAAGTAAAATGGTTTAACACATGGCTTTGGAGGTTAAATTGGGGTCAGAATCCCATCTCAGGCTTAACAGTTGGAATACGAGGCCTCCTGTTTCCCCATTTCTGGCATGGAGATAGTAATGCCTACTTTCTCATAAGGTCATGAAGATGAAAACGAGATAATAGTACTGCTCAATAAAGTAAAGCTACATGCTTTATAGTTCAGTCTTGAAACCGTAGGGTAACAGTTTCACCTACGAAGGTGGAATAAAGTGTTACAGGGAGAACATGCTTTTTGGGGCTGATTTACATTAGTACGTTGGTTTTAATTTTTAGAGCATACAGGTATTTTCATCTGGTTCTTTTATGAGTCTGAGATACTCTGAAACACAGAGCTTGAGAGACAAGCTTTTGTGCAGGTAGTTTTATATTAGGGAGTCATTGAAGAACAAGTGTCAGACTGGTAAGAGTAAAATAGCTAGAGAGACAGCCTACTGAGTTCCGTGCTATTGGCCTGTTGCCTCAGAGTAGTGGGCTCATTCCCACTAGGGACCTTCTGAAGAGCCCTGTGGAATGAACATAGAATGTTCCCTGCAGACAAGGAGAAAACAAGTATCCACTAGCTACTCGCCCAGTTGGTCACAAGTTGTCTCATGTAGTTAATTGTCTTTCACTTCTAGGTATGGGTGAGCCTCAGAATAGCGGAAGGTTCTTACAGGTTTCTTACATGGAGGTGGAAGGAAGCTTGGGGCAGAAAGAGATGTGCTGTGCAGCTGAGGTGGCATATTGTCAGGTCACACCTACAGGAGCTCAGAGCTGCAGCAGCAACTGGAGTAAAATGATGGGCTGAGAGGAAGTGAGATAGGCACAAAAGGTAGACAATTTTTTTACCCACTCCATGTTCTGCTTAGATCTGTGCACACATTCATCTGCAGTGCCATTCAGGGAGGTGGTTAGGTACCATCTCAATATAGGAGGTTTAGTGGAACAAGATTCAGTCCCACACTGTTGAAACTGGTCTGAAGCTGTAACATTCATCGTTTCTCCCCACAATGCTCTAGATTTTCCTTCCTTGGCCAACACTTTAGAAGGTCTAGAATGCTTGCCTGATGGGAGCCAGAGAACCTTTATCTGTGAGGCCAGAACCTTACTTACTCTTGCATCATCAGGCCTTTGTTGCAGTACTTACCTGTTTACATTCATCACTGGACATGGAAGCACTGAGAGCACCAGTGACTCCTCTGGATTCCAGATAGATCCCCTGGGCCCCCATTCTGTAGTAGCAACCCTAGCTCCTTATCATGAAGGTGATTTTAGTGCTGCTAATACGGAATTTTTTTTTTTTTTTTTTTTTTTTTTTTTTTTTTTTGGTCTGTTTCCCAGGCACAAGAAGTCCAAAATGACCAGGAGGTAATCACAGCTTCAGATTAAAGTGAAATCTTCTGATATTATTATTAATAATAAATATATATTTAGTCGTCCTTGTTTCTGGCCCAGAGCTCCTGAAACACTCAGGATTTTCTAATGATGAGATAGAGGTGTCTCATTAGGTTACTGAGCTAAGTTTTGACCACACTTAAGCCTGGGTCTGGTTGCCAAGGGAACCAACAGTGATGAGAGGTTGAAACTGTTTGTCCCAATCCCTGACCTTGCATTTGTATCCCTGCTCCCCCACTTACTGGTGAAGTAACCTGGAAGATACTAAAGTTCTCTGTGACTCAGTTTTCTTATTTTTAAAATAGATACGAAATTCATTGTTTCATGAATTACTACTTAAAAAGTATTTAACATTTATGATAGTTCTATTCTTAAATTTTGAGGAACCTTCATGCTGTTCTCCACAAGTGGTTGTACCAGTTTGCTTTCCTACCAACAGTGCACAAGAGTTCCTTTTTCTTGACATTCTCACCAACACCATCACTGGATTTATAAATATCTTCTCCCATTCCATAGGTTGCCTTTTAGTTTTGTTGAGTGTAAAACATTTTTGTTAACATCAAGAATTTATTGAGCAATATGTTCCTAAGAGTTTAATCAATTCCTAAAGACTTTTTATTACCACAAACAATGCCCCAAATCACACCCGGAAGTGGTCTAGTGAGAATACCAATTACCACCTCATCTGAGTGCTTACTGTTACCATGCGTCTGACCATTAATCCTGGCCCTGAGCACTGGGCACAAGAGGCTATACTGGTATTGCTGCCTCTGTTGGCCCAAAAGCTCAAGCTTATTAAAACCAAACCACCAGAGAGAGTTTCTCAAGGTTCCCATATCTTCCCATCAATTGCTCCTGAGTTTGGGAGAATATGATTGCCTGTGCCTGACTTCTATCTGCAGAGAAGGCTGAAAAAGCAAGGGTATGGAATGTTCAGCTCTAAAGTATGGGGCAGATAAGGAATTCCCAAACAAGAAAGTGGTTCAAATGCTGAGCATCCAAGATGACAAGGAACTAGAACCAGATCATAAGGCTTTTACCACAATTAAGACACTTAGGCTTCATCCTGATGGCAATGGGAGTCATTGAAGGTTTAAGCAGGAATAACCTGATAGGATTTGCATTCCTGGAAGATCATTCTGCATCTGGACAGGGATCTCAGGGCAAGAAAGGCTAGAGGATGACCAGTAACCAGGCTGTTGTAAGACTTTAGACTAGGAATGATTTTCAATTTTGAGACAGCCCTGTAGGAAGAACAAAGCAGTCCCTGCTAATCCCAGGATGACTCATTTGGATGTGAACTTGTCGAAAGCTTTATGAAAGTCTAAATATATTATCTCTATTAGTTCCCCTTTATGCACATGCATGAGGAGCCAGTCTTCTTAATATTCCTTTATCTGTATATGACATCCCTTCCCCTCTCCAGGACAGTATTGCTTCTGTAACAGGCTGGTTTGTTTAAATATTATGTCTTTTTACCCTTTATTATGGATCCTGCCTAGAGGAAAAGAGTATATTTATGCTCAGACAAAATCCCGTTGGGTTCATTCCCTGATTAATTTTCCATTTTATTTTTACCTCATTCTTGGTAGCACTTGACACAGTCTCATAACTTTGGGGGAGATACAGAGTCCTGGTTATTTCTCCATTCTTCAAGATCATTAATGGAGTATTTGAAAAGATTAGAGATCTGTATGTAAAACTATCTTGATCAAATATGCATGATTTAAAAATATGGACAGCACCTTAAAATTAGCTCTAAATGTATTCAAAGACTGAATTTCAAAGTTTCTGTTGCTACTTTCTACCTTTTGGTGAACACATAGAATTTTATGTTTCTAGTAGAGGATCCATGTGTACCTCTGATTGTAATGCTTGCACTTGTTTCCCTGCTGGCCTCCTTGTTTACTACCATTTCCCTAGCGGAGATTCTGTTGATACTGTGACCTGGAGGGACATTGAACTAAGTCATCCACCTGTACACCCTTCAACATCTCAAGAAAGTTCAGTGTGCATCGGTCTCATTGCCAAGCTTCAGGATTTGAAAGATTAAAGTCAAGCTGAAAGTCTGACATCTGATCTCTGAATGTTGCTGGTGAAATATCTGAGATTTCTGCAGTAAACTTACCCTTAGAATTCAAGTTCTGGGGCCCTTGGGTGGCTCAGTCATTAAGCGTCTGCCTTTGGCTCAGGTCATGATCCTAGGGTCCTGGGATCAAGCCCCGCATTGTGCTCCCCGCTTGGTGGGAAGCCTTCCTCTCCCTCTCCCTCTCCCCCTGCTTATATTCCCTCTCTCGATGTCTCTGTCTCTATCAAATAAATAAATAAAATCTTAAAAAAAAAGAATAATTCAAGTTATTTTCCTCCATAATCACAAGGAATATCACCTGATCAGTTTTGAGTCAATTCTTTACTTCTATCACCAATTGCATTTAAATCATTCCTCTCTTATTTAGTAATTAGGCTCTAAAAATATTAGGGGTGGGAGTGGGGAAAGGGAGCAACTGGCTGAGACTGCTCCAGAAATCAATATAGGAAGGACTTAGTGGTTGCAACATGAAATTGTTGTGAGTAGGAGGAGAAAGTGTAAAAACTCTTGAAACTGCATTTGCATGGTTAAGCATATTTTTTTAACTTACATTATGTTTCATAATAAAAAACATGAAATTTGCTAGAGAGTGTTTTATTTATGCTTCATATAGGATAGAGACAGCATCAAAGAGTTACTACTTTTATATGAAGTGGCTTGGGTGAGGGTAGATGGAAATAAGGGAGGTCAATTACCCTGAAGCCATCTATTAGAGTCTGGATAGACAGCTTCTCCTCCAAAATCATGCTCTGGAGAAGGGGTGGCACAGAAGTGTTTGGTCCTATCAGGGTATTTGGGAGGAAGCACCAATGCAAGCTGCAAGGGGAGTGAGCTGCTGTTAGTCTGCTGGTACTGGAGATGCTCCGTTTCCTGGAGCCATTTGGGTGGAGGAGCCTGTGTCCTATTGACTTCTAGGACACTGGCTGTCAGATCTCCTGCATTGATCAAACACTTACTGAGCCCTGGCCATGTACTAAGCACTGAGGATACTTCCATGAAGAAGATAGGGCTCCTTCTTGGAGGAACGTACATTGGAGAAAAACATAGCAGCTAGCACTTAATTAAACTTTTACTTGTATACTAAAGAAAGGGCTTTACACATCTCACAACATACCTTAAAAATCCCCATTATGCAAAAGAGATTTAGAGAGGTTAAATAATTTGCTTGAGTCCTCAGCTAATAACAGCTGAGTCAGAACTTAAATCTGGGCAGGCTGACTCCAGAGGGCAGATCTTTAACCATTCTTTCAATGGGATGAAGACTGATGCTCTGTGGAATTGGATACTGAGAAAGAAGGGGGGCTCTAGAGGGCTTAAGAGGTGGCACTTTCTAGAGTTAGGGCCTGCCACTTGCACATTCAGATTTTCTAGCACATTCACAGGTATACAGGATGTTAGAGTCAGAAAAATCTTTGAAGATCTGCCAGTTTCACGGCCCAATTCTATAGGAAAGTTTTAGGGAGGAGAAATGACTTGTCCTATTCTTCAAGAAACCTTGCTAATTTGAGAATTAGGAGTCTAGGTTTCAATTAAGAACAATGGCTCTGATTGTCCATGTCACCCGTTTGAGATTGAAAATGAGACTTGGGGTAATTGAGACAATTGCTTACCAACCTCCTTATCTCATATATGCAGGAGACTCAAAAAGCCATTTTAATAAAGATGTATTTGGAGAAATCAGGCAGATGTTTGGAGCATTTCCTGTGTAAAGCAAGTATTCACAGATTTGTTTCTTGGGGCTGTGAGAGTGAAGATATTAGATTCAAACCCAACACCTTCCATGTTGTTCTTGCTGGATTCCCACAGGAACATATCCCTGGTGGGCACCAGCTTGCCCAACAGCACCCACTACCCCTCCTTTCCTTCTGATAGAACCCCTGATTTCTTCAGGAGGTTAGTGGAAGTCCCTTTATCCCAGGCAGGGTAGACATGACCCTAGCCCCAGGGAATGAATCTGGGATTGGGCTAAGAGTGGGCATGGAATCCAGCTCTGAGCATAAGACATCAGGAGAGTCTGGTGGGAAGGGCTTCCTTTCCTGAAAAAAAAAAAAGAAGACATTTCCCAAGCAGAAATCCTTCCTTTACCTTCTTGCTTTTGCTTTCTTCTCTTCTTCTAAGAGCGTGGATATAAAGCCTAGAAACGAAATGAAGATAAAACAACTTGCCAAAAATTGCGGAGTGGAAAACCAGAATGAACTTGAGTCCAGGATCACTCGGTGCCCGACCTGCCAACCTCAGACTCCTTTTTATGAGATAAAGTCCTAATTCTTAAGCTCATGTTAGATTTTCAGTTTTACAATTTTTTACAGTTGAATGCATGCTTAAATGCCATGTCTTTTTATTCAGAGAAATCATTTCATAAAATATACCTGTCCTTCAGATTTTAATTTTATTCATAGGATCGAAAATAAAGGCAATAAATGCTCACGAGTGAGCAAAACTGCTCTATTTGTTAAATTTCTCTTCCAGGGAATGTATAGCATTGCATACACTTGGTTTTTACAATAGTGCTGTGGTGAGTTGTGTGGAAGCTTCTGATGTAATATTAGACTTATTTATTTATTTATTTTAGGCGATGTATTTATTTATTTTAGAGAGAGAGAGAGAGAGGGAGTGTGAACAGGGGGAGGGACAGAAACAGAGGAAGAGAGAGAGATGCAGACTCCCTGCTGAGCACAGAGTCTTACCCTGGACTCCAGGGCTCCATCTCCCTACGGGAGATCAAGAGTCACATGCTTTTCCAACGGAGCCACCCAGGCACCCCATAATTTTAGATTTAAAAAACCAAGAGTAGGCTAATTAGAGTCCCAAAGGCACACATGATGAGGCAAGATTCCTCCAGGAAAAGTTCTGTAGCTAGTCATATGCAAACTACTTACATCAAAGTGTAGAGTCTGTCTTAATTTTCACATTAACTGAGCTATTAATATGCACTCTTGAGATCTTAAATTGAGCTTTAATATCGTTTTCTTGCTTTAAGACCTAAAAGATGGTGAAAGGAATCCTTCTAAATTTTCTACACTTTGGGCTTCTGTTACTTATTGCATGAGAATCATCATCTAAATGCTCGTTTGTTTTCTTAAGATTTTATTTATTTGTCAGACAGAGACAGCACGCACAAGCAGGGGGAGCAGCAGGCAGAGAGAGAAGCAGGCTCCCTGCTTAGCAGGGATCCCCATGCGGAACTCAATCCCAGGAACCTGGGATCATGACCTGAGCTGAAGGCAGATGCTTAACTGACTGAGCCACCCAGGCGCCCCATAAATGCTTGTTTATTTAGCAACAAGGATCTTGACTTATTCATTCCGGTGTCACCTACAGTAAGTGGCACAGTAGCCGCACTGAGGGAGGAATGAATAAATATTCACGGAGTCGCAACAACAGCAATAAACAGTAACAAAAGTAATGGCTAATATTTCCCTATGCTCACTATGTGCCAAACCCAGCTTGGGTGCTTTCAATGCCTGGTTTTATTTCACCCCCACCAAAACTCTGTGAAACAAATAATTTCCTTCTTTCATAGGTGGAAGGTGAGCCTTAGAGAGGTGAAGCCACTTGCCCAAACTTATTCAGCCTTGAAAGCACAGTATCAATTCAACAGTCTTGGATTCGGTAATGAAGTACCTGCGTTTTACAGCTGAGGAAACAGAGGCTCAGGGAAGTTAAGTAACTTTCTCAAGGTCACACAGCTATTAAGCGGTAGAATCTGGATTTGAACCCAGGCAGTCTGGCTCTAGCATCTGTTCTCTTAACTATGCACTATACTAACTCACAAAAGGATAAACTTTGGGCATACCTCAGATTTGTGATGCAGTTATGTAAAGTTGATAATATGAAAATGAAGGTTAGTTGATCACTAAATGTAATGAAGTTTAAATGTCAACTCTCAAGCCTTTTTTTTTTTTTTAATTTTAGTAGTAAGATAACTTTGTGAGACAGAACTTACTTCAAATCCATAGTGATGAATTTTTTCATCACTCTGGAAAATAATAACACAGAAACTGCACACTAACTTCTAATTTATAAAGAATTTACACCTGGGCCTTAGCTTTTGTAACTCCTCTCCTCTTTCCCACATTCTCCCTTGCCCCACCTGGGCACCAAAGCTCGCTCTACTGTTTCTAAGGTAGTTTTCCAAAACAGTATTTCTCAGCTTTGCCTGTGCATTGGAATAACTTGAGAAGTTTCAAAAAAACAAAAACAAAAAAACCCCTCTCATTTAGGGCAAGAATATGCAATTAGAAAAAAACAGTCACTTCAACAAATGGTGTTGCGAAAACTGGACAGCTACATGCAGAAGAATGAAACCGGACCACTTTCTTACACCATATACCAAAAATAAATTCAGAAGGGATGAAGGACCTAAATGTGAGATAGGAAACCATTAAAATCCTAAGAGAGAACACAGGCAGCAACCTCTTTGACCTCAACCGTAATAACTTCTTGCTAGACACGTCTCCAGAGGCAAGAGAAATGAAAACAAAAATGAACTGTTGGGATTTCATCAAGATAAAAAGCTTCTGCACAGCAAAAGAAACAATCAACAAAACTAAAAGCAACCTACGGAATGGGAGAAGATATTTTTAAATAACATATCAGATAAAGGCTTAGTTTCCAAATCTATAAAGAACTTACCAAACTCAACACCTAAAAATTAAATAATCCAGTTAAGAAATGGGCAGAAGACATGAAATAGACATTTTTTCCAAAGATATCCAGATGGCTAACACACACATGAAAACATGCTCAACATCATTCATCATCAGGGAAATGCAAATCAAAACTATAACGAGGTATCACCTAATACCTGTCAGAATGCAGAAAATCAAAAACACAAGAAACAAGTGTTAGGATATAGGGAAAAAGGAACCCAACCGTCTATCTGCAGGGTAAAATGTTAGAAATCTGTATCTGCATGGCTACTTCACAAATATGGACACAAACTTTTATTTGTGTCAAAGATGAAGTGACAGGAGTTCCTAGGTAGCTCAGTGGGTTAAGCTTCTGCCTTCGGCTCAGGTCATGATCCCAGGGTCCTGGGATCGAGCCCCACTGCTCAGCAGGGAGCCTTTTCCTCCCCTCCTCCTCTGCCTGCCTCTCTGCCTTACTTGTGATCTCTCTCTCTCTCTGTCAAATAAATAAATAAAATCTTAAAAAAAAAAGATGAAGTGACGATTTTCTCACTGATGTTGTTATATTTAATAAAGATGAGAACCTGAGCAATTAAAAAAAATAAAGGAACCCTCATGCACAGTTGGTGGGAATGCAAACTGCAAAACTGCAAATCAGTGCAACGATTGTAGAAAACAGTATGGAGTTTCCTCAAAAAGTTAATAGAACTACCCTATGATCTAGTAATTGCACTACAGGTATTTACCCAAAGAATATGAAAACACTAATTTGAAAGGATACATGTACCCCTATAGCAGCATTATTTACAATAGCCATGATATGGAAGCAGCACAAGTAAGTGCCCATTGATAGATGAAAGGATAAAGAAGATCCAGTTTATAAATAAAATGGAATATTGTTCAGCCATAAAAAAGAACGCAGTCTTGCCATTTGCGACTATGTGGACAGAGCTACAGAGTATAATGCTAAGTGAAATAGTCAGAGAGAGACAAACACCGTATGATTTCACACCTTTGTGGAATTTAAGGAACAGAATGAGTGAACAAATGAAAAAAGGTACAAATCGAAACACAGACTCTTAACTATAGAGAACAAACTCATGGTTATCAGAGGGAAGGTGGGAGGGGGGATGGGTGAAACAGGTGATGGGGATGAAGGAGGACGCTTGTCAAGAGGAGCACCGGAGTAAGGCATAGAATTGTTGAATCACCTTATTGTACACCTGAAACGAAGACAATACTGTATGTTAACTATATTGGAATTAAAATACAAAACTTAAAAGAACTTAAAAAAAATTCATTTGGGCTCTATCCCCAGCATTTCTAACTTAATTGATCTGAGACATACCTAAGGCAGTTTTGGAAGCTGCCAGGAGAAGGAAGGTCCAGCTGAAGTTAAGAACCACTGTGGTGGCTGCAGCATTTCTCAACCTTGGCACCATTGACATTCAGTACTGCTTAATTCTTTGCTGTAGGAGACTATCCTGTGCACTTTAGACTGTTTACCAGGGTCGCTGACTTTTATCTGCTAGGTGCCAGTAGCAACTTCCCCAGTTGGGACAATTAAAAATGTCTCTAGACTTTGTCAGATGTCTTGGGGGAGGCACAAAATCGCCCCTGTGGAGAACCATTGCTCTAGAGCCATTGCTACTGTCCAAGCTGTGAGAGAAGTGCCTCAAAGAGAAAAAGGGGAAGAGTGGCTTCTATTGCATCTCAGACAGGAAAATATGTAATGATGCCAAGGGGTTCTGTCAGAAAACTCTCTTGTCACTGGAGAAAACTTAATCAGGAGGAAACTTAATTTTTAAGAATTTTTATTTCTCAGGAAAGAGATAGTATATCTCTTCAGGAGCTTGGTAGAGGAAGGTATCTTCGAGAATAGGGCATTAAGGAAAGGGCACAGATCTTTCTTGCTGATCTGAAGCACAACAGAAGGAAACTAAATCTTTTTTTAATTAGCGTGAACATCCTGGCTGGGTGAAATATTGTCTCTTGCTGAGGAGTTGCTGCCAACAGGATAAAGTGGAGCAGATAAAGCACAAGGGCTGGGACCGCATGGATGTAAACGCTGAATGTTTCCTCAGCTCTGGGAAGGCTTGGCCACTAAAGCGATGACGGAGTGAACAGAAATGGATGAGGGTCTAGGTACATAGGTATGAGCAGAGTTAGAGGAGGTTATTCTGGAAAAGTTGGAGTTTGGGAATAAACTATTTGAGTAGTCCTCTTAGTTTGGGTCATCTGAGAGGAGAGCCTAGGAAGCACCCAGGAGTGTGGGGAAGGAAGGCAAGGCAAGTTAATCCTAAGTGATTTGTTGGACATGGCCTCTGTGGGCCGCAGAGCTTCATCCAGCTCTGGAAGTTCAAGAGGCCAAGGCCAAACACAAGCCTCAGAGGTGTGGGGCAAGAGGGCTAGAGTGTTTATCCATGAATTCCCATTTGTCATGGGTTGAGGGCCGTGTCCAGGGCCATTCAATCCCAGCACTTCTGGTGGCTTCTGGTTTGGGCCTTGGGCAGAGTTGCGAGTGTGGCGCAGGCAAGTGGATTTGGCTGGTCAGCACCGGATGGTGCTTGCTGGTGGGAGATCGGCGGGCTACTAGCAACTTCTGCTATAGTGGCCAGTTTCAACGTTTGTTTAAAGGTATTGACTGGTTTACTAGTTAACAATGTTCCATTTTTAATGAAGAGTTCTTTATAATAAGGAACATTAGGAAGGCACACCAGCCTCTGTCAACACCTTACTGTTGGAGACCATGAAATACCACTGCCAGAAACCTATCAGTCTCTTGGCCCTGGCCTCAACGGCTGCTCCCTTCATTCCTTGCATACAGATCATGAATAAGGGCTTTCAGGTCTACTCCAAAAATTCTCAGGAGTTTACTCACTTCTGTCTCTGCTGTCTCCTCATTAGTCTAGGACAATGCTGTCTTTTGCCAAGACTATCGCCATGGATTGCTCCTGCCTCCTGGGCTCTGCACAATCGCTTTTCTTCTAGTTCCTTGAAACTACAAGCCTTTTTGTTTTGTTTTGTTTTGTTTTAGAAGACTCCTCCTCTGTGCTATACCCCCAGCCCAACCTTACCCTTCCAATGACTTGCTTCTTCTTATCTAGTAGGTCACTTCTTCATTGAAGATCTTCTTCTCTAAAGAATGATTTCCCCTTCCCATATGCTATTCCCATCTCGGTTCCGTTTGTTTTGTTTTGGCATGTTTCACAATTTGTAATTATTTTGTTTATTTCATCAGTCTCCCTCTTCAGAATGTAACCTCCATAAGGGTGAGAACCATATCTATCTCCTGGAGCACCATATCCCACATAAGGATGCCAGATTTAGCAAATAAAAATACAGGTTTACATGTCTGTACTTGTACCAAAAATTATTCAGGATTTATCTGAAATTCAAATTTACCTGGGCATTTTGTGTTTTAATTGGCAACCTAGTTTCTAGGCCCTGAAACATAGCTGACTCTCACTACATGTTGTTAAATAAAAACTTGATAGCAGCATATCAAAATTACTACTAGGGTAACAAAGTGATATGCTAAATCTATAGAACTAGAATAGTAAAAAACACACTTGCCATTCTTTTCTGTTCTGATTTGCCTGTCTATTCTCTCCAAGAGAACCAAATCAGCTTACCCCCAAAATCTTGGACAGCCCAGTCCCCTGGAAGGGATGCCAGCCACAGGAGGGGAGCTGTTAGGAACAGTGTTTAAACACCATGTGCTGCCTCAGTTTTGCTTGGCTTTCTGCTGTGCTGGGGCCTTAATCTTCTTTGGCCCTGATCTCCCCAGACTGTGAGCTCACTAAGGGAGGGAAGAGATGACTTCTTCCTTCTCAATCATTCACCCCCAGGGTCTCATGCTGTAGATGACACATAGCAAGGACTCAATGAATGATTGCCAAATGGACTGATGTATGAGTGAATAGTAGGGGGCCCAAGTACTCTGGTTTGATCAGGCCTAGGGTTTCTTGATATATGCGGCTTTCAGTGGGGGAAATCAGGGCAGTTGGTCTCCTCGGTGAATGATGCTCACTCTTAGTGGCTGGGCCTCTTGTCCATAATCATCCATATTGGCAGCTACATGACTATACGATCAGACAGCCTGCTGGCCTGGCTGTCCATCTGTTTTAGGATGTTGCTGGATGTATGGAGCTCTGCTGAACACCTATGCTTTCCTATGCCTGGGACCTTGGCCTTGATCCTTCCTTGTAGACCCTTGATCATGGTCCTTCCTTGTGGCTTGGTCTTGTGGTCTGTGATAGACACCATGGATTTTCACTCCTGGAATAAAGGCATTCAGGCTAAACTCATGTGAAGGGCTCTTGATCTTGAGTAAATCTCATGGACCCCCAGTCCTGGCCAATATAGGTATGCCTCATCAAGACTTGATTATGACCAATTGCTACTTCCACAGAACACCAGCCAAGTATTTATTGAGTAATTAAGCTGACATAGAACTTTTCAAATACATTTCTCCAAATGTCTGAGTTACTTGCCTGTGAAAAAAATGAGTTCTAATTTAACCAAACCCCTCCTCCATACTGCCAGAGGGCATGATTCTAAACAAAACCCACACAAATCCATTTTCAATTATGGCAGCAATGCTCCGTTAAGTCCTGCTGGTTTCCTGGAATTGGGGGTGAAGTGGCTCTTGAGAGGTTCCCAGCACTTATAGTAGTTCTCATCCAAACAATTAGAGGTCTTGAGCCCCCACTTCGTGACAGCCATACTAAGAGAAGACTCAAACATAAATGCCTGTAGGAAATGAAGAGGGGGGCAAGAAATAAGTGAGTTGGATAATAAAACATATTTAATTTGATGTCAAGAGAAAAGATGTAGGTAGGCAGAATCGTTGATTAATAAGTTGTGTGCTAACATAGTGAGGATAGCAGGCTCACACCTTGGGTTCTGGCTCTGGTCCCACCACTTAGAAGCCAGTGAGACTCTGTGCAAGACTCTTAACCTCTCTAAGTTCCATGTTTCATTTAATCCAATTAAAATGGAATTGGGCATGTAAGCCTCACCTTGTCCTATAGCATTATGGAGCTAAATTTACTACATCCAAGGGCAGAAGCACAAAAACGTCCTGGGATTATTCATCTTCTTAGGGGCCATCACTCACTATGGCTATGACCTTGTGGGGAGGCCATGCTCCCCATTTTGTAGGGGAGGAAAATATGGCTCAAAGCTGGGAAGTAGCTAGTGATGTTAGTAAGAAGTGGAAGAGCTGGGATTTGAGCTTTCTTTTTTAGGACTCTGATCAAGAGATGGACTGGGGAAAAGAGAAGAAGGAAAACAGAGCATAAGGAGGAGGAGGAGGTAGGAAGGAGGAAGCAGAAAGGGCTGTAGCACTTTAAAAAACCCTATCCTAGAAGACCGTGCATGGTGGATGTCCCACTGTGTTCAGGAGGATTTTGTCTCTGACAGAAAGAATATGCAAGTACTTGGTGCAGCTTAGACATTCCAGCTTCAGCAATTGCTGATTTTTCTACCCAGTGTGGCTTTTAAAAATAAAATAAAACCCTACATTATTAGAAATTTAAAAAATATAGATGGACAAAGGAAGTTAAAGTTCTACTGTGTCACAACCCTGAGAACCCACATTAATGTTTGGTATCTAATATGCATTAGCTTCTTCATGCTGAGAACAATGGAGATGATTGTCCTTGCCGGACTTCCATGACAGGCTTGATTTGAGGTTTCGACAAGAACATATGGAAGTGTTGTACACATTATAATGTCCTACTCAGATATAAGCGTTATTATTATGGCTGTTCTTGTTGTCTCTTTGAGGACTGCTTCCTAAGAGTCTTGCTGTCTAACTGGAGTGAGACAAAACCCCATTCCAGCTGAGCTGTGAAGACAGTATTATATAAAGTTTGTTTATTCCAAACTGGAATAAGGATAAGGTGTATAGATAGGCCTGGGTCCAAATTATATAATGGAAATGGTGTTGGAGACCCAAAGTTAGGTCTAGGTAGCGTGCCAGAACCTCCCCTGCCAAGTAGTCTGGGGTCTCTGGCTACCCAGGGCCTCCCCTGCCCTTAATCCCTTCCATAGGAGAGCTCTTTCTGCCTAGTGCCCCAGGCATTTCCCAAAGTCTTGTTCCTCACATAAACAGTCTTGTCATTGCCTCTCTGATGCAGAACACTGCTTCCTGATAACACTGACTGTCCAAAGCCAAGATGGGCACCAAAGATTACTGAGTGACAAGTCTGGGTAGCCCATAGACCTCAAAGAGCCTTTGGAGGCAATAGCTTGATTGAGACTGTCAAACCACATCTCACAGAGATATAATTCTGCAAAGGCCCTTGGAAAGGGAAAGACAGCCAAGGCCAAGCAGATGGGACTCTGCACCCTCCCGGTGCAGATCAGCTCCATCAACTCTGGTCCTAGAGTTGGGACTGAAAACAAACTGCATTGGATAGAGGGACAGATAATGTTTTCTGTTTGCAATCTGGGCATGCAGTCAAGCAGGTCTGTGCTATTGATTTTAAAGTCAGGTACCATTGAAGACATTTGCTTAAAAATGTAAAGCAAATTTGCATATGATTGAGCATAAAATTACTCCTTGTAGTCCATAAACTCCACCTCCAAGAATGCAAAAATAAAATAAAAATCAAGTACCGCCACCAACTGCGATTGTGTTCAGCCTTAATGTTTATAGCCTGATACAGGAAAAATACAAAACAAGTTTTTAGTCCTATCAGTTTCATCCCATGCCAAAGGAGAACAAAAGAAAATGAGAAAACAGCTGAGAACTGCTGCTCACAAGCCCTGACTTCCTGATCCTCCTTGGCTTTGAACTCCACGGAAGGTGACATCCTGCATCCCTGGGGACGGTGGCCCTAGAGGATTACCTCAAAAAGCAGATGATTCTGAGACATTGCATATGTACTCTGGACTGGATACAGGTAATATTAATAATCTTCCCTTGTATTTGAACAGTGCTGGACAGTGTATAAGGTTGAATATAGCCACCTGCTAGGGTGGCTACCACACCCATTCTACAGATGGGGAAAACGAAGCACAGAGAAGTTAAGTGACTTGGTCAAGGTCATGCAGGAACTAAGAGCTAGGATTTGATCTCAGGTCTGACTCAAGTCCAAAGCTCTTTCTACCCAACCACATTAGGAGTCTAGTATACATATAGGGGTGTGTGCATACACATATGGGAATAAACACACACACAGACACACTCTCCTCGCCTGACTCCATCTCTGTGTCTTGGAGAAATTAAGAAAAAAAAAAAAAAAAAAAAGCCACTCCTCTCGAGAAGGTTGGAAAGCCCAGAAGCTGCCAGAGCCTGGCATTTGATTTGCTTACCATGGTACCATCAGCAATCCTCTCGGGTGCCAGCTTGGCTTTGCTGGCCTTCTCGAAGCAGTCAGCATCAGGCCCGTGGGGGGTCATTGAGCTGTGCAGGCTGCCTCCCCCTGGCAGGAACCCACCTTGCTTTGCCTCATAATGACCTTTGATAAGTCCCATGAATTCACTCATGCAGTTCCCTGGGAAGGTTGAAAGAGTATTATTTTTATTATTCAAGGCAAGACCTGTAAAGTACCAAGACCTCTCAAGCATTATTTCTGTGGAATGCCAAGAAGGTAGGAGAATCTAATAAATTTTTTAGGATTACCAACAAATACAGATAGATGGGAACCCCCCACTCCCCCCAAACATTCATTAATGTGAAACCCTAGGTAGGCAAAACTCTACTTGACGGGCATGTAGATTATTAGAGGTCTTAATCTCCACTACGCGAAAGAAATAATGTTGGATCTAAAGAAAATCATTGCCCAGACAAGAATTTTAATAATAATTAAAATGAAAGTTATAATAAAGAGTAGATGTGCCCTATCATCTAGGCTTATACATCCCATATTAAAATCATCTTCTTTCCCAGATCTGATAGCCCCACAATAGTACATGATATCACCATATTTCTGGTTCCCAATCCAGGAAACCAATATGGAATGTATGTGTGGGAAAGTGTTGATGGAAGAGTCATGTCATAGAAAGAACTCCAGACTTGGAGACTATTATCAAATGATAATCTGTGCGAAAGGATTTTAGGGCTATAAAAACCAGTCCATAAATGCTATAGAACATAACAAACATTATCTTCTGTATCTGAATCTGTCATCTTATTTTCCACCCTCCAAAATGCCTCTTAGATTCATTCTTTTCTGTCTATTTCCACTGATAGTCTCTTCATAGAATCCTAAAATTTTAAAATTGGGAAGGATCACGACTTCTACTCAATACAGAAGAATTTCTATATTATTCCTGACAGATTACTTCCTGGGGTTTGCCTGCATGCTTCCTATGAATGGAGCTCTTTACTCAACAAAGCAACTTACCATACTCTTAGAAAGCTCTGGGTTTTAGAAAGGTATCTCATATTAAGTGGAAATTTGCTTTAATATAAGTGAAGTCCATTGGTCCTAGTTGTGCTTTCTGGAGTCAGCAAAATTTGACAAAAATCACCACATCTGCACTCTTTCAATCATGTTTCTTTTGAAATAAAGCTCTTTATTAGAACAGCCACATACTTAGGGCAAGAATTAAAGAAATACAATACCTGAGAAAATTGAGGTACCTTTCCATTCATTCACCCATCTACCCATCTGTCCGTTCCCCACCTCATCCATCTGCCTATCCATCCGCCCACATACGTCATGGACACTGTGCTAAATGCTGTGAGTAAGAAATAGATGAGTAAGAAATAGCTCATCTAAAGTTATTCTCATAGTCTGTCCCATGAAAGGGCTGAGAACACAGACCATGAACGGAGCAGCAAGCTACGGCATTGGCAACCCCTGCAAAGCTGGACATTTGGCACGATAGATGCCCCAGCCCTCTTCCTTACATGTGAAGTATAACCAAGTGTCAGAATATTTCTGTCATTGACCAGGCAACCATAGTCATTCTGCCTAGGAAACAAAATGCTACTGCAGGCCCTTATAGAAAAAGTAAGACCCAGATCATAGCTCTACTCATTTCTCCATGAAACAGAAATAGAGGAAAAGAAGCAAGTGTAAGCATAAGGTGTCTATATTTTCAAAGCAGTTCTGCTCATGACCGAAATATGTTGTCATCCTCCTCAATCTAGGATGTGTCCTCAGGGTCACCTTCATGGCTTAATTTTAAGAAGAGAGCAATACCAGAATTCAGCTTTGATCTGAATATGATTTAGGTAGCAAGGACTTTGATGATGACATTTCTATATCATTTTCTATATTTCAAAGGACGGGGGAGGGTAGGCCTTGCCTCTCTGATTAATGCTGAATCCAGTTGGCTCAAGTACATTAAGATGACTGGAGGCAATGTTTCTACAGAAATAATTCTCCACTTCTTCTATAAAGTCACATCAAGGTAGCGAAGATTTTGATTATTGCTAAAGCAATAGTTTTAATATCTCTGGAAAAAATAATTTTAACTTGGGATTCTGTGTTTTTTTCCAACTAACTCAGGCAACCATACCTTTCTGATATCTATCTATCCTGGGCCAAATGTACTTGAGAGTCTTTTAAAAAAATATTATGAGTGATTTTACAAGGTCATTTGTTTCAGGAGACTGAACTACAAACCAAAGTGGCTTGAGAGCTGTAGCACAATACAAACTTGTCTCAGATGGCTCTAGTAGGCTTCTCCCTAGGCAGGGAGACAAGCCGCAGGGCAGCATCTCTCCATGTGTGACCTGTAGACTTCTCTGACTTGCTAATTCAAAATGCAGATTCTGAGGTTCCACCTCAGAACCAACTAATTATACTCTCTGAGAGTAGGCGCTGGGAAGAATTTTTTTTTAGTAGGCATTCTAAGTGATTTTTATATTACTAATGTTCTCAAAGTGTGGTTCCTGGAACAGCAACATCAGCAGCCCATGGGAGCTTGTTATGAAGGCAGATTCTCAGGCCCCATCCTAGACCTACTGGAGCAGAAATTCAGGGGGTGGAGCCCAAGAATCTGTGTTTTCACAATCCTGCCGGTGATAGTGACACAAGTGAAAATTTGAAGACCGCTACCTCAGGAACATAAAGCAACTTCAACACAAGAACTTCACTAGGTGAGATAATGAATTATCAAGGACTAGCATGTGAGGTACAGGCTAAGTTAAAGCTAAAGCAATTCTCTCTCCTGGATAGCATGTCTTCTAGGGGACTAACTTCCAGGAGAACACTCCTCAGAAAAGATGGTAGTTTGTTTTGATTCTATTTACAAAGTCTCTGGTGCCTTTGTAGTGGTAATTGTATCCTTTCCTCCACCATAACGATGTCACCGGAAAAATGTGGTGCTGGAATTTGACCACGCAGTGGTTTTCTTCCATCCTCAGGGCCCTACTTCTGTACCTCCTATAAATGCCTAAATTGCCTATTCGGTGAACCGTTGTATCTTGTTAAGCTGGGGTATTTGGGAGCTGGTAGAGATAAAGGGGAGCCGTATACGGAGAGAAGGCCCTGAGGTTGACTAAGGAAAGGGATTTGTTTTTATGAATATTCCTACTGAAATTCACCTCAGAGTCTTTCCAGAACTCTATGTACAAAAATGAAATCTTCAGGAAGTGGATTTGTACACTGACCTTTAGGTTGGATTTATGGCTAGCTATTGGACTATTAAAAAGGCCACCTTAATTAACTGCAGCCGTGAAATACCTTATTCGTTTGTGGTGATTCATTTACTAATAAAATAAATATTTATTAGATGCATATTGTGTATCAGGCACTGTGCTAGGCACATCAGTTAGTGGTCATGAGTGCGTGTGTGCTCTGGCATCAGATTGCCTTCAATTAAATCCTGACTCCACCACTTAACTAGTGGTGAGGCCTTGAGCAAGTTACTCCATTTTCCAAATTACTTAATCCTTCATGCCTGTTTTACCTTCTGAAAAAAAGGGGATAATGATACTACCTCCCTCTTATAACTGCTTTGAAGATTAAGTGGTTTCATAGTTTTATAGAGCTTACAACAGAGCCATAGAAAATGGTCAATAATTATTAGCAGCTAGTAATAATAAATAAAATAAAAATAATAGATTTAGTAAGTTCTGTTCTAGGCAACACATGCTCCACAGAAACTGCTTCCAGAACGGGGTCCATTCCCTAGTGCAGACTGCAGTTTCTTTTACCCCACCAAAATAATTGGAGAAGGCCATTTTACTGGCTCTTGAACCAGGCTTAGGAAAAGAACTTTCCAAAAACAACAAACTAACCAACAACATCCCACCATTCCCTCTCCCCACAAAGCAGCACCTGAAATGTAAAAAAAAATCTTGCTTCAAACTTTATTGGCTATCTGCTCTCTTTAGGGCCAGAGGAACTGGGCTGTAGGCATTACTTCCTTCTCAGAGTTAACACATCACTACCATCTCCATGGAAGTCATGGGGTTTCAGCAACTACATGTCTGAGGAGCAGCATTAGGGCCTCCAGAGGCAGGATCCTGAAAGCCAGTACAGTATGGTGTCCAGAGACCCCTAAGTGGTATTCTCAATGGCTAATGTTCCACGCTTTGTGGTCTCTTTGGTTTCCAATGTGGCTTGGTAAAATAGAGACTTACTGTGGTAATAAGGAGGCCTGAAGGTCTTGTCAGCAACCCCCCATCGAGGTGGGAAGATGACAAAATCAGCAATAGCCACTCCTGGGCGGACAGACTTGGCGGTCAGTACTGTGAAGATGGATGGGTCCTGTTGAAAGCACAAGGAGACACTGAGCCCATGATGGAAGGGAGGTGACTGGACAATGGTACACATGTCACCTAACTGGAAGGGGTTTCCAAATTGACTCTAGGTTTTTGTTTTTGATTTTTGAGTAGGCTCCATAGCCATTGTGGGGCCTATCCATACCCATTGTGGAGCCCATCGTGGAGCACAACTTGGGGCCCAACCTGGGGCTTGACTTCACAACTGCAAGATCAAGACCTGAGCTGAGATCAAGAGTCTCGGGCTTGGGGCGCCTGGGTGGCTCAGTGGGTTAAGCCGCTGCCTTCGGCTCAGGTCATGATCTCAGGGTCCTGGGATCGAGTCCCGCATCGGGCTCTCTGCTCAGCAGGGAGCCTGCTTCCCTCTCTCTCTGCCTGCCTCTCTATCTACTTGTGATCTCTCTCTCTGTCAAATAAATAAATAAAATATTTAAAAAAAAAAAAAAAAAAAAAAAAAAAAAAAAAAAAAAGAGTCTCGGGCTTAACCAACTGAGCCACCCAGGCACCCGACACTAATTTCTGATGAAGCCACACAGGCCAAGCTAAGAAGACTGGGCTTGTAGCTGAGGTGAAGAAATCACTCATCTGACTTTCAGCTCTTGCTGTGCTTGAAGCAAAATGAATTAACACCAACTAAGAGGATTTGGAGCTGCTTTCTCCCCCTGCTGAGCCCCCATTTCATGCAAGCATCACCCCGCGGTTCTGAGACCCTGTTCATGCCTGCCTCCCAGCCTCAGGTCAGAGTGTCCAGAGCTGGGATGTTCTGCAGGGAGTTCTCTGCAGATGGATGCTCAGAGTGAGGTGAAAATAGAAATAAAATAGTATCCAACTTTTGGTATAGATGTAGGTAGGATATGCTTCTCTTTAGGGCATCACAGAGATTCCAGATGGTATCCTCATTGCTTTCCTTACCCCTGTTTGACTCTCATGTCTAAAATACATCACTTACATCATTAGTTTAGGTGGTGGTAATGTAGAGGGCATAGGCTGGGGACAATATTGAAATTTTGAAAGAACTTTAGAACCCTTCTAAAATTAGAAAGATTGAGATTCAATTTCATTGAAATCAATGATGATGTTTGCTCTCACATGCCATGTTAGGGTCTGGGATTCAGAGAGACCTATTCCTTGCCTCTTTAGCATTGTTAGTCGTGGTGGTGGGTTGCAGGTGTGTGAACAACTGACCACAGCAAGGTGCCAAGGGTGATCTCGCTTTATAAGTAGAACTCCAAGGGATTACAGAGAGTGCCTACCTACCTAAGAGCACCAGGGAAGGCTTCAAAGAGGTGGTAATATTTGAGGAAGGTCTTGGAAAATAAAAGAGAAAGAAGAAGGAGGGAGGGAGGAAGGAAGAAAAAGGAAGGAAGGAGGAAAGGAAAAGACATTTTAAGCACAGAAAACAGGAAGGACATGAAAATGCACAGAGATTTTGTTAAGAGGCAAGAAAGCTAAAGCTCAGAATGCATTGGCAGAAGGCACAGGGGTTAAGAGTTGGTAGTGAAAAAACGAGTCTAAGGCCAGATGGTAGAGAGCATCAGATAGTATGCTTGAGAGCTCAGACAATCCTAAACACATGGGGAGGCTGCAAAGGTTCTCTAATGCAGCGGTAGAATGATCGGACCTGGATTTGGGGAGAATAACGGTAGCGGCAGTACGAAGATTGGACCTGTGGGAAGGCAAGCCAAAATCCCAACCCTATTGCTGTGAGACTTTACACTTCTTCATCTGCCTTGAGAAATGATCTGAAACTGTTAAAGAAAGGTTAGTGAGACTCAAATAAAGCTCAATCCATGTCTGTGGATCTTTTTTAATGCTGCTTTGGGCTTGATGCCTCATTTTCTTTTCCCTTTTGGTTTTGTTACGAGTTGTTGCTCTTCAGAAAGGTAGTTTTGTTCCCCTAGAGATTAGCTGAGCTGGCTCAGAGTAATCTTTCTGTCTCTGGTTCTCTGGCTTCTGCTCTAATTATCCCTCCAGCTTTTTAAAGTTAATCTATTATGAACTAGGCTGCAAAATAAACTTTCCCCCAGGATCGCAGAACTAGCACTTTATCACGGATGTGGGGCCTCAGGGGCTTGCCCTGTAGACCAGGGACCTATTTGTGGCCCTCTAATTGAGTGAAAAATATCCCTGAGTTCATGCTTTAGAACTTCTCTGTTTTTAAATTCAGGCACTGAACATTCGGAGGAACTTTAGAGGAGGGCTGTCTGCTCCATCACTGCTAAAAACAGCCCGGAGTGGAGGCCCTGGATTAGGCAGCCGGACAGAGGAGACTCAGCACTTGTAAGCAGGATCGAGAACTTTCCAAATCCAGAGCTGTTTCTTCCTCATGACTTTATCACTAACATTAGCAGTTGGTTTTTTTGGGGATACATTTGCCAAGAAGAAGCTAAGTTTTTAGCCATCTATGGGAGTTACTGTGAAACTTGGTGTAAGAACTAAGCCGAGTTCAAGGGTGAGTGTGGCATGTCAGGCTTAGCTCTCCCAGTAGCTCGTTATTTACTCCTTCCCCCAAACCCCGCCACAAGTGATTCAAATTTCTGTCAGCACAATGAGGAATGACAGTATCTTGGGCTTCCAAGGGTAATCCTGGAAAAGTCGTATCTGAATATCAGGGACCTACTCTGGACCCTCCCACCTAAGGGCTGTCGTATCCCCAGGACCCCTCCATGGTCCAGACTTACTGCATGATCAAAGGCCACCGAGTTAATGACCATGTAGTTCTCCAAGTTGTACTTGTATGGGGTGTAGTTCCCATGCCAGGCCACAACATTGAATGGGGAGACGTCCTGATCACACATACACATACACAAAAAAAGCAGGAAAAGATCATCTTAGTGCTTAATGCTTTCGTAGTTGCCACAGTTCGTACGTGGCATCATTGTTTCTCTTTTTGGTTTGATTTTGTTCTCGTAATGTAGTCATGGCATCCTTTGGGAGAATTACGACCCTGGATCATTTTGTGGTTGCTTCACATGCCTTCAAACTGTCCCTTGCTCAGCCAGTAACCCTATTTTTCCAGTTCATAAGCAGCAGCTGCCTCCGATCACATGTGCAGCAGGAGCACAGCACATTCTCCAAGTAGAGCCTTTTCAACAATTTTCAACAGAGTTGTGAGAATCTGTGGAGGTCAGCAATTCTTAGCCAATCTGAGCCACCGTCTGGGTTTCCTGGTGCAGAGGGCAGGCACTTGCTGGGACTGCTTTCCAGGTAATTACTGCCCAGAGGAGCTTCTGGTACACACAGTGCCTGGGCTGCTGAGTGCAGGATGGTGAGCCAGTATCTGAAATTCCAGTCCCAAGGACTTGAGTTTTTAGAGCCATCCCGAGGTGATGCTCCTTGGGCCTGCTCTGGATTAGGAGAGGATCGGTGCTCTGTGACAGGAAGGTAGTTCCCACGGCAGCTATGCATCTGTTCTGGAAACAGCATCTAACTCAAAATATTCTAGAGACTTTACTGAAGGGACTGCTCACAGAGCTGTGATTGGGGTTAGGTGAACTGACTAGAGATGCTGAGATTTCTGAGCCTACAACAGTGGGAAGACATGGCCATCCCTTGGCCTGTAGGATATGGGAGGAAAATGTTGTTATAGGATTCCAACAAGAGCTAGAACCATGAAGAAGGGGGCGCTCAGTGATGTGCTGGTAAATATTTAACAACTAGCAGCTAGCTCTCTGGGGGGAAAAATGCTGTTTTATAGCATTTGCTAGTTTGGGGGGTATAAATATTCCACCCCAATCACCTTTGTGCTACTAATATAATGCTGCTGAACAGAAAGCTGGGAAGAAAGAGTCCGTCAGCTCTCTCATGCCTGGCTGCAGCATGCCACTGGGGCCACCAATAGGAACTGAGATCACGGAGGGACACAGTCCCAAATAGGGGAGAAACTGGAGAAGAAAATCCCCAACTTGTCTTTCCTCCTGCCCTGCAACTTCCTGTGAGTACCTCCCACTAGCTGAATTCAACCCAAAACCAGGTGGCTGGGGAGCCCAGATAGGTTAAGCTGCCAGGACACAGATCATGACCAAGAAGGGATAATGGATCAGTGCGGGAGGTCACACAGGGAATAACCAGCACAGAGACCACTTAGAAAGTGGAAACCCATGGAGCTGCTGGTTACCTTTAGAATGGTGGTTCTCTATCAACTGTATGTCAAAAATAATATGGGGAGCATGCTTAAAATGAATGTAGGTTTCCACACTCCATGCCCGGAAGTTATTATTGTGCTGGGCTGGAGTAACACCGAAGGATTTGCATTTACTTCAAACAAGCCTCCCTTAGGATTTCTGATGCTTATGACCTCTAAACCACATTTTGAGAAATGCTGACCCAGACAATATGAAGGTGACAATGTGTCAGTGAGGCTGACAATTATCTCTCAGGGGTTAATTTTAAGTGCCAAACTAGTTGGCCTCTGCTGGTTAGCATACCATCTACTTTGGATGCTGTCCAAGGAAAATAAAATGCCTTGAAAAATATAAGATGTATGTCAAATGGGCAAAAATAATGGTAATAAATAATGGTAAGCAGAAGAAATCTTTGGATTATTTTGGTTATATAATTACTTTCTGCTAATATATATTCAGTACATTGAATAATAATATAATATATGCTAATATAGTATAGATTACATATTATGTTATTATTTATTATCATATTATTATCTATGCCTTTGCTTATCTCCCGAGTTTACAAGGCTGGTGGTATAAACTAAGTCAAGCTAATTAACTGATTTCTACTTCTTCTGTGTAAGTCATAGCTTGTATTTGAAATATGGTGGCCATTGGTAATATAAATCTTGGATGATCTGCTTGTTGACTCATTTCCTTTTCATAACATATCACTCTGCCTGTATAGTATATTTTACATACCATTTTGAGAGACCTACACATGGCCAGGATTTTTATTGCTTAGTGAGTGGGAAAGAGCACAACCTTTGGAGTCAAACAGGTATAGGTTCTGATGCAAGTTCTGCCATTTACTATGACATTTGGTAAATTATTTGTCACTACATTTTTGTGACTACAAATGAGGCAAATAGTACCTTATTTGTAATATCTCAGTGGTATAGTAAAGATGAAAGGATATAATATATGTAAAGTACTTAACACCGACCTTAGCAATCAGTAGGTGCTTAATAACTATTTATTCCCTTCTTGTCCACCGACCCTCTTACTTTACCTGTTTGGCAGCAAATAGCTTGCCCTGGTATTTATTAATCACAGTATAGCCACCTGGCACTTGGCGATCTTCATACCAGGCAACGGGTATCAAAAAATCACGAGGATTGGCCAAGCCATTGGCTCCTAGAACACAGTGACCCAAAAGACTTTTAGACACTTCTGAAATCACATTGGAAATCACATTCTGAAACCACAGTTGCACAAAGAGAAAGGGCCATGTCAGGAGCCGTTGCACAATTTGTTTTCATTGTCCAAAGGCTCATTGGAATCCCAATCTGGTACCCTTTTAGGAAGACTCAAGGAATTTGATTAGGAAAAAGAATCATGAAAATCATCATCATCCTCACCAGCATCACCTCCTAAAGTTGTAGAGTAAATGTGGTTTATCGACCATGTTACGTGCATCATTGCCTCACTGCAGGTGAGGGGAGGGGATGAGACTAGAAAAGAGGCTCAGGGAAGGTCTGGTAGAATCCTAGAACTTTCCCCCCAGAAAACCATGATGATTCTAGAACTCTTCTGGAGTCCTTGATCTCAGAAAGGAAGGGTTACATACTGTGGCCCCAGGCATGCCTCTGCTCCTCAGACAGAAGTCAGAATCCATCCAAGTCTGCAAAACTGCTCTCCAGCCTGACAAATCTGTCTGCCACTCAGGAAAAGAGTACTCAGGACTTGCCTGCTTACCTTTGTTTAGGAGCGAGTGTTCCCTCCAGAGAAAGAAAATCAATCAAAAGACCAAAAATAAAAAGTATAAGTGCAAAAACATAATTTAACTCTGAGAGGAGACACCTGGGGAGTGTTTTATCATTTCCAGCTCCCGGGGTTAAAAAATATAAGCCCCCAGCTGGTTAGTAAATTATATATATTTTCCAGAGGGTACGTGTTCCACAGAACCTGGAGGCTATGCTGACTGTAGAGCAGCAGGAAGCCAGACTGAAGTGGGAAGAGCGGGTGGTGAACAGGATGACAGACGGCCCACCATGGCTCCAGCTGCCTTTCTCCTGCCTCCCACCTTCCTCTGACTATTTGGATCTCCCCAGGGGAGTGACCAGAAGGCACATGATGGCCTGTCCTGTTTTGCTCTAAAAAAGCTGTTGACAAAGAAAGGAAGAACTGGGAGGTGTGGCCACCACCTTTAGCAAGCATGTCAAAGATGAAAGCAAGGGCCAATTTTCCCAGCCACTTCTTTCACTCCGAGAGATGTTTTGAGAGCAACTCCTCCTACCACCTTCACTTCTCTCCTGCTT
Source organism: Meles meles (assembly GCF_922984935.1). NCBI lineage: Eukaryota > Metazoa > Chordata > Mammalia > Carnivora > Mustelidae > Meles > Meles meles. The sequence continues at coordinate 95,985,624 of NC_060069.1, read as the reverse complement.
CTCCTGCCTCCAGTTTGCCAGAAGAATCGGGGGTGGGGGGACCTTGATTCACTTTTGAAAGTTTTCATCTTGCCTCATGGAGGCTGCCTCGTGGAAGAGGTTTCTAGTTCCTTCATGGCCCTGAGTAGTTACCTGTGGAGATTTTGTGGAATGTGCTAATTTGGAATGTGAGGTTTGTAAACTATGCATCTTTCAGTCCATGTCCCCTTTCCATAGGAGTACAGCCCTTGCCGTTTTTATGGCTTTTGCCCACTTTATTGTCTACACACAACTTTTTGACTTAAGAAAATGATCTCCCTCTTTTTCACGAAGGTCATTCCTACATGTATGGTTTTGCTTAAGCTGTTCCCTTTCCTTTTAATTTGTCCTCCCCTTTTCATCAAGAATTAGTCAAATCTTATCTCTTCTATAATGCTATTCCTGGTGACTTGGCCCCCAGTAACCCAAACTGCTACATCCTTTAGGGTGTACACTGTATAACCAGAAATCTATTACATACTGTTTGTTCTCCAATGGTCTATATACTACTCCAGAGAGAGATTTATAATGGGTTGGCTTTGGTGGTTTACTTTTATGTACGTATTTTATGGGAAGAGGCTTGTGTTACCCGTGATGAGATTCCCATCATTACTCTCAGAACAACATAGGGCCAAGACTAGCTGATGGACTGATCTACTAACAAGCTAATTAATGATTTCATTTCATCAACTAGGTCAACCATTGCACAGAACCCCTAAACTTAGAGGTCTGAAAAAAAAATGTCTGGGGTTGCTTAGAGAGTTCTAATAGGTTTCTGTAATTCCCAACTACACTTGATCTAGAGAAGCTGTCTAGAGAAGAAAGTTGAAATTTGAGTGAGATCATGAGGGGAGAAGGATACTGAGGGGAGAAGAATGTTTAACTCCCATGTGATTATCTGTCCTGTATCTCAAGGGAACTTAAAAGCTTATAATGAAGATTTACCAATTGGTCCCAGGTCAGGCAACTCAAAGTGGACACCGTAGACCTCCAGGATGTAGCCCCTGGTCTCCTCGAAGACATCAATGCTGAACCGCATTCCTCTCTGGAATGGGAAGCAGACAGTTGTGTGCACTCCCAAACCATACGTATAACTATAAAGAAGCTGACCCAGAGCCACAGCTAGCCCCAGATGCAAAAATAAAGCTATAGTCTGCTAAGCTATATTTGAGAGGTGACCAGCTCAAAGAAGAGTTAAAATGAATATTTAATTCCTAATCACATCTGTGACCCAAACCAATTCTACTCTAATCTCCCATTGGGTTCAGAGAAACCAGTGCCCTGATACAGCCAAATTTTTAAGAAATTAATCTTCACTGCACCCCACCCCACCCTCCACACCAATCCATGGGAACAGAGCCTTATCCAAAGTGTGTATGAGTATTTATGAAAGCAAATTGACAATGTTCTTTGCTTTGTGATTGTGTCCTATTTTAAAACAAATCAGGCATCCAAGCCTGCTTCCCCTTCTGCACAAGGAGCCTCCTGCACGACTAAAACTCCCTCCCTTTGCTCAGACACGATCCACCAAGAAATTTTAGAGTTGGAAATGACAGCAGCTGCAACATCTGATTGTTCCCAAATTAGGGAGAGGCAGGGGAGAAGGAGACACATCACCAACCTGAATGACGCAGATCTCATTGGGCTGCACAAGCATCTTGCCAAACTCAGTGTAAATGTGAAGTTTCCCTTTCTGGGGAACTAACAAAAAAGACAGGGCAGCAGTGAACAATTCTTACCACTTCATGAAGAGTAAAAGGCTCAAGGGCTGCATCTGATTTTTTACTCCAAAAGAAAAGTTTATTGAGTCTCATGGGGGGAAATGTATATTCTGACAACCTAGGTTAGCAACTTTACTAACTGGAAGAAAGTGAATGAAAAAATCGTCTCTTCTTACTTTTGGTTGTCAGGAAAGAAGCTTGTATATGCCCAGTTCTGTGGATTGACCGAAAAGGGCAGCCAAAATTGGATGGAAAACCATTCATTTCTGATAGTTCCAGTGAGTCTGGCATTTGCATATCTAATGTCTACACCAAAATGGTCACTACAAAATATCAATACTGGAACCATCAAATAGAACGGGTAGACCAGAGAAATCTCTAATAGACATTCTATTTAGATGGCATCATGAAAATTTTTATCTAAATGGCAGAGACCAGTGACAGATGGTCTTTTCTTGGGCGTGTTTGAAGACAAGTTGAGTTATCTTAATAATTTAATCAAATATTGGTATTATTCTTTATTTCCTTTCAGCTTCCCAGATTTCCCATATTAGAAAGGCCCTGTGGAGATGGGCAAAGACAGAGAGACCAGGAAATAAACCAGGGGCTTTGAGGTACAGCAGCAATTTTTTCCAGACCACCAATGGCCTCTAGACCTCAGTCTGTAGATTGCACTACGTAAGACAGACTGAAGGATAAAGGAAAATAATATGTATAAATTGAAAAGTAGCTTGTGACTGGGGATCAGTTCACAGTGAAATCTTCAGAACTTACCAATCAAGAAATCCCCATCTGAATTGTAAAAACATCTGAAACATAAGGAATAATTCCTGTGATTTCAGTTTTAACACTGTCCAGACAAATTCATTCACTCCACATATTATTGTTTACCATCCACCATGTGCCAGGCTCAGTGCTGGGTATAAACTGGTGAGCAAAATGACCCAGTCTCTGCCATCATGCAGCTTAGAGTCTAGTAGGAAGTCAGATAGTCAAACAATTACAGAACTGTATCATCGTAGACTGTAACGACAAGTTCAGGGGAATAAAGGAATAATGAACCCGATTTAATGTGAGGTGTTAGCAAAGGCTTCCCTGAAGAAGGGACATTTGACCTGAGATCTGAAGGAATCAACTAGGCAAGAGTTTGGGGAGTGGGGAGAACATTTCTGGCAGAAAGAATAGCACATGGCAAATGCTCTGAGGCAGGTTGAAAGAACTGAGTGAAGGTTAGTGTGGCTCAGGTGAAAAGAGAGGAGGTGGTATGATATGATGTTGGATCCAAAGAGAAATCTTCAGGGCCTTGTCATGGCTTAGAGAAGTTAAATGACTTGTTTAAGATTATTCAGCCAGGAGGAGTGAAATGGGGCTTTGGATGTAACAGTCTGGTTCCAGAGGTGTGTGCAAAGCCACTATGACATTCTGCTTCACCAAGAAGAGGCAGAATGTCATTTACATATTTTTTTGTGATTCAAAAAAAATCCAATATGTAAGCTTCTCTACTGAGGAATGTTGAACTTACACATTTAATAACTGAAGCCAAAGTCTGTCATCTTGACCAGCCACCAATGGGTGGCCCTTAATGGCTGCTCATGCAGTATGACTTTGGACTCAGGAACAGCCCCGGGGAATTTTAAGAAATTAGAGATATTCTGACCCAAATCTGGTTAAAGTCAAAATGCCATCTAGCTTCCCAATGCCCACTGTCTGTTTCCTATTTGCATTGTTATGTGAAATTCTTGTTCATATTACAAGAATCAGTCAAAACTGAAATGCTCACTTATTAATAAATGTATTAGTAAGTAATACATGTAATAAGTAATTACATGTAATAATGTTGCTCTGGGGAGGGGGAGAATCAATAACAGTAAAACAACAACCTGGCTTTCACTGTCTGGCCAACAGCTCTTGGGGAATAGGAATGTTTTGCCCAAGCATTGAGCCACTTACCTGTTCTCCATGGAGGTGTTACAGAGGAAAATATGGATGGCAAGTCCGTTGTTAGACTTTATGTCTCCAGCTCCACACAAGGTATGCAGGCCCTAGAAGGAATCACAGGAGAAGGAAGGGTGTATGCAAGTCTTGTCCAAGAGGCTATTCCTCCTCCTGGTCCCTGAGAGCCTGGAGACAAGTTTCTACTAGGGTCTGCTCTGTGTGACAAGGGGGACATTTGGGCTCTAGCCTGCCTCTGAGGAGCTCAAGATTTACGGGTTTTATGTTTGGAAGGCGGTGGCTCACCCTAGTTGCCAGCTATGGCCCTAGATCTGAATTGTCTCAGTGGTTAAGATGACATTACCTGGCATTTTATCTGTTTGGTGTTTAAGATCAGCCTGGAGGAGAGTTTCTTTCAGAGGTAAAACCAAGCATCTAGGATGCTTAGGGAGGAAGCTTGCCACGTTAGGAACCAATTAATGCCCCTCAAATACACTTCACCAGGTAGGCAATCCTGTGCTTAGGATCAGCCCTAATTTTTCCATAATAGGGAAGTGGAAGCATTCTGACCAACTGTATCCTCTCTGCTCATCATCTACAGTCCAAAAAACCTTAAGACATGGGTCTTCTCAAAACTCTCAGTCCCAAAACTGCAGATGGAAAGGTGGGAGCTCTGCTCCTGCAGACATCCATAGTTCACCCAGAGTGGGGGACTTCTTTTCATATTTTAATTCAGTTTGCCAGTTTGGGGTCTATTTAGATCAATCTGCATAGAGTTTAGAGCACTTAATATGCATAAGGAATTCTGCATGAGCCAAACAATTTGACCCATGGCTGGGCACCTGGACTCTCCCTAAGTGAGCCATGGGATAAGGTTCGTCTGCAAAAGCTTCTACTGGCTTCTTTGAGCCCCTCTGCCTTGTAGCTCCCTTCCCTTTCCCCTACATATGGTTTGATCTGAGCATAAGTGTTCTAATACCCCCAACACCTGTAACTACCAAGTAGAAGGAAGCAGGCTCCCAGCTAAGCAGAGAGCCCGATGCGGGGCTCGATCCCAGGACCCTGGGACCATGACCTGAGCTGAAGGCAGAGGCTTTAACCCGCTGAGCCATCCAGGCGCCCCCCAAGTAGAACTTCTAATCAGCATTGCATTAACTAGAGTTGTCACCCTGAGTCGTTGCTATTCTAGGTCCATTTCAGAAAGTTCATGAACTTGGATGGGGACAAAATTATATATTTATTTTCACTAATCCCTGAAATGTATCATTTCCTTCAATTAATATGAATGTAAGCAACAAACCACAGAAATATTAGAAGTACCTGTAACCTGGTCACTGATAGAAATCACGGATATTTTTAGATCACATTATAGTTGTTATAAGCTATTCCAGAATATTGTTTATGTTCATACTTCTAACAACTATAGCTTTTAGATCTCTCCATAGATTTTGTGATTCAGTGCATTGATGAGGAAGCATATATGTTATTTACTATAAACCAAATTTGTTTTTTTAATATTTTTATCATTGTATTTCAATATGATCAACTTCTTTGTAATTTTATGTAATTTATTTTATTCATTTAAAAATACAAGCTTTATCAGGCTATTAAAGGAGTCCATGGAGAGGGAAACAAGCCCTAACTGACTCCTCACTATAGAGAAGGAACTGAGGGTTGATGGAGGAAGGTGGGTAAAGGATGAGCTGGATGGGTGATGGGATTAAGGAGGGCACTTGTTGTGATGAGCACTGGGTGTTGTATGTAAGGAATGAATCATTGAACTCTACTCCAGAAACCAATAGTGCACTGTATGATAACTAACAAAATTTTTTTAAAAAAAGGAGTCTATGGGGGAAAAAAGGCTCAGAACCCCCGTTTTAGCCCAAAACAAAGAGACCAGAGGCAGGTAAATGCTCAATTTCCATTGGTCATTCAGAAGTTGTAAATCGCTCACCAGTGCCCTTGGTGTCAGCCGCCATTTGGTGCCTGTGAATAAGACATCCCTGGCCAGCCCTGGAAGCAGGGGCAGGTGGTGCCATCTCTGCTGCCTGCCTCTGAGTTGGCTGCCGCTTGGCATTCAGCCTGCAAATGGCTGGATCACTCACCGGGGAAGAAAGGAGAGCAGAGGGAAGGCGTGGATGGTATTGACTTACGCTCACGAAATCCACCTTCTTCTGGGATGCTTTTGGAATCTCAAATGGTTTCCATCGAAGCTAGGGAAAAAATACACGTAACAAGAAAATTATTTTAGAAGGGGAAGCCATAGGCTTTCTAAATAAATAACATCAATTACACAGAGAAAGGATGGCTATTCCTCCTGTGTGACTCCAACTGCTTGTAATTTTGTTGTTGTGAAATTAATAATTACTCATTATTTCCTAAAGGGTCTCTGGGTGTGTGTGTGTGTGTGTGTGTGTGTGTGTATTTTTCATTCTTTAGCACTTTAAATTAAAAAATTAAAAAAAAGATCATTGCTTCTTATTTCAGAAGCTGTTTGTTTTCTTTAACATTTTGCTCAGGCACATCAGTGAGTTTTGACTGATGCTGCTTTTTATGCTATTTATAATCGGCTCCCTTTCCTGGCATGCCAGCCTCTCTGTGTGGGCTTCTGACACTGCAGGGGAAGGTTCTACTTCTACTTCCAGCCTTGGGAGTTTTGAATTATTTCTTTAAGAGAAAGAAAAAGCACCCAGCTGAGGTTGGATTTAGTAAATGCTGACCGGATTCCATTTCTTCACTAAACCCCACGTTTGTACCCAGGCTGCCTGACAGTTCAGTTTAAATCACAACAATCTTTAATTTAATAACGAAATGATCTAAGGAAGTAGGGAGAAAAATCAGCAGTCTAGGACCTACCAGAAGTGTGTCAGCCCAGGACTTATTAATCAGCCTGGCAGTTGGCATGCTCCAGCCAGCCTGGCAGCAGATAAACCTCAGGACATCTCATGCCCTGGCCTGCGCCCCCATGGCTGACTCCACCAGCTGTGGCACCCAGTCAGTGCAGGCAAGTCAGGCTTCCCCTAGGTCATGGGGCTTGGCTCATTTTGTATCCCGGAAAGGCAGCTGAGTGGGAGAGGAAGCGGCAAGTGGGAAAAGTGGCACTGGGATTATTCTGCCTCTCTGACATACAAAGTCAGGTGGCGGTCTTTATTTTTTAAAAGCCAAGCAGGATGATCTCATTCTCGGACTACTTAAAAAAGACATAAAATGTCGATTTGAAAAACATTGTTGAAATCATGCCTCAGAAAGAAGGAAAAGGTTTAGAGGCGTCTGGATGGCTCAGTTGGTTAAGCATCCGAGTCTTGATCTCAGCTCAGGTCTTGATCTCAGGGTCATGAGTTCAAGCCCCAAGAGGGAAAAAAAAAAAAAAGGAAAAGGTTTAGGACTAATTCCATTAAAGGTGATATTTCCTGGGAGGGAGGGGACCCTGAGAGCAAGGATCTGGGAAAGGGTTTCTCAGCCTTGGCACTTTTGACATTTGCACTGCATAACTCCTTGTTGTGGGGCTGTCCTGTGTTGTAGGATATCAAGCAGCATGCCCTGACCACTAATGCACTAGATGCCGCTAGCACTCCCCCAAGCTGTAAGAACCAAAAATGTCTCCAGACATTGTCACATGTCATCTGAGGGACAATTTCCCTGGTTGAAAACCACTGACTTAGGAGGATGGTCCCCTGACATCAGGAAGGGCCACAGCTAAGCACTACTAGCTTCTTTTTCTTTTTTCTTAGATTTTATTTATTTATTTGACATAGAGAGATCACAAGTAGGCAGAGAGGCAGGTAGAGAGAGAGAGAGAAGCAGGCTCCCCGCCAAGCAGAGAGCCCGATGTGGGACTCGATCCCAGGACCCTGAGATCATGACCTGAGCCGAAAGCAGTGGCTTAACCCACTGAGCCACCCAGGCGCCCCAGCACTACTAGCTTTTTTAAGAGGAAGTTCTAGTCCAGTACTGATCACCATATGCTGCTTTCCTCTGTGTTAGCAGTGTGCAGTTTGTACAGCCAGGAAGATTGTCTGGAAGACCAGACTACCTAGAGTCTTGATCTCAAGAAGAGTCATTGGTCTAGTTTCCCAATGGAAGGGAATTAAGCATCAGATCAATGGTTGCCTGGGCAACATCTTAGACCTTTCCAGAGGTTCTGAAGCTGGTTACTCATGAGAGTTACCCAGAAGGACTTTGAGACCCAAGACTAAATTAAATCAGAATCTGTTCTGTATTTTATAAAAGCTTTATTTTATAAACGGTCTACTAATGGGACAGCTACAGTTTAAGAATCAGCAGACCCAGTCAGAGATTCTGTGATTCTTTTATTGCTAAGCTAAGCATCATTACAGAAAAGTCCACCCAGTCAACCAATCAACAAAATAATCAGTCAACTAAATTGTGGTATCTTTGGCCGGATATGGCAGTGACATGCTAGCTACTAAGTAGCAAGGATGTTTAAATACCACCAGCATAAAGATTTACAAACCTAAGGAAAAAAGGAGAGCAAGAAAAGAGAAGGGGAGCCTGGGTGGCTTAGTTAAGCGTCCAACTTCGAGTTTCCCTCAGGTCAAGATCTTAGAGCCCAGCCCTCTGTAGGGCTCCGTGCTCAGCAGGGTGTACTTCCCCTCTCCCTTTTCCTCTGCCCTTCCCCCTATCATACACACACACACACACACACACACACTCTCTCTCTCTCTCTCTCTCTCTCTCAAATAAATCTTTTAAAAAAGAGAGAGAGAAAGAAAGAAAATAGAGAAAGAAAGAAAGAAGGAAGAAAAGAAGAAATTCTAGTAATAGGAGAAGCACTGCCTGATTTGTTGTACTGAGACAACGCCTTCGTATATCTTCCTGAAATTGAAATATCTATTGAGGGTAGAAAAAATCCTAAATCCCAAGGAAGAGATTTGTCTTCTGTGAGTGGAAAAAACTAAGCCAGAGAGGCTGAGAGGTTGGTTTGGCTGGTTTTTGCTGGTTAGTTTTTTAGTCTTCTATAGCACATCAACCCTCAAGTCATGAGGAGAGAGCCAGGGTTGTCGGGTGGAGAGGCCCTACATGATGATGTAGAGAGCATGCCTTCAACAGGACCCACAGACTAGATGAGGCAGTGGTCTTGAAGAATCTCCTCTAATGCAAAAATGATACCCTTCAAATGATGGAGATGGTATAGAGAAAGAAGTAATTTATCAGCTGGGTCTGACAGCAGCAGATTGTACAAGTTCTATATTCAGTGCATTATGAAGGGTAATAAAAACCCAAGCTGGTTCTGATAAATCCTTTACTCACAAGAAGAAGCCAGCTTTTGATCTTTGGGCAAGAGATTTTTGTCAGGAACTTTGGTGTGATATGTTGTGGAATGTGAGGAGGGAGATCTGGGGAGATGACAAACAGGAAGAACCCATGAAGCAGAGAGGAGAAACATCTCCTGCTAAAGCCAGATGTTCAGTTTAATTGCATGCTGTGGAGCAGTAACCCTCTGATCCACAGCCAGCCCAAGTGGGGCTGCATTGGGCTGAGCCAGGAACGAGATCTGGGTCCTGCTACTGTCTCTGTTCCATTTATTCTGTGACCTCAGACAAGTCAAGTCATTTTCTCTCTTTTGATTATATTTTTTCTTACATGTAACAATGGGGTGTTGGAGGAAACTATAATTCCAGAATTCTCTTCAGAGAAGAGCTTCTAAAAGTGTTAAAGGATGCTTGTTAGTTGATTTAGTCCCATAACTTTTTCAACAGTTTTTTAAGTTCATACTATATACTATTGCTAAATAACCCTTCACAAGGAATTTAATTATTAAACATTTCAAAAATAATGAAATCATTTGTAGTACTCAATACAATATCTTGACAATAGAGGATATTAATAAATTTCTGTTGAATGATTGAATGAATGAATAAATATAAGGCACCAAGAACCCTGCTAATAAGACTAAAACAAATTTGTGGGATTATTTGTGGTCGAGAGACATTCAGGCAATAGTAAATTGGGAAATGTTTCTAAAAGTCCAAAGAATTTTTCTAGAATATAACTCTAGAATGTAAGTTTTTATGTATGTGAAAAACCCTCACTTCTTCCATATCCTGATTTTCTGTGTAGTTGTTCTATCAACTGTTGAGAGACAGATGTTGAAATTTCTAATGATAATTATGGGTTTATCTATTTCTTTCAGTTCTATCATTGCTTCACACATTTTGTGGCTGTAGCCTACAAATTCTATTGGAAAATAAACTTTTACTTACCAGAAAAGAGGTGGTTAGAAATAATTTGGAAAGCATCTTCAAGGGAATATCAAGTTAGAATTTAAAAAATTTTAAGGTGGGGCACCTGGGTGGCTCAGTGGGTTAAAGCCTCTGCCTTCCGCTCGGGTCATGATCCCAGGGTCCTGGGATCGAGCCCCACATTGGGCTCTCTGCTCAGTGGGGAGCCTGCTTCCTCCTATCTCTCTCTCTCTCTGCCTGCCTATCTGCCTACTTTGTGATCTCTATCTGTCAAATAAATAAATAAAATCTTTAAAAAAATTTTTTTAAGGTTACTAAAGGAGAAAAACAGAATCAGTGGCAACATTTAATGATCCAGATTTAAAATGCATGCTCAGGAATGAAAAAGAAATTAGAGAATTGGTTTCAGTATTTCCAGAGTCAGAAGATTAGGAGTTGGACTGGATGATCTGAGTATCACTTTCAACACTAAGATTCTTTGATTTACTGAAATTCCCTCCCAAATGGCCTTGGACTCAACTAGTTAGATGAGTTAGATACTATGAACAATAATGGCTGACTAGAAGTAGACATATCCTTAGAAGCTGATATCACCTTTCTAAGAATTTGGAAGTAACTAAGAATTTGGAGTGACCATAATGTGTAAGCAATTATTAGCAGTAACTATAGCTAGGAGAGGCCCAGGGTAATCCCACTACAGTGAGTTCAAGTACAGACTCAAAAAGCTGTGTGTATGTGTGTGTGGGGTGAATAAAATAAAACAGTGGCTCACTGCATTCTTCAGCAAATCTAGTAATTTAAGAGGAAAGCCAGCATGATTTGCGTGGAGGGAAATCAGGCTTTGAGTGACCCACTGGAGTTCTTCAAAGTAATAGGCAAGAGCACAGTTAAGGAGGATGCAAGTCACCATACTTTATTCAGACGTTCAAAAGTCTTTCATGAAAAGAAAGCAGATGAACATATGGGAAGGTGGAAGAAAAGGAGAGGTGGAAACAAACCGTAAGAGACTCTTAACAATAGAGAACAGACTGAGGGTAGATGGAGGGAGGTGGTTGGGGGATGGGCCAGAAGGGTGCTGGGCATTCAAGAGGGTTTGCGTTGTGATGAGCACTGGGTGTGGTATGTAAATGGGGAATCACAGAACTCTACTCCAGAAACCAGTACCGCACTATATGTTAACAAACTAAAATTTAAATTTAAAAAGTCTTTCATGAAGGTACAAAAAAGATAACTCTTCATGGGATTTGAATGACATTTTTTTCACAAATAGAAACCTGGATTCCCATTTGAGTATAAAACTAAGAGCATTACATCCATTACTCAGCACCTAGCATAGAGCATGAAACATAGTAGTCACTCAGTAAATATTTGTTGGATGACATTTAATTCTCACGACAACTTTCTGAGATACCTAGGATTATCATCTCAATTTTAGAAGTGAAAGGACCGATGGTTTAGAGAAGTTTTCTCTACTAAGAACAGATACCAAGATTCTCCCAGTTTCTCTTAGTAACCTACACCCTGAGCCTTTTATATCCCTGCCTATCTTGTTCTGCTTCCCAAACTATTCATGATCTGCATAGCTTCTAAATGCAGGCTTTGCCTCCCTTTAATGGTCTTTTTTGGTCTTCCAATCTGACCCTTATTTACTACTCCTCCAGTGCTAAGTTGCCCTTGCCCAGTCTGATTCCTGGGACCAGAACCTTGCTAAGGTTCTTCAGTGTCAACATTCTTATTCAAGCCCCTTATATTAATTCATTCAAAAGATTTATTGGGGACCTCTCTGTGTTCAAGGTTTAATGCCCCACGCTGGCAGTAAACACAACAGTCTCTGCCCTCAGGGAAACTGTTACAGAAGACCTTGGAAGGTGGAAGTGTGGGCACTTTCTGATAGAAAAACAAGGAAATAGGTAAGTGAAATGACTTTGGAAGAGAAATGTTCCCTCAGGAATAAGTCTTGGCATACAGCCTATTAACATTCTTATATATGGAAAATAAGAGACACACACAATGAAATAATCTAGTTTTCCGAAAGTACCAACATCTTTCCAAGGAGTGAAATGCAAGTTGATGGAGATTTACTGTTAAAAGAGCCAGCAAGCTATCCAAAAGGGCTGAACAGAGAGCAACCTGTACTCTAATACTTTTGGCAAACACCAGTGAATGCCTTTAGGAAAATGCAATCTAGTCTGTTTATAGGATGATGGGATCTGAGCTCTCAGGGAATCAATTCAACAAATATTTGTGGTTCTACTATTTGGAAGAAGACATGTACTGAACACAGCAGGTCATATGTAGATGATGAGATATATTCTCAAATACCCTGAGAAATATATATAGGGCTCAATGAAGAAAGTGGTATTTAAGATGAGTCATAAATTATGGGTGGGATTTGGATGGGTGAATATTTATGAGGAAAAAAGAGAAAATGCCAGGTAGGTGAAAGAGCACAATGTACTGAGGTGTATTGCCCTGAAATGGTAAAAGTTCCAGTATGGTTGGTGGGTAGGGCACATGGAAGAGAGTGGAGGGTTTGAAAGATATGATGATAAATTATTGCTCTTGATTGCTTATCTTGGGCACCTGCACAGGAAGAAGAGAGGGAAGTCAACTGTTGTAGGCTTTGGGATGTTGAGGAGAAAGGATTGTCTTTAGCCATAGATGATTTATGATAGTAAAAATGGAAACACTCTAAGTATCTGACAATAGAATAATTGTCTTATAAACATATATTGGATTATAAAGCCAAGTTAAAAATTGCCTCTACTCAAGGAGTTTAAAAAAGACATGGGAAAAGGCGCAAAACATGATGTTTAAATTAAAAAAAAAAACCCCACAAGGTAAAACTATTACAGCATGACTTTCATTAGAGTAAATATATACATAACTGATTTTTTTTAATTGAAGTATAGTTGACACACAATGTGACATTAGTTTCAGGTGTACGACTTAGTGATTTGACAAGTCTACACATGATGCTATGCCCATCACAGGTGTAGCTACCATCTGTCACCATACAGTGCTATTATAATATTATTGACTGTTGGGGTGCCTGGGTGGCTCAGTGGACTAACCGTCTGCCTTCAGCTCAGGTCATGATCTCAGGGTCCTGGGATCGAGTCCCGCATGGGGCTCTCTGCTCGGCAGGGAGCCTGCTTCCTCCTCTCTCTCTCTGCCTGCCTCTCTGCCTACTTGATCTCGGTCTGTCAAATAAATAAATAAAATCTTAAAAAAATATATTATTGACTGTATTCCCCATGGTGAGCCTTTTATCCCCATGACCTATTCATTCCATAACTGGGAGCCTGTATCTCCCCCTCCCTTTCCCATTTTGCACATTTCTGCACCACCACCCCCTCCGGCAACCATTGGTTTGTTCTCTGTATTTATGGGTCTGTTTCTACTTTTGGTTTGTTTGTATAAATGATTTCTAAAACAACATTAATATACGATTATTCACAGACCTTCCTCTGCCCTTCCCTGCTTCTTTGGAAAACTCTAATTTGCCCATCTTCACACCCTCTTCTCAATCTTGTGAACTCCAGCCTCACCATGCAGATTTGTGTTCCATGTGTGAATCTCCTAGGAAAGGGGATCGGAACCTACATTGTAAGCTCATTCTCCAGAGGCAGAAAAGAGGAGGAGGAGGAGGAGGAAGAGGAAGAGGAAGAGGAGGAACCAGGCTGTGAATCAGATGAGGGGCTGAGGAGCTTGGGAAGATGAGCTGTGAAATGAGAGAGGACTCAGGTGTGAGATGGCTGGAGTCTGGGGGAACTGGGGAAAGGGGAGTTTACCAAGTGTTGTTGTAGGTCATGTATTGGGTATTCTTTAATGTTCTCAGGATAAACAAATGAAGATTGGAACTATTCTCAATTACTTTTGGTTTCTGGCTGCGTGGGACCCTAGATCTTATTTACAATGTTAAAAAAAAAAAAAAAAGACTGGAAAGAAGGAAACGGAAACATTTCAAGTGGTTGGTTCTGCATTGGTGGGAATATTGGGCATTGACACTCTTATGTAAATTTTGAATAGAATCATGTATTAATAGTGGGGAATGCATTATTGTTGTTTAAAGAAGATACAGTTTCAATAGGGTAGTCTGGGCAGGCTGCACTATGAAGGGTTGAGAGATGAGTGGGGCTGATAAAATGGATTTAGATTTCTTTCTCAGAAATCTGGTACGAATAGGAGAGACTTGGTCAAAAGCTTAAAGAAGTGGGAAATCCAGGACAATTTTGGAGAGAGGGGGCTTTTAGGGGTAGTGGAGCTGAATAGTTTGACAAATTAAACAGCAAATACCCTGGGAGGGTGTATTTTGGGGAAGCAATTTTGGTAATTTGCATGTCCTAGAGGAAAAGGAAATTTTATGGCTTGTTCTTTAATTAGCTATGAGGTGTTTATCACTTGGTCCAAATTATACTGGTTGAGAACTAAGAGATAAATCCCTTAGCTGAGTCTTAACTGGCTTCACTCTGACTTTCTGAAAGTCAAAACGTTAGGGATTTAGTAATAAGAATGATTAACTTTAAAGGACTCTGATCTTTAAAGAGGAATGCTGATTCAGGAATGCTAATTGAAATCTGCAAAATCACAGTGAAACTCGATGTAGATTTGTTTGTTAGATTCTGAGATTCCAGAATTTAGAGGAAAGTACATGATGAACAAAATTAGGTATATTTCTTATGTGAGATACTCATGGATTGAACTTGTTATGTCCATAGGCTGAATCTCAATACACTCAAAAAGAGGTTTGTTTGTTTTTTTCAAAAAGAGTTTTCATTAATTCTTAGACAACTGATTAAATATATGCTAAGAGGAAATAAAGGTTTTGGAAACATGGTCGTCAGTCTTCCTGGCAATGTATCAAAGGTGACAGTGATGATAGCAAACCCCATGATGCTCTCCTGGAGGAAATAGTAGGTGATTTTCAAGTCTTCAAATCCCCAGAGATGACTAATGTGGGGAGTTGGTGAAACTGGTGAATTATTTATTTTGGTCTGTGACAGGTGAAGACATACCTACGATATAGGCTTCAACAGAGAAGGACGTCAGATGGGTACCCAAATATAATTTTCTGAGACTTTCTCGATGACAGTCTAGCGTCCATATTTGGAAGAGGTTATGAGAGGGGTGAAGTGATGAATGCAGATTGCTGTGGTTATTAATGAAGCATAAAATTGGAAAGAGATATTAACTTGTCAAGAAGGTGTAAATGAAAAGACAAAAGGATCGATGTAGCATGAACAGCCAGGATGTGTGCATCAGGGCAAAGGAAGCTGGACGGCAGGGGAGGTAAGTCACAGAACAAGAGGATAATTAACCACTACCTTGGCAGAGTGGTTGCTCACAGAGACAGTGCTGAGTTCTGGGGCACAGCTGTCCCAAAGCATGTGAGCACAAGGTCATAAATGGAAAAAAGGGAAATAATGGAGAAGAAATTCATTTGGTGGCCATCACAGAGACTGTGTTTGAAAAAATTCAAAACAGGAGAAAGGTAACAAGTTGGAGGAGAAGTGCAAAGGGAGGCTGGAATGGGAAACTCAGGGAAGGAGAGGAAACAAATGTATATTGAGTATCTACTAGAGAGCAAGCAGAAACTGTTGGTGCAGCTCTTTGATGCCTCTACAGTAACTCAGGCTTTTTCAATGCAGTTAACTCAAACTTCCCTCTCGAAGTGTGTGTTAACTAGTTATGAAACAATAAAATAACATGCAAAAATGGCATACTTGCCTCTTGCCAATGAGAGACTTCCATTTTCTCCTTTGTTAATTTCTACATCATTTGCGTTTCTATTAAGTATGTATTGCTTTTATAACAAGACAAAACCAGAAAAATTCTATCAGGGTGAGGTTAGCTTCCATGGATAACCCACCCGTACTACAAAATAATTACTGTAAAGGGGTGTATTCATGTTAAATAAAATGTATCAATAATAGTCATAGAAATAATAATATGATAAAAACATGAGCATGTTACTTCTCACACTCACAGGAAACACATCACACTCACATTTTCCTTAAAGGTCAGGCTTAAAACCTGACTCCTACCCCAAATAAATTATATAAACATAAGTGCGGCTCCACTGTTGGCTGCACACCGTAAAAAAGTCTATGAAGTTGTATTAAGATTATAGAGGCTTTGATGACTGGTGTGGATGATATGAGTAGGCAAGGGACACTGAAATTTCCCAGTCTGCCTTTTTTATCACTAATTATTTGGTAGTTATTATAAGAGCCCCATGGGGGATGTCTGGGTGGCTCAGTTGGTTAAGCATCTGCCTTTGGCTCAGGTCGTGATCCCAGGGTCCTGGATCAAGCCTCTCTCATTGAGCCCTGCATCTGGCTCCTTGCTGAGTGGGGAGCCTGCTTTTCCCTTTCCTTCTGGCAGTCTCTCCCACTGCTTGTGTGCGCTCTCTCTCTCTCTCTGTCAAATAAATAAATAAAATCTTTAAAAAAATGAAGTCTCCACAATTTGAATTCCTGAATATTTGCCTATGGCCTTTCCCTATAATCCTTCTTAGAGTCTAGCTCAACTTGTGTAGTTAGTTCTCAAATTCAGTGTACATAAGAATTACCATACAGAGTGGCATACACAAAAAACCATGTATCCTGTAATTTGTGGGTAATTCAAGGGATTTTTCAGAGATAATTTTGTTTGTACTTAATTTTTGTCTCACTTGCTGATTCTGCAACTACCCTATTCCTTTGTATAGTATGAGATTTGGCTCCACTGGAGAGGGCTAGCAGAAATTTAATTGGATATTCCCTTATGCTGCCTGAAGAAAAGAATAGGGAAAATCCTTGTGACTCATATACCCTCTCAAACACCCAAAAGTAGTATATATTAAATGCTTAATTTATTTAGTTTAACCAGGAATCCTATCAAAGTATAGGTATCCCTCCTTTATATTTTCTAATAGAACATAGAGTTCCATTATTAAGCAATCAGGTCTATCTATTGGTCCAAAACAAACAAGCATGACCATTGTAACTTTAAAAGAGGAATTAGCAAATTTGAGATGTAAGCCATCGAGGAATCCGGGAGATTCCCAGAGAATGAGCAGTGACTTTGGCTAGAATGATTTATGGCCCTTTACGAGGTGAGTGGGGAACTAGATGGTTAAATGAAGATGGTCTGCCAGGGGCATTCTTAACCTGAGGGTGGGAGAGAAAGTGGTCAGATGGGCCTGGAAGAGGAGGCCAGGTGAGACTCAAGGACGAGGTGAAGATAGGGCCCCACATTGGTTGTGCAAACTGTGTTCTGCACAAGAGCCCTGACTGAAGGAAGCAGAAAGGGACAGGAGCTGAAAGCCGGATTTGGGGACTTGGTAGGGCACGGTGCCTGCAGGGTTGGGGGCTGGAGCAGGGACTGACCTTTTCCCATATGCTGAGAGGCAAAAATAGGCCAGTGGTGAACAGGGAGGATGTTGGCTTCATGCATTAAACTTCACACAAGTTTAACGGGCAGTGATTTAGGCAACATATCTTGTTTTCTTTTTTTTTTTTTAAGATTTTTATTTATTTATGACACAGAGAGATCACAAGTAGGCAGAGAGGCAGGCAGAGAGAGAGAAAGGGAAGCAGACTCCCTGCCGAGCAGAGAGCCCGATGCGGGACTCGATCCCAGGACCCTGAGATCATGACCTGAGCCGAAGGCAGCGGCTTAAACCACTGAGCCACCCAGGTGCCCCCATATCTTGTTTTCAAAATGGCTATGAGATGGCTAACATTTTAAGTTGTTAACTCACATTTGGCTTTCACTCTGAAGGCCTCCCTTCTGTCCCTGCTGGAGAGAAGTAAGTAGCATTCAGGTACACAGTTCTCTGAGATTTCCGTAATTAGGAGAGGTGGAGCAGAGCAGAAAATCAAAAGTGACTACGATTATGCTGGTTTTTGTTAAGCATTTAGGGGAAAGGGATTTGTAGGTATAGACATAATGTCTAGGTAAACAAAGGGGAGACCTAAGATTTCTGTGGGCCGTGGGAAGGAGAGAATGAGAGAGAAAGAGAGAGAAAGAGAGAAATGAATTGGTTGATGGATCTGTGTGGAATTTGAATACCAAGAGTCTTGAACCTGTACCCAGCAGCTCCAAGTAGGAGGGAAGAGTTGTGTGTCTTACCTGGTACAACAGAACCAGAATTGGACTGGCAGATGATTCCATGCCCAAGCCTCTGCCTGATGGTAGCAGAACAGTGGGCATCTCAACATTACCCAGGGAGGGAGGACCAACCAGCAAGGCCTAACCCCTACTCCTACTTTGGCATTGCTTAAAACCAGTGATTCCTAGGGAGGACTGACATAAAGTTGTTTTCTGCTAATTTGGCAGAGAGGGACTTCAGAATAAAAAAAATAATATAAAATGAATAAACACATTGACCTGAATATAAAATTCAAGGTTTTATACTCCATATTATATTGCTTCTTTAAGTTGATTATATATCAACATGGCTGTATCAGAGCCCTGGGTCTTGCCTCCCATGTGCCAGGCACAGTGTGAAGCACGTTCACACCTGTTCTTTCATCCCAACAGCACTGCATGGCAGATGTAATCTCCTCGGTGTAGAGGTGAAACACGGTTGTTCAAAGACCCAGCATGTAAGTGGGGGAGCGGGGATGCAAACCTGTGTCTGTTTCGCTTCCTGCATTATATACCTGTTATCCGTGGCGTGTCCCTAAGCTAAGAGACAAAGGGGGTATACTGGAGTTCTCAAAGGTAAAAAAACAAAACCAGATCTCAGTCCACTATAGTATTGCATCTCATTACTGAAAGCAGAGTAAATAAGCACACACACACACACACACTCGTGCACGTGAACACTCAATTCTAAAATTCCCACCCAAGTATGAGCAAAAGAACAGATACACTTTAGCATTTATATTTTTTCAATGTCTAATTTCTCAAAGACCCAGATTTGACTTAAATATTTATAGTCAAGGTTTTGGATACATGGCATGTGCCATCGCACAGGACCAGTTTACCTGGTTAGGGTCGGGGTCAACTTCATCCCAGTTGTGAGTGATATGGCCTTGGTCGATGGATTCAAAGGGCTTGTGAGATACTGAAGGTAGAATCCTATACAGCCAACTGGGGGAAAACAAGGACACATAAGCCTTAGGGTGGTGTTATGAGGGATAGGCAGACTGGCTCAGGAAGTACCGTCCGGAAGGTGCTCAAGTCAACAACGATCTGTGGGCTTTAATGTGAGAAACAATGACATAGCATCACTTCTTAATAGCCACGGCTGCCCATAGCCCTGGCCTTTTCCCACCTTTCCGCTCTACCCATCACTCTTCAAACTGAGGCTCCTGGCTCTTGTGGTTCCCATACTAACAAAAAATGAAGAATTGTCTTTCCCAATGACAATTAAAAAGGAAGAGGAAAAGTACCTTGAGGGATAAGTGTACAGGAAAATCCATAGAAAAACATTAGTGTGTATATGTCATTGGATACTAATTCTTGCTCTGGAAAGTGAGGACAATGCATCCTACAAAGATTGAGAGAATATGGGTAGTTTCTTTGCTATTTGTGAGAAATTAAAAAAAAATTATAACAGTAATACATGCTATTGGTAGAGATAATTTAAGTGATTCAAATTCCCTAAGGGTAAATGGGTCCTTCAATTTCTCTTTCAGTTTCTTCAGGTCCAATTACCAGCAGGATCAGAGATGATTCCTGTGTATTCTCAGATATCACCAGTGCATATATAAACAAAAATTGCCAAATCCTTGTACCACTTTATTCTCACAACAATAATGAGTGAGAGTGACTGATGACTCAAGTCTTCAGAAATATGGGGTATTATTTTTTTTAAAGATTTTATTTATTTATTTGACAGACAAGTAGGCAGAGAGGCAGGAAGAGAGAGGGGGAGAAGCAGGCTCCCTGCTGAGCAGAGAGCCCGATGAGGGGCTCCATCCCAGGACCCTGGGATCATGACCTGAGCTGAAGGCAGAGGCTTTAACCCACTGAGCCACCCAGGCACACCTGGGGTATTATTAAAAATAATTTTGGCCTTATAGGTAACAAATAGTATCTCTTTTTTATTTTGTATTTCCTTTATTATGAGTAAGGTCGAGAATCTGTATGTTTATTGGTCCTTTGTAAGTTTACTATGAGTTACTTGTGTCCTTTACTGTTTTTCTATTGGGTTTTTTATTTTTTTGATATTGATTTATAAGATGTTTAGGAAATCAACACTCTGTACTCCAACATCGTAAGATCTGTGCATATATTCTTATAGTAAGTATATTTGTAATTTTGTTTCCTTTTTTCTTTCCTCTCTTCCTCCCTCCCTCCCTTCCTTCCTTTTCAAGTTTTATTATCTGTATACATCAAGGCCTGAGACAAAAATCCCCCTGCCAGGACCCAGACCTCAGGCATCAGGACGAGAAGAAGACTCTAATGCAGAAGTCCTGAAGGACACCAGGAGAACTGTCCAGAAGTTGAGAGGGACTCTGAAACTCACTCAGCGGGACCCATGTCTTTTCAGAGGCCATCACTCTGGTAGTGTACAGAATGATAAGGAGCAATACCTCTGACAACGGAAGACCAGACCTGCTTGAACAGGCTGTGGCCCCTTAAGCCCTAGGTCTGTTTACTTCAAGGGCTGGAGTCTGCCTGGCCCCACAGTGAACCATTTGGTAGATAAAAGGGGTAGATTTGTCTAGTGTCCATTTGATTCCTCTACTTTTAAATGATATGACCTTAGACCTTGGACTCCAGGCTATGAATAAACTGAGTTTCTGCAGCTTCCAGTAGTGTCTAGCGTTAAGGGAACATATGTATATCTTAGAAGCAACTGTGTGATCCTGGGCAAGTTAAAAAAATTCCCTGATCCTGTTTCTTATCCTTATCTCCTAGGATTGCAAGGATTCAGCTTATGTATCTAGAATGACTCACACACAGTAGGTGCTCACTTACTAGATATAAGTTGAATTGTCTGCCTATCCCTAATCATCTGGGTTTTTATCATGGTCCAGATTTTCCACATTCTCTGTCTTGACTCTCCCCTCTCAGTACCTAAGGGCTCAGCTAACGAATCAGATAAAAATTAACCCTTGGCGATTATAATCTCTGATAGTTTTGTGAGAACCCACCACTCTGTGGTTTAAAGGAGTAGTGTCTCACTCTAAGAATCCCAGGCTTGCTCACCTATGGAGGGAGCTGGTTCTTTCTTTCCACTTGGGATTTTGAGCATTTTCACAAAATTATTGTGGATACCTTTGCAGAGTTCTAAACAGATGGGTGAGCCAGGCCTAGCGTCCCTTATTTTTTAGCTGTTTACAAAACTCCCCAGGCAGCACTACATTGCCCTGGACAGAGATTTAATTCTGATTCAAGGAATGGTGCCAGCTTCTTAATGAAATGCCAACAGCTCCTTTTCAGCCTCCTGGAACAGAGCTAAGCTCCTGCTGGCTGAAGATATCGCTGAATAATGGGGGTAGGCAGCAGAATCTGGAGTCCAGGTGTCCCATTAGCGAATGGGCCATAAAATCAAGAACATAGTCATGGAGGCTAGGTTGTCATAAATTAGAATGGACAGAAATTGTCAGTGTGCTTACCTTACCTTGACTGTTTGGGATTGTAGAGAAAGAGAGAGATGATTAAATAGCAGTAGAATTAACCCCCAATTTTGGGAAGTATGAGAAACTCTCTCTTCTTCTCTCCATGCCCATAGCTATCAAGAGAGAAGCAATATTGATATGGACACGACAGCATAGCACTTGCCATAGTTCACACTGAGTTCTCTGACACAACCTAGAGATACCCTGTACTGTGGGAAGAACTCTGCTCTGGCAACAGTAATGATGATCAGAAAAATTAATGTTCATTGAGTACTCACTGCGTGCCAGGCAATGTGCTAAGTATTTTATAGGCATTCTTTCCTTTAATCCTCACCACAACTATGAAATAGGTACTATCATTATCTCTTTTACAAATGAGGAACTAGAGGCTCTGGGAGGGTAGATGGCTTGCCCAAGGTCACACAGCTGAAAAGAGAAGGCGGCAGGATTTAAACTCAGGGGACCTTACTTCAGAGTGGGAATAATCAACCACCAAAGAGAACCACCTTTTTAATTTGTGTGGTCCATTGTGCTGTTGTACTGGTTATCTCTTTTGCTTCTCAGGAGGAGTCTATGGAGGTATACCCAGTCCTTCCCACTAAGCAGTACCAGACCAATTGCCCTCATCCCAGATCTCCAATATCAGGAGCAGCCCTCTTCACAGAGGCCCTAGCCTGATATTCCTATAATTTGACACTACTCAATTAAGCTATAGCACTTACTGCCTCCCTAAACCACACATCTATTGCATTCAACCTGCCCCATGGGAGTCAATCAAGGGAATGAGTTCATTGCCCTGGCTTGTGGGATTAGAGCAAACATGGAAAATGACACATTGTGCTAATGAATGTGCTTGGTTTCCAACAAAGGCAAATTCCAAAGAGTAAAACCTTATGAATTCAAACCACAAGGGGCCATAATACTTGACCTTTCAACTGCCCAAGCTTAGTTATCCAATATTTTTATGCAAAGAACATAATACTTCATAATACTTCAGTCTTCTAGAGAAGGTATACTGAATCATCTATAATTCTGAGTTAACCATTATTTAAACAAAAAAAAATCAAGTAAACCAAAATTGAAAACTCAACCGGACAGTTTATTGAGGACATTTTCTTAGGGGAAGGCCAGTTTACTGGGGACATTTTCTTCTGAATATAAGTGAGAATTTACAAATGGAGCTGGACGTGCGTGTTTTCCAGACTCCATGCAGCCAGTCTCTCACTTTCTTCCACCAGTCACTTCATCTAGCTGGAGATAAGGCCCATCCCCTGATCTCACCCAGAGCACAGCCTGTGAAGAGCAGAATTTTGGGCAGCTGTGGAAGGCTATGGCCCAGTGTAGGAGCCAGCACTAAGTACTAGTCATAAATCCCACAGTCTGCAGGTCAGAATTATCCTAATACTGTACCTTCTTTTATTTGTGCTCCGTGGACAAGTGAAAGCAGATCCTGAGAGCTGCTCAGCATACAGATTGTAAGGGCAGACTTGAGGATTGTTCTAAAACAAAGGAGGCAGTAAGCAACATCACTTCAATCAGAAAACCATCCCAACCTTCCCACCAAGCAATTCAGTGGGGGCATTCTGTCCTGGATGGGGACGCTCCGGAGCACTGCACATGACCATCCCTAACCCGTACATACTTTTGTAGCAAATGTTTAGGTGACTTTCCCCTTGATTAGAAAAGTGAAACCTGCATAATGTAGAACATTTATAAAATGTAACCTGTTATCTCACCATCCAGAAATAACCCAATGTTAACACACTGGTATATTTCCTTCCATTCTTATCCTCCAAGATGGGGATCCCGTGATGAATGATGTGTGTAGTCCTATAATAATCACAACTTTTTTTTTAGAGCAAATATTTATATCATGAGCATTTTTTCATGCTGTAAAATATTCTTCAAAATTTTCGAAAAAAATTTTTTGTTTGCCATATTTTTGCTCTTGGAAACAACACTAGGGTAAACATCTTTGCGAATACATTTTTAGGACTGGTTATTTTCCTATCACTGTCATATCTCCCGCTGTTCAAAGGGACTGTAAGGAAGTCCTCTTAACCTTGAGCCTAGGGGATCCTCCTGAAAGTCCCAGAGTTAGTTTTACTCTTTCAGATTGGGTGCTTTCCCATAGGTAGTCACCACCCCGCTTTAATCTTTGTATTGTCATTGTTCTGTATCCTAACTGTCTTAAAGGTTTGTGAAACTCCTAGGCAATCTCACGAACAATGGTGGGTGGAGGTGCTTGGGCCTGAGGGCTATTTATTCATTCCTACAATTCAGAGCTCTCTGAGCTGATATTCTATTCATTCATACCTGTCCTTCTGGCAGGGCACCTGGGCAGCGAGGGTCTTCTGAGGCACACTCGTTCCCAAATCCAGGAATGTACTACATATGACAAAGACACAAAGGCTATCATTAACAGGATTAAAAGAGCATGTCACAACGTTGATAGTCTAAATGAAAGTAAGAATTTCCATGTGGACATGTGTTTGTGTATGATGTTCATATAGAATATGTTTTCTTTTGTCTCAGCATGTGGGCCATTCCGGAAAGGAAATAAGCTCTGTGTGAATTTTAAAGACCTCCAATCAATTGGGAGAAGACTGAGCTATATTGCATAGACTCTCCACCCTTAGCTGTACTTAGTTGATTTATGGGCTTGTTCTTAACGATCCCACTCCAAGAACAGCTTCTTTAATCCTTTTTTCCAGCAGGGAGTTCTGGAAAAGGGAGATAACTCAGGCATCCCGTCATCTCCAGATTCTTGGGATCTTGCTGGGCCTGAATGGCAACCTCCCTGAGTGGGGAACCCCATTCTCCTCCACACTCTGAAATAAGCAGCCATGAAGAAGCAATACAGATCCAATCTACAGCAAACCCTTATTATCTGGCTCACCTATGGAACACTTGCATATATATTTCTATTTTTGTGATACATGAAAACACATTTGAAGATATAAGAGGCTTGCAGGAGGAGTGTCAGACCAAGCATGTCCACCCTGCTACAATGGCATCTACTCGAGTGCCAGCTTTTCACTCTGTACCCAGAGGGGAAAACAGGGACTTTCTTAACAGAGCAAAGTATGGGAGCCCCTGCATTTACTCTTACAACACTTAACACACCTGTGAGTTCTTGTTCACTGTCTGGCTTCTCTGTCAGTTGATAAGACCCATGGAATCTGTGACTAGAACAGTCCTGTTGACCTGTATGTGCTCTGTGCCTGGTTTACCTGAAGGTACTCAACAGATATCTATTGTCTGATTTAGCCTTTCCCTTAGAGTCTATTCTGAGTGTATGTGTGATGCTTAAAGTGGGGTGAGAACCCATTTTCCTCTAACTTATATATATTTAAAAAATGGCATTTTCTTCCCAGAGTTGTTCCTAATAAATGTACTTAATTTTAGCCTAGCATAATGAAAGTGCAGCCTTGCTCAGTGAGTGAAATGCCACCATCTGAGCACATGTCTTTAAGAGATAGAAGAAGGATGTAAGTGGGTGGAGGCTAAGCCCTCCAGAGTTCTCAGCAGCATGGAGAAGGATGAGCTAAATGCAATATGCCCGGATATGTAAGCAATGATCAGGCCGATAACTGCTAGATTGGGGAGGAATATCAAATATGAAAAGTTATGACCTAGAAAGCAATGGAAGTGAAATTATTCTTTTTGCCTCCAGGCACAATTTTTTTTTTGTATATGTGAAAACCTGTCAGCACTAAAAACACCGAGTTATATTATACACAGATAGGTTAACAGCAGCAGCATGCAGTTTGGGCTGATTTCTTTGGGAAATGGCTGAGCATCCAGCATTCCGGCTCTCCACTGAATACAATTTTCTTCTTTCAGAATGGACCTCATGCTCACCGTCAGTGGGATTGAATTTGAGCTGCTGAGAAATGGTAATGATCCTAAATTATCTTCAATTCCGTAGAATGGAATTTTAGACCAGTCTATGACTGAAGCCGCTGAGCATTACAGCGCCTTCACTTTGCTCAACTGTCGTATTGTTTTTCTCTGCAAGAGAGGCAGGGAGGTTTGAGTGCTGAGGAATACGGCGGAACCTTCTCCAGGCATGGGTGGGATTACTTATTAATACCTTCCCCATTCTTCCCAACTGCTGGTCTCAGAACAGAGTCCAGAGTTATATGTATTTTTAGAACAAGGGAAAAGACACTTAGTATACTAGTACTGAAGCATTTGCTTCAGACTGCTTTAAAAAATAGAAAAGAAAGGAGAAAGAACAGCTGGTAGTTTGGAAGGGAGCCACCCAGCTCCGAGAGAGGTGTGAGTTCTGAGCCCGTTTCTGCATCTAAGCTGTGGTGCATTGGCAGAAGAGGAGGCGGAAAATGCTGACTCACTGTCCAGTCAGTCGGCTTTCCTAATCCTCGGAGAGAAGAATTACAGATGAGTTTATTAGAGCTTTCAAATGCCATGTCCCTTACTGCCGAAGGCACCTGACTAGAGGAAGCAGTATTCTGCAGCTGCTTTCCCAAGGCGCCGAGATCAAGGGCAGAATCAGGACTCTGCTTATATCAGCTGTGAAAATCCAAGCGTTCAACTCCAGCTGGTTCAGTGACTGTGTACAAATACACCTTATGCAAGAAGAAAAGAAAATCTAACATTAAGCAAGTGAGTTTGTATGTTTCCTTCAGTCCAGGTTCCTGAATAACTGGACCCAACATAAAAATATGATTTCACTTTTTTCTGAGAGAATGATCTGAATCTTTTCGAAATGAAAGGGCAGATCACGGGGCTCCATGCGACTTCAGTGCTGCTGGTGGTCTGGCAGCTGCCTAGTATACCGCTTTTTAATCCTTATCTGGTCCCCCAGTTGTGCTCTGTGTGTCAGAGTAGGTTTATGAGGTGCTCTCTCTGGACTCTGATTCTGGATAACACCCCGGTGGGATGGGCAGATGGTGCACCTCACTGCCTTCCACTGAGCATAAAGGAAAGAGAGAGAAGTCAGGGTGGAGAAGCAATTTGAGCTACCTTGTTCCTGTGGAAAGGGTCCAGTATTTCTGATGAACTGTGTTGGGAACAGAGAACAGAGATTGTTGGGGACTTGCAGGTGATTGTGGTAGGCTGAGTCATGACCCTCAAAGTTATCTCTGTCGGAATCCCTGGGACCTGTGAGTGTTACTTCAAATACTCAAAGAGACTTTGCAGATGTGGGTGAAGTAAGAGTCTTGAGATGAGTTACCTGGATTATCTGGGTGCACCATAATTATAATCACGAGTCCTCCGTAGAGGGAGAGAGAGAGAGATCTGATTACAGGAGAGGAAAAGCCAGTGCCATGAGGGGAGCAGAGGCTGGGGTGGTGCATATCCAAGATGGAGAAGGGGCCTCCATCACAGAATGAGGGCAGTCTGGGGAAGCTGGATTTTGGCCCCAGGAAACTGATTTACAGTTTTGATCCCGGGAATTGTAAGAGAATAATGTGTTGTTGTAAGCCACTAAATTTAATGGTCATTTGTTATAGCAGAAACAGGAAACAAATAAAATGACAGTATTGGGGGGGTCCCATCTCTGGGGTAGAATAGAATCACCCCCAGAAATTGGTTAAACACAGACCCAGACCTAATGAATCAAAATATTTGGTGGGGTGGGAAGGGGAGGGCAAAGTTTGGATATTAAACAGCCCTTCATTTTAGAAATGAGGAAATCAAGATTTGTCGAAGTGAAGCAATGTAACAACATGGGGTGATCTTTTTGAAATTTAATTTTATTATTTTATCTTTTGAACTTTCTTCCCCAGTTATGCTGCTTTTATGTAAATGTGATTTCATTTGAGGCTTTGTGTTGATATATCTATTAAAATGAAGAAATAAAAGCTGAGAAGCCTATTTTTTTTTTTGACTTATATAATGTTTATTGATTAGAATGATGCAATCTGGCTCTCCGTATTTGGATTCCTGATCTCTAGAGCTAACCTTTGCTTGTGGAGATTAGACAGCAGGCAGGGAAGAAAGCCTTTGAAATTGAGAACAAAGACCAGCATGCAATTTACATTGGTCTGCTGGTGCTGTGCATAATAAGTTGCTAAAAATTTCAGCAGGATAGGACTTTAGATATAATTTATTTATAAATGTTAAGGATGTTTCCAACCCCTGCTGAACTCCCCCATAGGATTTTCATCACTCTCCTTCTTCTGAGACTTCAGCTACCACCATTGATATGATGACCTGTCATATCCATTCTCCCCGCCCTACCCACTCCCTGAGATCCAGATCCATACATCCTACCACATCCTGGGTATCTCAACTTGGTTGTCCCTTCAGCTGCAACTCTCTTGGCTCCCAGAACATTCTGGGCTGTCTGCAGGTGCCATGCCTTTGCACTCAGTGTTTCCTCTAGCCCCCACCTCTTTTCATTTAACCAATTTCTACTTCTCCCTTAAGACTCAGCTCAGAAACAGCCTCCTTCAAGAAGTTTCTCTTGACTCTACCTAGTCCAGACTCAGTTCCTTTCTCATATTAACCTGTGGCACCAGTACTAACACATAATATTTGCTGAGTGAAAGAATGAGCGTTCTTTTGCAGCCTTTCTAACTCTTGGTCAGGCGTGAAGATAAGCTCATTTTTCCTCAGTGTGGAGTGATTTCAGGATCCCTATTAACTAGGGAGATGTTTGATTCTTCAAGCTCAGTATCAGCTGAAGGACATTAGGGAAGTGCTCAAACTCTGTATCTTAAAAGAAGCCTGCAGTGTGGCCTACTTGGCTTGAGTAAAAGTTCTGGGCAGTTCTATTCAGTCCACATGCATGTGTCGGGCCCTGATATTAGGTATGGGGGGAAAAATCCCTTTTCCTGGACTGAAGGCATTCAGTTCATTTGATGCCACTAAAGCTCCTTTTGGAGCCTGGGATCTGGATTCAGACAAACCAGGTTCTGATCCAGTCTCCATCACTTGGAAGCAGTGACCTTGGGCAAGTCACTTAATCTCTCCTAACTTTCCTTCCCTTATAGGTTAACTAGAAACAAGAGGGCCTATATCCTGGATTTATTTTGAGGATTACAATATGAGTTAATTCATTAATAGCACATAACCCACATGTACTTTTCAATTGCACATTAAATAATAAAAAGTCCTTATTTCCTAGAGGAAGTGCTAGGGCCTCTACTGGCCAAGGGCCGATTGTGAATCCTCAAAATAATTGACTGGATAAAACAAATCTAATTGGTCAGCTGGAGGCAGTCCAGGAAGCTGCAGCAATGGGAAGATGTCAGGGCTTTGGGGCTGGGAAGCGGACAGTGAGAAATGTGTCTGCCCATGGTGAAGGGGAGCACTTATGGTGTCTACAGGTTCCCAGGACAACATTTCAAATGAACAAAGGCAAGAGATAGACAACGAAGGCTTCACCTCTTCTCTTTATCACCTCTCCCTCAACCCCCCAGCCTCAGTCCCAGCCATGCCTGTGGACACAATGGCGAAGCCTCTGAACACAGGGGTTTGGAATGGGACCTTGCTAAGTCCTTTCTGACCCTGGCACTCTGGAATTCTTGGAAGCTTCCACAGGTTCTGGCTGAAGAAGCTGCAGTAAACTTGGCAGAGAGTCTCTTACCTTCAACTCGGCCATTTTCCTTCTGCTGCAGGTGGGATGACTTCAGGAAATGCAGGGCCAGAGAGGGTATGAAGCCAAAATGCTTCTGTTCCTCCTTCAACCCACTCTCTGAATGTTATTCCCACCACTTCACTGTGCTCCCTGGTTAGCAGGCAGCTCAAACTAGAGACAAGAATTGGCTAACTGATAACTAGGGAGAAAGTCCAGCATGCTTATTTTCAAACTGCTTACACAATTGCCTTTGGTTTTTGTTACCCCCCAGCTGTTTCTGAAAGAGTTTGCAGAGGCCTATCTTCTCTTCATCTGAGGTAAAGATTAGCCAATTACGTGTTCCAGTGAAAAGAAGGAGGCTTCTTACTAAAGTCAGAGAATGTAAAGCTCTCCAGGAAGGGAACTCTGGTAGTTAGTACCTGCTGTGTGTGGCAGAGGCTTCCCCACCCAGTCCGGACTCAGGCCCGGAAGGAAGAGGGCAGGGTGTTCACTCTCTGCAGAGTGTGACAAAATGAACTGTGCTTGGACACAGGTGTTTACACATGACAGCTTGAAACAGGGATGGGGGCTAGATAGTGTCTGCATGTGCCTCCAAGGGATGAGCTGGGTGAACTTTCCAGAGCCTGAGGTGCTTCACTTAAAGCTTCACCTCTTCATTTCGCAAATACATGAAGTGTTTTTTAATAAATTCTTTAAGACTCTTGTTTCCTAATATGTTTATCCTTCTAAAAACAGATTGAGAGGTTACTTTCCAGCTACCTTTTCTATGACTCCTTTATCCTTCATCTGGGCTGTTCTCCTTAGCCATGGTCAGACATTCACTTCTTGGCTAATTGTATTCAGGAAGAAAGAAATCATATATCAAGCACCTGTTTGTGCCAGATTTTTCCACAGATATTATCTCATTTAATGTCACAAAACTAAGTTTTATTATCACAAACTTTAATGCAACAGACCAGGCAGGAAATGTAGGCTAGGTTGTTTGTCAAGTTAAGACTTCTTTATGAAGCTCCAATTTTTAAACACTGGCAACCAGAAACAAATGAATGAATGAATGAATGAATGAATAAAACCATTGTGGTAGATTTCAAAAATGTCCACAATTTTCTTCCATCCTGGTATGGATGCTCTTTTGTAATGTTGATTTTGCTGCTCTCCCCAGAGAGACTAATCTTTTTCTTGACTCCTCAAATCTTAAATTTTGGTTAAGAGCAAACACAACACAAGCAGGGGCTTGAAAAGTACTTGTGCCTCGGGATTTGTCCACTTCTTGAGATTACCATGCCAAGAAGCTGGGTTAGTCTCCTTGAGAATGAGAAACCACACAAAGAGAGAGGTTCGGGCAGGTTAGTCAGCGCTAACTGCAGGACATGTGAATGAGGCAATCGGTCTGCCAGATAATGACAGACATAGGAATGATCCCAGGTGAGAACAGCAGGAGAACCACCAGCAAAGCCTTGTCCCAATTGCTGACTCAGAATTGTAAGCAAACAGAATGGTGTGTTTTATGCTATTAAGTTTTGGGGTGGTTTGTTAAACAGTGGGAGATAACAGATACAATGATGTAAAAAACATGCACGTAGGTTTGAAAATATGGGCTGCCAGTTTAGACCCTCTGCCCCACATAAATGGGTCTAAGTTCCCTCCAGAGGTCCCCGGGCTCCAGCATACTGTGGTAGCAGCAGAATGATTTGCCTGTGTATGAGGTGTTAGCAGGGAGGGGGCCAGACTAAAGCAATGAATGACAGGTTGATAGCAAACCGTGTGGCTTGAAGCCTGAGTTCCAGGCAGTTATAAGACATCTCAGCATATGTCAGCTGAGATATAGTCATATCTCAGTCATATAGACAGATGACTCTCTGTTATTATGCAAGCTTCCCCGGAATTTATATACACACCTGGGAGGAAGTGGTGTGTGTTGAGGCCCCAGTTTTACTGAGTCTGTTTTGTTATTACTGCAGTATGCAAACTCAAAATCAAAAATGAATTCAAGAAAAAATATTTCTTACATCTGAGTTTGAGTTCTTTGGATCTTAAATCTATCGATCCTGGAAGTTCGTCTTTGATGGTTAGGGGGAAAAAAAATGAGAGTCCATAAAAGACAAGGGAAAAGCATTACTGCTTTATTTGTCCATAAATTCTTATGTTCTTTCCACTGAATCAGTTGTGAAAGCAGATTTAAGAAGTGTCTAAGTTCTTTCCTAAGGTGCAGGAGATTTCCAAAAGCATAAGAAAGTGGTCACAGATCCCTGACCGGATGAAATTACTTTGAAGAGCTTGAAGATATTTGAAAATTGAATAACCTATCACTGAACTTTATGGATTTCTCCCAACTGGCTTAACTGTATTTCCTTTTTCTGTTTTTATGATTGTGACGTGATAAAACATGTCTTTGTATAACTACTATGTGTCACGCACTGTGCTATATACACAGGGGATATGAGAATAAATAAAACTGAGGAATTATCTGATTTTATGTCTGATGATTTTCCATCTTAATTAATGCAATCACACACTCATTGCTTTATTTTACAATTTTTGAGGACCTGCTACGTGCCAGATCCTTTGAGAGGTAGAGGATACAAGGATGACTAACGTAGTCCTGTTCTCGCTAGAGCACATGCTGGAGAAGACTAAAATAAACAGGCTTTTATAACAGAACCATACTTGCTGTGACAGGGAAGGGCCCAGGTGCCATTAGAGGGATTGAGGGGCACATAGTCCTGAATAGGAAGGCAGGGAAGTCTTCCCAAAGTAGATGATATCTGAGCCAAGTCGCATAGAATGAATTGGATAAGGCATGAGCAGAGGAAAGAGTGTGGGCAAACATGAAAAGGAAGGGCAGTGTCTTTTAAGAACCATGTTTAGGGCAGAATGGAGGAGTCTAGTGCGGGAAAGACCTGGAAGGCGAGAGTTTTGGCAGACAGCTGGAGCTGGGGAAGAGGCCTGCCTTCTGGGCAGGGTGTAGTTTTTAGTATCCAAAAGACACCCAGTGGAGAGAGCACATTGTGTAGGACAAGGCAAACAAATCCTGAACTAGACAGAGTCACAGTATCAAAGTTGTGAGCAACAAGAACAAAGATGCTAAAACCAGGCAGAGGAGGATAGAGTCAGTGAACTGATACAGGGAACGCGTGAGGTGGAGAATTTGAAAAGGACCAGGAATCGGAGAAACCAGATATCTGCTTCTCCCAGATTCTAGGACAAATTGTTTACGCTCTACAAAAGCTCCAGAAGAAAAGTCAGAGAACTTCCAGACTCACAAGTACCAGGGAGTGGAGAGTAGGTCCCAAACCAAGTGTAAGAAGTGATTGACTAAAACTCCAGGCCCCTTCTCTCACTGCACTTTAAGAAAATGCTATCAAGAAGTATTTTAACCTCTAGCCAGGAAACTGGAAGACTCTTCTCTAGGACAGTAACCCAGACATATTATATATTTTGATAAATAATAAATATAAAAGGTAAATTTTTTCTGGAAATGTTTCTTTTAATAAGGTGGATGCCTCCCCTATTAGGTCATATATCCGTGGAATTAATAATTCTCACTTGTAATTCTTATTTCTGGAATAAGACAGATTCAGCATCATTTAATCTTATTTTTTGGTTTTACAGATGAGTTAAAAATATTCATCATACAATGTGGATGGAACTAGAGGGTATTATGCTTAGCGAAGTGAGTCAGTCGGAGAAAGACAACTATCATATATCTCCCTGATATGAGGAAGTGGAGATGTAACATGGAGGGTTTAGGGTGGGTAGGAAAGGAAAGGGTGAAGGAAGATGGGATCGGGAGGGAGACAAACCATAAAAGACTCAATCTCAAAAAGCAGACTGAGGGTTGCTGGGTGGAGTGTGGACGGGAGAGGGTGGTGGGGATATGGACATTGGGGAGGGTATGTGCTATGATGAAATGTGTAAACCTGGCGAGTCACAGACCTGTACCCCTGGAGATAAAAACCACATTATATGTTTATTTAAAAATTTAAAAATAAAAATAAAAAAAATTCGTCATAAGGAATTTTGTTACAATATCACTGCTCCTTCTGAATTAAATATCAAAAATCAAATAGTGATCTATCATTAAACATAATTTTTAATGACCTATCAACAACTGAGTTAGGTTCTCCTTTAATTTTGTTGCAAGGACATAATTGGAAACCTGCTTGGAAGAGGCTTGGTTACCCACCTATTGGAATCACTGACTTTAAATGTTACCCTTTCACTTGGATGGGCCTTTTCCAACTCATTTACTCGGAAAGAGTCGGGAAAATACATTAATTTTATACTCCGTTGGCTGTATAATTATTTTTCACAAAAGTGTTATTTTGATATTTTGATAGATCAAGCAAGAAGCCTTGTCATGAAAGAATGTGCTGCAGCCTTGGATTTTTCTATTTTTTTTTTTTAAGATTTTATCTATTTGACAGAGAGAGAGCAAGCGATCACAAGTAGGCAGAGAGACAGGCAGAGGGGTGGGGGAAGCAGGCTCTCTGCTGAGCAAAGAGCCTGATGCGGGGCTCGATCCCACGGGGCTCGATCCCATGACCTGAGATCATGACCTGAGCCGAAGGCAGAGGCTTAACACACTGAGCCATCCAGGTGCCCCAGCCTTGGATGTTTCTTACCAAAATTCTTTGCTTTGCTCTCAGGAACACTTCCTTGAGAGGTCTGTACTTTTCTTTAATAGTAATTGTGTGAGTGGAATAAAGTCCTTAAATAAAATATTTAGAATTGACCTTTTGTTGGCTTCCTAAGACATATACTCCCTGGGGCAATATATCATATTCCAATGTAAGAGGTATCTTTTTTGTTGTGAGAAAAGGATGATTGTGAAAGCACGCACAAGTGGGAAGTAACTGGCATTGAGCTGTGTTCACAAGCTGATCAACTTTAGCATACATGTGCGGATTGATGGCTTGGAAAATGATTACCCTAAACTTATCTAGGCCCATGTACCTCTTGGGGGTACTGAAAGCCTTGGAGGGGGGTATTTATACTCATCCCAGTTGGATGACCACTGATCCACACCAAGAAAATGAAAACATTACATCCTGGGAGCTGGGGATTATTATAGGGCAATGTGAAGGAGTGTGACAAGCCTGCAGAGCAATCACTCCAGGATGGACTTAGAGGAGTTATAGTTAGAGGGTCTCCAAGAAACAGACGGCACTGATAGGGGTACTGAGCAAGATTTTACATATTTGTTGGGAGTTCACGGTTTCGTCTTTGATCAGTACTTACTGATGACCTTGGTAAAGCTTAGTGATTAGCCAGCTGAGAAAACAAACGTGGTACAAGAAAGGGACTGCAGATAAGATGGCAGGGCACCTGGAATGTAGAACATGGTAATAATAAAAATGGTAGCAGTACATCAGAAACAATCATTTACTGTTTTGCCAATAGAGGATGTGACCGTCATTTCATGATTGCTGTGACATGTATAATAACCCTGAGGGACAAGTAGCTCAGTTCATTACGGTGAGATCACAGAAAGGAAGCCCAAGGTGAATTTTGATGAACTGTAAAGGTGCCATTAAGTAGAGAGCCTACATTGATGTATTCTCTGCTTTGTGATAGTTTATCATCTTTCCCAAAGTGTGGCTCGCGGACTATCTGCATCAGAATCATCTGGTTTGTCTGTGAAAAATGTAAAACCTTGGCTCTGTCCTCTATGTACACAGAATTTGGCAAGTGGGAGATGAAATCCCAAGATTTGCATTTTAAAAACTTCAGAGGAATTTAATGCATATTTGAGTTTAAAAGCCATTGCTCTGAGGCCCTTAATGGAGATGCTAATAGTAACTGAAATTAAGACCCCTTTTGTACTCTACTGAGCAGCCCTGGTAGGCTCCAGCTCAAATTTTACCTCAGGAAAACATACCAGGGAATATTTGAAGGGCTTGGGGTTCTCTCAGGGCTAGATCTCCCAGAAACTTTCCTCTCCTACCACAGTGATTTAACTCAGTCTGGGGACTAGAGAGGAATGAATTTTTTATTTCCTTCTCCTCTTTCCCCCAAACAGTATCCTCCTTGGAATTTAACAGATACTAAGCCAATGCAGACATCCTTTTAGATCTTCAAACTTCTTAGAATAGATGCTACTCATTCTTTAAAAATTTCAATTAAACCAACATTTATTAAAAACCCATAGAAGGTCCTCCCTAGGCTGGGTGCTCCGGCATACACTGTTGAAATGGACACACAAAAGCTCTGGTTATGGCAGCAATTAGGGGCTTTTCATCTCAGTCTGATGGCCCAGCGCATCAGTTCCACACAGTCCATTTTCAGAATGGACAGATAAAACAGCAGTGTCAAGGCACTCAGAATCCACCACGGATGCCTCAATTTCTAGGGAGTTCGGAGAACCGGAGATATAGCTGATATGGACTGACCCCTTTGGGAGCAGCAATTCTTTTCAGAGCATGGATGTGGAGAGGCCAATCCAATCTTTCGTTGGACTCCAACAGAGGGCCCTGCCACCTCAGGGACAGAGGAGTGACCATATCCCTTCAATTCACTTCACTATGGTTGCCTCCACCATAAGTAACATTTGTTAGACATCTAAATCACAACAGGAAACAAAACAAAACAAAACTTTCTCTATTGCCAGTCACTTGTTTCATCAAGAAAATTAAAGATTTAATTAACACTTTTCAGGAAGTATTTCAGTATTTACATTAGTTGACTATCCAAAAGCAATTCTGATGAACAGGTCTCAGGAAATCTTAGGAAAAATTATGTTTCTTTTTGAAGAACTTTGGCTAATAACATAACAACATTCATTTTGGCAAAGAGCCTTGTTTTGCTGTTACTAACACTTGCAGCAAATTTACCTTAGATTAAAAATCATTTTTTTTTTTCCCAGAAAACTACAATCCAGGGAGTCAAGCCTGACAGCAAGAAGAAATGGAGTTGAGGAGTACTGTTCTGTTTTCAAGGCTGACCCTGAAGCCATCGGTGATGGGTTACTTTTATTTTTTTAATAAGGGAGAAAATAAAGAAACTGAGATCTTTTTTTTTTTTTTTTTTAATGAAGATCAAGAAAGAGGAAGAAAGAGGGAGAGGAGGAAAAGGTGATATGGTAATTTTTGTTTTTGTGTTGTTGTATTTTATTTTTTTATAACCTAATTTTTAAAAATTTATTTCTTAAAAGAGGAATACAAAGAGCTTTAGTTGGCTCAGGTCTTTGTCTATGCATTGACTTCCTGCTTCCCACCTGCATAGTCTTTGTCACAACAGGCTTGTGCCAAACTCCACATACAAAGCCTGATTTGCATAGCTCCCTTTTGTGGGAAAAAAATCAGGGCTGAGTCTTGTGGCCCAGGATGTGAAGAAAGACTGGAGAATATTCTAGCTGACGAAAAGTGCTTTAAAAATCCTTTTCCAAATTCCTACAACTGCTTTTCTAAAAGCACTGCCTAATGTTCTTATTCTAAGTGCCTCTTTTTGGCATACCTGGATTTCCAAAGGACTTCTGAAATTTAATTAAAATGCAAGAGGAAGTGAATTTACTGTTTTTTGCCTAGTTTTAAAATGCAAAGCTGAAATTGTGTGCTTATTATTATTTTTTAATATGGAACAAAATCAGGAGTGATTTTTGACCTGCTGCAGAGCCAAAACAGGAAAATGGGTGTTGAATAAGGCAGCAAATTGCAGTTTTTGGAAACGAGGTCTATATATTAAAGAACCAGGGCAGAGAGAATTAAACAAGCAGAAAAGATGGGTAAAAAAAGTAACGATGAACAATTATGCATACGCACATATACACCACCACCCTCAAAAAACGTTGGATTATGAATTCTAAGAATCCTAGTCCATAATTCATGTAAATGTGTTGCTGTGGAACTTATTTTTACTTCTCTCCATAAATACATTGTTGACACAGAGAATAAAATTCTTAGTTTACTGACTACAGTTAAGAGGCATTTCAGGAGCTGACTTTCCTTAAAAAAAAAAACACAGAAACCAAAGAGGCCGTAATTCTCTCTCGGTGCCCTCATGCAGGTCTGAGATCTCACCCCACTTATTTCCAAAGAGAACACAGTAAGACAGTGCAGATATCTGGAACCTAGAGTGAAGGATTTAGTGAGTGCGCTGTCCATCTCTCAGAGAATTCTTCTTTTCTGGTACTGCTATTCTCTATGTATTATTAATCTATTTATATTTAACTCCAGCTCCGAGTCTGCCTCTTCTAGCCACCAAACCACTTGCAAAGCATAGGAGTGGGAGACGAGGACTGCTATTCTTAGGCATCCCTGTATGCGATGAGTGGGGACTCAATTAAATAACACCATTTTGCTTCTTTGAAAATGACAGAGACTGTTTGGGTTGCATGACCCAGGGCTAGTTAACATAACCTTTCCCCTCAAGAGGGTCAAACAACAGAGATACATTTCTGAAGTACTTAATTAAGCCTCCAGCAAGGAGTGTGGGGAAAATTACAGACCCATAAAAACCTTCCAGTTCTGGGAAGAGTAAATTTTCTCTGCAGCACTCTGTCACTGCTCATTTACTGCATCACTTTGACAACATCTCCTATTTCCACAGGGCTTTTACATAATCTAGAAACAGGGACAGAAAGGTGAGGAACAGAGATGATGGGGACAAAGTTTGGACCTCCCACACGGTCACTTCCTTTCAGCTTTCCATTGAAAGGTGGGGCTGAAGGGTGGCCTTTTAAGATGATTCTGTGAAAAGGCTGCAACATTAATCATCAACACGGCAAGAAGGAGGCTGTGCACGACTGCCATGGCTTGCTCACTCTTCCAGACGATGAGTATGATTCAGTCATAATGAAGGCTCTTTAATGTTCCTCCCCCAAACCTTTTCCGATCAGGAAAGCCGGGAATCTGTTGGCAAGAAAGAGAATCATGTTAAGTCAGCATGCGGAGTTCAAATGCTAATAGCTTTTACCATTTTCTCCCTTATTTTCTGTGTCTGTATGTTGGCCTGTTGTTGCTCCTTGAAGAACGGTCTCTCTGAGGTTTTACCCTGATCAAAGAGTAAAATAAATTCTACTGAAGTGGAAAACATCTGCCAACAAATTGGTGGTAGTGTCATCGAAATCAGGGGAGATGAAGGTCAATCTCATAACACCCACCAATTGCACTTTTATCGGAATTGCCTGCATCGTGATGGGTTCTGCATATGTACTTCTGGAGTCGTAAGCAAATGATTTCCTTCTATTATATTATAATACAACCTTATCCCAGCGTTCCTTTTGTTTCTTGGAACCTTATTTTCCCTTGATCTGATTTTTTTTTTCTTTTGTGCTAAGGACAGAAGAAAACGCTTGTGCCTACAAAAGATTCCCCCCTCCTTTTTCAACCACTTCTGAAACTAAATTTGGAAATCACCTCTCCCCGAGTTTAATAACCCACTTTATTAAGAACAGATACAGACCTGATTACCTTCTCTCAGAAAGTATCTCTTCTCTATGACCTGTGAGAAACAAATAAAGACTTTAGGGCTTAACAACCATCCCCGGAAAAGTGGTTCACTGCAGTTGCCACTAATGGGACTAAAAGGCATATATCTAAATTAAGAGTCTTTTCAATAGTTATGGACACTTAGTATAATGAGTTACATCTAGAGCTAATAAGATCAGGATTGTGGGCATATTTCCATAAAAGCCTGCCTCTTTCCCCAAAGCATTAATAATAGATCGAAAAATAAATGAACACACAAAAATGACTAAATAATCAGAGAATGACATAATAATAACTCACGCAGTTCTCAATGTATGAAAGCAAATCTGGCTCAAACTTCCCAGCAGTCAGCCCAGACACACAAAACAGAATCCACAAGATAAAAGCAGGGCACTTTTACTACTACAATAGTCCAGCTATTCCTTACAGAGGAGTTTGTATAATATAGTGAACTGCCACATCCCCAGGGTAAACACAGTGATAAATTCAGTAGGTCCTCAATGGAGATCAGAAGCGTTCAAGGAACTTCTTTCCATGGTCTGAATCTGCACCCTTGATTCAGAAGTTTCAGAACTGTCTGTATTTGGTCAGCAGGAGAAATGAGGTAAAGCAGTGGATGTATATGCACAAATCCATCACTACTATTGAAAAATGCTCTCAGAATATATGCCCTAATATAATGAGTTTAAAATGTGTTTAGAGTTTAAAATTCAGATGATAGAAAATAATTTTAAAAAAGTAATGAGGGGTGCCTGGATGGCTCAGTCAGTTAAGCATCTAAATCTTGGTCTCAGCTCAGGTCATGATCTTAGGATGGTGACAGGAGCCTGCTCAATGGGGGGTCTGCTTCTTTTTTCTTCCTCTGCCCATCCCCCTGGCTTCGCACACCTGCTCTCTCCCTCAAATAAATAAATCTTTTAAAAAATGACGAATTCTGTTCTAACACTGGAGAAACTGTCATGTTTGCAGACGCAGTATGATTTTCTTTACACAGAATTGTTGTGGTTAAAAAAAGTCATTAGCTGCAGATTAAATCAAAGACACTGGGATCCAGAATTATGAAGCTAAGAATTCCCCTAAATAAGAGCATGGCATCTTCTTCCAGGGCTGTGCCACCCTGCTTTCACTGGCTTGATGGCCAAATCATCTGGATTCTTTCTCTCTTTGAGACTATGGCTGGGTTACTTTTAGCCCCAGGAGACCAAGGGTAAGGTTGCATTTGCTGGTCCCAAAGGTAGAAAAGCTTGTTTATGATGCCTAGATCTCAAAATGCTCAATCCCACAAAAACCAAGGGGCTGATTTTCTTTCCCTCCAAATACGCCAGGAAAATCCTAACATTCTAAAGGAGGGAGGAATCACTCCTAACGGGAATCTGGAGGAGGAGCTAGGATCCCTCCTGGAAAATAAATCTTTATACTAAAATAGAAAACTGGGCAAAATTTAGTTGCTGGGTCCTGTGGTTTCAGGCAACAACCTTAGTCTGGAGGTCTGGCCAACTTCCTAATCCACATACCTTTCACTGAGATTTAGGTGATGAAGAGAGAAGGTACCTTTTTGTTGTTGCTCATAATTCCCTACTTTCAACTTGCAGTGTCTTTCTCTTACCAAATCTTGCTCTCTTCTTAAAACTTAAAACTAACCAAGCTCGCTCTGATTTTTTAAAATCAAGTCTTGCCGAACAACTCGGCATAACTCGGGTCATAACCCGAGTCTATAACCCATTGTTTTTCTAGGATCTAACTTAGTATGTATTTTTTTTTTTAAGATTTTATTTATTTATTTGAGAGACAATGAGAGTGACAGAGAGTGAGCATGAGAGTGGGGAGGGTCAGATGGAGAAGCAAACTCCCCGCTAAGCAGGCAGCCCAATGCAAGACTCGATCCCAGGACTCCAGGATCATGATCTGAGCCGAAGGCACTTGCTTAACCGACTGCACCACCCAGGCGCCCCACCACTACATATTTTAAATAATTTATTTTTTATTGAAGTATAGTTGGCATACAATATTATATTAGTTTCCGGTTATCACAACATAGTAATTTGACAATTATATACATTACAAAATGCAGTAAATGCAGTTATCATCTGTTACTAAAGTTACTATAATATTATTGAGTATATTCTCTAAGCTGTACTTTTCATTCCTCTGACTTACACATTTTATAACTGAAAGTTTGTACCTTTTTATTCCCTTCACCAACTTCCAAATTAACAAATTATTAACAAATTTAAGCAATATATTGTGGAATTTTTCTGA
Organism: Meles meles; assembly: GCF_922984935.1. Lineage (NCBI taxonomy): Eukaryota > Metazoa > Chordata > Mammalia > Carnivora > Mustelidae > Meles > Meles meles. The sequence goes on along the minus strand of NC_060069.1, from coordinate 95,944,947 downwards.
GTCAGACAAAGATCTGTAAGCTGTTGTTCTCAGGGCACAGAGGAGTATATCAGATGGGGACATGGGTCTAAACAAAACAGAAGTTCTTACGTTTGAAGTTTGAAAAAAATGTGGAGAGAAAATCTGGTCCCTTGCAGTACTTCCAAATATTTTTCATGTCATGGCACATTTAGAAAATACTAATATTTGTACAGCACACTGGGTTAAATGAAGGGGGTTGCCGATCACTCGGCCCGGGGGACTCTGGCTGCTTGAACTAAGGGACTATGTTGGCACACCTGTACCATCTCTGCCACACTCCAGCTGGGAAGTTGTGCAATGAAGCAAAATTTCCCAGTGGTCTAAGGGGTGTGGGGCTTATCTTATCATGATATAATGGACAAAAAGGCAAAACATGAGATCCCTAAATGGTAAAAGAAAAATGATTCATAAAGAAGAGTTATGAGAAGGGCTGTGTTTTTCTTGTATCCTTAAAAGGAAATGTAATATAGAAATTAATCTTTTTCAATACTACATATAGAAATATGTTCTCTTTCACTTTACTATGTCATGTCAACATTAGGCAAACACCTTAAACTTGGTCAATACTATGTGTGATGCAGCCACACGGCCTTGTGAAGGAAAGACAAACAGTGCTCAAAATCACCGGTATGCTGAGTCATTCAACATTTTCATTCCAGTTCAGGCCATTAGATGATGCTAGCAAGAGTCAATATTTGGAACACAAGCTTTCTGATAAGGAAAATTAGGGAATCTAGGAGATAACATAACCTTAAAAATAAAGGTAACATTTATGTGGAGAATAATAGCTGAAAGAGGAAAAAGAACTCAGGGCTTCAATGAAGCAGAATCTCCTGGGTTCATGGGGGTTGAGGGGATGTGAGTAAGTACAAAAAGAGCTGGAAAATAGGAAAATATAATCTGTTTTAAGGAGGGAAATCAGGTAACTTTAAAAATAACTCATTCAAATCTAGTAGCTTTCATCCTTTGCTTAGAGAACAGTGGTGATAAAATAAATACGTCAGCAGGACTTGAGCAATTATACCAACAGATAAGAGAGAGCAAAACAAGTATTCAGGCTATGAAGTTCAGGATGAAGGAATAAAAGGACAAAGCATTCTACAAAGAATTTAAACTCTCATAATATATAAATTAAGTTTAAAAATAACTTAATTGAAGCTATTACCTTATCAAAAAACCTACTGAGCTTGACAGCATTGGAAGAACCTGCAGCTAAATACCGTGGATTCGTGCAATCCTAGAAGATAAAACACAAGATGTGCCATTAAAAGTTAAGAAACATAAGCTCTTTGTTAGTCATTACTGTTCCTGTTGCATATTTCTATAATAAAATGTTAGGCATAATACTCTCATAAAATATTCAAGTAATTTTCAAGTTATGACGCAAAAAGCAAAGTACTAAAGGAAGGTAAGGCCACTTTTTGCTATTTATTGAATTTTAAAGACACTGAACCAATGTATTCATCATCAAATAATTCATAAAGGAAGACAGGATTGCTAATCTTACTAATAACAAAATCAAGACATTAATCATGTGACTCACCTACATTTACCCTAAAAGCAGAAACAGAGCCATTAAAAACTGTTAACACTTAATTTTTTAGCACTAGTTACCCACTAGCATCATCTAATTAAGTACTATGCAGTTCATATGAATGGCAGGAATCATGAAAATAAGGAGTTAGAGAAGCAAAAGAAGAAAACAGAAAACAAAGAAACACAAAACAGCTGCCAGGGATTTCTCACTCATTGAATGCAAAGTACTACACCATTTGGTAGGCCATAAAGATAATAATGAATGATAGATATATTTTTTGATAGTAATAAACAATAAAGAGTAAGTTTATTATTAAATGTCATTAAGTATTATTTTTAATGATAATTGATATTGATAATTGATAATTGAATTGATAATGAATGATAGATATATTACTATTAAATAGGATTTTGAAAAATAGGGAAAAAAATGGGGCCCAGAAGAGACCAATCTGGAACATTAAAAAGATCAGTAAAGATCTCAAAGGGTTTATTATCCTTTCCTGGAATTTCAATGTTAAGTTGCTTTTTGCTTGTAATAATTAACTCACCACCTTAAGAGACAGAGCACTTTGAATTTTACTTCAAATGCCACCTAAGACCAAACTCTGAAGATATCGTGTAGGCTCCTTTACAAAGATGGTATTTGTCTTTCAGTTGCAGATGGTCTGTGTCCCTTGGGCAATTACTGAAATCACTGCTGTTGCATTTATTCTGTTTTGTAATCTCTAAGCCCACATGATTCTTTTCCGGTAAATTTTCTAATAATCGCCTATTACTTCCACATATAATATTTTGAGGCTCACATTTTTAATTTTGGCTGGAAGCTGGAATACATTTTCCAAAACCACACAAAAAAAGTGACTACAACAAACTTTACAAAAATCATTCGAGTACTAGAAAAATTAGGTCTTTGAAGCCAGCAAGTTTTGAATCTGAATATCTGTCATAGTATCTCTACATTATGTGATACTGGTTAGATTACTACGCCTTTAGATTTGGGCTTACTCATTTGTGTTATGAGGATAACGTAATACTTATCCCACAGGATTTTTGTGAAAATTAGTAAGATAATGCATGTCTGCCACATACATAGCAGATACTGAAATATTAGTTCCCTTCTCTTTTCATGCTAAGAAAATGCTATCAGATCAAATTTTCAGGCACAAAAGCGCCTAACATAATAAAAGTTAATTCCGGGGTGCCTGGGTGGCTCAGTGGGTTAAAGCCTCTGCCTTCGGCTCAGGTCGTGATCCCAGGGTCCTGGGATCGAGCCCCGCATCGGGCTCTCTGCTCAGCGGGAGCCTGCTTCCCTCTCTCTCTCTCTGCTTGCCTCTCTGCCTACTTGTGATCTCTCTGTCTGTCAAGTAAATAAATAAAATCTTAAAAAAAAAAAAGTTAATTCCATGTATGGACCAAATAGACTGAAACATTATCATGTAAACTGTTGTACTTGAAATAACCTCTGAACACATTTACACGGCAATTGGGGCACATAAGAGACAAACCTGAGGTAGACTTGTATTAGACATGTTTTACAAAATGGATATTGATTAGTCATCACAATGTCAACACTTTAGAGATGACTCCAAATAGAGCTACAGTGCTAAATATAAAAACCAAATCAAATACCAAACAAGCAGAACCTCCCAAAACTTAATTCTAGGGCTTCCAGTTACAGGTTGGCCAGGCCAGAGAAACCCTATGATCTGAGGATGAGAATTTTAGAGTTTAAAGAGCCATCTGCCACTGATCATGGCTGAGGGCAAAGACTGAAGATTAATAGCTTTAAATAGCTTATCTAAGCTTGCGAAAGGAATATTAACTAGGGAAGATGTTTCAATATAATCACTTTGAAGTAAACAGAAAAATCTGTCCTAGACACAATAAGCCCAACAGGATTTTAAAAAACAAGTAATCATCTCCCTATTTATAATTTAAACCAACTTGTTTTTTAGGCATAAGATGGTAACTTTGATTCCATCTTTGATATATACATTTATACATTTATGTACATAAATGTATATACATATATACATTTATGTACATAAATGTATATACATATATACATTTATGTACATAAATATATACATTTATGTTGATTTTTTTTAGTAGTTTTAAGTAAATTCATACAGTAACCAAAGATGCTAGCACTAATATTGTCAAGTTACATTTTTACTGGAGGCTTTATACTTACTTGCTGAGTCTTTCTGATTGCTATTTCTTTTAGAAACTTGTATCAAATTTTCCTCCTCATTTTTTCTTCCCCTGCATCCTCAAAACCCTCCTGTTGTTTCTGCTGTGTTCTTGAATCTGTACACTGATAACAGGCCAAAAGTATGTTGTATGTGAATTCTGTGGAAACCATTTGTGCCAAAGTACCACCACCTGAGTACCTTTATATCTTGTTAACAATTAAAAGATGGCCCTCCCTTTGCAAGGAAAATAGGAAAAATACACACCCAGGTGATGGTCACAAACACTCATGAGTACTACAAATAGATATATTCCAAAATACACTGAAAGTAATTTCTGGAACAAATTAAGTGTATTCAATGGTAATTTCCCACTGCAAATAATGTTCAAAGTAACTTCAGCACTGCTTCAACAAAGATATGATATACTCTATGTTAACAGGAGTCCTCTGGAATACTATGGTCCAGTGCAACAAGCTAGGGCATTTACACTGAATATTCCATGGTGGCGGGTGAGAAAAATAAGGTACTGCCCATGGCAATGCGGAATGTAAAAAACAATGGAATGGCAGGCACAAGTTGATGCAGTTGTCGGGAGAAGTTGGTCTGAAGCAAGCAGTGTTCGCAAATGTTGATGTACAGGGTTAAGGGCATCAAAATTACCTGAGTCATTAGTTAAAATTATAGTCCTGGTCCTCTTGTCAGACCTTATGAATAAAAAGCTCCAGCTGTGGGGCACTTACTCAAATTTTTTCACAGCTACATTGATAACATGAGTATGCAGTCAAGTTTGGGTAATTAGTGATCTAATTAATCTAGATGATTTCTAAGAGTTCTTTCAACTCTGAGATTCTAAATGTTAGCTGGACAATAATTAAGTAGAAAGTAGGCTTAATTGTAGAGCACTGGCTCGGGAGTCAGAGTGCCTGGTTTGACCTGTATAACCATGGCCTATTTACCTCTTTCTGGTTCTAATTTTCATCTTTAAAATGGAAATACTTACAGCACCTACCTTATAGTGTTGATGTGAAGACAAGTATGAGATAATGTACAGAAGGCACTAATTAAGTGGCACAAATTAAGTGTTCAGTATATGATAGTCACTAGTATCATGAAACAGCCACTACCACCAAATGTCTGGAATTGCCAGGGCACTGAATATATTACAGTGATATATTGTGTCATCGTGAACAATGACATTTAAACGGTGACCGAGGCTGTTGGCCAGGATCCTTCTCTGGGCAACACTATTTGGCTTATGTGAGAACTTTTCTTAGCCTTTTAGTGTTCAGTTCAAACTGAGCTACATATCTCAGAAAGAAACTCTATGCTCATGAAGCACTCCTAGTTTACAATCTGTAGTTTTCTCATTTATTTGTTTGCCCTTTAAGTTAAATTCTGTGGCTTAAGAAACTAAGAGGCTTTTCTAAAGTAAGAATAATTAAGGTGTCAGTGACTCTTCTTTGTTACCCTAATTTAATAATTTTGGTGTAATCTTAAAAAATCTTTTAAGAAAAAGCCCAAGATTTATATTATTCATAGGACAAAGTTTGAATATTCCAACAGACCAGCATACAAGGAAGTTGAACTGACTGTCCCCATCTGACAGTCTATGTTGATTCTAATCTTCATTACATTTTGGACCAGAACCCAAATGCCTGATTTTAGTATAAAGCACCTGGGTGGCTCAGTGGGTTAAAGCCTCTGCCTTTGGCTCAGGTCATGATCCTGGGGTCCTGGAATGGAGCCCCGCATTGGGTTCTCTGCTCAGCAGGAAGCCTGCTTCCTTGTCCCCCATCTCTGCCTGTCTCTCTGCCTACTTGTGATCTCTGTCAGATAAATAAATTTTAAAAAATCTTAAAAAAAAAAAAAGAATTTGTGACTCATTAAGTCTTTGGTTTTGCCTTTGTCTAATGATAACACAAGTATACATTAGTGAGAATACGTACCAAATTAATTTCTTCTGCATTGAAATCCTCGGCCAGGAAAGCAGTTCTAGTTAAAACTTCGTGGCGCTTGGTTTCATGAATCTGATCCAGTTTAGTCCCTATTACCAACAGTGGGATCTGGTTATCAGCAAACTGTTCCCAGTCATAATCCCTGCGATAAATAATAATGAAGAGGTGAATAAGGGATGCCTGGTGGCTCAGTTGGTTAAGCGTCATGATACCAGGATCTTGGGATCGAGTCCCACATTGGGCTCCTTGCTCAGTGGGGAGCCTGCTTCCCACCCTGCTTGAGCTCTCTCTCTTTCTCTCTTGACAAACAAATAAATAAAATCTTTAAAAACAAAATAGCTGAATAGAATTTACTTTGATATAGATGCATAATGTTTAAATGCAGGTAGCTTATACTATTTTACTGATACTTTACTGACTCTTGCTCATCCACCACCTCTAAACTTACTTTTGTCCCAATTTCTTCCACCTACTTGTTCATATATCAACCCATCCTTACCATCTACGGAGTTCCAACTATTCATCTAACTACGCAAATTTTATTTTCCTGAGTCTATAGGCTACTTGAATAAATGAATGCCCAATAGGTATCTGAAAGTAGGTTGACTTGACTTCTCCTAAAGCTCTGTCTTCGGAGGCTAACAGCTCAGGAATTTTTTTAGGTAGATAGAGAGACTGGATTCAAACCTCGGTGGAGCAAAAACATAAGAACCTGGCATGGCACTCACACCTTTTGCCAGAGGGAAAAATGGCAAGTTTCTGGGGTGTGCATAAGTTCTATACCTACATTTCTGCCTATGAATCATAAAGAAAAATGATCATTTTAGGAAATAAAGAAACAAGGAGGCTGAAGGCCAGAAAAATCAACCATAGATGATCCTATAGCCTGGGGAAAGGTGGATTCAACAAATGGAAAGGAAAAGAAGTGGCTGAAATGCAAAATGAATAGTAAAAGGAAAGAATTAAGTGCCAAATAATTGTCTGTCCTGACACAAGAGCCATGGGAGACAGAGGACAGGTGATATGAATCACTTACAGTTAGAAGCCTTGGGTCACTGGCTGTTACAATCTTTTTTTTTTTTTTCTCTCCCTATTTTTAACTAAAGGACACAGCGGTGTTCCTTCTATTACTGAAAGAAATATAGAGCCCAATATTGATCAATTAATTTAAATTCTATTCACATATGAGAAATAAAACACATTTGGATTTCTGGCATGTTACAAGCTCAATTTACAATAGTCAGCAAAATCCGGCTGCAAACACCTTATGACAGTAAATCAATATTGCACAATACAGTCAATAAAACCCAGTTGAGCTACCTTTTCTTCTTCCTTTGACATTATTTTTCTTTCTCTTTGAATAATCTAAACTTGGGGTATGTAAGTGGGTGTGTGCAAAATTACCAAATCTTTTTGCCCTTCACAATTACCTTACAGAGCCTCAGTTATTGTTCAGCCTTGGAGCACAGGTGTTTTGAACTATGTAACCCCCATTTCTTTTTTTTTAAAATCCCCATTTCTTAAAAATATTATCATTCTATTTATTGCATTAAAGTCAATGACAGCATGAGTTCAAGGCCTTTGATTCTATCTACCAATATCAACACTAATTTAGGAGACATTGTCTAAAATTGAAATTTGCCTTATTACAGAACAAAGTTTTGAGAGTGTCCTCCTTTAGGAATATTTCCTTTTCCTATATACTCACTAACTCTGGCACACATACAAGTTTTTGTATATATTTTATCAACCATCATCTTTGATAGACATTTATCTCTGTCACTTGTAGTCCTGTATAATCTCTCATACGTTAATAAATATAGGTACTGTACATATAAGATACAGACATGGCACATGACATATGTTGCAAATCAACATATATATGTATTACACATACGTAACATATCTATGTTGCCATATATATTTAATTTGTTCACTTATCTTTCTAGCTTTCCTTTTTATTCACTTTTTCATTAATCTTACATTCAATTTGAATTTTGATCTCAAAATCCCTTTTTTTTTTTTTTTTTTAAACCAACAGGTGAAAAACTGATGGTGAATTTTATCATGGATAATAAGGCTGGTGACATGATAACATCACAAAGAGAGAGACAACCAGGTATTGTGATTATAAGTACAATACTGCTTTGGCAAGAACAAAAACCAAAATCCTGCATTTTATAGACCTTCTTTTTATATTTAACTACCATTTTAGGGAAAATTTAGGATTCAGAGAAACAAGTTAAGCAGACACTCATTACAAGGATACAGTCAGCAAAATCCAGAATACAAGAAACTAGTAGGACAAGCAAACCATCTTTCGCAAACTGCCAGAGAGTAAAAGAAAAAAACAAAAAAAGGGAGGGGAAAGTAAGATTAAAAAGAAACTTAATAAACTAAATACAATGAGTAGACCACATCTATATACTATTTTGAACAAACCAACATTTATAAGACACTTGGGAAATTAAAATAATATTTGATACTGAAGAATTATTAGCAAATCTTAAGTGTGACAATTATATTTTGGGTTATATTAAAAAGTCCTTATCATACAAAGTTAAACACAGAAATATATATAAATGAAATGATACAGTTATCTTTAATTAAATTACACAGATAAAATGTGTAACAAATATTACACAGATACAAAGATACTATTATCTTTAATAAAAATACACAGAAATATATATAGATAAAATGATACAACTGTCTAGGATTTGCTTTAAAAAATAAATGGAGAGACAAACTGTGTTCATGGATTGAAAGATGCAACAAAAATTCTCCCCAATTTGATCTACAGACTTAATGCAATTCAATAAAAATCCAAGCCGACTTTTTTCAATATAGACAAGTTGATTTCAAATTTATATGGAAAAGCAAATGAACTAGAATTGTTAAACAATTTTGAAAAGGAAGGAAGCACAATGCCTCATTTCAAGACTTACAATAATGCAGTAATAATAAAGACAGTGTCATATTGGTCAAGGTATAGACACACAGATCAACTAGACAGAATTATAGTCTCAAAACAGAAACATATAAATATGGTCAACTGATTTTTGGCAAAGGAGTCAAAGCAATTCAAGGGAGAAAGGATCATCTTTTTAAAAAATGGTATTAGAACTGGACATTCACATACGAAAGTCAACCTCAATCAAAACCTCACACATTATAATTAACTCAAAACAGATCACAGATCTAAAAGTAAACCTTCAACAATAAAATTTCTAAAATAAACTTTCTAAAAAATAAAATTTCTAAAAGAAACTACATGATCTGAGATTAGGCAGAATTGATACCAAAAGCACAGTAACACTGCATCATGACGAAAAACTAATGCTTGAGAGATGACGGTTAAGAGAATGAAAAGATGATCTACAGACTGGGAGAAAAAATTTATAAATCAAAGTGTTATTCTTACAAAGTGTTACAAAGTGTTATTCTTGAGGGTGTATTCCCATGACTACTGTACCATATCACACGGCAAGTGAAGAAATCTGGGCTTACCCATTTGTTACCAATACTCCAGTAGGCACCAAGTCCCTGTTGAGAGCTTCCAATGACCAACGATACAAGTTTTGGGATGACTTCTTATTTGTTAAGTCATGTACTAAAATAATACCTAAAACAATCAAAGAAAATAATGTCAGTACTGGAACAATTCCTCTTCACTTCACACTGGCAAAGGGGAGCTTAGTGAATACAAGTGTTAGGATGCGGAATAAACCTAGCATTTAAGTATCCATAACAAACTCACACAATGAATTTAAAATTTCCTCTACAAATTCCTACAAATAATTAATAACAGAATTTTCTTTGTCAGTTATATAACTCTTTTTAATTCTTTTTTTAAATTTTTTTAAATTTTTTAAAAAAATATTTTATTTATTTGACAGAGAGAAATCACAAGTAGGCAGAGAGGCAGGCAGAGAGAGAGGAGAAAGAAGGCTCCCTGCAGAGCAGAGAGCCCAATGCGGGGCTTGATCCCTGAGCCGAAGGCAGAGCCACCCAGGTGCCCCAACTCTTTTTAATTCTACAAGGGCTGACAAAATGTCATTTTAGATTGTCTTTTTTCCCTTTATTCAACACTTAATGAGGACCTGCTCTGCCTGGTCCTAACTGAACTACCTCATCAATAAAAGGAATCGAGTATATAAGAAATTATATTCCTACCAAAGTTAATTGTTTCTCCACTGTGCATAGTACTGTCATAGATATCACTCATACACTATTACTTATACTCAATAAAATATTAAATCATAAAAATTTATTTAAGATATTGATTTAATTTGATATAATTGCTTACTGTTCAGCTGACAAATCACCTGAGCCTAATCAACTCAAAAATCTAAATTTTTTAGTTCTTTGAATTAATGGCTAGCTATAAAAAGCTCAATACCTTAGTCAAAAAAGCAAAAGAAATATGTCACTAGAAGAGGGTAGGAAAAGATAGTCAAAAAGTATGAATGGTAAAAAATATATGGACTTTTGAGAGATTGAGAAAAATAACAAAATGTAATGAGGCTCAAAAATACAATTAATAGAATCAAATAAGATAGCAGACAAACAAAGCAGATAACTATTATAATATTATAGACAAATGAGGAAAAGCTTTAATGCCTAGTAGAATTTAGAGTATTAGCTTGCGGTCAAAAAACTACAGATTTTCAAACCCCCAACCTTTCCCTATATTATCTAGATTCTACTGTGATGAGAGGATGCGAAACTGAGGATTCTTCTACCCTCAAGATGTGAGATATGTGGGAGGCCTGGGTAGCTCAGTCGTTAAGTATCTGCCTTCCCCTCAGGTCATAATTCCAGGGTCCTGGGACTAGGCCCCACATCGGGCTGCCTGCTCAGTGGGAAGCCCGCTTCTCCCTCTCCCACTCCCTCTGCTTGTGTTCCCTCTCTCACTGTGTCTCTTTCTGTCAAATAAATAACATCTTTAAAAAAATGTGAGATATGTCAATTCGAAAAAGAGGGGCATAAGAGTTAAAATTACTTGGCTCCTCTCCGTTTTTAGAGACATTTGTGCAAATAAGGTGCTTGTGCAAGTTACAGCTGTCTTGTCTAGCTAGCTCAGATAAATCTGTATCCCTCCTGGCATCTGGGACAGAGAAATAGCGATCTGCTACTTGCCTCACAGTCAACTGTACTCTCTCTAGCTTCCACAGTAAGAGCTTCTATTAGGCAATAAGGATACAAGATACACGACAGATTTAAAAAAGGAATAAAGAGCTACCATTCAAGAATACAGCTAACATCTCTTCAGCACTTAGGTACTATACATTATGCCTTACATGTGTTATTTAATTTGCTTTTCAGCACAGTTTTATGAGAAAGAATTAGCATCTTCATTTTTACGTATGTGGAAATTAAGGCTCAGTGAGATTGAGTCACTTGCCTGAAGTCACATGGTAAGTGAGGTAGCCAGAATTTGAATTCATGTAATCTGACAGTAAAAGATTGGGGGAAAGCAGAATAAGTCACTTTAAGGCCAAAGAGTGGTAGATATTTTCTCCTCTCCTTTACTTCCCAGACATAAATATCAAAAAACTATGGGTGAGAATTTTGGGTGGGAGATTAAAGGATTACAAAGGCCTAGATGAGCTTGTGGCTGGATAGGGAGGAGTTTATTTTTTGAGGATCTCTATTTAAGGCTTTTGAGCTTTTAAGGGCATCTGAGCACCCCTTTCCCTTATTTTCCCACTTTCATTTGGGCTGAGAGTTTTGCTTTGTAGACTATGGGCTAGACGGGCCATAGTAGGGCCCAAAGGAAAGAAGTCAGTGTGACAGTTGGACAGAGTATGTTCTGACCTTAGAAAGAGGTAGAGACACTTCACAGGTTTCCTTTAGGGATTGCCAGCCTTTCTCATCACAGTGGGAGGAAGGAAGGTAGGGTATTAAGAAAAGAAAGTTACTGCTAAGAATAAAGTCTGCACATTTGAATGGTATGATCCTTATGCTCCATTTCTTAGGAAACTAAAGATGGTAGATGGAGTAAAGAACCTTCAGTGCTAAGTTTATTATTTATTTATAATTTTTATCTGAACTCTTTCTCAAAAAGATCTAAATAGCAAAAGTGTTATATGTACAAACTTCTCTGTCAGATTGGATTGGTAACAGCTTTGACAAGTCATTTGACTGATATAATCCATGTTTATCACTTGAGTCTAGATCTAAACCAGGCTTCATTTTTCTTTCCTATTCCCTAAGAAGTCACCTACCACTATACCAGTCTTACTGTTTTTCTCATTTATATACATTCTATTAATATATGCCATTTATCATGTACTTTCCTGCGTGACAATGTCATATATTAGTGTCACCATCTTATAACTGTGTTTTCTTTCACTTATGAATGTTTTGTTTCTTCAAGCAGATTGTGACATATTCAGGTAGAATTCTGAGCTAAATGGGGCACATGTCTGAACTAATATAACTCATACTGTATTTTACAGTATGTATCCAATGCCAAGTACCTTCTCTGCTTCATTTTGTAGTATCCACAACACCTTATGATATGGGAAGAAGATAGGATATTGAAAGAGGAATACAAGGAATGAAGAAGGCACTGAGTAACTGCAATGTTCATCTGGCACTGAGTGTAATCTAAGCATAGTGTAAATGAGGTGCAATTAAGAGCTAAGCATCTACCAGAAGGAAAAGGGTGAGGTGCCAAATCTTAGACATCAATCAGAGACAAGTTGAAATTACACTACACAGTTTAAAAAAAAAGGCATTTAAAAAATGAACTCAAAAAGGGGCAGGAGAGAAAAAAACCTTCTATAGGCAAATTACAGGTATCAGTAGTTTAGTCCCTGGAACTCTATGAATCCCAATTATGTCCTCTGTTACACACCTCCATCTGGAAGTCTGTTCCAGGTATCTGATTATCTGCACCCCTAATAACACTCTTAGGCAGCTCTTTATAATTCCATAGGATTCTTTGTAAGGAGAAGATGAAAGAAACCCCTCTATCTCTGTGACATCTGGCTTAGATGATGGGACTCCTAATGGTTCCTTCTATTGGATGTACTCCACTGACTGGAGAAATGGCACTCCCGGCAGACAGTGTTTTGAAAGTTGCAGGTTTTATGTCAAGTACCCAAAACAAAATTTTATTTAGCTTATGACAATAATATCAATACAAACACCTAGATAAAGAAAATATTTAATGTTCTGAATAACTTGGTTAGAATCTAGAAACACAAATTCAAATGTGATAAGCAGATTTAAATTAAGAGTTGTGTGTATATTAGAGCCTTCTTAAAATCAGATGTGGTTAGTGTCCCACAGGATTCTATATGAGATTATGTATACTCCTAGGCCATTACTATATGGTAGAAATAAAAAATGTTTTACCATTTACAGAGTTGTAGAACACTGCTCTGGTGCTTTTCACACTGCTGGCACTGCCCACAGAGCCGCCAACATCCCATAATTCTATATAGTAGGTCTTCTCTTCTGGGGTTCCTTCTTTGTAGTCATGAACCTAACAAATCAATCCATCAAAATAATTATTTTGGCCACTAAGAACATTGGTAGCACCCTCATTCTAGTTTAGAGCACTGGACATTCCATATCTGTGTGACTCTTTCATATCATTCCCATACTACCTCTACTCTGATCGTCTCCTGTCTTTCAAGCTTCCTCCCTCCAATACTCCAACTCTCTATACTAATCCTACCACTATTTACAGTTCCCCTTCCACTTCCAAATCCTCATTTCCTTCCTAAGTATAAATGCTATGATTCATCATTTTAGTCAATCCTTTGCCCTTCTGTCACGCTGTATTCAACTGACAAAATTCCAACCTTGACTATATCCACCTTTTCCCCAATTCCAGTTCTGTAAACCAGCTAGCTGGATGAGAAACTCAGAAAAATATGTATTTAAGCTAACTAGATTCATTTTAAATTCAAGTCTCCCTTTGGAACTGCCCTTTAATCAGTTTCATAGTCCATTTCCTCTTTTCCTCTCCTACGTAACTATTTCATATTTTTGTTTCCAAATTTCCCATATCTCTTCCTCATCCTTAAGAATGACTAAGAACCTTGCTTTCTGAGACAGAAGCAATCAGAAGAGAATTTCTACAACCTGCTCTTCATATATCTATCTACCTCCCTGCACCTGTGCCCATAAATCGGCTTTCCCTTCAGCCATTACAGATAAACTGTGTCCCCATGGCCAAACCTTCTTCTTATGCACAAGATCCCATCACCTTTTTCTTATCAAAGGTATAGTTCTATCAATTCTCCTTTTTTAAAAAAAATTTTATTTATTTATTTGACAGAGAGAGAGATCACAAGTAGGCAGAGAGGCAGGCAGAGAGAGAGGAGGAAGCAGGCTCCCTGCGGAGCAGAGAGCCAGATGCGGGACTCGATCCCAGGACCCTGAGATCATGACCTGAGCTGAAGGCAGCGGCTTAATCCACTGAGCCACCCAGGCGCCCCTCAATTCTCCTTTTTATCATCAAAGTTTCCCACTCTGTTGAAGGACTTCCACCAACATACAAACATATTTTTTCCCATCTTAAAATAACCTTCTCTTGACCTCATGTCCTCTTCCAGCTATCATAGCACTTCTCTATTCCCTTTTACAGCAAAAGCCCTTGAGAGAGTTGTCTATTCTCAACAGTCTCAAATTCTTTCCCTTACATTCTCTTTTGAACTCATTCTTATCACACTTGTACCCCAGTCATCCACCGAAACATTCCTTATCGAGGTCACCAATGGCTTCCATGTTACTAAATCCAGTGATCAATGAGCAGTTTTCATCTTACTCTTCCATCTGATACAACTAACCATTCTTATGCCTTGCAGTACTTTTTTCACTTAGCTTCCATGTTATCACACTCTCCTGGTTTTCTTCCCATTTCACTGGCTAGTCCTTTTCAGTTTCCATTGGGTTGTCTTTACCTCTCTGACCTCTAATTGTAATCCAAGGTTGAGTTCTTGGATCTCTTTTCTTCTATTACTGACTCTCTTGACAATGTCATCTAATCTTATGATTTTAAATGTGATCATTATGTTGATGAATTCCAAATTTATATCCTGATGGGACTAGTCCCTTGAACTTCAGGCTACCATACCCACCAGACTATAATTTGGCTGTCTAATAGGCATCTCAAAGTTAACATACCTGAAAATAATTTCCCGATCTTCCCCTTAAGCCTGTTTTTCTCCTAGTAAAAGGCAATTTCATCCTTCCAATTACTTAAAGGGCCAAAAACTCAAGAGTGATCCTTAACACCTTTCATGCTATACATCACAGTTGGAGCTGGCATTGCCCTCTATGACCACTTTGGCAAGCTCATTTCCTGGTATGACAATGAATTTGGCTATAGCAGTGGGGTGGTGGATCTTATGGTCCATATGGCCTCTAAGGAATAAGAGCTCCCTGGACCACCAGACCCAGTAACAGCAACAGAAAGAGAGAGGCCCTCAGCTGATGAGGAGGGGATGTTGGATGTTGGGATGCCCCAACACGTGGAGAATCTCCTGACCTCTTTACAGTTTCCATCCCAGACCCCTTAAAGAAGGGTCATGTAACATCAATAAAGTATACTCTACCCCTTCCCAAAATAAGTAAATAAAATGCAGAAAGAAATTTAGTAAAGAAAATGATACACATCCAGAAAGAACACTGGATGCTATAGATGCTCTCTAATAGTATGGTTTTAGTATGTATGCCTACAGGAAGGCAGGAGGTCTTAGGAGAGAGTTGGAAGAAAAGAAACAAGAATAAAAAAGAGCAACTAGGAGAGTGTACTAGAGGAGTAGGAATTGAACTCATCTGATTTGCTGCTATACCTCCAATTCCTTGCTGTGTCTGATACCTAGCAGGTAGGTAATAAATGTACTAAACAACAAATGAATGAATGAATGAATAATATAAAGGTTACTGCCGATTACTTCTTCCTTTCCAGTAAGTTTATTTTGCTTTTAGCCAAACTCACGTCCCCTATTTTTCAAAAAGTTACTTTTCTCTTGTATTCTGTACCCATTTACTCCTTTATTTAACCTCTACTTTGTGCAAAATTGATTTAAACCTGTCTCTATTTCCTTACTGCCTATTCACATCATTTTGTTTCTGCTACTTATATCCCATCACATTTTCAAAGGTCAGCAATGACTTCGTTACTACCAATTCTTTTTTCTCTCTCACTCCTTATATGTCTATAGCATTTCATTATCAAAACTCAATCCTTCCTTCATAAAATTCTCATCTCCCTTTGCTCTTCTGGTATTTCATCACCTCTTAGCTCTTTGCCCAATCTTTCTCTGACCCCTCTTCCCATCTACAACTCTCCAAATATACACCAAGGTTTTCCTTCAGCTCTTCTCCTTCTAAATTTGCTTTCTGGAAAAACACATCAACTCTCAAGGTCTGGGATTATTACCATGCAGATGATTCCAACTCATAATTCTCTCTTGAGCTTCCCTACCTCATCTCTGAATGCCTTCTGGACAGTTTCAGTTGGATAGCTCATAGATCTTTTCCTTCATGTCCAGAACTAAATTTATTATCATTTCCTTCTTCTTTACCTATAATATATATATCCCTGTTCTTGAGGAACAGTCCATTCAGTCATTAACACCCAATATAATTTTCCATTCTTTTTTTTAAACAAGATTTTATTTACTTATTTGACAGAGAGAGAGAAATCACAAGCAAGCAGGTAGAGTGAGAGGGAGGAAGCAGGCTCCCCGCCAAGCAGAGAGCCTGCTGTGGGGCTCGATCCCAGGACCCCGAGACCATGACCCGAGCCAAAGGCAGAAGCCTAACCCACTGAGCCACCTAGGTGTCCCTATAATTTTCCATTCTTTTTTTTTTTTTAAAGATTTTATTTATTTATTTGACAGACAGAGATCACAAGTAGGCAGAGAGGCAGGCAGAGAGAGAGAGGAGGAAGAAGGCTATCCGCAGAGCAGAGAGCCCAATGCGGGGCTCAATCCCACAACCCTGGGATCATGACCTGAGCCGAAGGCAGAGGCTTTAACCCACTGAGCCACCCAGGCACCCCTAATTTTTCATTCTTTATAAGCACATCACTTTTTCTCTTGAGCTGCTGTAACACTTATATTCTCTATCAGTGCTATCTCAGGACCTTCTGTAATGATGAAACGTCCAGTATAGTAACCACTGGCAACATGTGACTGTTGGGCAGTTCAAACGTGGTTAGTTCAACTGAGGAGCTAAATTTTTCATTTCAGTTAATTTAAATTTAAATTGCTACATTAGTCTAGTGGTTATTGTATGTAATGGCAGTGGAATACTTTTTTCTTAATACCACTCTAGAACAAGAGGCAGTACAGAGCGGAGCCCAAGAGCACAGGCTCTTGAACCAGACTGACTGAGTCTGAATCCCAACCCTATCACTTACTAGCTATGTGACCTTGAACAAGACATTTAACACCTCTGTCCATACCACCACTGCTTCATGTATCAAATAGGGGCAATATTAGTACCTCCCCTGAAGGGTTGTTGTGGGAATTACATGAACTAGTATGTAAAATGGATGCCTAGCCAAAGTAAGCACTAAGAAATATTAGCCATCATTCATATTATTGTTTCTAAAATCATTCATAGATATAAACCTTATCCCACCTACTAGACCTTACTTCACATTCTTAGCGAGGATAGAGATTATCTTTTCTTTTTTAATTTCTCCTCAGTGCTTGCACATTATTATGCTGTCCAAAGAGAAAGTCAATAAATATTGATTGTATGCAATGTGTAAATTAGAAAGTTAAAATCCCATTAAAGTGAACTAGAAATGACAAGTCAATTTCCTTATTTATAATTTGTGAAAAGATTAGTTTCTGTAAGTCTTATTTTTATAATTAAGAGTAGCCATGCATTTATATTAGTCCCATTAGACTTGGGGCAACAAAATTAGAAGAGTAATGAATAAGGAATACTGCAAAATAAAACTTTTCTCTTTTCCCTTCAATTCAGTATGAATACCTCTCCACTACATACTAAATCCAAAATGTTAGTCACTACTGAGTATATACATTAAGCTCATTAGTTCACCCAGTACTTCAAATTAAACAATTACATTATCACCTTTATCAGCTCTATTTTTAGTCGGCTCTTAGATGTGAAATGAGCTAAATGGGGCAATTGTTCCTAAGAGTTTTGAAGAGAGTGTATTCATGGATCTACAAGGATTCTGGAGATATCTTCTCTCAGGTTTCAATAACACAGAAGTTGTAACTGCAATTTAAAGCTGCTACAGAAGAAAGTGTTCCTCCAAGCTATTTACGTAATGGTTTTATCAGATTTAATCATTCTTGCTAGAGGAAAGAACTGTTCACTTTATTATAGCAATAGTTAAAACAATTTACATGTTTATGGCAACTTTCCTTAAGATTATCATTTAAAAATGCCTTTCATTCATGTCGTCATTCAAGAAATGCATTCTTCTCAAAGATGGAGGACAGAGAACAACAAGCGCAAGATATAGTGAAAAGTTAACAAAAGCAAGGTAATTTTCACCTCCATATGCCCCATTCTTTGACAATAACGCAATTCAGGCCAGCTGGCTTTAAAGGAGTCAGTGAGTGCCATATTCATTCTGGTAAAATCAGTCACAGTATAACATCACCTACAAACCTGTAGGCTAGCTAAAGCAGATATAATTTACCCCTATTTTGCAGAAGATATACTAAGGCTCAGAGAAGTAAACTGATTAGTCTAAGGTCACTCTTGAGGAAGCAAAAGGCAATATGGGAACTGCCCCAGGGAGTGGGAGTTTAACTCTGAGTTTCTTTTTTAAAAATTCTTTATTTACATTCAGTTTAGTTAACATATATTGTTTTATCAGTTACCAGAGTAGAATTTAGTGACTCATCAATTGCATTTAACACCCAGTGTTCATAATACCAAGTGCCCTCCCTAATGCCTATAACCCAATTACCCCTTCTTCTCACTCACCTCCCTTCCAGCAACCCTGTTTGTTTCTAGAGTTAAGAGTCTCATGGATTGCCTCCCTCTCTCTTCATCTTATTTTATTTTTCCTTCCTTTCCCCTACATTTATCTATTTTGTTTCTTAAATTCCATGTATGAGTGAAATCATATGTCTTTCTTCAATTTTTTTCACTTAACATGACAGATACTCTCTAGTTCCTTTTATGTCATTGCAAATGGCAAGGTTTCATTCTTTTGGATGACTGAGTATATTCCATTGTGTGTGTGTGTGCGTGTATACACACATATAATACACACACACATATATACATATACACATAAATACACACACACACACACACATATATAAAACACATCTTCTTTATCTGTTCATGTGTTGATGGACATCTGGGCTCTTCCCATATTTTGGGTATTGTGGACATTGTTGCTATAAACATTGGGGTACATGTGCCCCTTCAAATCACTATGTTTGTATCCTTTGGATAAATACCTAGTAGGGCAATTGCTGGGTTGTAGGGTTGCTCTATTTTTTAAAAAAATATTTTATTTATTTATTTAACAGAGAGAGAAGAGAGAGAGAGAGAGAGATCACAAGTAGGTAGAGAGAAAGGCAGAGAGAGAGGGGGAAGCAGACACCCCGCTGAGCAGAAAGCCCATGCGGAACTCCATCCCAGGACCCTGAGACCATGACCTGAGCTGAAGGCAGAGGCTTAACCCACTGAGCCACCCAGGTGCCCCTATTTTTAACTCTTTGAGGAGCCTCCATACTGATTTCCAGAATGGTTGCACCAGTTTGCATTCCCACCAACAGTGTACGAAGGTTTCCCTTTATGCAAGGCCTCACCAACATTTGTTGTTTCCTGAGTTGTTAATTTTAACCATTCTGACTGGTGTGAGGTGGTATCTCATAGTGGTGCTGATTTTGATTTCTCTGAGGCTGAGTGATGTTGAGCATTTTTCAAGTGTCTGTTGGCCATTTGTATATCTTCTTTGGAGAAATGTCTTTTCATGTCTCTCTTCTTTTCAATGTTGTATTCTCTCACAGAAAGGGATTTAGGAAAGTCCAGAAGGAAATTTTGTCCAGAACTTGCTATTGACAAGTTGCCAACTGAATTTATTATCTAGTATTTGTTTTCTTCTACAGCTAAGAATTTGGGGACATAGCAGGATGAAATGACACAGACATTCACAGACATTCTGACTTCAAATTCATAGAAATGCCATAAAAATGTTTTTTAAAAATAAAGAGGACAAGCTCAAGAAAAAGAAAGGAAAATACTCAGATGCTAGAAAAGAACTTAAAAACAGAGTGAGAAGTAGGAACTGACCTAGATTCAGAGATAGCTTTAGGGGCCAGTCCCTGGAGTTTTAGTGCCCATCCAGGAATAGAGATCTGTTTTCTGGCTTTTAAGGCAAGAATATACATAGGTGAGTGAGAAAGACCAGATGATAGTTCCCGTCAAGAAATCTGGCCCAGGCAGTGAAAGAGAGTAGGAAAAACCATTCCCTGGCTCAGGAAAGTAGGAAAACTTTCTGTCAGGGACCCTAGGTAGGGTTGGTATGGAATAAAGGGTCCACAAAAAAATGGAAACCACAGGCCTGTACTCTAATCAAGTATTTGGAGAATATACATTACCTAGATAGAATGGAAACTCCTGGCTTTGAAATTTCAAGTACCACTGAAATCCCTAGGGCTCTGGAACCAACAGAAATGAAAAAGTACCATACTTCCATGACACAGCACACAGAACTTCTACAGAGAAGAAGGGAAAAAAATTATGCTGAAGAACTGATCATCTTCAAAGAATTATAAACCATACAAAGAGACACATTTTTCAAGAAACGTGGTTGGCATACACAGCACGTTAGAATATCTAGACTCACTCAGAAAAAAAAAGAAAATCCAAAAGAAACCATAAAATAGTATATTCAAAGTGATTAAAATAAAAAGTAAAGCCATAATGAAAGATCAGGATATTGTGAAAAATCTTGACATTTGAAAAAGAACCAAGAGGAGTATCTAGAAATAAAAAATTACAGTTACAAAGATGAAAAACTTAGTGCATATATTAAAAAGCAGATTAGACATAGTTGAAGAGATTCTTAATTAACTGGAAGGCAGATATGAGCACATGACCCAGAATACACAAAGGATAAATAAAGAACAGAAAACATGTAAGTACAATTAAGATATACAGGACAAAAATCTAATAGAAGTGCAAAGGGAGGAGATAGAGAGAATGAGGGAAGATAATAGATAATGGTTAAAAATTCTGAAAAATGAAGATAGTTGTTGAGAGGCACAACCTTCTGACAGGATGACTAGACACATACCCATATCTAGACATATATTAGTAAAACCACAGAACATCCAAAAAACTTTTAAAAGCAAATAGAAGAAATTACCTTCAAAAGGAGTAATTAGGCTGACAAAAGATTTCCAATCAGCAGCAATGTAAGTCACAATCTGTGGAAGAGCTTCAAAGAACTAAAAGAAACTAATCGTCAATGGAGCTAATTACCATTCCTTCCCTATTTATTTCTTAACTCAGTGGAGAGATGTATGCTAGCAGAAGAGACATTCGAAAAGGACTAGCTGGGATTAGCAAAGACCAACAGTATCTGCAAAGATGGTTAATTTGGTGGACACTGCACCTGAGTTTCCTAAATGTGAAGTGGAACAGAAGACCTAGACCTAAGGCTCCAGAAGCTTTTGCCTTTACATATTATTTCTAGCCAAAAGTTGTCTGTCTTAGTGCCAAAGAATTAGATGGAATTATTTAGGGAGAGTATTATGTGAATTCTAGATATATAGCGCAACAGTGAAAACTGAACTCTCTGGATTAACACTATTTAGACAAGATCGAGTCCATTCAGGGTGTATATCCGGGTCCATACCGGCTGTAGACTGGATTAAGACTACTTAAGATCAAATTTTGATTGTGCTTTTTTTGCACTGAGTCAATTTGATTGAAGTACTTTATTTCTCTATGCCTTAGTTTCTGCAGCTATACCTCAGAGTTTTAAAAGATTAAGTTAGAAAAGACATGTAAGGCATTTGGCATAGTATCTAGAACAGAAAAGTTAGCTAATAAGGCCCAGCTATTATTATTAATTTTGACTACAGTACTGTAATTTGATCATGTAGTTTGAAGGACGTATCTTTAATACGACTACAGAAAAACTAAAATATCAGAAACACATACCCTGACATCTACTGAGCAGCCCACAGTCCATGATGGATTTCCCAGTACTTGATTTTGACACAGAAGATGAACCAGTGAAGATTTCCCAACACCTGGAAAAGATCAAAGAACTCTAGTTATACAAGAGATATGCTGAAATATTTATTATGACAAAAGTCTGAACATATGTATGTTCAGTATATAAAGTATGATTGTTTAAAGGATGGTTACACTCTACCAACCATTTAATATGCTTTAATGATAAAAGGAAGATGATTAAAGACAGTGGTTCCCTCAAACTGTGCTTGAATACAGTCAGTGACAGGGATTCACCATTTCATAATTCTATAGACACTATATATACTGATTTCTCATATACTGATTTTTAAAAGGCAGCCAACAACTTGGCTCAGACTTAACCGTTTGGAAAAAGAGAAACACTCCAGTCCCTTCTCTAAGGCAGCACCTTATTTTCTTGTAGACCCCTTGGGCTCATGGTAATGCAGTTATTAATGCCAGATATAGCACTAGGACATCTGTGTGAATAGGGAAGAGAATGAGTTCTTCTGTATACCTGTATGTAGAGTCACTCAATCAATTAACAGCACTTTGGGGTGCCATGATAACGAGCATAGTTGGTGATTCTTTATGCAATACTAGTTCTATCAAAAATTTAGACTATCTCTTTGTGTGCATTACTGTGTATGAACCTACAAGTTATGTTTATTATAAAAAGTCGTATTTAGAGACAATCTGGAAAGAATTTTTTTAAAAAAGAAAAAATTGCCTGACAAGCCCTATGAGGAACATGTAAGTTTATTTAATACCACAAGCAGGGGTTCGCCAAAAGCACATTGTTACTATGAATATGCACATGGTAGTTAAAAACAATACAATTTACGCTTTTGCTTGAATAGCTGGATCTATCTGGAATATCCTCATCCTCCCTCTTCACTTCCCCTTCCTCATTGGCCTGGTGAATTAATCTTTCAAGACTCAGCATCTTTCTAGTTATAAAGTCCTTTTGAATTCCACAGAGATAGAACTAAGGACACCATCCACCATCCTCTGGGTCTCCACTGTACCCTGTACATTTTTCTACAAAGCACTGAAAACACATTATTACACTTCTTTGTTTAAGGTTTTATCCACTCTCTTTAAGTTCTTTGAGGGTTGGGACAGGGTTTTACTCATTGTTTTTATCTCCAGTATTCAGAACAGGGCCTTAATTAGTATTTATTTAGTAGCTAAAATTTTCCATGTTATTCCAGAATCTTCATAAACATTTTTAATGTCTCCACAGTAGTTCAGAGAGTAGACAACAATTTATATAACCATCCCCTCTCATTATTAGATATTTAGAGTGTTTTAAATTTTTTGTTATGCTGAGAGGACTCTTTCAATTTTCATTTCAAATTCAAATTATTTCCTTAGTATACCTTCCCAGAAGCAAAATTAGTAGGTAAAAGGAAATGAACACTTCAACTTCTTGATATATGTTGACAACTTTCATCTGGTTACTGTTACCAGCCATACATATAAGCCTGCAGGTCCTGTTGCACCTCAACAGTATGTATGTAGTTGCTTTTTCAACTGCATTAATTTGATAAAAGAAAAAAGTGACATCTTGCTTTAGTCTGCATTCCTTTACCTTCTGGTAAAGATCTACATTACAAGTATTTTTTTAATCAGTTATATTTCTTCTCTTATGAATTATCTGTTGATGTTCTCGCCCATTTACCTAATGGCTTTTGGTGTTATCAATTTACATAACTTCTTTCTATATTAGCTGCCTCATGTAATTGAATCCAGTATTTTCCCAGGTTTCCCTTTAATTCTTTTTATATTTTTCGATACCGACATTTAAGATTTTTGAGTATTCAAATTTGGCTCTTTGTATCTACTGCACTGCATCTAATATCTGTGACCTTAGGACATACTGTTGATTTCCATGTTTGCATATAGGCTGTTTATGATGGAGACATGTATCTAAGAACTTACTTATTAGTCTGATGCAAGGCTTGAACTTCCAGTTAAGCATAACCGTGTCAGTAAATGGATCTATGGAGTAATACTGTATGGTTCTCCATGAATTAACTGTTGTGAATGGTTAAGAACTGACTGACACTGGATAGACTGTCAAAAGTAAGAACAATGGAAGTGCCAGGAAAATTGGCTAACTATTCATTTCTTTAAAAACTTTGGGAGATACTAATTCTGTCTTCACTATACAACCAAATTAGATTAAAAGAATGCACTTGATTTGCATGGGGGAAAAAGGTCCAAAATAATTAATTAATACCAGCTTCAAATATAGTTGTTGGTAATGTGCTAAGCTCATTCCTTATCTCTGAAAGAACAAAGAGGAAAAAATATGTATGTATTAGTGAGACTTTCAGGATTCCTTACTAAATCATCAAATATTTCTAGGGGATACAAAACACATCTCTAAATTTCAAGTCATTTTTTTTTAAAGATTTTATTTATTTATTTGACACAGAGAGAAATCACAAGCAGGCATAGAGGCAGACAAGAGAGGGGGAAGCAGGCTCCCTGCTGAACAGAGAGCCAGATGTGGGGCTCAATCCCAGGATCCTGAGACCATGACCTGAGCTGAAGGCAGAGGCTTAACCCACTGAGCCACCCAGGCGCCCCTCAAGTTGTTGTTTTATATACTTATGAACTCCTCAAAATTTCACAGAGGAAATAAGCCTTTGCTCAAAAGTCAACTTTGAAGTTTAAATACAAAGGCAGATGAAGTGTAAAAAGTATATACTTACCTGTCAGTAAATTAATGTTAAAAGGGAACTGATAAAAAGGTAATAACCAACAGCACACATACCTAACATCCATGAATGTGTGACAAGATCAATCAAGTGGGCATGACTATGTCTTCTATTTTACAACTAAACCATAAGGAAAAAGAAAGGCTTACTAATTGCCTGATCACTTTTCCACATTTAATGCAGCAGCCAATTCAACCCTGTTATGTAATGCATTGATTCCACAGCCTCAGCACTTACTATAGTGCAGGTACTTAAGTATTTTTGTGAAAAAGAAAAAGTTGACTAGTTCCAACAATATGTAACAAGGGCTTGTTAGATGCAATAGAAAAGCGAATTAAAAGTGAGAAAGAACACCACTTCAGGTATCATGAACCATGTTAGCTCTGGATTCCA
Organism: Meles meles; assembly: GCF_922984935.1. NCBI lineage: Eukaryota > Metazoa > Chordata > Mammalia > Carnivora > Mustelidae > Meles > Meles meles. The sequence goes on along the minus strand of NC_060069.1, from coordinate 95,919,930 downwards.
GTCTCAAATTTTACTTGGTGATACTCTTGCCAAGTCCCTTTAGATCATCATTACTTTATTCATTTATATAAAACTGAGTGACTTCATTAAAACAATTTCAGCACCACTTCAAGCTAAAGAACTGGAGTTGACAAACTGGATTATATTCATAGAATTTCATAATGCAAATTTCTTAACAGAATATTAAATAATGCTATCTATAAAATATTTTGCAATGCAAATAATCTTCAGGCAATGCGGAAATGTTCTTAACCTCCTCCCCTCCACAATCATACACAGTCTGTAAGGCTAGTTTTCAAGCCGTTTGGGGTATATTCTCTCCACCTCCAAGCATCTGGTACAATGTCTCTGCTCACAGAACACATTCACAGGTCAACTCCAGAAAATCACATCTACGAAATGCAAGGTTAGCATTTACTCCAAGTTCTTAAAGAGCACAGAAGTGAAAGTTATGGTTAAAAAAAAAAAAAAAAGAAAGAAAGAAAGGAGGAGGGTAGACAGGCAGGAGGAGGAAATGCAGACTTCAATTTTAGTTCTCAAAAGTCCAAGGTGTCAAAAGAAGAATTTTAACACTAGGATTAAACTGAGCTCAGCATTAAATCCCAGCTGTTTCATAATATGGCTTTATCTTAATCGCTCTTTCTTACAACCTAGCACATAACAGGTTTTCAATTAGGATTACAGAGAACAAAGAAATCAAGAAACCCAGTTGAGAGTAAAATAGGCTACCACCCAATATTTCATTTCATAATATGACTTTTTAAGTGTTTTAAGTGCGTGGGCAGGTTCTGTCATTTACCTCTCTCCTCTTCACTTTTTTCATCTATAAAATGGGGTTAATAGGGCTGCTATCAGGTTAAAAGAATTGATAATGTAAAGCATTTGGAACAGTATCATTCTTCTTAGTGCATGTTTGAATTCCTTAGTGATCAAAATCTCTTGAAGGTAGGGCCCCAACTTCACAGCGCCTGATACAGTACTCAGTGTCCGCATATCTTTTAAAACAAAGGAACTGACAATACTAGCTAGGCTGTGGTCGCCAGGGAAACCGACTCGGAAAGCTGCGAAGGCGGAGAAAGGCCGGGGCTCCGCGCCCCCCCCGCCCCCAACCCGCGCAACACCGCCTTCCTCAAATACAGAGAAGTCCTCTGGGAAGTGTAGTTTTTAGACCTTGAGAGGGCTTTCAGCCGCGGCCGGAGCCAGATTGTTGCGGGAGCAGAAAAGTGGTGAAGGAAGAGGGTTATCGGATAACTCAAAAAGTATCGGGAGCCCTAAACGTGGATTAAATCGCTCACCTGAGTCTCCCAATACCAGTACTTTCACCCGATCCAGGGACGCCATCTTGCTACAGCCTGGAGTTAACGCCTGTTCCGGGATGGTAGGCCAACCAGAGCTGGGTATGGAAGGGAAAACCTTCAATTTCATTGGCTAGTCAGGGCGTGACTGTCTTGATTGAAGGCCTCACTGTGCTGATTGGCCGGCGTGGTTAAAAAAGTGGTGGGTGGGTTCCAAAGCCCGTCGCAGGATTCAGGCGTTTTCTTTGTCGCACAAGTGGCGTGGCTCGTTTAAGCCGGTAGTTGAGGCGCTGAGGGAAGCTGTAGTGGGAGTGTTCGAGGATTCGTTTTGGTAAACCTCGTTACCTGTTCCTTGTTCTTGATTCCCTAGTCCGCGTCGCATTTCAGGATTTTCCTCTCTTTCCCCCTCTTTCTCTTTAGCTACCCACTTCCCCTTAGCTACTGTCTTGATTTGGTCCTCCAAAGAACCATTGACCCCGGAGCGGCCAGTGTGCGACCTCGGGTAGGACGGGCTTGGATGTGCCGAGTGTGGCCCCAGGACTCACCTGGCACATTCCGAGGGAATTTAGGGGCTCGGGGTCTGTCAGTGGGGAGGAGAGAGCATTACTGAACCGAGTTCTTGCAGGGCATCTGGTCCACAGGTTTTGCGGTGATATGCCACTTTATGTGTGAAGGTGTGGAAAATACCATGAAATATGGTAACTGAAAAAAATCACAGTTAGTCGTATAGGATCCAGGTTCTTCTAGAACCGGAATAGTCGTATACTGAAATAATCTAACTGGACTCCCGCATCTACTTTTTCCTTTATTTCACATCCTGTAGTCAACATAATCTTTTAAAATAGCGAATTTGAGCCTGTCACCTCCTGCTTAAAGCCATTTGAAGTTTAAGGTGAGGGTTTTCAGTAGCCTTTTTCTGCTCTGGAAGCAGCAGTGAAGGAAGTGAACTGGGGTATGGGGGAAGGGCGGAAGCTGGCGGGGTGGGTATATTGGATGAACACGTGTTTAGGAGACTTAGGGAAAGTTTTATGAAAGTGCTTGATTAGCTTGGCTGGATGTTGCAAAGTGGTGAACAAGAGAGAGACATGAAGAAAGTACAAATCTACTCACTTCAAGGAAGAAAGGGGAAGAGCTCTGTGTGAAAGGGGAACATTTTAAGCTACTAAGGGGAATCTGGGAAGGTCTCTCTGAGAAATGTCATTTTATATGTGAAGGATGATTAGAAGGGAGTTTGAGCTTAGCTTTGTGGGCATAAAGAACAGCATGTGCTGTTTCTTCCAGGCCTGGTGATGCTCATGCATCCATGTGTGGCTCATGGAATTGAGAGAATAACAGTGTGCCTGGAGATGAGGCTGACAAGCACAAACAGTGCAGAGAAAGCATTCATTTCAACTTTGTTTCTCCAGCTCTGTGCCTGGCTAAATTTTTTTTTTTTAAGATTATTTATTTATTTATTTGACAGAGATCACAAGTAGGCAGAGAGGCAGAGAGAGAGGAGGAAGCAGGCTACCCGCTGAGCAGAGAGCCCGACATGGGGCTCAATCCCAGGACCCTGGGATCATAACCTGAGCCGAAGGCAGAGGGTTAACCCACTGAGCCACCCAGGCGCCCCAACCTGGCTAAATTTTTGTATGATGAGAAAACATGGTTCAAAAATAAAACCAACTTGCCTTTGGGGGTCTGGATGGGTAGGGAGGTGGGTGAGGCTAGGAGTTGACTGATGGACTCTGAGTCTAAACAGAAGAAGCAGAAGTTGGGTGCTATAAGGTCATACTTCCAAAAGTCTGCAGAGACCATCCAGTCTCCTTCCGTGCTCTCTTCAGCTTCAGGTTATTTGTTTTGTGTGGGAACGCAGTCTCACTTTTTTCCTTAGATATTTCCAGTTTTCAAGCTTAAAATGGAAATTTATGTGAAATTCAACAATTTTTCAATGTTGACAACTAATTAAGAAAATTTTCAAAATGTTCTTTGGGTCAAACAATGTGACAGAGGCTGCCAGTTTGAGACCTCTGATTTAAGTAACATAACAAATCCAAAGACTGAGTAGGAGATTCATCATTAAGTGGAGAAGTAGAGGTCTGTAGAGGAGAGAACAAAATGGTCAGGAAGGATGATTTTAGAATTGAGAGATAAGCTGAGCAGCTGCCTTCTTTGAGCTTCATTTTCTTTTGTTCAGCTACCTCTGGACATCCTTATGGACTATTCTATTTCCTCAGAGACACAAGCATCTAAAAGTGAATGCCTCATTTCTTACAAACCTCCTCCTTTTTTGGGTGTGAACCCATTTTTCACAGTAGCAGTATTCTCTTCCTAGCTACACTGGCTCAGAGCAAATAGCTATATGTTATTATTTAATAATATTAAATATGTCATTGTTTAATAGGTATAGTGTTTCACTTTTACAGGATGAAAAGAGTTATGGAGATGGGTGGTGGTGATTGTACAGCATTATGATTGTATTTAATACTACTGAACTGTGTACTTAAAAATGGTTAATTGATAAATTATACGTTATTTGTATTTTACCAATAAAAATATTGTAAAAAAAAAAACCCAAATTACTACTTAAAATTTCTCTACTCTGTTACTCCATTTCCAGCATATTATCAGATTCTTTTAATTTTGTTTCTATAATAAATTTTTATTCATCCTGCCCTATCTTCCTTAGTTTAGGTTTGGTTACTTTGGCTCCCATTACTTCTTTCAGTGCCTCCATCTTCAGTACTTCAGTTCATTCCTCTTATTGTTCTAAGAGTAACTTTCCTAATAGAGGGTCTTATTATCAATGCCAGTATTTAATGGTACTCTTATGATTCCAGCCCTGAAAGCAGAACGCTTTACCTGAATTATCTCATTTAATCCATGCTTCAAATCTATGAGGAAGGTGCTGTCAGTCACTTTTGTATATGAGGAAACTGAGAATTTTCTAGGGTCACAGTCTAGGAAATAGTGGAATTGGGATTCAAAACCCAGAACTATTGTCTTGCAGAGTGCCTCATAACACTCCCTTGCTTAAATCTTTAGGGCCCCCTCAGGTCTTTCAGGCAAAGGAAACAGGCGAAATGATGTGCGTTGGCAGGACACGTAATAGCGACCCACCAAATTTGTCTGAAACAGTGGTCAGAGACTTTTCTGTGTATTGGAGTCACCTAAAGAGCTTTTAAAATAACATGATGCCGGGGTGCCTGGGTGGCTCGGTGGGTTAAAGCCTCTGCCTTTGGCTCAGGTCATGATCCCAGGGTCCTGGGATTGAGCCCTGCATTGGGCGCTTGGTTGGCGGGGAGCCTGCTTCCCTTCCTCTCTCTCTGCCTGCCTCTCTGCCTACTTGTGATCTCTGTCTGTCAAATAAATAAATAAAATCTTTAAAAAAAAAATAATAACATGATGCCTAGTCTGACTCACCCAGACCAGCTGAAACAGAATCTCTGGGAATGGGGCCCAGGATGGGTATTTTTAAATGCTCCCCAGTTGATTCTGCTTTACAGCCAGAGTTGAAAATCACTGGTCTAGAAAATGGAATGTATGAGGTGGGAGGCCAGGGAGGCCAATATAACTGTAGGAAGTAATACTGAAAAAGTAATTTATTTGTCTGCCATATTTGGTCTTTTGGATATTTCAGAGGTTATGTGTTGTGTTCTGCCAACTGTTGACATGTAAAACAAGCAGACAAAAAACTGGGATCAAGTACAACATATAGGTCAAATTGGAAAGAAGAACAAAATGTACCCAGTTGCTATGATGCTATTCCGGTGCTGAACCCAGGTACTTGCTCAGTATCCTTAAGTGTTGGGATGACAGGAAGGTTCTAGGACCTCAGCTTTGAATCTAGGTGCTGCTTTATCTCCTGTATATAGCTACGCTTGATTATTTACATCTGAACTATTATAATTGACTTTCATTTTCCTTTATTATGCATAGGACATTGTATTTCTCCCCCAAAATAGATTGGTTGTTTAGGAATATCTTGATAGTATAGTACTGTGGATCTAAAAATATTCTAAAAAGTTATTAAATCTGATTTCATTGATAACCACTGATTATAAATAAAAGTTTTGATAGAACCTAGTGGTAATAACAATATAATTCTCCACTGAAACAGTTCAGTGGGATGTCTCTGTTAAGAATTTCCCTATAGTGTAAGGAAATTTCACTAGCTGTAGCGTGTGTAGGTAGGTTAGTCATTTCTAGTATGGGACATACTAAATCAGTATGGAAGCTATCCTTATCAACAAGTACTTCTAATAAGCATATTGGTTAATATTCTCATTTATTCACCACAGTAGCCTCATTTAGGTAATTGATATTATCCTTATTTCTCAGAGTAAAATGTAAAGTTGTTTAAGGGATTTGCTCAGGATCACACAGCTGCTAAAATGCAGGCTACTTGAATTCCAAAACACAGGCATTTTTTAAACAGCCATGTGAGTCTAGCCTGTGCCAGTTTGGACTTGTAGAAGATAGTCTTTTGGGTCATGACATGAGAATTGGGTACAGTTAGCCTCTGCATTGTCCTGCACGAAGGGATCCAGTACTTAAGGGTATCTTGGGCTTTTTTTTTTTTTTTTTTTAAATTTAAGGACTGTTTACTTAATTGGTCATCAGGTTTAACTTTGCAAGGGTGGCAAAGCTATCTGGATCTAAGTGTTAATTTCTTTCAGATTTATAACAGTAATTTTGCCAAACACTCATCCAGGGATTACTTATGTGTTTATTGGCTTTTTGTGATTTTATTGTGAGAGCATGACTATGTAAAAGGCCCTGAATAGATTTTGATAGAAAAATTTTACTCAAGAAATAAGGACGCTTTAAGGATATGCTGTCCGCTAAGTTTCTCAGGGGTTTACTGCATTCCCGAAGATCTATAGCATTAACAGTAGTGAGACCTCATTGTATCTTTTTTTTTTCCTCTTTCTGAAATAAAATGGGCTTGATACAATACATCATTGCTATAAGTAGTAAGTTACTTTTTAGGATCAAGCACTGTAGATCATAAAAATTAACATTTAAGAAATAAGTCAAGCTTTTTAAGTGTAATCCTTGTACTCTAGAGAAGTCTTATTCTCTGTTTAAATGCTTAGGCATTGTGAGTCTTTTAAAACAATGTTTTGAGTACCTTTGTGGCATTTCAAGGGTGGTAGCTGCCAGCTACCTAATGGGTTGATTATTCTAGATTTAAAATGATTACTATGTCCTTATGTCTAACCTCTTTTTTTCTGAATTTGGTTTATTTAAAGTTGAAGTTTGCTGCTAAAGATGGCAGATCCTGATGTCCTCACCGAGGTTCCCGCAGCATTGAAGAGGTTAGCCAAGTATGTGATCCGGGGTTTTTATGGCATTGAGCATGCTTTGGCCTTGGACATCTTGATCCGGAACCCCTGTGTCAAAGAGGAGGATATGCTGGAGCTGCTCAAGTTTGATCGGAAGCAACTTCGATCAGTTTTGAATAATTTAAAGGGAGACAAGTTCATCAAATGCAGAATGAGGGTAGAGACTGCTGCAGATGGGAAAACCACTCGCCATAACTACTACTTTATTAATTATCGCACTCTTGTTAATGTGGTAAAATATAAATTGGACCACATGAGACGGAGGATTGAAACTGATGAGAGAGATTCCACCAACCGGGCTTCCTTCAAATGTCCTGTCTGTAGTAGTACTTTTACAGACTTAGAAGCTAATCAGCTCTTTGATCCCATGACAGGTGAGGTTTTTTCCCAATTTATGAGTCTTTCAAGTAACTTAAAAATAAAATATGTATTGTTTTTCTTAAATTGTTTCATCTAATTTTTAAACCAATCATGTAGATAATTATAAAAGTGAATGAATTAGTATAAGTCCAACTATGGTCATTCTTAGTCTTACTGTCATGTTTGACCACTGTATTATTTTTAGAAGCTTTTTCACAGCCTTGCTCATTCACAAAGGAGTGTACCCTCCCACCCATGACCCTCCTACCTCTGGTCCCATTCCCACCCCTTATTTGCAGCCACAGCCTGATCTGAAGGATTGACTTCTCTACCACTTCGAAGTCATTCTGACATGTTTACTTTTAACTTCTTCATTCAACAGTTATTTGAGTGCCTGCTTGTGCCAGTCACTGCCAGAAAGGTACAATACAGTGTATTTAAACGCTTTGTTAGTGGAAGTGCAAAGTGTTATTGGTAATATTTAACTAGGGCATCTAATCTGTCTTTGGAGAAGGCCTCTGGAAGAAGTTAAGTAACGCTGAGAGCTAAAAGAAAGCAGTTAGCCACATGAAATAAGATGGACAACTTTTCCAAGTTAACAAGTAGATATTTAGTCTCTTAGCCATTCATTAGTGGAAGATAATTGTCAACATTAACTGTAATTGCTTCATTTAATTCAGTGCTTCAGTTTTAAGGATTTTTTTCTTATCAACACAGGATTGTAAAACATGCATTTTCTAAAAGTGCAATATGTCTAGTATTAACAGAAACTTTAAAGTGCTAGGTTGCTTAGTTTTGTCATTTGGAAACTGTAAAATAGACTATAGTTTTGCTATTGACTCAGTGTATCAATTTTGTAATATTTTCTAGAGGCAAAAATCTTTAGAGAGAGCCAATATTATAAAGTTAGATTGGCCCCTTGTTATGGCAGAATTCGAGTGAACTTTGTAGTTCATAGATCTGCCTTTTAAAAAACTATCTGAAAAATGTAATTTAAACTTTCACACACAAAATGTTTTATTGCAAAAAAAGTTAAAGATTTATTTATGTAGAATTTTCTAATTTTTGTGTATGTTGTGTATTGTATATTTTAAAGAATTTTACAATTATTTTTTAATGGGAAATAATCCCAATACCAGTTAAAGTTACTGACCTAAAGAGCTAGAAAAGCCTATGATTCTTATTTATTGTGAAGAGTCATTTTGGATGAAAGGTAATTTAAAGAATTCATATCTGTATTAAATGCTTAATTTGTCAGAACCTCACTGTTCGCGTTAAAAGGGCTTAACTAGGAAGAGATATTGGTTGTAAGAAAATTTTAACCATCCTGAGTAGAAGAATTGCTTGAGTTTGGTATAGTGGAATGTTGTAGAATATATCTGGAGAATAGACTAAGAAAGTATCGTCATTTTGCCATTCACTCTAACAGATTTAAAGGAGCTCTGGGTTTTGGTTTTCTGATTCTCTGTAGATGTTATAGATTACAGTAGTTGTCTTCATCACTCTTGACTATAGTGGAAGGTATAATTCAGTCCCTCAGAGAGCGTAACCTAAAGTAATGTGCTCCTACTACATTTATTCATTTGATTCTTAATTTCATGAGACTTTCTTTTTTTTTTTTTTTTTAGAAACCATTCCTTTCTTTATTAAACATAGCTTGCAAGTGATAAATATTACAAAGTTTTTTTCTTTTAATCCTTTCTCCAAAAATTAGCTTATTATTTGAATCTGCTGCTGCTGAAATGCTCAGCAGCCTCTGAAACAGATGGGAGTGTATTTGCCTTTTTGAAAACCAGTTTCTGTTGGTCTTAGTTTTTTCATTTTAATTTCCAAACACAATGCATTCATGAGACTTTCTAAAGGGAGGTATTTCCACTAATATATCAGTATTTAGGAGATGGATCCATAAAGCTCTTTGTGTTTTACAAAGAGTTATTGTCTGAATGAAACTAGTTGTCATCAACAGTTGGCCTGTGTAGGAAGTGGCCTAATGCTGAAATATAGTCAAGATTATTTGAATCAAGGTTTTTGAATCACTGATTAGCCAACACTAATAGTCAACTTAATTGTAATTCCTGTCCATACAGGGAAGCCTCTGGTATCGTGATTGAATATTCTTAGTCATTGGGAAACTTTGTTCTGAGAATATACCTGCCTTTTGATTATAATTTGGCTTTTCATTTGGACTTTGCCCTTAAGGAGAGAATGTGCTGATTCAGTGATATTAGGCCCCAGTCTGTGTGTCAGTTCTGGTGTTTTTGTGTTTTCATTATTAATGCCTTGACACCATCCCTCGGTTATACATTCCCTTTAGAAATCTTGGTCTTTTCTCTCTGTTCCCTTACTGTGCCCTCCCCTGCTATTTTAAAGAAGATGGGAAAAACACATTTGGTATGTGTATCAGAGGAGAAGGAGGGAACTTTTTCTGCTGTAATCTTTATGCTGTCTTTAAACCAACAGAATTATAGTTTTCACTCTAAGTCCAGTCTTGTACAAAGCTATTCTACTTCCTGGTTGTTATTGGAGATTGATGATATTTCTGACGAAATGATGGGGGCATTTGATGGGCATCTATCTCCATTTCCATTTCCAACAATTACTGGGTTGAACCGTGGTTTATCTTAGTAATTAGTGGGCATTCAGAAATTAGATTTAAAGCTTTCTAAACTTTACTGTTAATCTGATAAAAAGTTTTTAACTCAAGCGTATGGGCAGCTTTCTGCCACTGGACAAAGAGTATTGAGTCTTAGATGAGTGTCCAGAAATTCTGGGCTCAGGAAATTCTGAGTTCAGCAAGAATTGTTTTAACAGCATTAATTGACAGAAGCCAGTGATTTTTCTACTTCAGTTTGTAGTTTTTCCCTACCCCATCTCTTTTTTTCCCCTAAAGATTGTGGATTCTTTCCATACTTTACATTTAGATTTTGCCATTGCTGTTCTTGGGTTGAACTCTCTCCAAATGTTTGATGGTTGGTATGTGTGAGATAATAGAAAAACATATTGGTCTCCGCCCTCAGTTCCTTGCACAGAGTCCTTAAAACTCTTATAATTTCCTAAGTGATAAGAGCACTCATAACCTCTTTTATTCTAATATTTGGTCTTTGACCCTGGCTTCTGAAACCCTTGTGAGAAGAGTGTCTTCTGTTTTAATGAGGTCACTCTGGGTGGGTTCCTGGATGGCTCCTAGATGAAGGCTGGTCACCCGAAAGACTACGCCAAGACCAAGCTTAGAATTTTCAGCCCACCTCCTCTTCTCTTGAGAAGGGAGAAGGGCTGAAAGTGGAGTTGAGTGATCATGCCTATTTGAGAAATCTTCCATAAAAATCCCAATAGTGTGGGATTCAGGGAGCTTCCAGATTGGTGAACATGTGGAGGTTCAGGGGAAGCCATACATTTGGAGAGGACATGGAAGCTCTGCACCCCTTCCTAAATAGTTGGCCCTACACATCTTTTCCATTTGGATATTCATCTGTATCCTTTATGATATCCTTTATTAAACTGGTAAACGTAAGTAAGTATATTCCTGAGTTCTGTGAGCTGCTCTAGCAAATCAGCTGAATCCAAGGAGAAGGTTTTTGGAACCTCCCATCTATAGCTTGTTGGTCAGAAGCACCCATGATAACCTGGGCTTGTGACTGGTTGTGGGGGCAGGGTGGGGCAGTCTTGTGGGACCAAGCCCTCAACTTGTGGAGTCTGATGCTATCTCCAAGTAGTCATCACTAAGTCAGACGCTAGGACACCCAGCTGGTATCACAGGGAATTGGCGGGGAGGGTGGAGGGAGGGGGCTAAAATTGCCACATTAGGTGGTCAGCAAAACCTGTTTTAATGAAATATGGGGGTTTTATGTAAACAAAATAAAGACCACATGACATGAAATGTCTCAGATCAGCAAAATAGCATCTTGTGGTTCATGAATGCATGTTTTATATTTAGCAAGCTTTGTGACCATGTAGGTAGACTTAGTATTTCTGCTTCTATTTTGGTAGTCTTAACTGTGGGTGATTTAGTTAATGACACTTGTAAGTTAAATTCAGCAACATGCTTCTCCAAAAGGAAGGGGAAGTTCATACTCTTTTTTAGATGTCAAGGTTAGATGATATAGAAATAGTTTTATATTTTTCATTTTTCATTTAAAATTGTGCAGCCATAATGCCAGAGAAAATTTTGAAGAGAGAAAAAAAATTACCCACAGAACCATTGTCCTTTTGCATATTACCTGTAATTACAATCATAGCCAAAGATAGTTTATGATCTCTTGGTTCCTTAATGTACCAAACTCTCCTGCTTTTATCTAGTGTTCAAAATATGTTTTAATAGGTGTGTGGTTTTTTTTTTTCTCCCTTAGTTTTCCTTTCTACCCTTTTTGGGCACTTTGATTTTATCTGTTTTTTGTTGGTATAGATAATGATGCTTTGAACACTTCTGTGTATATAGCATTTTGTTCCTGCTTAAGTTTTTCCTTAAGAATTCTCAGCAGTGGGAATAGTGGATGAAAGAATATAGTTTTATATTTCTTTAAAGGCATATATGATCCTGTAGTTTCTTCCAGGGCTGTGGGGGAGATAAATTATTAGGTGTTTGATTTTGAAATAGTTTGGGAGCCCCTATTACTGAATTTACCTAGAGACCCAAGAATCCCATTTTATTTTATTGTTATTTTTTATTTTTTTTAAGATTTTTTTTATTAGAGAGCTCATAAGCAGGGGGAGCATCAGGCAGAAGGAGAGGAAGAAGCAGACTCCCCATAGAGCGGGACTTGATCCCAGGACCCTGAGATCATGACCTGAACTGAAGGCAGATGCTTAACCAAGTCACCCAGGCGTCCCTGAGAATCCCATTTTAAATAAACTTTTAAATAAGTTAAATTTAAAAAAAAAAAAAGAATCTTTTAACTATGTATTTAATAAGATCTTAGGAATTTAGAGATTAGTTTATCTAGTTTAACTCATCAACTGATGTCTGGGTGGGTACACTTACACATACCTGTGTTTTGCTCTAGGGTTTGGAGGATCCTATAAAGTAATGAAGCTAGGGCTATATAGATTTCTAGGATGTTTACGATTGAATATTAAGAAAATATTCAGGGGCGCCTGGGTGGCTCAGTGGTTAAGCCGCTGCCTTCGGCTCAGGTCATGATCTCAGGGTCCTGGGATCCAGCCCCGCGTCGGGCTCTCTGTTCAGCAGGGAGCCTGCTTCCTTCCCCTCTCTCTGCCTGCCTCTCTGCCTCCTTGTGATCTCTCTCTCTCTCTCTGTCAAATAAATAAATAAATAAATCTTTAAAAAAAAAAAAAGAAAGAATATTCAGCTTGTTTTGTTTGGCTCCATGGAAAAGACTTAGAGAGACAGATTTTAGGATTAGTGTAAAAGAAGTCTTTAATAACTTACTGCAAAAGAAGATAAGTATCTCATAAATAACTTCTTTTTTTTTTTTTTAGATTTAATTATTTATTTATTTGAGAGAGAGAGAGAGCGAGTGTGAGCATGAGCGGGGGGAGAGGGAGAAGCAGGCTCCCCACTGAGCAGGCAGCCCGATGTGGGGCTTGATCCCAGAACCCTGGGATCATGACCAAGCTGAAGGCAGATGCCTAATCAACTGAGCCACCCAGGTGCCCCCATAAATAACTCTTTAAAGGAGCCACAATGTTGTAACTCTTCCACTGCTTAGTTCTGAGTCATTGGAAATTTCATGTGAACTCCATATCTACTTGGAACATTCATATATAAATTTGGGGTTAAATCATACGAGTCCTTTCTTGCCTTGTGACTGCAGGTGAAGCTTTTTGGTTTATAAGGTCAGTTTCTTGATCCCCATATCATGAAAATTCCTCAATTTCCTTAACCTAATATTTTTAAACTGTTAGGGTCCTGTGTTTGTGAGACTCTTAAAAAGACTTGTTAATAATACTTACATTCATATATCATGCTCCTTTTTCCTGTCTTCCATCTCTTTCTACTTAGGACAGGAGATGTCTCATAAGCAGTATTTTCAATTCCTGAAATGCTAACAACACAACCACACACACAAAAATCTTTCTAGGATTATTTAGCTCATTTTGCTGATTTGGAATCTTGCCCAGGATGGATTTATTAGAACATCATACTAGAAAGCTCAGAGGTGTGAATATGTTTTTTTTTGGGGGGGGGGGGAGGTGCTTATTAGAATAAGTTAAAAAATAAAAATAAAAAGAAGTTAGGGAAAGATTGTAAGGGACAAGTGCCTTCCCTCTTTTACCTGTCTAAAATCTTTAGGTCTGATGTTTTAAAAAATATTGTTGCTTTAATCTTGAGGATTTGAGGACTTTTTTTTAAATAATTTTTTTTGTGTGTATTTAATCCTTTTGTATTTTGATGCTGATTACATAGAAGCTAATTTGTGAAAGGTTGCTTTTTAGTTTGATGCTGGCATACAGTATTCTTTTGATTATTGTCTTTCAAATAGTTATATCAAAGCCACAGGTTTTTTGTTTTTGTTTTATTTTTTGCCTGCTCTGTGCATATTGAAATGGATTCAGTTTAGGCCTAATTTAGAGAACTTATTGCAGGCTTTAATTTTTACATAAGTACTATACTTCAGTTTGTTGTTTTGCCTCCCAGTCATAGTACATTTCTTCCCCTTTATAGTGAGTTCCAGAATCTGGGAATGTTGTATGATAATACCAAATACAGATGTGTCCAGTTAAGGGAGAACAGAAGCCAATTTCATTGAAGTTGAGTTTTAGAGTGTGTCATTCACAAATACATTTGAGCTCTTCTGAGTTGAAAAATTCATAAAAGCTGCTTTTTTTTTCATGCAAACAGATGAATATTTTACAGTCTTACGTGTTCTACAGTGAATTGTTAAAAGATAGTTTTTCAAATAAGTTTATTATAGTGAAATAATTATAGGAAATATATTACTATGTTCTTGTCATGTTTGTTGGTATTTTATAATAACAATTCCTTTTCCCATACGTTTCCTCTTGCCCAATTAAACTGAGGAAATTTGCTTTATGAAATAGTTTGGGAATTAGAATAAAAAGTGACTTTTGAGACTAGCATATTAATATATAAGCCCCTGAATATTTTGATTTATAAAAGTTATAACAAAGAACATGATGATGCTTTCAAAGAATAGCCTAAGAATGACTGTGACTTCTGAATATTAGAGAGTTGAGTGATTTTGGAGGATTCAAATTAACATTTGTTTTCTTTCTGCTAAAAATACATAACTAATATATTAAGGTAGATGTATTAAGAACTCAAATGGCAAACCTAGTTTTTCCACTCTGCTCTCCCACTCAGCCTAGTTCCCGTTCTCACCACCTTTCATTGTATTAACAACTATTGTTTTGTGGTTATTTTCCAGTTCTTCTGTCTTACATCTCCAACCCCACCTCTCTGCCCCCACACCCTTTTGAAGTCTAGGAAAGTAAAGTGATTTGTCATTAAATATGTTGTTGCTATATCAGCTTTAAATATTAAATTTTGATTAATTCTGATAGTATTGTCAGGGATTTTTAGGGTACTTAACTACAATTGAGTCCTTTTACATAATCATTGTATTCAGTGGACATGTCATTTTCAGAAGTTTTGTTTTGTTTTGTTTCTTTAAGCAATAGCTATGACAGTAAAGTGACGGTGTATTAGGATTCCAGAGTCTTAACTTTTATTCTTGGGTTATGGTAGTAATTATCACCTTGGGTGAATCCTATAATCATTCTAGGTCTTTTTTTAGCATGTGTAAAATGATAAGTTCAGTCTGTTCTATACCATATATGGTTTCTCTCAACTCTAATTTCAGAGCACCTTTTGTTTTGGGAAATAGTAGATATTTTAGGCTAGGGTTTTATCACTGCTTTTAGAAGGTGATGTTAGCCATTTGGGGTTAATTTGAAAACCTTGGTTAGGAATTGAAACTCTTGGTTGTAGTAGTATTTATGTAGGAAATATGCTCTATTTAATTAGGCCGTCTTCAGAAACACTTTGTGGCATAATGGAGAATAATATTTACAATTTTTTGTCAGTTTTATTTTCCCAAGATTCCAGTTCAGTCCCTTTCCCCATGTATATGTAACGCATGAAATATTCAGTGAGAAGGGAAACAATGTCCAAATATGCTTCCTAAGGTATATATGGTGGTTGGATTTATACAGTATGGTAAAATTAATCCCATATGTTAGTGGTATGTCTTGAAGTTTTATAATTTCCTCTGTATCTCATTAAAATCCTCAGAGTTCTAGTCCTAGTTACTTGGTTTTAACATGGAACTATCAATTGTCTTTTGTTTTATTTTGTTTTTCCTGCAAGTTTTTGAGTGAGGGGCGTTTGTTCAGTTTTTTTTTCCCACAGGATTGTCCAGTTAAGTTATTTTAGCCATTATCTCTTGCTTAGATTTTGCACTGTCTCTTAACTAGCCTCCATGCTTTCACTCTTGCTGACCGTATGGACTGATTGTCACAGTAGCCAGCGACCCTTCTTAAAAAGCATATTAGACTCTTTCACTCTTCTGCTCAAAACCCTCCAGAGGCCTCTCCCATCATTCAAAAAACGCAAAATCTTTAACAGAACCTATAAGGTCTTTTATCTGCCCCCAAATTTGGAGACTCTCTCTCTCTCTCTCTCATGTTCTCTCCACAACCATTTTACTAGCCATCTTATTTTTGCCTTGCCTGCACCAAGCATATCTTCACTTACTTGCCTTTTTACATGCCTTGTCTTCTGGCCAAATATCTGACTCCATTATAGCTATCAAGTCTCTTCTCACTTGCTTTATCAGAGGGGCCTTCCTCAAGTTTCTTGCGCCATAGAGTATACCCCTTTCCATTGTGCTTCTTTTCCTTTATCCTCGTTTTCTTTATTATACTTATTAACACCTGGTGTTATTTTTTTGTCTTGACTAATTCCCATTAGGATGTGAGCTCTACAAAAACAGCTCAGAAGATGATGGGTTAGACATAGAAGGTGGGAAATTTTAGGACATCAATCGCACTGTGCTAGTGAAGGGTCCTTGGACAAAAGGAGGAAACTGATACAAAGCGAAGGTAAAGCAGAGCTTTATTTTGCGCCAAGCATTGAGAACCAAACTGACCGGCGGGGGCTGCCTCTTACAGAGAGGGTGACCCCTCCCAGCCTTACAGACTAACTTATAGAGCAAAGGCCATGTGGTTGAGCCTGGCCACACACAGGTGGCCAATGAGATTGCAACATACAGAGAAAGCTGCACAGTCATGCTAGGTCACACACTGGTGGCCAATTGAATTACAAGTCACGCCATAGTAGCTATTTAAACTAGCCTATCACCTTGGTCAGAATTGGCGCCCAAAAGGCAGGGCCTGCATTCTTTGTCAGTCAGGGAGATAGTATGTGCGCTTTACTGATTGGATGTCTCCATCTGGCCTGACTTGTCCTTGCATCTGGGCTCTGTTATCTCTCCCTGACCTGACACGTCCTGGTATATGGGCTCTTTTATCAGGGGCTGGTCAGCCATATTTTACTGGTTTCCCAGACTTGTTTCTAAGTAAGTTCCTCTGGCAATGGGGTGGGGGGCGGGGGCAGGATCAGTTTAAGTTTTACTGCATAAACAACAAAATGGCTGTTCAACCGAGGTGAAATCACTAAATAGGCCCTTACATAGGGTGAGGGCTGTGTGGTAGCAGACATTTGCCTTTTGCTGTTTCCTGGGCTAGCCTTGAGGGTTTGGGCTGCAGCATGGCTCTAGCTTCAGTACTTCAGCACCTGTGCCATATCAAAGCAATTGGGCTTATTTTTATTTTATTTTATCTTATTTTTTGGTAGGAAAATGGCTGAGTAATCCAGTTGCAATTAATACTCTTTGCAAATCTTTGACAGTGAATTCTGGGCATTAGCTGATGACCTATTCATTGCATGTACTGGAGTGGAAAGGGAAAAAATATAATTTTAAATAATATCTAATTGTTTAGGGAGTTGACTCATATCTTCCACCCTTTTCCTCAATTATGATAAACTTCCAAAACATTTTCCTTTTTTCAAAGTAAGGAAGATAAACATGTTTTCACTTTGGTTTTATTTATATTTATTTTTCCTTGACTGAATATGCAGATAATTAAAATAAGTGTGATGTTTGCTAAAATCAATAGCATGTTAGAAAGAGTGAAGTGGAATACTTTGGCCAGCATAATAAATTTTCTCCTTCTGTGTTAAGCAAAAGAAAAACGTTTGAATTTTGTTGAACTTTTCTATTTTTTTATTCTTTCGTTCCTAGCCCTTCTCTCCCCTCCCTACTCCATCCCCCTGCCCTCAGTTTCATTTTTGTTCTTACATTTTTTTTTAATTTTGGGAGAAAGTTAAAATTGTATAAACCACTTCTTTCCTCCTCCCCACTCTCATGCCAACAATTAGGTCTCCATTTCTTTTCTCATTTTGGACTGATAACTTACCTTCATTAGAAGAGTCCCAAGTCATGGAGTTGGGGCATTCATATACTGTTGAAAGGACAACCCTAAAATATAGTTTGAAATATCTCTTTGTAAAAGATCTTTTTTCTCCCTACTTTCAATACCTATTAGTTATTTACAACTGGATGTATTTTGATCTTCTGGTGAACCTGATGCATTAAGACTCAGCTGAATAAATGCTGGGCATGTAATAGGCACTTAATGCTTGTTACAAATCCTTTCTTCTGTTTTATATTTTAAGAAATTAGAACCTATGTATATATATGGGGGAAGTTTGCTAAATTGTAGCTGGCTGGGACAATAGGTTGGGAAAAGAATGTGTAACTCAGAGTAGTGAAGTACATTTAGTTTTTGAGTCAGAAAGATTCATATTTGCATCCAAGCTTATTGATTTTTGTTTTTAAGTTATGACCTGGTAAACCTAAAACTGAGTTTTATTCCCTCGTATGTTAGATTTGGATAACACAGTTGGTACAGACTTGGCTGTGAAGAACACATGGGAATATTTGTGAATAGCTTTCTTAGTTCTTTTGTGGTTTCTGAGTGTAGATGATCAAACAAATGTGTTATCTTTGGACTCTTTTTCTCCTAATCCCATCATTTGTCCTGCTTTGTCTAAGAGTTGTTGTAGACTCATTTTCTCCCAGCTGCCACATTCTTACATCTAATTTGGATGTTCCCCTCTGTGTGGCTTGGTCACTGTTTCCGGTTTTTTCCTTCTTAATCTTGAAAGGAAAGATGTTACAGAGCTCTGAGTTTCAACTTGTTTCTTCTCTCATACTTAAGTAGTATAATCAATGCACACTACATAGTACAGATTGGTCCAGTTACAAGAAAAGTTGGGATATTTATCATATTGATTAGTTAACAGCAGCTCTCCACCAGAAGTATGTATTAAAATTCCTTGTGGAATTTTTAAAATTTATATTCCTGAGCCCCACTATGGACCTATTGAATTAACATCTCTGGAGGGGAGCCTGCGTATTATTTAAAAATTCCACTAGTAATTTTTATGTTTACACTCGGTGAAGAACTGGCTTGTTGGAAGACTATCTCAAGCCACTAAGGTAGATCAATATTTACAAATGGTAGTTTTGATGGCCTCATGTTCTTTCCCAGAATCCTTCAGTCACTTTTCTTTTACTCAAAAATCAAAATCAAAATGAGGCTTGGCATTGAAGACTCACTGTGAACACCCTAGTTTATCCTGTTAACTATGATTCTTTTTGATAGCTCTATTCCTACTACACCAAAACTGCAGTTAAGCATTATTTTCAACTGCTTTTCTTATGATGGTCAGAATGTCCTATTCTCCTCTCCCTTTCCTTGAGCTCTACAACAATTGCTTTCCGCTAGAAGTCGTATTCCTTCTTTGAACTCCCGAACACTTAAAGTACTTTATTTTAGGACTGATCTCACATTAGTCTCTAGATACCTTTCATCTCTACTAAGCTTTAAGCTTCTTGCTGATAGATTTTGTGCCTTTGTGTGTTCTACCACCACCTACTCAGTAGAAGGGAACTTAGTACATAGTGTGTGCTAAGCGCCACCCCCCCCCACTGCAACCTCTTATTTTGAGAAAGGTTATTTGCATTTTTTAAACCTTTTTTTTTTTTTTTCCAGAGAGGGAGGGAGAATCCTAAGCAGGTGCTGCACCCAGCACAGAGCCCAGTACTGAGCTTGATCTCACAACCCTGAGATCATAACCTGAGCCAAAATCAAGAGTCAGATGCCTAACTGAGCCACCCAGGCACCCCAAACTGATTTTCATTTTTTAATGTTCACTGAAACTTTAAAAAAAAAAAATGCTCTGGTTTATTAAGGTCATCTTAAGTCTTTTTCTGTAAAATGTAGAATTTCTTATTTTTTTTCTTGGATATCAGCCCTGTCCTTTTTTTTTCTTTTTTTTTTTTAAAGATTTTATTTATTTGGCAGACGGAGATCACAAGTAGGCAGAGAAGCAGGCAGAGAGAGACGAGGAAGCAGGCTCCCCCCTGAGCAGAGTGCTGGATGCGGGGCTTGATCCCAGGATTCTGGGATCATGACCCGAGCCGAAGGCAGAGGCTTCAACCCACTGAGCCACCCAGGCACGCCCAGACCTGTCTTTTGACAGGATGGTTCTTATTTACAATTTGTGTTTTTGTGATAAACATAGAACTTAAGATGTCAGGCTGTCTTTTCCTTTCATAATGTTACCCAGATATGATGATTGTTGGGAAACAGTACTTCATGATTTTGTCACATGTTATGAATGTCTTGCAAGCAGAGGTAGTGACTGCCTTTTTTCTGGACTATTCTTTTTCATGGATGTTTATTTAGCGAGGAGTCTCAGAAGATATATTCTCTCTAGAGCAAAGGGCAAGTTTGCTTATTGTTCAATATAATAAAAATAGAGTTTCCCTCCAGAGCACGTTTTCTTAGTGTCCAGTATCGTAAAGACAACATTACCTTCTAGAGCAAAGATAGGCATGTTTGTGCTCTTTATAAGAAAGTTGGGTTCCTTAACTTCAGGGTCCCCTGTAACGTAACCCACTGCATGTACAGTTGTTACCCAGCCCTCTTTGCATAACTCAGTGGGAATTGGGGCTCAGAGAACTGACACAAAAGCTGACACTGGCTACTGCTATTGCTATGCGTAATAAACTTCTTTATTTCTGACCTAGGAGTCTTATGTCTTTCTCTAGCATCCATGAAACTGCAAGGATAATTTGTTAACTTACAAGTAGGATAAAAATCTCAGATCTTCCACAGTTCTTGACAGTAATATAAAAGCTACTCTTCTCAGAACGGCAAAATAGGCCTTGCTGTAAATAACTTATTAAATCTTAAATCTAAAGTAAGCCTGGGTCTCTGGAAGCTTACTGGGATTAGGCTAGAATTCCTTAGACTACATACTATCTTCTCTTTCCCCCTTCTTTTATTTTCCGCAAAATCAGATCGAGTCAAGTTAGAGGACTGTTATCCTGAGATTTCCTTCTGTCAAATGATGATGTTAACTGTAATCTCCTTTTTTCTCTCTCTTTTTCCAAAATAAAAGCATTGCTATTTTATATGGAGGAACAAGCAAGCATGTTGATTTTTTTACTTAGCTGAAGTTTGGAATGTATGCTGTCTTCAAAGGAGAAATGGGATATTTGAGAAGATTTTTTTTTTATTTGGTTATAACATGACAATTTTAATGATAGATAACCTGATAAATTAGATAAATGAAATAATATGTTGGATGGTGCCAAATGTTAAGGGGGAAAAGGGGAAGACAACAATGCTGAAATTTTAGATATTGTTGGCTAAGGAAGCCTAACTGAGGTGATGTTTGAGTGAGGAACTGAAGTAAGTTAGGAGACTAGCCATTTGACTATCTGAAGGGAAACAATTCTGAGCAGAGTGAATAGTAAGTACAAAGGCTCTGCAGCAAAGTCTGTGTGGTGCAAGCCATTGAGGAGGCTGGGTTGTAATGCTGAGAACGTTAGTTCAGGGGATTATAGTATTACCGTTTGTCTTAGCCGTCTTTCTGTGTGCCTTAAGAGAACATTTGCTTTTTATGTTTATCTGTTAGGTATTTCATTTGAGGAAGGGGATTTTTTCTTTAAAAATAATTTTGAAAACTACTGAATTAGATAACTTTTCTGCATTATTCTCTAGTTTTCATTGATGGTCTCTGAAAGTGCCCATCCAACTTTCAATAGTGAACCTAAGTCCCACATCAGTGTGTTCTTTTTTTTTTTTTTAATTCAGCAGGTATTTGAACTCTGATTTAGACTTCATATGATTTATTTTTTCACTTTTGTGTGGATTATATTCTTTATGTTTTTGTTGAAGAGAAGAGGCTGAAGCAGCCTGGAATAGTTAGAGAATAAGAGAGCATACCAACTAAAACCCCTCTAGCCAAGTTTTCTAATTATCCTTTGTTACTAAATGTAAAAGCTGGTTTTCAGTTCTTGTTGACCTTGAAAATTAACACCATCCCATTTCTTCCTTGAGACATCCTATCCTTCTGGTTGTACCTTTTATCTCAAGGCTTCCTCTTTTTTGGGTTTATATCTTGATTGCCTGTGCTATTCACTCTTCTTACCTCTTTAGATACTCTGACTTACTTTTTAGCTTTAGTCACCTCTATGTTGTTGATTCTCCATCAGAATTTCTGTCTAAACCTCATTCTTGAACTCTAAGTGGTTATAAGAATTGGCTTCTAACATATCCATTTTGATGGCCAGTGGGCAGTATGGATTCAGATATCTAGAGCAACTTTTCATCTTTTCTCTGCAAAGCAAAAAGAACTTTTTCTTTCTCTATTTTGGTAAATAATATCCTTGTCTAGTTGGTTAAGCTAGAGTCTTTATGTTGATGTCCAGTAGTTAAAGACCATTAGGTACTTTGTACCCATAGGTAAACAAAGTTGGGTTTATTGATGCTTTCTGCAGCAAAGGAAGCCACATGGAGTACCATGGAGTTTCTTGGGAAGGCCATGCTTTACAGACTTAGAGAATTTGGGCTTTGATAGGTAATTTGGAGAGAATTCAGGGAAATGGTGGTGGTTTGCTTTGTATTGGGTACTGTCAGGAATGGGGATAATTCTAGGATTTGGGTGTCTTAATAAATCTTATATAGGGGATGAGGACAGGGTGAGACTAGGAATGTAATTGGTAAAGAAGCAACAGTCACTCACGGCAGGTGGGATTTTTTGGTGTGATTACACAGAGACCTTGCTTTTGTTTGTACTCTGTCAGACTCAGGCTCAAGCAGGCTTGGTTTTGCCTCATTTCCATCATAGACACAGAAGACTTCAGCTGATGTTGGTAACCTGTGAGATTCTGTCTGACAGGAAAACACTGCAGCCTAGCTATGAGTGCTGGGCCACCTCCTTGGTGTAAGGGACTGCTTTTCTCTCTTTCTCACTTATTTGGAATAGATATAAAGGGTCAGGTACCATTCTGGCAGCAGGAAGATGAATGAAGAGTATTTTAGACAGGGTATATGAGCAAAGAATTTTCATGATATTGGCTATTTATGTGAGAAGTGACAATGAAACTTACTCTACTTGAAATGTATCAATAGGATCTAGTGTTACTTTGAGTTAGAGATGCCTAGTCTGTTTACTCCTTACCAGGAAAAGGGGTTTAGAGCATGTCTCAATCCATGTATATTAATCACATATAGAGCTTTTTAAAGCTAAATGTTTGCATGCTTACTGTGGGCCAGGCACTAAGTACGTAGATTATCTTTTTTAATCCCTCAGGTAGATTGGGTTAGAAATGAAAGGTGCATATCTCTGGCATTAGGAACCAAACTGGAAATCCAAGTGGGGCTACTGGTATGGACTATTAAGTAATGTTTAAGAGTGTGAGTTTGGGTTTGACTCCTCTCTACCGACAATTAGTAGTTGTATGATCTTAAGCAATTTACTTATCCCCTTAGGACCTCTGTGTTTATACCAACCTCAGAAGGTTGGTGATAATTTAGTTAGTACAAGATATACAATAGCTGCTATAACTGCTTTTATTGACTCTGTGACTTTGGACCAGTCACAAAACTCAGTTCTGATGTCGCTTTATAGGTTTGGTATAAGGATCAAAAAGTATACATGGAAGTATTTTATAAACAGAAAGTACTATACAAATAAATATTAATATCTGGGATATTATCTTTTAAGTATTTGAATTTACTTGACAGGTAAAGGACTGTGGTTGGGTTATGATGTTTTGGGGCCAAATTATAGAGTATTAGGATGAGAAATTTAGATTTAATGTTGTTGACTTAAGAAATTCAGCCACCAGGGGCACCTGGGTGGCTCAGTGGGTTAAAGCCTCTGCCTTTGGCTCAGGTCATCATCTCTGGGTCCTGGGATTGAGCCCCACATCGGGCTCTCTGCTCAGCGGGGAGCATGCTTCCTCCTGTCTCTCTGCCTGCCTCTCTGCTTACTCGTGATCTCTCTCTGTCAAATAAATAAATCTTAAAAAAAAAAAAAAATTCAGCCACCAGAGGTGCCTGTGTGGCTCAATTGGTTAAGCATCTGCCTTTGGCTCAGGTCGTGATTCCAGGGTCCTGGGATTGAGCCCCATGTTGGGCTCCCTCCTCAGCAGGAAGCTTATTTCTCCCTCTCCCCCTTCCTGCTACTCTCCCTGCTGTGTGCACATTCTTGCTCTCTCTGTCTTTCTCTCTCTCTGTCAAGTGAATAAATAAAATCTTAAAGAAAAAAATAAATCCTGAGACAGACTCAGGAGCGGGGGGGATGAGAGGACAAAAGTGGTGGCATAGGAAACTGGAATTGGAGAGGGAGAACCTAGGGGTTCAAAGATCAGATTGAGGCAGCTGTTTTAGGCTAAATAATGGTGGCCTGGATTAGTGAAAGGACAGTAGACGTGAAAAATCTGAGGTGTTTCTAAGGAATTACTACAATTTAGTTACGAGTTGAGTGTGAGGGATATAGAAGTAAGAAAAATAAAGACTTCTTGAACTTTAACTTTGGAAATGGATTGGTTAAGTATGTTTAGGTATAAATGGTTAATAAGTTTGAAAAAACAGCCTTGTGACAATGTACAGGATGCTTAGGGACTTGGCTTTAGTTATTGTTTGGCTTTCCTTATAATGCAGGCCCCAATTTGTAATGCGCAAAAAGCAAGGCAGTTGGAGAAGGGTACAGGTTTCAGTGGTAAGTTGTAAAAAATTTGGTTTTAAGTATATTTAAGTATAAATATGTTAGAAATATGATGAAAAACTTTGCTGTGCTGCGGGTAGAAGTGAAATTACCTTGAAATGCTTAAAAATGATAGATGGACAGGTATGTGATAAATATTGATTGTAGAATCTCATTGGCGGGCACATTGATGTTCACTATAAAATTCTTTGAACTTTTCTGCATTTGAAAGTTTCAATAATAACATGTTAGAGGAGGACAGAGATACAACTCTTTGGTAAAAGCTAGTCTTGAGAATTTCTCTTGCTGACCTGATACTTTTGTTTCCTCTGTAGGAACTTTCCGCTGTACTTTTTGCCATACAGAGGTAGAAGAAGATGAATCAGCAATGCCCAAAAAAGATGCACGCACACTTTTGGCAAGATTTAATGAACAAATTGAGCCCATTTATGCTTTGCTTCGGGAAACAGAGGATGTGAACTTGGCCTATGAGATACTTGAGCCAGAACCCACAGAAATACCAGCTTTGAAACAAAGGTTAGTGTTGACCTGTGCTCTCACCAAGAACACTTTTAAGCTGGCCCTTGTTTTAACTCCAGTACTTTTGAGAGCCAGAGTGAATAAGTAATATACCCACGAGACTAAAGGTGGGTGTTACAGAGTTTCTCAATTTTACCACATTTGTCTTATTAACTTGTGCCTGTGATGAAATTTGTTTGTACTGAAAGCAGAATGGTGTGGGCCTTGGGCAAAAATCTTTAAATAGTCAAGTTTGACTTTAAGAACTCAGTCTGCTTGGACCCACTGCAAATCAGCCAATTGTTAGCTAATCCTAAACTGGAAGTGCCTCTTGGGGATATTTGAATTTTCCTAGCCAAGTCTTGAAGGACGAAGTTCTTTGAGGAATATAGCATTTGTGTGCTCACTCTCTCTCTCTCTCTCTTTTTTTCTTTACTTTGAAGCTTTAACCTTACATTCTTGTCTTAGTTTTCAGTGCAACTTCTTTGAGAGTAAAGTATAGTAGGTATTAACATATGGGTTAATACTTTTTACTGTGGCTCCCAGTTTTTATTTGTGTGCCTTAATGTTTGAATTACAAAGGTCACCTTGCTTTTGGCCATTGAAAGTTGTTTATATTTGGAAAACATAAATGTGGGTCAGGGAGTGTTCTACTCTGCCCCTTTTCTGGTGCCACCTTGAGACTTACAGTTTATACCTTTCCATAGAACTCAGTGTTGTAACTGTATGGTTTCCAGGAACACTCTCAGTATTGTATATGCTGTGGTACTGATGTTATAGAAAAGCCAATTCTGGGCAGTCCTGAGCAACTTGAGTTTCTTTTGAATGGTTAAAAACCATCCAATTGTATAGAAAGTTTTATGTCTATATAAGTTGTTATGAATTTTCTAGCCTCGTGTCATGGATTAGTTAGGATGCCTTTATCTGTGATAACAGAAAACCAAACCAGAATTAAACAGTAAGAAAAACCTGTCTGCTATCACCAGAAATGCTGAGGTAGTGTAGTTCAGAAGTAATTTCACAGCTCAGTTACATACTCAAGGATCTAGATTTGTTCCGTGTTTATGCTCTGATGAACTCAGCCTATTGGTTTTCCTCTTGGGACCACAAGAGGGGCTAGCCTAAGATGGCTATGTCTTTCTTTCTGCAAGTAGAAGAAATGTCCAAATGTAGAAAAGGGAACTGTTTCTTCCTGTTGTCCTCTTTTAAGCTTGAAGGAGGCTTTCCCAGAGGACAACCTTCATCCTACTCTATCCCCCATTGTCTCACCAGCCAGAATTGCTGCATATGTTTATTTCTAAACCAGCATCTGGCAAAGGAAGTGAGGTCACATGATTGCTGCTTAGACTAGGGAGGGTTTACCTCTTAGGGCTGGAGAAGATCCCTGAGTCCTTTGGAGCAAATAGCCATTAGTATTTATAAGATTAATAAGCAAAGAAAGAAAGAAACCACAATTGGTAGGCAATGAATATCATCCACATCACAGATACCTTCTAATTTTTGTACTGGTCATTTGGTTTCTTATCAAGAAGTATTTTTTCCATCTTTTTCTGTTGGCTTAAGTAATACCATAACCCTGACATAGAAGTCTATGAGGAAATTGATTTTACAAAAACATAAAATTTTCCAAGCCTGTGGGTTATTTCATGTTGAAATATGCTTCAACATTCTCTGATTGTTTTCTACACAATGTAAAATACATGTGAATTATTCTTGTTTCCTCCTCTAAATATAGTTATTTTCCTGTTTATAAAGATGCTTTCCCATTACAGCAGCATTCATTCAGCACACCACCGACATCCCATCTCTAATATTCTCCTCCTTACACAGTTCATCTCCCATTCAAGGATCTGTATTTATAAAAATATCCCTCACTCCATGCCAGAGACAAGTCTTGGTGGTACATCAATCCTGGAGGTGTGATAGTAGCTCTGTATCTAGTGACCTGGTTTCTCATTAGGAATGATGGTTACTGCAAGGATGAAGAAGAATCAGGAAACAGAGGAAACAGACTGATCAGGAAAGGCTGACAGGTTGGTCACTAGGGAAAAAAGGCAGAAATGGAGGCAGGCAAGAGAGCTAGAATGGAGTAGCTGGAGCTGCCAGCCAGAACTAAGTCCCGTTGCATTCATGTGGTCAGGAGAAGGACCATTGGAACTAGCTTAGAAGGTGTTACCTTGGCTGAGATGGTCTCACCAAGCATTTGACAAGCTCCACTGCTTGGATATGACATCCTGGAAATGGTATTGATTTAGCCTTTCTGCACTGTAGGATCAGCTTCAGAGCGTAACAGTTGTATAATAGCCGTCTTGCTTCCGGTATAAGAAAAGAAACATCAAATAGGATGGCATGAGAACTCAGAGATGATAGTAATTAATTGATTAAAAAAAACCACGTGACTTCATTTTTACTTGGGTTACTGATCTGTAACCAATTAAATTCTAGCTTATCCCTAGATTAGAAACCAGAGGCTGCCTCTGCAGAACTCTCTGTAGTCTTAACTCAAGAGCTGATGGACAGTTCCAGCCTTTCAGCAAGTCAGCCCATTGGTGATATTTAAAGTCTTTCTCTCTCTTAAATGGAATTTTTTTTTGTCAGCAATCTCTCCTTTTTTGTCATCTCTTACCTAACACTCACCTTAAAGATCTTTAAAATTTTGGTTTTGAAATATTCCTCCCTCACCCCTGAGTGAGTTATAGGTCTTAAATTTCTAAAATTTCTTAAATAATGTAAAAAAATTCAAAACTGAATTGTCACTTTTGTCATCTTTAAGTAGAATGTGTACATTCTTTCCATAGAAGAAATTTAAATATGCAGAAGGAGTGAACCTGTCTCTCATCTTGATTATCTTTAGTGTCACATTTGCTATTAGATTTGTCTGTAACTATCGTAAAGGTAGAAATAAAATCTGTGCACTCAACTGTCCATTGTTAAAAGTACCTTTTATTTATTTACTTATTTATTTTTAATTTTATTTTTTTATTTTTTCAGTTCCAAGATTCATTGTTTATGCACCACACCCAGTGCTCCATGCAAAACGTGCCCTCCTTCATAGCCACCACCAGGCTCACCCATCTCCCACCCCACTTCCCTCCAAAACCCTCAGTTTGTTTCTGAGAGTCCACAGTCTCTCATGCTTTGTCTCCCCCTCAAATTTCCTCCAGTTCACTCTTCCTTTCCTTCTCCTAATGTCCTCCATGTTATTCCTTATGCTCCACAAGTAAGTGAAACCATATGATAATTGACTTTCTCTGCTTGACTTATTTCACTCAGCATAGTCTTTTCCAGTCCCGTCCGTGTTGATAAAAAGTTGGGTATTCATCCTTTCTGATGGCTGTGTAATAGTCCATTGTATATATGGACCATATCTTCTTTATCTACTCGTCTGTTGAAGGGCACCTTGGCTCTTTCCACAGTTTGGCGACTGTGGCCATTGCTGCTATGAACGTTGGGGTACAGATGGCCCTTCTTTTCACTACATCTGTATTTTTGGTAAATACCCAGTAGTGCAATTGCACGGTCATAGGGTAGCTCTATTTTGAATTTTTTGAGGAATCTCCACAGTGTTTTCCAAAGGGGCTGCACCAACTTGCATTCCCACCAACAGTGTAAGAGGGTTCCCCTTTCTCCACAACCTCTCCAACACTTGTTGTTTCGTGTCCTGTTAATTTTTGCCATTTGTGTAAGGTGGTATCTCAATGTGGTTTTGATTTGACTTTCCCTGGTGGCTAATGATGATGAACATTTTTTCATGTGGTGTTAGCCATTTGTATATCTTCTTTGGTGAAGATATACACTTTGGTGAAGTGTCTGTTTGTGTCTTCTGCCCATTTTTTGACATGATTATCTGTTTTTTAGGTGTTGAGTTTGAGGAGTTCTTTATGGATCTTGGACATCAGCCCTTTGTCTGTACTGTCATTTGCAAATATCTTCTCCCATTCCATGGGTTGCCTCTTTGTTTTGTTGACTGTTTCCTTTGCTGTGCAGAAGCTTTTGATCTTGATGAAGTCCCACAAGTTCATTTTTGGTTTTGTTTCCCTTTCCTTTGGAGACATGTCTTGAGAGAAGTTGCTGTGGCCAATATCGAAGAAGTTACTGCCTATGTTCTCTTCTAGGATTTTGATAGATTCCTGCCTCACGTTGAGGTGTTTCATCCATTTTGAGTTTATCTTTGTGTACGGTGTAAGGGAATGGTTGAATTTCATTCTTCTATACATAACTGTCCAATTTTCCCAATACCATTTATTGAAGAGACTGTTTTTTTCCACTGGATATTTTTTCCTGCTTTGTCAAAGATTATTTGACCATAGAGTTGAGGGTTGATATCTGGATTATCTTTTTAAATAGTTCTTCCAAATTTAAAGATTTTTTGGGGGGGGGCACCTGGGTGGGTCAGTCAGTTGAGCATCTAACTCTTGATTTCAGCTCAGGTGGTGATCTGGGGGTAATGGGATCGAGCCCTGTGTCTGCCTCTGTGCTCAGCGGGGAATCTGCTTGGGATTCTCTGTTTCCCTCTCCTTCTGCCCTCCCCCATCTAAAATAAGTAAACAAATCTTAAAAAAAACTTTATTTTTTTTGTTTGACTTGGGGTGAAATCCCTCCTGCTTCAAACTGGAGTAAAACTGATCTTGAGTTTCCATAATGGAGTACTGAAAACAAAGACTTTTAAAAGTAATCCCATGTTAACATTTATTTTAAATGTCCTGTTCTTTTTCTTTACTCTTCTTGTTCTCTTCTCAAGTACTGAATACTTGTTGACCTTCAGAAGATAGTTTTCAGATTTAATGCTAAAGATAGAGCATAGGTGAAAACTGCGTGTTCTAGGTTATATAGAGAGAAAAACAGTAGCTTCAGAAAGAGTGAGGAAATCATTTAAGAGTCTGGATGAAGGAGAGAAAGATGAGGACAGATGTAGTTGGCCAGATCAGAGCTAGAGAAACATTGAGTGGGTGTAGAGAGACAGAAAAGGTATAAGGCTAGCTCAGGGAGACACATTTGGGGCAGACAGGCTCAATGCAGCAAGATAAGGATGCTGACTGAGGATGGAAGAGACATGAAAAGGAGTCAGGGAAACTGAGTAAGAAAGGAGAGGGTCAGAATGTTGAGTGAGCACAGAAGCAAACACAGATCAGGTTGAGAGAGAAAGGAAGAGAAAGAAAAGTGAATGCTCAGGGGAGATCTGAATTCAAAAAGCTAACTTATACCCAAGCAAACAGTAAGATTCTAGTGAAGGCAGTGACACAGCGTTTTAGAAGACAACATGGAACTGGATAGAGATAGAAAGTGACTAGGAACAGATAGGGATTAAATTGAGACAGACACAGTAATAGGGCAAAAAGTAACATTAGATGAATGTAGAAAGAACGAAGAGGTAGAGAGAAACCAGTTATTTGCATCTGTAACATAAGTCTTTTAAAATATAATGTGCCGGTAGATAGATGGGATATGGAGAGATGCCTAGTAGGCCTGGACTCAGAATGGGAGGATAAATAACTGGTACAAAAGCTATATGACAGAGTGGTTTACAAAGCAGCCCTGGGTACCGCTAGAGGCAGGAGTTGGCATGATACAAAGGCTATGGGAAAGAATGGTTTACAGAGCAGCCCTAGGTACCACTAGAGGCATGGATCATTGTGGTTTGGATGACTGGAAAGAGCACTTTTTTTTTTTTTTAAATAGCAGAAGTGGGAGTGGGCTTGTAAATATCCAGAGGAAGAACAGGAGAGATAGGATAAGCCCATGATTACCGCCAGAGGATGACCAGACACAGTATTCTCAGGGAAAGATGTAATGGGCCCGTCAGATACATGGACAGAGATGTACCTCAGAGAAACCTCAACCAAGCATGAGACCAAAAACTCAAGTAGATACAGTGGGCCCAGGAAGAAATGAAGAGCAATGGAGTAAGCAGAGATGAAGTAGGACCAAAGAAAAGGGAAAATAGTTAATAGTTTCTGAGAGAGTAGAGTTGGACAGGGCATAAAGCCAAATGAGTATTTATTCATTAGGCACAATGAGACAGGTCTCCACGCAGAAGATAGTCTAGGATCCATGGAAGAGATTCAGAGAAAAATGGAAGGGAAGTAAAGGAGAAGTGGGCCAAGAGAGTTAGTAGACACTTAAAGGAATATAACAAAAGGTATCAAGAAGGACACAGAGCAGGCACTAAGTAAGCAGGTAGTTCATGAAATATGGAGATAGTTTATGGGATAAAACATAGTGATCAAGGGAGAATTATGCATAGAAGTTCATGTAGAGAACACATCAGTAGCAGGCAGAGAAAGACAAGACCTTCAGCTCAGGTCATGATTCCAGGGTCCTGGGATGGAGCCGTATGGTGGGCTCCCTGTTCAGTCAGAGACTGCTTCCCGCCCCCCCCCCCCTTGTGCTTGCTCTCTCTCTCTCTCTCTCTCTGTCTCTTTCTAGTGCACTCTTTCTCAAATAAATAATAAAATCTTAAAAAAAAATGAAGAACAGATTGAAGATAAGACACAGAGCTGCCGAAAGACTGAGAACTTAACTAACAGAGATGAGGAAACATAAGTAACTAGGGAAAGATAAGGAATGATCTAGGCCTGGAACAGGCAAGAAGATCATGGGTGGTAGAGATAAAAAGCAAAGCAAATTAGACTGGGAAACAGATCATGGTTACTGCAGGGTGGAAATAATGGTTGGGGGCGTAGGTACAGAACGTACAGGGTCAGCGTAGGTACAGAAATGGGACGATACAACTCAGTAAAAAAGAGATTAATTGTGCATAACGATATACCTTATTTGGTGAATAGCAGGAGGGAAACATTAATTCTAAGTTGAGGCCTGGTTTTGTAGAATACTTTTTTAGCTTCTCAGCACACAAAGAGAAAAAAGCACACAAGACCACTCTGAATCCTTGGTTGAGATGAGAGAGGTTTTTTAAAAAGGTAACATGTTTTGTTTGTTTGGGGTTTTTTTGTTTTTAAACAGAATACTCATGAAAGGTGTGACTGAGAGATTTTTGCCAGCTAGTGTCTTTAAGTGGATTGTGTCACCTTTATTATTCTCCCCTCTTAAGTAGATTTATTGAGACATCTTAAATTATGAAACCTCATTCATTTATATACGTGCCAGTGGGCCCAGTGTTTGAGGAACTTAAATACAAATATGATACCCTGTGTTATAAGCGATTTCTTAGAATTGCTAAAGCATGTGTACATGATTGCTAGATAGCATTTATTTTTTCAGTGACCACCCTCCCCAGCTGTGCTTCTTTTCCAACATCAAGACTTTACTTTTTCTTCTTCTTGCCCTCTTCTCATCTTTTTTATAGCAAGGACCGGGCAGCAACTACTGCAGGAGCTGCTGGCCTGCCAGGTGGGCACCACCGGGAAGCATGGGCCACCAAAGGTCCCTCCTATGAGGACCTATACACTCAGAATGTTGTCATTAACATGGATGACCAGGAAGATCATCGAGCCTCACTGGAGGGGAAATCTGCCAAAGAGAGACCCATTTGGTTGAGAGAGAGCACTGTCCAAGGAGCATATAGTTCTGAAGAGATGAAGGAAGGTAAGAGTAGAAGTCATTAAAATGAATTTATTTTGGGTTCAGTGGAAAATGGACTTAGTGGGCAATTCTTAGTTTTATTGGTAACTCATTATATCTATTTTGCAAAACAGTTGTGTTATGCCAGGAAGTAAGAAATTAATAAGCATTAAAACTAACCAATATATACTTGTATTATCCTTCAACTTCGTTGAAATAACAAGTAAATTTTAAATCTCCATTTTTAGAATTAAGAAATTACCATTTCTTTGTCTTAATTTCATGGGCAAGTCCTAGTATGGTCAGAGTGGCCAAATTCACCTCTTCTTTATTCTTCTGTTACCCTAACTTATATTCCTTTTTATTTCTCTGAATTGGGAACCAAAACTATATACAGTCCAAACTTGTTTATATTGTCTCCTCATAAATACCAATTGTGTTTGTGCTGCCTGAAATATATAAAAAGGAGCCACCTGGTTAAAGGATTAAGGATTTTTATAATTCAAGAAGATTGACAGAACTCCATACTAGAAGATTTTAGAACTCTCAGTGATCCCTAAAGACTTAAGAATTACGTAGTAACCAGTAGTTTGAGCACTGCAGCAATTTACTTTTTAAACCTGTAAAGTTACTGGATTCAAAGACTTTTGGATGGTGAAGTATGGGAGTAAAGAAGTAGAAAATGTGAGGCTCAGACTGGACAGAGATTGCTTGGAAACTGGGAAGCAGAGATGAAAAGGAGTTAGTACTTCTGGTTAGGTTTTGTCGGCAGTAGAATCTACATGGCCCTACTCCCAGGTTAGGTATCGTTTCTAAGACATCACCTGAGTATGGTTCTTTAATCCCTGAAAGTGAAAGCTACCTGTTTTTTGGTATTTCTCCTAACCTCTTTCCCCTTTATATTAGCATTTCTTTAACTATGTATCCTAAGAATTATGTAGTAGTATGGAGTTGGGTAGTGATAATAAAATCAGGTAATACCTCTAGTATGATTCTGCCTGGTGTTTTAATTTCAATCAGAAAAAAAGTTTTCTTTGGCAATCATACTTTACCCACCCTCCTTAGCACTGAAAAGCTTGGTTATGATGCTTAGTTATATTTGATTAAAATTGTTTTACTTTATATAGGAGTGATAGTGTCAACTATTTAGTGGGCTTGTTTTCCCCAACTTGGCTTCTTGCCTATTCTTAAAGCTACCTATCTTAAAGCTTTTCTTTGAACTTAGAAACAAAATGGAATTAAATGAAACTAGTGTTAGCCCATGTTGTATGCAGTTAGGCTTATGAGCTTAACATTCAATGTTTACAATTCCTAGTATGATAGAATTTGAATCATAAGGGCCCTTAAAAAGTTATCAAGTCTACTCAATTCTGATTTGTGAATATTTTCTTTCTGTATAAAATAGGATAGTATACTCTCATGTCTAAATTTGTATTAATTAAGTTTTATGATAGAATAGGCTCTATTGAATGTGTGAAGAGAGTCTTGTTTGTCCTACACTTAATTTTCCTCAGACTTCAAGTTATTTTAATATTTTTAGAATTTTATAGACCTTAATCGTGTGCTCTTTACTATACTGAAAGCATAGTGATCTATTCTAATTCTCTTTCCTTCTACTTTCCTTACAAATAGTCCTCTTTCCCGAAGTCACCTCCATCTACATTTTTTGGTTTTATTTAAATTGTCTTTTTCTGGACCTTCTCCAACCATAATATACTTTACTTTAGATCTAGTAACCAGAACAATACATGTTTATGCATGGATCCATCATAAATGATCTGAGTTTTACTTAAAATTTCCTGCTGGTTTTTATATGATACTTTGCTACTTTGGGTCAAGAAGCAATATTTTAAGACCAACAACCTGGAACCATGTGCAGGGATTTTTAAAGATCCTTCCTTGCCCTGTATCAGATAACTTGGACCAGATCTTTCAATATGTTTTAGTTTATTTTTCTATAGGCAGATTTTCTTACCCTTGCCAGTATAGAAATAAATCTGCCAGTTTTCTGCCCACTCTCAGCTCTTCCTGTGTACTTTTTTTTTTTTTTTTGCCATCAGTTTGGCCTTATTTAAGCATCCAGAATTGCTTAGCATCATCAGTGAACTTGACAGTTTCCCATTATGTATATCTTTTTTTTAACTTATAACTTAAGACTGTTCCTAGAACTAGTGTTTCTAATTTACCATCCAGATATTTGCTCATTTATCCTCATTTTTTGTTGTCTGTCTTCATCTGTAACAGAGCAGTTCCTTTTCCCCCCAAACCTCTCAAGACCTTTGTCATAAATCTTTTAGATATAATGATTTAGTTTACAAAACTAAATTGCTTTTCTCCTAATTTTATGTTTACTTTAAACATTAATCAAAGTACTATGTTGATAATATTAAGCTTATTGGAAAATTCTTACAGGAGTGATGATTGCCTTAGAGACAATTCCTTTTTTTTTCCCTCTATTGCAATACTGCATTGGCAGTAAGTACTCTTGGAAGGAGCCTCAGCCTTTAGCAGTGTTTTAAAGTAGTAAAGTTTGATTTTAATTCTCATTTTTACATCCATGTTATCAAAAGCCTATATTCTCTGACTTGAACTTTTAACTTCTTAATTCCTGTTTCCTTTCTGTCTCTTAAGCTGCCCAGTCTCATATCCCAGAAGTTCTACACTTTCTAAACTGTGCAGGGTTACACTGATCCATTCTAATATGTGAATGAGAAGATGGTCTCACTTCATTCATGGCTGGAATTGGTCATTTCTGAGCCTTTTCTTGGTGATGATGTTGATGATAGATAACACTAAGCTAAGTGCCAGGCTCATTCTAAACACTTCACAGATATTCACTTAATCCCCACAATTATCCAGTGGCGTATGTACTCATTTCCCCCCCCTTTTTGTACTTGAGAAAATTGAAGCAGAGAAATGAAGTAACCTGGCCAAAATCATAGTTAATAGGTGTTAGAATCAGGATTTGAATCAAGGAGTTAGGTTCCAAACAACATTTTTAATCCTTTTATATGTTTTAAATAGCAGTATACTTGGTACTCAGAATACAGAATATAAGTGCTTTCCTTAAATTTTTCATCTGTAATTTTTCAGGCGTGATATATATGCAAAATGATAGGAGGTGTGCGGTGAGAGAACCTTCATTCCTGATATTAGATTCCTTTTTATAAAGAGTTCAAAGTATGCGTAGTTTGTTTCAGGAAAATAAAATTGCATTTATTCATTCATGTATTCATTTGGTGCCTAATAAGTGGTAGGCACTATTTTGGGTACATGGGATTTATCATTGAATAAAAGAGAGAAATATCTGCTTGTGGAGAACGTACCTCTTGGGAAAGGAGGTGACAGAGACTGTAGACAAGAATTATTATGTTAGAAAGTAAGTGCTATGGGGAAAAAAAATAGAGCGTTGGAAGTATAGGGTGGGGTGAATTATAAGAAGGTGACATTTGAATAAAAACATAAAGGATGTGAGGGAGTTAGCTATGTAACACAGAGGAAAAATATCCCAGGTAGAGGAAACAGGGAGTACAAAGGCCTTAAGATCAGAGTAAATGTTATATATATAGGGAATACCATGGGGCTGCTGTCACTAGAGAAGAATAAGCAAAGGGAAAGAGCAGAGGTAGGTAAAGTGAGCATGTGAGCAGGAGAGGTCTCAAATATTATAAGACTCTCTAAGCCATTGTAAAGCTTTTGGCTTTTACTCGAAGCAAGATGAGGAGCGATGTTTTGATTTCCTGTTTTACCAGCTACAGTACTTGGTCCTTCTTAAACATAATTACATATGTTCTTATCCAGAGCTCTGTAAGGTAGATGTTCTTATCACTCCTTTTTACAAGAAAAGGTACTGAAATGCACAGACTAAAAACTCGCCCAGAGTAGTACAGCTTACATCTGAAAGGACCCGGATTCAAATTCAGGCTATTTTATTCTTAAAACACATGTGTTTAAACCATGCTACTTAAATTCCAGTTTGTGAGAAATATTTTTAATATCTTATGGACAGTTCCTCAAAAACTGGAACTAGTGAAGTCTATTAGTTATAAAGAAATGCCTTTTCTACTTAAGGAAATTGACATTCTGGTTTTTTCTTTCCAGGTGGTATAGATATAGACGCATTTCAGGAGCGTGAGGAGGGCCGTGCAGGGCCAGATGATAATGAAGAGGTTATGCGAGCACTACTCATTCATGAGAAGAAGACCCCCTCAGCCACAGCAGGCTCCGTGGGGGCAGGTGCCCCCGTGACCACTGCCAATGGCAGTGACTCAGAAAGTGAGACCAGTGAGTCAGAGGATGACTCCCCACCTCGACCAGCAGCTGTGGCAACGCATCATCGGGACGAGGATGAGGAGGAGGACGATGAGTTTGAGGAAGTAGCAGATGATCCCACTGTTATGGTGGCTGGCCGTCCCTTCTCCTACAGTGAAGTGAGCCAGCGGCCAGAGCTGGTGGCCCAGATGACACCAGAGGAGAAGGAAGCATACATAGCAATGGGACAACGCATGTTTGAGGACCTTTTTGAGTGAGCTTTCCCTACCTTTTCTTCCTTTCTCTAATGCTCATTTCAAAAAGAAATTCCTTACCCTTGAAGGAAAGTGTTTAAGTGGCATTCTGCCCTTCTCAAAGTAAAGTAGCTAAACAGTAATGGGAGAGAAGGTTTGATTTTTATGCCAGAAGCTTCCCCACAGGTAGGTTGGCTATATAAGCATTTCCTTCCCTGCTATTACTATAGTATTAATATCTTACTGTATTTCATATTTACCCTTATCTTTTTCCTTTTTGAGACACATTTTTCTCCCTTCTGAAATGAGTGCAGGAGATCTGTGAGGTAAATTGTTCCCGTCTGCCTGTAGAAGCCCACTATGATCACTAATTCACTGATCACATCCTTTTAAAAATCTGTTCTGACCAAGCATTCTAAACAAGTCCCAGTATTGCTGCCAAGCAGCTTGGCAACAGGCAAATTATTGATGAGAGACAAAAAAATCTTAAAACTGCATATTGCCATATGGTTGAGGATTGGAGTTAATATGTGAGGGGAGGAAGAGGGATAGGTGTGCCTAAATCTCTTGATTAATATCTAAACCAAAATTTATGTGTATTTCGAACTGACTTGACTGACAAGAGTCTGTTGTTTTGCTTCATGCCTTTTGGTTTGGATGTTGGATGGTAGAAAACAGAAAGCATACTTGGTAAACCCTTATGAAGAAATTAGGAAAAAAACATGGAAATAGGAACAAGGAGTTCCTACAGGGTTGAAGAGTGGAGAGCATTGGGAACAGTGCCTTTCAGAATTGCCTGAGTTTGTGCTGATTCGTAAATCCTTTATGGAAAGCTGAGACTGGTCCCTTTCCCTCTCCTGTCTTCTACAGTGCTATACATTGTCTAATGAGGCCATTCCAGCAGAAATCAGCATATAACAATTGATGACTTCTCTCTTTTCTCTCAACATCATTGAAGTCCTTCTTTGTCTCTCTTTTTGATTCTTGTCAGACGTGCTGTTTTAGAGTGCATCTAGTACCTTGTTGAACATTGTAACCTCAAGGAACATAGTTTATTTTTGGTTCTGATCTGTAGCATGGTATTATCCCCTAAAGCAGAACTTTAAAAATAAAGAACTTTCATGCAAGGGGCTATAGCAATTGTATTTTTTGTAATATTTTTTCCTTGCATTGTCATTTTTAAGTATTTATCATTTTATAGTACATGTGTGAAGATAGATTTTAGAGTATCTGAGCCTTGTATGAAGTGATTGTTTCATTTACCTAGGCTGTATTCATGACTGAAAATTGACAATAAATCTATTTTATACTGACTGAAATTTGTTAATTTCTAGCTCTGTAACATCTTGGAGCATAATTAAAATGAATACTCTTCCCATTAAAGCAATGTTTCAGACTTCTTTCTCTTAATAGTCATGTTTCAAATAACAGATGCAGTTGTTACATGGTGTAAATTTTTTCTGGCAATAAGCTGCCTTAAGACTTTGTGTATGTATCTTGTTTGTATGGGCCTATTCAACTTTTAAACATTGTTTTTAAACTTTCATAGTTCTAGAAAGAACTTCATTTAAATAAAACATGACTCAGGTGTTTAAAAACATAGTTTCAGGGGCACCTGGATGGCTAGGTCAGTTAAGCTTCTGACTCTTGATTTCACCTTGGGTCATGATCTCAGGGTCATGGGGTTGAGCCCTATGTTCCTACGTTGGGCTCTGCACTCAGTGGGGAGTCTGCTCAGGATTCCCTCTCTCCCTCTGCCCCTCCCCCCGCTTGCTTGCTCACGCTCTCAAATAAGTAATCTTAAAAAAGAAAAAAAGATGTATTTGTAGGAGAACTCCAAGCTCTTTATTTTAGTCAATAAGTGTTTCTTGATATTTTTCCTGGAGTTTGACAACTTGCATGTTCTACTTCCTAGAGCTACTGTTCTAGTTTTTCTTTTTCTGTTGTCTACCAGCTTCTTAGAGAATCATATAAACTAGTTGCATATTTCTTTCATCTCTGTTTGTGGTTTGTATCTTGCCTGATTACTACACTGAAATGGCTTTCTCCAGTCATAAGTGTCCTATGTAACAAACCTTTACTCCTCAGTCTTTTTGGCTGTTTTTCAGTTTTCGATGCTATCAATCCATCCTTCCTCCTTGAAACATTTTCATTTGGTATCCTAGCCATTATGCTGTCTTGGTTCTCCTTACTTCATTGGCTCTTACTTCTCAGTCTTCAGGCTTTATTTCTTCCTCTGCTGTATGTATGAGCATACCTCAAGGCGTGATTTGTTCTCTGTGTGTGTGAGTGTATGTGTATGGAATTTGTGCTACAGCAGAGTGTCGTGAGTGAAGATACAAATATGAATATGTATTTATTGCAACAGTGTTTGAAATGGGATATAGATATATGGATGTACTAAATATGTATTGATCAGGAATTAAACTATGTTCCCATGTAGTCCTGTAGCTATTAAAAAGAATGTATTGATGGGAAAAGATATCCATTATGTGTTAAGTATAGAAGGATTGTTTTTCTACGTGTGTGTGTGTGTAAAGAGGAAAGTTTCTAATAGTATTTACTATGTACTTACTATGTGTCTTTACATATATTGACTCATTTAATCCTGTATAAGCAAACCTGTGAGGTAGATATTTGTATTTAAAGATATATATAATTAGAGATGATAATTACAGTCTTAATATGTTATAATGGAAAAGATACTCCCATTTTAGAAAAAGGATCCGATAGATATTCAAAGAAGTTCATGTAGAAAATGTGCAGTAGAATTAAAGAAATAGGGTAACAAAAGCAAACTTTTTATATTAATAGTAGGGCTTGTAGGTGTGACTTACTTTTTTTAAATCCTGGGTTCATCATTTCCTTAGAGAAATGTCTCTGATTTTCAAAATTAATAGGAAAATATAATTCAGTATGTAACATTTTGGACTTCAGCAACATACCTAAGGAGTCAATAGAGTTTGAAATTACTTCATCAGACAGATTTATTTCTACTGAATGGCACTATAATCTGGTGAGAAAAGCCAGTCGGTGACAAAAATGACTAAAAATGGGAACCCTGCCAATTGTCAGCCTCTGAAGCTCTAGTAAGGGCAAGCTCACACAGGAGGTTGGTCAATAGATGTAATCACAGTGTCTGTGGATCTCAGGATGGCTGGAATTGTTACCCCCTTCAGCCTGTAATAAGGGATGGCCAGGAACTCGTCTCCGCAGTTGGCTATATTATTATTATTCAAGTATCAGCCGCCCAGGTGTCCCAACCTTTCCCTCCCCTGTAAGATTTAAATAGAACACTTTTCATATCATGGGATACTTCTTCCAGTTTCATTTCTCTTTTCTTTGATGGGGCGAGTTGTGGAAAGGGCTCCTCCTACTCTGCCTACTTGTTTCCCTGGCTTCTCTACCTCTTCCACATCACCTATTCCAACTCCCATGGCCCATGTAGCAGATATTCACTGAAGTTTTTACAGTAGTGGGGAGGAGGTAGGCAGCGATGGGCCATCTTGTCTAGGCATTGCAGAGTCAAAAAATACAAGAGTAGGTCATATAGATCCTTGATCTTAAAGAGTTTCTATTCTACCGTCCTCACGTTTCATCCCAAGTAGAGTCCTGCTTTCAAATCTTGCTAAAATTTCGGCTTCAGCTTCCTGTTTCCTTCTCTTCATCACCCTTTTTTCCCCAAAGACCTTGGAAAGTTATAAATGTACTAGAGGAAAGAACATTTCTTTATTTTATTATTATTTCAAGTAGTACCTTGAAAGCTCTTATGTCCAAAGTGGCCTATCCAAGATGTTTCCCTAACCGAAGAGCCATTTTCCCACTCTAAAGGGTCAGCATGAGAGATTAACTGACTTTAAAAGGGAATTTTTTCTCTTCCCAAGCCACTAAATAATATTATTCATTGTCCTTTGCCAAAAGTAAGGTGATGAATAAATAGGCCTTTAGGTGATCCACATAACCTTATATTTGGTGGAGAACTGCTTGCATTCTATCTGCCGTTGAAGTGGAAGCCTTTTTCTCATTTAGTTGCCCCTTTTCTCCAAAATAATACTTAGAGAGTATTTCCACTACTTAAGGAGTGTTAAGTTTAGATGATTAAAAAAAGAAATTATCCAGCTTGGCATGCCTCCAGCTCAGAAGACTAGGTTCTGGTCCCAGCTCCAAGTTAAATAGACACTTGCAGGATGACACCTGATTCAGTCTTTCTGGGCCAGTTTCTCAGCTGTCAATAAGGAGAGGATTATGCTAGAATCACAGTGATTCCTTTCTGCTCTGATGTCTTATGGAGGTAAATGCGGCCTAATAACAACCAACACAGCCGACAAGTTTTCTGATGTACAATAGCAATTCAAACCAGGTGAAGGATATTTCATTTGAGGGACTGCTGTAGGTGGTTTAGGTTTATAGGTTTAGGTTTAGGATTATTTATAGGTTTAGGTTTAGGATTATAAGGCAGCAAACTTCATCCTAAACAATTGCTAATTAGGTTTCTCTTTTCCTGTCTTGCCAAGGTGCTTCATTTCTCTCTGAATGACTGAGGAAGAAATAATTGAATATTTCATAACTCTTTTTGGTACTGTTTTGAGAGAATTGGACACTGAATGGGAACAAGATTGGGAAGAGCAATTCCTTTTCTTTCTACCAGTTGGTTCTATGGCTAGATTCCCAGCCAGGACAACAATAGAAAGACTTAAATATATATTTTCCTGTTCTCTTTATTCCTAAGTCTAAAAAAGTAAGAAGTGGAAATCAAAAAACAAATATGAAACTCCTTAGAATTTAGAAATTGGTCTAATTTCACCTTCTATTTGTTTAGCATTTTTTGTTTCCACCAAAGATATTTCACATGTGTTACCTCTAGTGGATCACTAGCTGGACTGCTATCAGTTTGTTTTTCTTTAATTACCTAAAAATCTCTTGGGAAAATGAACATTTTCAGAAAGGAACTGGTGTTATGTTCAATTTACTATCTATTCTGTTGGCCTTTTATATTATGAAAGAAGCAAACTGAACAAGATAAGTACAGGTACTCTTAAACCATGTAAAGGCAAATGGGTTGAGAAAAGAGTCATGAAGTTTTATAGAAATAAACCCATTTCTCAACCCATTCATCAGGATGAACTGATTCTGCTGTGCCCTCAAGGAGAGAAATGAGTACCTTAACTTCTCTTTATTTTGTTAAAAGATTTTATTCATTTATTTGACAGATAGAGATCACAAGTATGCAGAGAGGCAGACGGGGCGGGGGTGGGGGGCGGGTAGTAGGCTCCCTGCTGAGCAGAGAGCCGGATGTGGGGCTTCATCCCAAGACCCTGGGATCATGACCTGAGCTGAAGGCAGAGGCTTTAACCCACTGAGCCACCCAGGCACCCCTTAACTTCTCTTTAGAAAGAGCTTTCCATCCTGAGTACTAGAGGATGCCTTTCTTCTTCCAGTTGTAAAGCAGATAGACCTAGTACACGACCCAGTTTCAACAATCAACCCACATTTCCCATCACACAAAAGCATACTCTCGCCTACCTAATGTAAATAAGTCTGAGAAACTAGTCTGAAGAGAAGGCTAGTGCGAGGTCCTAAAGCGCCTTGAATCACGTTAGGGCATACAGGATGGTTGTACAGTTTTGTTGCTGTTATATAAATATTTTATTTAAAAATCCATCCAATGATAAATATATATAGTTTTAAAAAAAGAACCCCACCTCAACCCATCCCCATCTCACTACTCCGAGGTAAACCATTATTGATAATTTGATGTGTCATCCCGGACCTTCTCTAGGCCTTTAGAAACAACATATACATACCGTACTTCTAGATACACTGTGGTGCTTTTTCAATAAATGCAACCACGTATACATTGCCATTTGCTTTTCAAGTATTTCGGGTATCTTCTCATATCACTATATTTAGATCGGCTTCATTTTAAAAAAATAAGGACTAGGGGCGTCTGGATGGTTCAGTCAGTTGGGCATGAGACTCGATCTGAGCTCCAGGTCTTGATCTCAGGGTTGGTGGTGAGTTCAAGCTCCACCCAGTGTGGAGTCCACTTAAATAAATAAATAAAGGACTAAATAGAACTTTATAATATAGTTGTGTGATGTTTATATAACAGTTTCCTTATTGAATGGCATTTAAGTAGTATCTAGTTTTCCACTATTAAAGTGCCCTCATATTTTTGTTCTTTGAGTATTTCTATAGGATGGAATCATAAAGGAGAGCCAATCAGAGGGCATGTCCGTTTTAAACTTTGATAGGTAATGCCAAATTACTCTATGATTCATAAAGATTGATGGAGAATTGTTAGCAGGGGAATAATTTGTAGCATTGAAATTAAGTTGGGAGTTTAAAACTGTAGATTATTAAGGCAGTTTCAATAGTGTTGGTAGGTAATTTGGTCTAATGAACCAAGTCAGGGATGGGAAGGAGGGGACAGATTTGAGAAACTGGGAAGACAGAATTAGTGGATAATGGTGACTGGATAGGGCATTACCTTGGATGAAGCTCAGGTGTCTGGATGGTGGTTCCATTTACCAAGATTGGAAATTCAGAAAAAGGGGTGTGTTTTGCTCCTGTTTCAGCTCCCCATCTCCATAAGTGGCACCATCATTCCAACTATATACTCTGGGCAAAATTCTAATAGTTAGCCAGCCTTTCCTTTTTTCATCTCACCATGTAATTCATCAGCATGTCCTGTAGATTCAAAACACAATCTATATAATCTAATTTTGAAGGTAGAGCTGACAGGGACTGCTGGTAAATTGAAAGGATATTCTAAATCTGACTTCTCACAACTTCTACCACTACCAGCCTACTCCATGCCACGTCACCTCTCCTTGGCTCCTGCAGCAGCCTGCCAACTGGTCTCCCCACTTTTACTCTTAAACCATCCCCCAAACATGCAGAGATTTGGTTATTCCCCCCACACAGTCTTGTTTTAAATGTAAGTCAGATGATCTCCCCCGCCAGAACCCCTCATTGATTTTTTTCTTAGAATAATATCTAAAGCCCATGCCCTTTTCTTTAGGCCTTAAGTGATCTGGTTTTTGGCTACTTTTATGACCTCCTGCTATCTCCTTACTAACTACTCTATAACCACATTGATGTTCTTTCTGTTTTGCAAATAAACCAAGCTTCTTTCTGCCTTAGGTCTTTGCCCTATTTTCTTTGCTTAAAACACTCTTCTCCACTCATGTCCCTGTTAATTTATTTTCAGGTTAAATGCTACCTTCTCAGAGAAGCCTCTGCCCTATTAGTTAAAGTAATCTCTTCCATTCATGATGGTATTTTCCAGTTTTATTTTCTTCCTAGAAAAATTACTATTTGAAATGAACTTGTTTACTATTTAATTATTTATGTCTCTCAACTTTTCCTCTAAAAGGCTGAACTCCCTGCAGGCAGGATACCAGCATATAGAATTAATTCTGGCATATTGTAGGCCCAATAAATGTTGAATGGATGGATAGACAGATGAATGGGCAAGGTGAACACATCCCTTTTCCCACCAAGGCTGATCATTTTGTTCCCCACCTGAATTGCAAATATATGTATAGTCTCTTAATCAGTTAATTATGTTAACTTGTGATTCACAGTACCAAGGCTATGTCCCCAGGACTAAGAATGGAGGGTGCCAGCATATAGCTTCTTAGGAACAGCCAAAAAGAGAGTTAAAAGCTTCAGTTCTGGGGAAGCATTAGCTTTAATGTTCATGAAAAGGTAATTTTTTTTCCTAGGGCTACACTGTTCAATAAGATGGCCCCTAGCCACATGGGGCTACTGAGTACTTGAAATGTATCTAGTCCAGATTGAGATGTACTATATATAAATTTTATATATACATACCATAAAATACATCCCAAATTTTGAAGGCTCGGTATGGGAATGAATACAGAATGTAAAATACTGTATTAATAATGTTTATATTGATTATATGTTGAAAATATAATACTGTAGGTATTTGGGTTAGAGGAAATATATTATTGAAATTAATTTACCTCTCTTTACTTTTGTGTTGCTGTTAGAAGATTTAAAATTGCAAAAGTGACTCTCATTTGTACCTTGTATTACATTTCTATTGGACAGCACTGGTCAAGGGCATTTTCTTCTGGTGCTAGAGTTACATCTTTCGTACTTAGTTATTATTTGCATCTTTCCTCATATACAAGTTTTTGACCTGAATTCTATGTCCACCCTCCTTTCCTCCCTGGCTCTCTACCAGAAAGATAGGCTTTGTTTTGTTTGTAGGCTCTTTGTCCTTGGGAACAAGAATGGATTTTGCTTTGGGTTTAATTTTTCACCTTTTAGGTTTGGGATTGTTTGGGGTGAGGCATGG
Source organism: Meles meles (assembly GCF_922984935.1). Taxonomy (NCBI): domain Eukaryota; kingdom Metazoa; phylum Chordata; class Mammalia; order Carnivora; family Mustelidae; genus Meles; species Meles meles. Next base: position 95,875,024 of record NC_060069.1, on the reverse strand, counting down.
TTTTTTTTTTTTTTTTTTTTTCTACCTGAAGTTGGATAAAATGTGGGGATAATGTCAGCAATGGTAGTGAGGAACTGAGATGTTTTTGACTACTTGAGACTAAGGCTGCGGTGTTGAAAGTGCTGCTGATTCCTAGGGGACTGAGGGGACTGAGGACCCTGCAGAGCTGTGCCAGAGATGGAGGAGCTAAGGGCTGGTCCTAAATCAGGAGGTTTGGAAGCCCACTGTGTTTCTCCCTATGCATCATATTAATATATAGTGTATGCGGAATTGCTTATGTGTTTATCGTTTGCATCGCCTTCTTGCTAGAATGTAAGCTCCATGAGGGCAGAGACTTTATCTTTCTTGCTCATGGTAGTGTTCTGGCTCCCATCTCTGACTCGGTGCCTGGCATATAGTAAGTAGTCATCAATACATATTGAATGACTACACAATTATGTTTGTTCAGGCCAGGAGTAAACTATGGCCTTTATATAAAAGATAGTTATTTTCAGTTTCTGTTGTTACTTGTATACCTAATGTTTGTGATGCTGTTTTGTATTTATTGTCTCCCTTTTGGAATGCATACAGATGGTGAGTGCTGATCTGCGTAGCAAGGGCATTTTCCCGGCAACTGGTGAAACCATCCAACCAAAAGTACATATAACAAATAAATCTAACCTAAGGCTTACATGTGAATTTGTTCACTTAGTCTGTGTTAAGGTCATTTTTTAAAGAGGAAGTTTGTAAGAACAAAGAACGTGCTATTTCTTCAATTGGGGGTTTTATTTGTCTCATAATAAAATTAATGTTACTGTGGTTTTCTTCGTGATATCAAAGACCCATTCTTGGCAAATGTTTGTTGCTTCATGGGCACCTAATGGCTGGTCCACCTACACCTTCAGGTAGAAAGAAGGGAAGGAGTAAGGGGATAAAGGTATATGCCAACTGATCAGTATCCCTCCCTCCTTATTATGGGATGTCTTTATTGTGGTAAAATACACATGACATAAAATTAACCATTTTAAAGTGTACAGTTCATTGGCATTTAGTTCCTTCACAATGTATCACAACCATGAACTCAGCCTAGTTTCCAAACATTCTCATCATCTCAGAAGAAAACTCAGTACCCATTAAGCAGTTGGTCACGATTCTCCCCTCCTCGCAGTCCTTGGCAACCGCCAATCTTCTGTCTGTGGATTTACCTATTCTGGATACTGTGTATAAATGGAATTGTACAGTTTGTGATCTTTATGTCTGGCTTCTCTCACTTCTCTAGCATTATGTTTTCAGGGTTCATCCATGTGGCATGCATGGATCAGTACTTCACCCCTTTCTGTGGCTGAATATATTCCAATGTGTATATATATCACAATTTATTTATCCATTCAGTTGTTGATGGACATTTAGATTGTTTCCACATTTTGTCTATTGTGAATAATGCACACAAAGCATTTTGTGTGTGCTTTGTGTGTACACAAATATGTGAATATTTGTGTACAAGCATTTGAGTATCTGTTTTCAATTTGGGGGTTATATACCTGGGGTGAAATTGCTGGGTCATATAATAGTTCGGTGTTTCTGTGCCATTTGTTTTTAAAGTGATACATTTGCCAGAACTGTGTGTGATAATGTCATTCATTGGGGAATACAGAAAGGCTTATAACCCAGATGTCCGTTTTGGATGTGAGGGTCAGCAGAGAATACCAGAATTCTAGGGTTTCTAACCAGACAGCCTTTCCTGGCAGCAGCTACAGAGGACAGAGTAATAGAAGGGCTACCTATGAGGTAAGAAGTCAAGAGTCATGGATTTTCTTTCCTGGAGAAATTAGCTTCTGAGTTCCTCTTTACATCCATTTCTGGTGTTCAGACTCTACGTCATAACAGACACTTATCCTGGCCTCCCAGTACCCTCGCTTGGAACTGCGATCTTTTTGCTCCTACTCTCTGTCACATAGTTAAGTGTTAAGTCCAGGGTCAGAAGTGGGCTAATGTCTTCATTTGGTTAAACATGAAGTGAGGTCCTTCTGTTGAACATGCTTGGAAGTGTACCAGTCAGGGGTGGTGGTGAGGACAATTGTTAAGATCCAGATAAAGGATCCAGAACTAAATTGCCTTTCACGAATATTTGCTCAGTATGAAGTCAGCTTCAATCAGCCCTCTTCCACTGGCTTCAAAAATGGGAGGCTGGCAGCTTTTCATTTCAGGGTAGTGATCTACCTGGGAGAGCTAAAGAGTGATTCTGATAGTGTTTCAAGAGAATCCTTCCCTGCTGTTACGTGCCTGTGCGCAGGTGTAGTGTGTATGTAGGAGGGTGGAAAAAAGGCACAACAGGGTGGGCCTTTATGTTTTGTGGGTGGGTGGAGAGGACCTACTGTGCTTTGTGTGTCAGTCATATTTCACATCTCTTTGACAGGCTGTAACTTCTAGTAAATTTAGTGATAATTTCTTTGCTGTTCTACTGAGCTACAAAGTTATGGCAGTGTTATGGGCATCTATGGCCATGCCTCATGCATTCGTTTACCTCCCATAAGACAGACACTATCTTTTCCCCTCCCTCCCTCCCTCACCCCTAACAAGGACAAAAGCACCTACTATAAGCAAAGAACTGACTATAAGTCTATAACAGTGCCTACTTTTGCCTCCTCGAGTACTTTTTCTCAAAGAGTGCAGTGGCCACTTTGGGAATTCTTCAATATGTCCTTTTGGTGGACACATCTCTTTTTCAGCAGCTATCTTATTAAACCATGTACCCATCCCCAAGTGCCCTTGGTGAGTCCGTTATTAAATTTGCCTTTTTCCCTCTGCCTTGAATTCTCCCTTGTTTTTCTTCCTTCCTCTGTCCTGTGTCTCCATAATCATCCCTTCCGGAACAAGCCTTTTAGCCTATTTCCTATGATAGGAGTGGGTGGTTTTCATTTACTCCCCCATGCTCCTTCCATGTGATTCAGCTGGGATTGATGCCACTCACAGTGATTGATTCAGAGAGGAGCATATGATCAGGCCAGACAGAGTTACCTCAGGATTTTTGTTGAAATGAGAAAAAGGCACTCTCTTTTTCTACTAGAGTTACTTAACTGGTAGTTGATGGCAATAATTTTTGTCACCAATTGAGGACAACCTGTCTGAAAATGAAGGCAGACACTAGAAATGTAACCATAACACTTGAATCCTGCCACACTGAAAGCCATTTTACTCTTGTAATTGTTATGTGACTTGATACATTTTATTCTCAGGTCAATTTTAGTTGGTGTTCTATCCCTTGCAATGAAAAGTCTTGGCTTATTCAACATTACTTTGGCTATTTGGGGTGTTTTCTGGTTCCATACAAATTTTAGAATTGTTTGCTTCAACTCTGAAAAAGGCTAGTGTTATATTCATAGGGATTTCATTGAACGTGTAGATTGCTTTGGGAAGTATGGACATGTTAACAATATTTGTTCTTCCAATCCGTGAGTATGGAATGTTTTTCCATTTCTTTGTGTTTTCCTTAGTTTCTTTCAGAAGCGTTCTGTACTTTTCAGAGTACACATCTTTTGCCTCTTTAATTAGGCTTATTCCTAGGCATCTTTTGGTTTTTTGTGCAATTTTAAATGGGATCGATTCCTTGATTTCTTTCTGCTGCTTCTTTATTGGTGTATAGAAATCCTGTGATGTTGCTGAATTTATCTATCAGTTCTGGCAATTTTTGAGTGGGGTTTTTTGGGTTTTCTACATAAAGTATCATGTCTATGAAGAGTGAAAGTTGGACTTCTTCCTTGCCTATTTGGATGCATTTTATTTCATTTTGTTGTCTGACTGCTGCGGCTAGGACTTCTAGTACTATGTCGAACAACAGTGGTGAGAGTGGCCATCCCTGTCTTGTACCTGACCTTGGGGGGAAAGCTCTCAATTTTTCCCCACTGAGAATGATATTAGTTGTGGGCCTTTTGTATATGGCCTTTATGACATTGATGTCTATGTTTCCTCTGTCCCTACTTCCTTGAGGTTTTTTTTTTTTTTCAAGAGTGGATGCTATATTTTATCAAATGCTGTTTCTGCATCTATTGAGAGGATCATATGGTTCTTATCCTTTCTTTTATTAATGTGGTATATCATGTTGATTGATTTGCAGATATTGAACCATCCCTGCAGCCCAGGAATAAATGCTACTTGGTCGTGGTGAATAATCCTTTTTAATATACTGTTGGCTCTGATTAGCTAATATCTTCTTGAGAATTTTTGCATCCACATTTATCAGGGGTATTGGTTTGTGATTTTAGAATCAAGGTAATGCTGGCCTCATAGAATGAGTTTGGAAGTTTAACTTCCATTTCTGTCTTTTGGAACAGTTTGAGAAGAATAGGTATTAACTCTTTAAATGTTTGGTATAATTCCCCTGGAAAGTTAGCTGGCCTTAGATTTTTTGATTATTGATTCAGTTTCTTTATTGGCTGTGGGTCTGTTTAGATTTTCTATTTCTTCCTGCTTCAGTTTTGGTAGTTTATATGTTTCTAGGATTTATCCATTTCTTCCAGATTTCCTATTTGTTGGCTCAGTCACACATCATCACGGAAATACAAATCAAAACCACAATGAGATGCCACCTCACACCAGTCAGAATGGCTAAAATTAATAAGTCAGGAAATAACAGATGTTGGCAGGAATGCAGAGAAAGGATATGGTAAGAATGCAAACTGGTGCAGCCACTCTGGAAAAGAGTATGGAGGTTCCTCAAAAAGTTAAAAATAGAACCACCCTGCAATTACACTGCTAGGTATTTATCCAAAGGATACAAAAATACTGATTCAAAGGGGCACAGGCACCACAAATGTTTATAGCATCACTATCCACAATAACCAAAACATGGAGAGCCCAAATGTCCGTCAACTGATCAATGGAAAAATATATGAGGGGAGCCTGGTTGGCTCAGTTGGTTAAGTGGCTGCCTTCGTCTCAGGCATGATCATAGGGACCTGGGATTGAGCCCCACACTGGGCTCTGCTTCTCCCTCTCCTTCCTGCTCTCCCTGCTTGTGCTCTCTCTGTCAAATAAATAAAATCTTAGAAGATTTCTCATATATAATATATATATATGTACATATATATTATATATATGTGTACATATATATATATATATATTTTTTTTTTTTTTTCAGAAAGAATGAGATCTTGCCATTCGAATGATGTGGATGGAACTAAAGTGTATTATGCTAGGTGAAATAAGTCAGAAAGACAAATACCATATGATTTCACTCATGTGGAATTTAAGAAACAAAACGAACATAGGGGAAGGGAAAATAAGATAAAGACAGAGGGAGGCAAATCACAAGAGACTCAAATATAGGGAACAAACAGGGTTGCTGGAGGGGATTTGTTTGGGGGGATGGTGTTTCTGGGTTATGGGCATTAAGGAGGACACTTAATGTAATGAGCACTTGGTGTTATATGCAAATGCTGAATCACTAAATTCTATCCCCCAAACTAATACTACACTATATGTGAACTATCTTGCATTTAAATAAAATCTTGAAAGAAAAAAGTCTGAGAAAATGCCTGTCAGCCCACTGATAATCTCTACCTTCACTCTGTACTTCCCTTTGGGTCTTATTCACTTGGAGATAGCATTTCACCTAAATCCTAAACCTCCTTAACTATTCCCACTGATCCGCATCAGTGTTATAATCCCATACACACAATCCATCCAGGGCTTTATAGTCTACCAAGTCACTTTCCTATCTCATTTGATCTTCACATAAAGCTCTCAGGAAGGTAAAAGAGAGATTATTACCTTCTTTCTTCAGTTAAGGAAACAAGTTGAAAAAATTTATAATGATTTGACCATATTGTATTTATATTCACTGTTGGACCTCAAACTCAAGTTTCCTGACTATGGATCTAGAAGAATTCTCTCTTTTATATTCTGTTGCCTCCCCTGGGTAGAAACATGGCTCTAATGTAAAATCACACTCTCCTCTCCCATGGAGACCCTCTTTTTATGGGTAGACCCAGTGGGACAGAAGTCCTCATCTTTATTTCAGTACCTCTCTCAGTTGGTTGTTCTCCATTTTCTATGATTTGGATTCCATTTCATCTGTCTGTACCATAAATCTTTGTTACTGTTAGAGGTTACTTCTCAAAGACAAACTAGTTTCAGAATGTGACTGGCTCTGGGTTATACTATAACTTTGGCCCCATTGGCCATTTGAGAACCCATTGACTTCTTCAGTTCTTCCACTTCTTTAACAACTGAAGATCTCCCACAAAGCCCTTCAAATCATCCATCATCCCTGCATATCTTCCTGATCTGATTTTTATGCTATGCCTGGGCTGGGGAGTGCAGCAGCAAAGATACTAACTCATGTCCTACTGGCTATGCTGCTTATTTTCATCTGGGCCCTTCCAGCTGTGCAGATCTCTAGATGGCTACATTCCTACAGTGGTTGCTTCTCTCCTTCTCGACCTTTGCCAAACTATACGTTATCTTGCTTCTCCATTTCTTTGATGTCTGAGCTCAGTTTGCCTGCGTATAACCTCTATGATAAACATTACTGGTTACCTATTCAACATCCATTGCTCCCTTCCTAGTAGTACCTGAATTTTGCCAAGGGATCTCCTTTCCAAAGAAGTACATGTACTTAAGGAGAAGCTAACTCTACGGTCATACATACAGTTGGTCCTGATTGAGCCAAGAGTATTTGTAGTCATTATTCAGGCTATTTGTAAATATTCTAGTTCTCCTAGACACATAGTAAGACTGCATTTCCTAGTTAGGTGTGGCCATGTGACTTGCTTTAGCCAATAAAATGTGAATAGAAGTGATCTACATAATTTCCAGGTGGAAGACTTTTAAGAGCCAGTGTAGGATTCACCAGGTCACTTTCCCCCTGCTACAGTGATGCTAAACCATTTGTCAAGATGAAGCCTCCATCAGCCTGGGTCCCAGAGTGACCATAACGGTAGAGCTCCCCCTGCCGATCTACACTGGCATGTAGAGAGCAAGAAATAAATTTCTGCTGTATTAAGCCACTGAGATTTGGGAGTTGGCTGTTAACTACAGTATAAGCAGGCCATTCTAACTCACAGTAATCTCACCCTGTCTGCACAAGGAACCTAACCTAAGCCAAGCAGTCCATGACACTCCTTGGTCAAGGAATTGGTTGGGGCTTGTGACTCACTTGGTACACTGGGATAAGAAAGGAGATTTGCTGGGGTCTTGAGGAAAGAAGTTTCCTCACTTTTAAGAGAGCCACCAGAAGAGATGAATACTCCCTTCCTCTGGATGTTATGTGTAAATATGAAGCCTGGAATTACTACAGTCATCTTGTAACCAGACTGAGGATAAAGCCAACACATGGATAGTACCAAAAGGAGTCATAAAGAAATGAAGCCAAAGCCCTGACTGAATCATAAGCAATCATTATTATAACTCTGGTCTTTCTCAATTAGAAAAGCCAATAAATTCCCTTTGCTGCCTAAGCCATTTGATTTGGGTTTTCTGTTACACACCTCCAAACCTGACAGTTGTAGCTTCCTATCTCCATTCTTATCTCTACTTTCCGGTCTCCCATCCAGTCTCTTTGAAATAATAATAATGGTGTCCATTTTTAGTAGACTTACTATGTATCTGACACAGGGCTAAGTACTTTACAGAAGGAGATGTGGATTCCATTTCACAGTAGCCAGCATAGATGAGCTCCTTGAGAGCAAGAATCTTTTCTTATTTATATTTGTTTCTCCTACAATGGTGATTTGGGGCAAAGTAGTTGCTCAACAAATATTGATTAAATAAGTACGAATTGAGTTTTACCCTCAAAGAGCTTACAGTATTGATTATCCAAGTCTCACAAACCTAAAAGATTAGAGACAAATATAAGACAGTATAAGCTATTAGGTACTAAATTGAAGTCCTAAAACACATGTTACTAACAATAAAGGTTGTGAAGAAGAGATACCATTATTGCCTGAAATTTAGGAGTAAGAAGTTTTTGGAAAAGGTCAGATCTGATCTAAAGAAAAAAAAAAAAGATGACATTTGGATAAGCACAACAGAGTGAAAGAGTGGATATCACTTAAAGTTAGCGCAGTAAAAGCAACAGCATGGTGTCAAGAAGGAACATGATGCATTGAAGAACATTCAATTTAGGTGCTTTTCTCATCATGACACAAAAGAGCCATTTCCCCCTTGAAGTGTTTGATGTAACCTTGATGTAAAAGAGGTGTGGGCACTACCTATTTAGCTGCTTACTTGTGTAAACCTCTTGCACATTGTAGGCGGTCAAAAATGTTCATAAAATTACAAAGACATCAATGCATGCACTATTTCTCCCCAGAGAAAGAAGCTCCCAAGGGCCTGTCTGCTAAGCATTCTATTTCTTTTCTGGCTCTATGACCTCAATGCTGGGCACACACTGACACACAGTAGGCCCTTAGTTACATACTTGATTGAATTGATTTAAATTATCTGGTTTGAGAAGTTGTTTGCCTAGTAAGCCTAACACATCAACACTTCATCAAACCTCTGTAAGATCAGATCCTCAATAGGGTATCTTAAATACATGCTATTAAAATACCTAAATAGAAGTCCCATCTGTTTGAATAGACTGAGCCTGATGAATCAGCCAGAGAGGTGGGAGGCTGATCCAGCCAGACGTGAACCAATCGGGTGGGGAACAGGCAGCTTTCTCTCCCTTTGCTACCCCAGAATGTTTGCTCACACCAGAATGTACAGATTTATACAGAGAAAAATGGATCAACCAGTTAGCAAAATATGAGGACTGAAGCAAGCCACAGGGCAGTGTTTGTGGGCTCATTAAAAGAGAGGTCTGGTTGCAGCCCCTTGTCCCAACTGTGGGTCATGCAGAACCATGTGTCAGTGCAGGAGAAAGAGGAGCCCAGAGACTTGCCCCTTGCATAATTCCTGTGCCTCCAAAATCTAGATTTTGTTTTCATGTGATTATAAAAAGCATTAAAAAAAAAAAAAACAGGACTTATTTTGGGAACTGTCACTGGTGAAGTTACCAAGGACTTAAAGACCTAAGATAAAATACAATGATGAAAAAGTGTTGAAGAAGCTGCATCTTCCCCGCCGGCTCCGGCCCAAGGATTTTACACAAGCATCCAACCCTGATGAGATGCTATCAAGCCCAGGTTTCCAACTGATCTTGGCTGCCAGAGTCCCAATTACAGTCAGCCTCTCAACTACCACAATCTCCCCTCTCCCACCTCCCTTAAAACACCCTCAGGGTGAATTGCACTCTTTGATGCTATCATAAAGAAGGAAAAAAGATTTGGGGTTCAATCTTCATCACACCAAAATACATGTTAAAAAATGTTCTTTCCTGAGTTCTGTTCCTCTTGGTAGCACCTAACACAAAAGGCCTTGTACACAATAGGTGCTCAACAAATAATAGGTTCAATTAAATTAAATCATTTCTCAGTCCTCTTGGATAAGAAAAAATTCTGATGCACTTTCTTATCACCACTGATCTGATTTCTCTACTACTCTTCTCTCAGCTTGCCCCTGCATATCTGTGTCTTTAACCCAGCCCCCACACACGCATGTAAACACAGCCCCACTCTTATTCAGGTGTTTCTAGTACTCTGTTCTGCTCTAGGGTTCTGTTTAGGGTATTCTCTTTATTAAATGAGAGAGGAAGTGAGGAAAATATGAGTCAAAAGATCCAGATTCTGGTCCTAGCTGTGTCATTTACTTTTGGTCTGAGGTAAGTGACTATGCTCAGATTCCTCATCTCCGAGAAACAGGTTCTTATTACAAGAACCTAACCCTTTCTTTCTTTCTTTCTTTTTTTTTTTTAATTAATTTATTTATTTTTATTTGCTTATTTACAGCATAACAGTGTTCATTGTTTTGGCATCACACCCAGTGCTCCATGCAGTACGTGTCCTCCCTATTACCCACCACCTGGTTCCTCAACCTCCCACCCCACCCCACCCCCTCCCGCCGCCCCTTCATAACCCTCTGGTTGTTTTTCAGAGTCCATAGTCTCTCATGGTTCATCTCCCCTTCCAGTTTCCCTCAACTCCCTCTCCTCTCCATCTCCCCATGTCCTCCATGTTATTTGTTATGCTCCACAAATAAGTGAGACCATATGATACTTGACTCTCTCTGCTTGACTTATTTCGCTCAGCATAATTTCTTCCAGTCCTGTCCATGTTGCTACAAAAGTTGGGTATTCGTCCTTTCTGATGGAGGCATAATACTCCATTGTGTATATGGACCACATCTTCCTTATCCATTCATCCGTTGAAGGGCATCTTGGTTCTTTCCACAGTTTGGCGACCGTAGCCATTGCTGCAATAAACATTGGGGTACAAATGGCCCTTCTTTTCACTACATCTGTATCTTTGGGGTAAATACCCAGCAGTGCAATTGCAGGGTCATAGGGAAGCTCTATTTTTAATTTCTTGAGGAATCTCCACACTGTTCTCCAAAGTGGCTGCACTAACTTGCATTCCCACCAACAGTGTAAGAGGGTTCCCCTTTCTCCACATCCTCTCCAGCACACGTTGTTTCCTGTCTTGCTAATTTTGGCCATTCTGACTGGTGTTAGGTGGTATCTCAATGTTGTTTTAATTTGAATCTCCCTGATGGCTAGTGATGATGAACATTTTTTCATGTGTCTGATAGCCATTTGTATGTCTTCCTTGGAGAAGTGTCTGTTCATATCTTCTGCCCATTTTTTGATATGATTATCTGTTTTGTGTGTGTTGAGTTTGAGAAGTTCTTTGTAGATCCTGGATATCAACCTTTTGTCTGTACTGTCATTTACAAATATCTTCTCCCATTCCGTGGGTTGCCTCTTTGTTTTGTTGACTGTTTCCTTTGCTGTGCAGAAGCTTTTGATCTTGATGAAGTCCCAAAAGTTCATTTTTGCTTTTGTTTCCTTGGCCTTTGGAGACATATCTTGAAAGAAGTTGCTGTGGCTGATATCGAAGAGGTTACTGCCTATGTTCTCCTCTAGGATTCTGATAGATTCCTGTCTCACGTTGAGGTCTTTTATCCATTTCGAGTTTATCTTTGTGAATGGTGTAAGAGAATGGTCGAGTTTCATTCTTCTACATATCGCTGTCCAGTTTTCCCAGCACCATTTATTGAAGAGACTGTCTTTTTTCCATTGAATATTTTTTCCTGTTTTGTCGAAGATTATTTGACCATAGAGTTGAGGGTCCATATCTGGGCTCTCCACTCTGTTCCACTGGTCTATGTGTCTGTTTTTATGCCAGTACCACGCTGTCTTGGTGATCACAGCTTTGTAGTAAAGCTTGAAATCGGGTAACGTGATGCTGCCAGTTTTGTTTTTGTTTTTCAACATTTCCTTAGCAATTCGGGGTCTCTTCTGACTCCATACAAATTTTAGGATTATTTGCTCCAGCTCTTTGAAAAATATCGGTGGAATTTTGATCGGAATGGCATTAAAAGTATAGATTGCTCTAGGCAGTATAGACATTTTAACAATGTTTATTCTTCCAATCCAAGAGCATGGAACAGTCTTCCATCTTTTTGTGTCTTCTTAACCCTTTCTTTCAAATTCATGTACCCAGTAAAGCACATGCAGTCTCAAGAAAGTCCTTCATCTTGTGTTTCCCTGGGAAGTGGGCTCCTTTTCACCTCCTCTCCCCAGGAGAGGCTAACCAGCTGGCTTCGTGGGGCCTGAATGGGATACTTTTACTTGTGAATCCACTGGGGTCCCAGTTCAGGCTCTCAGCTTTGCAGCATCAGAAACTCAATCTTGGCAGAGATCCTGAGTTGATCGGACTCAGGGATGCTGACTCACACTAACTCACAAGAGACTGATATATAACCAGAATACAAGTTTATTAATTTACAGTGGGAAACATTTGACCTGATCTCCCTTTCTCCCTATAGGCCAGTTGCAAGGGAAGAGAGATCATCAGAAGGTTGCTCAGTGAGCAAGAAACTTTGACAAGGGGATTTAGATGATTCAAATGTTCAGTAAGGTCAGGCTCTGCTCATCTCTGCATCTCCTCAACAGGAATCTACCCTCCAGATGTTCTAGATGTTTCTGGCAGGGGATCAAATTCCAGGATCTTGCTTACCTTAGTTAGAGTGTGCCAAGTGTGCCCTTTCCCCTCATTTCCTTTGCTGAACAACATTTTTCTTGCCTACACATTGCTCTTTATATGTGTTAATCATTTTGATACTTTTTTTTAAAGATTTTTTATTTGACAGAGAGATCGCAAGTAGGCAGAGAGGCAGGCAGAGAGAGAGAAGGGGGGGAAGCAGGCTCCCTGCTGAGCAGAGAGCCAGATGTGGGGCTCGATCCCAGGACCCTGAGGTCATGACCTGAGCCGAAGGCAGAGGCTTAACTCTCTGAGCCGCCCAGGTGGCTCTCATTTTCATACTTCTTAGAGTGGAACTATAGTTCCCAAAGCTAGTCTGCTGGCCGGGGAGGGGGGCGCTGATTGCCCCAAAAGCATCTTGCAGACTTAAAATGAAATAAAGACCTTTTTGGATCTACTAGAAATTCTAATTTATTGGGTCTGTGGAAGGGTTTAGGAATCTGAATGTTCACAGGGATCATTAGCCAGGTTGGGGAACAACTGATTTTATAAAAGTTTTATTTGTCTAAGAATCTATACTATTTCTTTAAGATGACTTTGCATATACTGATCTGATCCATTATGGATTGATTGTATAGATTAACTCTCAAAACAAAATATTATTTCCTACTTCTCAAGAGCCAGTCACTGTTGCATCCTTGAAACAACCTTCCTTTCTTCTTTCCTTCATCTCTTTGTTCCTTCCCTCCCTCCTTCCTCCCTTCCTTCTTTCTTCCTGCCATAAATATTTATAAATACCTAATGCATAAGAAGGTTTACCACGGGAAGGTTGTGAGGATTAGGATATATATAATCCTGGTTCATAGGTGGCTCTATGTCCAGCCAATAAAACCAAGGGCCAGCATTGAACAATTTAGATACAATATACCCACGGTAAGTAACCCCAGGTCTTGTCATACTTCCTGAGCTGATGTCTTCTACAAAACAACGTTATGCTCACAAGCAAACTTGAGGCGAAACTCCAAGTACCATGTTCCCGTTCCACTAGTGGCAAAGAAAACAGATCACTATCTTTCCTTTCAAACATAGTTCCCATCTCACAAGCTCCTGAGAGTGTCTTGCTTCCTGCAGAGCACCAAAATCAGGGGAATCAAGAGGGGTGCCAGTGTATGATGGGGATTGTGCTCCCGTACTTGACAGTCACAAAAACCATTGATAGGGGTTAATATCCCCATTTTCTAGATGAAGAAATCAAATTCGAACGTGTTGAACAAATCACTAAAAGTCATGGAGGCAGTAAGTAGTAGAGTTGGGATTTGAATCTAAGCCTACTCAGTTTCAAGTTCTATGTTCTTTCCATGATTCCATATTGCTTAGTGAAGAGAGTTTTGAAGTGAGAGTTTTCAGCATAAGCTTCACTGTGCTATGCATTTGCTAAAGCATTGCAGATAATACTTTAAATTTCTCTATACAGAATTTTATATATATATACATATATATGTATATATATATATATATAATTACATATCATATATACTAGTATCTAAATCTGCATTTGGTTATCCAGCTAATTCTCACTCTTTCCTGAAAAGAAAAAAAAAAAAAAAGGAGTCTATAACCGAGAATAGGATTGGGGGTCAGGGACCAGAATACTTGGTTTAGAGGCCTTGCTCTACCATTCACTGACTGTGTGCTTTGAAAAAGTCCTTTTTCCTACCTGGGCCTCAATTTTTTCATCGGCAAAAGGAGGGTCATACTAGGTCTCTAATAATATGCTAGGATTCTAAGGACCTGGTGACAACCATTACTGTGTTTCTTAACTATTTTAGATGAAAGCATAGCAACTGAATACTAGAAAAGAGCAAGCTGGGGGTGCCTGGGTGGCACAGTCAGTTAAGCCTCTGACTCTTGGTTTTGGCTCAGGTCATAAACCTGGTGTTGTGAGATCGAGCCCCACATTGGGCTTCATGCTCAGCACAGAGTCTACTTAAGATTCTCTCTCCCTCTCCCTCTGCCCCTCTTGCTCATGGTCTCTCTCTCTCTCAAATAAATAAATAAATCTTTTTTAAAAAAAGAAATGAACATAGAAAACTATTTGAAAATAACTAATATTGGGGCGCCTGGGTGGCTCAGTGGGTTAAAGCCTCTGCCTTCAGCTCAGGTCATGATCCCAGGGTCCTGGGATCGAGCCCTGCATCGGGCTCTCTACTCAGCAGGGAGCCTGCTTCCCCTGCCTCTCTGCCTACTTGTGATCTCTGTCTGTCAAATAAATAAAATAAAATCTTTAAAAAAAGAAAATAACTAATATTTATTAAGTGCTTCATAGATTCCAGGGACTGTACTAATTTACAAACTTTCGAATAAGTCTTAACATATCAACTATATTTTTATCTACCCAGTATTCCACAGCTAGTTGATAGAGAAGCTGGCACTGAAATCCAGACCTGATTCTGGGGCCAGATCCCTAATATTATCCTGTACACTATTGTTTTATGGCTCCCAGTCTGATGTGGAGGACATTTGAGATTATCTCACTTTGGAAATATGAGGAAAAATGATCCCATATCAGCTCAGGTAAGGAAACTTCCTAGAGATGATTGTTATGATTATTTCTCTTTGGGAGGGGAGTAAATGTCAGACTGAGTATGTTTAGGTTCATAGTAGGTTCTCATTTCAACAGTATCAGAGAAAACATACTGGTCAGCAGTCCCTGGCCATAAAATCACTCTGTTCATTAACTTTATTAGTATACTTTGTTTTCCTAGCACTAAGCTAATAAAAGTAAGGCTCCAGTTCCTCTGACTGGGTCTAGTTAAGAAGAAATAAATCAATGAGGGAAAAATTCCTTTTCTGTCTGGTACCAATCTTGTGGAAGTAAAGGGAAGAAGGAGGAAGTGATGATTGCTGTCAGGAAGATGAGACCAGTTAGAGGGCTGAATCTTGTACAGACTGGGGCTAGGGCATTTACGTCCATTCTCTTCAAATGATGCCTTGAATGATACCAACCTCTTGCCTCTGAACTTCCTGTACAGGGAAATAGGGTGGCCAGGATGAGCCATGGTCTAGGAGGAATTATGAACTCATCATTGGCCCCATCTACCTCCAGGGGAGTATTCCTGGATCAGACCACAAGGGTGTCCAATCCTGAGACCAAAAATAGGAGAATAGGGAGGAAAGTACAGGTAGTGTCACTACTACTTTCCTATTCTCCTTGCTCACTACCCACACTAAAAAGACCTCTTTTTCTTCTTTGTATGTCTTGTATTATATGTCATGCAGGTGGGATGGAGAGAATTGAAAAAGAGTATCTATAAATTGCTCAATCTAATTTAGAAGTCTTTCTGCACAGTGTACCCAAGCCTACACTTTCAATAATGTCAGAAAAGTTTCCTTATTTTTGCAACGCATCAATAGGTTATAACATTTTTACTAAGCCTACAAGTGACACAAAGCTAGAAACCAGAGTAATAGAACTAAATCAGAATTCAAAATTGTCTAGACAGTCTGCAGTGTTTTGTCTATCTCAATAAGATGAAGTGTATCAGAAATACTGCAGAATTTTATATTTAGAGTAAAAAGAAAGAAAGAAAGAAAACCAGCCATTTAGAATTAGGATGGAGGAGATTACCTGGACAGTGTTTATATAAAAGAACCTGGAATTTTAACCACAAGTTGAATATTTGCCAAAACCATGATGTGTCTCTTAGGGAAAAAAACAACCCAATATTTGACTGCATGAATGGAATTGAAGTAGAGATAACAGGCAGCTCTGGTCCTATTGCAGTGGGCTGTGGTCAGACCACACTCAAGTACTGGGTTCTGTGGTAGGGACCACAATTCTTGGGGGATATTGACCACCCAGAGTAAGGCAAATAGGATAAGGAGAGTCAGGAAATCAGAGATAGTTCATAGAAATAAATGGTCACTGTTAGTGTGGACAGAAAAAAAAGTTAACCAAAAAGACAACAAAAAACAAATTAAAAAAAAAAAAAAAAAAACCAAAACCTACAAAACACCATATCATTGTCTGCAAATATTTCAAAGGCTTTTCTATGACAGGCAAAATAAATTTGTTCTTCTCCGTCAAGATGAAGAGCTAGACCAAGGAGTAAAACTTAAAAGAGACAGTGTCAGTTTAGCATAGGAGCTTTTCAACAGTTGAGACATTGTCCCAGAGAGAAGGACCTCCCAGATTCTAGAAGTACTCTGGCTAAGGGTACCTGGGAGGAGACCTTACTTTCACTGCATGGAGGCCAGGTGAGTGGTGAGGAAGCATTATTTGTTTAATTTATATTCCCTATACCAAAGGAGCCACCATTGTCTCTGTTTTTTCCCCAGTTGGATTCATTTCCCTGATTTCACCTGATATTTCATATTTTTTTTTGGGGCCTCAGTACAGAAGCTCCAGACAACAGCTGGAGGACCAGGCCTGAGGATTCAAGGCCTGTGACTTTCTGAGTAGGGACCTCCCCTTTGGAAAGCATGAGCCCCTTAGCCATTCTCCCCATAGTGAAACTCAAGCTTTTGTACTCATACATTTACTTTAAAATGGAAAGACTCACTTTAATTTTTGAGCCTATATTAGGCAACTATTGTTCTTGTTGCAGAAATATTTTTATTATTCCACAAATTGGGCCTTAATTTCTTTGAGTTTTATTTAGTAAATCCTAGAAACTTTCTTTCCTGCTTTTAAAAATGATGACTAAACCTTTGGTGATATGATAATTCTAATACTAGTTAAATGTATTACACAAAGAAAAAAAAAAGATGAACAGGAAGTTTCAGTTAACTGATACCAGTTAAAATGCAGTTAAAATGATACCAGGAGTCTTCTTCCTGCAAAGTGCTTCCATTCAGCCCCAAAAGAGATTGATCACCATGCCTCCCTTATTCCTTACCTCACAGTTATCCCATAGGGAAAGGCAGGCAGTCTCATTCTTAAAAGCCTTGATCTAGTAGCTTAGGGGAATTATAGCTCAAATTTCTTTTCAGAAGAATATAAGCCTGGCTTCAAAATCTTCTGGAATAAAATACCAATAATAATAAACAACAACAAGAATAACAACAATAACAAATGATTTCCATAATACTTACTATGTGCTAGGAACTATTTAAGCATTTTACAAATATGATTCATTTAACTTTCACAATAACACTGTGGTAGGTGTTATCTTATCTCCCTTTAATAGATGGAGAAAATATGGCATGGAGAAGCTATGTCACTTGCTCAGGGTCACAAAGCTAGCAAGACGGGAAGCCAGGAGTTCACAAGTTCTGGCTCCAGAATCCATGCTCTTAACCACCATAATATACATACTATCAAACCTGAAGATAAATCCATGACTTAAGTTTCTAGTTTCAACATCTTGTAATGATTCTAAAAATGTGTGCTTTTGTGGTGCCTGGGTGTCTCAATTGGTTAAACATCTGCTTTTGGCTCAGGTCATGAACCCAGTGTCCTGGGATGGAGCCCCACATTGGGCTGCCTGCTCATCCAGGAACCTGCTTCTCCTTCTCCCTCTGTAGCTCTCCCTGCTCTCTTCTTCTCTCTCAAATGAATAAAAAAAAAATCTTTTTTTTTAATGTGTACTTTTTCCATTATAAAAGTAATAGTGTAGGAGCTAAGAGACTTGACTTCAATATCAGATAAACCTGAATTCAGGTGTAGGCTCCCCATTGATAAGTTACTTAATTTCTTTAGTTTCTTTACATGTAAACCAAAAGATGTAAAGAAGAATAAATAAAGTAAAATACATAATGTGCTTAGCAGAGTGCCTGGCTCAGGAGAGTCAGTACTCAGGAAATGTTAGGGCTCATTAATATGTAATATAATCAAAGAAAGTATGTGAAAACTGAAAGTAGAAAGATGAAAGAAAAAAGAAGCCACTGATAATTCCACCACCTGAATTGATTTGGAGCCATTTTCATCATGTTTTTAATCTGTGTGTAAGAGAAAATAATGTTCCACTATTTATAATTTTGAGAGAGGGTCCTGGTAGCTAGAATGCTCTCTGCTTGTCAAGTCATGATGGGTAGCAGGGTTAAAAGTTGAATGTGTGTGTGGTGTGTGTGTGTGCGTAGAATTGCTCTGCATAATACAGGGAGGTAAATGACATTCCCCAGGGAAGAAATTATTTAATTTCTGGATTAGATCTTTTGAGCAGTCCCTGTTATAGACAGAGAAGGAAGCCACAGAGGGCCCTAAGTTTTACAACTGCCCTTGTGCTACCTTTGTGATGTCTTTTACACCAGTTCTCAATTTATTGAGATCAATGATGCAATGATAAGCTTTTGAGAGCCAAGGCTGAAACAGCTGTGCTGAGAGCCACTGCTCTAGCCCTCCATCTCCTCCAACCCAGTCTTCTCTGACTCATTCCCCCCAAGGGCATCCAACAAGGTCTCTTCTTCATTTCCTTATCTCAAGTCATGCTCTTATAGAAATGGGAACACACATGAGCCAATTTAAATCACATTAGTTAATAAAGCACTCCTGTGAGTGCTTTATTAGTAGGAAACCTGGACCAGAAAGATCACTTCCCTGAGGGCTTGGGTTATGGGTGGAAAATCCGAGGAGAAAATACTTGACCAGACTAATTTATAATCACAAGCTAATGTTACTGAGTGATAGCCAGGGAAGAATTTTACTTACCATTAAAACCTAGGCAACTATGTTACTGTTTACTTTTCTGCTTTACATTGTTTATTTATAGCCACAGGTTTTAAAGAAAGTTCTCACTATCCATTAAACCTGGACCCCAAGGATTGAGATCTTGGGGTATCAGAACCATAACTCAATGAAAAAGATTAAGGGGTAAAATAATGAAATAAGGACCCTCTTATTTCTGTGGTTAGCCTTCGGAGAGAAATTTCATAGAGCCAGAAGCTTCTTCATTAACCACCTATGGACAGATTTTCAGATGGGTCTAATCAGCCATGACTACCTTGCTGGAATTATTTGGGTACTAGTCGGTTTAATAGAGACTGTAAGGAAGGGAAAAGAAAAATCTGGAAATTCTAGATAAAATTTAAGAAGACCTTATAGGATGTCCTACAAAGAAACACTACATGTAAATCTTCTGCTAAGCATTTAGTGGAAAGCTGGTCAGAATGACCAGTAGCAGGTGCACAAACTAAATTGAGAAGAAAGTAGGAGTGAGGGGGCGGTGGGGTTTAGAGGGAACAGCAGCTTCCCAGGTAAAGCCAGACCCTTTCCGGGAATGCAACTTAAAATAGTGAAGTTAAGAGGGATAGAATCCAGCCATGCCAGTCCAGAGAGTCAAGTCCAAAGAGTCCGAGGTGTGAGGGTCTGGCCTTGCCAAGGCACCAGTGTGGGTGGTAAGGATGCAAAGGGAGGATTGGAAGATCCCAAGTAACCAAAAGATCCAGACTTTGAAGAACCATCACGGCATCCAAAAAAGGCATTTAAGGGGAAACTCTCCCTGGAAGCATTCCAGGGTTGTCTGCTGACCACCCCCCTCCACCCGCCCACTGTATCAGCTAGTAATGTTTAACTTTAAGTTAAAAAAAGAAAGAAGGTAAGAAAGAAAAAAGAAATCTGATGAAAGTGTGACTTAAGCCAGATGGATATATACTTTCTCTTAAATAACATAAAGTTGGGAAGTTGGTAGTCCAGAGCTGGTATAGTAACACCACAATGTCATTGATGTCCCAGTCTTATTCTTTCAGATGCCAACATCCTCAGCCTGTAGCTTCCATCTTCAGGACTGCCTCATGTTCACAGTCGATTTCTGCAGCTCCAGCCATCGTATCTACAATGCAGGTAGGATGAAGAAGGGAGAGCACACACATTTATCAATGTCCCCTTTAAAGAGGATTCTCTGCAGTATTATACCCTGTGATTTCTGCTGACATCTTTTCATCAAATCTGTTTCATATGACCTATCCTAACTGAAAGATAGTCTGTAGAAATATAGTTTTTAAGCTTGACAGTTGCCTTAAATAAAATTGGTGTAAGGTAAAAGGTAAATATGGATATTAAGTAAGAAGTAGCAGTCTCTGCCACAACCCCCCAACCATAGAATGAGAGAAAAAAAATTATTTTAACTCCCAATTATGTGTTGGGTGAGGCTCTAGATGTATGGGTGTTCTCTGGATGTCCTTTCACTATACTGAGGAAGAGAAAGATAGTTTATATTCTGTTTTTTTCAATACTTGGGTGAGCTAAATCAAATTGAAGATTAGGTGCAAGGATATTAAACTGTGATGCCTAGGAGGACAGCCTGGAGGAAGTACATCACAGTGATCTTTACAGTGGACAGTAAAATAATAGTATCATGACTTTTCTAGTGTTCTGTTGTTCATTTGTTTTATTTTAAATTTTCTTTTAAAAGACAGAGGATTTTCTGTTAAGTTCCTTTTTCCTATTTTAAGACTCCCTGTAGAAGGAAGCCATTTGGCCCAGCCTACTTAAAATGAGACATATGCCCGATGTGCAAAGTAGGCCGAAAGGCCACAAAATGTGTTTAGGAAACAAATCAGGGCATTTGAGATTGCCCTTGCATAAACATATTGTGTGTATGAGTCATGGTGAGTTCCGTGTCATAGGGGAGCCGCAATGAGCTGGCAAAGGCCCCCAGGAGGGAAAGTTAGAAGATGAGAGAACTGCCCCAGGAAAGCTACTGAAGAGCAGCTAGCATAGCAGGAGGCCTGTGGGAGGGGACCCTGGTTCTAGGGCTTTCACCACCCCTCCCTTCAACCAGCTGCATGATCCCAGGGAAATTGACCTATTTTGTTCTCATTTTCTTACCTATAAAATGAGAGAATAGGACAAGATGACCATTACTGTTCTTGGCAATCCTAGTTTGATTCTCTGTGATTGTTGAACAAAGAGAAACTATGAAGTCTATTTCAAGGTAAGGGTAAGGGAGAATGAAAACAAAGTAAATAACCTAACATAGAAAGAGGTTTAGCTGAGAGTAAAAACTCTTTGGGGGTGATTTTTGGTGCATGGTAGCTATATGGAACCCCTTTGGATTGGGGGATTTACCATACCCTGTTGAAGAATTGAACATGCTGATTGCAACTCTAACACCAGGAGACGATCCTCATGAACAATGGTCACCCAATTAAAATGTCTGAAACAAGAAATTACTTTTACAACCACCTACTCAATGAAATGGACTAATTCCCTTAGAAATATGTTTAAAAGGACTATTTTTAAATAGCATTAATTTCTATAAATTCTTAGCCTTGCTATATAGCTTTCCCTAATGTCTTTTCCTCTAAACTCCCAGTCTATTTCTCTTTAAACCCTCACAAGTCTTTCCCTCTTTAAATTTAGGAACATCTAGTGATCAGTTTTTCTTACTTTTTGAATGCTTTTTAATTGAGAAAGTATGTATGTACTTTTAATTGGAAAATGAAGAGTGTGCATCTGTGTGTGTGTGCATGTGTGTGTGTGTGTGTGTGTGTGTGCACGCGCGCACATGCAAGAGACTGCTGTGGCTGTTCCAAAATATCTTCCTGGAAAATATCTTATAATCTAATATATTGCTCTAATGAGATTTTTTCAAATGCAAATAAGGTCCTGAATTCTACAAAAGAAATGGAGTTTCTCTCCCTGCACTATCACACTAATTATAATTATTTAGTTATGGTAGCTCTTCTTTGAGCAAAGCTTTGCTCATTCTTCCTGCCAGCAACTTGAAGATAAGAGGTGAAGTCTGTTTCCTGGGTTGGGGGGAAAGTCAATGAGCAGAACGTTAAGCAAGAGGAAGCAGAACAGTGCAGACTTAGCCCACATTCAGTGGTGGTTTAGGCTCTTCACCTTCACTGTGACCTCAATGTCGCCTCTATTCTTTGGTCTCCCTAAGCCTTCAGACTGCTTTGATAAACTTGGAGGTTCTAAGCTTTCTGTTCCAAGATTCCACTTTCATTTTTAGCACATGGTATTGACGTCATTCCATGAAACTGCTCTTTCAATATCTTCCTTTACTAACATAGAGAAAATGCTCCCCATCCTTAGTTCCTCATCTAACCCTACAGATCCAGGGAAAGAGGTGCCTCTCTCTCTCTAAAGTTAATTTCTTTAATTCACATCTTCTCAAAATTCTTTGAGACCTTACCTCCCAATATCTGAAGGAGCTGGGCTATCAGGCTCTCAACAAGGCCAGACTCAGCACATTCATTGAGACTCAAGAAAACTTGAGGCAGAAAATTCTAAAGGGCAATGTAGATCTTCCCTAAAGTTTCCTAAGGAGTTGAAGAAGAGAGAGGCAAAGCATCTTTAAAATATCTTGTGAACTATTCTCCTTTCCAAATCCTACTTCCTTCTTATCTGCATCTTCTCCTTGTGCTTCCTACAACCCTTCTTTCCCTCTTCAACTTCATCTCTGAAGTCATTTGGATTCCATCAGCTTTTCCAGCAACCCTCTCCCCTCCACACCACATGGTACAACTAAAGCTCAATAACAATTTGCTGAAGAAAATGTTCTTTCTCTTCAGAGCTCAGGATACTGGGTGATCTTCATTATTTGACCTTATAAATAGGAAATAAGAATCATGCTTCAAATAGTTGTTGTGAGAAATTGAATGAGATGATATATTTAAGTTCTTAGAATAGTGACTGGTACAAGGTAAGTGCTAAATACAATTTGTTTCTATTATTATTAGCTACTTTTTCCTGGCATGTCACATTTATTTTTCCTTTTCTGGCAGTTTTTTATTTCCCATTTGCTCCTATTCTCTATTGCAAACAATCTGTATCAACTGTTTGTAACTATTCTTTCCTTTTTTTAAAAAAATTTTTTTTAAATGATAAATGTCTGGAAAGATAAGATATTCTACATTTTCTTATTCTAAGTACATAAAATCTCCTAAAGTCTTTGGTTCCTAGGAGTTCAAAAGAAGTGAAAATAGTATGAAATGAACACATTGTATGTAATACATGTACCATAGCCTCACAGAGAGATCTGTTAGTGCCAGAAGGATGGTGCAATGGGAGGAATATCAAGCTAGGCAGAGTGCACTGGGAAGACTTTATCAGAATGGGGAAGAGAAAAAAATAACAATTTTTGGCAGAGAATGGGGAAGGGCATTGAGATGGGCATGAACTCTGATTTGGAGTAAAAATGTATAAGTTGTTTAAGGCAAGAGTAAGGTCATTATAATGAAGCAGAATGTTTAAAACAAAGCAATAAAATGTGAGGTTATTAAATTGTAAGATTTGTGATGAATGAAGACTAGGCCAAGGTAATTGGTAGAGAGCTTAAAGGAAATGCAAAAATGTCTAGATTTAATGCAGGGAGCAAAAGTAATACTATGCCATTGAGACTTATAATTATTAACAATGATCAGTCTTATTTTTTGAGGGCTTACTATATACACAGTTTTGTGCAAGAACCTCTTAAATGGTCTCCTTCTATTTCCTCTTGTTCTGCTAATTCTTTCCTCAACATTGCAGGCACAGTAATTTTTTAAAATGCAAATCTGATCATGTTATTGGCTCCTCCCTTACCCTTCTTAAAATCCTTCACCAGCTTTTCTTTGCCCTTATGATAAAGACCAAATCCTTAACTTGACCTTCTAGGTCCTGCCAGATCTTGCTCAAACCTCTTAAGCTTCAAGTCTTATTCTGTTTGGTCACTCTTTAAAAAAAAAATTTTTTTTTTTATTTATTTGAGAGAGAGAACATGTGCACACACATGAGTTAGGGGAAGGGGCGGGAGAGAATCCTCAAACAAACTCCCTGCTGAGTGAGGAGCTCAATGTGGGACTCAATGGGGGGCTCAATGTGGGGCTCAATTCCAGGACCCTGAGATCATTATCTGAGCCAAAATCAAGTGTTGGCTGCTTAACCAACTGAGCCGCCCAGGTGCCCTTATTTTGGTCTCTTCTCTTGGCTTCATGGTTCACAGGGGTTCTTTCTTACCCTGGACAATTGTTGCCTGCCCTTCTTGGTCTGGCTAATACTGCCTGTCCTAAACATCTCCATTTGAATAAACATCTCCATTTGAATTCCATTTCCACTGTCAAGGAAGCCTAGGTTAGGTTCTACATTTACCTTTCTTATAGCTTTCCTTCATAGCCTGGGCATCCATGGAGGTATACCAAGTGACTCTCCCTTCAAGAATTTGCTATTCAGCTGCAAAGTGTGCAGTTGACTGACTGCCTTCTTTTAGTGCCTTCTGGCCATGCCTCAGGTTTCTAGCCAAGGCCACATTCTTCCTGGGCAGCCCAAATCTAACCACTGGGCACAGTGGGTGGTCTTAGTGGGTGGTCCTGGTCATTTCTGTCCAATGTAGGATTCCTCAAATAGGCAATTGTGCTTCTAAGTCCCTCTCAAACTAGCCAAGCCTTTGACAGATCTGCATTGCAGTCTGAAGCTCTTCCTGCCCAGTTCTGCTTCTTCTGCTCTTAATGGTTCTCAGGCATTAACCCCAATAAATCTCTTATGCTTCTAATTCTGTCTTCTCATCTGCTCCCTGGAGGACTCAAATGATACATACCACTTATCACTATTTAAACATATATATTTGTATAGTATCTAATTAGTGTTTGCCCTACACTGAAAATTCATGGGGGAGGAGGCCACTTGTCCACTCAAAATTATATCCTTAGTTATCTTCCAAAGTACATAAAAGCCTTGAAAAATCATTTGTGGCAAGACAGTAAGAACTTTTACATGGATTATCTCACTAATCCTTTGAGAGAGGTTTCATTATTGTGTCATTTTGAAGATTGAGAAAACTGAATGACAGCAATTAATTTGTTCAAATTTGAATCCAGGTGTGTATGATGTCAAAGACCTTCTGTACCTCTACTTAATTCCCTTCCTGAGAATGTGAAAAAGAGTATCAGAATGACTCTTCAACCATGACCCTTGGGTTTTTGCCTTGCTGGGTCCTTGTTCCTACTGTATATCATGAGCTTGATTTGAAAAGCCATCTTACCCAATTAATTTTTGCATTTCCCATAAAGGGAAATGTGCCCAGCACATAAAGTACTCATTCCATGTGTACTAAACTGGAGGGACAGTGGAGGGCAGAGATGATGTTTAAGGAAGATGATTCTTAAAAAAAAAAACAAAGAAGAAAAAGATGATGATGATGATTCTTGCTGCCTCTGTAGACACCAGTAGAGGAAAGTGAGTTAACGCTACAGATTCTCAAGAGGAATCGATGTCCAATGACTCTGGAGTATAACTTTCTTTAATCATATCTCTCTTCCCCCCATGTCTAAGGTTACCTGGGAATGTCCTCTGTAAAGGTTCTGTTTGTATTGTGAAGAGAAATCAGTGCATCTGAGAATCATTTTCCTCTTGCATTCAGAGCTATGATACACTTGATGCAGCTAAGAATGAATTATTGCAGCAGAGTCTAAAAGGCAACTTAGAGAAAGATTTAGTCTTTTCACTTTGTAGGAAAAAGAAACTGAGACTGAGAGAGGTAAAGCATCTTGCCCAAGTAGCTGAGATAGAACTGGTACCAGATCGTGTGTCTCTTTATTTCTGACTTCCAACTTGGAGAGGAAACTAAGAATCTCCATTTGGTTTCCTAGCAGTAAGACTAAGTTTGCTTCAGAGAGTCACCCTGCCACCTTTTGATGGAATGTGGTCCAGGGGCAGAGGAAAGGACTGTGGGGATGCATAAAAGGTTCTAGAATAGTAGTACTATGAAAGAATCAGTATTTCCTAGATAAGCCTGACTTCTGAGAATAAGATACCCTCACTGGAAGAAAAGCATAATTACTTGATTAGAAAGTTACCTAATCCAGTTTGGACCTTACTGCAGGAAAGTCTGACAGGATTTGAGTGCTTCTGCACTACATCCTCAAATCTTAAATAGTTCTAGCCCCAAACAATCCCTGCTTTTTTCCAAGGAGCTCTTGCTACTACTCTGACATTGATTGTATCTATGTGAATATTTGTGCTTTCCTGGTCTTATTTTAATCTTATACATAAATGAAGAAAGGAGGCAAAAGTAAGTCCTGTCAAAGGTCACAACACCTTGATATTAGGACAGTTTCTCTTTGTTTACAAGGGTCAAGGAGATTCTCAGACTAGGAGAGATGGACCAGGTAACCCTGGTTCTCTCCCAGCCACTGGTCCTCCCTGGTGCCTGTCAGCCTGCCAAGAGCCAGTACTGCAGCTCTCTTAGTGCCCATTATTATCCTGGTTGGCGAGAAGGACCTGCTGGGTTTGGAGAGGGTCAGGGCACAGGGCCAGCCAAGATGAGAGGCCACAAAGAAGAAGCAAAGAAAAACAATCCTGGGGAAATGCATCAAAACAGTGCTGAGGGCAAAACTCTGGCTATGTACTGAGGACTGGCAAGAACGTGAAATAGTCTGTTCAAGGTCAGAGCAGTGAGGACATTCTCAAGTTGGAAACAGAAATCAATTCTTCTTTCCTTTCAGCCTGGCAGCTGTATCTGGTGGGTGCCTAGGAAACTGTAACACTAAGAGACAGTCCTGGCAGCAGCACCAGTAAAACGCAAAAGGGCCCACAGACAGTAGACTAGAGCCAGAAAGGAACCCATTCTTTGGCCTTTGTCATGGTCTCTTTGCTAATAAAGACAGAGCCATTGCATGGCCTATGGAAGGCATCATGGCAGTAGCTATTCTTGTGGAGTTCCATTTTCATCATGATTAGTTTTTCATAAGTTTGTTTTTAAAACTTAGGAATCATATGTCTTTGTAGCAGAAGCAGTGTTTTGATGAAGTGGAGGTAAGAAGAGAAGCTTTCTCTATTATGAAGCTTAAAATTCAGGGCAGGGAAGATGCTGTACTTCCTACCACAGTCAGTTTTTGCCAAGACAGGTCCAAGTATTTTGGATTGATAGAGCAAGTGGAATGGAGGTGGGGAATATAGGAAAATAAAGCCCCTTCTTTTTTTCCTGTTTTCACTGCTTGGCAGAGTGCACGAAGGTGAATATAATTTCGGGACATGGAAAGAGGTGAGGTAAGATATTGTCCAGAGAAGAAAAGTATCAAAGAGTGAAAGGTTCTAGGGATACAAGAAAAGCCATATTTTCAAAATTTCTGTGTGAAAACCACATTTTTGCACAATATATAGTTTATGAACCAATAAAATGAGAAGGGAAAAAGAATATAATGGACCAAACAATATGGGCTGGAGGCAAATCTCACAACTTCTACAATGTGGAAGAAAGAGAAGAGATGTGGTAGAGGCTAATCATTGGCTCTTTACACATTTTAACTCAACCAACATTTATTGAGCACCTATTAGGTGCCAGGCATTGTCCCAGGCACTGGGCATTCAAGCTAACAAGATGAAAGTTAAACTACTAAGGAATTCACATCTAGAGAAAGAGATAGATTGGCAATATCAAAACAAATCATAAACAAATCAAATCAAATCTAGAGAAGGAGATAGATTGGCAATATCAAAAAAAGCATAATGTGACAGATTCAATAGAAGCTGCATACTAGTAAAGACGGAGGAGGCGAAGAATAGTTCCAGCTAGTAGATTATGAAACCCTCATGGAGGAGGTGACATTTAATCTGGAATTTGAAAGATGGATTTCCTTTTCTTTAATTTTGCTCTGCACATTGATTTTTTGCTTATTTGGGTAAATTTATTTATTTAATATTTTGCTTATTAGGTAAATTTATTAACTTAAGAAAATTAAATATCTCCATTTTATATTAAAGCAACAACAGCAACAATGTGTGTGATGACTCCTTGGGGATATTATTATTATATATCTATATAATATATATAGATATTATTATATAAGAGCCTTGGTCCATATTCAGTTGTTCCAATAGCCATTCAAAGAATCTAATGGAAATGAGAGAATGTGCAGTCCAGAGAGAACACAAGTTACAATACAAAATAGGAACTTCTCCAGAGCAAATGATGACACATTATTTAAGAAAAGAAATATTGCCCATTCTTTAATAATACACAACTATTGCTTCCTTATGATCATAGCTCAGATCTTATTTATAATCCACTGAAACTGCTTTAAAAATACACCAAGTATTAAGGTCAGAGATTAAGCTGCCTCATTCAGGTATTTTAACCAGTGGTCAACAAACTTTTTCTGTAAGGGTCCTGAGAGCAAATACTTTCATTTCAGCTTTGCAGGCCACATGGTCTCTGCTGCAGCTACCCAGCTCAGCCTTTAAATAGCAGCCATAGTCAAGGAGAAATAACAACCAGCATGACAGAAATATGAGGCAATATAAGAGACTATTATGAAAAATTATACACCAACAGACTGAACAACCTAGAAGAAATAGATAAATTCCTAGGAACATAAATCTTAAAATTGAATCAGAAAGAAATAGAAAATTTGAAAAGACTGATTACTAGCAATGAAATTCAATCAGTAACAATAAAAAATAAAAACCAAAAAAACCAAACCTCCCAACAAACAAAAGTCCAGGACCAGATGGCTTCACAGGTGAATTCTACCAAACATTTTAAGAGTTAAAACCTATTTTTCTCAAACTATTCCAGAAAATAAAAGAGGGAGAAAACCTTCCAAATTCATTCTTTGAGGCCAGCATTACCCTGATACCAAAACCAAATAAAGACACTACCAAAAACAACCCCCAATCCCTCCAAACTAAGAAACTACAGGCCAATATCTCTGATGAACATAGATGCAAAAATCCTTAGCAAAATATTAGCAAAGCAAATAAAATGATATATTAAAAAGTTATTTACCAGAATCAAGTGGGATTTACTCTAGGAATAAAATGTGGTAAATCACTTTTATTCTTTTATTCCTTATTCTTTATTCCTCTTTTATCACTTTTATTATTATCTTTGCAAATCAATCAAGTGATACATCACATTAACAAGAGAAAGGATAAAAACCATATGATCATCTCAATAGATACAGAAAAAACTTTTGACCATTATATTGGTCCATTAATTCATGATAAAAACTCTCAACATAGCGGGCTTAGAGGAAACTCACCTTAATATAATGAAGGCTATATATGAAAAACACAGCCAACATCATA
Organism: Meles meles; assembly: GCF_922984935.1. Lineage (NCBI taxonomy): Eukaryota > Metazoa > Chordata > Mammalia > Carnivora > Mustelidae > Meles > Meles meles. Next base: position 95,846,065 of record NC_060069.1, on the reverse strand, counting down.
CTCAATTGTGAAAAATTGAGAGCTTTTCCCCTAAGATCAGGAACCAGACAAAGATGTACTTTCTCACCACTTTTATTCAACATAGTTCTGGAAGTACTAACTGTAGCAACCACAAGAAAAAGAAATAAAAAGAAAAAAAAAGGCATCTAAATTGGTAAGAAAGAAATAAAATTTTCTGTAGTTATGGATGACATGATAATGTACATAGAAAACCCCAAAGACTGTACCAAAAAAGCTACGAGAATTGGTAGATATAAAATTAATATACAGAAATCAGTTACCTTTCTATACACTAATAATGAAGTAGCAGAAAGAGAAATTTAAAAACAATCCCCTTACAACAACTTAAAAGACCTCAGTGTGAGACCTGAAACCTTAACACTCCTGGAAGAAAACATAGGTAATAATTTCTTCGACATCAACCATAGAAACCTTTTTCTAGATGTATATTCTCAGGAAAGGGAAACAAAAACAAGAATAAACTATTTGGCCTAGACACCAAAAAAAAAAACCAAACTTTTGTATAGTCAAGGAAACCATCAAGAAAACAAAAAGGCAACCTACTAAATGGCAGAAGATATTTGCAAATGACATTTGATAAGATATATATCCAAAATATAGAAAGAACTCTATAAGTAAAGTTACAAAATATATTACATATTATATTACTATAATATATTACTATATTACAAAATATAGAAAGAACTCTACAAGTAGAGTTTCTATCTTTCTATATTTTGTAATAGACATACAAATGAGCAACAGACACATAAAAGGTGCTCAATTACTCATTACTCAAATGCTCATTACTCATCAGGGAAATGCAAGTCAAAACCACAATGATATATCACCTTACACCTGTCAGAATGGCTAGAATAAAAAAGACAAGAAATAACAAGTGTTGGCAAGGATATGGAGAAAAAGGAACCTGCATGCACCATGATAGAACATAAATTGGTACAGTCACTATGGATAATAGTATGGGGTTTCCTCAAAAAATTAAAAATAGAATTACCATATTATCCAGTAATTCCTCTACTGCTTATTTATGCAAAGAAAAGAAAAACATTAATTCAGAAAGATATATGCACACCTATGTTTATTGAAGCATTATTTACAATAACCAACCTATAGAAGCAACCCAAGTGTCCACCTATAGATGAATGGATAAAGATGTAATACACACACACACACATACACACACACACACACAGGAATATTAAGCTGTAAAAAAGTGGAATCTTACCATTTACAACAATATGGATGGATCTAGAGGATATAATGCTAAGTGAAATATGTCAGAAAAAGATGAATACTATATGATTTCACTCATGTGGAATTTAAGAAACAAAGCAAGTGAACAATGGAAAAAAGAGACAGAAAACTGGACTCTTAAATACAGATAACAAACTGGTGATTGCCAGAGGGAGGCTGATGGAGGGATGGGTAAAATAGGTAAGGATGATTAAGTGATTAAGTGATGAACTTAATAATGTATAGAATTGTTGAATCATTATACCTATACCTGAAAATAATATAACACTGTGTGTTAATTATACTTAAATAAAAAAATACAAAAATAATAAAAAAAAGATGTAAGTGACAAATGTGTCTATGTTCTAATAACTTTATTTACAAAAACTGGAATTGGTCCACGGACCCCAGTTTTTCATCATTTTTTTTCCTTTTAATTAATTAATTTATTTTTTCAGTGTAACAGTATTTATTGTTTTTGCGCCACACCCAGTGCTCCATGCAATACGTGCCTTCCCTATTACCAACCACCTGGTTCCCCAGCCTCCCACCCCCGCCCCTTCAAAACCCTCAGGTTATCTTTCAGAGTCCATAGTCTCTTATGGTTTGCCTCCCCTTCCAATTTCCCTCAATTTCCTTCTCTTCTCCATCTCCCAATGTCCTCCATGTCATTTGTTATGCTCCACAAATTTTAGTCATCATTTTAATATGACCCTCTCTCAACCCTGCTACCCTCCCCCTTCTATAACATGAAGAGCAGTTGAAATATTCATTAAGAGCATAGCCCTCCTTTTCAACCCCCATTTGTACTTTTTCAGTAATTTCCTTTTTATATTTTAAACTCAAAACTTTCTATCCCTGCTTTCTAACCTAAATGTTCACCTCCACTTATAGTCTACCTCTAGCTAGGCATATCTTAATAATTACATGGATTAATCTTCTCATCCTCAGCAACAACTGTGGCTTACGTGCTCTGAAAACAGAATTTCCGGAGCTCTAGCCTGAAGAGTGGCATAGACTGCTGGTTATTAACCTCAATATTTGTTCTTTTCTCTTGTTAATAATATAACTCCCAATATTTATCAATGTACATAGCTGGTCAGAGTATAGATATTTCCAGGTCTCCTTGTAGCTGAGATGGCCAAGTGATTAAGTCCTAGCTAATGTGAAATAAAAAGAAATATTGTGCAGCATCTTCTAGGAAACCATCTTAAAAGGCATCTGGTGAGTGTTTTCTCCCATTTATCTTCATCCCTTTCTCCATCATTCCATCGGAAAAAAGGTGATGACTGAACTCTAGCTAGTCTCTTGGACCTTGAAGACAAAGACTTTGTCAGAAGAATGTCAAAACAGTGAGCTGGAAAGAAAATTAATACCTGAGGACTGTCAATTCTCATAGTAGCCTGGGTCACCTTACTTTTACCAGATAGAGAAATGAAGTTCTACCTTGTTTAAATCACTGTTACCGACGGGCATACCTAATCCTAATGAATAGATCCAGAGTTTCAAGTTTTGAATAAGAAAAAAGTTTCTAAAACAAAGACTAAGATGAGTTTCATTGTAATTTTTAAAATGACTATTTAAAAAATGATCATTTTAATATTTAAGTAGCTGAATATTCACAGTTGTTAAATGTGGCAGAAGAGAACGCAGGTGTCTATTTGAATTTATTGAAGTTTGTACTATAGCTCGTAAACTTTCATTTCTTCTTATGAATTGAGATAACAAAGAGAGGCAACTGGGAAACATTTACTAACATATTAAACAATCCTGGGATCTGAAGCCTGCCTGGTTCGCTCAGCAACAATTGTTAAAGCATCAGGGCAAAGGTTATGCTTTATAACCAGGTTAAATTTACAACATCAGGGTGCTCGAAGAGAGCAGTACCTCTAGGAAAAACCCTGTGGGTATATATACAGTTCATCCATTGCCTACTTGCACTCCAGGCTGTCAATCTACAGCAATGCCTGCTCCCTCCTCACAAGCTTACACTCTAAGGCCATCTTTATACGGATGACAGAATACATGACAAGGACCAGGGGATCCCCATAAGTATCAGCTTATACTCTCAATTATCTGGAGAGGAGTTTGTCCGTTGGACACCAGTCATACTGCCTGAATTCTCACACTATTGCAGGAATTACCTGCAAGGGAACACCCTGCAGTGCAGACCTGTTCTGCCTGATACTCCCATATGGGGCAAAATAATTTGTCTCTTCTTTGCATTGGTGTGGGTGATCCTTACCATGTTGATTTGTAAGACATAGGACAGAGGCAAAAAGATTACACACTGCTCCTGTTTTTCTCCATATGCAACTAGCTGGGCAACCCGGAAACAAAGATTACTCCTTTCCTGCTGTACTTTACTTAAGAAAGTGAAAAGTAATAAACTACTATTCTTTACTTCCATTCCCCAGAAATGCTCTAAGGCAGTGACCACAAAGTTCCTGAAAAATTTGTCTTTCAGGGGCCCAAGATATCCCAGCCCATGGCTTATCTTTCCAGCCTTACCTCCCCAAATTTCACACTTCCACTTTCTCATACTAAGGTGGGGAGATGCCCCTGTTCCTAACCCTGGTAGTAATCCAGAGCCACACTTCTTCATGCCTAATATTTGACACCCCAATCCTAGCAACAATTTCAGGTTAAGTTCTTTTGATTGTAAGGAACAGAGACAAATGAGGAAGAGGGGTGGCTATCCTGAGAATATACTTGGACTATAATTGAGTCTGGAAATCTGGCAGGAGCCAAAGCTGTCCTGGAGACTGGCTGCTTTCTCCAATTCTCTGAGAAACATATGGCTTCTCTAAATAATATTATCTTTGCTACTTTTTTTTTGATCTCCTGATTGGCTGTTTCTTCCTTCATTTGCCAAGTATTTGTTGATTACTTACCACGTGCTGGTTAATTCTCTCAGCACCAAGAATGCAGCAATGAACGAAACAACGAAATCATGGAGTTTAAACTTGAATGGGAAGAAACAGACAATAATCAACAGATGAATGGATAAAGAAGATGTGGTATATATACACAATGGAATACTATGCAGCCATCAAAAGAAATGAAATCATGCCATTTGCGACGACGTGGATGGAACTAGAGCGTATCATGCTTAGTGAAATAAGTCAATCGGAGAAAGACAACTATCATATGATCTCCCTGATATGAGGACATGGAGAAGCAACATGGGGGGGTAGGGGGATAGGAGAAGAGTAAATGAAACAAGATGGGATTGGGAGGGAGACAAACCATAAATGACTCTTAATCTCACAAAACAAACTGGGGGTTGCTGGGGGGAGGTGGGATTGGGAGAGGGGGAGCAGGCTATGGACATTGGGGAGGGGAGGCAAACCATAAGAGACTATGTACTCTGAAAAACAACCTGAGGGTTTTGAAGGGTCAGGGGTGGGAGGTTGGGGGAACAGGTGGTGGGTAATGGGGAGGGCACGTTTTGCATGGAGCACTGGGTGTTGTGCAAAAAGAATGAATACTGTTACACTGAAAAAATAAATAAAATGAAAAAAAAAACAAGTGATAAGTGTGCAATGTCAAGTAGCAGTAAATGTTATGAAGAAATATAAACAAGGGTAAAAAGATTGAGTAGAAGGGTCCTATTTTAGATAGACTGGTCAGAGAAATCCTTTCTGAGGTAGTAACATTTGAGTACAGATCTGAGTGAACTGAGAGAGGGGGCCATGAGGGAAAGGTGTTCCTGCAGAGGAACAGCACATGCAAAGACCCTAAAACAAGAATATGATGTCATGTTAAAAGATCAACACAGAAATCAGCTTTGGCTTTAGTGCTGGAAGTAGGAAAAGTTAATATTAGAAGTCAGGAAAGTATCCAGGGACCAGATTATGGATGTAAGGCATGGTGAAAACAGTCATGATCTAGGTTACAACTTAAAAGTGTGATTCTGGATGTCATGTGGAGTCTAGCATGTATGGGAGCTGGAGTGAAAGCAGAGAAGCTAGTCAGGAGGCTAGCATGGTAATAACAAAGACGAGAACAGCTTGGACTAGCATGATACTGCTGAAGAGGCAGAAAGTGGATGGATTGGGATGATTTTTGAAAAGTTTGTGCATTGAATATTGAATATGAGGGAGAATAAAAAGAAATCAAAGAGAACTTAAAATTCTTTTTGGCCTCAGAAACTCTATGGTGTCATTTTCTAAGTAGGAAAATATTTGAGGAAGAGTAGGTTTAAGCAGGGGGATAGCAAGATTTTGATTATAGTAATTTTTTCATATTGATGAGTTTATTTTAATTTCTGAAAGCATTTGTTAATTCTCAATAACATTCCTTTTTAAAAAATTATTTAAACTAAAAAAACAAAACAATTCACCCATTTATCCTACCTCTCCTCCCTGCCTCTGGCAACCACCAGTCAGTTCTCTGTATCTATGATCTTGGAGAGACACACATTTATCTGAATCCCACTTATAAGAAAGGTCTATTGTTGTATGAGTCACCCAGGTGCCCCTACCATTAGAATTTTTATGGAGATTGCACTGAATCTTAGTATAATGCCATTAAGGACCTTCCATTTTGTCACAAATAACAAGAGTTCATTCTTTTTGATGGCTGAATAATATTCCCTTGTGTATGTATGTAAGTGTATAGCCGCAATTTCTTTATCCATTCATCTATTGATGGACATAAGTTGTTTCCAAATCTTGGCTATCGTAATGCTGCAACAAACATGGGGACCCATACATATTTTCAAATTAGTGGTTTTGTTTTCTTTGAATAAATACCCAGAAGTGGAATTTCTGGAACACATGATAGTTCTGTTTTTTAACTTTTGAGGAACTTCCATTCTGTTTTCCGTAATGGCTGTACCACTCTGCATTCTCACCAACAGCACACCCCATCCTCACTAATACTTGTTTTTTCTAGTCTTTTTGATAATAGCCATTCTAACAGGTATGAGATGGTATCTCTTTGTGGTTTTGATTTGCATTTCCCTGATGATTAATGATGTAGAACATCTTTTTATGTACCTGTTGGCCATATGTATGTCTTCTGTATGTCTATTCAGACAGTCTTTCCATTTTTAATTGGATTTTGTTGTTGCTGTTTTGCTATTGAGTTGTAGGAATCCTTTATATATTTTGGATATTAGCCTCTTATTATGTATATCATTTCCAAATATTTTCTCCTATTCTTTTTATTCTGTTAATGGTTTTCTTTGCTGTGGAGATGCTTTTTAGTTTGAGGTAGCCCCACTTGTTTGTTTTGCTTTTGTTGCTTTTACTTTTGATGTCAGATTAAAAAAATCATTGCTAAGATGCTTGTCAAAGTGCTTACTGCCTCTGTTTTCTTCTAGCAGTTTTATGCTTTCAGGTCTTTAGTCCAAGTCTTTAATCCATTTTGAGTTAATTTTTGTGTATGGTGTAAGATAGTTGCCCAGCTTCATTCTTTTGCATATGGCTAATTTTCTCAGCAACATTTATTAATGTTTCTCCATTATATGTTCTTGTCTTTTTTGTTGAAGATTAATTGACCATATATGTGTGGTTTTATTTCTGGGCTCTCTATTCTGCTCCATTGATTTATATGTCTGTTTTTATGCCAATACCACACTGCTTAAGTACTGTACCTTTAAAATATAGTTTGAAATCAGAAAGCATGATGCCTCCAACTTTGTTCTTTTGTCTCATGATTATTTTGGCAATTGGAGTCTCTTATGGTCCATACAAATTATAGAATCATTGTTCTAGTTTTTTGGAAAATGTCATTAGAATTTTTTAAAATAAGAAATTTTTTTTAAGAGATTTTATTTATATATTTATTTGAGAGAGAGAGAGAGAGAGAGAGAGAGAGTGCAAGCAGGGGAAGGAACAAAGGGGGAGGGGGAAGGAGGGAGAAAGAATTTTGAGAAGACTCCACACTGGGTGTGGAGCTCAGGGCAGTGTTCCATCTCACAACCCTGAGATCATGACCCGAGCTGAAACCAAGAGTTGGTTGCTAAGCTAAATGAGTCACCCAGGTGCTCCTACCATTAGAATTTTTATGGAGATTGCACTGAATCTGTATATTGCTTTTGGTAATATAGACATTTTAAAATTATTAATTCTTCTAATTCATGAGTGTAGAATAGTTTTCCATTTATTTGTGTCTTCTTCAACTTCTTTCACTAATGTCTTATAGTTTTGAATATGCAGGTCTTTCATCTCTTTGGTTAAATTTATTCCTAGGTGTTTTTTACTCTTTTTGATGTAATTGTAAATGAGATTGTTTTCTTAATTTCTCTTTCTGATAGTCCTTTATTAGGATATATAAATACAACAACAGATTTTTATGTATGAATTTGTATCCTACAACTTTACTGGATTCCTTCATTAGTTTTAACAGTTTTCTTCTGATTCCATCTTTATAGTTTTCTATATATAATATCATGTTATCTGCAAATAGTAATGATTTTACTTCTCCCTTCTGAATAGTATGTATGCATGTATGTATGTATTATTTATCTTGCCTAATTGCTCTGGGTAGATTTCAAATATTATTTTGAATAAAATTGGCAAGTGTGGCATCCTTATCTTATTCCTGATCTTAGAGTAAAGGCTTTCAGCTTTTCACCATTAAGTATAATGTTATCTGCAGGCTTGTTATATACTAGCCTTTATTATGTTGAGGTATAGTCCCTCTACACCCACTCTATTAAGAGTTTTTATCATGAATGTATGTTGAGTTTTGTTAAATGCTTTTGTATATCTATTAAGATGATCATATGATTTTTTCTTTCATTTCGTTAATATGATATATCACATTAACTGATTTTGTGGATGTTGAACCATCCTTGCATCACTGGAATAAGTCCCACTTTATAATGGTGTGTGATCTTTTTAATGTATTGTTGAATTTGATTTGCTACTATTTTGTTGAGGATTTTTAGATCTATGTTCTTCAGAGCTATTGGCCTGTAATTTTCTTTTCTTGTGAAATCCTTGTCTGTTTTTGGTATCAATCAGGGTTAATGCTGGTGTTGTAAAATGAGTTTGGAAACTTTCCCTCCTCCTCTTTTTTGGGGGGGGGGGAAGAGTTTGAGAAGGTTTGGTATTAATTATTCTTTGAATGTTCAGTATAATTCACCAGTGAAGTCATCTGGTCCTAGAATTTTGTTTGTTAATTTTTATTATTATTATCACTGATTTGATCTCCTTACTAGTAATCAGTCTGTTCATATTTTCTCTTTCATCATGAGAAGGATGAAAGTTTGGTAGGCTGTATGTTTCTAGGAATTTATCAACTTCTTCTAAGTTGTCCAAATTATTGGCATAAAATTATTTATATAGTTTCTTATGATCCTTTGTTATCTGTTGTAACGTTTCTGACTTTATTTATTTAGGTCCTTTCCCTTTTTTCCTTTTGATGAGCCCAGCTAAAGGTTTGTCAATTTTGTTTATTTTTTTCAAAGAATCACCTCTTGGCTTCATTGATCTTTTCTTTGTCTTTTTAGTCTTTATTTCATTTATTTCTTTTTCAAGATCTAATTATTTATTTTAGAGAGTGAGGGAGCACAAGCAGGAGGGGCAGAAGGACAGAGAGAGAATCCCAAGCAGACTCCTCTGAGATTACAAAAACAACCAAAACCAGTATTCAAAGCTTAGGGGTGAATGTATCTTTTTGAATTTGTGTCTTCATTTTCTTTGAGTAAAGACCCAGTATTGGAATTACTGGATTGTATGGTAATTCTATTTTTAGATTTTTAGGAAACTCCATACTATTTCCTAGAATGGTTTCACCAGTTTGCATTCCCACCAACCCAGTGCACAAGGGTTCACTTTTCTCTGCATCCTTGCCAACACTAGTTTCGTGTGTGTGTGTGTGTGTGTGTGTGTGTGTGTGTGTGTATCTGTGTTTTAATTTTAGCCATTCTGGTTAAGTATAAAATGATACCTCATTGTGGTTTTTATTTGCATTTCCCTGATGATTGGTGATGTTGAACATCCTTTTCATGTGTCTGTTGGTCATCTGTATGTCTTTTTTGGAAAAATATGATTCAGGTCTTCTGCTCATTTTTTAATTGGATTATTTGGTTGGTTGTTTTTGGTGTTGAATTGTATTCATTCTTTACATATTTTGGATATTAACCCTTTATTGGATATATCATTTGCAAATATCGTGTCCCATTCAGTAAGTTGCCTTTACGTCTTTTTGAGAGCTTTCTTTGCTACGCAAAAAATTTTTACTTGGGGATAGTCTACTAATAGTTTAATTTGATTTTGTTTTCCTTGTCAGAGAAGACATATCCAGAAAAAATGTTTCTATAGATGATGTCAAAGAAATTTCTGTCTTTGTTTTCTTCTAGGGATTTTCTGGTTTCAGCTCTCACATTTAAGTCTTTAATCCATTTTGAGTTTATTTTTGTGTATTGTGAAAGAAACTGGTTTCATTCTTTTGCATGTGGCTGTCCAGTTTTCCCAACACCACTTGTTGAAGAGACTAATCTTTTTCCTATTGTGGGATCTTGCCTCCTTTGTCATAGATTACATGACCATATAAGCATGGGTTTATTTCTGGACACTCTTTATTCCATTCCATTGATCTTTGTGTCTATTTTTGTGCCAGTACTATACTATTTTGATTACTACCTCTTTGTAGTATATCTTGAAATTGTGGATTGTGATATCTCTAGTTTTGCTGTTCTTTTTCAAGATTGCTTAACCTATTAGCGGGTCTTCTGTGTTTCCATACAAATTTTAACACTATTTGTACTAGTACTGTGAAAAACATCATTGCTAATTTGGTAAGATTGTATTAAATCTGGAGATCACTTTGTGTAGAATGGATATTTAACAATATTTATACTTCCAATCCATTAACACAGAGTATCTTTCCATTTGTTTGTATAATTTTCCATTTCATCAGTGTTTTATAGTTTTTGGAGTACAAGTCTTTCACTTCTTTGGTTAATTTATTCCTAGGTATTTCATTATTTTTGCTGCAATTGTAAATGGGATTGTGTTTTTAATTTCTTTTGTTGTTACCTCATTATTACTGTATGGAAAGATAATTGATTTCTGTATGTTTTAATTTTGTATTCATTTACTTAATTCATTTATCAGTTCTAGTAGTTTTTTGGTGGAGTCTTTAGGGTTTTCTCTCTATAGTACTATGCCCTCTGGGACACCTAAAATATATATATTGATCTCCTTGATGTCCCATAATTCCCTTAAGCTATCTTCACTCTTTTTCGTTCTTTTTTCTTTTGGTCTTCTGATTGAAAAACTCCACTGTCCTGTCTTCAAATTCACTAATTATTTCTTCTACTTGATCTGGTCTTTTGTTGAACCCCTCTACTTAAGTTTTCAGTTCAATTATTATATTCTTCAGTTCTGTGATTTCTGTTTGGTACTTTTAAATATATTATGTTTGCTGAAATTCTCATTTCTTTTCCTGACCTCAGTAAACATCTTCATCAATATTTTTAGCTCTTGATCATGTAAATCACTTATCTCCATTTCATTAAGGTTGGTTTTTAGAGATTTATCTTATTCTTTTATTTGGATATTTTCCTCTATTTCTTCATTTTACTTGAAACTCTATGTTGTTTTTTGCCCATTAAATAAAAAAGCCACCTTTCTTAGCCTTGATAGATTGCTATAATGTAAGAGATGAACTTCATCAATCAGCCCAGCCCAAATTCCTGATTGCCTGTCAAGCCTTTGTCCATTGCTATTTTTGTTCTTTTGTTTCCAGTAGGTAAGGTTGCACGGAGGTCTGTTGGTGGTCTGATGGCATGGGAAATGCCCATATACATGTCTGTTCTGATTCCCAGAAGACTACTTATTCCTTTTTCCCCTCCACCCCCAACCCAGCTACATGATGCAGGCTAATTGGAAGCTTGACCTTCATTCATGCAGTGGCTTGGAAAATCAGGATATTTGATATGTAATCTAGCCCTTATCAAGGAGAAATCAGGAGCAGGTTTTTGTTTTTGATATTTATTCTGTATTGAATCAGAGGGAATAGTTGCTGGGAGTATCCATGAGCCCAAGTAGTACCACCTCTTTGTTTTGTGTGATTATGGGGGACTCATGAATACTAAACCCTGTTAGCTCCTACAGCTAGGTGATTTGGAAGTCAGTCCTTTGGGTGGCAGTTAGTTGGAGTGAGACAGGGGAGGCAATGGGAAACATGTCTACTTAGGCTTCTGGAAGGATTCCAATTAGCTTCCACATGCAGGCTGATTAGAAGTCAAAATTTTCAGACAGTATATGGTAAAATATGAAGTCAGAAGCCTTCCAGGGATAAACTGGGAGATAGGCATTTTTGCCTGTTCTCTCTGTACTGAGCCTGGGGGTGTGTGAAGGCATAGTGCCTGTACATCCATTTGAAAAGCACTTTTGTTTGTTTGTTTGTTTAATTTGGTCCCATGGGTCTCATGGGTCTTGTGAATACTACACTCCATTGGCTATCAGAAAAGAGCTAGGTGGTTTGACGGCCCATCCCTTTGGGGGATGGTGGGCACATGCAAAAGTTGGAATGCTAAGTATGTGGAAAAACTTCCAGGAGAAGCTGGAGACTTGTTCCATTGTAGGAGTGAGCCAGAGGTAGAATGTAGGATAATCACCAGCTCTTTTGGGATCCCAGGACAATCCAAGTCATCACTATGCAAAGCTGATTGGAAGCCAGACCCTCAGGCAACAGCTAGTTAAGTATGCAGTAAACATTTTCTAAGGAGAAACAGAGATGGCATTTTTGCCTGTTCTCTCTATGCTGAGCCTGAGTATTAAGCCACAGGGAGAGCTCATATGCCTGTTTAAAAGCTTCTTCTTTATTTGCTATTATCTATCCTGTGGGACTCTAAATGCAAACCCTATTGGTTATCAGAGCAAGGTAATTTGTGGGGGGAGGTCTGGCCTTCACTTGGCAGCCATAAAAGTTGGGATGCTAGATGTGTGGACTAGCTCCTTTCCAGCCGATGCTGGTTTTTGCTGTTGGGATGAGCCAGAGGGAGAAGGTGAGGGAATGCCAACTGGCTCTTTCAGGCTCTGAAGAAGATTCCAGTCAGCATCCCAGTGTGGGCTTATCAGAGGCTAGACTCTCAGGTAGCAGCAGTAAATTATGCAGTCAAATATCTTCCAGGGGAAAACTGGGAAATGGGTGTTTTTGTCTGCTCCTTCTGTGCTGAGCCTGAGAGGATAGTTCATGCACCTTTTTGATAACTCCTTCTTTGTTTGCTATTGTCCTGTTAGACTTATGAATGCAAACCTCATTGGGTTCCAGAGATAGGTAATTTGGGCCCCCATCCCTTGGGGAGGGTGACTTAAAAGTTAGGGAATATGTGTGGTCCAAACCCTTCACTCCTCAGGGAGATACTAAGAGTTAGATGTTCCCTCATGGTTATAAGGTATTACACCAATTTATGACAAAATTGTGCCTCAGCATTTCCTACCTATTTTGATGTGTGTATTTTCTCAGTCACCTAATGTGTAGGAGTTGTTCATCTAGCTTCTCAATTTTTCTTAGAATTGATCCTTATATATCTGTCTATTTGGTGCATCCATGGGAGGAAGAAAATTTAAGAACCTCCTATGTTACCATCTGGGTGATGTCACTCCTATCTTTTTTAACCTACATACTTACAGCTATAAATTTTGCTTTAAATACTACTTTAGCTGCATCCCATAAGTTTTAGTATATTTTGTTTTCATTTTGTTTATCTCAAAGTACCAATAATATACTTTGTGATTTCTCCTTTGATTTACAAGGTTATGAGCATGTTATTTAATTTCTGCACCTTTATCAATTGAACAGAATAGAAAACCTAAAAATTAACCCACAACTATATGGTCAACTAATCTTTGACAAAGCAGGAAAGAATACTTGGTGGAAAAATACAGTCTCTTCAACAAATGGTGTTGGGAAAACTGGACAAAAACATGCTGAAGAATGAAACTGGACCGTTTTTTACACCATACACAAAAATAAATTTAAAAGGTATGAAAGACATAAATGTGAGACAGGAAACCATCAAAATCCCAGGGGAGAACACAAGCATCAACCTCTTTGATCTTGGCTATAGCAACTTCTTATTAGACATGTCTCCAGAGGCAAGGGAAACAAAAGCAAGAATTAACTATGGGACTTCATCAAGATAAAAAGCTTCTGCATAGCAAAGGAAATAATCAACAAAACTAAAAGTCAGTCTATAGAATGGGAGAAGATATTTGCAAATGACATATCTGTTAAAGGGTTTTTAGTATCGAAAACCTGCAAAGAACTTTTCAAACTCAATTTCCAAAAGACAAATAACCCAGTTAAAAACTGTGCAGAAGACATAAATAGACATTTTCTCAAAGACATATAGATGGTTATCAAACACATGAAAAGATGCTTAACACCACACATCATTAGGGAAATGCAAATCAAAACCATGATGAGATACCACCTCATACCTGTCAGAATGGCTAAAATTAAGAACACAAGAAACAACAGATGTTGGCAAGGATGTGGAGAAAGGGGAACCCTCTTACACTGTTGGTGAGAATGAAAACTGGAGCAGCCACTCTGGTAAACAGTATGGATGTTCCTCAAAAAGTTAAAAATAGGGGCACCTGGGTGGCTCAGTCAGTTAAGCATCTGACTCAATTTTTGGCTCAGGTCATGACCTCATGTGTCATGATATCGAACCCCACATTGGCTCTGTGCTCAGTGGGAAGTCAGCTTTAAATTCTCTCGCTCTACCCCTCTCCCTATGCTGTTTCTCCCTCTCTCTCAAATAAGGAAATCTTTTAAAAAAGTTAAGGGGGTACCTGGGTGGCTCAGTCAGTTAAGTAGCTGCCTTTGGCTCAGGACATGATCTTGGAGTTCCAGGATCCAGACTCACACTGGGATCCCTACTCAGTGGGGAATCTGCTTTTTCCTCTCCCTTTGCCCCTTCCCCTATTTGTGTATGTGCTCTTTCCCTCTCTGAAATAAATAAAGTAAAATAAAATAAAATAAAATAAAAATAAAGATTGCCTTTTTTCCAGTGGATATTTTTTCCTGCTTTGTTGAAGATTATTTGACCATGGAGTTGTGGGTCCATACCTGGACTCTCTACTCTATTCCATTGATCTATGTGTCTGTTTATGTGCCAGTACCATGCTGTCTTGGTGATCACAGCTTTGTAATAAAGCTTGAAATCAGGCAACATGATTCCCCAGCTTTGTTTTTCTTTTTCAACATTTCCTTAGCAATTCAGGGTCTTTTCTGGTTCCATACAAAATTTAGGATTGTTTGTTCCAGCGCTTTGGAAAATACCAGTGGAATTTTGATTGGGATGGCATTGAAAGTATAGATTTCTCTGAGCAGTATAGACAAACATTTTAACAATGTTTATTCTTCTTATCCATGAGCATGGAATGCTTTTTCCATCTTTTTGTGTCTTCTTCAATTTCTTTCATGAGTGTTCTGTAGTTCCTCGAGTACAGGAACCTAACCTCTTTGGTTAGGTTTATTCCCAGGTACCTTCTGGTTCTTGTTGCTATAGTAAATGGAATTGATTCTCTAATTTCCCTTTCTATATTTTCATTGTTAATGTATAAGAAAGCAACTGATTTCTGTGCATTGATTTTGTATCCTGCCACATTACTCAATTGCTCTATGAGTTCTAATAGTTTGGGGGTGGAATCTTTTGGGTTTTCCATATAAAGTATCATGTCATCTGTGAAGAGAGAGAGTTTGACTTCTTTGCCAACTTAAATACATTTTATTTCTTTTTGTTGTCTGATTGCTGTTGCTAGGACTTCTAATACTATGTTGAACAAGAGTGGTGAGAGTGGGCATCCTTGTTGTGTTCCTGATCTCAACGGGAAGGCTGTGAGCTTTTTCCCATTGAGGATGATATTTGCTGTGGGTCTTTCATAGATAGATTTCATGAAGTTCAGGAATGTTCCCTCTATCCGTATACTTTGAAGAGTTTTAATCAGGAAGAGATGCTGTATTTTGTCAAATGCTTTTTCTGCATCAATTGAGAGGACCCTATGGAATAAAGCTCTACCATTCTCTTACACCATACATGGAGATAAACTTGAAATGGATGAAAGACCTCAATGTGAGGCAGGTATCTATCAAAATCCTAAAGGACAACATAGGCAGTAACCTCTTTGATATTGTTCACAGCAACTTCTCTCAAGATATGTCTCCAAAGGCAAAGGAAATAAAAGCAAACATGAACTTGTGGGACTTCATCAAGATCAAAAGCTTCTGTGCAGCAAAGGAATCAGTCAACAAAACAGAGAGGCAGCCCACAGAATGGGAGAAGATATTTGCAAATGACACTACAGATAAAGGGCTGATGTCCAAAATCTATAAAGAACTCCTCAAACTCAACATCCAAAAACCAGATAATCATGTCAAAAAATGGGCAGAAGACATGAACAGACACTTCTCCAAAGAAGACATACAAATGGCTAACAGACACGAAAAAATGTTCATCACGACTAGTCATCCAGGAGATTCAAATCAAAACCACATTGAGATACCATCTTACTCAATTAGAATGGCCAAAATTAACAGGACAAGAAACAACAAGTGTTAGAGAGGTTGTGGAGAAAGGCAAACCCTCTTACACTACTAGTGGGAATGCAAGTTGGTGCAGCCAGTTTGGAAAACAGTGTGGAGATTCCTCAAAAAATTCAAATTAAAGATACTCTATGACCCAGCAATTGCACTACTGGGTATTTACCCCAATGATAAAGATGTAATGAAAATAAGGGCCATCTGTACCCCAATGTTCATAGCAGCAATGACCACAATTGCCAAACTGTGGAAAGAGCCAAAATGCCCTTCAATAGATGAACAGATAAAGAAGATATGGTCCATATATACAACAGACTATTACATAGCCATCAGAAAGGATGAATACCCAACTTTTGTATCAACATGGACAGGACTGGAGGATTTTTATCCTGAGTGAAATAAGTCAAGCAGAAAAAGTCAATTATCATATGGTTTCACTTACTTGTGGAGCATAAGGAATAACATGGAGGACATTAGGAGAAAAAAAGAAAAAGTGAATTGGGGGAAATTGGAGAGGGAGACAAACCATGAGAAACTGTGGACTCTGAGAAACAAACTGAGGGTTTGGGAAGGGAGGGGGTTGGGGGATGGGTGATCCTGGTGGTGGTTAATAAGGAGGGCATGTATTGCATGGAGCACTGGGTGTGCTGCACAAACAATGAATCTTGGAACACTTAAAAAGAAAAAAAAAAAATAACTACCTATGATTCAGCAATTGCACTACTAGGTATTTACCCAAAGGATACAAAAATACAGATTCAGAGGGGTACATGCACCCAGATATTTATAGTAACATTGTCAAAAATAGCCAATTTATAGAAAGAGCCCAAATGTCCATTGACTGATGAATGGATAAAGAAGATGTGCTGTGTGTGTGTGTGTATGTGTGTGTGTGTGTGTGTGTGTGTGATCTATTTCTGGGCAGTAAGGAGGGTATATTTGTTATGATGAGCACATCACATGTAAGTGATGAATCACTAAATTCTACTCCTGAAACCACATTACACTATATGTTAACTAACTAGAATTTAAATAAAATTTTGAAAAAAGTTGCACATTTATGAATTTTGATTTTTTTGTTATTGATTTCTAATTTCATTTTGCTGTAACTAGAGAGCATAATTTGATTTGTGTATTAATAATTTTTATTTATTTTATTTTTTTATTTTTATTTTTATTTTTTTTTATTTGTTTTATTTTTGTTTATTTGTTTAGCATAACAGTGTTCATTGTTTTGGCATTTTTATTTTTTAAGATTTTATTTATTTATTTGACAGACAGAGATCACAAGTAGGGAGAGAGTCAGGCAGAGAGAGAGAGAGAAGGAAGCAGGCTCCCCGCCAAGCAGAGAGCCCGATGTGGGGCTCGATCCCAGGACCCTGGGATCATGACCTGAGCGAAAGGCAGAAGCTTTAACCCACTGAGCCACTAATAATTTTTAAAAGCTATATTGAGGCTTTTGTATGACAAAACACATGGTCTATCCTAGAGAATGCTTCATATGCCCTTGCAATAAATGTGTATTCTACTGTTGTTGGGTGGTGTATTATTTAAATGTCTGTTAGGTCTAGTTGGCTTATGATGTTGTTAAGTCTTTATTTCCTTGTTGAACTTCAGCCTAGGTACTCTATCCAGTATTGGAAATGGGATATTGAAATCTCCAACTATTATTGTTGAGTTGTCTATTTTCCCTTTTAATTCTGTTTTTGCTTCATGTATTTTGGGGCTCTATTCTTAGATGCATTTATTTTTTAAATTATTATATCTTCCCAATGGATTGCCCTTCTATCATATAAAATATTTTTATTTGAAACAAAAAAAAAACAAAGCAAAAAAAGAAGCAAACCATAAAACTGGCTCTTAACTATAGAGAACAAACAGATGGTTAGCAGAGGGGGAGGTGGATGGGAAGATGGGAGAAACAAGTAAAGAGGATTAAGAGTACACCTACCCTGATGAGCACTGAATAATATACAAAATGGTTGAATTGTATATTGTACACCTGAGACTAATATAACGTTGTATGTTAGCTACACTGGAATTAAAATAAAAAATTAAAATATTTTTCTCTGTATCTAGCATAAAATTTTATCTTAAAATCAAAATAGTCTGAAAATGTTATAACCACTTCAGCTCTCTTTTGGTTTATAGTTTTCATAGTATATTACTTTACACCTTATACTTTAAATAAATTTTTGTCTTTGAATCTGAAGTGTCTCTTTTGAACAGCATTTAGTTGGATTGTATTTTTTTTTTAAGATTTTATTTATTTGACAGACAGACATCACAAGTAGGTAGAGAGGCAGGCAGAGAGAGGAAGCAGGCTCCCCACTGAGCAGAGAGCCCGATGCAGGGCTCGATCCCAGGACCCTGGGATCACCACCTGAGCTGAAGGCAGTTTTTAACCCACTGAGCCACCCAGGTATTTTTTTTTTTTTTAAATCCAATCTGCCAATCTCTGCCTTTTGACTGGAATGTATTGTTAATAACGCAGGATTTATGTCAGCCATTTTATTATTTGTTTTCTATGTCCCATGTAGTTTTTATTTCTCCATTCCTCCATTATTGCCTTTTTGTGTTAAATGTTTTTAGGAATATAATTTAAATTCTTTTCTCATTTATTTTACTGTATTTTTAATTTTCTTAATGGTTACCCTGGGCATTATTGTTAAAATTTTAATTTATAACAATCTAGCTCAGATTAAAACTAATTTAATTTTAATAATATATATAAAAAACTTGCTCCTATATAGCTCTTTTCCCTCTTCTGTCTTTTTTTCTCTTATTGTCATACAACTTCTATCTTTATTAATTATAAGCTTGTTGATGAAGTTTTGTAATTATTGCTTTATGCAGTTGTCTTTCAAGTCAGATAGGAGAAGAAAAGCGTTAAAGTTTAAAAACACATTTTTCATACTTATGTAAACAACTAACCTTACTGGTTCTCTTTATTTTTCCATGTGGATTTGAGTTATTGTCTAGTATTCTTTTATTTTAACCCAAAGCTCTCCCTTTAGTATTTCTTATAAAGCAGATCTGTTAGTGATACATTCTCTGAGAGTTTGTTTATCTAGGAATGTCTTAATTTCTATTTTTAAGAAAACTGGATATGGAATTCTTTAGAGGTTTTCTTTTAGCACTTTGAAGATGTCATCTCACTGTTTTCTGTCCTCCACGGTTTCTGATAAGAAATCAGTTGTTAGTCTTATTGTGGCCTTCATGTACATAAGGAGTTGCTTGTCTTACAGATTTCAAGATTCTTTGTCTTTGGTTTCCAGCAGTTTGATTATGCTGTGTTTTAGTGTGGAATTCTATGTGTTTCTCCTACTTGGATTTTTTTTTTTTTTTTTGAGTTTCTTAGATGAGTTCATCAATGTTTTTCACCAAATTTGGGAAATTTCAGCCATTATTTCTTCAAGCATTCTTTCTGCCCTTTTGTCTATCTTCCTCGTCCTGGGACTCCAGTTATGCATATGTTGATATGTCTGATGATATCCCACAGGTTTCTGATACTCTGTTCATTTATTTCATGCTGTTTTCTTCCTGTTATGTAAACTGGATGATATTAATTGACCTACCTTCAAGTTTATTGATTTATTTCTTCTGCTATGTCAAATATGCTGTTGAGCCACAGTAGTACCTTATCCATTTTAGTTATTGTACTTTTAAACTCTATAGTCATTATTTGTTTTTAAAAATTATAATTTCTATCTCTTGATATTTTCTATTTGGTAAAACAGTGTTCTCATATTTTCCTTTAGTTTTTTAGACAAAATTTCCTTTAGATATTTGAACATATTTGTAATGGTTGGTACTCAGTCTTTGTTTAGAACGTCCAATATCTGGGCTTCTTGTGTCTTTGTTTTTTCTTGTCCCTTTGCATGTATCTTACTTTTTTGTTGATAACCAGGTGTTTTAAATAATCTAATGGGCAACTCTGGCCACTAGGTTACCCACACCCCTTTGTAAGCTTTGATGTTTTTGCCCTTATTGCTATAGTTGCTGTTTGTGAAGTAATTCTGTAAATTCTGTGTTCTTTGTCATGTATCAATCACTGAAGTCTCTCCTTGGATATCTTAGTGGTCAGCTAATGACTGCACGATGATTTTCTTAAATGCTTTGAACCAGTATGTCTCCTGTCTTTGCTGATAGTCTCTGTATGCATATTGGGGCACACCTTCAACTTTCTGGCAATTTACAGTTCTGCCTTATCCTTCACTCCCTGCTCATGTAGAGTCTCAATGTGACCCAGAGTCAAGAGATTAGGGCCCTCTCACATGTTTCATGGGCATGTATACAGAGTTACACATGTATGTAGCTGTCTAGATTTCTAGGAATATGTTGGAACTTTTTCACAGTACCTTATGAGTATTTCATTCTCCAGCTTTTTTAAAAAGTTTTCAATTTTTTTTGTCCCAACAGTTATCTCCCTTTCAAAGAGTTGTAACATTGTGTAGCAATTAGCACTAATTGTTTCTGACAAATGTTCCTGGGGAATGGCTGTATACATCAAATTAGTTTAAGATAGATCAAATAAAAGACTGTGAGTTGAAATTCCCAGGGAGCTGTGGAACAAGTCAAATAATGATAATTTTGATTTGGGGGTGTCTAAAGCCAATTCTGTCTCCTACCAGTGGCCCTGAGGCTGCTGATTTTAACAGCTAACGTATTTGCAAGGTTGTTAATTTTCAAGACTATTGAGAAACTGAGAAGAAGGAGATTGGAATAAGGCAAGTTAGAACACCAAAAAACTCACTATTCTTAACAAGATTTGACCATTTTTCTTGAATAGATGACTCTCAGATTGTTGCAATTCTTCAGTTAATTTCCAAAGTTCTAAAAAACTTGATTTTGACTATTATTTTTACTAGTGTTCTCTTTGATTTTAGGGAGGAATGGATTTTTGTTCCACCATTCCAGAAGTGCTTCTTGTAAATATATTAAATTTATTATTTATTTGCAAAATTAACAATATATAATCTGAAACCAGATTTCTAAGTTCTTTGAAAATATTTGCTTCAGTTTCCTCTTCTATTAAGTGAATCTATTAACCTATCTCATAGGGTTGTTGAAAGTATTATATGAGTTAGTCATAAGCAAAGCATGTAGAACAGTGGTCAGCAAACTATGGCTCGTGGGCCAATCCTGCTCACAATTTTTTTCAGAGCGCATAAGTGAAGAATGATTTTTACGTTTTTTTAAAAAGATTTAGAGAGAGAGAGCGAGAGAGAACAGGCAGGCAGAGTGGCAGCAGAGGCAGAGGGAAAGCAGGCCCCCTGCCGAGCAAGAAGCCCAACACAAGACTCGATCCCAGGATGCTGAGATCATGACCTGAGCCGAAGGCAGCCGCTTAACCAACTGAGCCACCCAGGCATCCCGATTTTTACATTTAAAAAAAATTTTTTTTAATAGATTTTATTTATCCATTTGATAGAGAGAGAGTGAGAGAGAGCATGAGAGGGGAGAAGGGTAGAGCGAGAAGCAGACTCCCTGTGGAGCTGGGAGCCGGATGCAGAACTTGATCCTGGGACTCCGGGATCATGACCTGAGTGAAAGGCAGTCACTTAACCAACTGAGCCACCCACGTGCCCTGATTTTTACATTTTTAAATACTTTTAAAATCAAAAGGATATTTCCTGACGCATAAAAATTGTATGAAAATCAAATTTCAGTGTCCATAAATGAGTTTTATTTATACATAGTTATGCTAATTCATTTACATATTATCTATGGCTGCTTTTGCACTAAAACAGCAGAGTTGAGTAGTGTGGTCAAGCCTTTATGGCCTGGAAAGTTTCAAATAATTACTATATAGTTATTTTTAGGAAGTTTGTGGATTTCTAATGTAATATATTGTCAGGCATGAAAGAACTCAATAATCATTAGCCATAATTTTTACTAGGTAGCTCAAAGTTACTGTTAAGTGTCTGCTGTTTTTTATAAGTACATTTCACATAGTCCTTGGTGTAGGAAATGGTTGGGGTTTGAGCTGATGGCCAAGAAAGAATTCTTGAGATGTCTGCAGTACTAACAGGTGGTTTTATTAAAGCACAGGAATAGGACCTGTGGGTTGAAAGAGCTGCACTGGGGTCATGAGGAGTGGCCCACTTTCAAGTTGGAACGGTGTTAGGGATAGCATAAGTCTCTAAGGAATTTTGGAAGCAAGGTTTCCAACCTGCAGGGGCCTAGATATTAGGAAAAGGTCATTTATTATTGTCTAATAAAACCTTAGTCACGAGAACCTTTCAGATGTATAATGGGGGGTATGTATATACTTGGGGGATAATTGCCAATATACATCTTGGGGGTAGAGATAAAGGAAGTTTTCAAAGGAATGTTTACATATTAAAGTAGACTTACAGGACCATGGGGGATAGGGATAATGTTAAGATAAGATTGCCTTTTGCTCTTAGCAAAGTATTAACATCCAGGTAGTTGAGTTCTCAGAGGAGTCACTCTGCCTATCTCAAAGACTTGTCAATAGGTTATAGGCAGTAAGAAAATTTAATGTTTTTTTCTTTTGCTTTTGTTTCCCATACTAGTCCACACTGGTCTCAACTCTGTCTCATCAGGTCACATTGATTCATCATGGCCTCCCAACCTCAGCATAGTCTGAGCCCTATCTTCTGCCCTGAGCTCTTCTTTCCCTCTTGCTCACTCTGATCGAGTTGCCTTGGCCATTTGTCTGTCCTGGGAATGAGCTAAGCAATTTTCTTCCTCAGGGTCTTTGTATTTGCTTTTCTCTGTTTGGAACACTTTCTCTGACTCTTCACAAATCTGGATCTATATTATTTTTCAGGTCTTGGTTCAGATAACACACCCAGCAAGGCCTTCTCAGACCACCTTATCTAGGGACCTACTCTAGATCTCTCTCCCTTGTTATTCCTTATTCAAATATCCTATTTACTTTCTTTGTGGCAAAATAATCTGCAATTGTCTAATTTTTTAAACTGCTTTTTTTCTGCTTCTCCAGTAGAATATTAGGTCCTTCAGAACAAGGACTTTATGTTTCTTATTTTTTATTATAACATAGTATTTGGTGCCCTTATTAAATATATGTTTAAAGAATGAATGCTATTTTAGCTTCAACTTGCATGATTAAGTATATTCATACTATTCTTTTTCTTATATTCCCATGCAAGGAAACTATTTGTCATGACTTGTCTTTTTGCTCAAAGACATGTCACAGGTTTCTGAATGAGCTATTTCTTGGCCCAGTTTGATCAGATAGATATCCTTCCCTGGTGTAATTAACCATGGCCAGGAGTTGGGAGTGAAATGGTGTCACAAGGGGCAAAACATGACTCTCTAGGGCCTGTCCTTTCAGTAGGAGCTGTGGACATATAGAAAAAATTTGGGTGAAATCAGAAAATAACTTTGTACTTTTCCTTCATTGCCTACACTCTGTGCAGTTATACCTTCCTCTGTTCCCAAATGAAATCTTAGGCAGATCTCATAGTTTTTATACTCACAATTAGATAATAAA
The DNA here is from genome assembly GCF_922984935.1 of Meles meles. Taxonomy (NCBI): domain Eukaryota; kingdom Metazoa; phylum Chordata; class Mammalia; order Carnivora; family Mustelidae; genus Meles; species Meles meles. The sequence continues at coordinate 95,822,808 of NC_060069.1, read as the reverse complement.
GTCTTGTTTCGTCTGGTTATTTGAATTTTTAAAACCGTCTTTGTTTAGTAATTAGTATGTCTAGGCCAGTATAACAGTAAAAATTCTAAACTTCATTCAGTTACAACTTCTTTCCCCTAACTTGGATCTGCTTCAACTGGAAGCTTGCTATGAAGGTGGGTGTGGATTGTTTCCTTTTCTTCTGCCCCACTCACTAGGCTTGCTCTGGTTCCTTTACTACTGAAGTGTGGGGAAGCAGGAGAGGTGTGGAACAGCAAAAGTCTTACTAGCACCACTATAGTGGTCTTAGTTTCTTCTGGCTGGGGCAGAGATGCAAGCACACTCTCTACTAGTGTTTTATTGCCTCTTCAGAGATCCCTCCTAGTAGATAGTGAGCTGTAGCCCATTCTCCTGGCTGCTGACAATCCCTCCCTGCACCTTCCCAGAATTTCTATACCCACTGATATTTCTGAACTTCCGTCTGCTGAAAGTTGTCTTGTCCCTCACAGAAAACCCTCCTGGGCACTATTCTAACCAGTTGCAGGCTACCACAATTCTACAACTAACTCTAGAAGAAATCCTTTTCTCAGTCTCCCAAAAACTGTCTCAACATCTTCAAACTTATTTTTCTGGGCAGAAAATGGGTGAGAACTAATGGTTACAAAACAGCAAGTCCCACTTAGGGGATCTAGCACTTAACTTTGGAATATAGAAATAGTTGGCATTTATTACCCTAGTGGCTTTAGCCAAAGGCAGACAGAGTCTCAGTTTAATATCTCATTACACATGTCTGGGACCCTCTGAAACATTACATGTCTCATGCATGAAATACTCACTTAACTTGTGTGTGTGTGTGACAGTTTTTAATTCTAAAGGTTGCATCATACAATTTTCAATCTGTTCTGGAGAGGCTGCAAAGGCCCATAGCCAAAAAGTTTTATCCTCATTTGTGAAGTAACTTAGACTATTGGGTCCATAAAAAATATTATGAACAAAAATTAAATATTTTTAGAATAGTTTCAGGTGTGCTAGGTGGGGTGGTACAGTTCTGTCACATGGCAGATTCTACTTGTATCCCTTGAGGCATCATTTTATCATTTTTGTAACACAGCTTATAAAGACAGCAGAAGGTAGTTCTGCGTTTATTACTTATGTGTTGGTGGAGTGAGAAAGAACAATTTCTAATTTCTGCCAGTAAAATTCTTTTCTGTTCCTGTCTGTTGAGCTTGCTCTGGCAGTAATCATATTCTCCCTCCCTTTATCCCTCCAGCCTTAACAGAGATACATTTGTGCTCATGCTGGATTGATATAAGAAAAGTAGAAAAACTTCTTTTTTGGGAAACATTAATTTCTTCTTGAATTCAGAAATTAGGATTGAGTAGCCTACTCATCTAATTGTCTTCTATGCTATAAAGTGGAGAGAGTTTATGAAGATTGGTGAAGAGTTAAATGCTTTGTGGCATATTATTAACAGCCCATATCTCTTTAGCCCTCACTTTTCATTTTTCGACCACTCCCCTATCTGTTCATTGACTTACTCTTTTTTAGAACCTCCTTTTTAAAATAAGTGACATTGTGCATGAATCAGAGTCAACAAATCGATGATTTTCTAGGAATATCTGCCATGTGTGCTATGGTATTCAAGAGGCCTCAGGTTAGAGCTGCTTGATTAGAGAGATGTCCAGGTGTACAGAGCAGAAGTCAAGCGACCATGAAATTTGAGAGATACTACAAAGTGGAAGTCCCTGTTTCAGGTGATGCTAAGTGCTCACGGATTCAACCCAAACAAGAATAGTTTGATCTATACTTAACTGACTAGGAGAAGAGTAGTGGGAGACTCTTAGAAACTCCTGCTTTAAAAAAAAAAAAAAGAATAGATTTGAAGGTCGTATTTTATATCACTTCCAGCTAATGCCTGAATCATCAAGTAATATACTTCTCCAGAATTCAACCCACTAACAAAGCTATTAATATTCAATTCTCTTTTATAGTTGGCAAAGAATTTTATGGAAGATGATCCTTGGGAGCCTTGGAGTACATTTGCAGTGAGCCCTGGCTCCCTTACCATGAAGACTACTTTCAATCACATATCCGGGCTAGTATGGTTCACCATGCAAGCTTCTCTCCTTTAAAAGTGCCTGGCTTGCCCTATCTTTCAAATCTGTGGGTTCTGAAGTATAGTAAAAGCTGCCATTTATTGATCTCTTACTATATGCCATCAACTGTGCTAAGTATTTTACATATTTTTTTCACATTTAATTCTCCAAGTTTCCCTCCTAAATCCTGAGTTATGCTTCTCTTTTCCCTATTTACCAGGGGAGCTCATCTGTTTCAATGGCTTCAACTTTCACCATCACACTTAATTTGGATATGTCCACACCACCAGGTTCACATTCCAAAAGCTCAATCAATATTTCCCCATGGATGGCTTGCCATCACCAGTTTCTAATTCAGTATCTTGGAAACCCTTTCTTTTCTCCTCTCCCATCTTCTTTCTCTGTGCATTACATCATTGTCTTTGCCACCACCCCGGTTTAAAACTTGCAGTCATCTTTGACTCATCCCTCTCTTCCTTTCATATATAAACATGAAGAAGACTCACCAAGTCCTACTGATTTTCTTCCCTTCATTGCCTCCACCATAATGTTATTTCAGATCTCCTCATCTCACATACAAATTAATGCACCTCACTTCTGGGGAGGCATCCCAATTCCAAGCATTTTTCTCTTTGATACATTCTGCTACCACCCTTGGCCAATCTTTTTTTTTTTTTTTAAAGATTTTATTTATTTATCTGACAGAGAGAGAGATCACAAGTAGGCAGAGAGGCAGGCAGAGAGGCAGGTAGAGAGAGAGGAGGAAGCAGGCTCCCTGCGGAGCAGAGAGCCCGATGCGGGGCTCGATCCCAGGACCCTGAGATCATGACCTGAGCCGAAGGCAGCAGCTTAATCCACTGAGCCACCCAGGCGCCCCACCCTTGGCCAATCTTTTACACACCCTCTTCTCATGTTATTCTGACTGCCAATGGCCCACTGAATTAAGTCCACATCTTTATTCGGGCTCTACTTATCTAACTTTATCCATACTACTTCCCTCTTTTTTCCTATATGTTGTCTCTGCCCTAGCCAAGCCCAGGATCTTCTGTCACTTTACCCCTACATCTCTGTTCATAAGGTTCTCTTCATCTAGAATTCTCTCCCCCCCCCCTTTTCTTTATGAAAAAGCCAAGGCTCAGAGAAGTTTAATGATTTTCCTGAGGTTGTACTGCAAGTGATTGAGCGGATTTAAACTTATTCTTCTGATCCCCAGGATAGTCTTATCTTTCCTTAACCCCAACTGCTGGCTTCAGAATCAGATTAATACAGGATAAAATCCATAGATGGAAATCCAAAATACATTTGTGGTGTCTGCCTGATAATAAAACACTACCAGCTCAGGACATTAGCCTCTGAAGACTGTCTGCCTTATACTGGACCCTAGCCATGGCAAATGAAGACATTTTGACATACCTAGCCAAATTATTCTGAAAAATTAATTTTAATAGCTTTTCACCCCTTAAAGAAAACTTAAAACTTAAAATAAAAAAATGATTGTGGGTTGCTTATGATGTTTTTCAAAGTTACTGAAATTCTCCAAATTTATATTAAATCATTAGGGGCATTGCTCCTAGTTGTCCTAGGTTTGTACTTTAAGCTGCACCCAAAGTTCCAGCACTGTTTTTTTTTTATGAGTCTAAAAAAGGATGAGATAGCATATGTTCAAGCTGAGCAAGCTACTAGGATGCCAATAGTATGTTTCTGTAAACTTTTGATTGTAGATTTCCTATGCAAATAGGATTTCTCAGAGTTCTGGTTAGTGTTGTTTTTAGATCAAGACATGACCTCTTAGTTTAAACAGATATCAAAGATTACTAAACTCTTATCCGAAGTCTTTCTTAGGTGTCCCTAAAATGCAGAGATCTGTATTTGTGATCTGGCTGCAAGCTGCAAGCTTGCTGAATAACCAACAGATGTCTTCCTCCATCTTCATTTCCTTTTTAATGAAGGAAACTAACACTTGTCTCTTTCCATTCTCCCAGGGGTATGGAAGGATTAAGGATATTGTGAACATTATTAAAAGAGAGGTTACATTTTATTACATAAAAATCTCATGAATATAATCACATTATGGCAATAGATGCATTTTATTACATTGTGTATGTATACATGAGCAGTTTTTGTTACTCATTTAGTCAGCTGCATTTTGTCATCACCACATTGGTATCAGTTTGAAAAGTCAGATTCTCAGAAACATAAATATCAAGTTGATTCAATTTCTCAGAAACATATATATCAAAGTTGATTCAAACTATCAAAACTGATGGCCCTGACAGAACTTTGAGGAGAATGAGAAACTAGGCAGTTGTGAAAACCTACCTCTAGAATATTCTTCTCTTTTCATGGATTTTAGTGTTTGAGTATCAGAAGCTAGTTGCTAATAGTAGCAGAAGATGTTAACCTCCTCTTCAAGCCATGATCAAAAGCTAATAATCTTGTGAATACAGTAATTCCTTTCCACTGTCTTCCCAGTAAAAGAAAAACCACACATTATATCGCAAGCCATATATCAGACCATTCTTTTATTAATTTAACACCTACAGTGTATAAACCTTTCTTTGTAATTATGGGAGTGGGAAAGAAAGTTCAAAACTGAATAAGACAGTCACTGTTATCTAGGAACTCATAATCCATTAAAAATTTCTTACACTATCAATACCATAGTTTGTACTTCATATCTAATAACTGATTTTTTTTCTTTTTTTTCTAAACCTCAAGTTTTAGACAAGTAGTTCAAAAACTTTTTTTTTTAAACCTCAAGTTTTAGACAAGTGGTTCAAAAACTTGGGTCTTGGGACTGGCTTTGCCACTGACCAGTCTCTTGGACCTTGACAAGTAGTTTATTTCTCTAGGCTCCAGTGTTCTCATTTGTAACATTCCAAGCATTAGAGTTCTACTCATTCCTCCAACACTCATCAGCTATTCTTAAAAGACCTACTATATGTGAGGCACTGTTCCAGTTACTTAGGTTACTTTAGTGATGTCAACAGACACATGTTTCTGCCTTCTTTTTCTCTGACATTCTATATGGGAGAAAGACAGACAATGAACATGATAAATGAATAATACAGTATATTAGGAGGTTGTAATGCTATGGTATAATCAGGAATGTAGGATGGGGAGAAGTTGTAATTCTACACAGAATGATCAGGTGGGACTGAGAAAATGCCATTTAGGCAAAGACTTAACAATGCCCTGTCCAATGCTCTCTCAAAGTATTCTTTCCTATGTGGTAAGAAGGGAAAGAACTAGACAAGTGCTAGCAAACACCACAGAGATGGTTCAACCTTTCTTTCCTTTGCTTCTTTTCCCTGCAGCCAAAGTTAGATATATGACTTAGACTTCTCTGTACAGTATATAGGAGTAGCCAGTAGCTCCATGTGGCTGTTGAACTCTTGCAATGCAGTTAGTCCAAATTGAGATATTTTGTCAGTACAAAATACAAAACAGATTTTGAGGAGTGTTAAATAGCTCATTAATGTTTTGCATTGATTGCAAGTTGAAATAATAATATTGTGTATGTTGGGTTGAATAAAATATATTTAAAAATTGCATTTTACTTTTTTTAGTGTAGCTATCAGCAATTTTAAAAATAATACATGTTGTTCACATTATATTTATATTGGGAAACTCATATCTGGAACATGGGGATTTTGCTGTTAGAGTAAATGTCAGTCTTGCTTTGCTAGGTAAGTCATCTCTCATTGTGCTGAATGTCTTTCCTTTGGCATTCCTCAAAAGTTTTCCCTTTGTGGCTTCTGGGTCAAGGAATGCAATCACAGGGTTCACATTTCTAGAATTCATAATACTTCAGGACCATAATCAAGGTTCAGTGTGGTAGAAGCAGGAGAGAAAAAGGAATTTAGATTCTGGGATAGAACATTGGTACACAAAGGCATGTCTGAGCAACTATAAGACAGGCTATTTTGATTTGGTTGTTATACTAATTAGAAAGAATTATTTCTATCTTTAATCTTCATTCTGAGCTTAATGATAGAAAGAGATGGCTGTCATGAGTGGTGAATGAGAGGAGGGATGGTATAAAATAGAAACCATTTCTTCAAATCACAGCTAGCCTCAGAGGTCAATAAGCCTCTGAGAATCAAACTTGAAATTAGAAGAAAGGCTTATATAAAATATAGGTACCTCTTGTTTTGTGTTCTTTTGTTTTTTATTTTGTTTGTTTAGAAAGCAAGTTTATAGATGGGAGTCAAATCAATATACAGCTCTGAATGGGTTATTTCTAAAATGCTGAGCTTCCCTTGATCATGTTTTTGGAAGTATTCTAGACCCAGAGAGAATGCTGAAAGTTTGTTCAGTTATCTTTCTTTAAGGAAGCAAAGAACTAAATTCTCCAACATAGGAAATCTTCTGTTCTCTTTAGGACGATTCCCCAGGGATAGCAATAGTTATCGAATGACTAGAGATTCCCCAGTCTCCCTTAGGAACCCATCTTAGTATTTAATCTGATAGTAAAGAGCTCTGCTGGTATATAACCAAATATAATATTCTTTAATCTGAGCCATTTCTTTCTTTCTTTTCTTTCTTCCTTCCTTCCTTCCTCCCTCCCTCCCTTTCCTTCTTCCTTCCTTCCTTCCTTCCTTTCTTTCTTTCTTTCTTTCTTTCTTACTCTCTCTCTCTTTCCTTCCTTCCTTCCTTCCTCTCTCTCTCTCTTTCTTTCTTTCTTTCTTCTGTCAGTGGAGAACAACTAGTCTCTTAAAAATTTTCAAGTATGTAAATAGTTTGAATGCAATTAATTCCTCTTTTCTTCTTCCCTTCAGAATCATTATATTAGCTGCAAAGTTCTACACAGTTGCACAGTATTGTTCCCTACTTTACATTTATATTTTTGTAGCTCTGTCTTATAAACCAACTTGAATTTTTAAAATTGGATTTCATCCTGTTGTTCTATTTTCTCATTTATCAAAGTCACTATGAATTTTTTTTCTTCACCTCATCTTATCGAATAGATGTATACCTGAATCTATAGTATGAGAAGGTCATAAACCATGTCACTACTAAAATATATGTTCCAAAAGGGAACCAAGAGAAACTAGGTTCTACTGAAAAACAGATGAGAAAGAACAAAGAAGGTGATTTGAGAGTTTCAGTAGTTGAAAACCATATAGGAGCCACTTAACACAGAGCACCAGGGAAGAGAAAAAGACAGAATTTACTGAAAATAAAATGATTCTTATGTAGCCAGAGTTAAATTATATAATCTGGATTATCTCAATTAATAGGCTATTTAGAAGTCCCCTGCTCATCCAATTTAAAACAATTCAGTTTAAGTGATTTTATTTAGAGCGCTGTTCTTTGAGATCAGTGGAGAATAAACCTCATTCAGGTTCTAAATTCTAGTAATTCTTTGTAGACCAATATCACCACTAGTGAGTTACTCATTCTAACTGCTGTTGTTTTGCTGGGCACCAAATAAAACTCTAACTGAGGGGCCTCTGGGTGGCTCAGTCAGTTAAACATCTGACTCTTCATTTTGGCTCAGGTCATGATGTCAGGGTTGTGAGATTGAGCTCCACCTCGAGTTCTGCACCGAGCATGGAGCATGCCTAAGATTCTCTCTCCCTCTCCTTCTGCCAACCCCTCTCTAAACATAAATAAAATAAAACAAAATAAATGTTCTAACTGAGAGAAAGATAACCTTTTTCCATTAATCTAAACAATCATTGCCTCAATAAAAATATAAAGTGTTCCTGAGTTAATTGCTTCCTGATGGATCAATTATCTTGGGAGTAGAGGGTAGATAATACTGTCTTTTTTGACTATGTGGGTGGGAAAGGGGAGAATTGCTACAAAAGTGGGTGGGAAAGGGGAGAATTGCTACAAAAGTGGATGACAATTCCAGGTGTTTGATAAAATTTCAATTACCTAGTTTTTTCACTGTCTTCATCACAAGTGTATAAACTCCTTGATGGTAGTGATTATGTCTTTTTTATTTTGGGATCTCCTGGTTTAACTTCAGGGCTCAGAATAAAAGGTATTCAATAAGTAACTGTTGAGTGAATGAATGAATCCACAGATGAATGAATAAAGTCATCTATTTATTCACAAAGAAAATTAAGTAGCAATACCAATATTTCAAAGCAAAATATTCACTTAATTCTTCCAAATATATGAATAATAACATAGTTTATGTATTATTCCAGTCTATACTGATGAAACATTAAAGTAGTAAAGTCCCCTAATTTTATGTAAATTAGTTTGAAAGATAAATAATATCAATATGTAAAAAGAAATATATATAATACATTATATATATTCATTTAGATATAGAGGTGTGTATATATATGTATGTATGTATATGTATATAGGTGATCATACATGAAAATGAAAATCACAGTTATCATTAGTGTGACTTAGGTTTAACTATAGCAAGTAAATCTTGAATCTGATTTTAACTGAATGATGCCCATGAATTGATGGAGAGATATTGAGAGCCACCCAGGCAAAGGGAAAATTATTAAAAAGTGAACAAAAATAAAATTAGCTAGAGTGGGAAGGAAAATGGTTGGACTATCAATTTGACTTACACCAAGCAGAGAATACTAAGAAATGATGAGATATTAATACATACCCTATCTACATATCCCTTTATATTTGAGTCAATAGGCAATTAGAAGAAATTGGTTCTTGAGCAAGAGAATTACAAGATGAAAAGTTTTTTGTTTTGTTGTTTTTTTTTTTTAAACATTGTGCCAGAGGAGACCATTGAAGACCAGAGGAGAAAGTCCAGCTGGGAGGATACTGTAATGATATAAAGGTGCAGTGATTAGGGCCTGTACAGGGATGACTACAGGCTCAAACAGGGAAAGAGAAATGAAAGATATTTAGTAAAACAAACCATAGAACTTTGTACCAGGATGGGGGCGCCTGAGTGGCTCAGTGGGTTAAAGCCTCTGCCTTCGGCTCAGGTCATGATCCCAGAGTCCTGGGATCAAGCCCCACATCAGGCTCTCTGCTCCACGGGGAGCCTGCTTCCTCCTCTCTTTTTGCCTGCCTCTGCCTAGTTGTGATTTCTCTCTGTCAAATAAATAAAATATTAAAAAAAAAAGAACTTTGTACCAGGATGTATATATAGAACAAAGCAAGGAAAAAAAATAGTAAATTTGAGCTGAGTAAGGGGAGATTGAGAACACATGTGTCATTAATGATAAAGGAGAACTTAGGAAGGTATAATATTTTGAAGTGACCTGTTAAGTTTTAGTGTCATTAAAATTAATACAACTAGAAGTAGCTGACTGCTGAATCTTCCTTCCTCTCAGCCTGATTGCTTCTCTACTCTAGGAATGATTTTCTGTTTATTTGTTTGTTTGTTCTATGTTTTGGCTTTGGACTAAATTGTAGACTGACCTCTACCTTTATAGGAAACCTGTATGAGCCTCTGAGCCAAGGCTATTCTTTCATTTATTCATTTATCCAAATGATATGAACTGTGTACCTTCTCTGTGTTAGAAATAATGCTGAGTGCTATAAACACAAAGACAAAAAGATGGCCTCTTAGTAGTTATCCAAACAAATAGTTGTAAAAAATATCATTACCAGTGAAACCTAATGAAACCTTACTTTTATCCTTGTTTGAGGGTAAAATTTAGGGTGTAAAATTCATCATGAAACCATATCTAACTCTGTCTTCTATCTACTTAGCAGAAAACCCAGCCTTTTCAAAATCCTCCAAAATAGTTTAGGATCCCTTAGAAGGGCCACATGTTTTCTCTCAGCTATCACATGGCATCACTTTTACATAAAAGGGTATGTGGAAAATTCTGGATCTAAATCTACTTCAGTATTGCTAGAATATAAAGTATGGAGTGAAGCCTAGTAGGATATAAAGCTGAACAAAAAAGAAGTCAAATATTCATAGTGGATCTCTCTGGCCTCTGTAAGATTTCTTCATAATTTGCCTTTATGAAATGGGACCTAGTCTTCATAGGAATATTCCACAGAACTTTGTTCAGAGGAACAATGAAAAGCAAACAGATCTCTTTGTTCTGCATACTTGGAAATCTTTTGGTTTGAACTGGCTTATTTTTTTTTTTTATGAAATGCTGCCATTTGCCTTTTTTGGACTCTCCATCTTTCTGTTTCTCATCTTTTTTCTCTGGTAACAGTCTGTCACCAGGTTCTCTCGCGTTCTTCATAGCCATGTAATTTCCTAGTCTTCTACCTTTGGGCTTGATCACTGCTTTGGAACTTTCTCTTGAGAGGGTCCTTAGAGCTGATCTTTTTTAACTTTTGCCTGCTTTGCTGGCAGAGGAAAGGAATCTGTTCTCTCTCCCAAGAGGTGCCATCCTGCCCCCTGCAGTAGTGTTGGCTCTCTATTTTCAGGTTTTCCCAAGTCTATCTTTGTTTCAAACTGCAACTCATTATCTGCCTCCAGTTCCTTAGATTAGTCCCTTTCTCTTGTCTTTTTTTTTATGTAGTTGATAATGCTCTTTTCAATTCTCCAGAGATATCCTAGACCAGTGCTTTTTGTACTTTAAATTACATAGGAATCATCTGGGGGTCATGTTAAAACACAGAATTTAATTTAGTAGGTCTGGGAGCTGAGATTCTGAATTGCTAACACTATCCTAGGTGAAGCCACTGGTCCATGGATCACACTCTAAGTAGCAGGGTTCTGAAGACTTACTTCTTGGGGTCTACCCTAGCTCTGGTCTAAGTAAGCTACCTCATTTGAAGATGAAATGGTGGTCACCACTGCATCTGCCTGCCCTAGTTATACTTCCTTTCACTGCATTCCTGGATCCCTGATCTTCCAGCTACACCTCTTGGGGGCTCAATATGAGTTCAAGTGCAATTAACCTCATGTCTGGTCACCAAATGTCAGGGAACTTCACATAAGTGCTTCTACCACTCACCTCCAAGGTTTCCAAAGCAGCATTCTGTGTCTTCCTGTTTTTCTTTCTATAGCTATTGCCATCCTTGGATATCTGTTTCACTCCTAGCTTGGCTACAGATTGGGACACAGACTTCTTAGCTCCTTAGTCTCACAGTCTCTTGAGGTCCACAGGCACTATTGGTTTTAGGATGTTCTTTCTGTTTTGGCAAAACAGTTTTTCTTTTCCTACTATGTTTGTAGAAAGAAATTATAAACATAAGGAAGTTACAGAAATTTAAACTCTTAAAATCCTGGTCCCTGTTTTGGAACTGTAGCTCTCTTCCTCTGAGATGGTAAAATGAATGCCTAAAATCCCTTCCCTCTGTTATCAAAGTCCTACTTTATTCTGGACACTTCCTCCCAATCACTTCTCCCTGTTTGATTTTGTGGTCTCCCTCCTTGTTTGCTCTCCAATATCTGATCCACCTTCTCATGACACTGGTCCTTTTCCTGCTCCAAACTATCCAACTCACCATTTTGCTCCCTCCAAGGAGGGAAAGAACTAGGAAAACCCTGTTGGTTTGACAGCGATCTTCTAGGTGTTTTAGAATGCTGACTTTGCCAGTCTTCCTTGACTTTGTTCCCCTTGACTGCAGATTTGGTTCCTGACAAGTACTTTGGACCTCAGTTTTGTAGCACTATGACTTTGTCAACTGCCTGGGCATGCCATTGAACTGATTATTTTCTGCCATTGAATTTTGAGTCCTTGTTTCTATCCTCATATTCTGGTTCTAGTTCACAGATCTGTTGCCAAACAAGTATTTAGCATAGAGTAGTTAGGGCCAACTCTCACACTTGTACATGACTATTAACAAACTATCTTTGTTACCTTTAAAGGTAACAAATTTAAAAATCCAAATTTCATATTATAGATTCAAAGTAAATTGAGAGGGAATATGCATTTCTTCAAAAGTTGACCCACTAATCCTCAACTGCACTGGCCCCTTTGCATATGCTGTTCTCTTTTAACACTCTCCCCCACCCCAGCTCTTTATATGGCTCATTCCTTCTTCTCGTTTATGTCTTAGCTTAAACATAAACTTTTAGGGAACCTGAAGTCCTATCTAAGAAGTTTACAACTTCTTTTTTTTTTTTAATTTTTTTAAAGATTATTTATTTATTTATTTGACAGACAAAGATCACAAGTAGGCAGAGAGGCAGGCAGAGAGAGAGGAGGAAGCAGGCTTCCCACGGAGCAGAGAGCCCGATGTGGGGCTTGATCCCAGGACCCTGGGATCATGGCCTGAGCCGAAGGCAGAGGCTTTAACCCACTGAGCCACCGAGGTGCCCCAGAAGTTTACAACTTCTTGCTTCATCTTTTATTCTTCTTATCTTTTTCATAGCCTAATCACAAGTTGAACTTGTATATTTACTCATCTCGTTAATTTTTTTAAAAATCTATTTGGTAGGCTATAAATTCTATGGGACACAGGAACTGAGTCTGGTTAGCCAAAATTACCAGCATACTGATTTAAATAAATATATAAACCGACATGTTATATTGTAGGTATTCAATAAATACTTGATGAATAGATACTTAAATTGGATCTAACCTTGGTAGAAGACAAATATGCCTGAATTAACTCAACCAAAAGAGTGCTTTAAGAGCCTCTCAGTGATGATGGAGGTCCAAAACTCTGAGTTGAAATAGGCTGAATGGGAAGGCTGTAGAGTCAGGTGGAGTTGTATAATTCCAGAAATTTCAGACAGATTTCAAGACTAAGCAATCAAGTACATCTGGTCTCTTGACCTAGTTTTTACTGAAATCCCCCCTGAGACCATCAAACATGATCAATTACTGGATTAACAGACAAAGGATTAATGGTACCACCTTGTTCAAATGGTTTGAAAGCTGATATAAGACATTTATATTTTTAGTCTGTCCCTTGAAAGATTCTTCTTTTTTCTCTGCCCTTAAATTATTTGCTATAGCTCCTGTATATGACTGAATAGGTTATCCCCTATTGATTTTTAGAGTTGTTTTTTTTTTTTTTCAGTACATTTAAAGAAACAAATTTGAAGTGTCTAGGTGAATCAAGAAGTGAATGGAGAGAAGTACAGCATGGTATGATTAAGGAATGGAACTCTGCATAATTTTAGGAAAGTTAAGTATATGGTTAGAGTTCCCTGAAAATAGCACTGAAAAAAATTAAACCACTTTTCAGTCATGGTTGTGAAAAAGGAAAACAGGAACATAGTGCAGGCTTATAGGTAACACTCTCAATCTCTGTTCTCAGAAGACAGCTCCATTAAGATTAGACTGTTCAACTTTATTAAACCCAGGAAAGGCAAATAAGCTCCATGTAAAAGAATGACACATATATGAATGTGGGTAAATGTGACTATAAGAGGGGAGGAAGAAGAATGTCATTTTTTCTGTCATAGAAAAAAAAGTTCTTTTCCTGGACTGTGAAACCATTACAACTTCAAAAGAGATTCTTGAACTAAAGCCATGTATATATATGCCATATGACTCAGCAATTCTGTTTATAGAATATATCCAATAGAAAGGCATATGTATATCTACCAAAAAACATGTATTGAAATGTATATAGAAGCACTACTTATAGTAGTCTCAAACTGGAAACTATCCAAATATCTTAACAAAAAAATAGAATGGAAAAATAAACAAATACTATCCTGCGCTGGAGAATTAAGATCTAAAACTGTACACGACAATATAAGACTTCACAAATGTAATAATGAGCAAAAGAAAACAGACACCAAGAGTATATATGATATGACTCAATGATATAAAATATGAATACAGGCAAATCTATGCTGCTAGAAATCAGGATAACAGTCATGCTTGAAGAGAAAAATAAGGACTGGAGAGGAACACTGGGGTTCAGGGTTTCTAGAATGCTACTAATATTCTGTTTTTTGATCTGGTTATTGTTTAAATGGTATATTCGATTTGTGAAAAGTATATGCACTTTTCTATATATTATATATGTTTTTAAAAGGTAGTTCTCTTTGCGGACTAAGGTTGCTCTATTTTCCCAACTGCCAAATTATTACCCTCTTTTCCTTCTTCTTTCAACCATTTTGGTTATTGTCTTGAAAATTTAAAAGAGGAAAGAGGAACAAGAAACAGTGATTTAAATGGCCAAATGCAAATGAAGAGAGTGAGAATCAAAGAAAGTTTTTTTGTGTGTATGTTGTGTGTGTGTGTGTTTTGTTTTTTTAAGGAAAGGAAGGAAGAAAGATAAAGAGAAGAAAAGAAAAGAGAAAAGAAATCCCATCACCTAGTGTCATCTCTTATCACTCCCTTCTGGTGCCTGAGCTACCTTTTTGCTTAGACAGCCTACCTTTTTCCCTTAGCTTATCCAACACAGTACCACAGAGGAGCCAAATTCTGGTGACTATCAGGAAGCCATGGCGGAATGGATAAAAGAAATAGAAAAGAAGGGTAGGAAAGGGTAAAAAGAAGAAAAGGATATCACCATCTTCAGTGAGGCTCATTACCTGCATACTGCTTTGAAAATTTTACCTATATTTTCTCATCATTTAACTGTTCAATAGCCACTTTGGGGAATACACTCAATAAAAAGCATCAATTATAGTTTTCAACTCGAATACATTTAAACTAGATACAAGTTCTCCATTTATTCCTTAACATAAGCAATAACACTAAAGTTACTTATTCTTCCAATATCACTACCAGATTTTATCTTATCTCTCTTTCAAACAGTATTTATATAAGTGAATTGTTTTCATTCTCAAAAATTTCAGTGGCCTACAGGAGATAAAACTAAAAATGACTCTCTGATAAGACTCTTCTGAGTGCCTAAAAAACCTGACCTGAGTGGGGTTGGTGAGTTAAGCCAAAGATAAAAAACAGTTCAATAGTTTGAGCCCAGATATCACTGATGTATAGGATGAGATGTATAGGTTGATTTGTAATGGCTCTTATCTATTTCTGGGATGTCACCCTATAACTTCTAAATGAAAAAGCCCAACAGGTTCTTTTTTTAAATTTATTTGTTTATTTACAGCATAACAGTGTTCATTGTTTTGGCATCACACCCAGTGCTCCATGCAGTACATGCCCTCCCTATTACCCACCACCTGGTTCCTCAACCTCCCACCCCCCCACCCCCGCCCCTTCAAAACCCTCTGGTTGTTTTTCAGAGTCCATAGTCTCTCATGGTTCATCTCCCCTTCCAGTTTCCCTCAACTCCCTCTCCTCTCCATCTCCCCATGTCCTCCATGTTATTTCTTATGCTCCACAAATAAGTGAGACCATATGATACTTGACTCTCTCTGCTTGACTTATTTTGCTCAGCATAATTTCTTCCAGTCCCGTCCATGTTGCTACAAAAGTTGGGTATTCATCCTTTCTGATGGAGGCATAATACTCCATTGTGTATATGTACCACATCTTCCTTATCCATTCATCCGTTGAAGGGCATCTTGGTTCTTTCCACAGTTTGGTGACCGTAGCCATTGCTGCAATAAACATTGGGGTACAGATGGCCCTTCTTTTCACTACATCTGTATCTTTGGGGTAAATACCCAGCAGTGCAATTGCAGGGTCATAGGGAAGCTCTATTCTTAATTTCTTCAGGAATCTCCACACTGTTCTCCAAAGTGGCTGCACTAACTTGCATTCCCACCAACAGTGTAAGAGGGTTCCCCTTTCTCCACATCCTCTCCAACGCAGGTTGTTTCCTGTCTTGCTAATTTTGGCCATTCTAACTGGTGTCAGGTGGTATCTCAATGTGTTTTTTTTTTTTTTTTAAGATTTTATTTATTTATTTGACAGAGAGAGATCACAAGCAGACAGAGAGGCAGGCAGAGAGAGAGAGAGGGAAGCAGGCTCCCTGCCGAGCAGAGAGCCCGATGCGGGACTCGATCTCAGGACCCCGAGATCATGACCTGAGCCGAAGGCAGTGGCTTAACCCACTGAGCCACCCAGGCGCCCCTCTCAATGTGGTTTTGATTTGAATCTCCCTGATGGCTAGTGATGATGAACATTTTTTCATGTGTCTGATAGCCATTCCAACAGGCTCTTTTGTCTACAGAATACCAAACCTTCAGAAACATCTGGATGATCAATTTTCCATCTAGAAATGAAGCATTAACATAAACACTGTTACTATTTTCCAATTAGCTGATAAACTCTGAGAAGTCAAAATAAACACTGGCTGTAATCCTAGGTAGAAAAACTCCAACAATCACTGGGGGCCAATTCCTCATTATATAGATGAGGAGACAGAGGTGAAATAACTCACTCAAGTTTATGCAGTGAGCTGGTAACTAGAGGCCCGGCCAATCCAGCTGGGCATCCATGGGCAATATGTGATGCACATTGTCATACGTTATTTTTAAGTCTCCAGTTTCAGCTCAGTTCAGGGCACAGAAGAGGATTAACTATTTTCAGTTTTACAATTTAGGTATAATTATCATAGAACTGTGAGTATACATTGCAGGATAAATGGTCCCCAAAAGGTGCTTCTTTAAAAAAATGTGTTCTTGGGGTGCCTGGGTGGCTCAGTGGTTTAAACTGCTGCCTTTGGCTCAGGTCATGATCTCAGGGTCCTGGGATCGAGTCCCGCATTGGGCTCTCTGCTCGGCAGGGAGCCTGCTTCCCTCTCACTCTTTCTGCCTTCCTCTCTGCCTACTTGTGATCACTCTCTCCCTTTGTCAAATAAATAAATAAAATCTTTAAAAAAATAAAAAAATAAAAATAAATAAAAAAAATTAAAAAAATTAAAAAATGTGTTCTTACAAGGATATTTTCTTTGTCTTTCATCTTCTCACCTATAATTTTTTCCCTGCTATTTCCCAATTTCACTTAGTTTTTCATTACCTATTTTTCTTCCCTCAATCTTTTCATTTCTATGTTCAGCTGAAAGATGATTTAAAAATAATTACATTGGTGAAAATGTTTACCTATAGACCTTTCACTAATTTAAAGGGCCTAGTTATAAGAATATTGAAGTAAGGGGGAGCTTGGGTGGCTCAGGCAGTTAGGCAACTGCCTTCAGCTCAGGTCATAATCCTGCGGTCCCGGGACTGAGCCCTAGGATGGGCTCTCTGCTCAGTAGGGAGACCATTTTTCCCTTTCCTTCTGCCTGCTGCTCCCCCTGCTGTGCTCTCTCTCTCTGCCAAATACATAAACAAGACCTTAAAAAATTTTAAAAAAGAATATTGAAATAGGAATAAAATTCTGTCTCATACAAAATTCTATCCAGTTCTATTTCCTTTTGAAAAATATTCTTTAAAATAAATTATTTTTCTCCTTAATCTTGAACAATTGTGGAAATTTAAAGACTATTTGGTAGTAAATAAATGTTTTGTTACATAAGTAAATTTTTTATCAAGTTTTTAAAATAAGAAAGCATTAATATTTTTCCTTTGGGAAAAAAGATGTTTAAAAGAGTTGTCTTAGATACTAGGATATCATGACATGAGGATATCACCTTTTGCAGTTTACAAAGTATTTTAACACAAATTAAACTTGCTTAATCTTTATGAAGTATGAGAATTAAATGAAGAAACTTTATTATTCCTGTTTCACAGATGAGAAAACTGAGACTAAAAAAAGTTTGCATACTCATAGCAATTTGGTGGCAAGTAATGACTTAAAACTAAAATTTTCTTCCCTTGAATTCTGTTTTTTTTTTAAAGTGCTATGAAATGGTTGCTACCCTTCTCCCTTGCTGCCTCCCGTTCCTTACACTCAGTGCCCTCCTCATTCCACACCATACTTCTAAGGTAGACTCTTCAGAGAATATACTCAGGAAGACATATTGAATTAAGAATTCTGGCTGTACAAGCCTCCACCCTCCTACCCAAGTAAAAATTCTGGCAAGGCCATCTGTTTAGTCAAGCATGTGCCTGATGGCTGTGGGAGGATCGACAACTGTACCACCATGGATTCAGGCCCTAGAGAGTAAATATTGAAACATGTGTTTGTTTCTGTACATGTGCCTCAGGGCTCAGTGATGGGCACATTTTAAAGATCTAAATAATAATAGTGATGGTGTTTCTGCCAGCACTATTCCGATTGCAGTACCTGAGCTTCACTTGAAGGAGAGACATGGTCATTTTGCTGATTACACATTCCGTTTCCCATTCATGCAGTATCTCTAACCAAACCCCTGCTGTCCCCATATCTGTCTTGGTTCTTTCCTTCCTACTCTCCCAGCCATATTTTCTATTTTGAAGTGCCCACTGTATATTCCCCATGGATTTTTGACAATATATTTCTTCTAAGAAGATGTCTAAATTCCCTTTCCACTCCTCTATATGATGGGCTACCTCACTTCACGTATCTAAGAAGCAAGAAACACAGTCATGAAGTATATCTTGAGTAGGGTATGTATCAGGTGTCATGGGACTATACAAAACAAATAGAAAGCTGTATCAACTCTCAAATACCATCACAACTAATTTGGGAA
The DNA here is from genome assembly GCF_922984935.1 of Meles meles. Classification (NCBI taxonomy): domain Eukaryota; kingdom Metazoa; phylum Chordata; class Mammalia; order Carnivora; family Mustelidae; genus Meles; species Meles meles. The sequence goes on along the minus strand of NC_060069.1, from coordinate 95,804,428 downwards.
GCAAAGGATGATCATCTAAGAAAGGCAATCTTCAAATAGGCATCCAATATTATACATGATGGTACATATAGAATGATCAAGGAAATTCGGAGTAAAGGAATCAGGTGGGGTTGCATGGTAGTTTTTAGAAAGAAGAGAAACAGTGTCAAATGATGATTTAGGTGGGTTAGACCAAATAAACCCCATTAGCATTCCTTCCCCCAAACCCCAAACATGCCATCCAAGTTTTTTTTTTTTTTTTAATTAGTTTTCCAGGAGGAAAAGACGGCAGAGGAGTAGGAGATCTAAGTTTCATCTGGTCCCAGGAATTCAGTTAGACAGTTGTCACACCACTCTGAACACCTACAAACTCAATAGGAGATTGAAGAAAAGATTAGCAGCAATTCAATGAACAGAATAGCAACCACTTTCTGGAAGTTCTTTTCTGATTTATTTAGTGTATATTTTCCTGGGGTCATTGTTGCCCTTTTAACATTTTGTTCTCTCATTCATCTATTCTTCTCTGGACAAAATGACAAAGCATAAAATCTCACCTCAGGAGAAAAAATAAAGAAGAAAGAAAGAAAAAGAAAAGAAAAAGAAAAAGATGCACTACTAACTTCTAAGAACCTAATCAATATGGACATTAGTAAGATGTCAGAAGTAGAGTTCAGAATGATAATTATGAAGATACTAGCTGAGCTTGAAAAAAGCATAGAAGATACTAGAGAATTTCTTTCTGGAGAAATAAAAGAACTAAAATCTAACCCAGATTTTTATTTATATATTTTATATATTTTTATTTATATATATTATATATTTTTTAAGAAAAAGCTATTAATGAGGTGCAATAAAAAATGGAGGCTCTTACTGCTAGGATAAATGATGTAGAAGAGAGAATTAGTGATATAGAAGACCAAATGATGGAGAATACATAAGCTGAGAAAAAGAGAGATAAACAACTACTGGATCATGAGGGGATAATTTGAGAGATAAGTGATACCATAAGATGAAACAATATTAGAAAAATTGGGATCCCTCAAAAAGCAGAAAGAGAAAGAGGGGCAGAAGGTGTATAGGAACAAGTTATAGCAGAGAACTTCCCTAATTTGGTGGAGGAAACAGGCATCAAAATTCAGGAGGCACAGAGAACTCCCCTCAAAATCAATAAAAATAGGTCCACACTCCATCATCTAATGGTAAAACATATAAGTCTCAGAGACAAAGAGGAAATACTGAAAGCAGCTCAGGACAAGTGGTCTGTAACCTACAATGGTAGAAATATTAGATTGGCAGAAGACCTACCCACAGAGACCTGGCAGGCCAGAAAGGATTGGCATGATACATTTAGAACACTAAACGAGAAAAATATGCAGCCAAGAATACTATATCCATCTAGGCTGTCATTGAAAATAGAAGGAGAGATAAAAAGCTCCCAGGAAAAACAAAAACTAAAAGAATTTGCAACCACCAACCAGCCCTACAGGAAATATTGAAAGAGGTCCTCTAAGCAAAGAGAGAGCCTAAAAGTAATAGACCAGAAAGGAACAGAGACAATGTAAAGTAACAGTCACCTTACATGCAATACAGTGGCACTAAATTCATATCTTTCAATAGTTATCCTGTACTAAAAAGAATAAATGCCCCAATGAAAAGACACAGGGTACCAGATTGGATTAAAAACAAAAACAAAAACAAAACAAGACCACTGATACACCGTCTACAAGAAACTCATCTTAGACCCAGAAACACCTCCAGATTTAAAGTGAGGGGGTGGAAAACAATTTACCATGCTATTGGACATCAAAAGAAAGTTGGGATGGCAATCCTTATATCAGATAAATAAGATTTTAAGCCAAAGACCCTAATAAGAGATGAGGAAGAACACTATAACACACTCAAAGGGTCTGTCCAACAAGAAGATCTAACAATTGTAAATATCTATGCTCCTAACATGGGAGCAGCCAACTATATAAACCAATTAATAACTAAACCAAAGAAACACATCAACAATAATACAATAATAGTAGAGGACTTTAACACCCTCCTCACTGAAATGGACAGATCATCTAAGCAAAAGATCAACAAGGAAATAAGGCTTTAAATGACACACTGGACCAGATGGACATCACAGATATATTCAAAACATTCCATCCCAAAGCAACAGAATACACATTCTTCTCTAGTGCACATGAAACATTCTCCAGAATAGATCACACCCTGGGTCACAAATCAGGTCTCAACTGGTACCAAAAGATTGGGATCATTCCCTGCATATTTTCAGACCACAGTGCTCTGAAACTAGAACTCAATCACAGAAGGAAAGTTGGAAAGAACTCAAATACATGGAGGCTAAAAAGCACTCATAAAGAATGAGTGGGTCAACCAGGAAATTAAAGAAGAATTTTTAAAAATTCATGGAAATAAATGAAAATGAAAAAACAACCATTCAAAATCTTTGGGATGCAGCAAGGTGCCCTAAAAGGAAAGTATATATCAATACAAGCCTTTCTCAAAAAACAAGGAAGTTCTCAAGTACACAACCTAACCCTACACCTAAAGAAGCTGGAGAAAGAACAACAAAGAAAGCCTAAACCCAGCAGCAGAAGAGAAATAATAAAGATCAAGCAGAAATCAATGAAATAGAAACCAAAAGACAGTAGAACAAATCAATGAAACTAGGAACTGGTTCTTTGGAAGAATTAATAAGATTGATAAACCCCTGGCCATACTTATCAAAAAGAAAAGTGAAAGGACCCAAATAAATAAAATCATGAATGAAAGAGATCACAACAAATACCAAAGAAATACAAACAATTATAAGAACATACTATGAGCAACTGTATACCAGCAAATTAGACTGTCTGGAAGAAATGGATGCATTCCTAGAGACATGTAAACTACTAAAACTGAACCAAGAAGAAATAGAAAACCTGAATAGACCCATAACCAGTAAGGAAATTGAAGCAGTAATTAAAAATCTTCCAACAAACAAGAGCCCACGGTCAGATGGCTTCCCATGGGATTTCTACCAAACATTTTAAAGAAGAATTCATACCTATTTTCCTGAAATTGTTCCAAAAAATAGAAATGGAAGGAAAACTTCCAAACTCATTTTATGAGGCCAGCATCACCTTGGTCCGAAAACCAGACCAATATCCTGGATGAACATGGTTGCAAAAACTCTCACCAAAATACTAGCCAATAGGATCCAACAGCATATTAAAAGGATTACTCATGATGACCAAGTGGGATTTATTCCTGGGCTGCAAGTTTGGTTCAACATCTGCAAATCAATCAATGTAATACAATACATTAATAAAAGAAAGAACAAGTACCATATGGTCCTCTCAATAGAGGCAGAAAAAGCATTTGACAAAGTACAGCATCCTTTCTTGATCAAAACTTCTCACAGTGTAGGCATAGAGGGTACATATCCCAGTATCATCAAAGACATCTATGAAAAACCCACAGCAAATATCATTCTCAATGGGGAAAAACAGAGCTTTTCCACTAAGGTTGGGAACACGGCAGGGATGTCCCCTATCACCACTATTATTTAACGTAGTACTAGAAGTCCTAGCTTCAGCAATCAGATAACAAAAAGAAGTAAAAGGCAATCCAATTGGCAGAAAAGAAGTCAAACCCTCAATCTTTGTAGGTGATAAGATACTTTACGTAGAAAACCCAAAAGACTCCACTCCAAAACTGCTAGAACACATACAGGAATTCAGTAAAGGATCAGGATATAAAATCAATGCACAGAAATCAGTTGCATTTCTATACACCAACAGCAAGACAGAAGAACAAGAAATTAAGGAGTCGATCCCATTTACAATTGCACCAAGAACCATAAGATACCTAGGAAAAAGCGGAACCAAAGAGGCAAAGAATCTATACTCAGAAAAATATAGAATACTCATGAAAGAAATTGAGGAAGACACAAAGAAATGGAAAAATGTTCCAATCTCATGGATTGGAAGATCAAATATTGTGAAAATGTCCATGCTACCTAGAGCAATCTACACATTTAATGCAATCCATCAACTTTCTTCAAAGAAATGGAACAAATAATTCTAAAATTTATATGGAACCAGAAAAGACCCTGAATAGTCAGAGGAATGTTGAAAAAGAAGACCAAAGCTGGCAGCAACACAATTCTAGACTCTAATCTCTATTACAAAGCTGTAATCATTAAGATAGGATGGTACTGGCACAAAAACAGACACATAGATCAATGGAACAGAATAGAGAACCCAGAAATGGACCCTCAATTCTATGGTCAACTAATCTTTGACAAAGCAGGAAAGAATGTCCAACGGAAAAAAGACAGTCTCTTTAACAAATGGTGTTAGGCAAATTGGACAGCCACACACAGAAGAATGAAACTGGACCATTTCCTCTTACCACATGCAAAAATAGACTCAAAATGGATGAAAGACCTCAATGTGAAATAGGAATCCATCAGAATCCTTGAGGAGAACTCAGGTAGTAACCTCTTCTACCTCAATAACAGCAACTTTTTCCTAGAAACATTGCCAAAGACAAGGGAAGCAAGGACAAAAATGAACTATTAGGGCTTCATTAAGATCAAAAGCTTTTGCATAACAAAGGAAACAGTCAACAAAACCTAAAGACAACCAATAGAATGGGAGAAGATATTTGCAAATGGCATATTAGATAAAGGGCTAGTATCCAAAACCTATAAAGAGCTTAAGGAATAACACAGAGGACATGGCAAGAGGGAGAGGAGAAGGGAGTTGGGTGAATTAGAGGGAGAGATGAACCACGAGAGACTGTGGATTCTAAGGAACTGAGGGTTTTGGAGGGGAGATGGGTGGAAGGTTGTGTAAGCCTGGTGGTGGGTATTGTAGAGGGCACATATTGCATGGAGCACTGGGTGTGGTGTATAAATGATGAATTCTGGAACACTGAAAAGAAATGAAAAAAAAAATTAAGAAAAGAGAACCTGAAACTATGAAACTCAACACCCAAAGAACAAATAATCCAATCAAGAAACGGGCAGAAGACATGAACAGACATTTCTGCAAAGAAGACATCTGAATGGCCAGCAGACACATGAAAAAGTGTTCAACATTACTCGATATCAGGGAAATACAAATCAAAACCACAGTGAGATACTAGCTCATACCAGTCAGAATGGTTAAAACTAACAAGTTAGGAAGTGACAGGTATTGGTGAGGATGTGGAGAAAGGGGAACCCTCTTACACTGTTGGTGGGAATGCAAGCTGGTGCAGCCACTTTGGAAACAGGATGGAGGTTTTCCTCAGAGGTTTCAGCTCAGAAAGCTGAAAACAGAGTAACCCTATGACCCAACAATTGCACTACTAGGTATTTACCCTAAAGGTAACAATGTAGTGATCCAAAGGGGCATGTACACACCAATATTTACAGCAGCAATGTCCACAATAGCCAAACTATGAAAAGAGCCTAGATGTTCATCAACAGAAGAATGGATAAAGAAGATGTGGTATATATATCAATGGAATATTATGTGGTCATCAAAAAATGAAATCTTGCCATTTGTAACAACATGGATGGAACTAGAGGGTCTTATGCTAAGTGAAATAAGGCAATCAGAGAAAGACAATTATTATTTAATCTCACGGATATGAGGAATTTGAGAAACAAGACAGAGGATCATAGGGTAAGGGAGGGAAAAATGAAATAAGACAAAACCAGAAAGGGAGACAAACCATAAGAGACTCTTAATCTCAGGATTAAGGTCCTGAGGGTTGCCGGAGGGGAGGTGGGGGGAGGGATTGGGTGCTGGGTGGTGGACATTGTGGAGGGTATGTGCTATGGTGCGTGCTGTGAATTGTGTAAGACCAATGAACCACAGACCTGTACTCCTGAAACAAATAATACATTATATGCTAATTTAAAAAAAAAAAGGAAATACAGATAAAAAAAAAAGTTTCCCATTCATCTCAGTTTAGGATAAGACTGCTAGCCACTCCCCTGAACCAAGTTCCTTATATTTAGAAGTTCTGGAGCTACACTAAGAACTGAGTTTCAAAGGAATGATGCCCATAGAATTTTAGAAAAAAAAAAAAAAAAAAAAAAAAAAAAGATTTGGAGAAAATGTTTCCAGTTGGGATGGAGTCCCACATCAGGCTCCCTGCTGAGCTGGGAGATACTCCCCTCTGCTTGTGCTCTCCCTCTGTCTCTTTTTCTCTCAAATAAATACATCTATTTTATTTTATTTTATCTTATTTATTTGAGAAAAAGAGAGAGAGAGTGAGTGAGAGAGAAAATATGAGCAGGGGGAGATCCAGAGGGAGAAGGAGGCTCCCCACCATGCAGGGAGCCCCATGCAAGGCTCCATCCCAAGACCCCGGGATCACGTCCCTAGCCAAAGGCAGACAGTCAACCAACAGAGCCACCCACGTGCCCCAATAAATTAAATCTTAGGAAAAAAAAAAGAAAGAAAAAGAAATGGCTACGCCTTTATTCTCCTGTCTTACTGGGATATAGGCTGCCCTGGGAAGGTTGTAGTCTTGGCCAAGGCAGCTCTCTGAAGCTAAGGCCAACCTTGGAAGGAGCTGACAGCTGTAGGATATCTGGTGATTATGCTCTCACAACTAGGCAGCAGGTCCTTCCATGAAGGGAGGCTTTGGTAATCCATCTCTATGTCTACTACAAATAGGGGGCCCTCCATAGATTTTCTTCTAAAATATCTTTATTGACATATAATCCACAAACCAAACAATTCACCCATTTAAATTATACAAGTCAGTGACTTTAGTATATTCATAGAGTTGTGTATCTATCACTGTAATTTTCATTACCCCAAAAAGAAACTCTGTTCCTCTTAGACATTACCCCTCATTCCTCTTATCATCCTCAGCCCTAGGCACCTATTGGTCTACTTTCTATTTCTATAGATCTGTCTATTCTAGACATTTCATATAAATGGAATCATACAATATGAGCCCTTTGTGACAGGTTTCTTTCATTTAGTAGAATGTTCTTAAGATTCATCAGTGTTGGGGCGCCTGGGTGGCTCAGTGGGTTAAGCCGCTGCCTTCGGCTCAGGTCATGATCTCAGGGTCCTGGGATCGAGTCCCGCATCGGTCTCTCTGCTCAGCAGCGAGCCTGCTTCCCTCTCTCTCTCTCTGCCTGCCTCTCTGTCTACTTGTGATCTCTCTCTGTCAAATAAATAAATAAAATTTAAAAAAAAAAGATTCATCAGTGTTGTAGCATACGTCAGTTCCTCAGTTTCTTTTATTACTGAGAAATATTCCATTGTATGGATATTATTTATCCATTTATCAATTGATGGACATTTGGACTATTTTCACTTTTTGGCTATTATGCATAATGTTGCTATAAATATTCATGTTCAAATTTTTTGTGTGAACACATGTTTTCATTTCCCTTAGGAGTGGAATTTCTGGTTCTCTATATTTAACTGAGAACCTGCCACCATTTTTTCCAAAGTGGCTGCACCATTTTATATTCCTACAAGCAGTTCATGAGGGTTCCAGCTTCTCTATATCATAATCAACACTTGTTATTGTTTTTTTAAAAACTATAGTCATTTTGTTGGTGTGAAGTAGTATCTTCTTGTGGTTTTGTTTGGCATTTCCTTGGTAGCTAATAATGTTAAGTCTCTTTCAATGTACCTATTTGTCATTGTATTTTAAAGAAATACCTATTCAAATCTTTTGCCCATTTTAAAATTAGATCATTTGTCCTTTTATTATTGAGTTGTAATTGTTCTGTGTAGACTCTAGATACAGGTCTTTTATCAAATGTATGATTTGAAAATATTTTCTCCCATTTTATATGTTGTCTTTTCACTTCTTTGATGATGTCTACTGAAGCCCAAAGTCTTAAAATTTTGATGATGTCCACTTCAATCTATTTTTTCTTTTGTTGTTCATACTTTTCGTGTCCTATCTAAGAAACCACGCTAGAAACCATGATCATGAAGATTTACATTATGTTTTCTTCTAAGAGAGTTATAGTTTTAGCTCTTACATATAGGTCTTTGACCCATTTTGAGTTAATTTTTATATGGTATCAGATAGGATACAAAATGTGAATATTTAGTTGTCCCAACCACTATAGATGTTAAAACTTGAGAATGGCATAATTAATTTTTAAAAATATTTAAGAAAATGGCCATCAAACATTTGTTCTGTACATAGCATTCTGTTAGGCATTATGAGATATCAGGTCTTTGTCCCCTTTTTGCTTATTAGTTTTGGATTCTTATACACTGGATTACTCGCCTTTAAAATTTTATTAATTGCTATCACAGAGTATTAAAACAGGATAATGGTCATTCACAGAGCATTTAAAATATGTTGCTAAGAATTCTTTTGTGGGAGACCTGCATCCATTAAGCAGTTCATTTTTAGTAGATTTGTTTAAGTGCTTATGAATTTAGGAAAAGGAGGTTGTGTATCTGGTTTTTGTCAGGCATTGAATTAAGTGCCAGAGATACAAAGAAATATAAAACATGTTATTTTCTGTTATTGAGCTCACAGTCTAGTGGGAAAGAGTGACATATTCTAAAGAAATTTCAACCCACTATCTAAACCATCATCCTATCTCAACCAAATTATTGTGTCCATAACACTCTAAGAGACTTACTGAAATCATAATTTGTCTTTGGAATTGCTTTAGCTTAGCAGAAGTCTAATCTTAAAGAAAATAATTTTTTAAAAAAGATTTTTATTATTTATTTATTTGACAGGCAGAGATCACAAGTAGGCAGAGAGGCAGGCAGAGAGAGAGGAGGAAACGGCTCCCTGCTGAGGAGAGGGCCCAACGCGGGGCTCGATCCCAGGACTCCGGGATCACGACCCGAGCTGAAGGCAGAGGCCTTAACCCACTGAGCCACCCAGGTGCCCTGAAAATAATTTTTTTTTAAGAATAATTTAAGATTTTATTTATTTATTTTACAGACAGAGATCACAAGTAGGCAGAGAGGCAGGCAGAGAGAGAGGGGGAATCAGGCTTCCTGCTGAGCAAGGAGCCTGATGCGGGGCTTGATCCCAGGACCCTCGGATCACAACCTGAGCTGAAGGCAGAGGCTTTAACCCACTGAGCCACCCAGGCGCCCCAAGAAAATAATTTTTTAAGTATCTCAGGCTGGCTTTTGATGGTAGTCTTTTTCTATGTGCTTACAAGCCATTATAAATAAATCTCCTTGCAATTTTATATTTATTTGTCCATGGTCTCTGTCAGAGAAAGAGAGAGCGCATGCCCACTACTCTTTTTACCATGCCACTTTTGTTAATTTGGCATTTCCAGTCTTCAGGCTGCTTTACTATTTTCTATGGTTACTAAATATTAATGTGTAATGGTTCTGTGAAATTGACTTTTCTTACCAGTTTAGTTAGGGAAAAATTTCAGCCTTACATATGATTCTTAACATAACAGACATTTCTCCAATGAAGACATACAAATGACTAACAGACACATGAAAAAGTGTTCACCATCATTAGCCATCAGGGAAATTCAAATTGAAACCACATTTAGATACCACCTTAGTATCAGTAAGAATGGCAAAATTAACAAGGCAAGAAACAGCAAATGTTGGAGAGGATGTGGAGAAAGGGGAACCCTCTTACACTATTGGTGGGAATGCAAGTTGGTGCAGCCACTTTGGAAAACAGTATGGAGAGTCCTCAAAAAATGAAAAATAGAGTTACCCTATGACCCAGCAATTGCACTACTGGGTATTTACCCCAACAATACAGATGTAGTGAAAAGAAGGGCCATCTGTACCCAATGTTCCTGGCAGCAATGGCCACAATTGCCAAACTGTGAGAAGAGCCAAGATGCCCTACAATAGATGAACAGATAAGATATGGTCCATATATACAATGGACTATTACATAGCCATCAGAAAGGATGAATACCCAACTTTTGTATCGACATGGACAGGACTGGAGGAGAATATGCTGAGTGAAATAAGTCAAGCAGAGAAAGTCAATTATCATATGGTTTCACTTACTTGTGGAACATAAAGAATAGCATGGAGGATATTAGGAGAAGGAAGGGAAAAATGAAGGAGGGGGTAATTGGAGTTGGATATGAGCCATGAGAGACTGTGGACTCTGAGAAATAAACTGAGGGTTTCAGAGGGGAGGCGGGTGGGGAGAGGGGTTAGCTCTGTGATGGGTATTAAGGAGGGCATGTATTGCATGGAGCACTGGGTGTTATATATAAACAATGAATCTTGGAACACTACATACTGTATAGTGACTAACATAACATAATAAAAAATAATAAAAAATGAAAAAAACCATATAACAGTCTTTCCCATTTTAGTAAATGTAACCACTTAACAGTGGGCCAAGTAAGGCAGGGAGACGTAGTCCGAAATCAAGGGCTATAATGAAGAAGTTACGTTATACAAAGTACGAAAAACAATTTTTTAAAAAAGATAATAATGGATGAAGGTAACTCTCTATAATTTAATGGGATGAGAAAATAGATAAGAAGGAGTATAAAGACCTCTACAATAATATAATTTTTAAACTACAAAATATATTTTTGGTCTTAAGGATTGTAATAAAGATAGCAGAAATTTAACTGGATCTCAAATTTCCTTATCCTAAAATAAAAGCACTTTGTTCTGAAGGTAAGGTACAAATTTGTAAGCGTCATTTCTACCTTCTCTCTCAAATTTCAGCTTTGTCTTGGCTATATGGACTCTAGGGGTCTGATTATATACGTTTCCTAGGAACTGGCCAAACTGTCTTAACTGGCCTTCCCAGTAAGTTTTTTTTTTTCTGGCTCAAAACAGAATTCTTTGAGTTTTTGCCTTGAATTTGAAATTCTCATCTGAGAGATATGCATTATCCACAGCCACGACAATAGTAATGACATGTGCTCCAATTTGAGCTCAGATTATTGACTTTCATAACTCTGGGTAATATGAAGACATGGAATTACCAGAGAATGTAACATTTCTTCAAAGTTTGAGAATTTTGTAGAATGAATGATTTTTTCTGACTGTCCATAACTTATTGTTATTACAGATGATATACGCAGATATATATACATATAAGAGTGCACTTGTTCATTATCAACTTCAGAATATGCTTTAAAATTGCTCTTTTAAAAATTTAAATCCATGGTATCTAATTTTTTTTCTTGTTCCTTATGTCCTTTAAAAATAATCCTTGAGTGAACCCAGCCTCAGTAGTTGGGTTCCTATTAACAGACATTTTACTGTAAGAAAATTGATGAGTAGAAAAAATTTAAAAACAAACAAGTGGTTGTATTCCAAGTTCTGTCAATGTTCCCTTCTTATGATTAGAAGTGAAATATTTTAAGTCTTTCCCCCAGTTTTCACATGCAGATGAAGAATTGTGTAAGCAGTATTTTTATTTATCCTTTTTATTGTGATTTCACTGTTTATGTTGTACCATGATGTGAGGATTATATGTGAAATCATTTTGAATTATTGTTGGCAGGAAGAAGAAGAGCCAGAATAAGTGATTAAATAGAGAATGAGGCAAGGGTCTGGTGGGGATAAGGGTGGTGCTGCAGCTGCTACCTCAGCATGAGAACAGAGACCTGTTGTGCATGTGGGGGGAACACATGGTCTGCTTCCATCCCTGCACAGCCTCTATTTCCGCTGAGTTCTCTGCTGACTCTAGTTCTCAGTCCAGAAGGAACTGGCACAATGTTTACTACCTGGAGGGATTAGAAATAAAGACCAACACCCCCATGGTGCCTTTGAACAAGTAAGCTTAGAAAGCCACAGAAGGGTGGACAGATTGCTAATAGCAATGGGAGGTGGGTATGCCTTCTATAGTATGGTCCTAAGGGAATACTATCTCTGGGCAATCAGGAAGAAAAAGAACCAGATTGCTGCCAGAAAAAAATGTCATTGCCTGGGTAAGGACTGATCAGAAATGTTGGCCACATATGTAAATGCTGTTTAGAGGACTGCTTAGGAAGAATGGGCACACAGAAGCAGCCATGCCCCTGTTGGAAATTACCTCTTGGTAATTTCTTCCCCTAGCGTGGTGAGCCCCTCATTTTTTCACCTAAAACACAATGGCACTTGAACACAGAGCTTCTTGGAAATTCTCCTTGCTGTACTTTTCGGGACATGCCAGGCTTATGTTAGTCACTTGGGAGCACAGAATACCTGGAGCTTATTGTGAGAAGCTGTTTATGCTATGGGAGGTAGAGCAGGTTGGGGGGTGGTCAGCATTTGAATTTGAACTTTACACTAAGATGTTGTGAAACTAGTGGATTCCTCCAAGCAGGAAATGACAAAATCAGATTTTTCATTTAGATAAGGATCACTGATTTTAAAAAAGGACCAATCTGGTGGGTTTCTGGCAGATTAATCACAGTGTGGCAAAGTGGGGACCAACTAGGAGGCTACTAAACAAGTGAGAAACAGGAAAATGTGTCTTCTATTCCTAGTATCACATAATAGTTACCAAGTATTATGAACTGGACTGTGTCCCCCCTCAGTTAAATTCACATATTGAAGTCCTGACCTCCAGTACTTCAGAATGGGATATATTAGGATAAGTGAGGTTATTAGGGAAGGCTCTAACCCAATATGACTGGTATCTTTATAAGATAAGCACATTAGGATACAGACAGACACACAGAAGGAAGACAATGTAAAGATACAGGGAGAAAACAGTCATTTGCAAGCCCAGGAGAAAGGCTAGAAGAAATCAACTCTACTGACATCCTTGATTTCATACTTCTAGCCTTCAAAATGGTGAGAAAATAAATTAAGCCACCCAGTCTGTAAACTTTGTTATGGCAGCTCTAGTGAACTAAAACACCAGTAAACTCTTAGGGCATAATCCATTAATAAGTTATTTTTCATGAGCAAATGTCCTAGAGCTTGGCACAGTTTAAGGGTCAGAGATCATATATTTTAACATACAGTGTTCTAATAAGTTTAAAATAAGAATATCCGGGGCACCGGGGTGGCTCAGCGAGTTAAAGCCTCTGCCTTTGGCTCAGGTCATGATCCCAGGGTCCTGGGATGGAGCCCCGCATTGGGCTTTCTGCTCAGCAGGGAGCCTCCCTCTCCCTCCCTCTCTGCTTGCCTCTCTGCCTACTTGTGATCTCTGTCTGTCAAATAAATAAATAAAATCTTTAAAAAAAATAAGAACATCCTAGAAATGTCCCATACAAAGCTAGATTGGGGCACCTAGGTGGCTCAGTTAAGAGTCTCGTTCTTGATTTTGTCTCAGGTCATGATCTCAGGGTTGTGAGATGGAGCCTGCATCCAGGTCCACACTCAACAGGGAGTCTGCTTGAGATTCTTCCTCTCCCTCTCCCTCTGCCCCTTCCCCCAGCTCTCTCTCAAATAAATAAATCTTTTTTTTTTCAAAAGAAAGAAACCTAGGATTTGAACAAATAATATGACGTTTCCAAAAACCTTGAATAAAGATAATTTTTCATTCATTTTAGGTTTCTTTGAATGAAGATGTTAGAAATTGGTATTTGTCCTTTTGGCCCTCTCTCCCCATCCTTTCAACCTCAAACATACACTCATATATACTGAAATATATACCTATTTAAAGACTCTGCAATGTAGCCCTGGCCACCCTGTTGGTAGAAAAATAGGTAGTCATTTGACTCAAAGAGAACCAATGTGTAGGCCAGGCTGACAAATCAGACTTTCTCTCTCTCTCTCAATCTCTCTCTCTCTCTCATTCTCATTTGAAACAAGAAGCCTATAAATTGAGGGTATTGACAGCTGAATAATGTTTATGGTGGAATTCTTAATTGAAAACTGAGAATGGCTATTGCTGAGGCTTCTAGATTTTGTTCTTCTGAAGCCTCTTCGTTCGTTGGCGAATTGTGTCCTTATAATAAACCCACATCCTCCTTTACTTTTGCTACTTTAAGTAGATCTCCTCCCTGCACCAGACACATGCTGTAATACAAAAGATAAAGTGAATTCTAGAAGTGAGATTAAGCTTTAGAGACTAAAACCATACATAATCACTGATATACCCCAGAACATATGTAATTCCACATATCCCTTTAGAGCAAAGGACAAAGTTTGTACAATATAGAGGGGACAGAGTAGAGAAAGAAAAACAAAAGTAGTAAAACAGCTGCTTCCATGATTCATGGAAACTTTCTTATAAAAATAACATCTTCATTTATATATGAGTACATATGTATAAATATAAGCATATGCCAAATATATCAGAATAATGGTTAGAGTATTACTTAGAAAGGAAAGAAGATACAGAACTGAAGCATGAAGTTCTATGATAAACATAAAAAGCAAACATTTTAAAATCTATTCCTATGATATTAAAATGTACACGTCACACAAACATTGTGTAATTTCTTTTCAAGAAACTTAAATGCCTAAGTTTTAAATTTTCTTCAGCAGTTTTAAGTGTTATGCATAACCAGTAGGAAGGCCTTATCTACACTTATTATTTTATTTCATTTTTTTGATGTTGGAGAGCTTTATCTATTTTTTTAAAGTGTTGGAGCTTTTTATCTTTTTTTTTTATTTCTTTTCAGTGTTCTAGCATTCATTGTTTATGCACCACACCCAGTGCTCCATGCAATATGTGCCCTCCACAATAGCCACCACCAGGCTCACCCAACCCCCATCCCCCTCCCCTCCAAAAACCTCAGTCTGTTTCTCAGAGTCCACAGTCTCTCATGGTTTGTCTCCCCCTCCAATTTCCCCCAATTCACTTCTCTCCATCTCCCAATGTCCTCCATGTTATTCCTTATGCTCCACAAATAAGTGAAACCATATGATAATTGACTTTCTCTGCTTGACTTATTTCACTCGGCGTAATCTCCTCCAGTCCCACCCATGTTGATACAAAAGTTGGGTATTCATCCTTTCTGATGGAGGTGTAATATTCCATTGTATATATGGACCATATCATCTTTATCCACTACCAGAACTCATACAGCAATTCAGTAATGTGGCAGGATACTAAATCAATGTACAGAAATCAGTTGCTTTCTTATACACTAACAATGAAAAATTAGAAAGGGAAATTAGAGAATCGATTCTATGTACTATAGCAACGAGAACCACAAGATACCTGGGAATAAGCCTAACTAAAGAGGTGAAGGATCTGTACTCAAGGAACTACAGAACACTTATGAAAGAAATTGAAGAAGACACAAAAAGATGGAAGACCATTCCATGCTCACAGATCAGAAGAATAAACATTGTTAAAAAGTCTATACTGCCTAGAGCCATCTATACTTTCAATGCCATTCCAATAAAAATTCCACCAGCATTTTTCAAAGAACTGGAACAAACAGTCCTAAAATTTGTATGGAACCAGAAGAGACCCTGCATTTCTAAGGAAAGGTTGAAAAAGAAAAACAAAACTGGGGGCATCATCTTGCCTGATTTCAAGCTTTACTACAAAGCTGTGATCACCAAGACAGCATGGTACTGGCACAAAAACAAACACACAGACCAGTGGAATGGAGTAGAGAGCCCAGACAGATGTGGACCCTCAACTCTATGGTCAAATAATCTTCAACAAAGCAGAAAAAAATATAGAGTGGAAAAAAGTCTCTTCAATAAATGGTGCTGGGAAATTTGGACATTTACGTGCAGAAGAATGAAACTTGACCATTCTCTTACACCACACACAAAGATAAACTTGAAATGGATATTTTATTATTTTAATCAAGAAAAATGTTAATAGCTTTCTGAATTGAAATCAACTTTCCGTATGTGAGCATTTAAATCATTCTTAATTCTCTGAAAATAGTTGGTGACTTGATTTTGGGATGTGACTCATTTTTCTCTTCTCTTTGACTCTGTTTTGCTGTATTAGCATTGCTTTCTGTGAGTACTACTGTCCATTCGGGATAACAGCCCAGCTTCCTCTTCCTTGTAAGAGTGTTTGAGGAGACTTCTGGATTCAGTGGAACATTTCTAGGCACGGTTCTGCATTCAAGATTTGGATCTGAAAATAGGACTTTAAGTTTATGATATGTGACCCTCTGAGGGAGAGTCCTAGGTGTTTCTTACCTTGCTGACTTAGGACAAGCTGCCCCTCAGGGTGCTCCTTGAACTTTCTCTTTTTAGAAGGAGAAAGACGCCAAGTGAAGTGGATCTGGCCCTCTCTTCTCAGGATCTGTGACAGAGAAAGTAATTGGAAATCAAACATTAAGTGACCAGTCCAGGGTCAGAAACATGGAGGCCAGGCTAGCTCAGAGAAGAGGCAAAGCAATAACTACATGAAAACAAGATAGGATGGTCTAGTAGTTAAATGCACAGGTCCTGAAATCAGGCTACTGGGATTCAAAATCCAGCCTGCCACTTATTTACTGAGTTTCTTGACCTCTCTAAGTCCTCATTTTCCCATCTGAACAGACACATGGTTATAATAGTACTTTACCTCATAATTTTGCTTTGAGGACTTAATGTGATCATATATGTAAAATGATTTGACTCTATCTCCTGCGTAACAAATGTTTTATATTAGTATTATAAAGCCCTCCAACCTACAAGAGACGTGCAGTGAGGGAACAGGGCCGGGACAGTACTATGGAGGGATCTAGGGCAGGCATAGGCTGAATCTCCTGCCACCTTATTCTCTACCTGTGTCTGTCACAGAGGTAACCTGTGCTCTTCTGCCTGGGCAGCTGCACCAGTATGTAATAAGAGGTTTGGAGACTCCTCAGAAAGCAAAGAACAGCTGTGCCTTTCTCCTCTGCTCAGCTTATTTTTGTTCCCTGTGAAGGCCACTCTAACTGCTAAGATTAAAAACACTCCCCCTCCCCCCACCAAATCCTCTATCCAGTGAACCGAGAGATTTAAGTGGCAGCACCAGTGACAGAATATCTGGCTGTCTGGCTCCTGTGTGTTGGCACCTCTCCACCCCCGCCCATCTCCATCCTAGTTTTGGTTTCCCTAGTCAGACTTCTCTGCATAGCAGCAGAGGGTGTGCTCAGCAGCTCTGCCCAATGACTGACAGACCTGCAGCAGCCCCCGCTGAGGAGGCCAGGCTGTGATTCAGCCTTCAGAGCACATTTGGAGGTTATGGCTTCTCAGCTGCCAGTAATAGCATTAGATTTTGTATTTTGTGGCACTCTGTGGTCACTCTTCTGATGAATCAGTTCTCTTGTCTACCTAACCCTCCTCCCAACTACCCTGTATCATTACCCCTCTGTCGTCTCTCATCAATCTCCTTTTTTGTCCTTTGAATAACTACATATTTCAGTGTATTTGGCTATAAAGTCTTCTCTCTAATCTGATGGACAAAGAAACTTAATTGTGAATCCCTTTGGGAGGGTTCTCCTTCATAACAGGTGAGGCTATTCAAAGGAAGCCTCTTAGCCTCCTACAAACCCAATGCCTGTCCAGGGATTATGGAGGGTTCTCAGCTGGCCTATAATTCCTATAGACTTTTCCTTTAGCTCACAGGTTCCCAGATTCAGGTGCCACTCAGTATGATCATGTGAACAAGCAGATGATTCTTTCCAGAGCCTGGGACCCTGAACCTTCAGGGACATGTCTGGTGTCTCTTGTGCTATGCTAAGTCCAGGTTATTGTAACAACATGCAAATTGTATTTTTTTTAAAAGCGTATAGGCTTGTGGATTGTGACTAAGATATTTATAACATAAAGACTGGACCAGAGAATTAGGGTTCGACAAAGGTGTCCCAGAGATTGTTGTGGTAACAGTGAGTGTTTATGGAGAGAGGTAAACTGGCAGCCTCTGACTACTGTACCCCAATTCAACAAGAGAAACTCTGCTTAGTATTGCACATTTGGTTTTTGGATGGATATTTTCTGTTTGCCTGTTTAAATCCGTTCTCTGCTCTTCCTCCTCTCTTTGCCCCCTGGAAGCTGACTTCTTTGAACTGCATCATTTAGGCTTCCTTGCCCTTAGCTTTCCACTAGGTTCAGCCAATGGGAGGAACAGCAGGAGAATGGAGGACAGAAGGACAGAGAAACAAGGTTATTTATTCCCCGAATCCTTCCCTGCAAGGCTGTGGTTTGGCAATGGCAACATTCCTCTACCAAAGTCCACAGCTCCTCCTATAGCTACAGTTCTTGCCAGAACCTGGAAAGCACTCTGTCCACTCTCTTACCCCTTCAGACCTAGGGGTAGCCATGCCATCCCACTGTAGCTAGCCCTGTAGTACTTTCACCTTCCCTTGCTGGTTTTCCTTTACTTCACCCAGACTTTTGTGAGTAGACCTTTCATTAAACCCTCTTCACTTATCCCTTATGGTTTTCCACCTCTGTTTGAATTTTCAGTGCTAATTCTGTAACTGATTCAGTCTTCTATTGTAAGATTTTATTTAGTAAAGGATTCTACTGCTAAATAAAATTTGGACAATCACAATACTGGGTCAATCAGAAGCATTGTAAGAACAAATGTCATAGTCTTTGTGAGTATGCATTATCCAGAAAGCCTGAAGCAACGTCTTCAGGAAAACAAACAAACAAACCCCCCAAAAACAAAACAAAACAAAAAAAACCCGGGGCGCCTGGATGGCTCAGTGGGTTAAAGCCTCTGCCTTCAGCTTAGGTCATGATCCCAGGGTCCTGGGATCGAGCCCCGCATCGGGCTCTCTGCTTAGCTGGGAGCCTGCTTCCTTCTCTCTCTCTCTGCCTGCCTCTCTGCCTACTTGTAATCTCTATCTGTCAAATAAATAAATCTTTAAAAAAAAAACCAAAAACAAAAACAAAAAAAACCAAAACAACCCACTGAATTAGATAATGTTTACCATAAATTTTAAAGTATTTACTGAGGAATATATTTAATCAGCACTAAATCTAGTTACTAAATAGAGGCTGAAATGAGTCTAGAATTAGACAGACTTGAATCTTAACTCTGGCACTTACCATCTGTGTGATTTTGAGTAAGTTATTTAACCTCCCTAAGCTTCCTTGTTTTTCCGTCTGTGAAATGAAAATAATAACATTCCCTACCTCACGGAATTATTGTGAAAATTAAATGAGATAATGTATATAGAATGCTTAATGATGAGCTTGATACTTAGCTTCATATCCAATAAATCTTAACTCTTCCTATTTATTTATAACAATAAAATGCAAAAGAATATATCAAAGCAGGAAAAGTCAACAGTTTGAAGAAACAATAGTTTGAAAATCTAAAGATCTGGATGGAGAAGCAACAAGTACTTCACTTAGATAAACACCAGACCTATTTTTTTCTGGAGCTTGCACTTAAATCAGCCTTCCTGTTTAAGATCCATTGTTAACCAACATGCATTCTGTACCAGTAGAGATTTGCTTGTGCTATCAGTAAATTCAGACAGATATACATACAAATATATAGCCAGACATACAAAAGGTAGTTATGGTAGAAGTTACTTGAAGTTACCTTCTTCAAATCTTGGCTCAAACATTGAACTCTAAATGAAATCTACCCCGGCCTATTTAAAACTGCAGCTCACTCTCAATCCTCAGAGCTCCTCATCTCACGTCCTGCTCTATTTGTTTTCTTTACTCCACTGCACTCATCACCTTCTAACATTTTTTTAATTTATTACATTTCTTGCTTATTGTCTGTCTCCTTTAGTTAGAATATAAGCCTCATAAAGGCAGGATTTATTTTTTGTCTTGTACATTGATGTTTGCCAACTTGGTAGTCCATAAATATTTGTTGAATGTTGTTGAGTCATCTCTGCATTACACTGTCTGTGAGATTGGCTATGCAAGTATGCTAAATGATAACTTCTGGGTGATTATTTAATTGTACTCAATGGATGTTTACATCAGTTTAACAGGTAAGTTGTCATTTATGTCTGGCTTCCAGTCAAATTTTGTCTGCTTAGCAGTCTGGCACAAAGTGAGCACTCAGAAAGTGTTAGTCTCCCTGTATATTTAGCCATGTTGGATATAGCTCTTTTTTGTTTCAAATCTGTTTTTGTGGTACATGTATCTGTGTAGGTGGGTATACCTCAAGGCACATTTGTGCTTGAGAACAATGTTAAAAGCCCTCAACTATCTACTTGCAGCTTATCACAGAGGACATTAATTGCTTCTTTGGTATTCCTTTCTCACTTCAGGTGTTTCCCCTCACTTCCTTCCTCCC
Source organism: Meles meles (assembly GCF_922984935.1). Taxonomy (NCBI): domain Eukaryota; kingdom Metazoa; phylum Chordata; class Mammalia; order Carnivora; family Mustelidae; genus Meles; species Meles meles. The sequence goes on along the minus strand of NC_060069.1, from coordinate 95,784,391 downwards.
TGTAAGAGTGACAGATTTAGTTTTCTAAGTTTTAACTATTTAGCTTGTTTTCCACATTGAATGCTTGATAAGACAGAAACAGAGTCTAGCAAAACTTTTCTTAGATGATATGGGCCCTGTTTGGGTAACTGTTTTTCCCCCTATTTTTAGAAAACCTTGTGGTTCCTGTTCCAATGATCTTCTAAGGTAATCGGGAGCCCATCACCTGCTTCCTTTTGCCCAAAGATGAGATTGCCATTCAAAGTATTAAGTCTAAAGACATAGTATAAAAAGCTGGAATAAAGGGGCAACTGGGTGGCTCTGTTGGTTAAGCATCTGACATGGTTTAAGCTCAGGTCATGATCTTAGGGTCATGAGATTGAGCCCTGTGTCTGGTTCCTTGCTCAGTGGGGAGTCTGCTTGGGATTCTTTCCTTCTTCCTCTCCCTCTGCCTTTCTCCCCTTTCCCTCCATCTCTAAAATAATAAATAAATAAAATTTTTAAAAGAAATCTGGAACTAAATCCAAGACAAAGAATTTGTGATTGAGAATATGTGATACTGAGTAGACTCATCTTGGAAGGGAAAGCAGAAGTTTTCTCAATTAAAGGGAAGAGACCTTTATAGGACAGCTGTGCTATAAACTGTTAAGGGTTCTCATCTGCTCTGGATGACTATTATCTGTTTTCTGAAGACTCATGGAGATAATGTGTCCTAACAAGGAATAGCAAATAACTTCCATCTTCTAAATCTACTGTATTTAGTTATGGTAGTAATTGACTGAAACTGTTTCTTAGAGTGTGGTTCCCTCAGAACAACAACATTAGCATCACCTGTCTATTTGTTAGATAGGCAAATTCCTGATCCTTATCCCAGATCTACCATACCAGAAACTCTGAGGCAATCTCTATCTTAGTAAGTTCTCGAGATGATTCTGAAGCACTCCAACATTTGGGAAAAACTTGTCTAGAGTAGTGTGTTAAGAAGGATTCTAATCTGGAGACGCCTGGATGGCTCAATCTGTTAACCCTCTGTCTTCGGCTCGGGTCATGATCCCAGGGTCCCCGGATGATGTCTTGAATCAGGCTCCTTGCTCAGCGAGGACCCTGCTTCTCCCTCTGCTTGCCGCTCCCCCGGCTTGGGTGTTCTCTCTCTCTCTCTGACAAATCAGATCTTAAAGAAGAAAAAGGAGGATTCTAATCTGAGTTCAGTGGAGAGAAAAAAATGACATCCATTAGTGTTGTCATCTATGAACAAGGGAGGGAGGGAATGCAGCAAGGAGGCCATGTATTTGTGATCTCGTTCCCAGAGTTGTTTTTTTTTTTCATCCCCAGAGTTGATAAATATAATGCAAAAAAAAGTGATCTAAAGAAACTACTCAACTTTAGATACTCAAAAGTCCTGAAAAATTAAAAGAACAATTGGTCAAAGTAAATAACAAATGTAGATGGAATGGTGCCAGTGGGCTGATTGAGAACCACATGACTCCTTGTCCAAAACAGTGCTCTGGAGGAAACTCTAGAAAATATGTTTCACTCTAAATTTGCAAGATGTGATGGCAATAAACATAATATTTATTGTGACAGGAAAAAATAATCCACAAGTATCCAGAATTTCTTTTCTTTTGATCCAAGAGGAGAATTATGTGTTCATCATCTGAGTGATGGGTCTTTTTTTGCACAGAATCAGTGTGAGAGTGGAAGAAGATGAAAAGGGACCCAGAGAGCTGGGCTTGCTCTATAGGAGTAAGAGAAGATTCCTGGAAGGATAACATAATAGGCCCAAAAGGTGCAAAAAGTCTATAATAAGAACCAAAAGGAGCTGGTCTGGAGAAGAGATTTATTTTGCTTTGAAAGTGATTTGGAGATAGAATTTTGGGAGGTGAAGGCATACAGAGAGAGATGAAGAAAGAAAATTTTAAGAACTTTTGCTATGCATTAGAATAAAATTGGTATTTTGAGAGACTTCTGTAAAGATTTAAATTGCTTTTTAATTATTATCACTATCATTACTATTTTGGTTGTTTTACTATTGTTTCTTTCAGAGTGATGCCATATTAAAAAAGATATTTATTTAGGTTATTTGTATATATATATTTTTAATATTTTATTTATTTGACAGAGAGAAATCACAACTAGACAGAGAGGCAGGCAGAGAGAGAGGAGGAAGCAGGCTCCCCACGGAACAGAGAGCCCAATGCGGGGCTCGATCCCAGGACTCTGGGATCATGACCTGAGCCGAAGGCAGAGGCTTTAACCCACTGAGCCACCCAGGTGCCCCGCATATTTATTATTTTTTATCCTCTGTCTTCCTCTAAAAACATTGGTGATGGGTATTAAGGAGGGCACAGATTGTATGAAGCAGTGGGTGTTATGTGCAATGAATCATGGAACACTACATCAAAAACTAATGAATGATATACTGTACAGTGACTAAATAACACAATAAAAAATAAATTAAACACTTTGTTTAGGGGAGGTCACAGACAACAATAATGATAATAGCTTGCATTTGTTTAAAATTTTGTAATTATAAAACTGTTTCTATAGATCACATTTTCAGTAGAACATTGTAGTGAGGCAGGTGTGGGTGACGTTATTATTCCCATTTTCCAGGTGAGGACACTGACGTTCAGTTAAGTTAAATCCCTTCTTCTGAATGAACCAACTAGTAAATGATGGATTTGGGGTTCACACTTGGGATTCAAAATACTCAAATTTGGTATTCTCTTTATTACCTCTGATGGTAACAAAGAATAGTATAAAGGAACAAGACTTTTGTTAGGGAAGGTAATTTGTCTTAAGCTTTAAGTTTACATGATGTCTCATAATATATGGTTATAGTTTAAGCCATACCTTAGTATATAAGGATTTGAGGTCTCACCTGAATGATGATATTATTGTAGGTTTTTGTAATTGGGAACGAGGAGTTTTTCAGACTGAAACTATAACAATGACAGGTTAAAATCATAAGGCCCCCAGTCTAGTTTAATCCAGTTACAGAGGATTAAAATGACCTTTTGTTGAGGATTATTAAAAGACGGCTTTGAGGCTAAGTATATGTCTTCAGAGAGCAGGTACAGATGGAATAGGATAGAAAGCAAGCTGGCTGCAGGACTATCAGAAACTCGTGTTTAGTAAACTGCATTGCTTTTAAGCTTCTGTACTCTGTGTTTATTTCTCTTTTTCTTCTTTTCTTCCTATTTAATAGAGTTGTGTTGAAAGTTCCATCCTGTCTCAGGGAACCGAGGAAAGCAATCTGGTCCTTTTTGGGTTGGAGCTTTACCTGTAGACCTCTGAGAATCCAAAACAGTGGCGTGAGTGGAAAGGTGAATCTCTAGGAAACAAAGTTGAGATGATGTGGTCTGTTGACTCTTCCTATGTAGAGATTCCCTTTGCTTGGGTAAAATTTTGGAGGACTGTAGTCTTTTTATTTTTGTTTGTTATTTCCTCCTTAAGAGAAAGAATCTTCACATGATTTGTGGGAGAATTGAGGCAGAGTGAAAGAGTGGTTAGGAGGAAAAAAAAGATCGTCTTATTAACATATATTTTATTATTTTTTTAGATTTTATTTATTTATTGGACACAGAGAGAGTGAGTGAGAGAGAGACAGAGAGCAAACACAAGCAGGGGGTAATGGCAGGCAGGGGAGAAACAGGCTCCCTGCTGAGCAAGAAGCCTGATGTGGGACTCAATTCCAGGACCTTAGGATCATGACTTGAGCCAAAGGCAGCCACTTAACCAACTGAGCCACCCAGACACCTCTAAACACAACTTTAAAACTATGTTTATACTAAAACTATTTAAATGATAAATAAAATGTTTAGAATAAGGCTTTTCTCTATTGATATCAGTCTTTTGAACTTCCCAAATTTGAAAGGACTATTTTTTACTCTACAGTGTCAGGTGACCAGTGACACAGCATAGTTCTTGAACACAAAAGTAAAATAATTTTCAGGATATCTTCCTATTTTTCCAAACTGAAGAGAAGAAAGAATTAAGGGCTTTTTTCACTTATAGACTTCTAACTTAAGAGTTGGGGAGTTTTCCTTTTCTCTTGATTAGGCCTTGAAACCTGGGGTTAAACAGCGGTTGCATCAAATATCTATCCTCTTAGAGACTAGAATCCAGAAGCATCTTGCCCTAATTCTTCAAACACCATTGAGAAAGGAAGAGAGAGGGAGGGAGGAGAATAAATAAATCTAAAGTTATAGGAATTAGAATATGGCTTTTCCTGATCCACAGAGTTGAAGGATCATTATTGACAAGAGTTCAAATATACATAAATGAGAATACTAGACTATGTTTTAACAACATTAGCATATTCCCTAGACTATATAAATTGTCATGAAAGTTGTGTTTTATCTGGTGTTATTGCATAATTACATCCTTGGCAGTGAAGTGGAGGATGTAGGACTAGAAATTTGTTTACATTGAACACTGTAGGGACCCATCCTTGTATTGGTACATGATGTAAGTTGGCATTTATATGCAAACTAGTTAATTATTTATTTTTTCTTTGTTTCCCCTATAGCAGAATGGTAAAACCAATTTCTTGCATTTATAATTCTAAGTAATGTAATTCTAATGGAAAAAAAGTTTCACAAATACTGTCCAATAAAACATACAGTTGCAGTGTTATCAGATGACCAAACGATTTTTTTATATAGGGAGTATACTACAGTTTTAAAAAAATTCTTAATGGATATAAAAGAGGAAGACATAAAGAAGAGAGAGAAGTTGTTTTTGCCACTGTTCTATCACCACCTGTTCTGTTGCTGCTTCTGCAAAGTGAACACAGAGGGGTACCCAATTAACTTCCTTGAGTAACCAAATATTTAAAACAAGTGAATACACAAAAACCTTTCAGCAACCTTCATTTGTAGGCAAGGTAACCACAGAGAATCAATAAATAAATTGACCAAGCATTTGTAAGGAGAATGTATTTGTCACAGGGTTGTGTTGCTTATGGACAGTATACTTGACTGGCTTCCTGTCCCTGGCCTCCCCTAACCCAGGTGACTGCTTCTTCCCAAATCCATCTGGAGGCTCTGTTTCTTCCCAGATTTGGAATAAGTCCTACTCAATTCACTGATACGAGATCAAGTCAGAGTTGTTGATGTCCGCTTTCTAACCCTCGTGATTGTCCCAGCTGTTCAAGGCTGGGTTTATTTCCTATCTCCTAATTACATAACTGACAGAGTTTCTTGCCAGTTTTTTCAAATCTCATGTTTCTCTGTTCTCTGACATTTATACATTAGTTCGCTAGGGTGCTGTAACAAAGTACCACGAATTAGATGGCTTAAAGAACAAATCTATTGCCTCACAGTTCTGGAGACTAGAAGTTCAAGATTAAGGCATCAGTAGAGTTGGTTCCCTCTAATGGATATGAGGAAAAATCTGTTTCATGTCTTTCTTTCCTGGCATCTGGTGGATTGTTGGCAATATTTGGTGTTCTTTGGCTCATGGAAACATTATCTCAATCTCTGCTTTCATGTTCACTGGCATTCTCCCTGTGTGTGTTTATTTTTTCACATGACATTCTTTTTCTAAGGACACCAGTCATATTGGACTTAGAGCCCATCTTACTCATCTTAACTAATTATATCTGCAACAAACCTATTTCTAAATAAGGTTACATTCTGAAGTACTGGGGCTGGGGACTAGGACTTCAACAAATGACTTGGGTGGGGGTGGACATAGTTCAACTCACAACAGCTTACTAACTCTTGATGTAATTTCTAAATGCTGTCCTGCTTACTTTCTGTCAATGGTATACATATGGCTCACCTTTGATTGCTTATTCTACCAATTCTTTGATAGGCACCTTAGATTTGATTTGAATTTCACCGAACTATATTCATGATCTTCATTCTCTCTCTTTGGGACATTAACGTCCTATGTCTAACTACTATGAGAGTTATGTCTAATTATGCCTAGCCCTGTGGAACAGGCAGCATAATGCCCTCCCCAAAGATATACAAATCCTAATTCCTGAAACCTGTGGGTAGGTTAAGTTCCATGGCAAAGACAAATGGAGATTACAGGTAGAATCCAGGCTGCTAACTATCTGATCTTAAGATAGGGAAATTATACTGGGTTATCTAGGTAAGCCCAATGTAATCACAGGGTCTTTAAAAATGGAAGAGGGAGATCAAAGAATACAGTCAGTGTGGGAGGCCGCGATAAGGCTTGAGACGAGGACCAAACCAGGCCCTGACTTGTGTCTCCTTTAAAGTCTGAATGTCCTAACAAAAGGTTTAGGATGGAAAAGTTGAGTAGCACTGAGAAAGGGTCTGTGCTATGTGTTGTGTGCTCACCTACGTGATCTCCCACACGTTTACTTGTTAGATGAGAGCAATTTGGTTGGGGTCATAAATTCATAACTGGTCCTTGCTGTTCCGGCACAGTTTATGAATCACTCTCAGGTTTGTTGTTACTTCTTGTATGTTTTGAGTTACTTTGGAGTCAGTGCAGCTGGTTAAGGAATTATCTGAAGACAGAGACCACTGGTCTTGGAGAGTCTGCATTTAGACCGTGAGAAGTAGATAATGGGGAAGTCTGGAGGGTTTTTTGTGCATGTAGTAAATTCTTTTGTAATCAGTTAAAAGTAGTTATTGTTGGCTATATAATGCCTCGTTGCCTTGAATAAACTCGGCATTGGTGGAAATCATCCCCTATGCTCCTCCTGCCCCCATCTCTTTCTCTCTTTAATTTCTTTTCACCATCCTCTTACCCTCGCGCTTCCTGGTCGATTTGTCACGCGGGCTGTGACAAGTCAGAGAAAGAGATATGATTAGGGAAGTAGGGCCAAAGAGATGCTGTGTTGTAGCTTTTTAGATGTGGAGGCTATGAGCCAAGGAATGTGTGTAGCCTATAAGCTGGAAAAAGTAAGGAAATGGATTCTCTTCTAGAGCTTTCAAAAAGGAACACAGCTTTGCTGACATACCTTAATTTTGGCCCAGTAAAACCCATGCCAGACTTCTGAACTATAGGACTGTAAAATAATAAAATAGAAAATTAATACACCCTGGACATGCCCTTATGTTTAGGAACCAGTCTTTGTATGACCCTGAAAGTTCTCCTATTCCCCTACTTCTAGACTTATCCCAATTTATTCTGCCACCACTTTAAACCTTAGAATGACCATGCAGTTTGTGCAACATGGTATGATTAATGCACTGGAGTTTGCATAGGCATTGAAGCCATATTTGACTGCAAGGCTCCCACCGATCGGGGAGCCCAATGCAAGGCTCTCAATTCCGGGACTCTGGGATCATGACCTGAGCAGAAGATAGATACTTAACCAACTTAGCCACCCAGGCACCCCAATTAAGGCATTTTAAATTCTTAAGGCTACTGTTTCATTTTTCTACCACATTATCTTTTTAGTCAAGGCTCAATTTAGAGTTAGAAGAAGAACATATAATTGGATCTTGAAAGGAAGAATCAGGGAGGCATTGTATCTTATAGTATTTATTGATGGATGGATGTATATTCAGGAATAAATAACCATAAAACTGTCAAAAATGTGTCCAATGATATTTTAGCAGGAGGAGACACCCTGAAATACAAGAGGACAACATCTGTACATTGTGAAATATTGTTAACTGAAATACATTTTGCCTTTCAGTAGAGAACAAAAAGATATTTTCTCTGTTGAGTAACAACATAAGTAACTTGAAATCTGTTTGGGAGATCACATGATTATTCATCAAAAGACCGTTAGGAAAATGTACATCTAAAACCTACTCATCTAAACTTATGCATCTAAACCCTACTCATAACAAAAAGTAGTTTATTAAGAAACTATTTTAAATTTTTCTTCTGTTTCAAAAAAGGGGGGAAATGCAAACAATGCTAAAGTATTGTAGTAAACTTTGATAGGGTAAAAAGAAATTTAAAAAAACTTTAAGAAATAGCAATAGTTGTTGATGATCTTAATGTGCTCATAAAGTCAGGAGCAAACCACCTAAGGTAGTACTTTCTGAGTTTAACTTCAGAGCTACAAATTCCAAAATATTTTAAAACCATGATATATAGCAATCATTGTATCTGAATCATATATCTCAGTTTTGTTAGCTATTTGTCACCTAAATGATGGATAAAATCAACTTAAAATATGTTTTGAGACTCAAAATGTATTTCTAATTTTAAGAACAAAAGTAATAGACATTTATTAAGAAACAGGAGTGGTTGTCATTAGTTAATTCCTGCAGCTGCAAATTTTTTCAATCTCAAATTTAAAAAAGAGAAATATAGGACCAGCCCTATGATCATACTTTATAGCACTGGAAAGCAAATAGTATACATGGAATCCAAAGGATAATTTCAATTGCGGAGAGTAGCCATAATAACTGGGGTGAGGCCAAGACAATAGTTGTAAGGCAGAGGCTCTCCAGAGGGGAAGGGAAGCTCCAGAATGCAAGTGGGGTAGAAAGAAAATGTACCTCCTTCCTGGAGAAGAGCCAGATGCCAAGTTCAGACAGGTTGGAGACTGGAATATGGCACTAGAACACATGTGATGCACAAGGAAGTAAGCGGGACTTATGAGGAAGTAAGAAGTTACTGAGTATGGCTAGGGGAGAGAGGAATGAAGAAATAAGTCAGGAACAACATGACATCACTCAGGATCACTGGTCAGGAACAGAATAGGGAACACACCATGGCACTTCAGGATCTAGCAGGCAGTTACTTCTAAAAATGAGCTGTGGGCATGACCCAATTTCTACACTGTCAACCAGGACCCTCTGCCCACTGTTCTCAATTCTTGTGGTCAGGCCTGGCTAGGTGAGCAACAGTGTGAATCTTGGCAAGAAGAATTGAGATTTTATTTTGCAGAAACAGAATGTCTTCAGGTGTTAGGTCCCAGAATACAGTCTGGGATTCTGCTAAACAAATATGTCCTGAAATATGCTGAAAAAGCCTTTGCAGTGCAAGGCTACTGGCACCTCTTGCTTCTTGTCTGACTAAGATGTCCCCGACATTTTCAGCCAGTGACAAAATTAAACCTTCCCTCCAAGCCAAGATATAACCTGATTTGTGATGAAGCAGAAATTTTTTTCAACTTAGGCAATCCTGTAATTTTTAGAAGCCTATGAAAGGAGAAAAATGAGATATCAGATGCCCAGAGTCAATTAGGAACTTCCTAATTCACCTCAGTTATTGATTTATGTAATTATTTCAGGCAAGTGACCTTGGGCAAATAGTAGTCTCCAGCTAGATTTATAATTCTAAATGAAATATATTGGTGTGATATCTTATTCCTTGACTTAGGAACACCCTACCCTCATTCCAAATATTGATAAATGAGTTCTTAGAGGAACTAGGAGTGTTTACTCTAGCTTACCTAGACAAGTATTCCGACCTAAAATGCAGGAAAACTTTGGAAATATTGCAGTTGATGCTACATGCAACCCATATCTTATCAGAAACCATGTTATTTCAATTTTACCTCCTAGATATCTTCCAAATCCATCTAGTTTTTTTTTTTTTTTCTTTCCTAGGCTTTTAAAAGATATTATTCTAGTTCAGGGCCCAGCACCTAAATTATAAACAGCTTCTTAATTGGCCTTCAGTCTTTCTCTCATTTCTTCTAATTCTTTTCCATATTACAAGAATTATGGTTTTTAAAAATATCTAAACTGATCATTCCACTTCCCTGGTTAAAACCTTTAACGGAGCTCCACTTTTCTTGGAGTAAAGCCCATATTCCTTAAAATGTTTTACAGATATGTTCATGATCTGCCCATCATCTACTTCACCAATTTGAATTCCATATTCCAGCCATATTGGACAACGTTCAGCTTCCACATGCCATGTTCTCTCACCTCTAGGTCTTCTACTTTATGTTCTCTCTGTAACTTTCTTCATTACATCTCTCCAACTCCTCCCTTCCTTCAACTTTCATGGCTAATTTCTACTTGCCTTTCAGATTTGAGTAGTCACTATTTGTGCTCAACAGTATCCATCTTTCTGTCTTCATCATCAGCACATGGCTAGACTACATTTCCCACCTCCTTTGCAGTTAGTTGTGACTGTAACTAAAATGTCATGGAAGTGACATGCTATGCCAGTCCTGGTCCATAAAAACCAGCCACAAGCAAACCTTGCTCTGCTTCTCCATCTACCATCTACCTAGAAAGGATTTAGGAGACTTTGGGGAGGACAGAGGCCTAAGATGAAGGTGCTTGAGATTTGCATGTAACTGTAATTTGAGCAAGAAGTAAATCATTTGTGTATTAAGCTGCTGAGAAATTGGGGTTTATTTGTTTCAGCAGCTAGCATTACTTTTCCTTAAGCAACACAAGGTCTTAGCTTAGTTTTCCCTGGAAAACTTTCTTTGTGTCACAAAATCTGTCTTCTCCACCCAAGTATAAGCTCAGCAAGAACAGGGACCATTATCTTATTCACTATTGTGAATTCAGTTTTCTTTACAGTGTCTGCACACAGTTCATGAACAACCAAAAATACCTGTTGAATGTTAAATAATTGAGTTTTATATTAAAGCATAGGAAATTCAAATTTGCATTTTCAGAGGTTAAACATATAGGATTAAACTTAGAAAAGTACATTTAATTTCTTTTTAGAACAGAGAGGAAACTATGAAAACCTGGAAAATTCTTACACTCATGCAAGCAAACAGCTTAAAAGACCAAATCCGCATGTTGGCGCTAAGAACATTAATACAAAGTGCCTCGCTTTGGCTCTAGCTAGTCTGCTTTATGATTTTACTTAGAAAACTCTGAGGAGGATATCTGTCACCTGGAGTGTCAAGAAGCTTTTGAGAAGCTAAAATAGGCTCTGATTTTTCTTATCAGTTTTTAAAGCTCCAGGCATTTCAAACTTGTTCAAAGTGGCAGTTGACATGTCTGATAATGGTTGCAGCACTTTGTTACAAGACCATAAGGCAACAGTCATGTACTTATGAGAAAAATGTCAAGAGAAGGAAACTGTCCTCCCTATAGCATTAATACAAAGCAATTTGTACTACTTATATAAACTTGCTCTCTATCTTTAGTCAATATTTCTTTTCGTGTTAAGTGATCATTAGGCTCTCTCTCAATTGGGGTACACTAGACCTAGTGGGGTACACTGCCCTATAGAAATGATTTTGGAAATAGCAGTATGAATAAATTTTCAGAGTAGGAGAGAGAGAGAGAGAAATAGAGAGAGAGATGACATACTAGAATATTCTTTGTATGAATAGAAAGCCTAAGGTTATTCTATTTCATGGATCTCCCTCAACTAATAAAAGCTATACAATTGATTTTCACCAAAATTAATTGTGCCATGGGTAAGAGAGGGTGGGAAGAATGTGGTATTCATAATTTATTATGTGTGTGTATATATATATACATATATATATTAATCATAAGAAATTATTAGATCTCTACCTCACTTACTTGCTAAAATTCAATATCCTTTCATAATAAAAACTCTCAACAAATTGGGTATAGAAGGAATGTACTTCAACATAATAAAGGCTATCTACAGCATATCAACTCAGTGGTAAAAGATTGAAAGCTTTCCTGATAAGATGAAGAATAGAACAAGGGCCTTCTCTCATCATTACCATTTAAATAGTAGAATAGGACTCTGGAAGTCACAGCCAGAGCAATGAAGTAAGGAAAAGAAATAAAAGGCATCCAAATTAGAAAGGAAGAAGTAAAATTTTGTTTGCAGATGGTATGATTTTATGTATAGAAAATTTTAAAGAGACAGCAAAAAACTGTTAGAACTACTAAATTCAGTAGTTGCAAGATACAAAATCAACATAGAAAAATCAGTTGTATTTCTATACACTAACAATTATCTGAGAAAAATTTTAAAAACCAATCTCATTTACAATAGCATGAAAAATAATAAAGTACTCAGGAACAAATTTGACCAAGGAAGTGAAAAATCCCTACACTGAACATTGTAAGACATTATTGAAAGAAATTGGAGAAGACACAAATAAATGAAACACATTCTGTGTTCATGGATTGGAAGAATTAATATTGTTAAAACGTTCATTCTACACAAAGTGATCCACAGACCTAATGTAATCCCCACCCAAATTCCAATGTCATTTGCACACAAAAAGATAATCCTAAAATTTGTATGGAACCACAAAAGACCCCAAATAGCCAAAGTAATCCTGAGGAAGAACAAACTTGGAGGCAACACAGTCCTGATTTCAAACTGTGTTACAAAGTCATATTGATTAAAACAGTATGATACTGGCATAAGAAGAGACACATAGACCAATGGACAGAATTGTGAACCGAGGAATAAACCCATGTATATAAGGTCAACTAATATAAATAAACCAAGAATACCCAATGGGGAAGGGAAAGGATAGTCTCTTTAATAAATAGTGTTGGATGTTTTCTAATAAATAGAAATGGATTTTCACATCCAAAAGAATGAAGTTGGACTCTTATCTTACACCACTCATAAAAATTAACTAAATTAAAGACTTAAGTGTATGACCCAAAATCATAAAACTACTAGAAGAAAATAGATAAAAATCCCCTTGACATTGGTCTTGGCAATAATTTTTTGGATGTGACAACAAAAGCACAAGCAACAAAAGCAAAATAAAAAAGTGGGACCACCTCAACTAAAAAGCTTCTGTGAAAAGAAGATGTATACACACACACACACACACACACACACACACACACACACACACACACACAATGGAATATTACTCAGCCATCAGAAAGGATGAATATTTACCATTTATACTGATGTGGATGAACCTGGAGGGTAATGTGCTGAGCAAAATAAGTCAATCAGAGAAAGACAATTATATGGTTTCACTCATGTGTGGCATATAAGAAACAGCACAGAGGATCACAGGGAGACTCTTAACTATAAGAAACAAACAAGGGTTGCTGGAGGGGAGGTGGGCAGGGGGGATGGGGCAATTGGGTGCTGGGAATGTGATGTGATGTGATGTGATGAGCACTGGGTGTTAAATGAAACTGATAAATTATTGAACACTACATCTGGAACTAATGATGTACTATATGTTGGCTAATTTAATTTAAATAAAAATAAATAAATAAAAAGCTCTGTACAGCAAAAGAAACAATCAGCCAAATGAAAAGGTAGTCTACAGAATGAGTTTGCAAACTACCTATCTGACCAGGAGTTAATATCCAAAACATATAAGGAACATACAACTCATACATAGCAAGAAAACAATCAATTGGATAAAAAATGGGCACAGGACTTGAATAGACATTTTCCCAAAGAAGACCTACAAATACCCAATAGGTACATGAAAAGATGCTCAACATTTCTGATGATCAGGAAAATGCAAAATAAAAGCTACAACGAGATAGCACTCCACACCTGTTAGAATGGCTATCATCAAAAAAGGCAAGAGATAACAAGTGTTGGCAAAGATGTGGAGAAAAGGGAATGCTCATGCATTGTTGGGAATGTAGATTAGAAAACTGCATAAAGAGTTCTCAAAAGATTAAAAATAGAACTGCTGTATAATCCAGCAATCCCTTCTGGGTGTATTCCTGAGGAAACTGAAATAAATATTTTGAAGAGATGTGTGCACCCCCATGTTCATTGCAGGATTATTCATAATAGCCAGGATATGGAAACAACCATCAGTGTAACCTGATGGATCAATGGATAAAGAAGTTGTGAGATATCTATCTATCTATCTATATAGATATCTATCTATCTATCTATCTATCTATATATGGAGAGAGAGAGAAAGAGAGATAATAGAATATTATTCAGCCATTAGAAAGAAGGAAATCCTGCCATTTGCAACAACATGGTTGAATCTTGAAGGCAGGATGCTAAGTGAAATAAGGCAGAGAAAAATAAATACCATACATTCCTACTTATATGTGGAATCTAAAAATGCTGCATTCATAAAAATAGTAGAATGTTGCTTCTCATGGGCAAGGGGATGGGAAAAATGGGAACATGTTGGTCAAAGCGTATAGAATTTCAGCTATAAGATGAATAAGTAATGTACAGTATGGTGGGTTCACAGTACTGTATTATATACTCAAAAGTTGTTAAAAGAGTAGGTTAAGTGTTCTTATCACCCACAAAATACTGTAATAATATGAGAGCATAGATGTGTTAACTAACCTTATTGTGGTAATCATTTCATAATATATTTGTGTATCAAATCATTATGTTCACATTAACCTTCATATGTTACATATCAGTATCTCAAAATGCTGGAACACACACATACTCTCTCCCTCAGTGAGGAAGGGCAGATAGATACCTACCTCCTTAAGCTGCTAGGGTAGATGTCTTCACATCAGAAACATCTTAATGAGGATTCACTTAATGAGGATTCACTGAGAAGCCCCTGCTGGTATGGAACATGATAAGGTTGCTTGCTGTCACTGTTACCAGTTAATATTTCATTGGAGGCATTACTCAACTCAATTGTATGATAGAAAAAATTAAAGGTATAAAAACGGAAAGAACAAAGTAAAATTATGAACATTTACAGATGGCTGGAAAGCCCATGAGAATTAAATGACAAAAAGAACCAAAATAATAAGATAATTGCTGCCGGGATATAAAATTTAAACATGAAAATAATTTGCTTAACAAATATTTGATAATTACAAGAACATAGGTACTATATTAGATGGGACTAGTGGTCAGACAGCTAATACTAGAATATGCTGAGATATTATTCTCACATGTAAGGTTTTCTAAAAATATTTTATTTATTTGACAGAGAGAGAGATCACAAGTAGGCAGAGAGGCAGGCAGAGAGAGGGGGAAAGCAGGCTCCCCACTAAGCAGGGAGCCCAATGCAGGGCTCGATCCCAGGACCCTGGGACCATGACCTGAGCTGAAGGCAGAGGCTTAATCCACTGAGCCACCCAGGTGCCCCACATGTAAGGTTTTTAAAATAACTCATGATTGGGGCACCTGGGTGGCTCAGTTGGTTAGGTGACCAACTCTTGGTTTTGGCTCAGATCATCATCTCTGGGTTGTGGGATCCAGCCCCAAGATAGGCTCTGCACTCAGCTTGGAATCTGCTTGAGATTCTCCTTCTTGCCTTTTCTCTCTCCCTCTGCCCTGTTGTCTGTCTCCCTTCTTGGGCATGCACACTCTCTCTCTTTCTCAAATAAATAAATAGTTTAAAAAAAAATAACCCATGATTAAGAACAGGGTTGGTCATTAAGTCTAGAGCATGGACATATTCATGGTCCAAGATGGGTAGGTGGACTCCAACTATGGAATTAGGGAAGGTAAGTCAGTGGTAGATTACTGTCCAGAAAATCTTTTGATAAAGTTATAGCTATAGATCTCTATCAAACTATTATAGGGATTAGAGATGTTCAATTAATTCTTAATATTTTGAGGGTTGGAATCTTAGTACCCTCTAATCAAATATTTCTCAATATGAGAAATTGGGCAAGGTCAACCATTGAGCTGACCCAGAGCATATTAAGAAAGAGTGAATGTTTGAAATCAGAACACCTGGGTTTGGGGGAAATCACTCAGTTTTTTCCATTACTATAATGCTATTTTTCCTCTGTTCTTTCCAGGATTTTTGATACGCTGAGGTAAAATAATGTATATAAGATTTTTTTTATATTGCTAAATGTTATGTGAATGTTAATTGTTATCATTATGGTGATGGTGGCAATTCATATAACCAGTGTGGTGCCTGATTGTTGCTCAGGAATTACTAATCTTTTAATTACCTGCATCTAGAAATCACAGCAGACTCCTGAACACCATCATTCTATAAACGTTTCTCGCCGGGTTCAGAAAATAAACAAATCTAGGGTCCAATTGCTGGAGTCATGGCTGTGCTATCAGCTAGCACATTTCTGGCAACCCCTCAATGTTCCTGCCAGCCTGAGGTGTGCTTTTCAGCTCACAGTCTCCTGTCATCTGTCAGAGGCTGAGAGATTTTTAGTGAAAAAAGAAAATTCAAGAGCCCTTTCTCTTCTTGCCCTTGAAAAGAAAATATTATTTGGCAGAAAACCCAACCATTCACAGGTATGAGAAAAGTTTAACATTTATTCTTTTAATATGTGATTAGGAAAAAGTGTGTTTATTATGACATAGTTAAGACATATAAAAATTTATAACAATTTGCTATGAACATTTACATATCCACAACCCATGTTAAGAAATAAAACACCAACAGTACAATTAAAGCCCTTTGGTAACCCTCCCAGATTGCATCAGTATCTTGAATTTTGTTGGTGATCATACAGGGTACTTCTTTGTATTTTTGCTAATAACCAACATTAATTCTTTATGAAAACAAATCTTACTAGACTTACGACAGTTCCCCCCCCAACCTCCGTTTTTTGTTTTTAGAGAGAGAGAGAAAGAGAGTGGGGTTTGGAGCAGAAGGAGAGGGAGAGAGAGAATCTTAAGCAGGCTCCACTCCCAGTTTGGAGCCCAATGCAGGGCTCAGTCTCATGACCCTGAGAGATCCTGACCTGAGCCAAACTCAAGAGTTGGACACTTAACTAACTGAGCCACCCAGCTGACCCCAGACTTATCACAGTTCTATATCCCAGTATTTTTTCTTCATCTCCTATTTTAAAGGTTACAGCACTTTTTATAACATTGTAAGTTTCTCACTACCATACATGTATTTGACATTTCAAGAACTCAGTTTGGTGGGAGATTTATACATATATTTTAGCAAAAAATAAAGCATCAATACTCATTATCTTTATACATTGCAGAATGTCTCCCCCACTCCTTCCCTCTTCCTGAACCTCTTTCCCCTTCTTGATTTGCATTGGCATGTGGACTTCTTGTTCTCACCAAATGAGTCAGTGGAGATAGAACGGATGTCAGTGTCTCCTGAAAAAAAGATGCCATACTGTCTTGTAAAGTCACAAAAAAGCATTAGTTTGAGCCAACACTAAAAGGAAAAAAAAAGGGAGAGCTCACATAAAAGTCTGGATTTCTGGTTTCTTTTGAAAAATTGAAAAGACTGATAACACAGTGCCCATATTCCTAAATGGCAATAATCCAATTGAACCAAGAAGCAGCTGCTTATTTTAGGTGAAACACTGTCCATTTTACTGTATTTCTATCACTTCTTTTCTCACAATTGACTAAGACCAATGTCAATCAATGTCAATTGTCACCTATTATCATAATTGGACAACTGACATTTCTCATGGTAGAGATAAAGCTTTCTCTTTACCTACACCAGTACCATCAAAAATGGTGAAACAGAAAAATCAATCAAAAGGTCCACATCCACTCTGAAGCCAACCTCAGGTAAAGGCAGAAGCCTAAAAAAACCCAGGATGCTCATTTCACAACTTTAAGAGAAGCCCCCTTCTCCTCATCAGTCAGAGTGCTGCCTCTACACAAATATTCTCTGGTAACTCCCCAATCCCCACCCCATCCCCCCACCCCAGACACACAACCACCAGCCTCTTCCTTTGTCTAGATTCACATGTAGTTTTAACATAAACGAAACAGTAAAGGTGGAAAATGAGACAAGAGAAACATAAGATGAAGAAAATATCAAAACATTCCCAACATAAGTTACAACTTGAAATTTAGGAGAGAGGCACATAAATCAACACATAGCAGATAGGATTATTTACAAAACAATTTTACAAGGAGACCCACTTTAAATATGATTTATAAAGTGTTACTGGTGAGATTAAAGTGCCTGCTTTTCTAACATCTCATCAGGAAGCCAATCTATGATGAAGGATAAGCTCTAACCTTGGAAATTATATTGAGAGGTAAGGCTGTAATGATTGAAGCACTTTGTGGACTAATAGAGAATATTAAAAAGGAAGAGAAGGAAAATAAAAAGATTGTGATCTTTAGGAGCATCCAGGGGAAAAAAAAAAAGGCACTGTGTGCCTGGAAGATAGACACAAGAATCCTAGCTGCAAGCAAAGTGTTTTTTGGACAGAGCAGGGATAAATGTTTTGGATTTTTTTTTTAATGTTCTGGATTTTGCATAAATTATTTAATACCTTCTCTCTGGCTCCTGTTTAAGAAAAATCTTCTAATTATTATTTTGGGAAGGATGTCTCTTAGGTAACAGACATCAGGACAAGTATTCTCTGACATAAGAACATCTGATTTACAAACAATTGTACCTTTGAAATATTTTCTCAATATTACTCACAACCATGTTCTACACACCACTCTTCCTATATATAATACCCGTGCTATTTGTCCATTGTAGGTCACATGGGATGTGAGGTATAGAGAGAGTAGTGTACTGACAGCATGATACTCAAGCATGTTTTTGCTTCATTTTGAATTAGCCTGGGACTTCAAGCATGATTGAAAAATATATTCCACACTTTAAAAAAATCTATGTATGAATGAGATTTTGGAAACAAACCTTCTGAATTTCAGACATGTCTTTGCTCTATCACTATTATAAATTATTGCTCACTATTAATTTATAATCACCCTGACTTCGTTATCTTTGATTTAAAAAAAGATTGTAATAAGGACATCTGACCTCCCCTTGGAGTTATAGAAGACTAAGAAAGGCTCATTTGGGCATTTTATATAGTGCGTTTCTATATCATAACCAGTAATATTGTGTATAATGCATTTCTAAGTCAATGCTTGGAGTGAGCCTTAAAACATAGGATCATTGTGTCCTACAGTACCTCCCAGAAAAATTGACTTTTAACTTCTTGGCCTAAGTAATGAATATAGTGACTAATGTTTTATTTTATCTTAATCTTTTGAAACCTAAATAATTTATCAATTTTTCTACTAGCCTGTAAGCTCTTTTCTAGAAGTTTGACAGGAGTTCAGAATCTATGTCAACTCTTTTAGGCCACTAGGAATTCATTTAGGAAACTGAAGTGGCAATTTATTAGCAAAGTGGCATGAAAGATCATTTTCTTATTTTTGTATTTGTTTCTGCATTTGGGCTATTCTGCAAAGTGGCAGTTACTTAAAGCCTGAGGGAGTAAATGCAGAGTCCAGATTGCTTAATTTATGATCAGTCAGAGATTCTACTGGGAGAATTTGGTTCATTATAAAATGCTTTATATTATAAGTATATCTAGAGACTCTTTGGAATCAGTTTCTTTTAAAAAAATTAAATAACTAAAAGTAACAATATAATTTAAACATAGCCCAGACTTGTGCTATTGTCTTTTTCTCACATGTGCAGAACTCTCTCTGATTATCCAGAGAGCTCAGCCTGCAGAAGCAATGTTTGTGGGGGTGGGGTGGACAGAATGAAATTTTTGGCCCTCCATTGCAAACTGCTGCCTTTTCAAATGATGCACACATGCCTGGTCCATCTGTCTTCAAGGACTCAGCAGAGAAGTCAGTAAAACTTTCTATTTAGTGTTTGAAGCTGCATTGCCAAATATTAATAACTCATTTTATTTATAACTGATTCTCCAAAGTAGGAAAAACAGGTGGTACTTATGAAGAACTCCATAGTAGCCAAATTTCAAAGGTCAGATGCTGCAAGTGTGGAATGAAAAAAAGCATTTTGTATTAATACTCTTACTATAAAATTGTTTGCCCATGGCTTTTTTTCCAATCATAGTACTAGTAGTACTCAAGACTGCCCAGGACCTCTCTGTAGAGCTGACCCTCTCCTCCCAAATCATCATTCTCCAGGAAGTTCTCCAGGATGCAGAGAATTCATGGTCCTTACGGTTCTCCAGTTTTTTCCCTCATGGTCTTGCTCTGATCAATCATGGCCAATCTCACAAATTATCTATAAATTGTTTTAGTAATGACTGTTTGGATAGTAAACCCCTCGTAGAGATGATGACTACACAAAACTATGTCCATATTGGTGAAAGATTTCAGCTATGTGGGATGCCAGTAGGAAAGATAATTGTGGGCAGACAGGATCTTTCTCTTTTAGTCTCCCATTTTATGGGTCATGAGAACAACAATAAACTTCTGAAGAATTAAGAGAAGAGGTGCCAGGAGACAGCTTAATGAAATTTGAATTTTCAGAAGGGAAAAAGTTTGCATTTTGGCTTTTAAGTGTCCATCTTCCTTTTCACAACAACACTGGTTTTTCTTTGGGGTAACTACCTCTTTCCCCACTGGAATGGAACATTATGGTACTTGATGTCCCCTAGCCATGAAGTGGGCATGTGATTCAGTATAACCAATCAATTTCTACCCTGCCACATGAGTATCAAAAAGACTGCATTTGTATAGATTTTATTCACCCCAATAGGGAAACCTTGAAGAGGCCATTTTTTTTTTCCTTCTGAGATATTTGGAACTGCTCTGGCTTTTTATCTTTCTAAACCTGATTATTTAATCTTCTCTTTTCAGTCTTTTCAATGAATTCCTTTTAACTGCATAAGCTAGCTAGAGTTGAGTTATGTTGTTTGCAAACATAGAACTCAAATTTTCACTAATGTTAATTCTCAACTGATGAATATAGTATTCATCTTGTAAAATTCTAGAGAGAGAATCATTCATTAGTATTACCCACCCAGTCTTTCCATTTCCCCACCACTTATGTAGTAGGACAATTCTTCCTACACCCATTTGAAGGTATGGCCATGTACATTTTTTTGGCCAATGGATTGTGATTGGTAATGATATATAGCGTTTCCAGGTGGAAGCTTTCAAAGTCAAGGTGCAATTTGCCACTGGTCTGGTGATGATGGAAGCTCATGTTCAGATGAAGTCTATTAGGATGGGTATCTGAGTGACTATGAAGAGGAAAGCTTCGCTGCTGATATGCATGAGACTTGTAGTATGAGGTAGATATAAACTTTTATTTTAGGCTAATGAGATTGGAGGGGGTGATGTTACTGACTAATAAAAGAGTGACTTTAAAGAAAAATGTATAATTTTCTGGTTGCCAGCATGGACTCATAAAGAAATAGGACATATTGGATATTTTACTCATTTTTTGAAATCAGAGTCAGACTAGAAATACAAGGAAAATGAAAAAGATTGCTATTTCTCCAACTTGAGTAATAATTAAGCCCTAGTAAGAGGAAAAAGATAGGATCTAAGTTATTTATATTTTAACAATAATGAAATATAAACTATATATCAAGATCATTCAATATGATGCTAAAAAAGCCACAAAACTATTATTATTTAAATTCATCCCTAAAAGTTCATGTGACAGGTGATATTATTTAGATTAACTAAATAGACTGGATTAATCAAAATAGATTTGAGACTAAAATCATTGTTTAGCGATATGAACGTAGTACTGACTTCCATGGGTTTGATCTTCCAATTCTACCACATGCCATGTGATGATTCAGGTCACCCACGTCTTTTCTTTATTTGAAACACTGCAAAATCATCATTTATAGAGGACACAATGATGTCATTTGGCCTGCTTTCTGTGTGCATGCATCATTTAAGTATTAAGCCATCCTCTGTTTTTTTTTTTAAATGAACAATTAAAGTTGTACTTCTTGGTACCAGTATGAGTATAAATGCAGACCCAGGAACAGAAGTGTGGCAATTCTCAATTATAAAGTGGTTATTCAAGTTATATTGAATATGTCTGTATGATTTTTAAAATATTTTTATTAAAATTAAATAACAATATTAGAATAATTCTCACAGGAATTTGAAGACCTCTGAGGATATACCTGTAGACTGACTACTAGGGGTAGCATAGACTAGTCTGAACAACACTGCATTTGATATATCAACATTTTAATAAGGCATGACTTGTCTCACAACACTAGACATTCTTATGGATGGACAAAATAATGAAATTATTAAACCATAGCATAATTAGTTAGATGTTTATTAATGGGTCAGTATCAATCATGTTTCTAGTAGCACGATCTGGAGCTATATCCTTAGACTTGTTTTGTTCGAGCATTGCATCAAAATCACAAAATGTAGACTATATATTAAGTATATTGGTGATAAGATGAAGACAAAAACAAGTATGTTGCATAAAGAAGAAATATTCAAAGCAACCTCAAAACCATCTCCCTCTCAAGATTTGATTCTTCTGTCATCAGATGTCTAGTACACCTACTACCCCACCTATTTGCAGTCATGTACTGACCCTCAGAAGATCACTCCTCCTCATTTCTATCATTCTCTCCAATAATACAGCTATCTTGATTCTTTATGATTTCTTTACACAGATAGATGATCTTTCCATTTGCCTGCTTTTTCAGTTTATTGACCTCTTTTCTTCGAATGACCTTGCCTTTCACCTTACCTCATCCACTCTACATGTTATATAGCTTAAACCTTGTGTTTGTCAGTAACTGGAATCCCCTGTATGATTACAATTTCAGACTCTCCTCCTTGATTATCATCTCCTCTAACATTTCCAGTTGGTTTCTTCCTCTATTTCAATTCCAACAATCCATGAGGCCAATAAAGAATCTACCCTACTTCTTTTTCTCATTGCTCATGTCTTCACTTCTTTGGTTATTCATTCAGCCTGAATTATATAGCCAATCATTATAATAACTTACCTATCTGTACTCTCAGCCTCTTTCCACTTTTTCACTATATTGTTCTCATTTGTCTTCAAACCTGGTTAAAACCAATTTAATGCAATTTGCATACCTGAGCTTGTTTATTTGACATGACTGAACACACAATTATGTTGACGGTCTCACTTTATTGTTCATGATCATTAAACTTAAGTAGGCTTTTAGTGCTGCCTAGCAATTATACTCCCACTCTGATAGATTATTAATGTATTCCTATCCTTTTTCCTTAAACTTCCAACACTTCCTCCCTCATTCTCACTCCTAGCTTATGATCTTTCTCCTTTTTTCCTGAGAAAATGGAAACAATTCTTAAAGAACTCATAAAAGCAATACCACCTTTTCTATCCACCCTAGGTGTCTGTGACCATCTGCTCTGCTTTCTCCTTTGTTATTATGGATAACCTCTATATACTTTTAAGCAAGGCCAGGCATTCAGCTGTGTTCTACATCTTTTCCCTTCTCTCCCATTCAAGGATACTCTCCAACTATTCTCCCCACTTCTCCTGTATCATTAATTTCCTCTTCTCTAACGGATTTTTCCTAATAGTAAAAAAACATACTTTTTTGTTCTATCTCAAAAAAATTATCCTTCTCTTGATCTCACTTCCCTTCTAATCTACATCCCATTTCTCTTCTTCCCTTTATAAAAGAACCGAAAGAAAAACGTATTTGTACAATTGATATTCAATTCCTCTACTACCATTCTTTCTTGAATCTGATCTAAATAAGCTTAAGCTTTTATTCTTGCCATTCCAGCATAATCACTCCTATCAATATCACCCAGGACCTCAAGTCTCATTTTATTAGACTTTCAGCAGTATTTGACACAGTTGAACATTCCCTTCCTTCCCTTGGCATGCAGAACACACAGTATTGGTTTTTCAACTATCTCACTGATTGCTCCTTTAAGTTTTTTTTTAATTGAAGTATAATTAACATATAGTGTTATAGTAGTTTCAGGTGTACAACATAATGATTCAATAATTCTGTACATTACTCAGTGATCATCATGATAAGTGTAGTCACTATCTGTCATCAAACAATGTAATTACAATCTTTTTTACTATATTCCCCATACTGTACTTTTCATCTCCATGACTTATTTATTTTATAATTGGGAGTTTGTACTTCTTAATCCCCTTTGTCTATTTCACCTATCTCCTCACCTACCTCTCCTTCAGCAACCACCATTTCATTCTCTGTATTTAAGAATCTGTTTTTTTGGGGCACCTGGGTGACTCAGTTGGTTAGTCATCTGCCTTTGGCTCAGGTCATGATCCTGGAGTCCTGGGATGGAGTCGCACATTGGGCTCCTGGCTCAGTGAGGAGTCTGCTTCTTCCTCTCCCCTTCACCCTGCTTGTGCTCTCTCTCACTCCAATAATACATAAAATCTTTTAAAAAATCTGCTTTTTGTCTCTTTTTTGTTTATTTTTTTTGTTTCTTAAATTCCACATGAGTGAAATCATATGGTATTTGTCTTTCTTTGACTTATTTCACTTAATATTAATCCCTCTAGGTCCATTATGTTCTTTGAAATGGAAAGATCTCATTCTTTTATGGCTAATATTTCTGTGTGTGTGTGTGTGTGTGTGTGTGTGTAAAACATCTTTATCCATTCATCTATTAATAGACACATATGTTGCTTCCATATGCTGGCTCTTGTAAATAATGCTGGATTAAACATAGGCATATGTATATATTTTTGAATAATATTTACCCAAAGAAAAGGAAAATGCCACTTCAGAAAGATTTATGCACCCCTATGTTTATTGACTGCTTTCAATTCTTATCTCTGGTTATTGTTTCTAAATGTTGGGATGCTCTGGGACTCAATCTTTGCACCTATTTTCTTTTTTATCTATACTCATCCCCTTGGTGGTCTCATCCAAAATCATCCCTATACGTACCATCTCAATGCTGATGAGTCACAAATTTATATCTTTCTAATACTTATAGCTCAGACCTCTCCCATGAATACCTGACTTAAATATCCAGCTACCAACTAATAGGCACCAAAATATTAATAGGTCCAAAACTAAGTCCTTCCAAAACTTTCACCTTCCTAAGTTCTGCCCAGTTAATGAACTCCATTTTTTAATTGCTTAGACCTGAGACCATAAATTTCAGCAACAGTGTACCATCATGTAGTAGTGGATTATCACTAACTTAACAGTTCTTCCTTAGGTAAATTTTGTCCAAATATTGATCAATGTTTCAAGTAAGAGGACTTCTATTTTACTGTATTTAGAACCAAGAAGGTAACCTCCATATTTCTGGGAACGATAATTAAGAGGACTCTACTAGGTATCTGCTGAGCAATAGGAGCAATCAAACCAAGATACTGAGAGAAAATAAAGCCATGTTTTATGAGGAATAGTTGAAGAATTTGAGGATATATTCAACCTAGAGAAGAAAGACATTGAAGAATTGATATCTGTTATTAAATATTTCTAAAGTCCTTCATGTGGAAGGGTGATTACTACACTTAGACTATCCATCTAGCTTTAGATAGAACATAAGGTATTTGGCAATGGTTTCTTCTTCTGAGAATAGATGGACTTGATAATCAGACACTAGAACATGATCCAGATACACATATATATAAAGCAAAAAAGGAAGGGAACATTATCTTGAGATGTTTTACAGTCTCAATATCTTACTCTATGTCCTGAGGATTTTTGCAGGATTGATACTTTGCGATATCTCTACTAAAGTATAGAGGGAGCCCATCATTCAGTGTCCTAAAAGAAAACATTATCTCAGAGATAATGTTTTATTATGGGAAGAAAGAGATGGGAAGGCATCTCATAGGTAGAGAAGCAGTAACAGGATCAAGTCCATACAGAGAGATTCTACATGGAACTTTCTCTGTCTAATCCTCTTAAGACAGGGTTTACTGCTCAAATGTGCAAAAGTTTAAAGAAAGGTATATTTCCTTCAAGGATTAAAAAATAAATGGCCCTTATATATGATGCCTGTCACTTATAGTTCTGAAACTTTTACGCAGGCTTTATAAAAATAACCTATTATTTAATATTTTACCTGCCAAGAAAAGAATTTTCCCCCCCATCTTCAGCTGAGAATTCCCAAGAAAACTTCTTTTCAGACCAGTAGGTCAAAGTTGCTGAGTGACTAATTTTGGCTTCCTATAAAAACAATTTATTATTTTCAGATGTGTTGCCTCTAGAGAGATGATTCTCAATTTTAGATGGATTTGGGATCAACTTGAAGTGTTAAAAAAAAAAATGTTTTCTGGGTTCCAAGTCCAGACATTCTGATTTAGTGGATTCGGTCTACAACCTTAGCTTAGAGATTTATAAAAGTTCCCCAGGCAGGGCGCCTGGTGTTGGAGTTACTTAAGCGTCCGACTCTTGGTTTCAGCTCAGGTTGTGATCTCCTGGGCTATGGAATTGAGCCCTGTGTGGGGCTCCACACTCAGTGTGGAGTCTGCTTGAGACTTTCTCTCCCTTTCCTTTTACCCCTCCTCACCTTTGTGTGCTCTTCCTCCCTCTCAAATAAGTAAATAAAAATGTTTAAAAAAAAAAAGTTTCCAAGGATGTTCCATTGTTTAAAACCTCTTCTCTAGAGATATTTATTCCTTCTTTCTATTACTAGGGATAGTCAAAGGTAGGATGTTGAGGAGGGTAAGAGTGTTTCAGACATGTTGGATGACCACATGAAACAAATGTTGTTGAGATAATTTAAATATTAAAGAGTTAATTATAGTAGATGGCCTTTTATATGTTTTCTACCCTTGAGATTCTATCATTTTATATCTACGCACTACAATGTGTATATATGGATTCAAAGAAATATATACAAGGACACAAATTCCACTGCACTATATAAATCAGGATGATTTTGCTAGTATAGCTGTATTCCTAGTTGCTGCCTCTTTCAATGGGTGAACTATTTTATTCTGACTGCTTTTCAGTGCACATGACACAGTTTTATTAGATTACATTATGCATTGAGTCAAAGTGATGTTATTAGCCTGCTAGAAGAAGCTTCTCACCCAGCTGTGAGGGCTCGTTAATATATATTATGATGTTAATAGTGCACAGAATATATGTGAGTAGGTGGTAGAGGACAGAAATTTAAACCAAATTAAAAATGTGAGAGAAACTGCAGCACGTGGGAAATAAATGCTTATTGCTGCTAGTCTCAATTATTTTTCATTATTTTCAAGGTCAAGCTGGCAATTTTTCACAACTCTTACCCACAAATGCCCTTCCCGATTGATTGACTCTTTCATCTATAAGCTCTCCTTACACCCAGGAGGGAAGGCTGCTTTTTTATTGTATTAAAAGAATCTAAATGCCAAAGTGAAAAGAATACTGGGCTTCTGTTTATTTTTATCTGAAAATCAAAACGCCACGAAAACTCTAAAGTAGGGATTTTTAAAGGAGTTTAATCTGGGATTTTTAAAGCAGTTTAAGTGATTTAAAAAATTATATGCTGAGGATTTTTAAAGAAGTTTAAATGTTCAAAAATAATATGCTAAGGAAATTGTTATTCTAAATGAACCTAAATAAAGCCTATCATGACACTGCAAGGTAAGAATTTTCTAATTCTTCCTTCCTATTTGATAAAGCATGCTCTCTGGTATGGCAAAAGAAAGAAAATCTTTCCTTCACCATACATTCACCAGTCCTATTGTAGAATGAATAAATACGTTATGTTCACTTATAACTGAGTAGGACTTTTTCTTTTTCTCATGGATATTTTTGTCCCCCAAATCAACCATAGCTTGGAGAATCATGGTAAACTATCATAATTTTGCATGTAGAAAAGGTGAGAGACTCCCAGGGATTCTTATTTGTCATCCTGATAAACAAAGAGAAAGATACGAGAAGTTTGGTAGAAGTAGAAGAGTGTGGTTAAATGGGAGAAGGTGGGAACAAGGTGGGAGGTAAGGGTTGTTAGTAGGAGAAATCTCTCTGATGTTGTTATTGTCTTAAAGAGTGAGGGTAGGAGGAATAGAATATTTTTATTTAATGGCTTCCATTTTCTCTATTCAGAACAAAGCCTTCAGCTGCGGTTGCAGTGGGAGAGAAGCTGGAAGCTGGGAAAAGTAGGAAGGTTATGAACTAGTTGTTGTAGACTATGACCTTGTTTTATTGGTTATCTTATATTACTCTTGAATCTTTAATCATTTGTTCCTGGCTTTTATTTCTCTGTCCCGAAATATAATTCATTCCTATCTCGACCGCCCCTCCCTTTTTATGTTTTCATTTTTTCTGCTTTCTTCTTTTCCTTTACTACCAAACCTCCTGAAATAGTAATTTATGACAACTACTGATTCTTGCTCATATTCCAGTTGCTCCTTAAATCTCTAGGAGTTGGAAAAAGGAAGATGATCCAGTGAAGGAGGTAAGAGAGACCTCAAAGAAGTGATTGACATAGGGCTGTGTTAAGGAAGAAATATAGAAAAAGATTCAAGAAGAACTTAAACCAACCTTCTCAATCATACACCTCTTTATTGAGGCACCTGGGAGAAATAATCGATTATTCTTTCAATGCAAACACCGGACAAACACCGGACCATTCACATTACTCTCATAACCTCATAACAGTGTTTTATAATTGTTTGCATGTCTGTCACCCTTATACTCAATTATAGCGCTTTTCAAGTCAATATTTCTCTTTGTTTCTTTGTCCCCTATAACATATAGCATTCTACTTAGTGCACAATAGGAACACAAAACATATTCGTGAATAAGTGAAGCATTTTATCTCATTTATGGCTTAATCACACCTTCAAATTCAGGCTTGAAATTCTAGCATGAAGCATGAATATCATGTAGTATTATTTTTGTTCAGCAAATATTTATTGAAAAATCTACCATGTGCCAGACAATATTTTAAGTACCATAGATATAACCATGAACCAAATAGACAAAAATCGCTGTTTGTAAGCCATTTTACAGATTATAAAGCTGACTCATATCTATTCTCAGTACTTTTCCTCTTTTTTCATCCTGCACTGTCCAAGGCTAGGCCTTCATTAAGTCTGATATGCATAAGTGGAATATGGCTCCTTCTCTATCAACTCCTTTGCTTCTTAAGTCTTTTGGAAAATATATGCTTTCATAGCTACCACTTTTGATTCTTTTAGCCTTCTTTCTTTTTTGAACTGTGAAAACTCTGTAAAGAGTTAATAAATTATAAATATGGTAACCACATTTAAAAATTTACAAATCAGAGCACATATTCTGTGAAAGCCTTATTTTTTCTTATTTATAAACACTTTTTTTTAACTTAAGCAAGAATTGGTAGTTATCATGAATTACTCTTTCAAGAAAAATAATCAAAAGACTTACAGTGGTGTAAAATTTAAATCACAGGGGCGCCTGGATGGCTCAGTGGGTTAAAGCCTCTGCCTTCAGCTCAGGTCATGGTCCCAGGGTCCTGGGATCGAGCCCCGCATCGGGCTCTCTGCTTGGCAGGGAGCCTGCTTCCTCCTCTCTCTCTGCCTGCCTCTCTGCCTAGTTGTGATTTCTCTCTGTCAAAGAAATAAAAAAATTTAAAAAAAAATTTAAATCACATTTAATTATACATCAAATAATGAATAACCTTCATCAAAAAGTATACAATTATATGAAGATAAATAAAAAAATTCAGCTAAGACATATATTAGTTATAATATTTGCATTGTCATTTTCATCATCAGCTGTTGAGCTGATGGCACATTACTCCCTTGTACTTGTTTGAAGAATGCTGCTTGCTTAATAATTCTTTATTCTTTCCAGTTTTTTTCCAGTATTTCTTGGCAAGTCTCTGAATACTTCATGTGGATTATCAGGAAAGATTTTACAATAATCAATGGGTACCAATGATAATTCCAATCTCAAAGTTGTTAATGAGATAAAAACAAAAACAAAAGCCACAAAACAACAACAAAGAATAAGCAAGCAAACAATAACAGTAACAACTCTCTTCCATCCTGGAGTCTGGACAAAGAGACTTGGTTTAAACATTTTCTTTCCATTTGGAAAACCAATGTTTCCATGCTGAAGATCTTTAAGCCTTATATTTGACCATTATTATCTATGGATACATTTTCTTTTGTCCTATTTTGCTAGTAAGTACTCATTAGGATATGGCCTGAAGACATATTTATTAAATAGATAATATGACTAAGTTAATTGCCTATTTTCCAAGATTTACCATTCTGGGCCTCTCCTGCTGAGTCTAGGCCAAGTTTAAAAGTTTCTACAAAGATATCCTTTCTAAAAGACTAGTTAATTATCAATCTACAAATACCCAGTTACCTACTTCCCCAGGTCCAAACCATAACAAATAGCACTTGAGTAGTTTTCATGTTAAGGTCTTTTACTTTAGTGGTAAATTTAATTTTTTTCTTACAATTCTTTAATTTTTATCAATATTCATATGAGACTTTTGAGGCTGAAAGTTAATAATAGCTAATATGTGGAGGATTTCCTATGTGCCAGGTGCTGAATCACTTAATTTTAACAACCATCCAATGAGGTTGGTAATTTTTTTTTAAATTTTTTAATTTTTTTTATTTGAGAGGCAGAGGGAGAGGGAGAGAGGGAATCTTAAGCAGGTTCCATGCCCAGGGCAGAGCCTGACATGGGCTCCATCTCACAAACCTGAGATCATGACCTGAGCAGAAATCAAGAGTTGGATGCTTAACTGACTGAACCACCGGGAGCCCCGAGGTTAGTAATTTTATCTTCCTTTTATAGATAAGAAAATTGAAACACAGATAAATTAAATAACTTGTCCAAGGTCACACACTGAATAAGTAGCAGACTCTGGTGTGTCTGAAATCAGAGTTCCTGTTCTTAAAAATAAACCATTGTGTATCTCCTTCTCCTATAGTTTTTGCCACTCAAATTTAAAAATGGCATCATGTAGGACAGTGGTATTTGTTCAGAAATTGTATGGGTTATGAGATGGTTTTGATGGTTTGTAAGAATGATGGTACAGAATATTTTAAAGAGCAACTGTCCTAGAAAATTCAAGAAATTTGGCTTCCATAATTAAAGCACATTAAACATAGATACATGTGGAAAATATGCAAAATAAAGTAATATTTGCATTATAGAAGGATTATGGCTAAAGACAATAGAGAGTGGGAATAATGGGGAGGAAAGAATAAGGCAAGGACATAAAATTTGTTTTTCTAATGGAGGAGAGCTAGAAAAAGCCATAAATCACTCTGGCTGTTACTGGAGAAAAAAAAAAAACCCACGAAAAACAAAAAAACAAAAAACAAACTTATAAATTTCCTTAGCTTTACAAAGGTTAAGAGAACAACAATGTTTTGCCAGCCAAATTAGCCAAGGAGGTGACTGAAATAGAAAGCTTATCCTGCATGGCCAGACAGGACCCACTTAAAGGGTTTTCTCTTGTCTTAGAGCCTGTAATTGGACAGGCAGGAAGTCACTCATTCCCTTTCTACTCTCCTGATTCTGTTTTGGTACTTTTGTTTATGATAAAGCAAAGTCATGCTTGCATCCTAGCTTATTCTCTAAAACTCTAATGTGCCAATTTTAGCAGGGCTAATAAATAATATGGATATTTACAAAATCTTAACATCTTAACCCTTTGTTAGCCATTATAAAAAAATTAATTCAGTATACTGTGATTGCCATCATGAAAACAAATGCATAACCCTCATAAGTCATTCTAAACCCAAGAAAGACTGTCAACCCTTGAATTTTTATCATCTAGATGAGGGTCTGCATCTTGCTGTTAGTTTCAATTTATATAACAAATTATAAGGGTTCACATCTCTATTTAGCACATAGTGGCAAAAACCCAAAGTGCTTTTTAAGAGCCTTAAAACTCTCTTACGACTTGGGTTTTTTCTTATGAAATTATTCTTCTGTAGGTCTATATTTCTGTCTAGTTTTTATGCTCTCCTTGTGCTTATTTTCTCACATTTCTCCCCCAAATAACATGTAAAAATTATTTGCTGATACAATTGAATAGAAGCTTGTTATTATTTTTTAAATTTAGAAATCAAACATGAATTAATAAGTTTTTTTCTAACCTTAAAGTTTTATTAAAACTTATATTTTTTTCCATCAGTCTGAAAAATACAAGTTGTGTTTTCCTTGTCATTTTTTTCCTGCTTTGTTTAGTGATTAGACTTAAATTCTTATCATTTTAAAACTTTCTGAATTGTTTTCAAACACAAAACAAATCTAACCAAAACATGTCAGTGCAGGTGGTATGGGATATCACTTTACAAAAAGGTTTGTGCTTGAGTTTTCCACAGGGACCTAAGCTCTTAATGAAGATATGAATTGGTATAAACTTTTAAAAATAAAATTTAAATTTAACTGAAATCTTGCCATTTGCAGTGACACGGATGGAACTAGAGGGTATTATGCTAAGTGAAGTAAGCCAATTAGAGAAAGACAATTATCATATGATCTCAGCCATATGTGGAATTTAAGAAACAAAAGGGAGGAGCAGAGGGAAAGGGAGGGAAAAACAAAACAAGATGAAACCAGAGAGGGAGACAAACCATAAGAGACTCTTAATCATAGGAAACAAACAGAGGGTTGTTGGAGGGGAGAGGGGTGGGAGAATGGGGTAACTGGGTGATGGACATCAAAGAGGGCACTTGATATAATGAGCACTGGGTGTTAGAGAAGACTGATGAATGACTGAACTCTCCCTCTGAAACTAAAAATACACTGTGTCAATTAATAGAATGAACTTAAATAAATTAAAAACAGATAAATAAATAAAAATGAAATAAATAAAATCTAGAACTAAGTATGAAGACATATTATTTTGACATAGTAATACCCTCTTAAAAAAATCCAATTGAGAAGTTCCTGTCTAAGAATTTAATATTATGCACTCTTAATATACAAAGCACAATTATGAAAAAAATCCTGAAACTGTGCCAAAGATCTAGTATAAAAGTATCTTCTCCATATTTATAATAGTGTTCAGTTAGAAATAAATAAAATACCTAAGATTATGAAAATGATTAAATACATTTTGTAAATATCCGTATGACACTCAAAATGGTATTTCTGAACAATATTTAATGAAGTGGGAAAAGCTCACAAGAAAATATTTAGTTAAAAAATGTTTAGTTCTGGGGGTGCCTGGGTGGCTCAGTGGTTTAAGCTGCTGCCTTCGGCTCGGGTCATGATCTCAGGGTCCTGGGATCGAGTCCCGCATCGGGCTCTCTGCTCAGCAGGGAGCCTGCTTCCCTCTCCCTCTCTCTGCCTGCCTCTCTGCCTACTTGTGACCTCTCTCTGTCAAATAAATAAATAAAATCTTTAAAAAAAATGTTTAGTTCTGAAAAGGACTAGAAATATATGTCTAAATTTTTTGAAGCTGTTTTTGTTTTTTTTTTCCCTAAGTAGGCTCCATGCCCAGCATGGGCTCAATCTGGGGTTTGAACTCACAACACAGATCAAGACCTGAGCTGAAATCAAAAGTTGGACCCTTAAGCAACTGAGCCACCCATGTACCCCTCTAACGTTTTTATAATAAGCACACCTTATTTTTATAATCAGATATATGTACAGTGTACATAAGCAGAAATATTA
The DNA here is from genome assembly GCF_922984935.1 of Meles meles. Lineage (NCBI taxonomy): Eukaryota > Metazoa > Chordata > Mammalia > Carnivora > Mustelidae > Meles > Meles meles. The sequence goes on along the minus strand of NC_060069.1, from coordinate 95,751,413 downwards.
ATAAAAATGTGATCTCCAGGAATATTTAATTAGTAGATAATTTTTAGGATTTCGGAATCTACTGTAGGCTCCAGTTCATTTCTGTTGGCCAGTACTCACATAGGTGTCCTTTTAATTATCTTTTCAGTAAGGCTTTGTAGTATTTAGGAAAAGAATGCAGTGAACCTTGACTAAATAAATCATACAAAGAGAATTTTGGATTTGAAAGATTAAAGATCATCCAGACCAAACTCTCTACCTCTCCTTCAGTTTCAGCAACAGTCAATCTACAGAGGCAAAAGATTTTTATATTAATAATTGAAAAATAAATTCAACTCAAGTCAATTCCTATAAAAAGTTTCACTAAAGCAAAAGAATAACAATAATAGTAACAATATATTTGTATAGTGGTTTGCATTCTACAAATCACTTTTACATATACAACCTCATTTTCCTTAAAATAGCTTACATAAAGGAAAAATTAAGATTTAGAGGCTGAAAGGGCTTGTTAGTGCCCCAGCTAGGAAATTTAGCCTGTCCCAACACTAAATCCCTTTCTTTTACCACATCCAATATGATGGACAGATATGTGAAAATCTATTTTAAAAGAGGCACAAAGAGGTGCCTCTGTGGCTCAGTTAACTCTCTGCCTTCACCCTAGGTCTGGGATCAACCCTGGTCTTGGGCTCCTTGCTCTACAGGGAGCCTGTTTCTCCCTCTTGCTTTGCCTGCGGCTCCCCTGCTTATACTCTCTCTCTGTGTCAAATACATAAATAAAAATCTTTAAAAAAAAAAAGTATGTTTAACAAAAGTAAAGTAAAAGAGGCTCAAGGAGCTGATTTTAATTACATGTTTAATAACAAATATTTGAGTTTTGCCCTAGAACACATGAGTTCTGTTTGTAATTCTGTCATTGATTGTGTGCTGAGCCATATTTTGCATGGTTTGGGTCTATCCTAATGACCTCTGCCTGTTTGTCATGAGAGGTATGGCATTATTTAATTAACCCTGTGGTTTCTCTCTTTGTGCGCTTGTAGTAGGCTGAATAAGAGATTTTAATGCTGGTTGCTATTTCCTCCCATATGACAAAAAGCTGACAACTATCAACCAGTACCCCTCCTGAAGGATGCAGAAAAAAATCAGATGAAAATTTAGGAAGGAAAGATAATTCCTAATCCTCTTGAAATTTTTTCCAGAAAGGATATAGGTGGAACCTGCATTTCAACTGTGTTCTCTCAACGAAATTCTAACTCTTAAACTGGCAAATAATAATGGATAGTGCTATAACTTGATTAAGGGGTTGGAAATGTGTGATAAATTAGGTTGCTCAGTTCAGGATCCAGCACCACACAGCAAACAGATCAGAAATACTCACACTTGCTAATATCAACAATTGCCCATCTGGCCTTGAGGTAAGTCTTAGTCATTGCCCTCCCTCTACCCAAATTCTCCTTCCAGCTGTTCTGATATTCACTACAGTTTCTCTGAACAATTTATTCTGCCTTGCTATGTTTAATTAGTTATTGAATAACTGATTTTCTCCTATTTTAGTGGGACCCTTAACATATTTCAAATATACTGAGATTTATTGTGAGGTAAGAATATCCTATTAGTGTGCCATCCCAGAAGTTCTTTGCTTCTAGTCCCATTCTCCCCAATCCTCAAATGTCTTTTTAGTTCTAGTATCCAAACTCCTTAGCAAGATATTTTCCTTTTTCTGTTCTGTTTTATCCTAATATTTAAATTTTGTAATTTCTCTACTATATATATATATATATATATATATTCATATATATATATATATATATATATGAAATGGGAATTTTTGGTTTCACACTAACAGCATGAGGAAATAGCTTTGAGATATGATTTATTTAAGTTCACATTCCTGTTTCACAACCTACCAGATGTATGATATTGAACATACTATTTAAACTTTCTTTAGTTCCATTTTCTCACTCATAAATTGGGGTGATCAATAGCTACCATACCTGATTGTTGTGAAGAGTAAGTGAAAAACTAAATGTAAAATTCTTTACACATTTCCAGCTCATTGTAGGTGCTCTCTTCAAAGAATGCTCGAATTTGTCATATTGTTATGGACTGCATTGTGTCCCCCCCAATACCTCAGAATGTGACTTTATTTGGAGAGAGGGCCTATAAGAGGTAATTAAGTTAAAATGAGGCCAGTAGGATTGGCCTTAAACCAATATGACTGATGTCTTTATAAGAAGAGGAAGGTACCAGGAATGTGCGCACCCAGAGGAAAGACCATATGAGAACACGGTAAGAAAGATGTTATATACAAGCCAAAAAGAGAGCCCTCTGAATAAGCCATACCTGCTGACACTTTGATCTTGGACTTCCAGGTTTCTGAACTGTGAGAAAATCGGTTTCTGTTGTGTAAGCCACCTGATCTGTAGTACTTTGTTATGGCAGTTGTGGCAAACTAATATACATATATTCACTATTTCAGAAGAATTAACCCTTACTGTTTTCCTATTCTAAGTCCTACTTAATCCTCTAATTAATAATAGGGCAATGATTAAGAGTATAATCTTAGAAGATAGATAGCCTTGAATTTGAAGACTGGGTTATCCACCTAGGTGACTTTGAATGAATTTCTCATATGTTTCAGAGTCTCAAATTTCCTTATGTATAAAACGAAACAAACTTGTCTCATAGAGTTATAATAAGGATCAAATTAAAAGAGATGTTTATAAATTTCATAGTATAGTATCTGATATATAGGTGCTTAGTAACTGGAAGAATTAATTATCTTTATGTACAGAGATAAATGTACAAAACCATTTACATGTGTTTTGACAATCTGGCTTAGTTTTCTCTAAGCTTAATCAATTTAGCAAATCTCTGTGTGAAGTGACATACATATACATACTTTCAACAATTACTTAATTATTTTGAGGATGTGGAAAATTAGCTTCATTGTGATCCAAGATCACAAACCCTTAAAATGACTTGTAATATATTTTTAACATTTATTCTAAAAACCCTTCCAGTGTATTAGATTTATTGGAATGATTTGATGATTTTGTTTCAGGGACCAAGCTTAGACTATTTTTTTCTTGTGCAGTTTTCATATTTGCCATTTTAGGAAGATATTATGGTTTATCAGAAGCTCCTCACAATAAAGTATTCTAGTTTGTAGTAGAATAAACAAGGATCTCCTTTATTATTACCTGGACCAATTCTAAAATTCTCTACATAATTTTTTATGGTATAGTTCATGGTCTGGTCATTCCCTTTACCACATGATTTATAGGATAACATCTTATTTCTCCTTAATTAAGGACGGAATTTTCTTCCGCAACTATGTCATTGTGCTTCTCTCATCTTGTAAAACTTTCAAGCTATAATTGTTTGTGATGTCTTCTCACATACATAATGCACTCTGTCTTTTGCTCATTTCTATCCTTGTTTGTGAACTGGCCTTACAATATCACAGTTTCCCACTCTATGAGATTGCAATTACGTTAAAATTTTACTGCTGTAATTTATTTAAATTAATATTTACCATACATTTACTATGTACAAAGCACTATGCTATCTACTGTGAAAGAACAAAGATATTTAAAAGAGTCTACAAAGATTCTACAATCTCAGCATTCTAATCATATTTGTTACGCTTCTAATATCTGTTAGAAACATTTATATATTTTGACTTGTCTTTTCTTTCATTTCCTATTCCTATTTGTTGTCTCATCTGAAGGAATATCTACTCTGTCACTTATTTTTAAGCAGGCCAATGAATTCTCTGTGGGGTCTTAAAGCAGAATCTCTGCCAATCTATTTTGTGTCTTTTGTTTCTCAGTTTCTCCCCAGTTTTTAGAATAAAACCACCACCTAGTTTGCTAAGATAGTACAGTGTTAGTGATCAGTGGTTTATGGGGTTTTCTTGTAAACATTACATCTCCTTTTGCTGAATCAGGATATCTTCTTTACTCTCATCAAAAGACCAAACCATCACTTGTTATAGGCTTATTTTCATTCATTTGAAAATTAAAGAGATATCAAAAGACTTTCTGATAAGGGATGAGGGCATCTAAAATCGTTATTTTAGACAATAATGTTACTTCTCAAAGAGTTAAAGAAAAAGAAAAAAAACAAACTCTTTAGCCTTAATAGGCACCCCCGCTTGGAGGTGAAATGGACCAGGAAGAAAAGATGAAAAAAGTAGAAAAAGAGAGTAAAGACAAAGGTACATATTGTTAGGAAACCAATACAGAATTTGGAACCTTATGAAGATCTAGTTTTTATCAGACGTGACACTTGCTTCCACCCCTATTTTTACCTCTCCCGAACAGGATAGGATATAATTGGGTATCATCTCGTAACTCTTTCACTAATAACCATTAACAAACCAACTGTTCAAAATCCTTTAGTGCCTCTTATATGTGAAACATTGTGCTAGGTGCTAGACAAGATAGAAGAAATATATAATTCCATGCCTGCCTTCAAGAGTATTATTGTCTAGCTGTGGCAACTGGGGGTGGGGTGTCTTTGAAAGGTTTCAAAAGGAGTAAAATAGACATTAAGTACAGAAAAATTCAAAAGGAAAAGGTGAGCATTGATCTGAGGATCTGAAAAACTCTAATCCATCTCTATTTCCTTGCTATGTGACCTTGGACAAATCATTTCTCTTTCACGTCTTCCCTTTCATCCCATCCTCTTCCTCCACCAGGAAAAAAGAAAAGGAAAGAAAAGAAAAGAAAAGTCATCCTAGAAGATCTCTAAAATATTAAGACTATATGAGATGATTATTAATGAGCTCTTTTGCCCAAACTGAAGTCTAAAGCTAGCTATAGCCCCCTGAGCTGCTCTTCATTTTCACAAAGCTATCAAGGTCTAAATTTTCCCCAATTCAGTATTAAGTCAGAGCTCAGAACCCAATTTTCCCATCCTGATGATATTGTTTCTAATCCTGCACCAAATAGTGCATCTTTCAAAATGATTATTGTGACTCAAAGAAAAAGCTTAAAATATATTACTTACACAGTTTAGAGAAATGTTTCTTAAAAAACACACACACACGAAACTGTTTATGTGAAAATGGGGGGGAGGGGGGTAATTCTACATATTAGGGGGAAAAAGGTAAGCAATCGATTCCTTAGGATCTGAAAGGCTAAATATTCCAAAAATCTACTGAAATGCAATTCTCTCTGGCAGAGGTGACTTCTTAAGCAATTATGCAAGTGGCAGGACAGGGAGGGAAGTCCAATAGATGCACCTGGAGAGCGAATAGAGGAGATAAACTGAAAAATCACCTGTCCAGTTCACAGTATCGCCCACGGTTAGACCTAGGGAAACACTTCCAGCAGCCTCGGACTCCGGGCGCCCAAGTTTGCACGCTTCTACGCATTCTATTGATGCACACTTCCGTCCTTCAACAGGTAGCGCCAATTACAGCCCCCAAAACACGGCCCCCCAGCATACTGGCCAATCTCGCCGTCAATCAAATACTTCACCTACCTTTCTAAATTCTCCCTTCCCCCTCTCATTGGCTTTTCCTTCGGCCTATCCCCAAATTTCTTCCGCGCCTCGCGACGAAGGAACTTGGTCTATGGAGCCTAGGATTGGAGCCTAGGCAACTCCCGCCCTTTGACGTCCCGCAGCTCTCCGCCCCTTTCTCCAGCGCAGCACTGCCCGAAGTGGTGGGGGCGGGGCGAAAGAGGGGGCGTTTCTGGGGCGGGGCTTGCATCCCACGGCGGGAGGGCGGAGCCTTCCTTCCAGCCTGCTTGCTTGATTAGGACCTCGGAGAGCGCCGGGCGCCACGACCAGAGGGACAGGAGAAGCGGCGGCAATCCAGAGGGATTGACGCCTGCGAGCCCGCCTCCCTCCGCACTTTCAGCTTCTCGGGCTGGCTGGCAGCTAGTGGCGGCCGAGGAAGGTGCCTAAGTCGGGAGTCAGATAGTCATCCCTCTGGGACGCCGCCGTCCAGCCGCGGCTCCCTCACACCTGTGTGTGTGTTCATGAGCGTGAGCGTCCGCGCGCGAATTTCTATGAGAGGGTTGCGTGTGCTCCGGCTTGGCGCGCGAATGTCTGTGTGAGAGTGTTTGTGTGTGCTCGGTGCCTAGGCGCTCGGCCCGGGGAGAGACGGCGGGAGCGCCTGCTCCGCGCGCCCATTAGGCTGAGGTGGGATTCGGGCCGCAGCTATCGCCGCCACTGCCTCACGTCCCCCCAAGAGTCGCCGCGGTGCTGCGGGGAGAGCGGACGGGCGGGAGAGCGCACGGGCGGACGAGCGCGGCGACTGCTGCGGGCAGAGCGGGGTGGGGGGTGGGTGGAGGGGGAGAAGAGGGAGGAGGGCTGGAGACGCTGGGAGGGAAGGGGGGGGCGGAGGGAGAAGCGGAGGCAGCTGCGGTTAGCCGCTCCTTTCGGCTGTTGCTGTTGGGTCACCCGCATATGTTTTGGGGTCCGGCTCTTGGGGATAGGGGATGGAAAAAAGCCTACCCCTCGTTACTTACTGAAAAAAAGGGAGCGTTGAAGATGATGGGGAGAGCCCAGAAGGTGGTAGTAGAGTAAACACCGGCTCTCCCACCGCACAATCCCAACATCGTTTTTCTGAAAATATTCTGAGCCGAACCTTTAGAAGTAAAGGCCGCCCTTAAGAGAGACAGAGTCTTGGTCTGTTGGACTCCGGTCTGATTGTATAATAATACTGATGATATAATGCTAATGACGATGATGACACTGCCTTTTATTTTTACCCCAGTGCTGATAAAGCGTAGCTACAGCTGGGGATAAAGCCCTTGAAAATTTGATGTATGAGGAGGAAATACTGTTGCTTTTAGAGTTATATTTTATTATTTCTTTTAAAAGATGTTCTTTTTTGAATTAAAATTTGACAAAATGAAGTATGACTCTTTTTCTCTCTTTCTTAGTCATTTTTGGCCAATTCTCGTAAAATGGGGCCTGGCTACTGCCTTGACTAATGAAAAGCTAAACACTTTTACCCAGGTGTAAGTCCATGTGTTAAGTCACCCTTTCCTTTGAATTTCTCAACAGTTTTTAAAATGAAGAAGTTTAATTTCCGAAAAGTTTTGGATGGCTTAACTGCCTCTTCCCCTGGCAGTGGTAGCAGCAGTGGCAGTAACAGTGGTGGTGGGGCTGGAAGTGGTTCCATACATCCAGGAGGGACTGCAGGGGTTCTCAAAGAGGAGATTCAGGAAACCCTGACTTCAGAGTATTTCCAGATTTGCAAGGTAAGTTTTGAATTGGCTTGAAGCCTATTATTTCTCTATTTTACTGTTGTGAGGAAAGAATCATTAAAAACAACAACAACAACAAAAACAAAACCAAGAACCAGAAACATCCACACTAGGGACTGCAAGTTGTTGAGATGCCAGCATTAGACAGTCCTGGGCAGAGAACTCTATAGATAGATGTTTGAATTAATAAAGATATTCTAGGCATTGATTTCAGCATCAGTTTAAAAAGCTACGGTAGTTTAAAGTGGAAATAAGCAAACATAAAAAGTAGAATTTGCAAGACAATGTTAAGACAAAATTGTGAACAAAATTTTTAATGTAATATTTATGTATAAGTAGCAAACTGAAGGAAAAATCACTCTGGGTAATTCCTTGTTGACATTCAGAGAAACTGTTTGTTATTTTGTGTCACTATGCAGTATAAAATGATTAAAGCTATTAAGACGTTGCTAGAAGGAAGTAGATGATAGCTAAAGGAATGCATCCATTTTAAAAGATCTAACGGTATTATTTTTCATTCACTGTTTAAAATTCTATACAAAAACACCCCAGAGTCTTAATAAACAAGTGATGGATTTAATTTCTTGTAAGAACTTTAAAAAATAGCCTGTTTTCTGGTTTAGTGATGAAACATTTTAGGTAATTATGCTTTAATGTTCAACTTCGAATGAATAAGCAAAAGAAAGAGTTTCTGATGGGGAGAGATGAGAATTTACAAAACAAACATTAATATATAGATATTGTTTTTTTTTCTGACATAGTTTATAATTTTTATTGTTTCTTTTTGGAGGGGTAGCTTAAGAATGTGTTTTTGACCGGCCATGTTCAATTTTAAAAGCTACTAATGCATTCATATTATACAGATGAATATAGTTTTAAAATATTTGAATACATAAGAACAAATCACACATTTTTGAAATCACATAAATTTAATTAAATTTTTTGGTACTTCAGAAGAATTTTTTTGAAATTATTAAAATGACTTTTGTAGTAAATAACATATATAATGAGATAAGTTTCAATTATTGTGTTAGTCTTCATTCCCAGTAGTCATTATAAAAACATTAAATCTGTAGTTATTAAAATATTACATATTAATTTTCATAAAAAATTAGTTTATTTAGAATTAGGTCAGATTAAAAGATATAATTCTACCCTGTGAGGTTTGTATGCATAAAGTTTTGTATATGAGGTTGTATATAATTTCATTCTCAATTTGAAATAATAGAAATTTTGTCAGATTAGGGTCTTAATACTGGTCATGAGACAAATATATAAAAGGATCCTAGGGTTCAAATTTGAATTGCTGGTCAGGAGAATAATGCCCTGATTATCTAATCTTTGACATGTTACTGTTTCTATTCCAAGATTCTGAAAAAAATTTCCAAATTCTTTTAGTTCATGAATGTGAGACAGGAGAGTTTTGATCAAGATAAAACTGGTATGAAAAAAAAAAAGATAAAATTGGTATAGAAAGGAGACCACTCTAAAACAGAGTGGCAGAGTGGCATTGGACTGTTGAAGTTTTAAACATGGTAGAGAAGGTTTTAAATTAAAAATTTCAGGGGAAATGGGGAATGCAAGAGAGGAAAATGGGGTATATAGTTATCTTCCCATTTATTCACACAGGAAATAGACATGAAAAGTGGCAGAAGTTAAATATGCATTAATTCTAAAACATATGGCATGGTAGGAAGAACATTGGCCTAGGGATCAGACCGTTTTTTTAATTTAAAGTTCTGTCACTTGCCAGCCATGTATCTCGGGCAAGCCATTTTTCTACCTTGAACCTTGATTTTCCCATCTGTCGTATGGTAATAAGTATTTCTGGTCTTCTGATTTAAGGTTATTGGGAGGATCAAACAAGACAATTAGGTGAAGGTGATATATAACTTGGAAAAGGTGATAAAATATTTATTTTTGTAAATATTCTTAAAGTTTTAAAATCACCTTACTCTTGGTGGAATGACTATCAGCAATAGGCTATAATAATATAGGTAACAAAATTATACTTTCAAAGAAATTAGGATAGATAGCTATATAAGTGGAATACTAATAGTATTGAAATGTTACTAAAGGGGGAAAGTATTATGGCGTATTTGGATAGCAATAGAGTTAATTTTAAAAAGTGATTTTATGATTGTACTTTAGGTTACCTGGACTATAATATAATATGTAAAAATGGATTAAGGATATTTCAAAATTAGAACTGTTGCTAAAATGGGGACTTCATTTGGACTCACTGATTAAATGTGCAAAGAACATTCTATTCTGAGTACTAAGCAGTTGGCACCTTTTGGGTACTTGTACCTTTTCCACATGGTCAAAATTAAAGTACAAATCTGTAATCTTCTCTTTTGAAAACCATCCTTCTCTCTATTTTCTGATCAGTTATCAAATCCTATCTATTCGATTTCCTTAGTGTTTCTGAAATTTATTCCCTTTTCGCCATCTTCAGTACCTGTTCATTCTATTGTGTTTTCTTGGTTAGTCTCTTGAAATCACTTCCTACCTTCTTACCTCTTGTTTTACACTATTTCAGTTGATTTTGTTATGTTATGATATGGTTATTTCTGAACTATAATGTTCATTATGTCATTTCTCTGCTAAAAATTTTATGTTAGTTTCCCTAGAGCAGTGATGCTCTACAAACAAAAGTCTAATGTGAAACCCTGTAAATAACATCTATTAAAACAAATAAATGTACTTTATTGGTATACATTTAAAAAATAAATTATAATAAATTATACAGATATTATAAAAGCTTGTTTTTTATATTTGGTTTTTGTTGTATTATATTATCCCTGGCAGGTAGTAGGAATTTTTCTGGCCTTAAAAAGTAAAAATATAAAACTACAACCTTTATAATCAGTGACAAATGTATAAGAAGTTCAAAAACACAGACATGGTACAAGAAACTTTAGTTCAAGGTTAGCAAAAAACTTAATACATTGGTTTACTGTAATCTCAGTTCAGTATGTATACATTTCAATGCCATTTGTTCAGATATTTGTGAAATACATGAAGTGGCTTTTCTGAATTTGAATTCTATGAAACAGAATTTGAAATTACTGCCTTATACAATAAATGTCAAACTGTTTAACCTGATCCATATATAGTTCATTTTAGATGGGCTTCCCTTTAGATGTTTACCTTTCCATCCTCATTTCCTTGATTTCCTAAGCATATTGCATTATCTGAAAGCACTGTATTTTCATATCTCAATCTATTGTTTCTAACTACAATATCCTTTCCAGCTTTAGTAAAATTGGAGAATTCCAATTTATTTTTTTTTTAAGATTTCTTTATTTGAGAGCGAGAGAGACAGTGTGTGTGTGTGTGCAAGAGGGGAGTGGAGTGGGGAGGCAGAGGGAGAGGGAGAGAAACCTCAAGCAGATTCCCTGCTGAACAGAGCAGGGACTTGATCCCAGTACGCTGAGATCATGGCCTGAGCTGAAATCAAGAGTTGGATGCTTAACTCACTGTGCTACCCAGGTGCCATCTCCCTATCCCCCGTTACTTGTTTTTTTTTTTTTAAATTTATTTATTTTGGCAGACAAAGATCACAAATAGGCAGAGAGGCAGGAGAGAGAGAGGAGGAAGCAGGCCCCTGCCGAGCAGAGAGCCCGATGTGGGGCTCGATCCCAGGACCCCGATCATGACCTGAGCCGAAGGCAGAGGCCTTAACCCATTGAGCCACCCAGGTGCCCCCCCGCCCCCGCATTATTTTTTTTAATCTCTTAGTTAAAATACTACCTCCATGGAACTAACTCTGACCACTGCCTTCCTCTTTTCCTGTCCAAAGCACAGTTAGTTTTTTTTCCTTCTTCTGTTTTCCTGTAGCACCTGGCATATTCCTATAGAGTTAATTTAGCACTTTACTGTGATTGGAAAATTTATTTTCCTGTCACTATCATTATATTGTCAACTCTTTGAGTGGTAAATATATTTTGTTCCTGTATCATCATTAGGCTTCTTATTACCTAGAAGGCCATTCTTTACTCCGTGTAAAAGAGAGACTTCTAGCTCCACCAATCTTAGAGAATCAGTCTCTAAAGATTGGGCCTACGCACTTACGTTTTTTGGAAAGACCCCACAAGAGATTCTAATACATGGTTGTACTGAAAACAATTATAGTAGGCACATGATTTACTCTATGAATGAAACAATATATACATGATTGGTTGATTGGCTGAAATGAGATTAAAGCAGAAAGTTATTAATAAAGATATGTCTTCAATATTTTATTTTAAATGAAAACATATACATCAGTTTACAAATCACTTGATAAATGAGCATTGTTAAGTGTTGGGTTCTGTAATTGGAGTTCTGTGTGGACTTTTCTTCCACAAACCATCTGAAATTCATTATAGTTTTTGGTTTTAATTTATTTAAAATAGAATAAGTACTTATATGCTTTTGAAGCAGGTGTTAGGTCCTTCTAGATGATACATAAATATCATCTGACAGTTTGCACAAATGATGAATATATTTGATGAATATATAGTTGACCCTTGAACAAGGTACAGACCCCCCACATGTTTGACTATCTATATATTCAATTCCCTAAAAGCTTTACTCCCTGAAAACTTTGACTCCCACAAAACTTAACTATGAATGGTCTACTGTTGACTGGAAGTCTTACTGATAACATAAATAGCAGATATTGTATTTTATATGTATTATATACTGTATTCTTACAATAAAGTAAACTAGAGGAAAGAAAATGTTATTGAGAAAATCATAAGAAGAAATACATTTATAGTACTATACTATATTTATCGAAAAAAATTTCAAACATCGGTGGACCCATGCAGTTCATATGCATGTTATTCAAGTGTCAACTACACATACACACATATACACATACACACATACATATATATATAGATGAGTGTATATATATATACACACATGTATACACACATGAGATAAATGCATGTGTATGTATATATAATATATATTATATATATCATATGATACATATATAATAAGTATATATATATGTAAATATATATTTATTTATTCATCTCTATAGTTAACTGACCTACACATAATTGGGCCCGGAGTAGGAGAGCATAAGTATTCTAGCTAGAGTTTACTAGTGTCAAGTATTCAGGGAATCACTAGTATCAATCCATTTTATAAAGAGAATGGGCAGTTTTTGTTAATCTAGCAAGTTGGTTAAATTAAAGTTAGAGTTAATCTAGCAAGTTGGTTAAATTAAAGTTAGAGAACTTCATCTGTAAGATCTCCCATTTGACCTTCATAACAGTCCTGTAAGGAAGACAAATAAAGTATAAATATTTTTATTTTACTGATAAGACATCTGGGGCCAGAGAATTTAAGTAGTATCCCTAGGTCTCCAAGTTGGTAGGAGGCATGGCTAAGTTTAATGTTCTGTTCTTTTTCATGATTAAATCCAGTATTTTTTCTGTTTCATCTTTCTTATTAAAAACAAAGTAACGTGATTAATTGCATAGGAAACATAGAGATGTTGAGAAGATAGAATTTTCTATTGACTCCCCCCTCAAAATACATCCTAAATCTGACCACATCTTTTCACTTCCACCACATCTTTTTTTTTTTTTTTTTAAGATTTTATGTATTTATTTGACAGAGAGAGATCACAAGTAGGCAGAGAGGCAGGCAGAGAGAGTGAGAGGGAAGCAGGCTCCCCGCTGAGCAGAGAGCCCGACATGGGACTCGATCCCAGGACCCTGAGATCATGACCTGAGCCGAAGGCAGTGGCTTAAACCACTGAGCCACCCAGGCGCCCTCCACCACATCTTTTGCCTGGACTACTGCTCTGTAGATTTTAGGTATTTTCTCTGTTCTCACTCAGGCTTCACTACATAGTCTCTTCTCATAATAAGTAGTAGAATTCTTTTAAAATTTAAATCATATTATGTGCTTCCTGTTCAGAACACTTCAATGGCTTTTTGTTTCTCTTAAAAATAAAAACAAAAGTCCTATTAATGTCTTATAAAGATCTAAATGGTCTGACCCTGGCAAGACATCACTATCAACTTATTTCCTGCTACTAACTCTGCAACAGGTACATTGGCTTTCTTACTTTTTCTCAAACATGATTCTTACCTCAAGGATTTTACATTTCTGTTTCCCTTACATGGAACACTATCCTTTCTAATAATTATATTACATATTACTTTTACATCATTCAATTCTTAATTTAATTGTTAACTTCTCAGAGAGCTCTTCATTGATGGCTGCTCACTCCCTCTCTGCCCTTATCCTGATTACTTTTTCTCAATAATACAACTGCCTGTTATTATATTATATGTACTTATTTACTTATTGTTTGCTTCTCCTATCATAATTTAACTCCATCAGGGTTGGGGCCTTATTATGTTCACAATTATCTTACCAATTCATAGAACAGTATGCCATATAGAAAGCAGTAAATATTTGTTGAATGAATAGATGAATAAATGAGACAAGGAAGCTAATAGAATGATGTATTAAGAGCAATCGAGGGGTGCCAGGGTGGCTAAGTCAGTTAAGCATTCAACTCTTGATCTCAGTTCAGGTCTTGATCTCAGGGTTTTGAGTTCAAGCTCCATGTTGTAAAAAAACAACAACAACACAAAAAAACAAATGAGGTATTGTTTTGAACAGTCTCTTGGGAAAGGCTTTTATGAAGTAAATTTACATCACATAAAGACACCACTTTAGGAATATCGTGTATAATTTTCCAAAAGATATGAAAAAGAAGATTGTAGAAATATTCAATTAAGTCTCAGTTTTTATTGAGGAAGTTATAAGGGACACTTTTGTTTCTAAATGATCATTTTAGGGTAACAATTCAGAAGTACTAGATTGGTAGTGACAAACACATGAGATCCTCTAGACCTAATTAACAAAATAGACAAAAAGAAATATATCACCAGAACCAGATGGGATGATTCTTAAAGTTTTGAATAGACTCTTAAATTCGCCAACTCCCTATTCATCAACATTTATAAACTGTTTTTATAAATGGTCATGGTGTCAGAGCCAACATGTAGATAACTAGTATAACTTCTACAAGAACACAGATTTGTAATATCCTCATACCAGATATAACATCAGATCTTCTCATATAAATGGCTATAAAATCAGAAATATAGGTGTTAGAGGGGCATCTGGGTGTCAGTTGGCTAAGTGTCCGACTTTTCATTTCAGCTAAGGGTACTGGGAATGAGCCTCATGTTGAACTCTCTGCTTAGTGGGAAGTCTGCTTGAGGATTCTCACTCTCCCTGGCCCCTCCCCCCAACCCACCTGCATTCTTTCTGTCTCTGTCTCTGTCTCTCTCTCTCTCTCTCTCCCTCTCTCAAATAAATCTTAAAAAAAAAAAAGAAAAAAAAAAAAGGAAAGGAGAGAAAGAAACATAGGTATGGATTGTGAAGGATTAGGCTTTCCACAATCCTGGAAAGCTGAGTGAGGTCAAATGCCTAGGTATCCCTGATTATTATCTCTTCTTTAGGTTTTCCATCGTTTCCACATTCTTCTAATTTCACATCATTTTATTTGGGAGGTTTTGTAAGTGAGTTTGGCATAAGAGCGTGATCACAGTTTTACATATCTGCCTTTATCATTCATTAATATATTCTGCGAGATGTGTGGACTTGTCTCATTTTATACTGTAACTGGTAGAACAAAAGGTAGCACAGTTGATACTGCAGGATAACTTATTATGGATGAAGTGTCTGACAGTGATTTCATGCTCCTGTCACCAAAATGGACAGTTGAGGGTGGGCATCTTTAAGAATAGGAATGGAGGCTAACCAGAAGACTTATGCAACCTTGTTAGGGTTGAGAAGTTAGGAAATTTAAGTACCAAATGAATTAAAATTAATTTTTTTAAGAATCACACAGAAGCCAGATAATTCAATTACTCCAGGTTCTCACTTTGTTTATCCTAAGAGGATAAAGGTGCAGGGACTGGCTCATGTAAGGAATTATAGACTTGTAAAAAGTATGTTTATAAATTTTTAAAGTTACAACAGAGAACAGTCACATTTTCTTACAAAAAGTTCTTCTGTGCTAGTACATTGTCAACAAATTGGATTATGGATCCCATTTAGTATGGCATTTCTTATCTCAAAAGAAAATAGTGCTCATGCTCAATGTTGAAAAACAGTTTTCCTCTAAGATCAGGAACAAGAGAAAGATATCTGTTCTTACCACTTTTATTCAACATAGTACTGGAAATTCTAGTTGCTACAGTCAGATGAGAAAAAGAAATAGAAGGCATCCAAATTGGTAAGGAAGAAGGAAAACTGTCACTATTTGCAGATGATGTCATATAGAATACTTGAAAGACTCCAAGAAACTGCTGGGATTGATAAGTGAATTCAGTAAAGTTTCAGGATACAAAATTAATATACAGAAATCTATTATGTATCTATACACTAATAATGAATAGCAGAAAGAGAAATTAAGAAAACAATCGAATTTACAATTACACAAAAAGAACAAAATACCTTAGAATAAACTTAAGGAAGTGAAAGACCTATACTCCAAGAACTATAAAACACTGATGAAAAAAATTGAAGATGACACAAGTAAATAGGCAGATATTCCAGGCTCATGGATTGGAAGAACCAATATTGTTAAAATGTCCATAGCACCCAAAGCAATCTACAGATCATTAGACTAGCAATCTCTATCAAAATACCAACAACATTTTCTATAGAACTAGAACAAATAATACTAAAACTTATATAGAATAACTAAAGACTCTGAGTAATGAAAGCTATCTTGAGAAAGAAAAAGCTGAACGTATCAAAATTCCAATTCCAGATATGCTACAAAACTCTAGTAATCAAAACAGTATGATATTGGCACAAAAATAGACACATATATCAATGAAACGAAATAGAAAACTCAGAAATAAACCCAGACTTATATGGTCAATTAATCTGTGACTGAGTAGGCAAGAACATATAATAAGGAAAGACAGTCTCTTCAAGAAATGGTGCTGGGAAAACTGGGGAGCCACATGTAAAAGAATGAAACTGGACCACTTCTTGAACCCCACACAAAAAGCAGAACTAGACTATTGGAACTACACTAAAATAAAAAGCTTTTGCACAGTGAAAGAAACCATCAACAAGATCACAAGGCAACCTACTGAATAGGAGGAAATATTTGCAAATCCTTTATCTGATAAGGGTTAATTCCTAAAACATAAAGAGAATTTATCCCACTCAACACCAAAAATACCAAATAAATTGATGAAAATATGGGCAGAGGACCTGATGACATTTTTCCAAAATAGATATATAGGTGAACAGACAAACAGATGAAAAGATACTCAGTATCTCCAATCAGCAGGGAAATGCAAATCAAAACCACAATGAGGTACCACCTTACACTTGTCAGAATGGCTAGAATCAAAAATACAAGAAAGAACAAGTGTTGGTGAGGATATGGAGAAAAAAGGAACCCTTGTGTGTAGAGTTGGTAGGAATGTACATTGGTGTAGCCCCTGTGGAAAATAGTGTGGAGGTTCCTCAAAAAATTAAAATTAAAAATTAAAAATAGAAATACCATCTGGATAGTGATTTCACTAATGGATATTTGTGCAAAAAACCCCCACTAATTCAAAAAGATAAATGCACCACTGTGTTTATTGCAGCATTATTTATATTAGTCACATAGCCAGCTCAAGTGACCATCAATAGATCAATGAATAAAGGTGTAGTGTATATATAATGACTATTACTCAGACATAAAAAAGAATGAGATCTTGCCGGGACGCCTGGGTGGCTCAGTTGGTTAAGCGGCTGCCTTTGGCTCGGGTCATGATCCCGGCGTCCTGGGATAGAGCCCCACATCAGGTTCCTTGCACGGCAGGGAGCCTGCTTCTGCCTCTGCCTGCCAGTTTGTTTGCCTGTGCTTGCTCGCTTTCTCTCCCTCTCTCTCTCTGACAAATAAATAAATAAAATCTTAAAAAAAAAAAAAAAAAGAATGAGATCTGCCATTTGCTACAACATGGATGGACCTAGAGGGTATTAATGCTAAGTAAAGCTAAGTCAAACAGAGAAAGACAGGTACTGCATGATTTTTCTCATGTATGGAATTTAAGAAACAAACTAGGAAAAAGACAGAAGAAAACAAATACTCTAAAATACACAAAAGAAACTGGTAGTTGCTAGAGGGGAGGCTGTGGGGGATGGATGAAGTAGAGGAGATTAAGAATACATTTACTGTAATGAGCATTGAGTAGTGTATGGGAATGTTGAATCATTGTACACCTGAAACTAATATAACACTATGTTAATTATACTTCAACTAAAAATACAGATATATTAAAAAATAGTGCTATCATACTTTGTGTATGTATGTAACTTAACATAATTTTCAAATTTATTTACCTGTAGAATTATTACTAGTGATTAAACCAAATTTGTATTTCTTGAATTTTAGTGCATTTCTGTAGACCTCCTTCTGCCTTCACTTGAAGATATGCCTGCAAAAAATCATAGGGTTAAATTACATGGTTTACTTTTAATGATAGAATGATTGTATTGCTTTCCCACATCATTTTTCTATATACCATTTACATATTAGTTTAATAGCAAAAACTTTGTATTCATTAAAGCTTTCAAGTAGAAGTCCTGTTTTAAGCTTTAAATTGAGTTTTTGTCCCGTTAGAGAAAAATGAGTTTTTGTTCCTACTTAATTGTCAAAATAATGATCTTTATAAAAGATTTTGGTTGTAGCTGCAGTGCTCTTTTTTTAAATTAAAAAACTTAAAGCATCTTTTTAATATTTAAAAGGCTAATCACTTAATGTTTATAATACACTAGGGAATCATTCCTAACTTTCTAAATAATGTTAACATTTATTGTAAGGACTGCTAGAAAATCAGTGATTGGGTGACTGCCTTCTGCTCAGATCATGATCCTGGAGTCCCAGGATCGAGTCCCAAATCGAGCTCCCTGCTCAACATGGAGTTTCCTTCTCCCTTTGATCCAACCCCCTCTCATGCTTTCTCTGTCAAATAAATAAAATATTTTTTAAAAATCAGTGATTAAATTTTAGAAAGCCAAAAATAGAAATCATAAAGAGTTTAGAGAAAGTAGTTATAAAGAATAGACTACAAGACCTCCAGAAAGATCATAATAGGCCCATGGTAATACCTGTGTAGAGGCTTGGTTAAATTGAACATTCATAGTCATTGAAGGAATACAAGGAGATATTTTAACAAGTTTATTGCTCAAAAGATATTTACTGTACAATGTTAAAAAATGATTAGGGTGTAAGCCATTCTCAGCTAACTGACTATAGTAAGAGTGAAATAGTACTTCTTGGTTGATTTATCAACAAAATCACTTAAGATATTTTCTGGACTTATGTAAGATATTAGAAAGGCGAGTACTATTTAAATTTTGTTGGTGGCCTAAAATTACCAGTTGATATTGATGGTATATGGAATTATTTTGAATATAACGATACATAATCAATGTAATGAATCTGAATTTGAAAACCAATATAATATTTAATGTTTTAACTTTAGGTAAGTGTCTTATAATTAGATTATATATATCCAGTAAGCATCTCTTGGATTAAAAACAACATAAAAAGCATCTTTATAGTTGGATAAGTACATTTCATTATAAATAAAATTGACCATTTTGTAATGGTGATTTTAGATGTAGATCTGATGCCTGGATTTGAAAGGTAAGGATTGGTAGCTAGAGAAAACTCAGTTTTTAAAAATTTTTCTGCTTTGCTAATCATCAGTAAATTTCACTGACATTAAAAACTAGTACTTTACCTAAATAAACACAATAAAGTTAGACTGTCAAGAAAATTAATTGGACTGCTTAATGTTTAGTCTAATTTATTCATTATAAATTGACTAAACACTTTTCTACAAATTGACAAACCCAAAAAGTTTGAAAACCATTAGTAGTACAATCAATTGAGAGGTTAGAGTGAGTCTGAGGGAAGTGCTTACAGCTTGTAAACATCTGAGTAGATGAGAAATGTAAAGCTAACAAAGGAGAAATAGAAGTAAGCAGAATAAGAGAAAAACTCAAAAGTAGAGTTAAATAATCTGACACTTTCTTCAGAAAGAATATTAAGAAAGAAATTCAAGAATGTCTCAGCATTACAGAGAGGTCAAGAATGGTGAAAACAAAGCAAACAAATTAAAATCAAATCAACGGAGAGAGTCCATTTAGACCTGGAGAAAATTGATTAGGGTAAAAATAGTTTCACTAAGATAATGGATAAAATTAAAGTCACACTATAAGAGAGAATAGAGTTGATAGAATTAGTACTTTTAAGGGTAGATATGTTGGGGTGCCTGGGTGGCTCAGTCGTTTAAGCATCTGCCTGGTTAAGCATTTGCCTTTGGCTCAGGTCATGATGTCAGTGTCTCTGGGGATCAAGCCCCATGTCCAGCTCTGTGATCAGCAGGGAGTCTGTTTCTCCCTCTCCCTTCGCACACTCCCCCTGCGGGAGCCCACCCTCTCTCTTTCAAATGAGTAAATTAAATCTTGGAAAAAAAAAAAAAGAGTAGATGTGTAAAGTGGTGCCTGGCTGGCTCAGCTAGTAGAGGTTGTAAATCTTGATCTTGGGTTTGTAAATTTGAATCCCAGATTGGGTGTAGAGATTACTTAAAAATAAAATCTGGAGGAAAAGAAAGGTACATTAAAAACAAAGAGTAGATGTGTACGGAGAAAAGTGTTAGGAAAGTAGCAGTGATGGTAGATTTTAATATCATTTTGGTATATTGTCGTGGGGGTGATGCAGTTAAACCATAGAAAAGAAGTTGGGGCTACCAGAAAGAGAAAGATAGAGTGGGGAAGGAGGAAAAGTTTTTCCTTTAAAGTAGTAAAGGTATTTGATTCAGAAATATTTTCTTTTCTTGATGAATAATTTTTTTCTTTTCTTGATTTACATATCATTTGAATTCCCAGCATACTGTGTGTTAATTTCCTTTCAGGTAAATAAAAATATGTTATTCTACTACAAGATTTTATTAGCTTCCCATTTGTGTTGCAACAAATTACCAAAAACTTAGTGGCTTAAAACAACACAAATTGGGGCACCTGGGTGGCTCAGTGGGTTAAGCTTCTGGCTTTGGCTCAGGTCATGATGTCAATGCCATGGGATCGAGCCTGGCATCGGGCTCTCTGCTCATCAGGGAGCCTGCTTCCCCCTCTCTCTCTGCCTGCCTCTCTACCTACTTGTGATTTCTCTCTCTTTTTGTCAAAGAAATAATAAAATCTTAAAAAAAAAACAACACAAATTTATTAGCTTATAGTTCTGGAGGTCAGAAGTCTGAAATGGGTGTCACTGGGATAAAATCAAGGTCTTAGTAGGACTCTAGGAGAGTGTTTTCTCCTTTTATGGCTTTTAGAGGCTGCTTACAATTCCTTCTATTTTTTTTTTTTTTTTTCAATTCCTTCTATTTTCTTTCCAACGTTGGCCAATTGAATTTTTCTCACATTCCTTACGGTGACTAACTATCTTGCTTCCCTCTTCCATATTTAAAGATTTATGATCACATTGGGCCCACTAGGATAATCCAGGTTAATTTCCTGATTTCAGGGTCTACTGATCAGTAATCTTCATTTCATCTGCAACCTTGATTCCCCTTTGCCATAAAACCTAACATATTCACAGATTCTTTAGGGGGCCATTATTCTGCCTTTTACAAAGTTGTTCATTACCTTCACTTGTCTTTTTTTTTTTTTTTTTTTTTAGTTACTTTCTGGAAAGTGAACAGAGAAAATACTCTAATAAACTCCTAGTTGTAATAGTTACCGCCTTCCAAATCTTGATCTCCAATTTTATTGTTTTAATGCAAATCTCAGACATTATACAATTTTATCTGTAAAAATTTCTGAGATCACATAAGAACTTCCTTCTCCTTTTCAAAAATATAAACTTCCTCCCTTTTCCTCTTAAAAAAATCTCTAATACCATTATCATATCTAAAAACATTAACAGAATTTCTTTTTACACTCTAATATGCAGGTAATGTTTAAATTTCCTCAGTTGTTCCCTAGTATCTTTTTGTAATTGATTTGTTTGGATTGGGAACCAAACAAAGTTCACCCTGCACTTTCATCTGACTTGAAGTTATCTTTAATTCAATTTGTGTAAAGTCTTAGAGTTTTGTTTTGTTTTGAAGATTAGGTATCCTATGCTTTTGTATGTGTTGTTGAAAACAAAATTCTTTGCATATTTCCTTTCTGAACTGTTAGATTATATGTGAGGAAGTGGGTGGGTTGTTCGGTGTACTACAAGATGAAAAATAGACTTTAGACTTTTAAAATCTGTTTTCTAGAGACGGTCACATCTTTTAAGAAATTGGAAAAGAATACATATATTTTTAAATTTCCTTATTTGACAGAGATCACAAGTAGGCAGGGGAGGTAGCCTCTCCACCGAGCAGAGAGCCTGATGCGGGGATGGATCCCAGGGCCCTGAGACCATGACCTAGCCGAAGGCAGAAGCTTAACCCACAAGCCACCCAGGCACTCCAGGAAAAGAGTATTTTTAAGTCATCCTAAGCTACTCCTACTTCCTGATGCTACTGTGGAGGTAGATTTCCCTTAGGTCATTGGAAAAGAGGAAAATATAAGAGACTAAAAAGACTGGAGTTGATTCTTTAGGTTGCATTCAATGGTATTAATTTTTATTTGTGATATATTATTGGAGGGATTAGGATGGGATCCAGTTTCACATATCTCTTCTTTTAAGTGAATATTTAAAAAACAGTTGAAAAAATAAAGCATTTACTTCACAAGGTACTCACTCTATAGTATTTAGGATTATATAGTAAGAAGCTGAGGGAAGCCTGGGTGGCTGATTTGGTTAAGGATTCTATTCTTGATTTTGCCTCAGGTCATGATCTCCAGGTTCTGAGATTAAGCCTCCTTGGGGCTAGGCAATCAATGGTGACTGTGCTTGAGATTCTTTCTCTTCCTCTCCCTCTGCCCTTCCCCTCATTCAAGCTCTCTCTTTCCTTCTCTAAAGTGAATAAATAAAATCTTTAAAACAAGGAAGAAGCTGAAAATGGATTAGTCAACTCTATTTTCTCTCAGATTTCTTTTAAGTTATAGGATATCAGGACTCAGGTTAATAGGCTAACTATACTTGAAGAACTGGATTAGAGGGCATTAAGGAGAGGATCAGAATACTTATGAGGAACCTTGATTTATTGAGAGTTCCATTTATAAATAATCTGTACATTATTCTTATCGATTGTTCTATCATAACCAAAATTTCTTTACTATTTGAGGTAATACTCAATTTTCTTGTGTTTGACAATGACTCAGCATAGTTTTCTTTTATTCTGCATAGAATTACTCGGCATAAAATTCATTTACTTATGTACCTATTTATTGAAGGCCAATTTTATATATAACCCTACACTAGGCATTTTGTAACTGTGCCATTATTATTTTTTTTGAATTTGTGAGGCCAGCACACACTAAATGAACCATTTTATATTTTTATGCAAATAATGATTTGCAACTATGTACTTAATTCATTTTTTTGGGTAACTTTCATGAAACTTCCTTTTATTCTTTTTTAAGTGGTTTAGGTTCTTTGCTCCCTTACCACTTCCCTCCTTTTTACCTTGCATTGCTATTTTTTATATCATTTTACAGTATATTTGCTGTCTTTTGTCTTTGTCCTTTATTTAGCTTAATTTCTAATTATATTCTTCTGGCTGAAAGCTCTTTTATCCTAAAATGGAAGAATCTGGAAGCTATTTATTTATTTATTTTTTAAAATTTTATTTGCTTATTTGAAAGAGATAGTGCAGAGCAAGAAAGAGAGTATGAGCAGGTGGGAGGAAGGGCAGAAAGAGAGGGAGAAGCAGGCTCCCCACTGAGCAGGGAGCCTGATGTGGGGCTTGATCCGGAGACCCTGGGATTAGGACCTAAACCAAAGAAAGACACTTAACTGACTGAGCCACCCAGGCACCCTGGAAGATATTTAAAACATTTTATTTTGCCACAATTTTTTTGTTGTTGTTGTTGTTGTCAGTATATCTATTTCATTAGATCGAGGATCCAATACAAGGGGTACAGGAAGGGAGAGATGTTTTATTTGCGCCTGAGTGATACCTTCCTTTGTCTAGCTGACCTCTCATCATTTACATGACTGCCGGCTTGGCCCCAGTGTAATTTAAATGGAATACATATACATATATATGTATATGTATTGTTTCTGACCCAGTAGTGGGAGTGCATGGATCTCCAGCCTTAAGAGCAAACAAGTGTGGCTACTTCAGAACCGCCGCAGAGCTCCCACAACTGTCTGATAATGGCACTGAGCTTCATAAAAGACAGAAACTCAACTCAGAAGAATACAGGCTTGTTTTAAGGTCTTGAAGAGCAAGCGTGCTTTGTGTGTCCTTTTGGTAGAAAACAGCAGTCTCTGATTGCTGAGCAAAATTATTTTGCCACAGTTTTATTCTCCTAACAAGTCTAATACTTTTTAAAAAAATTTTTTATTTATTTCTTATTTTTTTATAAACATATAATGTATTTTTATCCCCAGGGGTACAGGTCTGTGAATCGCCAGGTTTACACACTTCACAGCACTCACCATAATACATACCCTCCCCAATGTCCATAACCCCCCATCCCCTCTCCCAACCCCACCTCCCCCCAGCAACCCCCAGTTTGTTTTGTAAGATTAAGAGTCACTTATGGTTTGTCTCCTCCCCAATCCCATCTTGTTTCATTTATTCTTCTCCTATCCCCCAACCCCCCATGTTGCATCTCCATGTCCTCATATCAGGGAGATCATATGATAGTTGTCTTTCTCTGATTGACTTATTTCACTAAGCATGATACCCTCTAGTTCCATCCACGTTGTCGCAAATGGCAAGATTTCATTTCTTTTGATGGCTGCATAGTATTCCATTGTGTATATATACCACCTCTTCTTTATCCATTCATCTGTTGATGGACATCTAGGTTCTTTCCATAGTTTGGCTATTGTAGACATTGCTGCTATAAACATTCGGGTGCACGTGCCCCTTCGGATCACTACGTTTGTATCTTTAGGGTAAATACCCAGTAGTGCAGTTGCTGGGTCATAGGGTAGTTCTATTTTCAACATTTTGAGGAACCTCCATGCTGTTTTCCAGAGTGGTTGCACCAGCTTGCATTCCCACCAACAGTGTAGGAGGGTTCCCCTTTCTCCGCATCCTCGCCAGCATCTGTCATTTCCTGACTTGTTAATTTTAGCCATTCTGACTGGTGTGAGGTGATATCTCATTGTGGTTTTGATTTGTATTTCCCTGATGCCGAGTGATGTGGAGCACTTTTTCATGTGTCTGTTGGCCATCTGGATGTCTTCTTTGCAGAAATGTCTGTTCATGTCTTCTGCCCATTTCTTGATTGGATTGTTTGTTCTTTGGGTGTTGAGTTTGCTAAGTTCCTTATAGATTTTGGATACTAGCCCTTTATCTGATATGTCGTTTGCAAATATCTTCTCCCATTCTGTCCGTTGTCTTTTGGTTTTGTTAACTGTTTCCTTTGCTGTGCAAAAGCTTTTGATCTTGATGAAATCCCAATAGTTCATTTTTGCCCTCGCTTCCCTTGCCTTTGCCGATGTTCCTAGGAAGATATTGCTGTAGCTGAGGTCGAAGAGGTTGCTGCCTGTGTTCTACTCAAGGAGGATTCCTTTCTGACATTGAGGTCCTTCATCCATTTTGAGTCTATTTTTGAGTGTGGTGTAAGGAAGTGGTCCAATTTCATTTTTCTGTATATGGCTGTCCAATTTTCCCAGCACCATTTATTGAAGAGGCTGTCTTTTTTCCATTGGACATTCTTTCCTGCTTTGTCGAAGATTAGTTGACCATAGAGTTGAGTTGTCTATTTCTGGGCTCTCTATTCTGTTCCATTGATCTATGTGTCTGTTTTTGTGCCAGTACCATGCTGTCTTGATGATGACAGCTTTGTAATAGAGCTTGAAGTCCGGAATTATGATGCCACCAACTTTGGCTTTCTTTTTCAATATTCCTTTGGCTATTAGAGGTCTTTTCTGGTAATTTGTTCCATTTCTTTGAAAAAAAATGGATGGTATTTTGATAGGGATTGCATTAAATGTGTAGA
The DNA here is from genome assembly GCF_922984935.1 of Meles meles. Lineage (NCBI taxonomy): Eukaryota > Metazoa > Chordata > Mammalia > Carnivora > Mustelidae > Meles > Meles meles. Next base: position 95,726,100 of record NC_060069.1, on the reverse strand, counting down.
TTGCTTTAGGTAGCATAGACATTTTCACCAAGTCTAATACTTTTGTTGATACTATTAATATACCAAAATAGCTCTTTAAGTCACATTTCTCTTTTATTACCAATTTCTCCTTGAAAGGAATGAAAAAATATTTAACCTTGATCTGTTCAGTTTAATCTTCAAAGAATAATCTTCAAATCATGCTTTTTTATTCCCTGACAACTAATTTAATTTCTGCCTTCATACAAAGCAGAATTATACATTTACCATAAAAATAATTTATTTTAACATTTTCATACTGCCCATATATTTCATTCTAAGGAAAGCAAAGCATAATTATTGAGGATACAGGGCTAAGAGTTGAACACTTGGGATTTGACAGCTGAAAGCAAAGTTGGGAAGAACAAAGAAGAATTTGAGATATAATTTACACATAAGAAAATTCACAGGTTTTAAATAATCAGTTCAGTGAGTTTTGCCAGTTATATATAACCTTGTAGCCATCAGTCAAAATATGATATAGAATACCTTAAATTTTCTTCAAATTTCTTCCTGCCCCTTTCCAGTAACTTTCCCACTCCCACTTCTTTTCTGAGGCAATGAATTTTTGGCTTTGATTATAACTTAGTTTTGCCTGTTCTTGGACTTCATAAAAATAGAATCTTACAATATGTATTGTGTGTGTGTCTTCTTTCATGCAATGTAATGTTTTTGAGATTTGTCTGTGTTGTTGAATGTATCAGTAATTTGTCCCTTTTTTAATTACTGAATAGTAGTCCATCAAATATTTTTATTGAAGAATTACATTTCCATTGTAAGTACTGATGTGCTCATTACAGAAAATACAGCAAAGAGAAATACATTCTTGAATTATCCATATATTAAGTACAATTAAATATTATATTTTATATTAAATACATATCCATATATTAAATACTCAGATGTAGGTAATAATTAGTGATATAGTGATATAGGTAATATATCAGGTAATAGGTAATATATAAAGTGATGCGGTAATATAGATAATAATTAGTGATATTTGGGGTACTTTTTTTTTTTATATTTTATTTATTTGACAGAAATCACAACTAGGCAGAGAAGCAGGCAGAGAGAGAGGAGGAAGCAGGCTCCCCGTGCAGCAGAGAGCCCGATGCGGGGCTCGATCCCAGGACACTGGGCTCATGACCTGAGCCGAAGGCAGAGGCTTTAACCCACTGAGCCACCCAGGCGCCCCTGGGGTACATTTTATTTCAGTGTTTTTTTATGTTTAGTTTTTGTTATATGGACATAAATGACCACTCAAATAAGAACAGAGGGTATTTAAAACTTGCTATAGTGAGGGAGTCAGCCACCATTACTTGCAGTTGGCAGAGACTCAAAGGTAGACAGGGAGTTGGGGAAAGCTGTATAGTGAAAAAAAGGGTAGGCTTCAGATATGTTCTTATAGGAGGTTGTTGGTATGGAAAACTGGAGGCAGGCTGACTATGAACGGGACATTCTATGTGATTAATTGGAAATCATGTTTGTTTTTCTCTTACTCATACTGAGTTTGAAGTGTTGTGGGCGAAGGGGGTCTATAAAAATTAGGAAACCGGGCAGTCATTGACCAAGTCCTAATGTTCTGGGCTAATTACTGCAGAGGTTGTGGTTTGACTTCCTGGAATGGTTGTTGCAGGGATTGTGGTTTTGTTTCCTGGGATGGTTGCTGCAGTTTGTGGACCAGAATTCTGTTGTCATACCTGGTTTGGCCATTATATGTTGTATGGTAGTATCTCAGTTATATTATGGAAATTATGTTATATTATGTTATGAATTTATATAGAATTTTACATCCTAGTTTTTATGGATTAACATTAGAACATAAATATGTTTTTATATTCTTGGGAATTTTTTCTTTATATAAGTTTAATGGCTTTAAAACATTCCATCTAGTGGATACACTTCCCTTTATTATTGGAAATTCAGTTTGTTTCCATTTTTCCATTTTAAATATAATGCGTAAACATTAAACTTTCAGCATATATAGTATTATTTCCCCAGACTAGTTTCTTAAGGGTAAAATAGGTGAATTATACACTTATTTGTATCTTGCTGAATTATTTTCCAAAAGGATTCACCAATTTAAATTCACCTTAGTAATGTATAACTGCCAGTTTAAAAATACTGTCACAATAATTTAAAATATATTTTAAAAATATTTTTCTTAATTTAGTATATGAAAATTCAAAATGAGTTATTTTAATTTATATTTTTTAGTTATCAGTGATCTTGATTATTTTCTTATAAACTTATTAACTAGTTGAGTTTCTTCTTACATGAATTTTTTTTCATATCTGTTACTTTCTCATCTCTTGGTTCTTAGTAATTTTCTATTAGTTTTTCTAAAATTTTTATATATTAAATATATCAATCTTTTGCCTGTTATATTTTTAAAAAAATTCCCTAGCTCATTTTTTGCTTATTCATTATATATATATTTTTAACTTATTTATATATTTATATATATCTATATTGATTTATATATATATCTATATTTATATATATTTTTATTTTTATATAAATACATATTGTATATATTTATAGTGTATATATTTATATATATTTATATTTTTGTATAGTTAAATATATTATCCTTTCCTTTTTATCTACTCTAAACAAAGAATTGCCTCTAAAATTCAAAGTTTTGATTAAATAATCATTTCTATTTTATTTTATTTTTTGGTGTTTTGATCTTTTATATTTTAATTTTTTAATCTAGTTGGAATTTGTTTTGGTGTATACAGTATGACTCTAAAATGATTTTCCTCCTTATAACCAATCAGTTTTATCAGATCATTTATTAACTGATTCTTTTCCCACTAGTCGTGATACTCCTTTGTCATATATTAACTTTTGATAGATACTAGAATTTGTATCTGCGTTAACAATATAATTCCATCTTTTTCACTGTTCTTATGCCAATATCATACTAACTTAATTTTTAGGTTGAAGACTGGCCAAAATAACAAGTAGACTGGGTTTTAGAACATTTGAAAGGAAGTGCAGTGTCTGTGCCCATCAACCAGACTGCATTTCTGTAATCAAAGTTGGGTTTATTACAATAAGGGAGATTGCATAGGATAGGGAACCATGAAACATCTCACTAAGAGGGTGTTAGGACTTGTCACATGATATGTGGTATGTTAGGTATTTTTAGAAAAGTTCAAAGAAGCATGAATTGAGTGTTGTCAGAAAGTGGGAGACAATTCTATCATTTGAATTCTAAGAATTTTTATGTAGGAGGAAGAGGAATGGCAATGAGGCTAGAGCTATAATGGCTAAAGAAGCAGCAGTTATTTATGTTAGTTGGATGTGGGGGGCACTTAATCATTAGTGTGGTTTGCACAGTGTTCTTACATTTATCAGTACCCAGATGTGATTCTGCACTGGTTTTGTTTTTGTCTTGCTTCACATGGTTGTAGAGTGGCCTTGTTTCATGTTGGTTTTCTAGGAAAGTGTTCATTTTCAACAGGATAACATCATAGCCCAGGAGTTAGTGCCAGGCAAACTCCAGGTGACAGCTGCTAGGAGCTGCTTTTTTTTTTTTTTTTTTCTTCCAGCAGTTTCTTTCAAAGTAGCTTTTGTAGCTAAAGTTGCTATAATACCTTGCTAGGTAGGCCTGGTTCAAAACTGAGATAAGAGAATTTTTTATTAGTTGACAACCAGCCATCCATATTGGTGGATTTTAATTTGTTATGTAATTGTTAAACAACAACTACTGTTCAGTATAATTATATACTTGAAGTAGTGTTCTTGAAAACAAGTACCCTATAAATTGTATGTGTGTGTGTGTGTATAACAATTGCTTGTGCTCTTTTTCATTTCACTGTTTCTCCATTTACACATTTTCTCTTTCTCTCCATTTTGAAAAAATAATGCAGATTTTATTTCCTCCATATAATATTCTCTAGTAGGCACCATTTTAATTCTAGCAGATACAAAGAAGATTTGAAGAAACTCTTGTTTTTCTGAGAGTTCAACCTAGCAAATCAGTTTAGTATTTTTTTTAATTTATTTTAATTTTATATTCCTATGTAGCTAGGTGAATATACAAAATTCTTATACTGTGGAAATAAAACTGATTTCTAAAAATTAAGTTATTTATAGAAATAAAACTGATATTCAAAAATCCTATAGGAAGTTTGGTGTATATATATTAATTTGAGTGAGGTAAACCACTTTCCTGGTTTTTCACCAGAGCTATGTGGTATCAGCTTAAACCAGTTATTTTAACCAAATAACAGAAGAGGAATTATTATCTAGCCTGCATCACTACTAATATTTTACAGTGCTGGAGTGGTCTTACTTTCATTTTTCTAAACTTTCCTTTTTAGTCACTCATACTAGCAAATAGATTTTTTGATAAAAGAAAATTATGGGAGGTAAAAATATCTTTAGCAAGTATATATTTTGAAGAGAGCATTGCATTTGATAGAAGGATGGTCAGGCTGTTGAATGTATCATACTCAGAAACTTAATTTACTGAGTCTGGTGGAGTTTCCAGTAAGGAAGTGCATATGACATAGTCACAAATGGCAGGTTATCTAAAGATTGTATTTGTTTGGTTTAGTGTAATCAAATATAGGCAGAGATTAAGATTCAAAATGAAAACTATATAACCTGGAAGAGTAGAGGCAAGAGTGATGCAGGAGGAACTGTGATTCTGGATAAGAATCCATTGCTTAGGTTGATCGTGGGGAACCAGGATTAAAGATCTTTGGGGTACCAACAGCAAAGCTAATTTAATACCAAATCTATTGGCCAAGGTTTTCTTGATTCCCTTAAAGGATTACTTTTAAAGGAATGGTAGTAGTTTTCTGAAACCATCAAACTGCTTTCTTCTTATAACTTCACACTACAAACAAATTTTGAGGCTTTCCCCCCCTATTGCTTTTGTTCTTACTGCCCAGATTTGTTCTACTGCTCTGTTCCTTTTCTTCATGATTGACTTTTTTCCTGTAGGTTTTCACCTTTCTATGTTCAGCCTTTGTTTTTTGCTGTCTCAGTTGTTTTTGCCAAATCATATTCTGTCTCTATTGCTAAATGAATAGTTTTTGATATCAATTTCTCTTAAAGCATTTAGAAATTATTTCAATATTTTTAAAATTTCTTTTATGATTTCTTCTTTGACCCATGTATTCTTAGAAGTGTATTATTTAATTTCCAAGTATTTTGGGGTTTTCCAGCTATCTTTCCCTTATTGATTTGTAGTGTAATTCCATTGTGGTTTTATAGCATACTTGTAAGATTTCAATCCTTCTAAATTTGTTAATAAGTGTCCAGAATATGGTTTATCTTGGTGAATTTTCTCTATGAGCTTGAGAGGAATATTCTGTTGTTGGATGAAGTATACTATAAATGTCAATTAGATCTACTTGATTAATAATATTTTTCATTTCAGCTATGCCCTTACTGATTTTTGGCCTGCTAGATCTATTACTAAGAGGGAGTGTAAAAGTCTCCCACTATAATAGTGTATTTGTGGGGCACCTGAGTGGCTCAGTTAAGTATCTGCCTTCGGCTCAGGTCACGATCCCAGGGTCCTGGGATCGAGTCCCGTGTCAGGCTCCCTGCACAGTGAAGAGCCTACTTCTCCCTATCTCACTCCTCCTGCTTGTGCTCCCTCTCTCAAATAAGTAAATAAGTGTTTCTGTCAAATAAGTAAAATATTTTTAAAAAATAGCATAATTTTATATTTCTTACTGCAGTTCTATTTTTGCCTTATGTATTTTGATGCTCTGTTGTTAGATGCATACATATTAATACATATTAAGGTTTTTTTTTTTTTTTTTTTGTCCTTTTGGAGAATTAATCCCCTTATCACTATATAAATCCCCTTTTTATCTCAGATGATTTTCCTTGTTCTGAAATCTGCTTTGCCTGAAATTAATGTAACTACTCCCACTTTCTTTTGATTAGTGTTAGCTGGCATGTTTCTCCATCCTTTTACTTTTAGTTGATCTGTGTCTTTACAGTTAAAGTGGATAATATATAGTTGAGGTCTTTTTTTTTTTTTTTTAAAGATTTTATTTATTTACTTGACGGACAGAGATCACAAGTAAGCAGAGAGGCAGATAGAGAGAGAGGTGGAAGCAGGCTCTCCACTGAGCAGAGAGCCTCAAGTGGGGCTCAATCCCAGGACCCTGGGATCATGACCTGAGCCAAAGGCAGAGGCTTTAACCCTCTGTGCCACCCAGGTGCCCCGAGGTCTTGGTTTTTTAAAATCCATGTTGAAGTCTCTATCTTTTAATTGGTGTATTTATTTGTTTTTTTAAGTTGCCACTTAAAAGAGAGAGAGAGAAAGAACAAGCAGAAGGAGCAAAAGAGGGAGAGGGAGAAGTGGGCTCCCCCGCAAGGAGCCTGACATGGGGCTCGATCCCAGGACTTTGGGATCATGACCTGAGCTGAAGGTAAATGCTTAACTGACTGAGCCACCCAGGTGTCCCTCTTTTAATTGGTGTATTTAATCTTTTGATGTTTAATACATGGTTATTTATATAGTTGGATTAACGTCTCCCATATTTGTTATCATTTTTTACTTGTTGCACATATTCTTTGTTTCTTTCATTTTCTTTTTATTCTTTTTCTGCCTTTTCAAATTTTATTGTTCATTTAATTAACTATTTTATTCATTTATTATTATTTTTTAATGATTTTATTTGTCAGAGAGAGAGAGACACACAGCACAAGCAGGAGGAGGGGCAGAAGGAGAATCAGGCTACGTACTGATGTGCACTTGATCCCAGGACCCTGGGATCATGACCTGAGCCAAAGGCAGATGCTTCACTGACTGAGACACCTAGGCATCCCTTAATCATTTTATATGACTGAATTTTCTCTCTTCTTAGAAATTACACTTCATTTTATACTTTAGTGAGTTTGTGCCCTTGGACTGACTTTCACAATTATGTCTCAGTTTTTCATTTTTTTTTTTTTCCCTTAAGCGAGATGGCAAAGTCAGAGTTATTTCCCTTATACATCTTGAGGGATGGGGGACTGGAGTTGAGTATTTTTCTTCCCCAGTTGATTAGGTTCTGATAAAATAGATTTTCTTAAAGGCAGTACTTGTTAAAAACAACAGAAGTTCTGAGCGTATTTCTAAATGACTATTTTTTCTTTCTTCCTGCCAGAAGCAGGAGGGAATTTTCTTGTCTTCATTGTGAGAACCTGATAGGGCTTCTGAAGGAGGTAAAACTCACAAAAGTGTGGGGCCGCACTAAAACTAATCTGTTGAAGTTTGTTAACTCTCAAACTTGTCCACAGGGAACTTCCATCAATTTGTCAATAGCATTCCTTGTCTGGTACTGGTCCATATGTAAAAGTTTCTGCTATTAGGCTTCTGTTCCAGTAAGCTGTGATTCTCTTTATCTGCCTGTCTTATCTCTCCAGTTTTGGGGCAGTGGTTTGCTCTGTGACTCCAGTTCTCTGATAGATATAAGAAAAATTATTGGTTTTCAGTTTCTCTATCTTTTTCTTGGAGATGGGACTTACAACTTCTGATTTCCTTATATGACAGACTAGAAATTAGAACTTCAGTATTTTTTTTTTAAACAATAGATTAAACTTAAAATCTTGATGTCTATACTGAAATTAATTGAAATAATAAGAAAGAGTTTTAGCATTATAATAATAGTAAATAATTGTTACTAATATACAACTTACGGGGTTATTTGTAGACATTAAATCTGATTTTGAAACCCATTAGTAAGGGTATAAACTTAACTTTTTAAAGTTTTAAATTATATTGAGGTTTAGTGTGAGTTATTTTATTTATTTTTTAAAGATTTTACTTACTTATTATTTGACAGAGATTACAAGTAGACAGAGAGGCAGGCAGAGAGAGGAAGGGAAGTAGGCTCCCTGCTGAGCGGAGAGCCCCCTGCGATGCAGGGCTTGATCCCAGGACCCTGGGATCATGACCTGTGCCAAAGGCAGAGGCTTTAACCCACTGAGCCACCCAGGCGCTCCTAGTGTGAGTTATTTTAAATTAAAGAATTGTTTAGTGAGTATTTAAATGTAGAATTCTTTTTCTTTTAAATTTCTATTTTTCTAAATTTTGCAAGCAATATGTATTCTTTGTGGCAAAACTAGAAAATACAGATAAGCAAAAAAAGAAAAGAAGACTGTTATTTTACCCAGATATTACCACCACTAACATTTTGCAGTATTTATTTTCAGATGTTTTTCTATGTTTTATGATTACTTGTGAAGTTTTTATACAAAAATGGGGTCTATGCATTCTTTGTAACTTTTTCTTACTTAATGTGTTATGAACATTTTCCTGGTGTGGTTACTTAATTTTTTGTTTTTTTTTTATATGGTTGAGTGGTTGCCTAGAATTCTATTATATTTGTGGATTCTAGCTTATTTAAGCAAATCCCAATTATTTCTAATTTTTTACTTTCATGAAATGCTATAATATCTTTGTGCATTTTTATTTGCTTAGAATTTTTCCTTATCATATATTCCTGGAAGAACAAATACATAGCTAAAGGATAAGAATACTTGTTAAAAGATTTTTCATATATATAATCAAATTGTCTCACTGAAAAGATAAATAAGTTTGTATTTTATTAGAGTTTTACATTTATTTGTCAAGTATATACCTTAGTAAGATGGGGAGTCAGGAAAAAGCTTACTTGTTTCCTTTTACCTCTGAGAACCCTGGAAATTGCCATTATTTTAAAAACCTGACTATATAACTGGCAAGAGATGGTAACTTGAGATTGTTTTAACTTGTATTTCATTTTTTAATAGTGAATTTTGTATATCAAAATACTTATTCCTCACTTGTATTTCTTCTGTATTGAATTAGATGTTGTCTTTGAGTATTTCATTATTGTTTGGCTGTTTCCTACTGTTTATAAAGCACTTTATATAGTTAAGATATTAACACTTTGTCTGTTGTGTTATGCATTAAAAAGCCGTTACAGCACTTTATTATGTAAAAAGACTTTAAGGCTCCTTTAATCTTATATGAAAATGGGCCAAAAACAGTTTGTAATATTTTGTTGCTTTAGTTTTCATATGTTTTTTATAGTAATGCATTTTGATACATTTTGAATTTTGTTTTCACATGGTGTGAGATAGTGATCTAATTTTGTAAAATGATCACTTTTTCCAGTACCAGTTGTAGAATAACCATTTTTTCTCACTGATTTGTTACTTTTAATTATATATTCAATTATTTTTTTCACTTGACCTGCTTTTGATACTTCATTTCATTCTATTAATCTGTCTTCCTAGAGTAGTACCACAAAATTATTATTGTTTTATATTTCAAAATTTCAAACCTCTCACACTGTTTTTTTTCATTTTAAAAAATGTTTTTGATTAGTTTCAAGCTTATTTTCATTCTAGTCTTATTTTTCTGAAGTTTCATAAAAAATCCAAAAGGGATTCTGATGGTTCTACATTACATTTTTTCCCTTTATCCCCGAGTTTTTATTTAATTTACAGTTAGTTAACATACAATATAATATTAGTTTCAGGTATAGAATTTAGTGATTCATCACTTACATACAACACCCAGTGCTCATCACAAGTGCCCTCCTTAATACTCATCAGTATTTAGCCCATCTCCCCAGTTACCTCCCCTGCTGTAACCTTCAGTTTTTTCTCTATAGTTAAGACTCTGTTTCCAGATTTGTCTTCCCACCCCCCCATGTTCATCTGTTTTGTTTCTTAAATTCAACCTATGAGAGAGATCCTATAGTATTTATCTTTCTCTGACTGACTTATTTCATTTAGCATAATACTCTAGCTCCATCTATGTCATTGCAAATGGCAATATTTCATTCTTTTTGATGGCTGAGTAATATTCCATCACACACACACACACACACACACACACACACACACCCCACATCTTCTTTATCCATTCATCAGTTATTGGACATTTGGTCTCTTTCTATAATTTCACTCTTGTTGATAATGCCGCTGTAAAAATCAGGATGCATGTATCTCTTTAAATCAGTATTTTTGTATCTTTGGGTATATATTTAGTAGTGCAATGGCTGGATCATATTTTTAACTTTTTGAGGAACCTCTCTGCTGTTTTCTAGAGTGGCTGTACCAGTTTGCATTCCTACCCACAGTTTCAAAGATTTCCCCTTTCTCCATATCCTCACCAACAACTGTTGCCTGTTGTTAATTTTAGCCACTCTAGCTAGGTATGAGATGATATCTTATTGTAGGGCTTTTTAAAAAAATCTCATTATAGTTTTGATTTGCCTTTCCCTGATAATGAGTGATGTTGAGCATCTTTTCATCTTTTGGCCATCTATATATCTTCTTCAGAAAAATGTCTATTCATGTCTCCTACCCATTTTTTAATTGGGGTATTTGTGTTAGGATGTTGTGTTTTGTAAGTTCTTTATGTATTTTGGATACTAGTCCTTTATCAGATATGTCATTTGCAAATATCTTCTCCCATTCCAAAGATTGTCTTCTAGTTTCATTGATGTTTCTTGCACTGTGTAGAAGACTTTTATGTTGATGAGGTCCCAATGGTTTATTTCTGCTCTTATTTTCCTTGCCTCAGGAGACATATCTAGTAAGAAGTTGCTACAGCCAATGTCAAAGAGGTTACTGCGTATGTTCTCTTCTATGATTTCGATGGTTTCCTGTCTTACATTTAGGTCTTTAATCCATTTTTGGAATTTATTTTTGAGTATGGTGTAAGAAAGTGCTCTAGTTTCATTCTTTTGCATGTTACTGTCCAGTTTTTCCAGCACCATTTGTTGAAGAGACTGTCTCTTTTCCATTGAATTTTCGTTCCTACTCTGTTGAAGACTAGTTGACCAAATAGTTGTGGTTCCATTTCTGTCTTCTGTTCCATTGATCTATATGTCTGTTTTTGTGCCAATACCATACTGTCTTGATCACTATAGCTTTGCAATATAACTTGAAGTCCAGAATTGTGATGCCTCCAGCTTTGCTTTTCTTTTTCAAGATTGCTTTGGCTATTTGAGATCTTTTTGTGGTTCCATACAAATTTTAGGATTGTTTGTTCTAGCTTTGTGAAAAATACTGTTGGTATTTTGATAGGGATTATATTAAATGTGTAGATTTCTTTGGGTAGTATAGATATTTTAACAATATTTGATCTTCTAATCCATGAGCATGGAATGTTTTTCTATTTCTTTGTGTCATCTTCAGCTTGTTTCATACATATTCTGTAGTTTACAGAGTACAGATCTTTTATCTCTTTGGTTAGGTTTATTTCTAGGTATCTTATGGTTTTGGTGCAATTGTAATTCCTTGCTTTCTCTTTCTGCTGCTTCATTATCAGTGTATAGAAATGCAATAGATTATGTTGACTTTATATCCTTCCACTTTGCTGAATTCGTGTATCAGTTCTAGCAATTTTTTGGTGGAGTCTTTTGGGTTTTCTACATAAAGTATCATGTCATTTGCAAGTAGTGAAAGTTTGACTTCTTCCTTGCTGATTCGGATGCCTTTTATTTCTTTTTTTTCTTTTTTTTTTTTTTTTTGTATGATTGCAGTACTATGTACTATGTTAAATAACAGTGGTGAGAATGGCCACCCCTGTTTTCATCCTGACTGTAGAGGAAAAACTCTTAGTTTTTTGTCATTGAGGATTATAGTACCTGTGGGTTTTTCATGTATAGCCTTTATGATATTGAGGTAAATTCTCTCAATACCTACTTTGTTGAGGTTTTTTTTTTTTTTTTAAATCATGAATGGATATTGTATTTTGTTAAGTGCTTTTTCTGCATCTCTTGAGAGGATCATAAGGTTCTTATTCATTGTTTTTTTTTTTTAAATGTGGTGTATCATATTGATTGATTTGCAAATATTGAACCACCTTTGCAGCCGAGGAATATATGCCACTTGATCATGGTGAATGATTTTTTTTAATGTGCTCATAGATTCAATTTGCTAGTATTTTGTTGAGAGTTTTTACATTCATGTTCATCAGGGATATAGTTATCTCTCTCTCCTTCTAAAGAGTTCATTTATTTATTTATTTATTTGAGAGAGAGAACAGGATAATGAGCAGTGGGGAGGAGAGGCTGAGGGAGAGGGAGAAACAGACTTCCCTCTGAGCAGGGAGTCTGATATCAGGTCAGGTTTCAGGACCCTGAGATCATCATCTGACCTGAAGGAAGACCCTTAACTGACTGAGCAAGCCAGGCACCTGTACGGTTCTTTTATAGTCTGGTTTTGGAATCACGAGAATGCTAGCCTCATAGAATGAGTGTGGAAGTTTTCCTTGCACTTCTATTTTTTGGAACAGTTTGAGAAGAATGGGTATTAACTCTTAAAATGTTTGGTAAAATTCCCTTACGTAGCCATCTGGCTGTGGACTTCTGTTTTTTGGGAGATTTTTTATTATTGACTCAATTCCTTTGTTAGTTATCAATCTGCTCAAATTTTCCATTTCTTCCTGTTTCAGTTTTGGTAGTTTGTACGTTTCTAGGAATTTATCCATTTCTTCTAGATTTTCTGATTTGTTGGCATATAATTTTTCATAATATGCTCTTATAACTGTATTTCTGTGGTGTCAGTTGTTATTTTTTCTCTCTTGTTATTCGGTTCCTTTATCTCTCTCTCTCTCTCTTTTGATAAATCTGGCTATGGTTTTTTTGAATCAATTTTATTAATATTTTCAAAGAATCAGTTCCTTGTTTCATTGTTATGTTCTACTGTTTTTGTTTTGTTTTCAATTTCTAGCTCATTTATTTCTGCTCTAATCTCTGTTATTTCCCTTTTCCTGCTTTGCTCACAGGCTTTGTTTTTCCTTCCTTTTCTAGCTCCTTTAGGTGTAAGGTTAAGTTGTATATTTGAGATTTTTCTTGCCTCTTGAGGTAAGCCTATATTGTTATATGCTTCCCTCTTATAATCACTTTTGCTCCATCCCAAAGGTTTTGGATTGTTTCAAAAAACCAGCTTCTAGTTTTATTGATAACGTTCTACTGTATCTCTGGTTTCTACCTCATTGATCTCTGCTCTAATCTTGATTATTTCGCTTCTTGCGTGTGGAGTTGGTTTGATTTGTTGTTGATTCTCCAGTTCTTTAAGGTGTAGAGAGAGCTGGTTGTCGTATTTTCATTTTCATTTGTTTCCATGTGTGTTTTTATTTCTTCTTTGATTTCCTGGTTGACTCATTCATTCTTCAGTAGTATGTTGTTCAACGTCCATGTATTTGTGTTCTTTCCAGATTTTTTTCCTGTGATTGACTTTTAGTTTCATAGCATGGTCAGAAAATGTGCATGGTATGATCTGTGTTTTTGTACTTGTTCAGGCCTGTTTTTTGACCTATTTCTGATCTATTCTGGAGAATATCCGATGCGTACTTGCAAAGAATGTGTATTCTGCTGCTTTAGGATGGAATGTTCTGAATGTATCTGTTAAGTCCATTTGGTTCAGTGTGTCATTCAGAGCCATTGTTTCCTTGTTGATTTTCTGCTTAGATGATCTGTCCATTGCTGTAGGTGGGATATTAAAGTACTCTACTATTAATATAATATTATCAATAAATTCCTTTATGTTTGTTATTAATTGTTTTATATATGTGGGGGCTCCCAAGCTGGGAGCATATGTATTTACAATTGTTAGATCTTGTTATTGGATATATCCCTTTTTTAATAATGTAATGGCCTTCTTCATCTCTTATTACAGTCTTTGATTTAAAATTTTGTTTGTTCTATATGAGTATGGCTGCTCTGACTCTCTTTTGATGTCCATTTGCATGATAAATATTTCTCTATCCCCCCACTTTCAGTCTGCAGGTATTGTTGGTCTAAATTGAGTCTCTTGTAGGTTGTCTCTTGTAGGCATCTTGGATAGATGGGTCTTTTTTTTTTTTTTTTTTGTTCCATTCTGATACCCTGTGTCTTTTGATTTGAACATTTAGTCCATTTACACTCAGAGTAATTACTGATAGATATGTATTTTGTGCCATTTTATTACTTGTTTTGTCATTGTTTCTGGAGATGTTCTCTGTTCCTTTGTAGTCCCTGTTGCTTTTGGTCTTTCTTTCCCACTCTGGGTGTCCCCTGTAATATTTCTTGCAGGACTGGTTTAGGCGTCACAGACTTCTTTGGTTTTTCTCTGGGAGACTCTTTATTTTTCTCCTTCTATTCTGAAAGATAGCCTTACTGGATAGAGTATTCTTGGCTGTAGATTTTTCCCATTCAGCTTGTTGAATATATCATGCCACTCCCTTTTGGCTTGCTGTGGAGAGATCTGCAGCTAGCTTTATTGGTCTTCTCTTGTGAGTTAGGAACCTTTTTTTGTCTTGCTCCTTTTAGGATTTTTTCCTTTATCAATATATCTTGCGAATTTAACTACAATATGTCTTGGTGTGGGCCTACTTTTGTTGATTTTTATTGGAATTCTCTATCCCTCCTGGATTTGGATGTCTGTTTCCTTCTCCAGATTAGGGGTGTTTTCCACTATTATTTCCTCAAATAAACCTCTGCTCCTTTTTGTCTCTCTTCTTCTGGGACTGCTATGATACAAATATTGTTATATTTGATGGAGTCACTGAATTCCCTAAGTCTACTTTTGTGATCCAAAGTTTTTTTCTCTCTTTTGTTTAGTTCATTATTTTCCCTAATTCTATCATCTAAATAACTTATTTGTTCCTCTGCTTCTTCCATCCTTCTGGTCATTACATCCAGATGGTTTTGAATCTCAGTTAATTATATTTTTCTTTTTTTTTTTTAAGATCTTTTTTTTTGTTAAATTTGTCAGAGAAAGAAAGAGACAGAGCACAAGCCACAGAAGTGGCAGGAAGAGGGAGAAGCAGGCTTCCTGCTGAGCAAGGAGCCTGACGCAGAACTCAAACCCAGGACCCGGGATCATGACCTGAGCTGAAAGCAGTTGCTTAACTGACTGAGCCACCCAGGCATCCCTCAGTTAATTTTTTTTTTTTTTTTCATTTCTGACTAGTTAGCTTTTAGCTATTTAATCTCTGCGGTAAGGGTCTCCCTGATGTCTTCCATGCTGTTCTCAAGCTCAGCAAGTATCCTTATGATTGTTTCTTTAAATTCTTCATCAGACATTTTACTTATATTTGTTTTGATTAGATTCCGGGCTATGATCTTTTCTTATTCTTTTTTTTTGGGATGAATTTCTCCACTTTGGCATTTTTTTCTGGGTTTCTGTCTTCTTTTCTGTGTTAAAAAAACATGCTATATTTCCTGTTCCTGAGAATAATGGCTTTTTAAAGAAGAGACCATATAGTATCTAGTGTGTGGTACTTCAGGGGGGCATCTCTGGTGTGTGCTGCATGCACTCTGCTGCTATGTTTGGCTGCTCTATCCTTCAGATCCATCATCTGCAGACGACCTCCTTGCCTGTAGTGGGCAGTGTTTGGACCTTGGCCACTGTGTGGTGAATTATAACTTGCTCTGGTCTGCCTGTTAAATAAGACGTGATGCTACTTCCAGTAGAACTGAAGCCTTCCAGAACTCTACGGTCAGTGGACATTGTTCATGCAGAGGTTTCTGCTGGTCTGGAGGAGCAACCTCCTGCACTGGTCCTTAGGCACACTTGTCTAGAAAATCAGTACCAGCAGAGAGCAGGGGTTGGGACTTGTTGGTACTGTGCTATTTAATGTTGGTTTGTACTGAGGAGCGGGGGAGGGAAATGGTACCAGCCAGTTCCATTGTCTCCAGGGAGAGGACTCAGTGCTTGCTGCTCTCACAGTAGTACTCTCAGAAGAGCAAGTAATTTCCCCCTAGTGCATCCCAGGTGTTTTTCATATGGCTGTTTGCATGCTGCCTGTATCCATGTTGTTTGCCTGTCTGTAACAGCACAGTGCACTTTGGGATCTATCCCAGCCAAGTCTGCTGACTTTTAAAACTCCAAGCTTTAGTGATGGGCTATGGCAGGGGCCCGTGCTGGTCTTCTGGAGGAGAAGCTCACCATACCGGGACTGATGCAGGTTTGACCGAGAAGGACAGTTGTGCCAGAATGCAGAGGCTTGAGATTCAGAGCAGGAAACTAAAGAGCCAGTGTCCAGGTTAGCTGCCCTCAGCAGATGTCTCTGCACCTATGCTGAGGGGTGGGAGAGGGAAATGGTGCCTGCGGATTGTTTTGTCCCTTGAAAAAAATTCTGCAGATGTCACCTTTCATAGATGCACTCCAAGATGAGAAAACAGTTCCCAGGCACCTTACATAATCCTTAGCTTGAGCCTTATGCAGGGTTGCTTGCCTGACTTCTCTCCAGCAGTACCCTCAGGTCTCTATCCCTGCCAAGCCTGGGGACCTCTAAAACTCCAGTCCTTGAGCCCTGCTGGTTGCAACAACTCATGAAAATTAGTCCCTCTCATTTTCCCATTTAATGGCTTTGGGGAAGTGTTCTCCTTATGTTATTCTTGTATGTTACACTCTCTCTTGCTTTTTTTTGGGACCAGGGCTCCCTCCCCTCTGCAGCACCTGTGATCTATTTTCCCCAAAACCATGTCTGTGCACTTCCTATCTTCCTCAATGTGGTCTCTTTTTTCCCACTAGTTGTGCAGTTCTATCAGTCTTCAGGTCAATTACTTGGATATTCAGAATGATTAGATATGTAGCTATGTTCAAAGGAGGAACTAAGCCAAGGGTCATCCTACTAGGCCACCATCTTAGCTACTGCCCCAACACATTATAATGTTAATTTGGGGGGAAGCTTGACATTTTAAAAAAGATTTTTATTTATTTGTGAGAGAGAGAGAGAGAGACTGAGCACAAGCAGGTCGAGAGGCAAGCAGAGGGAGAAGCAGGCTCCCTTCTGAGCGAGGAGCCTGATATAGGCCTCGATCCCAGGACTCTAGGATCATGACCTAAGCCGAGGGTAGACACTTAACCAACGGAGCCACCCCGGTGTCCCTTGACATTTTAAATATTGAATTCTGAATTTATGTTATTCTTGTCTAGTTACTCATTTTTTTACATTGATCAATGTTCTGTAGTTTGGTTGGCTGGTTGGATATAGCTAAGTGAGATATTTCTTGCTAGGCTTTATCCTAGAATTTTATTGGTTTTATTTATTTTGCTATTTTGAATAGGAACTCATATTTTTTGTTTAATGCTAATTTAGAAGAAAGTTAATATTTTGATATTTATTTTATAACTGTTTCAATAAACTTACTAAATTCAGGTTAAGATAGAGAGATATTTAAGAGATTGTACCAGTTTGTATTTCTCAAATCAACTCTATTTAATCACGTTATACTTTTAAAAATACACTCGTAAAGGGGCGCCTGGGTGGCTCAGTGGTTTAGGCCACTGCCTTCGGCTCAGGTCATGATCTCAGGGTCCTGGGATCGGGTCCCGCATCGGGCTCTCTGCTCGGCAGGGAGCCTGCTTCCCTCTCACTCTCTCTTCTTGCCTCTCTGCCTACTTGTGATCTCTCTCTGTCAAATAAATAAATAAAATCTTTAAAAAAAAAATTTAAAATTTAAAAAAATTTAAATTAAATGTAAAGTTTACATATCAACTCCATGAACTAGTTCTTTTAAAAGACCAACAAAATGATAAACTTCTTGAAAAGTTAACAAAAAGAAAAAAAGAAAATATATAAACACATAATGTTAAATTGGGAAATATAGCCAAAGTTACACAGGAGTTTTTATTATAAAAAGAATACATAACTCTGTACTAATAAATATGAAACACTGGATAAACACAAGGCTTAATCTCAGGATCCTGGGATCACCATTTAAATTTTTAATTTTTTTGCCTTTCACTAGTGTGTTCTGTATAAGATCTAGTCTTTAGAATTTTAGGGTTCTTTTTTTGTAATTCTGTATGTGATAAACCATTACAAGTGTTTCAATAACCCTGGAAAGGAGCACTAGAAAGTATTTTCTATTTGGGGCAGGAAAATTTCATCATATATTTGTAAATCTTAATAATTATATATATAGTGCCTCCATATCCTTGTTTTTGTCTTATCAGATTAGTTATTAACAGATATATTATTTCATACAACTGTTGTGCTTCTCTTTCCTCTTCTTTTTATTAATTTATCTTTTATATTTCAATCTAGTGATATTTGTGCCAAAACATTATGATAGATCTCCATTGTGAAGTATAACCTTTAGCTGTATAAAATATTTGCTGTCTCATTTAATGTGTTTTGCTTTGAATTCTGATATTAATCATGTGACCCCAGTTTTCCTCTTTTTTTTTGAAATTTTTTTATTTTTAAGTAGGCACCCTGCCCAGTGTGGAGGTCAATGTGGGGCTTGAACTCATGACTCTGAGATCAAGACCTGAGCTGAGATTAAGAGTCAGATACTTAACCAGCAGATTTACCCAGCAGCTCCCCACCAATTTTCCTTTAGTTCTAGCTTTAACTTAAAATTTGTTTTTTTACTAGATTTCTGGAGTTTGTTCTAGATGTTCATCTTTTGACAATTTTATAATTAGATTTTGCTTTTTTTTAATTAAATTTATTTCTTTTCAGCATAACAGTACTCATTGTTTTTGCACCACACCCAGTGCTCCATGCAATACGTGCCCTCTCTATTACCCTCCACCTGGTTCCCCAAACTCCCACCCCCCCCGCCCCTTCAAAACCCTCAGGTGGTTTTTCAGAGTCCATAGTCTCTCATGGTTCATCTCTCCTTCCAATTTCCCACAACTCCCTTCTCCTCTCCATCTCCCCATGTCCTCCATGTTCTTTGTTATGCTCCACCAATAAGTGAAACTATATGATACTTGACTCTCTCTGCTTGACTTATTTCGCTCAGCATAATCTCTTCCAGTCCCGTCCATGTTGCTACAAAAGTTGGGTATTCATCCTTTCTGATGGAGGCATAATACTCCATCGTGTATATGGACCACATCTTCCTTATCCATTCGTCCGTTGAAGGGCATCTTGGTTTTTTCCACAGTTTGGCGACTGTGGCCATTGCTGCTATAAACATTGGGGTACAGATGGCCCTTCTTTTCACTACATCTGTGTCTTTGGGGTAAATACCCAGCAGTGCAATTGCAGGGTCATAGGGAAACTCTATTTTTAATTTCTTGAGGAATCTCCACACTGTTCTCCAAAGTGGCTTCACCAACTTGCATTCCCACCAACAGTGTAAGAGGGTTCCCCTTTCTCCACAACCTCTCCAACACACGTTGTTTCCTGTCTTGCTAATTTTGGCCATTCTAACTGGTGTAAGGTGATAATCTCAATGTGGTTTTAATTTGAATCTCCCTGATGGCTAGTGATGATGAGCATTTTTTCATGTGTCTGATAGCCATTTGTATGTCCTCATTGGAGAATTGTCTGTTCATATCTTCTGCCCATTTTTTGATATGATTATGTTTTGTGTGTGTTGAGTTTGAGGAGTTCTTTATAGATGCTTGATATCAACCTTTTGTCTGTACTGTCATTTGCAAATATCTTCTCCCATTCCGTGGGTTGCCTTTTTGTTTTGTTGACTGTTTCCTTTGTGTGCAGAAGCTTTTGATCTTGATGAAGTCCCAAAAGTTCATTTTCGCTTTTGTTTCCTTTGCCTTTGGAGACATATCTTGAAAGAAGTTGCTGTGGCTGATATCGAAGAGGTTGCTGCCTATGTTCTCCTCTAGGATTCTGATGGATTCCTGTCTCACGTTGAGGTCTTTTATCCATTTTGAGTTTATCTTTGTGTACGGTGTAAGAGAATGGTCGAGTTTCATTCTTCTCCATATCGCTGTCCAGTTTTCCCAGCACCATTTATTGAAGAGACTGTCTTTTTTCCACTGTATATTTTTTCCTGTTTTGTCGAAGATTATTTGACCATAGAGTTGAGGGTCCATAGCTGGGCTCTCTACTCTGTTCCACTGGTCTATGTGTCTGTTTTTATGCCAGTACCATGCTGTCTTGGTGATCACAGCTTTGTAGTAAAGCTTGAAATCAGGTAACGTGATGCCGCCAGTTTTGTTTTTGTTTTTCAACATTTCCTTAGCAATTCAGGGTCTTTTCTGGTTCCATACAAATTTTAGGATTATTTGCTCCAGCTCTTTGAAAAATACCGGTGGAATTTTGATCAGAATGGCATTAAAAGTATAGATTGCTCTAGGCAGTATAGACATTTTAATAATATTTATTCTTCCGATCCAAGAGCATGGAATGGTCTTCCATCTTTTTGTGTCTTCTTCAATTTCTTTCATGAGTGTTCTGTAGTTCCTCAAGTACAGATCCTTTACCTCTTTGGTTAGGTTTATTCCCAGGTATCTTATGGTTCTTGGTGCTATAGTAAATGGAATTGATTCTCTAATTTCCCTCTCTGTGTATAAGTGTATAAGAAAGCTGCTGATTTCTGTACATTGACTTTGTATCCTGCCACGTTACTGAATTGCTGTATGAGTTCTACTAGTTTGGGGGTGGAGTCTTTGGGGTTTTCCATATAAAGAATCATGTCATCTGCGAAGAGAGAGAGTTTGACTTCTTCCTTGCCAATTTGGATACCTTTTATTTCTCTTTGTTGTCTGATTGCCGTTTCTAGGACTTCTAATACTATGTTGAACAAGAGTGGTGAGAGTGGGCATCCTTGTCGTGTTCCTGATCTCAACAGGAAGGCTGCAAGCTTTTTCCCATTGAGGATGATATTTGCTGTGGTTCTTTCATAGATAGATTTTATGAAGTTCAGGAATGTTCCCTCTATCCTTATACTTTGAAGCGTTTTAATCAGGAACGGATGCTGGATTTTGTCAAATGCTTTTTCTGCATCAATTGAGAGGACCATGTGGTTCTTCTCTCTTCTCTTATTGATTTGATCTATCACATTGATTGATTTGCGAATGTTGAACCATCCTTGTTACCCAGGGATGAATCCCACCTGGTCATGGTGGATAATCTTTTTAACGTGCTGCTGGATCCTGTTTGCTTGGATCTTGTTGAGAATCCTAGCATCCATATTCATCAGTGATATTGGTCTGAAATTCTCCTTTTTTGTAGGGTCTTTGCCTGGTTTGGGGATCAGGGTAATGCTGGCTACATAAAAAGAGTCTGGAAGTTTTCCTTCTGCTTCATATTTTTGAAACAGCTTCAGGAGAATTGATGTTATTTCTTCTTTGTAAGTTTGGTAGAATTCCCCAGGGAATCCGTCAGGTCCTGGGCTCTTGTTTTTTGGGAGGTGAAACAGCTTCAGGAGAATTGATGTTATTTCTTCTTTGTAAGTTTGGTAGAATTCCCCAGGGAATCCGTCAGGTCCTGGGCTCTTGTTTTTTGGGAGGTGAAACAGCTTCAGGAGAATTGATGTTATTTCTTCTTTGTAAGTTTGGTAGAATTCCCCAGGGAATCCGTCAGGTCCTGGGCTCTTGTTTTTTGGGAGGTGAAACAGCTTCAGGAGAATTGATGTTATTTCTTCTTTGTAAGTTTGGTAGAATTCCCCAGGGAATCCGTCAGGTCCTGGGCTCTTGTTTTTTGGGAGGTGAAACAGCTTCAGGAGAATTGATGTTATTTCTTCTTTGTAAGTTTGGTAGAATTCCCCAGGGAATCCGTCAGGTCCTGGGCTCTTGTTTTTTGGGAGGTTTTTTTTTTTTTTTTCCATTTTATTTATTTTTTCAGCGTAACAGTATTCATTCTTTTTGCACAACACCCAGTGCTCCATGCAAAACGTGCCCTCCCCATTACCCACCACCTGTTCCCCCAACCTCCCACCCCTGACCCTTCAAAACCCTCAGGTTGTTTTTCAGAGTCCATAGTCTCTTATGGTTCGCCTCCCCTCCCCAATGTCCATAGCCCGCTCCCCCTCTCCCAATCCCACCTCCCCCCAGCAACCCCCAGTTTGTTTTGTGAGATTAAGAGTCATTTATGGTTTGTCTCCCTCCCAATCCCATCTTGTTTCATTTATTCTTCTCCTATCCCCCTACCCCCCCCATGTTGCTTCTCCATGTCCTCATATCAGGGAGATCATATGATAGTTGTCTTTCTCCGATTGACTTATTTCACTAAGCATGATACGCTCTAGTTCCATCCACGTCGTCGCAAATGGCAAGATTTCATTTCTTTTGATGGCTGCATAGTATCACTGCTTCAATCTCGTTACTAGATATTGGTCTATTCAGGTTGTCAGTTTCTTCCTGGTTCAGTTTGGGGAGTTTATAGTTTTCCAGGAATGCATCCATTTCATCTGGGTTGCTTAGCTTATTGGCATATAACTGTTGGTAATAATTTCTGATGATTGTTTCTATTTCCTTGGTGTTAGTTGTGATCTCTCCCTTTTCATTCATAATTTTATTAATTTGGGATTTCTCTCTTTTCTTTTGGATTAGTGTGGCCAATGGTTTATCGATCTTATTGATTCTTTCAAAAAACCAGCTTCTAGTTTCATTGATACATTCTACCGTATCTCTGGTTTCTACCTCATTGATCTCTGCTCTAATGTTGATTATTTCCCTTCTTGTGTGTGGAGTTGGTTTGATTTGTTGTTGATTCTCCAGTTCTTTAAGGTATAGAGACAGCTGGTGTATTCTGGATTTTTCAATGTTTTTGAGGGAGGCTTGGATGGCTATGTATTTCCCCCTTAGAACCACCTTTGCTGTATCCAATAGGTTTTGGACCGAAGTGTCTTCATTCTCATTGGTTTCCATGAATTGTTTAAGTTCTTCTTTGATCTCCTGGTTGATCCAAGCATTCTTAAGCAAGGTGGTCTTTAGCTTCCAAGTGTTTGAGTTCCTTCTGAACTTTTCCTTGTGATTGAGTTCCAGTGTCAAAGCATTGTGATCTGAGAATATGCAGGGGATAATGTCAGTCTTTTGGTATCCGTTGAGTCCTGATTTGTGACCTAGTATGTGGTCTATTCTGGAGAAGGTTCCATGTGCACTTGAGAAGAATGAGTATTCTGTTGTTTTAGGGTGGAATGTTCTGTATATATCTATGAGGGCCATCTGGTCCAATGTTTCATTCAATGCTCTTATTTCCTTATTGATTTTCTGCTTCGATGATCTGTCTATTACTGAGAGAGGTGTGTTAAGATCTCCTACTATTAATGTATTCATATCAATATGACTCTTTATCTTGATTAATAGTTTTCTTATGTAATTGGCTGCTCCCATATTGGGGGCATAGATATTTACAATTTTTAGGTCATCTTGGTGGATAGTCCCTTTAAGAATTATGTAGTGTCCTTCTATATCTCTGACTACAGTCTTTAGTTTAAAATCTAATTTATCTGATATGAGAGTTGCTACCCCCGGCCTTCTTTTGAGGCCCATTGGCATGAAAGATGCTTCTCCATCCCTTCACTTTCAGTCTGGATGTATCCTTAGGTTCAAAATGGGTCTCTTGTAGACAACATATGGATGGGTCTTGTCCTATTATCCAATCTGCAACCCTGTGTTGCTTTATGGGTGCGTTTAGGCCATTCACATTGAGAGTGATTTTTTTTTAAAGATTTTATTTTATTTATTTGACGAGAGAGATCACAAGTAGGCAGAGAGGCAGGCAGAGAGAGAGAGAAAGAGAGAGAGGGAAGCGGGCTCCCTGCTGAGCAGAGAGCAAGATGCAGGACTCGATCCCAGGACCCTGATATCATGACCCGAGCCGATGGCAGAGGCCCCAACCCCCTGAGCCATCCAGGCACCCGAAGTGATTATTGATAGATACGTTTTCATTGACATTGTGTTACCTTTGAAGTCTTTCTGTCTGTAGAGTGTCTCTATATTTCTGTTCAATGATATTCTTGGGATTTTTTTCTCTTTTATAGAACCCTCCTTAATATTTCCTGCAGTGTCGGCTTGGTGGTTGCATAGTCTTTTAAGCCTTGCTGGTCTTGGAAACTCTTTGTCTCTCCATCCATTTTGAATGTCAGTCTTGCTGGATAAAGTATTCTTGGCTGCATGTTCTTCTCATTTAGTACCCTGAATATATTTTGCCAGCCCTTCCTGGCTTGCCAGGTCTCTGTGGACAGGTCTGACGTTATTCTAATGGGCTTTTCTCTGTATGTAAGGAGCTTCTTTGTCCTAGCTGCTTTCAAAAGGGTCTGCCTAGAGTCATAATTCTTCATTCTTACTATGAGGTGTCGCGAGGACTTTCGAGAATCTAAAATCTTGGGGGGAAACCGTTCTGCCTCTAGTACATGAATGCTGTTTCCATTTGTGAGATTGGGAAAATTTTCATAGACAACTTGTTCCACTATATCTTCTAGACTTCTTTCTTTCTTTCTTTTTTTTTTTTTAAAGATTTTATTTATTTATGTGACAGAGAGAAGATCACAAGTAGGCAGAGAGGCAGGCAGAGAGAGAGAGGAGGAAGCAGGCTCCCTGCGGAGCAGAGAGCCCGATGTGGGGCTCGATCCCAGGATCCCGAGATCATGACCTGAGCCAAAGGCAGCGGCTTAATCCACTGAGCCACCCAGGTGCCCCTAGACTTCTTTCTTTCTTCTCCCCTTCAGGGATTCCAATAATTCTGACATTGGAATGTTTCATGGCATCATTTATTTCCCTGATTCTGTTTTCTTGGCTTCTGAGCTGTTTGTTCCATTCTTCCTCCTGATCCTTTCTCTCTGTTTGTCCTCCAGATCACTAATTCTATCTTCTGTCTCAGTTACCCTAGATTTTAGAGAATTTAGATTAGATTGGAATTCATTGAGAGCATTTTGAACATCATCCCTGGTGGTTTTCAGTTCTGCCCTAACATTGTGAACATCATCCCTGGTGTCTTTCAGTTCTGACCTAATCAATTCAGTTTGGTCATCCATGACTTTCTCCAACCTAGCTATTGCCTGGGTAATTGTTAGCCTGAATTCCTTTTCCGACATATTGTTTATATTGATAGCCATTAGCTCTGTTGCAGAAGGTCCATCTTCTGTATTCCTCTGCATTCCTCCTCCTAGTCATTTTGGTGAGAGATGACTGAACGGATGTAGCTGGATGTATCGACTGTGGTGCAGTCAAGGTGCACCCTGGAATGCTTCTGAGCAATCAGGATTCCCCACCTAAATTAGAGAAAAAAGAAAGGAGAAAGAAAAAGAAAAAAGAGAGGGAGAGAGAGGAAAAAAAGGGAAGATAAAAGAGAAGGCTCAGCCCAAATGGGCCCCAAGGTAAGATTTATGAAGTATACAAACAAAAACAGACAAACAAAAAGACCGAGAAAAATATATGACAAGAGAGAAAAAAAAAAAAAAATATATATATATATACATATATATATATAAAAGCAAAAAAAGGAAGAACATCGTCAAAAAGAATCCCAAGTATAAGATTTATATACTATCAGGACAAACACAAATACACAGAAACACTGGCAGAAAGAAAAGATGGGAGAGTGGTTATAAATTCTCAGGGTGTGCAAGGAAGTTTATTTTGATTCTTCCTGGATGTATCTTCATGTCTTTGTTACAGGACTCAACTTTCCTAAGATAAAGGGGGATTAAAAATTGGTTTACCTGGGGCGCCTGGGTGGCTCAGTAGGTTAAGCCGCTGCCTTCGGCTCAGGTCATGATCTCAGGGTCCTGGGATCGAGTCCCGCATCGGGCTCTCTGCTCAGCGGCAAGCCTGCTTCCCTCTCTCTCTCTCTCTGCCTGCCTCTCTGTCTACTTGTGATTTCTTTCTGTCAAATAAATAAATAAAATCTTAAAAAAAAAAATTGGTTTACCTATAGGGGTAGCATTGACTGGGGAAAGGGGATTACCTTGAAGTTTAACTCTCTATATATATTAGAAAATAAAAATTTAAAAAGAATAAACTAGACTAAACTAAACTAAAATTAAAAAAAAATTTAAAAAATAGAAAAGCAAAAGAAAAACATGGGTGTATGTATCAAAAAGTTCAGGTTAGAAGGTTATTAAGGAATTTGATGTACTGGACATCTCACTGTGATGATAAATAGGTTAAAAATTATCTATACGTATAAAAAAAATGAACCAGAATAGTGGTAACGAGTTAAAAATGAAAGTTGTATCTATGAAGTAGTGGTCGTTGTTCTCCTGTTGTCTTTTTTTTTTTTTTTTTCTTTCTTGGTTGGTTTTCTGAGGGAGGGGCCTGCCACGTGGGTTTTCAGTCAATGATGTTCCGAGTTAAGTCCTTCTGCCCCCCTCCAGGGGGTGGGCTCTGAGGAAACCATTTTTTTCAGGCTTTTGTTCTCTGGAGGTTTTTATGTTTGTTCATCTGTTTTTCTCTCGCCTTGACAGCTTTTGATGGTTTTTGGAGGTTTAGAGGAGAGCAAACTGCACCCCAACCTCCCTCTCAGAGAGAAGCCTCA
The DNA here is from genome assembly GCF_922984935.1 of Meles meles. Taxonomy (NCBI): domain Eukaryota; kingdom Metazoa; phylum Chordata; class Mammalia; order Carnivora; family Mustelidae; genus Meles; species Meles meles. The sequence continues at coordinate 95,699,939 of NC_060069.1, read as the reverse complement.
GAATGCTCTGCAGAGCTGCTGGCAGAGTAGGTTCCGAGTCACGGTCCCTGGGGATGCAGGATCTCCTCCTTGTACCCAAAACCACGGCAGAGGCGGCTGTCTGGGCAGCTCCAGACCGCCAGAGAGGTTCCAAGCAGCGATCGCACACTGAGATTTTCCCGCTGGCCCGGGCTGGGAGTGCTGGTTTTTCCGGGTCCAAGAGCTCCCGGCTACCACCTGTGAGCACCTCTCCCAGGGGAGGGTGTGGGGTGCGCGCTTCTCAGGCTCTGATCCCTTGGTGCGGCTCTAAGAGCACCAGGCTAATGCCTGCCCGCACCTCTCTCAGGGAGGGGTGGGGCGCGCGCCTCAGGAACGCCGTCTGGCGAGGCTGCCAGCCCCTCACGGGAGCTGGACCCCACGCGTTCTCAGGCCCGCTGGCCGCCCAGGTGCTGGCTGCTCAGGGACCGAGACCTGGTTATTCTGCAGCACTCTCTCTGGCTCAGCGCGGGGGCGGGGGGGCGGGGGGCTGTCCTGGGTCCGGGGACTTAAGCCCCTGTCCCTAACCACCCCGATTCCCACAATTTCCCCCCGCGATCCTTTGCTCTTTTTTGAGTGCTTTCAACCAGACTCCAAGTTAATGCTTGTCCCCAGAGGCAGGGCACTCTCGTATTGGGGTATTACTTTCCAATTGGTTGCCTCTGGTGGCTCCCTAATCAGCTCACTTTAGGGTACAGGTTGAAACGGTGCCTCTTCCTACTTCCCCGCCATCTTGAGTCCCTCTAACAAATGTTATTTTTATGAGAGTACTCTTCAATTTAGAGATAGTTCTTGATTTTTGCATTATTTTATAGCTGGTTTAAAGTAAATTAAATGTAAGTAATTTAATTTAAATAAATACATATTACAACTTTCTCTATTTTTACTTGTTTCCATGCCGACCTTTAATCTTTTTTTTTTTAACCAAGATTTCTCTATTCTTCATCTTGTTTGAGATTTTTTCTTGCTTCTTGATATAGAACTGTTTTGCTATCAATTTCCCTTTTAGAGCTACTTTTGCTGCATCCCAACGATTTTTGGACCATGGTACTTTTATTTTCATTTGTCTCCATGTATTTTCTGCATTCCTCTTTGATTCCTTGGTTGACACGTTCATTGTTTAGTAGCATGATATTTAACCTCCATGTATTTGTGGTCTTCCCAGATTTTTTCCTGTGGTTGATTTTTAGTTTCACAGCGTTGAGGTCAGAAAAGATGCATGGTATGATCTCACATGTATTTGAATTTGTTGAGAGTTGTTTTGTGGCCTAATATGTGGTCTCCTTTTGAGAATGTTCCATGTGCACTTGAAAAGAATGAGTATTGTGCTAGTTTTAGGATGGGAAATTCTGAATATATTTATTAAATCCATCTGGTCTAATGTGTTATTTAAAGCCAGTTTCCTTATTGATTTTCTGTTTTGATGATCTATCCATTACTGTAAGTGTGGTCGTAAAGTCCCCTACTATTGTATTGCTATTCATTAATTCCTTTATGGTTTTTTTTATTGACTGACTTGTGTATGTGGGTGTTCCAATGTTGGGTGCATAAAAATTTATGATTGTTACACTTCCTTATTGGATTGTCCTCTTTGATTTTACAGTGTTCTTTGTCTATTGTTTTAGTCTTTGTTTTAAAGTCAGTTTTGTCTGATATCAGTATTGCTACCCCTGCTTTTTTTTGACATCCATTTGCATGACAGATGTTTCTTCATTCCTTCACTTTTAATCCACATGTGTCTTTAGGTCTGAAATGAATCCCTTGTAGGCAACATAAAATGGGTCTTTTTGTTTGTTTGTTTGTTTTTGTTTTTTTAATCCATTCTGTCACTCTATGACTTTTGATTGGAGCATTTAGTGCATTTACATTCAAAGTAAATTGATAGGTGTGTGTTTATTGACCTTTTTTAAAAATTTGTTTTATGGTTGTTTTTGTGGATCTTTTCTGTTCCTTTCTTCCCAGGCTTTCTTCTCTCACCATAAATTGGCTCTCTTTAGTGATATACTTGGATTCCTTTCTCTCTCTCTCTCTCTCTCCCTGGGACATCTGTTATTGGTTTTTGCTTTCTGATTGTTGTTAGGTTTGTATGTATACATATAACATACATACATATAGCAGTCTATAGTACATTGATGGTTGCTGAAGCTTGAACTCATTCTTTTCTCCTCTCCCCCAACTCTGTACCCACATTTTAGGTATATGGTATCATACTTTGCATCCTAATGTTTTCTGTGTCCCTTGACTCATTTTTACCAATATGCATATTTTTACTGATTTTATGCTTCCTTCTTTTCTTTACTCTTACTTTATGGTTTTCCCTTTGCACGCATAGTCCCTTTTAACATTTCTCTTAGTGTTTATTTAGTGGTCATGAACTCCTTTAACTTTTGTTTGTATGGGAAACTCATTATCTCTCCTTCTGTTGCTGGATAGAGTATCTTGGCAGCAGATTTTTCTCTTTCAGCATTTTGAATATATCATGCCACTTCCATCTGACTTGCGAAGTTTCTGCTGAAAAATCCACTCATAGCCTTATAGGGGTTTTCCTTGTATGTAACTATCTTCTTTTGTGTTGCTGCCTTAAAAATTTTCTCTTTATTGTTACTTTTTGCCATTTTAATTACTGTGTTTCTTGATGTGGACTTCCTTGGATTTAGATTTTTGGAGTTCTCTGTGCCTCCTAGATCTGGATTTCTGTTTCCTTCCTTAGAAAGATTTTCAGCTATCATTTCATCCAATAAATTTTATGCCCCCCTTTTTCTCTCCCTTTCTAGGATCTCTATAATGTGAATATTATGCTAGATGGAGTCACTGAGTTCCCTAAGTCTATTCTCATATTGCATATTTTTTTCCCTCTCACCTTTTCAGCTTGATTACTTTCCATTACCCTGTTCTCCAGGTCACTGGTTCTTTTTTGTTCCTGCAGCCTCCTATTTATCCCATTTAGTGTATTTGTAATTTCATTAATTGTGCTTTTCATCTCTGATTCTTCCCTATCTGTCTTGTGATATTATGTACAACACCTTCTGAGCTCTTTGTATTTAAGAATATTTTTTCCATAGTCTGAATGCATGAATAAAAAATTGTATAGTTGAAAATTCCTCGTTATAATTTCCTCCTCAAAATCCACATTGTTCCATTTCTTTTCAAAGTTTTTGAGCAGCAAAACTTAAAGACAAACCGAGACTTCACATAAAATAAGGAGTAACATATCTTTTGAATTACTTGATAATAAGGTAAACCTAGTAGTAATATACTTTTCCCTCTTAGAGATTTAAGTTGTCTTTTTATATGATAAAATATATAAGAAGTCCTGTGGTATAGAAAGCCATTTACCTGTGTTTAACTGAGTACTTTCTAAATTTATGTGATTAATGTCAAACTTTGCCACAAATTTTCAAACTTATGTGATTTGTGTTGGTGGTTATATGGTGGTTATATGACATTATATGACTTTTTAAAAAATTATTTTATTTTTTTAAGCTTTTAAAAAAGATTTTATTTACTTATTTATTTGAGAGAGAGAGAGAGCATGAGAAGATAGAAGGTTAGAGAGAGAATCAGACTCCCCATGGAGCTGGGAGCCCGATGCAGGACTTGATTCTGGGATTCCAGGATCATGACCTGGGCTGAAGGCAGTTGCTTAACCAACTGAGCCACCCAGGAACCTCCTAAACATTTTATTTTTAATTAATCTCTACAACCCAATGTGGGGTTTGAACTCACAATCTTAAGATCCAGAATTGTACACTCCACCCATTGATGCATCCAGGTGTGCCTGTGTGACCTTTTTGATATAACACCACATAAAATCATATGGAACTGATGTCCCAGAGTAACTTTGAGAAATTATGATTTAGTGTTTTTCTCCCATAATTAAATAATCACTATATGCAACACATTATTGGATATGTGAATACATATATTGAATTCATGACTCTTCCTCTTGATTTGTAAGACTGGGATGCAAATTGAAGAAATCCAAATCTTGGGAAACCATTAAACCTTTGGAAATAGTTTGAAATCATCACAAGATTTTAGTCTCAGAGAATTTAGAGATAACCAAATGTATGCCTTTTGAAGGTGCAAAAGCCAAGCTCAAAGACATTAAGATTACATTATTAACGTAACATTAAGGTTAGATAATGTTTTTATATTTTTGCCAGATTTCTGGAAAGGAAATATTGTATTCTGTGTTCTTGATGTAGAGATAGAGTTTAGGACTTTATTTGAGTAAGTACCTTATAATGTATAATTCAATATAACAAAGTTACTCCATATCACATTAGTGTCCTTTGTTAATGCTAATCTCTTGAATGTCAGTTCTTATTCAAATACTGTTCTCATATGTCTCTTTCCCTTTAATAAGGTGTTCAATAAAGCTGTACTTTTATTATGCCATTTTTGTACTTGGCAACTATATTTTGGAATAACTTTTTATTTTAGGTTTTTTTTTTAAAAAGAAACTGACATGTTTTTCAAAAATTCTATTGACAGTATAAATGATTACTTTCTTTCTTTAAAATTATAGGACTATATAATGGGGTACTTACCTCATCCCTTTGATAAAATGTCTGCTTCATGCATATCATGAGTAGAAAATGTCAGATTTCACAGGATAAAATGTTTAGTTTGAGAAAGTTAACTAGAAACCTAGTTTTTGACAGTTTGTATCAAGTATGCTGTTTGCTTTTGGTGTGTGGTTCAGATAAACGGCATTTGACATGCCTTTAAGATGTTTGAAGTTAGAAGAGAAAAAAGAAGTTGAAATTTATTATTGCTAGGCTTACTGTGAAAAGGTAAATCAGTTCAGTTTTCCTTTCTCTGCTTCCTAGCTTTACTTTCATAGTAAGTTAGCAACTGATAATTTATAAACAGCTTAATGATTTTTTGTACTTTGTTAATTTAAAATTTGTTCTAAAAGGAAAACTAGATGATGTTCTTCTCTTAGTCTCCTTAACAAAAGACATTTTAAAATAACTTCGGACTTGGGAATTAAAATTCTGTAAATACTTAGTGAATGAACTCCACTGCTTTTTATGAGCTAGAAATAGGAAGAGAACTTTATGGGGAAATTTAGTGAGCCTGCAAGGCTTTCAGTGAGGGATTGGGAAAGCTAAAGTATTTTGGGGGAATATGGATGTTTTTGAACCCCTCATGTAAATTTTTAGTTTTGTTTTCTTGGAATGATTTCTAATTGTATCTGTGATAGAGAGGGTGCTCAAGAAGCAATGAAGGGATATGAGAGCACCTCTCTTTTGGATGAAGGGGACATTGGTTACTATATGAAGTACTATATGACAATAGGAAGCACAACAGGTATATAAAATGGCAATTGACAAAGTAATCTGGATGAATTTTAGTTGCTTGTTATCTTGCTACTACCTTAGGGTAGGTCAGTTACCCTAAGCTGACCAATATCACCTTCAGTTTTAGCTTCTGTTGGCGTTGAATTAAAACAACTTCTAAAAGCAAATGCTTTGTATTATGCCCCAAGACACTGATACAGTAGCCTTCTTTAAAATGCACAGTATGTAGGAAAACAGCCCCTGCTGTGGAGCACCTCTTTGTACAATATCTTTCTTACCCCTACTTATTTGGAAAATATAATGTATATTTGATGTTTTCTTTATTCATTTTAAGATTTTTCTTATTTATTTGAGAGAGAGAGATCATGAGCAGGGGGAGGGGCAGAGGGAGAATCATACTTCCCTGCTTCTCAATGCGGGGCTCAATCCTAGTACTTGGGGATTATGAACTGAGCCAAAGGCAGACACTTAACCGACTAAGCTACCCAGGCGTCCCTGATGTTTTCCTAATGAAAACTAATACGGACAGCAAATATCTTCTACCTAATATAGTATTGGAAGTTCTTCTTAGTGAGGTGTTTTTTTGTTTGTTTGTTTGGTTGTTTGTTTTGGGATGTTATGTTAGTCACCATACAATTTTTCAATATAGTGTTTTTGATGTAGTATTCCATGATTCATTGTTTGTGTTTAACACCCAGTGCTCCATGCTATGCATGCCCTTCCTAATACCCATCACTAGGCTAATCCATCCCCTCACACCCATCCTCTCCAAAACCCTCAGTTTGTTTCGTGGAGTCCATAGTCTCTCATGGTTCCTCTCCCCCTTTGATTCCCCCCACTTCATTTTTCCTTTCCTTCTCCTATTGTCCTCCATGATATTCCTTATATTCCACAAATAAGTGAAACCATATCATAACTGGCTTTCTCTGCTTGACTTATTTCACTTAGCATAATCTCTTCTAGTTTTATCCATTTTGATACAAAAGTTGTGTATTCATCCTTTCTGATGGCTGGGTAATATTCCATCCTTTCTGATGGCTGAGTAATATATGAATCACATCTTCTTTATCCATTCGTCTCTTGAAGGGCACATTGGCTCTTTCCACAGTTCGGCTATTATGGACATTGTTGCTATGAATATTGGGGTGCATGTGGTCCTTCTTTTCACTACATCTGTATCTCTGGGGTAAATACCCAGGAGTGGAATTGCTAGGTAATAGGGGGTAGCTCTATTTTTAACTTTTTGAGGAACCTCCACACTGTTTTCCAAAGTGCATTCCCATCAACAGTGTAAGAGGGTTCCCCTTTCTCTACAACCTCTCCAACATTTATTGTTTTTTGTCTTGTTTTAATTTTTGCCATTCTAACTGGAATAAGGTGGTATATCAGGGTGGTTTTGATTTGAATTTCCCTGGTGGCTAATGATGATGAACATTTTTTCATGTGTCCGTTAGACATTTGTATGTCTTCTTTGGAGAAGTGTCTGTTTGTGTCTTCTGTCAATTTTTTGACTTGATTATTTATTTTTTGGGTATTGCATTTAAGAAGTTCTTTATACATCTTGGATATCAGCCCTTTGTAGTGTCATTTGCAAATATCTTTTCCTATTCCATGGGTTGCCTCTCTGTTTTGTTGACTGTTTCCTTTGCTGTGCAGAAGCATTTTATCTTAAGTCCCAAAAGTTCATTTTCACTTTTGTTTCCATTGCCTTTGGAGACGTGTTAAAAGAAGTTAAAAGAAGTTGGGGCGCCTGGGTGGCTCAGTGGGTTAAAGCCTCTGCCTTCGGCTCAGGTCATGATCCCGGGGTCCTGGGATCAAGTCCCGCATCGGGCTCTCTGCACCTCAGGGACCCTGCTTCCTCCTCTCTCTCTGCCTGCCTCTCTGCCTGCTTGTGCTCTCTGTCTCTCAAATAAATAAATAAGATCTTTAAAAAAAAAAAAAAGAAAAAAAAAAGAAGTTAAAAGAAGTTGCTGTGGCCAAAGTCAAAGAGGTTACTGCTTATGTTCTCTAGGATTTTGATGGGTTCCTGTCTCACATCGAGATTTTTCATCCATTTAGAGTTTATCTTTGTCTCTGGTGTAAGGGAATGGTCGAGTTTCATTCTTCTGTATATAGCTGTCCAATTTTTCCAGCACCATTTATTGAAGAGACTGTTTTTTTCCCCCCACTGGATATTTTTTCCTGATTTGTCCAAGATTAGTTGACCATAGAGTTGAGGGTCCATATCTGGGCTCTCTATTCTGTTCCATTGATCTATGGGTCTGTTTTTGTGCCAGTACCATGCTGTCTTTGTGATTACAGCTTTGTAATAGAGCTTGAAATCAGGCAACATAATTCCCCCAGCTTTTTTTTTTTTTTCTTTTTCAACATTTCCTTGGCTATTTGGGGTCTTTTCTGGTCCCATACAAATTTTAGGATAGTTCGTTCCAGTACTTTGAAAAATGCCATTGGTATTTTAATCAGGATGGTGTTGAAAGTATAGATTTCTCTGGGCAGCATAGACATTTTTAACAATTTAGTGAGGTTTTTGAAATATCTTTGAATTGTTAAAAGGTACTTCAATTTTATCTGATTCCTCTAAAGGACAGTACTAATTTGATTGGTAAAATAGTCTATATTCCAGAGGATCCTAGAGATAAATAAACTGAAAGATGAAGAAAGTCTATTTATCCTCTGATCTATCCTTTGGACCAACTGAGCATTATTTGTTTTTTAAAGATTTTATTTCTAAATGATCTCTAAACCCAATGTGGGGTTTGAACTCACAACTGTGTGATCAATACTTGTATGCTCTACTGGCTGAGCCAGCCAGGTGCCTCCCCTGCCACCAACCTTTCTTAAAAAATTATATGGAAAAATTTAAACAAACATGAAAATAGAGTATAAAAAATTTTATGAATACATCACCCATTTTCAAAAAATTATCACATTTTGTTGTCCTCATTTTATCTATTCATTTCCCATTTACTCAAACATACAATTTTAAAAAAATATGAGTATTTTTAACTTTCATTTTGAAATAAATTCAGACTTAGAGAAAGGTTGCAAAAATAGTACAAAAAAGTTCCATATATCTTCACCTAGATTTGACAAATATTTTGTCACATTTGAATTACTGTTCTTTCTCATATTCTGAACTGTTTGAGAGTACTTATAGATATGATAATGCTTTGTCCCTAAATACATATATTTTTATTTTCTTGAAAAAAGGAAATCAGGACATTTATATCAGCATAATATTATTATCTAATCTATAGACTTTATCCAGATTGACTCACTGATATCATTTATGGCAAAATAAATTTTTTTTTTTCTGAGCCAGGATCTAATCCAAGATCATATATTTAGCTATCATGTCTTTTTAGTCTCTTTTAAAATGGGTGCATTCTCAGGTTTTTTTTTTAACTTCTGTCATCTTAGTATTTTTGAAGAGTACATATCAGTTATTTTGTAGAATGTAGAAATAGTTTGGTTTTTCTGGAGTAATTTAGAACAAATTCCAGATATATATTATTTCGCCTAAAAATACCTATGTATCTTTAACATGTAAGGTTTTAAAAGAAGCAATCTAGTGCTACTATCTCACTCGGAAAAGTTAGCAGTAATTTTTAATATTATTTAATATCTAATCCTTGTTCAGTTTTCCCTGATTATCTTAATGATTGTCCCATTGCCTTTTTATAATAGATTTATTTGGATAATGATACAAGTCCTACATTATACTTCTTAGCACATGTCCCTTAAGATTATTTTAATTTCTACTAGTTCCCTCTCCTTTTTTCCCCATAATATTAATAGTTGGAGAAACTAGATCACTTTGTCTTACAGAATTTCTCAGTTGTGTTTTGGCTGATGCTCAACTGATTGCTCATATCCTCATACTTTTTAAAAATGAAAGTGGTGGTAGGGCTTCTGGGTAGCTCAGTAGGTTAAGTGTCTACCTTCAGCTCAGGTCATGATCCCAGAGTCCTATGATCGAGCCCTGCATTGGGCTCCCTGCTCTGTGGTGAGTCTGCTTCTCCCTCTCCCTCTGCCTCTCCACCTACTTTTGTTGTTTCTCTCTCTCAAATATAGAAATAAATAAGGTCTTTTTTTAAAAAGGGAGGTGGTGATGTGAGAAGGAAATAATGGTACAAAGCACCTATTCCCTTTGATCTATAGGGGAACCTTGGTTCCAAGGCATGTTATTTTCATGATGGAGGCCTTCTTCATAATTGTTATAATGTTGATGATGATGATGATTCTTTTTTTTTAATTTAATTTTATTTTTGCAATGTTCCAAGATTCATTGTTTATGCACCACACCCAATGCTCCATGCAATACGTGTCCTCCTTAATACCTACCACCAGGCTCACTTATCCCCTCACCCACCTCCCTTCCAAAACCCTCAGTTTGTTTCTCAAAGTCCACAGTCTCTCATGCTTTGTCTCCCCCTCCTATTTCCCCCAATTCACTTTTCTTTTCCTTCTCCTAATGTCCTCCATGTTGTTCCTTATGCTCCACGAGTAAGTGAAACCATATGATAATTGACTTTCTTTGCTTGACTTATTTCACTCAGGATAAACTCCTCCAGTCCTGTCCATGTTGATACAAAAGTTGGGTATCCATCCTTTCTGATGGAGGTGTAATATTCCATTGTATGCATGAACCGTATCTTCTTTATCCATTCTTCTGTTGAAGGGCGTCTTGGCTCTTTCCACAGTTTGGTAACTGTGGCCATTGCTGCTATGAACATTGGGGTACCTATGGCCCTTCTTTTTACTGCATCTTTGGGGTAGATGATGATTCTTAAATCATGATTTGCCTTTGCTCTTCAGTATATGTCAACAGTACCTCATATTGTTATTTTAGATTGGATCAAGTCCATTCTAAAAGTATTAGTCGAATTAGCATGATGGTCATTGCAACAATCTTAGTATATGATCAGGGCTTATTTAGTCTTATAATTCTATTTCATTCCATCTAATACAAGTATGACCTGCTCTGTTCCTAGTTTCTAAGTTGTTATAACAAAAATGAAGGATTATTTTTCATTAGCTTGTCCTACTCCTAAGAATAACTTATTTAGAAGCAGGGGCCTAACTATTATCGAATCATCTGCTTTATCTTGTCTAGGGAAAGACAATTGAATAAAGTAGAACAGAAACTATTCTTGTCAGTAATGACTAGTTCAAGTTAATGCCTTTTAGCCATTCCATAGAACTTAAATTGGCATTTCAATGTTTTTTTTTCCATTTTTTTCAATGTTTCATCACACACAGAAGATAAACATACCCACACACCCCACTAACTAGTACAGATCATTAGCCTGTCCGGGAGAGAAGGTAATGGTAAATTGAGAGTCTAAACACAGAAAAAGTAAATTTTAAGAACCAGATGAAGCCAAGGATAGTCAAAATGAATGTATGATATAATTTTTGATATTACATTTAAGTAATAGAAGAAGGCAATTATAATAATAGTTAACATTTATTAAGTGCTTACTTCTGGTCTAGCAATGTAAAGAGCACTATAGAAGAATTACCTCTTTCAATTGTCACAACACTACTGTGAGGTAAAAAGTTCTTGTTTTTGAAAATCAGATAAGAAACTGAAGGTTAGGAAGATTATATAATTTTCCTAAAGTAGCATAACTAATAAGTGTGGAATTGTGTTTTAAAATCTGTTTAAAGTTCTGTTTAACTCAAGAATTGACTCTTTAAACCATGTCAGATTGGCCAATTTTAAAATTTCTTACACCACTGCCAAGTTATTTATCAGTAGTAGTTCTGACTCTTAATTTTTGCTTATTTATCTGAAAATAACCTCCAACCACTTAAATACTTGGTTCTTTTAGTCTCTTGTGGGCAGACAGATCTGCCTAGTAGTAAAGGCAGGCCTGTCTGTAAAATAGGCTGTTCTATATACAGAATTTTATTATTGCCAAACTTTTCCTCTTTCTGTTCCTTTTCTTTTTGTTTTTTTTTTTCTCCTCTTCCTTTCCTTTCCTCTCCCTACCTCTCTTCCTCCTTTTCTCTCTCCTTCCTTCCTTCCTTCCTTCCTTCCTTCCTTCCTTCCTTCCTTTTGACATGAAAAATAATCATTTATTTTGCTTATGATTCTGTGAGTTGGGTGGGCAGGTTTTCTGATCTGGATCCACTAGCTGACTACAAACAGGCTTGTCTCTCCCACATCTAGGATCAGCTGGCGGGTTGGCTGGCAGCTATGATGATCTATGATCTAGGATGACCTCACTCCTGTCTGGTGGTTTGTGCTGGCTGTCAGCTCTGATCCCTTGGTTTTCATCTCTGTGACTGCTTCATCCTCCAATAGGCTAGTTTGGTCTTGGATTACATGATGGTCTTGAGGTTCCAAGGGCAGCAAAATATCAATCGCCAGTGCACAAGAACTTTTCAAGTTGTTGGATCATGTGTGTTAATGTCCTATTGGTCAAAACAGGTCATACACCTAAGCAAGGGGGTGGAGATATAGAATCCACCTGTTGATTAGAAGGATGGATTTTTGGCCATTTTCCCATCTGTCACAGAACCCCAGGATGGGAAGCACACTGGGCGTTTTGAAACATTTTATTCATGATTTGGAGCTCAGTTAAACATCAAGATGTAGTATGATATGACTGAGAACTTAAATTATTTCTCTGAGTAGTTATTTAATTTCCTCAATTCTAATTATTAAATAATTAATTCCTTTCCAAATGGTTCTTATTTTTTAAAATCAAATATTACATTTAACTGAAATTCATATATTAAAATCACCCAAGCCATATCTCAGTTTGCTTCTGAGATATCAGTTCTATTTCATTCATTTGTGTCTATTCTTAACCCAGTACTATAGTGATTTATTTATTATAGATTCAGAAAATGTTTATTGAGGGGTAGGCCTCGTTTTTTCTTTTTCTTTCTTTGTCTTTAGAGTTTATTAAAAAAACTTATCACCCTTTACTGCACTTTTATTTTTTGGAATTTCAAGAAGTGGCAGCCTAGAAGTTATCTTTTTCTTTCATTCTTTTCAAAACCAACTTTACTAAGATATAATTCATGTCCTGTACAATTCATTTATCAGGCCAAATCAATGATTTTTAGTATATGCATGGAATTGTGTAGCTATCTCCGAAATCATATATATATACTTATTACTGTTATATTAGTCACCATACAATACATCATTAGTTTTTGATACAGTGTTCCATGATTCATTGTTTGTCTGTAATGCCCAGCACTCCATGCAATACATCCCTCCTTAATACCCATTACTGGGCTAACCCATTTCCCCACCTCCCTCCCCTCTAAAACCCTCAGTTTGTTTCCTGGAGTCTATAGTCTCTCATGGTTCCACTCCCTTTCTGATTTCCCACTCCCTTCATTTTTCCCTTTTCCTAATGTCTTCCCTGCTACTCCTTATGTTCTGCAAATAGGTGAAACCATACGATAATTGACTTTTTATTTCAAATTTTTATTTAAATCCTGGTTAGAAAAATACAGCATGAATTGGTTTTAGGACTAGAATTTAGTGATTCATCACTTACATATGACACCCATTGTTCAACACAACAAGTGCCCTTTTTAATACCCACCACCCATATAGCCTATCCCCCATCCTCTTTCCTCCAACCACCCTGTTAAGAGGTTCTTATGGTTTGCTTTCCTCTCTACCCCCCTTCCCATATATTCATCCCTTTGTTTCTTAACTTTCACATATGAGTGAAATCATAGGGTATTTTTCTTTCTCTGACTGACTTATTTCACTGACCATGAAGTTCTTTAGTTTTATCCATGTTATTGCAAATGGAAAGATTTCATTTCTTTTGATGGCTAAGTAATATTCCTGTGTGTGTGTGTGTGTGTGTGTGTGTGTGTGTGTGTGTGTGTGTACACAACACATCTTTATCCATTCATCAACTGATGAACATTTGGGCTTTTTCCATAATTTGGCTATTATTGATAGTGCTGCTATAAATGTTGGGGTGCCCCTTGGGGTCAGAATTTTTGTATCCTTTGGGTAAATACTTAGTAGTGCAATTGCTAGGTCATAGAATAGTCCTATTTTTTTTTTTTTCTGAGAAACCTCCATACTGTTTTGCAGAGTGGCTGCACCAATTTGCACTCCCACCAATAGTGCAAAAGGGTTTCCTCTTCTCCACATACTTGCCAACATCAATTGCTTCCTGTGTTAATTTTAGCCATTTTGGCAGGTGTGAGATGATATCTCATCATTGTTTTGATTTCTTTTTCCCTGATGATGAGTGATGTTAAGCATCTTTTCATGTGTCTGTTAGCCATCTGTATGTCTTCTTTGGAAAAACATCTGTTCATAGCTTCTGCCCATTTATTTTTTTCTTTTTTATTTCTTTTTTATTTATTTGTTTATTTACAGCATAACAGTGTTCGTTGTTTTGGCATCACACCCAGTGCTCCATGCAGTACGTGCCCTCCCTATTACCCACCACCTGGTTCCTCAACCTCCCACCCCCCGGCCCCTTCAAAACCCTCTGGTTGTTTTTCAGAGTCCATAGTCTCTCATGGTTCATCTCCCCTTCCAGTTTCCCTCAACTCCCTCTCCTCTCCATCTCCCCGTGTCCTCCATGTTATTTGTTATGCTCCACAAATAAGCGAGACCATATGATACTTGACTCTCTCTGCTTGACTTATTTCGCTCAGCATAATCTCTTCCAGTCCCGTCCATGTTGCTACAAAAGTTGGGTATTCATCCTTTCTGATGGAGGCATAATACTCCATTGTGTATATGGACCACATCTTCCTTATCCATTCATCCGTTGAAGGGCATCTTGGTTCTTTCCACAGTTTGGTGACCGTAGCCATTGCTGCAATAAACATTGGGGTACAGATGGCCCTTCTTTTCACTACATCTGTATCTTTGGGGTAAATACCCAGCAGTGCAATTGCAGGGTCATAGGGAAGCTCTATTCTTAATTTCTTGAGGAATCTCCACACTGTTCTCCAAAGTGGCTGCACTAACTTGCATTCCCACCAGCAGTGTAAGAGGGTTCCCCTTTCTCCACATCCTCTCCAACACATGTTGTTTCCTGTCTTGCTAATTTTGGCCATTCTAACTGGTGTCAGGTGGTATCTCAATGTGGTTTTAATTTGAATCTCCCTAATGGCTAGTGATGATGAACATTTTTTCACGTGTCTGATAGCCATTTGTATGTCTTTGTTGGAGAAGTGTCTGTTCATATCTTCTGCCCATTTTTTGATATGATTATCTGTTTTGTGTGTGTTGAGTTTGAGAAGTTCTTTATAGATCCTGGATATCAACCTTTTGTCTTTGAAGTCAAAGAAGTTGTTGCCTGTGTTCTTCTCTAGGATTTTGAAGGATTCTTGTTTCCTATTTAGGTCTTTTATCCATTTTAAGTTTATTTTGGGTATGGTGTAAGACAGTGATCCAGTTTTATTCCTCTGCCCATTACTGTCCAGTTTTCCCAGCACCATTTATTGAAGAGACTGTCTTTTTTCCATTGGATATTATTTTCCACTTTGTCAAAAATTGGTTGACCATATTGTTGTGGGTCCATTTCTGGGTCTTCTATTCCATTGATCCATGTGTCTGTTTTTGTTCCTATACCATACTGTCTTGATGACTACAGCTTTGTAATGTAATCTGAAGTCTAAAATTGTGATGCTTCACAATTAGACTTCAGATGCTTCCAGCTTTGTCTTTCTTTTTTAAGATTGCTGTAGCTATTTGGGATCTTTTGTGGTTCCATACAAACTTTAGGATTGTTTGTTCTAGTTCTGTGAAAAATGCTATTGGTATTTGAATAAGGATTGCATTAAATGTGTAGATTTCTTTGGACAGTGTGGGTATTTTAACAATACTTGCTCTTCCAATCCATGAGCTCAGAATATTTTTCCATTTCTTTATGTCCTCTTCAGTTTCTTTCATAAGTATTCTTTAGTTTTCAGAGTATAGATCTTTTTACCTCTTTGGTTAGGTTTATTGCTAGGTATCTTATGATTTTTGGTGCAATTGTAAATAGGATCAATTCTTGATTTATCTTTCTGTGCTTCATCATTTGTGTATAGAAATGTGATAGATTTATGTACATTGATTTTATATCCTGCTACTTTCCTGAATTCATGTATTAGTTCTAGCAAGCTTTTGGTAAAGTCTTTTGGGTTTTCTACATAAAGTATCATGTCATTTGCAAATAGTGAAAGTTTGACTTCTTCCTTGCTGATTTGGATGCCTTTTATTTCTTTTTTTTGGGTATGATTGCAGTACTATGTACTATGTTAAATAACAGCAGTGAGAGTGGCCACCCCTGTTTTCATCCTGACTGTAGAGAAAAAGCTCTTATTTTTTCCCCATTGAGGATATACTCTGTTAAATAACAATGGAGGGGTGGACATCCCTGTCTTGCACCTGACTTGGAGGAAAAGCTCTTAGTTTTTCCCCATTGAGGATTATAATGACTGTGGGTCTTTTATATATGGCTTTTACAATGTTGAGGTCTATGTTCCTCCTATCCCTACTTTGTTGAGGGTTTTTATCAAAATGGATGCTTGAGTTTGTCAAATGCTTTTTCTGTATCCCTTGAGAGGTTCATATGCTTCTTATCCTTTCTTTTATTAACATGGCATATCATGTTGATTATTTTATGCAAATATTAATTATTATTGCAATATGCCATATTAATATGCAAATTATTAATTAATGCAAATATTGAACCACCCTGCAGTCCAGGACTAAGTCCCACTTGGTTGTGGTGAATAATCCTTTTATTTTTTATTTGCTTATTTTTTTTCCATTTTATTTATTTTTTCAGCGTAACAGTATTCATTCTTTTTGCACAACACCCAGTGCTCCATGCAAAACGTGCCCTCCCCATTACCCACCACCTGTTCCCCCAACCTCCCACCCTTGACCCTTCAAAACCCTCAGGTTGCCCCAACCTCCCACCCCTGACCCTTCAAAACCCTCAGGTTGTTTTTCAGAGTCCATAGTCTCTTATGGTTCGCCTCCCCTCCCCAATGTCCATAGCCCGCTCCCCCTCTCCCAATCCCACCTCCCCCCAGGAACCCCCAGTTTGTTTTGTGAGATTAAGAGTCATTTATGGTTTGTCTCCCTCCCAATCCCATCTTGTTTCATTTACTCTTCTCCTATCCCCCTACCCCCCCATGTTGCTTCTCCATGTCCTCATATCAGGGAGATCATATGATAGTTGTCTTTCTCCGATTGACTTATTTCACTAAGCATGATATGCTCTAGTTCCATCCACGTCGTCGCAAATGGCAAGATTTCATTTCTTTTGATGGCTGCATAGTATTCCATTGTGTATATATACCGCATCTTCTTTATCCATTCATCTGTTGATGGACATCTAGGTTCTTTCCATAGTCTGGCTATTGTAGACATTGCTGCTATAAACATTCGGGTACACGTGCCCCTTCGGATCACTATGTTTGTATCTTTAGGGTAAATACCCAGTAGTGCAATTGCTGGGTCATAGGGTAGTTCTATTTTCAACCAATATCCTTGATGAACACAGACGCAAAAATTCTCGCCAAAATACTAGCCAATAGGATTCAACAGTACATTAAAAGGATTATTCACCACGATCAAGTGGGATTTATTCCAGGGCTGCAGGGTTGGTTCAACATCCGCAAATCAATCAATGTGATAGAACACATTAATAAAAGAAAGAACAAGAACCATATGATACTCTCAATAGATGCTGAAAAAGCATTTGACAAAGTACAGCGTCCCTTCCTGATCAAAACTCTTCAAAGTGTAGGGATAGAGGGCACATACCTCAATATTATCAAAGCCATCTATGAAAAACCCACCGCAAATATCATTCTCAATGGAGAAAAACTGAAAGCTTTTCCGTTAAGGTCAGGAACACGGCAGGGATGTCCATTATCACCACTGCTATTCAACATAGTATTAGAAGTCCTAGCCTCAGCAATCAGACAACAAAAAGAAATTAAAGGCATCCAAATTGGTAAAGAAGAAGTCAAACTATCACTCTTTGCAGATGATATGATACTATATGTGGAAAACCCAAAAGCCTCCACTCTAAAACTGCTAGAACTTGTACAGGAATTCAGTAAAGTGTCAGGATATAAAATCAATGCACAGAAATCAGTTGCATTTCTGTACACCAACAACAAGACTGAAGAAAGAGAAATTAAGGAGTCAATCCCATTTACAATTGTACCCAAAACTATAAGATACCTAGGAATAAACCTAACCAAAGAGACTAAGAATCTATACACAGAAAATTATAAAGTACTCATGAAAGAAATTGAGGAAGACACAAAAAAATGGAATAATCCTTTTAAAGTACTGTTAGAGTCAATTAGCTAGTATCTTATTGACAATTTTTGCATCTATGTTCATCAGATGCAAGTCAAATCATCGGATACTGATCATAATTCTCCTTTTCATTAGTGTCTTTGCCTGGTTTTGGAATCAAGGTAATGCTGTCCTCGTAAAATTAGTTTGGAAATTTTCCTTCTATTTCTATTTTTTGGAACAGTTTGAGAAGAACATGTATTAACTCTTCTTTAAATGTCTGGCAGAGTTTCCCTGGGAAGTCATCTGGCCCTGGACTCTTCTTTGTTGGGAGATTTTTGGTTACTGATTCAGTCTCTTTGCTTGTTATCAGTTTGTTCAGATTTTCTATTTCTTCCTGTTTCAGTTGTGGTAGTTTATATGTTTCTAGGAATTTGTCCATTTCTTCCAGATTGCCTAATTTGTTGGCATACAATTTCTCATAATATTCTCTTATAGTTGTTTGTTTCTGCAGTGTTGGTTGTGATCTCTCCTCTTTCATTTGTGATTTTATTTATTTGGATCCTTTTTCTTTTTGATAAGTCTGCCTAGGGGTTTATCAATTTTGTTAATTCTTTCAGAGAACCAGCTCCTAGTTTTGTTGACCTTTTTTATTTTTTTTTTATTTCTATGTCATTTATTTCTGCTCTAATCTTTATTATACCTTCTTCTGTGGGATTTTTGCTTTATTTGCTATTCTTTTCCCCACTTCTTTAGGTATAAGGTTAAATTGTGTATATGAGATTTTTCTTGCTTCTTGAGGTAGGACTGTATTGCTATATACTTTCCTCTTATGGCCACTTTTGCTGCGTCCTAAAGTTTTAGGACTGTCGTGTTTTCATTTTCCTTTCTTCCATGTATTTTAAAAATTTCTTCTTAAATTGCCTGGTTAACCTGTTCATTCTTTAGTAGGATGTTCTTTAACCTCTCTGTATTTGCCTTCTTTCCAAATTTTGTCTTGTACTTGACCTCAAGTTGCATAACATTGTTGTCTAAAAATATGCATGATTTGATCTCAGTCTTTTTGTATTTGTTGAGGTCTGTTTTGTAAACCAGTATGTGATCTATTTTGGAGAATTTTCCATGTGCATGAAAAGAATGTGTATTCTGCTGCTTTAGGATGAAATGCTCTGAATATGTCTGTTAAGTCCATCTGGTTCTGTTTAGATGATCCATCCATTACTGTAAGTGCGGTGTTAAAGTCCCCTATTATTATTGTATTATTACCAATGAATTTTTTTATATTTGTTATTAATAGGTTTATATATTTGGATGCTCCCAAGTTGGGGGTATGAATATATATTGTTTGATCTTTTTGTGGGATAGACCCTTTTTTTTTTTAAAAGATTTTATTTATTTATTTGACAGACAGAGATCACAAGTAGGCAGAAAGGCAGGCAGAGAGAGAGGAAGGGAAGTAGGCTCTTTGCTAACCAGAGAGCCTGATGCAGGGCTTGATCCCAAGACCCTGGGATCATGACCTGAGCAGAAGGCAGAGGCTTTAACCCACTGAGCCACCCAGGCACCCCTGGAAAGACCCTTTTAACATGATATAGTGTTCTTCATCTCTTGTTACAATCTGGTTTAAAATATAGTTTTTCAGATATAACTATGGCTACTCCAACTTTCTTTTTATTTCCCTTAGCATGGTAAATAGTTTTCCATCCCCTCACTTTCAATCTGGAGGTGACTTTGTGTCTAAAATGAGTCTCTTATAGATAGTGTGTATATATATATATATATATCAGTCTTGTTTTTTATTCATTCTGTTACCCTGTCTTTTGATTGGAGCATTTAGTACCTTTAGTTTCAGAGTAATTATTGATATGA
Organism: Meles meles; assembly: GCF_922984935.1. Classification (NCBI taxonomy): domain Eukaryota; kingdom Metazoa; phylum Chordata; class Mammalia; order Carnivora; family Mustelidae; genus Meles; species Meles meles. The sequence continues at coordinate 95,680,487 of NC_060069.1, read as the reverse complement.
ATTTAGTCACATTGTGTTACCTGTTGTTGTTGTTACTGTAGATTGTGTCTGTTCCTTTCTGGTCTTTGTTACTTTTGCATAGCAACATTACTTTTAAGTTACTTTTAGTCTCTCTTTCCTGCTCAAAGAGTCCCCTTTAATATTTCTTGCAGAGCTGGTTTAGTGTTCATAAACTCCTTTAGTTTTTGCTTGTCTAAAAACTCTTCATCTTTCCTTCTGTTCTGAATAGCAGTCTTGCTGGATAAAATATTCTTAGTTGCATATTTTTCCCATTTAGTACATTGAATATTTCCTTCCGGTCCTTTCTGGTCTGCCAAGTTTCTGTGGACAGGTCTGCTGCTAACCTTATGTGTCTACCCTTGTAGGTTAAGGACCTTTTGTCACTAACTCTTTTTGCAAGTTTCACTATGACATGCCTTGGTGTTTTTATTGATTTTTAGTGGATTCAGGGAATTTCTTTGTGCCTCTTGGACTTAAATGCCTTTTTCCTTCCCCAGATTAAGGAAGTTCTCAGCTATAATATATTCAAATAAACCTTCTGTCCTTTTTTCCCTTTCTTCTTCTGGGATCCTATGATATGGATATTATTGTACTTCATGGAATCACTGAATTCTCAAGTCTATATTCATGATCTAATAATTTTATTTCCCTCTTCTTTTTAGCTTCATTATTTTCCATAATTTTATCTTCTGTATTACCTATTCATTCCTCTGCTTCTTCCATCCTCAGCGTGATTATATCCAATTGTTTTCACAGGTCAGTTTTAGCATTTTTTTATTTTGGCCTGACTAGTTTTGGGGTCTTGTATATCTGTAGCAAGGGTTTCACAGGTGTTGTCTATGCTTTTCTCAAGCCCATATAGTATCCTTATGATTGTTGTTTGAAATTCTACTTTAGGCATATTACTTATATCTGTTTCATTTAGCTGCCTGGCCATGACTTCTTGTCCTTTATTTTCGGATGAATTCCTCTGTCTTAGCATTTTTTTCTAGGTCTCTGTCTTTTCTGTGTTAGGAAAGACTGTGACTGGTCCTGTTTCCACTGGAGCCGAAGCTTTGTAACACTCAATGATTAGTAGACCTGGTGCATGCTGAGGTTTGTGCTGGTCTTCTGGTGGAGGGACCTGCTGCTGCTCTGGCTCTCAATTATACTTGCTCCAGTAAAAAATGTACCTGAAAAGTGCAGGAGGATAGGGTTTGGTGTAAGCAACTCAAGCATTGACTGTTTTTGTTGTGTTACTTGCTGAAGTATATTCATGCTAATAGAGTGGTGAAAAATGGTGACAGCCAGCACTCTTCCCAGGACTTTGTACCTTCTGCTGTTCAGGAAGCCCTCACAGAAGAACAAATAATTTCTCCTCTTGTGTCCCAGGCTTTCATTAGATCCCTGCCTTCATCCTGCCTGTGTCTGAGTTGTCTGCCTGCCTGGTGGTATAGTGCCCTGTTTTATTTCAGGCATGTGGTTGGGTTTCAAAACTCCAAATTTTAGGGACTCTGCATGGTGGAGAACTATGCTGATCCTCTGGATGAGGGTTTCACTGCACAGTGGCTAGTACCACTTTGTCCCAGAAAAGCAATTGCATGAATTCACATGGACTTGGATTTTATGGTAAAGCATAGCAAAACGCAGCATCCAGGTTAGTTGTCCTCAACAAGTGTTCTGCTCATAGACTAATGAACAGAGCAACTCAATGGCATCTACAGCTCTTTTGGCCCCAGAGAGGCAATGCTACCTCTCCCAAATGCATGCCAAGAAGGGGAACTGTCTCTCCCAGTGTGATCTAGGGGATCCTCAAAACATGCTATCTGCTTCTGGGCCTCTGCCCTCCTTCTCCATAAGAGCACAACTATGTCCCATGCTTGACCCTGGTGATGCAGACTTGTTAAACTTCAAACTTCCAGCCCTGCTGCTTTTAAAAGTTTTTGATGTTCAGCCCCTCTCATTTTTCCAGTCAGCAGTTTTGGAGAAATGTTTTTCTTGTGCAATCCCCTTTGTGCTGCTTTCAGTCTTTCTCCCCCCAACCTCCATGATCAGAGATTCCTCCCCGCCACAGAACCTATGATTCTTTTCTTCCCACATCATGTCTTTGTACCTCTTACCTTTCACAATGTGACCTCTTCCCCTAGCTGTGTGGTTTGTTCTCTTAGTCCTCAAATCAATGTCTTGGGTGTTCAGAATGATTTGATAATTACCTAGCTGTGTTTAAGGGACCAGGCAAGCATAAGGTCCTTGTCCTACTTCACCATCTTAATTCCTCCTCCTCAACTCAGCTTAGTTTTTTCTTGTTATACCTTTTTAAAAAAGTGTATATATTTCTTTTAAAAAAATTTTATTTATTTATTTGAGAGTGAGCATGAGCAGGGAGAGGGGGGAGCCCTGATGCAGGGCTTGATCCAAAGACCCTGGGATCATGACCTGAACTGAAGGCAGACGTGTAAGTGACTAAGCCACCCAGGTGCCCCAAAGTGTATATATGTCTTATTGAACTGAAGAAGCTCCAAATCTATCTCCTCCAGCACACATAAAATGCATTGATATTTTTATTTTAAAAAATATTTATATTGTATTAAAATATTATATTTATATAATGTATGTATGTATTATATTGTATTAAAATACTTATATTATGTTAAATATATATATGATGTTGAGCAATAAGAAATAATATAGATATTTACCACCTATACAGGAATGTGATCTCTTTCTCCATTTGTTCAAATCTTAATGTTGAGCTTTTTTATCCCATACTTTTTCTCTTATGATTCTTGATTCCTGTATCAGTTATTGTTACTTGTTGCTACTATGAATAAGCATACTATCATAATATCATGATAGTATCATGAATCTAGATCATTAAGTGAAATTAATTAGTAGGTTTTAAAATTTATTTACTTATTTTTTGAAAAATAAAAATTGTATATATTTAAGATATACAACATGATATTATATGCTACAACAACATGATACAAGTTACATTATGAAATGATTACTACAATCAAACTAATTAAGAAATCCATCACTTCCCATAGTTATCATTTGTGGTGTGTGGTGTGAACACTTGAGATCAATTCTCTTAGCAAATTTCAAGTATACAAAATATTGTCATTAAGTAGTTATCATGTGGCACATTGGGTCTCTAGAACTTGTAACTGAAAGTTTGTATACTTTAATCAATATTTCCCCTTCCCTCCCCCCCTGCAGTCTCTAGTAATCATCATTCTACTCTGTTTCTCTGAGTTTGACTTTTTTTTTGAAGATTCCACATATAAGTAAGATCATCTGATATTTGTTGTTCTATGTCTAGCTTATTTCACATAGTGTAATGACCTCTAAGTTTATCCATGTTGTCACAATGGCAGGATTTCCTTCTTTTTATTTTTTTAAAAGAGCTTGTTTATTTGACAGAGATAATACAAGTGGAGGGGGAGCAGTAGAGGGAGAGAGAGGAGCAGACTCTCTGCTAAGCAGGGAATCCGGTGCGGGGGTGGTTCCTAGGACCCTGGGATCATTACCTAAGCCAAAGGTAGACGCTTAACTGGCTAAGCCACCCAGGTGCACCAGTTTCCTTCTTTTTTTTTTTTAAGATTTTATTTATTTATTTGAAAGAGAAAGACAGAGATAACAACAGAGATCATGAGCCAGTCGGGGAGGAGAGGGAGAAGCAGGCTCCCTGGGACCCTGACTCAGGGCCCAATCCCAGAACCTTGGGATCATGACCTGAGCCAAAGGCAGATGCTTAACTAACTGAGCCACCCAGGTGCCCAGTATCCTTCTTTTTAAAGGCTAAATAATATTCCAGACTCTGTGTGTGTTTGTGTGTTCATCCCCCACATTTTCTTTATGTATTCATCTATCAGTGGGCACTTGGGTTGTTTCCAAATCTTGGCTACTATGGATAATGTTGCAGTAAAAATGGGAGTATATATGTCTTTGAGATAGTGATTTCCTCTGGATATATATCTAGAAGTGGGATTGCTGGATCATATGATAGTTCTCTTCTTTATTTTAAGGGGCCTCCATACTATTTCCCATAATGACTGTATCAATTTACATCCCAACCAACAGTGCACAAGGGTTCACTTTACTCCACATATGAACCAATGTTTGTTATCTCTTGACTTTTTGGTGATAGCTAACCTAACAGGTGTGAAATTATACCTCATTATGGTTTTGATTTTTATTTCCCTAAAAATTAGTGATGTTGAGCAACTTCTAACATACCTGTTGGCCATTTATATGTCTTTTTTGGAAAAAAAAAATCTATTCATTCCCTTGTTTATTTTTTAGCCCAGTTATTTTATTGTTACTATTTTTTTAAAGGTTTTATTTATTTATTTATTTGACAGAGAGAGAGACCACAAGTAGACAGAGATGCAGACAGAGAGAGAGAGAGAGGGAAGCAGGCTCGCCACCGAGCAGAGAGCCCAATGCGGGACTCGATCCCAGGACCCTGAGATCATGACCTGAGCGGAAGGCAGCTGCTTAACCCACTGAGCTACCCAGGCACCCCTATTGTTACTATTTATTTTTACAATTGGATTGTTGTGAGTTCCATATGTATTTTGGATATTAACCCCTTATCAGATTTATGGTTTGCAAATACTCTCCCATTTCATAGGTTGCCTTTTTATTTTGTTGATGGTTTCTTTTGCAATGCTGAGGCTTTTTAGTTTGATATAGTCCCACTTGTTTATTTTTGCTTTTGTTGCCAATTCCAAAAAAATCATTGTCAAGACCCGAGTCAAGGAGATTTTCCCTTTTGTTTTCATGTAGGAGTTTTATGGTTTCAGGTCTTAGGTTTAAGTCTTTAATCCATTTTGGGTTGATTTTTGTGTCTGGTGTTAATATAAGATTATAATGCCATTCTTTTTATATTCATTTATTTTAGAGTAAGAGAAAGTTGGGGGGGGGGTAGTTGGGGATGGATAGAGGGAGAAGGAGAGAAAAACTCAGACTTCATGTTCAGTGTGGAGCCAGATCTGGGGCTCAATCTTAGGACCTTGAGATCACAACATGAGCCAAAACCAAGAGTTGGATGCTTAACCGACTATCCCCCCAAGTGTCCCACAATATCATTCTTTTGCATGTGGCTATATAATTTTCCCAATACTATTTATTGAAAAGACTGCTCTTTCCCTGTTGAATATTATTGGTAACTTTGTTGTAAATTATTTGTATATGTATGGATTTATTTCTAGGCTCTCTATTCTGTTCCATTGGTCTGTCAGTTTTTATGCTAGCACCATATTGTTTTGATGAATACAGCTTTGTAATATGGTTTGAAGTCAAAGAGTGAGAAGCTTTGTAATATAGTTTGAAGTCAAAGAGTGAGAAGCTTTGTTCTTCTTGCTCAGTATTGCTTTGAGTGTTTGGCATCTTTGGTGGTTCCATATGAATTTTAGGGTTATTTTTCTATTTTTGTGAAAAGTGTCATTGGAATTTTGATGTGAAATTGCCTTGAATCTGTAGATTGTTTTTTATAGAATGAACATTTTAACAGCATTATTTCTTATTTATGGACACAAGATATCTTTGTATGTATTTGTGTCATCTTTGGCTTCTTTCATCAATTTTAAAAAATTTAATTTAGTTTTTGAGAGAGAGAAAGAATATGCATAAGAGCAGGGAGGGGCAGAGAGCTAGAAGGAAAAAAATAATCTTAAGCAGGCTCCACTCTTGGCATGGAGTCTGATGGGGCTTGATCTCACAACCCTGAGATCATAATCTGAGCTGAAATCAAGAGTTGGATGCTTAACAGACTGAGCCATCCAGGCGCTCCTTTCATTAGTGTTTTAAGAAAACTATAAGCTGGTATCCCTGGTGGTGAGCATTAATGCAAAAATCCTCAACAAAATTGTGGCAAATTGAATTTAACAGTACATTAAAAGGATTATACACTATGTGCAAGTAAGTTTTATCCCTGGGATACAAGGATGGTCAACATATGCAAAACAATAAATGTGATTTAACACTTAACAAAATAAAGAATGAAAACCATATGATCATTTCAATGATCATATGCAAAGAAATTTTAACAAAATTCAGTATCCTTTTATGATAAAAACTCTCAACAAATTAGGTATAGAAGAAATGTACCTCTACATAATAAAAGCTATATATGGTAAGTCAAAGGTAACATCATACTCAATGGTGAAAAGTTGAAGAAAGCATTTCCTCTATGTTTAAAAGCATACAAGTGTGTCTTCTCTTGTCACCTCTGTTCCACATAGTAATGGAAGTAATAGCCAAAGTAGTTAGGCAAGAAAAAGAAATAAAAGTTGTCTACATTGGGGGTACCTGGGTGGCTCAGTGGGTTGAGCCTCTGCCTTCAGCTCAGGTCATGATCTAAGGGTTCTGGAATTGAGCCCCACATCAGGCTCTCTGCTTCTCCCCTCTCTTCACCTGCCTCTCTGCCTACTTGTGATCTCTCTCCCTCTCAAATAAATAAAATATTTTTTAAAAAGACATTTAAGTTAGAAAGGAAGAAGTAAAATTAATTGTCTGTATTTGCAGATGATATGGTCTTACACATAGAAACCCCTGAAGACTCTATGAAAAACTGTTAAATAAATTCATTAAAGTTGCAGGATACAAAAATAAAAATAAACATCTAAAAATCAGTTGTGTTTACTTATACTAATAAGCTATCCAAAAAAAATATTAAGAACACAATTCCAGTAACAATAGCAACAGAAATAATAAAATATTTAGGAATAAATTTGATCAAGGAATAAAGTTCTGTACATCAAAGGCATTCTTTTTTTTTTTTTTAAAGATTTTATTTATTTATTTGACAGAGAGAGATCACAAGTAGATAGAGAGGCAGGCAGAGAGAGAGAGAGGGAAGCAGCCTCCCTGCCGAGCAGAGAGCCCAATGCGGGACTCGATCCCAAGACCCTGAGATCATGACCTGAGCCGAAGGCAGCGGCTTAATCCACTGAGCCACCCAGGCACCCCATCAAAGGCATTCTTGAGGTTTCTTTTACTTTCTTTTTTTAAAAAGATTTATTTATTCATTTATTTATGTGAGAGAGAAAGAGAGTGAGAGGACCTACACATGAATGGGGAGAGGGGCAGAAGGAGAGGGTGAGAAGAAAACAGACTCCCCACCAACTACAGAGCCTGATGCAGAGCTCCATCTCATGACCCTGAGGTCATGACCTGAACCAAAACCAAGAGCAAGAGTTGGTCACTCAACTGACTGAGCCACCTAGGCTCCCCTTGAGGTTTATTTTTCCATAGCTTTTTGCTACTACTACCCTAAGGATCGGGGTAGTAAGTCTGTCCAGTATCTTTTTTTTTTTTTTTTAATTTTAATTCGAGTGTCCTTAAATATCACCCTTGGAATTAGTGTTTTCCAACATGAAAAATACTTCCATACAAAGTTTCTACCTTGTAGATAAGGTTGGTCTTCAGCTTCTGGTCTTCACTTTTTCAATTTTTTCCAGCAGACACCCTCCTCCCCCTTAGGAATAAAAGCACTGCTAACTCACGATGATAGTCCCACTGTGAAAAGGTATTTAAGTCAATGTATTATTTTATCAAATATCTTTCCCAGGTTTTTGTTTTCTGACTTTTTGTAACTGGTATAAAACTATTTCTGTCCTTATAAGAATAGAATTTTGGATAACAGACTAAAATAATGGAAATTTGGGGGATATATGGGGCCAAAAAACACTTGTATTTCTCCTGACTTTGGTGAGTAGAACTCTTAGAGTCAGAATAAATGGGTCACATTTTGTCTCTTCAAGTATCTTCTTTCTTCTCAATTATTACCTTATGGACTATACTGGCTATGACTGAGGCCTCTTACCAACCACAACTTGACATGGAGTTGTCCTGACAAACCACAGGATAACTAGCCTATCTTTTATTTCTTTTGTAATCTCTGCCAATCTTTTCTTTTTTCTCAGAGCCTGGACCTTGTCTCCCATTCTTAATCATACGTTTCTGAGTTCTCATGTCCATTTTTGCTGTATCCTGAACTACTATATTTTGCCATCACCCATCGTCTCATTTTTTTCTTGCCCTATATTTGCAAAATGAACTGTTTTTACACATTGTAGGAAAACTAATAAACTAATGCTTCTGACTTTTATAAGTGCCTTGAGTTATAAAGCCATAAGAACTGTAAAGGATCAGTTTTTTCTTAATCTGACATTCCAGAATGGCCTTGTAAGTGGGATGTAAAAAAGTATTTTGCTGGTCTGTAATGCCCTTTTTTCCCATACTCTTATGATACAGAGATCAGAGATAACCACGTCTCCTCCTTTTTTGATACACTTTTACTAATTTCTTATTTGAAACATGAGGCGTAAGGATCATTTGATCTTACTTACACCACTGAAGTTAGGAGAAGTGTTTGGTTATTGTCTTTTTGGTTGCTCTAACTCAGTGGCTGATCTTGATTCTACCATAAGCTGAAGCTCTGTTATTTCTTATAATCCTCTGAAAGTCATTTCTTTATGGCTCTTGTTTTATATTCATGTCATGCAAATCAGGTTATATTCTTTAATCTTGAAACAAGATTAGAGTACTGAAATGTTACATAGCTCTTATTTCCAAAGCTGTCAACTTGTGTGTTCACTAGTTTGGTGACCTTGGACAAGTTGATTAACCTTACTGAGCCTCAACTTCATCTGTAATGACATCACATATCTCATGGGGCTATAGAAATAAATGAAAATTAAGTAAGATAATCCATGTAAAGTGTTTTTCATTGTACCTTGTACATAGAAAACAAATGGTGACAGCAGTTTTGGGGATAATGATTATATGCATATAGTCATATATATATATGCATATAGATATATGCATATAGTAGCAAGAGGAAAATTATCATTTTCATATTCATTGCAACTAACAGTGGGTAGGCTGAGGAAAGAAAGACATTGCAAAATGCTGTTTTTGTAAGTAGATTATAAATTTAGATCTTATTTTTATTTGTAATGGAGGCTCAAATTGTCTACCATCCTTATTATTAGATATTTAAAAAGTTGTCATCTGAAGAAGAGAGGTAGTCCTCAAATACTTAACAACTATTTATACTTACAGAAATAACAATAGTGCAAAATATCTCAGTGGACCTTTCGAAATGCAAGTGTATAGCTCACAGGGGAATCCAACTAAATAAACACTGAATCATCTTTAATAGTCTAACTCCATAACTAGTTAGATAATTAGTCCTTTGAATCAGGGAACATTATACTAAATATAAGCCCATTATTTGTTTCTTTTAAGAAATACGTTCTTAGCGAGAAATACGGAACTACCTGTCTATTATGCGTTTTAGGTCTTCCATGGTTTCTAGTACACAAGTATTTGTATTAAGAATATAATGGGCCCTTCAACGGATGAATGGATAAGGAAGTGTGGTACATATACACAATGGAGTATTATGCCTCCATCAGAAAGGATGAATACCCAACTTTTGTAGCAACATGGACGGGACTGGAAGAGATTATGCTGAGCGAAATAAGTCAAGCAGAGAGAGTCAAGTATCATATGGTCTCACTTATTTGTGGAGCATAACAAAGAACACGGTGGACATGGGGAGATGGAGAGGAGAGGGAGTTGAGGGAAACTGGAAGGGGAGATGAACCATGAGAGACTATAGACTCTGGAAAACAACCAGAGGGTTTTGAAGGGCCATCTAGGTGGCTCAGTTGTTAAGCATCTGCCTTCAGCTCAGTTCATGATCCCAGGGTCCTGGGTCCTGGGATGGAAACCCATGTCAGGCTCCATGCTCAGCAGGGGGCCTGCTTCTCTCTCTCCCACTCTTGCTACTTGTGTTCCCTCTCTTGCTGTCTCTGTCTCTGTCAAATAAATAAAATCTTTAAAAACAACAACAAAGCTGAATAATAATTGAAAAAATGGACATGTGTGTCTTCTCCCTGATTTTGATAGAAATGACTATAGCTTTTCGTTGTTTAGTATCATGTTTGTTATTATTTTTGTTATTGTTAATATTTATCATCTTTATGTAATTTCCCTCTAATCCTATTTACATTAGATGTTTACTTGGATAGACTGTTGAATTTTGTCAAGTGCCTTTCCAGAACCTATTGATATAATCATGAGGTTTTATCTTTTAATTTGTTGAGTTAATGAACATTGGTATGTATCCTGATACTGAACTGTCTTTGTGTTAATTTAAAATCTAAAAATGAGATTAGGCAGTCAAACTTTTTGTCTAAATCTAACACAGACATATTTTAAAATTTTCTTTCTCTTCCATGTATATGAGACAAGAGAAAACATGCCAATGATCCTCTTCTGGCTTAATAAAGAAAATTCACATGTATTTATATATTTTCCTGGAAATGCTATGTCAACTTAAATATTATTATCAGGGGAACACATTATTTAGTAAAAGAACAAAACAAAATTGTATATTGCTTAGAAACTAAAGATTACTTTCACAAGAGGTGGCAGCAACCAGTATAGACTCCTTTTTAGAAATCACATTTGCAAAGACATTTATATGCTGAAGAATATTATCTGCTTTACTCTATCTGTATCTTGCCAAGGTTTATTCTGTGAGTAGTAAGAAATGCCTCTAGTTTCAAGACTGAGGCCTGGAAAACTTAAAATTTAAGTTAAGGAAGGGTGAAGGATGAAATATATGAAATATATTAGTAACAAATGGAATACGAAGTATATATATTTAACATGTATACTTACATTTCTAGAATAAATTTTATTTGGCCAAAGCTTATAATTGTCAGTATATTTTACTGGATTTCATTTACTAATATCTTATTTAGTATTTTGTAACTATATTCATAAGTATTTAGTTTATAATTCTTAAAACAATCTGAAATTATATACATTTCACCATGTGGTGAGTTTCCTGTGAAATCACTATCATAGTAAAAATAGAGAACATACCACTCCTGGTTCTTCGTAGCGGTCCTTCTTTTTTTCTGCTCCTGGATCCAGGCAATAGCTAATTTGGTTTTTTGTCACTAGGGATCATTAAATTTTATATAAATAGTCATTCCCTTTCTTTCTCTTTCTTCCCTCTCTGTCTCTCTCTCCATCCCTCTTCTTCCTTTCTCTGATGTATTTAATACGCTGAAAGATGATTTTTGGCAACTGGGGAAAGAGTTTGGGGTCGAATTAGTCAGTAGTACATAAAAGCTAAAGAAATGCAGCTTAAAAAAAAAAAGATAACCTCAGAGAACAAAAACTTTTGTGAGGCAAAATTAGTAATTAATATTAATAGTGTTAACACTGACTGTTATGATTTATTGGGGGTTGGGGATATGACAAAGGTGCTTGGATAAATATTGAGGGGGTAGGTGAAAAAGAATATTTTTTTTGAAAAGTCAGTAAGCAGCAATGTAAAAATGTTATTTTGAGACACATTAGGCAAATACCCAAATAAATAGCAGAAATACTGAGAAGTAGTTTCCTCTGGGAAATACAAAATCAGAGAGGTAAGAAGATACCTTTCTAATTTTTCAAATATCCTTTAGATTTGTCTGATTTGTTAAACTGTTGTGTATGATTACAATAAAAATAAAACTAAGATAAAGAGAATAAGGTATTAAATTTCAGAATATTAATGGCTTAATTAGCATTCCATTTCTATTATATCTGCTTACAAATATCTTATGAAATGGAGGTATATTAATGCCTTATTCTTCATTTTAATATCAATTGCTTTTAGATCTTTGAACATGGTAGTTTTCTCATTCTTTCAAGAGATTTAGAATTCTTCCTGAGAACTGGTACCAATACCTCAATTACCAATGGAATCCACATGAGTAGATACTTTACCATATAGAACAATTTTACCTTTTTAGCACATTTTGATGGGGACTCATAGGAATTTGTTAATTTTGTTTCCATTATGCCACTCAGTGGCGTTATATGCCTGTCATTGTCCTCTTGCACCGTCTTTTCCTTTATTTAAGATAGCAGGAAATCATTCAGCAATACTTTCAGTGCTCCAAGATGACATCATATTTAGGGAAGAGTTGTGGACATATACACAAAGCCCTAAAAAACTCAAAGTTTAAGTGATTTGGCTGTTACTGGAAACAAATATTGAAATTGAGGGTATTTTACTAGCAGTGGAGTTGCTCTATAGTTACAATAGTGATTGCTTTTTGCTTACTAAAATATGTTATCCATGTAAAAGTCCTTTTTCACACAGGAGAGTAACCAGATATCTTACTTCAAATTATTTATGACTTACTGAACAAATTTTGAGACTGCAGTTAATTTCCTATTTCTGCATTCAAAATCAGGAATGATTTACCTTACTGTACCTAGTCCCCTGAGTGTAACATTTATAGACCAAACAAGGCAAGTGAACTTATGTGAAAAAAAGCATGTATTATATAATTATAAATCTTTATAAGCAAATTTTTTACCTAGAGGAATTTTTAAATAACATAAATTTATTGCATAACTGTTTTATTCTATCTTTTATAATCCATAAATATTATTTTTTTCTATACAAGCATCCCTCACTATCTAAGGTAGAGTGTTCCTGTGAGACCTTTATAAGCCTGAAGGGCATAAAGCAAAGAAGCAACTACCACTAATTTATAAGGAAATATTTTTTGAGCATTCCCAGACCCCAAAAATAACCTCTCTTAGACTTTCCTGATACCTTAGGCCATGTCTTGCTAACAGATACATAAAATAAATTGAAATAAAGTGCAGATGCTCACAGACACAGTTTAAAACTATGGCAGCTTGATGCTGAGATGCTGAGTGTAGTTCCTAGAGAACTCTTGATAGTGCTACTCTTTTTTTTAACAAATTAATTAATTTTTTTTTATTATGCTCCATTAGCCACTGTATAGTACATCATTAGTTTTTGATGTGGTGTTCAGTAATTCATTCCACTCTTCCTGCTTATAGCATGCTTATAGCCCCTATAATGGCTGGCTGCAAAACAATCACTCAACTCTATTTTCACTTTTTACCTTTTTTTGGTAAAAGTGAAAATCCTCTTCACATTTCTTTTGCTTGGCAAAAACAGGTACTAATGTAGGTCTTTTGTAAAAGTACAGTGGCATATGTGAACTTTCAAAAAGCATCAGATATCTGGGAATTTCTAATAGTCCCTTTTGTGTGTTTTTAGATGAAACCTGGTGCATGATTCTAGGAATTCTATGCTCAGGTTATGGAAATAGTAGCTTTGGCCTATCAGTAGTATATGAAAATGATAAATATAGGTATGAAAAATCAATATGGTAGAGAGCTGGAGTTCTTTTAGTATAGAATCAAAAGCTTTCTTTTTTTGGACTAATAATCAAAACTAGGGAACATGCCTCATAAATTAACTTGGTCTAGTGAATATTTACTTTTAGGAATGGTTGAGGTGGGTATAAGGATACCAGTTAAGATGTTTTAATAGACCATAGTAACTGTGGTTTAAAATGTAAGAGTTTGGGGTGCCTGGGTGGCTCAGTTGGTGAAGCATCTGCCTTTGGCTCAGGTCATGATCCTGGGGACTTGGGATTGAGACCCGAGTCAGGCTCCCTGCTCAGTGGGGAGTCTGCTTCTCCCTCTTTCTCTATCTACTGCTCTGCTTGCTTGTGTGCGCACTCTCTCTCTGTGTCAAATAAATAAATAAATAAAATTTTTAATGTAGAAATTTCTTTCTCTTTCATGAAATCTAAGCTTAAACAACCCAGGACTGATTCAATGACTATATGGTATCAAGAACCCAACAAACCGGGGTGCCTGAGTGGCTCGGTGGATTAAAGCCTCTGCCTTAGGCTCGGGTCATGGACCCAAGGTTCTGGGATCCAACCCCACGTCAGGCTCTCTACTCCTCGGAGAGCCTGCTTCCTCCTCTCTCTCCCTGGCTGCCTCTCTGCCTACTTGTGATCTGTCTGTCAAATAAATAAATAAAATCTTAAAAAAAAAAAAAAACACCAACAAACCTCTTTTCTGTTATGAAACACTTTTTAAAAAATTTTCTTTTCAGCATAACAGTATTCATTGACGAAACACCTTTCTATCTTGTTACTGTGTTATCCTTAACCTACAGCTTCCGTTTCATGTTCTAAGATGGCTGATCCAACTCCTGTCATTGAATACATTTTCTAGTTAGTAGGAAGGTGAGAAAAAAAGAAGTATTTGCTTTACTTTTAAGGCTTCATATCATTTTTGCTCTCATTCCTTTGTTCAGAATCTAATCTCATCTTCTGTGGAGCCTGAAAAATATAGTATGAACTAGATTGCTATGTGCTGAACTCAAAATTTTATTACTGTAGAAAGGGGAGAAAAGAATATATTGGGGAGCCACAGGGTATCTGTCACAGGTGGTTATGAAGCTGTTTTGAAATATTATAATAGTATTCAGCCTTAGTCAATCAGGCCAAATATGAATTCTGCTTTGTCTCATACTGCTTTCAGTTCCACACTGGTCCTTCTGTGTTCTCATTTATACATTAAGGAAATTAAAATTTAAACTAAACTAAAACCAGAGCTGAGATGTTCAAATTCCTTGCTAGCTGGGTTGTGGTTAAATTCAGCCAATGGGAGGCACTTATTCCAGATTTAAAGACGGGGAGAAAGTAAAAGTGTTGTGTCTGGTAGTGCCTCTTGCAGTATCAGCAGTGAATACAGAATATTTTCTTTCATCTCAGAGGTGGTAGCAGTTTCCTTAATTTAGGGTAATAGAACCAAACTTTCCACATATTTGCAGCCATTCTACATTATATCTTTCTTTGCTTCAAGTATCTAGAGAGATTTATACAACTGTTGGCACAGTTGGCCACCTCATGTCATCCCTTATAATAACATTAAGGGAGAATGCTATGGACTGAATTGTGTCCCCCTAAAATTTGTATTTTGAAATCCCAAGCCCCAATGTGTTGGTATTTGGGAAGGGGAAATTGGTAGTTAATTAAGGTTAGATGAGTCAGAAGGGTGAGGATAATGGGTTAGTGGATTTTTACAAAAGGAAAAGAGAGATTGCTCTCTCCCCATCATGTGAAGATGAGTGAGAAGGTGGCCTTCTGCAAGCCAGGAAGGAACTGAATTGGCAAATGACTTGATCTTGACTTCCCAGGTTCCAGAACTGTGAGAAATACCTTGTTTAAGATACCCAGTGTATGGTATTTTGCTATATCAGCCTAAACAGACTAATACAGAGAGTAAAATGAAAGAAAACAAGAGAAGCAAAATGACATTAAGAAAAATTAGGTATTTAAAAACCTCGTTTAATTTTTGATCAGCTTTGCTGTCATCTTATTTTACCGACTGAGCATAAACTATAGTATTTCAACAATCCTTCTTGGCACTGTCTAAAATTGAGAATTTGTTACCTTGACATGGTTGTCTTCAGACTCTGTTCTGCATTTTTCTCCTGCTTCATTTATTTTTTACTGCATTTTGTCATTCTAACTGATAGCCTTAATTCTTTTGAAATCAACCAGGTTCCCCAACTGATCTAACGTCTTACAGCATAATTTATCTAATGATACAGTATCAGAATATTTTATATTCTTGGGGGAAATAATATTCTTTTCCTTCAAATTAATATATAATTCACCTACTATATATTTTACCTATTTAAAGTGTACATTTCATTGTTTTTCAATATATTTAGAGAGTTGTGCAGCACTACCGTAGTCAATTTTAGAACATTTTGCCACCCCCAAAATGGTTGCCTTTACCCTTTAGCAGTCAATTCACATTATCCACAGCCTCTATCCCCCATGCCTAGGCAGCCAGACATATAATGTATGTATCTATAGATTTTCCTATTCTGTTCATTGTATTCAATGGAATTAATATGTGACTGGCTTCTTTCAGATAGCATAACATTTTCAAGGTACATCCCTATTGTAGCATGTATCTGTACTTCATTCTTTTTATTAATGAATAATATTCCACTGTGTGGCTATACTGTATTTTATTTATTTATCAGTTGATGCATATTTGAGTTGTTTCTATTTTGTGGCTATTATGAATAATGCTGCTATGAACATTTGTATTGAAGTTTTGTGTGGATTTCTTTTTTCATTGTTCTTAGTTATATAGCCAGGAGTATAATCACTGGATAATAGGTAACTCTATATTTCACATTTTGAAGAACTGCAAACCTGTTTTCCTAAGATTTTACACATATTTTTATATTCCCACCAGCAATGTATTAGGGCTCCAATTTCTCCACATCTTTGTCAACATGTGTTAGCATCTATCATTTTTATTATACTCATCCTAGTGACTATACAGTTGTATCTCATTGTGAATATGATTTATTAATGGTGTTGTCATATGCTTATTGGTCATTTATATATATATTCCTAGGTATCTATTATTTTTGGCATAATTGTTAATGGGACTGTTTTCTCAGTTTCTCTTTCTGTGACTTCATTATTGGTGTATCAAAATACAACAGATTTCTGCACATTGATTTTTTATCCTGCAACTTTACTGAATTCGTTTATCAGTTCTAGCAGTTTTTTTGGTGGAGTCTTTTGGGTTTTCTGTATAGAGTATCATGTCATCTGCAAATAGGAAAAGTTTTATTTCTTCCTTACCAATTTGGATGCCTTTTATTCCTTTTTGTTGTCTAATTACTGTGGCCAGGACTTCCAGTATTATGTTAAATAAAGTGTGAGAATAGGCATCCTTGCCTTATTCCTGACCTTAGGGGAAAATGTTGCTTTTCCCTATTGAGAATGTTAGCTGTGGATTTTTCATATAATGCCTTTACTATGTTGAGGTATGTTCTCTACAAACCTTCTTTGTTGAGGGTTTTTATCATGAATGGATGCTGTACATTGTCAAATGCCTTTTCTTCATCTATTGAGAGGATCACATGATTCTTACCCTTCCTGTTACTAATGTGATATCTTATTTGATTGATTTGCAAATACTGAACCACCCTTGCAACCCAGGAATAAATCCCACTTGATTATGGTGAATGATTCTTTCAATGTACTGTTGGATTTGGCCTACTAGTATTTTATTGAGAATTTCTGCATACATGTTCATCAGGGATATTGGACTGTAGTTCGCCTTTCAGTGAAATCTTTATCTGCTTTGGTATGAGAGTAATGCTGGCCTCATAAAATGAATTTGGAAGTTTTCCTTCCTCTCCTACTTCTTGGAATAGTTTGGGAAGAACAGGTGTTAACTCTTCTTTAAATGCTTGGTAGAATTCACCTGTTAAGCCATCTGGCCCTGAACTTCTATTTGTTGGGAGTTTTTGATTACTGATTCAGTTTATTTACTGGTTATTGGTTTGTTTGAATTTCTGTTTCTTCCTGTTTCAGTTTTGGTAGTTTATATTTTTCTAGGAATGTATCCATTTTTTCTTGGTTGACCAACCTGTTGGCATATAGTTTATCATAATATTCTCTTATAATTATTTGCATTTCTGTGGTATTGGTTATTTAGTCTCATCTTTCATTTGTGATCTTATTTGAGTGTCTTTATCTTGATATATCTGGTTAGAGGTTTAATAATTTTATTGATTTATCCAAAGGACGAGCTCCTGATGTCATTGATCTGTTCTATTGTTTTTTCAAACTTCTGTATCATTTATTTCCACTCTAATCCTTTCTTCTGCTGGTTTTGGGTTTTGTTTATCATTCTTTTTCTAGCTCCTTAGGCATAAGTTTATGTTGTTTGAGACTTTTCTTATTTAAGTAGGTGGTATTGCTATAAACTTCCCTCTATAGCCACTTTTGCTGCATCCCAAAGTTTTTGAATTGTTGTATTTTCATTTGTTTCCATGTACTTTAAAAATTTCTTCTTTTATTTCCTGGTGGGCCCATTCATTTTCTAGTAACATGTTATTTAACCTCTATGTATTTGTGATCTTCCCAGATTTTTCTTGTGGTTGACTTCTAGTTTCATAGTGTTGTGGGCAGAAAAGATACCTGGTATGACTTCAGTCTTCTTGAATTTTTTGAGGCTGGTTGTGTGGGCTAATATGTGATTTATTCTGGAGAATATCCCATGTGCACTTGGAAAGACTGTGTATTCTATTGTTTTAGGGAATAACGTTCTGAATAAATCTGTTAAGTCTATCTGATCCAGAGTGTCATTCAAAACTACTGTTTCCTTGTTGATCTTCTGGTTAGATGATCTCTAACTGGAGTTTTGAGTTCCTCTACTATTATTGTATTATCAGTGAGTTCCTTTATGTTTGTTATTAACTGCCTTATGTATTTGGGTGGTCTTATTTTGGGTATATACATATTTACAATTGTTAGATCTTCTTGTTGGTTTGTCCTCTTTATAATGATAGTGTCCTTTTTGTCTCTTTTCAGTCTTTGTTTTAAAGTCTATTTTGTCTAATGTAGGTATGGGTACTCCAGTTTTCTTTTGACATCCATTTTTATGATAGATATTTCTCCATACCCTTACTTTCAATTTGCAGGTGTCTTTAGGTCTGGAACTAGTGTCTTATAGGCAACATATAGATGCGTCTTGTAGTTTTTATCCACATCATAAATGGAAGATTTATTAGTCCATTTACTCTGAATTATTATTGATAGATATGTATTATTATCATTTTACTTTTTGTTTTATGGCTGTTTCTAAAGATTTTCTTTGATCCTTGTCTTTCTGTCTTTCATGTTTTGCTGATTTTCTTTAGTGATATATTTGGATTACTTCCTTTTATTTTTTGCACATTTATTTGTTGTTTTTGATACATGGTTACCATAAGGTTTGTGTATAACCTTTCTATGTAGAGCAGTTTATATTAAGTTGATGGTCATTTAAGTTTGAACCCATTATTTACTATTCTTATCCCCATATTTTACATATATGATGTTATATTTTGTATCCTTTTATTTTGTGAGTTGATTGATTTTTTTACAGAAATATTCATTTTTATTGCTTTTTTTTTTTTTTTTTCCTACCATCGTACTTTCAGTTTTGGTCTTTCTTTTCCACTTACAGTCCCCTTTAATACTTCTTTCAGGGCTGGTTTACTGGACATGAACTCCTTTAGTTTGTTTGTCTGGAAAACTCTTTTTCTCTCCTATTCTGAATGATACCCTTGCAATAGAGTATTCTTAGGCATAGATTTCTCTCATTCAGCACTTTGAATATATCATGTTTCTCTCTTTTGGATTGCAAAGTATTTGGTGAAAAATCTCTTGCTAGCTCTGTGGGTTTTCTTTTTTTTTTTTTAATATTTTATTTATTTATTTGACACAGAGAGAGAGAGAGAGAGAGGTAACAAGTAGAGCAGCAGGCAGAGAGAGAGGGGGAAGCAGGCTCCCCGCAGAGCAGAGAGCCCGATGTGGGGCTCAATCCCAGGACCCTGAGACCATGACCCGAGCCGAAGGCAGTGGCTTAACCCACTGAGCCACCCAGGCGCCCGGCTCTGTGGGTTTTCCCTTGTACATTACTATTTTGTTTTGTCTTGCTACCTTTAGCCACCTTTTTTTTTTTCTTTTCTTTTTCTTTCTTTCTATCTTTTTTTTTTATTATTCGTTTATTTGTTTATTTACAGCATAACAGTGTTCATTGTTTTGGCATCACACCCAGTGCTCCATGCTCTTTTTTTTTTTTTTTTTTTTTTTTTTTTTTTGAGAGAGAGAGAGAGAGAGAATATGAATGTCTGGGAGGGACAGAGCGGGGAGAGAGAATCCCAAGCAGTCTCCATGCCCAATCTGGAGCCTGACATGGGGCTCAATCTCACAACCCTGAGATTATGATCTGAGCCAAAATCAAGAGCTAGACACCTAGACATTTAACTAACTGTGCCATTTAGGCACTCCTGTGGACCTCCTTTTTTGATTTTGATGGGAGTACTCTGTGCTTCTGGATCTGGATATCTATTTCCTTCCCCAATTTAGTGAAGTTTTCAGCTATTATTTCTTTAAATAAATTTTCTGTCCCCATTTTTTTCTCTTTTTGCTCTGAGATTCATAATATGAATGTTATTACTTTTGATGGAGTTATTGAATTCCATAAGTCTATTCTCATTTTGTACAATTCCTTTTTCTATCTTTTGTTCAACTTGATTACTTTACATTACTCTGTTGTCTAGGTCACTAATTCATTCCTCTGGTTCTTTTGCTATTCATTCCATTAAGAATGTTTTTCATTTTGTTTATTGAGCCCTTTATCTCTGCTATGCTATTCCTTATCTCTGTGTTATGGGTCTCACTCATGTCTTCCACTCTTTCCTCAAGTCCGGGAGTATCTATGATTCATTGCTTTAAATTCTCTCTGAGGCATTTTACTTACATCTGTTTTGCTTAGACCTCTGGGTGTGGCCTTGTCCTCTTCTTCCATTTGGATAAATTTCTCTGTCTCATTTTTTTTTCCTTCCTGTGTTTGTTTCTCTGTGTTAAGAAAGTTGGCAATGTTCTCTGTTTTTGAACCAAAGTGACTTTATGAAGAAGAAGTTCTACAGTGCCCTGGTGTGCAGTGTTCCCTGTTCACCAGAATCCTGCACTTCAGGAGAGTATCCCATGTGTGTTGCTTATGTCCTGATTTTGTGTCTGAGTTGCTTTTCTTTTCAGTGCAGTTGTCAGACTGATGCTTTACCTATTATGGGCTGTACTTGCTCTCAGTGATGTTGGTAGGACCCAGGTAGGCCAACTTTGAGAGGGTGTGACTTTGAGGGAATTTGTGAATGGGGCAACACTGTTAGCAAATTTGTGCAGGGCCGCTAGTCCTATGCTAGATCCCCTGAAGTTCTGTGGAAACTGAGGGCTGCATTCCCCCTGGTGGCTGGGGGCACATGGCTGAGGACTATTCACTGGCTGGTTGCAGTGTGCAGCAGTGGCTGCAGTGGGCATATTGGCAGCTTTCACAAAATTGGCACAGAGCCTAGGGCCAAAGCTAGCAGCCTTGGAGTCGGTGAGTCCTCAGAGGAACTCATGGCATACTGCTAGCAGTTTAGGTAGCAAATGCCTGTGTAGCCTGACTCCTGTAGATGGCCCTCTGTTTATGCTGGGGAACAGGGGAGGAAAATTGTGCCTGCCAGCTCCCTCTTTTTCAAAGAAGTTCCTGAACACATTCTGAATCAGTATGAATAAATCTGTCTCCCATTATCTCCTGGTGTTGTGTAAATTGCCATTTTTGTGCTTCCTGTCCAGGTAGGCTGTTGTCTCTTTAACGGCAGTGACCCAGCTATCACTTGCCTTTGTGGCTAGCTCAGTGCTGCATCAGCTGACTTTTAAAGTTTCAGGCTCCAAGTTATACAAACTCATGGAATTCAGCCCCTCTCATTTTCAAAGTCAAAAATGAGGATTAGTCTTCCCCCTTGTCTAGTCCTAGGGACAATTTTTCTGCCCTCTGCATATGCTAGTTCCCCTCCTCCTAAAGGCAGCTTCCTCTGCCTTTTTGTCTTTCCTCAATTTTTAGATGAAGCTTTTTCTCTGTTTTTAGTTGTGGAGTTTGTTTTGCCCTTCTTCAGACTGCAGGGTTTAATCTACTTGGATGTGAATGATACCTAGTTGTAAACACAGATGGTGTGAACTCAGGGTCCTTCTACCCTGCTATCTTCCCCAGCTCCTTCCAGAATCTATTTTTTCTGACCTATGTGAGTCCTCTATTTCTTTGAAAAGTTATATTTCATGTTAAAATTAATTCCTGTATCTTATTATATATTCTTGTTAGTCTTGTCAGATTTATGATATTATTAACTCTTTATATTTTTCTTTTCTTTTCTTTTTTCCCCATTGTATGACTATGAAAGCTTTGAAACACACAGAGGAGTTGAAAAGTTATACTATGAGCATTCATGTATCTATGTGTGTACACACACATACACATACATACTGAGAATGTAGATTTTACAAATATCATTTTGCTATATTTACTTTATAATGTATGTCTATCCATCTATGAACCATAATACTTCTATGGATGCATTTTGAATTAAGTTGCAGATGTCAGTAGGCTTTACCTCTTAAAAACTCAATATGCATATTATTAAATGGAGTTCAGTATTTGTTTATAATACTATTTTCTTATTTTTTTGACATTTAGTTTACACACAGAAAAATCATAAATTTTATTGTACAATTAGATGAGTTTTTACCAGTGTATACACTTGTGTAATCCACCTTTATCAAAATATAGAATATTACTTTACTCATACTCCCTTTCAGTGAGTTCTCCTCAAGTCAACCACTGCTATGATTTTCTTTTTCATCATAGGTTAGTTTTGCTTGTTCAAATTCTAATATAATTATACTGTATGCACTGTTTTGTATATTACTTCTTTTATTTAGCATAACGTTTTTGAGAATCATCCATGTTGCATCTGTCATTAGTGTTTATCATATTTCAACTGGTGAGTGGTAATTTATTGTATGAGTCTAGCACATTTTTGGTTTTGATTCTCTTGTTGGACAGCTGGACTGTTTCTAGGTTGTTAAGTATAAAGCTATTAGGGACATACTTATACAGATTATTATGTGGCCATATGTTATTTTCTGGGATGCATACGTAAGAGTGAAATTTATAAGTCATAGGACAGATAGTGTTATAGAAAATGGCAAGGAAATTTTCCAAAATGTTTGTGTCATTTTATATTCTTACCAACATTTGGTAGTAGTTATTTTTTTATTTAAAAATAATTATTTTACTCATTATGGTAGTTGGACAATGGTATCTTGTAGTTTTAATTGTATTAATTTTTATTTCCTTGATGACTATTTTACTATTTGCTCTCTTTCAGACAGTTCGGCATGGTTTCCCTTATCAGCCCACAGCGTTAGCCTTTGATCCAGTTCAGAAAATCTTGGCTATTGGGACAAGAACAGGTGCTATACGAATGTATCCTTAATTTTTGTTTTATTATTTGTTACATTAATACCAATTACATTTCCTTAAATATTCAGGTAAGTGGAATATGATCAAATAAATTTGGTTTCTTTGAAATGAGTGATGATTGTGAAAGCTCATATTGTCCAGTTCATTGGCATATTTTTAGTGTCTCCGACATAACTATTGATGTCCTTTCTTTAATTCCTTTGGATAAATACCTAGAAGTAGAAGTGCT
This sequence comes from Meles meles, assembly GCF_922984935.1. Taxonomy (NCBI): domain Eukaryota; kingdom Metazoa; phylum Chordata; class Mammalia; order Carnivora; family Mustelidae; genus Meles; species Meles meles. Next base: position 95,657,521 of record NC_060069.1, on the reverse strand, counting down.
GAATCATATGGAAGTTCTAGTATTAATTCCTTGAGAAAACTCCATACTGTTTTCCATTGTAACTGTACTAATTTATAGTAACCCTAATAGTGTACAAGAGTTCCCTTTTCTCCATATCCTTTACTTGTTATTTCTTGTCTTTTTGGTAATAGCCATTCTAACAGGTATGAGTTGATATTTCACTGTGGTACTGGTTTGCATTTCTCTGATAATTAGTGATGCCTAGCAACTTTTCATGTATCAGTAGGTCATGTGTAGGCCTTTGAAAAATGTCCTTTCAGATTCTCTGCCCATTTTTTAATGTAATTGTTTTTTATCTTGTTACTGAGTTGTATGAGTTCTTTATATATTTTGGATATTGACCTCTTATCAGATGTGTAATTTATAAACATTTTCTCCCATTTATTTTGTTGTTGGTTTCCTTTGCTGTACAGAAGCTTTTAGTTTGATGTAGTCCTACTTGTTTATTTTTGTCCTGGTATTGTATCCAAAAAATCATCGCCAAGACCAATGTCTAGGAGCTAATTATTGCTTTTATTTTCTTCCTGGAGCTTTATGGTTTCAGGTTTTCTTTTTCAAGTCTTTAATCCATTTTGAGTTAATTTTTTGTTAACATACAATGTATTATTTGCCTTAGGGGTACAGGTCTGTGAATCATCAGGCTTATCCATTTCATAGCACTCACCATAGCACACACCCTCCACAATGCCCACAATCCAGCTACCCTATCCCTACCCCCCTACTCCCCAGGAACCCTCAGTTTATTTTGTGAGATTGAGTCTCTTATAGTTGTCTTCCTCTGAATCCCATCTTGTTTCACTTTTTCCCTCACTACCCCCCATGACCCCACTTTGCCTCTCAGATTCCTTATATCAGAGAGATCATATGATAATTGTCTTTCTCTGATTGACTTATTTCACTTAGCATGATACCCTCTAGTTCCATCCACATCATTGCAAATGGCAAGAATTCATTTCTTTTCATGACTGCATAGTATCCTATTGTATATATATACCACCTCTTCTTTATCCATTCTTCTGTTTTTTTTTTTAATTTATTTTTATTTGTTTATTTACAGCATAACAGTGTTCATTGTTTTGGCATCACACCCAGTGCTCCATGCAGTACGTGCCCTCCCTATTACCCACCACCTGGTTCCTCAACCTCCCCCCCCCCCCCCCCCCCGCCGCCCCTTCATAACCCTCTGGTTGTTTTTCAGAGTCCATAGTCTCTCATGGTTCATCTCCCCTTCCAGTTTCCCTCAACTCCCTCTCCTCTCCATCTCCCCATGTCCTCCATGTTATTTGTTATGCTCCACAAATAAGTGAGACCATATGATACTTGACTCTCTCTGCTTGACTTATTTCGCTCAGCATAATCTCTTCCAGTCCCGTCCATGTTGCTACAAAAGTTGGGTATTCATCCTTTCTGATGGAGGCATAATACTCCATTGTGTATATGGACCACATCTTCCTTATCCATTCATCCGTTGAAGGGCATCTTGGTTCTTTCCACAGTTTGGCGACCGTAGCCATTGCTGCAATAAACATTGGGGTACAAATGGCCCTTCTTTTCACTACATCTGTATCTTTGGGGTAAATACCCAGCAGTGCAATTGCAGGGTCATAGGGAAGCTCTATTTTTAATTTCTTCAGGAATCTCCACACTGTTCTCCAAAGTGGCTGCACTAACCTGCATTCCCACCAACAGTGTAAGAGGGTTCCCCTTTCTCCACATCCTCTCCAACACACGTTGTTTCCTGTCTTGCTAATTTTGGCCATTCTAACTGGTGTTAGGTGGTATCTCAATGTTGTTTTAATTTGAATCTCCCTGATGGCTAGTGATGATGAACATTTTTTCATGTGTCTGATAGCCATTTGTATGTCTTCCTTGGAGAAGTGTCTGTTCATATCTTCTGCCCATTTTTTGATATGATTATCTGTTTTGTGTGTGTTGAGTTTGAGAAGTTCTTTATAGATCCTGGATATAAACCTTTTGTCTGTACTGTCATTTGCAAATATCTTCTCCCATTCCGTGGGTTGCCTCTTTGTTTTGTTGACTGTTTCCTTTGCTGTGCAGAAGCTTTTGATCTTGATGAAGTCCCAAAAGTTCATTTTTGCTTTTGTTTCCTTGGCCTTTGGAGACTTATCTTGAAAGAAGTTGCTGTGGCTGATATCGAAGAGGTTACTGCCTATGTTCTCCTCTAGGATTCTGATAGATTCCTGTCTCACATTGAGGTCTTTTATCCATTTCGAGTTTATCTTTGTGTACGGTGTAAGAGAATGGTCGAGTTTCATTCTTCTCCATATCGCTGTCCAGTTTTCCCAGCACCATTTATTGAAGAGACTGTCTTTTTTCCATTGAATATTTTTTCCTGTTTTGTCGAAGATTATTTGACCATAGAGTTGAGGGTCCATATCTGGGCTCTCCACTCTGTTCCACTGGTCTATGTGTCTGTTTTTATGCCAGTACCACGCTGTCTTGGTGATCACAGCTTTGTAGTAAAGCTTGAAATCGGGTAACGTGATGCCGCCAGTTTTGTTTTTGTTTTTCAACATTTCCTTAGCAATTCGGGGTCTCTTCTGGCTCCATACAAATTTTAGGATTATTTGCTCCAGCTCTTTGAAAAATATCGGTGGAATTTTGATCGGAATGGCATTAAAAGTATAGATTGCTCTAGGCAGTATAGACATTTTAACAATGTTTATTCTTCCAATCCAAGAGCATGGAACAGTCTTCCATCTTTTTTTGTCTTCTTCAGTTTCTTTCATGAGTGTTCTGTAGTTCCTCGAGTACAGGTCCTTTACTTCTTTGGTTAGGTTTATGCCCAGGTATCTTATGGTTCTTGGTGCTATAGTAAATGGAATCGATTCTCTAATTTCCCTTTCTGTATTTTCATTGTTGGTGTATAAGAAAGCCACTGATTTCTGTACATTGACTTTGTATCCTGCCACGTTACTGAATTGCTGTATGAGTTCTAGTAGTTTGGGGGTAGAGTCTTTGGGGTTTTCCAAATAAAGAATCATGTCATCTGCGAAGAGAGAGAGTTTGACTTCTTCCTTGCCAATTTGGATACCTTTTATTTCTCTTTGTGTCTGATTGCCGTTGCTAGAACTTCTAATACTATGTTGAACAAGAGTGGTGAGAGTGGGCATCCTTGTCGTGTTCCTGATCTCAACGGGAAGGCTGCAAGCTTTTTCCCATTGAAGAGATATTTGCTGTGGGTCTTTCATAGATAGATTTTATGAAGTTCAGGAATGTTCCCTCTATCCCTATACTTTGAAGCGTTTTCATCAGGAACGGATGCTGGATTTTGTCAAATGCTTTTTCTGCATCAATTGAGAGGACCATGTGGTTCTTCTCTCTTCTCTTATTGATGTGTTCTATCACACTGATTGATTTGCGAATGTTGAACCAACCTTGCAACCCAGGGATGAATCCCACCTGGTCATGGTGGATAATCTTTTTAATGTGCTGCTGGATCCTGTTTGCTAGGATCTTGTTGAGAATCTTTGCATCCATATTCATCAGTGATATTGGTCTGAAATTCTCCTTTTTGGTAGGGTCTTTGCCTGGTTTGGGGATCAGGGTAATGCTGGCTTCATAAAAAGAGTCTGGAAGTTTTCCTTCTGCTTCAATTTTTTGGAACAGCTTCAGGAGAATTGGTGTTATTTCTTCTTTGAAAGTTTGGTAGAATTCCCCAGGGAATCCGTCAGGTCCTGGGCTCTTGTTTTTTGGGAGGTTTTTGATCACTGCTTCAATCTCATTACTAGATATCGGTCTATTCAGGTTGTCAATTTCTTCCTGGTTCAATTTTGGGAGTTTGTAGCTTTCCAGGAATGCATCCATTTCATCTGGGTTGCTTAGCTTATTGGCATATAACTGTTGGTAATAATTTCTGATGATTGTTTCTATTTCCTTGGTGTTAGTTGTGATCTCTCCCTTTTCATTCATAATTTTATTAATTTGGGCTTTCTCTCTTTTCTTTTGGATTAGTGTGGCCAATGGTTTATCGATCTTATTGATTCTTTCAAAAAACCAGCTTCTAGTTTCATTGATACGTTCTACTGTATCTCTCGTTTCTACCTCATTGATCTCTGCTCTAATCTTGATTATTTCCCTTCTTGCATGTGGAGTTGGTTTGATTTGTTGTTGATTCTCCAGTTCTTTAAGGTGTAGAGACAGCTGGTGTATTCTGGATTTTTCAATGTTTTTGAGGGAGGCTTGGATGGCTATGTATTTCCCACTTAGAACCGCCTTTGCTGTATCCTATAGGTTTTGGACCGAGGTGTCTTCATTCTCATTGGTTTCCATGAATTGTTTAAGTTCGTCTTTGATCTCCTGGTTGATCCAAGCATTCTTAAGCAAGGTGGTCTTTAGCTTCCAGGTGTTTGAGTTCCTTCTGAACTTTTCCTTGTGATTGAGCTCCAGTTTCAAAGCATTGTGATCGGAGAATATGCAGGGAATAATGTCAGTCTTTTGGTATCGGTTGAGTCCTGCTTTGTGACCCAGTATGTGGTCTATTCTGGAGAAGGTTCCATGTGCACTTGAGAAGAATGAATATTCTGTTGTTTTAGGGTGGAATGTTCTGTATACGTCGATGAGGTCCATCTGGTCCAATGTTTCATTCAATGCTCTTATTTCTTTATTAATTTTCTGCTTCGATGATCTGTCTATTTCTGAGAGAGGCGTATTAAGATCTCCTATTATTATTGTATTCGTATCAATATGACTCTTTATCTTGATTAATAGTTTTCTTATGTAATTGGGTGCTCCCATATTGGGGGCATAGATATTCACAATTGTTAGATCGTCTTGGCGGATAGTCCCTTTAAGAATTATGTAGTGTCCTTCTGTATCTCTGACTACAGTCTTTAGTTTAAAATCTAATTTATCTGATATGAGAATCGCTACTCCGGCCTTCTTTTGAGGCCCATTGGCATGAAAGATGCTTCTCCATTCCTTCACTTTCAGTCTGGGTGTATCCTTAGGTTCAAAATGGGTCTCTTGTAGACAACATATGGATGGGTCCTGTCGTTTTATCCAATCTGCAACCCTGTGTCATTTTATGGGCGCATTTAGGCCATTCACATTGAGAGTGATTATTGAGAGATAGGTTTTTATTGACATCGTGTTGCCTTTGAAGTCTTTCTGTCTATAAATTGTTTCTGTATTTCTGTTCAATGATATTCTTAGGATTTTTCCTCTCTTATAGGACCCCCCTTAATATTTCCTGCAGTGTCGGCTTGGTGGTTGCATAGTCTTTTAAGCCTTGCTGGTCTTGGAAACTCTTTATCTCTCCATCCATTTTAAATGTCAGTCTTGCTGGATAGAGTATTCTTGGTTGCATGTTCTTCTCATTTAGTACTCTGAATATATTTTGCCAGCCCTTCCTGGCTTTCCAGGTCTCTGTGGAAAGGTCTGACGTTATTCTAATGGGCTTTCCTCTGTATGTAAGAAGCTTCTTTGTCCTAGCTGCTTTTAAGAGGGTCTCTCTTGAAACAAAATTCCCCATTCTAACAATAAGGTGCCGTGAGGACTTTCGGGAATCTAAAATCTTGGGAGGAGATCTTTCTGCCTCTAGTACATGAACGTTGTTTCCATTCGTGAGATTGGGAAAATTTTCATAGACAACTTCTTCCACTATATCTTCTAGACTTCTTTCTTTTTCTTCCCCTTCAGGGATTCCAATAATTCTGACGTTGGAACGTTTCATGGCATCGTTTATTTCCCTGATTCTGTTTTCGTGGCTTCTGAGCTGTTTGTTCCAGGCTTCCTCCTGATCCTTTCTCTCTATCTGTTTGTCCTCCAGATCACTAATTCTATCTTCTGTCTCAGTTACCCTAGCTTTTAGAGAATTTAGATTGGATTGGAACTCATTGAGAGCATTTTGAACATCATCCCTGGTGGCTTTCAGTTCTGCCCTAACATTGTGAACATCATCCCTGGTGGCTTTCAGTTCTGCCCTAATCAATTCTGTTTGGTCATCCATGGCTTTCTCCAACCTAGCTATTGCCTGGATAATTGTTAGTCTGAATTCCTTTTCTGACATATTGTCTATGTCGATAGCCATTAGCTCTGTTGCAGAAGGCCCATCCTCTGTATTTTTCTTCTGTTGGGTATTCCTCCTCCTAGTCATTTTGGTAAGAGATGACTAAACAGATGCAGCTGGACTTATCGATTGTCGTGCAGTCAATGTGCACCCTGGAACGCTTCTGTGCAATCAGGATTCCACACCCAAATGAGAGAAAAACGAGAAGAAAAAGAAATAGAGAAGAAGAAAGAAAAAAAAAGGGGAAAGAAAAAAGGAAAAAAAAAGAGAGAGAGAGATAGGAAAAAAAGGGAAGATAAAAGAGAAGGCTCAGCCCAAATGGGCCACAAGGTAAGATTTGTGGAGTATACAAACAAAAACAGACAGACGAAAAGAGTGATAAAAGTATATAACAAGAGAAAAAAATATGTATATATAAGCAAAAAAAAAAATGGAAGAACCTCATCAGAAAGAACCCCAAGTATAAGGTTTATATATTATCAGGACAAACACAAATTCACAGAAACACTGACAGAAGGAAAAATTGGGAGAATGGTTATAGATTCTCAGTGTGGGTGAGGAAGGTTATTTTGATTCTTCCTGAAGGTATCTTGATGTTTTTGTTAAGGGACTCAACTTTCCTAAGTTACAGGGGGATTAGAAACTGGTTTGCCTATAGGGGTAGCATTGATTGGGGAAAGGGGATTACCTTGGAGTTTAACTCTATATGTATAGTAGAAAATAAAAATTAAAAAAAGAATAAACTAGACTAAACTAAGTTAAAATTAAAAAAGAATTAAAAAAATAGAAAAACAAGAAAAACACGGGTGTATGTATCAAAAAGTTCAGGTTAGAAGGTTATTAAAGAATTTGATGTACTGGACATCTCGGTGTGATGGTAAATAGGTTAAAAAATTATCTGTATGTATAAAAAAAAAAGAACCAGAATATTGGTAAAGAGTTAAAAATAAAAGTTGTATTTATGAAGTAGTGTTGTTTGTTCTCTTGTAGTCTTTTTTTTTTTTTTTTCCTTCCTGGTTGGTTTTCTGGGGGAGGGGCCTGCCACGTGGGTTTTCAGACAATGATGTTCCCTGAGTTAGGTCCTCCCGCTCCCCTCAAGGGGGTGAGCTCTTTTTTTTTTTTTTCAGGAAACTGTTTTTTTCAGCCTTTTGTTCTCTGGGGGTTTTTATGTTCTTTCATCTGCTTTCTCTCGCCTTGACAGCTTTTGATGGTTTTTGGAGGTTTAGAGGAGAGCAAACAGCACCCCAACCTCTCTCTCAGAGAGAAGCCTCAGACTGTTTTGCAAAAGCTGCTGGCAGAGTTGGTTCTGAGTCACTGTCCCTGGGGATGCAGGAGCTCCTCATTGTACCCAAAACCAGGGCAGCGGTGGCTGTCTGGGCAGCTCCAGACCGCCAGAGAGGTTCGGAGCAGAGATCGCACACTGAGATTTTCCCGCTGTCCCGGGCTGGGAATGTCTGGTTTTTCCGGCTGCCAGAACTCCAGGCTAGCGCCTATGAGCACCTTTCCCAAGGGAGGGTGTGGGACGCGCACGTTTCAGGATTGCCGTCTGGCCAGGCTCCCAGCCCCTCACGGGAGCCAGACCCCACTCGTTCTCGGGCGCGCTGGCGTTCAGGTGCACTGGCCGCTCAGGGACAGAGACCTGATTTCTCCGCCGCACTCTCTCTTGCTCCGCGCCAGGGGAGGCTGTCCTGGGTCCGGGGACTTAGGTCCCTGACCCTAACTGCCCAGGTTCCCATTATTACCCCCCGCGATCCTTTGCTGTTTGTTTTTTGAGTGCTTTCAACCAGACTCCCAAGTTAATGCTGGTCCCCAGACACAGAGCACTCTCGTGTTGGGGTGTTACTTTCCGATCGGTCACCTCTGGTGGCTCCCTCCCCCTTTTGTTTATCTTCCGATATCAGTCGGATGTTCCCAGTCTGCTTTACTGCCACTGGCGTCTTCTGCTCCTGTAGAGATCCAGACGTGTATAATTCTGATCTCAGGCTGATTTCATGGGTGGTCAGAGTTCTTTGGTAGGTAATCAGCTCACTTTAGGGTACAGGTTGAAATGGTGCCTCCTCCTACTTCCCCGCCATCTTGACTCCCCTCTATCCATTCTTCTGTTGATGGACATTTAGGTTTCTTCCATAGTTTGGCTATTGTGGACATTGCTGCTATAAACATTCAGGAGCATGTGCTCCTTCAGATCACTACATTTGTATCTTTAGGGTAAATACCCAGTAGTGTGATTGCTGGATCATAGGGTAGCTCTGTTTTCAACTTTAGAGGAACCTCCACACTGTTTTCCAGAGTGGCTTCACCAGCTTGCATTCCCACCAACAGGGTAAGAGGGTTCCCCTTTCTTCACATTTTCACCAGCATCTGTCATTTCCTAACTTGTTAATTATAGCCTTCCTGACTGGTGTGAGGTGGTATTTCATTGTGGTTTTGATTTGTAGTTCCCTGATGCCGAATGATGTGGAACACTTTTTCATGTATCTGTTGGCCATCTGGATGTCTTCTTTGCAGAAGTGTCTGTTCATGTCCTCTGCCCATTTCTTGATTGGATTATTTGTTCTTTGGGTGTTGAGTGTGATAAGTTCTTTATAGATTTTGGATACTAGCCCTTTATCTGATATGTCATTTGCGAATATCTTCTCCCATTCTGTGGGTTGTCTTTTGGTTCTGTTGACTGTTTCCTTTGCTGTGCAAAAGCTTTTGATCTTGATGAAGTCCCAATAGTTCATTTTTGTCCTTGCTTCCCTTGCCTTTGGTGATGTTTCTAGGAAGAAGTTGCTGTGGCTGAGGTCAAAGAGGTTGCTGCCTGTGTTCTCAAGGATTTTGATAGATTTCTTTCTCACATTGAGGTCTTTCATCCATTTTGAGTCTATTTTTGCATGTGGTGTAAGGAAATAGTTCAGTTTCATTCTTCTGTCTGTGGCTGTCCAGTTTCCCCAACACCATTATTGAAGAGACTGTCTTTTTTCCATTGGATGTTCTTTCCTGTTTCGTCAAAGATTAGTTGACCATAGATTTGAGGGTACATTTCTGGGTTCTCTATTCTGTTCCATGAATCTATGTGTCTTTTTGTGCCAGTACCATCCTGTTTTGATGATGACAGCTTTGTAATAGAGCTTAAAGGTTGGAATTATGATGCCACCAACTTCGGCTTTCTTTTTCAACATTCCTCTGGCTATTCAGGGTCTTCTCTGGTTCCATATAAATTTTAGGATTATTTGTTCCATTTCTTTGAAGAAAGTTGATGGTATTTTGATAGGGATTGCATTAAATGTGTAGGTTGCTCTAGGTAGCATAGACATTTTCCCAATATTTGTTCTTCTAATCCATGAGATTAGAACACTTTTCATTTCTTTGTGTCTTCCTCAATTTCTTTCAGGAGTATTCTATAGTTTTCTGAGTACGGATTCTTTGCCTCTTTGGTTATGTTTATTCCTAGGTATCTTATGGTTTGGGATGCAACTATAAATGGAATCAACTCCTTAATTTTTCATTCTTCTATATCCTGACACTTTACTGAATTCCTGTATGAGTTCTAGGAGTTTTGGAGTGGAGTCTTTTGGGTTTTCTACATAAAGTATCTTATCATCTGCAAAGAGTGAGAGTTGTATTTGCCAATTTGGATGCCTTTTATTTCTTTTTGTTGTCTGATTGCTGAGGCTAGGACTTCCAGTACTATGTTGAATAGCAGTGGTGATAGTGGACATCCCTGCCACCTTCCTGACCTTAGCAGAAAAGCTCTCAGTTTTTCCCCATTGAGAATGATATTTGCTGTGGGTTTTTCATAGATGGCTTTGATGATATTGAGGTATGTACCCTCTATGCCTACACTGTGAGAAGTTTTGATCAAGAAAGGATGCTGTACTTTTCAGCATCTATTGAGAATATCATATGGTTCTTGTTCTTTCTTTTATTAATGTATTGTATCACATTGATTTATTGGCAGATGTTGAACCAATCTTGCAGCCCAGGAATAAATCCCATGTGGTCATGGTGAATAATCCTTTTAATGTACTGTTCGATTCCATTGGTTAGTATTTTGGTGAGAATTTTTGCATTTGTGTTCATCCAGGATATTGGAATAATTCTCTTTTTTGGTGGGGTCTTTGTCTGGTTTTGGGATCAAGGTATTGCTGGCCTCATAAAATGAGTTTGGAAGTCTTCCTTCCATTTCTATTTTTTGGAGCAATTTCAGGAGAATGGGAATTAATTCTTCTTTAAATGTTTGGTAGAATTTCCTTGGGAAGCCATCTGGTTCTGGGCTCTTGTTTTTTGGGAGATTTTTTGATGACTGCTTCAATCTCCTTACCGGTTATAGGTCTTTTCAGGTTTTCTATTTCTTCCTGGTTCAGTTGTGGTTCAGTTCAGTGCAGTAGAGACTAGTTTATATGTCTCAAGGAATGCATCCTTTTCTTCCAGATTGTCTAATTTGCTGGTGTATAGTTGCTCATAATATGTTCTTATGATTGTTTGTATTTCTTCAGTGTTGGTTGAGATCTCTCCTCTTTCATTCATGATTTTATGAATTTGGGTCCTTTTTCTTTTCCTTTTGATAAGTCTGGCCAGGGGTTTATCAATCTTATTAATTCTTTCAAAGAACCAGCTCCTAGTTTCGTTTATTTGTTCTACTGTTCTTTTGGTTTCTATTTCATTGATTTCTGCTCTGATCTTTATTATCTCTCTTCTCTTGCTGGGTTTAGGCTTTCTTTGCTGTTCTTTCTCCAGCTTCTTTAGGCATAGGGCTAGGTTGTGTACTTGAGACCTTTCTTGTTCCTTGAGAAAGGGTTGTATCACTATATATTTTCCTCTCAGGATTGACTTTGCTGTGTCCCACAGATTTTGAACAGTTGTGTTTTCATTTTCATTTGTTTCCATGAATTTTTTCAGTTCTTTAATTTCCTGGTTGACCCATTCATTCTTTAGTAGGATGCTCTTTATCCTCCATGTATTTGAATTCTCTCCAAATTTCCTCTTGTGATTGAGTTCTAGCTTCAGAGCATTTGGTATGAAAATACGCAGGGAATGATCCCAGTCTTTTGGTTCTGGTTGAGATCTGGTTGATTTGTGACCCAGGATGTGGTCTATTCTGGAGAATGTTCAATGTGCACTAGAGAAGAATGTGTATTCTGTTGCTTTCAGATGGAATGTTCTGAACATATCTGTGATGTCCATCTACTCCAGTGTGTCATTTAAGGCCTTTATTTCCTTTTTGATCTTTTGCTTAGATGATCTGTCCATTTCAGTGAGGAGGGTATTAAAGTTCCCTATTATTATTGTATTATTGTTGATATGTTTCTTTGATCTAGTTATTTTTTTTAATTTGTTTATTTTCAGCGTAACAGTATTCATTGTTTTTGTACCACACCCAGTGCTCCATGCAATACGTGCCCTTTCTATTACCCATCACCTGCTTCCCCAACCTCCCACCCCCCACCCCTTCAAAACCCTCAGGTTCTTTTTCAGAGTCCATAGTCTCTCACGGTTCATCTCTGCTTCCAATTTCTCTCGAATCCCTTCTTCTCTCCATCTCCCCATGTCCTCCATGTTATTTGTTTTGTTCCACAAATAAGTGAAACCTGTTTGTTCTAGTTATTAATTGGTTTATATCGTTGGCTTCTCCCATGTTAGGGGCATAAATATTTACAATTGTTAGATCTTATTGGACAGACCCTTTGAGTATGATATAGTGTCCTTCCTTATCTCTTATTATAGTCTTTGGCTTAAAATCTAATTTATCTGATTAAGGATTGCCACCCCAGCTTTCTTTTGATGTCCATTAGCATGGTAAATTGTTTTCCACCTCTTCACTTTAAATCTGGAGGTGACTTTGGGTCTAAAATGAGTTTCTTATAGACAGCATATTGATGGGTTTTGTTTTTTTATCCATTCTGATAGTCTTTTGATCGGGGCATTTAGCCCATTTACACTCAGGATAACTATTGAGAGATATGAATTTAGTGCCATTGTCTTGTCTGTAAGGTGACTGTTACTGTATATTGTCTCTGTTCCTTTCTGGTCTACCATTTTTTAGGCTCTCTCTTTGCTTCGAGGACCCCTTTCAATATTTCCTGTAGGGCTGGTTTGGTGTTTACAGATTCTTTTAGCTTTTGTTTTTCCTGGAAGCTTTTTATCTCTACTTCTATTTTCAATGAATAGCTGGATATAGTATTCTTGGCTGCTTGTTTTTCTCATTTAGTGCTCTGAATGTATCATGCCAGTTCTTTCTGGCCTGCCAGGTCTCTGTGGATAAGTCTGCTGCCAATCTAATATTTTTACCATTGTATGTTACAGACTTCTTGTCCCAGGCTGCTTTTAAGATTTTCTCTTTGTCACTAAGACTTACAAGTTTTACTATTAGATGATGGAGTATGGACCTATTTTTTATTTTGAGGGGGGGTTCTCTGCACCTCCTGGATTTTGATGCTTGTTCCCTTTGCCATATTAGGGAGATTCTCTACAGTAATTTGCTCCAATATACCTTCTGCTTCCCTCTCTCTCTATTCTTTTTCTGGAATCCCAATTATTCTAATGTTGTTTCATCTTATCATATCACTTATCTCTCGAATTCTCCCCTCGTGGTCCAGTAGCTGTTTGTCTCTCTTTTGCTCAGCTTCTTTATTCTCCATCATTTGGTCTTCTATATCACTAATTCTCTCTTCTGCCTCATTTATCATAGCAGGAAGAGTCTCCATTTTTGATTGCACCTCATTAATAGCTTTTTTGATTTCAGCTTGGTTATAATTTAGTGATTTTATTTTTCCAAAAAGGGCTTTTATTTCTCCAGACATGGTTTCTCTATATCTTCCATGCCTTTTTGGAGCCCAGCTAGCACCTTGAGGATCGTCATTCTAAACTCTAGATCTGACATACTACCAATGTCCATATTGATTAGGTCCCTAGCCTTCGGTACTGCCTCTTGTTCTTTTTTTTTTTTTTTTTTTTTTTTTTGTGGTGAGTTTTTCCACCTTGTCATTTTATCCAGATAAGAATATATGAAGGAGAGAATAAAACAGACAAAGAATGGAAAGGCCCCAGAAAAGGCCCCATTAACTTTCTAATCAAATCAGAAGAGACCCCAAATCGTGGAGAGAAGAAAGTGGGTAAAAAGAAGTTCAAAAAAATAAAAAAAACAAGAAAAGAAAAAAGAAATATATATTAGACTGGTGAGTAGAACAGAGCCACCCACTTAATTCTGGGCATATTTTGGTATCTTAGAAGAAACTACCTCCCAAAATTTTAAAGAAAGAATAACTTACATATATATATACAAAAATATGGGTAAATACAGTGAAGGGCTGGAATATGACTGTAAAGGTGAAAATTTTTTAAAATTCTAAAAAAGGAGTTGATAAATTGGTTGGGAAAAAAAAGAAAAAGAAAGTGGAGAGAATTTGCTCAGGCTGGATACTAGAACAAAGCCCTGTGCCAGATTTAGGCTATATTTTGATCTATTAGAAGAAGTTTTATCCCAAATTTTTTTAGAAGAAAAAACCCTACATGTATACAAAAAATAAAGTTAGATACAATGAAGGATAAAATATGACTATAATAATGAATGTTTAAAAAGATTTTTTTTTTTTATTTGTCACACAGAGATCACAAGTAGGGAGAGAGGCAGGCAGAGAGAGAGAGGGAGAAGCAGGCTTCCTGCTGAGCAGAGAACCCGATGTGGGGCTCAATCCCAGGACCCTGGGTTCATGACCTGAGACGAAAGCATAGGCTTTAACCCAGTGAGCCACCCACACGCCCCAAAAAGATTTTTTTTTTTGAAAGGTATTGTTAAGATAAACTAGTTGAAAAAAATGTTAAAAGAGTGGGGTTATGGACATTGGGGAGGGTATGTGCTATGGTGAGTGCTGTGACGTGTGTAAACCTGGCGAGTCACAGACCTGTACCCCTGGGGATAAAAATACATGATATGTTTATAAAAAAATTAAAAATTAAAAATTTTTAAAAAAGCTAAAAGAGGAAAGAGTAAAAGTTAAGAAAAATTAGAGTAAGAGAAAAAATAAAATAAAATAAATTAATTAACTTTGTAAGACTAAAGAATCATGGGGAGAACGCCATGAATTCCACGCTTTGCTTTCTCCTCCTCTGAAATTCCACTGTTCTCCTTGATAAGTGAGCTTGATCTTACCTGGATTTCTTGCTGATCTTCTGGGGGAGGGACCTGTTGTAGTGATTCTCAAGTGTCTTTGCCCGAGGTGGAATTTCACTGCCCTCATCAGGGGCTCAGCTAAGTAATCTCCTCGGGTTCGCTCTCGGGAGCTTTTGTTCCCTGAACACTTTCTGTAGAGTTCTGGAGGACAGGAATGAAAATGGCAGCCTCCCAATCTCCAATCCAGAGGAGCCAAGAACTCAGGGCCCACTCCTCAGTGCGCCCTCAGAGAAAGCGTTCAGTCACTCCCGTCTCCCTGGCCTCTGGCTGCACTCCAAGCTCACCTGGCCTGTGACTGATTGTCTCTGTCTCTGGCACACAGCCCCACCTGGAGTCTTCAAACCCAGCAGATCCCTGCTGCTCTTCCAAGGGGTTCTCCCTGAATCTGCCACTTGTGGGGTCCTTTTTCAAAGAGCAGTGGCTTGACTGCCACGTATCACAGTTTAAGGTAACCCCAAGTTGAGAGCTCACTCCTTGGCTCCGTCTCAGTATCTGGCTTCCCCGCTCTAATACCTGTGAGCTCCTTGGTACTCAGACACCCCCAATCCTTCTGTGACCCCGTGGTCCCTGAGACCATGCTGTCCCCGCAAGAGATCCACCCTTGCTTAGCCTCTGGCGTGATGTCCCTTGGTGGAGCAGACTTTTAAAAGCTCTGATTTTGTGCTCCATTGCTCTGCCGCTTGCTAGAGCTAGCCCCACCCCGCACAGTCTATCTTCCCGTCACTTCGGATTCACTTCTCTGCAGGTTCTACCTTTTGAACGTGGTCGATTTTCTGTTTCTAGAATTGCTGCTCTTCTTTTCTCCGATCTCCTGTTGGATTTTTAGGTGTTCAGAATGGTTTGATAAACTATCTAGCTGATCTTCTGCTACCTGATGTCATCTCAGCCTGCTACTCCTCCTCTCCAAATTCAATGTTTTTTTACTATGTTCTTAGAACTGTGCAATAATCACCATAATAACTCTTAAAACATATCAGCCCAAAAAGAAACCCTGTTACTATTAGCAATTACTCCTTATTTTCCCTCTGTCCTCCAGTCCCAGGCTAGCTCCAGCCTAATTTCTGTCTCTATAGATTTTTCTATTCTGGACATATCATATAATGGAATCACAGAATATGTGGTCTTTTGTGACTGGCTTAGTTAACTTAATACAAATAATATTACATTGTATGGATATAACAACTCATTTATTCAGTTGCTTTTTATTTTATTTGATCAATTGTTAGACATTTAGATTATTTTTACTTTCTGGTTATTATATATAATGTGTGAACTTTTTTTTTAATTAATTAATTTTTTTTTCAGCATAACAGTATTCATTGTTTTTGCACAACACCCAGTGCTCCATGCAATACGTGCCCTCCCTATTACCCACCACCTGGTTCTCCCAACCTCCCACCCCACCCCTTCAAAACCCTCAGGTTGTTTTTCAGAGTCCATATTCTCTTATGGTTCGCCTCCCCTTCCAATTTCCCTCAACTTCCTTCTCCTCTATACAGATTTTTGTGTGGACATATTTTAATTTGTCTTGGGTATACTCTCAGAAGACAAATTGTCTTGGGTATACACTCAGAAGAAAAATTGCTGCATTATGTGCTAACAGTCATTTTGAGGAAATTCTGTATTGTGCTCCAAAGAGGTTAAATGGTTTTACCTTACCACCAGCAATGTATTAGGTCAATTTCTCCATATCTTCCATATAGATATGGAGCATATTCCAACATTAGTTATCTGTCTTTTTTATTATAACCATACTTATTAGATATGAAGTGGTATCTTATGAATTGCTCTTAATTGGCATTTCCCTAATGACTAGTGATGATGAGCATCTTTTTATGTATTTGTTGGTAGTTTGTATATCTTCTTTGGAGAAATATTTTTTCAAATTTCTTTCCTATTTTTAATTGTTTTTTTTTCTTTTTTTAACTTGTAATATTTCTTTATAAATTCTGGATACAAGTCCTGTATCAGATTTATGATCTGTAAGTTTTTTCTTCTTTTTTTTGGGTTGTCTTTTCATTTTCTTGATGGTATTTTTTTTAAAACACAAAAGTTTTTGATTTTTATGAAATTCAGTGTGTGTGTGCGTGTGTGTGTATAATTTTTTTATGTTTTTGATGTAATACCTAAGAAGTCATTGCCTAAATTAAGGTTGCAAAAATTTACTCCCATTTTCCTCTAATAGTTTTATGATTTTAGTTTTACATTTAAGTCTATGATTCATTTTGAGTTAATTTTTTAATGTGGTGTAAAGGAGGGATTTATATTTATTTTATTGCATGTAGATATTCAGTTGTAACACTAATTCCTGAAAAAAAATTCTATCCCCATTTAATTGTTTTGATATCCTTATTGAAAATCAACTTGCTAAATGTGTAATAATTTCGAGAACCTTAGTACTGTTTCATTTATTTATATGTCTGTCCCTATCCAATAGAATATTGGATATCATTGTTTTGATTACTGTAGCTTTCTTTACATCTTGAAATTAGGAAACTCGAGTCTTCCGATTCTATTCTTTTTCAAGATCATTTAGGTATTTTGGGTCTCTAGAATGTTCATATAGAGTTTAGGATTAGCTTTTCAATTTTTGTAAAAAAAAAAAAAAAAAAGGCCAGCTGGGAATTTGATAGGATTTGCATTAATTTTGAAGATCAATTTGCCACTCTAACAATAGTTTTGATCTATGAATATGGGATGTCTTCTCACTTACTAGTTCTTAAATTTTTTGATGGTGTTTTATAGTTTATAGTTTTTATAGTTTTTAGTTTTTAGAATATAAATTTTGCACTTCTTTTGAGTATTTTATTCCTGAATATTTTATTTCACTGTTGGATCTTGTTAGTATATAGAAACATAGTTGGTTTTTGTATGTGAGTTTTGTAAACTGAAGCCTTGCTGAACTCCTTTATTCATCCTACTAATTTTTAGTATGTTTTTTAGGATTGTGTATGTGCAAGATCTTGTCAACTACAAATAGTTGTAGTTCTTTCTCTCTAATCTGAATGTCTTTTATTTATTTTTCTTGCCTAACTATCCTGGGTATAAACTCCAATACATTGTTAAATAGAAGTGGTAGGAGCAGGCATTTTTGTCTTCCTGAAATCAGAGACGCATTCACTGTTTCACTAGTATGATATTAGCAGTTGGTTTTTTGTATATGTGCTTTATAAGACTGAAGAAATCTCCTTCTATTCTTAATTCATGGAGAGTTTTTTTAAGGTATTTTCTCAAATTCTTTTTTGTGCACCTTCTGAGATGACCAAGTTTTTTTTGTTCTATTGATATGGTATATTGATTGATTTTCCGATGTTAAAACAATCTTGCATTCCTGGGGTAAATCTCACCAGGTCATGATAAATGATTCTTATTACATCTTGCTGGTTTCAGTTAGCTTCTATTTTGTTGAGGATATTTGTGTCTATATTAATAAATTATGATTTTTAGTTTTTTGTCTTTGTGATGTCTTTCTTTTTCTGGTATCAGGATAATACTGACTTAATAAAGTTTTGAAATGCTTCCTCTTCTGATTTTTAGAAGAATTAATGAAGAACAAGTATAAATCTTAATTGTTTGGTAGAATTCACCAGCGAAGCCATCTGTCCCTGTGCTTTTCATTCTGAGTAGTTATTTGATTACTAAATTAATCTTTATAAAGGTCTATTTAAATTTTTTACTTCTTTTCAAGTCAGTTTCAATAGTTCGTGACTTTCTAGGAATGTCTTCATTTAATATCAATTATCTAATTTTTTGTTATATAATTGTTTACAATATCCCCTTATACTCTTTTTTAATCTTTGTGGTTTGTCCAATTTTTTTTACTAACTTTAATTATTTGAGTATTCTTTCTTTTACTCTTAGTTGATCTATCTAAATATTTATAAATTTTATTGATTTTTTTTTGAAGGAATCAACTTTTGGTTTCATTGATTCTCTTTATTTCTCTATTCTTTGTTTACATACACATCTTTATCATCTCCTTTCTTTTGACTGTCTGGCTCTAGTTTATTCTACTTCTGTAATTTCTCATATTGAAATGTTAGATTATGGAATTGAGATCTTTTGTATAGATGCTTATAGCTATTAATTTCAATATCAGAACTGCTTTAGTTGTATTACCTTTTATCCCTTATTATACTGTTTTCATTTTCACTCATTCTCAAATTATTTTTTAATTTTCCTTGTGACATCTTTGATCTATTGGTTATATAGGGGTATGCTGTGTAATTTTCATATATTTTTGAATTTCCCAAATTTATTTCTGTTACTGATTTTGAACTTCACTCCATTGTGGTCAGAGAACATAATTTATATGTTTCAATCCTTGATTTATTGAGGCTTGTCTTATGGCCTAATTTTAACTTCTGCATACAAATGTCTTGGAAATCATCACTCCCATCCTTACAACAATCAAGTGTTCATTAGACTTAAAATTAACCTTTCCTGAACCTATTGGAGAACTGAGTTTACAGGGAAAGTCTCTACCCCCAAATCTGGAAAGAAAACAAATCTAGAAAGTCACAGCTGGTACAGAAGCTGCTGGAGACATAAACCGGTAGGAACACTCAAAAGGTAATTTTCTCAAATTTTTGGATACTGAGTGTGGACTATCATGAAGGAATCTCATGGAGGCCAAAGTGTTACTGGAACCGCCATATTTTCAAGGGTTTTTACCTCTGAGAATATACTAAGTTCTCATGGTAAAGATCTGAGAATGGTATCTTCAGGGCTCTAGAAAGGGAAGGAAAAGAATAATCATTGTAAAATGCACTCAGAGTATATTCTATAATAAAGATCTAATTTCCTGGGGGGAAAGACTGCCAGAACCTTATCCAAACTAAGAGAAGGGGAGTACTCCAACTTTACTTCCCTTTAGCTTCCCTCTTACAAAGTGGGGGAAAAGACTATACCACTGGAGAAACACTTGTGAAGATCATACCTCAGACACACAGAGCTATTAAAAGACTGAAATTTAATCACAGTATTAGTTAACACTCCCCCAACCCCATACTTTATCACAGCACTAACCAGGCTCTAGTATAGTGACAGATGTAGGCTCTTTCTGCAGAGTAACAGAGAAATATAAAGTCAAGAATTGTGAAAAAAGCAAAGACAATAGAGATATTTGATGTCTCTGACATAAATAGCTACATAAAAAATCAGATAGACCTAGAAAAATTAACATAAATGCTCATGCTAAAGGCCATTGACCTCAGTTTTTATTAACCTATACCAACATACCTGGCTCTCAACAGAAAATTTCAGATAAAATGCGACGTAAGCAGGTAAAGCAAGCTTCATAATCAGACTGAGCTATAACAAAGATTATGGAGTTATTAGACAAGGAATTTAAAATAACAGTTTAATATGATAAGAGCTCTAATATATACACTATGAAACATCTATAAGTAGATAACATGTCTATAAAATGGGTAATGTAAACAAAGAGATGGTAATTCCAAGAAATAATTCAAAACAAGGGGCACCCAGGTGGCACAGTTTGTTAAGCACCTGGCTCTTGATTTCAGCTCAGATCATGATCTCAGGGTCATGGGATCAAGCCCTGTATCAGGCTCCTTGCTCAGCATGGAGTCTGCCTGTCTCTCTCCTGCTGCTCCTCATGCTCATTCATGCACTTCTCTCTCTCAAATAAATAAAATCTTTTTCTTTTTTTTTTAAAGAGAAATATTTGAAAGGAAATGTCAGATATCAAAAACACTGTAGAGAAAGGAAGAATACCCTGAGTGGGCTTTTTAACAGACTGGACTCAAAGAAGGAAAAAAATCACTAAGTTTGAAAATAGTTCAATAGAAATTTCCCAAATGGTAATGTAAAGAGAAATAATGGGAGAAAAATACATTAGAATATTCAATAGTTGTGTGACAATTTCAGAAGGTGTAATATAAATGTTATTGAACTACCAGAAAGAGCAGAATGAACAGATAGAAGAACATATTCAAAGTAATGATGACTGAGAACTTCTCAGATTTAGTAACAGAAACCAAATTGAAGACCAAGGAATCTCAGAAAACATGAAGCAAGATAAATTTTTAATAAAGAAAATTTCAGTAGGCATGTGTCTGTAGATAAGCAAATGCAAAGACAAATGTTTAAGGAAGCTATAGGAAGGAAAGAGCCTCACCACAGAAGAACAAGGATAAGAATTATAGTGGACTTTTATTTAGAAACCATGGAAGAAAAAATAGAGTAGAGTGAAATATTTAAAGTGTTAGAAGAAAAACTCAAAGCATATAATTATTTAGGAAATTATCTTTCATGAGTAAGGAGAAACCCTGATGCTTCTGCACACACAAGATTGTTGGAAGTAATAAATGAATCTAGCAAGGCTGCAGGATACAAAATCAACAAATAAATATTTGTTTTTACAATACACTAACAGTAAACAATCTGAAAAGGAAATTAAGAAAACAACTTCATTTACAATAACATGAAAAAGACCAAAATGTTTAGGAATAAATTTAACCAAGGATGCAAAAGAATTGTGCACTGAAAACTATAAATTGTTTCTAGAAGAAAATTAAGAAGATATATTACTTCTCTAATTCTGTTTTCATGGATATTAAGCTGTTGATTCCAGGCTTCCTCCTGTTCCTTCTTTTCTATCAGTTTGTCTTCTAGATCCACTAATTCATTCTTCTGTCTCATTTACTCTGTTAGAGTATCTAGATTAGATGGGATCTCATAGATAGCATTTTTTAAATGCCCGATCAGCTCCTGTTTCTGCCCTTAATCTATATTGCCTTAATGGTCTTCTCCATCCTAGCTATCATTGTCATAACTGTTACCCTGATGTCTATTTCTTATATCTTGCTTATATCCATATCATATCACCTTTTCTTCAGTGTGCTCTCCAGGCCACACTGTCTCCGTTTCTCTCTGTGCTGCTAAAAACTGCAGCATTCTGGGTTGTGTGCCCCATGGCAACACTCCCATCCCTTGCTTCCAGGTCCAAGCATGTCTCTGCCCTTTGTGTTTTTAAAACCACCAGATGCCCCAGTTTACACGCTTGCCTCAGCAGCTCCAGGTTTCAGTCTGGGGGATAACTTCAAGTCCTTTCCTCACTGCTACCTGTCTGTGCCTGGTCCCCAACATGGGAGGCTTTTGTGCTCTGATGGCACAGGATCCAGAGCCTCCCCTCCCCACCACTTCTGTTTATCTTTTCATATCTGCCTGCAGAATCACAACCCCCTCCCCCCTTCATACCTCAAGACCAATAACGAGATATTCTGTTTATAGAGATCCAAATATATCTTCTTACATCACACGTCAATTTCCTGGGTGTTCAGAATGGTCTGGTAGCACAATTAAAGAGACTGATAGAGATAGGGTCCCCTACTCCTCCACCATCTTTTTTTTTTTTTGAAGATTTTATTTATTTATTTGACAGACAGAGATCACAAGTAGGTAGAGAGGCAGGCGGTTGGGGGTGGGGAGCAGGCTTCCCGCTGAGCAGAGAGCCCGAGCCAAAGGCAGAGGCTTTAACCCACTGAGCCACCCAGGCGACCCTCCTCCACCATCTTTGCAACACTTCTCTTTATCTTTTGCATATTTATTGGTTTTTACCAGTGTCCATAATGTTACCATTGTGTTTTCATATATCATCATCTGCATATACTAGTTTATATTAAGTTGATGGTTGCTAAAGTTTGAACCCATTGTTTACTTGTTACTTCCTCCACATTTTAGGTATGGTCTTATAATTTACGTGCTTTTATTCTGTGAGTTCATTGACTAAATTTTACAGCTATACTTCTTTTAAAAAATAATTATTTTTTGTAATGTTTTTGTGCTTCCTACCTTTCTAGCTCTTACTTATGGTCTTTCATTTCTTTTTTTTTTAATTAATTTATTTATTTTCAGTGTAACAGGTCTTTCATTTCATCCCTTTTAACATTTCTTGTATGTCTTGTTTAATGGTCACGAACTCCTTTAGCTTTTCTTTGTATGGGAAACTCATTATCTCTCATTATATTCTGAATGGTAGCCTTTCTGGATAGAGTATTTTTGGCTGCAATTTTTTTCCTTTCAGCACTTTGACTATTTCATGTCACTCCCTTTGGGCCAGCAGAACTTCTGCTGAAAACTCTGCTGATTGCCTTATGAGCTTTCTCTAGTATGTAACTGTTCTCCTTTCTCTTGATGCTTTAAGTTTTTGTTTAGTTTAGTTTTGTTTTTCTTTACCATACTTTTTGCCATTTAAATTACTCTGTCTTGGTGTTTAACTCCTTGGGTTTATTTGATTTTGTTGGGCGATCTTTGTGCTCCCTGGTTCTGGATTCTTTCTTTCTCCAGGGTAGAGATGCTTTTAACTATTATTTCTTTTTTTTTTTTTTTTTAAAGATTTCATTTATTTATTTGACAGAGAGAGAGATCACAAGTAAGCAGAGAGGCAGGCAGAGAGAGAGAGGAGGAAGCAGGCTCCCCGCGGAGCAGAGAGCCCGATGCGGGGCCCGATCCCAGGACCCTGAGATCATGACCCGAGCCGAAGGCAGCGGCTTAATCCACTGAGCCACCCAGGCGCTCCTAACTATTATTTCTTCAAATGAATTTTCTTCCCCCTTTTTCCTCTGTCCTTCTGAGATCCCTATAATGTGAATGTTTTTAAGCTTGATGGAGTAGCTGAGTTCTCTACTTCTATTCTCATTTTACATAATTCTTTCTCTCTGTTTCTTAGCTTTATTACTTTTCATTGCTCTCCTCCTGGCTGCTAATTCATTCTTCTGCTTCCTCTAGCCTCTATTTATTCCATCAAGTGTATTTTTTTTTAAGATTTTATTTATTTAACAAACAGAGATCACAAGTAGGCAGAGAGAGAGGAGGAAACATGCTCCCTGCTGAGCAGAGAGCCCAATGCGGGGCTCACTCCCAGGACCTTGGGATCATGGCCTGAGCTGAAGGCAGAGGCTTTAACCCACTGAGCCACCCAGGCGCCCCCATCAAGTGTATTTTTAAATTTCATTTATTGTGGTCTTCATCTCTGAATGGTTCTTTTTTATTTTTTTGTTAAGTGTCTCACTGATTCTTCCACTCTTTTCTCAAGTCCAATATCTTTATGATCATTACTTATATTCTCTAACATATTACTTATATCCATTTTGCTTACATCTCTTGTGGTTTTGTCCTGTGCTTTAGTTTGCACATTCCTCTGTCTTT
Organism: Meles meles; assembly: GCF_922984935.1. Lineage (NCBI taxonomy): Eukaryota > Metazoa > Chordata > Mammalia > Carnivora > Mustelidae > Meles > Meles meles. The sequence continues at coordinate 95,634,140 of NC_060069.1, read as the reverse complement.
TGATTTTGTTTAACTCTCTTTGTCTTTCCCTGTGTCAGGAGTTAGCTACGTCTCCTCTCTTTAAAGTAATTGCCTAATGAAGAAGAGGTCCTGTACTGCTTGCAGTGCAGTGTCCCAGTTTACCAGAACCTGGTGCTTCAGTGTTGTCTCTGTATGTTACATGTGCCCTGCTGTTGTTTCTTGGCTGCTTTTCCCCTCATTCTAGTCATCTGCAGTGTTTCTCTTTGCCTGTGTTTGGCAGCGTTTTATCCCTGTAGTGTTAGTGGACCAGTCTTGGTCCATTAATTCAAGTCTTGGGCTTGAGTTAAGTCAGACCATGTATTTGCCATATATGCAATAGGATCAGACTGTAGGGTACTTTTCCTCTGTTTTCCCCTGAGAAGCTTTCACTGGTGGGTGGGGCCTGCAGTCAGATAAGCTGTCTACCTCCAGTCCTCTGCTGGGGTTGCCATCTGACTGGTTACCCAGACACCCCTATTTCTCTCCTTTCTTTATGCCTGGATGCACTCTCCATCCTGTGGACAGCCCATAGTCCATTTAGTTTCTCGCCATATCTCCTCTCTTCCTAACCTCTTCAATGTGGCCTACTTTCCACCTTTAGTTGTAGAGTTTGTTCTGCCAGTCTTGTTTTCTGTATTATTTAAACCGATGTTAGTGTTATCTCATTATATTTGTGGGATGAGATGAGCTTAGCGTCCTCCTACGTTGTCATCTTCCCATCTTCTTTATCTCTTGTCTTGATAACCATTCTAACAAATGTGAGGTAATAGTTCATTGTGGTTTCAGATTTGCATTTCTCTGATTATTGATGTTGAGACTCTTCTAGTATGCATATTAGCCATTTGTATGTCTTTGAGGAAATGTACTTGGGTCTTTGTCAAAATTTTTAAAAATTTTGTTTTTGATTTTTATGAATTCTTTATACATGTTAGACATTAACCTCTTATCTGATATATAGTTCACAAATATATTCTCCCATTGTAGAGGTCGTTTCTTCATTCTGTCAATTGTCTTTTGCTATATAGAAGATTTTTAGCTTGATGTAGTTCTGCGTGTTTATTTTTGCTTTTGTTGCTTGTGCTTTTTGGTGTCATATGTAAAAACTCATTGTCAAAATCAATGAAAAGGAAATTTTTTCTTCTGTTTTCTTGTAGTTTTGTGGTTTAGGTGTTATATTTAAGTTTTTAATCCATTTCATGTTAATTTTTGTGACTAATATGAGAGTTCAATTTCCTTTTTTTTTTTTTTTTTGGTATGTGAATATCTATTTCTATATATAGAAAATACCCGACACCATTTATTGAAGAGACTGTCCTTTCTCTACTGTGTAATCTGGGCTCCTTTGTCAAATATCAGTTGCCTGTACATAGGAGGGTTTATTTATGGGCTCTTGGGTTTATTTCTGGGCTCTTGATTCTCTTTTATTGGTATCTGTCTTTATGCTAGAATCATACTGTTTTGGTTACTATAGCTTTCTAGTACAGTTTGAAATCAGAAAGTGTGATACTTCCAGCTTTATTTCTCTTTCTCAGGAGTACTTTGGCTGTTTGGGGTCTATCCTAGTTCCATACAAATTTTGGATTTTTTTTTCCTATTTCTGTAAAAACTGGAATTTTTATAGGAATTGCAAGAAATTCATACATAGCTGTGAGTAGTATGGACATTTTAACAATATTAATTTTTACAGTCCATGTACACAGGATATTTTCCTATCTGTGTCTTCTTCAGTTCTTTTATTATTACCTTATAGTTTTAATTTTATAGATCTTTCACCTCCTTGATTAAATTTATTCCTAAGTATTTTATTGTTGTTATTTGTTTTTTGTTTTGTTTTGTTGTGTTTTTTGTTGTTGTAAGTGGGCTTGTTTTCTTCTCTTTCTAATACTTTATTGTTAGTGTATAGAAATGAAACTAATTTTTGTATGTTAGTGAAGTTGCAGGATACAAAACCAAATTCATTCATTGCTTCTAATTTTTTTTGTATTATCTTTAGCGTTTTCTATGTATAATATGTCATCTGCAGAGACAGTTTTACTTCTTCTTTTATGATTTAAATGCCTTTTATTTCTTTTTCTTGCTTTATTGTTCTTCTTAGGACTTCTAGTACTATGCTGAATGGGTGTGGTAAGAGTGAGCACTGTTGTCTTCTTGATTTTAAAGGAAGAACTTTCAACTTCTTAAACCAAGCATGATGTTATCTGTGTGCTTGTGATATATGGCTTTTATTATATTTAGGTATGTTCTTTCTGTTCCCAATTTATTGAGCATTTTTTTCCCTGAAAATGTGTTGGATTTTTCAATTTTTTTTTTTGCATCTTCTGAAGAATCATGATTTTTCTCTTTCATTTTGCTAATGTAGTGTATCATATTTATTGATTTATGTATGTTGAACCATCCTTGCATCTCAAGGATTAATCCTACTTAGTCTTGGTGTCTGATTCATTTTGTGTGCTGTTGAATTTGGTTGCTAATATTTTGGAGAGAATTTTTGCATCTATGTTCATCAGGGGTATTGGCTGTAGTTTTCTTTTCCTATACTGTCCTTACCTGGATTTGGTATCAGAGTAAGGTTGACCTTGGAAATTGAGTTTAAAGGTGTTTTCTCCTCTTCATTCCTTTAGAAGATTTTGAGAAAGATTGGCATTAGTTCTTTAAATGTTCTCTGGAAACATCTGGTCTTGGGCTTTCCTTTATTAGGAGGTTTTGATTATTTTTTTAAGGATTTATTCATTTGTTTTATTATTATTTTTAATAAAGGCAGGCGCCCCTGCCTTTCTGCTTCTTTTCTTCTTTTTCTTCTGGGACTCTCATGATGCAAATGCCCATTTACTTGTTGGTATCCCATAATTTACTCAGGTTGTCTTCACTCTTTCTTCTTTTTGTTCCTCTAAGTAGCTAATTTCAGATGAATTGTCTTTGAGTTTGCTAATTCTTTTGTGTGATTAAGGCTGTTATTGAAGCTCTGTTTTGAATTTTTTATTTCTGGCATTGTTTTCTTGAACTCCAGGATTTCTGTTTGGTTCTTTTTTATACTTTCTCCACGGAAATCTTTAGTAAAAGGCGAAAGATTTATGCGATCTGAAGAGAAACCAGAGTATTTTTATACTTTCTATTTCTTTATTAAATGCATTTTGTCATGAATTATTTTCCTGTTTTTGTCTAGCTATCTGTGTTCCTTTCCATTTTCATTCAGTTTTTTAAAGATGATTATTTTGATTTCTTTGCTGGGCAAATCATAGATCTCCATTTCTTTGAAGTCCATTACTGGAGTGCTATCAGTGTCTTTTGTGATGTCATATATGTTTGATTTCTCAAGATCCATGTTGCCTTGCATTGATGTCTGCGCATTTGTAGAGGCAAACACCTCTTTCAGTCTTTACAGACTAGAAGATAAAGACATTTTCTTGTCCCATTCCCTGGGCTGATAATATTATCTCCAGACTTGCAGGTGTGCTGTATTGGAGCCATTTACAGTGTCGTCACTGGACTGCAATGGAGTCTGTGGTTGGGCTTGTTACAAGGGCTTAGGCCAGTGTGGATCACTTCTGGACCCTGGGTGCATACAACTGCCTCCAGTACTTTGTCAGTATGGTGGTATTGGGCAAGGGTCCATATGTGTGTCCTATTATCAGGTAAATAGTCAATGAGCCTATGATCAAGTAAATGGTGGATGTGGCTCCCATCAGATCCCTGGGAGAACTGCTGCCTAATTACTGACTGGCTCCCTGGGTGGGCAGGATTGATCCTGAACTGTGGCAAAGAAGTGCTGGAACTGAGCTTCAGGGCTAATTCACATTCCGCAGCCAAGATTAAGGTTTGCAGACCTGGCTCTGGGGGCACAGATAGTATGTCTCCCTCCAAGTTACTGGATAGGTTGGATTGGCCCCTGACCATGGCCAGAGGGGCTCAAGCCAAATATAGGGCCTTTTCAGGATGTTTTGAGGTGTAGTTGTATCTCTTACCAGTTCCCTGTGCCTGTAAGACTGCTCATGGATTGAGTCTGGGAAGGGCTGGTACACAGTACAGGGATCTCTGGGAGTACAAACAGGAGTGTCTCCTGCTGGGTTTCTGCAGCAGCAGTACTATTCACAGATGCAGTTGGAGAAGCTGGAGCTGAACATAAGGCTCTTTCAGAGTAATCAGGTTTGTAGCTAGGAATGTTTCCCGCTGGGACCCTGGACCCTCAGGACTGCCAACTATGACTCTGAGGACTCTGGGTTCATGTATTGGCCCTTTCAGGATTCCTCTGAGCACAGATGGGAGTGTCTGTAGCCTGGTTTTCATGTCAGCAGGTCTGCTTGTGGTCTGTGACTGGAAGGGGTGGGGAGTAGAGGATGAGGGCCTTTCCAGATCATCAGATGCACAGATGGGAATGTCTTCTGGGACTGTGGACCCTCAGGACTACTGACAGACTGGCACACTGCCAGAAATACAAGAGTGTCTCCAATAAGGTCCCTGTACCAGAAAGATTGTTCCTAGATTATGGCTGGGATGGGCTGGAGCCCAGTTACAAGGCCATTTCAGAATCTTTAATCTGCCTGAATTTGGGGGGGGGGGGGCTTACCTCCAATGGCTCCCACACTGCAGCCAGAAAGAGCCAGTGCTGGTTCAAATACCACTTCTGGATCCACAGCTGAATTGAGGTCTGTATAACTATCACCTGATGTGTGGGTGATGCTTCCAAGATCTCTTGGCATAAAGCACATGCTGGTGACAGACCCCAAACTGAATAGGCTATCTGTAGCTGAATTCTCAGGGGTACAGAGGTATTTCTGTTTCTGTAGCTAGACTACAGTCAGTAAATCAGCTGTCTGGCATAAGCCTGCCTTCTCAAAACAAGTTTCTTCATTCTTGGTCTGCACTGTGATTTTACAGTCTCCTATCTAGATCTGGAAGCTCCCAGAAAAGCACTTTTGTTTGTGCATAGATGGCAAGTTATTGTTGTCAAGGAGGCCATATGTGCAGAGAAGTCCTATTTGGCCATTTTGTTAATGTTTTATGCTGCATAATGTAATTTGTATCAACTAAGATTTTTTGACTCTATATTTACAAAAATAAGAACAACTAAAAAGCAAAACATTAGATGTTAAGTAAGTTAGTTTTTACTTTACTCATTAATATTAGTACTAATTAAAATGTTAGAATCCTTGATTTTTAGTATACTAGACTTGGGAGACCTGGCGTTGATTGTTATTGCCAACATGAAAGTGGTGCAGCTGTCCTGCAGCTCCAATTCTTGATCAATGAGGTAAGGATTTTCTTTACTATTTATCACAGAGATGTACATATACACACTACATTAGTTGATGTGACCTTTTTAATATTATGCTATATAAAATATATTATTTTTATTTAAATATGTTATTTTTTATATATTCTAAATGTTTAAAGGTATATATGTGTCCAATATTATTCATGGTCACATTTCTTATAAAAGACTATGTCAGTGTTTGTCTATTAAATTTTAAAGGAGAAAGTTTGCATATACCAGAAGATCCTGTTCTTATTATGCAGCATAATTTACAGATCAATTATTTACATTTTTTTAAAAAAATTATTAAAATTCTGATTGCTCCATTGATTATTAAACTTTTCTTCAGGTTACTAATTTGAATTTTATAATCAGCATTAACTTCATGTTTACCCTTATCTTTCATGAAATAACTTTTTCAGTTATTTACCTATGGATTCTGCTATCTGTATATGTATTCAGATATATTTACTGGTACATATATGCTTATTTATTTATTTATTCATCCATAGCTATAACGATGATTGTCTCCCTACTCTATTCCTATTCTGTAGACCTGTGGTGATGAGGAACTTCCTAACCACAGAGTATGTATTTATAAAGCTTGGAAAAGTTGCAGATTTTCATTAGTTAGAGGCTTCTTAAGGCCTTCCGTGCTCATTGTTATTATTCACATTTTAAGTGGATCATTGTGTCTTTTAGAGCTATTTTCAGTTAAGTGAGCTGTCAATGCAAAAATGCCTTAAAAATTTGTGCCATACCAAATTCAGGCACTTAGCAGACTGAACTCAATGCCTTGAGGAAAAAAAAAAATGAAGTACTGCTGATTGTTTTCTTATGGTATAAATAATCTTTTATTCAATATCTCCATATATATTCATATATGTTTTTCTCTAAGAATTTTCTAATCATAAACATGGGTAAAATGGTTCATAGACTTTTGTGTCAGAGACTCTTAAGGAATGAAAAATTTGTGATGTTGGCAGATGTCCACCTTTTACTTCTCTCAGTTCAAACTCTTTCTCAGAAGTCAGTGAAATTCTCCTTATTGACAAACCTAGCATATTTTTCCTTGTAGGTATACTTGCTATGGGATACCACCATAAGAGAGGGAGATAAGACACATAGTATGTGTGTGAATATTAGAGACAAGAAAATTAAAGTTAGTTTTCCCAAAGAAAATACAATAATCCCTAATAGTCCTAATGATGCTTACAATAATTATTTCTTTCTGGTGGTAAATGCATATTTCTTGAGTTAGTCATCCAGACCAGTTCAGAAATTCACTTGCTTCTACTCAGCATTCTTAACCTTCCTGATTAAAGTACCTACAATTGTTTTTCCTTATATTTGTAGGTTATAGAGATACAAATAACTCATCAAATAGCAAAAAATTCAGTAAATTAGCTTTTTTTGCTTAACAAAAATCTCTTAAGGAAGTTACTCACTTATTTTGTCTTCTTTTTTGTTTCAGGGTGCTTTGGTTAGTGCAAGTTCAGATGATACCCTTCATTTGTGGAATCTCAGACAAAAAAGGCCAGCTATTCTTCATTCTCTTAAATTTAACCGAGAAAGGTAAGAATGTCTGAATTAAACAATTTCTTGATGTATGAGAAAAGTATTTCCTGAGAAGTTTCAGGTTAACTTTTGGAAGACTATTTGGTTTTTGTTTTTCAGAACCTTAAAATCTAGAAAAATTTTGATGGTATGCTTGTTTTTATAGTAAAATTCATAGAAAATTCATAATTAATTAGATTTAATCATCTAATGGGGAATTCCTAACATTTCTGTTCTTGCTATAAACTGGCACTGTAGCAATGATGCATTTTTTTTCACCTAGGCCACGGTGCTGAAAACTCAGACTTAAAATTTAAAAGTCAAGTAAATACTAAATTTTTTTTGTACCTTTTGATCATGGCAGTTATGTCCTACACTAAACTCTTTTGCTTAAATATTTTAACATGAAAAAACCCTGAGACAAAAGTTTTAGATTCCAAAAATGTTGGTAGTAAGTGTTGAGCAATATTACATATAAAAGCTTAATGTTTTCCAAGATGGTAATTTGACCAGAATTTAGATTCCCCCAATTTAGAATGAAATATTAATAATCTGAAAGAGAAAATTAAATGAATAGATATAGGAAAAATTACTAGATTTTATTTGTAACAACCTACCAAACTTTAATGTTTCTAATGTTGGTGTCAGTTAAACCTCAAACATAATTTACATCTACTCAATTGATAATCTGCCTGGAGATAAGTAAAATTTGTATTTCATTATCTGTCTCTGTAATTTAACTGAAAAATAACCTGATATTTGTTTATTATTTGGAAAACAATCTAACTCTTTGCAGTGAAGGAGAAGGGTCATCACAGGAAAATTTGATGTTAATGAAAGAAAAAGAAACCCTTGAGAAGTAAATTTACACAGATTAGCAAGTACTATTCAAACTGAGGTAGGTGAATAATGGAGGCAGGCAGTCACTGCTAAGAACTCAAGATAGTGCTTATTTTATTTTGTTGAATGGTAATAGTTTAATAAGGAATTGTTATGACATGAACAGAGTTGGAAGAAGTAAATCTGTTTTTATAAGTATGTGAGAAAAAAGGATGGCAATTATGCAAACATTCTTTTATTTAGCTGAAGTTTTTCTTTTTCTACTCATATGCATACTGTACTATTTAAGTCATTAACCTTCAATATTCTGAGTAATATTCATCAGTGTTATGTCTATGGTATTTTAGGATTTAGCATCAATGGGAATTTTCATTATATCCAATATATTTTGAGAGGAGGGAATTTATATTTTAGATGTCTGCTAAAACCAGATAGAATTTCTTTATTTCGATTAGATCTAATTTTGGTTATTTTATCTTAAATTTTAAAGTAATTAATACAGCAGAAATTTCAGGATATTAAAAAATTTAAAAATCAGTCAAGAGTTATTATACTATTCCTGTTTTTTATCTCTAAAAATATTTCTTACTCAGATATTGACATATTGATTTTATCACTTTCTCTGCTTGTAAGATTTTTGTTTGTTTAAATGATTTAAGTAGATCTGGCCCTACACTTCTGTGTAGATGGACAGAATAGGTTTTTTACCCTCACAGTTGGAATGTTGAAGGAAATGTTCTGGCCCTTTTTATGGCCCTTTTTGGGGTGGGGGGAAGAAACAATTTATGGTGATGATTTTCAGTTATAATTTTATTATCTCAATTGATGTGGATTTACCTGTTAGTAACATAAAAGACCAAGCTGACAGTTTTTGGTCATATCATAGAATCATAGAATTTTGTAGGCATTGCTTATTTTAATGCTTGCAAAAATATGTTATCTATCTTTTTGAAGATAAATTTATTATCTTGAATTTGAAAATATTATCTTGAATTTGAAAATATCATGAATTGAAATAATCAGTAGCTATCATAGTTCCTGTAAGGAGGGGTATATTTTTAAATGTATGGTGAATAGAGGCTTTGATCTATAAAGGAGAATTTAACCAACCATCTTTTGGAACTCTGAGCCTTCTTAAATTAACCAGTTGACTATGTAAATTTCTATATACCCTTATGTTTCTGTCATATGTATATTTAATTTATATAGTTTATGCTATACATTTTATTTTTTATAGGGCACCTATAGCTTTTGGTCTTATAATCTTTGAAGGCAGTAATGAGAAATAGGTTTAGATATTTCAGCTGCATCTGAGGAATGATCCTTAGATTCCTTTCAAATCTGATTTTAAAGCTAAATATGGAAGAACAATTGATTTCTGTGCTGCATGATCTGCAAATGAATAAAATAAGACATTCATATTTTAGACATGTTAATAGTCCTTGATAACACTGATCATAAATTATATAACGGGAAAAGCATAGCATTGTTTTATATGGTTTTCAGGTAAAATTCAATAGGTAGACTATAACATGAAGATATTAACTTATTTGTACTTATTGTATCAGAGTTTATTTTTTTATTTCTGTGGTGTTCTGCTAGTTGATATCATCGGAGTGTTTGTAAGGACTATCAGCTACGCTGAAGGGAAGGAATATTTTAAGAACCCTATAATTTATTAAATTATCTAGCAAGCGTGATTCATTGGAGTTGGCTTTTGGGGAAGTTTATAACCTCAATTTAAAATATACTATTGCTTTATAAAGGAAACTTGCATCATGTTTATTTTAAAATTTTCTTTAAGAATTAACATATTTGGGGCACCTGGGTGGCTCAGTGGGTTAAAGCCTCTGCCTTCTGCTCAGGTCATGATCCCCGGGTCCTGCGATCGAGCCCCGCATCGGGTTCTCTGCTCAGCAGGGACCTGCTTCCTCCTCTCTCTCTCTCTGCCTCCCTCTCTGCCTACTTGTGATCTCTATCTGTCAAATAAATAAATAAAAAATCTTAAAAAATAAAAAAGGATTAACATATTTACCTGGTTTGACATTCAAAAGATGTTAAGTTGTATATACAGTGAAGGATTTATCTTCTACTCCTGTTACTTGGACATTTAGACCCCATCAATGGAGGCGAAGAGTGTTACTTATTAATTTATTGTATCTTTCCAGAGATTAATTATGTATGCATAAAGGCAATTATATGTAATATAATTTTTTCCTTACATGTGTGTGTGTGTGTGTGTGTGTATATAAGCAAATATGAATATATATATTTCTGTTACACAAATTGTAACATGTTATACAGTTTTGTATATTGTTTCATTCTCTTTGGAATTTATTCTAAAGATCATTCCTTATCAGTGTATAAAGAACTTCCTTATTTTTTTATTTTCTTTTTGTTGTGTGTGTAAATGTTACCAATCAAGAAACTGTTTAGGGGTGCCTGGCTGGCTTAGTTGGTGGAGCATACAACTCTTGATCTCAAGATTATGGGTTCAAGCCCCATGTTGAGTGTAGAAATAGCTTAAAAATAAAATCTTAAAATAAAAACACATTTTAAAAAAACAGCGTAAATGTTAGATTTACACCGTGAGATAATTTACCCTGTAACAAATGCAGAAATCAAGAAATAGAAAATTACTAGACCTACCACCAGCACCCCCATTTTACCTTTCAGTCATTACCTAATCCACAGGTGTAACACTATCCTGATTTTAAACACTATAAGTTAGTTTTACCTGTTGTTTGGAAAATTATACAAATGATATCATATATACATTCTTGTTTGTGTTTGGCTTCTTTTGCCCATATTATATTTAAAAATTTCATCCATGTTGTATGTAGCTATAGTTTATTACTTTCATTGTTATGTAGTATTCAACTTAGTGGTTATTCTTCAGTTCGATTAACCATTCTACTTTAATTCTCTTGCTTAAACTTAACTTTTGTATTTCCACTTAAATTTTAGAAATGCATGGTGTGATGCATAAGCAATGAATCTTGGAACACTGAAAAAATAAAATAAAGTTAAAAAAATAACTTCTCAAATTTCACAAACACATTTGCTGAGGTTTTGATTAGAAATACTAATTTGAGGGGCGCGTGGGTGGCTCAGTGGGTTAAGCCGCTGCCTTTGGCTTGGGTCATGATCTCAGGGTCCTGGGATCGAGTCCCACATCGGGCTCTCTGCTCGGCAGGGGGCCTGCTTCCCCCTCTCTCTCTCTGCCTGCCTCTCTGCCTACTTGTGATCTATTTCTGTCAAGTAAATAAATAAAATCTTAAAAAAAAAAAGAAATACTAATTTGAAAAGGTGTATAGACTCATGTTCATTGCAGCATTTATAACAGTCAAGGTATGGAAGCAACCTTAGTGTCCATCAATAGATGAATAGATAAAGATGTGGTATGTGTATAGATGTATGTGTGTGTGTGATATAGATAGAATATCTATATTCCATATAGATTGATTAAAAAAGATTGATTGATTAAAAATCAATCAATTGATTGATTAAAAAAAGAATGAAATCTTACCATTTGTGATAGTATGGATGGACCTAGAGGGTAATATGCTAAATGAAATATATCAGACAGAAAAATATACCATATGATATAATTTACATGTGATATCTAAACAAAACAAATAGATTTATAAATAGAAAAAACTGGTGGTTGCCAGGGAAGGGGGTGGTGAGCAAAATAGGTAAATGGGATTAAAAGGTTCAAACCTTCAGTTATACAATAAATAAGAAAAAAAATACTTTGAATCTGTAGACTACTTTGAAGAGCACTGACATCCCATGATGATGTGGGATGGCAATATTGATTCACTGTCATTCACAGTGACAATATTGAATCATTCAGTCTATGAACCATGGTATATGATATATCTTCCACTTAAGTCTTCTTTGAATTCTCTAAATAACATTAATGAGTTTTTCTGAGGTCTTCCACATTTTTGTTAGGTTTAGTCATAAACCTTTTTTTAAATTTCAGTATAGTTAACATACAATGTAATATTTGCTTCAGGTGTACAATTAGTGATTCAACAATTCCATACATCACCTGGTGCTCATCACAAGTGACTCCTTGATACCCATCTCCAATTTTACCCAACTCCACGCCCATCTCCCCTCTGGTTACCAACAGGTGAAGAGTCTTTTTCTTAGTTTGTCTTTCTCTCTCTCTCTCTTTTTCCCTTTTTCTCATTTGTTTTGTGTCTTGTTTCTTGTTTCACTCATGGATGAGTGAAATCATATGGTATTTGTCTTCATGACTGGCTTATTTCACTTAGCATAATACTCTCTAGCTCTATCCATGTTGTTGCAAACAGCAAGATTTCAGTCCTTTTTATGACTAATATTCCACAGTATGTATACACACACACACACACACACACACACACACACACACCCCAAATCTTCTTTATCCATTCATTAGTTGATAGACATGGGCTGTTTCCTTAATTTAGCTACTGTAGATAATGTTCCTAAAAGCATGGCAGAGAATGTATCCTTTTGTGTTAGTATATTTGTCTCCTTTAGGTAAATACCCGGTTGTATGATTACTGGGTCATAGGATAGTTCTATTTTTAAATTTAAAAAATTTTTTTTAACATATAATGTATTATTTGCTTCAGGGGTACAGGTCTGTGAATCATCAGTCTTACGCAGTATTTTTAATTTTTGAGGAACCTTCATACCATTTTCCACAATGGCTCCACCAGTCTGCATTCCCACCAATAGTGCACAAGGGTTCCCTTTCTCCACGTCTTCACCAACACCTGTTGTTTCCTGTGTTGTTGATTTTAGCCATTCTGACAGGTTGTGAGGTGATACCTCATTGTAATTTTGATTTGTATTTCCCTGATAATGAATGATATTGAGTATCTTTTCATGCACCTGTTAGTCGTCGTCTTCTTTGGAGAAATGTCTGTTCATAACTTATGCCCATTTTGGGGTGTTGAGTTGTATCAGGTGTTATATATTTTAGAAACTGACCTTTTATTAGCTTTATCATTTGCAAATATCTTTTCCCATTCTGTAGGTTGCCATTTAGTTTTGTTGATTGTTTCCTTTGCTCTGCAGATACATTTTATTTTGATTACATTCCAATAATTTATTTTTTGTTTTTATTACCCTTGCTTCTGGAGAAATATCTAGAAAAATGTTGCTACAGCTGATGTCAAAGAAATGTCTGTCTTTTCTCTTTTCTAGAGTTTTTGTGATTTCAGGTCTTAGATTTAGGTTTTTAATCAGTTTTGAGTTTATTTTTGTGTATGTTGTGAGAAAGTAGAGCAGTTTCATTCTTTTGTATGTAGCTGTCTAGTTCTTCCAACATTTGTTGAAGAGACTGTCTTTTCCCTATTTTATATACTTTGCTCCTTCTTCAAAGATTATTTGACCATATAATTGTGGGTTTATTTCTGTGTTTTGTCCTCTGTTCCATTGATTTTTGTGCCAGTGCTACTGTTTTAATTAATACAGCTTTATAATATAATTCAAAGACTGGAATTGTGATGCATCGAGTACTATTTTTCTTTCAAGATTGCTTTGGCTATATAGGTTTTTTTGTGGTTCCATACAAATGTTAGTATTATTTGTTCTAGTTCTATGAAAAATGCTGTTTGTGTTTTAAATCAGAGATTGAATTAAATGTGTAGATTGCTTTGGGTCATATGGGTCTTTTAACAGTATTTGTTCTCCTACTCCATGAGTATGGAATATCTTTCCATTTGTTTGTGTTATCTTCAATTTCTTTCAACAGTGTTTTATAATTTTCAGAGTACAGGACTTTTACCTGTACTTTTACCCAAGTTTATTCCTGGTATTTTATTATTTTGTGTGCAATCATAAATGAGATTGTTTCTTAATTTCTCTTTCTGCTGCTTCATTACTAGTATATAGAAATGCAACAGATTTCTGCGTATTGATTTTATATCCTATGAATTTGCTGAATTCATTTATCATTTCTAGTTGTCTTTTGGTGGAGTCTGTTTTTCTATTATATAGTATCAGGTCATCTGCAAATAGGGAAAGTTTTACTTCTTCCTTTCCACTTTTGAATGCCTTTTATTTCTGTTTGTTGTCTGATTGCTGCAACTGGGACTTCCAGTACTGTGTTGAATAAAAGTGGTGAGAGTAGATATCCTTGTCTTGTTCCTAACCTTAGGGGGAAGGTCTCAGTATTCCCCTATTGAGTATGATATTGGCTATGGCTTTTTCATACTGGCTGTGGCTATTGTGATGAGGTATGTTCCCTCCTACATACTTTGTTGAGGATTTTTATCATAAAGAAATGTTGTACTTTGTCAAATGCTTTTCTCCTTCATCTATTGAAATGAGGATATGGTTTTTATCCTTTCTCTTATTAATGTGATGTGTGAGGTTGATTGATTTGTGAATATTTAATCACCCTTGCAAGCCAAGAATAAATCCTACTTGATTGTAGTGCATCATTCTTTTTTTTTTATGTTATGTTAGTCATCATATAGTATATCATTAGTTTTTGATGTAGTGTTCCATGATTCACTGTTTGTATATAACATCCAGGACTCCATGCAATACATGCCCCCCTTAATACCCATCACCAGGCTAACCTATCCCCCACACTGTTCCCCTCTAAAACCTCAGTTTGATTCTCAGAGTCAGGAATCTTTCATGGTTCATCTCCCTCTCTGATTCCCCCACCTTCATTTTTCCCTTCCTTCTCCTAAGGTCCTCCATGCTATTCCTTATGTTCCACAAATAAGTGAAACCATATGATAATTGACTTTCTCTGCTTGACTTATTACACTAGTATAACTCCTCCAGTTCCATCCATGTTGGTGCAAAAGTTGGGTATTCGTCCTTTCTGATGGCTGACTAATATTCCATTGTATATATGGACCACATATTCTTTACCCATTCATCTGTTGAAGGGTATCTTGGCTCCTTCCACGGTTTGGCTATTGTGGACATTGCTGCTAGGAGTGTAAGGGTGCATGTGGCCCTTCTTTTTAGGACATCTGTATCTCTGGTATAAATACCCAGAAGTGTAATTGATGGTAGCTCTATTTTTTGAGGAGCCTCCACACTGTTTTCCAAAGTACATTGCCACCAACAATGTAAGAGGGTTCTTTCCTTTTCTCCACCATCTCTCCAACATTTGTTATTTCTTGCCTTGTTTCAATTTTTGCCATTTCTAACAGGTATAAGGTGGTATCTCAATGTGGTTTCAATTTGAGTTTCCCTAATGGCTAATGATGAACATTTTTCATGTGTCCGGTAGCTATTTATATGTCTTCTTTGGAGAAGTGTCCATTCTTCTATTGAAGGGCATCTTGGTTTTTTCCACAGTTTGGTGACTGTGGCCATTGTTTCTATGAACATTGGAGAGGGAGACAAACCATGAGAGTCTATAGACTCTGAGAATCAAAATGAGGGTTTTGGAGGGGAGAGAGGTGGGGGTTGGGTGAGCCTAGTGGTGGGTATTCAGGAGGGCATGTATTGCATGCAGCACTGGGTGTGGTGCATAAACAATGACTTTTGGAACACTGAAAAAAAAGAAAATTAAATTAAAATTTAAAAAAGAAATAAAAAGATAAATACCTCTAAAAATATGTATTATGCTTGTCACTAGAGAGGCTAGAGATTTTCTTTGTTTCGCTTACAGGACTCTTTGGACCTTTAAACCATTTATTTTAATTACCTAATCAATTTTATGTGTATAAAACTTTCTTTATAAATGCTTTATTTTTCAAGAACTTATTTATAAATATTTTACCTACAGTTTTGGATGATATGTTACTATTAATTTGTGAAGGGTATGCAGAAGACTAAATGGTTGACTTTAATGAATGTCTGTTCATTAACTTTTAATGTCGTCCTGGAAATAGCCATCT
This sequence comes from Meles meles, assembly GCF_922984935.1. Lineage (NCBI taxonomy): Eukaryota > Metazoa > Chordata > Mammalia > Carnivora > Mustelidae > Meles > Meles meles. The sequence continues at coordinate 95,618,615 of NC_060069.1, read as the reverse complement.
TCAAAAAAAAAAAAATTAAAATAGGGATTTAAGGCTAAGTAAACCACCTAAAATGCTACAAACACTAGATGTACCCTGGGATTTAACAAGTAATATTACAGCTTTGGAATTCTTAGTTGTTTACCTCTTTTTCTACTACATATCACTTGTTCTATAAAAGAAATAAAATGTATACTTGCTCCATAATCCTTTTGATAACATTATATTCTAATAATTTCTCTAAAGGGAAATAAATATGTAAAAAATTGGAAAAAGAAAAGAATGATATAGTGTCCTTCTCTATCACTAACTACAGCCTTTAGCATAAAATCAAATTTGTCTTATATGAGAATTGCTACCCCAGCTTTCTTTTGAAAAAGAAAGGTCCCGTTGGCATGAAAGATGATTCTCCAGGCCTTCACTTTCAGTCTGAAAGTATCTTGCAGTTCTAAATGAGTCTCCTGTAGACAGCATATGAATGGGTCCTCTCATTTTATGCAATCTGAAACCCTGTGCCATTTTATGGGAGCATTTAGGCCGTTCATGTTGAGAGTGATTACTGAAAGATATAATTTTATTTTCATCATGTTTCCTGTGAGGTCCTTGTTTCTATAGATTGTCTCTGTAAATTTCTGTTCTATATTACTCTTGGGGTCTTTCTCCTTTTATATAACCCCCTGTTAATATCTCTTGCAGGGTCGACTTGGTGTTCACAGATTCTTACAGTTTCTGCTGTTCTTGTAAGCCACTTGTCTCTCCATCCATTCTGAATGATAGTATTGCTGGATAAAGTATCCTTGGTTGTGTGTTCTTCTCATTTAGTACCCAATGTCTTGCCATTTGTTTCTGACTTGACAGGTCTCTGTGGACTGGGCTGAAGTTATTCTGAAATTCCTCCCTCTGTATGTAAGAAATCTCTTTCCTCTCACTGCTTTCAAGATTGTTTCTTGCAAACCATGCTATTATATGTCATGGTGTCAGTCTGTTCTTGATCTTGGGAGGGGTCCTCTCTTCCTCTTGGACATGAATATGTGTTTCCTTCCCCAGTTTAGGGAAGTTCTCAGCTAGATTTGTCTCAAATATACCTTCTAGACCTCTCTTTTTCTCACCACCCCCTCAGGGATCCCAGTAATGCTGATACTGGAAGGTGTCATTGAGTACTAAACTCTCAGTTTGATACCTTGGGTGTTCATTTGTTTTTCCCAGGCCGCCCCAATTTCCTTACTTTCTATCCTCTTATCCTCTATCTCACTAATTCCTTCTTCTGCCTCGTTTACTCTAGCAGTCAGAGTATCCAGCTTAGCCTGCATTTCATTCATAGCATTTTTAAGTTCAGCCTGATTAGATATCATTTCTGCCCTTATTCTATATTGTCATTAGTATTTTTCTCAAGCATAGATATTGCCTTGATAAATGTCACTCTGAAGTCAATCTCTGACATCTTGGTTATATCCATATCCATTAGTTCTGTGGCAGATGTCACGGTCTCTGAATTTTTCCTTTGTTGTGGGTTCCTCCTCTTAGTCATTCTGTTGAGGGGTGGTTGAGGGAATGTACAAAGTCCAAATTATCGATCACAACCCAAGCAAATGCACTGGTTTTATAGGGACCTTAGGGTTGTTGGCTTCCAGCCCATCTTCTGGGGGAGGGGCCTGCTGCATTGTTCCTCAACAACTCTGGGCATAGTCTCCCCGCCCCCTGTTGGGGGTGGCGATAGACTCAGTGAAACTGATTTTTTGATGCTTTTGTTTTATGGCAATTTTCCTTGGCCTCCTGCTCTTAAAGGTAATGGATTTATGAAGAAGAGATCCTATATGCCCTGCAGTGCAGTGTCTCCTTTCTCTACAACCTGACAATTCAGGAGTATATCCAATGTGCTTTGTGCGTGCCTTGTTTTTGTGTCCTGGATGTGTTTTCCTTCATTCCAATCAAAGAAGAAGCTTTCTTTGGCTGTTTTGGGTCGTGTTTGGTCCCTGGCTGGATATGGCATGTTTTAACAAGGTGTGTACTGGTCTTGTGAAATGAGTCCTGCTGCTGCCACTAGAACTGAAGTTCCACCAAATGTGTGGGTCAGGAGATGTGTTGGTGGGGTCTTCTGGTGGAGGGCTTCTGTAACACTGAAACAGAGGGAAGCATGACTGTGAAGGGTAGATCTACTGAAATTCAGGGAAGTGGGGCTTGTTGTAAACAAGTTGGGTAGCTAGAGTTGGTGCCATGCTGGTTCTTGCATGTGCCCATGTGTTTATAATATGCTGGGGGTGGAAATGATGCCTGATACCTCCCTTGTTCCTGGAGGGGTTTCCCCATGATCCCTGCCTCTCCAGGCCATGTACTGGGGTGAGTAAATAACTCTCCCTCCTGTCTGCCCTGGGTGTTTTTCATACTGATGCTTCCACCCTGTATCTCCAGGGCTATTTGTCAGGCATCTCTTTAAGGTCTTCACTTCCTGATGCCTTCTGGACTCTCCAAGAGTGGAGCCTGCTGATTTAAAATGTTCCAGTCTTTAAGTCTCACTAGTTGTAAGAACTCACAAGTTTGGGCCCCTCTCACTTTCAAAACCAAATGTTAGGAGATTCCTCTTCCATGTGTGAACTCCCCAGTATGAGAGTTTGTTTTTCACCTTTCTCCGTGCCTCAAGCTCCCTCCTCACCCCAGATGGCCATGGTCCATTTCACTTCCAATCTCTGTCTTCATCCTTCCTACCTTCTTCAATATGGCCTCTTTTCTACCTTTAGCTTTGGAGTTTGTTCAACTTCAAACAGCCAGTCTTCCTCTCATTTTCTGGACTATTCATGCTGATGTTATTTGTGTTGTATTATTTTGTTGTATCTTTGGGAAGAGATGAGCTTAGGGTCCTACTTTGCCATCTTCCCAGCTTCTAACTATGCATTATTTATGTTATATCCAGGATAATTTAGTTGTAAAAACAGAGGATCAGGAAGAAAAGCAGCTATTTTTCCTTGGTCAGAACTAGTGATTCTAATTTAATTATTTTTATTAATTTTTTTTGAGGAATCCAGCTCTCCCTAGGCAGCCCCTTCTCAAGCTTAGGAGGATAAAAAATTGATAATTATAAGTTCACATGCAGTTACAATATATAATGCAGAGGGATCTCATGTACTGCTTGACCAGTTTCACCTAATGGTAGTAACATCTTTCAAAACTATGGTATGAATTCAGAACCAGGATACTGACATTGATTTGGACAAATGTATAATGACATGTATCCATCATTATAATATCATACAGAGTAGTTACTGCCCTAAAAATACACTATACTTTGCCTATTCATCTCTGCACCCAATCCATCCCTAGCAACTACTGTTTTGTTACTGTCTTCATAGTTTTGCCTTTTCCAGATGTCATATTGTTAGAATCACAGGGTATGTAGACTTTGCTGATTGGCTTCTTTCACATATTTTTTTTTCTCCCACTTATTTTTATGACTTGAATCTTATTTCATTATCTGAATATATAGCAGAGCTTATTTATCTGTTCACCTCCTGACCAACATCTTGATTGCCTCTATGTTTTGGCAATTATGAATAAAGCTGCTATAAACATCCATGTGTAGATGTGGACATATGTTTTTAACTCTTTTGGGTAAATACTAAAGAGTGTAATTACTGGATACTATCATAAGAATATGTTCAGTTTTTTTAGAAACTGCCAAATTACCCTATCTTCCAAAGTAGCTGTACCATTATACATTCGCACCAGCAATGAAAGAGAGTTCCTTTTTAAGAACTGTGAATTATGAAAATATTTTAAATTTTTTAAGGTGTATAATGATGGGGTATGCTAAAGGACACAGGAGACACTGAAAGATCTAATGACAACCAAAATTGGAATAATAAGAGCAGTAAGGTAGTAAACTAGAATTAGATTATAACCAAAGGTATGAAATAAAATTTTATGAGTTCATATTACAACAAATAAATGATTGAATGAATCAATGAAAAATATGTAAATAAATAAATGGGAAAAAAGAGATAACTCTCCTTTTCAAATAAACTCCAAATAATTTCTAAATTTCCTCTGCCCTTAAGGAGGTTGAGCATAAGTCCCTACTCTATGTGCAGGCTATGCATAATGACTCCCTCCAAAGAGAACAATATGGAAGAATAGAAGAAAGAGTAAATTTATAGTGGGATAACCTGACAAACACTACCTCAACTAAGTGATCCAAGTCCGTATCAACAGTGTTAAATCATATAGATAGTATATACCCTTGAAATGATGAAATGGCACTTTACCTCTGTGATCATCCTCCCCCAAACACATACCCTTAGTCTAACTGTGAGAAAAACATCCAGTTCCAATAGAAGAGCATCCTACAAAATATTTGACCAGGCAGCTTCCAAAATTGTGAGTCATTAAGAACAACAAATCTGAGCAACTATTAAATACAAGAGGTTCCCAGGAAGATATGACAACTAAATGTAATCTTGGATTAGATCCTGGAGTAGAAGAAGAAAGGTAAAAAGGAAATGTGAATAAATTATGGAATTTAATAATAAAGAATCAATATTGGTTAATTAATTATAACAAATGTAAGATGTTAGTAAAGGGAAATTAGATGATGGGATTATATGGAAACCATTTGTACTGTCTTTCTTTTACTCTGTAAGTCTAAAACTGTTTTTAAAAACTAGTCTATTAAAAAAATAACCCAAAGACTGGGCAAAAGACACAAATAGACATTTCAATGAAGAGTTTATATACAGATGGATAATAAGCACATGAAAAGATGTCCAGCAAAATGAGCCAGGAGGGAATTGTAAATTAAAACCACAATGACAGAAACACAATAGTGAGTACTGAAATAGACCCTTATAAATATAGTCAACTGATCTTTGACAAAGGAGCAACAGCTTCTCAAACTCCCATCCAACTCCATCAAGCTCCATCAAACTCATCTTACATACTTTAGGCCCTAGTCCTAGAATCAGTCTTTTCTCTACTTTCATTTTATTATATCAGATACCAAAATATGGATACTAGGTGTGCTCATTGCTACTGGTACATGCTTGCTTCTAGGCCAACTCACCTAACATAGCAAAGAAACATATGTTCCTATACTAACCCATGTCTAAACAAATATGTACAAATACTTATATATATTATCTATTTGATCTATATTAAGGTAAATGTGAGTTTACCTTACTTCTTCACCAAGATGTGAATTCATCTTGATGTCTCCAACTGTAATTCATTACCATAGGGGCCATCCCCCCCCATCTATAAATTTCCATCCAAATACTGAGAAACTTGTCTTGTACTATCTACTATCCATTTATCTAGTTGTTCAATTCCAGTGTCCATGTGTATCAGTATCAGAATTACTAATCCATATCCCTGTTGGAAGCAACTTTAGCAACTAGACTATAGTGTTTATGTGAAGTTCTTTTTGTCTGTAGTCTTATAGACTGTACTCATTTCCATAATTATTTAGGTCAGCACCTTTTCCCTCAGCTGTCTTTATTAAGATGGTTTCATACATTTGAAATGGAATTAAATTATTTTGTGATAGTCTACATTCCCTCTTGGGATCCTCTCAATTCTAAGAAGTGATTTTAAAAATTTGCATGCACTGAGGTTCATTCTTTGTGCTGTAAACTTGTATTGATTTTTACAAATGTACAATATTATGTATTCACCAGTACAGTTTCATGAAGAAGAGTATTACCACCATAAAAATCTTGGTTTTCATTTATTCAACCCTGTCCCCTTTTCCCTGAGCATCTTGCAACCACTGATTGTATTACTACCTCTATAGTTTGCCTTTTCCAGAATGTTGTATGATTGTACTTTTATATATGTAGTCCTTTCAGGCAGGCTTCTTTCAGTAAGCAATATGCACAAGTTTCCTCCATGTCTTTTTAGCCATTTGATAACCCATTTTTTAAATTTCTGAATAATATTCCATTGTATGTTTGTACCAATTTGTTTATCCATTCACTTATTACAGGACATCTTAGTTGCTTCCAGTTTTTAGTGATTATGAATAGAAGTGATATAAAAATTTGCATGCAGATTTCCTTGGTTTTAATTCATTTGGAAAGTATTTATGAGCACAATTGCTAGATCAAATGGGACTGTTTTCAGCTATGTAAGAATCTGCCAAGTTGTCTTCCAAAGTAGCTGTACCATTTTGCATTTCCACTAGAAATGAATGATAGTTCCTGTTCTTCCATATCCTTGCAAGCATTTGTTTTATTTGTGTTTTAGATTTTTAGCCATTCTAATGGTGTGTAGAGTCATCTTATTGTAGTATTTGTAATTGTCTTAATGACAGATGTGTTGAGCATCTTTTTATCTTCTTATTTCCCATCTTACATCTTCTTTGATGAGGCATCTGTTTTGTACATTTTAAGCTTTATTTGGTGGTGTTCTTACTGTTGAGTTTTAAGTGTTCTTTATATACTTCAGATATAAGACCCTAGTTGGAAGGGCATCCAGGTGTCTGTCAATTGAGCATCCAACTCTCAGTTTTGGCTTGGGTAGTGATCTTGCAGTTGTGGGATTGAAGTCTGCATTGTGCTCTGTGCTCAGTACGGAGTCTGCTTATCCCTCTCCCTCTGCTCCTTCCCCGCCAACACACTGTTTCTTACTCCCTCCTCTCTCTCTTTCTTTCTTAAATAAATAAATAAATATCTTTTTTAAAAAAGACCCTAATCATATGTGTACTTTGTATGTATTTTGCTAAGTCTGTGGCTTGTTTTTTAAATCTCCTAACAGTGTCTTTTACAGAGCAGGAGTTTATAATTTTAATGAAGTCCAACTTAGCACTTTTTGTTTCGTGGATTGTGTTTTGGTGTTGTATCTTAAAATTCATTGCCAAATTCAGGTCTTATATTTTCCTCTGTTTACCTCTAGAATTTTTGTCATTTTGCATTTTACATTAAAGTTATGATCCATTTTTTGTGAAAGATGTAAAGTCTGTGTCTAGATTCATTTTATTTACATATGGATGTCAAATTGTTTAAGTACCATTTGTTGAAAAGATTATAATTTCTTCAATAAATTGCTTTTGCTCTTTGTTGATTGTATTTGTGTGTGTCAAGTTTTGGACTACCTAGTCTATTCCATTGATCTGTGTTTTTATTCTTTCGCTAGTGTAGTGCTGTCTAGATTGTAAACACTTTGAAATAAATCTGGCAATTAGCTAATATGAGTCCTTCAACTTTTTTATTGTCATTGTATTTCTCCTCATTCCTTCTCCACTTTTTTCCCCCTCCCTGCTACCTTGACTCCTTTTTTCTCCCCATTTCTTACTTCCTTCCTCTTCTGTATTGTGTTAGCTATTCTGGGTCTTTTGCCTTTCTGTATAAACTTTGAATTATTTTGTCAGTATTTACAAAAACAAAACAAAACAAACCCTTCTGATATTCATTTGATTTTTCTGTTAGATCTTGGAAGTTTTCCACATATAGATCTATACATATGCTGTTAGAATTATATCTAAATATCTAATTGTTTTTAGTGTTATTATAGATAGTATTATGTTTTTAAATTCAAACCCAATTGTTGGTTTGTGGTATATAGAGAAGCAACTAATAGCAATTATCCCATATCCTGAACCTTATTATAATTGTTTTTTTAGTTTTAGGATGTTGCTTTCATCAGTTCTTCAGAATTTTCTAATAAGACAGTCATGTCTTCTGTGAATATAGATAATTTCATATCTTTCTTCGCAATTTATATATATTTTATTTCTTTTTAAGTGTCATATTGCATTAGCCAGGTCTTCCAATGCAATATTGCATAGGAGTGGTGTGAGGGTATAACTTTCTCTTGTTCCCTATCTTAGGGGAAAAGCATTTAGTTTCTCATTATAAGGATGATGTTGCTGTAGGATTTTTGTAGAAATTCTTTATCAGGTTGAAGAAGCTCCTCTCTCTTCCTAGTTTACTGAGAGTTTTTCACAAATGAATATAAGATTTTTTCAAATGATTTTCCTGCATCTATTGATTATGTTTTTTCTTCTTTAGACTGGTGATATGATTGATTACATTAATTTTCAACATTGAGCTAGACTTGCATACCTAGAATAAATTGCACTAGGTTTTAGTATAAAATTCTTTTTATACATTTTTTGATTTAATTTATGAATATTTTGTTGAGAATGTTTTCATTTATGTTCATGAGAGGTATTAGTTTATAGTTTTCTGTTATTGTTATGTTTTTGTATAGTTTTGGTATTGCAGTAATGTTAGTCTCATGGAATGGGTTAGGAAGTATTGTCTCTGCTTTTATTTTCTGGAAGACATTGTAGATAATTGGTATAATTTGGTTTCTTAAATGTTGAGTAGAATTAACTAATGAACCTGTTTCAGCTGTGCTTTTTATGGTGAGTTAATTAATTATTGATTCAATTTCTTTAATAGATCTAGGCCTATTCGTACTATTTATTTTGTGTGAGTTTTAGTAGGAATTTAGTCTTAGCGGGAATTAGTCCATTTTATTAAGATTATCAAACATGTGGACATAGAATTTTTCATCATATTCCTTAATGATCTTTTTAATGTCCATGGCACTAATACAGTCATCTTCCTTTGTTTCCGATATTGGCAATATGTGTTTTCTTTTTTTTTTCCTGTTGATTAGCCTGCTTAGAGGTTTATCAATTTTATAATCATTTCAAGGAATGAGCATTGGGTTTGATTAATTCTTACTTTTTTGTTTGTTTTACTTATCTAATTTTTTTTATTCTCCTTCCTTTAAGTTTACATTGTTCTTCTTTCTTTAGTTTCCTAAATTAGATTAATGTTAGATTAATGATTTTATCTCAATTTACTAACACTTTCATTTAGTGCTATAAAATTTCCTATAAGCCCAGTTTCTGCACCTCATAAGCTTTGAATTAGTTGTGTTTTTATTTAGTTACTATATTTTAAAATTTCCCTTGAGATTTCTTCTTTGAACCATGCTCTATTTAGATTTTATCTCTAAATGTGTTGGGATTTTCTATCTTTCTGTATTTTATTTCTAGCTCAATTCCATCATGTTTTGAGAATGTACTTTGTATACACTGTAATTTAAATTTGGTAAAAGGTGTTTTATGATCCAGAATGTACTTAGTGAATATTTTATGTAAGTCTGACCTAAATATTTTTGCTTTTGCTAATTAGAGTAATCTATAAATATCAATTAGATCAAGTAGACTGATGGTGTTGTTTTGGTCACTTATGCTCTAACTTACTTTCTGCCTGCTTGATTTATCAGTTACTGAAAGATGGATGTTGAAGTCTCCACTACAGTCTCTCTCTATGTACTTTGATGTATGTTGTTAGGTACATATACATTAAAAACTGTTATGCTGCCTTGGAGAATTCTTTTATCATTTTTTAATGCCCTTCTTTATACTCAAAAATATTCCTGGTTTTGAAGTCTGCTTTTTCTAAAATTAACATAACTGCTTCAAATTTCTTTGATTAGTATTAGATGGTATAGCTTTCTTTTTTTTTTTTGTCTCTCTTTTTTCATTTAAATTTACTTAATTAACATATAATGTGTTACTGGTTTCAGAGGTGCAGGTCTGTGATTCATCAGTCTTATGTAATACCCACTGCTCATTAAGTCAAATGTTCTCCTTAATGTCCATCACAGGTTACCCCATCCCTCCACCCTTCTCCCTTCCAGTAACCCTCAGTTTGTTTCCTGTGATTAGGAACCTCTTATGTTTCCCTCTCTGGTTTCACTTGTTTTATTTTTTGTTCTCTTCCCCTATGATCTCCTGCCTTTTTTCTCAAATTCCATATATCAGTGAGATTATATGATAATTGGCTTTCTCTGATTGATGTATTTTGCTTAGCATAATACCCTCTAGTTCCATCCATGTCATTGCAAATGGCAAGATTTCATTTTTAAATGACCATGTAATATTCCATACACAATGTTTATATGTATATATACACACAGTGGATTAATACACACATCTTCTTTATCTCTTTATCTGTCGAATGACATCTGGAGTCTTTCCATAGTTTGGCTAGTGTGGACAGTGCTGCTATAAACATTGGGGTGCACATGCCCCTTCAGATCACTACATTTGTATCTGTGGGGTAGACTTCCAGTAGTGCAATTGATGGGTTATAGGGCAGCTCTATTTTCAACTTTTTGAGGAATCTCCATACTGTTTTCCCGAGTGGCTGTACCAGCTTACATTCCCAACAAAAATGTAGGAGAGTTTCCCTTTCTCCACATCCTTGCCAGCATCTGTCATTTTCTAACTTGTTAATTATAGCCGTTCTGATTGGGGTGAGGTGGTATCTCATTGTGGTTTTGATTTGTATTTCCATGATGCCTAGTAATGTTGAGCATTTTTTCACGTGTCCATTGGCCATTTGTATGTCTTTGGAGAAATGTCTTTCATCTGTCCATTTCTTGACTGGATTATTTGTTCTGTGGGTGTTGAGTTTCGTAAATTCCTTATAGATATTGGATACCAACCCTTTATCTCATAAGACATTTATAAATAGCTTCTCCCATTTTGTCAGTTGTCTTTTGGTTTTGTCAACTATTTCCTTTGCTGTGCAAATGTTTTTCATCTTGAAGAACTCCTGTAGCTCATTTTTGCCTTTGTTTCCCTTGCCTTTAGAGATGTGCCTAACAAGAAGTGGCTGCGTCTAAGGTCAAAGAGGTTCCTTTGTTTCCCTGTAGGATTTTGATGGATTCCTGTCTCACATTTAGGTGGTTCATCCATTTTGAGTCTATTTTTGTGTATGTGCCAGGGAATGGTCCAGGTTCATTCTTCTGCATGTGGCTGTCCAATTTTCCCAACATTTGTTGAAGAGACTGTCTTTTCCATTGGATATTCTTTCCTGATTTGTCAAATTTTAGTTGACCATAGGGTTGAGGGTCCATATCTGGGCTCTCTATTTTATTCCATTGATCTATGCGTCTGTTTTTGTGCTAGTACCATACTGTCTTGATGATTACAGCTTTGTAATAGAGCTTGAGGTTTGGAATTGTGATGCCTTCAGTTTTAGTTTTCTTTTTCAACATTCCTTTGGCTATTTGGAGTCTTTTCTGGTTCCATACATATTTTAGGATTATTTGTTCTATTTCTGTGAAAAAAGCTGATTTATTTTGATAAGAATTGCATTGAATGTGTAGATTGCTCTAGGTAGCATAGACACTTTAACAATATTTGTTCTTCCAGTCTATGAGCATGGAAAGGTTTTCCATTTCTTTCTGTCATCATCTTTTTTTTTTTTTTTTTTCATGAGTGTTCTATAGTTTTCTGAGTACAGATCCTTTCCTCTTTGGTTAGGTTTATTCCTAGGTATCTCATGTTTTTGGGTGCAGTTCTAAATGAGATCAATCCCTTAATTTCTATTTCTTCTGTCTCATTGTTAGTGTGTAGAAATGCAACTGATTTCTGTGAGCTGATTTTATGTCTGCCACTTTGGTGAATCCCTCTATGAGTTCTGCCAATTTTGGGGTGGAGTCTTTTGGGTTTTCCACATAGAGTATCATGTCTTCTGCAAAGAATGAGAGTCTGACTTCTTTGCCTTTCAGAGCTTTTTATTTCTTTTTGTTGCCTGATTGTTGAGGCTAGGACTTCTAGTACTATGTTGAACAGCAGTGATGATAGTGGACATCCTTGTTGTGTTCCTGACCTTAAGGGAAAAGCTCTCAGTTTTTCCCATTAAGAATATTTGTTGTGGGCTTTTCATAGATAAATTTTATAATATTGAGGTATGTTCCATCTATCCATACACTTTGAAGAGTTTTAATCAAGAAAGGATATTGAATGTTGTCAAATGCTTTTTCTGCATCTACTGAGAGGATAATATAGTTCTTGTCCTTTCCTTTATTTATGTAGTGTATCACACTGATTGATTTGCAGATGCTGAACTACTCTTGCAGCCCATGAGTAAATTCCACTTTATCATGGTGAATAACCCTTTTAATGTAGTATTGTATCCTATTAGCTAATATTTTGGTGAGAATTTTTGTATCCATGTTCATCAGGGATATTGGTCTGTTGTTCTCCTTTTTGATGGGGTATTCGTCTGGTTTTGGGATTGAGGTAATGCTGGCCTCATTGGATAAGTTTGGAAGTTTTTCTTCTATTTCTATTTTTTGAGAAAGCTTAGAAGAATAGGTATTAATTCTTCTTGAAAAATTTGGTAGAATTCTATTGGGAAGCCATCTGCCCTTGGACTTTTGTTTTTGGGGAGGCTTTTGATTACTGCTTCAAATTCCTTACTGGTTATGGGTCTGTTCAGGTTTTTTATTTCTTCTTATTTAAGTTTGTGTAGTTTATACATCTCTAGGAATGCATCCATTTTTCTAGATTGCCTAATATGCTGGCATATAGATGCTCATATGTTCTTATAACTGTTTGTATTTCTTCAGTGTTGGTTGTGATCTTTCCTCTTTCATTGGTGATTTTATTTATTTGGGCCCTTTCTGTTTTCTTTTTGATACGTCTGGCTAGGATTTTATCAATCTTATTAATTCTTTCATAGAAACAGCTCCTAGCTTCATTTATCTGTTCGACTGTTCTTCTGGTTTCTATTTCATTGATTTTTGCTCTAGTCTATATTATTTCTCTTCTCCTGCTGGTTCAGGCTTTATTTGCTGTTCTTTCTCCAGCTCCTTCAGGTAAGGTTAGCTTGTGTATTTGAGAACTTTCTTATTTCTTGAGAATAACTTGCAGTACTTTATACTACTCTCTTAGGACCGCCTTTGCTGCATCCCAAAGATTTTGAACAGTTGTGTTTTCATTTTCATTTGTTTCCATAAATTTTTGTAATTGTTTAATTTCCTGGTTGACCCATTCATTGTTTAGTAGAATGCTCATTCACCTCCATGTACTTGAGTTCTTTCTAAATTTCTTCTTGTGATTGACTTTCAGTTTTAAAGCATTGTGGATGGCAGTATGCAGGGGATGATCCCAATCTTTCAGTGCTGGTTGAGATCTGATTTGTGACCCAGTATGCGAGTATTCTGGAGAATATTCCCTGTACATTCAAGAAGAATGTGTATTCTGTTGCTTTAGGATGGAAAGTTCTGAATAGGTCTGTTAAGTCCATCTGCTCCAGTGTGTCATTTGAAGCCCTTATTTCCCTGTTGGTCCTCTGCTTAGATGATCTGTCCATTGCTATGAGGGGAGTGTTAATATCCCCTAATATTACTGTAGTATTGTCACTGTGTATCTTTATTTTTGTTATTAATTGGCTTATATAATTGGCTGCTCTCATGTTAGGGAGATAAATATTTATAATTGTTAGATCTTATGCTTCATTTATCCTAGCAGTCAGAGCCTCCATTTTTTATTGCATCTCATTAGAACAGAAAAGAAAAAAAAAGAAAAAAGAAAAAAGGAAGAAAGAACAACTCCAGTGTATAGAAAATAGTTATGTGGTTGGTATTACTTTAACTCTATCAATAGTTTATATATAAATTATCTTTGTAAGCAAATTAAAAGATAGAGATTTTCAAGGTGATTAAAAAACAATGAAATATATCCTATGTAAACAAAAATTAAAAAATACTAACATGGTATAACATGTCCCAGCTAGTGTACCCCTGCATAGCCACCTGAGTGATGTACCTCACTGGAGCAGACTTCTGAAAGTTCTGATTTTGTATTCTACTGCTGTATCACTTGCCTTTTTTTATTTTGACTTGGTTAGATTTTAGTTCTTTTATTTATCCAGAAAGGGATTCTCTAGTGTCTTCTATGCTTTTTTTCAAGCCCAGCTAGTATCTTTATAATCATTGTTCTGAACTTTAGTATTGACATTTGACTTATTTCCATACTGATTATGTCCCTGGCAGTCAGTACTGCCTTTTGCTCTCTTTGTTGTTGTTCCGTCTTGTCACTCTGTCCGGAGAATAATAGGTGCATGAGAGAATAAAATATTAAATGGCAACAATGGCCCCAGAGAAATATATACTAAGGAAATCAGAGATCTCAAACCATGAAAAAAAAAAGTTAAAAAGAAAAGAGAGAAAAAAAGAGAATATAATCATACAGGTGAATAGGATAGAACAATACACTGGATTCTATGTATATTTTGGTCTGTTTTTTTAGAAAACTAGATCTTAAAGTTATGAAGAAAGAAAAATTTATAAATGCACAAAAATAAAATTAAATACAATAGAAGGACAGAATGTAATTGTAAAAATGGAAGTTAAAAGACAAAAACATAAGAGCAAAAAAAAAAAAAAGACCAACAAGAAAAAAAGGAAAGGATGTAAACAGACAGGTGAAGAGAGCAGAACAATACACTATCTCCTGAGTGTATTTTGATCAGTTTGCTAGAAGAAACTACATGTCAAAATTGTAAAGAAAGAAAAACATATATACAAAAATAAAATTAAACATAATGAAAAGATAGACTGTAAATGTAAAGATGAAAATTTAAAAAGACTTTAACAAAACAAAAAAAAGGAACAAGAAAAAAACAGTGAAAAAGAGAATATGTTCAGACAGGTATATAGAATAGAATCATACACTAGGTTTTGAGTGTATTTGGTGTGTTAGAAGAAACTGCATCCCAAAAATTATAAAGAAAGAAAAACATATATATATATATATACACACACACACACACACAAATACGCTTAAATACAAGGAAGGGTTGGAATGTAATCATAAAAATGAAAATTAGAAAAGATATTAAAAATCAGTTGATAAAATAAGAGATTTGTTGAAAAGAGAAAGAAAAAAATTAAATTTGATAGACTAAAAATCATGGGAAAAAAGTCATGAATTCTATGTGCTGTATTCCCCTAGTGCTGGAGTTTTGTAGTTTTCATTGATCTGTAAACTTAGTCTTGGCTGGATGTTCTTCTTGATCTTCTGGGTCAGGGCTTGTTGCATTGATTCTCAAGTGTCTCTGCCACCGGTGGAATTGTACTGCCCATCCTAGAAGGCCAGGCTAAGCAGTCTGGTCTGGTTTGCTCTATGTGGCTTTTTTCACCTGAAGGCTTACCCTCCAGCTTTAGAAGATGAGAATGAAAATAGTGGCCTTCCAATCTCCATCCCTGGAGCCGAAACCTTAGGGCCCCACTCTTCATTGTGCCCTCAGAGGAAAGCAGTCAATCACTCCTGTCTGCCTGGTCTCCACTCACACTCTGTGCTCACCCAGCCTGTGACTGAGCATTTATCTCAGGCACGCAACCTCATCTGTAGTCTCCAAACCCTACAAACTCCTTTGGTGTGCTCCTGCACTGCTCCTCTCAGGGGAGGAAGGGGGAAGTCTCCCTAGTACTGCCACCTGTTGGGTCCCTGCTCAGAGAGCAGTCACCTGTCTGTGCTGCGGTTCATGGTTTATGGCAACCCCAAGCTGAAAGCCCACTTGTGGGCTAACTGCAGCCAGCTTCCCTGCTGTGATGCCTAGGGACTCTGCCACACTTAGCCACTTCGGTCTTCCTGTGACCCCAAAGATCCTGAGACCACACTGTCCTAGCTGGTGTACCCTGCTTAGCCGCCTGAGTGATGTCCCTCACTGGAGCAGACTTCTAAGAGTTCTGATTTTGTGCTCTACTGCTGTATCACTTGCTGGTAGCCAGCTAACGGAAGCTCCCTCCCCCCTCCGTGGTTTACCTTCTCATATATTGCCTCAGAGTCACTTCTCCACACCTTCTAACTCGCTGAAAGTGGTCACTTTTCTGATTGTAGAGTTGCAGCTATTCTTTTCTTAGATCGCTGGTTGAGTTAGCAGAGGTTCAGGATGATAGCTGTCTAGTTGAATTCCTGGGACCAGATGAAATTAAGGTCTTCTACACCTCCATCATCTTGGACTCCTCCCAGTGGTGTACTTTTCTACTACTCCTTTACTTTGAACCCCACCATATCAGTACTTTTTAGTTTTTGTTTACATAGTATATATTTAATTGGTTTTTAATCCACTTTGAAAATCTCTATCTTTTAATTTGCTTACAAAGATAACTTACATGTAAACTATTGATGTAATTGAGCTAATATCAACTATGTAACTATTTTCTATACACTGGATTTCTTTCTTTCTCTCTTCCTTCCTTCTCTTCTTTTCCTGTCTTTTTCCTTCTTTCTTCTCCCTTTTCTCCTTTCTCTGCTTTCATTAGGATTTATATGATTGATTCTCTCTCCTTTCTTAGCATTTCAAGTATACTTCTTTTTTAAAATGTTTAATGGTTTATCTAGAGTTTGCAATATGCATTTACAATTAATGTAAGTCTACCTTCAAGTAACATATACTAAGGACACTAAAAGTTTGTAAGTGAAAGTATGGCAAAGGATGTTTCAAAAAAAAAAAATGGAGGAGCTAAGATGGCTACATCCTTTGTCATACCTTACATACTTACTTACAAACTGTTAGTGTTTGAACACAGCTAGTGTCCTACTAAATCACTCTGAATACCCAGCAAATCTCCCTGAAGACTGACAGAACTGCACAACTACAGGGGGAGAAGAGGCTACATAAAGGAAGCTAGAAAGTGTGGAGCTTTAGTTTGGAGAGAAACAGATTATGGGTGATGAGGTGAGGAGGAATCCCCTTTCTTAGAGAAAGATGAGAGAGAGTGGAATACACAGGGATATGCTTGAAGAGAACATTTCCCAAAAGCCATTGGCTGGGAAAATGATGAGGGGTGATCTTTCCATTTTTGTAACCAGCAAGGCTCAAAGACTGGAGTTTAAGAGGTCGGCAGGCTTGGCTGGGATACAGATCAGAGGGTGCTGCCCTACTCCTGGAGAGCAAGCAGGCAGGCAACCCTGGGCAGATGGTGTGACCTGAGGATCCCCTAAGGTGTACGGGGAGGGACTGTTTGCCCTTGGAGTGTATCAGTGAGAAGTGACATTCACAGAGACACCACTCTAGGCACAAAAGTGCCATTTCCCTCTTCTGCCCCTCAGCATAGTCACAGAGATACCTACTAGGGCAGCTAACCTGGACACTGGCTGTTAAGCCGACTTGCCCCAAATCCTATGAACCTGCACTCTAATGCAACTGCCATTCTTATGCAAACCTGCATTCATCCCAAGACAAGAAGTCCCTGCCCCAGAACACCCAGTGCAGGCCCTCATCACAACACATTGATAAAGTTTAGAGTTTTCAAAGTTAGCAGACTTGGCTAGAATAGAGCCCAAAGTGCACTATGCTGTTCCAGATAGGCAAGCAACCCAGAGACAGGAACGGTGAAACTAGCAATCTGAGAAAATATCTGGGATATGTGAAGAGAAATTATTTGCTCTTCTGGGAAGACTTTTTTGAGAGCAGCAAGCACTGAGTCTCCTCTCTGGGGGTAAAGGAACTAGCTGGTGCCATTTCCCTCCCTTACTCCTCAGCATAAACCAACTTTAGTAAATAGTGCAACATCAGCACTGGTGCCTAACCTGCTTACACCAACTACCACCTTTTCTCAGGCAAGTGTGCTTAAGGACCAGCCCAGCAGGCCCCTTCCCCAGCATGTGCCATGTATACCAACCATAGAATTCTGAAAGACTTCAGTTCTATGGGAAGTAGCATCAGATCTCATTTAACAAGTCAACCAGAGTATGCCTAATTAAAACTCAGCATACTCTGGTAAAGTATAAACACTGCTCACTGTAGGCAAGGAAATCCTCTGCAAATAACTGATCTGAGGGCTAGAGCAACCAAAACACAGCAGCAGAGTGCATGCAACTCACCCGGAGATGCTTCCTGAAGAGACATGGAGTGTCTCTTCTTCATCAGGCCCTTACTCTCGGGACTAGTAAACTTAACAAGCTTTTCTAACACAGAGAAGAAGACAGAGACCTAGACAAAAATTCCAGTATAGAGGAATTCATCCCAAAAGGGAGAAGAAGAAAGGGTTGCAGTCAGAGATCTATTGAGTTAGTTAGACCTCAAGAACCTCATTTTACACTTGAAGAATTTAGGAAAAAAAGAACAAAGCCCAAAGTTGAGAGAAGGAAGGAAATAATAATATCAGAGCAGATATAAATAAACTAGGAGCCAGAAAAATAGTAGAAAAGTCCAAAGTAATGAAGAGCTGGTTTGGAAAGGTAAGTAAATAGACAAACAGTTAGCTTAAGAAAAAGAGAGGATTAAAGTAACTAAATTCAGTAATGAAAGTGGAGATATTATGGCTGATACCACAGAAATGTAAGGGATTATGAGGGATTACTATGAACAATTATATGCCAAAAAACTAGTTAATCTAAAGTAAATAGATCTATTCTTTGAAACATATGACTTACCAAGACTAAATTATAAAGAAATAGAAAATCTAAACAGATTAATAATGAGTAAGGAGATTGAATCAATAATCAAAAACTTCCCAAGACTGAAAAGCCCAGGAATAGATGGTTTCACTGGTGAATGCCTCCTACCAATCATTTAAAGAAAATTTAGTCCTTCTTAATCTCTTCCAAAAAATTAGACATGAGAGAACACTTCCAAACTTAATTTTTAAGGCCAGGATTACCCTAATAGCAAAGCCTGATAAAGACATTCAAGAAAAAAGCTTACAGATTAATATTTCTGTCAAATATAAATGTAAAAGTTCTTAACAAAATATTAGCAACCTGAATTTAATAACACATTAAAAGAATCATTCTATGTGATCAAGTGGAATTTATTTCTATGATATAATATGGCAAATCAATATGAGCTACCACATTAATTGAATGAAAGATAAGAATTATAGGATCATCTTGATAGATACAGAAAAAGCATCAAGAAAATACAATATTCTTTTGTGATAAAAATGCTCAATAAATTGGGTATAGAAGGAATGTTACTCAGCATAATAAAGGCAGTATATGACAAACCAATAGGTAACATCATACTCAATGGCAAGAGTAAAAATCCTCTCATTTATGATGAGGAACAAGACAGGGATGCCCTCTCTTGCCATTTTAAAGCAACATAGTGGAATTCCTGGCAGAGCAATTAGGTAAGAAAAAGAACTTAAAGTCATCCATATTGGAAGGGAAGAAGTAAATTATCTGTCTGCAGATGATGTGTTCTTATATATAGAAAACCTTAAGGTTTCCACTAAAAATCTGTTAGATCTAATAAATAAATTCAATAAAATTGCAGAATAAAAAATCAACATACAGAAATCAGCTATATTCTTTTTTCAAAAAAAAAGATTTATTTATTTTAGAGAGTATGTGCACACACATGCCAACAGGGATGGGAGGGGCAAGAGGAGAGGGAGAAAGAGAATCTTAAGCAGCCTCCTTACTGGGTGTGCAGCCCAACATGGGGCTCAATATCACAACTCTGAGATCATGACCTGAGCTGAAATTAAAACCCAGCACTTAACCAACTGAGCCACCCAGGTGCCCCAGTGTATTTCTATACTTTAAAAACAAATGATCTGAAAGAGAAATTAAGAAAGCTATTCCATTTGTAATAGTATCAAAAGTAATAGGAATAAATTTAACCAAGGAGGTGAAATATCTGTACAGTGGATACTATAAAACAGTGATGAGAGATTAAAGAGATAAAAATAAATGGAAAGATAATCCATGTTTTCAGTTTCAATGAATTAATAGGGTTAATATGTTCATACTGCCCAAAGTGATCTGTAGGTTCAATGCAATCCTAATCTAAATTCCAAGGACATTTTTCACCAAAATAGGAAAATTATGCTATATTTGTTTGGAGCCACAAAAGACCCTGAGTACCTAAAGCAATCCAGAGAAAGAATTGTCAGCCACATGTAAAAGAATATATAAGAAACTGGACCATTGGGGTGCCTGGGTGGCTCAGTGGGTTAAAGCCTCTGCCTTTGGCTCAGGTCATGATCCCAGGGTCCTGGGATCGAGCACTGCACTGGGCTCTCTGCTCAGCAGGGAGCCTGCTTCTTACTGTCTGCCTCTTTGCCTGCCTCTCTGCCTACTTGTGATCTCTGTCTGTCAAATAAATAAATAAAATCTTAAAAAAACAAACAAACTGGACCACTATTTTACACCATACACAAAAATGAACTCAAAATGGATTAAAGACTTGAATGTAAAACCAGAAACCATAAAGCTCCTAGAAGAAAACTTAGGCTCCTTGACATCACTCTTGGTGATTCTGTTTTAGGATTCACTCCAGAGGCAATGGCAACAAAAGCCAAATAAACAAATGGGACTACATTAAAAAAAAAAAAATCTATATAGCAAGCAAAACCATCAACAAGATGAAAAAGAAACTTTGAGTGATAAAATATTTGTAACTGATGAAAAACTAATATCCAAAACATATAAAGAACCCAAACAATATAATAACAGAAAAACAATCAATTAAAAATGGAGAGATTAACCAAATAGACATTTCTTTAAAGCAAACTTGCAGATGGTCAGGTGCATGAAAAGATACTCAACATCATTAATTATCAGGGAAATGCAAATCAAAACTACATTGAGATATCATCCCATACCGGTCAGAATGGCTACTATCAAAAATGGTAAGAAATAACAATTGTTGGAGAGGTTGAAGTCAAAAGGAAACAGTGTTAATGAAAATGTAACTTGGTACAGGCACTGTGGGAAATAGTATAAAGGTTTTCAAAAAATTAAGAATAGAACTTCCTTTTTTTTAACATCTTAATTTTATTTTATTTCCATCTATCCCCCTCCTGGGTATTTGTCTGAAGAAAACACTAATTCAAAAAGATACATGTACTCCTTTCTTCATTGCAGCATTAATTGCAATAGACAAGATACGCAAAAAACCTAAGTGCCCAGCAATTGATGAATGGATAAAAAAGATGTGATACAGTGGAATACTACTCAGCCATAAAAAGAACGAAATCTTGCCATTTGTGACTACATGAATGGACCTTGAGGGTATTATGCTAAGTGAAATATATCAGACAGAGAAAGACAAATACCATGTGATTTCACTTACATGCAGAATCTAAAAACAAAACTTAGATGCAGAGAACACATTGGTGGTTATCAGAGGGGAAGGGGATTGTGGGTGGGCAAATATGATAAAGAGAGTGAATTGGATGTTGACAGATGATAACAAGAGTCACTGTGGTGATCACTTTGTAGTATTTGGAAATACTGAATTATTGTGTTGTATCTTTGAAACTAATATAATGTAATATATTTGACTATTGAACAACACAGGTTTAAACTGTGTGAGTCCACTTACAAGTGGATTTTTTTTTTCTTAAAAAACACAGGACAATACTATAAATGTATTTTCTCCTTTTTATGATTTTCTAGTAACATTTTCTTTTCTCTGGATTACTTCATTGTAAGAGTAAGGTTTATAATATATATAACATACAAAATATGTGTTAATTTATTTATGTTATTGGTAAGGCTTCCAATGAACAATAGGCTATTAATAGTTAAATTTGGGGGGCCAAAAGCTATACATGATTTTTTAACTGCATGGGGAGTCAGAGCCACTATCTCCCACATTGTTCAAGGGTCAACTGTGTATTAATTTACCTCAAAAAAAAAAATTAAAATGACTATGTAGAATTACATTAAAGTAAAAAACGTCCACACAGAAAAAAAAAAAGTTAATAAATTGAAAAGGTAACCTAGAAAATGGGAAAAAATATTCACAAACCATTATCTGAAAAGGGGTTAATATCCAAAATATGCAGTGTGTATACAGCTCAATTGCAAAGCAGCAAAAAATCCAATTAAGAATGGGGAAAGAAAGTGGTAGACATTTTTTCCAAAAAACACATATAAATAGCCAACAGGTAATATGAAGAGTTCCTCAATACTACTCATCATCAGGAAAATGCAGATCAAAACCATAACCCCACCTCACATCTGTTGGAATGGCTTTTATTTAAAAATATGAGAGAGAATAAATGTTATTCTTTAGGGTGGAATATTCTGTATATATCTATGAGATCCATCTGGTCCAGTGTGTCATTCAAAGCTCTAGCTCTTGTTTCTTTGTTGATTTTCTGCTTAGATGATCTGTCTATTGCTGAGACTGGCATGTTGAGATCCCCTACAATTAACATATTCTTATCAATATGACTCTTTATTTTGATTAACAGTTGTTTTATGTAGTTGGCTGTCCCCATCTTGGGGGCATAAATATTTACAATTGTTAGGTCTTCTTGGTGGATAGACCCTTTAAGAATGATGTAGTGTCCTTCTGTATCTCTGACTACAGTCTTTAGCTTAAAATCTAATTTATATGATATGAGAATCACCACCCCAGCTTTTTATTTGAGGCCTGAAAGATGGTTCAAGGAGAACCCTTTACTTTCAATCTGGATGTATCTTTCAGTTCAAAATGCATCTCTTGTAGACAGCATATGGATGGGTTCTGTCTTTTTATTCAGTCTGCAATCCTGTGCCGTTTTATGGTAGTATTTAGGCTGATCAATTGAATGATCACATTGATCATTCAATATGATCAATATCATATTGAAAGATATGATTTTATTGACATCATGTTCCTTGTAAGGTCCTTGTTTCTATAGATTGTCTCTGTAATTTTCTACTCTATATCACTCTTGGAGTTTTTCTCCTTTTATAGACCGTCTCCCCTTAACATTTCTTGCAGGGCCAGCTTGGTGTTCACATATTCTTACAGTTTCTGCCAGTTGTGGAAGCTCTTTATCTCTCCAACCATTATGAATGTCAGTCTTGCCAGATAAAGTATTCTTGGTTGTATGTTCTTCTCATTCAGTACCTTGAATATGTCTTGCTAGTCCTTCTAGCTTGCCAGGTTTCTGTGGACAGATCTGACGTTATCCTAATGGTCCTCCCTCTGTGTATGTAAGGAATCTCTTCCCCCTAGCTGCCTTAAGACGTCTTCTCTGAATTTATGGTTCTCAAATTTCACAATCATATGCCTGGGGGTCTTTCTGCCCTTGATCTTGGTGGGCCCTCTCTGCCTCTAGGACATGAACACTTGTTCCATTCCTCAGATTAGGGAAATTTTCATCCAGGGTTTGTTCAACTATATCTTATAGCCCTCTCTCTCTCTCCACCCACTCAGGGATCCCAATAATTCTGACATTGGAACATTTCATGGTATCATTTATTTCCCTAATTCTGTTTTCATGGCTTCCAAGCTATTTGTTAGAGGCCTCCTCCTGATCCTTCCTTTCTATCAGTTTGTCTTCTATATCACTAATTTGATCTTCTGCCTCATTTACCCTAGCTGTTAGAGTATTTAGATTAGATTGGATCTCACTGATAGCATTTTTAAGTTCTGTCAGATCAGCTTTCACTTCCACCTTAGAGATTCTATGTTGCCACTAATGGTCTTCTCTAACCTAGCCATTGTGTGGATAATTGTTACCCTGAATTCTATTTCTGACATATTGTTTATGTCCATATCCAGTAGTTCTGTGGCAGAGGTCACATTCTCTGAATTTTTCCTCTGTTGGGTGTTCCTCTTCTTAGTCATTTTGAGGAGAGGTGGTTGAGGGGATGTATAGCTGAATATATCAATCACAATCCAGGAAAGGTGTACCTTGGAGAGTTTTGGAGCAATTGGAAGTCACTTCCAAAAAGAAAAGAAAAAAAGAGAGAGGAAAAAAAGAAATAAAACAGCCAAAATGAGCCCCAAAAGTAAGACTTATAAAATACAAAAACAAAAGCAAAAAACAAACAAAAAAAAAACAACAAAAGAAGAAAAAATAAGAAGAAAAACCCAGCCAAAATTAACCCCAAGAATAAGCTTTATAAATTACAAAAACAAAAACAAACACTCAGAAACACTGACAAAAGAGTAAGATGGGAAGGTGGTTATAAACCCTACATGTGGGTGAGGAAGGTTATTTCAGTTCTTCCTGGGTGTATCTTATTTTTGTTAAGGGATTTAACTTTTCAGAGATACAGGGAAATTAAAACTGGTATATATATATAACGTAGTCCTGAATAGGTAAAAAGGACTACCTTGAAGCTTATGTCTATATATAAATTAAAAAAAAAAGAAAAAAGAAACAAAGGCATGTATGAATAAGATTCAAGTTAAAAAGTTATTATGCAGTAAGTTGTATTAAAATCTAGTTGAAATGATAAGTAGGTAAAAAAAATAAAGGAATAAGAATCATGAGAATGAATAAAAAAGGGGGAAGAGAAAATTTTTATCTCTGAAATATACATGTTTTGGTGCAATACTGGGAGCTTAATATATCGTTTTCCTCTGATGTTGGGGTTTTACAGGTTTATGGGGACCTGTGGTGGTTGTCCTCTTGTTCTTTTGGCTTGTCTTTTGGGGGGAGGGGCCTGCCACATTGTTTTTCATTCAGTCTTGCTTGGGCTTAGTTGCCCTACCTCCTATCAAGGGGCTGGGCTCTGTGGAAACCTGTTTTTCAGGCTTTTGTTCTCTGGGAGTTTTTATTCTTGGTGGCTTTTTGCCCCTTTTTGGAGGGTCATAGCAAAGTAAACTGTCTGTACCCAGACCTCTGCCTCAGAGAGAAACCACAGTTTGCTCCCCTCTGAATGGTCCAGAACACACAGACTCCTCCTCTGCTAACTCCATTGAACACCTCAACATCCTACAGGCGGTTTGCACCCACAATCCCCATTCCAGTGGTCGCCCGAGGCCCCTGTTATCTCTGCACCCCTTTGCCACTAAAACCACCAGTGAGCCCAATCCTGGTGACTGCTATTCCTGGAACTACTGTCTGAAGCCCATGCCCACACTAGGTGCAATCAGCCCTGGTGGTGGTGCAGGCAGCAGATGGTTGTGGATCCAAGGACCTCCAAATCCAGTCCATACCAGGCTCTCTCAGGCACCAATAGGCACTGGTTGTAGCTGTCCTGGGCCTGCCGGCTTATGTTCGTACCTGTGGCCACCTGATCCCAACAATTGCCCCTTTATACCCTTTGGGATTTTTTTGTTTATTTTTGTTTCTTTGTTTGTTTTGAATGCTGTTAACCACTCTCCAAGTTAATGCTTGTCCCAAACACAGGGAACTTTTGTATTGGGGCATTACTTTCCAATGGGTCACTTCTGGTGGCTCTCTCCCCCTTCTGTTTATCCTCCAATATCAGTCCACACACTCCCAACACCTCTGTACCTCTCCACTGACAATCTTATGCCCCTGTAGAGATCCAGAAGTGTATAATCTTGTATCTCAGGCTGATTTCATGGGTGTTCAGAATGCTCTGGTAGATATTTAGCTCAATTCAGGAGACCAGTTGAAATAGGGTCTCCTACTCCTCTGCTATCTTGCCCTCCCTACTAAAAATGTTTTAAGTTTTGATGAAGCCCAGTTTATTTTTTTTTTCATTTTGGATTATGCTTTTTCATCGAATCTAAGAATTCATTACTTAGTCACAGATCCCAAAGATTTTCCCCTCTTTTTTTTTTTTGGTAAAAGTTTTATTTTACATGTTAAGTGTGTGATTTGAGTTAATTTTTGCATAATGTTTAAAATTTAGGTTGAGATTTATTTTCGTCGCAATATCCATTCGTCTAATACCTTTTGTTGAGCTTTCATTGAATTGCCTTGCTTATTTCTCAATAGTCAGTTGTACATACTAAATGGATTTACTTTTCTGTGTTCTCTGTTCTGTATTTCTGTCTTTCTGCCAATAACACACAGATTTGAGTACTATAGCTATATATTATGTCTTGAAATTGGGTAGACTTATTACTCCTATTTACTCTTTTTCACAATTGCTTTAGTTATTCTACTTCCTTTGCCTTTATATATAAATTTTAGAAAAACATGTCTACAAAACCTACGAAAGTGTCTTGTCTGAGTTTTATAAAAATGTGAATATACATCTTTGCTCTATTGAGTATTAAAATACATGAACATAGTATGTCTTTTTAGTTAGATCTTTCATTTTTTTCATCTGGATTGTGTAGTTTTTAGCATACAAGTTGTATATTTCTTTAATATTTATACCTCAGTGTGTCATATTTTGAGTGTGTTTAAATGATAATGCATTTTAAATGTTCCTTTTCACATGTTCATTGTTACTATGTACAAACACAATTAAGTCATCTGTGTTTATCTTATATGGTGTAATGTTGGTGTACTCACTTATTCGTTCTAAGAATTTTTTTGTAGATTCCTTGGGATTTTCTGTATATACCATCATATTTTCTGCAAATAAAAAAGCTTTATTTCTTCATTTCTAATCTACATGTTTTATTTCCATTTCTTGCTTTCTTGCTCCAGATACAATTTCCAATACTATATTGAAGAAGGATGATGAGAGGAGGCATCCTTGCCTTGTTCTTGATTTTAGGGGAAAACATTAAGTCTTTCACTATTAATTACAGGATTTTGTAGCTGCTCTTTATTAAGTTGAGAAAATACTCCCTAATATCATTTTGCATAGTTTTTATCATGAATGAGTATTGAATTTTGTCAGATTCTATTTCTTCATCTTTGGTGTGATCATGTTACTTTTCTGTTTTAGCCTGCTAATATGGTGAATCACATTGATGTACTGGTGTTGAGCTAACCTTATATTCCTGGAGTAAGCCCCTCTTGACTTTTTACATACTGCATAATTGTATGTTAATTTCTTATTAAGGACTTTTATGTCTGTATTCCTGGGGAGTATTGACGTGCAGTTTATTCCTCCTGAACTCACACTCTTTTTGGGTTCTGACAAATTAAAATTTTATATATTTAAAGTATACAATTAGTTGTTTTTTTTTTAAGTTTGTATTTAAATTCCAGTTAGTTATATTAGTTTCAGATGTACAGTGTAGTGATTCAACATTCCATACAACACCTATGATCATCACAAGTTCACTCTTTAATATCCATCACCTATTTAACTCATACCCCTCCCACATCCCATCTCTGATAACCATCAGTTTGTTCTCTATAGTTAGGACTCTTTTTTTGATTTGCCTCTCTTTTTTTCCCCTTTGCTCATTTGTTTTATTTCTTAAATTCCACATATGAGTGAAGTCAGTGACATTTGTCTTTTTCTGACTGACTTGTTTCACTTAGCATAATACTGTCTTGCTCTATTCATGTTGTTGTAAAGGCAAAATTTCATTCTTTTTATGGGCTGAGTAATATTCTATTGTATATTATATACACCACATCTGTATCCATTCTTTAGCCAACAGACACTGGACTGTTTTCATAATGTAGCTATCGTTGCTATTGCTGCTATAAATGTCGGGGTACCTGTATCCCTTCATATTATTATTTTGTATTCTTTGGGTAAATATCTAGTACTGCAATTGTTGGATCATAGGGTAGTTCTATTTTTAAATTTCTGAGGAATCTCTGTACTGTTTTCCAGAGTGGCTGCACCATTTTGCATTCCTACCAACAGTTCAAGAGGTTTCCCCTTTCCCCCATCTTTACCAATACTGTTGTTTCTTCTGTTGTTAATTTTAGCCATTCTGACAGGTGTGAAGTGATATCTCATTGAAGTTTGATTTGTATTTCCCTGATGATGAGTGATTTTGAGCATCTTTTCATGTGTCTGTTGGCCATCTCTATTTCTTCTTTGGTAAAATATCTATTCACATCTTCTGCCCATTTTTTAACTGGATTATTTGTTTTTTTTGGATGTTGAGTTTTATAAGTTCTTTTATATTTTGAGTACTAACCCTCATTTGCAGATATCATCTCCCATTCTATAGGTTACATTTTAGTTTTGTTGATTGTTTCCTTCACTCTGTGGAAGCTGTTTATCTTGACAGAGTCCCAATAGTTTATTTTTGCTTTTGTTTTCCTTGTCTCAGGAGATATATCTTGTAAAACTTGCTATGGTTGGATTTCAAAGATGTTACTGTCTGTGTTCTTCTTTAGGATGTTTATGGTTTTCTGTCTCACATTTAGGTCTTTCATCCATTTTTAATTTATTTTTTTATATGGAGTAAGGAAGTGGTCTTTTTTTTTTTTTTCCTATTGCTGTCCAATTTTTTCCAACACCATTTGTTGAAAGGACTGTCTTTTTTCCATAGGGTATTCTTTCTTGCTTTGTCACAGATTAATTGACCATATAATTGTGGGCTCATTTTTGGATTCCCTATTCTGCTCCATTGATCTTTGTGACTATTTTTGTGCTAGTACCATACTGTTTTGATCACTACAGCTTTGTAATGGAACTTGAAGTCCAGAATTGTGATGCATCCAGCTTTGCTTTTTTTCTTCAAGGTTGCTTTGGCTATTTGGGGTGTCTTGTGACTTCATACAAATTTCAGGATTGCTTGTTCTTGTCTGTTGGTATTTTGATAGGGTTTGCATTAAATGTATAGTGTAGTGATATTCCTTGTTTCATTTCTAATATTGGTCAATTGTCTTTTATTGATTTATTTTTTTACTTGTGTATCTTGCTGGAGATTTTTCAACTTTATTAAACTTTTCAGGCAACCTGCTTTTTGTTTTACTGATCATCTCCATTTCTTTCCTATTTTTAATTTCATTGATTTCTGCTCTTTATTATTTCCTTTTGTCTAGTTGGTTTAGGTTTATTTTGCTTACTTTTCTAGGTTCTTGAGGTGGGAGCTTAATTATTGACCTGAAACTTTTTTCTTTTCTACTGTAAGTATTTGGTGCTATAAATTCCCCTGTGGCATTGCTTTAGCTTTGTTTCATGAGTTTTGATTTTATATATTCACAGTTATTATTTGGTTCAATGTAATTTTTTCCATGAGCTTAGGATATAAATTTTTTATTTAAGTATGATTAATATACATTGTTATATTAGTTTCAGATGTACAGCATAATGATTCAGCAATTCTGTACATTGCTCATTGCTCATCAAGATAAACATACCCCTTATTTCATCCATTCCCCCACCCACCTCTCCTCTGGCAACCACCTATTTGTTATCTGTATTTAAGCATCTATGTTTTTCCTCTTTTTTTCTTTGTCCATCTTTTTTTTTTTTTTCTTAAATTCTGTATGAGTGAAATCATATGGTATTTGTTTTTCCTTGGCTTATTTTATTTAGCATTATATTCTGTAGGTCTATCCCATGTTGTTCCAAATAGGATGATTTCATTCTTTTTATGGCTGTGTTATATTCTGTTTTGTATATATATACACCACATTTTCTTTATCTCTTCATCTATGGATAGACCTTTCAGTTGCTTCCATTTGTTGGCTGTTATAAATAATGTTGCAAGGAGAAGACAAGATAGCAGAAGAGTAGGGGACCTTGTTTAATCTTGTCCCTTAAATTTAGCTAGATAACTATCAAACCATTCTGAACAGCCATGAATTCAGCCTAAGATATAAGAAAAAAATATCCGGAACTCTACAAGTAAAAAAGCAACTGCTTTTTACAAGGTAGGAGGTGCAGAGAAGTAAATCTGAGGAGAGATACTGGAAGAAAAATGGAGTGGATAGGGCCTCCGTAAGCCAGCTACTGGAAAGTGATGTAGCCCTGGAGGGCAAAATTGGAACCCTTAGAAATCTGCTCCAGTGAGAGATACCTCTGTCTGAAAGGGACTCAGGGGATGAAATGGGCAGAATTCAGGTGGTTCATTATGCTCTCAGGATCTCAGGAGTCACAGAACTAATGGAGATGCCTGAGATAGTAGCATGCCCAAGCAGTGGAGTGCAGAAACTGGTTATGGTCAGCGAGCCCAGAAGGGGCTCCCACCTCAGGTCACCATAAACCATGAACTGCCCCATCAGGTGAATGCTCTTCACCTGGGCACCTTGCAATGGACTCAAACGTAGAGACCATCCATTATCCCCTGGGAGGCGGAGCAGGTTCTTGAATGATCCTGCAACCACTCTCAGTGCAAGGGCCCCACAAGGGCAATAATGTGGGACCCTCAGACTCCTCCCTGGATTGCTCTGGGCACATGGTGCAGGAGTCTGAAGAGTTTGGCACACACGGTGAAGACCATTTGTCCCAGAGAGTTTACTGAAGAGAGGAGGCAGCAATCTTTCAACTCTGGGGCCGGAGTTCAGGGCAATGCCATTTTTATTTTGATCCTCTAAAGAGACTCAGAGAGACTTTGGGAACAAAAGCCACAGAGAGGACCAGCTTATACTGAGCCCAGCCCCTGGCAAGAGACAGTGAAACTCTGTCTAGGCAAAGACGACTGAGAAACAGCACAGCAAACCCCTCCCTCAGACCAACTGGAAAAACAGTTGCACAGTAAGTTTAAAGATCCCACAAGACTGTAAAACTCTAGCACTAGGGGAAAATAGTATATAGAACTAGAGTTTTTTCCTCATGATTCATTTATCTTGAAGTCTAAAATTTTCCATTTCTATTTTTTCTTTTTTCCCTTTTCAACTTGTTTCTTATTTTATCAACTCTTTGTTTTTAAGTTGATTTTTAACTTTTATTTTTTACATCTATATTTTATAAATATATGCTTCATTTTGGGCTCCCTTTCACTATTCAGTTTTATTTTTGTATATATAAAGTTTTGCTTTCTTTACAATTTTGGGATTTAGTGTCTTCTAGCACAAGACCAAAATTCACTCAGGAACAAGAGGATCACCCTGTTTTGTCCAACCTGTGAGGATTATATTCTCTCCCCACCCCCTGCCTCTTAGTTTTGTTTTCTTTTGCTTTGTTTCTTTTTGTTTTGTTTTTTATTGCTTCTCTATTTTGGTTTCTGACCTCTTTGGAGTTGGTGGGTGTGTATTTTGCTTGGGTTGTGGTAATATTTTTGATTCTGCTCATTCACTCATCCTATCTTCTCTGGGCAAAATGACTAGAGGGAGGAATTCACAACAAAAGGAATAATGAAAGGTAATGTTCTCTGCCATAGATCTAAGTAATATGGATTAAGTAAGATGTCGAAGATGGAATTCAGGTTAACAATTAGAAAGTTAATGACTGAGGTTGAAAAAAGCATGAAAGACACTAGAGAATCTCTTAGTAAAGAAATGAGATCTGGGGGCACCTGGGTGGCTCAGTGGGTTAAAGCCTCTGCCTTCGGCTCAGGTCATGGTCCCAGGGTCCTGGGATCAAGCCCCACATCAGGCTCTCTGCTCAGCAGGAAGCCTGCTTCCCCCTCTCTCTCTGCCTGCCTCTCTGCCTACTTGTGATCTCTCTCTGTCAAAATAAAATCTTAAAAAAAAAAAAAGAAATGAGATCTGATCAGGCTGAAATTAAAAATATTATAACTGAGATGCAAAATTGGATGCTCAGACAAGTAAGGTGAATGAGGCAGTAGAGAGAGTGATCTAAAAGACAGGTTGACAGAAAGAAAGGAAGTTGTGGAAAAGAGAGATAAACAACTAGTAGCCCATGAAGAGAGGCTTTGAGAAATCAGTGATGTTATGAAACATAGCCATGTCAGAATTATTGGAGTGCCTGAGGGTGAAGAGAGAGAAGGGGGTGGGGCAGAAGGTATATTTGAGCAAATCATAGCTGAGAACTTCCCTAATCTGGGGAAGGAAAAAAGCATTCATGTCCAAGAGGTAGAGAGGATCTCTCCCAAAAATCAATAAAAATAGATTAATACCCTGACATATAATAACAAGGCTTATGAAGTTCAGAGACAAAAAGAAAATCCTGAAAGCAGCAAGAGACAAGAGTCTCCTAACTTAGAGAGGGAGGAACATCAGACGAACATCAGACCTATCCGTAGAAACCTATCAACCGAGAAAGACCTGGTATGGTATATTCAGAGTACTAAATGAGAAGAACATGCAGCCAAGAATACTTTATCGAGCAAGGCTGAGATTCAGAATGCAAGGAGAGATAAAGACCATCCAGTACAGACAGAAACTAAAAGAATGTGATCACCAAGCCAGTCCTGCAAAAAATATCAAGGGGGACCCTATAAGCAAAGAGAGACCCCAAGAGTAACATAGACCAGAAAGAAACAGAAATGGACTTCATAGGAAATACATGGGTATATCAAATAAATTCATATCTTTCAATAGTTACTCTGAATGGAAATGAGCTAAATATTCTAATCAAAAGACACAGGTATCACATTGGATAGAAAAGCAAGACCCATCCATATTCTGCCTACAGGAGACTCATTTGAGACCTCTACATTGAAAGTGAGGGGGATGGAGAATCATTTACCATGTTTTTTTGTGTGTGTTTTTTGTTTTTTGTTTTTTTTTAAAGACTTTGTTTATTTATTTGACAGAGAGAGATCACAAGTAGGCAGAGAGGCAGGCAGAGAGAGAGAGGAGAAGGAAGCAGGCTCCCTGCTGAGCAGAGAGCCAGATATGGGGCTCAATCCCAGGATCCTGGGATCATGACCTGAGCCGAAGGTAGAGGCTTTAGCCCACTGAGCCACCCAGGCGCCCCTCATTTACCATGTTAATGGACTCAAAAGAAAGCTGGAGTAGCAATTCTCATAACAAACAAATTAGATTTCAAATCAAAGAGTAGCAGGAAATGAAGAGGAACTCTGTATCATACTTAAAGCATCTATCCAACAAGAATATCTAATAATTGTAAATATTTATGCCCCCAACATGGGAGCAGCCAATTATATAAACCAATTAATAACCAAAGTAAAGAAACACACTGATAATAATACATAAACAGAAGAGAACTTCAACACCCCCCTCATAGCAATGGATAGTTTATTTAAGCAGAAGATCAACAAAGAAACAAGGACTTTGAATGACACACTGGACCAGATGAACTTCACAGATATATACAGAATATTCCATTCTAAAACAAAAGAATCCTCATTCTTCTCGAATGCACATGGAACTTTCTCCAGAATAGATCACATACTGGGGCACAAATCAGATCTTAACTGATACCAAAAGATTGGGATTATTCCCTGCACATTTTCAGATCACAATGCTTTGAAAGTTGAACTCAATCATAAGAGGAAATATGGGAGGAACTTAAACATTTGAAGATTAAATAGGGTCCTTCTAAAGAATGAATGGGTCAATCAGGAAATTAAAGAACAATTTTAAAAATTCATGGAAAGTAATGAGAATGAAAATGCATCTGTTTAAAACCTTTAGGATACAAGAAAGGCGGTCCTAAGAGGGAAGAGCATTGCAATACAAGCCTCTCTATAAGAATTTGAAAAATCTGAAATATACAAGCTAACCTTATACCTAAAGGAGATGGAGAAAGAATAACAAAGTCTAAACCCAGCAGGAGAAAGAGAAATAATAAAGACTATAGCAGAAATCAATGAAATAGAAACCAGAAGAACAGTAGAACAGATCAATGGAAATAGGAGCTCATTCTGTGTAAGAATTAATAAGATTGGTAAGCCCCTGGCCTGACTTATCAAAGAGAAAACAGAAAGGACCCAAATTAATAAAATTAAAAGGGGAGAAATCATGACAAACACCAAGAAGATACAGTTTTAAGAATATCTTGTGAGCAACTGTATGCCAACAAGTTACGCAATCTGGAAGAAATGGATGCATTGTTGGAAATTTATAAACAACCAGAACCAAAACAAGAAGAAATAGAAAATATGGAAAGACCATAACCAGCAAGGAAACTGAAGCAGTAATCAAAAACCTCTCAAAAAACAAGAGTCCAAGGCCAGTGGCTTCCCAGGGGAATTCTACTAAACAATTTAAAGAAGAAATAATACCTATTCTACTGAAGCTTTTTCAAATAATAGAAATGGAAGGAAAGCTTCCAAACTCATTCTATAAGGCCAGCATTACCTTAATCCCCAAACCAAAGACCCATCAAAAAGGAGAATGACAGACCAATATCTCTGATGAACATGGATGTAAAAATTCTCACCAAGATACTAGCCAGTAGGATGCATTAAAAGGATTACTCACCATGACCAAGTGGGATTTATTCCTGAGCTGCAAATTTGGTTCAACATCCACAAACCAATGTGATACCATACACAAATAAAAGAAAGGACAAAAACCATATGATCCTCTTATTAGATGTGGAAAAAGCATTTGATAACATACAATATTCTTTCTTGATTAAAACTTTTCAAAGTGAAAGGATAGAGGGTACATACCTCAATATCATAAAAGCCACCTATGAAAGGCCCACAGCAAATATCATTCTCATTTGGGAAATACTGAGAGCTTTTCCCTTGTCAGGAACACAACAGGCATGGCCACTCTACCACTGCTGTCCAACATAGTACTAGAAGTCCTATCCTCAATAGTCAGAAAACAAAAAGAAATATTAGGGAGGACACGTATTGCATGGAGCACTGGGTGTGGTGAAAAAACAATGAATACTGTTACACTGAAAAGAAATTTTAAAAAAAGGCATCTAAATTGGCAAAGAAGACAAACTCTCACTCTTTACAGATGACATGATACTATATGCGGGAAACCCAAAAGAGTCTATCTCAAAATTGCTAGAACTCCTACAGCAATTCAGTAATGTGGCAGGATAAGAAATCAATCACAGAAATCAGGTGCATTTCTATACACTAACAATGTGATTGAAGATATTAAGGAATTGCTCACATTTACAATTGCACCAAAAACCATAAGATACTCGAGTAAACCTAACCAAATAGGTAAATGATCTGTACTCTAAAAACTTCAGAATTCTTATGAAAGACATTGAGGAAGACACAAAGAAATGGAAAAACTTTCCATGCTCATGGGTTGGAAGAATAAATATTGTTAAAATATCTATGCTACCCAGAGCAATCTACACATTCAGTGCAATCCCTATCAAAATACCATTGACATTTTTCACAGAGCTGGAACAAACAACCCTATAATTTGCATAGAACCAGAAAAGACCCTGATTAGCCAAAGGAATGTTGAAAAAGAAAACCAAAACTGATGGCATAGCAATGCCTGACTTCAAGCTACAGTACAAAGCTGTGATCATCAAGACAGCATGGTACTGGCACAAAAACAGACACACAGATCAATGGAACAGAATAGAGAGTCCAGAAATGGACTCTGTGGTCAACTAATCTTTGACAAAACAGGAAAGACTAGCCATTGGAAAAAAGACAGTCTCTTTAATAAATGGAGTTGATAAAATTGGACTGCCACATGCAGAAGAATGAAACTCGACCATTTTCTTACACTATATACAAAGATAAACTCAAACTGGATGAAAAACCTCAATGTGAGACAGGAATCCATCAAAATCCTAGAGGATTTGGGCAGCAACCTCTTTAACCTTGGGTGCAGCAACTTCCTGCAAGACACATCCCCAAAGGCAAGGGAAATAAGCAAAAATGAACTATTAGGACTTCATCAAGACAAAAAGCTTTTGCACAACAGAGGAAACAATTGAAAACTAAAAGGCAACCTATAGAATGGGAGAAGATACTTTCAAATGACATGTCAGATAAAGGGCTCGCATGCAAGATATATAGAGAACTTCTCAAACTCAACACCCCCCAAAAAAATATTCCAGGTAAGAAATGTGCAGAAGACATGAACAGATATTTCTCCAAAGAAAACATACAAATGGGCAACAGACACATGAAAAAATGCTTAACATCACTTTTCATTAGGGAAATACAAATAAAACCACAATGAGATACCGCCACACGCCAGTTGGCTAAATTAACAAGACAGAGAACAACAGATGTTGGCAAGGATGTGGAAAAAGGGGAACGCTATTACACTGTTGGTGGGAATGTAAGGTGACAGGGCCACTCTGGAATATAGTGTGGAGGTTCCTCAAGAAGTTAAAAATAAGGCTACCCTATCGCCCAGCAATTGCATTATTGGGTATCACTGCAAAGATACAGATGTAGTGATCTGAAGGGGCACCTGCACCCCAACGCTCATAGCAGCAATGTCCACAATAGCCAAACTGTGGAAGATGCCGAGATGTCCCTCAACAGAAGAATGGATAAAGAAGATGTGGTTTATATATACAATGAAATTATTACTCAGCTATCAGAAAGGATGAATACTACCACTTATATTGACATGGATGGAACTGGAGGGTATTATGCTAAGTGGAATAAGTTAATCAGAGAAAGACAATTATCATATGCTTTCACTCATCTGTGAAACAGAAGAAGTAGTGCAAAGATCAGAGGCAAAAAGAGGGAAAACTTAATGGGAAAAAAATCAGAAAGGGAGACAAACCATGAGAGACTCTTGACTCTGGGAATCAAACTGAGGGTTGCAGAAGGGGTAGTATGTGGGAGAGTGGGGCAGCTGTGTGAAGGGCATTAAGGAAGGCACATGGTGTGATGAGCATTGGGTGTTATATACAACTGATGAATTACTGAACACTACATCTGAAATCAATGTACTATATGTTAGCTAATTGAATTTAAATTAAAAAATAATGCTGCAATAAATATGAGTGCATATATCTTTTTGAATTAGTGTTTTTGTTTTCTTTAGGTGAATACCTAGAAATAGAATTACTTAATCATATCATAATTCTGTTTTTAATTGTTTGAGAAATATCCATATTGTTTTCCATAGTGGCTGCAGAAGCTTATAGTCCCATGTACAGTACATGAGGGTTCCTTTTTCTCTACATCCTTGTCAAAACTTCTCATTTCTTGTGTTTTTTTAATTCCCTTGTGATAACTTCTAGGACCTATAAATTAGAAGTGTATTGCAAGTGTTTGAAGATTTTGTTTCTTTTACTTTTGTTGATTTCTAATTTGATTCCACTGTGTTTAGAGGACACATTCTATATGACTTAATTATTTTAAATTTGTTGAAGTTTATTTTTTAGACCACATTGTGGTGTATCTTGTTATATGTCTTGTGATGACAAGAATGTTCTGCTCTTGTTTGCCAGATTATTCTATAAATGTCAATTAGTTTTGTTGACTGGTGATTGTGTTGGGTTCTATATCCTTGCTGATTTAC
The DNA here is from genome assembly GCF_922984935.1 of Meles meles. Taxonomy (NCBI): domain Eukaryota; kingdom Metazoa; phylum Chordata; class Mammalia; order Carnivora; family Mustelidae; genus Meles; species Meles meles. Next base: position 95,582,060 of record NC_060069.1, on the reverse strand, counting down.
TAGAACAGGTGTTGAAATCTACTAGAATCATGGATTCTTTTTATCTCTTCTCAGTTTTTACTTCACTTAATTTGCAGGCTCTTGTTTGGGCATGCAGTTAGGATTGCCATGTCTTCTTGGTGAATTGATCTTTAACCTTTACAAAATGTTGTGGTCATTTTCTCACCTTCCAAGTTTTGTTTTGTTTTTCTTTTATCTGGTATTAGTATAGCCATTCCCACTTCCTTTTGATTAATGTTTGTATTATATATCTTTGAACTTCCTATTACTTTCAGGCCACCCATGTCAATATATTAGAATTAATTTTTCATACACAGCACATAGTAGGTAGTTTTTTTAAAACTCACTCTGCCAACCTGTATTTTAATTGGTGTTCACATTTTTAAAAATTTTATTTATTTTTCAGCGTAACAGTATTTATTGTTTTTGCACAATACCCAGTGCTCCACGCAATACGTGCCCTCCCTATTACCCACCACCTGGTTCCCCCAACCTCCCACCCCCCCGCCCCTTCAAAGCCCTCAGGTTCTTTTTCAGAGTCCATAGTCTGTCATAGTTTACCTCCCCTTCCAATTTCCCTCAACTCCATTCTCCTCTCCATCTCCCCATGTCCTCCATGTCATTTGTTATGCTCCACAAATAAGTGAAACCATATGATTCTTGATTCTCTCTGCTTGATTTATTTCACTCAGCATAATCTCTTCCAGTCTCAGTCCATGTTGCTACAAAAGTTGGGTATTCATCCTTTCTGATGGCAGCATAATACTCCATCATGTATATGGACCATATCTTCCTTATCCATTCGTCTGTTGAAGGGCATCTTGGTTCTTTCCACAGTTTGGCGACCGTGGCCATTGCTGCAATAAACATTGGGGTACAGATGGCCCTTCTTTTCACTACATCTGTATCTTTGGGGTAAATACCCAGTAGTGCAATTGCAGGGTCATAGGGAAGCTCTATTTTTAATTTTTTAAGGAATCTCCGCACTGTTTTCCAAAGTGGCTGTACCAACTTGCATTCCCACCAACAGTATAAGAGGGCTCCCCTTTCCCCACATCCTCTCCAACACATGTTGTTTCCTGTCTTGCTAATTTTGGCCATTCTAACTGGTGTAAGGTGGTATCTCAATGTGGTTTTAATTTGAATCTCCCTGATGGCTAGTGATGATGAGCATTTTTTCATGTGTCTGATAGCCATTTATATGTCTTCATTGGAAAAGTGTCTGTTCATATCTTCTGCCCATTTTTTGATATGATTATCTGTTTTGTGTGTGTTGAGTTTGAGGAGTTCTTTATAGATCCTGGATATCAACCTTTTGTCTGTACTGTCATTTGCAAATATCTTCTCCCATTCCGTTGATTGCCTTTTTGTTTTGTTGACTGTTTCCTTTGCTGTGCTGGAAGAGATTATGCTGAGCGAAATAAGTCAAGCAGAGAGAGTCAAATATCATATGGTCTCACTTATTTGTGGAGCATAACAAAGAACACGGAGGACATGGGGAGATGGAGAGGAGAGGTAGTTGAGGGAAACTGGAAGGGGAAATGAACCATGAGAGACTGTGGACTCTGAAAAACAACCAGAGGGTTTTGAAGGGGCGGGGGGGTGGGAGGTTGAGGAACCAGGTGATGGGTAATAGGGAGGGCACGTACTGCATGGAGCACTGGGTGTGATGCCAAAACAATGAACACTGTTACGCTGAAAATAAACAAATAAAAAAAAAAGGAAAGAACTTAGAAAAAAAACAAAATAAACAAACAAACAAAAAGAATACATAAGATCAACACGAGTTATGACTGTGGAAGTTGACCTTGATTACCTGGCCAGGTTATCGTAGAAGAATGAAACTCGACCATTCTCTTACACCGTACACAAAGATAAACTCGAAATGAGACAGGAATCCATCAGAATCCTAGAGGAGAACATAAGCAGTAACCTCTTTGATATCAGCCACAGCAACTTCTTTCAAGATATGTCTCCAAAGGCAAAGGAAACAAAAGCGAAAATGAACCTTTGGGATTTCATCAAAATCAAAAGCTTCTGCACAGCAAAGGAAACAGTTAACAAAACAAAAAGGCAACCAACTGGTGTTCACATTTTATGTAATTAGTGATACATTAGTGCTTAAGTTCTCTATTTTTTGTTGTCTGCTTATTTTTTCATTCAAATGTGGGGTTTTTTTTGCCTTCCTGTGGTTTAATTGACCTTTTTAAATTTTAGAATGCCATTTGATTTATGTATAGTTTTTAATGTATCTTTTTGTATCATTTCACTTCTTGAGTGGTTGCTGTAGATATTTTATTATGTATAAACAATTCATCACAAACTACTGTTATTGAATTTTCTCAGTTTGAATGAAATACAAAGATCTTTCCTTTCTTCATTTTACCTTACTTCTCCAATTTAAATAAATTTTCTGTCTCTGTATTTAGAACTGGATCAGACTATGCTATAATTTCTACTTCAGCTATGAAACATAATTTAGGATACTCAAAGGAAGGAGGAAATATATTGAATTTAACCATATTTTTACTCTCTTGCTAGTTTTTATTCACACTTGATATTAAAAACTCTCTGATCTTTTTTTCTGTTTAGTGAACTCCTTTTAACCATTCTTTTAGAGTTTGTCTTTTAGTGACAAATTCTATTTTTTTTCACCTAATAATGTCATGATTTCTTCTTTATTCCTGAAAGATATTTTGGGGGATGTATAGAATTCTAGGGTTGGTAGTTCTTTCCTTTAAGCACTTGAATAGCGTTTTTACTTCCTTTTGGCTTTGGTTTTCTGGTGAGAAATCTGCTGTCATTAGAATATTTTCCCCTATAGTTAAGGTGTTATTTCTTTTTTGCTGCTTTCAAGATTTTTTTTTTCTTTTTTACATAGTTGGCTGAGATCTGTCCTAATTTTATTTCTGGGTTTATTCTGTTTAGTTTTTCTCAGCTTTTTGAATCTTTTGTTTGTTTGTTTGTGTGTTTTTACCAAGTTTATTATGTTTTAAACATGATTTTTTTTAACTAGTTTTCAGTCCCATTTTCTTTTCCTTTCCTTCCAGAGCCATGATAACATGATTGCTAGATCTTTTCTTTTTTGTATCACAGGTTCACAGGTTTCTGAGTCTCTGGATTTTTTTTTTTTTTGAAATATCTATTTTCTGTTTGTTGTTCAGATTGGATAATTTACATTGTTTTATCTGTGAGTTTATGGAGTTTATTTTCTGTCCCCTCCATTTGGTTATTGAGCTTATGCATAGATTTTTAAATTTTCTTTGTTGTGTTTTTCAGTAGTAAAATTTGCATTTGGCTTTTATCTCCTGTTTCTTTGCTGAGTCTTTGATATTTTTCATTTATTGTCATTCATAATTGCTTGTTGCATTTTTATGATAACTCCTTTAAATAATTATCTGTGAATTCTAACATCTTTATCATCTTGGTGTTGATATCTCTTGCCTTTTATTTTTTCATTCAAATTAAGAATTTCCTATTCTTGGTATGATGAGTGAGTTTTTATTAAAACTGGATATTTTGTATATTATGTTGTAACATTCATTGTAGGTCTTATTTCGACCTTTTATTTGTGGTGGGTTGTTTTGACATTGTTCTGGCAGTGGAAGGACGGATGTCATCTTGTTACCAAAAGTTTGAGTAGTTCACATTTCCCCATTGGCATTTACTAACTCCAAAGATAGGGAGAGGCACTTCAAAACTGCTGGGTAGGGTATAATTATTTCTCCTTATTTTACTTCTACTGTATAGGATACCAGTGCCTCATTCTTGTTCCCCACATGGCATTCACTAACTCAGTTTTCTCATTCAGAAGTTGAAATACTCTGTGAATTTAAATAAAGGTAGAAAATGTTATTTCTTTTGCTAGAGGAGAATGAGAATATGCTTCTCAGACTGGGATTTGACAGAAATCATAATGTTATTCCCTATGGAAGTGCAAAGATTTGGCTTATTTTTAAAAATCTGACTTCTGTTTTATAGTTTTTCAAATAATTGTAAGTTTTTTACTATTTGGTTAGTTCATTAAGACTGTGAATGAAACTCAACTAAATTTTCAGTTATCATTTTAATTTTGTCTCATATTTAAATTCTGTCTAGGTACAGGTTGTCTAAAATTAGCATTCTTATTCTTAGAGAATTTTTAATTCTTTATTTTTTCTTTTATATGATTTGAGTTTTTCCACTAAAACGCCTAAGTATCAGTCTTTGAATTAAGATGCTAGGGAATCTTAGGGTAGCTAGATATTTCTTTCCATGGTTCTTGTGTGTTTTTATTATCACCATCGTTAGCTCAGTTTGGGGGAACTACATAGCTACAAGGCTTTATCCCTATTACTAACTTACTAATTTAAGTTCTTATCCTAAAACTTGAATTGTAAATTAGCAGCAGTCTTTCAACCACTGAACAGTATCTCATAAAATGTGTTCATAGGCTATCTGTAATAAAATCGGTGAATAAGTGCTAACTAAATTTTAATTTTTTTATGACCAATCTTTTGGTTCTTCTTAAAATGCAGTGTTGGATTCTGGGATAGGGCCTGAGATTCTGAATTCCTACTAAGCTTCCAAGTGATGTCCATGCTGGTATATGGACTTTGAATAGCAAGTACTGAGGTTACTTGTTTTTTTTTGTTTTTTTTTTAAAGATTTTATTTATTTCTTTGACAGAGAGAGAGATCAAAAGCAGGCAGAGAGGCAGGCAGAGAGAGAGGAGGAAGCAGGCTCCCTGCTGAGATCATGACCTGAGCCGAAGGCAGGGGCTTAATCCACTGAGCCACCCAGGCGCCCCTGAGGTTACTTGTTAAAATGTCAGTCATATATTCTATCCCAAGTCCATGAGTAACAATTTGTGTACCTGGAATGTAGAAATATTTATTTATACCAAAGATTAAGAATTATTGCCATAATTTAGTAGTTCTTAATTGTGGTTGTGCATCAAAAAAACACGCATAACAAATAACATGGAGGACATGGGGAGATGGAGAGGAGAGGGAGTTGAGGGAAACTGGAAGGGGAGATGAACCATGAGAGACTATGGACTCTGAAAACAACCAGAGGGTTACGAAGGGGCGGCAGGGGGGTGGGGGGGTGGTGGGAGGTTGAGGAACCAGGTGGTGGGTAATAGGGAGGGCACGTACTGCATGGAGCACTGGGTGTGATGCCAAAACAATGAACACTGTTATGCTGTAAATAAACAAATAAAAATAAATATAAAAAAAAAAAACAAAAACACCCAGAAAGAGTTTAAAACATTATTGCTAGATTTACTATAGAACTGCTGAATTTTCCTCCCTGGCATTTATATTTTTACTATGCAGAATACACCTGATTCTGAGTGTAATCTGGTTGTAAAGTATAATTATAAACATTATAGAAAGAACTGGAGCCAGAGTCATCATGCCTGCTAGTAGAGGTTTTACCTGGAATCTGGAGAAAAAAAATAAGACTAAAATTGAGCTGTGTTAAAACTTAGGGGAAAAAAGTTTCAACTTGAAGTCTCCACTCAATTTCATACAGCAAATTTTCTATAATTTTAAACCATTTACTGCATTTGTATATGTTTTAAAGACTTTATTTTTCCACTTGAGGGAGACAGAGACAGACACAGAGCACCAGCAGAGCGGGGAGGAGGCAGAGGGAGCAGATTCCCCAATGAGCAGGGAGCCTGATGTTGGACTAGATCCTAGGACCCTGAGATCAGGATCCAAGTCGAAGGCAGACACTTTACTGACTGAGCCACCCAGGCACCCAAAACCATTTACTTTTTTTTTTTAACCATTTACTTTTTTTTTTTTTAATTTAAGTTGCCTCATGTCTTTTCATGACCTGATAGCTCCTTTCTTTTTTTTTTTTTCTTTTTTTTTTTTTTTTGGTCAACAATGTTTTATTTATTTTTTTTTAATAAACATATAATGTATTTTTATCCCCAGTGGTACAGGTCTGTGAATCGCCAGGTTTACACACTTCACAGCACTCACGATAGCACATACCCTCCCCAATGTCCATAACCCCCCATCCCCTCTCCCACCCCACCTCCTCCCAGCAACCCCCAGTTTGTTTTGTGAGATTAAGGGTCACTTATGGTTTGTCTCCCTCCCAATCCCATCTTGTTTCATTTATTCTTCTCCTATCCCCCTAACCCCCCATGTTGCATCTCCACATCCTCATATCAGGGAGATCATATGATAATTGTCTTTCTCCAATTGACTTATTTCGCTAAGCATGATACCCTCTAGTTCCATCCACGTTGTCGCAAATGGCAAGATTTCATTTCTTTTGATGGCTTCATAGTATTCCATTGTGTATATATACCACATCTTCTTTATCCATTCATCTGTTGATGGACATCTTTCCATAGTTTGGCTATTGTAGACATTGCTGCTATAAACATTCGGGAGCACGTGCCCCTTCGGATCACTACGTTTGTATCTTTAGGGTAAATTTTGACTTGTGTTGACAGTGTTTCTCAAATTAGGAACCATAGGCATGGTCTTGGAATTATAAATTTTCCATAGTAGTTTCTGACTGTAATATTTTTATTTTTATAATCACACTAATGGAAAGATTCTGAATGGTTTGAACAAACCACTTCATTCAAAAATACTGTCACACAGGTCCAATATGTAAAGTTAAATTTACATTGATGATTATGTTGGCACCAAATAGTGTCATTTTAATTTTTGTGGATTAATAAAATCATAGAAGTCGACTATGCACATGTATTATGTGTTCATGCCATAGGATTATAAAATTATGTGATGGTGTACTATGGAATAGAATTCAGAACTGTTCAAGTAGAGACAAGTGGTAAAAGGAAAGGGTAGAATAAATATAGATATACCAAATTCAGTAGAATCTGTGCAGTTAGAAACATATCATGAGATTAGTTACTTCTTTAAAAGAATCCATCTGTCATATACTCTAATGTCATTAATTTGAATTCTAGTTGTAGTTTCATTTGTATTTATTTTGTATTTTTTGTTTTATGTATATATAAGCCATTTTTATAAACGAGTTGAAGAATTTGTAAAAGTCAGTCAAAAGTGAGGATAAGCAAAAAAATTTTAAAGGTCTGTACATTCTTCAAGTTTGAAAACATTGATTTTGTTTATTTCATATGCTTATGTAATATATGTAACACATATTTCAAATTATAGAATTACATGATCTTTAATGTAATGGCCCATTTTAAATAAAGTTTTCTACATTAGCTTTCCTTGATTTCCCTTCCTGGAATTAATCTTTTCTTTCTTTCAATTCTTTATACCAATTCACACACTTTACTTTTATTTTTCTTATTTGTCTACTTGTCTTATTTCTCCTATTGCATGACATTTTTTATGAGTAGAAAAGAGTAATGTGTTGTAATCAAGACAGTGCTTTTTATAATGAATTATTTGGTGAAGTTTGGATTAATGGATAAATGGAAAGAGCACTAACGATGTCTTAAATGATTTACTATAGAGAATGATAGTGAATATAGACATAGGAAAAATATTATTTTTCCAGTGTTCCTATATAACAGAAAATTCTTCAGTTTGCAGGTGATGGTGGTGGAAATGCATTACAAATAAAAGTATAGCTATTAAATACAATAAATTAAATTTAATAAAGTATTGATTACTTATTAGGGTTATAGAATATATAACATAAGTATAATCTTGGCTTCTCCCTCTCCCATGTCAAGCATCTTAAAAAAATCTCTTTACTCTTTTTTATTGGTATTGGGTTCAAATAAAGTCTGGGGTCTTCATTAGTTGTTTTAACCACTACCTATCTGTTGAACATTGAACATAAGATGAAACCCTTTTGTTATCAAGGGTCTAATTTCTTGTCAAAAAGAATGAGGGAGAATTTCACAGTATTTGTTCAAGGAATACTAATCATAATTGGATCTTTTTCATGTATTCTACTGTTCTTATACTGTAAAGATTGTCTTTATTGGAATTCTGCCTCTTACTTCAGGTCTCATTAGGGAAACCTAGAAGTTTTTAGACTTTTCTTTTTTTTTTTTTCCTTAAATTAATTTTTTATTTTTTTAATTTCTTTTCAGTGTACCAGAATTCATTGTTTATGCACCACACCCAGTGGTCCATGCAATACGTGCCCTCCATAATACCCACTACCAGGCTCACCCAACCTCCCACCCCCCCCGCCTCTTCAAAAACCTCAGATTGTTTTTCAGAGTCCATAGTCTCTCATGGTTTGTCTCCCCCTCCAATTTCCCCCAACTCCCTTCTCCTTTCCATCTCCCCATGTCCTCCATGTTATTTCTTATGCTCCACAAATAAGTGAAACCATATGATAATTGACTCTCTCTGCTTGACTTATTTCACTCAGCATAATCTCTTCCAGTCCCGTCCATGTTGCTACAAAAGTTGGGTATTCATCCTTTCTGGTGGAGGCATAATACTCCATCGTGTATATGGACCACATCTTCCTCATCCATTTGTCCATTGAAGGGCATCTTGGTTCTCTCCACAGTTTGGCAACCATGGCCATTGCTGCTGTGAACTTTGGGCTACAGATGGCCCTTCTTTTCACTACATCTGTATCTTTGGGGTAAATACCCAGTAGTGCAATTGCAGGGTCATAGGGAAGCTCTATTTTTAATTTCTTAAGGAATCTCCACACTGTTTTCCAAAGTGGCTGTACCAACTTGCATTCCCACCAACAGTGTAAGAGGTTTCCCCTTTCTCCACATCCTCTCCAACACACGTTGTTTACTGTCTTGTTAATTTTGACCATTCTAACTGGTGTAAGGTGGTATCTCACTGTGGTTTTGATTTGAATCTCCCTGATGGCTAGTGATGAACATTTTTTCATGTGTCTGACAGCCATTTGTATGTCTTCATTGGAGAAGTGTCTGTCCATGTCTTCTGCCCATTTTTTGACATGATTATCTGTTTTGTGTGTGTTGAGTTTGGGGAGTTCTTTATAGATCCTAGATATCAGCCTTTTCTTCTTTTTTTTTTTTTAAGATTTTTTTTAAATTTATTTATTTGACAGACAGAGATCACAAGTAGGCAGAGAGGCAGGCAGAGAGAGAGGAGGAAGCAGGCTCCCCGCCGAGCAGAGAGCCCGATGCGGGGCTCGATCCCAGGACCCTGGGATCATGACCTGAGCCGAAGGCAGAGGCTTTAACTCACTGAGCCACCCAGGCGCCCCCAGCCTTTTCTTCTTAACCTTGAAAATGACTATGTCATATTGAAGTTTGCTCTTTTTCTACCTGAACCTCCTAAATTTTTGTCTACCTTTATTAGATTAGTGTTTTTCTCTACTCTCCTTGTGATTCAGAAAAGGTAATCTTAAATCCTCTTTAAAATGAGTTTCCTTTTTCTACTTACACTGAACTGAAAATAGATGCTTCATGGCCTTAAAAACATGACCATCAAGTTACTTTCTGTGGGAAGTTATTAAATATCCCTTGACAACAGCGATTCTAGACTTTGGGTTTTAATCAGAATTGTTCAATACCATATAGGTTACACATTAATTAGATCTTCAATTAACCATAAGTGCATACTTAATAGCAGGGTTTCTAGTTTTTTGGTTGTAATGTGCAAGGGGCTTTCAGCAGAATACTTTTGAATAGATGAAGTTTGGTTTCTGTTGAATAATTCAGTGAACCAGAGTGAGAATATAAATTCGACACACTGGATGTTCACTTTTATATAAAAAGAGGTACAAGGTGAAGGTGGAATTTTGTTGTGAATTTACCATTTAGATTCCTTTTTGGTCCATTAACATTCCATATTGGAATGTCTGCCTGGCATCAGAATTCTGTCCTCTTCTTTTAACAATGTACCAGCTCTTTTTCTGAATAAATTCTAGGAAATATTGTTATTCAGTAACAGGTTTTGGCAAGGGATAACTGAACTTATCTCCCCCTTTTTTATGAGTGATTAATGAGTGGGGGTAGGCAAAACTAGAGTGATATGCAGTGAATAGAAGATTCTGGTAAATTCCCAGATTTTATTTATAGGAATCATGGTTTCTTTGGCTATAGAATAATTTCCTAGAATTAGTCGGAAGGCCCATTGTGCAGATAAAGGTAGTACAAAACAATAAAGGAATAGTAGAGTTGATCTCTGATCTTGTAAGCTTACTTTATACTATTAAGATGCCAAGCATCTGCATAAAAAGTAAATAATTTGTGATCTTATGAAAGAAAGCTATAAATTCTCTGATTATCTCTGAAATGTATGTTTTAGATGTACCTAATTTCTATTTGAAGTGAATATTACTAAAGAAAAACCACCAGTGTAGAAATTTGCTAATTTTGTAACCAAACAGGAATGGATTTATATCCTGGTTTTTCTACTTAATAGCTGCCAGTCCAATGAAACTAAAATAAAAGTTCTTGACCTCAGTTTCCTCTTCACAAAATAGAATTATATATTTGTCTTGGAGTGCTCTAATTCTGAAGAGAATTAGAAATAATATATGTTAATGCCCATGGTAGACACTTATTTAATAGTGGTTATTTTTACCATTATTGTTTTTAATGGTATACTCTTATTTATGCTCTACCCTCTACTAATAACTAAATGCTACTTGAGTGTATAGTAAATTTTATTATTCATGTAGCTATCACTACCTAATAAGTATAAGGAAAATAAAATGCTGACCAAACATGTAGCTATCACTACCTAATAAGTATAAGGAAAATAAAATGCTGACCAAACATAAAATTTAGATATTTTAATTATAATTTTCTTTCTTTCAGAATTACTTACTGTCATCTACCTTTCCAGAGTAAATGGCTCTATGTTGGAACAGAAAGAGGAAATACACATATTGTAAATATTGAATCTTTCATTCTTTCTGGATATGTTATCATGTGGAACAAGGCAATTGAGCTGTAAGTTTGAACTTGAATACCACTTTATTTGGCTTGAATATTTCATATGGTTTGTAAAGCATGTCAAATTACAGAGTTATTTGAAACATTTATAACTAATTTATGATTAATTTGAGTGAAAAATTCAGCTAAAATTTAAAACTGTAAAGAATTTTAAAGACTTAAAAATATTGTAGTATAGGGGCGCCTGGGTGGCTCAGTGGGTTAAAAATATTGTAGTATTAACATTCTAATTTTAGACTTTCTGAATATTTAAGGGTGTCTGAATAATTAGGAGTTATGTATGTAAATTTGATGATAAAATACTTGGGCTTATTCTAAAAGTTATGCATGGAAATCATCTCATTTTTTTATAGTCGTTCTTAGTATAGCCACTTCCAATGGGAATGACAAGTAGATTGTGATTATATTTAGTTTTATATAAAAATAATCATGATCAGTTCATATATTTTTTTATTGCTGGTAGCTCATTCTTCACTTGTCTCACTAATGTATTGTTCAGGGTTCTAAGAACCAATTTATCAATATTTTTTATGTTGTGACATATATAGCTATTTGGATATGTGGTTAGTGGTAATTACCACTTTGACTTTGGTGCTGATACTTAAGTTTATGCACATGTAAAAAGTAATGGAATTCCAAGCCATCTTTTTGTATGTATTCAATTAATTCTCCTGGTCACTGTGTTAATCTTAAAAACAAATTTTCTTTAATAAATGTTTATACTCTGTGCATATTAGGTTCTTAATTTATAATATGTTTAACTTGAGACTGGCTCATTTCCATATATATGACATTTTTACACATGTATATATGAAATATATATATATAAATATATATTCTGAGTTACATAATTATTCTCCAGAACTCTGATTAAAGCAGCCTATTTAAATGAGGCTCGAATCTGGTTTTTATAATAAATCTACTATTCCCTATTTTTAATGTTTCAGTGTGCCTGTATACATAAGAAATGTTGTTACTAATTATATTCTTGTTACAATATTCCTTCTGTATTATGTCATAATGCGTCTTTTGTTAATGATAATTCTTCCTCCCTGATTAGATTAAGAACTGCCCCAAGGCAAGATCTTTGTTCATTGCTCCTTTCTTTTTCTTTATACTTGGCTTATTTTGGTGCTTTGTACAGCATGGCAACTAAATAACTGATGACATTATTGAAGACTTAGTATGGTAGTTACACACTAATATTGACTTAGAGCTTTCATTTATAATTATAATTAATATGCACTATTTTACTGATATGCTTTAGTGTTCTACATGTGTATTTTAAAAAACATTTATTCTATAGACTATTTAGAATTATGCCTTCTAAAAAATTATTTAATTTTTTAGCTATTTGGGAAAGGTTTACCCACTATAATCTGAGTGCTATAAAAGTTATAAATAGGGCTGAACTTAATGTTTGCTTTCATAATTTTCTCAGGATATTGATAAAAATGTAAATAAAGTTGAGAGATTGAATTATAGAACTTTTATACAAATTTAATATTAGTACAAATAGTAATATATGTATTATTTGTGTTCAGTTGAATGCTGCTAATTATGAAGTTCATAATCTAAATAGATTATTATAGTAGTAGTAGATTATTATAGTATTTCACCACTTTTGCTATTTTGTTTCCATATTCATATATTTTGGTTTACTTAGACCAGTTTTCCCAAAGTGTGTTCCATGGAATTATAGATCCATTGTGATCTACATAATTTAAAATTCCAACTGCCAGTCTTCTAGAACTGTCTTTTAATAGCTCTCTACCTATTGAGATACATTAGAAAATGCATGCCACTTTCTATTAATATGTGCCAGGTGTATGGGACAATAATAAAATATTTATTTAAGAGTCATTTCATAAACAGAATTTTACACACATATTTCAACAATACATTTTCTAAGTATGGCAAATGCAGAATTGTCTTTAAGAGATATGTGAAATTCTTTCAATTTAAGTTCTTTCTTGAAATACTTTTTATTCAATGTTATTTTTCAGTTTGTTTCTATTATTAGTGAAGTGTCCTGATACTAATTTTAGACAGTTCTCATAATTATAAATAGTGTTCCCAAAATGTATATTTTGATTGTGTGGAAACTGGAACACATTTTCCATAGAAACATTGATGTTTGTAGAACATCTCATAAAGTAGTAGTATAGAACTGAACGAACATTAAAAATTTTTTTCTATGGGAAAATATATTCCAGGTTATAGTGTAGAAGTAGATGTTTCTGCAGGGCAGCCCTAGCTTTTTAAAAAATGCAACCTTGTTTTCCACATATGATTAATGTTTGAGCATGAAATTGATTAATCATAAGTATAAGGCTTATCGTTTTACTAACAATCACTGAAATGTATCGTTTTACTAACAATCACTGAAATGTATTTATTGTGCACTATGGTATGCTAGATACTAGAAACAACCATGAACTGGGAAGACATAGTTACTGTCCTCTAGGGGCTTTCAGTCTAATGAGATTAATTAAAAAGGCAATTACAATATATTGGAAATAAAATGTGGCAATGCTATAAGAAGGACACCTAACATGTGGTCTCAAAGAAATATCTGTAAAGGAAATTATATCTATATTGAGATCCAAAGGGTGAGAATTTTAGTTAGTTGAGTGAAGACTTGAGAGACAGAGTTAGGGGTATTTTAGGAAGAGGGGATAGAAGATTTAAAGGATGGAGTGTGAGAGTTTTTGTTCCATGCATAGGAATTTTAGGTAGTTTAGTTGGTTGGAATAACTGGGAGAGAGTATGATAAAAGGTAAATGATGAAGAGAGGTAATCAGGGTATAAATATGAAAGGCCTTGTAGGCCAGTTTGAGAAGTTTGGACTTAAAAAGGCCAGGAGCTGGATTTTGAAGGGGTTTAAGCAGAGAATTGACTTGATCAAATTTGCATTTAGGAAGACTACTCTGAAGGCAGGTATAGAGAAATGATTAAAGAGAGAAAAGACTATATTCTTGGTAAACATTATCATTGATTTAGGATTGGAGATAAGCTGACATAATTAAATACATAGAAGACAGAAGAGGTAAGACTTGGGTATTATGGGAAGATATAACAATAGAGGAGAATTAAGAGAGACCCCCAGGTGTAGGCTTGAGCAACTGTGTGGATAAGGGTGTCATTTAGTGAAAGAAAGCAGGAGATTGACTAAGTTGGGAAAAAAAAAATCAGTGAGTTCAGTTTTAGGTAGGTTGAGTTGTATGTGTTTATAAGACATTCAAATGGAATTGGTATGGGAAAGTGGTAGGGAGTGGGAAATATGGATCTGAAGGTAATGAGATAGAATTTATGGTCATTGAAATAGGAGATTGTGCATGAAGAGTGCATGGAAAAAAGTAGCAAACTAGCAGTCAACCAATTCTCACTCACATATATGTTTTATTTGGCTATCAGAGTATTTAAATATGTTCTGAGTTCTAATATTTGAGAGCAATAAAAATTTGGATTTCCAGATTTTCATGAAAATTCCTAATGAGACAATTCTAGTTCCTTATTGCATGGCAGTCAGTAACCACCTGGAACTGAGTAACAACTTTCCTTTTGTAGTTGGATAATATGCTATCCAGTTTGCTACAGCTCTCATTCAGCATATTTGTTTCATTTGCAATACCTGCCTGGCTCCTGTGTGCTCTTGAATTCGTGACCACATATGATATGGGAATAGATGACAGACTAGGATAGAGTACAAAGTAATATCAATATTTAACATAAAGGAAGACAAAGAAGGCCCATAAAAGAAACTATTAAGAAGCTGTTATGGTAAATGAGAAGAATAGAGATAAAGAGGGATACCTAGAAGAATTATTGGGCATTATTTAGATGGATATCATATGAGTTTAAGTTCATTGATCAGTCTATCTAAAGTGACTGTTGTAGAATTTACAGAATCCAGATACACCAAATTTTTTTTTATTTTTTAAGTCAATTTTTAATGGCCATAAGTCTTTCAAGGAATGCTTGATGGTTTTTAGAAGTATAATGTCAGGGGAAAAGTCAGAAAAAAATGTATCAAAATGTTAGTAGTCATTACATTTAGGCAGCAAAATAATATGAGATTTTTTTCTGTTGACTATTAGTGTCTTGTAAGTTTGGAATTTCTTTTTAACAACAAATAATATATCTTCACTAGTCTGAAAAAGTCAATACAGATAACTGAAGTTTAATGCTAAATTATTTTCTGAACTTGAGTGTTTTACAACCTGTGAGAGTCTAAATGGAAAAGTTTTGCATTTGGTCTAACTAGTGTTTCTCAAAGTATGTTTCAGTGAGTATTCACTGCATATTATGGCTCTAAGAAGCTTTGTAGAAGAAAAAAAACTATGTTTAATTTAGGGTTTCTCAAACTTTTTGATATGTAACACTCTTTATGTGAAATACCTTATATATTCATTAGTTTATCATGGAGTACACTTTGGTATTTGTTGTTCCAGTCATACCAAGAAACAGGAGTTTGTAGTTTTTTGGATATTATTAGTTTCCAAGGGATAATTGAAGGACACTGTTCCTTATGAGAGGCACTTTACTCTAATAAAACGTGGCATTTATAATGCAGATAATACTAGTTTCCAATTATTCCAGTGATTTACAGCAGTCATAATACATACTATTATTGAGTACTTACTATATTTTGACATTATATTAGGTGCTATATATAAATATTCTAATCCTTATAATTACTCAGTAGGATCAGTACTACTATCTGCATTTTTAGATAAGAAAATTCAGGATAAAACCATTAAGAAAATATTCTAATAAGTCTGTATTTATTCTTCTGGGCCTCTGTGGGGAGTTAGTATCTGGGAAACCTGTAGTTATTTAATTTGTGACTTTTATCTGTTCCCAAAAAGTTTTAAAATTTATTCATCTTTACTATTTTATGAAGAATCTTTGATGGTGTTCATATATGCATAAGAAATAAATTATAGTTAAAAAGAAATAAATTATAACTATGTCAATATAATCATAATACGGTTAATCTGGCATAATTAGGCTGTTGAAGAAAGGATGTGGAAAAATGAATATAATAAATAAATGGTCATATCAGGTCATATTGTATTTAACATGGCATAATACTCAACAATGATATATTAAAGTAGGAAATATAAAAGAAACACGGCAGATATCAGAGTAGAATAAATTTAGTATATGTCCTGCCGAAGCGAGCACTGGAGTAGAATAAATTTAAAGTCAGATTTACAGAGCACAGGTCCTTTTAACAAAATACACTTAGACACACAGTTATCTGTTATTGATTACCCTGTTATTGATTAACACATAAATGAGACATAACCAGCAAACTAGGATTCCCCAGTTTGTCAGTTTTCTGTATACTGGCCATCACTAGAGAGAGTTTCTTTGTAAATCAAAGGAGCTATTGTACTTTTCTTAGGAGCAAAATCAGAGGTTTTATATCAAAGAAAGTTACAAATCAGTTATGTACTTTGCAATTTGAATGAAACAGGCTAATAGCATTAGCCTTGTGGCCATGTAAGATTTCTTTGTATAAGATCAGTTTTAGGAGGGTTAGGGGGTAGGAGAAGAATAAATGAAACAAGATGGGATTGGGAGGGAGACAAACCATAAGTGACTCTTAATCTCACAAAACAAACTGAGGGTTGCTGGGGGGGAGGGGTGGGGAGAGGGGGTTATGGACATTGGGGAGGGTATGTGCTATGGTGAGTGCTGTGAAGTGTGTAAACCTGGCAATTCACAGACCTGTCCCCCTGGGGATAAAAATACATTATATGTTTATAAAAAAACAAAAAATAAATAAAAAATTAAAAAAAAGATGAGTTTCGAATTTTCAGAGGCTTAGAGTTGGCAACAAACATAAATACCAATTCATAAATTCATAATTTGATGAAAAGACATAATTCATCTTGACTATTAATAATTTTTCTTTGATAATGAAGAAACAAAGTTGATAACATGGAAAGTTCTAAAACATCACTTTCATTATTAATATTGTCTCTTTAAGTATATAATTTTTATGTTATAGAAATGAAGAATCCTGTTGTTATGTGGATATATGTTCTTAAACCTGATTTTAAAAAATTATACCTGCTTTAATAGAGTTAATAAGAGAATGAAAAACAGTCTTAAAGAAAAACAACCAAAATTCAAATGAATCTAAGTTTAAACCTCAAAATATTGGGAGTGTGCTCCAGTGTAATTTCTTTGTTCCAGTCTATAGTGGTAAGGTGTTTTAATTTTTATTTCTTAATTACTATTTTGAATTGATTTAACAGATCCACGAAGACTCATCCAGGTCCAGTTGTACATTTAAGTGATAGCCCAAGAGATGAAGGGAAAGTGAGTATTACATTGCCATTATTCTTGCATTTATTTTCCTCATTCTTGAATGAAGGTGTTTCTTACTATTATTTTGTACCTAACTTGTAGCACAGTTCAAAGCATTCAGTGTTTTCTAAAATTAAAATATGTTGAATGAGTGAATGAGCAAATAATGAATAAATGAATTATTCACACTAATAATGGTCCCAAATTAAGTGTTTATTATCACCTAGAGCTAAAGTTGTTATTTAATTCTAGAATTTTGAGGAAGGTATGGAATTTGTGAAACAACTTGAATTTTCAAATGTTCTATGCTGGAGTTTAACAATATATTTATCAATATCACTAATCATTGGCCTCTGCTATTCAGTTTTGGTAATGACAAATGGCCAATATAAAATAATCATAAATTAGCCAATCATGATTTTATAAATAGGTAATTATATAGAAAATGTTCTGAGATTACAGAAATAATCCTTATTCATTTGGATTATTCATAATTTTCTTTTGATGACGAGGAAACAAAGTTGATAATATGAAAAGAGCTAAAGCATCATTTTTACCATATAGCCTCTTTGTTTATTTTTAGCTAAGTACCATAGAAAACACCTGAGTAAATTAGTTAGTATAGATTTACTTCTTTGTTTATTTTTAAATGATAAAAACTCAATTTGCCTAATAAATATTGAGCCTGAAAGTCAAGTCTGCCTAATGGTAATAGAAAGAACATTGAATTTATTCAAATTGATTCATAAATACAGTGTTTTGTTTTGTTTTAAACTTTTAAATAGAGTGAAATTTTATTATTTTATTTTATTCTATTTCTTTTCAGTGTTCCAAAATTCATTGTTTATGCACCACACCCAGTGCTCCATGCAGTACATACCCTCTATAATACCCACCACCAGGCTCACCCAACCCCCTACCCCCCTCCCCTCCAAAACAGTGTTACTCCAATCCTTCATCAGAATTTACTTATTTTTAAAGAAATGATTCTAAAATTCATAAGAAAAGGGTGCCTGGGTGGCTGAATTAGTTAAGCAACTGCCTTTAGCTCTGGTCATGATCCCAGAGTTCTAGGATCAGAGTCTGCATTGGGCTCCCTGTTCCATGGGAAGCCTGCTTCTCCCTCTGCGTCTGCCTCTCTCTCTCTCTGTTTCATGAATAAATAAATAAAATCTTTTAAAAAAATGAAATAGGGGCGTCTGGGTGGCTCAGTTGGTTAAGCGATTGCCTTCAGTTCAGGTCATGATCCCAGGGTCCTGGGATAGAGCCCCACGTCTGCCTCCTTGCTCACTGGGGAACATGCTCTCCCTCTCTCTTTCCCCCTACCTGCTACTCCACCAGCTTGTGCTTTCTGTGTCAAATAAATAAATAAAAATTCTTAAAAAAAATAAAAAATAAAGAAAGTAAAATTTTTAAGAAAGAGAAAATGTTTTTTTCTACATCCTCACCAACAATTGTTATTTCTTATGTTATTTCTTGTGTTATTTCTTGATGTTAACCATTCTGACAGGTGTAAGGTGACATCTCATTGTGGTTTTGACATGCATTTCCATGATTATGAGTGATGTTGAGCATCTTTTCATGTGTGTGTTTCATCTGTGTGTCTTTGGGAAAATATCTATTCAGGTCTCCCATCCATATTTTAATTGGATTATTTGGGTTTTTTGGTGTTGTATCAGTTCTTAAGATATTTTGGATACTAACCCCTTATTGGATATACCATTAGTAAATATCTTCTCCCATTCAATAGGTCCCTTTTTGTTTTGTTAATGGTTTTCTCCATGGTACAAAAGTTTTGTTTTTTTTTTTAAGATTTTATTTATTGTTTTGAGAGAAAGAGATTGAACATGAGAGGGGAGAGAGTCAGAGGGAGAAGCTGTGTCCCCACCGATTAGGGAGCCCAGTGCAGGACTTAATCCCAGGACTCCAGGATCATGACCTGAGGTAGAGGCAGTTGCTTAACCAACTAAGCCAACCAGGTGCCCAGCTTTTTTTTTTTTTTTTAAGTTTTATTTATTTATGGATGATACAAGTGGCTCAGTCCATTAGTTTCTGCCTTCAGCTCAGGTCATAATCTCAGGATCCTGAGATTGAGCCCAACATCATCAATCTTCCGTCTCAATAGGGAGTCTGTTTCTCCCTCTACCCTGCCCTGATTGTGCTCTCTGTTTCTCTCTCAAATAAATAAAATCTTAAAAAAAAAAGACTTATTTATTTATTTTAAAGAGAGGGAGCATGAGTGTGAGTGAGAGGGAAGGGCAGAGGGAGAGAATTTTAAGCAAACTCTGCTGAGTGCAGAGCCCCACCCTGGCTGGATCCCATGACCCTTGAGATCATGACTTAAGCTGAAAAAACCAAGATTTAGATGCTTAATGGACTGAGCCACCCAGGCCCTCTTATATAAGGGGTATTGGGTGTAGTCCCAATAGCTTAATTTTGCTTTTATTTTCCTTGCTTGAAGAGACTTATCTAGAAAAACATTTCTATAGCTAATTTCAAAGAAATTAAATTACTGCTAATGTTATCTTCCAGGAGTTTTGATTTCAGATCTCACATTTAGGTCTTTAACCCATTTTGAGTTTATTTTTGTGTGTAGTATAAAAATATGGTCCAGTTTCATTCTTTTGCATGTAGCCATTTAGTTTTCCCAACACTTGCATTGGCAGCACATATACTAAAATTGGAATGATAGAGAGAAAATGAGCATGGCTCCTGGACAAGGATGACATGCAAATTAGTTTTCCAAGGACCATTTGTTGAAGAGACTATCTTTTAACCATTGTGTATTATTGCCTCTTTTATCATAGATTGACTATATAAGCATAGGTTTATTTCTTGACTCTCTGTTCTATTCATTGATCTATGTGTCTGTTCTTGTGCTAGTATCATACTGTTTTGATTACTACAGCTTTGTAGTGTATCTTGAATTCTGGGATTATGATACCTCCAGCTTAATTCACTGTCAGTGGGAATGCAAATTGATACAGCCACTGTGAAAAATAGTAGTTTCTCGAAAAATTAAAAATGGAAATAAACCATGTGATCCAGTAATAATACTGTTGGGTATTTATAAAAAAAAAAAAACAAAACCACACCCATTTGAAAAGATATATACAGCCCCATATTTATTGCAGCATTATGTACAATAGCCAACATATGGTAGCAAGCTATGTGTCCATACACAGATGAATGGATAAAGAAGATGTGGTATATATACACAGTGGAGTAGTACTCAGCCATAAAAAAGAATGAGATTTTGCCATTTGCAACAATATGGATGAATCTGGAGGGTATAATGCCTAGTGAAATAAGAGAAAGATACAATATGATTTCACTCACGTGTGGAATTTAAGAAACAAAACAAATGAACAATGAGACAAGCAAAAAACTAGACTCTTAATTATAGAGAACAAATTTGTGGTTGCCACAGAGGAGAAGGTTGGGGACAGGGGTGGAATAGATAAATGGGATCAAGAACATACTTATCTTTTTTTTTTTTAGATTTTATTTATTTGACAGACAGAGATCACAAGTAGGCAGGGAGGCAGGCAGAGAGAGAGGAGGAAGCAGGCTCTCTACAGAGCAGAGAGCCCGATGCGGGGCTCGATCCCAGGACTCTGGGATCATGACCTGAGCTGAAGGCAGGGGCTTTAACCCACTGAGCCACCCAGGCGCTCCCAAGAACATACTTATCTTGATGAGCACTGAATAATGTATAGAATTGTTGAATTATACATATTCCATACCTGAAACTAATATAAGCTATATATTAATTATACTTTAAGAAAAAATTAGTAACTATAAATTTTTTTAAAAAGCGAATGTTTTAAGGCATTTAAAAAAATTTTTTTAAGATTTTTTTATTATTTATTTGACAGATAGAGAGATCACAAATAGGCAGAGAGGCAGGCAGAGAGAGGGGGAGCAGTCTCCCTGCTGAACAGACAGCCTGATGCAGGATTTGATCCCAGGACCCTGAGATCATGACCTGAGTGGAAGGCAGAGGCTTAACCCACTGAGCCACACAGGTGCCCCTAAGGCATTTTTTATTTTGTTTTTTTTTTTCCAAGTTTTTATTTAAATTCCAGTTAGTTAACAGTGTAATATTAGTTTGAGGTGTAGTATTTAGTAATTCATCACTTACATACAACACCCAATACTCATCACAGCAAGTACCCTCCTTAATACTCATCACCCATTTAAACCATCCGCCACCCACCTCCCTTCTAGGGAAGTAACCCTCAGTTTGTTCTCTATAGTTAAGAATCTGTTTTTCTGGTTTTCCTCTCTTTCCCCCCCACCCCGTTCATCTGCTTTGTTTCTTAAGTTCCACATATGAGTGAAATCATATAGTATTTGTCTTTCTCTGACTGACATTTTGCTAATACTCTCTAGTTCCATCCACATAATTGCAAATAGCAAGAACTCATTCTTTTTTTTTTTGGCTGAGTAATATTCCATTTTGTGTGTGTGTGTGTGTGTGTGTGTGTGTGTAATCTTTATTCATTCATCAGTCGATGGACATTTGGGTTCTTTCCATAATTCAGCTATCATTTAGAAGAAATACAGTACATTGTCAATTGGAACAAGAAGATACAAAATGACCAGTAGATCTAAATGGATATTCCAGAAGTGGTTCAGACATTTGGTATAATTTTTGGATTTTAGAGATGATTTAGGACACAATAAACTATTGAATACATGGTGTTGAACAACTGGCTATTTTGAAAAAAGGTGTATGGTCTCTACCTTACACCATTCACAGAAATAAATTCCAGGTGGATAAGATATGTAAATGTTAAAATCACAACTCAGAAAGTTTTAGAAGAAACTATAGGAAATGTATAAAACCTAAAAGCTTTAAGGAATATACCATAACAAGACAATCATGATAAGAGACAGACAAGAAACTGGGAGATATTTGCTTACGTATATAGTAGGCAAATAATAAACATGCAAAATATATAAGAAACTTATACTAAATCTTCATCTTTCATAATGGGAAATCGGTAGATAACAGCTAATTAATATATCATGAAATGGCAATACCAACATATTTAGAAATATGGGAGTAAGACTACTAGAAAAGATGATTGTATGAGTTGAAGATGTGGTTGCCTTTTACCTCTAGAGAGCCGTGTTTGGCTGCTAAGAGGAGGAAATGGCCTTACTAATTATTACTAGGGAAATGCATTATCCTATTTTTTCCATATTAGACTGGCAAAATATTAAAGACATTAATCATGTCAGGTAATGGAAAATATTAATTATTGAGAAATGGATATCTCGATACAGCAGTAGTAGGTATATAAACCAGTATAGGCAATTTGGCATTATCACCATTTAAAACATATATTCATTATGATTTAGAAAATTCATTTCAGATATCTATCCTATTTATATAATCAAGGGGGAAAATATTGAAAACAGCCTAAAGTTCAAAGAATAGAAAATTGAATAAATGAAGGCAAATATATTCACACTGTAGAATGCTGTGCTAATATGGAAAGTTCTTGAAGCCATGATTTTTTTTTTAAAAGAAAAGTTGCAGAACAATAAATACACTTTAAAAACATTTGAAAATGCATTTTTATTTGTATTATATGTTCAAATACACAAGAAAAAAGTCTGGAAAGTATATGTACAAATCTGGGTAGGATACTGGAAATCAGAACTGGGAAAAATGATCAAAGGTATTGATTATTTCCTTTATGTTCTAATTTTTATGAAAGAATATAATATGTTAATTTTGTAATTAAAATTAAAAGGGATGCAAAATAAGTTAGTAGTAGAGTCAGAAGGCTGTATCTTTGAATTATGGCTCTAGTACTTATTAGCATATAATCTTGAATAAATTATTTGACTTCTTGTAGACTAGTTTTTCCATAAACAGCTTTTTGATACAGAAGTTTTTTATTCAACTTTTCAGTCTTTTCATTTGATTCTTGCATTTTGTTTCTTCTTCAGAAAAACATTTCTTCACGAGGTAAAATATAATCCTTCAAAAAAAATCAGTTTTAAATCTTACCATTTCACAATTAGATTTTAACCTAAATAAATTTATTTTATGTTGGTTTGAGATAAGGGATATTATGTTTTTAAATATAAATAATTCATTGATTGAATTGTCATTTCAGTTACCACTAATGTATAAGAGCATGTCACTCATATATCAGTTCCCATATTTGGATAGTTCTTTTCCTGGACTTTTTCCTCTGTTGTATTGATATATTTATTTATTATTGTACTTTTACTACATTTTATTAGAAATAACTAATAAAAGTTGCATAAAATATCTTATTATCTAGTAGGCCTGCCCCCTCTCCCTTCTCCATCTAGGCTTTTTCTGATTTTTAATTGTACTATAGAATCACTTTATCAAGTTCTATGTAAATTCCTGCTGGAATTTTGTTTGAAACTTGGACATATTGATTAGAAAAAATTTACTTCATTAAGATACAAGTGTTCCTATAAACATGATATATTTCCTTTGGTTTTCTTACCTTTTTCTATATATAGCTTTGAACATTTTTCCACAAAATTCTTTTTCTTTTAAACTACATTGTTAGCCACCATACAGTACATCATTAGTTTTTGATGTAGTGTTCCAAGACTCATTGTTTGTATATAACATCCAGTGCTCCGTTCAATATGTGGCCTCCTTAATAACTCATCACTGGGCCAACCCATCACAACCACCACTACAACCCCTTAAACTCTCAGTTTGTTTTTCAGAGTCTATGGTCTCTGATGATTCTTCTCCTCCTCCAACAACCCCTTCATTTTTCCCTTCCTTCTTCTAACATCCTCCATGCTTTCCTTATGTTGCACAAATAAGTGAAACCATATGATAACAGACTTTCTCTGCTTGACTTATTTCACTTAGGATAATCTCCTCCAGTCGCACCCGTGTTGATGCAAAAGTTGGGTATTTGTCCTTTCTGATGGCTGAGTAATATTCCATTGTATATATGGACCACATCTTCTTTACACATTCATCTCTTGAAGGGCATCTCAGCTCTTTCCACAGTTTGGCTATTGTGGACATTGCTGCTAGGAACATTGGCATGCATATGGCCCTTCTTTTCACTACATTTGTATCTCTGGGGTAAATACCCAGTAGTGCAATTGCAGGATCATAGGGTAGCTCTATTTTTAATTTTTTGAGGAACCTCCAAACTGTTTTCCAAAGTGCCTGCACCAACTTGATTTTCCACCAACAGTGTTAAGAGGGTTCCCCTTTCTCCACAACCTATCCAGCATTTGTTGTTTCCTGCCTTGTCAATTTTTGCCATTCTAAATGGTGTGAGGTGGTATCTCAATGTAGTTTTGATTTGAATTTCCTTGATGGCTAATGATGATGAACATATTTTCATGTGTCCATTAGCCATTTATATGTCTTTTTGGAGAAATTTCTGTTCATATATTCTGCCCATTTTTTGACATGATTATCTGTTTTGTGTGTGTTGAGTTTGAGAGTTCTTTATAGATCTTGGATATCAGCCCTTTGTCATTGCAAATATATTTTCCCATTTTGTGGGTTGTATCTTTCTTTTATTGACTGTTTCCTTTGCCGTGCAGAAGTTTTGATCTTGACAAAGTCCCAAAAATTCATTTTCACTTTTGTTTCCCTTGCCTTTGGAGATGTGTCTTGAAAGAAGTTGCCGTGGCCAATGTTGAAGAGTTTATTGCCTATGTTTTCCTCTAGGATTTTGATGGATTCTTATCTCACATTGAGGTTTTTCATCGATTTAGAGTTTATCTCTGTGTCTGGTGTAAGAGAATGGTTGAGATTCACTTTTCTATATATATAGCTTGTCCAATTTTCCCAACACCATTTATTGAAGAGACTGTCTTTTTTCCATTGGATATTTTTTCCTGCTTTGTCAAAAATTAGTTGACCATAAAGTGAAGGGTCCATATCTGGGCTCTCTACTCTGTTCCATTTATCTATGTGCCTGTTTTTGTGTCAGTACCATGCTGTCTTGGTGAACACAGCTTTGTAATACAGTTTGAAATCAGGCAACGTGATACTCCCAGCTTTGTTTTTCTTTTTCAACATTTCCTTGGTGATTTGAGGTCTTTTCTGATTCCATTCTAATTTTAGGATTGTTTGTTCCACCACTTTGAAAAATGACATTGGTATTTTGATTGGGATGGTTTTGAAAGTATAGATTGCTCTGGGCAGCTTAGACATTTTAACAATGTTTACTCTTCTGATCCATGAGCATGGAATGTTTTTCTATCTTTTTGTGTCTTCTTCAGTTTCTTTCATGAGTGTTCCATAGTTTCTAGAGTATAGATCATTTACCTCTTTGGTTAGGTTTATTCCAAGTTATCTTATGGCTTTTGGTGCTATTGTAAATGGAATCAATTATCTAATTTCTCTTTCTACACTTACATTGTTAGTATATAAGAAGTCAACTGATTTTGTCTCATGCCACATTACTGAATTGCTGTATGAGTTCTGGTAATCTGGGAGTGAATTCTTTTGGGTTTTCCACATAAAGTATGTCATCTGTGAAGAGAGAGTTTGACTTCTTCTTTGCCAATTTAAATACATTTTATTTCTCTTTGTTTTCTGAGTGCTGTTTCTAGGACTTCTAGTAATATGTTGAACAATAGTGGAGAGAGTGGGCATCCTTGTCATGTTCCTGATCTTAAGGCAAAGGCTCTCGGTTTTTCCCCGTTGAGAATGATATTCGCTATGGTTTTCATAGATGGTTGGGAAATTGAGGAATTTTCCCTCTATCCATACACTCCAAAGAGTTTTAATCAGGAAAGCATGCTGTATTTTGTCAGATGCTTTTTCTACATCAGTCGAGAGGACCTAATCGTTCTTCTCTCTCCACTTATTAATGTGTTCTATCACACTGATTGTTTTGTGAATGTTAAACCACCCTTGCATCCCAGGGATAAATCCCACTTGGTCATAGTGGATAATCCTTTCAATGTACTGTTGGATCATATTAGGTAGGATCTTGTTGAGAATTTTGGTATCTATGTTCATCAGGGATATTGGTCTAATATTTTCCTTCTTGATGGGGTCTTTGCCTGGTTTGGCGATCAAGGTAGTGCTGGTCTCATAGAATGAGTTTGGAAGCTTCCTTCTGTTTCTACTTTTTGAAACAGCTTCAGGAGAATAGGTATTATTTCTTCCTTTTTAAAAATTTTATTTTATTTTTTCAGTGTTCTAAGATTCATTGTTTATGCACCACATCTGGTGCTCCATGCAGTATGTACCCTCCTTAATAATCACCACCAGGCTCACTTAATTCCCCATCCCTCTCCCCTCCAAAACCCTCAGTTTGTTTCTCATAGTCCACAGTCTCTCGTGGTTCATCTTCCTCTCTGATTTCCCCCAATACACTTTTCCTTTCCATCTCCTAATGTCCTCCATGTTATTCCTTATGCTCCATAAGTAAGTGAAACCATATGAAAATTAACCCTCTCTGCTGGATGTATTTCACTCAGCATTTCTTCTTTGAATGTTTGGTAGAATTTCTCAGGGAATCCTTCAGGCCCTGGACTTTTGTTTTTTGGGGAGGTTTTTGATCACTGCTTCAGTCTCATTACTGTTTACTGGTCTATTCAGGTTATCAATTACTTCCTGTTTTAGTCTTGGTAGTTTATAGGTTTCTATGAAGGCATCCATTTCTTCCAGGTTGCTTAATTTATTAGCATGTAGCTGCTAATAGTAATTTCTGACAATTGTTTCTATTTCCTTGGTGCTAGTCATGATCTCTCCCCTTTCATTCATAATTTTATTAATTTGGGTCCTCTTTTCTTTTGGATAAGTGCAGCCAGTGGTTTATCAATCTTATTAATTCCCTTGAAGAACCAGCTTCTAATTTCATTGATCTGCTCTACTGTATTTCTAGTTTCTAATTCATTGATCCCTGCTCTAATCTTAACTATTGCCCTTCTTGTGCTTGGGTTAGGCTTAGTTTGTTGTTGATTCTCCAGTTCTTTGAGGTGCAAAGATAGTTTGTGTATTCTGGATTTTTCTTTTTTCTTTTTTTTTTTTTTTTTTGAGTGAGGCTTGGATACCTATATATGTCCCCCTTAGGACTGCCTTTGCCATATCCCATAGATTTTGGACCAATATGTTTTCATTATTATTGGTTTCCATGAATTGCTTAAGTTCTTTGATTTCCTGGCTGACCCAAACATTCTGGAGCAGGATGGTCTTTAGCTTCCAAGTGTTTGAATTTCTTGCAAAATTTTTCTTGTGGTTGAGTTCCAGTTTCAAAGCATTGTGGTCTGAGAATAGACAGGGAATAATTTCAATCTTTTGGTATTGGTTGAGACCTGATTTTTGACCCAGTATGTGGTCTATTCTGGAGAAAGTGCCATGTGAGCTTGAGAAGAATGAGTATTCTGTTGTTTTAGGGTGGAATGTTCTGTGTATACCAATGAGGTCCATCTGGTCCAGTGTGTCATTCAGAGGTCTTGTTCTTTGTTGATTTTCTGCTTAGATGATCTGTCTATTGCTGATAGTGGAGTGGTGAGGTCTCCTACTATTAATATATTATTATCAGTATGTCTTTTCATTTTGGTTAAAGTTGGTTTATGTAGTTGGCTGCTCCCATGTTGGGGGAATAGGTATTTACAATTGTTAGATCCTCTTGTAGACCCTTTAAGAGTTATATAGTGTCCTTCTGTATCTCTAACTATAGTCTTTAACATAAAATCAAATTTGTCTGATATGAGAATTGCTACTCCAGCTTTCTTTTGAAAAAGAAAGGTCCGTTGGCATGAAAGATGGTTCTCCATCCCTTCACTTTCATTTTGGATGTATCTTGGGTTCAAAATCAGTCTTTTGTAGACAGCATATGGATGGGTCCTGTCTTTATGCAATCTGAAACCCTGTGCCACTTTATGGGAGCATTTAGACCATTCATGTTGAGAGTGATTATTGAAAGATATGATTTATTGTCATTATATTGCCTGTGAGGTCATTGTTTCTATCGATTGTCTCTGTAATTTTCTGCTCTATATCACTCTTGGGGTCTTTATCCTTTTATAGAATCTCCCTTAATTATTTCTTGTAGGCCAGCTTGGTGTTCACATATTCTTCCTGTTTCTGCCAGTTCTGGAAGCTCTTTATCTCTACATCGATTCTAAATGACAGCCTTACCAGATAAATAATTCTTGGCTACATGTTCTTCTCATTCAGTATCATAAGTATATCTTGCCATTCGTTTCTGGCTTGCCAGGTCTCTGTGGACAGGTCTGACATTATTCTGATTCTCCTCTCTGTGTACATAAGGAATCTCTTCCCCCTAGTTGCCCATAAGATGGTTTCCTTGGTTCTAAGATTTGCAAGTTTTACTATTACATAATGGGTCATTGGCCTATTCTTTTTTGTTTTTTTTTAAGATTTTTTTTTTTTATTTATTTGACAGAGAACACAAGTAGGCAGAGAGGCAGGCAGGGGGTGGGGGGGTAGCAGGCCCCCAGATGAGCAGAGAGCTTAATGTGGGGCTCAATTCCAGGACCTTGGGATCATGACCTGAGCTGAAGGCAAAGGCTTTAACCCAGTGAGCCACCCAGGCACCCCGGTTTATTCTTCTTGATCTTGGAAGGAGTTCCATCTGCCTTAGGACATTAATGCTTATTTCTTTCCCCAGCTTTGGAAAGTTCTCAGCTATGATTTGCTCAAATATATCTTCTAGTCCTCTCTCTCTCTACTCCCTCAGGAATCCCAATAATTTTGACATTGGAATGTTTCATGGTATCATTTGTTTCTCTAATTCTGTTTTCATGGATATTAAGTTGTTCCAGGCCCCTCCTGGTCCTTCTTTTCTACAGTTTGTCTTCTAGATCACCAATTCATTCTTCTGCCTCCTTTACCCTAGCTATTAGAGTTTCTAGAGTAAATGGGATCTCATAGATAGCATTTTTAGGTTCTACCAGATCAGCTATCATTTCTGTCTTAAATAATCTATGTTGCCGTTAATGGTTTTCTCCATCCTAGTTATCGTCCTCATAACTGTTACCCTGAAGTCTATTTCTGACACCTTGTTTATATCCATATCCATTAGTTCTGTGGCAGAGGTCACAGTCCCTGAGTCTTTTCTATGTTGGGGGTTCCTCCTCTCAGTCATTCCATGGAGGGGTGGTTGAAGGAATGTATAGAATCCAAATTATTGACTACAACCCAAGCAAGATGCACCTGTTTTTTAGGACTTTAGGGTTGTCTGCCTCTTGTACTTCCAGCCTCTCTTCTGGGGGTTGGACCTGCCTGGCTATGCTGTTACTCAGCCAACCATGTTTGGGCAGAGTAGCCCTGCCCCCTTTCGGGGGAGATGGACTCAGTGAAAGCCAGTATTTGGGTTTTGTTATCTGGCAGCTTTCCCTGGCAGTTTTCTGTACCTCTTCTGAGAGAGCAGAAGTGACCATATTCAAACCTCTGTCTCAGAACAGAGAGGTTGCAGTCTGTTCTTCAGTGTGCTATCCAGGCCATACTTTCTCCATTTCTGTCTGCTGCTGAATACTGCAGCATCCTGGGTTGTGTGCCCCAAAGCAGCACTTCCAGCCCTCACTTCCTTGTCCAGGCACCTCTCTGCCCTTTGTGCTTCTAAAACCACTAGCTGCCCCCAGTTCATGCACATGCCACTGCAGCTCCAGGTTTCACTCTGAGGGGTTGTCCTAAGGTCTTTCCCTGCAACCTCTGTAAGTCCTTGCTGGGTCCCCAGCACAGGAGGCTTTTACGTGTGGGTGGCACAGGATCCTGGAGGCTCCCTCCATCCTCCATTTATCTTCTGATAATCGCCCACAGAATCAAGGTTTCCCCGCTTCATACCTAGAAACCAACTGTCAGAGATATTCTGCTTGTAGAGATCCAGATATATCTTCTTATCTCAGGTTGATTTTGTGGGTGTTTGGAGTGCTCTGGTTGGTACCCATTTCAGGGGACCAGTTGAAAGAAATACAGTCCCCTACTCCTTTGCCATCTTTGTGATGCCCTTCCACAAAATTCTTACATGTCTTTTGTTAGCTGAATTCTAAGTACTTTACAAATTTTATTGATCCTGTGAATTAATTTTCTTAAATTTTAATTTTAATTGATGTTTGTATATAAAATATTTATTTTGTTATTTTGCGTTCATTTTATCACCAGATGTTCTGTTTTTAAAAGCTGTCCTTGGATTGTCTGAAATATTCTACATATACAAGTATAGAAAATGTAGACGAATTTTGTTTCTTCCTTTCTAAATTTATATAGTTATATTTATACCTATTTGTATATATCATTGGTTTTTTTTGATAGGAACCAAGTGCAGTGTTGAATATAAATGGTTTTAATGGGAGCTTTCCTTTAT
The DNA here is from genome assembly GCF_922984935.1 of Meles meles. Classification (NCBI taxonomy): domain Eukaryota; kingdom Metazoa; phylum Chordata; class Mammalia; order Carnivora; family Mustelidae; genus Meles; species Meles meles. The sequence goes on along the minus strand of NC_060069.1, from coordinate 95,551,541 downwards.
TTCCAACTGCAAACAAAATCCCAAGATTTCAACATTAAAATGTTTTCTACAGGTTGTTGGTTGGATGCTTTAGTAAAGTTAAAAAGTTTCACCTGTTTCCACTATTCTAAGAGTGTTAAATAGTGTTTAATTTTTTGAATGCCTTTCTACATGTATTGAGATATATTTTGTGCTAATCTCAGCCTATTAATCATGATTTTATGGTCTAGAAATACTTGGAAACACTCAGTTGGGCCTGAGGCCAGCCCCCACAGGCATTTCCCTTTTTCAGAGCCAGTGTCATGGTCGGATCAGCCTTAGTTCTTATAATTAGTGGTCAAGATGCACCTCAGCAACAACCATCAGGGAACTTTGAAAAAGAAAGTTTATTATTTACAAGTGTTAGGGGGTACACAACATGATTGGGGTCACTCAGTGAAGCCATTGGTAGAGAAACAGAGTACATGGACCTGGGGCTCTGCTTTTAATGGGATCGAGGGTGGGGTGCCTAGGGTTTCACATGTTCAATTTATTTGTGAATTTAGAACATTAGAGCAGGAATTAAAGTGTGGGAAGGCAAAAGCAGCTGTCAACCAAATTGTCAGTTTATGTCAACCAAAGCTTTCTAAAAAGGAGGAACTTCATGGATAGGGCAGCTTGGCTTCTTATCTAATAATGTAGCTGACAATGTGTTTATTCAAGATGGATGTCTGAAGAGGATTCTCCAGCAATCAAAAGCTTAATGTCAGGCACTTATATTATAATCCAAAAAGCTGACTCTCAGGTACTTACACTACAAGATGACTATTCCTTAATTTGTTAGTTTATTGAAATGTTAATGGATTTTCTCATTTAAACAATTTACATTTCTGCTATAAATTCAACTTGGAAAAAACAAATTTTCATGGAGGATTGGTGGTAAAGTGAAAGAAGGAACAAATTACTGATGTTAAGATTTGTACTGAAACAGCATAGTATCAAGGAATTAGAAAATAGACCATCCTCTAAGATACAATTTACCAAAGAAACTATGAATAAATATATCAAATTGAAGAGTGTGTTCTTGAACTGAGCAGATGCCTATATTGTGTATATCTCCTTGAAATCTCTCAGCCTTGTCTCCCAAATTCTTGACTTTTTGCTTCATCTCAGTTTTGGCAGAATTAGTCAGCTTCATACAGTACTATTTTCTTAAGTTGACTGGTTATATGAAGTCTAAGCTCCCCCTTTAATTCTGGATTCAGGTAATGTGCCACACTATAAAGCATGAGATCTGGCTTCCTTAATGGCTGCAAAGGAGTCAAAAGATACAACTCTGAAGTGAAGGGGTGTTAATTTCCCACAGAGAAAACCTTGACCAATATTAGAAAAGACACAAGAAATAAAGTTCTCTTTTTCTTCCTCCCTGTGGTTGGGCTATTCTGAATTATGGTTTTTCCACATGATACAGACATCCAGCAAGGCCAAGCAAATACACCTGCTAAGTGATTGGCTGTGCCTTTTCTGATTCTCCCTGTGAAATAGTGGTTAGTGTGATAATATATCATCTTACTTTTACTTTGCTTTACTTCACTTTTCCTTTATTATTACAGCTCTGAGATTGCACTTCTCAGTGAAACAACACTTAACTTAAGCCTAGCCTCAGACTGTTTTCTACAGAACCCTGGTTAAGACAATAGTTATCAGAATTGTTCTAGATAAGGGATTCAAAACTATGGCCAATGGGATAAAACTCGCTCGATGCCTGTTTTTGTAAAATGGTTTGTTGGGACACAGTCATGCTCACCATTATTGTCTGTGTTTGCTCTCCAAATACAAGAGCAAAACCAAGCAATTGTGACAGAGCTCTAAAGCCTATAAAGCCTAAAATATTTATTCTCTATCCCTTTACATAAAAAGTTTGCCTCCTCCTGTTCTAGATTATAGACCTTCAGGATGGGACTTTGGACTCAAATTGTCTCCTATTTAAAATGAAAGAACCTATTGAAAGTGCCAAGTGAAGTAGTTTTATCATGCAGTGACATCACAATTACTTAAACATCCTCCTTTGATTAATTGGTAAAGGGGCTGATGGAAAGGTAAGACAGTTGGTGATCAAGTACTATGGTGTTTAATTGATAAAGGGCAAAGGTGATTATAATTATGATGGAAAAAAACAACTTCCTTTGATGCCACTTGTATTATTATCCATTCTGATTAAATTAACAAGTTTAGTAGTTTGAACAACACAAATGTATTATCTTCACTTTTGTAGGTTGGAAGTCTAATACAGGTCTGACTGAGCTAAAAATCAAGATATTGAAAGGGTTGCACTCCTGTCTGGTAGCTGTAGAGGAGAATTAATTTGTTTGCCTTTTTTAGCTTTTATAAACTGTACACATTTCTAGGTTTGTAATTCCCTTCCTTCATTTTTAAAACTATCATAGCATCTCTTTTAAACTACAGCTGGGAAAGTTTCTCCACTCTTAGGGACTCATGTGATTAGTTTGGACTTCGTTTGGACTTAACTGGATAATCCTGGATACTCTCCTCATCTCAACAAATCTTAATTACAATCGATAAGTCTTTGTGTTGTTGTTGTTGTTTATTGTTGTTGTTGTCATTTAAGGTCATATATTTACAGGTTCTGAGGATTAGAGCATATACATCTTTGGTTGGCATTATTTTGCCTACCAAATCTCTGGAGACTGAATGAAAATAATATGCTTAACTCAAAACAGTTAATTCCAGATTTAAGGCATGCCAGAGACTTTTTAAGGAAGCTTTAAAGGAATTCCTGCAGCTCTAGGGCAGACTGCTAAAAATGGGCCTGTTTATAAAGAGATAAATATGTAGTTTGATAGGTCTTAGTTCTTAAAGTCAAATCCTTGATAAGAAAAGAATGTGACCCTGACTCCTGGTATATTCAATTCCTAGCATGGCCATAACAAAATTTTATATACTGGGTTACTTTAAACAATAGAAATTTATTATTTCAGCTTGGAGGCCTAAATTCCAAAATCAAGATCTTGGTCAGGCCATGCCCCCTCTCAAGGCTCTAGGAAAGAATCCCTCCTTGCCTCTTCCAGCTTCTGGTGATTCTTAGTGTCCCTAGATTTGTGGCATATAACTCCAGTCTTCCTCTGTCTCCACATGACCTTCTTCCCTATGTCTCTGTGTCCTTCTTTTACAAGGACTCCAGTCATTGGTTTTAAGGCCTACACATAAATCAAGGATGACTTCATCTCAAAATTATTTTTTTAACATTTTATTTTTAATTAATCTCTCCACCCAACATCGGGTTCAAAATTACAACCCTGAGATCAGCAGTCTCGTGCTTCCCTGACGGAGACAGTCAGGCACATCTCATCTCAAAATTCTTAACAAATACATCTGCAAATTCTCAATTTCCATATAAACCCACATTCTGAGGCTCTGTGAGGACACTATTCAACCACTACACCTGAGATATGGAAATTTGTGTATATAAGCCAGAAAATATTATAAACCCCACCCTCTCCAATTTCCTTGAACCCTCCTGGCCAGCAAAAGTACTTCTTGCACTATATCCGGAGAATGGTTTCTCCTTTTCTAGAAGACTGTAAATGACCAAGAAAATGAGGTAGTTTTCTTGCCTGATGCTGTTTATTTACTGTCACGAGTTCAACCTTCAATTCCATTACCTCTAGGGCAATAATCAGAATCAGATCTCAGATTTCAGCCCAGCCTAAAATGTAAGCATAAATTTTCCTCCAGGAAGAAATAGACACTACATGGAACGCTCTCCCCATCAAAGGAATTTAGGACCTGGATAATACTGAGAGTACATCAAATGTATAAGAACATTTTATTTTATTTATTATTTTTTAAATTGACATATAATGTATTATTAGCCCCAGGGGTACATGTCTGTGAATTGCCAGGTTTACAAACTTCACAGCACTCACCATAGCACATACCCTCCCCAATGTCCATAACCCAACCACCCTCTCCCTATCCCCCTCCCCGTGGCAGCCCTCAGTTTGTTTTGTGAGCTTAAGAGTCTCTTATGGTTTGTCTCCCTCCTGATCCCATCTTGTTTCATTTATTCTTTTCCTACTCCCCAAACTCCCCATGTTGCTTCTCGACTTCCTAATATCAGGGAGATCATATGATAGTTGTCTTTCTCTGATTAACTTATTTCGCTAAACATAATACCCTCTAGTTCCATCCACATTGTCGCAAATGGTAAGATTTCACTTCTTTTGATGGCTGCATAGTATTCCATTATATATATATATATATATATATATATATACCACATCTTTATCTATTCATCTGTTGATGGACATCTAGGTTCTTTCCATAGTTTGGCTATTGTGGACATTGCTGCTATAAACATTCGGGTGCACGTGCCCCTTGAGATCACTACATTTGTATCTTTAGGGTAAATACCCAGTAGTGTAATTGCTGGGTCATAGGGTAGCTCTGTTTTCAACTTTTTGAGGAACCTCCATGCTGTTTTCCAGAATGGTTGCACCAGCTTGCATTCCCATCAACAGTGTAGGAGGGTTCCCCTTTATCTGCATTCTCGCCAGCCTCTGTCATTTCCTAACCTGTTAATTTTAGCCTTTCTGACTCAAGGTGAGGTGGTATCTCATTGTGGTTTTGATTTGTATTTCCCTGATGCCGAGTGATATGGAGCACTTTTTCATGTGTCTGTTGGCCATCTGGATGTCTTCTTTGCAGAAATGTCTGTTCATGTCCTCTGCCCATTTCTTCATTGGCTTATTTGTTCTTTGGGTGTTGAGTTTGATAAGTTCCTTATAGATTTTGGATACTAGCCCTTTATCTGATATGTCGTTTGCAAATATCTTCTACCCTTCTGTCTGTTGTCTTTTGGTTTTATTGACTGTTTCCTTTGCTGTGCAAAAGCTTTTGATCTTGATGAGGTCCCAATAGTTCATTTTTGCCCTTGCTTCCCTTGCCTTTGGCAATGGTCCTAGGAAGAAGTTGCTGCAGCTGAGGTCAAAGAGGTTGCTGCCTGTGTTCTTCTCAAGGATTTTGATGGATTCCTTTCTCACATTGAGGTCCTTCATCCATTTTGAGTCTATTTTTGTGTGTACTGTAAGGAAATGATCCAGTTTCATTTTTCTGCATGTGGCTGTTCAATTTTCCCAACACCATTTATTGAAGAAACTGTCTTTATTCCATGGACATTCTTTCCTGCTTTGTCTAAGATTAGTTGACCATAGAGTTGAGGGTCTATTTTTGGGCTCTCTATTCTGTTCCATTGATCTATGTGTCTGTTTTTGTGCCAGTATCATACTGTCTTGATGATTACAGCTTCGTAATAGAGCTTAAAGTCTGGAATTGTGATGCCATCAACTTTGGCCTTCTTTTTCAATATTCCTCTGGCTATTCAAGGTCTTTCTGGTTCCATATAAATTTTAGGATTGTTTGTTCCATTTCTTTGAAAAAAATGGATGGGATTTTGATAGGGATTGCATTAAACGTGTAGATTGCTTTAGGTAGCATAGACATTTTCACGATATTTGTTCTTCCAATCCATGAGTATGGAACATTTTTCCATTTCTTTGTGTCTTCCTCAATTTCTTTCATAAGTACTTTATAGTTTTCTGAGTACAGATTCTTTGCTTCTTTCGTTAGGTTTATTCCTCAGTATCTTATGGTTTTGGGTGCAATTGTAAATGGGATTGACTCCTTAATTTCTCTTTCTTCTATCCTGTTGGTGTATAGAAATGCAATTGATTTCTGTGCATTGATTTTATATCTGGCACTTCACTAAATTTCCATACAAGTTCTAGCAGATTTGGAGTGGAGTCTTCTGGGTTTTCCACATATAGTATCATATCATCTGCAAAGAGTGATAGTTTGACTTCTTTGCCAATTTGGATGCCTTTAATTTCTTTTTGTTGTCTGATTGCTGAGGCTAGGACTTCTAGTACTATGTTGAATAGCAGTGGTGATAATGGACATCCCTGCTGTGTTCCTGTCCTTACTGGAAAAGCTCTCAGTTTTTCTCCATTGAGAACGATATTTGCGGTGGGTTTTTCATAGATGGCTTTGATGATATTGAGGTATGTACCCTCTGTACCTACAGTTTGCAGAGTTTTGATCAGGAAAGGATGCTGTACTTTGTCAAATGCTTTTTCAACATCTATTGAGAATATCATATGGTTCTTGTTCTTTCTTTTATTAATGTATTGTATCACATTGATTGATTTGTGGATGTCGAACCAACCTTACAGCCCTGGAATAAATCCCACTTGGTCATGGTGAATCATCCTTTTAATGTACTGTTGGATCCTATTGGCCAGTATTTTGGTGAGAATTTTTGCACCTGTGTTCGTCAAGGATATTGGTCTGTAATTCTCTTTTTTGATGGGATCCTTGTCTGATTTTGTGATCAAGGTAATGCTGGCCTCATAAAATGAGTTTGGAAGTTTTCCTTCTATTTCTATTTTTTGGAACAGTTTCAGGAGAAAAGGAATTATTTCTTCTTTAAATGTTTGGTAGAATTTCCCTGGGAAGCCATCTGGCCCTGGGCTCTTGTTTGTTGGGAGATTTTTGATGACTGCTTCAATCTCCTTACTGGCTATGGGTTTGTTCAGGCTTTCTAATGAACATTTTTTTTTTTTTTTTAAGGGTTTGATCATAGGAGTTACCTAGAGGGGAGTTAATTTACATGGGGCACTCATCTGTGGATTTGAGACAATGTTTTGAGAAGGACACATGGATCTGGTCCTAATCATTTGTTGGGATGGCCCCTTGAAGATGGATTTAACAAAGACATATGGTAAATAAAGTAGAGAAGCTAGGGCTTTTGGTATAATATTAAAGAGGAGGTCAGAAGATAGGGAGATGAGAATGGATATATTATATTTTTCCTGACTTCCTAGAGGGTTCTTAAAGACACTGTCTTCACTTAACCTAATAAGTGCTCTAGAAAAATGAGTACAGGGTGCCTGGGTGGCTCAATGGGTTAAGCCGCTGCCTTCGGCTCAGGTCATGATCTCAGGGTCCTGGGATCGAGTCCCACATCGGGCTCTCTGCTCAGTGGAGAGCCTGCTTCCCTTCCTCTCTCTCTGCCTGCCTCTCTTGTGATTTCTCTCTGTCAAATAAATAAATAAAATCTTAAAAAAAATTTAAAAAAAAGAAAAATGAGTACAAGTCTATTTGAGAAGTTTGGTAGGGGTTGTCTTTTTTTGGTCTTTGTTGACAGTAGATAATGGCAGAGATCCAGGTTCCATAGTATCTCTGGGGATTAAATATCATGGATTGGTAGAGGCCAGGTGGTAATATTTGACCATCTGGCAATATGAACATAATTGTCACAGCAAGCAGTAAGCCTGGATGGCAATGCAGATATCTATGGTAATAGCTAATATATATCATGCTGTTTCTAGGAGAAAAATTAGATGAAAAGCTGATTGGGATAATGTTTGATTTGCATCATCAGAAAAAAAAATCACCTGACATTGACCACCAAAGTGGAAATTCACAGCACTTCATCAGGTTTCCAGATATAAGCCAGATCACAGATCTAGAGCCCACTGATGGAAAGGGAGAGGCCAGCTGCCTCTGATGAAGGATGCTGAAGTGCTTCCATATGTACATACTGTAATTATGGAAGGATCTATGGTCATTTGCAAAAGTAACTATTTACTTTTCTAGTATTATTAGTTATAGGGTTGGAGCAGGCATTAATATCAAAAGATCCAAAAAGTGTGATGCCAGTTAGAGTCATGGCAGATGGAATTATGTAACTAGGTGATAAATGATGTTTTGACTAAAGTATATCTCATAGTAGGTCCAATGGGTTTTCAGACATACCCAGCTATTTTACACCACAATTGTATAATCTGTATAGATATGCACAGAAGCTGTCATAATTCTCTTACTGGTTTTCTGACTTTGGAATTAGAGCTATTACAATTGGAAGGGACAAATGGAGACTCCTAAAACTTGTCTCTCCTTGACATGATTGTAAACGGATGTCAGGAGGTATTTCTGGAGGAGTTGCCGAGATTTAGTACAATTAGAATTGAATGATGCAATAAGTGGTCACTGATATATCCTTGTTGAATTCCATTGTCTGGGTCCTGCAAAAAACAAGATGATTTAGCTTTGTGTTAGTAGACCACTATAAAATTAACAAAGTGATTGCCCCGATGACAGCTGCTTCGCTGTTGATACTTCTAAAGGTGCAGGTCAATATCAGTGTGTCTCCTGATAAACAATTACTGATTTAGTGAACTTTTTTTCTCAGTATTTCAGTAGAGAAGATCCAAAGCAGTTTGCTTTTATAGAAAGGGAAGCAGTATAACTTCATAAATTTTTCCCAAGACTATTTTATTTTTTATATTCTGTCATAATTCTAGGGAAACTTGGTTGTCTTGACATTCTTTAGAAAGGATATGAGTTCATTTTCCTTATTATATAATACTAATTGGATGTGGTGAGAAAAAGTGGCAAGTACCTCTGTAACTAACAAGATTTGTGTCAGAGGCTGGGAAGAAAATTCCAGAAAGATCTAGGACCTTGTCTTATATGTGATGATATTGAGGATTCAGTGGTCTGGGGCATGCAGGGATATTTCCTCTAAGGTAAAGCATAAGCTTATGTATTTCTCTTTGCTAAGAAAGTGTCATATCATTTGATGGGCCTTTTTGGATTTAGGTAATAGTATATAATATCTTCAAAATTACTGTTTCAAATCATTTTTTGTGATTGTCCAAAAAATCTGCTCGTTTTAAGTGGGATCTAGAGGTGAAAGGGCTCTTCGCTAAGTCCAAGCTGCTTTGCAGGCCACCTTGGTGCATATGATCTAGTAGATCTGATAGAGCTTAATATATCTGGTAGATAAGAATGGTCTGTTGGAAAGCCCAGCGAGAAAGTCTCAACAGCTATTCTCCATTTTCAAAGCAACTCCTGATATAATGAGCTCTTGTAGAGACTGAACACCTAACCATGGGACACCAAATGACAATGTAACCTGAGCTGTCCGTTATGAATTAGATGGTATAATACTCATTGAGTAATACAAGTAGGTGAGGGAACTGACAAACCATTTTATTTCGGAAGTGGTTTATTCAGGAAATTAGACTTCAGCTGTCTAAAAGGCATAATTAGATAAACGGAGGTCCTAGAATTTCATCTTTTGCAACAATGCCTTTCTCTTAACCCGTATATGTGGTCTCATGGGGTGGAGGTAGAATACCTAAAACCAGCTGATGGAGGAAGACAGAATTCAAGCTTGCCTCACATGTCACATAATTGGTTGTTATTATCTAGACATTGACTGCTACTCGATTACATCTCCACTTAGGGGTGAACTTGAGTGATCTGATGAAGAAAAATTGTTGATCCCCAAGCAGTATAATTGTGCATTTCATATAGAGAGTGAAACACAACAATAAAAAATCTGAAAGCAAAAGTTCATTTTCACTTAGAAATTTAAAGAGTCTCATTTAATAACTATGAGGTCAATTAGAAAATACCAACCAAAATTGACAAATATATTAAAATTAACAATACTATAATACTACATATGAATTATGAAATAAAATTTCTGTGAAATAAAAACAATTATAAAATAATACATAGCATTTAATACTTATGTGAATAAAAGTTAGAAATTTAAATAAATTCAATATGAAACAAAAATCTAAGAAAAGAACAAGAACATAAACAAAAGGAAGCAATAAGGAAATGTAAAAATAGAAGGGGAACTTAGGGAGTTCTCCCATTTTTTTTTAAAGATTTTATTCATTTATTTGACAGACAGAGATCACAAGTAGGCAGAAAGGCAGGCAGAGAGAGGAGGAAGCAGGCTCCCCGCTGGGGCTCAATCCCAGGACCCTGAAATCATGACCTGAGCAGAAGGCAGAGGCTTTAACCCACTGAGCCACCCAGGCACCCCGAGTTCTCCCATTTTTAAGCTGTCTTATAAATTAATCAATATGCTGGTTCTTTGTGCAAAATATAAACAAAATATGCAAACTACTATCTGACCTCATGAAGAAAAACAGGGGAAAACAAAGTTACACAAATGACACACAAAACAAGAAGAAATATACTAAAACTAAGGAAAGTTTTAAACATTCAAACTAAGCCATTTTACGCAACTCTAACAGATACATTTAAAAGCATAGGTAAATTTGGTAATTTCCCAGAGAAATAAATTTATCATCATTGACACTAATAGAGAGAGAAAGTTTAAGAAAATGAGGAAGTTATTTAATTACTATGCACAAATAAAAGTACCAGTCCCAGATGGTTTTACAAGGAAATTTTACTAAATTTCTAAGTACTATTATAATACAATGCTACATCAACTATTCTAAAGCAGGAATTGCCACTGTGGCCTATGGGAAAAATCTTGCTTATTTCCTGTTATTGTAAATAAGTTATTTTTGGTTTTGTTTCTTTTTTGAGATTGTATAGTCTAGAAAGTGTAAAATATTTACTCTTTGTCCCTTTAGAGAAAAAGTTATCATCCTCTGTTCTGAGTAGTTTAAAAAAGGAAAATATTAAACTTGTTTTTATTTTATAAGTTATAACTAAGCCTGAAAAAAGTTGCACAGAGGAAAACATGAATTTATTGAATTTATTAATATCAGTGGAAAAGTCTTAAGTAAAATATCTTATAGGACACAGTCTCCAAAATCATATTCAAAAACAAAACACTGATAAACGGTGTTTTATTCAAGTGTTGCAAGGATAGTTACTATGAGAAAAATCCATCAATACAGTTTGTCATTAACAGATCTAAGGAAAAAAAATATGATCATCTCCAACAATGCTGAAAATGTCTTTGAATACAGTTTAACATCCACAGTATTTCCACTTTTGTTAATGGAAGGCTATCTTATTTCAGATCAGTCCTACCACTGGGAGAACTACAAAATCTGGACAAAATATTTTTGAAAATCTGTTTGAGGGCACCAGAGAGTGATCAAGGCAGTGAACATTTGTAAGCTCTTGATTCCACAGAAAGAAACCCAGAAACACTTACCACAATTTTCCCTTCTAGGGATTTTCCTATTTGAAAAGAATGCTAAGATATTAAGTAACAAAAGTTATTGGCTGAGAGGATAAGCAGAGTTTTCTGTAGTTTTATGGGCAGGAGAGTAGTGTGAGTAAGGAAAGTTGTTCAGGAGAAGCCAAAATAAAGGTCTCTGATAGTCAGTCCAAGCTTTCAGTGTGACTCCAAAGGGATATATCCTACAAATAAGGTTGAACCAAAAATAAACTAGTCCTTTAAATAACTGAAATTTTTCTTAACATTATCTGAATCCTTTTGGGATTAAGTTGATCTACCTTAGTTTAACTGACTGATAAAATTTTTTAAAAATTCTTTATGGAAGAATAAAACATCAACCAGAGCCTTTATTTATCACTATATTTCTCCCATACTTAACTTCTATACTGAAAGTAAAAATAACATGGTATATAAAATGATCAGAATGATCAGAATTCACCAGAAACCTAGAGAACAGACTAAGTAGAGATAGACCAACAGGAAATTCAAATAGCAGTTACCAAATGTGGACTTTAAAATAAGTGTGATTGAAATGTTTAATAAATAAAAATGATAGAGGTTTCAGCAAAAAAATGAAAAGTATAACTGAAAACAAAATAACTAATTATAAACAGAAGAAGAGGGAATTAGTGACCTGGGAGTTAGGTTAGAAGAAAATATCCAAATGAAAACATGGTAAGCCAAAAGGATGAAGAGAATTTAGGACATAATGAAAAGTGGAATATGTATGAATTAGAGTCCCAGAGGAAGAAAAAAGAGAATGTGACAGGGCAATATTTGAAGAATGAATGGATGATAATTTTCAAACTGATGACAGATATAAAAAATATGCACTACAGACTCAAAGCAAACTTAACAAAAAGTAAATTTCACCTAGGCATATCAAAGACAATGAGAATAATCTTAAAAGCAGAGTATAGAAAAAAATAAGACTAACAACAGACATCTTAACAGAAAAATGGGACATATGAAGACAATTCAGTGAGCATGTTAAGGTACTGACAGAAAAAAATCACCTACAGAAAAAAAGCCTACACAGAATTCTATGCTCTACAAGAACACCCTTAAAAAACATGTCATGAAATTATAGCAACCCAACATAATTTGCAATAATAAATAGCAAATCTGCTCTAGTTAAAAAACTATAATTCTCTATGGGAATGAAATTGATTATAAAAGAACAGAGATGTAGGAGGAATAAAGAATTATCTAAGCCTAGGGAATATTTTATAAAAATAATTACTTCTGGGAGTGTAATACATTGAAAAATAATACGTATTTAAGTTAAGAATAGGTCAAAAGTTTGGGATAAAGTCTGTTGCACTAAAGTTCCAAGGTTGTCCTAGCTTCCAAAAAGTAACAAAAGTACTAATTTACATTATAGTTTAATAAGTCATAAAAACATTTTATATTCATGTGGTTAATACTAAAAGAATAATAAATATAAGTATAATGGATTAGTTAATAGGGAACTAAGATAACAAAAATTATTAACCCAAAAGAAAACAACATGGAAAAAATAACATTAAACAGATGGGGCAAGTATAAGATAAGTAAATAGATTTGCTCTAAAGTATGACAGCAATTATATTACATGTGAACAAATAGTCTAAAGATAGTGATTTTCAGACTGTGTTAAAATAACATTATTACAAGAGACACATTTTAAACTTAAGGTTATAGAAAAGTTGAATGTAAAAGGATAGGAAAATATACAGTGTGTTTACCCTAAGCAAAAACAAACAAACAAACAAACAAAAAAACTGTTGTAGCTATACCAATATCAGACAAAGTAGATGCCTTAGTTCAGGTTGCTATAACAAAATACCATAGACTAGATGACTTAAATGACAATTATTTCTCATAGTTCTGAGGCTGAAAAAGGCAAGATTAAGACACCAGCAGATTTGGTGTACAGTGAGGGTCCATATTCTAGATGGCCATCTTCTCAGTGTGTCTTCACACAGTTAAAAGGGAAATAGAGCTTTGTAGAGTATCTTTCATAAGGTCATTGCTCATTTTCTTTAGGGTTCCACCTTTAAGATCAAATCACTTGCCAAAGGTTCTACTTCCTAATACCACCACAAACATAGGAAGCAAAAGTAAGCAAAAAAAATATAATAGCATTTTAGATTATTACTTCTTTACATCTTAGGACTCAAATTTTGAAAGGTCATATTACTCATTCTCTTGCTAAGTGAGATTTTCCAAACTTTTTAGACTTACAGATCTCCTCTCCTTGGATTCCTTAGGAATTGGTTTAATGGTACATCATTTTCTCTAGTATGTAAAAAGAGCTGATTTGAAGTTAAAATGCATCTTACTACAGTATTTATGACATTATATAAATTTTAACAAATATTTTTAAAGTTTACACTAAATTTTGACTTTGAATTTAGCAAGTGATTGTGCCATTTAATTTAGTATGTAAAGAAGCTCAAATTTTTTTGTCAAATCAATTTTCAAATTGTATGTGATTTAATAATGAAACTTCTGTTTCAGCCATTCTGACAGGTGTAAGGTGATATCTCATTGTGGTTTTGATTTGCATTTCCCTGATGACTGGTGATGTTGACTATCTTATGTGTCTTTTGGCTATCTCTATGTCTTTTCTGGGAAAATGTCTAAGTCCTCTGCCTATTTTTAATTGGATTATTGTGCTTTTTAAAAAAATTATTTGGAATAAGAGAGAGCATAAGAAGGGGGGAGGAGCAAAAGGAGAGGGAGAAGCAGACTCCCCACTGGGCAGGGAGCCTGTCATGGAGCTCGATCCCAGGACCCTAAGATCATGCCCTGAGCCGAAGGGATCAGGATCACTGAGCCACCCAGGTGCCCCTTAATCAGATTGTTTTTTGGTGTTGAGTTGTAAGTTCTTTATATATTTCGGACATTAACCCCTTATCAGATATATCATTTGAAAATATCTTCTCCCATTCAATAGGTTACCTTTGAAAATTAAAAATAGAAATACTATAGGATTCAATAATTCCACTCTGGGTATTTACCCAAAGAAAACAAAAACATTTATTCAAAAAGATAGATGCACTCCCATGTTTATTGCAATATTGTTGACAATAGCTAAGATATTGAAGCAATCTAAGGGCCCATCAATACACAATAGGATAAAGAAGATGTGGAACTTCTTAATGGAACATTATGCAGTCATAAAAAAGGAGGTTGTTAAGTTTGTGACAACTTGGATAGACCTAGAGGGTATTATGCTAAATGAATCAGATTAGGAAAGACAAATATGATTTTACTTAAATGTGGAATCTAAAAAATCAAATGAATAAATGAAAAAACAGAATCTGTAAGTACAGAGAACAAATTGATGGTTGCCAGAGAGGAGAAAGTTAGGGAATGGGAAAAATGGGTGATGGGAAGTGGAAGATACAGGCTTCCAGTTATTGAATGAATAAGTCCCAGGAATAAAAGGCACAGCATATGGAATATAGTGAATGATACTATAATAAAGTTGTATGGTGGCAGATGGTGGCTACATTTGTGGTGAGCATAGAATAACATAGAAGTTGAATCACTATGTTGTACATCTGAAACTAATGTAACATTCTGTATCAACTATACTTAAAAAATGTTTTAGTTAAAAAATAAAGATAAAACATAGTAAAAATAAAATCTTTAAATATATTAAACTTCAAAAAATATACATTGATTTCATGACCTGTTAGCTGGAATTTTTTAATATCCTTTTAAAACTAGCTCATTTGTTTTTATCAATTTTTGTGTTCTGTTATAAAATGTTAAGGTAAGTGATTAGGTCTCAGGATGCTGTATAGGAGTAGCTTACAACCACCACATGATTTTCTTTTTCTTTTTTTTAATCCCCATACCTTTTTTTTTTTTTTTGAAGTTTTAAACATCAATTTTATTTTATTTTGTTTTATTTCTTTTTAGGAGTAAATTTTTCTTATTTTATTTTATTTCATTATGTTCAGTTAGCCACTGTCTATTTTCTGTTTTTACCACTAGTGTTTTAGAATTATTGGAACATTTTTATGCATTGTGTAAGAATTTTCATCAGAGAAATACTACTAATGGATTTCAGGAAAATCATCTTAAGGCAGATTCATGGGCAATATTATCATTATTTGAACAATGGCCTCTTTTTATCCTTCCTGTGTTTTTAAACTAATGATAGAGTAAATTTAATAAAATATAACTACAAATATAACTCAGAATTATATGATAATAAAAATCATCAACATGGCTAGCAGTATTTAACTGAGTGACTCTTGAATATGATTATCTATTAATCATTATCTGCTCTCAAATACTTCTGTTTTAAAATGAACCCAAGTATATTGTTGTCTTATTTATTGATTTATAAATAAATAACCATTTTCAATGATGCAAATCTCTAGAATACCTTATCAACTTCTGAGGGTTCATAAATCACCAGTTTAATATACTGACATAAGTCAAAGAGAAAATAGGATTTGATATAAAGAAATAAGCCAAATTTATGGCCATATTTTTAAATGCATAGGACTGAATTGCATATACATTGGTTATTAAACTTATCCCATTTCATCCTTTATTTCATCTTCATTTTCTATCCTATTTTTCTTTTGTTCCAATTTTCTTATTTATTTTTATGTACATATGTATACATACACACACACACACACATTTCCTCAATTTCTCTTGGAAATTGGGAATGAGGATGATTTCATTGGGAAATATTTATTGAAGTAGAGTTTATTTGCCATTTTTTTAAAATGTAGGAAATCTATATTCAGGTTCTGGAAAAATTGGCATTCTAAATACAATTGTTTTTTACAATATGATTTTACTTTATTGTATTAACATTAAGCTTTATTTGGAACAAGTTAAAATTAATGTTAGAATTATAAAAATGATTATTCTAATGTTTTCCAGCTGCTGATAGGTTATGAAAATGGTACTGTAGTATTCTGGGACTTGAAATCTAAAAGAGCAGAACTAAGAGTTTATTATGATGAGGTAAGTGACTTCTACTGAAATATTTGAAAAGAATATTATGACTTTGTACCTGTTTTCTACTTGTAAGCTTTGTATATTATAAATATTTTTATCATTGGGTAACTGTTCGGGTCTGGCCCAGTGTTTCATATTGCCTGCTGGCATTTGCCCAAGTTCCAACTCTGATTGTTCTCCTGGATGAAAATTCTGCTTTGATTGACTATTTTAGGGCCCTTTTTGGCATCTTAATTTACATTAGTGCTTATTACCTATCCTTTTGCTTACGTTAGATTACATGGTTATTATGTCTTACCTCATTGTCCTTAAAATCTTTAAAGACACTATCTCACCTTTCTTGGAAAATTCTTTTTCTGTGACAAAAAAACTGAAGAGGTCAGTTCGAAAGGGCTTATCATATAATACTTGCCTTCTTAGAATAAATATTGATTTTGTAAATAGTAAATATTAATAATAAGGGTAAGATCTTAAAGTGAGTTTTATTGTACACAGTTGAGATTTAATTAGGTTTTTACTTTAGTTGTTCAATGATTGATTCCAGGCCATTAAGGATTTCCCCATTCAGAGGAAGTTAATGTGAAGAGAGACTGGGGCAAAAAGTGAAAAATCATAATTACCTCTTGTAATTTTGGGAATAAAGGTGATCATGTAAACTCTTAATTCAGTTTAAAAAATGGTGGAGTAAGGAGAGATAGGAAGAAAATACAGGTCAATAATCATTATCTGGTATCACCTGCACTTATATGGGAAGAATGCAGAAGAATTTAAGGCAACACTGATATAAATAGGAAGAAAAAATTTTTAAAAAACACATTTCTTTGTGTGCTACCTCCCATCCCCTCATAACAGTTGAATTTTTAAGTTTTGGTGCTTAAAGATATATGCCTTTGAATATCTCACAAGTATACATACCCCCAATTCATTTCTTAAGAGTTCTGGGAAACTAAGATTTTATGGTATATACAAGATACTTCTTGTAGTGAGAAAGAGTTCAGTGGTAAATGGTACAGCGACTGGGTAATCTGGTCATGATTGGTGAAAAATACTCTGGTAGGTGATATCTTACAAATATGCTCTTTGTGATCAAATTCTAGGGCATCTTGAATCATAAGAAAAGAAGGTCCTAGGGATCTAAGCTAGGTTTTTCTTTTATTAAAACACAAAATACAAAGATATTAGATATTGCTTCCTCTCTTAAGACTAATAGATAATAAGAGTACAAATATTATCTGAATATTTAACCAATTGGAAAGAGTAGGTCGTCTAAAAAGGACATACAGAGGAAATGATAAAACAACTAGTTTTGTTTTTTTTTTAAAGGTATTATTTATTTATTTGACAGACAAAGATATCAAGTAGGCAGAGAAGGAGGCAGTGAAAGAGGAAGAAGCAGACTCCCTGCTGAGCGGAGAGCCCGATGTGGGGCTTGATCCCAGAACCCTGGGATCATGATATGAGTTGAAGGCAGAGGCTTTAACCCACTGACCCACCCAGGCGCCCAAAATTTTTTATTTTTTTAATTTATTTATTTGACAGAGAGAGAAATCACAAGTAGGCAGAGAGACAGGCAAGGCTCCCCTTGGAGCAGAGAGCCGGATGCAGGGCTCAATCCCAGGACCCTGAGATCATGACCTGAGCCTAGGGCAAAGGCTTAACCCACTGAGCCACCCAGGCGCCCATCAACTAGTTTTTTTATGGCCTAAAACACTGTAAAAGGAAGACTTTCTAACTTTAAAAAGTGAGTGAGAGTAATTTTGCAATGAAGTGTTTAAATAAGCATTAGTGATATTGAAGTAAGAAGAGTACTACACTATACCTACTTTATACCTAGAAATAATTTTAAATATTGACTTATACATGTATATATGCATATAATCTATTTACTTTAATGCATAATTGTATATCCTATCATTTTAGTTAGTTAGTTATATACATGATTTTAGGAGTTTAGGAGTTAGTTACATACATGATTTTACTGCCAAACTTTTTTTTTTTTAAAGATTTTATTTATTTATTTGACAGAGAGAGATCACAAGGAGGCAGAGAGGCAAGCAGAGAGAGAGAGAGGGAAGCAGGCTCCCTGCTGAGCAGAGAGCTCGATGTGGGACTCGATCCCAGTACCCTGAGATCATGACCTGAGCTGAAGGCAGCGGCTCAACCCACTGAGCCACCCAGGTGCCCCACTGCCAAACTTTTTAAAACTTTCTTCAGCATGTTACCTCTCATATTTAGAAATAATTCTTTTTCTTTTCTTTTTTTTAAATTTAATTTTATTTTTTTCAGTGTTCCAAGATTCATTGTTTATGCACCATACCCAGTCCTCCATGCAATACGTGCACTCCTTAATACCCACCACTGGGCGCAGCCATTGCCTCAGCCCACTCCCTTCCAAAACCCTCAGTTTGTTTCTCCGTCCACAGTCTTTCATGGTTCATCTCCCCTCTGATTTCCCCCAATTCACTTAATACTATTATGAAGTGGTTTCTCTTGATTACAATACAGTGATCTCTCGATTACTATGCATAGTGACCCCTTCATAGTCTTTTAAGTTCCTCATTAAACCTGTGGCTTTACATCAGCCCCTCCTTCCTAAAAATGGTTTCATCCCAAAAATGGTTTCTTCCCTTTTGTCTTTCTACCTCATTTTTCACCCTTCCTTTCCCCATCACTGATTCTTTCCTTAGCTTTCCTTTAAATTATAGATACTCTTGAGTATTTTATATCTTTACCTCTTCATTTCACCTCCAGGTTGCGTTTATATCTTCTCCCATCATTTCAAATATAAATTTTTATTCTAATAAATTTGAAGTCCTTGTATCTCTCACCTTTACTTTTCTCCTGACCTCTTGGTCCATATATCTAACGATCTATTGCATAGGCCCAGATAAATATCTCATTGGTACTGAATTTATACTTAGAGACCTAAAACTTTTCTGTTTTCTTTTTCAGTTTTAAATTTTTTTAATTTTAAAATTTAAAAAAAATTAATTTTAATTTTTTTCAAAATTATTTGTTTGTAACCCTTAGAGTCATATTTGTTTTTATTTAAAGATTTTATTTATTTATTTGACAGAGAGAGATCACAAGTAGGCAGAGAGGAAGGCAGAGTGAGAGGGGGGAAGCAGGCTCGCCACTGAGCAGAGATCCTGATGTGGGGCTCGATCTCAGGACCCTGGGATCATGACCTGAGCCAAAGGCAGAGGCTTTAACCCACTGAGCCACCCAGGTGCTCCCTTAGAGTCATATTTGATCCTTTCTTCTCTATATCTCATATGCTATCAGTTTTGTAGTCTCTTAATTCTGTTTTTATATTGTCCCTCATTCATTTCTTCTCTTTTTTCAGTCCCACATTCAATGTCCTAGCCTAGGTTTTGCCTGAAAGTCTATGGTAGCCTTTTAACTAATTGTATTTCCTATGATATCGTACCTTTTCAGTATCTTTCACTAATATGATTATCATTTTAAGCCATAGACCATGTAATTCTCTACCTCAGAACCTTCGAATGGCTCCCAGTTATCAACAATACAAGTTTTTTTTTTCCTTTACATGAGATTCAAGGCCCTGATGTTACCTTTTCCCTTTAGTTTATTGCAGTGTATCCTTCTATACACTCCTCACACTTCAGACATATTACTATCTCCTAAACATATTATTTATATCCTACCTTAAAGCCTTTGCGCCAGCTAATTCCTTATCATGAACTCCCTTCTTTCCTATATTGCATATCAAAATCCTATTAAGCCACTGTAAGACTATTTCAACTGCCAGAGTAGCCCTTTGAATAGCCATAGATGAATTGAAAGCTTTGCTTTGTAAATCCAAGATTATTTTCAGAAATAACTATATGAATTTACATATTAGCTGTGAAATTTTTATTTTATTACATCAATATTTCTAAATAATCTCTTACAGAGAAAACCCTCAGAGTTTGATATGAGGATAGCCTTTTAATTCCTTGAGTAGCTACTGTTTTTCTTTTTTTCATGTTGGTATCCAGCTTTTTGGGTTTTCTTTCTCTTTTTTTGTTTTGGAGAAACTCTATCACAGCCACTGAATTGACCAAACCAGCTAGTGTTTTATCTTCCATATTTTGTTTTCTGTCTTTTAAAATTCTTCTTGAATTAGTTGTATTTGTGTGTGTGTGTGCACGCGCGCGTGTGTGTGTGTGTGTGTGTTTAGTAAACACTTAAAGCTCTTTTTTTTTTTTTTTTTTTTTTTAATATTTTATTTATTTGACAGAGAGAAATCACAACTAGGCAGAGAGGCAGGCAGAGAGAGAGGAGGAAGCAGGCTCCCTGCGGAGCAGAGAGCCCGATGTGGGGCTCGATCCCAGGACCCTGGGATCATGACCTGAGCCGAAGGCAGAGGCTTTAACCCACTGAGCCACCCAGGTGCCCCTAAAGCTCTTTTTAAGGAAAGGAGTAGGGTATAATGAAATTAAAAGAATTGGATACTTATCCATTAAATTTATTCAAATCCAGCTCTTCAGTAGTAGACTGTTTGAAGCCCTCTAATAGCAAGCTGGTTTTATATGCCTACTCTTTTGTACAATAAGTATACTTCTTTTATGGTACTTATTTTGCTTTTGTTTTGTAGCTGTTATTTTTCTATTTGTCTTCTTTAGTAGCTTGAAATTCAGTAAGATAGGAAGAAGGGTTAAGGCTGGAGATTCTCTCTCTGCCTACACCATTCGTAGCAAAGAAGTCTGAGAGAACTTTAAATTGACTGAGGTTCATCAGGCTAACACATAGAAGAAGCCTTAAGTGGCATTTCCCTTGAGCCATCTATAAAAGTGAGAACAAGCAAAGATGACAAGTGTTTTCCTTCTATCTCTACTGATGGATGGCCAAAAAAAAAAAAAGTGTTTACCTAGTAATGAAGAATAGAGTGAGAGAAAACATAAGCCCAGAGTTTCATGTTATCTGTTTTATTTAATTAATCTTACTTATCTTGAGGTACAGCTCATATCCTACATCCTTTATGATATGTCTAATGATTACTCTAGCCAACAATTATCTGTAACTCTAAATAATAATACTTATTATTTAGAAAACAAATAATAGTTTTAAACACACATATCTTAGGTTAGTATATTGTATATATACATAAAAACTAAATGTTAGAAGTTCCAAACAATATTATTAACATTCATTTATTTCAGTCTTCCTTATCTTGCAGTTTTGAAAGTTCCTTTAAGTAAAGGATAACATTGTATACATCTGTTCAGCTTTTATGTCTTCTAGAGCTTCTCTCATTGTGATTCACACATTACTGAAAGGCCATATAAACTTCATGGTTTAGAAAGAATACAAAGTGTGGGAATATATGATGACATTTCTTATTCATTCAACAGATATTGAGTATCTACTTTATGCAAAGCAATGTGCTACCACTGGGAATAAAACAATACATGGAGGGGCGCCTGGGTGGCTCAGTGGGTTAAGCCTCTGCCTTCGGCTCAGGTCATGATCCCAGGGTCCTGGGATCGAGCCCCACATCGGGCTCTCTGCTCTGCAGGGAGCCTGCTTCCTCCTCTCTTTTTCTGTCTGCCTTTCTGCCTACTTGTGATCTCTCTCTGTCAAATAAATAAATACAATCTTTAAAAAAAAAAAAATACATGGAAATGGAATAATTACTTTTAAATTTTATGTAACTCATATCTTCAGAGTAAATTTACAAAAGAATTTTTGAACTTTTCTTGCTTAAACCTTAAATTGCCATATAAATAGTATATGTTAGGGGCAATACAGTGATTGAGATTATGGGTTGTGTAGTTAGATAGAAGTTGGCTTTGAATTGTGTGGCCTGGGCATGCATATCAGTTTCTTTAGGCCTATTTCATCTTGTGTAAATTGGGAAAAAAAATAGTACCTGCTTTATAAAATTGAAAGAGTTGACAAAAATACTTTGGCAAGGGATCTGGCACATAGTAAGCCCTCAGATAGTAGCTCTTGATGTAAATTATTACTTAAATTGGCTACTTTAAGTGGAAGTAAGCCTCTACCTTTCCAGAAATTATCTTCTGATAACCTTACTTTTACTTTTATGTAAATAATTTTTCAAAGGATCATATAGGATACAAGAAGGACATAGAATTTACAACAAAAAGTTCAAGGCTATAATGATATGAAATGTACTGAGCTTTTCTTTCTCTCAGGAGATGAATTTTTGTAGTCTTCTGTAAGATTATAGAGGTCTGAAGCTGATGATAGTATGACCTGGGTCAGAAAAATTATTAATGTTTCTTAAGTATTGTTGATATAATAATTTTACCTCAGAATATTTTTCCTTTGGAATATAGAATGCTATAACATATCAACTTTCCCCCTCCTACTTGTCTTTAATTGTTATTTCATTAGGCTATTCATTCAATTGATTGGCATCATGAGGGCAAACAATTCATGTGCAGCCATTCAGATGGTAGCTTGACTTTATGGAACCTGAAAAGCCCAAGTCGTCCTTTCCAGACCACAATTCCACATGGTAAGGTGTATGCTTTCAAAAGAAATAAACTCTGGAGATACAGTGCCTTGACTCGAAGTAGAACAGGTGGTATCAGTATGTTTGGAAGAAAGTGATAGGATATACCTTCTGGTTCTAAATACCTTTTTATATCTTCTTCAGATCCCCACATTATACCTCTCTCCCTGTTTATCCACTTTCCTACTTTGTGGTGCTTTTATAAAGACCTCTCCAGGCAAAAATTGTAGAATGGATGATTGATGTATCTGAAGCAGTCCTTAGGGTTAAGGAGGTAGTGAGAATGACATTATATAGATCTGACTTTGAGACCTATTTCCTATACTATTTTATAGTTTGTCATTTCCTAGATTCTCTCATTTATTTCCATTTCTACCATTTGATTCTACCAGAGGTGAGAATTATGTTTTTTGCTGTAGATTGTATTTCTTATTATCTTCCTTATCAAAAGGAGGTATTTATTGTTTATGTTCTACCTAACTGGAAAGAACAAAAAGTTCAAATGAATGAATATCTTTTATTTGATGACCATATTATTTCTGAGAATGTTAGTGGTGATCTGAGTTCTATATTTTCATCATACCATTGGTTGTTTATAAGAATAGAGAGGTCAAATCCTAGCAGTTAATCAAACACATCCTATTTTATAGTTTCTGACCATTTATTACAGTATCACATTTGTAAAATTTTGTATTATGTTTTTTATAATTGGTGACCCATAAATCACAAGATGAAATTATTCCATCTTGTGTTCGCTTGCCCTTTTTTTATACCATGCCCTTTTTTGTTGCATGCTTCACCTTCAAATGATTAAATTATTATAACATTTAACCTAACAGCTTTAGAGATTATGTTGCTTTTACACACTTAGTTTGAGATGCTTCATTTAAAGATTGACATTATGGAAACCTTGGATAGTTGTTTGCTATACATCCCACTCAGGTAGAATTATTTGTTTCTATGATGAGTTTACTTCTTCTCCCCACCCTTACCCCCATTCCTTATGACTTTTATTTGTATGTGTAAAACATGATTTATTCATAAATTTTCTACTTCAATTCTTCTTAACTGTCAACTTTTATACAATTTCTTTTTGTCTTGATTGGATATTTGTTACTTTCATATGTTTCACCATATCCATATTTATCAGTTTGGGTTGTTTTCTATACAGTTAACCCTTGAACAATATGGGGGATGGGGCACTGATCCTCATGCAGTTGAAAATCTACATATAAATTTTGACTCCTCCAGAACTTATGTACTAACAGCCTACAGTTGACTAGAAGCCTCAGTGATAAACAAAGACAATTAACACATATCTCATATGTTATGTGTATCATATACTGTATTCTTACAATCAAGCAAGCCAGAAAAAAGAAAATGTTATTAAGAAAATAATAGGAAGAAAAAATACATTTACAGTCCTATACACTATTTAAAAAAAAAAACACTATTCCTTTGAATTAGTATTTTTTGTATTCTTTGGCTAAATACCTAGTAATGTAACTGCTCGGTTGTAGGGTAATTCTATTTTTAATTTTTTGAGGAAACTCATGTTGCTTTCCAGAGTAGCTTGTGCACCTGAAACTAATATTACCCTGTATGTTAATTAACTAGAATTTGAATAAAAACTTAAAAAAGAACTATGTAGAAATGGACTCACACAGTTCAAACCCATGTTGTTCAAGGGTCAACTTCAATTCTGATTTCCTGTTGAAGAAGATGAATTTCTGTTCACAGGTTGTTGAAAACATCAGCATCTATATCTCATGTAGAGCAGATTAAATTCCTGCAGTCTTACCATGATTTAAAGCAAATATGGTTCATTCTGTTACATTTCATTTCAGCTATTTTTATTTTAGAAAATAAAAATTTCTCTAAGTAGTACTTAGGCTGTATTCTATAAGTTTTGATATTAATTTTATTAAAAATGTGTAATTTTCATTAATATTCAGTTGGAGGTATTTTCTAATTTCTGTTATAATTTTCCTTTGACCTATGAGTTAGAGATTTGTTTTCTAATTTCTAAAAATATATTTTGTTATAAATTTTTAAATATAGTCAGAGAATGTGGCATGATACTAGTTCTACAATATTTACTGTGATTTGCTTTAAATTAGACATATATAATTAATTACTATGAAATTCCAAGTATGCTTGAGAAGAATGTACATTTCCTGTTACACAAAGGTCAAACTTTTTTTCTTTGCTTAGTTTTTATTCTTTGATTTTTTCAATTTTGAGAGAGGTAAGTCAAAATCTCTATTATTATGGATTTTTCCCTGTAATTTTGTTCATTTCTGCTTTATATACTTTTTAAGTCAAATAGGTCAAGATGGCTGATACCATTAATTAGGTCCTCTGATTTTACTGATATTTGACTAGTGCTTTCAATTTCTGAGTGTGGTATTAAAATTTCCTAACAATTATAGAATTATCTATTTTTTACTTTATTTCTGTCCTTTCTGTTTCATGTATTTTTGAGGCTTAATTGTTAGACATCCATTAGGTTTTCCATAGAGAGCATATAGTCAGGTCTTTTTCATTCAGTTTTATAACATTTAGTTGGAGGGTTTAGTCTATTAACATTAAATGTAATTATTGATGGAATTGGATCTAAGCATACCAACTTACTATTTGTTGGTTCGATCTTTTTGTTGTTGCTGTTGTTGTTACCTTTTCCTCCCCTTTTTGCCTTCTGGATTATTTGAAAGTTTATATTAGAATTCCATTTTAATTTACATGCAGGTATTTTGTCTTCAGAACTTTTGTTTTTGGTCAGTTACTCTACCCTACCCTACTTTCCTAACTTTTCACTGTCTATTATAGTTAACATTGTAGCACTTTAGAAAAAAATGCAGAAGCTTTTTGTTGTTGGTTCGATCTTTTTGTTGTTGCTGTTGTTGTTACCTTTTCCTCCCCTTTTTGCCTTCTGGATTATTTGAAAGTTTATATTAGAATTCCATTTTAATTTACATGCAGGTATTTTGTCTTCAGAACTTTTGTTTTTGGTCAGTTACTCTACCCTACCCTACTTTCCTAACTTTTCACTGTCTATTATAGTTAACATTGTAGCACTTTAGAAAAAAATGCAGAAGCTTCAAGATCATATATATTTATTTACTTTTATTTACTTTTGCAATAGTTACATGTATTGCTTCTAAATACATTGTTATAATTTTTGCTTTAAGTAGTCTTAAGCACTTTTTAATTAAAAGGAATAGATGCTTTTGTATTTTCTCTTATTTATGATTTCCTTTAATATAACTTTATATTTATAAATTTTTATAATTTCATTTGTTCTTGAAGGTACAGAAACATCATTTAGCATTTCACTTAGCTTTCCTTTATCTAAAAACTCCTCTTTTTTGCTTTTATTCTTTTTTTTTTTTTTCAATCATAATAAGTACATTTATTTCTCTTTCCCTATGTATTAGTTACCTATTGATGTGTAACAAATGATCCCAAAACTTAGTTGGGGCACCTGTGTGGCTCGGTCGGTTAAGTGTCTGACTCTTGGTTTCAGCTCAGGTCATGATCTCTCAGGGTCATGAAATCAAGCCCTGCCTTGGGCTCCACACTCAGCAGGGAGTCTGCTTGAGATTCTCCCTCTCCCTCGGCCCATCCCCACTGCATGCACTCTCTTGAGGGATGTTTTAGCTGAATGTAGATTTCTGGGTTCACAGTTTGTATGTTATATGTTGTTTTTAAGGTGCTGCACACTTTAAAAATACTCCACTGTTTTCTGGTTTACATAGTTTCTGAGTGAGAAATGTGTGATGTTTTGAATTTTGGTTCCCTCTGTATAATGTGTCATTTTACAGTGGCTACTTTCAAAATTTTTGTAACTTTTATTTCCAACAATTTGACTATGATATGCCTAGTTTATTTTCTTCAAGTTCATTCTATTTAGAGTTTTACTGAGCTACAGAGCTTCGTACACTTATAAATTTGTATCTTTCATAAAACTTGGGAAAATTTCAGCCTTATATTTTTTCAAACACATTTTTCTGCTCCAACCTCTCTCTACTCCACTTTCTGGGATATGGTAGAATTTTTACTATTGTCTCACATGTTTCTGAGCCTCTCTTTTTTGTTGTTGTTATTAATCATTTTTATCTCTGAATTTCAAACTGGATAATTCCCATTGATCTATTATCAATTTAATTGTTCTTTTCCTCTGTAATTTTCATTCAACTATTAAACCCTTAAGTTATTTTTATTTTAGATATTTATTCTACTTGCTACCTTTTTATATTTTCTGTTTTTCTGCTGGGATTTCTTCTTTTTAGTCATTATGATGAGTCCTTTTCTTTCCTTTCTTTCCCTGTCCTTTCCTTTCGCTTTCTTTTTCCATACTGAGCTTAGTTATTTATAATCACTGCTTTAAATCTTTGTTTGATGATACCAAAATCTGCTTCCCCAGAAGTTGGCCTCTGTTCATAAGAATGGCTCATATTTTCCTACTTCTTCACATATCTAATAATTGAAAATGTATAACACATATTATGGATATTATGTTGTATATATTATAAAATATATTTTGTTACCCTCTTCTTCCCTAGCCATGTGTCTCCTAAACTGGGAAACCATATCTAGATTCATCATTATTCTACAAATCAATATTTTCTATACTACAAAAGTAAGCTTTGTCTGAAACTCAGATTATTGAATAGTAGTAGAAAAAGAGGGAGGGTGGTCACAGACTAGTTTACTTAATACCTATTTCACTTGAGATTTGCACTGTGGTGACATTGCCCTTGTTGTAGCTGGTTTTCACTAGTACTACAGACATTATTTTTCTTTCACAGTAGGTTTTAATGACTTCAAATACTTATTCTTCAATTATAATGCCCTCAGCTAAACACATGCATACACATACACATGCAGTCTACACACGTGATCTTAAACCAAATCATATCTAATACTTAATAGTGACATTGTTGCTCAGAAACAGGTCAGAGATGTCAACAATTATCACTGTTTTCCTGAAAATATTATCCAGTTTATTTAGACTTGAAAAAGAAATATATTTAAAAGTTTAGAGAGTTCAAAATTATAATTATTTTTTGATAATGTAATTGCACAGCTAAAAAAATAAAACTAATTAGGAATACTGTTAAGTATAGCATGAAAACTCTATATACA
Source organism: Meles meles (assembly GCF_922984935.1). Taxonomy (NCBI): domain Eukaryota; kingdom Metazoa; phylum Chordata; class Mammalia; order Carnivora; family Mustelidae; genus Meles; species Meles meles. The sequence continues at coordinate 95,523,927 of NC_060069.1, read as the reverse complement.
GAACAAAATATGATGGGTGGATAAAACCATTTCAAAAAGGCGAAAGATTTATGTGATCTGAAGAGAAACCAGAGTATGGATAAAACCATTTTAAAAAATAGCATCCACAAAAATACCTGGAAATTAAGCTTAAAATAACAGTGTCCTAAATGACAGTGTCTGCTAAAGGACATGAAGAAATCTGAAAAATGAAAAAAATACCCTATGTATGAAAAATGAAAAATACCCATGCATGTATGCATGGGCAGATTTGTTATTATAGAGATGTTAGCTCCCCACATATTAATTCAAAATTCAGTTTGTTCCGAAGAAAAATAACAGGCTTTAAAAATTAGATGAGCTTATGTGTAGCAAAAATAAACATGAAAATAGGAAAAAAATATTTGAACAAGGAATAATGGTCAATTGCAGGCAGTTTGGAAGGTTAGATGCCCTAAACAATTCTTGCTGAAATAAATACTGAAATGAAATAAATTTATTTTTTAATATGTCATTGAGCTAACAACAATAAAAACAAGTTAAACTTAGAGGTCCCCAAAACATTGTTGTTTAACTATAAAGGCTGAGAGATAAATAGTAAAGATAGAATTTGTATTTTTTAAAAAGATACTGTTTATTTATTTGAAAGAGAGAGAGTGAGCATGAGCTATGGGAGGTGCAGAGGGAGAGGGAGAAGAAGACACCCCACTAAGCATGGATCCTGACAGAGAGCTCCAGCCTAGAACCCTGAGATCCTGACCTGAGCTTAGACAGATGTTTAACTGACAGAGCCACACAGGTACCCCTTGTCTGTAGTTTTATGCTACACTTCAGAGAACTTAAACTTCTCTTAAAAAAAATACAAATTTATTGAAATATAATTCTCAATTCACTAAAGTGTATAATTCAGTGACTTTAGTACATTCAGTTATGCAACCATCAACAAAATCTGATTTTAGAATATTTTTTTCATCTTCAGAAGAAACACCATACTCATTAATAGTCATTCCATCCCTCCTCCTCCAGCATAGCAAGTCTATTAATTGGTGAATAATATTCCATTGTGCAGATATACCACTTTTCTTTATCTACTCATCACCTGATGGACATTTGGGTTGTTCTCATATTTTGATAATTCTGAATAATTTTGCTGTGAATGTTCATGTGTAACTTTTGTGCCAGCATATATTTTCATTTCTCTTTGGTATATATCAAAGAATGGAATTACTCAATCGTATGATAATTCATATTTAACATTTTAAGGAACTGCCAAATTATATTCCAGAATCCTCAGGCTTTTACATACTCACAAGCAATATTAGGTTTCCAACTTCTCTTCATCTTTATCAGCATTTGTTAATATCTATCTTTTATTATAGCCATCCTACTAGATATGTAGTAATACCTAATTATAGTTTTGATTAGCATTTCCCTACTGAATAAAGATATTGACTATCTATTCATATGCTTATTTTCATTTCTAATATTCTTTGGAGAAACATTGATTGAGTTCCTTTGCCCATTTACAAATTCTTTTTTTAAAAATTATTTTGTGGTGTTGTAGAAGTTCATTATACAGTCAACCCTTGAACAACATAGGATTTGGGGTGCTTACCCTCTGTGTAGTAGAAAATTCACATATAACTTTTTTTAAATTGAAGTATAATTAACATAAAATATTATATTTGTTTCAGGTGTACAGCATAGAGATTGAACAACCCTATATGTCATGCTGTGCTCACCACCATAAGTGAAGTTACCATCCATCACCATACAAAGTTATTACAATATTATTGACTATATTTTCTGTTATACTTCTCATCTTCATAATATATTTATTTTATAACTGGAAGTTTGTACCTCTTAAACTTTTTTATCTGTTTCACTCATCCACTACCCACCTCCCCGGTGGTTACCATCAGTTCTCTGTATTTCAATCTGGGTTTGTTTGTGCGTTTGTTCATTTGTCTTGTTTTTTAGATTCTATATGTTAGTGAAATCATATGATATTTGCATTTCTCTTGACTTTTTTCATTCAGTATAATACTATCTAGGTCCATCCACATTGTCACAAATAGCAAGATGTGATTTTTTATGGTTGAGCAATATTCTATTGTGTGTGTGTGTGTGTGTACACACAAAATCTTCTTTATACATTCACCTATGGATGGACAATTCCATTTTTTGGCTATTGTAAATAATGCTGCAATAAACATAGGGGTACATATATCTTTTTGAATTAGTGTTTTTGTTTTCTTTGGGTAAATACCGAGTACTGGGACTACTGGATTATATGGTATTTCTATTTTTAATTCTTTGAGAAACCTCCATATTGTTTTCCATGGTGGTTGCACCAATTTACATTCTCGCCAACAGTGCACTAGGGTTTCTTTCCCTTGACACCCTTGTTATTTCTTGTCTTTTATTCTAGCCATTCTGACAGGTGTAAGTTAACATCTTATTGGTTTTGATATCCATTTCTCTGATGATAAGTGATATTGGCGATCTGTATGTCTTCTTTGGAAAAAGATCTATTCAAGTCTTCTGGCCTATTTTTCAATCAGTTTTTTTTTTTGTTTGTTTTATTTTTGTGTTGAGTTTTATAAAATCTTTATATATATATATTTTTTTAAAAATATATTTTGGATACTAACCCTTATCAGATATATCATTTATCAGATATATCATTTGCAAATATCTTCTCCCATTCAGTAAGTTGCCTTGTCATTTTGTTGGTGGTTTCCTTAAATGTACAGAAGCCTTTTATTTCGGTGTGGTCTCAATAATTCATTTTTGTTTTGTTTCTCTTACCTACAGAGACATACCTAGAAAAATGTTGGTAAAGCCAACATCAAAGAGACAACAGCCTGGATTTCCTTCTAGGAGTTTTATGGTTTTAGGTCTCACATATAGGACTTTGTCCATTTTGAGTTTATTTTGTTTATGGCATAAGAAAATGGTACAGTTTTATTCTTTTATATACAGCTGTTCAGTTTTCCTAACATTGTTTTTGAAGACTGTCTTTTTCCTATTGGATATTCTTGTCACCTTTGTCATAGATTAATGGATCATATAAGCACGGTCCATTTCTGGTTTATTTCTGGGCTTGCTATTCTGTTTGATTGGACTGTGTGTCTGTTTTTGTGACAGTATCAGACTGATTACTACAGCTTTGTAGTAAATCTTGAAATCTAGAATTATGATACATCCAGCTTTGTTCTTCTTTCTCAAGATTACTTTGGCAATTCAGGACCTTTTGTGGTTTGATACAAATTTTAGGATTGTTTGTTCTAGTTTTCTGAAAAATGCTGCTGGCATTTTGATAGGAATCATATTGAATTTGTCAGTTGCTTTGGGTGGTATGGACATTTTAATGCTACTCTTTCAATCCATGAGCATGGAATATATTTACATTTGTTTCTGTCATCTTTAATTTCTTTCATCATGTTTTGTAGTTTTCAGAGTACAGGCCTTTCACCTCCTTGGTTACATTTATCCTTAGGTATTTCATCCTTTTCGTCTAATTATAAATGGAATTGTATGGACGTATGTATGTATGTATTATTATTTATTTTTTTTTCTGCTACTTCATGATTTGTGTATAGAAATGCAACAATATTTGTATATTAATTGTGTACCCTGCAACATTACTGAATTCATTTATTATTTAAAATAATTTTTTGGTGGAGGCTTAGAATTTTCTGTCGTGACATCTGCAAAGTGACGATTTTACTTCTCCCTTCCCAGTTTGGCTGCCTTTTATTTCTTCTTCTTGTCTGATTGCTACAGCTAAGAACTTCCTGTACTATGTTAAAAAGTGGCAAGAGTGGACGGCCTTGTCTTGTTCCTGATCTTAGAGGAAAAGCTCTCAGTTCTTCACCATTGAGTATGATGTTACCTGTGGTTTTTGTTATATATTTATTTTGTAATGTTAAGGTATATTCCCACTAAACACATTTTGTTAAAAGTTCTCATCATGAATTTATGTTGGAACTTATCAAATACTTTTTGTGCATCTATTGAGATGATCATGTCTTTTTATCCTTCATTTTTTAATTGTGATATATCACATTGAGTGATTTGCAAATATTGAACCATCTTTGCATCCCTGGAATAAATTCCACTTGATTATGGTGAGTGATCCTTTTAACATATCATTGAACGTAGGTTGCTAATTATTTTTTAAATTTTTTTATTTCTTATTTTTTTATAAACATATAATGTATTTTTATCCCCAGGGGTACAGGTCTGTGAATCGCCAGGTTTACACACTTCACAGCACTCACCATAGCACATACCCTCCCCAATGTCCATAACCCCACTCCCCCTCTCCCAACCCCACCTCCCCCCAGCAACCCCCAGTTTGTTTTGTGAGATTGAGTCACTTATGGATTGTCTACCTCCCAATCCCATCTTGTTTCATTTCTTCTTCTCCTATCCTCCTAAACCCCCATGCTGCATCTCCACGTCCTCATATCAGGGAGATCATATGATAGTTGTCTTTCTCCGATTGACTTATTTCACTAAGCATGATACCCTCTAGTTCAATCCATGACAACGTGGATTGAACCAGTTTGCTAATATTTTGTTGAGGAGTTTTGCATCTGTGTTCATCAGGGATCTTGCCCTATAGTTTTCTTTTTTTAGTGTCTTTGTCTGGTTTTATTGTCAGAATATGGCTGACATTATAGAATGTATTTAGAAGCTTTCCTTTCTTGTCTACCTTTTGGAATAGTTTAAGAAGAATAGATATTAACTCTTCCTCAAATGCTTGGTAGAATTCACCCGTGACTCAATCTGGATGTACACTTTTGTTTATTGGAAGTTTTTTTTTTTTATTCGTTTATTTGTTTATTTACAGCATAACAGTGTTCATTGTTTTGGCATCACACCCAGTGCTCCATGCAGTAGTGCCCTCCCTATTACCCACCACCTGGTTCCTCAACCTCCCACCCCCCCCCCCCACCCCTTCAAAACCCTCTGGTTGTTTTTCAGAGTCCATAGTCTCTCATGGTTCATCTCCCCTTCCAGTTTCCCTCAACTCCCTCTCCTCTCCATCTCCCCATGCCCTCCATGTTATTTGTTATGCTCCACAAATAAGTGAGACCATATGATACTTGACTCTCTCTGCTTGACTTATTTCGCTCAGCATAATTTCTTCCAGTCCCGTCCATGTTGCTACAAAAGTTGGGTATTCATCCTTTCTGATGGAGGCATAATACTCCATTGTGTATATGTACCACATCTTCCTTATCCATTCATCCGTTGAAGGGCATCTTGTTTCTTTCCACAGTTTGGCGACCGTAGCCATTGCTGCAATAAACATTGGGGTACAGATGGCCCTTCTTTTCACTACATCTGTATCTTTGGGGTAAATACCCAGCAGTGCAATTGCAGGGTCATAGGGAAGCTCTATTCTTTTTTTTTTGTTTGTTTTTGTTTTTATGGATTCTTTAGAACAGAAACTGCTTTGCATTTCTTTTTTTTTTTTCACTTTCATTTTATTTTTTCAGTGTAACAGTATTCATTCTTTTTGCACAACACCCAGTGCTCCATGCAAAACGTGCCCTCCCCATTACCCACCACCTGTTCCCCCAACCTCCCACCCCTGACCCTTCAAAACCCTCAGGTTGCCCCAGCCTCCCACCCCTGACCCTTCAAAACCCTCAGGTTGTTTTTCAGAGTCCATAGTCTCTTATGGTTCGCCTCCCCTCCCCTATGTCCATAGCCCGCTCCCCCTCTCCCAATCCCACCTCCCCCCAGAAACCCCCAGTTTGTTTTGTGAGATTAAGAGTCATTTATGGTTTGTCTCCCTCCTAATCCCATCTTGTTTCATTTACTCTTCTCCTATCCCCCTACCCCCCCATGTTGCTTCTCCATGTCCTCATATCAGGGAGATCATATGATAGTTGTCTTTCTCCGATTGACTTATTTCACTAAGCATGATACGCTCTAGTTCCATCCACGTCGTCGCAAATGGCATGATTTCATTTCTTTTGATGGCTGCATAGTATTCCATTGTGTATATATACCACATCTTCTTTATCCATTCATCTGTTGATGGACATCTAGGTTCTTTCCATAGTCTGGCTATTGTAGACATTGCTGCTATAAACATTCGGGTACACGTGCCCCTTCGGATCACTATGTTTGTATCGTTAGGGTAAATACCCAGTAGTGCAATTGCTGGGTCATAGGGTAGTTCTATTTTCAACATTTTGAGGAACCTCCATGCTGTTTTCCAGAGTGGTTGCACCAGCTTGCATTCCCACCAACAGTGGAGGAGGGTTCCCCTTTCTCCACATCCTCGCCAGCAAGGGCAAAAATGAACTATTGGGATTTCATCAAGATCAAAAGCTTTTGCACAGCAAAGGAAACAGTTAACAAAACCAAAAGACAACTGACAGAATGGGAGAAGATATTTGCAAACGACATATCAGATAAAGGGCTAGTATCCAAAATCTATAAGGAACTTAGCAAACTCAACACCCAAAGAACAAACAATCCAATCAAGAAATGGGCAGAGGACATGAACAGACATTTCTGCAAAGAAGACATCCAGATGGCCAACAGACACATGAAAAAGTGCTCCACGTCACTCAGCATCAGGGAAATAGAAATCAAAACCACAATGAGATATCACCTCACACCAGTCAGAATGGCTAAAATTAACAAGTCAGGAAATGACAGATGCTGGGAAGCTCTATTCTTAATTTCTTCAGGAGTCTCCACACTGTTCTCCAAAGTGGCTGCACTAACTTGCATTCCCACCAGCAGTGTAAGAGGGTTCCCCTTTCTCCACATCCTCTCCAACACACGTTGTTTCCTGTCTTGCTAATTTTGGCCATTCTAACTGGTGTCAGGTGGTATCTCAAAGTTGTTTTAATTTGAATCTCCCTGATGGCTAGTGATGATGAACATTTTTTCATGTGTCTGATAGCCATTTGTATGTCTTCGTTGGAGAAGTGTCTGTTCATTCTTCTGCCCATTTTTCGATATGATTATCTGTTTTGTGTGTGTTGAGTTTGAGAAGTTCTTTATAGATCCTGGATATCAACCTTTTGTCTGTACTGTCATTTGCAAATATCTTCTCCCATTCCGTGGGTTGCCTTTTTGTTTTGTTGACTGTTTCCTTTGCTGTGCAGAAACTTTTGATCTTGATGAAGTCCCAAAAGTTCATTTTTGCTTTTGTTTCCTTGGCCTTTGGAGACATATCTTGAAAGAAGTTGCTGTGGCTGATATCGAAGAGGTTACTGCCTATGTTCTCCTCTAGGATTCTGATAGATTCCTGTCTCACGTTGAGGTCTTTTATCCATTTCGAGTTTATCTTTGTGTATGGTGTAAGAGAATGGTCGAGTTTCATTCTTCTACATATCGCTGTCCAGTTTTCCCAGCACCATTTATTGAAGAGACTGTCTTTTTTCCATTGAATATTTTTTCCTATTTTGTCGAAGATTATTTCACCATAGAGTTGAGGGTCCATATCTGGGCTCTCCACTCTATTCCACTGGTCTATGTTTCTGTTTTTATGCCAGTACCACGCTGTCTTGGTGATCACAACTTTGTAGTAAAGCTTGAAATCGGGTAACATGATGCCGCCAGTTTTGTTTTTGTTTTTCAACATTTCCTTAGCAATTCGGGGTCTCTTCTGATTCCATACAAATTTTAGGATTATTTGCTCCAGCTCTTTGAAAAATACTGGTGGAATTTTGATCGTAATGGCATTAAAAGTATAGATTGCTCTAGGCAGTATAGACATTTTAACAATGTTTATTCTTCCAATCCAAGAGCATGGAATGGTCTTCCATCTTTTTGTGTCTTCTTCAGTTTCTTTCATGAGTGTTCTGTAGTTCCTCGAGTACAGGTCCTTTACCTCTTTGGTTAGGTTTATTCCCAGGTATCTTATGGTTCTTGGTGCTATAGTAAATGGAATCGATTCTCTAATTTCCCTTTCTGTATTTTCATTCTTAGTGTATAAGAAAGCCACTGATTTCTGTACATTGACTTTGTATCCTGCCACGTTACTGAATTGCTGTATGAGTTCTAGTAGTTTGGGGGTGGAGTCTTTGGGGTTTTCCATATAAAGAATCATGTCATCTGCGAAGAGAGAGAGTTTGACTTCTTCCTTGCCAATTTGGATACCTTTTATTTCTCTTTGTTGTCTGATTGCCGTTGCTAGAACTTCTAATACTATGTTGAACAAGAGTGGTGAGAGTGGGCATCCTTGTCGTGTTCCTGATCTCAAAGGGAAGGCTGCAAGCTTTTTCCCATTGAGGATGATATTTGCTGTGGGTCTTTCATAGATAGATTTTATGAAGTTCAGGAATGTTCCCTCTATCCCTATACTTTGAAGCGTTTTCATCAGGAACGGATGCTGGATTTTGTCAAATGCTTTTTCTGCATCAATTGAGAGGACCATGTGGTTCTTCTCTCTTCTCTTATTGATTTGTTCTATCACATTGATTGATTTGCGAATGTTGAACCAACCTTGCAACCCAGGGATGAATCCCACCTGGTCATGGTGGATAATCTTTTTAATGTGCTGCTGGATCCTGTTTGCTAGGATCTTGTTGAGAATCTTTGTATCCATATTCATCAGTGATATTGGTCTGAAATTCTCCTTTTTGGTAGGGTCTTTGCCTGGTTTGGGGATCAGGGTGATGCTGGCTTCATAAAAAGAGTCTGGAAGTTTTCCTTCTGCTTCGATTTTTTGGAACAGCTTCAGGAGAATTGGTGTTATTTCTTCTTTGAAAGTTTGGTAGAATTCCCCAGGGAATCCGTCAGGTCCTGGGCTCTTGTTTTTTGGGAGGTTTTTGATCACTGCTTCAATCTTATTACTAGATATCGGTCTATTCAGGTTGTCAATTTCTTCCTGGTTCAATTTTGGGAGTTTGTAGTTTTCCAGAAATGCATCCATTTCATCTAGGTTGCTTAGCTTATTGGCATATAACTGTTGGTAATAATTTCTGATGATTGTTTCTATTTCCTTGGTGTTAGTTGTGATCTCTCCCTTTTCAGTCATAATTTTATTAATTTGGGCTTTCTCTCTTTTCTTTTGGATTAGTGTGGCCAATGGTTTATCGATCTTATTGATTCTTTCAAAAAACCATCTTCTAGTTTCATTGATACGTTCTACTGTATCTCTCATTTCTACTTCATTGATCTCTGCTCTAATCTTGATTATTTCCCTTCTTGCATGTGGAGTTGGTTTGATTTGTTGTTGATTCTCCAGTTCTTTAAGGTGTAGAGACAGCTGGTGTATTCTGGATTTTTCAATGTTTTTGAGGGAGGCTTGGATGGCTATGTATTTCCCCCTTAGAACCGCCTTTGCTGTATCCCATAGGTTTTGGACCGAAGTGTCTTCATTCTCATTGGTTTCCATGAATTGTTTAAGTTCATTGGAAGTTTTTTGATTACCCATGGAATTTTATTACTAGTAATTGATCTGTTTAGATTTTTATTTCTTCCTGATTCAATTTTGTAAGTTTCTATGTTTCCAGGAATTTATTCATTTCTTCAAGGTTGTCCACTTTATTGACATATAATTTTTGTGGTATTTCCTATAATCCTCTGTATTACTTCAATTTCAGCTGTTATCTCTCCTCTTTAATTTCTGATTTTATTTATTTGGATCTACCTTTTTTTGGTTTTGATGAGTCTAACTAAAGGTTTATCAATTTTTTTATCCTTTCAAAGAAACAGCTTTCAGTATCATTGATTGTTCTGTTGATTTTTTAGTTTTATTTCATTTATTTCTGCTGTTATCTTTATTATTCTCTACCTTTTACTAACTTTGGGCTTTGTTCTTAATTTCTAGTCCTTTTAGGTGTGGGATTAGATTGTTTATTGGAGATTATTTTTGTTTCTTGAGGTAGGCCTGTATTGCTCTAAATTTCCCACTTAGAACTGTTTTCACTGCATGAAAGAATGAAAGATTTGAACCACTGTGTTTTCATTTTTATTCCTCTATTTTTTTTCTTTCTTTTTTTTTTTTAGAGTGAGTAAGCATGAGTGGGCGGTAGGGGCAGAGGGAGAAGGAGATAGAATCCCCTACAGGCTCCATTCCCAACCAGCACAAAGCCCAGTGTGAGGGTCCATCTCAACCCTGAGATCATGACCTCAGCCAAAATCAAGACTCTGATGCCTAACCAGCTGAGCCACCCTGATGCCCCCTTGTATTAATTTTCTATTTGATTTCTTCATTAACCCATTGGTTGTTAGTAGCATATTGGTAGCCTACTTGTATTTGGGTTTTTCTTTTTCTTTCTTTTTTTTTTTTTTTTTTTGCTCCTTATGATTGTCTTGTTGTTTCATACTATTGTGGTCAAAAAGGATGTTTGATATGATTTCAGTAACCTTAAATTTATTGAGACTTGTCTTGTGGCCTAACATGTGATCTATCCTAGAGACTGTTTCATGTACACTTGAACAGAATGTGTATTCTGTTGTTTTGGGATGGAATGTTCTGCATATTTCTGTTAAGTCATTCAAAGACATCATTTCCTTATTGTTTTTCTGCCTAATCTATCCATTGCTATTAAGCAGTGGTTATAGACCTTTACTATTATTGTATTAATGTCAATTTCTCCCTTTTTTATATATTTGGGTGCTCTAATGTTGACTACATAGATATTTGCAATTGTTATAGCCTCTTGTTATATTAACCACTTTATCATTGCATAATCCCCTTCTTTGTCTCTTGTTAACAGTTTTTTTTTTTAGTCTGTTTTGTTAGATACAAGTTTTGTTACCCCCCCCCTTTGTTTTCGCTTTCCTTTGCATCATCTTTTTCCATCTTTTCACTTTAAATCTGTATATGTATTTAGATTTGAAGTGAGTCTTTCGTATGCAGCCTATAGATGGGTTGATCTTATATTTTTATTTATTCTACCACCCTATGTCTTTTGATGAGGGCATTACACCATTTATATGTAAAGGAATTATTGATAGGTATCTACTGTTGCCATTTCATCAATTGTAGTTCTCTGTTCCTTTTTCTCTTCTTTGTAACTGATATCTTTCTTTAGTATTATGGTTGGTTTTCTTTCTCTTTATTTCGTGTATATGTATTATAGATTTTTGGTTTATGGTTACCATGAGTTTCATATCTAACATTCTAAGTATATAGAAGTGTATATTAATTTGATGGTCACTTAAGTGTGAATATATTCTAAAATAAGTTTATGTTATTTCTCCCTTCACATTTTATGTATATTTTATCATAATTACATCTTTTTATTTTCTGTACGCCTCCACTAATTTCTTAGATATAATTAACTAGCATTATTTTTTTCATTTAACCTTCAAACTAGCTTTGTAAGTGATTGCTCTATTACCTTTACTATATATTTGCTTTTACTCATGACATTTTTTTTCTTTTGTGATTTTCTTACTTCTAGTTATAGCCTTTCCTTTTCCACTAACAGAAATTCCTTTAACATTTATTGTAAGACCAGTTCATACAGTGGTGATGACCTTTTAACTTTTCTTTGGGAAATTATTTCTCCTTCAATTCTGAATGATAACTTTGCTGGAAAGAGTATTCTTGGTTATAATTTTTTTTTTTCTTTTCAGCTCTTTGAATATATCATGCTGCTTTATTCTGGCCTGCAAAGTTTCTGTTGAAAAATCACTTGATTAAAAAAAAATCACTTGATAGCTTTTTGGGGCTTCCTTTTTACATAACTAGTCGCTTCTCTCTTGCAGCTTTTAAGATTCTATCTTTAGTCTCTCTTTTTCCTTTTTTATTTCAATTTTTTAATTTAAATTCTAGTTCATTGACATACATGGTAAAATTGGTTCCAGGTATAGAATTTAATGATTCATCACTTACATATAATACTCAGTGCTCATCACAAGTGCTCTCCTTAATACCCATCACCCATTTAGCCCATCCATCACCTGCCTCCCTCCATCAACCTTGTTTGTTTTCTATAGTTAAGAGTCTCTTATGGTTTGCTTCCCCCCTCTTTTTTCCCTTTTTTCTGTTTTGTTTCTCAAATTACACATGTGAGTGAAATCATATGTTATTTATCTTTCTCTGACTTCTTTTGCTTAGCATAATACATTCTAACTCCATCCAAGTTATTGCAAATGGCAAGATTTCACTCTTTGTGATGGCTGAGTAATATTCTGGTATGTGTCTGTGTGTGTGTGTGTGTGTGTGTGTGTGTGTGTGTGTGTGTGTGTGTGTTTGGTCAACGGACACTTGGGCTCTTTCCATAATTTGGCTATTGTTGATATTGCTGCTATTATAAGCATCAGGGTGCATGTGTCCCTTTGAATAGGTATTTTTGTGTCCTTTGGGTGAATACCAAATAGGTCATAGGGTAGTTCTATTTTTAACTTTCTGAGGAACCTCCGTATTTTTTTCCACAGTGGCTGCATCAGTTTGTATTACCACCAACAGTGTAAGAGGATTCTAATATTTCCACATCCTTGCCAACATCTGTTGTTTCCTGTATTCCTGTATTGTCAACATTCTGACAGGTGTGAGGTGATATCTCACTGTGGTTTTGATTTTCATTTCCTTGATGATAAGTGATGTTGAGCACCTTTTCATGGGTTAGCCATCTGGCTGTCTTCTTTGGAAAATGTCTATTTATGTCTTCTGTCCATTTCTTAACTGGGTTGTTTGTTTTTTGGGTGTTGAGTTTGATAAGTTCTTTATACATTTTGGATACTAACCCTTTATCAGATAGTGTCATTTGCAAATATCTTCTCCTGTTCTGTAGATTGTCTTTTAGTTTTGTTGATTATTTCCTTTACTGTGAGAAGCTTTTATTTTTAGATGGTCCCAATAATTAATTTTTGCTTTTGTTTCCCTTGCCTCCAAAGACGTGTCTAGTAAGAAGTTGCTATGGTCAAAGCCAAAGAGGTTGCTGCCTCTGTTCTTCTGTAGATTTTTTTTTTTTAAGATTTTATTTATTTACTTGACAGACAGAGATCACAAGTAGGCAGAGAGGCAGGCAGAGAGAGAGGAGGAAGCAGGCTCCCTACTGAGCAGAGAGCCCGATGTGGGGCTCGATCCCAGGACCCCGGGATCATGACCTGAGCTGAAGGCAGAGGCTTTAACCCACTGAGCCACCCAGGCGCCCCCTTCTGTAGGATTTTGATGGTTTCCTGTCTCACTTTTAGGTCTTTAGCTTTATCTTTAATTTTGTACATTTTAATTATTATGTCTCATGGTGTGGCTATCCTTAGATTAATCTTGTTTGGACCTATCCTTAGATTAATCTTGTTTGAACCTCTTTAGCTTTATCTTTAATCTTGTACATTTTGGTGTGGATATCCTTAGATTAATCTTGTTTGGACCTCTGCTTCCTGAGCCTGGATGTCTGTTTCCTTCCCCAGGTTATTGAAGTTTTCAGCTATTATTTTTTTTTAAATAAGTTTTAGGCCCCTTTCTCTCCCTTATTCTTCTGAGATGCATATAATGAGGATGTTTGGTTGAAGTTGTCCAAGGTAGTCCTTAACCTACCCTCATTTTTTACAATTTTTTTTCTTTTTTGCTGTTCAGGTTGGGTGCTTTTCATTACCTTGTCTTTCAGATCACTTCTGCACCTTCTAATGTACTGTTGATTCCCTCTGTTGGATTTTCCATTTCAGTTATGGTATTCTTCAACTCTAATGATGGTTTTTTATGTATTTAATCTCATGTTAAATTTCTCACTGAATTCATCTACTCTTCTCTCATTGAGCATGTTTATTACCATTACTTTTGAACTCTGTCAGGTAGGTTGCTTTTCTTTGTTTCATTCAGTTCTTTTTCTGAGATTTTGTCTTCTTTCATTTGGAACATATTCTTCTGTCTCCTCTTAACTTGACTTTTTTGTTTCTGTGAGCTAGGTGCAACAGCTATTTCTTCTAGATTTGAAGGAATGATCCTGCATATTGTCATCCCCTGGTAGACTGCACCTGGTGACTTCGGTTGGTGACTGGAGCTGTGGCTGTTGTGTATTATGGGTCCTAGTGCACTCTGTGCTGGGAACTCTCTGGTTGTATGGCTGAAACTGAAATGGGTGTGGACCAGTGTGGTCCTAGGGTTCTCCACACAAGAATGCCCTGTCAGGACAGCTGAAGCTGTTCAACTGGCTCTCAGTTCTTCTTCAGGAGGAATTGCTCTATTAGTAGGTATAGATTTGGTGTGTCTGTGGAGGGGGTGAGTTCAGGGACTTCCTATGTCACCGTCTTGGACCATAACTCCCAAGTTCTATCTTTTAATGCTTAATCTAGCTTCTAGAAAGTCATATGCAGAAATCTGTAAAATTTCTGTCATGAAGTGTAACCATAATATTCTTAACTCCTACTTCATGTACTCCTACTGTTCTCAATACTTCAAGTCTATCACTTATTTGTTTAGGATACCTTATATCATAAGGTATATATATGCTTTGCTTAAACTAATAAATTTTAAGTTTCCTGGTGGTCAGTTATTTCTTTTTACCATGTCATTTAGTATAGTACTTTGAACATAAAGTGTATCAATAAATGCAATTTTTATAACAATTTTTTTACAACATGACATATAAACATATTTCAGTTACTGAAAATGAACATAATCAAAGTTGAAAACCTTCAGCCAAAAATTAATTGTTGGAGTTAGAAATTAAAGTAAATGATTAATTAATTAATTTGAATATTATTCATTTTTACTGAAATCTCTGCATAATACTAGTGTGTGTCCATTGAAAAATTATAATTGGTTATACACACACACACACGTATAGATATAAAACAGCAAATATACTATCTTGATTTGATTTATGGCTTGGTGATTATTAGAGAAGAAATGGATGAAAAAGATATCAACTGAGGAGAATGAATCTTTTTCCTTCCTGTGTTATTTCCTTTAGTTCTCTTTGTTCCCACATGTTACCCAACCAGGAATCACCAACCAGCTGTTTCTTATCCCTAAAGCCACTGCTCAGAGTCCCTGAGCCAAAGTTCTATCTTTGTAAGGCATCATGATCTACATATAATATCAGCAATTTCTTTTTATATATAATACAGATACTTAAAAAAAAATTTTTTACTGTGTGAATAATTATACCAATATTTTATTATTGATTACTTCTTTAGTTGATGTAGGGTAAAAGAAAGAGAAAGCAAATTCAGAAAGCATGCCATGGAGCAGATAAAGTTTATGTTATATGCTGATAACCTGCCCTTTAAACAAATTAAACAAAGTTATTTTGACATCCTATTTGGATTATGACTATGCCATTCTGAAGCTATCCTGAAAAATTTAAACTTAAATGTACATAAGCATTTATCTACATAATAGGTATCTGTGTCCATAAATAGTTGTGATAATGCAAGAACAAATAAAGGTACTTATTAAAATAAAAAAGAAACGTATCTCAAAAACATCAATTTTAACAAAATGAGACATAGAAGTATAGTCAAAATCACAACTGGAAAGACGTTATATGCAGAAATAGCTTTACTTCCATTTTCTACTCTTTTTGATTATTTTTCAAAATCCATGAAGTCTAAACAACATAACATTTACCTACAAGAAAATATTTTTATGCAAATACAGCACATCATTGAAATATACCATCTGTGTTCATTGTCTAATAGGCTTTCCATTAAATGAATTTGATGAAAATGCAATGATTTTGATAGTCTATTAAAAGTTTTAAATGGCAAATCTTTTTGCATGCAAAAGGGGTTTGCTTGTATTATAGACAAAATCTATAATGGCCCTAGTATGGATTTTCATAATTTTGTATTTCATTATGCAGATAAGTGTGTATGTGTATGTGTCTTTAATTCTAAAGTAATCTTAAGACTTAAATAATTAAAATAACTATATGAGGCTAGATTTATTCATGGAGAATATAAAACAATATAGATATGGTAAGTTTACAAATAACTTTATTGCTTATATAAGAGTCAATTGTTAAGATTCAACAGATTGTTTACAAATTCAACAAATATGTTAGAATGCATAGAACTGTATTTATCCTATTATGAAAAACACATTAATTACCTTATTTTTTCTTTATATTCTTTTAGTCATATTTTTGGAATTGTCATGGATGTATAGAATTTAAATATGATTTAACAAAATCCTTTTTCTTTCTTTAGGAAAAAGTCAAAGAGAAGGAAGAAAATCTGAATCTTGTAAACCAATTCTAAAAGTAGAATATAAGACTTGTAGAAACAGGTATGCATTTTTTATTTTGGGTGATATGGGAATATATATAAGAAACAGAAACAAGAATGAACTTTACTGATTATGTATTTCATATAATTATGAAAATATATTAATTGGCTAAATCCTCTTCACTGATAATAGCAACTTATATAATTATGTATGTATATAATTCATATAAACTTTACTGATTATGTATTTCATATAATTATGTAAATATATTAATTGGCTAAATCCTCTTCACTGATAATAGCAACTTCTTTATTGTTTAATATGAGTATCTATGATATTATGATGAATATCTAATTATTTTAACTTTCTATGAATATTCAGATGAATATTATGTACACTAAATTTAACAATGTCAGACTTTTGGGCCATGTATATTACAAGTAGCAATCATTTAGTATTATTAAACAGAAGCATAACTATTGATACTGCACGTGAAAGAATTAAATACATAACCAAGTCTCTGTACTTCATGATTTTACATTCTGAGCTTGGAAAGATTATAGATAGTTGGAAAAATAAAGAGTTATATCTATTAGTTTAATAAAATAGTACAAAATTTTAAGATATAGAAAATTAAATTGAATAATAATATATAATAAAAGGTTATTATGTATATATAGAAAACTTATCCTATAAATCAATATTAATAATATTATTTTTTTGCTAATAATAATTATTAATGGCAATATTCTCATCCAGAATTACTGTAATTACAAATCTTGCCTAAACCTTAATTTTATTTTAACTCAAAATTGGGTAATACTACTTTATATTACTTACGTGTTCACGTGGAATGTATTCTCAGTATTATAGATGTATTACACCTGCTCTTTGAAAGATTTAATGTATAAAATTATGGCCATTTTTAATGAGTTAACAAACTATCATATATGGTATATATTTTGTATATAAATACACTTTATGTATGTATTTTTACAATAATATATATAATATATATACACATATATATACACATATATATATACACACACATATATATGTGTGTACATACACATGTGATAGATCAATACCTCCTTAGTCCAGTCGAATGTTACTAAACATAAGTAGTAAAAATGACCACAGTTTTGTACTACTATAATTAAAGTATTAAAACATTTTAAATTTAATTATTATGGGTGGAAATATTTTACATATATTATATATACATATATGTGTATATTAATGTGGAAACATTTTCTGTATATACATATATTGTTATGTACACATATTATTAGTTATTACTACTTAGTACACACTATGCAACTTGTTTGGTGTACTAAAATGAAAGAGAATACTGCTTGCTTTTGAATCTGATATAGTCTAGAAGAAGAAGTAAGGTCGTAAACTAGTAGTTTCCATGTAACATGTGAGCTGCTTTTATAAAGATATGCTACGTGAGCACAACAAAAGGATACCTAACCCAGCCTAGAGACAGGGTGGGGGAAGAGAACGGTGAAGAGAGATCTGTAAATTTCTTCTTGGGAAAGGGGATACCTGAGATGGGTCTTAAGGGATAATAGGATTGACACACAGAGTAAGTAAAGGGTGAAGGTAAAGAAAAGGTACTTTAGGAATCAGGAATTCAAGTCAAGACAGTGTAAAATAATTATTAAGATCTGTGGCATATGGGGCAAGATGGCTATGTGACCTTGAAATTTTTAATTAACTCTTTTAAATTTTAATTTCCTCATCAATTATACCTATCTCATTGTGACGTTTGTGAAGAATAAGTGAATTATGCATGAAGTGTGTAATGTCATAAGTATAATGAGTGGCACATAGTGGGTTTCTTGATAAAAATAAGTTATCAAAAACAAAAAAGAAGTTATCTTTGTCGTCATCAAAGCCATGACATTTCACATTGTTAAAGTTATTCCACTGATCCTAGTTTAATGAGTTATTTTAGTAATTAGTAACCCCATTTTGTGTAGAAAGGATTCTTTAGATTTCTAATGTGAAATAATTGTATATTATTGATTATAATTACTGTCATCCCACTTACTGTGCCCTTTAGTACATTGTGTATGTTTGTTGTGATTACTGCTATATTAGAAAAGTCACCTTTAAAAGCAGTGGTTCCATAGCTCAAAACACAAAGAGACTAAACAGCAGAGAAGCACCAAAACTGAGTACTTAAAGATACTCTGACAGCAAAATGGGCCATACGCCGGAAGTGACAATAAATAGCTATATTTCTGCTCCATCTAGTACACAGTAGAAACTTTGTGAAGTCAAAAATTGGGATGGCTGTGGCAGGAGAAAGAACTTTAAGAAGAGTTCTACCAAATATGCTGCAGCAATAGGGTCTCAAAGGATTGCACAGGTAGCGGGTGCAAGGGGTATGTTTTGAAATTCATCTTAGATCAACCATTCACAAACTGGCTTTACATTTCTAGGGATAAAGAGCCATTCTGCTTAGGAATCATTGGTCCCCAGTCACCTCTATGCTTAATTAATTTATTCTATTCAAAAAAAGGAATAATGATCTCTCTACCTGCTACCACTAACATTTTCAAGTTCTCTGTAATTAATAAAAATTACTTTTTCCTTGTCTTTTAATCCCTTTCTATCATGGCCACCTATTGGTAGACTTCATGTGTAAAGTTCTCTAAGCCTCACTATATCCATCTGTTAAGTGAGAATAATAGTAGTTTTCTCATTGGGATATTATAAGGATTCGATACAATAACACAAGTAAATTTCTTCACACAATACCCAGAATATCATAAATACTCAGGAAATGTTGTTTTAGTATGTACTATATTATGTTGCATGGTTTATTGCTTAATCTTGTTGCCTTCACTGAGAAAAGAATTTAATGCTTTTTCTATATTTATTTTACAAATTATACAGTAAAATACTTTTTTCTTTTGGTGTACAATACTGTGAATTTTAACACATGTATAGATGCCTGAAATCACCACCACAATAAGAATAGAGAAGATTTCCATACCCCCAAAATTCTCTCCTTTTGTTCCTTATACTTTTCTCTCTTCTTCTAACCCCTGACAACCATTGATCTGTTCTCTGTCACTATAGTTTTGTCTTTTTAAGATGTCATATAAATACAGTTATATATTATGTAACATTTTGATCCTATCTTCTTTCATTCAACATAATGCCTTTGGGATTTATCCAAGGTATTGTCAATAATCTTTAATTTGGGGGTGCCTGGGTGGCTCAGTCAGTTAAATGCCTGCATTCAGCTCAGGTCATGATCTCAGGGTCCTGGGATGGAGTCCTGTATTGGGCTCCCTGCTCAGCGGGGAGCCTGCTTCTTCTCTCTCTGATATTCCCCCTGCTTGTGCTCTCTGGCTCTCTCTGTCAAATAAATAAAATATTTTTAAAAATAATTTTAAATTTGTATCAATGTTTTCTTTATGTACGAAGACTTGTTAATTATATAGGCAGTTATTTCTTTTGTAATAATCCATCTGATCAGTATACCAGGATACACTTGTAGTGAATAGTAAAGGTCAGTTCAGTATGGTATAGTATTTATCAAATTGTGTCCCTTTGATCACTAACTGTATTCATGGAAAATTAGGAATCTATAATCAAATACATTTGAGAGATCTAAAATATTCTGGGTTATAAGAAAGTAAATTGGATTCTTTACTGTATAGCTTCTTAGAATCTTTGCTATATGGCCTGATTTATAAAATTTCAAAATGGAGATATGGTTTGTTAGTGTTTGTCAAATTTGAAATTAAAAACTATTTTTCAGGGACACCTGGGTCACTCAGTTGGTTAAGTGTCTGCCTTCAGTTCAGGTCATGATCCCAGGGTCATGGGATCAGGCCCCACATCAGGCTCCCTGCTTAGGAGCCTGCTTCTCCTTCTCCTGCTCTCCCTGCTTGTGCGCTCTATCTCTCTCTCTCTCTGTCATATAAATAAATAAAACCTTTAAAAAACAAAACTTTTTTTCAGAACATTTTTAAAGTTATTTTCCACAGTTTTAGAAACATTAGACTAGAAGTGAGAAACATGTACTTTGGAGTCTGGATTTCATTTTTTATCCTTTCATTCCATAGCTGCTTGCCTCTAAACAACTTCACCTGTATTAATCTCAGACTCATCTGCTACAGGCAGTACAGATCACTGTTTAGGAGAATAGGCTTTGAAATCTGACAGATCTGTTTTCTTTTGGGTTTTTCTGCTTAATTGTTATTTAACCTCATTAATAAAATGAGGATTATACTTATGAGAATTTAATGTGATAATTAAGTATCTAATGCAATTATAGATGAGTGATTTCCTGAGCATTTTCCTGAGGAATTAACTTTTTGTTCAGTCATTCAGTAGTTTACAGAGAAGTGCATATATATCAGTAAATAACTTCAGACCCAGTGTTTTCTGATGCAGTCATAATACAAGCAGAAAAGGTTTTGCTTTCTTCCAATATAACAAGGACATCTTTTCCATTGTGCTTACCAAAAAAGGGAAGAATAAATTCCTTCTTTTTTTTTAATTTTAATTAATTTATTTATTTTTATTTGCTTATTTACAGCATAACAGTGTTCATTGTTCTGGCATCACACCCAGTGCTCCATGCAGTACGTGCCCTCCCTATTACCCACCACCTGGTTCCTCAACCTCCCACCACACCCCACCCCCTCCCGCCACCCCTTCATAACCCTCTGGTTGTTTTTCAGAGTCCACAGTCTCTCATGGTTCATCTCCCCTTCCAGTTTCCCTCAACTCCCTCTCCTCTCCATCTCCCCATGTCCTCCATGTTATTTGTTATGCTCCACAAATAAGTGAGACCATATGATACTTGACTCTCTCTGCTTGACTTATTTCACTCAGCATAATTTCTTCCAGTCCTGTCCATGTTGCTACAAAAGTTGGGTATTCGTCCTTTCTGATGGAGGCATAATACTCCATTGTGTATATGGACCACATCTTCCTTATCCATTCATCCGTTGAAGGGCATCTTGTTTCTTTCCACAGTTTGGCGACCGTAGCCATTGCTGCAATAAACATTGGGGTACAAATGGCCCTTCTTTTCACTACATCTGTATCTTTGGGGTAAATACCCAGCAGTGCAATTGCAGGGTCATAGGGAAGCTCTATTTTTAATTTCTTCAGGAATCTCCACACTGTTCTCCAAAGTGGCTGCACTAACTTGCATTCCCACCAACAGTGTAAGAGGGTTCCCCTTTCTCCACATCCTCTCCAGCACACGTTGTTTCCTGTCTTGCTAATTTTGGCCATTCTAACTGGTGTTAGGTGGTATCTCAATGTTGTTTTAATTTGAATCTCCCTGATGGCTAGTGATGATGAACATTTTTTTATGTGTCTGATAGCCATTTGTATGTCTTCGTTGGAGAAGTGTCTATTCATATCTTCTGCCCATTTTTTGATATGATTATCTGTTTTGTGTGTGTTGAGTTTGAGAAGTTCTTTGTAGATCCTGGATATCAACCTTTTGTCTGTACTGTCATTTGCAAATATCTTCTCCCATTCCGTGGGTTGCCTCTTTGTTTTGTTGACTGTTTCCTTTGCTGTGCAGAAGCTTTTGATCTTGATGAAGTCCCAAAAGTTCATTTTTGCTTTTGTTTCCTTGGCCTTTGGAGACTTATCTTGAAAGAAGTTGCTGTGGCTGATATCGAAGAGGTTACTGCCTATGTTCTCCTCTAGGATTCTGATAGATTCCTGTCTCACGTTGAGGTCTTTTATCCATTTCGAGTTTATCTTTGTGAACGGTGTAAGAGAATGGTCGAGTTTCATTCTTCTACATATCGCTGTCCGGTTTTCCCAGCACCATTTATTGAAGAGACTGTCTTTTTTCCATTGAATATTTTTTCCTGTTTTGTCGAAGATTATTTGACCATAGAGTTGAGGATCCATATCTGGGCTCTCCACTCTGTTCCACTGGTCTATGTGTCTGTTTTTATGCCAGTACCACGCTGTCTTGGTGATCACAGCTTTGTAGTAAAGCTTGAAATCGGGTAACGTGATGCCGCCAGTTTTGCTTCTTATCCTATATTTGGATTAGCACTGGGAGATGAGATTAACTTTGCCCCCCTTTTACATGGAAAAAATAGATACTTATGACCTTACTAACATAACACTTGGAGCAGATAGTTAACTTCAATATGTATGAAAAGATAATATATTCTCTAAGTCATGACATCTGTTGTAAAACAAAGCAACACAAAAATGTGCAAGAACACTTACTAATTTCAGTAGAAATGACTTTTAAATCTGGAGAAGTCTTAATAATATAAGCATTTATTTTATAGGAAAAAACTTGCTGCTTAGAACCACCATTACTAGGTTGGTAATTTAAAATTACCAAATTACTGAAGCGAGACTAAGTCACATCAACTAATACAGGACTCAAGGAAGATAAATTAGAGTATTTTTCGTATTTAGCTTACAACTCAAATATTTATGTTAAAATATTAAGACAGAATTATAAATAAAAATGAGTGTAGATATTTTATATGTAGATTTTAATGGAAACTTTTTAAAAAGCTCTTTTTGTTCTTGTTATATAGCCACCCTAATATTAGCAAATGCCCCATTGGTAATGTCGAGTTACCATGTACAGTATGAAATGAAAGAGAAAAGGAAATTTAGAGAGTGATTTTTAGAATCTTAGAATTTTTCGAATTAAAATCTCTTAGAATTAGACTCAGAGGTAGACTTTAGAATCTTTAGAATTTTAAAATTTTTAGATTCTTTAGTGAATAGATAAAAGTGAATTATTTAGAGAAGCATATATTCTCAAAGAATTTGGTAAAATAATTATCTAGTTCTTTTTAAAAAAACTTTTGGAGAGTATTTTCAGTTTGATATTTACTTATTTAAAATATTCCATCAACATATTTTATTTTATATACATAAACTAGAGATATAGTATTAATTTAAGAAAAGTGAAAAATTATGACACAATTTCATAACTTTCTGTCAACTGTAGTATTTTATAGTCATCTCAGCCCTACTCAATTTATCTAATTGTATCTTGCAACTAACAGAACCTAGAAAGTTTGATGTTAGTTTTAGCAGCTAGATAGAACTGGCTGACCCAAGGAAAAATTGGGAAGAACATATTTTTTGTTCTTAGTTTTCTCCATCTTTTTATCATAACCCTTTTCCCACAGAAACTCCATTACATAGAATTTTTATGTTACCTTCTACCATTCTGGGCTTGCTATTAATCACATTTAATTTTATATTGAAATTTGCCTCTTTTTTTTAATATTTTATTTATTTGGCAGAGAGAGATCACAAGTAGGCAGAGAGGCAGGCAGAGAGAGAGGAGGAAGCAGGCTCCCTGCGGAGCAGAGAGCCTGATATGGGGCTCGAACCCAGGACCCTGGGATCATGACCTGAGCTGAAGGCAGAGGCTTTAACTCACTGAGCACCCAGGCGCCCCGAAATTTGCCTCTTTTTTTTTTTTAAAGATTTTATTTATTTACTTGACAAAGAGAGATCACAAGTAGACAGAGAGGCAGGCAGAGAGAGAGAGAGAGAGAGAGGGAGGGAAGCAGGCTCCCTGCGGAGCAGAGAGCCTGATACGGGGCTCGAACCCAGGACCCTGGGATCATGACCTGAGCCGAAGGCAGAGGCTTTAACTCACTGAGCACCCAGGCGCCCCGAAATTTGCCTCTTTTATCCCTTGGGAATTTTGGACCCCACATGCCAAATGGTTAATATGATAAATTAACATAGCTTAATATTCTAATGATAGTGATACAGAGTTTGGGGAATCAACTAATACATGTAGAGATGTCCTTTTGAAGCAATGAGCACCTCTATTTCCTCCCAACTTCTCTACCTTTTCCCCAACACACCTCATCACCTTTAGACTGATTCATTAGTAATTTTAATGCTGAGAATTCACAACTAGAAAAAGGGAAATGGTAGAATAGGAAGTTATTTGGGTGAGACATTTTGGACTAAGAAAGATATTTGCTGTCAAATTGTACTGTGTATAATCCTTACCAAACTTATTCTTCATTAGTTCAGTCTTATGATATTGTATCATCTTAAAGGACTTCTCAATATCATTAACTTTTTTTTCTGTGCAGTGAACCATTCATAATATTTTCTGGTGGATTGTCTTATGACAAACCTTGCAGAAGACCAAGTTTAACCATCATGCATGGAAAAGCAATTACAGTGCTTGAAATGGATCATCCTATTGTTGAATTTCTTACTTTATGTGAAACACCCTATCCAAATGGTAAGTAACAAATATCAAACTATTAATGTTGAAAATCATTTTTGAAGTAAGTTCCTAATAAAATTAAGCTTAAATATTTTTAGTTTTGGCAGCTGACATCCACTGTGGTACAACACTGTGAGCTACAGGTGCTGGAGCAGGTTCCGCAATTGTACCTACTTGACAAACTGGAAGTAAGACAAATGTAGTACAGCAGTGCTGGAGTTTCAGGTTCTTATATCAGGTAAGTGCTTTAAACTTTGATAAGGATGGTGGAAGCTGAGCTGGGAGGGTCCGATAGGGGTCCAGGGTGAAATCACTTGGGGAAACTGAGGTCTCCTAATAACCTCTCCTAGACCAGCTCCACCCATCCCATTCCAACACTAATCAAAGTTAAAGCACTTACCTGATATCAGTGATCTATAACTCTGGTGGTAGTGCATCTGTTTCACATCTGGCTTTGCTTCAGATGCAACTGCAGCACCTCTGATTACTCTAGGATTGCTGATGTGTGGTTAGTGATTTATTTCTTTGAGAATAATTAGAAGAGCTTTCGGGAGGAGAGATGCATCCTAAATATAAAGACTTTTTGTAAACATAAAAACTAAACTTATGTGCAAACTATATAATGAAATCTAATAATAATGAAATCTTTTAGTAATAGAATCTAAAAATTGAGAAGACTGAAACAAAATATGAGTTTATGATTAAAACATTGTGTGTATTAAAACAATGTAGTATGCATAGTATGTATGTGTGTGTTTGTGTGTGTGTGTCTGTGTGTGTGTGTGTATATAACCACAATTTCAAGAGGGAACATGTATAAGAGAAAGAACACTAGACTTGGAGGCACAGTATTTGGTTTTATGATGTCATTCACTAGCTAGGTGACCTTGGGTAAGTCATTTTATTTCTTTTTTTTTCTTTTTTTTTTCCCCATTTTATTTATTTTTTCCAG
The DNA here is from genome assembly GCF_922984935.1 of Meles meles. Lineage (NCBI taxonomy): Eukaryota > Metazoa > Chordata > Mammalia > Carnivora > Mustelidae > Meles > Meles meles. Next base: position 95,498,640 of record NC_060069.1, on the reverse strand, counting down.
CATAACAGTATTCATTGTTTTTGCACAACACCCAGTGCTCCATGCAAAACGTGCCCTCCCTATTACCCACCACCTGTTCCCCCAACCTCCCACCCCTGACCCTTCAAAACCCTCAGGTTGTTTTTCAGAGTCCATAGTCTCTTATGGTTCGCCTCCCCTCCCCAATGTCCATAGCCCCCTCCCCCTCTCCCAATCCCACCTCCCCCCAGCAACCCCCAGTTTGTTTTGTGAGATTCAGAGTCATTTATGGTTTGTCTCCCTCCCAATCCCATCTTGTTTCATTTATTCTTCTCCTATCCCCCTAACCCCCCATGTTGCTTCTCCATGTCCTCATATCAGGGAGATCATATGATAGTTGTCTTTCTCCGATTGACTTATTTCACTAAGCATGATACCCTCTAGTTCCATCCACGTCGTCGCAAATGGCAAGATTTCATTTCTTTTGATGGCTGCATAGTATTCCATTGTGTATATATACCACATCTTCTTTATCCATTCATCTGTTGATGGACATCTAGGTTCTTTCCATAGTTTGGCTATTGTAGACATTGCTGCTATAAACATTCGGGTACACGTGCCCCTTCGGATCAATCAACACAGACATTGGTAATATGTCAGATCAAGAGTTCAGAATGACGATTCTGAACATTCTAGCCGGGCTCGAAAAAGGCATGGAAGATATTAGAGAAACCCTCTCTGGAGATATTAAAGCCCTTTCTGGAGAAATTAAAGAACTAAAATCTAACCAAGTTGAAATCAAAAAAGCTATTAATGAGGTGCAATCAAAAATGGAGGCTCTTACTGCTAGGATAAATGAGGCAGAAGAAAGAATTAGTGATATAGAAGACCAAATGACAGAGAATAAAGAAGCCGAACAAAAGAGGGACAAACAGCTACTGGACCATGAGGGGAGAATTCGAGAGATAAGTGACACCATAAGACGAAACAACATTAGAATAATTGGGATTCCAGAAGAAGAAGAAACAGAGAGGGGAGCAGAAGGTCTATTGGAGAGAATCATTGGAGAGAATTTCCCTAATATGGCAAAGGGAACAAGCATCAAAATCCAGGAGATGCAGAGAACCCCCCTCAAAGTCAACAAGAATAAGTCCACACCCCGTCACCTAATAGTAAAATTTACAAGTCTTAGTGACAAAGAGAAAATCCTGAAAGCAGCCCGAGAAAAGAAGTCTGTAACATACAATGGTAAAAATATTAGATTGGCAGCAGACTTATCCACAGAGACCTGGCAGGCCAGGAAGAGCTGGCATGATATATTCAGAGCACTAAACAAGAAAAACATGCAGCCAAGAATACTCTATCCAGCTAGGCTATCATTGAAAATAGAAGGAGAGATCAAAAGCTTCCAGGACAAACAAAAACTGAAAGAATTTGCAAACACCAAACCATCTCTACAGGAAATATTGAAAGGGGTCCTCTAAGCAAAGAGAGAGCCTAAAAGTAGTAGATCAGAAAGGTACAGAGACAATATACAGTAACAGTCACCTTACAGGCTAATAATGGCACTAAATTCATATCTCTCAATAGTTACCCTGAATGTTAATGGGCTAAATGCCCCAATCAAAAGACACAGGGTATCAGAATGGATAAAAAAACAAAACCCATCAGTATGTTGCCTACAAGAAACTCATTTTAGACGCGAAGACACCTCCAGATTTAAAGTGAGGGGGTGGAAAACAATTTACCATGCTAATGGGCATCAGAAGAAAGCTGGGGTGGCAATCCTTATATCAGATCAATTAGATTTTAAGCCAAAGACTATAATAAGAGATGAGGAAGGACACTATATCCTACTCAAAGGGTCTGTCCAACAAGAAGATCTAACAATTTTAAATATCTATGCCCCTAACGTGGGAGCAGCCAACTATATCAACCAATTAATAACAAAATCAAAGAAACACATCAATAATAATACAATAATAGTAGGGGACTTTAACACTCCCTTCACTGAAATGGACAGATCATCCAAGCAAAAGATCAACAAGGAAATAAAGGCCTTAAATGACACACTGGACCAGATGGACATCACAGATATATTCAGAACATTTCATCCCAAAGCAACAGAATACACATTCTTCTCTAGTGCACATGGCACCTTCTCCAGAATAGATCACATCCTGGGTCACAAATCATGTCTCAACCGGTATCAAAAGATTGGGATCATTCCCTGCATATTTTCAGACCACAATGCTCTGAAGCTAGAACTCAATCACAAGAGGAAAGCTGGAAAGTACCCAAATACATGGAGACTAAACAGCATCCTTCTAAAGAATGAATGGGTCAACCAGGAAATTAAAGAAGAACTGAAAAAATTCATGGAAACAAATGATAATGAAAACACAACAGTTCAAAATCTATGGGACACAGCAAAGGCAGTCCTGAGAGGAAAATATATAGCGGTACAAGCCTTTCTCGAGAAACAAGAAAGGTCTCAAGTACACAACCTAACCCTACACGTAAAGGAGCTGGAGAAAGAACAAGAAAGAAACCCTAAACCCAGCAGGAGAAGAGAAATCATAAAGATCAGAGCAGAAATCAATGAAATAGAAACCAAAAAAACAATAGAAAAAATCAATGAAACTAGGAGCTGGTTCTTTGAAAGAATCAATAGGATTGATAAACCCCTGGCCAGACTCATCCAAAAGAAAAGAGAAAGGACCCAAATCAATAAAATCATGAATGAAAGAGGAGAGATCACAACTAACACCAAAGAAATACAGACAATTATAAGAACATACTATGAGCAACTCTACGCCAACAAATTTGACAATCTGGAAGAAATGGATGCATTCCTAGAGACATATAAACTACCACAGTCATTTTATTTTTATGAGTTTGATTTATCATTTTTAGAAAGAGAATAATAATATTAACCCCACATGATTATTGGAAGGCCAAAATGAGCATACTCTCACTATGAAGATCTATAAATTGTTTTATTACAACTGTATTAATTGGCTTAAAATCTTTAGTTTCATATTTAAAGCTGGGATAAATTGATATGAAATAACAGTGTGGCACTTTATTTCCAAAGTTGCTGGGATAGACAAGTTACCTGTGCTGTTAATTAATCAACAAATATTTATTGGATGCTTCTATGGCCTCAGTACTACAAGGGCTTATTGAGAATACAGATGAAGCATGAAACTGATCTCTGATATCAAATCACATAAAATCTTGTTGGATGAGGGAGATAATTATGACATAAGCTTAAAAAATATAACACTTGAGTGCTGAGATATATGAGTCAGTTTACGTAACATACTAACTTATAGGTAGTAAAATAGTCAATAGCTAAAATATTCTTGCAAGGCTTCATGGAAAAAGTAGGCTTTAGATAGACTTTGAAGAATGACTTGGCACTTGAAAAGGATATTGAGTAAAGGTTTAGAACTTGTAAGGTTTGCTAGAGTGAGATCAACTTAGAGAAAAAAGTGAAAACCTTTTAGAGGTATTTGGAAATAGAAGGATTTTGAGAAAATATTAAGATGAAAGAAAGCAATGTTTTTAGTAAAATTTGCCAAAAAGGAGTTTATGGGTTTGAATAGACACTGAAATCTTAAATTCCTGATTCCAACTTGGAGGTTTCTGTGACAATGTTCATTAAAATGGTCAAGATCTGTAACACAGGGCTGCCTGTAGGAATGGAAAGAGGAAACCCACTGAATTTGGTCACCAATTAGGTTTAGAGAGTGACATGATAGATGAGTCAAAGAGAACATATTTTAAGAATAGTGATTTCAGGGGTACCTGGGTGGCTCAATCAGTTAAGCCTCTGCCTTCAGCTCAGGTCATGATCCAGTGGTCTGGGACTGAGCCCGCTGTAGGGCTGGCTCCCTGCTTAGCAGGGATCCTGCTTCTCTCTCCCTCTGCCCCTGCCTCCCCCATCTCCATCTCACTCCTGCTTGCTCTCTCTCTCTCAAATGAATAAATAAAATTAAAAACAAAACAAAACAGTGGTTTCATATGCAATAATAACAGTTTTTGGAAAGAGAAAAAGATGTCTGATTATAAGTCAGGAGAGTTGCTTGGACAGCAGATAAAGAGAAAGAAAAGGTCTTTAATATTTATTTATGAATTATCAGAATATAGGTATTCTTTGGAGTTATGAGAATGAATGATAAAGGAATAAAGAACAAACAGAAGACCAAAAGCTGAATTTAGGAAAACACCTCCTATAAAAGAGCTTGGAGAAAAATGTATTTGCCAGTGATAGAGGCTGATAGTGTGTGATCTCTGCAACCACATATTTTTATGTGTGTGTGTATATATAAGTTTCTACACATCAGTAGAGATGTTAGGATAATTTCTAATAATATTAAGTAAATTATAAATATATTGTAACTATGTCTAATCACTTCCAAGCCACATATATGTCTTTGTTTTCCAGAGTTGTGATGATGAGGATGGAATTTTTATTTATCAGGAGCTAAGAGAAATATTTTAACTTTACTCATAAAATATAAATGTTGTTCACTATTTCTGGCTAAAACAATAATACATGAAAGTGACAGAGAAGACCCTACAATCACTGCTCTTCTAGAAGCAACTATTTCTAAGTTTATGTATTCTTCCCAAAAGTTTATGCATATGTCTATGTGTACTTATCTATGTATACATTATCTCTTTTTTGTACAAGTGAGAATGTATTATATGTGTTATTCCATATTATACTTTTTTTCACTTAACAGTATATTTTGAGTATGATTCCATAATGGAACTTTATTCTTCTTTACAGCCACGTAGTGATAAATCTTATGCATATGTTACACAAAATAAATTTATTTTTTAATATTAACAAATCATTTATGACATTTGACAAGTCAATTCAACTTGTTTTTTCAAAGAACACAAATGTCTCTTATCTCAAGGGGTATTCCCTAGAGTACCTAAGCAATTATACTCAGAATTTTTCAATTTTACATTTACATTTAACTGTATCTGGTCTTTTACAAGTGTCATAAATAATGCATTTCTCTAAAGAGAAATAATAATTATGATGGAGTACCTGTTGGGGGCTAAGGTTAAAAGACTGAGTCAGCTCAAAAATAGACCAATCTAATAAGGAAGTGATACTTTTGGCATCTACTGAGCATGTAGTCTGTGTCAGGCTTTGCATTAAACATCTTCATATACATCTAATATTCATAAAAGTCTAAGGTAGCTATTATTTTGCCCTATCAAAGGGTAAAGAAATTGAATTAATTTAATTGAGCTAATGAATTTGCCTAAGATCAAATTGTTAAAAATAATAGACACAAAATTGAACCTAATACTGACTCCTAAGAAAATCTTTTTATTCAGAGATTACTGCAGTATACCAAGTACTTCTACAAAGGTGAAACTTTTGCTACCATTATTATTGAGAAGAAACAATAATAATCTAAAACAGATGTATCTATCTAAAGTGACAAAACAGCTATAACTACCTAAAATGATTGTGAATTTTGCTCATTCCTGCCAATGTCTCAGCTATTGTATTTTTAGCAGTTGCTTCCCAATGATTGCCCTAGAGGGAAGACTAAGAAAAAAAGTACTAGTATGGAACTCCAGTTTCCTTCAACTGAAAAACAAAACTAACAAACAAAACAAAACAAAAAACCCAAATCCTAAAAACCCTAAATTCAGAAATATTAAAATAATGTTGAAAACTTAAAAGAGCTCTAAGAGATAAGGGAGAAGTGGAGGAAGCCTCAGTTTGAGAACAGATTGAGTGGCTAACAGTATGAAGACTGTATATTGTCATATAGACATACACCCAAACAAGGGTATACTCCTCAGTTTTGGGTTTCTGTTTCTAGCTTTTTTCTTGTTGCATGTGACTTCTAAATATGAATAAATTCTATAGCCTCTCAAGGTTGTCTATAGGTTCTATAGCCTCTCAAGATGATGAAGGGCTGTGAAGGCCATCTTTTCCAGTTTCTCACCTAAGACTTGAATACTCTGAATAAAATTCCTACCAAATGATTGTTGAGTTTAGGATTAAATACTCTTAAAGTAACTAGTAGAAACTGCTGGAATAATGAAAACACATGAGAATTTAGAATCATAAGGCCTGAGTTGAAGTTCTAGCTTTTTAGTTAACTAGTTTTGTAAATTTGTGCTAATCTCATAACCTCTTTGGACTTCAGTTTTCTCTATGAAATGAAAAATAGTAATACCTGTTCTAGCTACTGAGAATCAAATATCATGATATAAGATGTTTTTATAAATACTTTTTCCTTAAATTGAGAACACTTTAACTGTACCTTTCCTTTATAAGTCTGTATTATAGATGGAAAGCAGTCTTCCCTGACCACAATAACTAAATCAGTTCTCTCCCACAAGTCATTTATTACAACATTACCTTTGATATTTCTTTTGATAGCTCACATTATTCTCTGAATTTATCTTATTTGTTTACTTCTTCATGGTTTGTATGCATGCCTAGAATGTAAACTCCATGAGAGTAAGGACCTTGCCAATTTTATTTTCCATATACCCTTTGTTCTGAGAATACTTGGTGGAACATATTGGAAGGAAGGGGGGTGGTTAAAGTTTAAGAATTTGAAAATCCTAAACTATCCTGAGATTCCCTGTCTTTTTGAGGTATATACTCTTAGGGACATATCTTTTTTTTTTTTTTAAGATTATTTATTTATTTATTTGACAGAGAGAACGATCACAAGTAGGCGGAGAGGAGGTAGAGAGAAAGGGGGGGAAGCAGGCTCTCTGCCGAGCAGAAAGCCCGATGCGGGACTCGATCCCATGACCCTGGGATCATGACCTGAGCCGAAGGCAGAGGCTTTAACCCACTGAGCCACCCAGGTGCCCAGGGACATATCTTTAAATACATGTTAAATCACATTGAATTGAAATTAAGTTTTTTAGTATAAGGAGTGTTGCTCTAATAGGGAGGTGAAAAATGTATCACAGCTCAGGAAGGCAAATAACTGTGTCCTTAGAATATCTCCTTGTACACATGAAATCAGATCTAAACTAGAAGGTTATGGAAGAATAAGATAAATATTTGTGAGACAGAAATGACAGACTCTCTTCAAATAATCTACTATCACTGCCTCATGATTATTGAGAAATGTTTAACTCTATGCCTATTCAACTTTTCATTTTCATATTCACTATAATCTTAAATACTAAGTCTGAGAAACATAACAATATTTTTTTAAAGTGCTCTTTGTTACTTATTACTTTGGCTCATATTTTGGTCTTCTGAAATCATTTAAATAACATTTGTAAGGAGATAAAGGAAATGAAAGTTCAGTGTTTTATATGATATGAAATATGAAAACTTCTACTTTTTATTTTTTACTTGTAGAATTTCAAGAACCGTATGCTGTTGTTGTACTTCTGGAGAAAGATCTCATTGTAGTTGATCTGACACAAAGCAAGTAAGTTATTCATTTACAGATAAATACTGTTTTTATACTCTATTCATTACAATTAAAATATAGGAAAATCTTATAGATAACTGACAGTATATAATAGATGGTAAATATTCTTTATGTGTAATATTGTTAAACTAGAATTGTAGAAATATAATTGGTTCAATAATGAAAACTAAACCTAGAGAGCTTAAAAACACACAAAATTGTAGCACCTTTTTTTTAAAGATTTTATTTATTTATTTGATAGTGAGAAAGAGAAAGAGCATGCATGCACACATAGGGCGAGCAGAAGGCAGAGGGAGAAGAAGGTTTCCCGCTGAGCAGGGAGCCCGATGTGGGGCTCAATCCCAGGACCCTGGGATCACGACCTCAGCCGAACGCAGACGCTTAACAACTGAGCCATCCAGGCTCCCCTTAAATTGTAACACATTTTAAAGGCAACACCAGATGTTTAGAAAGATGCATTTGGAGACTCAAGACACATAAATTGGATCACGTGTCTGCTGTTAACCTAGGCAAACACAATTGTTATGAAAATTTGTACAGTGTACTGTATGGCCATCTGCTAGACTATTGACCAAAGAAAAATGGCACATGAAAAAATATTATTGGACTATTGCTGCAACAATACAGAAGGGCAGGGTCTGGAGGGTAGACAAGATGGAGGTCTTCTTTCACTTTCTTTTCTTTCTTGTTATGTTGAAAGCAATGGTAACAAATATAAAATACTGCAGTTAGAGTGGCTCTCTCAACTCCACTGCATGGACAGTAAAAGTCGATGAAATTGATGAACACTGTCTTCTTGCTACACATTTTCATTGTAAATGATAGGCATGAAACTGACTTCCCCTCACTTTTTTCTTTTTTTTAATTGAAGTATATTTAACAACAATATTATATTAGTTTCAGGTGTACAACATATTGATTCAACAGTTCTATACATTACTCAGTGTTAACCACAATAAGGGTAATCACCATCTGTTGTGTTATAGTATTATTATAGTATTATTCACTACATTCCCTATACTGTACTTTTCATCTCTGTGACCTACATATTTCATAGCTGAAAGTTTGTAGCTCTTAGTCCCCTTTATTTCACCTACTAGCCCATTGTTTCCCCTTTAGCAATCACCAGCTTCTTCTCTGTATTTATGACTCTAGTATTTTTGTTTCTTTGCTTGTTTTGTTTGTTAGATTCCACATGTGAGTGAAATTATATGGTATTTTTGTCTGTCTGACTTCTTTCATTTAGGATAATATCTTCCAGTCCCATCCATGTTGTCACAAATGTCAATATCTCATTAGTTTTTATGGCTAAGTAATATTTGATAGATCGATAGATCAACAGATAGATATAGATTACTTTCATATCTTGGCTAGTGGAAATAATGCCACAATAAACATAGGGTACATACATCTTTTTAAATTAGTGTTTTTGTTTTCTTTGGGTAAATACCCACTAGTATGACTACTGGATCTTATGATATTTCTATTTTTAATTCTTTGAAAAACTCCATACTGTTTTCCATGGTGGCTATACCAATTTACATTCCACCAACAGTGCACTAGGGTCTCTTTTCCTCCACATCTTTGGCAACACTTGTTATTTCTTTTCTTTTTTATTCTAGTCATTCTGACAAGTGTAAGGTGACATCTTATTGTAGTTTTGATTTGCATTTCCTAATGATTTTTGATGTTGGGCATCTTATCATTGTCTATTAGCTATTTGTAGGTCTTCTTTGGAAAAAGGTCTGTTCAAGTCCTCTGCCCTTTTTTAATTTTATTTTTTCATTGTTCCAAGATTCATTGTTTATGCACCCCACTCAGTGCTTCATGCAATATGTGCTCTCCTTAACACCCACAACCAGGCCCACCTATCCGCCCCGCCTCCAAAAACCTTGGTCTGTTTCTTAGAGTCCACTCTTGTCTCCCCCTCCTGATATCCCCGAATTCACTTTTCCTTTCCTTCTTCTAATATTCTCCATGTTATTCCTTATGCTCCATGAGTAAGTGAAACCATACGGTACTTGACTCTCTCTACTTATTTCACTCAGCATAATCTCCTCCAGTCCTGTCTGTGTTGATACAAAAGTTAGGTATTCATCCTTTCTAATGGAGGTGTAATATCCCATTGTATAAATGGACCATCTCTTCTTTATCCATTGTCTGTTGAAGAGCATCTTGGCTCTTTCCACAGTTTGGTGATTGTGGCCATTGCTGCTATGAACATTGGGGTACAGATGGCCCTTCTTTTCACTTCATCTGTATCTTTGGGGTAAATACCCAGTATTGCAAGGTCATAGGGTAGCTCTATTTTTAATTTCCTAAGGAATCTCCACACTGTTTTCCAAAGTAGCTGCACGAGCTTGCATTCCCATTAACAATGTAAGAGGGTTCCCCTTTCTCCACATCCTCTCCAATACTTGTTGTTTACTGTCTTGTTAATTTTGGCCATTCTAACTGGTGTAAGGTGGTATATCGCTGTGATTTTTATTGAATCTCCCTGATGGCCAATAACAATGAACATTTTTTTCATGTGTCTGTTAGCCATTTGTATGTCTTCTTTGGAAAAGTGTCTGCTTTTATCAGATTATTTATAGAGGTTTTTGGTGTTGATTTGTGTAAGTTATTTAAATATTTTGGATATTAACCTTTTATCAGAGATATCATTTGCTAATATCTTCTCCCATTCAGTAAGTTGCCTTGTCATTTTGTTGATTGTTTCCTTCATTGTCATAAAAGCTTTTTATTTTGTTATAGTCCCAATAGTTTATTTTTGCTTTTGTTTCCTTTGCTGGAGGAGATATATCTAGAAAATTGTTTCTACAGTAGATGTCAAAGAAATTACTGCCTATGTTTTCTTCCAAAGGTTTTATGTTTCCAGGTTTTGCGTTTAGGTGTCTAATTCGAGTTTATTTTGTGTATATAGCATAAAAATTGGTCTAATTTTACTCTTTTACATGTAGCTGTCCGGTTTTCATAGCACCATATTTGAAGAAACTATTTTGTCCCCATTGTGTCTTCTTGCCTCCTTTGTTGTAGATTAATTGACCACATAAATGTGGGTTTATTTCTGGACATTATATTCTGTTCTGTTGGACTATGTTATGTGTCTGAGGTTTTTTTGGATTTTTGTTTTGTTTTATTTTGTTTTTGCCAGTCTATATTGTTCTGATTATTACAGTTTTGTAGTACATCTTGAAATCTGGAATTGTTGAGATACCTCCAGTTTTGTTCTTTTTTTTTTTTTAAAGATTTTATTTATTTATTTGACCGACAGAGATCACAAGTATGCAGAGAGGCAGGCAGAGAGAGAGGAGGAAGCAGGCTCCCTGCAGAGCAGAGAGCCCGATGCGGGGCTTGATCCCAGGACTCTGGGATCATGACCTGAGCCGAAGGCAGAGGCTTTAACCCACTGAGCCACCCAGGTGCCCCCAGTTTTGTTCTTCTTTCTTAAGATTACTTTGGTGGGGGGCACCTGGGTAGCACAGTCAGTTAAGCTTCTGACCTTGGTGTCAGCCCAGGTTGTGATCTCAGGCTTGGGGGATTGAGCCCCGCATGGGGCTCCATTCTCAGTGCAGAGTCTGCTTGAGATTCTCTCTCTCCCTCTGCCCCTCCCCACCAGTCTCTCTACAATATAATAAATCTTTTAAAAAGGATTGTTTTGGCTATTTGAGGTCTTTTGTGGTTCCATACAAATTTTAGGATTCTTCTAGTTTTGTGAAAAATGCTGTTGGTATTTTGATAGAGATTGAGTTAAATGTGAAGATTGCTTTGGGTAGTATGGACATTTTAATAATATTCTTTCAACCTATGATCATGGAATATATTTCCATTTGTTTGTGTCCTCTTTCTTTCATCATGTTTTATAGTTTTTGGAGTACAAGTCTTTCATCACCTTGGTTCAGTGTATTCCTCGGTATTTTATTCTTTTTGGTGCAATTGTAAGTGGGATTATTTTTAAATTTGTCTTTCTGCTTCTTCATTATTGGTGTATAGATATGCAACAGATTTTTGTGTATTAATTATTTATCCCACAACTTTATTGAATAATTCATTTACCCATTCTAGTGGTTTTTTGATGGTCTTTAGGGTTTTCTATACATAGTCTCATGGCATCTGAAAATAATGACAGTTTTACTTCTCCCTTACCAGTTTGGATGTGTTTTGTTTTTCTTGTCTGAATGTTGTAGCTAGAATTTCCAGTACTGTGTTGAATAAAAGTGGCAGGAGTGGACACCCTTCTCTTCTTCCTGATCTTAGTGTAAAAGCTCTCAGATTTTCACCATTAAGTATGATGTTAGCTGTGGGTTTTTTATATATGACCTTTATTATGTTGAAGTATATTCCCTCTAAACTCACTTTGTTGAGAGTTTTTTTTTCTCTTTTAATTAATTTATTTTTTTCAGCATAACGGTATTCATTGTTTTTGCACAACACCCAGTGCTCCATGCAAAATGTGCCCTCCCTATTACCCACCACCTGTTCCCCCAACCTCCCACCCCTGACCCTTCAAAACCCTCAGGTTGTTTTCCAGAGTCCATAGTCTCTTATGGTTCACCTCCCCTTCCAATTTTTTTTTTATAAACATATAATGTATTTTTATCCCCAGGTGTACAGGTCTGTGAATTGCCAGGTTTACACACTTCACAGCACTCACGATAGCACATACCCTCCCCAATGTCCATAACCCCCTCCCCCACTCCCAACCCCACCTCCCCCCAACAACCCCCAGTTTGTTTTGTGAGATTCAGAGTCATTTATGGTTTGTCTCCCTCCCAATCCCATCTTGTTTCATTTATTCTTCTCCTATCCCCCTAACCCCCCATGTTGCTTCTCCATGTCCTCATATCAGGGAGATCATATGATAGTTGTCTTTCTCCGATTGACTTATTTCACTAAGCATGATACCCTCTAGTTCCATCCACGTCGTCGCAAATGGCAAGATTTCATTTCTTTTGATGGCTGCATAGTATTCCATTGTGTATATATACCACATCTTCTTGATCCATTCATCTGTTGATGGACATCTAGGTTCTTTCCATAGTTTGGCTATTGTAGACATTGCTGCTATAAACATTCGGGTACACGTGCCCCTTCGGATCACTATGTTTGTATCTTTAGGGTAAATACCCAGTAGTGCAATTGCTGGGTCATAGGGTAGTTCTATTTTCAACATTTTAAGGAACCTCCATGCTGTTTTCCAGAGTGGATGCACCAGCTTGCATTCCCACCAACAGTGTAGGAGGGTTCCCCTTTCTCCACATCCTTGCCAGCATCTGACATTTCCTGACTTGTTAATTTTAGCCATTCTGACTGGTGTGAGGTGATATCTCATTGTGGTTTTGATTTGTATTTCCCTGATGCCGAGTGACGTGGAGCACTTTTTCATGTGTCTGTTGGCCATATGGATGTCTTCTTTGCAGAAATGTTGAGAGTTTTTTGAGGAATGGATGTTGTATTTCGTCAAATGTTTTTTTCTGAATATATTGAGAGGGTCATATGGTTTGTTTTTTTTTTTAAAGATTTTATTTATTTATTTGACAGACAGAGACTTCAAGTAGGCAGAGAGGCAGGCAGAGAGAGAGGAGGAAGCAGGCTCCCCGCTGAGCAGAAAGCCTGATGCGGGGCTCGATCCCAGGACTCTGGGATCATGACCTGAGCCGAAGGCAGAGGCTTTAACCCACTGAGCCACCCAGGCACCCCAGAGGGTCATATGGTTTTTATCCTTTTTCTTACTAATATGATATATCTCATTGATGGATTTGCATATGACAACCATCCTTGTATCCCTGGAATAAATTTCACTTGTTCATGGTGAGTCATGCTTTTAATATATTGTTGATTGTAGTTTGCCAATATTTTGTTTGAGGATTCTGGCATCTATGTTCATCAGAGATATTGACCCATAAATTTTTTTGTAGTTCTATGTCTACTTTTGGTATCACAGTAATGCTGGCCTCATAGAATGAATTGGGAATTTTCATTACTCTTCTATTTTTTAGAATCATTTAAGAAAAGGGTTAAATCTTCTTTAAATGTTTGGTAGAATTTGTCTGTGAAGCTGTCTAGTATAGTTTTGTTTATTGGAGTTTTTGATTACTGAATCAATTCCATTACTAGTAACAGTTCTGTTCATATTTTCTATTTTCCTAAATCATTTGTGGAGGATTATGTTTCTAGAAATTTATTCATTTTTTTCTAGGTTGTCCAATTTTTTGGCATATAATTTTTCATAATATTCTCATAATCTTTTGATTTCTGTGGTGTTAATTATTTTTTCTTCATTTCTCATTTTGTTTGTGTCCTCCCTCTTTTTTTTTTTCCTTGATGAGTCTGGCTAAAAGATTATCAGTTTTTTAAAATCATTTTAAATAACCTGCTCTGGGGCACCTGGATGGCCCAGTTGGTTAAGCACCTGCCTTTGGCTCAGGTCATGATCATAGCATCCTAGGTTTGAACCCCAAAACGGGCTTCCTTCTCAGCAGGGCATCTGCTTCTCCCTTTCCCTCTGCCACTCCTCCTGCTCATGCTCTCTCACTCTATGTCAAATAAATAAATATTTTTTAAATAAATAAATAAATAAATAAATATTTTTTAAAAAGTAAATAACCAGCTCTTGATTTAATTGAGCTTTTCTATTGTGTGTGCATTTTTGTCTCTATTTTATTTATTTCTCTCTAATATTTATTATTTCCTCTCTTCTACTGGCTTTCAGCTTTGTTCTTCAATTTCTGGCTCCTTTAATTATAAGGTTAGGTTGTTAGAGGTTTTTCTTATTTCTTGAGGTAAGCCTGTATTGTTATAAACTTCTCTCTTATAACTGCTTTTGCTGTGTTCCAAGTATTTTTTTAAAAGATTTTATTTATTTGTTTGACAGAGTGTGCACACAAGAGAACACTAGCAGGGGGAGTGGCAGAGGGAGAAGCAGACTCCCCACTGAGCAGGGAGCCCAACATGGGGCTAGATCCCAGAGATCATGGCACCATGACCTGAGCCAAATGGAGAAACTTAACCGACTGAGCCACCCAGGCACCCCATGTCCCAAAGGTTTTGGACTATTGTGTTTTTATTTTCATTTGTCTCCATGCATTTTTTTTTTATTTCCTCTTTGATTTCTTGGTTGATGTACTGTTGATTCGTACTTGGTTTATATGTTTTTTTCTTTCCAGATTTTCTTGCAGTTTTCATTTTCCTATCATTGTCATTAGAAAAGATGCTTGATATGATATTAATCTTCTTGAATTTTTGAGACTTGTTTTGTGGCCTAACATGGGATCTATCTTGGAGAATGTTCCATGTGCAATTGAAAAGAATGTGTATTCTGCTGGTTTGGGATGGAATGATCTTTATTTATCTGTATGCATCTGGTCTGTAGTGCCATTCAAAGGCACTATTTCCTTTAGATTTTGTCTGATCTATCCATTGATATAAGTGGGGTGGTAAAGTCCCGTAATGTTATTGTATAACTATCAATTTTTTTTCTCTTTATGTTTGTTAATATGTGCTTTATGTATTTGGGTGCTCCAATTTGGGTACATAGGTATTTAAAATTATTACATCATCTTCTTGGATGTTCCCTTTACCATTATGTAGTGACTCTTTATCTCTCATTAGTCTTCGTTTTAAAGTCTTTTTCATCCAAGTATTGCTACCTCAGGTTTTGTTTTGTTTTGCTTTTGCTTTCATTTGCATGGTTTATGGTTCTTCGGCCCTTCACTCTCACTCTGTATGTGTCTTTAGGTCAAAGTGAGTCTCTTGTAGGCAGCATATAAATGGGTCTTGTTTTTTTAACCATTTAGTCATGTAAGTCTTTTGATTGGGACATTTATCCCCTCTAAATTGTTTCTTAGTTGTTTTTGTAGTTCTTCTCTGTCCCTTTCTTCTTCTCTCTCTCTCTTCTTGTGATTTGATGGCTTTCTTTAGTGTTATGCTTGGATTACGTTCTGTTTATTTTGTGTGTATCTACTGTAGGTTTTTAATTTGTGGTTACCATTAAGTTCATATATAACATGAGTATGGAAGTTTATATTAACTTGATGGTTGCTTAAGTTTGAATGCATTCTCAAAGTATTAAATTTTTAATCTGTCTCCATGTTTTATGTATATGATGTAATAATTTACATATTTTTATTTTGTATATACTTTTACTGGTTTTCTAGATATAATTTTCAATTTTTGTGTTTTAACCTCCATACTGGCTAAGTGATTAATCTACTACCTTCATTACATGTTTGCTTGTACCATGAATTTTCTTCCTTTCATAATTTTCTTCTAGTTAGGGCTTTTTCTTTCCACTCAAAGAATTCCGTTTAACATTTATTATCAGTCTGGTTTAGTGGTGATGACCTCTTTTAACTTTTGTTTGGGAAACATTTTCTCTTTCCTTCTATTCTGAACAGTAACTTTGCTGGACAGAGTATTCTTGGTTGCTTGTTTTTTCCTTTCAATACTTTGAATATATCAGCAACTAGCTTTTGGCCTACAAAGTTTCTGCTGAAAAATCAGCTGATAGCCTTAAGGGATTTCCATTTATGTAACTGTTTTGTTTTTTTCTCTTGTTTTTAAAATTCCATTACTTTTTGTCAATTTAATTATTATATGTCTTGGTATTGACCTTCTTGGATTAATCTTATTAGGGGCTTTTTGTGATTCCTGTATCGGATGTCTGTTTTATTCCCCAGATTAGGGAAATTTTCAGCTATTATTTCTTCAAAAAAGCTTTATGCCTCCTTCTTTCTCTTATCCTTTTGGGGTCCCTATAATGTGAATGTTAATACTCAATGATGTTGCTGAGTTTCCTTAACCTATTCTCATATTTTTTATTCTTGGTTAGTTTCTTCCTTTCCAATATCCTGTCTTCCACCTACCCTAATCTGCTGTTTATTCTGTCTAGTGTGTTTATTTCAACTATTGTATTTTCCATCTCTGCCTGGTTCTGTTTTATATTTTCTGTCTCTTTATTGAAGTTCTCATGGAATTCATCCACTCTTTTTTGAAGTCCAATGAATATCTTTATAACCATTACTTTGCTTTTTTATCAGGCATACTGCTTGTCTCTGCATTGCTTAGATCTTTTGCTGTGATTTTGTTCTTTCATTTTGGGACATATCCCCTCTGTCTCATTTTGTCTAACTCTGTGTTTGTTTTACTGTGTTAGGGAGATCAACTATATCACCTGGTCTTGAAAATAGCAGTCTTATGTAGAAGAAGAGGACTTGTGGTGCCTTTTCATAATAATTCCCCTAGTCACCAGAGCTAGATGTTCCTGGGGAGTAATCTCTAGGGTTGTGTACACCCTAGTTTGTGACCTCAGCCCAGTCATCAGCAGTGATCCACTCTGCCTGCTTTGAGTGCACTGGACAGGGTTTGGTCCCTGTGCTGTTGAGGGGCCTAAGGTCTCTATGGGCTTATAGGTGGGTAGGGTCAACAGTCAGCCTAACTGTCTACAGTTAGCCTCTGTAGAGGCACACTCCATAACAAGGCTTTCTCCTGTTTGGCCCACAGAGGCTTTCATTGATGGGTGGGCCAAGAACTAGACCAGGTATTTGCAATCTCTACAATAACTGTGGGCGCACTGATCAACAGGGCTCTCTCTCTCTGCATAGTCACTAAAAGGCCTGGTTGCTGGAATTATAATTATGCTGTTGTGTGGGTTTATCTCCCTCTCTCCCCAAGGCAGGAGTCATTTTGGAGTGGCACTGGTCCCTACCAGGGATGATTGCAGGATATAGAGGGGCAAGAACTGCTTTGCAGTGATGCCTGCAAAGGCAGGTGGGATGGATTGGGTAGGGCACACAGTGCTAGCAAGATAGGTAGAGAATGTTAGGGCTACCTTGCAAGTGTTCAGCTATCTAGGCTGGGGGATGGGAGGAAAAATGGCACCCACTACACTCATTCTTGGAGAAGTCTCCTGAAGATCACTGTCCCTCCATTGCACATTTTGAGATTAGTAACTTTCCAAACTACTGATTCTGTGCTGTGTCTCAGTTGGGTTTTTTATTATGCTGTATCTTTAAGGACAGAGACTCAGTTCCCTACTTCCCTCTGGCTTTCTTGGTGTTAAACCCATTCCCAGTGCAGATCCCCAATGCCTGGGATGCCTGGTGTGGGGTATAATCTTATTGCTTCCCCATGCTTGGTATCCCTCTCATTTGTGTTTAGTTTTATCAGGAGTTTGGTTTCTAACCACATATTTGCCCCTCTTACATTTTTCAGTGTGGCCTCTTCTCTACAATTGACTATGGAAAGTCTGTTCTGCCAGTCTTTAGATCATTTTCAGAGTTAGTTGCACAGATGTAGTTGTTATCTTGGTGTATCCGTGAGACAAAGTAAGCTCAGGATCCTGCTACTCTGCTATCTTTCTCCTGACCCTGATTTTCCCTCATTCTGTACTCTAGACCCACTGATTTTCTCTTAGCCCTAATACATGCAGAAGTTTTATACATTCTCTCTCCTCTGCATGTATTAATTTTCCCTTCCTTTTTCTTCTTATTAGCATCTTATCTGTAAGAAACTCAACTCAGATATCATTTCTTTATTAAATTTTTTTTCATTGCCTATATAACTTGGTCAAATATTCTATTACAGACTTGCATACTTCTCTTGCTCCTCTCCTTCATAGCTCTGACCCAGATAAAAATTTCCATTTGTTTACAATTGTTTTCAAGATTCTCTACTAGGGGCGCCTGGGTGGCTCAGTCGTTAAGCGTCTGCCTTCGGCTCAGGTCATGATCCCAGGGTCCTGGGATCGAGCCCCGCATCGGGCTCCCTGCTTGGCAGGAAGCCTGCTTCTCCCTCTCCCACTCCCCCTGCTTGTGTTCCTTCTCTTGCTGTGTCTCTCTGCCAAATAAATAAATAAAAATCTTTAAAAAAAAAAAAGATTCTCTACTAGACTGTAGGTATCATGAAAGAGGAGCTTTGTCTGCCCATGGAGTTGGTTCTCAGTAAATTTTTGTTGAATAACAATCTGAATTCTACTTTTGTCATTTAAAAATGTCAGAGATGGGCACCTGGGTGGCTCAGTTGGTTAAGTGTCTGGCTCTTCATTTCAACTTGGGTCATGATCTCAAAGTTGTGGAATTGAGCCCTGCACTGGGCTCCTCACATAGCAGGGAGTCTACTGGATATGCTCTCTCTCTCCCTCCCCACCATGTTCTCTCAAATAAATAAGTCTTTACCAAAAAATATCAGAACCAAGTTCTTTATGTTCATTGGCGGCATATGATATTTCAGTATTTTGAAGGGGATATAGGATTAGGGCCATAAGTTCATCATCACTGATTTTGCCTGGCTACTCTATTTATCAACATTAAAATTAATTAAATTTCATATACATGTTTGGATTTATATCTATTCCTCTAAGTTCTAATATTGGTTTTATCAAAATGTACTGTTCTGATCTCAGTGGTACTCTTCTTTCTGTGCCATATTTCTTGGTTTCTTAACCAAGAATTTATTATATTAATTACTATTAACCAATTATATTACATTAATTATATTAATTATATTTTACATATAATTATATTAATTGGCTAATATCTTTCAAGGCCCTCTATAGCTTTAATACTCAGTGTTTTCAGTATATACATTTATTCTTATACTTTTCATTAGTTTATATAAATATGTGAAATGACATTTTGCTACTTTTTAGCATTTCACCTTCAGCAGCACCATATTAAAATATTTGTGATGTTCCCATTTCGTGGTCTATTATAAGAAATTTAACATATTCTCTTTCCTTTCAAATAGTTACCTTTAAGCATGTTTCATGTTATTATATATTGCAGTTTTATACTCCTTTTCAAAGTAATTTAACTCTCCTTCCTTGCCCTCCTTTTTTCCATTTAATTGTTTATATAAAAACAAGCATCAGAGCTTACAAATTTTTCCTCTTCTTGATTTTTTGGATTTGTATCTTTGCTTACATCTCCATATCTAAATTCTTACATTTTTAGTTATTTTTTACTTAACTATCTTTTTCTTTACTCTTTGCCAATATACTAAAGTAATTTTCCCCAAACATTTTCATGATATTTTTCACCTTGCCAGAAGTCTATCATTGTAAACTCTTGCTATTATCAAATCCCAAGTTAGAGATCTGGTCATTAAGATGATCCATGTATTTTACTTCTAATTCATCAATCTCAGAAATGTTCAATTTCTACTCTGAAACAGAAACTCTGATCCATCTACTTTAACCTACATACTATCTCTCTAATTTATTTCTGGATCTGGATAGTACTTTATTTTTTTAAGTTTTTATTTAAATTCCAGTTAGTTTACATAAAGTATAACATTAGTTTTAGGTGTACAATATAGTGATTCAGCACTTCTATACAATGCTTGGTTCTCATCACGAGTATACTCCTTTACCTTTGTCATCTATTTAATCCATACTCTTACTTACCTCCCCTCTGGTAACCATCGGTTTGTTCTCTATAGTTAAGTCTGTTTCTTAGTTTGCCTCTCTATTACACTTAACTTATGCTCATTTGTTTTATTTCTTGAATTCTTACATATGAGTGCAATCATATAGTATTTGTCTTTTTCTGACTTATTTCTCTTAGCATTATATTCTGTAGCTCCATCCATGTCATTGCAAATGGCAAGATTTCATTCTTTTTACGGTTGAGTAATATTCCATTTTGTATGCATATTACATGTTCTTTGTCCATTCATCAGTTGTTGGACACAGGCTGCTTCCATAGTTAGGCTATTGTAGATAATGCTGCTATAAATACTAGGGTACATGTATCCTTTTAAATTAGTATTTTTGTATTCTTTGATTAAATACCAAGCAGTGCATTCCTGGATCATAGGATATCTCTGTTTTTAACATTTTGAGGAATCTCTGTACTGTTTCCAGGATGGCTACACCAGTTTGCATTCCCACCAAGAGTGTGAAAGAGTCATTCCCCTTTCTCCACATCTTCACCAACACCTGTTGTTTCTTGTGTTGTTAATTTTAGCCATTCTGACAGGTAATAGGTCATTGTAGTTTTGGTTTATATTTCCCTGATGATGAATGATGTTGAGCATCTTTCCACATGCCTGTTGCCCATCTGAATATCTTCTTTGGAAAAATGCCTATTCATGCCTTCAGCCCATTTTTTAAAAAAGATTTTATTTATTTATTTGACAGAGAGAGACACAGCGAGGAAGGGAACAAAAGCTGGGGGAGTGGGAGAGGGAGAAGCACGCTTCCCACCAAGCAGGGAGACAGATGCAGGGCTTGAGCCCAGGAACCTGGGATCATGATCTGAACCAAAGGCAGATACTTAATGACTGAGTTACTCCAGGCACCCCTTCAACCCATTTTTTAAATTGGATTATTCACTTTTTGGGTATTGAGTCATATAATTTCTTTTTTTTTTTTAAGATTTTATTTATTTATTTGACAGAGAGAGAGATCACAAGTAGGCAGAGAGGCAGGCAGAGAGAGAGGAGGAAGCAGGCTCCCTGCGGAGCAGAGAGCCCGATATGGGGCTAGATCCCAGGACCCTGAGATCATGACCTGAGCCGAAGGCAGCGGCCTAATCCACTGAGCCACCCAGGCGCCCCAAGTCATATAATTTCTTTATATATTTTGGATACTAACCCCTTATCAGATATATCATTTATTAAATACAACTTGTTTTCCACCTGATTTTGCACATACCACTATTATTATCTGGGATAGAAATCTGCGGCATTTCAGTTTAGAGGGAAGAAGAGCCTTGCCAATACACACACACATCATACTCTCATGACTTCTACTACAGTGCCTGTTACATCAGGTACATAAGAAGTGCACAATATATTTTGGCTATAAGAATTCTTAATGTGGTTCTATACTGATACCCATTTTTTAAATTATGGTAGGCTTGAGGATACAAAATGTATCATATCCATAAGTCTGTATTCCCATGATGTTCTCTAGTTAAGTTTACTTTGGAAATTATCTTAAGCATATATAATCATACACACACCTAAAACAGAAAACTAATCTTTCAATTATTCCTGCCAAAAGAAAAAAAAAACCAGAAACACTTGTATATGTATTACCTCACTGGAAAACACAAGATATTTTAACATTTATATTTACATGAAACTGTACATAGATAAAGCACCTGATATGCTTTAATACATTGACTAATAAGTCAACATGATGAATACACTTTCAGTTTAACATAATTCATTCTACCTATATTACCAAAGTGGTGTCACTGTGGAATTTTGGAATTACAGAAAAGACAGAGAATTTATTGAAGTAAAATTATACCTGTATTTATATTACATTTTACAGATAATCTTAAAAGAACATTCTTGTTCATGTATTTGATCCTTATTTTATGATACTTAAACAATTAAGTGAAATGTGTAATATTTAGAAGATTTTAGGATTTGTTTTATAAGTGATTTCATTTTTTAATCTTTGCAAAATAACACTAATATATTGTCTTCATCTGTTAGTTTTCCAATCTTTGAAAATCCGTATCCCATGGACATTCATGAATCACCAGTTACATGCACAGCATACTTTGCTGATTGCCCACCAGATCTGATTCTAGTACTCTACTCTATAGGAGTCAAGCATAAAAAACAAGGATACAGTAATAAGGTAAAAGTAACAATGAAAAATAAGTTTTTTTTATATTCATATTATATGATCATACTATTTCCTGTTCTTTTCTGACCTTCCATATAGGAAGACTTGAACTAAATTCTTTTGAGGCCATAAGCTGTTATCTATAAAAGACATAACCTGTGAAATTAAAATTTCTTAAATGCTACACAGCTTTAAGCCTACAAGAGTATACATTTCTTATATACTTAGTATATACATACATAGTGAGATATACTTATCTATCATATATATTTACAAACTAAGTATATATTTATATTAGCATATAATTGAATCATAAAATATAGTTTTTAATTATTTTAGATGATTATGTTTCACAAAATTTGAGTCAACTCTTTTCAGTTCATTGTTATTTGATGGTTAATAAGACATAATTAACAGTCATTTGTTAAATAATTTTCTAAATTACATTTTGTTGTATTTAAAGGATTCAAATCCTTACAATTGCAATAGACTCCCTTTTTATGATTTCTATTTGCACAAGACTGTTGGAATGGACAACTCAAGAGAGCACAATCTACATAGTATTCTGTATTAAGCATAATTATGATAGTTTGGTGGCACACAGACTATGTGACAAATATAGCAACACTGTGTTAGTATGATTAAAATACTTGTTAAATAAATAGTAATATTTGTTAAAAATTTTTATAAAGGAGAGGGAATTGTGTATTTAGAATTGTTTTGTCCAAAGGAAGAATTAAAAGCTAGCTGCACACTTCATCCTTTGTTACTTTATAGCTATTTCATTTTAAGTGAATTTTTTACCATTATTTTCAAATGTTTTCATTTAAAAAGTTTGTTATCTAAATTTAAAAAATAAAACTCATAAATTCTTCCTGAATAATCTATTTAGGAGTGGCCAATCAGTGGAGGAGCTTGGAACCTTGGAACACAAACATATCCAGAAATTATTATTACTGGGTAAGTGGAATGTGATGTGTGAGTCCACCAATTAATCAACAAAAGATTTTATTGAATTTTTACACTTTCCTATAATTGTGTTCTAGGAAGTACCAGCAATATCATTACTTCCTGTATCAATTGACTTCATGCTCTAATATTAGGAATGAAAATAGAGACATAACAACAGATAAGGATGATATTTAAAAGATTATAAGAGGCTATCCTTATGAGATATGGAACAGATATACTTCTTCCTATTTTTCCCACTAACTACCACCCAAAGCCCTGGGTATTATGTGTTAAAAAAAAAACACAAGATGACTGGAAAAGGTAGAGAGAAGTGATGATGTCTAGGGCCCCCCAACACCCCAGAAATGACATGATGGTGATTTTCTTGGGTTTTCTTTTTGCTCCATATATCCCAGAATTGGAGATGAAGTAGCTGGGAACTTGGAACTGCCAATGGGCACACACAAAACAATAAAAAAGCCTGCCAAAGGATGAGGTAAGGGGAACTATCAAGACAGAAAACTGTTAGAAAATAATCCAATTACCACAGAAAAATCTATGGCCTAGAACAACCCACTCCACCAGAGGCTAAGAAGGGAGCATAAGTTTCTGACATTGAGCAAAAACTGAGTAGGGAACATTTAACCCTGCTGGGTGGTAATGAAACCCATCACTGCAGTGTTAGAGGAGATCATGTGGTAACCATAATTCCAACCACCACCCAGCAGTAATGAGGAGCCACACATTTTCCTCTTTTCTGGTGACTGTAAGTCTACTGAGGAAGGAAAGAAGAAAGATAGCAAGGCTGAAAAATCACATAAGGAATGATAGCTGAAAACTTCCTAAATTTGGCAATAGACGTGATCCTATAGATTCCAGAAGCTGAATGAACAAGTAATCTACAAGACCCATCATAGTCAAACTTCTGAACACTGAACACCAAGTAAAAAATCATGAAAACAATGAAACAAATGATGCCTTACTGATAGTGTAAAACCAATTGGATGACAGTGGACTTCTCATCAGAAACCATGGAAGCCAGAAGAATATCTGATCTGTTTCAAGTGCTGAAATAAAACAACTGATAATCCAGGGGCGCCTGGGTGGCTCAGTGGGTTAAGCCTCTAACTTCAGCTCAGGGCATGATCTCAGGGTCCTGGGATCGAGCCCCACATCGGGCTCTCTGCTCAGCAGGGAGCCTGCTTCCCCCTCTCTCTCTACCTGCCTCTCTGCCTCCTTGTGATCACTCTCTCCCTCTGTTAAATAAATAAATAAAATCTTAAAAAAAAAAAAAAACAAAAAAAAAGCCTGGTAATCCAGAATCCTATACTTAACAAAAACTGTTACAGCTCATATTCGGGTGGAAAGTCCAACTTGCGTCTTCTTTCTTGAGAGGGAAATAGAGAAACAAAATGCACAGTGTTCCTCCTTTTCTGGGGTATCCCCAAGAGATTTCACTCAGATGAACAGAATCTAAAGTACTGATGAAACATGGACACCTGCAGGCAGAGAATAAAAGAGCTCAGTGGTTTGTTGAAGCACAAAAAATCTTACAATGCTGCTGGGAGACAATAGAGTGAGCAAGAGACTACAAGCCACTGATAAATAAACAGGAAACCTAATTAGGAAATTATATGCACAAGCCCAAAGAAGACTTACCTTCTTTAAAGGTTTGAGAAGCCCCCCAGGATTTCTAACCTGGACTGATTGGTGAAGGTCTTCCCCTATACAAAGCCAGTTCATAAGAGGTGGCTATAATGTTAAATCCAAAACAAGATATGACAAGAAGCACAAAGAAATAGTGAAATATGGCACAGCTGAGGAACAAAAAACACCTCCAAAAAGTGACCCTAAAGAAATGGATACCTGTGAATTACCAGATAGTTCAGAATAACTATCTTAAAGAAGCTCAGTGCATTATAAGAGTACACAGACAACTAAATAAAATCAGGAAAATGATGAGTGAATGAAATGAGAATATTAATAAAGAGCAGCTACAAAAAAGAAACAAAAAGATATTTTGGAGGAAAATACTGAATTGAAATATTTTATTAGAAGGAGGGATCTAACAGAAGACTTGATCAGTAGAAAGAATCAGCTAACTTAAAGATAGGTAATGTGAAAATTATCAAGTCAGAAAAACAAAAATGCCTAAAGGAGTTAGCGAACACCGTTAGGTAGATCAATATAAGCACTGTGGAGTTCCCAGCAGAAGAGAGAGAAAATGGAGCTGAAAACTTTCCAAATCTGAGTAAGGAAATGAACATATATATTCCAGAACCTCCAAATACACCAATGAAGGTGAACCCAAAGAGGCCCATATTGAGATATATCATAATCAAATGGCCAAACACAAGGAAATAATCTTGAAAGCAGCAACAGAAAAGCTACTCATCAGCTATATGGAAATTCCCATAAGATATCAGGGATTTCCCAGCAGAAACATTTTGGGATAGAAGGGACTGGTTTGATATATTCAAAGTGCAAGAAAAAAAAAAAGCCAGCCTAGAATACTGTATCTGGAAAACTACTTCAAAAATGAAGGAGAAATAAAGAACTTCCAAGATGAAAGCTGAGAATATTTATCACCAATACACTTGCCTTACTAGAACTTCTAGAGGGAGTCCTTCAAGTCAAAATGAATGAACACTAGACAGCAAAATAAAGCATAAGAAAATATATAGGCAAAACCAAAATCCTGTAACACAGTATATAATGATATATATAGTGATAGTATATAAATAACTTTATATATTTTATATATACCACTTTATATAGTGGTACTATATAAACAACTTTAAATTCAGGTTTAGAATTTATAAGATAAAGCATTTTTTAAAAACTATATAAAATTGCATCAATAAGAGAAAGGATTAAAATCATATCATTTCAATAGATGCAGAAAAAGTATTTGATAAATACCCATTCATGACAAAAACCCTCTTCAAAGTAGGTCTAGGGAAAACAAACCTCAACATAATAAAGGCCTGATATGGAAAACCCATTCCTGACATCATACTCAATGGTGAAAAACAGAAATTTTCCCCTAAGATCAGGAACGAAACAGGGATGTCCACTGTGACCACTTTTATTCAATATAGTATTGGAAGTCTTAGCCACAGAAGCTAGACAACATCAAGAAATAAAGGGCATCCAAATTGGTAAGGAAGAACTAAAACTCACTATTAGTAGATGCCTTGATACTATACAGAGAATACCCAAAAGACTCCACCCGAAAACTACTAGAACTGATAAACGAATTCAGTAAAGTCGCAGGATACAGTATCAATGTATAGAAATCTATTGCATTCCTATACACTAATAATGAAGCAGCAGAAAGTGAAATTAAGAAAACAATCCCATATATAATCACACCAAAACCAACAAAATATCTAGGAATAAATTTAGCCAAAGAGGTGAAAGACCTATATTCTGAAAAGTTTAAAACACTGACGAAAGAAAGCCAAGGTGACGCAAAGAAATGGAAGGACAGTCTCTGGTCATGGATTGGAAGAGCAAATATTGTTGAAATATTTATACTACCCAAAGCAATTTACAGATTTAATTCAATCCCTACCAAAATACCAACATCATTTTTCACAGAGTTAGAACAATCCATCCTAAAATTTGTGTGGAACCACAAAAGACTTTGAATATCAAAAGCAATCTTGAAAAAGAAAAACAAACAGGAAGTTTCACAATTCCAGATGTTAAGTCACATTACAAAGTGATAGTAATCAAAACAGTATGGTACTGACATAAAAATAGACACACAGATCAGTGGAACAGAACAACAACAACAAAAACAGAAATAAATCCACAATTATTTGGTCAACAAGTCTTCAATAAAAGAATGAATATAGGGACGCCTGGGTGGCTCAGTTGGTTAAGCAGCTGCCTTCGGCTCAGGTCATGATCCCAGCGTTCTGGGATCGAG
Organism: Meles meles; assembly: GCF_922984935.1. Lineage (NCBI taxonomy): Eukaryota > Metazoa > Chordata > Mammalia > Carnivora > Mustelidae > Meles > Meles meles. The sequence goes on along the minus strand of NC_060069.1, from coordinate 95,471,756 downwards.
TCCCACATCGGGCTCCTTGCTCAGCAGGGAGCCTGCTTCTCCCTCTGCCTCTGCCTGCCACTCTGTCTGCCTATGCTCGCGCTCTCTCTCTCTCTGACAAATAAATAAATAAATAAAAATCTTAAAAAAAAAAAAAGAATGAATATACAATGGGAAAAATTCTCTTCTACAAATGGTATTGGGAAAACTAGACATCCGCATACAAAAGAATGAAACTGGACCACTTTTTTTCACCATTCACAAAAATAAACTCAAAATAGATTAAATACCTACATGTAAGACCTGCAACCATAAAAATCCTTTAAGAGAGTACAGGCAGTAATCTGACATCAGCCATAGCGATTTTTTCTAGACATGTCTCCTGAGACAAAGGAAAGAAAATACAATGAAACTGTTGGGATTTTATCAACATAAAAAGCTCTGCACAGTGAAAGAAACAACCAAAAAACCAAAAAAAGCAACTTATAGAAGAAGATATTTGCAAGTGACATATCTGATAAAGGGTTAGTATCCAAAATATATAAAGAAATTATACAACTCAATACCCTTCAAAACAATCCAATTTAAAAATGGGCTGAAGATATGAACAAACATTTCTTTGAAGAAAACATACAGATAGTGAATATCACTCTTCATCAGAGAAATACAAATCAAAACTAGAAAGAGACGTCACCTCACACCTGTCAGAATGGCTAAAATTAACAACACAAGAAAGAAAAATTGTTGCTGAGGATGTGGAGAAAAAGGAACCCTAATGCACTGTTGGTGGGAATGTTAACTGGTGAAGCCACTCTGGAAAATAGTATGGAGGTTCCTCAAAAATTTTAAAAATAGAACTACCCTATAATCCAGTAATTGCACTACTGGGTATTTACCCTCAAAAAACAAAAACATTAATTGAGGAGATACATGAACCTGTATGTATTCTGCAGTATTATATTTACAATAGCCAAACTATGGAAGCAGCTCAAGTGTCCATTGATAGATGAATAAATAGAGAAGATGTAGTATATATACAAGGGAATATTACTCAGCCATAAATGATAATGAAATCTTGCCATTGGCAACAACATTAGGGTAGAGTTAGAAAGTATAATGCTCAGTGAAATAAATCAGAGAAGGCAAATACCATATGAGTTCATTCATAGGTAGAATTTAAGAAAAAAAAAGTAGCAAAGAAAAAAGAGAGAGAAACAAAACAAGAAACAGATTCTTTATAGAGAACAACTGATCATTACCAGAGGGATGGGGTGATGGGCGATACAGGGTATGGGGATTAAAGAGTACACTTAGGATGAAAAAAATAAAATGATAAACTACCTAAAACTATATTAACATTTATAAAATTTAAAAAGATGTAATTTGTGACATTGGTAAAACATAAAATGAAAGGGGAATTGTAAAGGAGTAGTTTTTTAATGCAAATGAAGTTAACTTGGTATCTGTTTAAAATAGATTGGTATAACTATAAAATCTCTTATGTAATATACATGGTAATCACAAGGAAAATTCCCGTAGAGTATGTACAAAAGAAAATGAGAACAGAATCAAAGCATGTCACTATAAAAAAGTCAATGAAACACAAAGGAAGGTAGGAAGAGAGAAAATGTGGGACAAAATAAATACAAGATAGAAAGAATATAATTTTAAAATGACAATAATAAATTCTTCCTTGTCAGTGATTTCATTAAAAATAAATGGGTTAGTTCCCAAAGCAAATGATTGTTATGTGTTAAAAAATGGAAAGGATCCAACTATATGCTGTCTACAGAAATTCACTTCAGGTATAAGGACATACATAGGCTGAGAGTGAAAGGATGAATAAATATATTTTGTGCAAATACTATCCAAAAGAGAGCAGGAATGACCTTACTTAACTAGGAAAAAAATATACTTTACCAACAAAAATTGTCATGAGACAAAGAAGTACAACTGTATAATGATAAAATGACCAATTCACCAGAAAGAAATAGAAATTGTAAATATATATGTTTCTAGCAGCAAAGCTTCCAAATATATAAAGCAAACATTGACAGACTTAAGAAGAGAAAAAAGTAATAACACAAAAACAGGAGATGCTAACACCCCAGTTTTTTTTTAATTCAATTAGCTAACATATAGTACATCTCCAGTTTTCAATGTAGTATTCAATGACTCATCATCTGCATACAACACCCAGTGCTCATCACATCATATGCTCTCCTTAATGCCCATCACTCAGTTACCCCATCTCCTTACCCACCTCCCTTTCCAGAACCCTTAGTTTGTTTCGCAGAGTCAAGAGTCTCTCATGGTTTGGATCCCTCTCTGATTTCTTCACTTTTAGTTTTGCCTCCTTCCCACTATGATCCTCTGTGCTATTCCTGATATTCCACATATGAGTGAAACCATATGATAATTATCTTCCTCTGCTTGACTTATTTCAGTTAGCATAATACCCTCCAGTTCCATCCATGTCGATGTAAACAGTAGGTATTCATCCTTTTATGAACCACATTTTCTTTATTCATTCATCTGTTGAAGGGTATCTCAGCTCCTTCCACAGTTTGGCTATTGTGGACATTGTTGCTATGAACATTGGGGTGCAGATGCCCCTTCTTTTCACCAAAACTGTATCTTTGGGGTAAATACCTAGTAATGCACTTGCTGGGTTGTCAGGTAGCTCTATTTTTAACTTCCTGAGGAACCTCCATACTGTTTTCCAGGTGGTTGTACCAGCTTGCATTCCTACCAGCAACCAAAACCTCACGTTCAATAATTAATAGATCTCCTCAGAAGAAGAATAAGGAAACAGAGGACGTAACCTACAATTGGACCTAGCAGACATGTACAGAATGCTCCATTCAACCACAGCAGGATACACATTATTCTCAATTACACATGAAACATTTCCCAATACAGATCACATGTTAGGTCACAAAATAAGTTTTAACAATTTAAGATTGAAACTGTAACATTATCTTTTACAACCACTGTGAAATGAAACTAGAAGTCAATAGCAAAAGGAAGACTGGAAAATCCACAAATATGTGGAAACTAAGCAACACTGCCTTGAACAATGACTAAATCAACAAAGAAATCACAAGGATATTTGAAAATATCTTGAGACATGAAAATAAAAATGCAATATGCCAAAAACATGGGATTCAGCAAAAGCACTACTAAGAGGTTTATAAGTAAACATCTAAGAACTTTATAGTAGGAAATGTTGATATTAAAAAAAAGACCTGAAATAAAAAATCTAACTGTGCACCTAAGAGATTAGAAAAAGAAAGGAAAAAAACAAACTCAAAAGGGGTAGAAAAAAGAAAATAATAAAGGTTACAGCAGAATTAAAATTGAATCATGAATGGAAAAACAGAAAAAATATTGAAAACAAATTATTTTTTAAAAGATCAACTAAGTTGACAAAGTTGTAGATAGACTAATAAAAAAGATGAAAGACTCAACAAATACCAGACATGAAAGATGAGACATTGCAATTGATGCTGCCAAAATTAAAAGGTTCATAAGAGACTACTCTGAAAAACTATATGCCAAAAAATGGATAACTTAGATGAAATTGGTAAGTTTCTGCAAACATACAACTTATGAAGACTGAATCACAAAGAAATTAGAAGATTTGAATAGGCCAATAACTAAGAAGGGGACTAAATAAGTAGTAATAATTTTAAAAAATCAACATAGAAATGTTTAGGACTAGATGTCTTCTCTAAACAACTCTACCTAACATTTAAAGGAGAATTAATACCAGTCTTTCTCAAACTCTTTGGAAAAATTGAAGAGGAGGGAACATTCTCAAACTCATTTATAAGATCAATTTTATCCTGATATGAAAATCAAAGATACTACCTGAGAAGAAAACTACAGATCAATATCCCCAAGGAATATAATGCAAAACTCCTCCACAAAATATTATGAAATTGAATACAACTACACATTTAAGGATTATACATAATGGGGCTCCTGGGTGGCTCAGTGGGTTAAGGCCTCTGCCTTCGGCTCAGGTCATGATCCCATGGTCCTAGGACCGAGCCCCGCATCGGGCTCTCTGCTCTGCGGGGAGCTTGCTTCCTCCTCTCTCTCTGCCCTGCCTCTCTGCCTAGTTGTGATTTCTCTCTGTCAAATAAAAAAAAAAAAAAAAAGGATTATACGTAATGAACAAGTGAAATTTAGCCTCAGGATGCAAGGATAGTTCAACATATGAAAATCAGTCATTGTGATAAAGCACATTAACAGAATGGAGGACAAAAAGCACACAGTCATTTCAGATAATGTAGATAATGTATTTGACAAAATCCAAGAGCCTTTTATGATTAAAAAAAAATTCAACAAACTAGTAATAAAAGAAAATTGCCCCACCATAGTAAAGGTCATATATTTAAAAAGCACATAGCTAATATCATACTCAATGATGGAAAATCTGAAAATCATCCCTCTAAGATCAAGAACAGGGGAAGGATGCCCACTCACTTCTATTCAACAGAATACTAGAAAATCTATCCAGAACAAAACACAAGAAAAATAAAGCACACCCAAATAAAGAGCACCCAAGAAAAGAAGAATGAAAGTAATTTCGATTTGCAGAAGACATCATCTTGTATGAAGAATTGATAAATTTACACACATACACATACACATACGCTGTTGAACTTAAACAAAATCCAGAAATTTTTCAGGCTACAAAGTCAAAACACAAAATCTGTTACATTTCTGTACACTGACAATGAACAATATGACAGGAAATTAAGAAAACAATCCCATTTACAACAGCATGAAAAGGAATTTAAAATTTAGGAATTAAACTTAACCAAGTAAGCAAAACTCTTAATAATGAAAACCACAAAACATTGAAGAAAGAAATTAGAGACAATTTAATGGAGAGATACCACATGTTCATAGACTGGAAGCCTTAATATTGTTAAAATGTTCAACCAGGTGGTGGGTAATAGGGAGAGCACGTATTGCATGGAGCACTGGGTGTTGTGCAAAAACAATGAATACTGTTACACTGAAAAAAATAAATAAATTTAAAAAAAATATTGTTAAAATGTTCATACTACACACAGTGGTTTACAGATTCAGATTAAATCATTATCAAAATCCCTATGGTGTATTTTGCAGAAATTAAAAAAAAAATCCTAAAATTAACATGGAATCTCAGAGGACCACAAATATCCACAACAATCCTGAGAAAGACAAGGAAAGCTAGAGTCTTCACACTTCCTGGATTCAACACATGATAATTAAAACATAATACAAAGTAATCAAAACAGAGTTATATTGGCACAAAGACAGACATACAAAACCTTTGGAACAAAATAGAGAACTCATAAATAAATTGTCATCTATATGGTCAGATCTCTGATAAAGTAACCAAGGCTATCCAGTGGGGAAAGGATAGTGTCTCCAATAGATGATGTTGAGAAAATAAAATTTGCACATGTAAAAGAATGAAAATGGATTTACCTTATGCCAAATACAAAAATCAACTGAAAATGGAAAATCCTAAATGTAAAACATGAAACTATAAAACTCCTGAAAGAAAACATAAGAGAAATTTTCATGACATTGGATTTGGCAATTATTTCTTGGTTGTGATACCAAAAACACAGGTAACAAAACAAAAATAGACAAATGGGACTACCTCGAACTTAAAAACTTCTGTGAAGCAAAGGAAACAATCAACAGAAGAGAAAGACAACCTGTGGAATGGGAAAAGATATTTGCAAAGTATATATCTGATAAGGGATTAATATTCAGAATATAAAGAACTACAGCTCAAGACATAGTCAGAAGTTTATAGCAATACAGGCCTACCTCAAGAGGCAAGAAAAATCTCAAGTAAACAACTTACCCTTAAACCTAAAGGAGCTAGAAAAAGAATAACAAATGAAGCCTGAAATGTCAGAAGGAAAGAAAAATAATTATTAGAACGGAAATAAATGATACAGAAACTAAAAATTAATAGAACAGATCAATGAAATCAGGAGCTGGTTGTTTGAAGAAATTAATAAAATTGATAAACCTCTAGATAGAATCTTCAAAAAGAGAAAGGAACTAAGTAAATAAAATTGCATATGAGAGAGAAGAAATAAAAATCAATACTATAGAAATACAAACAATTATAAGAGAATATTGTGAAAAACTACAGGCTAACAAGTTAGATAACCTAGAAGAAATGGATAAATTCCTAGACATATATACACTACCAAAACTGAAATAGGAAGAAATAGAAAACTGGAACAGATGAATAACCACCAAAGAAACTGAATCAGTAATCAAACCCTCCCCCTCCAAAAAAACCAAACAAACATCTAGGACCAGATGAATTCACAAGTGTTTACCAAACACTTAAAGAAGAGTTAGAAACTATTCTTCTCAAACTATTGCAAAATATAGAAGTGGAAAGAAAATTTCAAAATTTATTCTATGAGGTCAGCATTATCCTCATTATAAAACCAGATAAAGACACCAGAAGGCAACAATAACAACAACAACAACACACTACAGGCCAATATATCTGATATACATAGATGCAGAAATCAACAAAATACTGACAGAATCCAACAATATATTTAAAAAAATTGTTCACCACCAATCAAGTGGGATTTATTCCTGAGTTGAAAGTGTTTCAATATTTGCAAATCATTCAACATGATACATCACATTAATAAAGGATAAGAACAATATGATCATTTCAGTAGATCAGAAACAGTGTTGAACAAAATACAACATCCATTCATGATAAAAACCCTCAAAATAGGGACAAGGGAACATTCCTCAACATCATAAAGACCATATACAAAAAACCCACAGCTAGTATAACCCTCAATCAGCAAAAACTGGAAGTGTTTCCCCTAAGATCAGGAGCAAGACAAGAATGTCTATTCTGACTACTTTTATTCAACATCGTATTAGAAGTCCTAGCCACAGTAATCAGACAAGAAAAATAAATAAAAGGCATCCAAATTGGTAAGAAGAAGTAAAACTTTTACTATTTGCGGATGACATACTTTATCTAGAAAACCCAAGACTCCACCAGAAAACTGCTACAACTGATACATAAATTCAGTAAAGTTCTAGGATGCAAATCAAAGTATAAGAAAACTTTTTTTTTGAAAGATTTTATCTATTTATTTGACAGAGGGACAACACAAGCAGGAGGAGTGGCAGAAGGAGAGGGAAAAGCAGGCTTCCTTCTGTGCAGGGAGCCCAATGCAAAGCTCAGTTCCAGGGCTCTGGGATCATGACCTGAGCCAAAGACAGACACTTACCCACCAAGCCACCCAAGCATCCTGCAAAGTATAGAGATCTATTGAACTTCTATACACCAATAATGAAGCATCAGAAAGAGAAATTAAGGCATCAACTCCACTTACAATTGCACCAAAAATAATAAAATACCTAGGAATAAATCTAACCAAAGTAGCAAAAGACCTGTATTCTGAAAACTATAAAATACTGATAAAAGAGACCAAAGATTACCCAAACAAATGAAAAGATGTTCCATGCTCCTGGATTGGAAGAACAAATTTTGTTCAAATATCTATACTACCCAAAGAGATCTACACATTTAATGTCATCTCTATCAAAATACCACCAGCATTTTTCACAAAGCTAGGAAAAAAAAAATCCTAAAATTTGTATGGAGCCATAAAAGACCCCAAAGAGCCAAAGCAACCCTGAGAATGAAAAATAAAGGTGGAGACGTCATATTTCCAGACTTCGAGTTATGAACAGAATAGAAAATCCATAAATAAACCCACAATTACAGGGTCAAGTAATCTTTGAAACAGAAGAAAGGGATATAAAGTGGGAAAAAGTATCTTCAACAAATAACATTGGGAAAACTGGACAGCTACATGGAAAAGAATGAAACTGGACCATTTTCAATCCATTCAAAATGGATTAAACACATAAATGTGAGACACAAAACCATAAAAATCCTAGAAGAGAACACAAGTAATAACTTCTTTGACATTGAACATAGCAACTTCTTTCTAGATATTTCTCCTAAGATAAGTGAATCAAAAGCAAATATAAACTACCTGGGCTACATCAAAATAAAAACTCTGCACAATGAAGGAAACAATAAAACCAAAAAGAAACTTACAGAATAGAAGATATTTGCAAATAATGTATCTGATAAAGGGCTAGTATCCAAAATATATAAAGAACCTTTACAACTACACCCAAGAAACAAATACTCCAATTAAAAAATGGGCAGAAGACATGAATAGTCATTTTTCCAAAGAAGACATACAGATGGCCAACAGACATGAAGACATGCTCAACATCACTCATCGTCAGGGAAATGCAAATCAAAACTACAATGAGATATTACCTCACAACTGTCAGAATGGCTAAAATCAACCACACAAGAAACAATGAGTCTTGGTAGGATGTGGAGAAAGGGGAACTCTGTTGCACTGTTTATGGGAATGCAAACTTCTGCAGCCACTGTGGAAAAACAATATGGAGGTTTCTCAAAAGTTAAAAATAGAACTACCTCACAATGTAATAATTACAGATCAAGGTATTTATCCAAGTAGAAAATACTAATCCAGAATGAATTAATTGATGTAGCAGCAGTTAATTGATGTTTATTATCTATAATAGCTAAATGATGGAAACAGCCCAAGTGTCCATCAACTGATGAATGTATAAGAAATGTGTGTGGGGGTGTTGGGGTGTGTTGGGGTGTGTATATATATATATGTATACATATACACACACACACATACACACATACATACATATATACATATATAAAATGGAATATTCCTCAGCCATAAAAAAAGAATGAAATCTTGCCATTAGCAATGACATGGGTGGAGCTACAGAGTATTATGCTAAGTGAAATAAGTCTGTCAGAGAAAGGCAAATACTATATGATTTCACTTACATGTGCAATATGAGAAACAAAACAAGCAAAGGTAAAAGGTGGGGGGCAAACCGAGAAATAGGTTCTTTGGGGCACCTGGGTGGCTCATTTGGTTAAAGTGTCTGCCTTCTGCTTCCGTCATGATCCCACAGTCCCAGGATCAAGCCCTGCATCAGGCTCCCCACTCAGCAGGGAGTCTGCTTCTCCCTTTGACCCTCCCCCCTCTAATTTCTCTGTCTCTCTCAAATAAACAAATAAAAAAATTTTTTAAATAAAGAAATAGACTCTTTTAACTATAGAGAACAAACTGATGGTAACCAGAAGGAAGGTGTGGTAGCTGGATGGTGTAAATAGGTGATGGAGATTAAGAAGTGCACTGGTGATTAGCACCTAGAGATATATGGAAGTGCTGAATAACTATATTATACACCTGAAATTTATATAACACTGTTAACTAATTGGAATTTAAAAACTAAAAAAAATTAAATTACTAGACATTCAGAGTTATTATAAAACTATAATGACTAAGATTGTGTGTAGATGGCAGAAATATAGACTGCCAGACAAAACTGAATAAGAGAGTCCAGAAGCATCTGTCATATATAGAGAGAATTGATTCTTTATGAACATGACTCTGTAAAGCAGTGAGGAAACAATTTTTTAAATAAGTTATTCTGGTTAATTTGATATTCATATGGAATCTATTTTACCACACATTGTACTAAAAATTTATTTCAAGTAAATGATAGATTTAAATGCAACGAGGACTGGTAAAGAGTCTTGGCCCACCACAAATCCAACTACTTTCATGTAAATAATGGGTTAATTTTAAGAAATCAGTAAAACTATAGCAAAAGCAAAAAAAAATTAATACTACAAGAAAACAATAAAGCTTCAGGAGGATAATAGAGAATATTTTCTTGATATTTGTGAAGATTTCATAAAGAAAATATAATTGGCACTAACCACAAAGGGAAAAAAATTATAAATCAGATTACATTTAAAATTAAGAACTTCTCTTCCTCAAAGGCACCATTAAGACACTGAAATACACGTTACAGGGAAAAGATTTTTACATCATATGTGAACAGTGAAGTGCTTATATCAGGTATGTAAATAATTATGACAAATATATGTATCATATATATGTCATACAGACTGTCAAGAGACAGTCAATAGAAAAAAAAAATTGGCCAAAAGACCTAACAAAAGAAATAACCATAGTCATAAGCACATGAAAAGGTGTTAATCACTCATCAGAGTAATGTAAATTCAAGCCACAATGAGATAACATTGCACATATCCATCAAAATGGATAAAATTTTTAAAAGACTGTGCATACCTTTTTCTGATGTTGTAGAATAGTTAGAACTCTTTTGTGGAATAGTTAGCATCTTTGGAAAATTCTTTGGCAGCATGTAGTAACTCTTTCAACCAATAATTCTACTCCCAGATATGTATCTAATAAAGTATGTAAGTGCTCCAAAATGGAGGTATCAAAAACTAATAAAACTGATATAGAATGTTAAAAGACAATAATGGCTACTATTGGAGAAGATATAGAAATAATGATTGGAAAAGAGAATGAAAGTGTTTTTCTTGATGTTCTGTTTTTTAATCTGAGTGATTATACAGATGTATTTTTGATACTTCATTGCAGTATAATTTCATGATTCATCCTGTAGGTGTGTTACAGTTAAGTAAAGAAAAATTACTTCAAAATATCAGGAAGTTATATTACTGAGAATATCAGAGTAAGACTGATTTCTTCACTAAATGATTAAGCTGACAAAAACAGAATAATTTTTTTCTGAACTCTAGAATCTAACAAAATTTATAACAACCAGGAGAATGCTTAATGAAAAAAGAAGTTGCTATAAAATAAGTCACGGGGATGTAATGTACAGCATGATGACTATCTAATACTGTATTGTATATTTGGAATTTGTTAGAAGAGTAGATCTTCAAAGTTTTCACCACAAGAAAAAAATATTTTTAACATGTATGGTGATGGATATTAACTAGACTTCTGGTGATTATTTTACAAAATTTACAAACACCTAATTATGTGGTATACCTGAAACTAATATAATGTTAAATACCAATTATACCTCATTTTTTTTTTAAAGCTGCTGAATTTTTGCAAGAGCATATGGTATTTTACCTTACTAATTTACAGTCTACGACTCCCTACCTCAGTGGTGGCCATGAAGATAGTGGACCGCATTCCTCTTATATAGTTTCTGGTGCCAGAAAGAGTAATAAATACAGACTTTATTCTCAAAAAATTGTAGTAGTACTTGCCCTTTGTTTTTACCTGTTTGGTGCCTCCCTGAAAGATCAGCTCAAGGGTTTTGTTTTCCCTGCTTCAGAGCTTTTCCAGGGCTAAAGTGGCTTCCTGGAAGGCATTTGTCTGCAAAAAAGAGTTAGTTTGTACTCTTGGAAAGAATAGGCTGTATAAGAAAATACATGAGGAAAAAAAATGCTTTGTAAATGTCTCACTTATACTACAAAATCTAGATATCCACATGCATGCCTACAGCTGGATACATGCTAAGAAAATACCTGAGAAGTTTCAAAGATTTCCCCACTAGATGAACTTTAGACATCATGAAAACCAAAGTGAAGGCTAATGAAGAGCTGGAAATAACCTGCCTTGGATTGCAGCGGTTTCCTAACACAGAATCATCTTGCTAAGACACGGCGGTGGTTTATTATTGTGGTCATTATTATCATTGCTGTTATTGTTTGGCTATAGTCATTTAATGAAACTGCCATCAAATGACTTTTTCTAAAAAGTCACATAGTGACTTTTCTAAACCAATAACAAAATCTTACAATAAGCATCAGCAGAAGAACTTGGGAAGGGGGAGAACATAATTTTCAGTCTCCTCATTATACTCAAAAGTCAAGTTTTCAACAATAAAATACAAAACATATAAAGAAACAAGAAATCATGGCCCATTCAGAAGGGGAAAAAAGAATTTAGTTGAAACTTTCCCTGAGGAAGCCAAGGCATTTTACTTACAAAGACTTTGAATCAACTCTCTTAAATATGCTTAAAGAGCTAAAAGAAACCATGAACAAAAATTGAAGGTAACCAGAAGAATGAAGTCTCACCAAATGGAGGGTATTAATAAAGAGAGAAGATTTGTTAAAAAAAAAAAAAAAGAAAGAAAAAGAAAATAGAAATTCTGGTGCTGAAAAGTACAATAACAGAAATGAAAAACTTATGAGAGGGATTCAGCCTCAGATTTGAGCAGGCAGAAGAAAGAATAAGTGAATTTGAAGATAGGTCAATGGAAATGATTCCATCTGCAGATCAAAAGGAAAAACAGAATGAAAAATATTAACAGTATCTAGGGGCACCTGGGTGGCTCAGTGGGTTAAGCCGCTGCCTTCGGCTCAGGTCATGGTCTCAGGGTACTGGGATCTAGCCCCGCATCGGGCTCTCTGCTCCGCAGGGAGCCTGCTTCCCCCTCTCTCTCTGTCTGCAGCTCTACTTGTGATCTCTCTCTCTCTCTGTGTCAAAAAAATAAAATATTAAAAAATATTAACAGTATCTAGGAGACTTGTGGGACATCATTAACTTTAACAAAATACACATAATGGATGTCTCAAAAAGAGAGGAGGTAAAGAACATAAAGAATATTTGAAGAAATAATGGCTGCAAAATTCCCCAATTAGGCAAAAAATTAACATATATATGTATATATATATATACACACATATATATATACATATATATAAATTTCAGTAAAATCTGAGTAGGATAAACTCAAAGAGATCCACACTGAAGCATTATAATCAAATTGTTGAAAGACAAAGACTGAGCAGATCCAAAGAAGGGATGTTGAAAACACTGAAACAGAAACAATTTGTCAAGTACAAGGGATCCTCAATAAGATTAAGGTAATTTCTCATTAGAAACCATGAAGACTGAGATGGTAGCATGATGTATTTAAAGTTCTGAAAGAAAAAAACTTTTAACCAACAACTTTATATCCACCAAAACTATTTTTCAAAACTGAAGGAGAAGTTAAAACGTTCTCAGATAAACAAAAGCTGAGGAAATTATTCCCAGTAGATCTGCCTTATGAGAAATGCTAATGGGAGTTCTTCAGGCTGAAATGAAAACACATTAGACAGTAACTTGAAGCCATATGAGATGATAAAGACCACCAGTAAAGGTAAGTACATAGGTAAATATAAAAGCCAACATTATTTTATTTTTGTTCTTAACTCCTCTTTTTTTCTAAATACATAAAAGCATAATTATAAATCCATGGTGGTAATGGGCAAAACACATTAAAAAAGTTGTGACAATAACAACATAGTTGGGTTATACAGCAACAGCTATATATAAAACAAAGAGCAACAGAGTTTTTGTACTGAAGCTAGTTACTATTAATTCAAATTAGATTGTTATAAATTTAAGAGGCTAATTTTAATGCCCAGGGTAACCACTAAAGAAACAACTAAAATATATACAGCAAATAAATAAGAAACAAGAAAGGAAGCAAATCAGTACTTTTTTTAATCAAGCGTGAAAGAAGGAAGTCTTGGAGTTACATAGAAAATATATAGCAAGATGGCAGAAGTCCTTCTTTTCAATACTTCCATTAAATTAAATGAATTACACTAATTATAAGGCAAAGATTGGCAGAATGGGTAAGAATACATGATCTGTGTGCTTTCTATAGGAGATACACTTTAATTGCAAAGACAAAAATATGTTGAAAATAAAAAATGGAAAAGATGTTCCATGCAAACAGTAAATTAAAGAAAGGCAGAGAGTGGCTTTACTAATTTAATTTTTTTATTCCTGTATTTTTTGTAGACATACTAATTTTAGACAAAATACATTTTAAGCCTGAAATTGTTACAAGGAACAAAAAAGAGATTATACATTGATAAAAGGATCGAATGCATATTACATGGGTATATTATAAACATATATATACAATAATAAAACTCCAAGATATATGAAGCAAAAGATGGACAGAATTAAAGTAGGAAATGGTTTTACAATAATAGTTTCAGTAACTGATGGAAAAACTAGATAGAATATCACTAAGGAAACAGAAGATTTGAACAGCATTATAAATTAACCTAAGAGACAATATATAGAGCACTCAACACAACAATAAGAGAAACAGAGAACACATATAATTAAAGGTACATGTAACATTCTCCAGGACAGAGCAGTTGTTAGGCCACAAAACAAGTCTCAATAATGTAAGAAGACTGAAACGATACCGTTTCTTCTCCAACCAAAATATAATGAAACTCGTAGGTAATAACTGAAAGGAAATGGGAACAATCACAAATATATGGATTAAACAACATGCTCTTAAACAATAGACCAAAGTAGAAATCCCAAGGGAAACTGGAAAACACTTTGAGATGAATTAAAAAAAAAAAATTAGTGACATGTAGCAAAACCAGTACCCAAAGGGAAATTTACAACTCTACTGCCTACATTAAGGGAAGGGAAAAGTTCTCAAATCAATGACCTATCTTTACATCCAAAGAACTAGGGGGTGGGGGGGAGGGGGAGAACCTAAAGCTAGCAGACATAAGGAATAACAAAAATTCAAGCACAGATAAATAAAAACAGGTCAGAAAGGCAATAAAGGAACCCAATACAACCAAAAGTTGTCTGTTTGAAAATATGGACAGAATTGACTGAGTAACTATAGTAACTCAGAAAAAATGACATTCAAATTATTAAAATCAGAATTAAAAGTGAGCATGATACTTTTGACTTTAAGTAAAAAAGGGTTATAAAAGAATATTATGAACAATTGTATGCCAACAAAGTAAATAACCTAGATGAAATGGATAAATTCTGAGAAACAAACTACCAAAACTGACTCAAAAAGAAATAGATAATCTGAACAACTTTACAACAAGAGATTGAATCAGTAATCAAAACCTCCCATCAAAGAAAAGGCCAGGATCACATGGCTTTATGATGAATTTTACTAATCATTTAAGGAACTGACACCAAATGCTTCTCAGACATTTCCAAAAAATAGAGAGGAACACATTTTAACTTGTTCTATGGGGCCAGCATTACCCTAACACCAAAACCAGACAGAGACATCATAAGAAACTATGCAAAAATATTCCTTATGAATATAGATGCAAGGGTATTCAATGAAATACTAGCAAATGGAATCCAGTAGCATATTATTGTGATAATTAAAAACCATGATTAAGTGAGATTTATCCTAGAAACACAAAGAAGTGTTTCAGCATACACAAATCAACATAATTCCCACATCTATAGAAAGGAGGAAAAACATGGTAAACTCTTACAGAAAAAGCACTGGACAGATGCCCCTTTTAAGATTTAACACCATCACAGCAGCAACATTCAAATAACTGAGGAACTTCCTTAACCTAGAGTGGAACGTCCTTGATATGGTAAAAGGCATTTTGCAAAACCCACAGATAACATCATATTTGATGGTAAAAAGCTAAAAGCTTTTCCTCTGAGATTAGGAACAAGACAACAATCCTGGCTTTTGCTACTTCTATTTATTATTGTACTGGAATTTCTATCCAGAAGAGTGAGACAAGAATGATAAAAAGCATCTATTGTAGAAAGAAAGAAAGAACATTAGCTCTATTTGCCAATATCATAATCTTAAATATGTATTAGTGTGTTATTATATACTAACAATGAACAATTCACAAAGGAAATTAAGAAAGCAATTCTATTTATAAGACCATCAAAAAGTAACATAAAATACTTAGAAACAAATTTACTCAAGGAAATGAAGGGTTTATATACTAGAAACTATAAAACATGGCTGAAAGAAATTTAAAACACAAAAATAAATGAAATTATATCCCATGTTTATGAATGTAACACTTAATATTTTTAAGATGACAATATCCAAAGTGATGTAGAGATTCACTACTGTCCTTATCAAAAAACCAATTGGCTTTTTGCAGAAATGAACAGGGTTATCCTAAAATTGATGAAATTCCGAGTAACCCCAAATAGTCAAAATAATCTTAAAAAAGAACAAAGTTGAAGGACTCACTTCCCAATTGTAAAATTTCCTCCATAGCTACAGTGATCAAGACTCTGTGGTCATAAGATTAGAAATATAATTTAATGAAATAGAATTGGGATTCTAGAAATAAAATCATACATCTATGTCTGATTTTTTATAAGACTGCCAAGACCATTTAATGGGAGAAAGGATAATCTCATCAACAAATGTTAGGAGAACTGGATATCCACATACAAAAGAATAAAACTACACCCTCCCCCAAATCGGTAAAGAATTTATCACACTCAATACCCAAAAAAAACAAATGGTCCAGTTAAGAAATGGACAGAAGACATGAATAGACATTTTCCAAAGACAACATCCAGATGGCTAACAGACACATGAAAAGATGTTCAACCTCACTCCTTATCAAGGAAATGCAAATCAAAACAACAATGAGGTACCACCTCAGAACTTTCAGATGGCTAAAATTAACACAGGAAACATCAGATATTGGTGAGGATGCAACAACAGGGGATTGCTCTTACACTGTTGGTGGGAATGAAAACTGGTGCAGCCATTGTGGAAAACAGTGTGGAAAGTCCTCAAAAAGTTAAAAATAGAACTATCCTAAGACCCAGCAATTGCACTATTTACCCAAAGGATACAAAAATACTGATTATACCAGCATTACCAACAATGGCCAAATTATGGAAAGAGCCCAAACGTCCATTCACTGATGAATGAATAAAGAAGATGTAGTATGTATGTATGTATGTGTGTGCGCACACACACACACACACACACACACACACACACACATATAGAATATTACTCAGCCATAAAAAAAGAAAGAAATCTTGCCATTCGCATCAATGTGGTTGGAGCAAGAGTATATTATGCTAAGTGATAGAAGTCAGGAAAAGACAAAAACCATATGATTTCACTCATATGTAGAATTTAAGAAATAAAACAGATGAACATAGGGGAAGGGGAAAAAATAAAAGGGAAGCAAACCATATGAGACTTTTAACTATAGAGAATAAACTGAGAGTTGCTGGAGTGAAAGTGGGGGCAGGGACGGGCTTGATGGATGATAGGTATTAAGGGGGGTACTGGATTTTATATGTAAGTGATGAATCACTAAAATCTACTTCTGAAACCAATATTATGCTCTATGTTAACTAATTAGAATATATGTAAAAACTTGAAACAAAAAAATTAAGTTAGACTCCTACCTCATACCCTATACAAAAATTAACTGAAATATGATGAAGGACTTGAATTAACAGCTAAAGCTACATAATTCAAAGAGAAAAACAAGAGTACTCTCTCATGACCTTGATTATGGCAAAGGTTTCTTAGATGTTACACCAAAAGCATAAATAACAAAAGAAAAAAGTAGATAAAATGGCCTTCATCATCAGGTGAAAAGACAACACTGAGTTGGAGAAAATTTTCAAGTAATATTTGATAGGGTTTAGTATTCAGAATATAAAATAATTCTTCAAACTCAAAAATAGACAAACATTTTTTTAAGTGAGCAAAGGACTTGTGTAGACTTTTTCAAAAAAGCCTACAAAATGAGTAACAATCATGTAAAAACATGCTTAACATCGTTAGTCATTGGGGAAGTAAAAATCGAAGCCACAATCATGTGTACTACTCCATACCCACTAGGATGACTAAAATTTTTTTAAAGAGGAAAACAAGTGTTGACAAGGATATAGATTAATTGGAACTACATACATTGCTAGTGGAAATGTAAAATGATGCAACTGATACAGAAAATGGTTTGACAGTTTCTCAAAAAGCTAAATGATTATCATATAACCAAGCACTTCCACTTTTAGGTATACACAAAACTTGTACATGAATGTTCAAAAAAGCATTATTGACAATAGCCAAAAAGAAAAACTAATTTTTTTTTCTTTTTATTGAGATGATCATATGGTTTTTCTTCTTTGTCAGTATGATGAAACACAATATGGCGATTGATTTTTTTTTTTAATGTTTAACTACTCTTGCATTCCTAGGATGAACTGCAACTTAGTCACGATGTATTATTCTATGTTTTTTATTTGATTTGCTAATATTTTTTGGACAACCCTTATACCTGTGCTTGAGGAATAAGGTTTTATAATTTTCTTTTTTGGTATTGGTGTCAGGATGAAGCTGACCTCATAAAATGTTGTAATTATTCTATCCTTTTTATTTCTAGATGAATTATTATAGAATTGCCATTATGTTATTGCCAAGTAATGATACAACTCTAGATAGGTTTAAGGATTTGCTTTTTATATTTTGAAACTTAACTATAATTTCACTATGATATTCACTTCAAAATTATTTTAATGTAATCAAAATTAAGTCATGTATTTTTTATTGAGTAAACAATTTTATATAAAAATATATTGCTCATTGAAGTCAGTTTTCATTGTTCTCTCTATTACACATAAAATCTTCTTACAGTAAAATCTTTTGTTCTTTTTTAAATCTAGATTTTAATGCATTGTTTGAAAAGTATACCATGGCTATGAGCTTGGGAATGGTTTAACATACATTAGTTCTCACTAGAATGGGGTTTTGAATCACATTTCAGCAATAACTCAAGTTTTTATACATTTAGGAAGATTATGGTTTTTTAGATTTACTGTAATTAATGCTAATATATTTTTTATCTAGTCATGCAGATGGATCAATAAAATTTTGGGATGCTTCTGCAAGTAAGTTTTAAGTCTCTTGTTCTATAACAGAAAACACTTGGTAAATATTTACTCAGAGCCATTCACCACTTTTTAGTTTGGACAATCAATATTTCAGATACATTTTTAGCATGCATATATGGCTATATTATAGAAATCCATTTCTTATTTTAGATAAGTTTACTATCTCTAGTATACTTTATAATATAAACAGGACTGAATTCACTGTCAGTAACCCATTATATTTACAAAAGGGAAGGTATGTTGAAAAAGTACCAAACTTTGTCATATTAACTCTGTTAAAGGAATTTCCTTTACCTCCAGCTCTTGTCCTGGATAAGTTCTTTTCTTTCACCAGTCCACTTTTCAACTTGTCTACCAAGCCTCGTATGAATCAAAAGAAATGATTTGATAAATGCAAAATGTCTTTTAAGATGTTCAAACATTGTATAATTTAAGGAATAAGGTAGTCTTCTCAGTGTTGAAGGGCATGCAAAGATATTTTAGACTTGATTATTTCCATATACACCCTTTATAAAACTTATATTTACTAAATCAGGTAAAGAAATGCACATATATGAATAGTAAGCAAACAGTTCAATAAGAAATCTTAATGTAACATAACTTAAACTCTGTTACCAGAAATTTAAGATTTGTTTGAACCAGGTAGATCCAGAAAGGGTGTTTTGATGGGGTAGTATTTAATGTGAGTTTTGGAAGATAGTTAAGATTTTAGTAGTCAGGAATAGGAGAGAAAAGGAAAGAAATAGGAGAGAAATGACTCAGTGAGCAATGACTCAGTTTCTGAGGATGAGTAACCAGCAAGCTATGGATAAATCTTTTGGAAATAAGAAATACAAGAGAGTGCTAAAGGTTTGAATTTTGTAATTACACCACAAAATCCAAGCGTCTAGGTGGTAGGAAAAATGGTCAAGAATGGACAGTAATATAGAAGCAGCATAAAAGTAATAGTTGAAGTTGTAGAGGTAAACAGCTTCTGAGGAAGACCTTGATAAACACAAAAGCAAATGGAAGAAGGTTGAATATTGGTGACACTCTTGGCCTGCACGCTAGACTCTTTCAGCAGTGGAACAAACGAACAGCAAGAGAAAATGATTAAAATATGTAAAACCATGGATTTTGAGGCACCTTTTTGAACTCACACAATAGAGAGCAATGACTCAGGGAGA
Source organism: Meles meles (assembly GCF_922984935.1). Classification (NCBI taxonomy): domain Eukaryota; kingdom Metazoa; phylum Chordata; class Mammalia; order Carnivora; family Mustelidae; genus Meles; species Meles meles. The sequence continues at coordinate 95,451,964 of NC_060069.1, read as the reverse complement.
AATTCCAAAGGACAAAAGATTTTCTCTGGATGAATTTTTTCATGTAAATCTGACTTTGTTCCAAGAACATAATTTTATAGTGATATTACTGTTCCTTTCCCAACACCTCAGAGTCACTCCTTAGCTTCTAAAATGTGAGAAGCCACTTTAACATCCTAATGATTAGAGTATATGAAACCCTTAAGCATGCATAATATTTTAAGAAGTTAATTTTTAAATATTTTATCATATTCAGAACATACATTGTAAAGGTTTGAAGCATGTTTAATATTTTTACTGTAATCAATAATAAGGACACATTTCCAATTTAGTGGATGTCATTGAAGAAAAATCACTTATTCTGACAATTTTGAGGAATACTGTCCAGTACAGAAGGTTATACTAAATTTGAATAACTGAGTTTGTTACTATGTGTATTTGTTTTCTTTGCTGAATAATAAATTACTACAATTGAGCAGCTTAAAACAGTACTTACATATTATCTCACAGTTTCTGTATGTCAAAAATCTGGGTATACAGTTTAGCTGAGTTCTTCGCTTAGGGTTTCCTGAGTTTGCAGTAAAGGTGTTGGCTAGGGCTGCAGTTTCATCTAAGACTTAATGTCCTCATTCAGTCTCAGGTAGCTGAGATTTTCTTACAGCGTTTTAACTCATGGCAACTTGTTTCTTCAAGGCTGGCAAGGGAGTGTCACTCTAACCTCAGGGAGGGCACCAGTCTCTCTTTTAATTATGATTATGTCAGCCCAATTAAGGATAACCTCTGTTGATTAACTCAGAGTCAACTAATTAGGAGCTTTAATTATGTCAGCAATATCCTTTTACCATGTTATTGTCACATAAAGTAATCGTGGGAGTGATACCCCATCTGACCTAGAGGGCAGACTATAGCACCTAGTATAATTAATGCCTTAACCATTTGCAAGATGTCTCAGTTTGACGTAATTTTAGACTTAGAAAATAATTGCGAAAAAATACCAGGAAGTGTTCTATAGCTTTTAGCCAGGTTCCCCAAATGTCAGTTTATACTACATTTGTTCTTCCACCTTCCTCCCTCTCCCTCTTTTCCATATATTCACCTATATGTATAGCTTTTATAACCATTTGTGAGTTGAAGTGATGATCTTCTTACATTACATGGCCCTAAAATACTTGACTTATATTTCCTACAAACAGGACGTTTTTTTTTCATAGTCAAATTATAGTTACCAAAATCAGGAGATTAATAGATGTAATACTATTAACTAACCTCCAGGCCTTTCTCAGTTTTCACCAATTGTCCCAATAATATATTCTATAATAAAAGAAAATTGAGGATTATTTACTGCATTTATCATCTTTTGAGTTTTCCTCAATTTGGAATTGTTTATGAATCTTTATTTCATGAAATTGATATTTCTGAGGACTTGGGCCAATTATTTTTGTAGAATCTTCAATTTCACTTTGACTGATATTTCTCATGATTAGCTTCAGATTATGCATTTTTGACAACAATTCCAGATTTTTAGAGATTCTCTCAAGGATCTTTTGTAGAATCAGAACTTTTTTTATAAGAGAGTTATCATCAGGGTCTATAATGTAAAAAAAATCCCCCCAAATCAATATTCCTGAAAACAATTTATTACCGCAGAGTTTTTAAAAATTACAACTAATCCTTTTCTAAGAATTTTTAATTAGATTTAATTAACTTTTAATTAGATTTAGCTTGGAAACAATTCTTTCTAAAATAATTGTAGATTATTGGACTCAATATTACTAGTTAGTAAATTACAAATATTTCTCATCTTAATGGTTATCTAGAAATTTGTTGAGGAGAGTAAACTCTCTAAGAATAGCTTCACTTTTTCATGTAGCAAAGGGAGAACTCATATAGAGAATTAGTTCAGTATTTCCATTATAAACTTTCTGAGCCTCAGTGTTTTCGTCAATAAATGAGGATAAAAATACTCACTTTGTGGGATTTTTCTGAGGATCACATGAGACAATGCATACAAAGGACCTAGAAATTCTTTGGTATATAGTATATATGCAATAAATATTTATTTTTCTCTAGAATCTCCATCCAGATAAATTATAAAGATAAAATGTAATGATGAATGCTTACTAAAAATTAAAATATAATTTATTTTGTCTACTTAGATTTTATTTTAGTTCTTTAACAAATATATTGAAAAATACTTCAACAATATCTAAGAATTAAGTTCAAATCAGAAGATAACTATGCTTCAATATCTTATAGTAACCCTGCAGATGCTGTACAAGCTAAAAACGTCAAAAGTGTTTGAAAAACAGAAGGTAGGCGAAGGAAAACCAACATGTGAAATTGTAGAGGAAGATCCATATGCCATTCAGATGATTTACTGGTGTCCAGAGAGCAGAGTATTCTGTGTATCTGGAGTCTCTGCATATGTCATAATTTATAAATTCAGCAGACATGAAATAACAACAGAAATAGTGGTAAGTTATTTAAAATTTAATGTTTACAGCTAGAGTTACTAAAAGAGAGAACTTACAGATTTTGTCTAGTGTTTGGTATGGTTTTTAAGCCTTCAGGACTATTGTATTTGGCCAGTAATCCAATTCATAGGATTTTGAATTATTCTTATTACCTAGTATAACATATTTAAAAATATTTTGGCTTATAATGAAAAAATCATTTCTCTACCAAAATGTTCTATTATTAAATAGAATGGGTTATGTGTATATAGAATTTACAAAGTCATTTATTGCTTTATGTATAAATTTCAAACTAATGAAGGCTTTGTTGTGTACCTTTATTAAAGTTTTTTGTCTTATCAATTGCCATAAGTGATCATTTCTCAAATACAGTAAGATTATTTTTAATAATTTTCTAGATAGCAACATTTTTATAAGATGGAAATAATTATGGGCTACTTTATCTAAATTTTAAACTAATCAAGCAATTTAATTATTCATTTATTCTCTCATAGAATAAATTAAATCTAAATTAAGGCATCTATAGGTAATTGGTCTTCCCTACTGAGTCCATTTTACCATTTTATCAGAAAATAAAAATTATCTACTAAAGGCCTGTCTATAACTGTTTTTACCTCAACAGTAAATTTAAAGACTGCCCTGTTAAAGTATATGAGTTAAAATCCCCCCAGCCTTTGGAGTCAGATAAGCATATATTTTAATTCTGGCTTTGCCAGTGAATAGCTACATGACTCTGAGCAAGTCATGAGGTTTCAGTAGTCAGTAGTAGAGTCTGGGTAAGAACAAGTTTCATATACTCATGTAATTTTCTGTATAAATAAAATGGAAAAATAGAAAGTAATAATAAATTACAAATAATGGCCAATTTCACAGGGTTCTTATGAGGATTCTATGAAATCATTAATATAGTGTTTTGGTATAGTTAGCACTCAATAACTGGCAATTTTTATAGTCACTAGAGATTTTTAAGTTTTTAAGATAATTATGACAGCCATTTTGATATTACTGTATTACCACCCCATAGGCTTTTGTTTTCAGCCTCAAAAATGCTGATTTTTTTTAATCATAGATTTCACTTATATGTGGAATTTAAGAAACAAAACAGAGGAGCACAGGAGAAGGGGGGGAATAAAACAAGATGAAATCAGAGAAGGAGGCAAACCATAAGAGACTCTTAATCATAGGAAACAAACAGGGTTGCTCAAGGAAGGGAGGAATTGGGAAGATAGGGAAAATAGGCAATGGACATTAAGATATGATGTAATGAGCTCTGGGTGTTATATAAGACTGATGAATCACTGAACTCTACCTATGAAACTAATATACTGTATGGTAATTAATAGAATTTTTTAAAATGCTAATTTTTACATTGTAAAGTAAATGTTTGTTATAAAATTGATTTTAATTAAAGCTTTGAATGCAGTCATGAAGTACTTAATTTGTAAACATTTTTAGATTAAAAAAAGGTATTGGATCATCTTTTTATTTCAATATATTTATCATATATTTTTAATCTAAGCAATGCTAACCAAGCTAGTGAAATTGAGCTAAGCTAATGAAACAAAAATTAGAACTTATTTTGGAAAACATTTACTAAATTCAAAGTCAAAATAGAAGTTTTTTAAACTAAAAGTCATACATTTTGTGTGACACACATAACAATTTGTGTGTTATGTATGTGTAAACATATTCAGTTTATTTTCTTTCACTGGAATAACCATGACCAATTTCTCATTTCATTATATATGGAGTTGTAATTTATACCTTTAAAGGAGTATTTAGTATATAAAAACTTTATCTCAACTAGTAGGTATTATTCTTATAAATCTGAATATTAAGAAATATTTTACATTTTTTGTGAATTCCAATGAAAGGTATTTCACTATTTAAATCAATTTGGGATATCTCAACTTTACTATAAATTAAAACTGAACTTATTAATGTGAAAAATTAATAACTATCAAAAAGGTATCAGAAACTTTAATGTGATTACTTATTATGACTTAGATGAAATTAAAACTTGACTTTTTTTTAAGTCATTAGAGGTACGACTTCAGTATGATATTGAAGATATTATTACCCCAGAACCAGAAACAAGTCCTCCATTTCCAGATCCCTCATCCCAGCTTCCTTCTTCAAGGAGTCTTTCCGGAAGCACTAACACTGTGGCTAGTGAAGGAGGAACAAAGGACAGTATCCCATGCCTCAAGTAAGTGTTGCTACCAAATTTTGAAATAATTTTACATATTAATCATATAATACTTTGAAACTGTGCCAAATAAAATTATTCTTCTCTTTTATTAAGTTGTAGTCATTTGACCTACAGTCTACCAATGGGTACAGTGGTCCTTCTTTGAATATCCATGAAGACAGCACAATATTTTCATCCTTCATTACAAATTCATGGACTTTCTTTCCAGAAGGAAACATGGCATTAATAGAATAGGAGCATGTATGGCAGGGCAGAAACATGGCCACTTTCTTGGAATCACCTAACTGAAAAAGTATGTTTAGGGAATTTCTTGTTTTCTTAGAATCAAAAAGAAAACCACATTAATTATCTACTACAAGAATACCATATTAGGAAAAAAAAAAGGATTTCTCTCATGATTGCTAGGATATTGCAAAAATAATATTTTTTCTTCTTTTTAACTAATGCTTTGAAGGTGAGATTTAAATAAAAGGTAGATGAGGGAGTTAGCTGAAATGTGTCTGGTAGAAGAGTATTCCAGGCAGAAGGAATAGCAAGAGCAAATGCTTTAAAGAGCCTCACATGTAACGTTCCATGCTCATGGACTGGAAGAACAAATATTGTGAAAATGTCTAAGCTTCCCAGAGTAATCTCTATTCAGTGCAATCCCTATCAAAATATCATTAACATTTTCCACAGAGCTGAAACAAATAATCCTAAAATTTGTATGCAACTAGAAAACAACCCAAATAACCAAAGGATTATTGAAAAGGAAAACCAAAGCTGTATGGCATCACTATTCCAGACTTCAAGCTCTATTACAAAGTTTTAATCATCAAGATGGTATGGTACTGGCACAAAAATAGACACATAAATCAAAGGAACAGAATATGGAGCCCAGAAACGGACCCTCAATGTGATGGTCAACTAATCTTCAACAAAGCAGGAAAGAATATCCAATGGAAAAAAGACAGTCTCTTCAACAAATTATATTGGGAAAATTGGACAGCCACATGCAGAAGAGTGAAACTAGACCATTTTCTTACACCATTCACAAAAATAGACTCAAAATGGATGAAAGACCTCAATGAATCCTTCAAAATCCTACAGAATACAGGCAGCAACTTCTTGGACCTTGGCCACAGCAATTTCTTACTAGATGTGTCTTCAAAGGCAAGGGAAACAAAGGTAAAAATGAACTATTGGGACTTCATCAAGATAAAAATCTTCTGCATAGCAAAGGAAACAATTGACAAAACCAAAAGACAATTAACAGTATGGGAGAAGATATTTGCAAATGTTTTTTCTGATAAAGGGTTAGTACCCAAAATCTTAAAAGAACTTATCAAACTCAACACCCAAAGAACAAATAATCCAGTCAAGAAATAGGCAGAGACATGAACAGACATTTCTCCAAAGAAGATATACAAAAGGCCAACAGACACGTGAAAAAATGCTCCACATCACTCAGCATCAGGGAAATACAAGTCAAAAATACAATGAGATACCAACTCACACCCATCAGAATGGCTAACATCAACAAATCAGAAAACAACAATTGTTGGCAAAGATGCAGAGAAAGGGGAACCCTTCTACACTATTGGTGGGAATGCAACCTGGTATAGTCAGTGTAGAAAACAATATGGAGGCTCCTCAGCACGTTGAAATTAGAGCTACCCTATGACCCAAAAATTGCACTGGTAGGGATTTACCTCAAAGATATAAATGAAGGGATCCAAGGGGCACCTGCACCCCAATGTTTATAGCAACACTGTCCACAATAGCCCAAGTATGGGAAGAGCCCAGACATCCATTGACAGATGAATGGATAAAGAAGATGTGATATATGTATGTATGTGTATATATATATATATATTATTCAGCCATCAAAAAGTGAAATCTTGCCATTTGCAACAACATGGATGGAACAAGAGGGTCTTATGCTAAGTGAAATTAGGCAATCAGCAAAAAAAAAATTATATCATTTCACTTATATATGGAATTTAAGAAACAAAACAGAAGAGCATAGAGGAAGGGAGGGGAAAAAAACAAGACAAAATCAGAGAGGGAGACAAACCATAAGCTACTCTTAACCATAGGAAACAAACCAAGGGTTGCTGAAGGGGAGGGAGGTGTAGGGATGGGGTAGTGAGGTAATGGGCATTAATGAGGGCACATGATGTCATGAGCACTAGGTGTTATTTACAACTGATGGGTCACTGAACTCTACCTCTGAAATTAAGTATACTATATGTTAATTAATTTGATTTAAATAAATTAAATTTAAAAAATAAAATGCCTCAAATAAGGATGTCAGCCTATGTAGGACAAAAGGAGCGGTGGGAAGTAATGGGGAGAGTAGTATGAGATGAAGTTAGATGAATAATAGCCAATATAGGCCATTGTAAGGTACTTGGCTTTTATTCCTAATTAAATGGGGGCTCATTAGAGTGTTTTGAGTAGAAAGGAGACTTGATCAGACTTAACTTTTAAATTGATCACTTTGGTGGCTTTGTTGAAGATGGATTTTGAGATGGAAGTGAAGGATAGAAGCCAGGAGACCAGTAAAGAGGCTATTGCACCCAACTAGAGATGACGTTAAAGGCTGACAGATTCAGCAAATAAAAATACAAGATACCCATTTAAATTTGAATTTCAGATAAACAGTAAACATTTTTAGTATCAGTATATCCTAGATCCTATGTGGAACACACACAAAAAAAAAAAAAAAAGGAAAAAGAAAATCTATTTATTGTTTATTCGAAATTCAGATTTAAATATTGGAAAAAGCCCATTAATCCATCAATTGTTGAATAGGTAAGCGTGCGGTATATATATACAATGGAGTATTATTCAGCCAAAAGGAATGAAATCTTGCCATTTGCAACAACATGGATGGAACTAGAGGGTATTATGCTAAGGAACTTAAGTCCAAAAAAGACAAACACCACAAATACCACAAATACCATTTCATTCATATGTAGAATTTAAGAAATAAAACAGATGAACGTAGGGGAAGAGAAGGAAAAATAAAATAAGATGAAAACAGGGAGGCAAACCATAAGGGACTCTTAACTATAGGAAACAAACTGAAATTTGCTGGAGAGGAAGTGGGGGGATGGGGTAACTGGATTACCGGTATTAAAGGAGCACACTATAATGAGCACTGTGTGTTGTATGCAACTGATGAGTCACTAAATTCTTCTTCTGAACTTAATAAACAGTATATGTTAATTAAATTGAATTTAAATAAATTAATCCTAAAAAGGTGCTCAGATTCTGGATATATTCTGAAGGTGGCACAAACAGCATTTGATGATTGAGTGGATATAAGATAAAAGAGAAGGACAGTAGTATGATTTTAAGGTTCTTGTAAATTGAACAACTGGAAAAGATACAAGTTGTTATTAACTGGAATAGATAAGGCTGCAGGTTAATCAAACTTATAAGGATGAGCAGGAATTCGGGTTTTCGACATGCTGAACTCCTTTTTTTAAAGATTTATTTATTTATTTTAGAGAAAGAATGGGCAGGAGGGAGATGCAGAGAGAGAGAATCTCAAGCAGACTCCCTACTGAGCATGGAGTTTGATGTGGTGCTCAACCCCATTACCTTGAGGTCATGACCTGAGCCGAAATTAAGAATTAGACACTTGGGGTGCCTGGGTGGCTCAGTGGGTTAAGCCTCTGCCTTTGGCTCCGGTCATGATCTCAGGGTCCTGGGATCGAGCCCTGCATGGGGCTCTCTGCTCAGCAGGGAGCCTGCTTTCTCCTCTCTGCCGACTTGTCAAATAAATAAATAAAAATATTAAAAAAAAAAAAAGAATTAGACGCTTAACTGGCTGAGCCACCAGGACACCCCTGCTTGGACATGTTGAACTCTTAACTTCGGTGGTAGATTAATGGTCATTCTTTTTATCGTCATGCATTATAACTTACATATATGTACCAAATACTATGTAAGAAAATAAATAATAAAAATAATTTAAAACACTATCCTCATAAGAACAAATAATAATAAATAATATTTATACATATTATATTATATACTATATAAGAAATAATAAAATAAGTATAAATAAAAATAATAATAAATAATAATTTTTTTTTAAAAAAGTGATCAAGGCCTTTTGAAGTTGTGACCTTGACTAATTGAAAAGCTACTTAAAGAAAAACTAAGCAAACTTATTTGCTTTTTAAAAAGCTAGAAAACACTGTCCACCTCTGTATTGTCCTCAGGGCCTGGTATTGTATATTTCTGTAGGAAGATTCTGTATAAATTCCGAAGATATCATGAGCATACTTATTTAAACTGTGTATTATAGAACTAGTTTTTCTCTTTTTTTAGTGTTAAGACACGACCAGTGCGGATGCCTCCAGGATATCAAGCAGAGCTTGTTATTCAGTTGGTGTGGGTGGATGGTGAGCCTCCCCAGCAGATTACTAGTCTTGCTGTAAGCTCAGCATATGGAATGTAAGTAGTTAAACATTCTAATTTGTGTTATTTAATATATTTGATATACTTAGATGTTTCTTTTAAAATACTTAAGTCCTAAAAATGGGAAGAAACCCTTACTTAGATATTAACTTGATTGAAAATGGTATAAGAAGAATAATGTAAATAAAACCTATGATTATTTGTTCTTGCTTGAAGTCAAACTTGTGATAATATTCCCACTTTTAATGTTAGGAGGTTGTTAGGATTTTAATACACATACTTTTTTTGTTGATTTTCTATCGCTTTCCTCTTTGTGTTTCAACTTGGATACTTTCTTCTGACTTGTCTTTTAGAGTTCATGATTCTCTCTTCAACTGTTTCTAATCTTATGCTATATCTACCCATGGAGTTCAGTTTCAGTTATTTTTCAGTTCTATGCCTTTCATTTGGCCCTTTTTAAAGCTTCTTGTTATCTTCCTAATTATTACTCTTGTCCTTCATTTCCTTGAACATACTGAATATAGTTTCTTTAAATATGTGTTTGATAACTCCCTATGTGGTATCTAGTTAATATTTGTCTTGGGTTTTGATCATATTATCTTCATGTATCCCAGATTTGCTTTCTGGTTTTGTTTCTAATTTTTTCATGGAACGTTATATGAATTTACATAACATCATATATAAATGAATAAGTAAATAAATAAATATTATAAAGATGATTTCAGGTTCTAAATTATGTTATTATCTTCCAAAAAGTATTCACATTTCCTCTAACAGGCTAAACTAAGAGGAAATTGAAAGCTGAGAACAACATAATCCAATCAGACATTCTTTGAAAGTTGGGTTGTATTCCCTTTAAAAGCTAATTTAATTGTAATTAATCATTATTTCTAGATTGTAGTCCTCCATAAAATTGTGCCAAATTTTACTCCCACAAACAGTGTTTTAAGAATGCCTGATCTTCCATTACCTTTTTAACAATGGTGTTTAACCAAACATTTTCTTAAGAAGTATATAAGTAGAATTTTCTCATATCTTAAGTGAATTTGAACATATTTTTCTATACTATTGACATTTCTTTTTATAGTCTTTGTCTATTTTTCTTCAGAGTTGTTGGTATTTCTCTTATAGATTTGTGAAAACTATTTACAAAGTAGGAAATTTAGCTTTCTATGTGATGTAATTTGCCAGTATTTTCCTGCTTTTGTTTATGAGGATGTTTAGGATGTTTTTTTCCATGCATAAATTTAAAAAAAAATTTTTAAATAACTCTAATTTTATGGCTCTGGATTTTGTGTAATACTTAGAAAAGCTTTCCTCACTTTTTATATTCTCTTTTAATATATTTATTTTTTAAACATTTAAGAATTTCTTCTATCTAGCATTTATTTATGTATAAGGTATGAAATAGGGATTAAACTTTCTTTCCACATGATTAAGAGTTGTAGCCAACACCACTTCCTGAATACTTCATCTTTCTCCTCAAAATCTGGTATCATCTTTTATCAAATAATACATTTTTAAAAATATCTTTGGCTCTACTTCTATACTCACCAGTCTTCCCCTAAGCTAAGTCTAATGGTGAATATACATAAGGGATACTTGTTCTTAACTGAAAACTTGTTTGGTAGGAAAACTGACAGAAACAGCCCTTAAATGAATGGTGGAAAGGATGGAAGTGTGGGACAGTCAATAATCCCATTATTTGATAGAGCAGGAATACATGTTTGCAAGAATATAGTCCAAGTAGTTATGGCCAATGACTGACCTCAAGCAATTTTCAGGGTTCTGTACTCAAAAGATTGGCCTATAAAGGCAAGGAATGATAAAATTAAGAGGCTAGGAAAGTATATCGCCAGGTTCAGAAGCTGAAAGTTGTTTGGAATACGTTAGAGAGCATGTTTTCAACATAAAATAACTGGGGGTGACAGTCACTATAGAACTTCTTACATGAGACAATAGAACCAATCTTACATGAGAAAGAAAGCTTGGACACCTTTCTCATAGATAGTTTGGACCACCAAAAAATCCCAGCTTAAGTGGCTACTTACATATATCCCAGCAAAATTTTAAGAAATAAATAATACCAATATTACATAAAATCTTTCTGAGAATTGAGAAAGAAAATGTCATATTCATCTCTTTATGGGCCAGCATAGTCTGATGCCAAAATTTGAAGAGACCATTACTAAAAGTACATCATCAATATAGGTGTAAAAATCCCAGCCAAAATATAAATAAACCTAGTAATAAAATAATTACATATTATAATCATATTTGGTTTATGCCAGGAATTCAAGGCTTTTTTAACATTTGAAATGAATTGATGCAATTCATCACATTAAAGGATAAAATAGAAAACCATATAAGTAAGCCATGAAATGCAAAAAGCAAAAATATTTGGTAAAATTTATAATCTATTCATGATTTAAAAAGAAAAATTAGCTATAACATGAAGGAAATTTTGTTAACCTGATACATGGCAAATATCATTCATACCTCACAGTAAAATGTTGAATGGTTTACCTCTGAGATAAAAACAGGACAAGGATAACTGCTGTCACCACCTCTATTCACAGTGTACTGTAAGTCTTAGCCAGACCAGTACAGAAAGGAAAATAAATCAAAGTTATATAGATCAGAAAAAAGGAAATGGAAAGAAATAATTATTTGTGTAATTCATTTAAATACTTTACAGATAAATTATTAGAATTACTAATAATTTTAATAAGATTGCTGGATATGAAGCCAATGTAAAAATAAATTACATTTCCATACACTGAAAAAAAATAGAAACTAAAATTGTATAAAGATTCTACTTATAATAAAATAAAAAAAATAAAATACCTAGGACTATACCTAATCAACAACAATCAAGACCTCTACACAGAAAACTACAAAACTTAAGAGAAATTAAAGAACCTAAATCATGGAATGTAAAATTCAATAATAGCTCAAACATACCAGGTTTTCACAAAATGATTCACCACAATGCCAATATAAACTTCAGCAGGTTTTTTTCTCCTGGAAGTTTAAAACTGGTTCTAAAATTTAGAGAATTACAAAGGACCACACTAGCTAAGACAGTACTGAAGAAAAACAGAATTAGAAGATTGCTTTATTGGAAAACAAGATTAAATAAAGATATATTAATTATGACAGTGTTTTTATTGGCACAGGGGAGCTAGACAAAAAGACCAATGCACAGAAGAAAGAGTGCAGAAACAGATTCAGGCATTTAGCTAAATTCGTTCTGCAGAGCAGTAGAGGAAATGACAGGTTTCCCCCCAATAAATACTACAAAGCCAATTGAAAAATTATATAGAAAAAACTGAAATTTGACTCTTTTTTCCGACTATACACAAAGATTCTAGGAGGTATTATAGGAGAATATGTCATTACACTTGTGTTAAGAAAATATTTCTTCAACAATACTCAAAAAGTATTAACCATCAAGAAAAACATTAAAAATATCTTAAAAAAAAAGGGCATCATTAAGAGAGTGAAATGGCAGGACAGAAAGAGATAGTTGGCTTAATTGTATCTGACAGCAGACTCATTCATATGCAGAGTGTGAAAAAAGTCTCATGAAACATCAATAAGGAAAACGCAAATAATAGAAAAAATGCAGAAGAAATTTGAGTATGTCACTAAGAAAGATACATAAATGGCAAATATATTTTCATATATATATGAAAAGGTGCACAACCCCATTAGCAATGTTGGTAGAGTTTGCAAAGACACTGGGTAACAGGAACTCGCATACATTTCTGTTAAGAGGATAAATTGTCAAATCTCCTTTATAAAATTGTTAGCATTATTTACTCCATCTTAGCATACAATATGTTGGCATACACTGCAACCCAAAAGTTTCATTTCTGGATAAATACCCAATAAAAAGCAAGCACATGTGTTTCAAAAGACAGTTGCATTATTTGCAATGGCAATATTATATTATAATAGCCCCAAACTATAATAAATTATGTCCTTCAGAGTAGATTAAATAAATTGTTTACATATCCATTTGAATTCTACAGCAATTAAAGTGAAAAACTACATTTACATGCAACAATATATATGAAAAAACCAAAACATCTATCATAAACAAGGAAAACTGGTGTAGAAAGTCAGATTTGGGGAGAGAAAAGAAGAAATAATTGACAAAAGCATAAGGCAGCTGTTTGTAACATACTATTTCTTGACATAGTGGTAGTTATGTGGGACTGTTCACTTTATGATAATTCACTCAAGTGTACAATTCTGTATACTTTATGAGTGGTTCACTTGAATAAAAAAGTAAAATATAAGATTTTTGCAAATTGAGTAATTGCATTTCCAGAAATTTATCTCATAAGTATGATCATATTCCATATTACATTAACGCAAGTAACTATTATAAAGACTATTCATTGTTGTATTGTTAATAACAAAAAACTGGAAGCAACTTATTGTCCATTAATAAAATTCTAGATAAATAAATCAGATTACATATTGTGGAGTTATTTTAAAAAGTTTGTGTCCTATGAATTTACAGAGAATAATTACCAAGACATCTAATAAAGTTAAAAAAAAATAAAGGTCAGGATATTATTTGTACTATGCAATATTGCTTATCTGTAATATGCTATAAACATCCAAAATATATTTTTAAAATTCCTACAAATTGATAAGAAAAAAAATAAGCAAACTATATAGGCAATTCAGAGAAGAAATACAAATGGCCAATAAATATGAAAAGATTTATAACTTCACTAGTAACAAATTTTTAAAAATGGAGACAATAGAATAGCAATTTTTATCCATTACATGAGAGAATTTTTAACTATTAATATTTTTTGTTAACAATATCAGGAAATGTATTCTCTTTTATACATTTTATCCTTTAAAATAAAACTAAGAATATCTTTTAACCCTAAAATTCTAATCTTAGTGCAATTTTTACAATTTCTAAAGACTCTAACTTATGCATAGTTTGTAGAAGGATGTTCTATATTACACATAATAACAAAACATTTAGAACCTATATAAATGTCCATAAATAAAATGTTCTTTTTAAAAATATTCCACTTCTGTACTTTAGAATACAATGCAATAGTTAAAGAACACAGACAAGGAAATATGTCTTTGACATTTTTGTGAAAATAAGAAATTTATAGAACAAATATATGCTTGCTTGTTAAAATGGAAAAAGGGCAAAAAGGGTATAATAACTGTTAACAGCAACCATTTTTGAAAGAGGGATTGGCGTACAGTGGGCCAATTAAGGGGACTTTAATCCTATATTTATTTTTTAAATTGTTAAAGTAAAAATACTTTAATTTTTAAAATAAAAACAAACTAAAAAAAAAAAGTTTGCTTTGTGCCTCTGAACATACTTTCCTTGGGACTTGGCAATGTGAATTGGTGAGAATCATCAGACACCAGAAATGCTTAGAAAATCTTGGACCTATGGTATGTGACCAATGACTTGAAAGTGTAAATATCAAAACTGATAGAATGCAGCAAGTAACAGAACAAAATGTGTGGAGAAAAAGCAGTGTGAGAAATCAAAGTAATTGAATGAATCTAGTGAGAAGATTAAATGTGAATATTTTACTTTTATTCCAAAGATAAAAGCAATTATGTTCTATTATTATGAGCTATTCTTCCTCCCATAATTTCCAGAGGATACAGAGCCATAAAGTTTGATGGTTAGGCTTAGTGGAAGCTTTGTTTCTTTAGTACAGAGTTAAATCAAGTACGAAGTTAAAGAGCTTGAATGCCAGAGTCAGATTCTTTGGGATTCAAATCTTACTCTGTTTTCTAGCTGTTGAATCTTAGAAAAGTTAAAGTTTCTGTGCTCCACTTCCAGATAAAATGTTGAAAGGATTGAAAGGATTAAATGTATTAACACATATAAGATGTAACTTTTATGGGCGCCTGGCTGACTCAGTAGACCATGTGACTCTTCATCTCAGGGTTGTGAGGTCAAGCTCCACATTAAGCATAGAGCTTACTTAAAAAATAAAAATAAAATAAATTGTAACTTTTAGGCTCAGGGCAGGATACACATGACATATCCAAATAGAATAACTGAGGAGTTTTTAATCAATGGGATCTTATTTAAGATGTAGAAAAACAAAATAATATACTATCCCAGGGCTAGAAAGGATAGTGCTTCATTAACCACCCATAAAATAATAGCTTGAATACATAATTACTAAACATTATTTATTGAATACAAAGTAAATGGATAATAAAGTGATTTTATCTAACAAATACAAAAAGAATTTATAGATGAGGAGAAAATCAAGATGGCAGAGTAGAAAGGTTCTGAGTTTAAGTTCTCCACAGACACATTAAAATTATGACTACATTGTTGCGGCCGGCGCGACAAATCAACCAGGAAATGTGAGGGTAAGAGGATGGTGAAAAGAAGTTAAAGAGACAAAGAGATGGGGACAGGAGGGACACTGAGGAGGATGTCCAACAGTGCCACGTTTATTCAGGGCAACGAGGCATTATATAGCCAACAGAAATAATTACAAAGAAGTGTCCATCATTAGCTAATTACAAAAGAATTTGTTACATATGCATGAAATCCTCCAGACCTCCCCATTAACTACTTCTCAAGGTCTAAATGCAGATCTTCCAAGGCCAGTGGTCTTTGTCTTCAGATAATAACTACAAAGAAGTAACAACAAACCTGAGAGTGTTCTTTGAGCTGTGCTGGAACAGCAAGGACCAGTTAAGAATTTAGGACCCCGAGCGCCTGGGTGGCTCAGTGGGTTGGGCCGCTGCCTTCGGCTCAGGTCATGATCTCAGGGTCCTGGGATCGAGTCCCGCGTCGGGCTCTCTGCTCAGCAGCGAGCCTGCTTCCCTCTCTCTCTCTCTGCCTGCCTCTCTGTCTACTTGTGATCTCTCTCTGTCAAATAAATAAATAAAATCTTTAAAAAAAAAAGAATTTAGGACCCCACCCAAATTGCTCTCATCTCACTAGTAAACGTGTGGGAAGTCACGTAGGTGAGAGCACAACATGTAGCACAGACACTTTATCAGTGCAACTCAACTTTTCCATCCTAATAAGCCTTTTGTTAGGCTATTTGGATTTTAAAGGAGACACAAGTCAAGGCCTGCTTTGGTCCTGGTCTCAAGCCTTTTTGTGGACTCCCACATCTCCCCCTACCTTTTTAAATAGATCAAGCAAATGTTATCTGTGCCTGAGTATATGCAGTCGTTGCTGTCCCACACGAAACGAAGAAACACTCCAGCCAATAAGTAATATGGCTAATATTATGAAAATCACAACAAAAATCCAAAAAGAGTATTTCATCATATTACCCGGATGGAACCCATGAAGACCATCCAAAATCTGAGATACTACAGTAGCAGGATTCTCTATAACTAATATTATAGGTGAGATACCGCCCTTGGGCCCCTTAAATACATGTGGAAACAGTACTGGGGCACACAATCAGGAGGAAAGGACGAGAAACACAGGTTTTTACAGAAAAGTCCACCTGAGTGGCTCCGGCAAAACTATTATCACCCACCTTGACCGTAACAGGACCCAAGGCGGCCACCAACTTCCACAGTTCAGGGTGGATCATTTCTTCTGTTGTGTAGAGTCCTCCTGGGATAGTTACATTGTGTAGATGTAAGCGGGCCATTCGAGGATCTGAAGGATATGCAATGTGTCTTTCATATTGATTGGACAAATCAGTGATGAAGAACCCCGGAACACCAGGTGGCGATATAATCTGTGGCTTCTGTATGCATTCACTCCAGATGGGACTACTGTCTGAGGGGGACTGCATGGCAATTTCAAGAGCCTGTTGGACAAAATTCCTCATTTGTCCTTGGCGAAGGGGGACCAAACGAGTCTTCTCCGTCTCCACTGATTTCTCCAGCTCAGGGTCAGCATTGCAATTCGTTGCCACAGGGGCGAGGAGTCAGCACCATCTCTCTGGGAGCCACCGTGGGGTGTCCTCATCCTGCAGGAAAATACAAAGAAACCCTCACCCCTTAAGGAGTTCTGGATCTGGACCTTTCCATACGCCGGTTAAGGGATCCTTCCACCGGGCATATGGAAGTGGAGAAAAGTCGGGATGCCAGAATCGCTTGGCAGCTGTTTGGCCTATATCATCACCGTTCAAAAATTTTAAAACATATAAAGTTAAATTTAAATGCATATGTGGGGAGTATTTCACTTTTCCCTGTGTTATCTCCCCCTCTTTTAATTTTTTAAGATAGGATTTAAGGGTGCTGTTTGCACGCTCCACGATGGCTTGACCTTGAGAATTATATGGAATCCCTGTGGAATGTGCTATTTGAAAAATAGCACAGAAAGTTTGAAAAGCTTGGGACGTATAAGCAGACCCATTACCTGTTTTAATGGCTTTTGGCATGCCCAGGGTGGCGAATGCTGAAAGTAAATGATTTTGAACATCAAAGATTCTCCAGAATGTGCTGTAGCATGTAGAAACCCAGAAAAAGTATCAATAGAAACATGAAGATATTTAAGTTTTCCAAAAGGGGGGAAAATGGTTACATCCATTTGCCATAAATGATTGGGCATTAGGCCTCGAGGATTGACAGCGTAAGTTGGCTGAGGATGATGAATAGGGCAAGTAGAACAATTTTTAACTATTTGCGGAGCTTCTTCCCTGGTCAACCGGAATTGCTTGCACAGGGCATCTGCATTTTGGTGAAATCGGGCATGACTTTGAGTAGCTTGATCAAGTTTAGTGATCATTGCTCACTGTATAAGGGTTAAAGCATCCGCAATAGCATTACCTTCAGCTAAGAGCCCGGGCAGATTAGTATGTGCCCGGATGTGTGAAATGTATATGGGATTAGTTCTCTTATTTAATAATTGTTGAATATTTGTGAAGAGGTAAAGGAGCTCTTCATCATTAGTAAGGATATAAGCAGTAGGCAACATTGGGACAGCACGTGCCACGTAATGACTGTCACTGTATAAATTACACGGTTCAGGAAATTTTTCCAGGGCCAGCAGTACTGCTTTTAACTCAGCCCTCTGAAGTGACTTAGTAGCATAGAATGTTGAAAGGACTCATGACCAGAGTGGGAAGATTTATGAATGCCAATATGCCCCCTTTTATCTGAATCCACGAAGACATTAATAGCAGAAGCGAGGGGAAGTGTCTGAACAGGATTATTCACCATAGTAGGGGTAGTGGAAAGAAATTGTAGTAATTTATCCGCCGGTTAGTGATACTTGAGTTACCCTGGATAATTAGAGAGAGCTATTTGCCAGTCAAGATTAAGGCTAAATAACGTTTGCACACGCTCAGTAGTTAGCATCGGAAGAACCAAGAATTCAGGTTCCTTACCTATAATACGAATAATCCTCTGACAACCCCAGGTAATCAGTTGTGTTAATAACTCTACCTGCCCAGTAATGACATGTAGTTGGTGTAAAGCTAAGTGAATCCACTCCAAAGGCCCATGAACTTGCCATATAACTGCTAAAGGTAACCTGGATGGCATTAATAGGATTAGATATATCGGGGCGGAAGGATTGTATTGGCAGAGCTGCGCCTGTGACAATTTATCATTAACCAGCTGTAACGCTGTTTTCCCGTCCTCGGTTAAAGCTCGAGGAGAGGAGGGAGAACTATCTCCCTTCAAAATATCGAATAATAGTTCCATATCATTAGCTGTTAAATGTAGAAATGGTCTAATCCAATTAATATCTCCTAATAATTTTGAAAATCGTTCAGGGTGCGCAAAGATTGCGTCCGTAAGGAAACTTTTTGAGGACGGATTCTTTTATTCTCAATGATATATCCCAAATATTCAAAAGGTTCTATTTTCTGCACCTTTTCAGGGGCGACTACCAAATTATATTGTTGTAATTGAGTAACTAGAAAGGCAAAGACTCGTTATAAAATTTCCTCCGTTTCAGCTGCTAAAAGAATATCATCCATATAGTGTCTGCAATAGACCATTGGTTCAAATTGTGCTCAAAACGGAGAAATTGCACGAGAAACAAATTCCTGGCATAGAGTAGGACTATTAGCCATGCCTTGAGGTAAAACCTGCCATTAATACCGTTTAGCAGGTTCTTTATGGTTAGTACTGGGAATGGTAAAGGCAAATCGTTCACAATCTTTGGGGGCTAGAGGAATGGTAAAGGAAACAATCCTTTAGATCTAATATAATTAATTTGTATTGAAGAGGGATAGCCGATGGTGTAGGTAGTCCAGGTTGAAGGGCCCCCATAGGTTTCATAGTGCCATTTACTGCCCTTAGATCCTGCAAAAGTCTCCATTTTCCTGATTTCTTTTTAATTACAAATATAGGAGTATTCCAAGGACTAAAGGATTCCTTAAAGTGACCCAAAAGCAGCTGTTCCTCTTTAAAGTTGCTGCTGCTGCCAGCTTTTTTATACCAGTGTCCTTTTATTTTTAAGCATGCAGTCTTAAGATAGTGGGTTTATTAGGTTTCCCTCCCATCATGAATGATGTTGTAGACAAGGGGAGGGGGATCTTTCAAATGCTGTCCTGCTCGCATCCCTTGCGGAACTTAGGAGCGTCTTAGCTAAGGTCTGTCCGTATAAACCCCAGACCAGGCTACTCCGTGAAGTAGATGACCGTTATGCCATATGACGCCCCGTGAGACTCAGGGTGCAGCCCACTCAGACTCCGTAGCCGAAGCGGTGGAGCCATACAGACACATTCACACAGTCAGGGACTCTTCAGATTCAAACAGGTTGGACACCCTCCCTCTGGGTATCCCCGGCTAATGGGAGGTGATCAGTCTCCCCTTCCATTCTTACAAATGGGTCTAGCTCAGACAGTGGCCCTGGGGCTGTTGCAACAGAATTCAGTTAAGCACAAAAGATGTTTACCAACAGATTTCGAAAGCACAAACCTAGTTTCAACGACCAGCACTCTAGCATTTTATCCCATTTAGTTTAAAGTTGTAGGTTAGCAAAGACCTTGAAAGCTACTTTAACAATTACCCATTAAAACTTTGAGACAGACAATTAACCATCAGTTTAGTAATTTCTTTGCTAACAAATTTTAACAGATAACATGAGCTTATTTGACCTTCAGTAAACTTTGATAGAATAAAAGCTTCACATTTACTGCTGTAACTTCAAAGACACATCTATCTTAATTAAACCACCAAACTTAACTTAGGGTTAAGCAGTCCAAGTCTGGCCAGAGAAAGCAGGGAACTTCCCTGAAACAAAGAGAGTTTCGGCAGCTGCTTGGGAATATTCCCTAAGGTCTCTGTCCCGAGTTAAACCAACCTCAGTTGGCTCCAGTTACAGCCATTAACACGGGAAGTGAGTGAGGGAGAAGCCCCCACATCCACTAGGAGGAACAGAGGGATGAAAGAGTCCCCTTACTCTCTGCTTGCCTCATTTCTCCAAACCTCATTTCTCCAAACACAGTAACAAAGCAACAGACAACAAAAAGACAGGACAAAGACAACCGCAGACGTAACGGCCCTCCCGGGGCCATCTAACATTAAAGAATGGCCATTCTGACATGCAGAAAGTCCAAAACTTTCCCTTTCATATGTCTGTGCTCGGGTTATGAGCTCTTTCCCTAACGTCCGAGAAATGGTCAGTCATCAGAGACAGAGGAGTTGTCTGCATCTGTCCCATCATGTCCTCAGTCCACAACAAGACAAATACACTTAATGACAATTGACAACCACACACACAGACAAACGATCCCACGCGGCCGGGATCCAACTAAACTAGCGATTAACTCGGAGAGGGAAGGGGAATATATGCATCCAAACTCATGGTTCCTACTTTGGGGAACCATGGGCACAATTCTGAGACTATACAAAAAATTTGCCACAAGGCCTTCTTAAAGACCTTGGACCCTTTCTGCTTCAAAAGGGCCTGCAACGCTGTGACAAAAAGATCCTGTTCCAAAAACCGAGAATGCCCCATACTATTTTACTCCTGTTGTGGCCCGTCAACCTGGGCTCCTCTTACCTGACTGTCGGTAACTACTTAACCTGTGTGCGCGCTCCCCTGAAATGTGCTCACTGTCCCTGGTCGGGTGCCACTTGTCGCGGCCAGCGCGACAATCAACCAGGAAATGTGAGGGTAAGAGGATGGTGAAAAGAAGTTAAAGAGACAAAGAGATGGGGACAGGAGGGACACTGAGTAGGATGTCCAACAGTGCCGAGTTTATTCAGGGCAACGAGGCATTATATAGCCAATAGAAATAATTACAAAGAAGTGTCCATCATTATTAACTAATTATGAAAGAATTTGTTACACAGGCATGAAACCCTCCAGGTCTCCCCATTAACTACTTCTCAAGGTCTAAATGCAGATCTTCCAAGGCCAGTAGTCTTTGTCTTCAGATAATAATTACAAAGAAGTAACAACAAACCTGAGAGTGTTCTTTGAGCTGTGCTGGAACAGCAAGGACCAGTTAAGAATTTAGGACCCCACCCAAATTGCTCTCATCTCACTAGTAAACGTGTGGGAAGTCACGTAGGTGAGCGCACAACATGTAGCACAGACCCTTTCTCAGTGCAACTCAACTTTTCCATCCTAATAAGCCTTTTGTTAGGCTATTCAGACTTTAAAGGAGACACAAGTCAGGGCCTGCTTTGTTCCTGGTCTCAAGCCTTATTGTGGCTTCCCACACTACATATAGGACAATGCTCTCTGAGAATGACCGGAAGGCTAGAAGAATAACTCTTACACAATTGAGGCTATAAAAGAAAAGCCACATGGAGACAGGAAGAGGGGAAGAGATGCAAACTGCTCAAGACATATATCCCCAGTATGGCAACCCACATGTGGCAAGGATATCACAAAGGCAGGGGTACTCCCTGAGAAGGTAAGTGTTAAGGCACCACATTAGGCATGTCTGCCCTGAGGACCTGCACTGGGAAGATGTGACCCCATAATATCTGGCTTTGAAAATTAGTGAAGTTTAACTCTGAGAGAGCTATGGGGCTATAGGAAAATGAGACTCTGCTCATAAAGAGCCTGTACACTAACTCATTTACACCAAGACCCAACAGAGAGGCAACAATTTAAAAGGAACCTGGGTCCTACTTAAAGGAGATTTATTGACTAATTTTACTACATGTTCTGGAGAGACAGTATCTGTAGCAACTTTCTTTAGGAATAGATGCAGTTTTTCATATTCTTCTACCTAACTAGCCTGGTACAGGTAGACACCATTTCTGATACTCTCCATCTACCTTGTTAACATTACTCATCCCACCCTGGTGTTTCCCTATGGGCCTATCCACCAGGACAGCTGCAACAGTCATGGCCAGAACTTGCAGTCAAACATAAGAGAAGCTAGTCCTGCCCCCCCCCCCACGATCACCCCCAAAAACAAATTCACAGAAGCTGTAGACAGGCCTCTCAGCCAGTTGTGTCAAGGGTCAGCCCACATACCAGTATACCTGCAGCAGCTGCAGCCCAGCCACAACAGAATGAAATACAGAACTCACATAGGGGATACCCCAGAGCACCTGGTTCTGGTGAACAGGTGGGCTTGTACTTCTGGGCCACATAGGAAATCTACCTAAGGCTACTCCTTCACAACTGGAAGATACAGCTGATCTACCTAATATGTAGAAACAAACACACAAAGTCAACAGGATGAGAAGAGAGAGGAATATATTCCAAATGAAAGAATAGACAAAGCAGAGAAAGAGCTAAATGAAACTGAGATAAGGAATCTACCTAGTAAAAAGTTTAAAATTATGGGCATAAAGATGCTAATCAAACTTGAGGAAAGAATAGATGAACACAGTGATGCCTCAACAGACAGAAAATATAAGGGAGAGCCAATCAGTACTGAAGGATATAATAACTGAAATGAAAAATACACTCAAGGGAATCAACAGCAGATAAGATGCTGCAGAAGTACAAATTAGTGATCTAGAAAACAGGGTATTGGAAATCACCCAAGCTGAACATCAAAAAGAAAAAAATTTAAATTGAGAATAGTATAAGAGACCTCTGTGACTTCAAGGTTACTAACATATTATAAGGGCTACAGAAGAAGAATGAGAGGAAGGGGCAGAAAATTTAATTGAAGAAATAGCTGAAAACTTCCCTAACCTGAGGAAGGAGACAGATATTCATGTCTAAATCTCACAGAGAACTCCAAACAAGAAGAACCCAAAGAGGCCTACACTAAGACACATAATAATAAATGTCAAAATTAGAGATAAAAAGGGGGTTTTGTTTGTTTATTTAGGCACAGTAAACTGGGTACATTTATTAATATTATCTTAAGGTTTGCAGGGTAGAAAATAGTTTCTATCTCAAGGTCAACTGCACCAATTGTTAGCAACTTCCTATGGAGCTTTTTTTTTTTTATGTTCAATTAACCAGCATATAGTACATCATTAGTTTTTGGTGTAGTATTCAAAAGCAGCAAAAGAAAAGTAACTAGTTATGTACAAAGGAACCCCCATAAGGTTATGAGGTGATATGTCAGCAGAAACCTTGCAGGCCAGAAGATAGTGGCATGACATATTCAATGAGCGGAAAGGAAAAATACATACAACCAAGAATACTCTACCCAGCAGTTTTCATTCAGAATTGAAGGAGAAATAAAGAATTTCCCAGACAAAAGTTAAAGGAGTTCATCACCACTGCCCTGGCCATATAAGAAAAGTTAAGGGGACTTCTTTAAGAAAAGAAATGGCCATAACTAGAAGTAAAAATTATGAAAGACAAAACCTCACAGGTAAAAGCAAAGATACAGTAAAGGTAGTAGATCAACCACTTACAAAGCTAGCATAAAGGTTAAAAGACAAAGTAGTAAAACCAATTGTATCTGTAATAATACTTAAGGGATACACAAAATAAGAAAATACAAAATATGACGTATACTTAAAATGTGGAGGGGTAGAATACAAATATAAATCTAATTGTTTCACATCATTTATCAAAAAGGATATCTTTCTTCTGAATTGTCATGGCACTTTCGTCAAACATCAGATGACCATTTATGTGTGTTTATCGCCACTCTTCTGTTTCATTAAAATTTATTTTTTTATCTTTATTTGAATACCAGTCTGTTTTATTCCTGTAGCTCTAGAGTAGGTTTTCCTCCCCCTTCTCAAATACCTGCAATATATATTTTTTAAGATTTTATTTATTTATCTGAGAGAGAGAAAAAAGAACAGGGCAGGGAGGAGCAGAGGAAGAGGAAAAACAGACTCCCTACTGAGCAGGGAGCCTGACACAGGGCTAAATCCCAGGACTCCAAGATCATGACCTAAGCCAAAGGCAGACACTTAACTGACTGAGCAACCCAAGTGCCCCTATTTACTAAGTATTTTTAATATCCTTGTTTGCTACTTTTGTCATATGTTTCAATTCTGTTGATTTTTTTTTCCTCTGGTTACCAGTCATGTTTTCTCAATTCTATATATGCCTGCTTCTTGTTATATAGAGGACATTGTGAATTTTACATTATGGTGGTATTTTGTTGATTCTTTTTAATAGTGTTGGAGATTTTTCTGGAAGGCAGTTATGTTATATGCCTGCTACTTGTTTTATAGAGGACATTGTGAATTTTACATTATGGTGGTATTTTGTTGATTCTTTTTAATAGTATTAGAGATTTTTCTGGAAGGCAGTTATGTTATTTAGAATCATGTTTCTAAGCTTTTTTTAGGGTGGGGTTCAGAAGAGCCTTTAGTTCATGGCTAATTTGTCCACACTACAAAAGTGATACTACTTATATCTGGGTTTGGTGTTTTTGTTTTTTTTTTATGTATTAGAAGATCTCGGCAGTTTGGCTGGTAGTAACATGAAATATTTTCAGCCTTGTGTAAGCTTTGGGAATTGTTCAGCTTTTTCTCTTTGGTGATTCTTTCCTGAGCCTGGGGTAGTTACTTTACATGGATACTCGAGAGAACCATTCTATAAATCTCTCTGGTGTACTCTTTCTATGCAGCTCTCATTTCTCTGTATTTTAAATTCTGGCTGCTTTCACATTATCAGACTCTGATCTCTTTCTCCTCAATTCAACATGACCATCACTGATGTTTCATTTTCCTGTGCTCTAGCCTGGGAAATCTCTCCATTCACTAAGTTAGGAAAATTAGTCTAAATTAAAATAACTAAGTGGCACAGTTGGTTAAGTGACCAACTCTTGGTTTCAGCTTAGGTCATGACCTCAGGGTATAAGATTGAGCCACACATCCAGCTCCACACCAAGCATGGAGTCTTCTTATGATCTCTCTTCCTTTCTCTCTGTCCCTCCTGCTTGTGTTCTCTCTGTCTCAAATAAATAATTCTTCAAAATGCCTGCTTAGTAGAGCTGTTTTAATTTCTCAGAAGAAATTAATCAAATCGTGTTTGTCTTTTAATAAGTAGGACAAATAAAGAATAAGAGTAAGAAAATTTTAATTTTTTGTGAATGAAAATTGTATCTGTTTATATCTAGTATGGTATCAAAACCTTAGATATAAAAAGTTAATTTTATGTAACATTTTGCATTAAATACATACTCTCTGTTTAAGAAGAGACATAATTTGGAGCCTAACAATTCTAATTTTATTTTAAAAAGGCATCTAATTACATACCTAATGATCTATAGCTATTAAAGTGTGCCATTTCTTTTTTTTTTTTTTTAAGATTTTATTTATTTATTTGACAGAGAGAGAGATCACAAGTAGGCAGAGAGGCAGGCAGAGAGAGAGGAGGAAGCAGGCTCCCTGTGGCGCAGAGAGCCTGATGTGGGGCTCGATCCCAGACCCCTGAGATCATGACCTGAGCCGAAGGCAGCGGCTTAATCCACTGAGCCACCCAGGTGCCCCAAATGTGCCATTTCTTGATGTATTTCCCCATTGCATAGCAAAAAGATTTTATATGATTCTAGTATAAAAATATAAGGCCAAGTTTAAAAGCAGATTGGGAAATCACTACTTAACTAATAAAATTGATGATAAACTATGACTGCAGGGGTCATGGCTACTATACAAGATTAACCTATCCTATGTAAAGGCATGATATCCTTCCTGACATTATACCAATCATGATCTAACCTCCCCAACCCTAAGGCATTACTCTCTAATTATCTTATTTTTATTCAAAGATAAATAATAAATAATAATTGCTGTGATACATTCTAGTTGCATTTTTTTTTCTCTCAGAGTTGCATTTGGGAACTGCAATGGGTTGGCTGTGGTGGATTTTATACAGAAGACAGTACTGTTAAGCATGGGGACCATTGACCTATATAAATCAAGTGACCTATACCAACGTCAACCACGGTCTCCTCGAAAAAACAAGCAGTTCATTGCAGGTAGGAGATCAAACAAAATGGTTATGAACTTGATTATTTCATCTGTTTTTTTACCTTTAGATTTCTTATCTTTTTTCCTATGATACTGTTCAAATGCATGACAACATAAATTCAACACAATTTATAATATGTAAGTAAATTTGGGCAGAAATGTAGTGAGACTATTTGAAAGGTAAAGGAAGTGTTTAAACTTCAATTTGTTGTCAAAGTTAGGAAGCATCTCAAGTTTCTTAGGTTGAAATCCTAAGAAATAAGAGAAAATAAGCTATTAAATATAAAAATGTTATGAAAATCAGGTTCTGTAGTTGAAAATTTTGTTTGCAATGGTTGTATTTAACAGGATAGTTTTCTCCGAATATAACTGGACTCTTTAAAAATATAATTTTAAGTATTTCACTATTTTTAATTTTTTAAACTCTGTATTTTAGCTGTCACCTTTCCTTATAGGATGGTGATTTTCTCTGAGGCATTTTCACAAATGCAGTAAACATTATTATAACATTTTAAAATGCTATGAAAGGTAACAGTTTGCTTGACAAGATCAATGAATTTGTTTAACTATAAAAGAAAAACATATAAGGTTAATTAAGATATAAGCAGAAATATTTTCTATATAATGTCAAATTTTGATATGCTAAATTATGCAAAGGTAACTGAAATTTCAATATTTATCCAAATAGTTGACTTTGTAAACAGACAAAATTTTGTATATTTTCTGTCCACTGACATACTATAGTTAATAAAAAATTAGTTGAGCCCAAAGATTTGCAGATGGAAATACATCTATTGTATTATGTGTTTCATTCTATTAGATTTTGTTTTTTTATCAGCTGATTTTAAAAAATCAGTTGATTATTGAAGCATTTATTAAATATACTAATGTAAAAAATGTTTTAAACTAGAAACATAACATGATAGTAGCTGTTATTTTCTAAATATCAAATGTGCCAAACTTAACATTGGAATGTTGTAATGTTTCTTTTTTGACTAATGAAAAATTAACTTGACATACCCTTTTTGTTATTTTTTTTTTTTTAATAAACATCATCTCTTTCCACATTGCTAAATTAGACCCTTTTCAGGAGCACAAAATTTCTCCTTCAGAAATTGGAGTCTGTTTTTTATTAGTGATCTCAGCTTTTAGCAATATTTTAGGAATGCTAGAAAGTTCAAATTCTATAGGTTCTGCCTCTACTATTTCTGACTTTTGAAAAGAAGGCAGAATAAGAGAAATTGCACACGCATATACCATAAGATTCCCCCATTGACTGGGAAAGAGAACACCGATTTTTTTAAAGTTTAGGACTCTGGGATAGGAAGATATTAGGGGATAGGAGGCAACATTTGTATGCTGAAAGCAAAAACTGAATTAAAAAAGCTGTGGATCCTATGACAGCATCTAAGTTACTTACTGGATATACACAATGGGATGACAAGGTTTATATTGTGACAAGCATCATAAAACTATTACTTAATTTAAACTTATTGAGACTTAATTATGATTAGAGCTTAGAATTTTGATGACTTTAAAATCAGGAAAAAAAGATAAAATCATAAACTTTGTTCATATTTAGTGTATAAAATCACTACAATGAGTACTCACTTTATGTTATAAAAATAAAATATGACATATATTCTTACAGGATATTTGATTAAATAAAATTATTACAACACTTTCATCATTCATCTATCACCTCTTTCTAACTAATTTATTTTTTAATATCTCTTTTCTAATTTGATTACCTAAACTTGCTGCAATTTCTTCATCTTGGCTGTTCTAGATTCTGGTATGATATCACTTCCTTTCACTTTAGACTATTTTTCTCTCTTTCCTCTGCCTGCTGCTGATGCTGATGTTCTGGCATGTTCCAAAGACAACTTTTGCATGCGTGGCCTGTCTAACCTTTATCCTGATTTAACGAAACGGATCCGTACTTCTTATCAGAGTAAGTTCTATAAAGGTTAGGCAAATAGCTTTTTAAGTCTTATTGCCTGATTAAACCCATACATCTGTGCTTAGTAATGTGTTTTTAAAAACACATTCAGCATGCATGCAAATTTTTGTTTTGTTATGGAAGCACAACCTGATAATTTTAACAAGTATGTAAATACTTCAAATAGCTAATGTCATATATCCATTTATTCACACCCATTACTCCAGTGTTTATTTCAAACCATGCAGACCACATTCTCTTAATTCAAGAGTCCCTGTCTTCTGTTTTGAGGAGGAAGAGCCATGGTGTTCTTATAAGCAGTAAGCTTGACATTCCAGTATCAATAACAATTGATTGCTTTCTTGTTTTGGAAACCTTGTGCCTCTGGCCATTTATAAAAGTGTTCTAACAAGGGCCACAATGTTTTCTTTTTCTAAGGAATTAGATTTCTTAGAATTAGCTAAGTATTCCAAATTTTGATGCTTTTTATTAAAATAGAATACACAAACACACATTTGTATAGTGACTTTAGGTACCAAACACTATGAATTTGGGGGAATTAAAGTCACAAACTAAAAAGTCAATAGTATTAACATTTATCATAGTAGAAAATGCAAATTTGAAGATGGTGAAGTAAGCGATTCTATAAACTAGTGTGGAAAGAATGGAGAAAGAAGGTATGACTGTAGGTGCAGATGATACTAGTGATATCAGGGGCAAACATTCATTGATGAGAAGACATTTACAATATACTGATCAATGTTACGTTTTAAAAAAGCAGGTTGCTTAATAATATATGCGATGGCTTCATATTTGTACAAAAATATATATGTGTACATACATACACACACATATACATATTATTTGTATCTTGAATTTCTTCAGACTTCACCTCACCAGTTTGTAGATGGTTAATGGGATCACATCATTTATAATAACATAAAACATTATCTTTCTGTCGCTAAAGATACTCAATCCCTGTGAAATCTTAACATATTTCTGGGAATGCCCATAGGGTACTTTATTTTTCATCATCAGTATCCTCTAATTTTCTACTCTAGCAGAATACCCCTTTGGGATGCTTTTCACTGTCTCTGCTCCTTTGGATTTGTGATAGGACACTGATATCTATGTTGACTTCTACTACTAAAACAGAACTTGTTAGGTGTTATAATATTCTTGACACCTGAAAATTACATGAAATTTTAGTTTCCATAAATAAAACTTTATTGGAGCACAGCCACACTGATGTTTTACTACTACCTATGGCTACATCCACACTACAATGGCAGAGTTGAACAGAAATCATATGACCCATGATACTCAAAATTCTTACTAATTTCTCTTTACATAAAAAATTACTTGACTTCTACCCTAATTCTATTCTTTCAAACCCATTTCCCGCCACATAAGAAGTTTCAGCCGAAACTTTTCCTGTACAGAATCTCCAGGTGGTTTAACATGCATACTCGAGCTTCTGAATCCCAGTTTAGCCTTCTCAAGGTTAGATGCCCCCAACATTGTGTGTGTGTGTGTGTGTGTGTGTGTGTGTGTGTGTGAGAGAGAGAGAGAGACCAACAGACAGAGAGAGAGAGAGAATCCATCTATACAAATAGAAAAAGCTTCCAAACATGAGATTGTGTATTTTCAAAGTTCTTCTTTTAAATTTTATGTATTTTCTGATATTTCTATAATAAACATGTAATGTTTTTATAGTAAGAAGAGAAATTGTATACTGAGGACAAGAAGCAGGAGCAGACTTTTAATCAGAATTCTACAGTATCAACCACGATATAAAGGTTAAAGAAGTTCTAAGACAGGGTCCCTTACTTCTAACCCTTCAATAATCTTATACTGCCTTCGGATTTAAGAAGCAAAGTTTTTAAACATTCAGGGTACTCTAAAATATAATTCCTATCTACATTTTCAAATGAATTTCCTACTACTCTTCCATAAAAACACTCCCCTTAAGCCAAATATATATATCTTGCTACTCTTATAATTTATTCATATCATCTCCTCTCTGGAAATGCCCTGCTCAAATTTTACTTCCTATTGTAAACACTTCCTGCTCCCATCAGAGTCCTGCTGAGCCAGTTCCTTTATTTAAATTCCTATAGTGTTTAAGTTTGTATGTGGAAGTATGTGAACCAGTTAGTACTTAGCATAAATTCATTTGTATGTTTAGTTACTTTTAATGCATATGCTCTACCTTTCCAAATGCATGGCAAGAACCTGAAGAGTAGATCTCAAATTCTTTATACCCTCTACACCTGACACAAATATGTGCTCAGTAACTAAATTATGGTTAGGACAGAACACTTAGCTGGCTCTTTTTGCTCATATGAATAGCCAGAGGATTTTTCATATTTGACAAGTGAGAGCAGAAATAGCTTCTGTAGTAACTGGGTTCACTGGAATTCTGCAAAACAGATAATTTCTTCTAAGCAAAGATCTGAAGTGTTAAGACAGAAGTAAAATCAAGTTCTTAGAAGACCATTAAAAGATCCTCTATGTCCCTACCAGTGAGCTCCTTAGGAGCTCAGACAAGCCGTGAGATTTGAAATCAAATTTCTTTTAAGTCTTCTCTTGATAATCAGTATCCTATATTTTGATAAGGGACTGATTAATGACTTGATGGTATATCTTAGAATATGTCTTAATTAATTTTATGAAAATTTTCTTTCAATTTATTTAATCATATAACCTGATTACATCTTTATAGTTCCTCCTTATTATTATAGAGGCTATTTGGCCAATTTCATGAATTGTTTCCTAATTTTCAGGAAAGCATATCTGCATTGTCCCTATTTGGGGAAACTTAACCCACTTCCTTTGAGTATCTATTCTATTCTAGGGCTGTGCTCAGCAATTTGAATCAGTGTTATATTATTCAATGGTCATTGTAACCTTTTAAGGCATAGAGATATCTTAGATTCCTCTACAGATGACAAAAATGAAGTCAAAAGATATTAATTTCCCAACGTTACAATTAGTGGGAATTAAACTTACACCTATCTGATGCCAAACAGACTTCATATGCTTTCCTTTGTATTATTCAGTGTCTCTAAGTATCTGAAAGTTTCAGGGTCATTGGAAATTAATTACGTTATACTATAATCAGGAACCACTTTTTTTCCAGTTTTTATCCACAATCAATAAAATAATATATTCAAAAATGAAACAGTTCAAAATTATTTCTCACAGTTGAGGAGACTGGACAAGGTGATCTCTGAAATCTGGCTCTTATATTTTGTTATATCAGTTTTGCTCTCAAAGTGATCCACATTCTATTTTGAATTTTATGCTTTTCATTTCTGGAGAAACACCTCAATTTCAGTCTTGTCCTGGGCTCTTTCACTGATCATTTTGTACTGTAGTTTAGGTTCCAAGTAACTACCCCACCAAAACCTTATTCCATCTGAAAATCTTTCACATCATAGAATAATAAAACTCTATAACTCAAAGGAAGCCTCTGTATTTGACAGACTATGATTGTGAAGCCAGTGAAATGATTTGGAAAGAGCAACAGGCATAGGGTCAGAAGGTTTATACCAAGTTCTACTTTTTCTAATAAACTACTCATTACATCTGAAATCTCTGGCAAGTCACTTAACTTCTCTGAGTTTCTTTTTCTCCTATATAAAGTAAAAATTCATAGTCCCTACCTCCCTTTGAGACTTATGGAATTTTTCTTGGTTAATGTTTTTAAAAACATTTCTATAAATAACAGACATTATTATTATTATAAAA
Organism: Meles meles; assembly: GCF_922984935.1. Classification (NCBI taxonomy): domain Eukaryota; kingdom Metazoa; phylum Chordata; class Mammalia; order Carnivora; family Mustelidae; genus Meles; species Meles meles. The sequence continues at coordinate 95,419,920 of NC_060069.1, read as the reverse complement.
GAAAAAACGAAGCCACAGACAGGTTACAGAACTTTTCTAGAATCACAACCAGTCTATGGTAAGACTCATACCCAGTTGACTGCCTCATAGTCTAGTGTTTTTCCTACTTATGAAAATGACAGAAATTTTGCTAGTTAGAGAATAGTAGTATCCTGTTTGAACAAAAAGGAGTTTTTAAAAGTGGGCTTATTGTAGAACATTGCCAAACTTGCTTGCACATCAATTCCTTAGTTATGTAATGGGAGACTCTTAAGAAAATCTCAAATCTATCTATAGATATTTTCCTACTTTCACTGCATGGTTTTTTCCAGAATGTAGGAAATGGTAATAGATGCTAGAAACACAAATAGAAGCATAAATAAAAATTTAAAGAAAAGGGGAAGATAAGAATAAGAAAGAACTAGCAAAAAGAGGCAAATAAATATTTTTTAAAAATTGGAAAACATCAAAAATGGAGGAGTAAAACAAAGAATAAGAAAAGAAGGAATGCCCCAAGAAACAAAAATGAGCAAAAATTATGGTAAATAATAAATGGGAAAAGCTCATTCATTCAAAAAAATATTAAGCATCTTCTGTGTCATACATTTTTCTAGGCACTAGATATATTGTGATGAGTGAAATAATTATGTTCTCTTTCCTCAATTTATACTAGAAAACATATAAAGAATCCATAGATGTATTGTTACAGTTGAAAAAAAAGATATCAATGCTATCAAGGAGAAAAATGAGATAAGGGGGGAAAGGTGAACCTGTTTTTGAGAGTGTTATGACAGAAGGGCCTGAGAGGAAACATTTAAGTGAAGCTTTGTGGGAATAAGAAGAAAATAGACAATGTTTTAGACTTACTCTTCAGAGGAAGGAAACAGAAAAACAGGCCCACTTAACCTCTAGCCTGAAATAAACAAACAAAATAGACATAATAAGTGAAACTATGCTTTTTTTAAGACACAGAACATTAGGCAATGAAATACAGTAATCTCTGACAAATAGGAAATAAAAAAAGTGAACCCTAAAACCACATGTTTACTGCCCCAAGAATTTCTAGACTGCAGCAAAGGAGGAGGGGAAACCTAGGAGGAAATCTGTTGACTCCTGGAGTTGAAGAGATGGAGATGAGAAACCAGGGAAATGAAAGCAGCTAGAGTTTACAAAGAGGAATCCAGAAACCTACAGAGTTTCATCTTCAACAAAGTACTGATCAGCACATAATTATTATGAACTAACCAGAGAAAGAGCCATCCGAAGGATTAAAGGAAACAGTGCCCAGCACCCTAAGGAAATAGTGCCTATTCCCTGCAGCCAGACTAGAAAAAACTTCTAATTCACATCCACTTCTGGCTAACATTGTACGGGAAATTCTAGCCAGTGTACCCAGACAAGGAAAAAAAGTTATCTAGATTGAAAAGAAGTTAAATCATCTTTTTTCATAGATGACATTATTATCTTTAAAGAAATCTACAGAAAACTTCTAAAATTAATAAATGAGTTTAACAAAGTGCAGGATATATGGTCAATGTACAAATATCACTTTATTTCTACATACCCACAACAACAACAATCTGAAATTGAAATTTGAAAATATCATTTATAATGGCATCAAATATATGAAACAATTAGCTGTAGTAAGACAACAGATATGAAAGACCTATACACTGAAAACCAGAAAACATTGCTGAGAGAAGTTAAAGAATACCAAAAATGAAGAATTACACAATGTTAATGTTTCAGAAGACTCAATATTAAGATGTCAATTCTCTCCAAATTGATCTGCAATTCAATACAATGCCAATAAAAATCGAGGAGACTTTTTTTTATTAAGATTTTATCCATTTATTTGACAGAGAGGGAAAGAGCACAAGCAGGGGGAGCTGCAGGCAGAGGAAGAAGCAGGCTCCCTGCCAAGCAAGGAGCCCAATGCAGGACTCAATCCCAAGACCCTGGGATAGTGACCTTTGCCAGAGGCAGAAATCCAACCACCTGAGCCACCCAGGCACCAAGGAGGCTTTTAATAGAAATTGACAAACTGATTCTAAAGTCCATACAGAAAGACAAAAGATTTGGAGCCAAAACAGCTTCTGAAGAGGAACAATGTTGGAAGACCAATACTACCTGGTTTCAAGACTTAAAAATAAAATAAAATAAAAAGTAAAAAAAAAAAATTGGCGTTAATGAATAGTTTAATGTTGGTACAAACACAAATAGATCAGTGAAATTTAATAGAGACTTCACAAATACACCCACACATATATGAACAGCTGATTTTTGACAGAGGTGCAAAGGCAGGTTAGTAGAGAAATGAGAATCTTTCCTGCAAGTGGTATTTAAACAATTGGATATCCTTGTGTAAAAAATTAATTTTGATCAATACTTTGTGGTAAATTTTTTAATTAACTTATAAATAGATCATGAGCCTTAATATAAAATCTGAAATTATAAAATAAAATTAAAAAATAAAAATAAATAAAATCTAAAATTATAAATGTAGAAAAAAGGAGATTTTTGTGACACTGGGTTACACAAAAGATTTTTAAATAACATACCAATAACTTAAACAATAATAACAATAATATACTTCATACTCCATAACAATAATAATACTTCATACAAGAACATATGACTACATTGGACTTCTTTAAAAGTAAAAATTTCTACTCTTCAAATGACACTGTTATGAGAATGAAAAATTACACCACAGACCAGGAGAGAATATTTGCAATGCATACATCTTATAAGGGATTTGTATCTGAAATATACTTTTAAAGTTCTAAAAACTCAATGATAAAGCAAACAACCCAATAAAAATATGGGCAAAAAAATTGAATAAACAGTTCACAAAAGAAGATACACTAATAATAAGTAAGCATATGAACAATGAAGGAAATAACAAAACTAAAAGAAAACCTTCAGAATGGGAGAAGATATTCACAAATGACATTATGATAAAGGCTTAATATCCAAAAATCTATAAATAACATATAAAATTCAACACCCAAAAAACAAATAATCTAGTTTAAAAAAAGACAGAAGACATGAATAGACATTTTTCCAAAGGAGACATCCAGATGGCTAACAGACACATGAAAAGATACTCAACATCACTCATCATCAGGGAAATACAAGTCAAAACTGAACTCTAAAGAGATATTACCTCACACCTGTCAGAATGACTAAAATTAACACAGGAAACAACAAGTGTTGGCAAGGATATAGAGAAAAGGGAAGCTTCTTACACTGCTTATGGGAATATAAACTGATACAGCCATTGTGGAAAACAGTATGGAGGTTCCTCAAAAAGTTAAAAATAGAATAGAAATAAAACAGAAATAGAAATAAAAATAGAATAGAAAAAATAAAAATAGAACTACCCTACGGTCCAGCAATTACTAGGTCCAGCATTACTAGGGATTTTCCCAAAGGACACAAAAATACTGATTCAAAGGGATATATACACCCCCATGTTTATAACATCAACAATAGCCAAATTATGGAAAGAGCCCAAATGTCTATCAACTGATGAATGGATAAAGATGCAGTAAATATGTACAATGGAATATTACTCAGCCATCAAAAAGAATGAAAACTTGCATTTGCAATGATGTGGATGGAGCCAGAGTGTATTATGTTAAGGGGGAAATAGGTCAGAGGAAAACAAACGCCATATGATTTCACTCATATGTGGAATTTAAGAAACAAAACAGATGAACATAGGGGATTTAAAAAAAAAGAAGAAGAAAACCATAAACCAGACTCTTAACTATAGAAAACAAACTGAGAGTTACTGGAGGGGAGCTTGGGAGGGAGGATGGCTTAAATGGGTGATGGGTCAAGGAGAACACTTGTGATGAACACTGAGTGTTGTATGTAAGTGATGAACCACTAAATTCTATACCTGAAACTAATATTACACTGTATGTTAACTAACTGGAATTTAAAAAAACTTGAAAAATAAAGGGAAACATTTAGAAAATCAAATCTAGCTAAATGTCCAAAATGACTGAACAGGGAATATTTGGGAAATGTAATGATGGTCCTTTGTTATAATTCAATCAACAAATTAAAGAAGTAAACACTAAAATATAAGCATATGAAAAGATACTCAACATTCATCATTAGGAAAATCAAATTAAAACTACAAGGAGATTAGGAAAATCAAATTAAAACTACAATGAGATATCATTATACATCTGTTAGAGTGGCTAAAATTTAAAAAGATTGATCATATCAAGTATTGGCAAAAAGTGGAAGAAACAGAGCTCTCCCATTCTACCTTAGTTGGCAGGTTCTTAAAGATTTAAACATACATTTATAATATGAGGTCATCATTTTATATTTATTTACCCCAGGAAAGCTTATGTCAATACAAAGACATTCATAGCAACCAAACACTGAAACATCTGTAGTAGTCAAAAATAACTAGAATCTCCACATTAGGTAAATAGATAAATAAATTTTTATATCCACTCAGCTGTTTACTAAGCAATGAAAAGGAATGCACTATTTCCTTTTTTTAAATGTTTCAAGTTTTTATTTAAATTTTAGTTAGCGGAGGTGCCTGGGTGGCTCAGTGGGTTAAGCCTCTGCCTTCGGCTCAAGTCATGGTCTCAGGGTCCTGGGATTGAGCTCCGCATCGGGCTCTCTGCTCAGCGGGGAGCCTGCCTCCTCTCTGTCTCTGGCTGCCTCTCTGCCTACTTGTGATCTCTGTCTGTCAAATAAATAAATGAAATCTTTAAAAAAAATTTAGTTAGCATATAGTGTAAAATCAGTTTCAGGAGTAGAATTTGAGATCAATTATATAACACCCAGTGCTCATCACAAGTGCCCTCCTTAATGCCCATCACCCAGTTATCCCATTCTCCCCCTCCCACATCTCCCCAGCAACCCTGTTTGTTCTTTATAGTCTCTTATGGTATGCCTTCTTTTTTTTCCCCTACGAGTGCGCTATTGAGAAGTATTGCACCATGGATAAATCTCAGAATAACTACACTGAGTTAAAGAAACCAGGCAAAAGGGCGTGCATATTGTATGGTCATTAATATAAAATTCTAGGAAATGAAAACTAATGTATAGTGACAGAGAGCAGATCAGTAGTTGTCTGGGGATAGAAAGGGGCACTTAAGGGAAGGGCTGGAAGGAAGGTTACAAAAAGACACAAACTCTTGGGCATGAGGGATATATTTATTATCTTGATTGTGGAGATGGTTTCACAGGTGTATGTGTATGTCAAAATTTACCAAATCATATTCTTTATAAACATATAAATTAAACCTCAGTAAAGCTTTCTTCAAAAAAGGATTAGCCGGGGCGCCTGGGTGGCTCAGTGGGTTAAAGCCTCTGCCTTCGGCTCAGGTCATGATCCCAGGGTCCTGGGATCGAGCCCCGCGTCAGACTCCCTGCTCTGCGGGGAGCCTGCTTCCTCCTCTCTCTCTCTCTGCCTGCCTCTCTGCCTAGTTGTGATTTCTCTCTGTCAAATAAATAAAAAAAATATAAAAAAAAAAAAAAAAAAAGGATTAGCCACATAACCAGCAGGGAGCAGTATATTCCGAGCAGTGAACACCTATAAGCAGGTTCGAAGGTGGTAAAGACCTATCTTCTAGAAATAGAAGGCCAAGGAGTCTTGGAGTGTAGTAGAAAGCTGTTGAGAAAAAAAATGAGTTAGGATTTTGATGATTATATGGGCTGGGACATGATTATACATGTTTCTGAGTCAATTATAAGAAATTCCATTTTATTTTAAGCAGGGGAATGATATGTTTTATGTCTTAAAAATATCATCCACATTGCTGCATGAAGAAATTATTGTGGAACAAAAAGAAAAAAGAAAAAAAAGCTAGTATACCATTTAGGAGGCCAGTGTTATATTCCAGGCAAGAAAAGAAAGTGGCTTTAACTAGGGTTTTAGCAATGTTATTGTAGAAAAAGGATAGGCCCAAAAATCATTAGTACTTACAGAGCTACTAATTATAATTCAATGTGGAAGATCAGAGAATGGAATCAAAGATTCTTCCAAGATTTGGGCTTGAACTGACTGACATTGATTGTGTCACAAAGGTGAAGCTAGGGTTAGGGTTGAGCATGGTAATAAGGAAGAATATTTCAGTTTTAGATATGTTAAATTATGGTATGTCTGTCATTTGTCCAAGTGAAGATGTCAAGTGGACAAGTAAACAAATCTGACATGGGAATAGATGAAATTACCTATGTAGGGAAGAGAAGAGGAAGAGTGGGAGGGAAGAGGAAGATTATGGATAGAGACATCAGGAATTTCAACATTTAAATTTCAAAGGAAGAGAAGCAGCTGCACAGAGGACTTGCCGGAGAGAAGAGAAAAAAATGGGGAGACTCTTGTAGAACCCAAAATAAAGGGGAGCGTTTCACAAAATGGTTAGCCATGTCAAATGCTGCAGATAGGAAAAATAGGATAAGCTTAGAAGAATGACTAGTGGATTTTGCTCTGTGACTCTTTAAAAAGTAGTTAGAGAAAAGTATTAGGATAGAAACCAAAATTATATTAGAAAGAAGAATGGCAAGTAAGGAAACAGAACAAGTAGATAACTTTTTTAAGATCTCTTATGAAGGAGTGCAGAAAAATAGGTGAATACCTGGACTGGAATAAAGGGTTAAGAGGAAGAAATATTTGTGCTTTCATTTTAGATAAAGAGCATATTTTAAAGTTAAGGTGAATACGGAATGATACCTAGAGAAAGAGAGATTGATGATAAGGGAGAGAAGGGATACCTAAGGAGCAAAATCCTTAAGAAAGTGATAGGGGATGGGAATCAGAAAATATGTACAAAGATTAGTTAATAGGCGGCTTTCGTTATTGTAATAGGTACATAAAAGAAAAGGAAAGATTTATAGAATGGGGGATAAATTAAAAAACGTATGATTGGTTAAACAAGGGCTCTCATATCTCTGATTTACAGATCTATATTTTAGTAAGTTTCCTTTCTTTTTGAAATCAGTGTTACAGTGTAAATTTTTTTACCTCAAAACTTTGTGCCAGGAAGCAACTACATTGAACTGTAGTAGATAAAATATAAGGTTTCTTCTTTTAAGCAAAATGAACACAGAAAAAAAGGCAGGGGAGTTATTACTTAGTAATATGTGTGAGTTTTCTAGAATTTACTTAATGATCTCAGTGTGAGTCAAACAAGTAAAACAAACCAATATAATTAAACAGTAGTGGTTCTCAACCAGGAATGATTTTGTCCCTGACAGGAAATTTGTCAATGTGGGGAGATATTTATTGCCTTCACAATTAGGGGAGGGGTACTCTACTGACATCTAGTAAGTAGAATGCCAGTAAACATCCTATAATATACTATTCCATAACAAAAAATTATCTCACAGAAATGTCAATCATACTGGAAAATATTCAGACCAGAGCATTTATTTGGTAAATCATAATTTGGTAAGAAAATCCCCCAAAGTGTATACTAGTTATATGCATGGAGACACTTGCATACTAGTTATATGCATGGGTATTAGTCCCCTAAAACATACTGATATTTTATTTAACATTCACAAGCTGTTACTTCAAATACTATCTTAATCATATTATACACTAAGATACATTAAAGGTATACAGGAGACCCTTAAACAGTGTGAGTTAGAAGTTTGTGCTTGTGCAGTCAAAACTCTGTGTTTAACTTTTGACTCCCCAGGAACTTAACTACTAATAGCCTACTATTGACCAGAAGCCTTTCCAAACATATTTTGCATGTTATATGTGTTATATACTGTATTCTTACAATAAAGTCCACTAAAGAAAATATTATTAAGCAAATGAGGAAGAGAGAATACATTTATAGCATTATACTGTATTTATTGAAAAAAATTCATGTGAAAGTGGAGCCATACAGTTTAAACCCTTGTTACACAAGGGTCAACTCTATACTCTTAGAAATTTTAAATAAAAGTTGATATAATTCACTATAACCAAAAGAGTTTTGTCCTCTGATATTCAGTGATTTCCCATAAAATTTCTGTATCTGTTCTCAACCAGGATTTATTATATATTTTCTAATGAATCACTGTATACATCTTCCAAGTATAGTCAATTTGTTTTACTATATTTACATATCAGACATAACTTTCTCCACCTTATCTTTGGGAAATCTCTTTGAGAAATCTCACTGTAATCTTGGGAGAAGCACATTTGGCATGTACTCTGAGCATTTCACTGGATACCTACTAGTATCGATAATAGATTAATTAGTCTCACTAGTTTTAACTCTTTTGGTCTTCCATGTCTTCAATCCAGCTTTCACAGTATTTCCAAGATAAAAGTGAGGGATCCAGATAAAGTGTTGAAAGACATGAAAGTTCACTCCCATGGAAACAACAATGATGACAATAACAATAAAACCCTGTGATAAATATAATGATAAAATTAAAAGCATAATTTTCTATGGATATATTAAAAAGTGGTGGATTCAAGAAAGCCTTTATTGAATGAATTCCAGAGTGAAAAGAACCACTCGTAGATGAGCAGAAAGCTGTAGGTGCTTCCATACCTGGGCACAGATGCAGTGACTGGGCACAGATGCAGAAAAAAGTGGCCCTTCTATAGATGGATGGACTGCAAAGAATAGGAAAAGCTAGAGTTCTACATTTAGTAAAAATATTTTAATATAAAGGTAAATAGGGGCTCCTGGGTTGCTCATGCTTTGTCTCCCTTCAACTCAAGTCATGATCCCAGAGTCCTGGGATCAAGCCCCTCATTGGGTTTCCTGCTCAGCGGGAAGCCTGCTTCTCCCTCTCTCACTGTCTCTCTCTCTGTCAAATAAATAAATAAATAAATAAAGTCATTTAAAAAAAACTAAAAAATAAAGGTAAGTAAATTTGTTGTTGGCAGACCTGTACAACAAGATACGGTAAAGGAGGTTTTTAAGCTGAAGGAAATAATACCAGATGGACATTTAGATATATAGTAAGAATGAAAAACATTGGAAAGAATAAATATGTGGGGAAATATAAAAGATTATTTTGTCTTTTCTTAAAATCCCTGAGTTCATTTAATTTTTGAATTAAAAACTAACTGTATTATGTGGTTTACAACATGTAGAAGAAAAATATATGACAATAGTAACAAAGGATGGGAAAGACATAATGTTATAATGTTATGTTTCTTTCATTATAAGAGAAATGGTACAATAATTAAAAGTAGATTGTGAGAATTATAGATGCATATTATAATCCCTAGAACTACTAAAAAAAATAAATAAAACAGGTGTAGTTAAGTAGCCAAAGAGAAGATAAAATAGAATATTAAAATATATTTGTTTTTCTCAAAGGACAGAAAGGAGAAATAGTGGAAAAAAGAACAGAAGGGCAAACTGAAAAAAAATGATAGATGTAAACCTAACTATATCAATGATTATATTATGCTAAATGTAAATGGAGCAAACACCAATGTAAATGGAGCAAAGCCCCCCACAAAAAGGCAGAAATTGTGAAATGAGATATAAAAAAAAAAAAGACCCAACTATATGTTGTTTATAAGAGCTGCATGTTTTGAAAGTAAAACAAGGGGAAAATAATTTTATCAAAACCCTAAACTCAAGAAAGCTGATGTAACTATAAGATAAAGTAGACTTCAAAACAAGGAGATAGGCAGTTCTAATTATAAAAGAATCACTTTATCAGAAAGGTATAGAAATCCTATACAAGTACAGACCTAATAAGAGATATTCAAAACATAGAAAGCAAAAAAGGAAGTGAAGGAAAGAAACAGACAAACCTACAATCATAGCTGGGGATTCATCATTTCTCCTCAGTAACTGATTAAATAAATAGACAGAAATTGTTGTGTATAAAACTGTTAAGCAACTCTCTTCACCAAATTAACCTAACTGAAGTCAATAGATGCCTACACCAATCAAAGGAAAATATGCCTTTTTAAAAAAGTAGACATCGAGGGGCACCTGGGTGGCTCAGTGGGTTAAAGCCTCTGCCTTCAGCTCAGGTCATGATCCCAGGGTCCTGGGATCGAGCCCCACATCGGGCTCTCTGCTTAGCTGGGAGCCTGCTTCCTTCTCTCTCTCTGCCTGCCTCTCTGCCTACTTGTAATCTCTATCTGTCCAATAAATAAATCTTAATAAATAAATAAATAAAAGTAGACATCAAATATTCACATGTATAATGGAGTCTAAAGGACTGAAATCAAGCAGAATATGTTTTCTGGTCATAAAAAAAATTAAGTTAGAAATTATTAACAGAAATATGTCTTAAAATCCCCAAATATTTAGAAACTAGGAATCTCATGACTTAAAAAACAAATCACAAAGAAACTTTAAAGATTTTTTTTTTTAAAGATTTCATTTATTTTTTTGAGAGAGAGTAAGCGAGAAAGAAATAGAGCATGAACAGGGGAGAGGGAGAAGCAGACAACCCTCCAAGCAACAGGTGCCTCAGTTTTAAAATATTTTTTTTTTAAGATTTTATTTATTTATTTGACAGAGATCACAAGTAGGCAGAGAGGCAGGCAGAGAGAGAGGAAGGGAAGCAGGCTCCCTGCTAAGCAGAGAGCTCCATGCAGAGCTGGATCCCAGGACCCTGGGATCATGACCTGAACCAAAGGCAGAGGCTTTAACCCACTGAGCCACCCAGGCACCCCAGTTTTAAAGTATTTTTGAACTGAAAGTATAAACACAAAATACCAAAATTTGTAAGCTGTTGCTTAAATAGTACTTAAGGGAAAATTTGGAACATAAGTGCATATATTAGAAAAGAAATTATATCAAATCAATAATCTAAACTTTGTTGAAACACTAAAAAAGAACAGTGTAACACAAAGTAAACAGAAGGAAGGGAATAAAGACAAAAGTGAATGAAATAGAGGGCAAACAATAAAGTAGATCAACAAAAACACAAGATCTTTACTTAATCTTTAATCAATATCACAACTTCAAAGAAACTACTAAGATCTTTAAAACCCTAGTAAGACTGATCAAGAAGAAAAAAAGTAAATAACTAATGAAAAAGAGGGCACTACTACGAATTTTCTATAAACATTAAAAATAATAAAGACTAGGAACAACTATATGCCTATAAATTGACAGAATAGGTAAAATTAAGAGACTTCTTGAAAGAAAAAATTATAAAAACTGACACCAAACACACTGGAAAATATAAATAGCTTTCTATCTTTTAAAAAAATTTGAATTCAAAATTGAATACCCTTGGGTGCCTCGGTGGCTCACTCAGTTGAACATCTGCCTTTGGCTTGGTTCTTGATCCCAGAATCCTGGGATCCAGCCCCCAGATGGGCTCCCTGCTCAACAGGGGCCTGCTTCTCCCTCTGCTTTCTCTCTGTATCTCTCTTAAATAAATAATAAATAAAATCTCTTTTTTTTAATACTTTATTTATTTGACAAGAGGTCACAAGTAGACAGGCAGGCAGAGAGAGAGAGGGAGAAACAGGCTCCCCACTGAGCAGAGAGCCTGATTCGGGGCTCGATCCCAGGACCCCGAGATCATGACCTGAGCCGAAGGCAGAGGCTTAAACCACTGAGCCACCCAGGTGCCCCATAAATAAAATCTTTTTATTGGGGCGCCTGGGTGGCTCAGTGGGTTAAAGCCTCTGCCTTCCGCTCAGGTCATGATCCCGGGCTTCTGGGATCGAGCCCCGCATCTGGCTCTCTGCTGCTTAGCAGGGAGCCTGCTTCCTCCTCTCTCTCTCTGCCTGCCTCTCTGCCTACTTGTGATCTCTGTCAAATAAAGAAATAAAATCTTTAATAAAATAAAATAAAATCTTTTTAAAAAAAATTACCCACAACAAGAAAACTGCAGGCTTCAAATAACTTCACTGATTAATTCTACCAAACATTTGAAGAGGAAATAACACTAATCTTATGCAGTTTCAGGGAATAGAAAAAAGAAAAAAAGGAAATCATTCTAACTGCTTATCTGAAGCCAGCACAATGCTAAAAATTAAAACTTGACAAACTTAAGGGAAAGTATAGGCCCATCTCACTTATGAGCGTAGATGCAAAAATCATATATGAAATATTAGCAAATGGAAGACAAACATACGTAAGAAAGATAAAATGTCATTGCCAATGTAGATTTATCCAAGGAATATAAATTTAATATTTGAAAACCAATCAATGCAGAACACCTGATTAACAAAATAAAGGAGAAAATTATATCACCTCAATACATGCAAAAAAAAATTGTCATCAGTTGACACTTCTTTAAAATAATCACTGGAAAATAAGGAATATAATATTTCTACAAATGAATAAAGACCATCAATGAAAATCCTACAAATAACATCATGCTTAATTGTGGAATATTGGACGTTTTTCACTAAAATTGGTAACAAGGCAATGATGTCCACTCTCAGTCCCTTTGTTCAACATTGTCTTTGATGACCTAGTGCAAAAGCAAGATAAAAAACAATATGTTTAATGTTTACAAAGAAAATATTTAACTTTATTGACCAATGATATTATCGTATATTGAGGAAACCCAAAGGCATCTACAAAAAGCTATAAAAACTGTATGTGAATTTAGCAACATTGAAGAGTACACAGTATACAAAGTCAATTATCTTTCTACATAACAAAAGGAAACAATTAAGAAATGTATTTATTTTTAAAATACCAGGTACGGAATAGATTTCCAAATGGCATCTTGAGGAACACCATGGACATATTCTCCAGAGAAAACATAAAACCAGTGAAAACTATTTTTTTAACAAAATAATTACTTAAAATCTCTGGAAATTGTCTTAAGAGGAGATAGAAAAGAAAGAAACATTTATTCAAAAAAATCTGACACTTGGCAAAAAGTGACTCTTTGACACTGAGCCACAACTTGCTTTGTACCTCTCCTGCCCTTAGGTTGCCAGCATTTCTCATCCCCTCCAACTGCAAGTTGAAAAGGACAAATTCCTGGTGAGTCTGGCCAAAATGTCAAAGGCTCCTCTTCCCTGTCAATGCCCCAGTCATAGGACAAAATGTCTACCCCAACCATAGCAAGCCAAAATGCTGAGTCCCTGACTGCTCTCACTCAGCTTGCTCATAGAATAAATGTTTCATGCCAGAAAAGTAAATCTGGGAAGGCCAGAGTTACCACACCTGCCCAGAATCCAGACTAGTGGCTCAGAGGTTTTGCCTAGAGGAAGAGGCAGTCTATAAGACAGGGAACTCTGAAGCTCTCCCCAAAGGAACTAGCTTTATCGAAACACAATTTGGGGAAGTTCAAGCCTAAGGATGCCTCAAAACCAATAACGTATTTGGTGGAAATCAAGTAAGAGATTGGTAGCACTTCTTAATTAAGAGTAACCAGTTAGACCATAGGTGAGCTGCTCACCCATGAGAACAAAGAAGAGACAACTAATACCCCTCCTGAGATTTGAACAAACCTTGAAGACTGGCTTCATATATGGCCTCTGCCTAAATTGGATTAGAATATTGAATAATATATATATCCTGGGGCATTGTCAAAAACAATAAAACATTCACCTGGCTGTGACTGTGATATTTGATAGCTAGATTTGGTATCAACAGAGAGACCAGGGAAAGAGACAAGGAGACCACTTTTAAAACTATTGCCATCCCAGGTGACTGTATGCACACTGAAGTTTACACCCTCTGATAAGCAACATCAAAGTCTTCACAATGAAGGGAAATAAACTTCACTAGAATAGTCTAGCCCAGTCATTAAACAAGCAAACAAACAAACAAAAACCTAGGGGGAGGGAGGGCATCAGTAATCAATATCCAGAATTACTGTACTATGTTACCTAAAAATGTCTAGTTAACAACAAAATATTTTAAGACATGCAATGAAACAGGAAAGTGTGACTCATTTACCAGAAAAACAAGACAACAGAAATTGCCTCTAAAAGGGCCCAGATGTTGGATTTAATCTCATAGCAGCCATGAAAAATTTTTAAGGAGCCAAAGACACCATGCTTAAAGAAGGGAAACTATGATGATAATGTCTCATCAAATAGAAAATATCAACAAAGAGACCAAAGTTAGAAAAAGAAGCAAACAGAACTATCTTACACCATTCACAAGAATTAACTCAAAGTGGATTTAAGAGTGGAACATAAGGTACAAAAACATAAAAATACTAGAACAAAATTTACATACATGTCTTGTCAGTACATTCCTTGACTGGGTGTTGGCAATAATTTTTTGGATTTGACACCAAAAGCAAAGGCAACAAAAACAAAAATAATTAGGACAATATCAAACGAAAAAGCTTCTGCAGACCAAAGGAAAACATAAATGAAATGAAAAGGCAATCCATTAAATGGGAGAAAATATTTAAAAATTATATATCTGATAAAGGGTTAATATCCAAAATATATAAAGAATTTATGCCACTCAATGGCAAGAAAAGAAAAGAAAATTCCAAGTAAAAAATGAGCAGATGATCTGAACAGATATTTTTTTCAAAAAAAAGACAAGCAGATAGCCTACAGGTACATGAAAAGTTGCTCAGCATCACTAATCATCAGAGAAATGCAAATCAAAACCAAAATGAGATATCATCTGACACTTGTTAGAATGGCTATCACTAGGGGCACCTGGGTGGCTCAGTGGGTTAAGCCTCTGCCTTCAGCTCAGGTCATGATCTCAGGGTCCTGGGATCAAGTCCAGCATCAGGCTCTCTGCTTAGCAGGGAACCTGCTTCCCCCCACCCACCCCTCCTCTCTGTCTGCCTCTCTGCCTCTTGTGATCCCTGTCAAATAAATAAAATCTTAAAAAAAAAAAAAAAAGAATGGCTATCACTAAAAAGACAAGAAATAACAAGTGTTGGCAAGGATGTAGAGGTAAGGAAACCTTTGTGCACTGATGATAGGAATGTAAATTGGTATAGCCATTCTGAAAAACAATATGGAGTTTCCTCAAAAATTAGAAATAGAACTACCATATGATCCAGCAATTTCTCTTCTGGGTGTCTATGCAAAGAAATAAAAAACTAACTGAAAAAGATAAATGCCACCCCCATGTTCACTGCAACATTATTTACAATAACCATAAATGACTCTTAATCTCACAAAACAAACTGGGGGTTCCTGGGGGGAGGTGGGATTGGGAGAGGGGGAGCGGGCTATGGACATTGGGGAGGGGAGGCGAACCATAAGAGACTATGGACTCTGAAAAACAACCTGAGGGTTTTGAAGGGTCAGGGGTGGGAGGTTGGGGCAACCTGAGGGTTTTGAAGGGTCAAGGGTGGGAGGTTGGGGGAACAGGTGGTGGGTAATGGGGAGGGCACGTTTTGCATGGAGCACTGGGTGTTGTGCAAAAAGAATGAATACTGTTACGCTGAAAAAATAAATAAAATGGAAAAAAAAAAAAAAAGATATGGGAACAACCTAAGTGTCCATCAGTGGATGAACGAGTAAAGAAAATACAGTTGAGTTACACACACACCCACACACAGACACACAAACACACACAATATTCAGCCATAAAAAAGGAAATCTTGCCATTTGCAACAACATGGATGGACCTTGAGAGCATTATGCTAAGTGAAATAAGACAAAAACAAATACCATATGATATCACTTATATGCGGAATCTAAAAAAGAATAAAGAACAACAAAAATGAGTATAAAAATACAGAGGACAGACTGGTGGTTTCCAAAGGCAGAGAGTGGAAGGTGAGTGAAATGAGTGAATGGGGTCAAAGGAAAACAAGAACCAAGTACAATATGTGAAAAGAAAAATTCACTAGAGGCACTCAACAGACAACCTGAACTGGTAAAAAACAGAATCAGCAACTGGTGGAACTGAAGGTAGACTGATAGAAACCATGCATTCTAAAGAAGAGAAAAAAAATTTAGGGTGGCTTAAGTGTACCAACATGTCCATAATGAGTACTGGAAGGAGAGAAGAGGAGAGAAGCAGAAAAATATTCAAAAAGATAGTGGCAGAAAACTTCCAAAATATGATGAAAACCATTAACGTATATGTTCAAAAACTCAGTGAACTTCAAATAGGATAAATATGAAGATATCCACACCCAGACACATCATAGTACAAATGCTGAAAGACAATAAGAAAATCTTGGAAGAACTGATAGAAAATGACTTGTCACATACGAGGCAACTCCAGTAGGATTAACAGTTCATCAGAAACAATGGAGGCCTGAAGCAGGACAACATAATCAAAGTGCTCAAAGGAAAAAAACTAAAGCCAAGAATCTTATATTCAGCAAAATGATCTTTCAAAAATGTAGATGAAAAAATGATATGCTTTACAGGAAATACTAGAGAAAGTTTTCTCAGGCCATAAGAAGGTAAACACTAGATAATTTGAATTCCCACAAAGGAAAAAAGAACATTATTAAGGTAATTATGTAATTATAAATAGTGTAAATAGACATTTTTCATGTCTTAATTGATTTAAGACTCATTTATAAAAAATGTATAAAATTGTATTGTTGGGCCTTTAACATATAGAACTGTAATATGTTTTTACATAACAGCACTAAGGAGGTTATGGGAGCAAAGCTGTATTTGAGTAAGCAGATGAAACCAGGTGGATTGATCACAATAAATGAAGAGAGCTAGAAATGGTAAATTAGAAAGTTAATACACAAACTTTATAAATGTAATTTTTGCTTTCTTCCTTCTCTCAGGTTTTATAAAAAACAAAGTTATATAAAGTAATTATAATTTATTGGATTTCTAACACATAGGGATATAATATGTATGCCAACATAATACACATAAAAGGGAAGGAGGAAATAGAGCCAAAAAAGAGTAACATTTTTATATCCCCCTGGAATTAAGTTAATATACATCTGAAGTAGATTTTGGTAAATTAAGATGTATATGTTGTCTTAGAGCCATTACAAAGAACTCCAAAAATATGGCAGAATTATTAAAGAAATGAATAAATTGCACAAGAAGATACTTACTTAATGCCAAACAGCAATAAAGGAAGATTAGAGGAACAAAAAAGACATGAGACATACAGAAAGCCTAAAGTAAAATGACAGATGTAATCCAACTATATCAATTACAACATTAAATATGGATAGATTTAACAATCCAATCAGAAGGTAAAGATTGTTGGACTAGAATTTTTTTTTTAACTTTTTTTTTTTTTTTTAATTTATTTGACAGAGAGAGATCACAAGTAGACAGAGAGGCAAGCAGAGAGAGAGAGAGAGGGAGGGAAGCTGGCTCCCTGTTGAGCAGAGAGCCCGATGTGGGGCTCGATCCCAGGACCCCGAGATCATGACCTGAGCCGAAGGCAGTGGCTTAACCCACTGAGCCACCCAGGCGCCCCTAGAATTTTTTTTTTAAATGAAGATTTAACTCTATGCTGTCTGAAGGCATAAAGATACAAATAGGTTGAAAGTAAAAGGATAGAAAAAGGTCATGCAAACAGCAAACATAAAAAAGCTGTAGTTAATATCAGGCAAAACAGATTTTAAAGCAAAAAAAGATGTTACTAGAATTAGAGACATCTAAAATGGAAAAATGGTCAATCCATCAAGAAGATTTAACAATTATCAACATCAATGCATCTAACAACAGAACTAAGATGTACATGAAGCAATACTTGACAGAATTAAAGGGAGAAAGACAATTAGAAATTTTAATACTCCACTTTGAATAATGATACAAGAACTAGGTAGAAGACCAAAAAGAAAATAGAAGCCTTGAAAAATCCCATGATCAAAATATCTATACTGAAATCTGCAAATTGGTACAGAAAGAAAAATTTAAAAGACAATTCAAATGAAGGGAGAACACCATGTTTATGGGTTGGGAGACTATTTTTTAAATGTTTATTCTGCCAAAATTATCTATGGATTTATTACAGTCCAATAAAATGTTGGCATATCTTTTTGTAGAAATTAACAAACTCTTTCTAAACTTTATTTAGAAATGCAAAGAATCGGCAGCACCTGTGTGGCTCAGTCGGTTGAGCAGCTGCCTTCTGCTCAGGTCATGATCCCAGTGTCCTGGGATCAAGCCCTGCATGGGACTTCTTGCTCAGCAGAGCCTGCTTCTCTCTCTCCTTCTGCCTGCTGCTCTGCCTACTTGTGCTCTCTATCTCTCTGTTAAATAAATAAATAAAATTAAAGAAAAAAAAAGAAATGCAAAGAATCTAAAATAATTAAAAAGCTCTCGGAAAAGAACAAAGTTGGAGGATTTTACTACCTGACTTCAAGATGTACTATAAATGTACATTAATTAGTGTGGTAGTAAAAAAAAGAAAAAAAATAGACAAATAGACCAATGACTACATAATGAAAGTCCAGAAAGAAACCTACACTTATGTACCCAATTTATTTTTTATTAAAACACTAATAAAAATCAATGAAGGAAGGAAAATCTTTTTAACAAATAATGATGCAAAAAACTGGCCAAACATACAGGAGGAAATGGACCTTAATCTCTTCACACCACAATCAAAATTAATTTGAGATGAAATGTAGTCCTAAAAATGAAAACTGAATATTAAAAAGCTTCTTGAAGAAAACAATAATATCTTCATGACCATGGAGTAGGCAAAGATTACTCATAGGAATTTTGAAAAAAATGATAAATTTTCCTCATATGGGAAGAAAATATTCACAATGCCTACTTCTAACAAAAGACTCTTAAATATATGAAGAATTCTATTCAGGCTTTGGCATTAACTTAGTTCTGTAACCTTAAATATTTAAAATCTTCAAACTGACAGTTTCTTACCTGTAAAACATAAGAGTTGGGCTAGAGTACCACAGCAGACCTTTTCTAAAATTCTGTGATTTTTTGAACCCACAGCAACTTAATTTGTACAAATTACATAAAGGGTGGTGGCAAGGAATATGAACAAAGATAGTTTTGGTAATTGACAATAGCCCTTAAGTACTTCTGGGTATGGGGATTTACATTAAAGTAGAAACTCTGAATATTTATTTACAAAGAAAAATTATACAAGAATCTCCTACAAGGATAGGAAAACCATAATTAAGGATACCTTATGAGTGTCATAGTAATGAGAATATAAAATGTTTATTAACCTATTGTGCCTAACCTTGTATTTGTCAGTAGATAATTGGGTATGTCAGTACAGTGACATAATAAAACATTTTAAAAAGAGAAAAATGTAGTGCTTATTTTAAGAAGGAATTTGATACCATCAAACAAATCACTTAATATGTACTATACAATGCTACCTTTTTAAAAAAAATTAACATATAATGTATTATTAGCCCCAGGGGTACAGGTCTGTGAATTGTCCGGCTTACACACTTCACAGCACTCACCATAGCACATACCCTCCCCAATGTCCATAACCCAACCACCCTCTCCCTACCCCTCTACACCCCGCAACCCAAAATACTACCTTTTTATAACTAAATATAATATTTAAAGTTTGTAGCGTACCTTTCATGTTCTTTATAAAAGCCAGTAAGTGTTTCTCTTGAAAGCAGAAAATTTGATTAGGCCTTTTTAAAACCTATTATAAATTGTATAATTTTTGGTCTATTTTCAGGTGAAACTTAGGTTATTTATTAAAGTAACTATTTCATATAAAAAAAGAAAAAAGATTTTATATTTCTCTACCATTATGTTCAATTATTTTTTTGCATCTCTATTAGTTATTGCTCCTTATTGTTTCTGATATCACTTGTTGAAACAAATTATCAGAACCATTGTCATAACATGAGACTACAAAAGTAGTTTTCACAGGGGGAAGGAATTTTCAGGAATAGGAATTACCTACAAAGTGTTAGCAAAATTCATCTCATTTATTATCATTTCATTTTCAGGTTTAACTGAGCTAAATGACAGTCCAGTTTCCCTGGAACTTGAGCGCTGCAAGTCTCCCACTTCAGGTAAACATGAATGGTAACTTTCAGTCTTCTGGTAATTTACTGCAGTAATCTATTGCTTTATTTTCATAATTCTTACAATGTGAAATTCATAATTTTAGTCATTGTAATGTAGTTTCTGAAATTTAATCATAAACAAATTTGGTTCCAAAATCAATTAGAAATAAATGTCTTTAAAAATATTTTTGGCCTTCCAAATAATTAAGACCAGAGGTATGAACGTAGTACTTTTAAAGACATTTTAAAGGAAGGTTTTTTTACGGATAAATAATGTTAAGTAAAAATTGGTAATGATACACAGAAACTCTTTCCTCTTATAGCTAGAGTTGAATTAAGTGGGAAATATATACTGTAGGTGCGGAGAATATGATACCATTGGACCTTAGTTGGTTCATACCTCTGGATCAGTTTGAAAACATGTATATTCATTGAAAAAAAAAAAAAGTAAAAATGATAACATGCTGGAACTAAAGCATCAAGATAAAACATGAGCTCACTAAAATGTATAAAAGATGTGAGTATAAATATTCCTAGGAATAAGTTTTTAAGATATGCAAAAAATGTTAGTAGTAGAAATTGTAGGGTGGTAAGATTATGAACAATTAGCTTATTTTTTTAAATTTATTTATCTGATTTTTCTCTAATGCATATACAGTAACATGTAAATTTTTAAGCACCAAAAATATCAGGTATATCTGTGATAATGAGCTATAGATATGTTTTCATAGAGTATCGAAAATTGTTTTTTTATTTTAACTTCACACAAATGTATAAAACTTTAATACTTTAAAAAGGAATTAATTTTAACTTTTATAAATTCACTTAGAACTGTGACATTTCTTCAGTTTTCTGTCTTAGGAGTTGTTGGTTGTTTATCCTTATTCTTCAGGAATGTAGGCTAAGTAGAATCTAGTTGTGTCCATGAAAATTTTTGTTTTAATCGTATCTATTTAATCTTTATTTTACTGCTTTTATTTTAAACATGCTCTCATACATTACCCTTTCTTTTGTATTTCTATTGGCACCATCCTAACGTAGGCATTTATTATTCCACGTTTAGAGTATTACAAAAATGTTCTAACAGGTGTGTCTGCTATCCATCTCTCACTCTTATAATTCATTTTACATATCATGTTACAAAATTAATCTCCTTAAAATATTACCTTGATATTTTCTCATGTCAGAAATCTTCAATATAAGATTCAATTCAATTTTCTACATCATTTAAATAATTTCACTTTAAATTATCATCCATAATCCAAATTTTAATAGTAATATAGGGTTCAAATGTCAAAAAGAAATGGAATTTAAATTCTCCCTCCCATTCTTCCCCATACATTGTCTCTATCCTTTTGAAAAATAAAGTTATTTTCTTATTCATCCTTTTAGTTTGTGTTTGTAAACAAATCAAAAAGACAAACATTCTTTTTTGCTTCCTGTTTTATACACAAGTAGTATACGCATTTCACTATACTTTGCTTGTTTCAGTTTACTATGTATCTTGTCTTTCCATTTGATTACATAAAGTAATCATTATACTTGTATGATATTTAATTGCAGGCATGTACTATAATTTATATAGTCATTTCACCAATTAAAGGACACTTAGTTTGCTATCAAATTTATGTCATGCCAAACAACGCTGCTGTGACTAATCTTGTTGCATTCTTCATTTAAATGTGTACAGGTATAAGATAAATTCCTAAATTTGGAGCTGCTGAGTCAGAGTATATGTCTGTCTAACCTTTATAAATTCTTCCAATTTTCTCTCCCTCTATTAATAACATCAATAAACCAATGTTTATTGGTTATCATTTTTTTAATTTTTTAAGTCTATTAGGGAAAAAAAGGATTTGTCAATGTAGTTTCAATTTATCTCTCACATTGAGTGATATTGAATACATTTTCAATTGTTTAAGAACTCATTAAATATCTTTTTTCTGTAAATCATCTATTCATACAATTTACCCATGATCTATAGGGTTGTTTGCCCCTTTCATATCAATTTGTATTGCCTCTTTACAAATTAAAATTAACCTTTTATGACATGAGATCCAAATATTTTTCTTAACATTGCTTGTGTTATCTCTTGCCCTATAAGTTTTCTGCATTCAGACATTTCTTTTAAGGATTTTCTTTATGCCCAACAATTTAAATACTATTGGAGTTAACTATATTTTAAAGCTTTGGTAGAATTCTCCCATCAAGTCATTTAACCTTTATAATTACTGATTTTGTATGTTCATATTATCTGTAAAGAAAACTTTTCATAAAAAATGTTCCATTATGGAAATTTTCTAACAATGTTCAATGTAACATATGCAAAGATTGTGGTTCTATCTTTCTTTTAGGCTAGTTAATAGTCTGTTTTTCTGGGTTTTTTTTTTAAACCTAAACACAAGGTTTTTTGGTTTTGTTTTGTTTGTTTGTTTCTTATTATTTCTTTTCAGTGTTCCAGAATTCACTGTTTATGCACCACACCTAGTGCTCCATGCAATATGTGCCCTCCATAATACCCACCACCAGGCTCACCCAACCCCCCTCCCCCTCCAAAACCCTGTTTGTTTCTCAGAGTCCACAGTCTCTCATGGTTTGTAAATGCAAGTTTTACTGGGTTTGGGGGTTTTAACTTAACTTCTGCTTTTAATTAGTTCCATCCTCTGCTTCCCTTTATTTTTCACTTAATAGATGCTTAATTCCTTTATTTCTCTTGCTTTTTTTACTTGGAATTTTTTTGTGTACCTTGGTCTTACCTCTTTGGGAGTAAACTTTTTAAACTGAGGTACAATATGGAATGTCTCTAGAACCTCAGAAATCTCCCTCATGCCTCTCAGCCACTTATTCCTACAAAGGTACCTACTATTTTGACTTTTAACCATAGATTTCTTTTGTGAAGTTTAGATTCTCATATCAATGAAAACATGCATTATTTACTTCTTTTGTTTCTTGCTAATTTTGCTCAGCCTTATCTATATGATATTCAGTTACACTGTTGAATGATTTGTATTGCTGTGTGATATTCCTTTGTATGTATATCTATGCATTTTATTGTTGCTGCACATTTAGGTGGTTTATAGTTTGAGGCTATTTTAAGAAAAGCTGTTATGACCAATCTTGTAAAATGTTTAATGAAATATAAACTCATTTTTGTTTCACATATATCTGGGAGTGAATTTGGGGGGTCAAAAGGTATGTCTATATTCAACTTCCGTAAATACAACTGAGTTTTTCAAAATGGTTGCACCAATTTTACTTCCATTAGCACAATTTTACTTCCATTAACAATTTTACTTGTTCTACATACATCTTTTCTCTCAGTAAAATTTTTAGTTTTCTTTTTAAGAGGTCTTACATACCTTTCATTGGTGTTATTCCTTGGCATTTTGTGTTTTTAGATGCTGTCAATTAATTTTTTTCTTATTTTTTGTGGCTGGAATATAAAAATACAATTAATTTTTGTATATTGACCTCATATCCAGAAAACTTCATACATTCCAATAATCTGTAAATTCTTTCGGACTCTCTATCCAGTTATACCCAGTATTAAAATGACCCTTCTCTTTCTTATTTCTCAAGAAGAGTTTAACTAGGACTTCCAAAACAATTTTGAATATATGTGGTGTTAGCAAACATCTCTTCTTTCTTCCCAATCTCAGGGATAAGTCAGTATCATAACTAATTATGATAATTATTGTAGGTTTTTATTAGACATCTTGCTTTTAGCCTTCTGCCTCTGATGTTTCTTTTTTCATTAAGGTTAGAGCAAATCTGGAAATATCACCACCTCACTTCTTTTGCAAGACAGAGTAGAACTTCACATGCAATGAAGTAGATTGTTTCAAAGTAGGAAGGTTTCGACTACTTTGTTAAGTTACTTGGGCCAGAAATGATTGGCTGTGATAAGATTCACTTATCACTTCAGTGCCCTATTTGAAACTGGTTTGCTGGGCAGGGTCCACTCTTCTTTAGTAGTAACCTTAGAATATAAATATTCATAATTCATAATTGAGGAATGAGAGATTTCTTATGGATTTTAAGTCATAGATTTGTTAAAAATTAAAGAAATTTATCCTCATGGGAACAGTGCCATAAAAGTTTATTTTACCTTAAGAAAATTGGAAATGTTATTTGCATATTCTATTCATTTCCCATGAAAAAGAAAAATAATTGTATTGTATTAAGGGCTCTTTCTAAGCCCACGATGGAGAATGTGCCCAATGCTATACCTAGAATATCACAACAACACATATACATAAAACTACATTCTGCAGTCTCTTCCTATTTTAGGAATTACTGTATCTAGATTATCAGGAAAGGTGTATAGTTAAGGTATATGCAGACTTTTTAGCCCAATCCCATAAAAAAAAATGTAACTGAAAAAAAAGATTTTAACAATGGTTTACAAAACTCATGAAGCCTATGATCTCTAAAAGTAGAAAATAATGAAGACATAAACAGTTAAAATGTTTAACCTATGAATGACAAAATCAATAATATATAATTAAGGGAAACTAGAGCTTATGTAAAAAACTTTTGGAAAAACTAAGAAAAGCAACCATGCCTCCTGATGTCTCCTTGATTCATACACTAAGGAACAGATCACTAGGTCTGATTAATAATGGCAAGTATTATGTTTGTACCTGGGTGTATCTCCCCTTTTACATGTATATATAGCATTTAAGAGCCAATACTATTCTTGACTTCTCTTTATTTTTTTTTAATGCAGTTTTTCTCAAACGTAAGCCTATATCAGAATCAAGTGAAGAGTTTGTTAAAACACAGAATGCTGACTGTCAGAGATTCTACTTCACCAAGTCTAGAGTAGGGCTTGAAATTTTGCATCTCTAGCAAGTTCCTACATGATGCTTATGCTTCTGGTCTCTGGACCACTTGAGAATCATGGATCTGTGAAAATGTTTTTTCAATACTTAACTCTCTCAGTATCTATTTTGTGATCTTAAACCTTCACCCCTTTAAGGTCTGATTAAAATATTGAATTCAAATAGCTGAGCAAAAATCGTTGGTAATTAGGCAAGCCAGAGATCGATAATCATTTTACTATAACTCTGATTTCTGGCATGGATCTCAAACTCCCCTTTAGCCCAATAAACTGCAAGTAAAAAGAGTGAAGTTTAAGACTATTAAACATTTATTTGAAAAAAAAAAAAGACTATTAAACATTTATTTGAAAATAATGAGAGAAAACAGAGTAGGAATTGGGAGCTTAAAGAATTCCAGTGAGCTAACCAGAAAGCTGATGTTCTTAACTCCCAGGATAATATAACCATTTCATAATATTTATTCACTTACCCAACTATTCAACAAGTAATTTCCAGTATCTGCAGTTATGTAGATATTATGTTATCTACTGAGAATAAACTAATGAACAAAATAACATACTCCATGCCAGATGGAATAGAGTCTATCTGAAGAAACCAACATTAAACTAATAATTTTACAAATAGTTGTTTTTTCTTTTTCTTTTTTTTTAATAGTTGTTTTTTCTTAAAGCTATGTAACCCTTTTTCATTCACCATGTAAGGCTGTGCAATTTGTATACTACATAAACATCCCAAAGGTATGAGCCTGAACTAATATTCAGCCCTAGCTCCACTTACCCGGAACAGAGCTGCAATCCCTAAAGGAAACAGGCTTTTAGTCTTTGGACAAGGAATTGAAAACTAACCAAGACTTCAACTGTAGAGTTATATCTGTCCACAAGATGTACATTTTTCTAATTTTTCTTCCTTTAAGGTATGCCTTTAAAAATAATTTGCTCAAATGAACATTTTTTCTATCTAAGCTAGCAATAGGTTCTAGTACTGCTGTTATCTATATAGCCATCAATCCTTATAATTCTCACTGTCCACAATATACAACAGACTTACTATGCTATCAAGTTCAAGTGAAGACTAAGGTGATAGAAATATGTATCTTTATTAAAATATGTTTATTAAGTATCTTCAATAAAGATATCTTTATTAAAATATCATAGAGACTAACATCACAAAATACTAACAAAGAACTAACCAGCTCTGTTCTCAGTCCTGGGTTAGAACTACATCTTATAGCCTAGCTTGAATGCTCCTTCTATATGGTTCTACATTTTTAGAACCCCACTCCATCTTTCAAAGAAGAAAGCTTCTTCCCTCCGAATAGTTCTCTGTTGGGACACAACCAAAATACTCAAATAAAGGCACAAAGTAGAGACCCTTCCAAATAGTTATGAAATTCACCTCTAGAATAAAGTTTCTGGGTTC
Organism: Meles meles; assembly: GCF_922984935.1. Taxonomy (NCBI): domain Eukaryota; kingdom Metazoa; phylum Chordata; class Mammalia; order Carnivora; family Mustelidae; genus Meles; species Meles meles. The sequence continues at coordinate 95,393,851 of NC_060069.1, read as the reverse complement.
GTTTGGGCTAAGAAAGTAAATGCCAATAGTCTTTTATTCCCTTCCTTTAGGACTTGCTACCAGAACTCCTGAGGCAACACCAGGCTTTTATAGGAATGAAATACCAGCTGTGAGACAGAGGAATCAAATACATCACTTGCCAGGTGAAAGTGAAAATCTCTTTTGAACGAACAAGGTTTTCATGTCTCTACAATTTTCTGGACCTCACAATTTGTCTCAAAAGCTTTATTTTTATTTGTGCTGAAAATACAGGTCCCCCATGGTGAATGAAGACAAATTTCCCTGAATCAATTAAAACCACAGACACTGACTTCGTAAGACATAAAACAGGAATTCCTAAGGCATCTGTGATTTTGAAGTGTCCTATATAATTTTGATAGTGTTATCTTTCTACTTTAAGCCTGTATACTTTTATCAGACCTATACAAAAATATGGGGTGGGGGGACCAACAGAGAACTCGGGGAAACTTAAGAGCCAAAAAATAGGGTGGTTTTGTAAAAATTCTCCTAATTCTTCATTCTTCATAATATAGTTATATATTATCTAAGGTCACAAACTACTATGATGATCATGGAAACTCCACCAAAGAATTGCTTCAAAGGGGCAATGTTCTCTCAGAAATAGAGAACAGAAAGGAAGGTTTTATAATCTGTTTTATGCATAGCCATTGAATATATGACGCTGTTCAGAGGGACCAAATCAAAATCAAACACCTAGGTTGTATAGCTCCCTTAAATTAGGCATTCATTACAAAATGGTTGTGACCAGATTTGCAACTTTAAGAATAATTTACCAATGTTCTAGATCCCAAATAAAGTCAATAACAGGGAACTTAAAAATAATTGTAATCCACAGTTTTCCAAACAGTAGTTTCTTTTTTTCTTGTGTAATAGAACACCGCTGTGATAGGTCTTTTTCTTAGGAGAAAAGTGATGCTCAGAGTATTAAATAAGTAGAGCTAGAATTTCAACTTGGTTACATTTGGTTGTAAAACCTATGCTTTTTCCTGGATTTCATTAACAAAAAGAGAAAGAGAAATATAGGAATTGCAAAAAAACTAATCACAGTTAAAATTAAAGGACAGCCAAGCAGTGACAAAGTTACTAAGTTACGAAGAGAATGTTTTAGCAAAGAAATTCAAAAGAATGTAAGAAATATACCTTACATGAAACATTAGAAATATAGTTTACCTTTTAAGTTCCAGGAAAAACTGGTTTCAAAAGTTTTTAGTCTTTGTAGTTCATAGAATCACCAAATTATCACATTTTGAATTTATTAAGCCTTGTTTGCTAAAAATTAAAATCGATGTTGGTATAATACTTTAAAGCAAAGTGTTTTTCATGTGTATTATTTTACACTATCCTATAGCAACCCTATAAGGTTAGCGTTGTTCTCCTGTTACACGGGAGAAGAAATTATGACTAAGGAAAAATTTCATCGTTTGTCCATGGTTACCCTGCTAATAAATGTCTTAGTCTGAATCAACGCAAATCTTCAGACTGCAAGGTCCTTTGATCCCAAGTTATTTGTCCTCTTATTATATATGCTTTAAAAAAAAAAAGTGTTGAAAAACGTAGTAATCGCTGGGAGTTTATAATTCAAGGTACACAAGAACAGAAATAGTTTCATAATCATTTAACTCTCGTTCATACAACACTAATAAAAAGTCATTGATTCATTAACATTATCCATATAGAAATATAATACTATTTTAATATATACCAAGAAAAGTGGAATCATGACCCTAAACATTTTTTTAAGCTGGAGCAAATTCAAATAAAGATCTTCTTTGCCTAACTTTATCATCATCACTTCATGACAGGAAGGGTGGGGGAGGTGGTAATATGGAGGTATGTAGACCTTCCAGGGCTCTACCATGGTATGGCAACTCCAAATTGTGTGTGTATACTATACCTATATACATACCAGGTGCTTTTGTTCTATATTAGTTTCTAACTTAGGGAAGATAGAGACAAATGAAATTCATTACTATGTTCCAACTAGTCAGTAAATGAATCAATACATAGATAAACTTTATAAGCATTTTAATCTAAACTTTTAATTTAGTATTAAATTTATTTATTTTGCAGAAGATATCTAGGCCTACACACATGGTATCTGCTATATCATATATAACATACATATTGTACTCCTTACTGGAAAGGGCATAGCTTTGGAGTCAGAAATTTGAACTTAACCTGCCATTCCTACCATTATAACTTTAGCCAAGTTTCTCAACATTAATGGTATACTAATTCCAGAACACAGATTCTCAATAACATATAGTAATGGTTATTATAAAAATAATAATGGACATCCATGTCCTAAAGAGACTGAATTTGATCTCCTTGACCATTCTAAATTTCTAATATTAGTTGTAGTTTAGCCATAACAAAGTAGAAATTCTTCACTGGAAATCAAAAGGTCAATCCATTTGTTTCTAACCAAGAAACAACTAATCAAAAGCTTTGAATTAGAAGCTTCTAGCCTACCTCTTTATGTTATTTCCCATAAAGTAGTAAGTAAGTAGTAGTAAGTAGTAAGCCGTATTCAAAATGAATCAGGGTTTGTTGTGTTCCTAAAATTTTGATTCACATGTGGCACCAATGACTTGAGGAGGTTTTTTTTTTAATATGTTGTTTTTTAAAATAATTTTAAATTCAAGTTAGCATATAGTATAATATTAGTTTCAGGTGTACAATATAGTGATTCAGCACTTCCATGCAACACTCCATGCTCATCACAAGTACACTCTTTAATCCCCATCACCTGTATAACCCATTCCCCCACTCATCTCCCTTCTGATAACCATCAGTTTGCTCTCTATTATTCTGATAGTTGTTTGAAGCCAATACAACATCCCTCAGATGAAGGAGGCTGTACTTTCCTTTGACTTTGCCTTGAATTAGGAGTTAGGAAAAAAGCAAATGAATATACAAGTGATTGAATGATCTGATGCACTGAATATACATGACCCCTAAGCAAAATACTGTTGAAATGCCTGAAGTTCTGTTCATATTTAGGGCTTAGCATATGACCTCATTCTGGCATAAGCTATGCTAAGCCACCAGACTACCCTGCCTCATTGCTGTAACTGAACCTGAATTTGGAGGCAGAAAATCTAGAATAGAGATAAATAATCTTGCAAAGGTTTATGATCTGGTCTATCATAGGGCTTGGCCATCACCTGACCTTTAAGCCTGAATTTATTAAATACTAATATGTTTCCTGCCATCAGCCAATCATTTCATTCATTTGCATCATCTTTGATCTCTTATACCATCCTAATATTCTCTAGATAAGTCAGAAGGTGATAGATGTGATTAGGTAAGTGATTAACACTACCTGTGGGGATGCTTTCCTGTCAATTTTTCTAATTCAGTTTTATTGAGATATAATTTACATAGGATAAAATACACCTTTTTAGTGTATAATTATAAATTTCGTGGGTTTTTTTTAAAGAAACATAGGCTATTACATGTTAAAGTAACAAGAATTTCCTGACAATTTTCCCAGAATCTAATAGAACTAAAATCATAAGAAATCAAACTGTTTTAAGTCTAACATTTTATGCAGCAACATTCCCTGCCCTGCAGCTAGATTACCTATAGCATTATTTTCTGCCTTGTAGTCTATGAGCCAAGACATGGAGTTTTTCAACATGTGAAGGATGAAAGATACTATTCTATATGATAATGCAAATGATTTAAAGAGATTTGCATGGAAAATAAGCCCATGATGAATTAACAGTATGGACACTACTATTGAAAAGATAGTGGACACTCAGGAAGTCCTACTGTGCAGAGCATACAAATAATAGTGTTATATACAATTGGAGACTATCTCAGGTATTCAGTGTTGAATCAAAAGCACCAAATTTTAAATAGGACATGTTGCCAAGATAGGTAATTTTTTGTATAGAATACCACAGAGTGACAATATTTTCTTGCCAACTAGTAATGAATATAGCTGACATTAAATGCTATTAGATATCATACAATGCTAAATGCATTACACACATTCCTTTAATTAATTTTGATGAGGTCCCTATGAAGTAGGGACCATTTCATAGAGAAAGGGGCACATACTCTTCCTGAGATTAAGTAACTACTAGCCTAGTATCACTCATCTGGCCAATGGTTGAGTCATAACATGAATCCAGCTCCCTTGTGTTCTGGATCACTGGATTTTACTTCATCAAATACCAGAATACCTGCCTTACAGAACAGCAAAAGTCTTTGTAGAAATTTACAGAGAGGATAAAAAAGGCATCTAACCTCTTCTAACAGGGGTTTTACTATCCTTATAACTACCATGTTTCATTCAAAATTAGGAAATGTAAGATCAAAGTTATAATGAATTTTTTTTACTTAAAGGAATCAAAAAAGTAACTGTCAACACAAATATTAATAATCAATTTTAAAAGCTTATCAAAATGTTAGCTATATCTGTCTGTAATTGTATCTACATCTAATTTAACAACTGTGGACAATATGGTCTCTCTTGTGAAAAATCTGAGATACATCTCAGGAAATACTTCTTGTGGAAAGGTCCCTAGTGAAAGTCCCATAAGTTGGATAATATTAATAAAACCATAAAATGTTATTTCTCAAAATGTGATCTGCCAACCTCTTTGTATCAGTATCACCTTCTTAAAAATTCTTGCTAATCTACTGAGAGTACCTGGAGGTGGCCCCTAAGTCTCCGCAGACACTTTTAAGATCTGGCATGTGAGAACAAGAGTTACTTACTCTATTGCTCCAGAGGTTAGAACTGGGATAAATTATAAATGGTAAAGGAAAGTAATTTGAGCTCACATAGAAAGAAATTTTGTAGTAATATAACAACCCCAAATTGGATTTTTTTATACCTTTATAGTTTTCTATAGTAACTATTTAAACAGACAGGATATCAAGAATGTTGTAGGAGAAATAGTTCCATTGAATGAGGTATTGGAGTAAAATTCTAAATTCTAGAGTAATTCTAGAGGTATTGGAGTAAAATTCTAAGATTCCTTTGAACCAAGATTCTCTTTTTTTGTGCAATGTCCCGAGCCAGAGTGTAGTGAGAAGTTTCTGTTAATCATTTTCTCCCCTTCAGCTAACAATATGTAATGACAGTGGTGTATATACTTTAGCTTAGAGAACAGTAAAAATGAAGAAATTCAGAGAGTGACATTCTCAGGGGCACATTGCAAAGGTTAATACGTATTGTTTCCATTCTATACATTTCCAAGACAAATTGCCATACTTATCTTCCAACCCAAATTCCTCAATATTCCTGTGTAACATATTTCTCTAACACTTAAACATACTTTCTCTGTCTGCTTAACCTTTTTCAGAGTAACTCCTATCTTTTGATTTTAATGTTTTTTTTCCCCAACATCTATTTAGAAACACTCATTGTCTACCTACTCTGTGTCGGTACTTTATTAGGTATTGGGAATACAACCCCCACCTTTGGAGAACTCAGTTTCAGCATATTAATGAGGAGTAAAAAAAAAAATCAAGTATAATAAAATGTATTAAGTGTAATAAAGGAAATGTACACAAGGGGCTGTGAAGGTTAAGATAATGGCATCAGATGAAGCCTTAATTTTGGAACTACATTCAGAAAGGAGGAGATTTTTGAGGAGTCTTGAAGAACAAGTAAGAGTTTACTAGTTATCTGGACACAGGAGCACTGCTCCCTTCCCTCCCCAAAAAAGTATACTAGTTGGACAGGTGAGGAGCTCATTCTGTGCATGAATAATAGACATCTATTATTAACACTGTTATTAAAGTTCCCCAGTTAATCCTGCCATGAATCATTCCCTTTCCCTCCCTCAGTTATACTACTGAAGATGGAGTTTGTGAGGGGACCTCAGTTTTCAGGTTTTCTACAGAAAACCAAAAAGAGGTAACAAAATGGAGGAGGGGATCCAAAAAACTAGAGCAGATTTGGGAGCCAGAGTTAGTAAGATACTAGAATATAGGATGTGAATTTTCCATCAAAAAGAATAGTGGGAAGTGGGAGGGCATGTGACATTGTGATCTTTGTTATGTATCTGGGCTTACTGAGCAATAGGCAGGAACTCTTTGCCCTCTTTTTGAAAACATCTTTGTGATCCATTTAAAAATAATACTATATAGATATGTTGAAATGCCATATTTTTTAAAGATTTATTTATTTATATGAGAAAGAGAGAGAGAGAACGAGCAGGGAGAGGGGCTCATGGAGAGGGAGAGTAAATCCATGTTCATGGATTTCCCGTTGAACATGGAGCCTGTTGGAGGACTCAATTCCAGGATCCTGAGATTGTGAACTGAGTCAAAACCAAGAGTCTGCCACTTAACTGACTGAGTCACCCAGGGGCCCCAAAATACCATATTTAAAAACAAAATAGAAACAAGATAAATTATGATACAAATCCTTCCATTATTATTAGTTATTTAAAAAATTAGAGACTACTGTAAATACTGAACACACCCCGCTCATTCAGGTTATCTGAACTGTGAATTTACAAAATACATTTGCAACCTCTTATGAAGCATATGACATATATTTAGTTTGCCATATTTTGATATAAATAACTTTCACTTATGCAAATTCTAAACCCAAATTACTAAAATTTGATTTCTTTGTTGTGCCTTAATCTTAATAGAATTATTTTTAATGTCTCTTTATAGCAACACTTGCCTGTTGCTATTATTTTTATTAGAATGATAATACCTAGGTTTCCTTTTTCAAGTAGTTTAGCATGGAATATAGTAGTCAGCAAACCACAGTCCACAGGTCAAATCCAGCTTGCCATCTATCTTGGTATGATTTGTGAAATAAGAATGGGTTTTTAATTTTTAAATGGGGGGGAAATCAAGAGATAATATGTCATGACCCATAAAAATATATTTAAGTTTATAATATATTTAGGCTTTCTAAAACCTGTTATAAAATGTATCCCAGTATATTCCAGTGGAAACATTAAAGATAGTATCAAGAATATCATTTGGCAGATAAGATTAAGCTATGAGATTAAGCTACAAATTGATGAAGGGATTTTTTCAAAGTAATATTATATAACAAAATTCAGAAATTTGTGAGCCAGGTTTTTTATTTTAAATTGAATATTCTTTCAACTCTGTCTTCTGCATCTTTATTTTAAAATAACTTTCCTATTTGTAAAGAAAAATCACTGATTAGAAGGTATAAATTAACTGATGATATCAATTAGAATCTTAAAGTATTGACGAAAAACGTCTAACATGATTTCCCCTTATGCATTTCTATGATAACATGCATTCCAGTTAAATATTTTGAGATACACAATGTGAAATTTTTATTAAGGAAAGTTTTAAATAAATTATTTAATGTTTTCTTAGTCTATTCAAACATTGTCTGATAGCTTGATTTATAATATAATTAAATTCATTTTCAAATATTTTTTTATTTTCAAGATCTTATGTACTTAATTTTTTTTTTAAAGATTTTATTTATTTATTTGACAGAGAGAGATCACAAGTAGACAGAGAGGCAGGCAGAGAGAGAGAGAGAGGGAAGCAGGCTCGCTGCTGAGCAGAGAGCCCGATGCGGGACTCAATCCCAGGACCCTGAGATCATGACCTGAGCCGAAGGCAGTGGTTTAACCCACTGAGCCACCCAGGCGCCCTTATGTACTTAATTTAACATTGTAATATTGAACACTGAAGTCATTTAATCTGCCATTGGCATGGTAGTTTCTTTAACTATATCATATACATCTATGATAGAATTTTCTATTTCAAAAATATGTTGAGAGTTTTATCATCAGTTTTTACACATCAGTTGTTTATTAAATGAACTCATACATTTGTTGCAATATTTCTTTACCTATTAGATCGATCTGAAATAGATTTTTGGTTCTTTCCAAATTAAAAAAATCACATCTCATACCACATGTGAAAAAAAATATGCAGAGATATACTTAATTATTTACTGTAAGAATAATTGCTTTTCTCATGTTTCTGTTTACATATTAAATATTGACTACTGAATGATGACAAACTAACACCAGACCAGACAGTTCTTCTGCTTCTATACATATTCATTAAATATAATGCTCATCAGGATTTAATAATTATACTGTAAAAAAACTATTCCTCCACACTCCTCTTTAATTTTATATAATTAACAACTGCCTTTTTCCTTTTTCTGTTGTTTCAGTTAAAGGATCAAGAAAGTTAAGTCTGCCAACAGATCTTAAGGCTGATCTTGGTATGGTACACCAACAATTTTAAGTTTTCTTATATTCATTTGGCTGAACATTTTTACCAACCAGTCCATGAATGAAAAGTTTCCTAGATGGCAGTGTTTTATGGCTTTTCAAAAAGGCTTTCTTAAAAATCACCATACAGTTCTGTTGGCAGCATTCAACATTTCATTTGTGAACAATCATTTTACAAAATTATGTTTGATAAATCATTATACACCAAGATATATAAAGTTTCATTTCTTTTTAGCATGAAAATATTTTTTTGTTATTCTATTTTTTTATTTTCTATATTTTTTTCCCATTTTATTTATTTATTTTTTCAGCGTAATAGTATTCATTCTTTTTGCACAACACCCAGTGCTCCATGCAAAACGTGCCCTCCCCATTACCCACCACCTGTTCCCCCAACCTCCCACCCCTGACCCTTCAAAACCCTCAGGTTGTTTTTCAGAGTCCATAGTCTCTTATGGTTCGCCTCCCCTTCCAAATTTTTTTTTTTAATAAACATATAATGTATTTTTATCCCCAGGTACAGGTCTGTGAATCGCCAGGTTTACACACTTCACAGCACTCACGATAGCACTTACCCTCCCCAATGTCCATAGCCCCCTCCCCCTCTCCCAATCCCACCTCCCCCCCAGCAACCCCCAGTTTGTTTTGTGAGATTAAGAGTCATTTATGGTTTGTTTCCCTCCCAATCCCATCTTGTTTCATTTATTCTTCTCCTATCCCTCTACCCCCCCATGTTGCTTCTCCATGTCCTCATATCAGGGAGATCATATGATAGTTGTCTTTCTCTGATTGACTTATTCACTAAGCATGATACGCTCTAGTTCCATCCACGTCGTCGCAAATGGCATGATTTCATTTCTTTTGATGGCTGCATAGTATTCCATTGTGTATATATATACCACATCTTCTTTATCCATTCATCTGTTGATGGACATCTAGGTTCTTTCCATAGTTTGGCTATTGTAGACATTGCTGCTATAAACATTCGGGTACACGTGCCCCTTCGGATCACTACGTCTGTATCTTTAGGGTAAATACCCAGTAGTGCAATTGCTGGGTCATAGGGTAGTTCTATTTTCAACATTTTGAGGAACCTCCATGCTGTTTTCCAGAGTGGTTGCACCAGCTTGCATTCCCACCAACAGTGGAGGAGGGTTCCCCTTTCTCCACATCCTCTACAGCATCTGTCATTTCCTGACTTGTTAATTTTAGCCATTCTGACTGGTGTGAGGTGATATCTCATTGTGGTTTTGATTTGTATTTCCCTGATGCCGAGTGACGTGGAGCACTTTTTCATGTGTCTGTTGGCCATCTGGATGTCTTCTTTGCAGAAATGTCTGTTCATGTCCTCTGCCCATTTCTTGATTGGATTGTTTGTTCTTTGGGTGTTGAGTTTGCTAAGTTCCTTATAGATTTTGGATACTAGCCCTTTATCTGATATGTCGTTTGCAAATATCTTCTCCCATTCTGTTGGTTGTCTTTTGGTTTTGTTAACTGTTTCCTTTGCTGTGCAAAAGCTTTTGATCTTGATGAAATCCCAATAGTTCATTTTTGCCCTTGCTTCCCTTGCCTTTGCCGTTGTTCCTAGGAAGATGTTGCTACGGCTGAGGTCGAAGAGGTTGCTGCCTGCATTCTCCTCAAGGATTTTGATGGATTCCTTTCTCACATTGAGGTCCTTCATCCATTTGGAGTCTATTTTCGTGTGTGGTGTAAGGAAGTGGTCCAATTTCATTTTTCTGCATGTGGCTGTCCAATTATCCCAGCACCATTTATTGAAGAGGCTGTCTTTTTTCCATTGGACATTCTTTCCTGCTTTGTCGAATATTAGTTGACCATAGAGTTGAGGGTCGATTTCTGGGCTCTCTATTCTGTTCCACTGATCTATGTGTCTGTTTTTGTGCCAGTACCATGCTGTCTTGATGATGACAGCTTTGTAATAGAGCTTGAAGTCCGGAATTGTGATGCCACCCACTTTGGCTTTCTTTTTCAATATTCCTTTGGCTATTCGAGGTCTTTTCTGGTTCCATATAAATTTTAGGATTATTTGTTCCATTTCTTTGAAAAAAATGGATGGTATTTTGATAAGGATTGCATTAAATGTGTAGATTGCTTTAGGTAGCATAGACATTTTCACCATATTTATTCTTCCAATCCAGGAGCATGGAACATTTTTCCATTTTTTTGTGTCTTCCTCAATTTCTTTCATGAGTACTTTATAATTTTCTGTGTATAGATTCTTAGTCTCTAAAACACAACAGTTCAAAATCTGTGGGACACAGCAAAGGCAGTCCTGAGAGGAAAATATATCGCGGTACAAGCCTTTCTCAAGAAACAAGAAAGGTCTCAAGTACACAACCTAACCCTACACGTAAAGGAGCTGGAGAAAGAACAAGAAAGAAACTCTAAACCCAGCAGGAGAAGAGAAATCATAAAGATCAGAGCAGAAATCAATGAAATAGAAACCAAAAAAACAATAGAAAAAATCAATGAAACTAGGAGCTGGTTCTTTGAAAGAATCAATAAGATTGATAAACCCCTGGCCAGACTCATCAAAAAGAAAAGAGAAAGGACCCAAATAAGTAAAATCATGAATGAAAGAGGAGAGATCACAACTAACACCAAAGAAATACAGACAATTATAAGAACATACTATGAGCAACTCTACGCCAACAAATTTGACAATCTGGAAGAAATGGATGCATTCCTAGAGACATATAAACTACCACAACTGAACCAGGAAGAAATAGAAAACCTGAACAGGCCCATAACCAGTAAGGAGATTGAAACAGTCATCAAAAATCTCCAAACAAACAAAAGCCCAGGGCCAGACGGCTTCCCAGGGGAATTCTACCAAACATTTAAAGAAGAACTCATTCCTATTCTCCTGAAACTGTTCCAAAAAATAGAAATGGAAGGAAAACTTCCAAACTCATTTTATGAGGCCAGCATCACCTTGATCCCAAAACCAGACAAAGATCCCACCAAAAAAGAGAACTACAGACCAATATCCTTGATGAACACAGACGCAAAAATTCTCGCCAAAATACTAGCCAATAGGATTCAACAGTACATTAAAAGGATTATTCACCACGATCAAGTGGGATTTATTCCAGGGCTGCAGGGTTGGTTCAACATCCGCAAATCAATCAATGTGATAGAACACATTAATAAAAGAAAGAACAAGAACCATATGATACTCTCAATAGATGCTGAAAAAGCATTTGACAAAGTACAGCATCCCTTCCTGATCAAAACTCTTCAAAGTGTAGGGATAGAGGGCACATACCTCAATATTATCAAAGCCATCTATGAAAAACCCACCGCAAATATCATTCTCAATGGAGAAAAACTGAAAGCTTTTCCGTTAAGGTCAGGAACACGGCAGGGATGTCCATTATCACCACTGCTATTCAACATAGTACTAGAAGTCCTAGCCTCAGCAATCAGACAACAAGAAGAAATTAAAGGCATCCAAATTGGTAAAGAAGAAGTCAAACTATCACTCTTCGCAGATGATATGATACTATATGTGGAAAACCCAAAAGCCTCCACTCTAAAACTGCTAGAACTTGTACAGGAATTCAGTAAAGTGTCAGGATATAAAATCAATGCACAGAAATCAGTTGCATTTCTGTACACCAACAACAAGACTGAAGAAAGAGAAATTAAGGAGTCAATCCCATTTACAATTGTACCCAAAACTATAAGATACCTAGGAATAAACCTAACCAAAGCATGAAAATATTTTTGAATATTGAATAATCATGCATATGGACCCTATCCTTGGTGACTGTAATCATGTAAATGAGCATCATTTTTTCCCAGAATTATTTTTCCTATTCTGCATATTAGTATTTGTGTAGAATTAGTGCTATTTAACAACAACAACAAGAACAACAACAAAAGCATGATACGTAAAAGAATGGAGCCCTAGCTTTTTTTTTAATTTTAGAAAAGTTACACAAAATTTGATTCACTTTTAGTTTATTAATCGTGGGGGTCACAGACTTATTCATAATTTAAGCTCTGAAATAAATAATGCTTTATTAAATAGATCTTCATAAATTTTTCCTTTACAACTTTTATCTGCTTTTTCCAGCATAAGTTTTTATTTAGTTTAATTACTTTTGTTTTCATCTCTTTATTCTAACTTAAAGCCATAGCATTAAATCCTGCTAATGTCATGGTTAAAACAACAAAAGTACAATAATTAGTCTTTGCATTACTTTTCAGAGTTTATAAAGCTGCTTCACATAGACTATTTTACTTGATTTACTTAGCAGCTCCTTAAAGTTGCTCTTGGTATTCCCAAACTTTTTTTTTTCCTCTTCAGAGCAGAAACAGTTTATGTTAATAAATGGTAAAGATTTGAAGCTAGGTCATAGAATATGTTACCCAAAGTTTATGGAGCATATTCACATATCTCACCTCATTGTATCTAAATTAAATAATTGTTAGACAACATATAATTTATTACATTTAATATCTAATTACATATAATCTTTTATGGATTTGATTAATTCATGTTTTATAAATACAAAGCACTAACATATTAGGTAATATTATCATTAGTTCAATATTAAAGAAATTGTTATACATTGGCATTTTATCATTATAATTGATAATGGATATCAAAGGAAGAATCAACATTATAGTTCTATTTATTGAAAGTTCTATTTTTGTGTCAGATACTATGCTAAATGTTTGGACATATTGCCCAAGACAAGGTAGTTGATATTGTTCCCACTTTATAAATGAAGAAAGAAAATTCCTAACCGACTCCCATACTTAATTAGAAATAGCAAAGAAAGCTATTAGTTATAATTCTGATCTGGAGATCAGTTAGCATAGTTGTTATTAATAAACATTAACAATTTCTACAAATGTTAGTCTCTCAAAGTCTCCAGTTTCTCAAAGTCTCCCTCCCAACAGCTTCATTCCCACTATCTTCATGCATACTTTGAGCAAAGATAAATTATGAAAATTCAGATATATAGAAAATTGTCAAGTGCTTGTCTCTTTACTAAAGGTTTTTTTGCACTTAAAAGGATTAACAATAAAATCTCATTAAATCTCTACTTCTAATTGTTAATATACTTTCTTTTTAAAAAAAATAAAAATCCCAGAAAAAAATCATAAGGATAAATATCTATATAAATGTAAATTCTGGCATACAAAATCTTGGTATAACATATATCTAGATTGCTTGTAACATGCTTCGGGACATTATTTTCCAGTAGTATATAATTCATTAGTGAGGAGGAAGATGTTTAAGAAGTTATTGCCAAAGGCCAAATGAGGGCCTAAAGTAGAATAACAACAAAGAAAATGAAGAGAAAAGCAGTCCCCATGGGAGAATTTACAACTGATGGGATTACAAACAGTGGGTGAAACAGGGTTCGTAATGCATAGGAAATAGGAGGAGTCAAGACTGACTACAAAATGTTAAGAATAGTTCTCATGGAGAATATCTGGTTTGAGAGGAAAGGAAAATGAGTTTGAGTTTCTACAGGGACATCCATGTTAACCATTCAATGAGAAATTAGAAATTATTGATAACTTTCATTTATATCAAAGTATTAGTAACTCGGTACATGAACTATTCACTGAAGACAAAGGGAAAAATGACAAGGTGTTGGAGAGTTTTAGATACTAATGCAACTTCTTTGTTATAATAATCCTTAAATAAAGAACAGTTTAACAATAACAGTAAAATAATAGTAGCAGCAGCAAAAAACCTCATACCTAATGCAATTAGAACTCTTAAGTAGTTAGCATTTTATGAGGTAATTGCCAGATTCATGGGAGATTGTTTTATACCTAACATTTTTTTTTAATTCGTTTATTTGTTTATTTACAGCATAACAGTGTTCATTGTTTTGGAATCACACCCAGTGCTCCATGCAGTACGTGCCCTCCCTATTACCCACCACCTGGTTCCTCAATCTCCCACTCCCCCCCAACCCCCCACCCCTTCAAAACCCTCTGGTTGTTTTTCAGAGTCCATAGTCTCTCATGTTATACCTAACATTTTTACATTGAGTGGAAAACTATCTTGTTTCTCTTTTTTTTTAAAGATTTTATTTATTTATTTGACAGACAGAGATCACAAGCATGCAGAGTGGCAGGCAGAGAGAGAGGAGGAAGCAGGCTCCCTGGCATCATGACCTGAGCTGAAGGCAGAGGCTTTAACCCACTGAGCCACACAGGCATCCCTTGTTTCTCATTTTTAACAAAAAAATAGACTTTTCTCTTTCGTAACAATATTTTGATTTCAAAACCTACAAATCAATTTTATAGAATTCAAGACTTGAGTGTACATAATCCAGGGGCTGGCAAATATTAAAAATATATTGTTATAAATGCATGATAGAATACTATAAATGAAACACTTTAGAGTATATTTATATTTATATTTACACTATAAGTACTATAAATGAAACCCATAAGCCCTTAAAAAGTATCTATTACAAGATGAATTCTAGCCAACAAAAAGATGCATGAAGAGGCCATGGTCAAAGAACTGTAATGATTATTTAACTTATTTAAGTGTAGAACTAAAGTCAAGCAACAGTGGCAAATTTGATCACAAAATAGAAGAAACTTAAAATCCGTCATAATATAGAAACCGTAATGAAATTTTAAATTTGAGAGATGGAATGTAGAGAGGAGGTTAGAGTTGCCAAAAAGAGAATTCTATAGCTAAATTTGGTGGTTAATTGTTGGTAAAGTGAGAACAAAGACAAGCAAAGGAAGAACTGCACTAATTTTATTTTTCATAAGGGGAAATAAATTAATATTCATAGATAACAATTTAAGAAGAAAAATACACATTCAAAGTCACCACTAGAAAAAAGGTAAAATACTCCAAAACTTCACCAAAGGAGAATACATATAAAAAAAATCAGGAAGATACAACCCACTATAAAGTGGGAGAGTACAACAGAACATGTTCATGTTGATTGTCTAGAGTCTTCAGGTTCTTCACTTTAAAACTCTCGCTGCCCTGATTCTAGCTTTCTACATTTTGAAAACACCAAGAATATTTTCACCACAACTTTTTACCAGAGCCATTCACTTGTCCTGCTTAGTATACTCAGATCGCCCTTAGCCACAATAACCAGAGTTCACATTTGTAAGAATGGGAGCCAGTGGGTGAAACCTCATGAACTCCAGGAACACAATGAACACATTACAGGTATTTGTTGGTCTTTCAAGAATGACCACATTGTCCTTTGCCAGAGTCAGAAAGATGGTGTCGGGAAGCTAACCCTGCTCTTCAGAATTACTTATGTAACCATTTTTCTGAAGTCACCCCCTCTAGAGAACAAATTTGCTGTGAATAGTGAAGCGCAGTTCATTTCTGTTTATTACTTGAGCATGAAAATGGCAAGTGGGTAAGCAAACACATTAAAAGGTCCTTGGTTTGGAATGGCATCCCAACAATGTTTTCCTAGCAGTAGGATTATGTGACTTCAAATGCAGAGTGCTTCTGTATACATTAAAGAAGTAGATGAAGATGAACCAGTATACTGTAGGGCAGCAAGGTGCATTTTGGTTAGCTGATATCTGTTCACTGGTACTGGGAGCTCGGTCTTAGCTTCACTTTCCCTGCCTATGGGAGCTCTGTGACCTAGGTCAACCATGACAGCAATGTGCCTATTGCTGATGCCTCAAACGGTGTTCAGGTTTCATCTGAAAACAGTTGCTGCCACTCCTGAATGCTGAATCAATTATTTGTCTCAGACAATAGAGCGTTGTGTAGCTCTCAGCCATGATTGCTACCCAGTGTTCTTTAACTAAGGTGACCATGGCTCTAGTCTCCAAACTGGACATTCCAAAACACAGCATCCAGCACAGCAGGTTAGCTATGGAATACTTCCAGAACATGGACAAGAGAGTCACAACTGAGTACTACATCACAGCATCAGAGATATTGTGCCAGAAGAGATAACATTACTCAAATGGAAAAGCAAGATTACTGAAAATTCTGCCCCACAGGAATTAATGGAGCCATGACAATTTGGGATTTCAAAATCTTAGAATCTTCTCTCCAAGCCCTTCAAATAATTTGAAGCTGAGTGAACCTCTTTGACCTAGTATGACAAATAGCAACTGACCTCAAGTCTGTCATTTACATGATGGTGAGGAAAACCAACCACAAGGAAAGAATGAAAACATATATCATGCAAATATTATTTCTATGTTGTGTTTAAATATCATTGGCAAATTTTTTTTTTTTTGCTGTTTTATCCCATTCTTTACCAAAGCTGCTTTTAAGCAGTTCATTATGGAAAATTGTTTCATTAACTTAAGAGGGGAGATGAGGTGGTATGTAAATTGTCACATAGAAAATTAATGAAAATAATCAATATGTTCTCTAAAATAGGACTAGGATGGACTGTCTCTCATGTCAGTAGATGTCGTAAATTAATATGCTTTTATTTTAAGAAAAAGACTTTTCAGCATTTATCACATAATAAAATCCAACAAGAGAAAATCTAAAGCAAGGTGATTCAAAGTTTAGTCCTCGGATATATTAGACAACTACTGGCAAAAATAAGACAGGAGTTATATTAATATCTAAGTTGATTCCAAGACAAAGTACATTAAATTAGAGTGCTTATATTTACAGTGATGAAATGTACATCCACAATGGTGTTATATGCAACTACTGAATCATTGAACACTACATCAAAAACTAATGGTGTAGTATATGCTGGCTAATTGAACATAATAATAAGAATGAATGAAAATAAATGACAAAATTCATAAAATGAAAGTGTAAACAGAAAAAAATTAATAAACCAATTAATGTGTATTAATAATTGTGCTTCAAAAACCATAAAAGCATAAGAAGAAACAGAAATGTAGTAATATTGAGAGATTTTAACATAATTTAATGACAACTCAACAAAAAATAAGAAAGAATACTGAGGAAAAAAGAAAGTTTACATGGAAAAGTTACTTCATATATATTGAATTTTATATCTTAGAAATATTATTTTCAAATCAAGCAGAGAGAGTTAAGTATCATATGGTTTCACTTATTTGTGGAGCATAACAAATAATATGGAGGACATGGGGAGATGGAGAGGAGAAGGGAGTTGAGGGAAACTGGAAGGGGAGATGAACCATGAGAGACTATGGACTCTGAAAAACAACCAGAGGGTTTTGAAGGGGCAGGTGGGGTGGGAGGTTGAGGAACCAGGTGGTGGGTAATAGGGAGGGCACGTACTGCATGGAGCACTGGGTGTGATGCCAAAACAATGAACACTGTTATGCTGTAAATAAAGAAAAAAAAAAAACTGGAAAAAAAATATTATTTTCAAGTACCCATTGAAAAATTTACAAAATTTAAACCAATATCATATTAAAGCCACAAGAAAACCTCAATACTTATGGACTATTTCAAATTGTATTCCTTAATTACAAATTAATGACATAAGAAAAACAAAATGTAGAAAACAGAAACAAACCCTAAAGACTGAAGGATTTTAAACCCTCACTTGTGTGAGGGCCTCGTTTCTCACTAACTAGATCAGTACAAAATTTTTGTTTCAGATCTCTAGTAATAACAAGAACTCTGAAAATTATAGACTAAGGATTTAGAAGCTAGTGGAATAACTATAAAACTGCTACAGTAGAGAGTAAAGAAGGGAAGGTAAAGAAAAATTCTGGCATGCTACAAAAAATTTACCATAACAATTCATTCCAGTTGAAATTAATTTTATTAAGAGAATAACAAAGACTTCTTATTCTCTTACACCATACACAAAGATAAACTCAAAATGGATGAAAGACCTCAATGTGAGACAGGAATCCGTCAAAATCTTAGAGGAGAACATAGGCATTGGCCACATTCAACATAGGCCATTGTGGCCATTCAACATTGGTCACTGCAACTTCTTTAAGACACATCTCCAAAGGCAAAGGAAACAAAAGCAAAAGTGAACTTTTGGGACTTCATCAAGATCAAAAGCTTCTGCACAGCAAAGCAAACAGTCAAACTAAGGGGCGGCCCATGGAATGGGAGAATATATTTGCAAATGACACTTCAGATAAGGAGCTGGTATCCAAGATCTACAAAGAACTTCTCAAACTCAACATCAAAAAACAAGTAATCCAGTCAAAAAATGGGCAGAAGTCATGAACAGACTCTTCTCCAAAGAAGACATAAAAATGACTAACAAACACAGAAAAAATGTTCAACATCAGTAGCTATCAGGAAAATACAAATCAAAACCACAGTGACATACCACCTTACACCAGTTAAAATGGCAGAAATTACAAAACAGGAAACAATAAATGTTGACAAGGATGTGGAGAAAGGAGAACCCTCTTACACTGTTGGTGGGAATGCAAACTGCTACAGTCACTCTGAATTACAGTATGGAGATTCCTCAAGATGTTAAAAATAGAGCTACCCTATGACCCAGCAATTGCACTACTAAGTATTTACCTCAAAGATACAGAAGTAATGAAAAGAAGGGGCACATGAACCCCAGTGTTCCTAGCAGCAATGTCCATAATACCTAAACTGTGGAAGGAGACGAGATGGTCTTTAACAGTTGAATGGATAAAGAAGATGTGGTCCATATATATAATGGAATATTACTCAGCCATCAGAAAGGATGAATACCCACCATTTGTATCAATATGGATGGAACTAGAGGGGAATATGTTAAGTGAAATAAGTCAAGCAGAGAAAGACAGTTATCACATGTGGATATGTTCCACATATGAGAAACATATGTGGAACATAGGGAATAGCACAGAGAACCATAGGGGAAGGGAGGGAAAACTGAAAGGGAAGAAATGAGAGAGGGAGATGAACCAAGAGAGACTATGAATTCTGGAAAACAAGGGTTTTCAGGTTTTAAGGGTTTCAGAGGAGAGGATGGGGGTATGGAGTAGCTGGGTGATGGGTATTTAGGAGGGCATGTATTATGAGGAGCACCAGGTGTTACATGCAACTAACAAATCATTGAACACTGCATTAAAAACTAACGATGTACTATACAGTGGGTAACTGAACATAATTTTTAAAATAAGACTTTTTAGAATGCTTAAAACATGATAAAAATAACTAAATTTTAAAAAGATTAATAAACCATGAATCTAAAGCAAGCCCAAATGATAAACCAGTTAAGAAACTTGGATAACAATGGGGGCACCCAGGTGGCTCAGTCAGTTGAGCATCCAATGTTTGATTTTGGCTCAGGTCATGATCTCAGGATCCTGGGATTGAGCCCCACATAGGAATCTCTGTTTAGCAGGGAGTCTGCTTGAGATTTTTTCTCTCCCTCTCCTTCTGCCCCTCCCCCTCAAGTTCTCTTTATAATAAATCAATCTTAAAAGAAAAAAAAA
Organism: Meles meles; assembly: GCF_922984935.1. NCBI lineage: Eukaryota > Metazoa > Chordata > Mammalia > Carnivora > Mustelidae > Meles > Meles meles. Next base: position 95,374,241 of record NC_060069.1, on the reverse strand, counting down.
AGAATCTTGGATAACAGTGAACAAACAGAGTCCATCAACAAAGAAATAGAAATTATAAAAAGGAACAAAGTAGGGGCACCTGCATGGCTCAGTGGATTAAAGCCTCTGCCTTCAGCTCAGGTCATGATCCCAGGGTCCTTGGGATCAAGCCCTGTATCTAGCTCTCTACTCAGCAGGGAGCCTTCTTCCTCCTCTCTCGATACCTGCTTCTCTGCCAACTTGTGATCTCTGTCTGTCAAAGAAATAAATAAATATTTTTTTTTTTAAAAGGAACAAAGTAGAAATTCTGGAGCTAAAATTACAATAGCTAAAATGAAAAACTCACCAGAAAGTTTCGACACCAGATTTGAGTAGCAGAGAAAATTGTCCAGCCTGAAGTACAATTGAAATTACTGACATTGAAGAACAAAAGTAAAACAAAGGAAAATGAATAGAGATTAAGGGATTTGTGAAACATTATCAAGCATACCAACATATTATGGGAATACTTGAGAAGAGAAAGAGAAGAAGAGAAGAGAAGAGGGAGAAGAAACAATATTTGAAGAAATAATAGCTGGAAACTTCTCTAACTTGAGGAAAGACATAAGCCACACATCCAAGAAATTTTTCAAACTCCAAATATAATAAACTCAAAGAGATACTCACTCAGATGCATTATAATCAAACTTTACAAAAAGAGGATCTTAAAAGCAGCAAGAGAGAAGTGACTCATCATGAATAAGAAATCCTCAATAATTTTGCTAGCCAAATACACATAAGAAGCCAAAGAGGCCAGAAGGTAGTGGGATAACATATTTTAAGTGATGGAGAAAAAACAAAGAATTCCTATATCTGGTAAAATGTTCTTTCAAAAATTAAAGTGAAATTAAGACATTGCCAGACAGACAAAAGCAAAGAGAGTTCATGACTGGTAGATCTTCCCTACAAGAAATACTAAAGGGAGTTCTACAGACTGAAATGAAAAGGCATTTGACAGTAACTTGAAGACATATAAAGATATAAAGAACAGTGGTAAAAGTTAACTACATAGTTAGATATAAAAGCCAATATTATTATATTTTTGGTTTTCAACTCTTATTTCCTACATGATTTAGGAAAAGATAGAAATCTTTAATGGGCATGTAATAAATAAAGATATGAAGACAACAATATAAAGGGAAGTGATGGACATTTAAAGCAACAGAGTTTTGTATGCTATTGAAGCCAAATTGGTAGAATTCAAAAGGCATTGTTGTACATTTGTAACCACCAGCATAACCATTAATAACTAAAAAAATAAATAAATAAATAAAAGGAAATATGAAGGGAATAAAAAGATACACTGGGGAAAATTAAATCTAAAAGAAGGCAATATTGGAGCAATTTATGAACAAAATATACTTCTGGAAAACAAATAGAAAAATGGCAGAATTTCTTCCTTATCAGTAATTACTTCAAATGGATTAAACTCACCAATTAAAAGACAGACTGGCAGAATAGATTTAAAAATATATAATCTAACTATATGTTATCTACAAGAGAGTCATTTTAGATCAACAAATAGGTTGAAATTAAAAGGATGGGAAAAGACTCCTTGCAAGTAATGACCAAAAGAGAGTTTGTATGGCAATACTAAGACCAAAATAGACCTTAAGTAAAAAACTGCTACAACAAACAAAGAAGGATAAAAGAGTTAATTTAGTGAGAAGATAAAACAATTACAGACAAATGTGCATAAACAGCAGAGCCCAGAATATATAAAGCAACATTGAAAAAATTGAAGGGAGGATTAGACTAATTAGAAACTAATTATTAATTAGAGAATTAGTAATAATAGTTGAAGAATTCAATAGCCTGCTTTCAATGGTGCATAGAAAATCTAGCCAGAAGATTAAACATGAAATAGAGAATGTGAATAATGCTATAAGCCAACTAGCTTTAACAGACAGAGTACTCCACATAACAATAGAATTGCATACTCTTCTCAAGTACACATAGAACATTCTTGAGGCTAAAACATATTTTAGGCCACAAAAGAATCCTCAATAATTTTTTTTCCTAGGCAAAAAATTTTATTAACCTTGTTTCAAACATTATTCCCAGGCTTCTTCAGCTTAATTAGCTGCAAAGAATGAATTGTATATAAGCAAAAACTGAAAAGAGCTGCAGTATCCATGGAGCTTGGTCTTAAAAATATTAGAGATCTAGATTTCATCAGATCCATGGACAAAATTTTAAAAAGCAGTCATAATATAAAATAACAGTTCTCAGTAACTTCAAGTTTTATCTTCTTCAGAATTTGACTCAATTCAGTTTCCTTCATTCTTGGAATCTTCATTAAAAGTCTCTACAAGATCTGGAACTTCATTATCATCATCCTCTCAGGTAGCAAGTGGTGTTTTCCATCCACAGAATTGTTTGGGCAGAGCTTCAGCAAGTCTTCTTTTTTTTTTTTTTTTTTTAAAGATTTTATTTATTTATTTGACAGAGAGAGATCACAAGTAGGCAGAGAGGCAGACAGAGAGAGGAGGAAGCAGGCTCCCTGCGGAGCAGAGAGCCCGATGCAGGGCTCGATCCCAGGACCCTGAGATCATGACCTGAGCCGAAGGCAGCGGCTTAATCCACTGAGCCACCCAGGCGCCCCTTCAGCAAGTCTTCTTAAACTAGTCAGATTGTCCACACCAAGTTGGTTTAAGATACTGGGTAGCACTTCTGTCAGCTGCTTTGTCTCAGCATGGCCTAAAATGGTGAAAGTGTTCAGTGCCAGCAATGCCTGAACTTTGGGGTTGTTAAAGTGATCACTGTTCCTTGGTTTGTGAACATACTCACTTCTTCAATATCAGAGATATTGTTTTCCACTAACTTCTTTAAGGAAAACTGAAGTTTGTTTTTTTTTTTTTTTTTTACCATCTGCTATAGCTGTTCTATGAACCACCTTCTTGTTTTGGGAAGTAATTCCTTCTCCACCAATGCGCACTTGTGCTTGCAGTTTGGTGAGCTTCTCCTGGTTCGTGATAGTTTCTTTCATCTGAGGCTCCTGTCCTGGGGTTCTGCCATGAGGTGGAGGAAGAGAGGGCATTGGCTCCAAGCCTCAATAAACTTAAAAAGATTAAAATCAGGGGCGCCTGGGTGGCTCAGTGGGTTAGGCCTCTGCCTTCAGCTCGGGTCATGATCTCAGGGTCCTGGATCAGGCCCCGTGTCGGGATCTCTGCTCGGCAGGGAGCTTGCATCCTCCTCTTCCTCTGCCTAGCTCTCTGGCTACTTTAAAAAAAAAAAGAAAAAAAAGATTAAAATCATACAAAGTTTTTTCTCTAACCACCAGGAGATGAACCTAGAAATCAGTAAAAACTGAAATTCACAACATTTGGAAATTAAACTGCACACTTGTAAACAGCCAAAAGGTCAAAAAGGAAATCACAAGTGAAATGTGAAATACTTTGAGACACATTAAATAAAAGCAAAATTTACAGGTTATACCAAAAACATAGCTCAGAAGGATATTTCTAACTGTAAATGCCTATGTTGAAAAGAAGTAAGATCCCAAATTAATAACCCAACTCTATACTTCAACAAACTAGAAAAGACTAGCTTAAACCCAAAGCTAGTAGAAGTAAGGAAATAATAAAGATTAAAGATAAACAAAACAGAGAACAGAAAAATAATAGTCAACAAAACCAAAAGTTGCTTCTTTGAAAAGATCAACAAATCAACAAGACTTTACCTAGACTAAGAAAAAAGGAGAGAAGATACAGATAATTAAAATCCAAATGTAAGTAGGGACATTAATATCAAACTTACAGAAAAGAGGATAATACTTTGAACAACTGTACACCAACATTAGATAACCTAAATGAAACAGGAAAATTCCTATAAACACATGAATTTTCAAAACTGACTCAAGAAGAAAATCTCAACATAGCTAAAATAAGTAATGATATTGAGTCAGTAATCAATTTCTAACAAAGGAAGGCCAAAGATGAGATGGCTGGTGAATCCTACCCAATATTTAAATAATTGATCCCAATCCTTCTCAATCTGTTCCAAAAATAGAAGAGGGGTAACATTTCCTCACTCATTCTATGATATCAACATCACCCTAATTTCAAAGCTAGACAACACCACAATGAATAAGAAACCAATATCCCCTATGAATATGTATGCAAAAATTCAACACCATATTAGCCAACAGAATCCAACAGCATATTAAAAGGATTTTGTACCATGACCAAATGGGATTTATTCCAGAAATGTAAGGGTGGTTCAACAGAAGAAAATAAAAGATATAAAAACAGCATTAATAGAATAAAAGAAAAAAAATGATACAGATACATGTCAATTGATACTGAAAAAGCATTTAATAAAATTGACCACTCCTTCATTATAAAAAATACTCAGAAAACTAGGAATGGAAGGGAACTTCCTTAAGCTGACCAAGGGCATTCCTGAAAAACCCACAGACAAGATCCTACTCAATGATGAAAGCTAAAAACTTTCCTCCTTAAAATTCAGTACAAGATAAGGATGCCTCTTTTTAGCACTGTACTGGAAGTTCTACGCAGAGAAATTAAGCAAGAAATAAAAGGCATTCAAAATGAAAAAGAAATGAAATTATCCCTACTAAGAAACGGCATAATCCTGTATGTATAAAATCCCAAAGAAACCACAAAAGAACAACTAGAATAAATGAAGTTAACAAACTTGCAGGGTGTAACATAAATGGGCAAAATCAGTTGTGTTTCTATATACCAGCAAGAAAAAATTTTAAAAAGAATCTATTTAAAAATTCTTACAAGTCTCTAAAAGAATAAAATACCTAGAAATAAATTTAACGAAGGAGGTATTGGATTTGTACACTGAAAACTATAAAACATTGTTAAAGCAATTAAAGAAGCCCTAAATAAAAGATATCACCTGTCCATGGACTGAAAGGCTTAATAATTGTTTAAATATTAGTATCACCCAAAACAATCTAATAGATTCAACCCAGACCCTACCAGAATACCAAAAGCCTTTTTTGCAAAATGGAAAGGATTATCCTGAAATTTGTGTGGAAATGCTGAAGCAAGAAAAACCAAAATAGTATTGAAAAAGAAGAAAGTTGGAAGAATCACACTTCCCAATATCAGTATCTATAGTAATCAAAACGGTGTTACCAGCGTAGGAATACCTATATAGGGATAAACATATATACCAATGGAATAAAATTAAGATTCCAGAAATAAAACCATACATCTGTGACTAGCTGATTTTCAACAAGTTGCTAAGACAATTCTATGGTGTAAAAAATAGTCTCTTCAATAAATGGTACTAAGACAACTAGAAATTAACATGTGAAAATGAAGGTAGACCATTACCTCCCATTACATAGAAAAAATGGATCAGTGACTTAACTTTAAGAGCTAAACTATAAAACTTTTAGAAGAGAGCATAGAGGAAAGTCTTAATGACCTTGGCTTTGGCAGTGGTTTCTTAGCACACCAAAATATAAGCAAAAAGAGAAAAAAAAATGTAAACTGGCCTTCATCAAAATTTAAAACTTTAGTACTTCAAAGATTATTATTAAGAAAGTGAAAAGACTATAGAGATTTATCTGCAAATCATCTAAGGGTCTACTACCCAGAATATACAGAGAACTCCTAAATTTCCACAACAAAGTTAAAAAATGGGCAAAGATTTAAACATTTCTCTAAAAAGGATATAAAGATGAACAATAAGCACATGAAAAGATGTTCAACATCCCTAATCATTAGGGAAATGCAAATCAAAACCACAATGAAATACCACTTCACACACAATAGTGATGGTTACCATAAATAATAATAATGGAAAATAAAAAGTGTTAAGGATATGGAGATATTGGAACCCTTGTTTACTGCTGGTGGGAATGTGAAATGGTACAGCAGCTATGGAAAATACTATGGCTGTTCCTCAAAAAATAAAAATTATTAGATTTATTGCATGATCTAGCTAATCCATTTCAGGGTATATATTCCCAAAAATTGAAAACAGAGTCTCAAAGGGATGTTTGTATACACATATTCATAACAGCAGTATTGACAAGAGTTAAAATGGATCAGCAAAATGTGGAACACATACATACAGTGGAATGCATTCAATTTTTAAGAGGAAGGAAATTCTGACATATGCTACAAGATTCATGAACTTTGAGGCTATTATGCTCAGTAAAATAAGTCAGCAGTAAAAGGACACAAAAATATATGATTTCAATTATATGAGGCACCCAGGGTAGTCAAATGCAAAGAGAATATAGAATGGTGGTTGCCAGGGCCAGGGAGAGGAGGAAATGAGAAGTTACAGTTCAATTAATAATGAATTTCATGTTTACAAGATGAATTCTGGAGATGGCTGGTGATGATAGTTGCAAAACAATATGAATATACTTACTACCAGTGAACTGCACACTTAAAATGTGGGTATGATTATAAATTTTATGTTACATGTATTTTACCATAATTTTAAAATATTTTATTAAAGTTTAAAACGTACTGATCCATGCTACAAATGGATGGAGCTCAGAAACATAAAGTGAAAGAAGCTATACATAAAAGGCCACAAATTACATGATTCCATTTATATGAAATATCGAGAACAGTTAAGTCCCTAGAAACAGAAAGCAGATTGATGGTCACCAGTGGCTGAGGAAGAAAATGGGCAATAACTGCTTAATGAGTCAGTGCTAATCTTTGTGGTGATAAAAATGTGAATTATATAGTAGTGGTGGTTATACAACATTATGAATGTACTAAGTGCCTCTAAATTGTACATTTTTAAATGGTTGATTCTATATTATATGAATTTCACTTCAATCAAAAATGTAGGAAAAATTTCAAAGAACTAGTGAAACAAAGTATAAAATTTAATTAAGAGTAATGTACCAAGGTGAGAAATTTATGTATCATGTTTGCAACTTTCCTCTAAATCTAAAATTTTTCCAAAATAAAACATTTATTTTTAAAAATGGGCAAACTACTTGGATAGACTCTTCACCAAAGAGGATATACAGATGCCAAGTAAGCACATGGGAAGATATTCCAACATCATTAGCCACTAGAGGAATACACATTAAAACAATAATTGACTACAACTAATTAAGTACCCATTAGATTAACTAAAATAAAGATATTGGCAAAACTACCTCATGGTGAAGACATCCACTGATCAGCAGAAACTCTCTTACTCTGCTGGTAAAATCCAAAATGATACAACCACTGTAAAAAGCAGATTGGACTAGGTTTAATATACTTTTAAATACACTTTATTTTTTAAAGTAATTTTAGGTTTCAGCAAAACTGAGTGAAAAGTAGAGTTTCAATATACCCTTGTCTACACACTCATAGCCTCCCCACTAATAACAGATTCCATGAGTGGTACACTTGTTACCATTGACAAACTTACATTAATACATCATTATCACCCAGAATTCATATTTATAGTAGGGCTCATGTGGCATTATATATAGGTCAAAACACCAAGCATATTCATCATTATGGTATAATACACTATAATACAGAATACTACCACTCTAGAAATCTTCTGTGTCAGCCTATTCATCATTCCCTCCTCCTTAAACCCTGGCAACCAACCACTGATTTTTTTGCTATCTTCTTAGTTGGCCTTTTCCAGATTGTCATACAATTGAAACCATACAGTATGTAGCCTTTTCAGATAGACTTAATTTAGTGACATGTATTTTAGTTTCCTCTGTATGTTTTTTGTAGCTTCATTGCTCATTTCTTTTTAGAATATTTCATTGCCTGGATATATCACAGTTTATCCATTCACCTACTGAAGGACATCTTGTTTGCTTCCAGATGTTGGCAATTAATGAATGAAGCTGCTATAAACATTCATGTGCAGGTTTTTATATGGACATAACTTTTAGCTTTGGGGGATAAATACCAAAGAGCATGATTGCTGAATCATATGATAGGAGTATGTTTATTTTAGGAAACTGACAAACTGTCTTCCAATGTGACAATGGCAGGTGCCATTTCTCTACTCTGCCCCTCAGGATATACTGATTTCAGTAAGCAGCACAGTGCCAACAGTGACAGCATAAGCCACTTATACCAATCCTGCAACACCACCCGCCCCCACCGCTGGTAATGCTTTTAGGCAATTGTGCCTGATGACCAGCACAGCTGGCCGCTACCCCAGGAGACCAACCCCCCCCCCCCCAAACACACACATACACACCAGGTCTACTGACCATAGGGTTCTGCAAAACTTCAGCACTTGTGGAAATAGCATCAGGATTCTTTCAACCCAGCAGACCAGAGTACACCTAGCTAAAACTCACCACACTCTGGACAAGGTCAAAACACTCCCCACTGCAGGCAAGGAGAAACTCTGCAGAGGACTGACCTGGGGAAAGAGCAGCCAAAGCACAGCAGCATAGTCCACGTAGCACACACCAGAGACATTTCCGGAAGCACCAGGCCCTGGACATTGTCTGATCTCTTCTTCATAACGCCTTTACTCTCAGAAGCAGGAAACATAACAGGCTTTCCTAACACAGAGAAGATGACAGAGACCTAGACAAAGTGCCAAGATGGAGGAATTCATACCAAAAGAAAGAACAAGAAAAGGTCACAGCCAGGGATCTAATGGAAACAAATATAAGTAATAAGCCTGATCCAGAATTTAAAGCAACAATCATAAGGGTACTAGCTGGGCTTGAGAAAATCATGGAAGACATCAGAGAGTCCCTTACTGCAGACAAAAGAGCTAAACCAACCAACCGACCAACCAACCAATCAGGTTGAAATGAAAAATGCAATATCTGAGATTCAAAACCAACTGGATGTAGGGACCACAAGGACAGAAGAAGCAAAAGAACAAACAAGTTATAAAGAAGTTAGAATTACAGAAAATAAAGAATCCAAACAAAAGAGAGAAAGAAAAATCTTGGATCACGAAAGAAGACTTAGGGAACTCAGTGACTCCATCAAACGCAATAACACTCATATGAGTTCCAGGAGCAGGAGAGAGAGAAAAAGGTACAGAAGTTTATTTGAGATCATTATGACTGAAAACTTCCGTGATCTGGGGAAAGAACCAGACATCTAAATCCAATAGGCACAGAGAATGCCCATCAAAATCAACAAAAGCAGGCCAACACCAAGACATATCCTAGTTAAATTTCCAAAATACAAAGAAATAATCCTAAGAACAGCAAGACAAAGGAAATCCCTAACTTAAAAGACAAGACAAATAAGGTTAACAGCAGACATATTGATAGAAACTTGGCAGGCCAGAAGAAAGTGGCATGATCTATTCAACATGCTGAATGGGAAAAGTCAGGAGCTAAGAATACTCTATCCTACAAGGCTGGATATTCTCCTTCAGAACAGGAGACAAAGAGTTTCCCAGACAAACAAAAACTTAAAGGATTTCATGACCACTATACCAGCCCTGCAAGAAATATTATAGAGTGGGAAAGGAAGGCCAAAAGCAACAGACTAGAAAGGAACAGAGAAAATCTTCAAAAACAATGACAAAACAAGTAATAAAATGGCACTAAGTTAATATATATCAATAATGATTTTGAATGTAAATGGACTAAATGCTCCATGAAAAAGACATAGAGTGTCAGAATGGATAAAAACAAAACAAAACACAAAAACACAAGACCCATCTATATACCGCCTGGAAGAGACTCCTTTTGACCTAAAGACACCTGCAGATTGAAAGTGAGAGGAGGGAGAAATATTTATCAGGCAAATGGATATCGAAATAAAGCCAGAGTAACCATACTTGTCTCAAACAAACTAGATTTTAAACCACAGACTGTAACAAGAGATGAAGAAGGGCACTATTTCATAATAAAGGGGACTACCCAACAAGAAGGAACTAACAACTGTAAATATTTATGCCCCTAACTTGGTAGCACCCAAATATGTAAAACAATTAATTACAAACATAGAGGAACTCATTGGTAATAATACAATAACAGTAGAGAACTTTAACACCCCACTTACTTCAATGGACAGATCATCTAAGCAGAAAGTCAACAAGGAAACAATGGCTTTGAATGACACACTGAACCAAATGGACTTAACAGATATATTCAGAAGAGTCCATCCTAAAGCAGCAGAATGCACATTCTTTTCAAGTGCACATTGTCCAGAATAGATCACACACTAGGTCCCAAATCAGACCTCAACAAATACAAAAAGATTGAGATCATACCATGCATGTTTTCTGACTACAATGCAGTGTACCTTGAAGTCATCCACAGGAAAGAACTTGGAAACCACAAACACATGAAGGCTAAAGAGCATCGTACTAAAGAACGAATGGGTCAACCAAGAAATTAAGGATATAAAAGAGAACATGGAGGGGTGCCTGGGTGGCTCAGTGGATTAAAGCCTCTGCCTTCGGCGCAGGTCAGGATCTCAGGATCCTGGGATCGAGCCCCGAGTTGGGCTCTCTGCTTGGCAGGGAGCCTGCTTCCCTTCCTCTCTCTCTATCTGCCTCTCTGCCTACTTGTGATCTCTGTCTGTCAAAAAAAATGAATAAGGGGCGCCTGGGTGGCTCAGTGGGTTAAGCCTCTGCCTTCGGCCCTGGTCATGATCTCAGGGTCTGGGATCAAGCCCCGCATCGGGCTCTCCACTTGGCGGGGAGCCTGTTTCCCCACCTCTGCCTGCCTCTCTGCCTACTTGTGATCTTTCTCTCTCTGTCAAATAAATAAATCTTTCAAAATAAATAAATAAATAAAATCAAAAAAAAAAAAGAATACATGGAAAGAAATGAAAACATGACAGTCCAAAACTAGAGGGCAAAAATGAACTATTAGGACTTCACAAGATAAAAAAAACTTCTGCACAGCAAAAGAAACAAAACTAAAATCGAACCTTCAGAAGGGGGAACATATTTGTAAATGACATATCTGGTAAAAGATTAGTATCCTAAATCTATAAAGAATTTCTCAAACTCAGCACCCTAAAAACAAATAATCTGTTAATGATTGGGCAGAAGAAATGAATAGGGGGATTTTTCCAAAGAAAACGTACGGGAGGCCAACAGACACAAGAAAAGATGCTCAACATTATTCATCATCGGGGAACTACAAATCAAAACTTCAATGAAATATCATCTCGGACTTGTCAAAATGACTAAAGTTAACAACACAAGAAACAGTGGATGTTGGTGAGGATGTGGAGAAAGGGGAACTCTCTTACACTATGGGAATGCAAACTCGTGCAGCAACTCTGGAAAACAGTATGGAGGTTCCTCAAAATGTTAAAAATAGACCTACCCTATGACCAAGCAATTCCACTACTATGTATTTACCCAAAATATACCAAAATACTGATTTGAAGAAGGACACGCATCCCAATACTTATGGCAGCCTTATAAACAATAGCCAAATTATGGAAAGAGCCAAAATGCTCATATACTAATGAAGGGATACTGTGGCATTTGAGAAACAAATCAAATGAACATAGGAGAAAAAAATAAGCAAGGCAAACCAGTAAACAGACACTTAAATATACAGACCAAATTGAGGGTTATTAGAGGGGAGGTGGGCAAGGACTGGGTTAAATGGATGAAGGTACTATGGAGGAAACTTCTTATGATGAGCACTGAGTATTGAATAAAAGTGATGAACCACTATATTCTACACTTAATACTAATGTTACAATGTATGTTAACTGGAATTTTAAAAAAACTTGAAAAGAAAAACCAGAACAAAAAAAAAAAAAAACCTGTTTCTTAATGTATGCATTTATCACTAAAAACTTCCCTTTTACAATTGCTTTGGCTGCATCCCATAAATTTTGATACGTTGTATTTCCATTTTCATTTGTCTCAAGGTATTTGTATATTTCTCTTTTTTTCTTTGACACGTTGGTTGTTCAATATATTGCTTAATCTCCACGTATTTGTAATTTTCTAGTTTTCCTAGAATTCATTTCTATTTTCATACCATTGTGGTCAGGACAGAGGCTAAATATAATTTCAGTCTTCTTACATATTTTCAGGCCTGTTTTGTGGCCTACCATATGATCTCTCCTGGAGAATGTTCTGTGTGCACTTGAAGAATTTGTCTTCTGTTGCTTTTAGATGGAATATTCTATATATCTGTTATTTATGTCCATCTGGTCTAACATGTTGTCTAAGTCCAGTGTTTCCTTATTGATTTTCTGTCTGGATAATCTATTTATTGATGCAAGTCGGGAATTTAATTATTTGTATTGCTGTTTCTCCCTTTAGATCTGTTAATCTGTTTTTTATATGTATATATATATATATTTTCATATATATAAAATATATATATATCTGTTAAATGAGTGTTCCAATATTGGATCCATAAATATTTAAACATGTTATATTTTCTTGTTGGATTGACCCTTTTATCATTATACAAGGACTTTTTATCATTATACAAGGACTTTTTCTGTCTCTTGTGAATTTTTTTATATTTTTTTAAATTTCTTTTCAGTGTACCAGAATTCATTGTTTATGCACCACACCCAGTGCTCCATGCAATACATGGCCTCCATAATACCCACCACCAGGTTCACCCAACTTCCCAACCCCCGCCCCTTCAAAACCCTCAGATTGTTTTTCAGAGTCCATAGTCTTTCATGGTTCACCTCCCCCTCCACTTTCCCCCAATTCCCTTCTTCTCTCCATCTCCCTATGTCCTCCATGTTATTTCTTATGTCCCACAAATAAGTGAAACCATATGATACTTGACTCTCTCTGCTTGACTTATTTCACTCAGCATAATCTCTTCCAGTCCCATTCATGTTGATACAAAAGTTGGGTATTCATCCTTTCTGATGGAGGCATAGTACTCTATCGTGTATATGGACCACATCTTCCTTATCCATTCATCTATTGAAGAGCATCTTGGTTCTTTCCACCGTTTGGTGGCTGTAGCCATTGCTGCTTTGAACATTAGGGTACAGATGGCCCTTCTTTTCACTACATCTGTATCTTTGGGGTAAATACCCAGTAGTGCGATTGCAGGGTCTTAGGGAAGATCTACTTTTAATTTCTTAAGGAATCTCCACACTGTTTTCCAAAGTGGCTGCAACAACTTGCATTCCCACCAACAGTGTAAGAGGGTTCCCCTTTCTCCACATCATCTCCAACACATGTTATTTACTGTCCTGTTAAATTTGGCCATTCTAACTGGTGTAAGGTGGTATCTCAATGTGGTTTTAATTTGAATCTCCCTGATGGCTAGTGATGATGAACATTTTTTCATATGTCTGATAGCCATTTGTATGTCTTCATTGGAAAAGTGTCTGTTCATGTCTTCTGCCCATTTTTTTAAAAAATATTTTTGTTTCTTTGACAGAGAGAAATCACAACTAGGCAGAGAGGCAGGCAGAGAGAGAGGAGGAAGCAGGCTCTGTGGAGCAGAAAGCCTGATGTGGGGCTCGATCCCAGGACCCTGGGATCATGACCTAAGCCGAAGGCAGAGGCTTTAACCCACTGAGCCACCCAGGCACCCCATCTGCCCATTTTTTGACATGATTATCTGTTTTGTGTGTCTTGAGTTTGAGAAGTTCTTTATAGATCCTGGATATCAGCCTTTTGTCTGTACTGTCATTTGCAAATATCTTCTCCCATTCCATGAGTTGCCTCTTTGTTTTGTTGACTGCTTTGCTGTGCAGAAGCTTTTGATCTTGATGAATTCCCAAAAATTCATTTTTGCCTTTGTTTCCTTTGCCTTTGGGGACATATCTTGAAAGAAGTGGCTGTGGCTGATACTGAAGAGGTTACTGCCTATATTCTCCTCTATGATTCTATGGATTCCTGCCTCACGTTGAGGTCTTTTATCCATTTCGAATTTATCTTTGTGTGTGGTGTAAGAAAATGGTCAAATTTCATTCTTCTACACATAGTTGAATATTTTTTTACTCAAAATTTATTTTATAGCCACCTATACTATAATAGAGATATCATAGTGTCACAATAAACAAAGTTTATTTATAGTCACCTAATTTATGACACAGAGCCACCCTAGCTCTCTTTTATGAGTGCATGGAATATCTTTTTCTATACTTCCACTTTCAGCTTAAAATTAAAGTGAGTCTCTTGTAGGCAGTATAGGTTGTATCTCCTTTTTTTAAAAAAATCCACTCAGCCACTCTGGCTTTTTATTGGAGAATTTAGTCCATTTACATTTAAAGTAATCATTGATAGGTAAGGACTTACTAAGGACTTATTGCCTTATTGTCTTTGGTGGTTGAACAACTGCTTTGTTTCATTTTGTTTTGTTTTGTTTTTTCCTTTTGCAGTTTGATGCTTTTCTTGTGGTATACTTAGATTTCTTTTTTATGTATTCACTATAGGTTTTTGCTTTGCAGTTACCATGAAGATTATAAAAAATGTTATTTAAGTCATTTAAAACTTGTATTCTTTTTTGAACATAAAATATTATATTAGTTTTAGGTGTAGAAACATTTTTAATGGTCTGTTTAATTTGATAACTTTAGTTCAAATGCATTCTAAAGGTCTACGTTTTTATTATTCTTCCCATATTTTGTATTTGATATCACAATTTGCATCTTATCTCACATATCTATTAACAAATTATTGTAGTTATTTTTATAACTTTTATCTTTTAGCCTTCATACTGTTGTTATAAGTGATTTACCCACCTCCATTGCATTTGATTATTATAAATTTTACTGTATATTTACCTTTACCAGTGATATTTATACTTTTATATGTTTTACTAGTTAGGACTGTTTTGTTTCAAGTCCCTTTAGCAATTTTTGTAGGGCCTGTCTAGAGGTGATGAACTTCTCCAACTTTTGCTTGTCTGGAAAATTCTTTTATTTCTGCTTTAATTCTGAAGGACAATTTTCCTGGGTAGAATATTCTTGGTTAGCAAGAATATTTTCTTAGAGCACTTTGAATATAGAAAGACAGTCCATTCTGGTCTGCAAATTTTCTGCTGATACTCTGGCAATTGTCTTATGGGGATTCATTTGTATGTAACAAGTTGTTTTTCTGTTGTTTTTAAGATCCTTCCTTGCTTTTGACAATTTTGTGTCTTAGTATTGGCCTCTTTTGGTTTAGCTTATTTCAAAGTTTCTGGTCTTCTTGGATCTGGATTTTGTTTCTTTCCCCAGATTAGAGAATGTTTCAGACATTTTTTCTTCAAATAAATTTTCTTCCTTTCTCTCACATGTCTCCTAAATCCTTTTAAAGATTATTCCACTTGAAGTTGTCCCATTCATACCTTGAGTAATCTTCACTTTTTTCTTGTTTGATGGGATGAAATCTGCTTTGCCTTTAAATTCACTGATCCTTCCTTCTACTTCAGTCTGCTGTTGAACCTCTTTATTAAATTTCTCTGTGTATTTATTGTATTCTTCAGGTCTGTGATTTGTTAGCATATTCTCAGGTATTTGGTTTCTGTTTAAATTCTCATTTTGTTCATGCAAGATTTTCCTGACCTTGGTGAATATCTTTAATATCACTGTTTTCAACTCTATCATGTAATCAGGTAACTTGCTTATCTTCATTTCATTAGATATGTCTCTGGAGTTTTATCGTGCATGTTTTTTTGTTTGTTTGTTTGTTTGTTTGGAATATATTTCTGTTTCTTCATTTTCCTTGACTCTCTGTGTTGGTTACTACACAACAGAAAACAGCCATGTCTCCCAGACTTGATGGAATGGTCCTGTGTTGATGAACTTTATGATTCACCCTGGCCCAAGGTTTTAGTGGCCTCTTAATCCTTTGCAATTGTAAAGAGGTCTTTCTCATTCATAGTGTCCCCCTGTAACTGAAAGTGTGCAAAGATTCATCCCTGTATAGGTACTTTCTCATTCATCCACTGCATAGGAGTCACTCAGCTAGTCTGAATTTCCTTCAGAGGGAACTGCTCCATGTGTAGCTATAGATCTGTGGTATCCATGTATAGAGAAGAATTCAGCAGCCTCCTGTATTGCCATCTTGAACCAGGCAAAAGAATAATAATATTTTTTAAAAATTTTACTTATCTATTTGAGAGAAAGTGTTAGAGAGAGAGAGAGTATGAGCAGTGGAAGGAACAGAGGGAGAGGGAGAAGCAGACTCCCTAGTGAGCAGGGAGTCTGATCCCAGGATTCTGGGATCATGATCTGAGCTGGAGAAAGATGCTTAACTGACTGAACTACCCAGGTACCCCAAAATAACAATAAATTTTAACATTAAAATGTCATTATATCCTGATTGATACTGACAAAGCAAACTGACACCTTGTCCTGAACCATATGAGTACATATTCACATCGAGTTTCACATTAAGACTGGGGAGAGAAAGAAAAAAAAAAAGCACAGCATAACCTGAGATAAATAAAAAAGTTAGTCTAACTGTAGCCTCCTAAAACATGAATTCTTGAATTGCTAGATTACTTGTTTCTAGTCATTTTATCTGACATTTGCAATGCTGATTATCTACAGCTATAATAATCACATGAGTAAAATGCCTTCATCCCCACCATATGAAGAAATTTACCTTAACCTTGAAAAGTATGTGGATTTTTTTTTTGTTTGAAATACATGTACTTAATATTCAGTGAGCCAGTTCTTCAAAATCTAAACTTCATTTAAAACACTTGCAAAGGGTGTTCTCTGGGTATTGTAGTTTGTACCTTCAATTTATTTTTTCTTTTTAAAATAATTTTAAAATTATAGCTCAGAATTCCTTAATTCCCATATCCATTAAGACCAAGAATATTAATATTCTCTTTGAGTATTCAAAAATTAGTCTAAACATTTTTTCATTAGAAGGGGAAGCACTTTAAAATGTTTTGTGGGTTTTTATTTATTTTACAGTGTCCTGAAGACCATTCTATACATATCTATGTAATTCTTTATAGTATCAATGTATACTACAATGTATATACTACTAGTATATAATGACTTATATAATGATAAAGTATCCATTTTAGGATTTACAATAATTGACTTAACTATTTCTTTATTAAAAGACATTAGGCTTTCGGTCTTTCACTATTTCAAAACAAACTTTAATGAGAATAGTAATAGCTTCTTTGCACACTTATGTGATTATGTCAGTAGAATAAATTCTCAAAACTGAAATTGCTTGGCAAAAGAATAGGCATTGTATATTTTGATTGCAAAATAACTTCCAAGAATGTTTAACCAACTTAGATTCCCACCAACAGTGTATAAGAACTCCAGTCTTCCCACATCATCACTAATATTTTGCTTATACAATTCTTTCACATGTGTTGAGCTAATTGGAAAACTGTTATAATATTCTTTTCTCTTTTTTTCCCATTTTATTTTTTTCAGCATAACAGTATTCATTGTTTTTGCACAACACCCAGTGCTCCATGCAAAACGTGCCCTCCCTATTACCCACCACCTGTTCCCCCAACCTCCCACCCCTGACCCTTCAAAACCCTCAGGTTGTTTTTCAGAGTCCATAGTCTCTTATGGTTCGCCTCCCCTCCCCAATGTCCGTAGCCCCCTCCCCCTCTCCCAATCCCACCTCCCCCCAGCAACCCCCAGTTTGTTTTGTGAGATTAAGAGTCATTTATGGTTTGTCTCCCTCCCAATCCCATCTTGTTTCATTTATTCTTCTCCTATCCCCCTAGCCCCCCTTGTTGCTTCTCCATGTCCTCATATCAGGGAGATCATATGATAGTTGTCTTTCTCTGATTGACTTATTTCACTAAGCATGATACCCTCTAGTTCCATCCATATCGTCGCAAATGGCAAGATTTCATTTCTTTTGATGGCTGCATAGTATTCCATTGTGTATATATACCACATCTTCTTTATCCATTCATCTGTTGATGGACATCTAGGTTCTTTCCATAGTTTGGCTATTGTAGACATTGCTGCTATAAACATTCGGGTATACGTGCCCCTTCGGATCACTACGTCTGTATCTTTAGGGTAAATACCCAGTAGTGCAATTGCTGGGTCATAGGGTAGTTCTATTTTCAACATTTTGAGGAACCTCCATGCTGTTTTCCAGAGTGGTTGCACCAGCTTGCATTCCCACCAACAGTGTAGGAGGGTTCCCCTTTCTCCGCATCCTCGCCAGCATCTGTCATTTCCTGACTTGTTAATTTTAGCCATTCTGACTGGTGTGAGGTGATATCTCATTGTGGTTTTGATTTGTATTTCCCTGATGCCGAGTGACGTGGAGCACTTTTTCATGTGTCTGTTGGCCATCTGGATGTCTTCTTTGCAGAAATGTCTGTTCATGTCCTCTGCCCATTTCTTGATTGGATTGTTTGTTCTTTGGGTGTTGAGTTTGCTAAGTTCCTTATAGATTTTGGATACTAGCCCTTTATCTGATATGTCATTTGCAAATATCTTCTCCCATTCTGTCAGTTGTCTTTTGGTTTTTTTAACTGTTTCCTTTGCTGTGCAAAAGCTTTTGATCTTGATGAAATCCCAATAGTTCATTTTTGCCCTTGCTTCCCTTGCCTTTGCCGTTGTTCCTAGGAAGATGTTGCTACGGCTGAGGTCGAAGAGGTTGCTGCCTGTATTCTCCTCAAGGATTTTGATGGATTCCTTTCTCATTTCTTAATGATAAGTGTTGGAAATCCTTTTATTTAAACACAGTTCTATTTATTTGTGAACTACCAATACATTATAAAAAATTTTGGTGTGTTTTTTTCTTATTTTTATATCTAAGCACTTTGGACATTGTGGAAATTAGTTTCCTCTGTCAAAGTTATTGCAGAATGCCATTTGTTTCGTTTTTTTCTCTATATTTACTATATATAATCAAATTTAATGGTTTTTACAATGGGTACTGAGTTTTGTTCTATCTTTAGCAAATATGTCTTTAAGAATATTAAAAACATTTTCCTATGCTTTTTTTTTAGCACTGTTATAGTTTCTCTCTATACATTTATACTTTTGTCATCTAGAATTTATTTTGGTATAGAGAAATTATTTTTTAATGCCTAGTTAGTTATCCTAAGCATTTATTGAATGACTTATATTTACCCCTCTCATTTTCAAGGTTACTTATTTTCAACTACAATATTTCTTTATCCATTTGGTCTCCTTGTAGATATTCTATTTTGTTCCACTGATTGAACTTTAAATAGATTAGGATAAAAAATGAATTATTAATATTAGCTATACATATATATATGAATTTTGTAACCAGCCATGTCACTGAATTCTTAGTTTTCCAGTTGATTCTCTTGAGGTTTAAGTATAAAATTTTATCCCCTATAAGTATAATCTTATGACATTATTTTGAATACATATACATAATGTTTATTTTACTTATTTAATTGCTTTCTCTAGTAATTTTTTTCTTTTGATAAAACCTTTATCATTTTATGTAGTTATTAAAATAGCCCTCATTCTTATTTGATTAAAAAAGTCCTAGAAGGGATTATATTTTATTATCACTGTGCTATCTGCTTGCCTTTTCTAACTTTTTATTTAAACTCTAGTTAACATAGAGTACAATATTAATTTCATTAGAATTTTGTGATTTATCACTCACATACAAACCCAATGCTCATTGCAAGTGCTCTCCTTAATAGCCATCACCCATTTAGCCCATCCTCCTGCCCACTACCCCCACAAGTGATCCTCAGTTCGTATTCTATAGTTAAGAGCTAAGAGTCTGTTTTATCATTTGCCTGTCTTTTTTTCTCCCATGTTCATCTGTTTCATTTCTTAAACTCCACATGAATGAAATCCATATTTCTGTATGTTGATTTTGTGTCCTATGACTTTAATAAATTCATACCAGTTCTAGCAGTTTTTTGGTGGAATCCTTCGGGTTTTCAACATAGAGTAACATGTCTGCAAATAGTGAAAATTTGACTTCTTCCTTGCCAATTTGGATACCTTTTATTTCTTTTGTTGTCTGATTACAGAGGCTAGAAGTTCCAATACTATGTTAAATAGCAATAGAGAGAGTGGCCATCCCTGTCTTGTTCCTGACTTTAGAAGAAAATCTCTTAGTCTTTCCCATTAAGGAAGATATTAGCTGTGAGGTTTTATATATTTTGGGGTATGTTCCCTTTACCTCTACTTTGCTGAGGGTTTTTTTTTTTTTATCATGAATGGATGTTGTACTTCGTCAAATTTTTTTCTGCATCTGTTGAGAAAATCATATGGCTCTTATCCTTTCTTTTATTAATGTGGTGTATCACCTTGATTGATTTGGGGAGAATGAACCACCTGGCAGCTCAAGAATAAATCCTACGTGATGCAAATAGTTCTTTTTATGTACTTCTGGATTCAATTTGTTAGTATTTTGTTGAGAATTTTTGCATCCATGTTCATCAGGGATATTGGCCCATTGTTCTCTTTTTCAGTGGGGTATTTTTCTGGTCTTGGAATCAAGGTAATACTGGCTTCATAGAAGGAGTTTGGAAGTTTTCCTTCCATTTCTTTTGGAACAGCTTGAGAGGAATAGGTATTAACTCTTCTTTAAGTATTTGATAGAATTCCCATAGAAAATCATCTGACTCTGGACTTCTGTTTATTGGGAAGTTTTTGATTACTGATTCAATTTCTTTGGCAGTTATTGGTCTGTTCAGGTTTTTTTTTTTTTGTTTCTTCCTGTTTCAGTTTTTGTAGTTTATAGGTTTCTAGGAATTTATCCATTTCTTCCAGATTGTCTGTTTTGTTGGCATATGATTTTTCATAGTATTCTCTTGTAATTGTATTTCTATAGTGTTGGTTGTGATCTCTTCTCTATCATTTGTGATTTTATTTATTTGGGTTCTTTCTCCTTTCGATGAGTCTAGGTAGGTGTTAATCAGTTTTACTAATTTTTTCAAAGAACCAACTCCTGGTTTGTTTTTAATTTCTTTATCATTTATTTCTCCTCTAATCTTTATTATTTATCCTCCTCTGCTGGCTTTAGGCTTCATTTATTGTTCTTTTTCTAGTTCCTTTAAGTGTAATGTTAGGTTGTGTATTAGAGATTTTTCTTGCTCCTTGAGGTAGGCATACACTTTTATATACTTCCTTCTCATGACTGCCTATGCTGCATCTCAAAGGTTTTGGACTGTCATGTTTTCATTTGTTCCCATGTATTCTTTTCTTTTTTTAAGATTTTATTTATTTTTTTTGACAGACAGAGATCACAAATAGGCAGAGAGGCAGATAGAGAGAGAGGAAGGGAAGCAGGCTCCCTGCCAAGCAGAGAGCCCAACTCGGGGCTCGATCCCAGAATCCTGAGATCCTGACCTGCGCCGAAGGCAGAGGCTTTAATCCACTGAGCCACCCAGGCACCCTCCATGTTCTCTTTTATATCCTTAATTTCTTGGTTGACCCATTCGTTCTTTAGTACGATGCTCTTTAGCCTTCATGTGTTTGTGGTTTCCAAGTTCTTTCCTGTGGATGACTTCAAGGTACACTGCATTGTAGTCAGAAAACATGCATGGTATGATCTCAATCTTTTTGTATTTGTTGAGGTCTGATTTGGGACCTAGTGTGTGATCTATTCTGGACAATGTGCACTTGAAAAGAATGTGCATTCTGCTGCTTTAGGATGGACTCTTCTGAATATATCTGTTAAGTCCATTTGGTTCAGTGTGTCATTCAAAGCCATTGTTTCCTTGTTGACTTTCTGCTTAGATGATCTGTCCATTGAAGTAAGTGGGGTGTTAAAGTTCTCTACTGTTATTGTATTATTACCAATGAGTTCCTCTATGTTTGTAATTAATTGTTTTACATATTTGGGTGCTACCAAGTTAGGGGCATAAATATTTACAGTTGTTAGTTCCTTCTTGTTGGGTAGTCCCCTTTATTATGAAATAGTGCCCTTCTTCATCTCTTGTTACAGTCTGTGGTTTAAAATCTAGTTTGTTTGAGACAAGTATGGTTACTCTGGCTTTATTTCGATATCCATTTGCCTGATAAATATTTCTCCCTCCTCTCACTTTCAATCTGCAGGTGTCTTTAGGTCAAAAGGAGTCTCTTCCAGGCGGTATATAGATGGGTCTTGTGTTTTTGTGTTTTGTTTTGTTTTTATCCATTCTGACACTCTATGTCTTTTTCATGGAGCATTTAGTCCATTTACATTCAAAATCATTATTGATATATATTAACTTAGTGCCATTTTATTACTTGTTTTGTCATTGTTTTTGAAGATTTTCTCTGTTCCTTTCTAGTCTGTTGCTTTTGGCCTTCCTTTCCCACTCTATAATATTTCTTGCAGGGCTGGTATAGTGGTCATGAAATCCTTTAAGTTTTTGTTTGTCTGGGAAACTCTTTGTCTCCTGTTCTGAAGGAGAATATCCAGCCTTGTAGGATAGAGTATTCTTAGCTCCTGACTTTTCCCATTCAGCATGTTGAATAGATCATGCCACTTTCTTCTGGCCTGCCAAGTTTCTATCAATATGTCTGCTGTTAACCTTATTTGTCTTGTCTTTTAAGTTAGGGATTTCCTTTGTCTTGCTGTTCTTAGGATTATTTCTTTGTATTTTGGAAATTTAACTAGGATATGTCTTGGTGTTGGCCTGCTTTTGTTGATTTTGATGGGCATTCTCTGTGCCTATTGGATTTAGATGTCTGGTTCTTTCCCCAGATCACGGAAGTTTTCAGTCATAATGATCTCAAATAAACTTCTGTACCTTTTTCTCTCTCTCCTGCTCCTGGAACTCATATGAGTGTTATTGCGTTTGATGGAGTCACTGAGTTCCCTAAGTCTTCTTTCGTGATCCAAGATTTTTCTTTCTCTCTTTTGTTTGGATTCTTTATTTTCTGTAATTCTAACTTCTTTATAACTTGTTTGTTCTTTTGCTTCTTCTGTCCTTGTGGTCCCTACATCCAGTTGGTTTTGAATCTCAGATATTGCATTTTTCATTTCAACCTGATTGGTTGGTTGGTCGGTTGGTTGGTTTAGCTCTTTTGTCTGCAGTAAGGGACTCTCTGATGTCTTCCATGATTTTCTCAAGCCCAGCTAGTACCCTTATGATTGTTGCTTTAAATTCTGGATCAGGCTTATTACTTATATTTGTTTCCATTAGATCCCTGGCTGTGACCTTTTCTTGTTCTTTCTTTTGGTATGAATTCCTCCATCTTGGCACTTTGTCTAGGTCTCTGTCATCTTCTCTGTGTTAGGAAAGCCTGTTATGTTTCCTGCTTCTGAGAGTAAAGGCGTTATGAAGAAGAGATCAGACAATGTCCAGGGCCTGGTGCTTCCGGAAATGTCTCTGGTGTGTGCTACGTGGACTATGCTGCTGTGCTTTGGCTGCTCTTTCCCCAGGTCAGTCCTCTGCAGAGTTTCTCCTTGCCTGCAGTGGGGAGTGTTTTGACCTTGTCCAGAGTGTGGTGAGTTTTAGCTAGGTGTACTCTGGTCTGCTGGGTTGAAAGAATCCTGATGCTATTTCCACAAGTGCTGAAGTTTTGCAGAACCCTATGGTCAGTAGACCTGGTGTGTATGTGTGTGTTTGGGGGGGGGGGTTGGTCTCCTGGGGTAGCGGCCAGCTGTGCTGGTCATCAGGCACAATTGCCTAAAAGCATTACCGGGGGGGGGGGGGGTTGCAGGATTAGTATAAGTGGCTTATGCTGTCACTGTTGGCACTGTGCTGCTTACTGAAATCAGTTTATCCTGAGGGGCAGAGTAGAGAAATGGCACCTGCTGGCTCCTTTGACCCTGCTGAGGGGGCAGGGGCCTATGCTTGCTTCTCTCTGTGAAGCACTTTCAGAGGAAGAATAAGTTCCCCTCATGTGTTACAGGGATTTTTCAGATCACTGATTTCACACTGTCTCTGGGTCACTTGCCTGCCTGGAGCAGAATTGAACACTTTAGGCTTTATACTTTTCAGGCCTGTTGACATTCAAAGTTCTAAACTTCAAGTACCTGGTGTGTCAAGGACCTGTGTTGGTCCTCTAGGAAAAGGTCTTGCTTTGTTGGGACTGATACTGATACAGGTTTGACTCAGAAGGGCTGCCACACCAGAGCACAGGAGCATGGGATTGGGACTAAGCAAGCTAAAAAGCCAGTATCCCAGTTAGTGGCTCTCATGCTTATGCTGAGGGGCAGGGAAGGAAAATTGTGCTTGTCAGTTCTATTGCCCCCAGAGAGGCAATGGTACCTCTCACAGATGTATTCCAAAAAGATTTAACAGTCTTTCCCTGTACCTCTTAAACAATCATCAGATTTTACAGTATGTCCCTGGGTTGTTTGCCTGCCGCTGCTCCAGGAGTGGAGCAGCATCCTCAGGTTTCTATCCCAAGCAAGCCCAGGGACTTCCTAAACTCCACTCTTTGAGTCCTGCTGGTTGAAAACATTCACAAAATTCAGTCCCACTTATTCTCTCAGAAGTGGCTTTGGGGAAGTGTTCTTGTACATATCTCTGTGCATTCCACTCTCTCAGCTTTCTCCATGACCAAGGCTCCTTCCCCTCCACAGCACCTGCCATCTGTTTTTCCCCCAAATCTTCTCTTGGTACTTCCCACCTTTCCCAAAATGGCCTCTTCCCTCCCTCTGGTTGTGTAGTTTATTCTACCAGTTTTCAGGTTGAAGTCTTGAGTATTCAGAATGATTTGATAGTTATCTAGCTGTATTTCAGGGAGGAGGCAAGCCTGGGGTTCTCATACTATGCCACTATCATAGCTGCCCTTCAAGAAACAAGAAAGACCTTAAACAACCTAACTTTATATCTCAAGAAACTAGAGAAAGGAAAAATGAAGCCCGCAATTAGTGGAAGAAGAGAAATAAATATCAGAGCATAAATAAATGAAATAGAGACTAAAAACACAATCAAAATGATTAATGAAACTAAGAGCTGGTTTTTTTAAAAAGATACACAAAATAGACAAACCTTTAGCCAGATTCACCAAGACTGAAAATCACAAGTGAAAGAAGAGACATTACAACTGATACCACAGAAACACAAAGGATCATAAAAGACTATTAAATGCCAAAAAATTGGAAAGTCTCAAAATAAACTCCCAGAAAAATACAACCTACCAAGACAATCATGAAGAAATAGAAAATATGAACAGACTAATTACTGGCAAGGAGATTAATTCATTAATTAAAAACCTTCCAATAAACAAAAGTCTAGGGCCCTATGACTTCACTTTTGATTTCTACCGAACATCTAAAGAATTAGTACCAATGTTTCTCAAATTCTTCCAAACCATCAAAGAGTGAGGATAACTTCCATTCTCATTTTTCAAGACACTACCAGAAAAGAAAATCACAATATTTCTGATGAACATTGATATAAAAATCCTCAACAAAATATGAGCAAACCAAATTCAACAATATATTAAAAGGATCTTATGATAAAGTGGTATTTATTCCAGGGATGAAAGGATGGTCTAAAATCTGCAAATCAATATGATCTGTCATATTAACAAAATGAAGAATAAAAATCATGTGAACATCTCAATAGGTGAAGAAAAGGCATTTGACAAAACTTAGTATCTACTCATAACAAAAATTGTAGCCAAGTGGGAAGAGAGGGAACGTGCCTTTCATAATAAAGACCATTTTTGACAGGGTCATGGATAACAACACATTCAGTGGCAAAAAGCTGAAAACTTTCACTCCAAGCTCAGAAGACAAGAATGCCCACTCTCAACAATTTTATTGAACATAATACTGAAGTATAAGCTAGGGCAAGGAAAACAAATAAAAGGCATCCAAATCAGAACAGAAAAAGTAAAACTGTCTATTTGCAGAAGACATATAGAGAAAACCATAAGCTCCAACAAAAACTATTAAAACTAATAAATTCAGCAAAGTTGTCCAATAGAAAATCAATATACAAAACTTGTTGCCTTTCTATACACTAACAATTAACTATTAGAAAGAGAAATTGGGAAAATCCTATTTACAATTGTATTAAAAACAATAAAATACTTAGGAATAAATTGAACCAAGGTGATAAGAGAACTGTGCACTGAAAACTGTAGGACATTAAGAAATTAAAGAAGACACAAATAAATGGAAAGATATTTCATGCTCATGGGTTGGAAGAGTTAATATCGTTAAAATGTCCATATAGCCCAAAGCAATTTACAGATTCAATGCAATCCCTGTTAAAATTCCAAAAACTTTTTTCACCAAAATAAAATGAATAATTTGTATGGAACCACAAACCTCTCCAAATAACCAAAGCAATCTTAAGAAAGAAAAACAAAGATACATCACACTTTCTGATTTTAAACTATATTACAAAGCTATAGCAATCAAAACAGTATGGTATTGACACAAAAATGATTCATAAATCAATGAAACAAAATGGAGAGCCCAGAAACAAATATATATATATGTATATATATACACAAAATTAATTGAAATATATATATTGAAATTGAAATATATATATATATACATTTCAATTAATTTACAACAAAGGAGCCAAGAATGTACAATAGGGAAAGGATCAGCTCTTCAATAAATGGTGCAAGGAAAACTATACAGACACATACAAAAGAACAAAAGTGAACCACTATCTTATTCCATATACAAAAGTCAACTCACAATGGATTAAAGACTTGAACATAAAACTTAACAATAAAACTCCTAGAAGAAAACACCAGTGGTGAGCTCCTTAGCAATGGTTTTGGCAGTAATTTTTTTGGATTTGAAACCAAAGGCAAAAACAATAAAAGCAAAATATGCATAAATAAGCAAAAATATTATTTAGTGGGACTACATCAAACTAAAAAGTTTCTATATAGTAAAGGAAACCATTGACAAAATGAAAAGGAAATCTACTGAATGGGAGAAAATATTTGTAAATCATATATCTGATAAGAGGTTAATGTCAAAAAATATAAAGGATTCATACAATACATACATTGGGCAGATGGGGGTGCTTGGCTGGCTCAGGCAACACAGCATGCAACTCTTGACCCTAGGGCTTGTGAATTCAAGCCCCATGTTGGACATAGAGCCTACTCAAAAAAAAAAAAAAAAAAAAAGATGGGCACAGGAACTGAATAGACACTCATTCAAAGACAACATACAAATGGTGAACAGGTACATGAAAAGGTGTTCAACATCACTAATCATGACAGAAATGCAAATTGGAACCTCAATGAGCTATCACTCATACCTGTTACAGTGGGTATCATCAAAAAGAAATTACAAATGTTAAGGAAGGTGTGAAGAAAAGGGAGCCCTTATGTACTGTTGGAAGGAATGTAAAATTGGTACAGCCACTATGAAAAACAGTATGAAGGTGTGTAGCCACATTTCTGAAGACTCTCAACTAAGTGTAGGTGATGACCCAGCGAGACCAAAGGAATGACCCAGAGACAGTGCTTGCGAACTAAGTGTATTGGGAAAACTTAAAGTACGTGGAGTCCAGGAGTGGCCAACTGAACAAAGTACCTACTGCTGGAAACTAAATGCAGCAAACTTTTATAATGTAGCAATTATCCTAGTAGTTCTCTGTAGCCTTGTTCCTCCTTGCATGGCAAATATCCCAAGATGATAAAAGCCCACCAGCTGGACATTCTTCATTACCAAGGAGATACTCCAGTTTCGCCAACCCTGGCACCCTTGGCCTGAATGCTGAACAACACATTTTCTACCTATCTTGCTTGTGGAAAGTAACAGAAAGGATGTACAAGATCTATACATTCTCAAGATAATGATTAACAAAGGCATTCAGGGTGTGCTTCTACAAACCAGCTATCTGGCTCTTAACATACAAAAGGTTACTAAAAAATTAAAAATAGAACTACCATATAATCTAACGATTTCGCTTCTGGGTATATATTCAAAAGAAATGAACAGTATATTGAAGGACTGTCTGTACTCCTATGTTCATTTCAGCATTATTCACAATAACAAAGATAGGGAAACAACCTAAGTGCCTGTTAGTGGATGAATGGCTAAAGAAGATGTGGTGTGTGTATGTGTATATGTACACACAATGGAATATTATTCAGCTATGAGAAAGATGGAAATCCTGCCATTTGCAACAACACAGATAGAACTTGAGGGCATTATGTGAAGTGAAATAGGTCAGACAAAGATAAATACTGCATGGCTTCACTTATATGTTGAATTTTTTAAAAAGTAAAATAAAAGTTATAGTCATACAGAGTAGAAAAGTGATAGCCAGGAGCTGGGGAGTAGGGCAAATAGGGAAAGGTTTGTAAAAGGGTACAAACTTTTAGCTGTAAGATGAATAAGTTCTGAGAATCTAATGTAAAACATGATGACTATCATTGACAATACTGTAATGTGTAATTGGAATTTGCTAAGAGAGAACTTTAATGTTTTCCCAAAAAATAAATACATGAAATAGGCATTTTAATTAACTAGATGGTGGGAATCCGTTCCCAATCTACATCAAATCATCATGATATACACCTTAAGTATATTATAATTTTTTTTAAAGATTTTATTTATTTATTTGACAGAGATCACAAGTAGGTAGAGAGAGAGAGAGAGAGAGAGAGAGAGAGGAGGAGGAGGAAGCAGGCTCTCCTGGGATCATGACCTGAGCTGAAGGCAGAGGCTTTAACCCACTGAGCCACCCAGGCACCCCTATATTATAATTTTATGTCAATTTTACCTCATTGAAGCTGAAATTTTAAGAATAGTTATTGCAAGTTAAAACATTCTATTAGTCACTGGCAAAGCCTTAGGCTATGTTTTCAGTAAGAGATTATTTTTTCTAAAGCTGTAAAGGTGGTCCCAAATTGTTTTAAATATCCACTTAAATGAACAAATTATAAGTTAAACTTGAACACATGGCTAATTATGGAGAAATGAAGAGACAGAAGCTCTTTGAAATTTTGGATTTCAGAAACTAAACATTAAACACAAGGTATATAAACCTGTGCTCATTTAAAGCAATTTTAGCTTTGACAACAAAATCATAGCTATGAAAATTTTGCTATAGAAGAATCAAATTAAAATTGGAGATAAAAATTAAGTTGATCAAGGGGAAGTCTGTTATTCAGTCCATCTGGGTCTCAGTTTAAAATTCTTCAAAAAAAAAAATCCTAAAAATAAGAGCTTAAAATCCTCAAAATATCAGGAAAAAGGTAGAGAATGAGAATAGTGAAAAAACACTAAAATAAAAAATTAATTTGTAATTAGATAAACCTCAGTTTTGGTGATTATGATGGCAGAGATGTCCTGCTATATCAGGCCAGCAATAGCACAGCTTCTGGCATCTAACACCAACATCTTCAATGCTGAGCCACTAACAAACAGTAACTCCAGTGTGGTGGGGCACTGTTTGGGGCTGCAAAGCTTCTGAGTATACCTTACAGGTTCTCTTGAAGTTTTGAGCTGCCTAATATCCTTCATAAATTCTTTTCCTGCTAAAACAAATTAATCAAGAAAACCAATGTTAAGTCAATTAACAAGCCAACTTGTCCCCCAACCAAGACATCACACCTGATGAAGGGGCAACTTTTCCTAACAGATATACCCAGAAGGGGTCTCATTTTTGCAATTTGTACCCAATTTTTCTTTCTTTTTTTTCCCCCTTAAGTAGGGCATAGAGCCTAATACAGAGCTTGTGAGTGAGTACACAACCCTGAGATCAAGACCTGAAACTGAGTCAGAGCTGAAACTGAGTCAGAGGCTTAACTGACAGGGCCACCAAAGTTGCCATTTTTTAATTCATTCTCTTTGATAATGCCAGCTGTCGCTCTCAGTGTTTTTCTTATTTATAAGACTACATTCGATAGTGCAGAAGGGGTAGAGATCTTGACTTCAGCTTCTCCATGACTAACTCATTAAGGGATATTTCTGCCTTTCCATCTGGGAAATCTGGGATTTCCAAAATGTGTTAATATGGAAAATGACTGGCCCCAAAAGGCATGGATCTCAATGTGCATTACATAGGCTACTCCTAAACCCTACCAAGTATGTCTTCAAAGTTGCTATCCCTTACCAAATACTTTAGCTTGTGCTGTAGCCCAGTTTTTGAGCATATAGACACTAAGTGAGAAAAATCTGGATCTGAATTCTGCCTCCAGAAATATTATTTATGTAATATTAGACAATTTTCCAAACTCTTTTTTCTGAGCTTCAGTTTCCTCAACTGCAAAATCAGGATAATAAAGCCCTGCTTTGCAGGGCTGCTGTGAAGATTAAATGGGTAATGTGTATAAAGTGCGTGGCATTTAAATATTTAATAAATATGTTAATTCTCTTTTTTAAAAAATAGTAAAACACACTAATGCATATGAATGGTGAAATTTAATTGAATCATCATCTTTACACTCACTGCAAGGAAAACCAGGAAATGAACAATTTTAAGTTTTCAAACCCTACAACATAAAAAGGCTACAATGGAGTAGATACTTAGGACCATATGGACATTAAGCAGGATTCTTCTCCTTTTAACTCTATTGTCCTTTGAATGATCAAGATACATTTTTAAATGTACTCAATATTACAGAACTATGAGATGTTGTTTCATATACTATATAGGAGCATTAACAAAACACCTATTTTTAGTGCTATTATTTCCAAGTTTTAAAGTTATATCAAAACAGAAATAAACTCATAAGCTCTAAATGAATAGTACTATTTGTCTTAGACAAAAGCAGTCTGGAACAAGAATAACAGTAATAATTTTTTTTTAATTTTTATTTATTTTTTCAACGTAACAGTATTTATTGGTTTTGCACAACACCCAGTGCTCCATGCAATACGTGCCCTCTGGGTAATAAGAATAACAGTAATAATTTTTGTTCAGAATTTACCATATACCAAGAAGTGTTCTGGCATGTGACATGAATTATCACAAAAACTCCATGAGGTAGATAATATTCCCAGCTTATGGAAAAGGAAACTAAAGTATGAAGACTTCAGTAATTTGTAGAACTTGTAAATGGTAGAATTGTGATTTGAGCCCAGGCAGTCTGGCTCTAGAATCTATATTAAGTACCATTCACAACTGCACAGTAAGATGTTTCCATTCTCCGCAAGTAAGTGAAACCATATGATAACCGCCTACTTGTGGAGCATAAGGAATAACACAGAGGACATTGGGAGATGCAGAGGAGAAGTGGGTTGGGGGAATTTGGACGGGGAGATAAACCATGAGAGACTGAGGACTCTGAGAAACAAACTGAGGCTTTTGGAGGGAAGGGGAGGGTGGGGTTGGGTGAGCCTGGTGTTGGGTATTATGGAGGGCACGTATTGCATGGACCACTGGGTGTGGTGCATAAACAATGAATTTTGGAACACTGAAAAAAAATTAAATTTAAAAAAGATGTTTCCATTCTATATTTTCAACTCCAAACACTTGAGGTACTTCTAAAACTTATATAAATAGGTGTATATTTAAATTATGCAAAAGAAAGTTGAATACTATAATCTATTTTGTAATGCCATTAAATGGTGTAATACTTAATGCAGATATAGAATAAATCTTAAGCTATGTTAATTAGCCACATATTTAAAATGAATTTATATGTAATATAAATCTTATGAAATTTTGGCTAACTACTGAAAATGTAGGTAAATATTAAAATAGCAAGCTTAGCCATCTTTACATGGTTTGGTGAAAAAGGAATTCTCATTCTTCATTAATCTACATGTTTAGATTCCTTTATGTGAAGATTTAATTATGATATTTATGCTGCCTTCTTCCTTTTGGGACAGATCATGTAAATGGACACTGCACAAGTCCAACCTCTCAGAGTTGCAGTTCTGGAAAACGTCTGTCCAGTGCTGATGTTTCAAAAGTAAATCGCTGGGGTCCTGGAAGACCACCATTTCGGAAAGCACAATCAGCTGCTTGCATGGAAATTTCTTTACCAGTCACAACAGAAGGTAAGTTAAACATACAAATTTTTGTGGATACAATTAAAATTTTATATGCTATGATAATGGGAGCAGAGGACAAGGGATATAGGTCTTGTTACAGTCAATTCTAGGCAATGAGTAACTGAAAGCCTGATCAAGCTGTGGCCATGACTCTAAATTCATTCTTCATTATACTTCCTTCTTCATCTCTAAAAGCAGAGTGGTTCTTCCTATTGGTAGACACCTCCTCTATACAAGGGGAGACCTATGCCTTAATCAGTTCTCTACACTCCCAGCAACAATTGAGTTTCCTTCCATCTCAGTGGTAAGCCGTTTAGTGTCTTTATCAGTAGATATTTACTTAATGTTTTGCAACCCTCATTTCCTCAACTGTCAAGTGAATGCGAGCAAGAAAAAGGCAAAATATTAAGTTCTAAAGTTTGCAATATTCATATGTTTTTAAAAGGATTAATTGCATATTTATGGAGTGAGTGTTGGAGCAGGGATTACAGTGTAAGAGCTAGAAGGTCAGAAATTTTCAGAGGGAGAAAAAAAGGAATCATGAAACTTAGTTGCAACAGTATTGCTGACAAAGAACTTTGAGGAAAGACAGGAAAAAATACTTAGATTTTCTATGGTAATTCTTTCTATAAAGTAATTCCCCATTTACCACTCTTCAAAGAAAATTTTTAGTAATGATTTAAAAATTTACTATTTTAAAATACTAAATCTAGTTCATGGATGTGCAGATAATGAAGTCACCTCTTTCACAGGTGTATGAGTAACAAACTTGAATGTTGATGAACCATGAATGGAAAAACTTTGAAAGCATATTAGCTAGGAATTTTATCCTAGGAGCAAAATGTAAAGTTATAGAAGTAGCACACTTAATCACTGGATTGTAAGAATTTTGAGTTTTAGATATTTCTGTCTCTAACTTGTATTGGATTCTGGGACAATTGCTTAACTCTAGATCTCTGTCACCAAATCTATAAAATTGCATAGATTATATTCAAGCTCCCTCTCATCTCTAAATTCTATTACAAATAATTATTTTTACAAATTTGTTGAGGGATAGAAGGGGTCAATTAGGAATACTATATTTTGCTTTTTAGAAAAAGAAAAGTCAAAGGATCTTATATTCAGTCTCTTTTTATAAAAATGAGTCACACTTGCACCTATCAAGAAAGAAAAGAAGTGAATACAGTAGAAAAAAGAGTATGAGGAACTTGAACTCTGGAGCAATTACAAGAACAAAACGTTCCTAGTAGTGTTTAACTGAGGGAGGTACATTGA
Source organism: Meles meles (assembly GCF_922984935.1). Classification (NCBI taxonomy): domain Eukaryota; kingdom Metazoa; phylum Chordata; class Mammalia; order Carnivora; family Mustelidae; genus Meles; species Meles meles. The sequence goes on along the minus strand of NC_060069.1, from coordinate 95,341,268 downwards.
TGCTTATTGGAGTGTGCACATGTGTAAGTGTTGATGAGCAGGAAAAGTTGAAACCATCCAGCTTCCTTTAGGTGTCCTGAAGCCCTCTCAAAGATTACCATTAACAATGAGATAGCCCTGCCTACAGCTTCTTTGGTCTCAGGTAAAGTTAGAACTGGATTTGGATTCAACGTAGGTAGCCTGAAAGTAGTTCAGGAATATAGCCTTTGCTCTTTGGCCTTGGTAAATACTCCAATTTTTCGGACTATAGTTCCTCCAAATATAGCAAAACCAAAAATTATGTCAGGGAAATGTATTCACCAAGAACACTTGTGACCTTTCAGGTAAGTATCGCCATAATGTTGTCAGTAAGTGGGAACTGCCAAGAAATCATTAGGAGTATTTTCAACAATTGAGAGATAGAAAGGAAGCATAATTAAAATGGTACCAGAAATTCGTATAACCTTGACTACTCAGACTAAATATTTTTTTCCAGATTACAAATTTCAACTAATTTGTGAAGTAATATAGGGAGAAAAACATGGTGAACTGGAACTCTGGAGACTCCACTTCTAGTCCCAGCTTTGCCAAATTTATGATTTACATTTCTGTCTCTTTATTATCAAAATAAGCTGGTGAACTGGAGAAGAGGCCTTCAAGATCAGTTAACAAGGAATCAAATTCTACTTCCCTTTCATAATTTTGGTTTTCATGTACTAAGTCTGACTTTACTTGTTATGGAAATACACTAAGAATTTTTGTTTTTCTGAATTTCTATAGAAAGCCGAGAAAATTCCTATAATCGTTCTAGAAGCTCTAGCATCTCCAGTATTGACAAAGATTCAAAAGAAGCAATTACAGCACTATACTTCATGGAGTCCTTTGCTCGGAAAAATGACCCTACGGTCTCCCCTTGTTTGTTTGTTGGAACTAGTCTGGGAATGGTGTTAATCATCTCCCTGAACCTTCCTTCAGCAGATGAACAAAGATTTACAGAGCCAGTCATGGTATTCCCAAGTGGTAAGAGTTTTTATTTATTCCTTAAATGCTACTTTTTAACATTTAGATATAAAATAATATAGAACAGGGGCGCCTGGGTGGCTCAGTGGGTTAAAGCCTCTGCCTTCAGCTCAGGTCATGATCCCAGTATCCTGGGATCGAGCCCCGCTTCGGGCTCTCTGCTCCGCGGGGAGCCTGCTTCTCCCTCTCTCTGTCTCTCTGCCTACTTGTAATTTCTGTCTGTCAAATAAATAAAATAAAATATTTTTTAAAAATAAATAAAATAAAATAATATAGAACATTAATTTGTATTGACTGATCTGGAATAAAGCTTATAAGTATTCTCTGTACTGGAAACTATTGAAAATTTCATAAATCATATACTATCCCAACATTTGTGATACAGCAAATTACCATTCCTTAGAATAAAATAATACAGTTAATTCTGTGGTAGAAAACTGTGGAACTGCCCACCTAAACAATGCCTTGGGAGAAAGGTTTCTGAAAAGCACTACAGAAAACCATAAGGCAAAATTTAAAGTATTTAATGAATTGAAGCATATCTCCAAAGTTCTATGCCAGATCAGATCCTATGAGTATTTTTTATCATCCCTGAAGAACTCAGAACAATTAATCTAGGAGCAGTCTGACTTGACATGACTTTCTGAAGTCCTTGGTAACCTTCCCATCTTGTTTCAAAGGCATGGCACATAATTTCTTTCCTTTTTATTCTAGTGCCTAAAGAATTTAAAATAAGTTAGGAGTACTTTGCTAAAGCATGTGTTGTATTCTCTCGAATTATCTTTCTTTCCTTCCAAAGAAGAGAAAAGTGTGATTCCTCATGCAATTCCTTTGACTACTTTAAAATTTGTTCTCAGTAACTCTTACTTTGTATTTCCTATGTATGATGTTTTCAGACAGTTTTTAAGTAGAAAAATAAAGGATTTTATTGATATATAGGATAAGGAATTTTATTTTAAAAGTATACACACATACACATATAGAATACTAGGTTGGAGGGGCGCCTGGGTGGTTCAGTGGGTTAAAGCCTCTGCCTTTGCTTCAGGTTATGATCTCAGGGTCCTGGGATCGAGCCCCACATCAGGCTCCCTGCTCAGCGGGGAGCCTGCTTCCCCACCCCCCCGGCCTGCCTCTGTCTGCTTGTGATCTCTGTCTGTCAAATAAATAAATAAAATCTTTTTTTTAAAAAAAGAATACTAGGTTAGAGTAATATTTTGTTAACTGGTGTGCTAAATTCCTGTAGATTTTTACTTATTGGTGGAATAGTCAGCTCTCTATTAGTGTGGCAATTTAGGTGTGTGTGTGTGTGTGTGTGTGTGTGTGTGTGTGCTGAACAATTGAATTGATCTTCTCATACTATGGATACTAGAGGGCCAAGATTAAGGTGTCAGCGGTTCTAGTTTCTTCTGAAGCCTCTGTCCTTGGCTTATAGATAGCCATCCTTACCATGTCTTCCCATGGCTGTCCTTCTGTGTGCAAGTACTTCTGGCATCACCCTGTGTACCCTAATCTCTTCTTAGACACCAGTCAGTTTGAATTAAGGCCCACTCTTACAACATCCTTTTAACTTAATCATCTCTTTAAAGGCTCTACCTTAAATTAATCACCTTCTGAGGCACTAGGGTTTAGGACTTCAACATATGAATTTGATGGGACACAATTCAGTCCACAAAATGCACTGTATTTTAAAAGTTAATCTGTTAGGGTCACTTTAATTATAAACATACTTCATGATGAGAAAATATTTCACTACGTTCCTAATTTTAAGGAAATATGCACAATTCTCTTACAGTGGTTGAATTAGAGCCAGATCAGTAAAGTCATAGTGAATTATAAAACATTAATTCAATCCACTTTTAACCAATAAATTGTTATCCATATTAGATACCTAATATGTACCAAGCATTCCTTACAAGTTTAAAGGTGAAAATCTAACTCTTGTGTACACAAGTTTACAAGCATAAGTAGAAGACAAATTTCTAAGAGATATTCTAACAAATATGGTTTTCTATGTCACAAGCCTAGAAGTATACACATTTGGAACTAATTTAACAGATCTCTCAATATTACAGGAAAGTCCTTTACCATTCTTAACAAATAGAAATAGACTAAAAATGATGACAAAATACAAAATAAGTAGAGATTTAACTTAATAATGTGGTATCTGGTTAGTAAATATTTGCAAAGCTTTTCCTTAACTATTTAAAGATAAATAATGGGAACCTGTCTTTTCCAATTTTCCGTCATTATTCTCCAGTTCTTTCAAGACTTTAGTTAAGGGGCGCCTGGGTGGCTCAGTGGTTTAAGCTGCTGCCTTCAGCTCAGGTCATGATCTCAGGGTCCTGGGATCGAGTCCCACATCGGGCTCTCTGCTTGGCAGGGAGCCTGCTTCCTCCTCTCTCTCTCTCTCTCTGCCTGCCTCTCTCCCTACTTGTGATCTCTATCTGTCAAATAAATAAATAAAATCTTTAAAAAAAAAAAAAAAAAAGACTTTAGTTAATATATCAGTTCACCAATTGTAACAAATATAACACAAATACAAACAAAGGACAAAGAGAGCATATGAGAACTCTCTGTACTCAATTTTCTCTAACCCTAAAACTGCTCTTTTAAAAAAGTATTTTTTTTTTTTTTTTTGAGGAATATTTCTATACCCTTTATTTGGAGACAGACTTCTTTTTTTTTTTTTTTTTTTTACAACAAAACCAAACAAATTATTTATTTTTTTTTTCAGCGTAACAGTATTCATTCTTTTTGCACAACACCCAGTGCTCCATGCAAAACGTGCCCTCCCCATCACCCACCACCTGTTCCCCCAACCTCCCACCCCTGACCCTTCAAAACCCTCAGGTTGTTTTTCAGAGTCCATAGTCTCTTATGGTTCGCCTCCCCTCGTCCAACCACTCTGGAAAACAGCATGGAGGTTCCTCAAAATGTTGAAAATAGAACTACCCTATGACCCAGCAATTGCACTACTGGGTATTTACCCTAAAGATACAAACATAGTGATCCGAAGGGGCACGTGTACCCGAATGTTTATAGCAGCAATGTCTACAATAGCCAGACTATGGAAAGAACCTAGATGTCCATCAACAGATGAATGGATCAAGAAGATGTGGTATATATACACAATGGAATACTATGCAGCCATCAAAAGAAATGAAATCTTGCCATTTGCGACGATGTGGATGGAACTAAAAAAGTATTTTTTAAGCGATACATAAAAGAGTTAACTGTGAAGCTAGGTTCAAATGTGTTTCATAAATAACCATGGAAAAGAGAGAAAGCCTAACTGGAAGATCGTAAGAGACTACTATGAACAATAATATGCATATAAAGTGAACAACCTAAAAGAAACAGATAAATTCCCAGAAACATAAAACCTACCAAGACTGAATCATGAAGAAATAAAATGTCTGAACAGATCTATAACTAACAAGGAGATTGAATCAGCAATCAAAAGCCTCTCAACAAAGAAAAGCCCACTTCTCCTTTTTAAGGAATCTTTTCACATTTATTTACTGTGGTTGTCTTGACAACAAATGCAAGGATATGAAAATTTGAAGTGAACTAAATCATTGAATTTTAGAATTGAAAACACATAAAGATTATCCATTCCGTGTAGTTATCCCTTTAGTCTGTATCAGAATCATTTGGAGGGTATGTTACAACACAGAGTATTGGTCTCCACCTCCAGAGTTTCCAATTCAGTAGGTCTGGGGTGGAGTCTGAGGATTTGCATTTTTAACAAGCTCCCAGGTGATTCTACAAATACAACTTTACATGCTGGGATGGGAAAAGCTATGATTCTTGCCTCCTATGTGGGAAAAACCCAGTGCTTCCCCCTCCTGTGTTTGTCCTATGTACCTCTTTTACTTTCACACTTCTTCCACAGTCGGAACACTTCCGACACCAAAAGCATGGAAGTTTTTCTTTTTCTTTTTTTTTTAAAGATTTTATTCATTTTTTTGACAGACAGAGATCATCACAGGTAGACAGAGAGGTAGGCAGAGACGAGGGGAAGCAGGCTCCCTGCCGAGCAGAGAGCCTGATATGGGGACTCCATCCCAGGACCCTGGGATCATGACCTGAGCCAAAGGCAGGGGCTTTAACCCACTGAGCCACCCAGGCGCCCCTGGAGGTTTTTCCTCATAGCAAGCAATTCTTTGCAACACCAGCAGAATGTCTCACAATTTAACTTGACTCTGATACTATCTGCAAGTAACTATCACATCCCACAGGTTAAGGGCTCAGTTCCACAAAACTGCCCTCTCTCCTTCCTTTAGACACCAGTCACAAGTCTAGTTTGTCACCTGTGCTTATGACCCATTGGCTATAAATCTGGGGTTCCCACAACCCCCTCCTTGGGTTCAAATAATTTGCTAGAGTGGCACACGGAGCTCAGGAAAACCGTTTACTTACCTTTTACTTGTTTATTATTAAAAGATACTGATGAGGGGCGCCTGGGTGGCTCAGTGGGTTAAGCCTCTGCCTTCAGCTCGGGTCATGATCTCAGGGTCTCTGGGATCGAGCCCCGTATCGGGCTCTCTGCTTGGCAGGGAGCCTGCTTCCTCCCCTCTCTGGCTGCTGCTCTGCCTACTTGTAATCTCTCTCTCTCTCTCTCTATCTGTAAAAAAGAAAAAAAAAAAAATTTAAAAAAAAAAAAAAAAAAAAAAGATACTGATGAACATCCAGATGGAAGAGATGAGTAGGGAAAAGAAGCCAGAGCTTCCACATCTTCTGCAGGAGCAACCCTCTCCCTGCACCTCCACCTATTCACCAACCCAGAAGCCTTCAATACCTCTTCCTTTTGAGTTCTTATGGAGGCTTTATTAATTACATAGGCATGATTGACTAAATCATTGACCACTGGTGATTGAATGCAATCTCAAGGCTCCTCCTCCTCCTTCCCTGGAGTGGGGAAGGGGTAGAACTAAAAGTACCAACCCTCTAATCACATTGTTAGTTCCTCTGGTAGCCAGCCCCATCCTTGGGTGAGTTCTAAAAGTCACCTCATTAATAATAAAAGACACTTGTGTTGCCCTCACATTTAGAAATTCCAAGGGTTTTAGGAGCTCTGTGTCAGAAACAGAATAAAGACCAAATATATGTTTATTATAAATCACAGTATTACACATGCATATTCAGCTTAAACAATTCTGGTTAAATTTAATTCTACCGGGGCGCCTGGGTGGCTCAACGGGTTAAAGCCTCTGCCTTCGGCTCAGGCCACGATCCCAGCCTGCTGGGATTGAGCCCCGCATTGGGCTCTCTGCTCGGCAGGGAGCCTCCTTCCTCCCCTCACTCTGCCTGCTTCTCTGCCTACTTGTGACCTCTGTCTGTCAAATAAATAAAATCTTTTAAAAAAAAATTTAATTCTACCTATTTCATTTCTATACTTGTGTAGCTGAACATGGCTAGAGAAAAATATATAAACACAATAAAGTCTCATTTAGAAATAAATCATTAATAACTTCAACTAGGCTCCTATGCTCCCAGATAATTATATTTACTATATTTCCCTAGTCCTCTCTCCCATGCTCTTGAACAATTCTATTTCTCCACTCTCCTCAAATCACCAGTATCTCCTTTGCTGTTTTCAATGTCAGCTAATGACCACGTGTCCTCTTTCACTGAGGAAATTGAAACAAGCAGATAACAACTTCAAACACCACATCTACCAACCTATTTGCTTATATCTCCAGGGTCTCTACATTCTCTCCTGTGTTATGACTAGACTGTGTAAGCTCCCAACTTGGCCAACTTCTCTACTTGTACACTCAAAAAAGTCAATCCAGCAACTTTTCCTCTGTTTCCTTTATATAATTTTATTATATTTGCATTATTACACCTTATTGTGTAATTATAATGGTAATCAGTACTTATCTTTCTGCTAGATCATTATACAAACATGCTGCTCATTCTCCCATTAAAAGAGAAAAACTTGGAGTGCCTGGCTGGCTCAGTTGGTATAGCATGTGACTTGCTCTCAGGGTTGTGAGTCCAAGGCCCACACTGGGTGTAGAGGTTACTTAAAAGAAAATGAAAAATCTTATATAAATAAATAAATAAGAGAAACGCTCTTGAATCTATCCTCCAAAATGTTCCTTTTCATTTTTTTCTTTAATGCAAAATTCCTTGAAATGTTTGTGTTGTATTCACTATTTCCAATTTTCTTCTCCGATTCTCTCCTCTCCATTCTAATCAAGCTTTCTCCCATACCCATCAATAAAACCTCTATCTAGGTCACCACTAACCTCATGGCTACATCCAATGGTCAGTTCTCAGTGCAACATATTACACAGTTTACCATTGTCCCTACATTTTTTAATTCCACTTCACTTGGATTCCAGAACACTTTATTTACCTACTTTTCTTCCTAACTTTCTAGCCATTCCTTATCAGTCCACTTTACTGATTACTTCTCATTTCACTAGACTTAAAACATCAGAATACACAAAGACTGACTTGAACCTCTTCTGTTTTCTATTTATATTCAAGGCCAAAATGAAATCTACCATCCTCATGACTTTAGTGCCATTGATAATCTAATGGGCCATATATTTGTATTTATTGTCTGCAATTATCTCCAAATTTTTGACATAGATATCCAGCTACTTAATATCCATTTGAATGTCTAATAAGCATATCAAACTTACCATGTCCAAAACTGAGTTCCTGGTATTCCTTTCCTTTCTCCCATATTCTTTCCCACATCTGTTAACAGCAATCCCATCCTTCCAGTTTCTCAGGTCAGAAACATTAGAATCATCCTGGACCACTCTGTTTCTTTCACACTGTAAATCCAGTTTATTAGCAAATTCTGTTGGCTTGACCTTTACAGTATCCTCAGATTCTGATCATTGCTCACACCATCTCTGCTGTTAACACCAGATTGGAGGGAAACCTCTATCCATTTCTTGCCTTGATTTAATGTACTAACCTATTAACTGTTCTCACTTTGTTCAAACTTAATTCCCTCTAGAATATGCCTAGCAGGAATACTGATCCTGTTAAATGAAAATTTGATTACAACACTCTATTCTCAAACTCTTCCTCATACCAAGTAAAAGTCTAATGCTTTTGGCTTTATCTTTTTTTTCCCATGGGACACTGGGACAACTGTTCTTTTCGTCCTTGACCCTCACACTGAAGCACCTAAACCCTGTTCTCCTATCTTCTTCAGTAACCCTTGTAGAACATTAACAGGCTTCTTAGGTTTTTTTTTTTTTTAAATGAACATTTTGTAGGGTTTTTTTTATTTAATTTCTTTTCAGTGTAACGGAATTCATTGTTTATGCACCACACCCAGTGTTCCATGCAATACGTGCCCTCCATAATACCCACCACCAGGCTCACCCAACCTCCCACCCCCTCCCACCCCTTCAAAACCCTCAGATTGTTTTTTCAGAGTCCATATTCTCTCATGGTTCACCTCCCCCTCCAATTTCCCTCAACTCCCTTCTCCTCTCCATCTCCCCCATGTCCTCCGTGTTATTTGTTATGCTCCACAAATAAGTGAGACCATATGATACTTGACTCTCTCTGCTTGACTTATTTCACTCAGCATAATCTCTTCCAGTCCCATCCATGTTGATACAAAAGTTGGGTATTCATCCTTTCTGATGGAGGCATAATACTCCATAGTGTATATGGACCACATCTTCCTTATCCATTCATCTGTTGAAGGGCATCTTGGTTCTTTCCACAGTTTGGCAACTGTGGCTATTGCTGCTATGAACATTAGGGTACAGATGGCCCTTCTTTTCACTACATCTGTATCTTTGGGGTAAATACCCAGTAGTGCTATTGCAGGGTCTTAGGGAAGCTCTATTTTCAATTTCATAAAGAATCTACACACTGTTTTCCAAAGTGGCTGTACCAACTTGCATTCCCACCAACAGTGTAAGAGGGTTCCCTTCTCCACATCCTCTCCAACACATGTTGTTTCCTGTCTTGCTAATTTTGGCCATTCTAACTGGTGTAAGGTGGTATCTCAATGCGGTTTTAATTTGAATCTCCCTGATGGCTAGTGATGATGAACATTTTTTCATGTGTCTGTTAGCCATTTGTATGTCTTCATTGGAGAAGTGTCTGTTCATGTCTTCTGTCCATTTTTTTTTTTAAAGATTTTATTTATTTATTTGACAGAGAGAGATCACAAGTAGGCAGAGAGGCAGGCAGAGAGAGAGGAGGAAGCAGGCTCCCTGCGGAGCAGAGAGCCCCATGCAGGGCTCTATCCCAGGACCCTGAGATCATGACCTGAGCCGAAGGCAGCGGCTTAATCCACTGAGCCACCCAGGCGCCCCATTCTGTCCATTTTTTTGACATGATTATCTGTTTTGTGTGTGTTGAGTTTGAGAAGTTCTTTATAGACCCTGGATATCAGCCCTTTGTCTGTATTGTCATTTGCAAATATCTTCTCCCATTCCATGGGTTGCCTCTTTGTTTTGTTGACTGTTTCCTTTGCTGTGCAGAAGCTTTTGATCTTGATGAAGTTCCAAAAGTTCATTTTCGCTTTTATTTCCTTTGCCTTTGGAGACATGTCTATACTGCTTAGAGCAATCTATACTTTTAATGCCATTCCGATCAAAATTCCACCGGTATTTTTCAAAGAGCTGAAGCAAATAATCCTTAAATTTGTATGGAATCAGAAGAGACCCTGAATTGCTAAAGAAATGTTGAGAAAGAAAAAACTGGCAGCATAACGTTACCTGATTTCAAGCTTTACTACAAGGCTTCTTAGTTTTGAAGTGGATTTTAAAACCCAATTGGGATAGTAAATCACCTAAGCATGTTGTTTTAAAATTTTATCAATTTTAAGTACTTCAAATTATAGAGTACTTTCTAAATGGACTATATTTTTATTTATCATCCTTCCTTTTTCAAGTGTCTTGTTTTATGTACACTCTTGAGGCATATCACCTTGGGTTAATCCCCTTACTCTCTCTGCATGATGTCAGAGGACAAAGGAAGGAAATGATTGCTGGGGCATTGCTTAAGGGAGAGTCTGGTGATGTCCAAAGGTCAATCTATCTCAAGTCACCTCCTAAGCTGTACAGTATCCTGTCCTCTGGGACTGGTAGAAAGACCCATAGGTAATAGTTGGTCATCGAATATTCAAATTTGGAGAATCAAGGTAAGTAAACTTCTTTTCCATATAAAGATACATAACCCTGCCTAAGAGCCAAAGGATTTTTTAATATAATCAAAATTGCTAGCCTGAATTTTATATTAAAATTTCATGAAGGTGTTCAATTTCAGAAGAAGAAAAAAAAAACATTTTCTAGTAAATGAGCCTAAGAAATAAGGAAATGGACATTGGGAAGGGTATGTGCTATGGTGAGTGCTGTGAAATGTGTAAGCCTGAGGATTCACAGACCCGTACCCCTGGGTCAAATAATACATTATATGTTAATAAAAATAATTTTAAAAAATAAGGAAATGAAATCAGATGGTATGATTTTTTCAGTTGAACTTCTTTCAATAAATGAAAATTATGAATTTTCTAAAATTTGCTTTTTAAAAAAAGATGTTAAGGGGCGCCTAGGTGGCTCAGTGGGTTAAAGCCTCTGCCTTCAGCTCAGGTCATGATCCCAGTGTCCTGGGATCGAGCCCCGCATTGGGCTCTCTGCTTGGCAGGGAGCCTGCTTCCTCTTCTCTCTCTCTCTCTGCCTGCCTCTCTCCCTACTTGTGATCTCTATCTGTCAAATAAATAAATAAAATATTAAAAAAAAAAAAGATGTTAAGGGGGACTATATAGTATGGTAAAAGAATACGGGTTTAGAAATTAGGAAACCTGAGTTCTAGTTCAGGCTCAGCCACTAATTTGCCATGTGAAATGCCCCAAGTCTCATCACTTTTCTGGGTCTCCATTTTCTCATTAATAAAATGAAAAGATTTGATAAGTTGATGTCTTAGGCCCCTCTGAGACCTAACATTCTACAATGCCAAGTTATTGCAAATGATGAACTCATAAATCTGGTTTATGTATATTACTGCAATATTATGACACTATAGATATAAATTATCATCATAAAACATTTACTGCCCATAAATGAATAATAACCATTTTAGAAAGAATTTCACATTGGTTTTTTGTTTTTTGTTTTTTTTTATTTCACATTGTTTTTATAGGTACCTTCCTCTCACTGAAAGGAGCTGTGCTAACATTCTCCTGTATGGACCGAAATGGTGGATTAATGCAGCCACCATATGAAGTTTGGAGGGATCCAAATAACATAGATGAAAATGAAAAATCTTGGAGAAGGAAACTGATCATGAACTGCCCCTCTCCATCCCAAGAAATAGGAGATCATCAGTATACAATAATCTGCTCAGAGAAACAAGCCAAAGTCTTCTCACTGCCTTCTCAGACTTGTCTTTATGTTCATAACATCACCGAGACATCTTTTATACTGCAAGCAGATGTGGTGGTCATGTGTAACAGTGCCTGCTTGGCATGCTTTTGTGCCAATGGGCATATCATGATAATGAGGTACTTGCCTTCTTTATAAATTATCTGGTAATCACAACAATGTGACCAAGGTACAGTTCTGAAAAGTATTTGTAATGTGCAATTAAGAAGTAACATGAGATTATTGCTTCATTATATTTGTGAATGACTTGTTTGACAATTTAAGGAGACTATGAGGTTTCTATTTTTTTATTTTTTGCTTTTGCTAAAAATGCTTTGTATTATGAATGAAATATGTATTTTCATTGATTTCAAGGAATCTAAGGAATGAGTGATTTTTCTAGTCATTCACACATTAATTCACAAGCATTTACTGAATAATGTTATCTCCCAGATATTATGCTAGGCATAAAATATAAAACTGAATAAACTATAAGGAAGAGAAATGAACTTACTTCTATTGTTTTATAGTCCACACAAGAACTTTACATATAGAGTTAAATTTGGTCCTTATAATTTCTACAGGACATAGGAAAACAAAGTATTATTTGCATTCTCCATTTTACATGTTAATAAATTAAAGCTCAAATTCACCTGAGGTTGCAAGTCTAAGAAAGTGAGAATAGCACTGAACAGTATTTTAAAAGTCATCACTGCAACTGAAATATAACATTGTGTAAGTTTAAGGTGTACAGCATGATAATTTATATATGTACATATTGTGAAATTACTACCACAATAACATTAGTTAAAACATCCATCACCTCACAGTTACCACTTTTGTGTGTGTGGTGAGAACTTTTAAAATCTACTTTTCTAGCAACTATTTACATACTGAATACAATACAGTATGGTTAACTATAAGTCATCATGTATATTAGAACACCAGAATTTAAAAATCTTAATAATATGATATCAGTTGAGAAATTTCATTATACTGCTAGTAAATTAAAATTCATGAGACACAAAATTAATTACATAATGATTTTATAAGTTCAACAAACAATAAACATAATCTATGTAGAACTCACTATCATTTGTTTTAATTAATTGTTTTAATTTGTTTTACCTGGTTCCAAAAATCACTGAAACAGTTAAGCATTATCCTATGTCTGTGAAGGATACAAAAGCTATTAAAAACATAATCCTAGTCCTTAAAAAGCTTACTATCAAATTTGGGGAGATAAGACAGATACACAAGTAATTATAACACAAAAAATACAGATTCCAGCAGAGGAAATATAGGGTAAAATCTTCTAGACACAAACTAAGTCCTCAGAATTCAAAGTCATGAGATAGTATATGTTATTAAAAAGGAGATGTTGGAAACAAAGTAACCTGAAGAAGTAGATTGGGGTAAATTATTGAGGACTTTAGTGGCAGGCTAAAGAGTTTGATATTAATCAGTAGCAGCTAACCTTTCTAGCTATACATTAAGAAATAATACAGAGAGCTTGAAATGGTCTTCTGAACTGAAGTGTTAGCTATATAGAAAGCAAGGTAGAAACAGATATGAGGGATAATTGAGGGAAACTTGCTGAATGTAAAACTGATTGTGAAAGGTAATGGAGATTGTTATATCTCAGGATTAGAAGAGAATTTAAAGGTTAAAAATTTTTTTCTGAACTTGAATAACAGTAATGTCATTAGCAGATAGGAAACTCATGAAAATTTGGAAAAGCTGATAATGAGAAGTTTGAGAATGAATGCCTTGAATTTGAGGTGTTTTTAAGCCATCCCACAGAAGTTTGGCAAGCAATTTCAGGTCTGGACTCTAGAAAAATATGGAAGATCCAGCTTTGGAAGTCATCCATGTAAATGCATTAGTGGAAGTTACAGGAGTGAATGAGATCGTCAAAGAAGATAGTATAAAAAGAAAGGAGAAATAGACTATGGGAACAAAAACTTAAGGATATCTTTACATTCATGTAGTAGAAAAGAGACAAAATCCAGCAGAGGATAATGAGAAGTCATCAGAGATACAGGAAAAAGATGAGAATAACTTCATGAAAGGATAGAAGAGTATCCAAACAAAAGAAAGAAGACCACCAAGACAATGGTCAAGAGGTAGTCAGAGCCAAAGAATTTGGGTAGAAGAAAAAAACAGTAGGCCAGGCAACTAAAAGGTATTAGTGATCCTTGAAACAGCAAATCTTGGGAGCATGGTAGAGGCAAAAAGTAAATTTTCAATGGAGCTAGAGGAGTTGACAAACTACCACCCACAGACTATATCTATCTTGCCCTTCCCCTAATCTGATATTGTACAGCCTGCAAGTTAAGAATGGATTTTAAATTTTAAAACGTTGGAAAAAATGAGATAATATTTCATAATATGTGAAAATTATATGAAATTCAAATTTCAATGTCCATAAATGAAGGGTTTTTTGGAACCCAGCCACACCCATTTGCTTATATAATGTCTGACTGCTTTTGCATAAAAGGCAGAGTTGAGTAGATGTAAGAGAGACCCAGTGACCTGCAAAGCCTACAATATTTACTAGCTGGCACTTTAATAAAAGTTTGCCAACCCCCAGCATAGATTATTGTTTCAGGAAATTTTTTGGTTAAAAAAGGTGATGAGAAACAAGAAACTTGTTCAAGAGCAAGACTAGGTTTTCAAGAGTGTTTTTACTGTTTCATTTTCTTTAATAGGGGAGACATGAGTATATTTGTAACCCAAAGAAAAGTAGTTAAAGTTTAAAAAAAATAAAAACAATCACTTACTGTCTTCTCATTCTCTTAGATATTTCTGGTTCTTTCTCTTCTTATCTGGTTTCTTTTCCTCAAACTGTTTTTTGGTTATTTGTCATGGAAATCATTCCAGTTTTGTTTGAAAATGATGACTTTAACTCTTAGAATGCCTTAGTTTCAAGGGGGAAAAATGTATATCACAAGTACCCTCCTGTCCCCTAAGCTCCCATTTAGTTACTCCAAATTTTTATTTTAAATTAAAATACATTAAACTATTGTCAAAATTGAGATTTTTAGCTTGCTAGTGATTACCTTATTTTTGTAAAATTTTAGTGTGTCTTGTTTTCTCAAATGATTTTGTGTATATCTGAAAATTAATTTCCATTTAAACATGTGCTACCACTGACACTTTGAGGAGGGAAATTTCTTGAGAAATGACAAACAGTAGTTTAAAAACCAACAGGAGTCATAGCAACAGGAGACTTATTATTTTCCTAGATCTTCCCAAATCCTATCAGAAATGAACTATACTGAGTCCATTCTTCTCAAGTCCTACTTTTCTGATAGTTGGCAGGTAGCTAATGACTGTCTATACGCTAATGTACCCAGACCTAGAAAATAGTAGAAAGTGGTACTAGAGGCTTATCTATAAATGAGTTCTCAGACTGGGCTGTGGCAGTCATATTTAGTGAGAATCATTGTTAGTTTTGTGAACTATTTCCTTATAAAGTGTCCCCTGCACAGAAAAAAAATCTATTTTTTAGCTTTAAAATCACTTAGTTCCATGCTTGCTTAGGCAGTGCATATAATAAAATTATTTAGTTCCTAGTCTTTTGCAATTGAATTACTCCCTAAAATAATAATACCATTTTTGTTTTCTTGGCTTACTTGTATTATGCTACATAAATAATGTAGTTTATCAGAAAAGTCTATTGGCATCCCTTCCCCATTGCTACCATTTATCTGACTGAATCTATCATGGAAGTCTGTTTAACGGGGTTTGTTTGGGACTCATAGAGACCTTAATTACTTGAAATGCCATAACATATAAGTCTTTGAAATCCAGTATATAATTTACATTTACAGAACACCTCAGTTCACACAAAACACATATCAACTGCTCAATAACCATATATGCCTAATGGCTACCATATTGGATGATTAGTTGCTAGAACCTCATGGAAAGCTTATTCCAATTGCGCAGATTTCAGGTCCCATTTTATATGATGAAGTTTGAAGTCTTAACTTGTAGTTACAAACTACTTTCATAAGAGAAATCAGTACTTTTTTTCAAGGTACTGGTTTTATTATCTGAGATAATTCAAAATTATTAGACACTAAAATCAGTTGCATGAATTCAAAGTTTGAAATTTAATGACAAGTTTGGGGATTTTTCCCCTTTGGGCATTAGAGGTGTGATCTAAAAGCAGTGAGACTAATTTTCTTTAGTATTTTGCAAAACTGGCTCATGGCAGCATCCAAGGGGACATACTAATAAGTATTTAAGTGAAATCATGGGCTACAACATTAGGATAAGACTACGGCCATTTGGTAAAACACTTGAGATGAGTGGTATTCCTTTGGCTATGCAAATTCTGATCTATTATCTGTAACTTATTCTCATTCCCATGTAACCTCAAGCATGATTATTTATTAATCATGCCTTCAGCCCATGAAGTGATAGGTAATCTGTGTAGCGATAGGTGAAGCGATAGGTAATTTTCACATCCTGTGCATAGAGGGAGTAGAGGAATGGGGAGCAAAGCCACTCCATTGCTGGGCACAGTGAACTGGATCCATTCCACATGTCCATTAGTGCATAACTTCCTCAGACTCAGGAGTTTTGCCTTGAAGGGAGATAGTGGGCCAAGTATGTAGCCAGTCATTTCTAGCTACGGTGTTTTTGCCATAACCAAAGACTGTAACCGTATTGTAGGAATTTGTGAAATGTTGCAAAATATATCCTGAAATTGCTGGCCACCACAATTAATCCAACCTTCAAGGATATCTGCTAAATATCGGTGTGGATTAAGATAAAGAACTGGGCCCATGATTTTTTGTGTATATGTGATTTAATATGAGTCTACTTTGTTTGTTTTTTGTTTTTTGTTTTTACCACTGAGACTTCAAGAGAATAAAAAGAAACAACCATAAAATAGTGGTATAAAATAGTTTTTTATGTAAGAGTCTGCACATTTTACACAGAAATTAAAGCTTCTAACAACTTGAATATGAAATGTGGATTTGCTTTTTTCCATTCAGCCTACCTAGTCTTCGCCCAATGTTGGATGTTAATTATTTGCCACTGACAGACATGAGGATAGCACGGACATTTTGTTTTACCAATGAAGGCCAGGCATTATACCTCGTCTCTCCTACTGAAATTCAGCGTTTAACATACAGCCAAGAGATGTGTGATAATCTACAGGTAGGTCAGGCACATTTATGAAAACATTGGATATGGTTGTAAAAAGAGAATGAGAGAGATATCTAAAAGCTAAAATATTACTGGGCCAGGCAATAAGCATGCCTTCCCTAGAATATGTTTTAAATATATGTTCATCATTGTGATCCTGTCAAGTTTAATGTGGGTCTAGAAAAAGTAAGAGAGAAAAAGGGAAAGTGAGAACGAGAATGTGAAGATCATACACATTAATGGGTGATTTTTTGTTTGTTCATTTTATTCTTTTTTTTTTTGGCCTATGCAGAATCCTCTGTAAGATTATAAACTCTCTCTCAAAGAAAAAAAAAAGATTATAAACTCTTTCCTTCTAAGGCAGGGAATATGCATGTACACACAAAAATTTTGCATACAATTTAGAGAGCTCATGGACTTTTTTTAAAGAAATCTTAATTTTGATTAAGAGCCATACAGAACAAATACACTTCCTGTAGGTTAGAATTGGGCATTTGTCTTTTATCATAGAAGTAAGCAGAGCCTTGAAAGAGAATAACTTAAATGCCTATCTAACCTCGGATAACCAATCACAAAATTTTAAAAGAGCATCTTAGAGACTTAATTGGTTCAACCCCCTTATTTTACAAAGAAGAAAACTAAAACTCACCCGTTGTAATACAGAGGTTGAAAGTATAAGCTCTGAACTATTTCAGTTGTATTTTGCCCACTTGTATAACTTTGGGCATTTTACTTAACATCCTGTATGCTCTATCTTGGAGCATCATTGAGAATTAAGTAAAAATGCTGAACATAGTGCCTGGAACATACTATATTTTAAAAATAAATAATAATTTAATTATTATAGTTATTCAACAAATACGGAGTTGTTACCATATACCTGGTACTTGGCATATGATAAAATACAGTGATAAAAGAACATACGACTCTCTACCTGTTAATGTGAAGGGGGCAAGTAAACAGACAACTACAGCACTTTGTGGAAGAGACTGCCTATATGTGGCTGTGTCAGCACTAGAGAGACATGGAAGAGGAGCCCCTGGGTTGATGGGACAGCAGGAAGGGCTAGTTAGAAAGAGTTGTAAGGGGTGAGTAGGAGTTGTCCGTAAGAATGGATGGCTGGGAATGGAAAAAGAAATGATATTCCGGGCGCCTGGGTGGCTCAGTGGTTAAAGCCTCTGCCTTCGGCTCAGGTCATGATCCCGGGGTCCTGGGATCAAGCCCCACATCGGGCTCTCTGCTCAACGGGGAGCCTGCCTCCTCCTCTCTCTCTCTCTCCCTGCCTCTCTGCCTACCTGTGATCTGTCAAATAAACAAATAAAAATCTTTAAAAAAAAAAAAAAGAAAAGAAAAGAAATGATATTCCCAGCAGAGTAGTTGCATGCAAAACTCCGGGGGGTTCAGGAAACTGCCAACAAAGTGCAGAGTTAGTGAAAAGGATGGAGGGATAATGCTGGAGAATTAGTCCAGAGCAGATCTTGGAGCACCTTATATGAGCCTAAGGAATCTGGCATTTATCCCAAGGGCAATAGGAAGTCATTAAAAAGGTTTAACAGATTTGTTTATGAAAACTAATATTCTGGTTGTATATGGTTTCAAGGAATGAGGGAGATCAGGAGGATTTTGGTTTTTTTTTAATAATTAAGGCCAAAAATAAGTGTCTTAAAATAAGGCAGCCAGCAGTGAGAATGGAGAAAAGTTAGCATATTCAATAGCTATAAAGTGTAATCAGTTGGATTGGAGGGTTATTAGATGTAGCAGTGAGGGAAAGGAAGGAATTAATAATGATTCCTGGGATTCTGGCTAAGTCGATACTGCTGCCATTTTCTAAACAGAAGGAATCCAGGAGGAAGAGCTCAGGTCTGGTGAGTAGAAGTGAGAGGATGCACTCAGGCTGCAGGTTCATAGACAAACTGATATTAGGTCACAGATCTCCAGACTGTTGGCTGACATTTCTTCTTCCACACCAGTGATTCTCAAATTTTAATCTGCTTCAGAAAGACACGGAGAGCACATTAAAAATATAGATAACCAGAACACATCTATGTAGATTCTGATTCAGTATGTGTGGAATGAAGCCCAAGCACTCATATTTCTAACAAGATATTTTCCCAGTCATTCTAAAACACATCAAATACTGAAAACAATTGTATCTCACTATGCAGGAGTTGTCTATTTTGACTCATTTGTCTTGAACCACTTCCCAGTTATGTACTTCATACAAAAATAAATCCAAATGTTCTCCGCATATTACCAAAGGCTTCCCTCTTCATAGGGTTGTCTGTGCTTGGTTCAGGGAAGGGGGTTAAGACAGGAAAGAGACTGTGGTAATTGAAAACGTATCTGAAATCCAGATTGGGAGTAATTGATCAGGTGGAAATTAATCCTAAAGTAAATATATTAGCTTCTCAACTTTTATACCTGTAAAGGGGAGAAAAGAACAGGGCGGGAAAATGAAAATTTTCAGACTCTAGTTGTTGGAGAAGGAAAGGTAAAGGAGGTAGAGAAAGAAATGCCAGAAATAAAACTGGGAACAAAGCAAAAATTGCCAAGAAATATATGGAAAGCAGACTATATTTTCATTCTGTGCTTTAACATAGTATAGTGTTATCTTTTTTTCTATTGCTTTATTTTTAGTTATTCTAATGCTTTTTTTGTTTGTTTGAATTTGATACAGGACATGCTAGGAGATTTGTTTACTCCCATAGAGACACCAGAAGCTCAAAACAGAGGCTTTCTCAAGGGACTGTTTGGTGGAAGCGGGCAAACATTTGACAGAGAAGAACTCTGTGAGTAAACTCCTGATTATGAAACTGTACCACAGAATAGAAGACCTATTTCTGTGTGTGTGTGTGTGTGTGTGTGTGTGTGTGTGTGTGTGTGTAACTTAATGTAATAGGCGGTTTCAAATTCTAGACTAGGGTTTTTTTTGCTTCTATACCATGAAAATTATTTTTTTTTTTGCCAAACATGAATAAAATCAGTTACTTCATATTAGGAAATAGTTTAACAAAAAGCAGTACATGCAGTTCAAACAAATATTGAGTAAGCTAATAAATACATCATTTGCAAATAGATCATACCTGCAAGGCGGGGTGAGGATAGTTGCTAAATTCTGGAAAAAAATGTTTATGAATCCTCCTGCCTTTAACGACTGCTGGGAAACAGATTCTTTACTCAGAACACAAAGTTTATCAATGCTACAGAATAAATTAAAATTCTTCCAGTGAAACTCTGATGAATAATCAAAAAAGAGTAGAAGACACTAGAGAACATTTTCAGAAAGAATGTATTTCCCAGAATATCTCAATCCTACTTGGTCTTGCAGATCAAAATTCCTTTTCTCTTGAACTTTTAACTAAGCAAAAGATCTAGGTGCCTCCATATGATGGACTACTACTCATCCATAAAAAGAAATGAAGTTTGATACATGCTACAACAGGGATGAAACTTGAAGACATCATGCTAAATTAAAGAAGGAAACAAGGCCACATATTGTATGATTCCATTTATACGAAATGTCCAGAATAGGCAAATCCATAGAGACAGAAAGTAGATTAGTGGTTGCCAAGCACTGGGGCAAGTTGGGAGGGGGAGTGACTGCTAATGGGCACAGAGTTTTATTTTGGAGTAATGAAAATGTTTTAAAATTAGATAAAATTTGCACAGCTCTGTCAGCACACTAAAACCACCAAGTTATACACTTTGTGTATATAAAGTATGTGAATTATATCTCAATAAGACTCTTTTAAAAAAATACCTTTTGATATTATTCCTAATATTACATCCTTGAGAATGCCCACTAAATTTCTACCAAGATAGCTGTCTTTCAATAAAAACTTCCAAAAAATTCATTGAAATTAAACTGAACTTTGTAAATGATAGGGAAATTTTTATCCTTTTATAAAGTAACAAAATTTCAACATATGTATACTAATGTCCATCATGCACACCCTGTTCTCTAGTATTTACTACCCCCCACACACACATATCTTAAAACAGGAACAACACTGAGGCCTACAAAGGATGACAGCAAGATGAAGAGAGATGTTAAGAATGAAGACTTGGGCAGAAATTTAAACAAATGAACAGACCTAAGTTTGGAACAGACCCTGATATGGGTTAAATATGAGATCACATATTTTGTGAGCATCCCAATTCAGCAATGTCAAGAAATGCAGTGCTATAGAAGAAATGCAATGCCATATTGCATGGAATCCACATACATATACACAAAGACAGGCAGTAAAAATACGGTTACTTCACAGTCTCAGACTCCTTCACAGACATTTTCATGGGTAAAAGCCAGCATCTCCAAACATACATCTATGATAGGACCAAATATGTCTCTCTCTCAATGAGAATTATGACAGAATTTAAGGTAAGTGTTTTGGTGATAAACTTCATCCTAATTATTTGAATTACTGACAGTATGTCTTAAATTGCTATGTCTTGAATCCCCAGTTGGGGAAGCTTCAGCAGGAAGAGCATCTCGCAGCCTTGCACAGCACATTCCCGGACCGGGTGGTATAGAAGGGATGAAAGGTGCTGCCGGAGGGGTGATGGGGGAGCTGACACGCGCTCGGATCGCACTTGATGAGAGAGGACAGAGGCTAGGAGAGCTGGAGGAGAAGACTGCAGGCATGATGACCAGTGCAGAAGCATTTTCCAAACATGCACATGAGGTAAATGGCTTAATATAGGCATCTCCATACAATAATAACTCGAAACACTGGGCCCTGCACAAGAAAGCCCAGAGATACCACTGTAAATAATCCTGTGTGAGAGCCAGAGTAATCTGGATCTAGTTATAAGTATTATGATTCCGCCAGTGTTTGGGAGAAAAATGTTTTAAAATACTATATTGATATTTCTTTACCTTAGGAGATAATCTAAAAGAAAATTATTCCTTGGTTCTGATACATTGGGTCTATATTATGCATCTGCTACTAAAAATGTGCTTAGGTATATTACATGATCCTCCCCCCTCAACCAAAAATGGTGGGAGGGGTATAAGAAGCTGGAATCCACACACTCCTTTTTGCTTTAGTCAAAAATCAGCTGAGTCTTTACAGCTTGATTATTTTTTAAAAATCTTTTCATATGTACTTTATTTCAAAAAATAGAGGAAATTTTATAAATGTTGAGATTTAGATCTGCATGATTGGTTCAATATGAGCTTGCTTTGATTAGTACTTTTAAAGATTTTTTAAAACATTTTATTGACTATTTTTTCTTGCAGTTAATGCTGAAATATAAGGATAAGAAATGGTACCAATTCTAAACTTCTAAAGAAGCTGTGACTGCTTTGAGAAACCATTATTCAGGGAAACAAAATTTATTCCCAGCATCACTATTCAACTTGCTAGAAGCCAGTTTCTTCTACAAAATGTTCCATTACAGTCTATCTGAAGTTATCATAAGGGAAATTTATTAGAGACACTGTACAACCCAAAGGCTGGAACCCTGGTTAAAATCCCAAGACACGGCTGAATTTGCCTTTTCCCAACGTGGAATGGAGCTATCATCTTGGCATGTTGTTTGCTAAGGATTTACATTTAGGAACTATGGGGAGTCCTTCTGATTTGAAAAAATCCTGTACAAACAAAAGCATTAATGCACTTAATGAAAAAAAAATCTTTGCATGATAAATTAACACCTTAAGAGGAAAAGAAAAAAAAAGCATGTTGTGACAGAAGAAAAAAAGATTATGACAAACTATTTTTACAAATTGGGCCACACCTGACAATTTTAAAAATCTGTATTAGAAGATATCAGTGTATTTCAAGAACATTTGCCATACCCAACAGAAAAAGAAAGAAAACTAGAGTTTTCATCTCTAACTTTTATTATACTAGCACATTATTCAATTCTTATGGCAAGTCTGATTGTTTGTCTCTCCATAATATTTTACATCATCACCATTATGAGTCATAATTGAGTATTGCCAGGATAGTAAGTCATTCCTAACAGTTATTTCCATTTGTCACCTTCAGATCAGAACAACTGGCTATTTTTCAGTCATAAACCATGCAGGGTTGGGTCACCTCAGCCTGGCTTGTGCTCTGCAGGGGAGTTGATTAAGTTTGGGGAAACTAGACTACAGAAACAGTGCAGTTATCTTTGAGAACTGATTTCACACACTCTGATTTCAGTTTCTAAAGGGATAGATTTTTAATGCTCCATTCGTATCTTTGTCTGCCAATCACACAGTATATTACTGTTCCAGCCCAGTGGTGTCTTCAATCCAAAGGTGCTCTTGCAGCCTGACACTCACAGACCAAACTGGTCATTCTCTTTAGTATGATTCAGTAAAACCTCAGTAAATGTTTTGGGAAAGGGATTCTGATTTATTACATTTCTGATTAACAAGGGCTTTCATTAGTAAATACTTTTTAGTTCAATACTTATTATTGAAAATCTTTGTAAAATGTGGTATTTTTGCTATCTTGGCCTTAGTCACCATTATGGGCAACAGAAATACAGAGAGAGTTTAATGATACAAAATGAATAATTTTGTCACTCATTAGGCTAAATGATATAAGCCACAAATTATGTCAATAGATACCAAACACCTATTCCTTGTTAAAAACACTTTTAAAAGTGAAGTAAGGAATACCCTTAATATAATAAAAGTTATCTGTCATAACAGTGAACTCTAGAGACAAAAGTAAATAAATAAAGACACCTGCTATCATTATTTAACATGATTCTAGAAGCTAAAAGTCATAGAAAATGAATATATGCAGGTTCTAGGACCCATCCTGTAATATGTTGTTCCTTCAAAGAGAATTTTAAAAAAATAATGTGTGTGACTTAATGAATTTTGATTATTTCAGGTCTTACTAGATATATATTTGTGTTTCCTAAGAATTCACCATTTTTCTGAAGTCCAGGTTATTTTAGTATCCTAAAATAGTATTTGGTTCTTTTTTTTTTAAATTTTTTAATTCTTAGTGTATTTTTTTTTGAAGTGGCTCTTCCTTTAAATGTTCTCAGTAATTTTGAGAGGAGCAAAGATGATAAAGTCAGAAAATATATATCAGGAAAGCATTTCTCAGAGTCCTTGAATTCTCCTAATTTCTCAAAAAAAGCTTCTCCATGAATCTCACCACACCTGAGAACAGCTTTAGAGTAACCAAACCTGATTTGAAAATACAAACATCACATATAAAATTATGCAGTAAAAATATTAAAGAAGACTGGGATCAAAATTTAGAACACAATGGTACCCAAATTATAGGTTTGGGTTTTAAGAATCCAGTTTTCTGATTTTCTGTACAAATACTTTATCATTTCTATAATTTAAAGAAAAACTTAAAATGTGTAGAACACAATGGTACCCAAATTATAGGTTTGGGTTTTAAGAATCCAGTTTTCTGATTTTCTGTACAAATACTTTATCATTTCTATAATTTAAAGAAAAACTTAAAATGTTTAGAGAAAAATATTTTTTAAAGAACAATTATATTCAGTCCATAATGGCATCAACTTCAATGACTATTCTGAAGCCCTCCATAAGATTTGATTTAATTTGTTCTACATTTTATTAATAGTTCACTATTAATAGAAAATTCTTTGTTATGGGGGACTGACCTTTACACTGCAGAATGTTCAGCAACATCATTGGCCTCTATCTTCTAGATGCCAGCAGCAAGCCCAGAAGAAAACCAGAAATATCTCCAACCATTGCCAAAATTGCTCCCAGTTGAGAGCCACTCTTCTACATTATATAAGGACAGATTAAATGTGAATATATAATATATAATATATGTCCTGCATAAAATTAAATTATCACAAGTGCACAGTACCTTAAGAAGATAAATTATTATACCCAAGATTACACATGTGTTTCATATGCAATAAAATCCTATTTTGGAGAAAGCTTATACAAATCAGTAGAAAATAACAATTACAGAATATTTTAAAGCATACAGAGAAAAACACCAAAAAGAACATAACATTTCACAGAAGTGCTTAAAACTCTAGCTCTAACGAATAGATCAAATGCTTAGAATTAGCATATCAAGTGGCAGTAAACAGGTGCTTCTGAAATGCTTGAAAAGAATAAATTCTTTTAAGTAGTTTAAATATGTCTTTCAGTGTTGTTTTTAAAGACCCTTTCTTAATGTAAGGGTACTTCATCTCCTGAACTCCTGATAGTGGAATACAAATTAATGAGGTTTTACTGTATCAGAATTATTTTTACAATTCAAAGAGATAGCAATAACAAGAATCTGATGTGGATGTGATTTTTCTCTTTAAACATTTCTATTCTGTTGCACTGACCTAAGCATGCTTGTGCATGCGCATACACCAACACAACCACCACCACCATCTTATCATCATCATCTTTGGAAAATGAGTACTGTTGATCCATGTAATTCTTTACATCTCTCTTCTCTATTTTTAAGTGTCTTGCCTCTATCTTGAAACATAAGAAAAATACTCCTAGTAACTTGGACAATGACAGAGAAAATGAGCCTTTGTTATCAAAATTACATTATATCTACCATGGTGGCATCAGAAGATAAGGCTTGTAAACCACAGTCTCCAAGTTGACTCTATCTCCCTATGACTCCCTCAGGAGATAAGCCCTTCTTATATGTCCCAGGAGAAAATGGGTCTTTGCACTCTATTCACCAAAACGAAGCTAGAAGTATTTGTTCTAATAATGTGAGCAATAATCCCTACCATGAAATCATCCATTAACTTCGGTATTTGGAGGGAAGGATGATTATGATTTATTTTAATTCCCTACAAAAGTAGTACTACTGACTTTGCTTCCTATACTTGAGACTCAGACTTAGTGCCCCAATCACCATCGGGGTCATCATCTAACTTTGGAAGAATGGTGATAGAACTGAGAGAGATGTTGTCTGATAATTTCATCATAAAGACAATTTTTCAAATCTTTTATATAGCCTTGGAATGATTCTCAAGTTAATAAATCAGAATCCAGATTTCTATTCCTCAAAGATCTTAAGGGATTATAAAAGGAAAAAGTTTGCTGTTGGAGTCCCTTTTTTTTTTTTCACTTTATTTATTTTTTCAGTGTAACAGTATTCATTCTTTTTGCACAACACCCAGTGCTCCATGCAAAACGTGCCCTCCCCATTACCCAACACCTGTTCCCCCAACCTCCCAACCCTGACCCTTCAAAACCCTCAGGTTGCCCCAACCTCCCACCCCTGACCCTTCAAAACCCTCAGGTTGTTTTTCAGAGTCCATAGTCTCTTATGGTTCGCCTCCCCTCCCCAATGTCCATAGCCCGCTCCCCCTCTCCCAATCCCACCTCCCCCCAGCAACCCCCAGTTTGTTTTGTGAGATTAAGAGTCATTTATGGTTTGTCTCCCTCCCAATCCCATCTTGTTTCATTTACTCTTCTCCTATCCCCCTACCCCCCCATGTTGCTTCTCCATGTCCTCATATCAGGGAGATCATATGAAGATGAAGATGAGGTCTTTTAAATACTTGGTTATAAAATGTTTGACAGAGGGGAAAAATGAAAAAGGTTTAGAAAATTAAGCTAAAAATCCTCTCCTTGGTTTAGGATCACTTGGACAACCCAGGAGAATATCTGTGATTACAGTCGGGCTCTACAGAAAGACATTATAACTTGACCACTTTCTTTGAGAGGTCAATACTGAAAGGACTCAGACATTTCTATCAGGCTTTGCTCTTTTCATCAGGCGAAAAGTGGTAGCCATCACAGCTTCCTTACCTTTGTCTTCTGTAACACCAACCCCATTACTGACTACATACTATTTAAAATACACTCTGTTCCAGGTGCCAGAGATACTTGTCAACAAGTCATGTTTTCTGGATGGCACCATTTCAGGGAGTATGGTTGTTGTGTAGCAAGTTTAGTGTACATATTTGCCTATAACGTAGCTCTAAAGGGATATAATGCAGAAGATAATGTCTGACTTTGAAAAGTAAGAGAAGTGCCAATTTGGTGCAAGAGGATTGGGATGGAGAGGGACACGGGAACCAGAGTTAAGTGGAAGAGGTTTTGATGAGAAAACAGAGGCACAGATGGCTGTTTTGATTTATATATTTATGCAGGGAACAGATTCTCAACCTTGGCTGTACATGTGAATCACCTAAGGAGCTTTTAAAATCCCAATTATATCAAAATCTCTTGGAGTGGGAACCAAACATTGTTATTTTTGAAAGCCCCCAACATGGTTCCAGTGTCAGCCAAGGCTGACAACACAGCTTTATGGCTGATTAAGGAAGACGCATTTGTCTACCTTGGCCTAGTGGTCTCCAAGCCCCACTTCTGAGGAGTCGTGGAAGGCAAGAAGCAAGAGATACAGTGTCGTCTGGATTGAGAATTATTGTGTTGTAACCCAAAACGAATGTTCTGTGCAAATTACTGACCAGGCAGTGCCCCATTGGCTTATAATAATTCTGTCTTTGTGGTTTTCTCCCATGTGACTTGGCCATTATTCCAATTCAAACACCTAGGTTTTGATTGTCTTATACATGTGACATCACAAGACACCAGAAGAAATATAAGCAACTCAACAGCATGTAAAGCTAAGTGGAAAACTAATCCTTAATAGTTGGATAGTGGAAATTAAAATAATCATTTATTAAATCAGGCCCAAATTTATTATTCATTCTTCATTTGGAGGAAACATGGGTACTAGGTACCTGTTCTGCCATAGTATATTTTATTGGACTTGATATTAACAAGAAGGAAGAACAGCAGTTCCTTTTTGATTGTTGTCTTAGCTCCCAGGGCCACTTGGATTTTTTTCTTAGTTATTGGATATGTGTTTAAAGGAGGAAGAGTATCTGTAACTCATTATCTGGCCTCCAGCACCCTGAGAGACTGTTTTCACCTTCAAAAAAGGAGAGTCTGCCTATCCAAGGCAATAATCCTAAATGAGAAAATGTGAGAGTTCTCTCCTCTCTTACTGCTCCCCTCTGGTATTGGCCTGTGCTTCTCAACTGCAAAGCCAGAAAATAAACTAGGTGGTGGTCATGGACAAGTATACACAGAATCAAAATCTCTAATAACCTGTAATTTTTAGTACTTAATTATGTGATGTTTTATTCTAGGAAATAAGAAACAGATGACATCATTGATGTATCTTTCTTTCATCTTCAGAATTTTTGCATCTTTTCAGAAAATGACAAATTACTATTTTTCTGTTGCACTCAGCAATTGTGACTATACTTAAAATTCTTGTAGTCTGTAGAGATATCAATAAAATTGTATATGTTTGTACATAGATGCTCTTATGTTATGATGTCATGCACCACTAAACATTTTACCAAGATTTAATATGGGCAGAGGGAAGATTTTCATCTGTAACACTATGAACCATGGTTTTAAAAGTATACTTGTTTTTAAAAGGCAGAGAGGTGGGTGGGGGAATGAGTACAGCCCATTTGTCTGAACTAAAAAACAGAAAGAAAAGACTAAACACAAGTTCTCTAGAATCACAGATTTTGCTAGAGTATATTCTCCATATTTCAAACTGGGGAGTTGTGTAACTTTTTTATGGATGTTTTTACAGACAACTTTTGAGCATGTTGATTGATTAGACCTTTGGTGAATTACAAGTAAAACTAAGTTTGGTGAGGGTACAGAATAAAAATCTGAGACTGAGTAAAATGTACTTACAAACTCAATATTCATACCTTACTTCTTGACTCCTTTAAAGCTCAGGCTTTAATCCCATCCAGGCAAAAAACATAAACCATTATGAGCTTATGTCACTTCCTAGTGGTTATAATGAACATTCGTTAAACCCACAACCTCCAAAAGTCCCCCAGAAAGACATTGCTCACCTGGCTTTCATCTGCATAGTTAATTCCTCTTCAGACACTTTCTTTATATTTACATATACTGTGGCCTTAGCCAATTAAGCTTATTCTTCCAAATGCTAATTATCTCAAGAAGATTTTTCCATCACAACTTCCCTGCTAGTTTTGGTTCCATATGAAATAAACAAACCCCAAAACAACCAACCAATCTGAGGCTAAGAAATGTTTCTCAATCAAAAGTGCAAATGTAAAAACAGACCCTTTAAAAGCCAAATGTTCAGTCTTCTCTTCAGAATCTTCTCAAATGTATCCTCACCTTCTTTGAACAACAATCACTCAGGCTTCACATCCGAATTCAGTATTTAAAATACTGATATGACTTCCTTCCTTCCTTCTCCTCACCTCTTCTTTCCTCCTTTCCTATTTTTCCATTCATTCAGCCCAAAAGTCAATCAACCTAAGCAAGTTGTGGGTGGCAGCCCCGTGCAAGGAGTGCATAGTAGCAGGGTGAGTGTGACTGCCCAGAGGACAGAGCTGGAGTGAGGTGGCTGACCTGCAGTCAGTGCTCAGGCAGTTGATGATGATGGCCTGTGAGACAGAGGCACCGGAGCAGTGCAGAAGGCAACCCAGCAGGTTAGCAGATTAGGGACTGAGCAATTAAGTGACTATCTTGAGGATACAGGATCTAGGTTTCTCACTGATGGAGAAGTACAAATAAAAAGGAATATGTGAATAAATCCTCTATTATTGGATTAGAATTGGAACTGTAGGTGTAAGTTTTATGTGAATACATACATACACATATATCCACAATGTGTGTGTTGTTCACATAGATATATTCTAATTCTGAATGCTGAGAGGACTGGAACACAACCCCAAGAACAAAAAATGCTTGGATTTTGATTGTCAAGAAATAGCTGGTCTCAAGGCTGGAGTACATATTTTTATTCCAGAAAATAAAATGTTCAAAGAATGGTGGGAATGTGTCCAAAGGATACAGAAACTAGCTTGAAAGGGCCCACAAAGGTCAAATCAAGGATAATTTGATTATCAAAAGTAATAACAGTAATTGAAAAAATAGCTAGCCATGGGGCACCTGGGTGGCTCAGTTGGTTGAATAACTGCCTTCAGCTCAGGTCATGATCCCGGAGTTCCAGGATCAAGTCCTGCATTGGGCTCCCAGCTCCAAGGGGAGTCTGCTTCTCCCTCTGACCTTCTCCCCTCTCATGCTCTCTATCTCTCAAATAAATAAATAAATAAAATCTTTATTAAAAAAAAAAGCTAACCATGAGTCCACACTGATGTTAATTAATTAATTAGGAGAAGGAAAATCTCATCCTTACAATAGAATGTCCACCAATCATGTGGATAGAATTTTTTTTTCAGTTAGTTTATAGTTTATTTACTTCTTATAGAACGTTTTCCACATTAAAAACAGGTTTTCCCTTATGACCTGTGTATGTAATACATGCAATAATGAGGTTAAGCCATTTAAATAATGAATTTGGCAAAATTTTAAAATTCCAGGATCTTGCTTTTTTGTTTCTTTCACCATTGCAAATCATTGTGGTTCGATGAAAACCCTAAATCATTGTATTTCTAAATTTTCATGGTTGTAAATGACATTTTACGATTTTTTTTTTAATTGACATAATAGTAGCAAAAAATTCCAGAGCTAGCTTTTTTCAGACGTAAGCTAGTCCTCGGAAAGAAGGGCGGAATCAGAGTCTAGTAGGACTGGATTCTCATGTGGACTTCCCAGCTTAAACGGCCCCCTGCATGGCGCTTGTGCTCACCTCAGTCTTCTCATCTGTAAAGTGGGGATGGTAATAGCACTTTTCTTCTGTCGAATGAGTCAGCGCCTGAGCGAGGGGCACCTGCAGCTGTGGTCATCATCACGGTCGTGGCCACGGTCATGGTCATTTTTATTTCCCAAGAGGGAGTGGGGTCGGAGTGCCATTCCCCCACGAAGAGCTATTTGTCCAAGTAGAAGTGATGCCTCTTGCCAGAAATGAAGGGCTCGGGATGCTCGCAGGGTGCCTTCTGTCTGCAAAGAAGTGGGGCAGGCAGCGGGGATTGGTCTGTTTGACGGTCTGCTGGCTGCCTCCCCGGTGCTGGAGTCCCTCTGAGCAAATTCTTACTTTCTCGCTGAGGCATAGATGGTTCTATGTAGTAACAGAAGGTTTGCACTGAATCAGATGGACAGGCAGTCAGGCCCTCCCAGTCATGCCCTCACTAAGGGTTTGGGTTTTAGACAGTGGGATAATTTCTTTTTTTTTTTTTTCATTTTATTTATTTTTTCAGTGTAACAGTATTCATTCTTTTTGCACAACACCCAGTGCTCCATGCAAAACGTGCCCTCCCCATTACCCACCACCTGTTCCCCCAACCTCCCACCCCTGACCCTTCAAAACCCTCAGGTTGCCCCAACCTCCCACCCCTGACCCTTCAAAACCCTCAGGTTGTTTTTCAGAGTCCATAGTCTCTTATGGTTCGCCTCCCCTCCCCAATGTCCATAGCCCACTCCCCCTCTCCCAATCCCACCTCCCCCCAGCAACCCCCAGTTTGTTTTGTGAGATTAAGAGTCATTTATGGTTTGTCTCCCTCCCAATCCCATCTTGTTTCATATAGGAGTGGATAGAATTTTTAAGTTACTCTGTCAGTCACTGTAGAAATTAGGGGCAATAAACTACTGAATGCTAAAACTCATGGGTTAAAATGGAATGAAAGAACAAGATACTTACATGGTCTCAAAGTATCTTCACAAAAACTACTTGTTAATCAAAAAGAAAAAAAAATACAATTTTAGACTACAGAAACCTGGTAAACACTATTTTTTTAAAGATTTTATTTAGTGCTTTGACAGAAAGAGATCACAAGTAGGCAGAGAAGCAGTCAGAGAGAGAGGGGGAGAAGGCTCTCCGCCAAACAGAGAGACCGTTGCAAGGCTCGATCCCAGTACCCTGAGATCATGACCTGAGCTAAAGGCAGAGGATTAACCCACTGAGCCATCCAGGCACCCTGGTAGACACTATTTTAAACAAGTGATCTAAGTTACCACCACCAGTAAGGGAACAAATCAACATTATGTGTCATCTGACAGCATGTAATAAGAAGACATCACCTCTATAATAATTCTGCCAAAAATACACAACCCAGGTCTAACCATGAGGAAATATTGAACAATATCCAATTGACAGACATTCTATAAAATGACTGCCCTGTATTTAAATTATCAAAGTCATGAAAGTCAAGAAGGATGGATTTAAGATTTAAGGAGACCAGAGAGTCATGACAACTGCGTATAACACGTGATCTTGGATTGGACCTTTTTGCTCTAAAAACATAATAGCAGCAATTCACAAAACTCACTTGTGGGATTCTTGGTACTATTCTTGAAAATTTACTCAAAATAAAATTATAAAAAAAAAGTTTTCAATTTTGTCGAATTACTTGCGTTTCAATGACATTGTCTTCTACCTTTCATGGTAAATGGTCAACTGCTTTGTGGGTGTAGAGTAGTTTTTCAAGACAGTTTGGGAAGCCAACCATTTTTAAAAATTTTTCTTTTAAAAATGTGCTTTAATTACTCAAATAATACATGAATATATATATATAATCACACCAAATAATAAAGACAAAATAAAGTGAAAGTTTCCCTCAGTTACCTCCTACCCTTTTCTATTCAGTTACTAGGTTTTTTTTTCCTTCCAAACATTCTTCTATGCTGCAACTTGCTTACTCATGTACCTATTATGTCTCAGATAACTTTCTACCATCAATATTTACAAATATCACTTAGCCTTTTTAACTTATATTATTCCATGGTGTCCATAAAGCATAATTTCTTACCATTCCTCTACTAGTAAACATTTAGATATTTTCCAGTCCCTGGATATTACAAATAAGACTGCAATAAACATTGTTGCACATGCATTTTGGGTATCTATCTGCAAGCAGTTCTCTAGGAAATACATTGTGGAATTAAGTCAAAGTTCATGCTCAATCAAACGTCTCAAATAGATGTTGCCAATTCTTCAACAGTATACAAAAATTACTGTTTCCCTACCTTTTCACCTAATCGCAATATTAATCTAATTTTTTCACAACCTAAAAGGTTGTTTCACAATCTAAAATGGGATCTTATTGGGTTTTTTAAAATTTCCCTGATTAGTGAAATTGAATACCTTTTAATGTTTAATTAAACACACTTATTCTGTCTTTTATGACCTGTTTATAATTTCTAACTACATTCTCTGAATCGTTATATTGTGGCCATCCTACAGAAGACTAGATATCCTACTCCACATTTTGTTTGGATGTTGAAACTGATCCACCACACACACCCTAAGAGTGTATGAAAAATAAAGGTTTCTGGCGAGATCCATAGCTCCCAAACTGGCCAAAAACTGCTTCATAGAATAAGGAAAAAAGACAGGCTGGCAAATTTTGTGTGCAGGATTTATAGGAAGGAGTTTGCACAATAAAGAAGGCAGCATCCAGTCCTGCTTCTCAGCTTACCCAGATATGGGGCAAAGGGGAAGAGAGGG
Organism: Meles meles; assembly: GCF_922984935.1. NCBI lineage: Eukaryota > Metazoa > Chordata > Mammalia > Carnivora > Mustelidae > Meles > Meles meles. The sequence continues at coordinate 95,308,411 of NC_060069.1, read as the reverse complement.
TGAGACCTAAACTTGTCAGTAAACGTTTACGGAGTCAGACTCTTTATTATAAATAACTTTTCTATTATTTTTTTTATTCCAGCCCTGGAAATTAATGTAGCCTATTTGTTTTCTATAACTGATTTTTCCTTGAGTCTTCCTAAAGGCCATTCAGATAATTTCTCCCTTTCCTTTTAGCAAGACAGGCTTCCTGGTTTAGAGGAAGGCTCATTGTGACCTCATGGCAAGGGAAGGGAGTGGTGTTTCTTGTGCTTCCCTGTGAGTCCTCCATCATTCATTCTATAATAGTGGCTGGTCTGGTCTACACACTTGAGCACCTTTCACTGATTTGTACTGAAGTACAATTAGTGAATGTATGGCTTCCCTCCTGTTCGGAGCAGGGCCCTATGGTCCTGCTGCTCCTTATTTGTTAATTCAGCCTCATCTAAGCTATGGATACCTTTTGGGTTCTCATGCCCTGGCCCTGGATTAGACTGCTCTGTCTTAGATGTCTGCCATTCTTTTTTCATACTGAGGATTTTCTTTTAATGTAATCAAATTTTATATTCTTTTAGCTTTATGCCTTTTCACTTTGTTTAAAGGTCTTTATGTCTGTGAAATAATAACTCATAACCTCTTAGTTTTATTAATTTCATAGTTTTATTTTTATACTTAGGCTTTTTAATCCATCTGGAATTTTAAAATAGAGATCTAAGTTGTTATTTTAAGAAATGGATAACATATCAGTATACCCCTTTTTTTGAATGGTATCCTTTTACCACTAATTTGAAATGACATCTTAATTTTCCATATACATAAATGTCTGTTTTCTAAATTCTTTAGTCTGCCCTACTAATTATTTGTCTATTACTGTGTCTGTATCAAACTATTAAATTACCTTATCTTTATAATCTGTCTTAATATCTGATAGATATATTTGATCCTTTTCAAGTTTGGTAGGTATTGATTTTATTTCTCAAAGTTTTAGAATATCACCTATTTTTTAAAAAGTCCTCTTGAGACTTTCAATGAAATTATAGTAAATTTATAGGTTAACAAATAATAATGTTTTTTGCTGGGTGCCTGGGTGGCTCAGTGGGTTAAGCCCCTGCCTTTGGCTCAGGTCATGATCTCAGGGTCCTGGGATCGAGTCCCCCATCGGGCTCTCTGCTTGGCAGGGAGCCTGCTTCCTCCTCTCTCTTTCTCTCTGCCTGCCTCTCTGCCTACTTGTGATCTCTGTCTGTCAAATAAATAAATAAAATCTTAAAAAAAATAATGTTTTTTGCTGTCATCACTTCCTCTAGGACATCTTACCCCTTTTGTCACTAATTTTTTTACATTAAACATCCAGAGTATCTTGGGTACCATCAATATCAATATTTCAAAATTTCTAGTGAGCTATTTCTTCTATAACTCTCTGTTTGATTTGAATTTCACTTTTAGTGTTGTCAATTTTCATTTCTCTTACATCTTGATAAGACAATTTCAATTTCCTCTTTTGATTACCCATTTTTGTAAAACATCACATGAATTTAATACTGGGAAACCAAGAGTCAGTGCTGCTACATGTTTTACTGTTTGTGCCTAAAATCAATGACAGATGTGCAGTGACAAATCATGGACAGACTTTGAAAGAAGTGATGTATCTTGTAACTCGTGATGCATGTGTTAGCGTCCTATTAGTGCTACAACAAATTACTACAAACCTACTGGCTTAAAGCAACATAAATTGAAAAGTGGCATCACTAAGTTGGTGACATGGATCATTTCCAGCTTCATATCCCCTCACAAGAACAACTAACAACCATACACAGATAAGACACCAATGAGAAAATCCTAGAACACTGGGCTGAGACTAAAGCATCCCCCTGGACCAAGGAGACTGAGATAGACCACATTAGAAGGGTAAAAGTAGTGGCTACACTGACTACACTGCCTCTCTCCCATATCAGCACAGCATGACTCTAAGAAATCTCCTCTAAGCTTATGGTTTCTCCAATGGGATCAGAATCCAGGGTGAATATCCTGTTCCCCTAACATGATGAATCCCTTCTTGGAGGTCCCACTCCAGTCTTGCCCCAAGGGGATCTTGGGGGAATCTTGACCATTGGAAATCAGACTGACAGAGAAGGAGGGAGAGACTTGCAGTAAGACTTGGCAGACCAAGGTCTTATAGCACCCAAGGAGAAGTCACAAACAACATCTATGTTCATCTACAGAGCCAAGACAGTGGTATAGTCTGACCAGGGTGTAGGTTGGCCTGATTTAGAACTCAAACAAAGAGCCTTTCCAGCCCTGGATCCTGGTCTGCCCCCATCTCCCACATGGCCCCTCCTGCTGGACAGGGATGCTGAGTCATGGCCCTACCCACTGTTCAATGTAGCTCCTAGCCCTGCCTATCCAGAAAGCCTGACCAGAAGATCTGAAAGTTACATAGCCCAGCAATGCTCAAGTGTAGAATCCAGCAGGCAGATCTGCTCATCCATACAGCAAAACCAGTGGTCATAGTGTGACAGAAACTTGGGGCACAGGTCAGCAACAAAGAGCCTTGTCAGCCTTGGAGCCAATTACCCCACTCTACCCAGTAAGGGGAACTGATTCATAATCCCACTCACTGATAAATGTGATTCCCAGCCCTGTACTACCAGAAAGCCTGACAAGAACACCTGAGAGGCTAGTTGGAGGCAGCTCTGATGCTCTATTCAGGTAGAGAAGTTAATTCATAGCCTCATTCACTGTTGAGTATAGCTCCTAACCTCTCCTGACCAGAAATTTGGAACAGATCATCTGGGATGCTGCTTGGAGCTGCTCTTCAACCCTGCCTGGGAAGGAGAACTAATTCATAGCCTCACCCACTGCTGAGCATAGCTCCCTGCCCTTCCAGACTGGGAAGCTTGGCCGTATCAGCTGGTAATCTCTGAAGCCCAACCCATGTCTCTGATTACAATTACACTTAAGTGAAGAACTGACCAGCAGCTATCCATGCTCAGAACCAAGATAGTGTCCCCATCTGTCCAGGGAGCTTAGCATCTAGGTCTGTCTCATCTGATTCCCAAACAAGATTATTAACAGTCTGGGACATGTATGGGGTCCTGTCTGGATGGGGAAATTAATTCCTACCCTAGCTACTGCTGTTACACTCTTCACCATCACCCCACCACTCCCAACTAGAGGATGTAACAAAGTACATGGAAAGCTACAGAGAACATCCTAAAGCCCTACTTAACGTGGCACTTGAAAAGAAACCACAGATTGGGGTCTTCTCCATCTGCACAGCAAAACCTTTCTGGCCAGGAAATTCAGCGTGCAGCCAGCCTGATTTGGGTCCCCAAACAATGAGCAGTACAGGCCTTGGAGCCCATTCTGGTGCCCTGAGAGGACAGTGAAGCTAATTCATAACCACAAGTGCTGCTGAATACAATTATCTACTCCCAATCATCTAGAAAGTCTGATCAGAGAACCTGGTCAACCACAGAATCTATTCTATAATCTCTTTACAGCAGGAAACCAAACCATCAGTCCTATCTAACTGTTCTTGGTGAGCAGGATCTCTTTGTCGTTTGACCTCAAAGGATGGACAATGGCCTTGACCAAATACAGACTGTGATAATAAGCCCTACTGGCCCAAGGACATTACCAGCTGAAAACATCCAGAACGCCAAGTCAAGTGAACTGGTGAAGAACTCTCTCTACCAAAGTGAACCCATAAAGTTTAAAAAATAAAACAGCTTACTCATATGCACAGAAACCAACAAACAGAATTAGGGATCATAAAAAATCAGACAAATATGACACCACCAAAGGAAACTAGTGAAGTTCTTGGATGCCTTTTTTTTTGGATGCCTAGTGAAGTTCTAATAATCATAAAGAAATGGAGATCGAAGAATTCAGAATGGTGCACATGGGTGGTTCAGTCAGTTAAGTGTCCAATTCTTGATCTCATCTCAGGTCTTAATCTCAGGGTCATGAGTTCAAGCCCTGCATTGGGCTCCACACTTGGAGCCTATTTTTAAAAAATAATAAATAAATAAATAAATAAAAGAATTCAGAATAATCCTCTTACAGAAGTTTAATAAACTACCAGAAAATACAGACAGCTGAACAAAACTAAGAAAACAATGTATGAACAAAACAAGGAAGTTCAACAAAGAAATATAAACTATCAAAAAAAAAAAAAAAAAAAGAACCCCAGAAATTCTAGAGCTGAAAAAATACAATGATTGGAATGAATAATTCAATATAGAGCTTCAGCAGCATGCTCAAGCACGCAACAGAGAAAAACTGTGACCTGAAAGACAGGATATTTAAGTTGCCACTCAGAGAAGAAAAAAGAAAAAAAGAGTGAAGAAAGCCTATGAGAATTACAGAATATAATTATAGAATCCACATGTCCACATTATAAGAAAACTAGAAGAAAGGGAGAGAAAATATATTTAAATATATTTAAAGCAATGATGGCTGAAAACTTCCCAAATCTTGGAAGATAAGTATTCAGATCCATGAGACCCAATCAACCCCAAATAAACTGAGCCTCAATAGCGCTCCAGTGAGATACATTATTATTAAATGGTCAAAAATCCAAGACAAATATTTTGAAAGCACCAAGAGAAGAAACAAATTATACACAAGGAAACCCCCATAAGGCTATGGGTGGCTTTCTCAACAGAAACCTTCCAAACCAGAAGAAAATGGGATGATCTATCCAAAATATTGAAATAAAAAACTGTCAAACAGGAATTCTATAACCCAGCAAAGTTGTCCTTTTAAAAATGAAGAGGGACACCTGGGTGGCTGGATCAGGTAAGTGTCTAACTTCAGCTCCGGTCATGATTTCAGGATCCTGAGATCAAGCCTTCCATTGAGCTCCCCACTCAATGGGGAGCCTGCTTGTCCCTCAGTCCCTCAGCCCATTCATGCAGCTCTCTAATAAATACATAAATAAAATCTTTTTAAACAACTAAGAAGAGATAAAGATTTTCCTGAACTGGCAAAAGCTGAGGAAATTCATAGCCAACAGACCTACCTCATAAGAAGTGCTAAAATAAAGTTCTTTGAGCAGAAGTAAAAGATATTAATTAATATCATAAAAAGAAAAGAAAGTGGAAAACTCAATAATAATGGTAAATACGTAGTCAAAGTTAGGTTCCATAATATGGTAATAGAGGAGCATAATTAACTTAACTCTAGTTTAAAAGTTAAAAAAATAAATGTAGTAAAAATAACCAGAAGTACAGTAATCTGTTATTGGGTGCACAGTATAAAAATATGTAAAGTATAACATCAATACCTAAAATGTGAGGGAAAGGAGAAGTAAAAGTATGAAGTTTAGGAATGCTATAGCAGTTAAGTTATCAGTTTAAAATAGGATGTTTTGGAAGTTTTGAGATATTTTATGGAAGCCTCATGGTAACCATAAGGGCAAAACCTACAGTAATTACACAAAAAAACATGATAAAGAAATCAAAGCATACTGATACTGAGAGATATCAAAATTTTTTAAAAGTAGCAGGATAAGAAAGAATAATGGATCTACAAAATAGAAAGCAATTGCAAAAATGGCAATACTAAGCCCTTACTAATATTAATTACCTAATAACAGTAAGTTCTTTCCTAATAATAATTACTTACCTACTCAATGTAAATTGATTAAATCTTCAAATGAAAAGTCATAGAATGCTGAAAAGATAAAAAACAAGATCTAATGATATACTGCCTATAAGACACTTACTTTAACCTCAAAGACACATATAGACTAAAGGATAAAAAGGAGATAATAAAGGGATGAAAAGGACACTTCAAACAAACACTAATAACAACAAAAAAGTAGAGGTAGGTATATTACATCAGACAAAATAGGCCTTAAAGTAAAACTGATAAAAAGAGATGAAGGTTATTATACAATAATAAAGGGGTCAATCCACTGAGGATATAACAACTGTAAATATGCACCCAACAATGGAGCACCTACATACGTATAATGTAAAAACTAATAGAATTGAAAGGAGTAATAAACAACAATACAGTAATATTTGGGGACTTTAATACTCTACAGACCAAGTAAACCTAACAGACATATACAAAATATTCTATCCAACAATACCAGTATACACATTTTTCCCAAGTACAAATGGAACACTTTCTAGGATAGACCTTAGGGTAGGTAACAAACAAGTCTTAGCAAACTGAAGACTGAAATTATACCACATATCTTCTGTGATCACAATGGTGTGAAACTGGAAATTGGTAATAGGAGAAAACCTGGAAAAAACACAAATACATGGGAAGTAAATAATACTCTCATAAAAAACAAATGGCTCAAACAAGAGATTAAAGGGAAAATAAAAGTTATTTGAGACAAAAATGGAAACACAAGATACTAAAACTTATGGGATGCAGTGAAAGTAGTTGTAAGAGGGAAGTTCATGACAATAAATATCTACATTAAGAAACAAGAAAGATCTCAAATAATTATCCTAACTCTACGGCTCAAGGAACTAGGAAAAGAAGAAAAAACTAAGTTCAAAGTTAGAAAGGAAGGAAATAAGATTAGAGTAGAAATAAATGAAATAGAGAACCAAAAAAAAAAAAAATAGAAAAGACTAACAAAACTAAGAATTCATTCTTTAAAATGATAAAATTGAAGGATCTTTAGCTAGACTAACCAAGTGAAAAAGAGATAGGACCTGCATCAACAAAATTATAAACAAAAGAGGAGACATCATAACTGATACCAAATAAATACAGATTTATAAGAGGCTACTAAGAACAACTATACTCCAATAGACTGGACAACTTCGAAGAAATGGAAAGATTATTAGAAACACACAACCTACCAAAACTGAATCAGAAAGAAATTGAAAAATTGAATAGAGCACTTACTAGTAAGGTGATTGAATTACTAATCAAAAACTTCCCAACAAACAAAACCAGAAGGCTTTACTGGGGAACATCACCAAACATTTAAAGAAGTAATGCCAATCCTCAAACTCTTCCAAAAAATCAAAGGAGAGGGAACACTCCCAAACTCATTTTACAAGGCCAACATTACCCTGACATTAAAGCCAGAAAAGACACTACAAGGAAAGAGAACTACAAGCCAAGGTCCTGATGAATACAGATGCAAAAATTCTCAATAAGATACTAACAAAATGAATTCAACAACACATTAAAAGAATCATTTACCATGATCAAGAGTAATTCATCTTTGGGATGCAAGAATTGTTCGACATACACAAAGTAATACTGTGATTCATCACATTAATAGAATGAAAGAAAAAAATCATATATTCATCTAAGTGATGCAGAGAAAACATTTGATAAAATTAAACATCAGTTCACAAATTAGATATGGAAGGAAGTACCTCAACATAATAAAAGCCTTTTATGACAACAAGCCCACAGCTAACATCATACTCAAGGGAGACAGGTTGAAAGCTTTTCTCCTAAGACTAAGAAGAAGACAAGAATGCCCAGTCCCACCACTCCTATTCAACAAAGTACTGGAAGTCTTAGCAGGACAATCAGGCAAGAAAAAGAAATTAAAAGTACCCAAATTAGAGAGGAAGAAGTAAAATTTTCTTCATTTATAGATAACATGATTTTATATGTAGAAAATTCTAAAGATCACCAAAAAAAAAACCTTAAAATTACTCAATGAATAAAGTTGTATCATACAAAATTAACATACAAAAATCAGTAGTGCTTCTATATGCTAAAAGAGAATTATCTGAAAAACAAAACAATCCCATTTACAATAGCCTCAAAAGCAATAAGATATTTAGGAATAAATTTAACCAAGGCAGTGAAAGATCTCTACCTTGAAAACTACACTTGAGGAAAGAAATCAAAGATGACACAAATAAATGGAAAGGCATCGTGTGTTCATGGACTGGAAGAATTAGTAATGTTGAAATGTTTATACTACCCCAAACTGTCTGTAGATTCAATGCAATCCCTAAGATTCCAATGGCATTTTTTACAGAAGGAAACAAAACAATCCTAAAATTGTTTTTACAATTTTTTACAATTTATAATTTTTACAACACAATCCTGAGAAAAAAGAACAAAGCAGGAGGCATCACACTGATTTCCAAACTATATCATAAATCTATAGTAATCAAAACAGAATGGTATTCACATAAAAACAGACACAGAAACAAATGGAACAAAATTGAGAACCCAGAAATAAACTGGTATGTGTAAGTCAACTAACATTAGACAAGGGAGCCAAGAATACTTAATGGAGGAAGGACAGTCTCTTTAATAAATGGTGTTGGGAAGGGGGCACCTGGGTGGCTCAGTGGGTTGGGCCTCTGCCTTCAGCTCAGGTCATGATCTCAGGGTCTGGGATCGAACCCCACATCGGGCTCTCTGCTCAGCAGGGAGCCTGCTCCCCCCCCCACTCTGCCTGCCTCTCTGCCTACTTGTGATCTCTGTCTGTCAAATAAATAATTTAAAAAATAAATAAAAAAATAAATAAATGGGGATGCCTGAGTGGCTCAGTGGGTTAAAGCCACTGCCTTCAGCTCAGGTCATAATCCCAGAGTCCTGGGATCGAGCCCAGCATCAGGCTCTCTGCTCAGCAGGGAGCCTGCTTCCTCCTCTCTCTCTCTGCCTGCCTCTCTGCCTACTTGAAATCTCTGTCTGTCAAATAAATAAATAAAATATTAAAAATAAATAAATAAATAAATGGTGTTGGGAAAATTGGATACTCACATATAAAAGAACAAAACTAAACCTCTATCTTAAACTATTCCCAAAAATTAATTTGAAATGAAAGACTTAAATTTAAGACCTGAAATCATGAAACTCCTTGAAAAAAAAAATAAGAAAAAAACTAGGACATAGGTGCTAGCAATGAATTTTTAATAAGACACCTAAAGTGACAAAATAAAAAACACGTGGGATGACATGAAACTAAAAAGCTTTTGCACATCAAAAGAAACATATAAAATATAACCAGTAGAATGAAAAAAAATCTTGCAAATCTGATGAGTCAATATCTAATAAATATTAAAACTCATATAACTCATTAGCAAAAAAATAAATGACAAAAAACCCCTAATTAATCAAATAAAAAATGGGTCAAAGATCTGCATAGACATTTTTCCAAAGAAGATTCACAAATGGTCAAGAGGTACAAGAAAATGTGCACAACGTCAGTAATCATCAGGGAAATACAAATCAAAACCTCCCACCCATTAGAATGGCTATCATAAAAAAGACAAGAAATTAGTTCTGGCTAGAATGTGGAGAAAGGAGAATGCTTGTGCACTGTTAGTGGGAAAGCAAACTGGTACAGGCACTGTGGAAAACAGTATGAAGGTTTCTGAAAAAATCAAGAATAGGACTACCATATGATCTAGTAATTCCACTTCTGGGTATTTACCCGAAGGAAATGGGAACACTTATCAAAGAGGTATCTGTGCCCTCCATTAATATCATTTATAATAACCAAAATATGTAAATAACTTATATGTCCATTGGTGGATGAATACATAAAGAAACTATGGACTATATATTCAGTGGAATATTTAGCTCCCCCCCAAAAAAAGGAAATTCTGCCATTTGAGACAATGTGAATGGCCCTTGAGGGAAATATGCTAAGTAAAATAAATCATATAGAGAATGACAATATTGTATGATCTCACTTATATGTGGAATCTTTAAAAAAACAAACTCATAGAAAAGGAGATCAGATATGCAGTTACCAGAGGTTGAGGTTTGGGGAAGGGGAGAGTTAGAAAAGATCATTCAAAGGTACAGACCTCCAGTTACAAGAGAAATAGGCACTGGGGATGTGATGTAATATGATGACTAGAGCTAACACTGCTGGATTGTATATTTGAAGGTTGCCAAGAGAGTAAATTCTAAATGTTCTCATCACAAGGAAAAAACCTATTCTTTTTTTTTCTTTTGGTAGCCAAAAGAGGTGATGGATGTTAACTTGTTTTGATAATCATTTCACAATATATATGTCAAGTCATTATGCTGTATACCTTAAACTTATACAGCGCTGTGTGTTGATTGTGCCTCAGTAAAACTGAAAAGAAAACAACACTGATTATTATCTTACAGTTTTGGGGGTCCGAAGTCCAATATAAACTTATTAGGCTGAAGACAAGGCATTGGCAGGGCTGTGTCACTTCTGGAGGTTGCAGGGGGAGAATCCACGTCTATTCCATTGCCTTTTCCAGCTTCCAGATACTGCCTGCATTCATTGGCTGAAGGCCCCTTCCTCCGTCTTTAAAGTCAGCAGTGCAACTTCTTTGAATCTCAGTCTAACATCTTCACCATCCTCCTCTGATTCTGACCATCTGCCTTCCCCTTATGAGGACCATTGTGTTTATATTGGAATCACCTAGATAATTTCCCCATCTCAAGATCTCTACCTTAATCACCTCAGCAATGTCCCTTTTAACATGTAATATAACATGGTTGCAGGTGTGGGGGATTAGGATGGGGATGGGGGGAATTCTTCTGCTTACCACAGTGCTCATCTGTTACTTATATCATGATTTGTGGACTGAAGAGCTACCAATGAAGTGTGAAGTTGCTGCAGTTACTCAGGTAATATACCATGAGAACTGAAATTCCAATTCTGTGATTAGTGGCACTAGTCTTATTTAAGTAAACCGTGGTGACTGGAATTTGCATATAACTTAATCATGCATAGCAAGGGCTGCCTGTTTTAAGTCCAGCTGGTAAATGAAAAGGAGAGAAGATGCACGCGACTACACATCCACCTGCAGAAGATCAGGTGGAAATGACCTATATGTCTGCACTCGTGTTTAGAGAAGAAGAGAAGAGCCTTCTCTTGGGCTGGATCTCAAGGCCACCTGAATACTGAAAGCACTACAGCTTTTCTCTCTGAAAAACATGGTACAGGCAAATATGGAAAAGACTCGAGAAATAATGATATAACTTCCCTCTTATCTTTGCCATCTTCTGCCTACTCCCTCTCACCCCCAAAAACCATGTCTGAGTATTTTGTACACTAATATGCAACTACTAATAGTGTATAACACTTTGTTTATAAAGTAATTGTCTTTTTAAAAATTTCTGGTTAATAAACATAAAAGAACTTTTCTGATAACTGATTACAACTATAAGAAACATTTCCTATGTGCACAGACATTGTTGAACCAACTCAACAATGCAAACCCTAGAATAAACAACTAGGAACTCAGCTTTTGGACACCTTTAGATGAAACACAATTTAAAAAACCAAAATACTGGGGCACCTGGGTGGCTCAGTGGGTTAAAGCCTCTGTCTTCAGCTCGGGTCATGGTCCCAGGGTCCTGGGATCGAGCCCCACATCGGGCTCTCTGCTCCGCGGGGAGCCTGCTTCCTCCTCTCTCTCTGCCTGCCTCTCTGCCTAAAAAAAACCAAAATACTGATATAAATTTCTCATAAATTCATTTTATTTCAACAGCAAGAAAGTCAGTAGTCCACCTTTGATTGGAATTATAAAATATCATTTCTTTAGTATGGGTATTCTCACCATGCTGCAAACATAGAAAGGGGCACTAAGAGATGGATATGGGTGTGTTTTCCTTCTCTGGCATTATTATATTAAACTGCAGTGTAAATATCTGATCTTACAGAACAAGGATACCGCTTGAAGAGGTGTAGCTTATTTTATAATACCTATTACAAATACATTCATTGTATGAATTGAGGAGGGAAAAGGAGAAGAAACACCATTTCATGAAAATCCATTCCTGGATGACATCCATACCAAGACTACCACTTTACAGTCTTCAGAATTTATTCAAAGACTACTCTGGATGTCTTAAATTGATATTGGACCAAAAAGTCACACACAGTGCCTAACTGTGGTAGTCTGTGAGAAACTAAATCTCTATCTGCCTATGGCTCCTGCTGGGGTCTGCATCACAAGTGTCTGAAACCTGCACAGGGCTGGAAATGCCCCTGAGACAGCAGTTCCACTGTCTTCATGCTTCACACAAACAAGACCCGAAGTACTAAGTGCATATTTCAGTCACCTGTTCTGAACTTGTTTAGAGCCACAAAGAGCTGGAACAGGTGATTTCAGTCCCTCTTTTAGAGGGAATACAATCGTTAAACTTGGTATTTTGCCTCAAAAGAAGTTTCTTCACACTACAGAGAATTAAGTCTGACGTACATTTTGAAACTCTCAGCATAGAGCACTGGGTGTGGTGCATAAACAATGAATTCTGGAACACTGAAAATTTAAAAAAAAAATTTTAAAAAAATAAGACTTGAGAGTTGGTCTTCCTGAAATATGTGAAAGGGTAATCTCTCTTCCATATGGTTGTACCTACACAAGGCTTCCCGACAAAGACTTCGTGAGCTATACAATGACACATCAAAGTCCTTCAGCTCTCCCCAGCTTGCACCTATTTTCACTTTCACTTTCAGTTTCACAGAAAGTTCTATGGCACTTTCCATTTCACTCTCTACAATTTGAGCAACCTGCGATGGGGAGAGGGGGGAAGAGGTTAACAAACTCTCTTCCCAATCAAAGTATGTTTCCCAACCCACCATTGAGGTGATAAGCCAGACTGCAGCTCTTCACCTCATGGTTCTTAACACTCAAAATCCAAAAAGAAATAGGCATTCCAAATTGGTCTGCACTGATGAGCAGGATCAGTGAGAATGCTCAGTTTTTAAACCCTGAGGGCAAGACTCTCATCTAACTTCTCCCAAACAAAACCAGCCTTGCATCAAAAGTTTCTTTAAAAATGAGTATGAATTGCTTCTCGGCCTTTTGGCTAAGATCAAGTATAAAAATGAGTATGAAACTGAGCACTCTTAGCTCTTTCCCTACCCTTATGGACTCAACATTTATGTAGCCATACTGGGAATAGGGAAGGGTTCCAGAAACCTCATGCACCCTAACTTCACCTTCAGCATCTTACTCTTCTAGAAAATGGACACAAACACTGCAAAAATACCTGAACAACATCCTCTTCTGCCACTTCATATAAGAGCTCCTCGAGGAGTTGAAGGATGAAGAAGCCTCCTCTGATTGGGGAGAACATCCCTTGCAGTTTTCTCTTTGGTAACAATCCTACCCCATGAAAAAAGTAGGAAAACTGATCAGCATGTCACCGTGTTATAGAAGAACAGGATTTTTTTTTTAGAGATTTTGAGAAACTCTGGAGAATTTTAATTAAGAGATTAAAGTACATAAGATTTAGAACTATTAGGAATGTATCTACTTGCTGACTTATCAGGTAAACTCAAAACTCTACCAGCTTCCTCCCAGAAAGGAGGAATGTAACAAAGAAGTCAGTAAATGCAGCTTGAAGAACTCTGCTCCAAAAGATGTCTAACTTATTTCCTATAAACAACCAACATCTTCACTTTCCATGGTGACCTTACTACCAACTTCTCTGCATAATAGCACCAGAGTAGTATGGGGCCTGATCTCTGCCCCAGGAAAGTGAGCTGGTATTGTCTTTAGGCGATTTATAAGAAGGACACTCCCTGATATCTTCTTATGGCCAGAAGTGTCGCTGTGGTAGAACTGGGGTTTTCCCAATTGCACCACACCTAAGAAACGTAATTCTAAACCCAGGGTCCAAATGAGGACTTCAGAGACTGTACAAATCCCTTGAAGTTAAGTGTTATAGCCTGTTATCTGTATATTTTTCTGTGGAGTGATCTTCAGCATATTCTCAAAAGAACCTGTAACTCCACTGTATTAGACTTAGTTACATCTCCTAACAAGCTGGGCCTACTGGTACAGATTTTGCCCCACTAATCACTAAGATAAGGTTACTTTAGAGTAATTGTCCTTAATCATTTCCCTATATCTCCTCTCTGCCACCCAGATTTCCCACTCTTCGTTCCAGGCAGCACAAACACGATCTTCCGTAGTATCTGGGGCTTCCCTCAGAGAGGGTTCTTCAGCTGTCATAATCTGCAGCCCAAGTTTATTCACAGGTGGCTCTTATAGGGTCAGAGAGCAAAGACAGGTGAGGCTGTGGCAAGCTGCTTCCATCCCAGTGCCGCAAAGGCTGTGCAACTATCTTTTTGCCAGCTGACTAAAATCTGCTCTGCCCCACCAGACCCCACTTAGCTCACATCATTGGTTATCAGGATGCTTTTCTGCTTTCCAGTCACCATACCTTCATCCTCTGGATTTCCTGTTGTTCTTTGGCTTCTGATCCCAAATGCTATGATCCTCCTGTTTCCTGTGTGGGCTGCTTCCTCAGGCTCAGCTGACCTACCACTACCTTTAATCCAGCACAAGCCCAGGAAGTGATCCTCAGGAACATACCCACATTGCCTTCCACCCACTCCAAAAGCTGTTATTGTCCATATCCTCATTCTGGCCCTGCATCACTCTGCTGTGGACAGTTCTGTAAATATTTCAGTCACAGATCACATCTTCCCTTTCTTTCCTTCAATTTTAAACTTAAAAGAGGTTGATAACTTTTATTTCCAAATCCCCTAAAGCACACAGTATAGTATTATTACCCAAATTAGTTTGATCTTTTATTCTCCCTATAAAGAGAGAGAGAATGTGGTGAGTGTGGTATGAGTGTGGTGTGTGTGCACACTGACTGCCATACAAAAAATGTTGAATGAGTAGCCTTAGATATTGGGGGGGGGGGTAAGACAATAAAATTAATAATCCTCATGTGATGGGCGAATCTTTATATCTATGTATTTTTGTATGTAAATGAACATCTTTATATCTGTGTGACTGGCTGTATTATTCTCTGCAATGTACATGTATGTTTTTTCTAGAAATAGCGAATTCCATCCTAAACAGCTGATTTTACTTTTTCTGACTCATCTCCAGCAGTTTATTTTTTTCCATTTGTGCCCCAAACCTTCTTAACTTCTTCCCAGGAAAATTTAAAACCTGGCTACAGTCATGGTTTGGCAATCTCAATCACAGTGAAATGGTATTTAAAGCAAAAGTATGGACACAGGACAAATAGAGAAGGGGATCTACTTGTCAGAACAAGAAATAATCTATCCAAGCAATAAGGACAGAACTTGGGAAAATAAGAACAAGAAAAGCGGGCAATACTGGCAAAGAATATGTGTGATAAGGAAGTTATCTCAGTATATATTCCCAGACTTCCGAGAACATGGAAGATGATGAATAAGAAAATCAACATGTTCTTAAGGTGTTATCCAAGGAACAGAAGACCCCTAAGATTCCTTTAAAATATCTTCAAAGTCAAAATTGTTTTCCTAATCACACTCAGAGTTTATTTTCCTTTTTCAGTCTCATTCTCTCCAAAGTGCCCACTAAAGTAACCAGCTATCCCGATTTAGTGCCAAAAGTCCCATATCCTGGGAAACCCATCAGTACCCCACAAAGTGGGACATTTATCACCATAGACTGTATAAGATGGTCTTCCAGAGGTTACAGGACAGGTGAGATTGGAACAAACTGAATGCAGAAATATATAAGAGAATCCAAATATCTTCTCTTAAGTCAGACATTAAAGAGACTTATAGAAATGTAAACTAAAACCACTTGTCACCAATTTTTTTCTTGTTCTAAAACATTCAGTTGTTTTTAAGAAAATATGTTACTTGTGCTGACATATTGTGAGTTTATTATTATTTTCAAATGTTAATATGTTTTTGAATTTCTTGTTTAATTTTCTAATATGGTAAATATTAGTATATATAAACCACATAAACTAAGGGTTCTTTGGGACCCTTAGTAATTCTGAGAATGTAAAGACATCATGAGACCAAAACATTTGAAAACTGCTGAAAAATAATGTGTAAAATGCTTCCCTTTTTCTTTTCTGATACAATTAATCTCACTACATTATAGCAGGGTTCTCATTTATGAACAAACCTGTTCTGTCACTTTGGAGCATACTCTCCAGATGACCATGGAACGTGAAGGTTGAATGGAAGGTCTCTAACTGCTTCTGAATGTTAACTGTGGCTATTTTAACAATATCAGCCGCCAAACTTTTGACTGTTGTGTTGATAGCCTGATGCTCCACCTATGAAAATCAATAACAAGGGCTCCATCAGATACACCTACATGGTTTCATACGTGCTCTTAGTATCCACAGATCAGTGCTCACATCTGTAATCTGGACCAAGATGTAATCCAGGACATCAACTATTAAGCTGCATCCTAACAACTAGAATGATCTAGGGCTCTAGATTCTGGGCTATCATCCACATGAAAACAGTCTAAATAGAAAAAGGTCAGATTCCTTCAGTTTAGAAATCTTTAACATTCCAGAATCAAAAACTGCATTATACTTAAAATGTACTTAGTAGCTCAAAATTATTTTATAAACATGTGTATCATCAATGTTCTAGTTCTAAACTTCACTCTAAAAGATCTATTCTCTAAGATACAATTCTTTTTAAGCCTAAATAGATATAAGTAGAATATCATTCTTTGTGATGTGAGAATGTTCCAAGAACAACTTCCATATAAGTGGCTTCTTGGTCCTATGTAGAGTTTGACCCCAGAGCATCTGAAGCACTCTGGTTTGAATCAGAGCTTTTTTTTTTTTTTTTAATTTTTTAATTTTTTAATTTTCTTTTTTTCTTTTTTTTTCTTTTTTTCTTTAATTTATTTATTTTTTCAGCGTAACAGTATTCATTGTTTTTGCACAACACCCAGTGCTCCATGCAAAACGTGCCCTCCCTATTACCCACCACTGAATCAGAGCTTTTTTATGGGCTGCTGGTGTTAATCATTAGCTGCTAGTGAAAATGCATACCCTAAATTCCTAGATATTAAGTTAGAACTTCCCCAAAACTATTGCTGCCATGAACTGCTTGGCAGGCAACTATAGCTGCTAAAAGTGATCATCCTAAAGCAGCAAGGATGGGCATCTGGGTTAATGTTCAAGTATAACCTACCCATGAATACCATATCTACTGCCCCAGAAGGTCTCAGAAAGTGGGAAGGGTCTACACTCTGGAAGGATCTATGTAACTTGACACTAGTTTTATGTCACCTGGGTTACAACCAACTCCTAATATAGTAAATAGTTGTTAAAGAGATAGACAATTCCCCGCCCCCCCCTTTTTTTTTGTTTTGTCAGATGCTGATGAATCCACTCTAAACTCATTCAGTTGTCACTGTTTAAAGGGTGACTGAATTTCAGAGTTCTACTGACGCCTCTCCTTGAAACCAGAGGCCGCTTTGTAGTGGACTGTGTTACTGTTGTTCTTACTTGCTGCCCCACCCAATGCCATGTGATTTCAAATGTTCACTCTAAAAGGCTGATCTTGACTTGTTCTGGCAAATGAAATGTGAATCAAATTGAAATAAGCCCCATCTACAGCTATCCAACATTGTCACAAAAAAAGGCTTATCCCAGATAGAGACTTTTCTTTCATTCTCAATTCCAGAATGAAGAAAATATGGAGCAGAGCCACAGTCAACCCAGAGCCAAACTCTAATATAAATTAAAAATAAAGTTTCTTATTATAAGCCATTGAAATTTTAGGGTAGTTTTTACTGTGACATAAGCAAGCATAAAAATAAAACTAAGATATATACTTCACTCTCATCATATTGTACTTCCCTGATTCTCTTCCAAAATAAAAAAACTTGGCAGTCTTTGGGCTTCTTCGTGTCTCACAATCTGTCCCTTCACAACCAGGGGTTTTCACACGCATAAAAGACATAGGTGGGACGCCTGGGTGGCTCAGTTGGTTAAGCGGCTGCCTTCGGCTCAGGTCATGATCCCAGCATTCTGGGATCGAGTCCCACATCGGGCTCCTTGCTCAGCAGGGAGTCTGCTTCTCCCTCTGCCTCTGCCTGCCACTCTGTCTGCCTGTGTTCACTCGCTCTCTCTCCCTCTCTCTCTCTCTGACAAATAAATAAATAAAATCTTAAAAAAAAAAAAAAGACATAGGTTTCTGGTAATGGGAGATTAGGCCATTAGGACCAACCCTCTCACTGATAGTAATGGGGAAAGCTGGATAGAGAATGTCTCTTTGAATCAGATGGTTAAAAAGAAATGGGAAATTATAGAACCTAGAGAACCATGAGAGAAAGAAAACCAAGGAGATGACCCTGGCATTGGAGGTCACATTTCTCCCAGAGACATCAACAGATTCCAGAAGAGGCAGCTGAGAGAACCTCTGAGCAGAGCTTGATGGTCTTGAGGGTCTTGGGGAACAAACGGGGCAAGAAGGAGAAGGAGCACTAGTAAACCATCAAGTTGCTACCCCAAAACTAACACTCTAGGAAAAAAAATAAATTAGAGATAATCTGGTCTTAACATCTTTGCTTCAATTAATTTTTAATCCTGAAATTGGATCAAAGTCACCCTAGACTGTTGGTCATTCTAGTTTCCTGCCAAAAGCATGTGTAAATCTTCTGAACAAGGTAACATTATCATACAAGCTTCAAATTATACCCACAATCTTTCATAATCAACATTTGACACTCAATAAAAAACTACCAGTACAGCAAAGAATTGAGACAATATAACTGTTCTTGTAGAAAACTAGGAAAAACAAAGTACAGTAGGAAAAGAATACAGGGATACAAGTTTGAGACTTATTAGACTATAGACTATTATCAAATTTATTAGACTATAAAATAAAGTTTAATATAGTCAGGATAATAAAAGACAAAATTGAGTATTTCAAAAGAGAACAAAATACCCATAAAATAAGAACAAAATGGAAACTCAAGAACTGAAAAATAAAAATAACTTACCAGAGCTTTGAAATATATCTTAAAATCTGGGGTTATGATACCTCCAGTTTGGTTCTTCTTTTTTTCAAGACTGTTATAGCTATTTGGGGTCTTTTGTGGTTCCAAAACAATTTTAGGGTTATTTATTCTAGTTCTGTGGAAAATGGTATTGGTATTTTGAGAGGGATTGCATTAATCTATAAATTGCTTTGAGTAGTATGGACATTTTTTTTAATTTCTTTTCAGCGTAACAGTGTTCATTGTTTTTGCACCACACCCAGTGCTCCATGCAGTACGTGCCCTCCCTATTACCCACCACCTGGTTCCTCAACCTCTCCCCCCCTCCCGCCCCTTCAAAACCCTCTGGTTGTTTTTCAGAGTCCATAGTCTCTCATGGTTCATCTCCCCTTCCAGTTTCCCTCAACTCCCTCTCCTCTCCATCTCCCCATGTCCACCATGTTCTTTGTTGAGTAGTATGGACATTTTAACAAGTTTTTTTTTTTCTTCTCATCCATGAGCATGGAATATCTTTCCATTTGTCTGTGTCATCTCCAGTTTGTTTCATCAACATTTTTATAGTTTTCAGAGTATAATTGTTTCACCTCCCTGGTTTAGTTTATTTTTAGGTATTTTATTATTCTTGGTGCAGTTGAAAATGGGATCATTTTCTTAATTTCTCTTTGTGTTACTTTATTATTAGTGCATAATAATGCAACACATTTCTGTATATTAGTTTTGTATCTTGCCACTTCACTGAATTCATTTATCAGTTCTAGTAGTTTTTTGGTGGGGTCTTTAGTTTTCTGTATATAGTATCATGTCCTCTGCAAATAGTAAAAGTCTTACTTTTTCCTTATCAATTTGGATGCCTTCTATTTCTTTCTTTTGTCTGAATGCTGTGGCTAGGACTTCCAGTACTATGTTGAATAAAAGTGGTGAGAGTGGATATCCTTGTCTTGTTCCTGATCTTGAAGGAAAAGATCTCAGTTTTTTACCATTGAGTATGATGCTAGCTGTGGGTTTTTTCACATATGGCCTTTATTATGTTCAGGTATGTTCCCTCTAAACCTACATTGTTGAAAGTTTTTTTTTGTTTTTTTTTTTTTTTATGAATGGACGTTGTATTTTCTCAAAAAGGTAAGAACAACCAGGGTTGCTGAATATGTGGACAAAAAGGAACCCTTGTTCACTACTGATGATATTGCAAATTGGTGCAGCCACCATGAAAAACAGTATGGAGCATCCTCAAAAAAATAAAAAAATGGAATTACCATATATCCAGTAATTCCACTACTGGGTATTTACCCAGTGAAAACAAAAACACTAATATGAAAAGATATATGCACCCTTATGCTTATGCTGCATTTTACAATAACCAAAATATGAAACAATCCAATTGTTCATCCACAGATGAATGAATAAAGAATATGTGGTATATTCCAACAATGGAATAGCACTCAACCATAAGAAAAGAATGAAATATTGCCATTTGCAACAACATGGATGGATCTAGAGGGCACAAAGCAAAGTGAAATAAGTTAATCAGAGAAAGACAAATTCCATATAATTTCAGTCATATGTATAATTTAAGAAATAAATGAACAAAGAAAAAAAAAGAACAAACTGGTAGTTTCCAGCCAGAGGGAAAGGAGGGTGAGGGAATGAAATAAAGAGAATTAAGAGTACACTTGTCTTGATGAGCACTGAGAAATGTACAGAATTGCTGAATCATTATATTGTACACCTGAAACTAATATAACACTGTATATTAATTATACTCCAATTTTAAAAAGCATCACTCTGTGCCAGGGGAAAAAACAAAACTTAAAGCTCTTAAACAGTACCTTCTTTGTAGTTTGGTGTGTGTGTGTACAGTGGGGAATAGTACTGACATGAAGGGAACATAAAGAAACCTTCTGGAGTTCTGGAAAAGTTCTAAAGCATTCAGAATATAAAAGCTCAACATTTGAGTTCAATAGAAAACTGAAGAGCAAAATCAATAGATTGAAAGATACATTAGAAGAAAATATCCAGGGGGCATATGGGTGGCTCAATCAGTTACGCATCTGCCTTGTCTCAGGTCATGATCTCGGGGTCCTGGGATCGAGCCCTACGTCGGGCTCCCTGCTCAGCAAGGAGTCTGCTTCTCCCTCTTCCCCTTCACCTCATGCTGGCTTACTCTCTAATAAATAAATAAATCTTTAAAAATAAAAAGAAGAAAATAACCAGAATTAAGCAGGATGAAATATAAATGTGGAAAATACCAAAGGATATTAAACATAGGATTTTTTTAAGTTTTATAAATTTTATAATAGGAGTCCCAGAGAGGAAAGAATGCAATGAAGCAATAATTAAAGAAGAAATGACTAAGAATTTTTCAAAATCAACAAAAGATATCAAGTCACAGATTGAAAAAGTCCTAACACCCTTAAAGGATCCATTAAACACACATATTCACAGAGAAGCACATAATTTAAAAACATATGCATACTTAGGCATATCACAGAAAATCTAATGGAAATGGGACAGAAAGAAAAATACTGTATCGAAAGCAACCTAAAGAAGAAAGGCAGATTATATTCAAAGAAGGGACAGTTAGAACACGGGTGGGCAAACTACAGCCTTCAGGCCAAATCTGGCCTAGCTTCTGTTTCTGTAAAAATGTTTTATTGGAACACAATCACACTCACTCATTTATGTATTGTCTCTGACCATATTTTTACTATAAGAACAGAATTTAGCAGGTGTGACAATGACTCTATGCCCTATATGCAAATATACAAGTGAGCTTACTTTATCCGACACAGACAATTAAAAACCTAAAGGGAAGTTCTATTTAGTAATAAATGCTTAAAATTTCCCTCTGAGATCAAAAAAGAGGCAAAGATTCTCACTATTACTACTTATATTCAACAATGTCCTAGCTGGTAAGTCAAGCAAAAGTAATAAAAAAATAAAGTTGGAAAGGTAGTTATAAAACTACTTTGCAGATGATAATCACAATGACAGAATATTTATAAGTATCTACTAATTTTTGAATTAGTAAGTAATATTTGCAAAGCTTCTAGACAAAAATAACATAAAAACAATTATATTTCTAAGTGCCAGTAGCAAAGAGTTATAAAATGTTTTTAAAAAGTAGGAAAAGAGTTTAAAAAATACCATTTGCAGCAACATCTAAAGTTTTCAAATACCTAGCTATAAATTTAATAAAAATACATATATGATCTCTTCCCCCAAAATTATACATTAAGAGAATTTAAGAACTACAGACCTAAATAAATTGACAGATATATCATGTTCATGGATTAGAAAACTCAAGTATATAAATATGTCCATTAATCCCATCTTGATCTATGAATTCAAGGCAACCTCAAAAAAATCCCAATAGGATTTTGTTTTTGTCTAGAAATTTACATGCTGCTTCTACAACATATACGGCAATGCAAAGAACCAAGAATAGGCAAATACTCTTGAAAACCAAACAAAAGAATGAGGTAAAAAGTCTTACTTTATCATATATCAAGACATCTTACAAAGCTGTATCACAAAGGTAATGTGGCACTGTCTAAAGAATGAACAAATACAACAGACAAAAGTAATGCATCTAAAAACACATCCATATTTGAAAATATAATTTGTGACAATGGTGACACTGTAAAGTAGTGGGGGAAAAGCTCAGTTTTTTCAATAAATAGTTAGGGACAACTGTATATCCTTGAGCAGGAAGGAGAAAGACCTTGACCCTCAGTCTCTCAAAATACATAAAAACCAGTTCTTAGTTGATTATAGATATAAATATATATGGCAAAATAAAAAACTCCTAGTGAATATTTTCTTGTAATTGGGGTAGAGAAAACATTGTTAAAACAGATCAAGGAAAATACTACAATAATACAAAAGATGTATTAAATCCATGTAAGCAAAGGGCTCATATCTGGAATATATAAAGGACTCTCATAAGTCAGTTAAAAAATAGATAATTCAAAAAAAGAGAGACAAAGATTTAAATAGACCCTCCACAAAAGAAGATATCCAAATGGACAATAAACAAAAAAGGAGCTCAACATCACTAGTCATTAGGGATAAGCAAAAATCAGAGGGGGAGATGAACCACGAGAGACTGTGGAATCCACAAAACAAACTGAGGGCTTTGGGTGGGGGTAGAAAAATGGGTGAGCCTGGTGATGGGTATTAAGGAGGGCTCATATGGCATAGAGTACTGGGTGTTACATGTAAACAATGAGTCTGGGAACACTACATCATGCTCTTGGATCGGAAGAATAAACATTGTTAAAATGTCTATATTGCCTAGAGCAATCTATACTTTTAATGCCATTCCGATCAAAATTCCACCGGTATTTTTCAAAGAGCTGGAGCAAATAATCCTAAAATTTGTATGGAATCAGAAGAAATCCCGAATTGCTAAGGAAATGTTGAAAAACAAAAATAAAACTGGCGGCATCATGTTACCTGATTTCAAGCTTTACTACAAGGCTGTGATCACCAAGACAGCATAGTACTGACATAAAAATAGACACATAGACCAGTGGAACAGAGTGGAGAGCTCAGATATGGACCCTCAACTCTATGGTCAAATAATCTTCGACAAAACAGGAAAAAATATACAGTGGAAAAAAGTCTCTTCAATAAATGGTGCTGGGAAAATTGGACGGCTATATGTAGAAGAATGAAACTTGACCATTCTCTTACACCATACACAAAGATAAACTCGAAATGGATAAAAGACCTCAATGTGAGACAGGAATCCATCAGAATCCTAGAGGAGAACATAGGCAGTAACCTCTTTGATATCAGCCACAGCAACTTCTTTCAATATATGCCTCCAAAGGCAAAGGAAACAAAAGCAAAAATGAACTTTTGGGACTTCATTAAGATCAAAAGGTTCTGCACAGCAAGGAAACAGTCAACAAAACAAAACGGCAATCCACAGAAGGGGAGAAGATATTTGCAAATGACAGTACAGACAAAAGGTTGATATCCAGGATCTATAAAGAACTTCTCAAACTCAACACACACAAAACAGATAATCATATCAAAAAATGGGCAGAGGATATGAACAGACACTTCTCCATTGAAGACATACAAATGGCTATCAGACACATGAAAAAATGTTCATCATCACTAGCCATCAGGGAGATTCAAATCAAAGCCACATTGAGATACCACCTGACACCAGTTAGAATGGCCAAAATTAGCAAGACAGGAAACAATGTGTGTTGGAGAGGTTGTGGAGAAAGGGGAACCCTCTTACACTGCTGGTGGGAATGCAAGTTGGTGCAGCCACTCTGGAGAACAGTGTGGAGATTCCTCAAGAAATTAAAAATAGAGCTTTCCTATGACCCTGCAATTGCACTGCTGGGTATTTACCCCAAAGATACAGATGTAGTGAAAAGAAGGGCCATCTGTACCCCAATGTTTATAGCAGCAATGGCCACGGTTGCCAAACTGTGGAAAGAACCAAGATGCCCTTCAACGGACGAATGGATAAGGAAGATGTGGTACATATACATGATGGAGAATTATGCCTCCATCAGAAAGGATGAATACCCAACTTTTGTAGCAACATGGATGGGACTGGAAGGGATTATGCTGAGCAGAATAAGTCAAGCAGAGAGAGTCAAGTATCATATGGTTTCACTTATTTGTGGAGCATAACAAAGAACATGGAGGACATGGGGAGATGGAGAGGAGAAGGGAGTTGAGGGAAATTGGAAGGGGAGATGAACCATGAGAGACTATGGACTCTGAAAAACAACCTGAGGGTTTTGAAGGGGCGGGGGGTGGGAGGTTGGGGAACCAGGTGGTGGGTAATAGGGAGGGCACGTATTGCATGGAGCACTGGTTGTGGTGCAAAAACAATGAGTACTGTTTGTTGAAAATAAATAAATTAATTTTAAAAAAAAAGGTCTTGATCTTGGGGTTCTGGGAGTCTGCTTCTCCCTCTCCCTCAGCTCTCTTCTCGCCCCCACTTGTGCATTCTCTCTCTCTCTCTCAAATAAATAAAATCTTAAAAAAAAACTCAACAACAAAAGATGAACAAGAGAACTTGAAAAAGTACTTTCCCAAGAAAAAATAGCTAATGGCTAATATATATTTGTTAAGTTGCTTTACCTCATTAGTATTCAAGGAAATGCTAAGTAAAACTAACAAGATAACTACTTTAAACCCACCAGAATAGCTAAAATTGTATCATCTTAATAGCAACTGGTGGCAAGGATGCAGAGCAATGAGAACTTGTACATACTTCTGATAAGAGGACAATTGCTACAACCACCATAAGTAACCATTTGGCTTTACCTACTAAAACTGAAGAAGCAGCAATTCTATGACTTGGTATTTACCAAACCTAAATGGAAACATATGCACACCAAGGACCTTGGACAAGAATTTTCAAAACAGCAAGATTAACTCTGAGAAACAAACTGAGGGTTTTGGAAGGGAGGGGGGTGGGGGGGATGGATGAGCCTGGTGGTGGGTATTAAGGAGGGCACATATTGCATGGAGCACTGGATGTGATGCATAAACAGTGAATCTTGGAACACTGGAAAAATAAAATTAAATTTTAAAAATAAATAAAATTAATAATAACAATAATAATAAACTCTAAACTGGAAACCTAAATGTCCATCAATGGAAAATGGATAAACTGTGATATATTCACATAATAGAATACACTACAATAAAACAGTTACTCCAAATGAAACATGAATGACTTACCTATGCAAATTTGAGTGAAAGAAGCTAGATGCAAGAATATATACACATGATGTAGAAAGAGGTCAAAAATACATAAAACTATAGGCTTAGAAATGACAATAGCAATTATTCCTGGGAGGGCTGTGGATAGTGATTAGGAAACATCAAAGGATTTTCTATATGACTTGAGTAGTTGCTACACAGGTGTAGCTCTGTGATAATATACTGAAATTTATATTTGTTTCCTGTATTTTCCCTATGTGTATTTTTCAATATAATAAGGGTTTAAACAAAAAGTAAAACCAAACCAAAACCAAAATTTGCATCTGATTATGTTTATTCATAATTCAGAGGGGTGGAATTTTCTTTCTTTTTTTTTTTCAGTAACAACATAATGAATCAGTTGAAACTTTGACTCCTAAGGATTTGGCATGAAAGGTTTACTCTCAGAAAGTCCAGATACGGATCCTCAACTCTATGGTCAAATAATCTTTAGCAAAGCAGGAAAAAATATACATTGGAAAAAAGACAGTCTCTTCAATAAATGGTGCTGGGAAAATTGGACAGCTACATGTAGAAAAATGAAACTTGACCATTCTCTTACACCATACACAAAGATAAACTCGAAATGGATAAAAGACCTCAATGTGAGACAGGAATCTATGAAAATCCTAGAGAAGAACAGAGGCAGTAACCTCTTCAACACTGGCCACAGAAACTTCTTCCAAGATATGTCTCCAAAGGCAAAAGAAACAAAAGTGAAAATGAACTTATGGGACTTCATCAAGATCAAAATCTTCTGCACAGCAAAGGAAACAGTAAAACAAAGAGGCAACCCACGGAATGGGAGAAGATATTCGCAAGTGACACTGCAGACAAAGGGCTGATATCCAAGATCTATGAAGAACTCCTCAAACTCAACACACACAAAACAGAAAACCACATCAAAAAATGGGTAGAAGACATGGACACTTCTCCAAAGAAACATGCAAATGGGTAACAGGGACATGAAAAAATGTTCATCATCATTAGCAATCAGGGAGATTCAAATCAAAACCACATTGAGGGATGCCTGGATGGCTCAGTGGGTTTAAAGCCTCTGCCTTCGGTTTGGGTCATGATCCCAGGGTTCTGGGATCGAGCCCCACATTGGGCCCTCTGCTCAGCAGGGAGCCAGCTTCCCTTGCACCACCCCCCCATGCCTGCTTCTCTGCCTACTTGTGATCCCCATCTGTCAAATAAATAAATAAAATCTTAAAAAAAAAAACACATTGACATATCACTGTACACCAATTATGATGGCCAAAATCAACAAGACAGTAAACAACAAGTGTTGGAGAGGATGTGGAGAAAAGGGAACCCTCTTACACTCTTGGTGGGAATGCAAGTTGGTGCAGCCACTTTGGAAAACAGTGTGGAGATTTCTTAAGAAATTAAAAATAGAGCTTCCCGAGGAGGAGTCAAGATGGTGGAGAAGTAGCAGGCTGAGACTACATCAGGGAGCAGGTGATCAGCTAGATAGCTTATCCAAACATTGCAAACACCTACAAATCCAACGGGAGATCGAAGAGAAGAAGAACAGCAATTCTAGAAACAGAAAATCAACCACTTTCTGAAAGGTAGGACTGGCGGAATAGTGAATCCAAAACGACGGGAAGATAGACCGCGGGGGGAGGGGCCGGCTCCCGGCAAGCAGCGGAGCAACAGAGCACAAAATCAGGACTTTTAAAAGTCTGTTCCACTGAGGGACATTGCTCCAGAGGCTAAACCAGAGTGAAGCCCACGCAGGGTCAGCGTGGCCCCAGGTCCCACAGGGTCACAGAAGGATCGAGGGTGTCTGAGTGTCACAGAGCTCGAAGGTATTGGAACAGAGAAGCCGGCTACAGAGACAGAGCCAAGGACTGAACTCTCAGCTCAGGGTTACCTTGAACCAGTCGCAGGCTAGGTGAGCTCGGAGAGTGGCTGGAGGGTGGGGATATGGGAGTGATTGGGTGCTGTTCTCTGGGGGCGCACTGAGGAGTGGGGCCCTGGGCTCTCGGCTCCTCCAGGCCGGAGGCTGCCATTTTCATTCCCGTCCTCCGGAACTCTACAGAAAGCGTTCAGGGAACAAAAGCTCCCAAAAGTGAATCCTAGCGGATTACTTAGTCCGGCCCCTGGTAAAAGCAGTGCAATTCCGCCTTGAGCAAAGACACTTGAGAGTCACTACAACAGGCCCCTCCCCCAGAAGATCAACAAAATATCCAGCCAGGACGAAGTTCATCTATCAAGGAAAGCAGGTTCAATACCTAGGACAGCAGCGGGATTCCAGAGGAGAAAGCAAAGCACAGAACTCATGGCTTTCTCCCCATGATTCTTTAGTCTTGTGGTTAATTCAATTTTTTTTTCAATTTTTTTTCTTTCTTTTTTCTTCTTCTGCTAAATTTTTTAAAACTTTTACCCTTTTCTTTTTTAAAGTTTTTTGACTAGTTTATCTAAAATATATATTTTTTTCTTTCTTTTTTTATATTTTTTCTTTATTTGTTTTATTTTTTTAATTTTTTTTCTTTTTTTTCTGAACCTCTTCTTATACCCTTTCTCCCCCCCACAATTTGGGGTCTCTTCTGACTTGGTTACAGCACATTTTTCTGGGGTCTTTGCCACCCTTTTAGTATTTTATTTGATCCTTCATATCCTCTTATCTGGACAAAATGACAAGGCAGAAAAAATCACCACAAACAAAAGAACAAGAGGCAGTACCGAAGGCTAGGGACCTAATCAACACAGACATTGGTAATATGTCAGATCAAGAGTTCAGAATGACAATTCTGAAGGTTCTAGCCGAGCTCAAAAAAGGCATTGAAGATATTAGAGAAACCCTCTCTGGAGATATAAGATCCCTTTCTGGGGAAATTAAAGAACTAAAATCAAAACAAGTTGAAATCAAAAAAGCTATTAATGAGGTGCAATAAAAAATGGAGGCTCTAATTGCTAGGATAAATGAGGCAGAAGAAAGAATTACTGATACAGAAGACCAAATGACAGAGAATAAAGAAGCTGAGCAAAAGAGGGACAAACAGCTACTGGAACATGAGGGGAGAATTCGAGAGATAAGTGACACCATAGGAAGAAACAACATTAGAATAATTGGGATTCCAGAAGAAGAAGAAATAGAGAGGGGAGCAGAAGGTCTATTGGAGAGAATTATTGGAGAGAATTTCCCTAATATGGCAAAGGGAACAAGCATCAAAATCCAGGAGGTGCAGAGAACCCCCCTCAAAGTCAACAAGAATAGGTCCACACCCCATCACCTAATAGTAAAATTTACAAGTCTTACTGACAAAGAGAAAATCCTGAAAGCAGCCTGGGAAAAGAAGTCTGTAACATACAATGGTAAAAATATTAGATTGGCAGCAGACTTATCCACAGAGACCTGGCAGGCCAGAAAGAGCTGGCATGATATATTCAGAGCACTAAATGAGAAAAACATGCAGCCAAGAATACTATATCCAGCTTGGCTATCATTGAAAATAGAAGGAGAGATAAAAAGCTTCCAGGACAAACAAAAACTGAAAGAATTTGCAAACACCAAACCAGCTCTACAGGAAATATTGAAAGGGGTCCTCTAAGCAAAGAGAGACCCTAAAAGTAGTAGATCAGAAAGGTACAGGGACAGTATACGGTAACAATCACCTTACAGGCAATATAATGGCACTAAATTCACATCTCTCAATAGTTACCCTGAGTGTTAATGGG
Source organism: Meles meles (assembly GCF_922984935.1). NCBI lineage: Eukaryota > Metazoa > Chordata > Mammalia > Carnivora > Mustelidae > Meles > Meles meles. The sequence continues at coordinate 95,279,327 of NC_060069.1, read as the reverse complement.
CTAAATGCCCCAATCAAAAGACACAGGGTATCAGAATGGATAAAAAAACAAAACCCATCTATATGTTGCCTACAAGAAACTCATTTTAGACGCGAACACACCTCCAGATTTAAAGGGAGGGGGTGGAAAACAATTTACCATGCTAATGGGCATCAGAAGAAAGCTGGGTGGCAATCCTTATATCAGATCAATTAGATTTTAAGCCAAAGACTGTAATAAGAGATGAGGAAGGACACTATATCATACTCAAAGGGTCTGTCCAACAAGAAGATCTAACAACTTTAAATATCTATGCCCCTATCATGGGAGCAGCCAACTATATAAACCAATTAATTACAAAATCAAAGAAACACATCAATAATAATACAATAAGGGTAGGGGACTTTAACACTCCCCTCACGGAAATGGACAGATCATCCAAGCAAAAGATCAACAAGGAAATAAAGGCCTTAAATGACACACTGGACCAGATGGACATCACAGATATATTCAGAACATTTCATCCCAAAGCAACAGAATACACATTCTTCTCTAGTGTACATGGAACATTCTGCAGAATACATCACATCCTGGGTCACAAATCAGGTCTCAACTGGTATCAAAAGATTAGGATCATTCCCTGCATATTTTCAGACCACAATGCTCTGAAGCTAGAACTCAATCACAAGAGGAAAGCTGGAAGGAACCCAAATACATGGAGACTAAACAGCATCCTTCTAAAGAATGAATGGGTCAACAAGGAAATTAAAGAAGAATTGAAAAAATTCATGGAAACAAATGATAATGAAAACACAATGGTTCAAAATCTGTGGGACACAGCAAAGGCAGTCCTGAGAGGAAAATATATAGCAGTACAAGCCTTTCTCAAGAAACAATAAAGGTCTCAAGTACACACCCTAACCCTACACGTAAGGGAGCTGGAGAAAGAACAAGAAAGAAACCCTAAACCCAGCAGGAGAAGAGAAATCATAAAGATCAGAGCAGAAATCAATGAAATAGAAACCAAAAAAAAAAAAAAAAAAAAAAACAATAGAACAAATCAACAAAACTAGGAGCTGGTTCTTTGAAAGAATCAATAAGATTGATAAACCCCTGGCCAGACTTATCAAAAAGAAAAGAGAAAGGACCCAAATAAATAAAATCATGAATGAAAGAGGAGAGATCACAACTAACACCCAAGAAATACAGACAATTATAAGAACATACTATGAGCAACTCTACGCCAACAAATTTGACAATCTGGAAGAAATGGATGCATTCCTAGAGACATATAAACTACCACAACTGAACCTGGAAGAAATAGAAAACCTGAACAGGCCCATAACCAGTAAGGAGATTGAAACAGTCATCAAAAATCTCCAAACAAACAAAAGCCCAGGGCCAGATGACTTCCCAGGGGAATTCTACACCAAACATTGAAAGAAGAACTAATTCCTATTCTCCTGAAACTGTTCCAAAAAATAGAAATGGAAGGAAAACTTCTAAACTCATGTTATGAGGCCAGCATAACCTTGATCCCAAAACCAGACAAGGATCCCACCAAAAAAGAGAACTACAGACCAATATCCTTGATGAACACAGATGCAAAAATTCTCACCAAAATACTAGCCAATAGGATTCAACAGTACATTAAAAGGATGATTCACCACGACCAATTGGGATTTATTCCAGGGCTGCAGGGTTGGTTCAACATGTGCAAATCAATCAATGTGATAAAACACATTAATAAAAGAAAGAACAAGAACCATATGATATTCTCAATAGATGCTGAAAAAGCACTTGACACAGTACAGCATCCCTTCCTGATCAAAACTCTTCAATGTGTAGGGATAGAGGGCACATACCTCAATATTATCAAAGCCATCTATGAAAAACCCACCGCAAATATCATTCTCAATGGAGAAAAACTGAAAGCTTTTCCGTTAAGGTCAGGAACATGGCAGGGATGTCCATTATCACAACTGCTATTCAACATAGTACTAGAAGTCCTAGCCTCAGAAATCAGACAACAAAAAGAAATTAAAGGCATCCAAATCAGCAAAGAAGAAGTCAAACTATCACTCTTCGCAGATGATATGATACTATATGTGGAAAACCCAAAAGACTGCACTCCAAAACTGCTAGAACTTGTACAGGAATTCAGTAAAGTGTCAGGATATAAAATCAATGCACAGAAATCAGTTGCATTTCTGTACACCAACAACAAGACAGAAGAAAGAGAAATTAAGGAGTCAATCCCATTTATAATTGTACCCAAAACTATAAGATACCTAGGAATAAACCTAACCAAAGAGGCTAAGAATCTATATGCAGAAAAGTATAAAGTATTCATGAAAGAAATTGAGGAAGACACAAAGAAATGGAAAAATATTCCATGCTCCTGGATTGGAAGAATAAATATTGTGAAAATGTCTAAGCTATGTAAAGCAATCTACACATTTAATGCAATCCCTATCAAAATACCATCCATTTTTTTCAAATAAATGGAACAAATAATCCTAAAGTTTATATGGAACCAGAAAAGACCTCGAATAGCCAAAGGAATATTGAAAAAGAAAGCCAAAGTGAGTGGCATCACAATTCCAGACTTCAAGCTCTATTACAAAGCTGTCATCATCAAGACAGCATGCTACTGGCACAAAGACACATAAATCAATGGAACAGAATAGAGAGCCCAGAAATAGACCCTCAACTCTGTGGTCAACTAATCTTCGACAAAGCAGGAAAAAATGTCCAATGGAAAAAAGACAGCCTCTTCAATAAATGGTGCTGGGAAAATTGGACAGCCACATGCAGAAAAATGAAATTAGACCACTTCCTTACACCATACACGAAAATAGACTCCAAATGGATGAAGGACCTCAATGTGAGAAAGGAATCTATCAAAATCCTTGAGGAGAATGCAGGCAGCAACCTCTTTGACCTCAGCCACAGCAACATCTTCCTAGGAACATCCGCAAAGGCAAGGGAAGCAAGGGCAAAAATGAACTATTGGGATTTCATCAAGATCAAAAGCTTTTGCACAGCAAAGGAAACAATTAACAAAACCAAAAGACAACTGACAGAATGGGAGAAGATATTTACAAATGACATATCAGATAAAGGGCTAGTGTCCAAAATCTATAAGGAGCTTAGCAAACTCAACACCCAAAGAACAAACAATCCAATCAAGAAATGGGCAGAGGACATGAACAGACATTTCTGCAAAGAAGACATCCAGATGGCCAACAGACACATGGAAAACTGCTCCACATCAGTCGGCATCAGGGAAATACAAATCAAAATACAATGAGATATCACTTCACACCAGTCAGAATGGCTAAAATTAACATGTCAGGAAATGACAGATGCTGGCGAGGATGCGGAGAAAGGGGAACCCTCCTACACTGTTGGTGGGAATGCAAGCTGGTGCAACCACTCTGGAAAACAGCATGGAGGCTCCTCAAAAGTTGAAAATAGAACTACCCTATGACCCAGCAATTGCACTACTGGGTATTTACCCTAAAGATACAAACGTAGTGATCCGAAGGGGCACGTGCACCCGAATGTTTATAGCAGCAATGTCTACAATAGCCAAACTATGGAAAGAAGCTAGATGTCCATCAACAGATGAATGGATAAAGAAGAGGTGGTATATATACACAATGGAATACTATGCAGCCACCAAAAGAAATGAAATCTTGCCATTTGAGACAATGTGGATGGAACTAGAGGGTATCAGGCTTAGTGAAATAAGTCAATCAGAGAAAGACAAATGTCATATGATCTCCCTGATATGAGGACATGGAGATGCAACATGGGGGGTTAGGGGGATAGGAGAAGAATAAATGAAACAAGATGGGATTGGGAGGGAGACAAACCATAAGTAACTCTTAATCTCACAAAACAAACTGGGGGTTACTGGGGGGAAGTGGGGTTGGGAGAGGGAGAGTGGAGTTATGGACATTGGGGAGGGTATGTGCTATGGTGAGTGCTGTGAAGTTTGTAAACCTGGCGGTTCACAGACCTGTACCCCTGGGGATAAAAATACATTATATGTTTATTAAAAAAATAAGAAATAAAAATAGAGCTTCCCTTTGACCCTGCAATTGCACTACTGGGTATTTACCCCAGAGATTCAGATGTAATGAAAAAAGCACCATATGTACCCCAATGTTCATAGCAGCAATAGCCACAGTTGCCAAACTGTGGAAAGAACCAAGATGCACTTCAACGGACGAATGGATAAAGAAGATATGGTCCATATATCCAATGGAGTATTATGCCTCCATCAGAAAGGATGAATACCTAACTTTTATATCAACATGGATGGGACTGGAAGAGATTATGCCGAGTGAAATAAGTCAATCAGAGCGAGTCAAGTATCATATGGTTTCACTTACTTGTGGAGCATAAGGGATAACATGGAGGACACTGGGAGAGGGAGAGGAGAAGTGAGATGGGGGAAATTGGAGGGGAGACAAACCATGAGAGACTGTGGACTCTGAGAAACAAACAGGGTTTTGGAGGGGAAGGAGGTGGGGGGGGTGGGTGAGCCTGGTGGTGGGTACTATGGAGGGCACGTATCGCATGGAGTACTGGGTGTGGTGCATAAACAATGAATTCTGGAACACTGGAAAGAAATAACATAAATTTAAAAAAAAAAGAAAAGGCTTACTCTCACATCTTTAGGTGCAAAAATATTCATTTTCAAAAACTTACATGGTTCATTTACATATATGACTCTACCATTTTTCATAATGTAAAATCCCATGAAACATAACTCCTGTTAGATCAAGTATTAATTTTTCAGCCTGCCATTAAAAGCCTTCCACTAGCTGACTCCATCTGACCAAAAGAAAATTATCTACCCCTAAGTGACAACTGATTTAGAGATATGGTAAAAGCCTGATAAATATTTGATTTCTGCTTATTTGGGAGCCTACAAAATGAAGAAATAACAAAAAGCCAACTATTCCTCCATGGTCCCTAAGATGATTAGTGCTCTGAAGGTTTCTTGCTCCAGACAGAAGTTTAGCAGTATGGGGCTGGGAATTTTCAATACATACAATGTGTAGTGGGCACTGACATGCAAAAGTATGGGAGAAGATGAAATACAAGGAGTTTAAACAGGAAGATGTGGACTATATAGAAATTTAAATGTTCAGATACATAGAATACTTTTTGTGGATCCCAATGATTTCAGAGTTTTTAATAATAATTTGAACACATACCATCAATAAATACTTAAAATGGTGCTAAGAAAACAGTCTTCTTCAATATTTTGGATATCCTAATAACCTCTGTTGAGCCACCGCTTTTAAAACAAACACACAAGTAGAATGAACTAAAAATGAAGGAACCACATATAATGATTGGTTAATCTCTAAAAACATTGGCAATTTGGTGTGATACAACAAACTGGTATATAACAACTGAAACAAAGAACAATTAACAGATGTAAAAATTAAAATTTATAACTTATTAGCAAAACTACTAAGTAACTGGTTTACTGAAACAGAACATCTTTAAAGTATTTGAAGTATTACTAAGTGAACCCATATTTACATTAGTTTTCTAAGGACTGTGTTCAGCAAATTTAGGCATGAGCCATCACTTCAAAATCCTTAGTGAAACAGAAGACCAATTAATACGCTATTGATCCCTAAAAGGAAAATTAGCAGTGTTTAGTCTATAGAAAAAGCATATGTCATTAAAATATTAAGTTAAAAATCCAGAGACATTTCAACATACGTGAACTTTATGATAAAGGTTGTTGTCATGGATTCCTGGTAAATATCTACACCTTCCCAAAATGGTCTGAACAAACCCATTTCTTTTACAATTCTTCACTGTCTCTCTCATGAAATGATTAATGCCTACAAAGAAAATACAAAAATAATTATAACCAAAGTCCATTCTTAAGTTCATTCACTATCTTCAATATAGTGAAATATGCCAAAACCCTACCATGATTCTTCAAATTATATTGCATCATCAAAACTTTGCATATAAACTTTCATTCCCTTTTTGCAGACTCAGAAAGTTAGAAACTAAAGGGACTTTAGAAATGACATACTCTACATAATCTCTTCCAGTCCCGTCCATGTTGATACAAAAGTTCAAGTTGGGTATTCATCCTTTCTGATGAATATATATGTGTGTGTGTGTACGTGTGTGTGTGTGTGTGTGTGTACATATATATATACATACACACTCCATATATGGACCACATCTTCTTTATCCATTTGTCCATTGAAGGGCATCTTGGTTCTTTCCACAGTTTGGCAACTGTGGCCATTGCTGCTATGAACATTGGGGTACAGATGGTCCTTCTTTTCACTACATCTATATCTTTGGGGTAAATACCCAGTAGTGCAATTGCACTATTTTTAGGGAAGCTCTATTTTTAATTTCTTAAGAAATCTCCACACTGTTTTCCAAAGTGTCTGCACTAACTTGCATTCCCACCAAGAGTGTAAGAGGGTTCCCTTTTCTCCACATCCTCTCCAACACTTGTTGTTTACTGCCTTGTTGATTTTGGCCATTCTAACTGGTATAAGTCAAGCAGAGAGAGTCAGTTATCATATGGTTTCACTTATTTGTGGAGCATAAGGAGTAACACGAAGGACATGGGGATATGGAGAGGTGAAAGGAGTCGGGGGAAATTGGAGGGGAGATGAACCATGAGACACTGTGGACTCTGAAAAACAATCCGAGGGTTTTGGAGGGGCCACAGATGGGAGGTTGGGTGAGCCTCGTGGTGGGTATTAAGGAGGGCACGTGTTGCATGGAGCACTGGGTGTGGTACCTAAACAATGAATTCTGGAACACTGAAAAGAAATTTTTTTTTTTTTTTAGATTTATTTTTTTGACAGATAGAGATTACAAGTAGGCAGAGAGGCAGGCAGAGAGAGAGAGAGAGGAGGAAGCAGGCTCCCAGCCAAGCAGAGAGCCCGATGCGGGGCTCGATCCCAGGACCCCGGGATCATGACCTGAGCCGAATGCAGAGGCCTTAACCCGCTGAGCCACCCAGGCGCCCCATCACTGAAAAGAAATTTTAAAAATAAATAAAAATGAAAAAAAAAGGAAAAAAGGAAAGAAATGATATACTCTAACTCTATCACGAACAAAAAATATGAAACTAAACTCCAGAACAACAGAGCAGGTACTAAAACCTAGGATCTTAAGATTATTCCATGGTACTTTTCACAGGCTTCTTCTGCTCTTTGATTATGTTAATCTTTTACTCTTTGGTCTTACCACTTCCAGGCTTAAAACATTAATAGCTCCTTGTTAGCATCTAACCTACAATCCAAATAGGACCTAACTGAAATTAATACATGAATAATAAATACTTCATTAGGAATATATACAATTCACTTCTTAAAAGTTTTAAAAGTTACAAAGTTTAAAAAGACTATATATAGTATACTATTCAAACAAATTCATATTCCCTATACCAGCATTCATCCTTTGCAATATAGGCTCATTATTATGTCCTATAGATCTTCAGGGTGAGTTTGTTGTTCCAGGCCAGCCAAAGTCTTCACTGCTCATTCCTGTCTCTGAGTTAGAGAAGTCTTCTCTAACTGGTCTGTCTTTATTTATATGTGCTGATCTATCTTTATTCATATGTGCAACCTCTGCTTTCTCACAGCTCTGCTCATCCTAAATAATAACCATTAACAACTCTTAACCAAAACACCTCATTTGAAGATTTCCGTTTGTGACTAGCACAGGAGAGACATTTGAGGAGACTGTGGGTGAAAGGAAGGGGAGAAAACCCTGCCAACTGAAGCTGTTGGTGATATTCAACCACCAGCATAAGAATTTTAGAAAGTAAAAAGGCTCTCACCTTTTCTGTTTAGGAATTACTGTGTTATTATTGAGTGAAAAGCAAAGAAAATGATGAGATTGAAGAGAATGCATCTCTACAAATTCTCTTACCTGACTCCTGTCAGAGGCCCTCAAACATTCAGAGGCTGAAAGAACTACTTTAAAAAAGCAAACAAAGGGAAGGGTTGGAGGGGGCAAACCAGGAAACAGATTCTCAACTCTAGCAAATGAACTGATGGTTACCAGAGGGGAGGTACGTGAGGGATGGGTGAGTAGGGAAGGGGATTAAGGAGTGTACTATGATGAGCACCAGGTGGTATGAAAGCGCTGAATCACTGTACTGCACACCTGAAACTAATATTATACCGCACATTAACTAACTGGAATTTACATAACAACAAAAAAAATCAATCCTGATATATAATTTACATACAGTAGAGGGAACCCACTTTAGGTGAATAGTTAGATGCATTTTAACAAAGGTACACTACAAGATATGAAACATTTTTATCACCTTTATCAGTCAGCCCTCCATTATCAGCCTCAAACTCTCATTGATCTGCTTTATAACACTATACCTAGGTTTTTCATGTTCTTAAAATTCATAAAAATTGACTTATGCTGTACATCCTCATTTGAGTTTGCTTTCTTTTGCTAAGTAGTATTCCATAGCAGAGATATACCAAAATTTGGTTTGGTTTGGTTTGGTTTGGTTACCATGGTCCTGTTCATAGATATTTGGTTGTTAGGAACAAAACTACTATAACATTTACATATAAGTCTTTCTTTGGATATGTTTTCATTTTTCTTGGACAAATACGCAATACTAAAATTGCAGATCACATAATTGTTTCACTCTATATCAAAGAGTCATAGCATTTTCCAAAGTAGTTGTACCATTTTATAACTCTATCAGCAATATAAAAGAAATACAGTGCTTTTTATTTTAGCCATTCCAGTGTTTTTGTAATAGTATCTCTTTGTGGTTTTAATTTGCTTTTCCCTGATGACTAATGATGATAACATGTGACATGGTCATTCATGGTCACTCTTCTTTTGTGAAGTGTCTGTTCAAATCTTTTGACCTTGATTTTATTGGATTGTTTGCCTTCTCAGCATTGAGTTATAAGAGTGTTTTACATATTTTTGATGCAAGTTCATTGGACAACAGGAACTGCAAATATCTTCTCTCTTGTGGCTTGCCTTATATTTGCTTAATGGTGTCTTTTACCAATGTTTATATTTTATGCTTAATTTGGTGTAATTATCACCTAAAAAATCTTTGCCTACCTCAATGTCACAAAGTGTTTTTCACCTATTTTCTTCCAGAAGATTTATAGTTTTAGCTTTTATTTTTAAGTCTATGCTCCATATGAAGCTAACTTTGGAATATAGTATAAGATAATAGTTGAAGTTCATTTTTTTCCCGTACTGGTCTCCAGTTGTTCTAGAACCAGTTGTTGACATGACTATGCTCCATTGAGTTAACCATGGTGATTGCTGAAAATAAAGCCACCATATATGTATAGGTCTATTTCTTTTTTTTTTTTAAGGTCTTTTTTTTTTAATTAACATATAATGTATTATGAGCCCCAGGGGTACAGGTCTGTGAATTACCACGTTTACACACTTCGCAGCGCTCACCATAGGTCTATTTCTGAACCCTTTATTGTGACCCATTTTTCTTCATGTCTACCCTTATGCCTACTTTGATTATTATAGTTTTATATAAGTTTTGAACCCAGGGAGTGTTAGTACTCAACACTGTATTTTTCCCAAAAAAATTTTCCTAATTATTCCAGGCCCTTTTAATTTCCATATAAATTTAAGATCAATTTGTCAAATTCGACACAAAAATCTAATGGACTAAAGACTGGAATTAAATTGAATCTATAGGACAATTTATAGAAAATTGACATCACAATAACATTGTGTCTTCTAATAAATTAACATGGTAAACCTCACATTTACCTAAGTATCTTCAATTTCTTTCAGGATTGTTTTAGAGTTTTCAGTAAAGTCTTGCACATACTGTTGAATTTATCCCACATATTTCAGGTATTTTGATGTTATCATTATGGTTTTATTTTTACTCCATTCACTAATTACTAGCATACAAAAATCCAACTGATTTTTACAAATTAACTTTATATGGGGATGGGGCACCTGGGTGGCTTAGTGGGCTAAGCCACTGACTTTGGATCAGGTCATGATCTCGGGATCCTGGGATCCAACCCGGCTCTACACTCAGGAGGGAGTCTGCTTTTTGCCTCTCTCTCTTCCACTTTCTCAACCCCTGCTTGCACTCTCTCTCAAATAAATAAATAAAATCTAAAAAAAAAAAAAAAAAACTTGTACAATGGAACATTTCTAAATTTAGTTATTTGTTCTAGTAGTTGTTTCATAGAATTGAAATTATTTTCTATGTATAAGATCACGTCATATGTGAATGAAGTTTTCTTTTTGGGGATTGAGGTCAGGGCTGATTACAAAGGGTATGAAGTAACTTTCTGGGATGATATGGTCATGATTCCATATCTAGGTTGTGGTGTAGGTTATAGGACTCTGTGCATTTGCCAAAATTTATACAAATATACATCTTAAAAGGGTAAATTTTATTGTATATAAATTGTACCTCAATAAATTGCCAAAAGACAAGGTAATTTAAAACAATAATACTCAAACTGCTCTTGTTCTTTCATAGTTTCTGGTACACTTAATCAATCGTTTACTGTTTTGAATTGAAGCTATTAAAACCTAAAGCATAGCACAATTCCAAGACTTTATGGCATATTCACAATGACAAACTAGTATATACATCAATTGGGTTTTTTAATCCCATTTTTGTTCCTATTTTTATGAAGACCATCTTAGCAAATAATCATAAGGATGATGTTATTTAATTAACAATATCTGGGGAAAACTTCTCAGTAATAGAAATGTTAACAGAAAATTTTGTAACACTATTTTTTCAATTAATATGGCAAGATAATTGACTAGTTTCTAGAAGATAACTAATAATTAATGTTTCTTTATCTGTATATCTGGATTTGAAGGAATCAATGCAGCAAGCGGCATCATTTTCTTTAATGCCCATCTGCTCTGCTGAAGATTTAGCACCCATTCCATAAATGATTCCATAGCAAATCTGAAAAGGAGTCATCACACTCAGTAAGTAAAGTAAAGGTCATAACTACATAAACTGCAAATATAAAAAGTTGATCAAGATTGAAATTTGGTAAACTTTTTACTTCATAGTGTGTCAAAGAAATGATTAGATCTGCTTTTGATAGGTTAAATTCATAGAACCTGATATCCAGAGAACATCTTTTCTCTTTTCTGCCTTTTCACAATACTTTCAGGCTGGGGGAGGAAGGGGAAGAACATGAATAAATCTAAATGTGTGTGTTTTAAGAAACTAACCCTAGTGATTTAAAAGGGAAGATTTATTTCTGACTCTTTGTCATGTATCCAGTAGTCTTCAGAGTAGCTTTCTACTCTTATAATAATACCACATTAACTTCTGCTTAGACAAGCGCCCAGGAGTCAGGAAAGAGAAGCATTACAAACATTCTTCTCCTGGCTCCTGCATAGGACAGAGCAGGAAGAGAAGGCTTTGGGGTTCGATAATAGGGAATACTTGATTGGAAATAAATATGCCTCCTGATATCCCACAATTGCATAATTCAACTGGGTTAAACAAGTTCCTGAGGAAATTTTGGAAGTAGTAGAAGGAAATAATCTAAACAGGTCAGTAGGAAACTGTAAATTTAATAAAAAGTATTTCATTTAAATAAATAGTTAACTAGTTTAACTAGTTAAATTCTAGTTCCAAATAACTAGCTTAAATCCTAGTTCCAGAATTTATAAGATTATCTTGCAGAAGCTACCTAAACTCTTGTATCTCGACTTCTTCATCCATGAGGATAGTATACCTGCATCATGGAATTGTGAAGATTACTAAATTATTACCTCTAAGTGTTCAGAAAATTAACATAAAGCAAGTTCATATAAATGTCATTAAATATAATTTTAAAAGATAACTTGTAAAAGATGATTATCAGAGTACCAAGCTACTTTTAATGTGATAAAATAACTAGAAGTTTTTTGTCCTTTCCTGTCTTTTTTAATACATTGAGAAGGATTTTTTTCCCCTCCTTTTATCTTTTCCTTTTTGGTGTTTCTACTTTTTTTTTTAATCTTTTTTTTTTTTTTTTTAACTGTGACTCTTTTTTTTTTTTTTTTTTTAACTTGGGTAGTACACAGTACTGGCTGAGATCTCAGCCAGACCCAAGGAGTAAACGGTACAGAGCATAAACACTATTAAGTCATTCAAGAACTTATGAAAAAGAGGCAGATATCATCAATGGATGAGTGTTTAGGTGATAAAGTCAGCATATCTAAGTTGTGGCATTCTGAGCTCCTCTTGGCTCCACCACTTATAGCTGTATGATCTTTAGCAAATTACTAACTTTTGGTGCTTCCCTTTATGCCTATTTAAAATGGGAATAATAACTGTACCTATTTCATGCATTTATTATGAAGGTTAAATATTGGAACATTAATTCTTTTTTTTTTTTTTAAAGATTTTATTTATTTGACAGAGAGAGATCACAAGTAGGCAGAGAGGCAGGCAGAGAGAGAGGAGGAAGCAGGCTCCCTGTGGAGCAGAGACCCCGATGCGGGGCTCGATCCCAGGACCCTGAGATCATGACCTGAGCCGAAGGCAGCGGCTTAATCCACTGAGCCACCCAGGCGCCCCGGAACATTAGTTCTTTATCCAGGGTTCGATACTTGCTGAATGCAGGAGCCCAGAGATTATCAGAGAGGGCAAAGCTGGTTTTCTGAAGAGTGGAAGAAACATGTGCTGGTGCTGAACAGGCAATGGCTGAGAGGAAGGGTTTCATGTCTAATGAGCCAGTCAAGACTTACAGCTGTGAGTAACTAGAAGTATAAATGCAAAACTAACACAGCAGGATCTTAAAGGTGGGAGTGATGGTCTCTTGTCTCAGCCAGAAACCCTATTTTTCAAAAAATGGCCTCAGATCTCCCACAGGCCAAGTGGTGAAAGAAGTATCAGTGTCAATGGAGGCCAGAAAATGGTATAAATATGGCCTTTGACTTTCTCTGTGCATGACAGTCATCCAGGAGTAGGAACTAATAAGGACCCACTTGAAAAGTCCAAGGACAGTATAAAGTTTCACATGTGGATTAGCTAACCAATGATCTCAAAAAACAAAAAAGCTATCAGTTATTAATTATAATCCACAGTTCAGTGATTCTTTTCAATAAACATTTAGAGAACACCTATAAAAATAAAAATATGAAAATGTTTACAGACTAGAAAGACATTTTTTAAATACACATATATACACATAAATAACAACTACTACCACCACAATATCTACCACTAATGTGGATGGCTTTCCTCATGCAAGGTAGCCTCCGACAAAGTCTAGCTGATTCTTTCTACTGACTCTATGAAGGAGAATATGATGAATACCATGAGACAAGCTCAGCTGAATATGGTTTGAAAGACCCACAGATGGAGAAATCATCACTCCCCAACTGCAAATGATCAAGGCATTTTTAAAATTTTTTTAATCATTAAAATTTTCATATATGTTAAACATCTTCACCTGCTTTGCTTGTTGCCTCAGATCATCCCCAACAGACTCTGGCTCAATCATCTTCCACTCAGCTGCAATACTCCTGAAAACATCAGCCCCAGTGTTTAATACTTGAATGAGGCAACAATCATGGATAAATGAGCCAAGATCCTCAGTTCAGGTTGAGAGTAATCAACAGCTAATATTAAGCCACCTGAAATAGAAATAATTTTAGAAAAGCTGGTACAAAGATAAGGCCACATTTTATACAACTGAGCAGGATGACAGAAATTTAGTTCTAACTTAGAACCGTAAGATTAGGAAGGGAGGAAAAACTGAAGGGGAGGAAATCAGAGAGGGAGACAAACCAGGCTCTGGACTCCACGAAACAAACAGGGTTACAGAAGGAGAGGAGTTGCGGAATGGGATAACCGGATGATGGGTATCAGTAGACTGTGGAGTGGATTCTGAAAAACAAACTGAGGGTTTCGGAATGGAGGAGGGTGAAGGGTTGGGTGAGCCTGGTGGTGGGTATTAAGGAGGGCACGTTTTGCATGGAGCACTGGGTGTGATGCATAAACAATGAATCTTGGAACACTGAAAAAATAAAGCTTAAATAAAAAAATAAATAAAAATTTTAAAAAAGGAAAAAAGCATTCAGTGGAAACAAGGGGTTGATATGTGGAGAAGGGTTACTTAGAGGATTCAGAGTTTACCTATGTAATGGAAATTACTAGATTAGATATACATGGCAAAAATAGAATTTAAAAGATTATGGCTAAGAAAAAAGGAGGGAAAATGCGACTGATATCACCACACACTCATTGCCATATTATAAAAAAGGCATGCTACAAATCAAGAATGAGAGAAAATATAAACAAGCAGTTCACAGAAACAACCAAAAGAACCCTAAACATACTAAAGAATGCTCAACTTCATTCTCAATAAAAGAAATGCAAACTAAAACTATAGCAAGAAACAATTTTTCTCTAGTGAACTAAAATCCAGAAATTGGACATCACATTCCGTGGCAAGGCTGAGAAAGAAACACTTACTATTATTGGGAACTAAATGGTCACTGCCCCCTATTACAATGCAATTCAACAATTTCTATCAAAACTGATCAGGTTTACTGTGTGACTCAGCAAACCCACAGTTTGTTACACAGATGACCTGCACAGAGATTAAACTGGTTTACATTCAAATTTATTTACTGATAATCACAACTCTCCATTATAAAAACATTACATGAAAAAAGGCACATAACAGTGTATCTGGAATCTTTAATTTTGTGTAAGAATAGAAGAAGAAAATATTACATATTCATATTTGCTTACCTCTGCATTAAAAAATACTACAGGAATATATAAGAAACTCATATAGGAGGTCATCTAGAAGAGCTGTAGACAATAGGATAGCTAGGACATGGAAGGAAGCAAACTTCTCAAACATACCTTTCATTTATTTTGATTGTGAAACTATGTAGAATGAATGAACAACTTAAAAATATATAATAATACAAAACAAATTACTACAACTTTTATGGCCTTCCTGCCATAAATAAGAAAAAAACTGACAAATCTGTTTTTAGGTGTTGGAATAGACAGTGCAGGACTACAATCTCTAAAAAGCAGGGAGGAGAAAGGAGACAAGGTGAGCCATGCAACTATCTCAGTTTTCTGAAAGGAGGAATTTACCAGAACACAGTGCAGGGAAGAACAGATGAAACAACGCACTATGATCTGAGCTGAGGAGGCAGAGACTAGAGTTTGTGCCTACCGAGGAGGCTAGAATTTTGTGGTAATTTGACCAAGTACTAAAGGAGCGAGAAAGTTCAGGAAGCCAGGCAAAAAAACAATACTAAAGAAATAACTACTACCAAAGACACAGCCACCATCACATAGTTGTCAGCTGATCAGCTACTTGAATAACAATCTCTTGAATGTTGAGAGATGCTCAAGCTGTGACCAGACCAAGTAGACAGACCCTGTTAACACACTGAGCACCAAGTAGAGACCTCAACAAGGCCACAGCTTACAATCAGGGCTAATCTAGCCCTAGGAAAAAAGCCACTTTAAACATTTGCTAACAAAGCTTTAAAAGTCACAAAATGATCAAGCTGAATGTGAAAGTAATCATCTTCCAGAAGAAAATGTTATTAATGAAGACTACAAAATCCCAAGTCAATAATGTAGCGACCATTATGTCCAGCACACAATTAAAAAAAAATACTAGACATAAGAAGAACCAGGAAAATGTGACTCTGAGGAGAATATTTAATCAATAGAAAAATGACCCCCAAATTAAGAGATGATGGAATTTTAAACAGCTACCATAAATAATGTTCAGGAATTTAAAGAAACATGCATATAATGATGTAATAAATAATGAATTGCTAGAAGGTAATAAAAGCCAGACAAAAAAATCAAATGAAAATTCTGAAACTAAAAATACAATATCTGAAATGTAAAATTCACTAGAAGGATACGACAGCAATTAGACACTGCAGAAGAGAAATCCATGAACATTTAACAGTCAGTAGAAAATATACATTGTAGCACAGAATAAAAAAAAAAAAAAAAAACAGGGGGAGAATAAAAAAGAAAAAAGTTTCAGTGACCTGTGGGGCAATACCAAGTGGTATTACATATGTATATTTGGAGCAACAAGAAGAAAGGAGAGAGCAGAGAAAAATGAACAAAAAATATTACAAGTGGGACATCTAGGTGGCTCAGTCGTTTAAGTGTCTGACTCTTGGTTTCAGCTAAGATCATGATCTCATAGGTCATGGATCAAGTCCCGCATGGGGCTCTGTGCTCCGCAGGGGAGTCGGCTTGATGATTCTCTCCCTCTGCCCCACCCCCATGCTTGTGCACGCTTTCTCTCTTTCTAAAATAAATAATCTTTAAAAAAATTACAAGAGGGGTGCCTAGGTGGCTCAGTTGGTTAAGTGCCTGCCTTTGGCTCAGGTCACGATCCCAGGGACCTGGGATTGAGCCCCGCATTGGGATCCTCGTTTGGCGTGGAGCCTGCTTCTCCCTCTTCCTCTGCTGCTCTCTCTCTCTCTCAAATAAATAAAGAAAATCTTTTAAAAAATTAAAGAATATAAAAAATTAAAAATTTACAAGAAATAATGATTGAAAATGTTTCAAATTTACTGAAAAATATAAGCACATATATTAAAAAACAAAAACAAAAACAAAAAAACTAAGCCAACTTAGGATATCCAGCAAACTCAAAAGTCTTAGAAGCAAAGCATGAAAAACTACCCAAAGAGTCTCAATAACAAAATTTAAAAAGCATCCAGGGAGAAGTTGGTTGTATTATGCTTACAGGAGGAGCAAGAAAAATGATGGTGTACTTCTCAATAGAAATAATACAAACCAGAAGCTAATAAAAATATATACTTAAAGTGCTGAAGGAGAAGGACTGTAAATCTAGAAATCTATGTCACATAAAATTATCTTTCAAAAGTGAGGATAAATAAAGAAATCTAGAGACATGGGAATGCTGGGATAAATCACTGTCAGTAGAACTGCATTATAAGAAATCTTAAAGGAAGTACTCTGAAAGAAGTACTTCAAGATTCCTTGAATTACTCCAAGAAATGAAAAGTGCCAGAAATGGTAAAAAGTGGACAGGTAGGAAAGACACTTTTTTATTTCTTGATTTCTTTGAAAGATAATAGACTTTTTAAGGCAAAAATAATAACTGTATGGTAGAGTTTATAAGTCATAGAAATTAAATCTATTATATAAGTGGGGAAATGGAAAAAAACTTTACAGATGAAGTGGTATAAGATTATTTGAAGACAGTATGTGATGGAATACATACATACGTATTGTATACTCTGAAATATCTAAGATAGTTAATAAGACGATAGAGAAAATAAAAAGCACAATAAAAATAGTCACTTAAAGCTTTAAAAAATAAAGAACAGATAGAATAAAACACAAATAGCAAGACAGTAGAGTTAAACCAACTGTATGCCAATGATTACTTTAGATGCCAATGGACTAAACACTACATTCATTTTATATTTTTTAAGATTTTGTTTATTTATTTTACAGACAGATCACAAGTAAGCAGAGAGGCAGGCAGAGAGAGAGAGAGAGGAAGGGAAGCAGGCTCCCTGCTGAGCAGAGAGCCCAATGCCGAGCTCGATGCCAGGACCCCGGGATCACGACCTGAGCTGAAGGCAGAGGCTTCAACACACTGAGCCACCCAGGTGCCCCTAAACACTACATTTAAATGAGAGAAATTTTCAGATTTAATCCATATATGTTTAATTTCAATGAACTTAAAAATTTTTTTAAAAGCAGCATAAAATTTGTCATATTAAACACAATTTTATTGTTTAAGTAAGAATAAATTGATGGATGAACAGATAAACAAAATAAAGTTTATACATATAATCAAATATTGTTCAGCCTTAAAAAGAATGGAAATTCTTTTTTTTTTTAGATTTTCTTTATTTATTTGACAGAGAGAGAGCTATCACAAGTAGGCAGAGAGGTAGGCAGAGTTGGGGGGAAGCAGGCTCCCCACTGAGCAGAGAGCCAATTGCAGGGTTTGATCCCAGGACCCTTGGATCATGACCTGAGCCGAAGGCAGAGGCTTAATCCACTGAGCCACCCAGGCACCCGAAAAGAATGGAAATTCTGACATATACTACAACATGGATGAATCCTGAAGATATGCTGCAAAGAGAAATAAGCCAGACACAAAAAGACAAATACTGTATAATCCACCTATAGTAGATACCTCAAGTAGTCAAAATCACAGAGACAGAAAGTAGAATGGTGGCAGCCAGGGACTGGGGGCTGATGGGAGGGAGAGTTACTGTTCAATAGAGAGTTTCAGTTGTGGAAGATGAAAAAGTTCTGGGGATGGATGGTGGTGATGGATGCACAAACAACCATGATGGGTACTTAACGCCAGAGAACTGAACACTTAAAGATAGTTACAATGATATAGTGCTGATAGTTCACACTTAAAGAGCAAAACAGAAAATTACCAACCAGGTGACATTGTCATGGACCTAGATTCCCCCTTGGAATATTTTCTGACAGAATTAAAACCAATTCAGATGGTTAACTGCACTCACCCAGACCTGCCAACTGACAGAAGATAAAGGCACAAATTCGTATAATATTAGTAGGGATGATTTAGAAGTTAGATGCTGACTTCCAAATGTCTCATGACTAGAGTTTATTGAATTCAACTTTTCATGAAAGGCCTGTTGTCTAGAGTACTAAAGAGAGGTCAGGCAAGAGAAGGGCAGCCTTGGGGGTTACCCCTGCAATAGGAAAGAGTGGTATGGAGAGGAGAGAAGCAAAAGAGCAAAGCAAGTCAGAGAAACAAGAAAACTGTGCCCTTAGAGATCAAGGGAGGACAGAAATTGAGGAAATGGAGGGTTAATTAACAGTATAAATGCTGTACAGAACAATCTGTACAAGAGTCTGTCAAAGAATACAAGGACTATGAAATCTGCTGGACATTGCAAAAAGTTTACAATCACTTTGGAAAACATGGTTTCGTAGACTGTTGCTGACAAGCATACACCACAGGAGTTTTCCACAGAGCAGATCATGAAGACAATGATGACTGACAACCTGGCTAAACAAAGGTAAAAACAGGCTACACCAAAGAGAGGAAAGATGGAGGGACCAATGCATACTTCTGAGTCTTATTCATAATGCAGGCTTTATCAGTGCTTTGAAAACCGTTTCAACAGCAATGAGAAGCTCAAAAAACCATCTATCACCTTACCTGGAAAAGGCACAAAAGCATGCCGCATGCAGACTGAAAATGGCATTCCTCTGTCTGGGGCTCTCTCTTCCATCTGTGCCTGCTATCCAGAGTTCAGGCCATGACTCTTTTTATCTCTTCCTCTGTCAGGCAAACAATATCAGCAGCTAGACATGAAGCAGTCTCAAATATATGAGAGAGGTCTCATTTTTCAGTGAAGTCAACAGTTTCATCTAGGAAACTTAAAAACCTTATCGTTTGAAACTCACTTTAAAACTTAACATAGATACTAGATTTTCTTTTTTAGCAAACATTCAATTAAACAAAATAAGGCATTTCTGGAACAGCTTCTGCCACAAACTGCTTCTGAAAAAAATAACTGACATTTAGCTCAAGTCAACAAATCTTTTTGACCGTATCTAACATAAATTATCTATGCTTTTCCTTCCCATCATGTGAATTTGGGGAAGACAGAGGGGGGAGAGTTTTGTGACATAGTTAAACTCTTCTCTGTAGCATTTGAGTTAGAAAAGCACATCGTGCTGATTATTTAATTAGTGGTCCAGGTTTTCAGTCTTTCACCATCAACTAGCTTTTTTGTAGACAGACTCAGGATTTTAAATGGATATTACCTAGAAATGTGTATGCCCAGAACAGAAAATTAAACTAACTTAATTATTTTATCCACTAGCCTTTGTTTTGAGGCTTTCATACTCACAAAAGTCTAGTAACACAAATACAGAGAAATAGCATCTACCTGTTCATGGGAAGTAGGGCTTGGGAAGGTGGACTCTCTCCTACTAGTGTTGTCATTTTGATCTCAAAATATCTTGGCACATTCTGAATACTTGGTTCTGTAAAGGTTATTCATCCTAAAATCAAAGAGAATGAAGACAGAAAATTGAGAGGTTTGAGGGGATCTGACATTTATTTTCACAGTAATTACATTTCTGAATTATGCATTTTCACCAATGCTAAACTAAATTTGTATTTAAATGTTTTTCATTATGTTCATGCATCTAATAAGGATAAAGTAAGTACAAGACCAATCCCAATGTAAGGGAATATATGCATCAACTGCAATAGAATGTTTTACATTAACCTAGCTCTCTAGAAAACAAGCCCATGATGAGAAGTAATTCGATAGGTTGAACTAGTTCTGTGCTAAAATGAATACCAGCTGTCAGCACTATATGAATGTTAGCAGGGGTATCAATGAGTAAAGACTACTCAAATGGATCTTAAGAAAAATGACTGTCAGAAACCTTCAAAACTCAGGAATGCACAAGACACAGAGAGAGGATCTGAAGCAGAAGAGCAATGGACTGCCTGAAAGGGATAACCCGAGGCCCAAGGGGCCAGCTAATCTGTAGAAGATGGAGTAGTGAGAAGTGATGACTAGAACATCACTTGCCAGACGTCACCTGGCCACTTTCCTTTATCACCATCCTCACTCAGCAAGAGAAGGTGGTAGCACTGACAAAGCTAGAGACTAGAATCAGGAGATTAATGAACTTTCTAGGAAAGAAAAAGCTCTATGTTTTAATGCTTATAGCCTTTATTCTCCCCTCCCCCCAAATATTTTACAGATTATTTATTTATTGGTTGAATTTTTCTGAAACACATAAGCATTATTCAAAGAGTCTGGGAAACTGATTTTGTTATTGCAGTTTTACAACACATATATAGCGACACGAAATCTTCTGTTTTATAATATACTCTTCATTGTAACGGCTCTCTACCAGCTAGTATATATAATTTCATCTTCTTTTGATGAGTCAGACATTTTAGGTACCTCAGATATTCTTTTTCTGAACATACCCCTGATATATGTCCTTGGTATTTAGCTTTTAAGAAAAACTAGTGCTCAATGAATGGTAGATATTAATATACTTATTACCATTAAATGTCCTCCTCAATGTTTATAAAACTAGCCGACAGCAGAAGGCGTTCAAGTCTCTTGTTGCCTCAGCACACTGTCTTGTTTTCTATAATAATATTTAATATTCAGGTCTATTTTTTGAATTAATGAGACCAACACTAGCAGACAAGATGGCAAAAATAAATTCTAAAACATGAATGTAGCGTCATGGAGATGAATTCTAATAATGAAATGGCTTTGCTTTGCTTAGGTAAGCTTATATTTCCAAAATATTCTTTCAATGTAGGCATAGTATGGTGAAAACCAATTAGAAAAAAAAAGGAATTGATTATTTTCTTTCTACTTTATAAGCAACAGATAAATGCGACACCTTTAGAAACTCTGGGCTGGTTTTGGTTTTTCACCAAGGATTTACTTTACTTAAGTTTACATCATTAGCATATATCTCAAAATGAAATTTAAACACCAACAGGGCAAGAAATGGCTATGGTGATCTAAGAGCTTAGCTAAATATGGAAGAAGGAAAAGAGTTTGTTTAGAACAGACAATAAACAGCACAGAAAAAACTCCTCCTGGTGCCTCCTTCTGTAATAATAGCAACAGCTGGTAAGGAGCCCGTACAAAGTGCTCTGCTCTATTCGAAACACTTGAAATGTATTAGCCTATTTAATCCTCAGCATGCCCTGGTGAAGTGAGACTATTATTACTGTGTTTTACACAGGAGGACATTCAGGCACAAAGCTACCTTGAGGTTACTCATACCCATCCCAAGAGTGCTACAGGATACCCAAAAGACTCTACAGCTCTTTCCTGGTTAAGTAAAATAAGACACTCATTTATTACACAGATGCTCTACAGCATGACCTAGATTCATCAGACTCTTGGGAGGTTCAGGAGACGGCCTGGGCTGAAATTCAGATGACTAACTCAAATAACTATTAATCTGAAGCGCAGTCTCAGACATTCTAGTTACTCTATATAGTACTTGAAAGCTGGAACTCTAACTAAATCTCAACTCTGCAAATAGTATCCATCTATATTCTGGATGTAGTATGCATTTCATAAATGTTTATGGAACTTCACAGAATCCAATGATCAACACTTGAATTCCTCGGTCATCAAAGCAAATATTATATACAAAAAGTTTTCTTTCAAAATTGAGTATTATCCATATTTAAGATTTCTCATTACCTGTAGTAGTGTGTGACTGTGATACAGGATAGATTCTTTCCATTCCAAGAAAAGGATTTAGACGCTTTCCCTGCTGCAGAGGAAAGACCACTTTGGCAATAGCATTAGAAATTCTTCTCCACTCTAATATCAAGCCTGGAAAATGATGTAGTCCCTTTAATTTATTTAAAACATCCTGCCAAAGAAATATAATGAAGTAAAATCAGATTCTTGTCCAAATTCCATACCAAACTAGACTCTCTCTTAGGTAAATAATATAATCTCAAAACTAAATTTGTTAACTCCTATATCTATAACTCAAAATTACTGTTTGGGTTTTTGCATCACCATAATGGTAAAACTATAGCAACTATAGATGGTAAAATGCAAATATGTTAATGCCAAATAATATCAATTTAGATTTACTTTAAAAAAAAAGTCAATGTCAGCTTAACAAGGTACTGTAACTGCCCAGTCTCACACCAGCCAAGAATCTGTATCATGTCTTTCCTTTGTTTATAGTTTCCTCCTCTATTCTCACGTGATTGGAAGTTTCTCATTTTTTTCCTTTTGCCCTAATACTTTGATCATTTCCACATCAAGAAAGTCAGAAGACATTCATCTTTAAAACTCTGAACTTTCTATGCTATAGAGTTTGAGTAAACTGTGAAGAAACAGGAACTTGTGAGGTTAGAGGGCAAGATGAAACAAAAAGTTTTGTTTTTGAAATGTGAATGAAACTGTGGAAACTTTCCTAGGGCAGATAAGTCATAGTTAATAACAGTAGGGTCAAAATGGCAACTGGAACTGCTCTTTCCTTGCCTGTTATGGTGATACTTTCTATCCTTATTATTTCATGAAAATTCATTCAGTAAAAACGTAACAATAAGCACTTTCTCTCTTCTCTCCTAAGCATACAGTTTCCATGGATTATAATTTACACTTTCACTTTGAAATTAGTAGACTAGATTCTTAAACTCATGGAAAATTTTTGCCCTATAATTTTGCCCTATAATTGAAAAATGTATATAATTTTGCCCTATAATTGAAAAAAAATGTTTATTTGTAATGGCTTGTTGTTTCTTTTTTAATTCTTCCACATCTTTGTTCATGTTCCTACACTATTCAAATTATATTACACTTGAAGTCCAAGAGTAGCAGATGTCAATAATTAAATAATGTCTGGGGGTCTGAGTTCATACACCATTATAGTATTTTAATGATAGGAAGGACGCAACTACTAAATCAGATTTTGGTCCAGATTTTCCATGATGGAATGTCTCTGCAGTTTTTGCAGGGAGCCGAAACACAAACTAATTTGTTTTTAATCTGGATACATTCAAACGATGGGCTATGCTGGGTCTTGACTTCATCAGCTTTCTTTCAAGACACCAGAGTGCTAAAAGTAAATCAAATTCTGCACTGCAACTGTCCCAAAGAGCACCTTACTAATGCTGAACTGTTTTCCCAGCTTTAGCTTGTGCCCATTGTCATTCCCTCTTCTGGTAGAACCCAAAGTTTTCTTGCTGCTTTGGTTTTTTACTTCTCCATTTGGTGGCAACTTCAATTCCAAAAATAAAACCTGCAAGAAATTAATGCTTCTTTAGTCAAGAATCAAATCACAAGCATTGTCATTCACAAAACATTTTTAAAAGTTATTTGAGAAAATTCATACAATTCAACACAGGTTGGGAGAACTTTTTATAACACATTAAATTACCACATTCAATAAATAATGACAATGAAAATTTGTATGTCAAGTAGGCAATCTATAACCTAATTTAGGCACTATAAGATTAATATCAATTAGAGGCTTTAAACAGTCAAGAACACAGGAATGTATACACTGTGTCCCCCCATATGGAGGGAATCAAGACCAGGCCTCTGGAGACAGATGCCTGAAAACCCCACCAAGGGTTAGGGTTAGGGACTAGAGATATGGCAGACCTGCTCTTTGGGTTCTGAGGCGAGCTACTGGGGTGTGGGGGGTGCTGAATTGAGGGCAGGGCTCAGGCTGAGTTTTATTTATCACTGAACAAGTGATAAATAAGCTATTGACATTGAGACTTTAGGTTTCTCTGAGGACAGTGAACTCTCCTAAATACCCTTTAATGTGATAACTAATCAACATGGTTGCTCGATCATTTAAGCCTCAGTGAGGTCAAACATGGGAGCCTTTGTGACTATTATATGATCACAAAAATCAGAGAACACTGAGGTAAAAAGAGATAGAAAAAGCCATCTACTTCCACCACAGTAAGGCTAGACCCTCTGAAACCCTGGACACAAACAGTCAGGGAAAGGTGGCCAACCCAATGCAGAAATCAATAATGACAGCTAGGGATGCTAATAAGGACCTACTGAAGAAACTAAGCGTACACAGGACAGGGATCCAGGTACTGGGGCAAAAGGAATATCCCATGTATACCTAAAATCACTAGCTCAATTTATACTAGCTCAATTTAAAACTCAAGGCTATTCAGAATACTATCTACTACTTCCATTCATTCATTTATATACCTTGAGTGGGCTTTGTGAACCTTGGATTATTTTCCCACTTAATAATCCTAAAAATTAAGAACATCTGCATTATATAAGAATCTTTATTGGCCACAAGTTGGGCAAGGGGTAGAAGGAAAGATAGGCCTGTTATCTGTTATCTGTATCTATCTGTTATTCTGTAGAATAACAGTGATGATAGAAACAAAGATCTGGTTCTAATTTTAAGTAGTAGGAATAACTGGAATCTTAGATATGAAAGATACTGAGGCTTGCTATGGATGTTAGTAACTATTTTTCCCAAGAATTGTGTTATATAGGGCTGCATGTGTAGGGATCAGGGTTGTCATACATAACAAATAAAATTACAAGATGCTTAGTTAAATTTTGAACTGCATGGGGCATACTTATATTAAAATATTGTTCATTGTTGGGGCGCCTGACTGGCTCAGTGGGTTAAAGCCTCTGCCTTCGGCTCAGGTCATGATCCCAGGGTCCTGGGATCGAGCCCCACATCAGGGCAGGACAAGGAGCCTGTTTCCTCCTCTCTCTATCTCTCTCTCTGCCTGCCCTCTGCCTACTTGTAATCTCTATCTGTCAAATAAAATAAATAAAATCTTTTAAAAAATTGTTCATTGTTTATCTGAAATTCAAATTTAGCTGCATGTCCTGTATTTTATCCAGGCAACTCTAGTACAGATATCAAAGAGTATATAAATGCCAGGAGAGTAAAGGGAATCAAATAATTGAAAAGGAAAATGAAACATTGTTTTTCAAATAGCAATAAATCAACAATCCCAGGAAGAGAGGCCTACCATAATTAGGACAACTCAAAGATCTCACCTTAATATTTATAAGCTCTTTATCTTAGATTTCTGTTTTTGGTGAAACCTTCAGAATTAATTGTGAAAACTTCATATAAATTACCTCTCCAATTCTCAATGAATACATCTGTGAAATGAGGGGGTCGAACTGGATGAGGGTAAGAGGCACTAATATTTATTGAGCACTTACTATATGTCAACCATCATGCTGGAAGCTTTAACATGTGTCATCTCATGTCATATGTACAATAATTCTGTGACATTTCTGAAAAGTTTACACCAGTTGGATAAACTTGCTTCAAGTTACATGACCATAATGTAGAAAAATTAAGAACTAGAACCCATAGTCTTCTAACTCAAACGTCATTTTTCTTTTTCTCTAATTCATGCTTCCCTCTAGACCAGGGATCAGCAAACTTTTCCCCCAAAGTTCCAAATAACACATATTTTCAGCTTTGCAAGTTTTACTGTCACAACTTCTCAGCTGTGCCACTACAGACCAAAAAGAGCCATAGACAGTAAGTAAATGAACAAGTATGGTTATGCTCCAATGAAATTTTATTTACAAAAACAGGTGGCAGAACAAATCTGGCCCACAAGCTGTAGTTTGCCGATCCCCACTCTAGGCCAGTGCCATCCAAAAGAACATTTTGCAATAATGAAAGCAAGGAGTCTGATGTGGGGCTCATCTCAGGACCCTGGTATCACAACCTGAATCAAAGACAGACGCATTAACTGATGCTTAACTGACTCTTAACTGATGCATCACCAGGTGTCCCAATTGATTCAAATTTAAATAGCTATAAGTGGCTAGTGGCTCCTGTATTGGACAGCATAGCTCTAGATGATTAGTACTATCCTGCCCAGTTCAAAGATTCCCCTTAAAATTACCAAGGATTAACAAGTCAATATGTGAAACTGTTAGATTACCTTTTAAAATGAAGACCTAAGAACAAGCCATTAACATCAAAGGCCTTTTATTCTGGCCCAGAGTTTGGTTTAGGTCTATGGCCTTAGTACCTGAATCACCAAGGGATGGATTCCTGCCTTTGCCCTACTTGTGCTGAAATCCAGAGATCCTCTGTTTTTCATAAGGTTCCTATGTAATTTTATGTGCAGTCAGTTGGGTATTGGTTGGGGAGTTCTGAGCTAAAGAACTTAAAAGAAAAAATTAAACAAAACAAACAAACAAAAAACAACAACAACAAAAAACAGCACTACTGAATTCCATACATATGTACCCTATAATTTGGAAAAACAAAATTCCTCATTTTTTAAAAAATGTAACACTGTGGCTTTTAAAAAAAAGACATTTTTTTATAGTCTACATAACATTTACTGAACATTTACTATGAGATGGGCATTATTCTAAGTGTTTTACATTCATCATTTATTCCTCACAACAATTCTATGAGGTATTCCTATCATAATAACCCAGTTTACTGATGTAGAAATTGAAATACAAAGAGTTGATGGATTGTTCCAGGTTATAGGGTTAGTAAATGGAGGAGATGGGATTCAAGCTCATGAAGTCTGGCTTGAAAGCCTATGGTCTTCACAACATGCTACATTACTGAATTGCATATACAAGACACCTGAACTTCAATGCTATCAAGTATAAGCACCCACCCTATATTTGTAACCCTTCCACGACAACCCAGCCATCCTTTGTGGACTGTGGTAGGGATAGGAAAGAATAGAACACCAACCTCTGAAAATAAAAAGAAGAATAAAGTGCGTCCAAATTTATGTTAAGTTTATAAAATCTTATTTAGGTTTTAAAAATCAAACAATCCCAAAAATCCTTTTTCAGTAACAATTGAGAAAAATATCTAATTTTATTGTCCAAAAAGGGATTTTAGGGTATGGAAGAGGTGAGAGTTCATGAAATTACTAACTTCATGGAGAAACAACTACATTATTATATAATAATCATTATGGATCTTTGTTCAACAAATATTTACTGAGTACCTCCTCTGTTCTAGGCAAATCTCATGGAGCATACATTCTAGGAGGCTTCTTTACTAACTTCTCATCTCATAAACACAGATATAACTCATAAATTAGAAGCTAGAATACTCTATCTCCAAAGCACTCTGATAACTAAAATTTTTTTGAACTGTGTTCTTCGGTATCTTCGGTGTTTAGGCAAACACATTTAGGAAATACACACACACACACACACACACACACAATTTTTAACTCTAAATTTCCCCATTCCTGTGATACAACCTCGGCGATGTCATCTAAACTGGTGAAGGAAAAACTGTGTCCAGCTAGTTGATTGGCCTGAATCTCAGATTGCATCCAGCTTGGCTTGCATTACGTGTTTCTGACTTTCACATTCTGTGGTACTAAAGCCAATTCCATTTAGCTTAGCAAGGCCAAGCAGTACCGAGAGGGCATTTCACTTTACAAAAAATATCTGGAAGAAAAAAAGAAAACTAAAACATTAATTCGCCAGTAAAGTGACTAGATCAACACTATCACCTAAACACACGGAATTTTTCTAGGCAAATTCAGAGATGCTACTCAAGTTATTCTTCATGATCCAGTCTCATGAGCAACACTCTCAGGCCAACAAGAAAAGGCATAAAAGTACTTCCTACTTTTCTACTTCAGCACTAGACTACTATGCTTGTCTACATAAAGAGCAGAAAAACTGGCAATCTTGTGACTAGTCTGGACTACAAGAAATTGCATTTCTCCCAAGATAATGAGTCTGCTTCTACTCTTGGCAAGAGCATGAAAACCAAATGTTACGTTGGTGGCTTTGGGAATGCAGAAGAAACAATAGAAATGACCACTGGGCTGCCATCTTCCAGCACCGCCCCCCCCCCCCCCCCCCCCCCCCCCGTCCTAACCCTTGACTCTCTCACCATAAGGAGGTATGCCCAGGTCACATCTCCACAAGTAACCTGATACCTATGCAAGAAACCGGAACATCAGGACTCCCCCAACCCTCCAATCCCCGAATACCATACCTTAAATGGCTGTGAAACTATTCCCTGTCTTAACCCAGATAAAAGACCCACTCAACCTCCTCCTGGTGTGACTTCCCTGACTGCCCTTTCCCGAGTCGTGGAACCTCGCCCAAGGGTGCCCACCTCCTCCCGGTGCGACTTTCCTGGCTCCCTTTCTCCTGAGCCCTGAAACTTCACTGGAGATTGCCTTTAATAAATCTTGCCTTGTGCCTACCTCACCTGGTGTCATGTTTATCTCGTCTGTAAAACCTTACACCAAACTTATTTGCTAAACTGATTACAGTGAGTTAATATCCTGAAATTATTTCCAATATTCCTGGTTCCATGGTATGCATGCTTGCACAAAGAACTAAAAATGGAGGTTTTTTAATTTTCCAATGCTCTTACCAAAGAATGAAGAGAAAGATTCCTAAAGTAAGAATCAGAGGATTTTTCTATCTGCTGCTACTTCTCAAAAGAGTAGTCATGCTTTTTAACACAATTAAGTTTGAATATTAAAAAATACAAAACAAAACATTTCCAAATATTTGAAATTGAAAACCAATCTTCTAAATAATTTATGAGTCAAATGTGTCATAACAAAAAATGTTAATAAGTATTTAAGATAAAATGAAAACATCACAAGTCAAAATTTGTAAGATATAATGCAAGTAGAGCTTTGAGGGAAATTTATAGCCTTTAATACCTCAATTAGAAAAGAAAAATGATTTGAAAACTAATGAACTTAGTGTCATACTTATAGATTTAGAAAAACGGATGCAAAATAAAGTCAGAACTAAAAATCAAAGGCAAAAGTTGGCTCTTTGGAAAGACTGAAAGATTGGATAAACGTCTAGTAAGATTAAACAACAAATATGGTGAAAGAAAAGACAATGTAACAGATAAAGCACAGATATATTAAAAAAAAATCAGCAATAACTACTGGGTATGTACCCTAAAGATACAAATGTAGTGATCCAAAGGGGGACGTGCACCCAAATGTTTATAGCAGCAATGTCCACAATAGCCAAACTACGGAAAGAACCCAGGTGTCCATCAATAGATAAATAGATAAAGAAGATGTGATATATATATATACATAATGGAATACTATGCAGCTGTCAAAAGAAATGAAATATTGCCATTTGCGACGACATGGAGGAACTAGAGGATATTATGCTTAGCAAAATAAGTCAATCAGAGAAAGACAATTATCATATGATCTCCCTGATATGAGGAAGTAGAGATACAATGTCAGGGTTTGGGGAGTAGGAAAATAATAAATGAAACAAGATGGGATCGGGAGGGAGACAAACCATAAGAGACTCTTAATCTCACAAAACAAACTGAGGGTTGCTGGGGGTAGGGGGGTTTGGGAGAGGGTGGTGGGGTTATGGACATTGGGGAGGATATGTGCTATGGTGAGTGCTGTGAAGTGTGTAAACCTGGCGATTCACAGACCTGTGCCCCTGGGGCTAATAATACATTATATGTTTATTAAAAAGTTTTAAAAATTATTATAAAAAATCGGCAATAACTTGATGATAAATTTGAAAATCTAGATGAAATGGATAATTCTAAAAATATAGTTCATTATAATAAAAATATATTATATAACAATAATATAATAAAAATATAGTTTACCAAACATAATTAAAGATATAATTGAATAATCTTACAGTTATTAAAGAAATCAAAGTATTAGCTAAAAATATTTCCACAAAGAAACAGTTTATACGTAAACGCTACCAAAATTTCAAGGAACAAACACATCATTTCTATGATATATAAACTCCTCCTCCAAAGGAAAAAAAGAGATTATACCTATCAACTCATCCCATGAAACTAGAATAACTTCTTTACCAAAAACAAAGCACAAGAAAGAAAAATTACAGCCATTTTATAACTGATGAATTGGCAAAGTTGAGACAATATGAATCAGCAAGATTTCTTTCACATTGCTGTTTAGAAAGTAAAGGTATAGATTATTTTGGAAAACAATTTAGCATAATCTTATAAAGTTGAATATTTCCATTCTTGTGACAGAGCAATTCCACACTCAAAAGAAATTCTTGCCCACATGTACCAGGAAGCATGTATATGTGTAAAAATATGTATACAGAACTACTTGTTATAGCAAAACAAAAAAACAAAAACAAGATAAAATAAAAATAGAAACAACCTGCTCATTCATTAACAGTAAAATGGACAAATAAATTTTGGCACACTCACACAGTCATATACAATAGAGCAGTGAAAATGAATAAATTATAGATTCTTGCAATAACATGCATGAATCTTACTAACATGGTACTGGGTAAGAAAAGGAAGTCCCAATGTGACATATGTTTTATAAAGCTCAAAAACAAGCAAAACTAATGATATATAATAAGATATTGTTTGGATATATTTTAGCATAAATGTATATGTAAAATTTATTAGCATATATATATGCTAAATTTTTTAAATTAAAAAATAAATAAAATTTAAAATAAAAAATAAGGGAATGATAAACATAAAAGTTGGGATGTACAAGAAAGGAGGACCACATAGGTAGACACAAATGTCTATTATTAAAGGTGTAAATTAACAGATATTACATATTAAAAAAATAACAAATAATAAGAGGACCATACAAGGACCAATGATGATAGTGTCATGATAAATAGCATGAAAGAAAGATGATGACACATACAAATCTGTATAGTTGAGATCCACTTTAAAAAAGAGAGAAACCAACTCACTCCATTCCTAGAATATCATCTATGTTCAAACCACTCTAGAAAGACCTAATTGATCCATGTGAAGTGAACAGGATATTTGATCCTGAGTCACATTAAGCAAAGTCACACTGTTATTAAAATTGAGTCACACCCAAAAAAAAATCAGCTCAGAGTGGGAGAAGTAAAGAAGTAAAGAATTTCTTTACTGGGTGGGCTGCCAGAACATATCCACCCAACAGGCAAGAAATGAGAAAAGAAAAAGATGAAGATTCTAGAGATCCTTCAAGCACATCCTGAAATAATCATTTTCAAAAAAAATTGACAATTGTTTATATTCTCTCTAAAAACTTTATCTCAATATACTTCAAATCTATGGACTCTATGAATAAGAAAGACTGCACTGTACAAGAATACATTTAGTAACTCCTGGTCACTCACTTTTGAAAATTTGCATTTAAAAAAGGAGCTTTCAAGGGACACTGAAACTGTAAAAGTTAAAAATAACAAATCTAGAGTGTTTCTTATACTTTTTTGGAAAGGTAAAACCATAATTTCCTTTTCCTATAGGTGAAAAATTGTCTTTAAGAGTGGAAAAGTTCCCTCCCAAAGATATTGAAAGCTTTTAATTTTGTTAATGGGCAACAAATGTTCATAAAAAGTTACAGACTAATCCATATCACCAGGACCAAATGTTAGATTCTAAGGGCAGACAAAGCTGACTGAGGGAAAGAGAGCCGTGTTCATTCGGCCTTAGCACCCATGAATGCAGAAAGTGTCTTGTGGCATATGTACCATATGCTCCAACTCCTTGGCCTGCCTACATTAGAGAAGCTGAGTTTGAAATATTTCAGTGTGTGTTCAAGAGCTGCTAATTAACATCACTTAAGCAAATCTCCTATGAACAAACAAATCAGTTTGATTTTTATATTATTCTACCCCAGTGATGCTGGGGAGAACATTACTATCAGCATGGAGGGCTTACACTAGTAGTAAAAATCATCATCATCATCATCATCATCATCATCACCTACCACAGTAATGAATGCCTAATCCAGCAAGCCCAGCATTAAGTTCTCTCTCATTTAATATTTATAACATTATAAGAAATAGATTTAAAGTGTGTCAATAACTTGCCCAAGGCCTCTCATTAATAAGTGATATAGCCCATATTTAACTTGGTCTGTGCAAATTCATCAATCTGTTATTTCTAGTATTAATCAGGTAATAAAGGTAATAAATTCACAGTTTAAATCTTCTCACAATGAAGTCGACTTTGTTCCATTTCATCATTTCTACCATAAGCATATGATATGCTCTCTGAAGTCAAGCTACTCACTCTGGGCTAACAGACTACACAATAAGCCCATGCTATTTATCATGACATAAAAATTCACATGAATATTCTTTGCTAGAGAAATAATGATTTATAGTTCTAAAAAGAAAATGGGTGACTTTTTAGATTCCATAACAGATTAGGTTTTAAGTGTGAATAAAAATCATTGGATAAAGTTTAAATATAAAATTAGCAATAAATGATAAAATGCCACAGTAGAGTCTGAGGTCTGCAAACTAGTGCCAAACCAGGACCAGATGCCTATTTATATAAATAAAGTTTTATCAGAATACTTAGTTTCATATTGTCTATGGCTGCTTTTGTGCTATTATGGCAGAGTTGAATATTTATGATTAAGACTGCCTGGGCCTCTACAGAAAGTTTGTTGAACCTGTCCTAGAAAACCCAAAAATAGAGTTGGCATTGGAAGTGTGATAAAGAGTGATAAAGATCTGTAATCAAAAGTGGCTAAATACAGAACTGTCACCAGTCTGTAACAGCATGAAAACGCCAACACGGTTGTTTTTACCTTGAAGGTTTTCCTTCTTCAACAAAGAATTGAGTTGATTCATAGTATTGAAGGTGAGAATGGACTCTACGGATGCTCTGTATCTCCCAGAATGTTCAGTGTTGACATTCAGCCCCAGACTCTGAATTCCTTGTCCAGTCTCTATCCCTTCCCGGAGGGAAAGCTCATGAGGAAGAAAACTGGAAACTACGCTGTGAAGAGTTGACTCCTTAGAATCTGTATCTAGTAACCAGCACACCACCTAAATGGGTGCAAAGACATTTGTACACACTTAAGTTAAAAGGGGAAAATGCTCATTTCTATTTTTTTTTTTTTTTAAAGATTTATTTATTTGACAGAGAGAGATCACGAGTAAGCAGAGAGGCAGGCAGAGAGAGAGGAGGAAGCAGGCTCCCCGCTGAGCAGAGAGCCCAATGTGGGGCTCGATCCCAGGACCCTGAGATCATGACCTGAGCTGAAGGCAGAGGCTTAACCCACTGAGCCATCCAGGTGCCCCGGAAAATGCTCATTTCTAATCTCACTCCTTTTCATTTAGTAATAATTCAGTGGTCTTCCCAGGAGAGAACAAAAGTATAACTGTAAATTGTACAGGGACTCATTTTTGGTACTAGTGAGAGCAGTTTTCAAAGAAAGAAAACTTCCAACTTTTCCATTACTACAGCCCTCCTGCTGATCTGGTTCTGAAATAGCCTTGAAATCCAAGTGCCTCTCAGATCATTAAAACCATATTTCTGAAAATGTAGATGGAATCGTCTCCACAAAGGCTGATTTTGGCTAAGCTACTATAATAAAAAATGGGCCTATACAAGTTTCAGGTTTTTAAAAATTCTTTCAACATCATAAAAAGTGATACCATTAAAACTTTATACCCCAAATTTTAGAAAGCCTCTAGGCTTTCCCCTCAGGATGAGGGCCTGCCAACAGGGCTATCTAACAAATCATTTGATTGCTAATTTTAACTTCCCTGCCAGATTAGAAAATCCGTAGTTTCTTGTGTGTGTGTGTGTGTGTGTGTGTGTATGACTTTTACTTCCTTTTCTTAAAAATTTAAATTGTTAATTAACATATACTATATTATTAGTTTCAGAGATAGAGTTCAGTGACTCATCAGTCTTATATAATACCAGTGCTCATTACATCACGTGACCTACTTAATATCCATCACTCAGTTACCCCATTGCCTGCTCCCCAGCAACCCTCCATTATTTCCTGTGATTAAGAGTCTCTTATGGTTTATCTCCTGTAGTTTCTAACACTAGGTTATCTAGCCAATCAAAACTGAATTAGAATAAGGAAACCTAAGCCGTTTTCATAATTCTGACAATTATATGACTCAATTACTTCTTCTGTACATTAAGAATGTAGTTTGATAGGGAAGTGTGATATTATGGATTGTAATAAGAAATATAATTTGGTCTTTGTCCCCATTTCTAGCCCTGAACTTCTAAAACCTTGGAAACTTCCTAAACTGTAAGATAAAGGCATCTTTTGTCCTGTTAATGAGGTGACTTTAGAAATGCCCCTAGGTTACCTAAGGGTGGGAGCTGGCTACCAGAAGAACCAATCCTGTGATTGGAGGGTTGGAACTTTCAGCCTGGCCCCTTGACCTGCTAGGAGGCCTGGAGGTTGAACTGATCACCTATGACCAATGATTTAATCAATTGTGCCTCTGTAATGAAGGTTCCATAAAATCCCAAAATGACAGTTTGGAGAGCTTCAAGGTTGATGAACACAGAGGTGCTGGCAAGAGTAGTGTGCCTAGGGGCACCTGGGTGGCTCAGTGAGTTAAGCCTCTGCCTTTGGCTCAGGTCATGATCTCAGGGTCCTGGGATCCAGCCCCGCATTGGGCTCCCTGCTCCGCAGACAGCCTGCTTCCCCCTCTCTCTGCCTGCTGCTCTGCCTACTTGTGATCTCTCTCTCTGTCAAATAAATAAATAAATTTTTTTAAAAGAGGGGGGGCCCAAACAAGACTGCTCTATTTACCATAATTTGGAGAAATTTAAAAAGCTTAAGGACATTAAGTTACAATGAGAAAACTGACCAATCAGTGGCTAGGCAGATTAATCAAGTTAAAGACTGACAAAAGGGCTGGGGTCCCTTGGCTCAACCCCTCCCTGGGGACCCAAAGCCTTTTAGCAACAGTAGGTAAAGCTGTCAGGGGGTAGAAAAGAGAAGTTCTCAGGACTCCTTGAAGGGAGATCTAAGAACCTTAGTACTAAAACCCATTGGTAAAGCCTTGACTTGGGCTACAGTTAGAATAAGAGAATTGCAAAAATTTAATGGTTGATAGGATTATGTAAACTGGAATGTTTAAGCAGGTATTGTGTAAAGAAGTTGTATCTCCTGGGGTGGCTAGGTAGCTTAGTCAGTTAAGTATCTGCCTTTGGCTCAGGTCATAATCCTAGGGTCCTGGGACCAAGCCCTGGCTTCCTGCTTCTCCCTTTCCTTCTGCTTCCCCACTTGTCATCAGGTGAGCACATGTGCTCTTTCTCTTTCAAATAAATAAAATCTTTGAAAAAAAGAAAAAGAAGTGCTATTGCTTTTACCTGAATATTTTATGGTGATAGTGTTATGTCTGCCTGGGGAACACTTTCTCTACCTACCTAGTTTTATAAAACCAAAACACATTGAAGAAGCCCTAATGGAGGTTACAGTTAGAAATGTAAAAGCTGGCAGAATGAAGGAAAAAGTCTGCAGGAGAACTGATATTGAGTCTTTGGGTCTTTACCTGATTGCATTTTAGGGATGGACATCATGTCTAACAGAGGAATATGTCCCATAATTAGTACTGTAAAACACAAGGTGTAAGGGCCTATTCAGCCAGAGCAGCCCCACCCTGGTTGAACTGCCATTTTGTTGTAAAACTTAAATTGACTTTGCCCCCCTCCCCAAACTTACTTAAAAACAAGTCCCGGAAACCAGTCCCAGGTAACAAAGTCCAAGTAAAAGGGTGGGTCAGGCCAGGTGGAGGTATTCAATCAGTGGGGGCGCATACTGTCTCCTAGTTATCAAGGAATATGGGCCCCGCCCTTTGGCCACCTTTTGGGCGTCAATTCTGAACAAGGTGATAGGCTGGTTCAAATGTCTACTAGGGTAAATTTTAATTCAATTGGTCACCTAGCATGACTGTGCAGCTTTCTCTGTGTGTTACAATTTCATTGACCACCTGTGTGTGGCCAGGCCCAACCACATGGCCTTTGCTCTATAAAAATTAGTCTGGGGGGAACCTGGGTGGCTCAATGGGTTAAAGCCTCTGTCTTCGGCTCAGGTCATGATCCCAGGGTCCTGGGATCGAGCCCCACATTGGGCTCTCTGCCCATCAGAGAGCCTGCTTCCTTTCCTCTCTCTCTGTCTGCCTCTCTGCCTACTTGTGATCTCTCTGTCAAATAAATAAATAAAATCTTAAAAAAAAAAAAAAAGTTAGTCTGGAAAGCAGGGAGAGTCGTCCTCTCTGTAAGGGGCGGCCCCGACCAGTCTGTTTGATGGTCGGTCTGATTCTTGATGCTTGGTGCGAAATAAAGCTTCGCTTGACTTTCGCTTTGTATCAGTCTTGCTCCTTTTATCACGGACCAATTATTGGGGTACCCATTTTGGGGGGGACCCAACAAAGGCATGTAAGTCCACCCTTCAAGCAATGTTAAATGCTCAGTGTGAACCAGTAAGATTGCTTGAGCCCACACAGTGTGGAATGAAGCTTGAGTGCTGGTAGCAACAGATTCTTTGTGCAATAGCCCTATGTGGAGACTGGGGCTAATGGCTGGAGCTTGGGTGCACCTCCCAAAAATGACTACGGGGACTTTAAACAAAAGGATTTCCATTTAAGGGTACTTATGGCCTTGCTATCTGATATTATTAATTGAAGTTATTCTTATGACTAAAGGATATACCATGACCTTGAAACCTGAAATACCTACCCAACACAGGTAATATCTGAGAAATGCTCTAATGGAGTTGGCAGTGCCCAGGAGAGTTCCATAATAAATTGGAAAAAGGTTATACAGGATCATGCTGCCTGGAGAATGCAAAGAAGAGATATTCAAGAGCAGGGAGCCTCTTTTTTCTTGGGCTTGACACTGGAATTGTGTGAGGAGCTGCTCCTGGATTCTTTTGTCAATGACTGTGCTCTATAAACAGCTCTTGACTGACATAAAGATGCTAGGTTTGTGGATGTCAGTTCCAAAGTGAATGGACAATACCCTGTTTTGGAAAGTCATCATCCTATTCAAAGAAG
Organism: Meles meles; assembly: GCF_922984935.1. Lineage (NCBI taxonomy): Eukaryota > Metazoa > Chordata > Mammalia > Carnivora > Mustelidae > Meles > Meles meles. The sequence continues at coordinate 95,241,995 of NC_060069.1, read as the reverse complement.
ATAGAAACAGATCATCTTGGTGTGCTGTATTGCATGCTATTTTCCTAGCAGTGATGAAAGAATTGAACACCTGGGAAAAGGCCCTATGTTTCCACTGGCTCATGAATAATGCCTGATAGCCTGGCCAAAATGTCAGTCAGGATGACAATGGAGACCTCGCCTGCTAAACGGATGCTTCTGCAGAACACAGTCCTATGGAAATTTGAAGGGGTGCATTAAAGTAGAACACATTAATGCCACAGAACTCCCTTTCAGGTTAGGAAGGTGACTAAAATTATCAAGCAGATGTCCCTACATGCCCCTTTGAAATGGTTGCCTGGATCCATGAATGAGGGTCCATGAATGAGGGGAATGAGCACAGGGTTTGCTGTAGTAATGCAGAGATGGGCTGAATCTAGACATATTCCTCTTGCACCCTCTAAGGCACAAAAAGCTAAAACAAATTATTCTGTCAATAAGAGAGTCAGAGACTGCAGATGGTTATTTGACAGATTCCCCAGAAGGAAGGCCAGGAATATAGCTGTTAGGTGATACTAATGCTAGTAGCCCTGGGGAGGTACAAATAGGTCCAGATAGGAACAGACATTGACTCTGGACCATGCTTTGCTTTCCTGAGTGTAGGTACCAAAGTTCTGAGTGCTATAAAGGAACCAGAACAGAAGATACTGCACCAGTTTGGATGGCTGACCATCATTTCTTCAGACCAAAGAACACACTTAATAGCCCATAATGCTCAGCAAGGGGCAAAGAGATATCCTCAGTGCTAGTTTGATAGAGAATTGGAATGGACAGCTAAAATGGAGGAAGATAAAGACAGCAAGGGCTGGCATATAAGTCTTCATGAGTATGCGCTGCCATTCAACATGAACATGAATGGGGCTAAAGGTGTGCCACCACTGGATGCTTTTCTCTGTTTCGATCTGGGGAAGTAAGGATGGGGAAGATGTTGGTATACATTCATCCCCATATCACCTCAACTTTTTTCCTCCTAGCTGATGCAGGGGTCACAGGACCAGGACTACAAATATAAGGGAAGGAAATGGTGATTCCTAAGCAAGAAACCAGAATCATGCCAGATGGGGTAAAGGCACATCCTGCCCCATCAGGCCCTTCAGAATTCTAACACAAAGCATAGAAGCATAGAAGGAAAGCAAAGAAGGAAAAATGGTAGCTATGGGTAAAGAAATGAATAAATGGATTATGTAATGAAGAAAATCCAATATTACACCCCAAAAGAAGCTCTAAGCAAGAGATAATATTGTCTCTTAGCTCAATTATGTTAGATGCCTGAAAGGGTGAAGCCATATATTGCTGACACCCCTCTTGCTTTTGGAACCTGCTAAAATCAAATGGAAGCCTACAAACAGGAGATACATTTTCATATAATGATGATGCACTGGATAGTTAATAACTGAAATGGGATTCTGGTAATGTGCCAACTTCTTTTAACTTTTATTATTGTTTTGCTATAATACTCACATTATAACAATCGTGTTTGAAGACCAGGGGTGGACTGTGATTTTGTGACTTATAAGAAATATGTATTTGGTCCTCCTTCTCATTTCTGGCACAGAACTATAATCCTTGAAATTTGCTAAACTGAGAGACCTCCTCCCAAAAAAAAGAAAAGAAAAGATGTCTTTTGTTATGTTAATGAGGTGGCTTTTGGAATGCCTCTAGGTCACCTAAGGATGGGGGATGGTTGCTAGAAGAACCATCCCTGTGATTGGAGAGTTGGAACTTTCGGTCCCACCCTCCTGGGATGGGGGAGGGGCTGGTGGCTGCACCAATGGCCAATGATTTAATCAATCATGCCTATGTATGAAGTCTTCATAAAAATCCAAAAGGCAGGGGCGCCTGGGTGGCTCAGTGGGTTAAAGCCTCTGCCTTCGGCTCAGGTCATGATCTCAGGGTCCTGGGACCAAGCCCCGCATCAGGCTCTCCGCTCAGCAGGGAGCCTGCTTCCTCCTCTCTCTCTGCCTGCCTCTCTCTCTGCCTGCCTCTCTGCCTGCTTGTGATCTCTCTCTCTGTCAAATAAATTAAAAAAAAAAAATCCAAAAGGCAGAGTTTGGAGAGCTTCCAGGTCAGCAAATAAATGGAAATGCAGGGAGAGTGGTGTGTTTGGAGAGGATATAGAAGCTTCATGCCCCTTCTTACATATCTCTCCCTATTTATCTCATCATCTGGCTATTGATTCATATACCTTAATATCTTTTGTAAAAAAAAAAATATTCTAAGGAATAAACTGGTTTCATGAGTTCTGTGAGCCCCTTCAGCAAATTAATTGAACCCAAGGGGTGGGGGTGGTAGGAAACTTTGATTTATAGCTGATGGGTCAGAAGCACAGGTAACAACTGCATAGGTAGTGTCAGAATTGAGTTGAATTGTAGGATAATCAGCTGGTACCCAGGGAATTGTTAGAGGTGCGGGGACCTCCCCACCACCACATTAGAAATTGGTGATCAGAAACCTTTTAGAAAATATTGAATAAGGTAGTTTGATGTAAAAGTTGGCATGTATTTCTTATAAAAGTGAGATTTTAAAAACTAATAGATTATCTTCTTGCATCAAAAGTGTTATGGCTGATAAAACCAACTATGCAATGTTTCAAGTAGTTTATGCAAAAAGTGCTATAATAAATCTGAGATGGTATAGTATTTTGTTGTTGTTGTTTTTGTGGTTTTGGTATAGTAGTTTTAATGAGAAACTTGTATTACATATATTCTCATTTTGGACTCTGGAACACCAAAATTTTTTTGAGTTCTTTTGTTTAAATTCAACTAATTAACATATACTGTATTATTAGTTTCTGAGATAGAGTTCAGTGATTCATCAGTGTTATATAATACCCAGTGCTTACCCCATACCCTCCCCACCCAGCAATTCTCAGTTTGTTTCCTATGATTAAGAGTATCTTATGGTTTGTCTCCCTCTCTGATTTTGTATTGTTTTACTTTTCCCTCTCTTTCTCTATGATCCTGTTTTTTTTTTCTTGAATTCCACATGTGAGATCCTATGATAACTCTTAACTTATTTATACTCTCTTGTTCTATCCACATTGTTGCAAAGGCAAGATTTCATTTTTTTTTAAGGTTGAGTAATATGGAACATCAAAATTAAGTGACAACTTTTTATATTCAGGAAAGGTCAATTTAAAAACTGCACAGAATTTATCACATGTAAACCAAGCCTAGCCTGAACTACAGAAAAGGAAAATATCTTCAGTTTATCTGATACTGCCTTTGGAAATCCTTCCCCGAAAAAAGTTAAAGAAACGAAGAAATAATCAAGATTAGAGCAGAGATCAATGAGGTAGAAACCAGAGATACGGTAGAATGTATCAATGAAACTAGAAGCTGGTTTTTTGAAAGAATCAATAAGATCGACAAACCATTGGCCACACTAATCCAAAAGAAAAGAGAGAAAGCCCAAATTAATAAAATTATGAATGAAAAGGGAGAGATCACAACTAACACCAAGGAAATAGAAATAATCATCAGAAATTATTACCAACAGGGGCACCTGGGTGGCTCAGCGGGTTAAAGCCTCTGCCTTCAGCTCAGGTCATGATCCCAGGGTCCTGGGATTGAGCCCCGCATTGGGCTCTCTGTTTGGCTGGGAGCCTGCTTCCTCCTCTCTCTCTCTCTCTGCCTGCCTCTCTGCCTACTTGTGATCTCTATCTGTCAAATAAATAAAACTTTAAAAAAAAAAAAAAGAAATTATTACCAACAGTTATATGCCAATAAGCTAAGCAACCTAGATGAAATGGATGCATTCCTAGAAAGCTACAAACTCCCAAAATTGAACCAGGAAGAAATTGACAACCTGAATAGACCGATATCTAGTAATGAGATTGAAGCAGTGATCAAAAACCTCCCAAAAAACAAGAGCCCAGGACCTGATGGATTCCCTGGGGAATTCTACCAAACTTTCAAAGAAGAAATAACACCAATTCTCCTGAAGCTGTTCCAAAAAATTGAAGCAGAAGGAAAACTTCCAGACTCTTTTTATGAAGCCAGCATTACCCTGATCCCCAAACCAGGCAAAGACCCTACCAAAAAGGAGAATTTCAGACCAATATCACTGATGAATATGGATGCAAAGATTCTCAACAAGATCCTAGCAAACAGGATCCAGCAGCACATTAAAAAGATTATCCACCATGACCAGGTAGGATGCATCCCTGGGTTGCAAGGTTGGTTCAACATTCGCAAATCAATCAGTGTGATAGAACACATCAATAAGAGAAGAGAGAAGAACCACATGGTCCTCTCAATTGATGCAGAAAAAGCATTTGACAAAATCCAGCATCCGTTCCTGATGAAAACGCTTCAAAGTATAGGGATAGAGGGAACATTCCTGAACTTCATAAAATCTATCTATGAAAGACCCACAGCAAATATCATCCTCAATGGGAAAAAGCTTGCAGCCTTCCCGTTGAGATCAGGAACACGACAAGGATGCCCACTCTCACCACTCTTGTTCAACATAGTATTAGAAGTTCTAGCAACAGCAATCAGACAACAAAGAGAAATAAAAGGTATCCAAATTGGCAAGGAAGAAGTCAAACTCTCTCGCTTCGCAGATGACATGATTCTTTATATGGAAAACCCCAAAGACTCCACCCCCAAACTACTAGAACTCATACAGCAATTCAGTAACGTGGCAGGATACAAAGTCAATGTACAGAAATCAGTGGCTTTTTTATACACCAACAATGAAAATACAGAAAGGGAAATTAGAGAATCGATTCCATTTACTATAGCACCAAGAACCATAAGATACCTGGGCATAAACCTAACCAAAGAAGTAAAGGACCTATACTCGAGGAACTACAGAACACTCATGAAAGAAATTGAAGAAGACACAAAAAGATGGAAGACTGTTCCATGCTCTTGGATCGGAAGAATAAACATTGTTAAAATGTCTATACTGCCTAGAGCAATCTATACTTTTAATGCCATTCCGATCAAAATTCCACCGATATTTTTCAAAGAGCTGGAGCAAATAATCCTAAAATTTGTATGGAGCCAGAAGAGACCACGAATTGCTAAGGAAATGTTGAAAAACAAAAACAAAACTGGCAGCATCACGTTACCCGATTTCAAGCTTTACTACAAAGCTGTGATCACCAAGACAGCGTGGTACTGGCATAAAAACAGACACATAGACCAGTGGAACAGAGTGGAGAGCCCAGATATGGACCCTCAACTCTATGGTCAAATAATCTTCGACAAAACAGGAAAAAATATTCAATGGAAAAAAGACAGTCTCTTCAATAAATGGTGCTGGGAAAACTGGACAGCGATATGTAGAAGAATGAAACTCGACCATTCTCTTACACCGTACACAAAGATAAACTCGAAATGGATAAAAGACCTCAACGTGAGACAGGAATCTATCAGAATCCTAGAGGAGAACATAGGCAGTAACCTCTTCGATATCAGCCACAGCAACTTTTTTCAAGATATGTCTCCAAAGGCCAAGGAAACAAAAGCAAAAATGAACTTTTGGGACTTCCTCAAGATCAAAAGCTTCTGCACAGCAAAGGAAACAGTCAACAAAACAAAGAGGCAACCCACGGAATGGGAGAAGATATTTGCAAATGACAGTACAGACAAAAGGTTGATATCCAGGATCTATAAAGAACTTCTCAAACTCAACACACACAAAACAGAGAATCATATCAAAGAATGGGCAGAAGATATGAACAGACACTTCTCCAACGAAGACATACAAATGGCTATCAGACACATGAAAAAATGTTCATCATCACTAGCCATCAGGGAGATTCAAATTAAAACCACATTGAGATACCACCTGACACCAGTTAGAATGGCCAAAATTAGCAAGACAGGAAACAACGTGTGTTGGAGAGGATGTGGAGAAAGAGGAACCCTCTTACACTGTTGGTGGGAATGCAAGTTAGTGCAGCCACTTTGGAGAACAGTGTGGAGATTCCTGAAGAAATTAAAAATAGAGCTTCCCTATGACCCTGCAATTGCACTGCTGGGTATTTACCCCAAAGATACAGATGTAGTGAAAAGAAGGGCCATTTGTACCCCAATGTTTATTGCAGCAATGGCTACGGTCGCCAAACTGTGGAAAGAACCAAGATGCCCTTCAACGGATGAATGGATAAGGAAGATGTGGTCCATATACACAATGGAGTATTATGCCTCCATCAGAAAGGACGAATACCCAACTTTTGTAGCAACATGGACAGGACTGGAAGAAATTATGCTGAGCGAAATAAGTCAAGCAGAGAGAGTCAAGTATCATATGGTCTCACTTATTTGTGGAGCATAACAAATAACATGGAGGACATGGGGAGATGGAGAGGAGAGGGAGTTGAGGGAAACTGGAAGGGGAGATGAACCATGAGAGACTATGGACTCTGAAAAACAACTAGAGGGTTATGAAGGGGCGGCGGGGGGGTGGGGGGGTTGGGAGGTTGAGGGACCAGGTGGTGGGTAATGGGGAGGGCACGTACTGCATGGAGCACTGGGTGTGATGCCAAAACAATGAACACTGTTATGCTGTAAATAAACAAATAAAAATAAATAAATTAAAAAAAAAAAGAAACGAAGAAATCAAAATTTATCGCATTATTGATTATACTGCTAATAACAACCAAGTAATTTCATATATCAATTCAAAATTAATATTCCATATGCCTCATGTATCCAGTATCAACAGGAGGAAAAATGATACCTCTTTGAAAGCTATGGTATTATAAACAAATGTCTTATGAAAATGTATTATACTATAAAATATATGTTACAATAACATAAGTTACCCTTTCCTTAATTCAGAATCATCATTATGAGAAGTGTTTCATGCTTTGCTATTGTAATAGCAAAGTTCTCAAGGGCTAGTAAGGTCATCTGTTTATGCCAAATGGCCCTAACTACCATTCTTTTTGACATCTTGGGTTTACACATTTTTCCTATTTTCTGCCTCTGTCTTCATTGATATTTGAAACATTCTCCTATCATATATTTAAATCTGACAGTTCTCATTTCATTTCTAATTTACTGAGAGAAAGAAAACCAAACATAACCAAAATCAAAAAATTTTTACATCTCTGAGGAAAGATATGAACTTTAGTGCTTCGAATTTGTGGAATCTCTGTTTTTATCTACACAGAGGTAGTTGGTGCATCACATTCTGTTCTCAGTGAATGAGATTACTAAATAAAAGAGTGACTACTCTAAAACATTTAAGCTTCATTGTTGGAGTTAAATAAATACCAAGTCATTTAAGAATTCACACAATGCATTAAAATTTTTTTTAAGTATGGTAAAAATTAAATAACACATGAAACCTTAGGATCTTCATAACTTTGTGCCAGGGAGACACCACAAGACAGAAGAAGAATCTTATAGCTCTGGATGAAGTCATAGATGATAATAGAACATTCTTTATCAGATTCCTCTTGAAAGCAGGATAGAAGGTACCACATTCTTTCACAGTCAGGCTTGGATCCAGAGAAGGTGGGACCAAACTGGAACTAATTTCTTTAGAAAACAAACAAAAAGTCTTAAGGCAAACATTATATGCATTCATTTGAAGCAGCAATCTTTAATGAAAAGACTGAAAAGCCCAAGGGTCTAACTCCATGGAACCAATAATTCAGCATCACCTTATTCAGGTTTCATTGGCTACAAAGATGAAGTGCTTCATATTCTAAAAATTACGGCTTGTGCTATGTAATTAATAATGCTCTATTTAATTAGGTGAAATATTTAAATACCAAGATTTCTAGGAATAAATTTACATTTATCAGAATAAGGAGTTAAAAACATAAAAGGTATTATGAATTTTAAATGAACTCCATTTTTAAAAGATTTAGTATGAACATATAATGCTAGATCAAAAAAATTAAAGTTCAAGTATCTAACCTAACATATTTTCCCTCAAAACAACAGAAAAATTTTCCGTTCTTCATGGTATTCTTCAAAATGTTTACGTGTTAATTTTGCTCCTGTCTACAACCAATATATCAGGTAGGTAATGCAACAATTGTAATCAAATCACAAGGTATATCCAGATCATATCCTCTCAATTCCACAGATATCTACAAAGGCTGTACGATTCAGCTACTGTAGATGTTCAACTCATCTCTGTCTCTAGATAAGTTCCAGACCCAGTCAATAACATGAAAAAAGTCTGAAAAGAAACTGCTATGATCCAATCTTCAAAAATAAACCCTCAAGGTGGCCAGGAAGTCCCTAAGTCTCCACTGACTTTAAGAAGAAAAGATAGTATCAGTAGTCCATGGGATAAGTAAAGGGGAATAAAGGTGGTGCCTAAGACAAATATTCTAGTTAATAAATGAACTAATGTACACAATAGTCACTATCCCACCCCTCAAAATTTTTAAGCCTAAAAATAAATTCTAGTTAAGTATCAGAAAATTATTCTCAACAAACAGGTCATTATCCTAATAGAGGTTATATTAAAATTATATGGTGATTAAGCCAATAGTGACTACTTACCAGGATGCTTTTGTTCCTTCTGCAATGAAAAATAATAAGCATCTCTTCCACCCCAGCATACTGTCAGACAAACCACCAGGATGTCATCACAACCTTTAACAGGAATGCCATCATCTCTAATAGGGGTTTCCTGAGGTGAGCCAACAAAGTAAATCAAAAGTGAAATAGTTTAAAATCTCAAAACAAAGCCATTAAACTGAATGTTAAAAAAAAAAAAAAAAAAACAGTGATGGGGAGGAGCAAGATGGTGGAAGAATAGGAGACCTAAATTTTATCTGGTCACAGGAATGCAGATAGATAGTTATCAAACCATACTGAATACCTATGAACTCAATGGAAATCGAAGAAAAGAATAGCAGCAGTTCAATGAACAGAAAAGCGACCGCTTTCTGGAGAGTAGGATATGCAAAGAAGTGACTCCAAGGCAGCCAGAGACCAGGGAGAGAGAAGTGATTGACTGCTTTTCTCTGAGGGCTGACTGAGGAGTGGGGCCCTGAGTTCTCAGCTCTTCTGGGGCCAGAGATGGGAAGGCTGCCATTTTCATTCTCAATTTCCAAAGCCGTATGGAAAACATTCATGGAACCAAATCTACCAAGAGGGAACCCAAGCAGATTACTTAGCCTGGCCCCTGACAAAAGCAGTGCAATTCCATCTACCTCAGGCAAAGACATTTGAGAACCACTGCAACAGGCCCATCTGCTGGAAGATCAGCAAGAATATCCAGCCAAGACCAAATTAATCAATCAATGAGGACCACAAAACTCTGGCACTAGGGGAATAGAGCATATAGAATTCAAACTTTTCCCCCATAATTCTTGAGTCTTTCAAAATTAATGTTTTTAATTTTCTTTATTTTTTCTTTTTCTATTTTTTTTATTTTTCTTCTTTCCTTTTTCAACTTACCTTATTTTCAGCTTATCTTTTCATCTAATTAATTTCTTTTCTAAAATCCTTTTTGTCATTTTTACAGTCATATTCTATCCTTTCATTGTATTTAACCTTATTTTTTGTATATATATGTTTTTCTTTCTTTAAAGTTTTGGGATACACTTTCTTCTAGGAGACCCAAATATACCCTAAATCTAGGGAATGGCTTTGTTCTACTCTCTCATCAGATCACATTCCCTTTTTTTTTTTTAGTTTTTCTTCTGTCTTTTTTCAGCCAACTTCTTATCAATTCCTTTTTTAAAATCTTTTTAAATGTTCATCTTTAGAGTCATATTCTATCCATTCATTGTATTTACCATTATTTTTGTTTATATATTTTTTTCTTTAAAATTTTAGGAGGTAGTTTCTTCTAGCAGACCAAAATATACTCAAAATGTAGTGTGTGGCTCTGTTCTATTCACTAGCCTGATAATATTATTTCTTTCCTTCTTTCTTTTTCTCCTTCATTTTCTCTCCAGTTTTGGATCTCTAATGATTTGTTTAGTGTATATTTTCCAGGGTCCTTATTACCCTTTTAGCATTTTGTTCTCTCATTCATCTATTCTCTGGACAAAATGATGAAACAGAAAAATTCACCTCAAAAAAAAGTACAACAGGCAGTACTGACTGCCAGGGACCTAATCAATACAGATATTAGTAAGACATCAGAACTAGAGTTCATAATGATGATTATATAGATACTAGATGGGCTTGAAAATAGGAAAGGAGGTACTAGAGAATCCTTTTCAGAAAAATAAAAGAACTAAAATCTAACCAAGTCAAAATCAAAAGGCTATTAATGAGGTGCAATCAAATATGGAGGCCATAACTGCTAGGATAAATGAGGTAGAAGAGAGAATTAGTGATATGAAAGAACAAATGATGGAGAAAAAGAAACTGAGGAAAAGAGATATAAACAATTACCTGATCATGAGGGGAGAATATGAGACTTAGTGATACCATAAGACAAAACGATATCAGAATAATTGGGATTGCAGAAGAAGAAACAGAGAAAGGGGCAGAAGGTATATAAAGCAAATTATAGCAGAGAACTTCCTTAATTTGGGGAAGGAAACAGGCATCAAAATTCAGGAGGCACAGAGAACTCCTCTCAAAATCAATAAAAATAGGTCAACACCTATTTTTTAACATTAACATATAACATTTCTTAACATTAACTAATGTTAACTAACATTTTTAACATTAACTAATGTTAATGTTAAGTCTCAGAAATAAAAGAAAATACTGAAAACAGGACAAGAAGTCTGTAACCCACAATGGTGGAAACATTAGATTGGCAGCAGACCTAACCACAGAGACCTGGCAGGACATATTCAGAGCACTAAACGAGAAAAATATGCAGCCACGACAGCTAGGCTATCATTGAAAACAGGAGAGACAAAACTTCCAGGAAAAACAAATAAACAAACAAAAAAGAACTTGCAAATACCAAACCAGTTCTACAGGAAATACTGAAAGGGGTCCTCTAAGCAAAGAGAGAGTCTGAAATTAACATAGACCAGAAAGGAAGAAACAATACACAGTAACAGTCACTTTACAGACAATACAGTGGCACTAAATTCATGTCTTTCAAGAGCTACCCTGAATGTAAATGGGCTAAATGCCCCTAATCTAAAGACACAGGGTATCAGATTGGAAAAAAACAAACAAACAAACAAACAAACAAGGCACATCATTATGCTGTCTGCCAGACTCACTTTTGACCCAACAACACCTCCAGATATAAAGTGAAGGGGTGGAAAACCATTTACCATGCTAAGGGACATCAAAAGACAGCTGGGGTGGCAATCACTATATCAGACAGATTTTAAACCAAATACCATAGTAAGAGATGAGGAAGGACACTATATCATACTTTAAGGGTCTATCCAATATAATGATATAACAATTTTAAATATCTATGCCCCTAACATGGGAGCAGCCAATTATATAAGCCAATTAATAACAAAATCAAAGAAACACATTGACAATATTACAATAATAATAAGGGACTTTAACACCCTCCTCACTGAAATGAATAGATCATCTAAGCAAAATATCAACAAGGAAGTAAAGGCCTTAAATGACACACTGGACCAGATGGATTTCACAGAATATTCAGAACATTCCACCCCAAAGCAACAGAATACACATTCTTCTCTAGTGCACATGGAACATTCTCCAGAATAGATCACATCCTGGGTCACAAATCAGGTCTCAACCAGTATCAAAGGACTGGGATCATTCCCTGCATATTTTCGGAGCTCACTGCTTTGAAACTAGAACTCAATCCCAAGAGGAAAGTTGGAAAGAACCAAATACATGGAGGCTAAAGAGCACCCTACTAAAGAATGAATAGGTCAACCAGGAAACTAAAGAATAATTTTTAAAATTCATGGAAAAAAATGAAAATGACAACACAACTGTTCAAAATCTTTGGGACATGGCAAAGGCAGTCCTAAGAGGAAAGTATACAGCAATACAAGCCTTTCTCAAGGAATAAGAACAAACTAACACTACACCTAAAGGAGCTGGAGAAAGCACAGCAAAGAAAGCCTAAACCCAGCAAGAGAAGAGAAATCATAAAGATCAGAGCAGAAATCAGTGAAATAGGAACCAAAACAATAGTAGAACAGATCAATGAAACTAGGAGCTGGTTCCTTCAAAGAATTAATAAGATCAATAAACCCCTGGCCAGACTTATCAAAAAGAAAAGAGAAAGGACCCAAATAAATAAAATCATGAATGAAAGAGGAGAGATCACAACCAACACCAAAGAAATACAATTATAAGAACATATTATGAGCAATTATATGCCAGCAAATTAGACAATTTGGAAGAAGTGGATGCATTCCTAGAGACTTATAAACTACCAAAACTGTGAACCAGGAATAAATTTTAAAAACCTGAACAGATCCATAACCAGTAGGGAAATTGAAGCAATAATCAAAAATCTCTCAACAAACAAGAGCCCGGGGCCAGATGCCTTCCCAAGGGAACTCTACAAAACATCTAAAGAAGAATTGATACCTATTCTCCTGAAATAGTTCCAAGAAACAGAAATGGAAGGAAAACTTCCAAACCCATTTCATGAGTCCAGCATTACTTTGATTCCAAAAGCAGACAAAGACTCCATTGAAAAGGAGAATTACAGACCAATATCCTTGATGAACATGGATGCAAAAATTCTCACCAAAATACTAGTCAATAGGATCCAACAGTACATTAAAAGATTATTCACCATGACCAAGTGGGATTTATTCCTGGGCTGCAATGTTGGTTCAACATCTGCAAATCAATCAGTGTGATATAATACATTAATAAAAGAACAAGGATCATATGATACTCTCAGTAGATGCAGAAAAAGTATATGAAAAAGTACAGCATCCATTCCTGATTAAATCTCTTCAGTGTAGGGATAGAGGGAACATACCTCAATATCATAAAAGCCATATATGAAAAGCCCACAGTAAGTATCATTCTCAGTGGGGAAAACTGAAAGCTTTCCCCCTAAGGTCAGGAACACAGCAGGATGTCCACTATCACCACTGCTATTCAGCACAGTACTGGAAGTCTTAGCCTAAACATTCAGACTACAAAAAGAAGTAAAAGGCATATGAATCAGCAAAGAAGTCACTCATTCACTCTTTGCAGATGATATGATACTTTATGTGGAAAACCAAAAGACTCCACTCCAAAACTGCTAGAACTCATACAGGAACTCAGTAAGTGTCAGGACATAATATCAAAGCACAGAAATCAGTTTCATTTCTATATATCAATAATGAGACAGAAGAAAGAGAAATTAAGGATTCAATCCCATTTATAATTGCACCTAAAACCATAAGTTACTAGGAAAAAATCCAACCAAAGAGGCAAAGAATCTGTACTCAGAAAACTATAAAGTACTCATGAAAGAAATTGAGGAACACACAAAGAAATGGAAAAAGTCCCATGCTCATGGATTGGAAAAACAAATATTGTGAAAATGTCTCTGCTACCTAGAGCAATCTACACATTTAATGCAAACCCTATCAAAATACCATCAATGTTTTTCAAAGAAATTGGACAAATAATTCTAAAATTTATATGGAATCAGAAAAGACCCCAAATAGTCAGAGAAATGTTGAAAAAGAAAAGCAAAGCTGGTGGCATCACAATTCTGGTCTTCAAACTCTATTACAAAGCTGTAATCATCAAGACAGTATGGTACTGGAACAAAAACAGACTCATAGATCAGTGGAACAGAATAGGGAGCCCAGAAATGGACCCTCAACTCTATGGTCAACTAATCTTTGACAAAGCAGGCAACAATGTTCAATGGAAAAAAAGACAAGTCTCTTCAACAAATGGTGTTGGGAAAATTGGACAGCCACATGCAGAAGAATGAAACTGGACCATTTCCTTACACCACAAACAAAAATAGACTCAAAATGGATGAAAGATCTCAATGTGAGAAAGGAATCCATCAAAATTCTTGAGGAGAACACAGGTAGCAACCTCTTTGACCTCAGCCACAGCAACTTCTTCCTAGAAACATCACCAAAGGCAAAGGAAGCAAGGGTAAAAATGAACTATTGGGACTTCATCAGGATCAAAAGCTTTTGCACAGCAAAGGAAACAGTCAATAAAACCAAAAGACAACTGACAGAATAGGAGAAGATATTTGCAAATGACATGTCAGATAAAGGGCTAGTATCCAAAATCTATAAAGAACTTATCAAACCCAACATCCAAAGAACAAATAATCCAATTAAGAAATGGGCAGAAGACTTGAAGAGACATTTCTGCAAAGAAGACATCCAGATGGACAACAGACACATGAAAAAGTGCTCAACATCACTCCACATCAGGGAAATAAAAATCAAAACCTCAATGAGATACCCCCTCACACCAGTCAGAATGGCTAAAATTAACAACAAGTCAGGAAATGACAGATGTTGGTGAGGATATCGCTAAGCGATATTAAGTCAATCAGAGAAAGACAATTATCATATGATCTCATTGATATGTGGAATTTGAGAGATAAGACAGAGGATCATAGGGGAAGGAAGGGAAAAATGAAACAAGATGAAACCAAAGAGGAAGAGAAACCGTAAGAGACTTTTAATCTCAGGAAACTAACTGATTGCTGTAGTGAAGGGGGTGTGAGGGATGGGGTGGCTTGGTGATGGGCATTGGAGAGGGTATGTGCTATGGTGAGCACTGTGAATTGTGTAAGACTGATGAATCACAGACCTGTACCCCTGAAACAAATAATACATTATATGTTAATTTTTAAAAATAAATTTAAAAAAACAATGATAATAGTACAAAACTACTTGATTGACAAAATTTCCAGATCTCTAAAATATGCATTATTTGGATGGTAATTTTTAGGTATGTGTAAGATCTTTCTAGGCTTTCCATCTATTAAGATAATTGTCACTATGAAAAATTTACTCAGATTTCCTAAAATAGATCTATAATAATGAGTAAAATGGTTATTAACTAAATCTTTTTAAAGCTGCATTTTGAATTGCTGTAACTCAAACAGAAATAAAGACCATTTGAACACTACAAGCATCTTACGTCTTGGTGAAGAATCAGGCATGATTTGGTATCTGGATTCAACATTTTTTCTAAAATAAGGCATTTCCAACTTTATAGATATAGGTCAAAACCAGTTATGTTATTTGCAATTAGAGCCCTAATACCTTGAAAATAAATGGCACATATTTGTTAAATTTAAATTAATTTGTTAAAATTAAGTTAAAATCTGTTAAATTTTATCCCTCTAACCCCTAGCACAGAGAATGTGCTCAATTTTACATATGTTGAATAAAAAATGGAAAGTATTAGTCAATGCAAAAAGTACATAAAACATGTCATTAACACATGTGGTCTATAACCTAAGTGTCCACTGATAGACAAATGAATAAGGAAGATGCAGTACACATATACAATGAAATACAGTGCTTAAAAAAAAAAAAAAAAAAGATTAGAACTTGCCCTGTAAGACAACATAGACTTAAGGGGTATTATGCTAAGTGAAATAATTCAGATTGAGAAAGACAAATACCGTATGATTTCATGTCATATGTAGGATCTAAAACAAAAACACAAAAATAAATAAAAAGCAGAACCAGACATATTTTTTTATTGTTTTTTTAAATTTACATATAATGTATTATCAGCCCCAGGGGTACAGGTCTGTGAATCGCCAGGTTAACACACTTCAAAGCACTCACCATAACACATACCTTCCCCAATGTCCATAACCCCATCTCCCTCCCCCTCCACCACCTCCCACCCCCCACGACCCTCAGTTTGTTTTGTGAGATTAAGAGTTTCTTATGGTTTGTCTTCCTCCTGATCCCATCTTGTTTCATTTATTCTTTTCCTACCCCCAGCCTCTCCATTGCCTCTCAACTTCCTCAAATCAGGGAGATCATATGATAATTGTCTTTCTCTGATTGACTTATTTCACTAAGCATAATACCCTCTAATTCCATCCACGTCATCACAAATGGCAAGATTTCATTTCTTTTGATGGCTGCATAGTATTCCATTGTATATATATACCACATCTTCTTTTTTTTTTTTTTTTTAAAGATTTTATTTATTTACCTGACAGACAGAGATCAGAAGTAGGCAGAGAGGCAGGCAGAGAGAGAGAGGGAGCAGGGTAGAAGCAGGCTGCCCGCTGAGCAGAGAGCCCGATGCGGGACTCGATCCCAGGACCCTGGGATCATGACCTGAGCCGAAGGCAGCGGCTTAACCCACTGAGCCACCCAGGCGCCCCACCACATCTTCTTTATCCATTCATCTGTTGATGGACATCTAGGTTCTTTCCATAGTTTGGCCATTGTGGACATTGCTGCTATAAACACAGAATCAGATTTATAAATATAGAGAATAACTGATGGTTGCTAGAGGGAAGGGACGGTTGGAGGGTTGGGCAAAATGGGTGAAAGAGAGAGGGAGTTATGGGCTTCCGGTTATGTAATGAATAAGTCATGGGACTAAAAGACACGGCATAAAGAATATAGTCAATGATACTGTAATAGCAATGTATGGGGACAGGTGGTATCTATACTCCTGGTAAACACAGTGTAATGTTTAAATTTGTCAAATCACTATGTTGTACACCTGAAATTAATATATCATTACGTGTCAACTATACTCAAATAAAGAAATTTTTTAAAAAACACATGTCCTATAAAGTGAAGATCAAATACTCAAACTTTTATGAACAAATTCATGCATAAATTCAGAGATTTAAGAAATTTTATCAAATCTTTGCTTTCGGGGCGGCTGGGTGGCTCAGTGGGTTAAAGCCTCTGCCTTCGGCTCAGGTCATGATCCCAGGGTTCTGGGATCGAGCCCCGCATTGTGCTCTCTGCTCTGCAGACAGCCTGCTTCCTCCTCTCTCTCTCTGCCTGCCTCTCTGCCTACTTGTGATCTCTGTCTGTCAAATAAATAAATAAAATCTTTAAAAAAAAAAATCTTTGCTTTCCACAGAAGGTTGTCAAGCTGACTACAGCTATTACCAATGATACAAAATCCTTATTGTCATGAAGTAAGACAGGTATATATATAAATGGCAGTATTTGACAAAAGGTTCAAGTCTCTTAAAACCTGGAAGGGCTCTATGAGGCTTTGGGGTCAACATTTTGGCACAGAATTCATGAACACCAGTTGGAGGTACAAGCCTACTTGATATAAGTACTGAAATATGTAGGTTGTATACATTGTTTAAAATATAGTGCCTTTTTTCTATGTACTTTTGTGATTATGTAAGTAAATAAGGAAATTACAATGTAATAGAAAATAATTCATGAGCACTGATGATTAATAAAAACCATGATGCTATGTCATTAAAATACCAAAAAAGGAGACCCTTGTTCAAAATACATAGTTTTTACAAACTTATACTCTAATATTAATATATTATTATAAATAATCACACACACACACACACGATTTTCTCAAAAAAGAAACACCATGTTTAATGGCAAATTTTATCATACTCTAGTACCAGATATGGCCTGGAATTGAAGAAGAAATGACAGATAGGTGACCTCTGTGAAGCCTCATAAAGTGAAAAGGATAAGGAAGTCAACAATCAAAGAGAAGAGCTCCATGGCCTGACACAAGGCCAAGTCCAGACTAGCACTGGAGAAAGAGCTGCCATTTGAGAGATGGATTCCTGATACACCCAATGATCAAGTGCTGGCCCTCAAACCATCCACAGCTCTGGTGGCTGCAGCAGCAAGAAGCTTGGCTTCCATGTCCTTGTCCTGAGAGAAAAGACTTGTCTGGAACTCCCTTTGGACCACCTAGTGTGGAGATCTACTCTAGGAAGGCTGTTTAGGTGGGATCCGTGGCTTATGAAGAAAGAGGCAGACATAGGCCTGATTAGACATAGGCCAGCTACAACAGTGGATCAGTGCTAGGTAAATGAGTATGCCTTGGTGGTCTATATGAGTTCAGTAGCCCAGCTTGAGCTTTTTTTCTCAGTGCTCAGCTCTCATACCCACATGTCCTGGAGTCACCCATCTCTTGTACCAGATGGCAACTATTATTAATCTAGTTGTGCTCAACAATAAAGCTGTTCTAAATCCACATAGAAGAAACTTTAATTGAACTCTGAATAAATTTATTACATTTAATATCCCATACTGAAAAGGCTCCGGCCCATCCCAACCCACTATTTTACATATAAAGATGAAAATGTGAAAAAAAAATTTTAAAGTCTTACCTTACTTAAACCTACCACCAATAGAGGCATTTTTAGATATCAAACTACCGATCTTTTCACAAGCCAGTGAGATAGAAGATCACTTTTTGCTCTGCCACTCCTTAATGAATGTTCGAAAAAGAGTTTGGTCACTAGCTACATCAATTATGGACAAACTTCCTGAGCTGAATGAGGCTGGAGTTAACTGCAATCCATCTTGTGATAACCGCAGTGAAAAAGTGGTGTCTCTAATAGGACTTCTTTTAAACCATTTCTACTCTCTGAACTTATATCCTAGTTTTTATTATTTGAAGATGAGTCAAATCCAAGTAACTTTCACCAAGCCGTAAAACACTATGTGTTTTCTGAAGTTTTACAGAAGGTGTTCCAGGAATACTTGGAAATACCAGTTTAGAAGCAGATGTTGGAGTAGGTGTAAGAGGAATGAGTCTACTATCATCAACTATACAGTTCTCTTTACAAGGCAAGTGGGATGAGGTTTCAGCATAAAGGGCATTGGTCTCCAGTGTCCCAATCTTGCTTTTTACTTCAATATTAAGAGAAAATGAGATTCCCTGCACTTGATTTGGCTCCAAATTTGAAATTATGTCATTTACCTCTGCATTTTTTCCTTTCAAACTAGACAAGTTTGTAGTGATTACTTTTTGCTTTTCATTTTCTAGAAGACTGGACACTTTGTCTAAAATTCTCTGCAGTCCTGGACTTAAATCAAATGATGAACCTGACAATATGAATGCATTCTTTGGGGCGCCTGGGTGGCTCAGTGGGTTAAGCCGCTGCCTTCGGTTCAGGTCATGATCTCAGGGTCCTGGGATCGAGCCCCGCATTGGGCTCTCTGCTCAGCAGGAAGCCTGCTTCCTCCTCTCTCTCTCTCTGCCTGCCTCTCTGCCTCTTGTGATCTCTCTCTGTGTGTCAAATAAATAAATAAAATCTTTTTTTAAAAAAATGAATGCATTCTTTTCCTCTGTCTCAGTTCATTTGGGTTTTTGAGACCTTTCATCTTCATCTCCTCCAATTACTTCTCTTTGGGATAGTCATTAACTACAGTCACTGGATCACTTAGTTCTAATGTTCTAAAACTGCAGCATTCTGTTTCTCCTAGACAGGACATATTTCTACATTATTCAAAGCTACAACCCCCTGATCAGAATCCACTTCTGAAAATATAATAGACTCATCACTGAAACAAGTGTACTGTTGCTGATTATCTTGATCTTCATTCATTTGATTTTCTAATTATCCCCTCTCATTGCAGACGCACAGAATGACTGAAATGGTTTGATGTTAGTGCAGAACAGAGGGGTTCTTTCACTTGTATGTCAGGTCATTGTTCTTTTACTAGGTAGTCTTCACCAAAACTGTCAAACAGTAAACCATCACATCACTCAAATTCAAACTTGTTTCAGGAACTGGCAGACATTCTGCTTCTATACCAGTGGTAGTTCTCTTTTGAGGAACCAGAGGTATAACTAGTTTCATAGCTTCTTGTGTTTGATAACCTTGAAGAAAACTATTTAATTTAGAGTTAGTGACAGAAAGTTCATTCCTTTTAAAACAAGGGCCATTTACCTTCAAGAGTATTGGAGAAAGAAAAATTGAGCTTTCTGGAGTCAGGATATCAACCCCATCCAAATCAGTGCCTTGTTTCAGAGTATCTACAGTCTTAAGTTCCAAATGATCTCTGTTTGTCACTTCTGGAGAATGTTGTTCACCAGAAAAAGTAATACAAATCTCATTCTGAAAAAAGCATACCGAATTCTGGTCATCTAAGCTCTTCTGCAACATCCCTGTTGCCAG
The DNA here is from genome assembly GCF_922984935.1 of Meles meles. Taxonomy (NCBI): domain Eukaryota; kingdom Metazoa; phylum Chordata; class Mammalia; order Carnivora; family Mustelidae; genus Meles; species Meles meles. The sequence goes on along the minus strand of NC_060069.1, from coordinate 95,222,027 downwards.
CTTGGCGTACTTTGCTCCTGGTTTGGCATTTTTCAGTTGCCATCTGTTGCATTATTTTCTCTGATGGAATATCCATGTAGAAACTATGTTCAAATTCACAAGGAACTAAGCCTAATTCAGAAACACAATTATTCTTCGTTTTGTTTGTCGTATAAGCTTCTGTTTTCTCTTGTTTTCTAGATGTATTTAGTAAATTCTCATGCTGGCCTTCTGATCCTCGTGTTGGGAGTATCTCAGCTCTGCTAATATTATCTCCTGATACCTAAAGGTTATTTGATTTATTTTCTTCGCTATTAAACTTCATAATTCCACACTTGATAATAATATTTGAGTCTCTATTCATATAACTACTGCCTGTCTCACAGGACATTTGTCTCTCTATTATTTTTTTCTGCTTGGTATAAGTGTTCGTCTGTTTATCAGACTGTTTTTCTGGGCAGTAGTTAACTGAGTAGGTGTCATGTTTTAGATAAACATTCTGGTTTTTTGAATCGCTTTCTACCACCAAGACTGTGTTTATTTTTTCTGAATCAACAACAACAAATCCTCTTCCATTTTCACTAACCATACTAGTGGGTTGACAAGTCACTTTTTTACTCTGGGATCGTTTGATAAAATGTTCCACAAGAGTAGCATTAGTTTTTGTTTTGTTCTTTGAACTTTGTTCTCTTTCTAAGGAGAATGATGCTTTGCTATATTTTCCCTCAGCACAGAATGATACATTTTTAGCCAAAGGGTCTGGACTTCGAAATTCCACATTCTTCTCATCTAAGGTAAATGCATCTCCATAATAAACAGGGTTAGGCATAGTCTGTTCCTGTAAATCAATTCTACACATTTCAGTGCCTTTCATACGGCTATTGTGTCTAGATTGTTTTACATGTTTATTATGTTTCCAAAATCCAGAGGTAATACTCATCTTTTCTGAATTGAAACTCTGAGCTTCTTTTTTAGTTTTCTCAAATAAGAGAATCCAAACAACTTTCTTAGTGCATGTTTTTCCCTCATTCAGAGAGGTTCTTAGCTTTTACTTAAACTCAAATAAGCCCGTTTTCTTGCTCTGGAAATGGAATGTGCCTAGTGTTCTTGATTCCCATTCTGTAACTTTTATCATAAAAGGAGTTTGTATGCTCTCCACTTTTCTCTAAATCCTGCACAGTATTTGATGAATGCTTAGCAGAAGAATCACTAAACATCGAGTTACTTTTTTTCTTTGATGTTAACCTTTCACAAGATCTTTTAGTTTGGGGTATAAATTTCTGTTCCTTTACTTCTGACTCACTGCTGGTCGATGAGTGTGTATCAGAATTTAAAAGGGAATATGAATTCCACTGCACTCCCATTTCAATTAAGTCCTGTTGCAGAATCATTTTAGCAACTTCCACAATAAGGGCTGCTGCTTCCGTTTCAGTTAAACCTTTTCTGCCAGTCACCCAAATAGTTCACATATTCCAACGTTCTTCAACTGCTTCCTCTTCCTCATCCATTGCCTTTTGGGCACTATATAAGGATGCAGGAAAAAAATAATGTATGGATTCACTCATGCATACCAAAATATTTACTAAGCATTAATCTGATCTGTTCTAAGAACTGAAGAAATTGCACTGAACTAGAGGGAAATATGTCTACTGTTTTAGAGCTTACATTCTAGTTGTGGAAATCAGAAAACAAACAAATGTTAAAATGCATTCTATGTCAACTGGTAAGAACTATGTACAAAAATGAAGCACCAGGAGATGGGTGGTTCTGTAATTTTTAAATAGCATAATTAGAGAAGGCCTCACCAAGATCCATTAAGCAGAAATCATTTAAAACAGAGTCATAAGACTCTCATTAAAAACAAATCCTAGGGGCGCCTGGGTGGCTCAGTGGGTTAAGCCACTGCCTTTGGCTCAGGTCATGATCTCAGGTCCTGGGATCGAGTCCCGCATCAGGCTCTCTGCTCAGCAGCGAGCCTGCTTCCCTCTCGCTCTCTCTGCCTGCCTCTCTGTCTATTTGTGATCTCTCTCTCTGTCAAATAAATAAATAAAATCTTTAAAAAAAAAAACAAAACAAATCCTATGTAATATGAACTCTGAACAAAATAATTCAAGGACCTGGAGAGTGACCAAAGGGAGAAACTGCAACCTGGAGTTTACTGATAGAATTTGAAAAAGGGCTCAGAATAACTGCAAGAGATTTGAAAAAAAACTGGAGAAAGTCCAGAAATGAGAGATCCAAAGAAGGAGAACCCCAAATTCTTCATATAAATTCTGCCCAAATATCTGGCTGCCCTCTAAGCTATGCAAATGTAGGCAGAGTCCAAGCAGCCAGTTAAGTCTAACCAATTGAACAGGGGTTTGAGTTACTGTCTACTACAGGAAGACAAACTTTAGAGTTTGAGTTCAGTCAAGCCAACTGATAAAATATCAATGCTCTTCAGGGTAAAATAATAGATCCTATGCCCTAAAAGACCAAACATTCACAAAATTGAAATACCATAAAGAGAAAGAAAAAAAATGGGATGAGATATGAAAATTATTAAAGAAATAATAGCCAAGAGACTTCTGTTTCCAACAAGGATGGTGTAATAGGGACCAAGTTAGCCTGTCACCCAAAACAACTAAAACCAAGACTAGCTCTTAAAAGACACTGCAGCTTCCATTTTGCTCTCTCTTGGATTACTTACTCTAGGGGAAGTGAACCGTCATGCATAAGGACAACAAGCAGCTCTGTGGAGGAGCTCACATGGAGAACTGAGCGCCAGTTTGCCAATATGTGTGCAAGTCATCTTAAAAGCAGATCCAACTCAACCCTTCAGATAATTATAGCCCCAGCCAACAGCTTTACTAAAACCTCAAACCAGACCACTAGCAAAGGTGCTCCCAAGTTCATGACTCACAGAAACTTTGAGTTAAAATATATTTATTGTTGCCTTTAAGCCACTAAGTTCTTTAAGATATATTTTTAAGTTTTTTTTTTTTTAAGTAATCTCTACACCCAACAGGGGCTTGAACTCATGACCTTAAGATCAAGAATAGCATGTTCTTCTGACTGAGCCAGCCATGCACCCCTAAGCTACTAAGGTCTTAATTTCATAGCATTAGCTAACTAACTAGCCCAGTAAAATTATCAAACTTCAAAGATATAAAAAAGAAATCTCAAGACCTACATATTTAGCACAGAATTAATTTCCCATTAAAATTCTTAAAAACAGCATGCACAGAAAAGAAAGAGCATTTTCCTAAAACTCAATATAAGAAATCATGGACCAAAAATTTATATCCACCCAAGATGTGCCTCAAATATTAAGGTTATGGAAAAACAGTTTTAAACATACAAGATATGGGGAATTCTATACTATATTAGTCCTCAAGAAATCTATTAGTGAATAAGTTTCATCCAGTCAAGAGATGACTAGAAGTGGTTCAGCATTAAAACCAATGGTAAGAATTTGAATAAATAAAAATGTAGATTATATTAATTTTTCATCTCTACACCCCACAAGGATGGGGAAAAGGGTGGAAAATTAATGTACACATGTTATATGTTGAGACAAAGTAGAAATAATGTACTTTTTAAATGGAAGGAAAAGGACAGGAAAAAAGAAAAAGAAAAAGTGAGCTCAATGGCGATGACTATTGTTCAGGCAGTATGTGGGTATTACAGAATACCATTAAAATCTTGACAAACCAGGGGCACCTGGCTGGCTCTTTTGGAAGAGCATGTGAATCTTGCTCTCCAGGTTGTGAGTTCCAGCCTCATGTTGGATGTAGAGACTCTTAAAAATAAAATCTTAAAAAAAAAAACAAAAAAAAAAAACTTTGACAAACCCGATAATAAAAAGCACACAGGTACCCCCTGGAACAAAAATATATACTTTCCTAAATCTAAAAATAAAACTCCAAAGAGTATCCTTAGGCAGAAAGATAAACATAGTAAATATACAATACATGTAATTATAAAATAATTTGAGAATTGAAACTAAACACCTTAGTTAAATCAATAAGTATGAATGGGATTAAATTATATATTAAAAAGTTTTCAATTTGGTTCAAAAAGGAAAGATAATTACATCTCAGTGTGGCACATAAAAGGTGTATCTAAAACAAATTGATTCTAAAAGGCTAAAACTAAAGGGATGGACAAAAAAATTTCTAGACTAAGGAAAGCAAGAAGAAAGCAGTGAGGGATAGACTGCATTAAACAAAAAAGAGTAAAATTTACTGCTAAAGACAATAATCATAATAAAGATAACATTATCAATCAGTCATATGTACTATGAGTACATATACACCAAATAACAAGCAATTATTTAATGAAGCAAAGACAAGAGATACAAGGAGACAGAGAGAAATATATTAACAATTAGTGGATTTCAGTAAATCTCTCTCATTAAAAGACAGATGAAATGTTGAGGAGGGGAATAAATAAAAATAAAGATGACCTAATGAACACAACCAATGAAGCAGGTTTTATGAATATACCTCAAACATTTTACCTTTATAATAGAGAACACATTTAGTTTGTGTTGGTCATGTATTAGGTCACAAAGAAACATCAGTGAATTACATAAAGTATATGTGTTACAAACAACAATATTAGATTGCAGTGTAATAAGACTAGAAGTCATTAACAAAATAAAAACAAAAAACAAAACAAAAAAAAAAAACAAAAAGCACTTCCACCTGGGCAAAAGAGGGAAAACATGAAAATTACATCTTGGTTCTTTCCACAGTTTGGCGACCATGGTCATTGGTCCTATAAACATTGGGGTACAGATGGCCCTTCTTTTCACTACATCTGTATCTTTGGGGTAAATACCCAGCAGTGCAATTGCAGGGTCATAGGGAAGCTCTATTCTTAATTTCTTCAGGAGTCTCCACACTGTTCTCCAAAGTGGCTGCACTAACTTGCATTCCCACCAACAGTGTAAGAGGGTTCCCCTTTCTCCACATCCTCTCCAACACACGTTGTTTCCTGTCTTGCTAATTTTGGCCATTCTAACTGGTGTCAGGTGGTATCTCAATGTGGTTTTAATTTGAATCTCCCTGATGGCTAGTGATGATGAACATTTTTTCATGTGTCTGATAGCCATTTGTATGTCTTCAATGGAGAAGTGTCTGTTCATATCCTCTGCCCATTTTTTGATATGATTATCTGTTTTGTGTGTGTTGAGTTTGAGAAGTTCTTTATAGATCCTGGATATCAACCTTTTGTCTGTACTGTCATTTGCAAATATCTTCTCCCCTTCTGTGGATTGCCGTTTTGTTTTGTTGACTGTTTCCTTGCTGTGCAGAACCTTTTGATCTTAATGAAGTCCCAAAAGTTCATTTTTTCTTTTGTTTCCTTTGCCTTTGGGGGCATATATTGAAAGAAGTTGCTGTGGCTGATATCAAAGAGGTTACTGCCTATGTTCTCCTCTAGGATTCTGATGGATTCCTGTCTCACATTGAGGTCTTTTATCCATTTCGAGTTTATCTTTGTGTACGGTGTAAGAGAATGGTCGAGTTTCATTCTTCTACATATAGCTGTCCAGTTTTCCCAGCACCATTTATTGAAGAGACTGTCTTTTTTCCATTGTACATTTTTTCCTGTTTTGTCAAAGATTATTTGACCATAGTGTTGAGGGCCCATATCTGGGCTCTCTACTCTGTTCCACTGGTCTTTTATGTCTGTTTTTATGCCAATACCATGCTGTTTCAGTGATCACAGCTTTGTAGTAAATCTTGAAATCAGGTAACATGATGCCACCAGTTTTGTTTTTGTTTTTCAGCATTTCCTTAGCAATTCGGGGTCTCTTCTGATTCCATACAAATTTTAGGATTATTTGTTCCAGCTCTTTGAAAAATACCGGTGGAATGGCATTAAAAGTATAGATTGCTCTAGGCAGTATAGACATTTTAACAATGTTTATTCTTCCAATCCAAGAGCATGGAATGGTCTTCCATCTTTTCATGTCTTCTTCAATTTCTTTCATGAGTGTTCTGTAGTTCCTTGAGTACAGATCCTTTACCTCTTTAGTTAGGTTTATTCCCAGGTATCTTATGGTTCTTGGTGCTATAGTAAATGGAATTTTCTTTTAGAATTTTTTCAAACTTAAGTGACCACTGACAATATAGACAGTTACATATTTAAAATGGTATATATGAACCACATGGTAAGGACAAAGCCCGAATCTGTAATAGTTACACAAAAAATAAAGACAGTCAACATAACACAACAGAAAGTCATCAAAGGAAAGAGAACAAAAGAAAGAAACAAAGAACTACAAAAGCAAGAAAGTAATTAACAAAAGGGTAATAAATATATCTAAAGAGATAGGGTGGTAGAATAGATTTAAAAAAAATAAGATCCAGAGTCATTTATGGTTTGTCTCCCTCCCAATCCCATCTTGGGTTGCTGGGGGGAGGTGGGATTGGGAGAGGGGGAGCGGGCTATGGACATTGGGGAGGGGAGGCGAACCATAAGAGACTATGGACTCTGCAAAACAACCTGAGGGTTTTGAAGGGTCAGGGGTGGGAGGTTGGGGGAACAGGTGGTGGGTAATGGGGAGGGCACGTTTTGCATGGAGCACTGGGTGTTGTGCAAAAAGAATGAATACTGTTACGCTGAAAAAATAAATAAAATGGAAAAAAAATAAATAAATAAGATCCAGAGCACCTGGATGACTTGGTTAAGCATCCGCCTTCAGCTCAGGTCATGATCCCAGGCTCCTTGAATTGAGCCCCACATTGGGCTCTCTGCTTAACAGGTAGCCTCCTTCTCCCTCTCCCTGTTTGCTGCTCCCCCTGCTTGTGCTCTCACTCTCACTCTCTCTCCCTCTCTCTTGGTCAAATAAATAAATTAAAGAAATAAAAATTTTTTAAAAAGTAATATCCAGGGGGCACATAGGTGGCTCAGTCGGTTAAGTGTCTATCTTCAGCTCAGGTTATGATCCTGAGGTTCTGAGATCAAGCCCTGTGTTCGGATCCCTGCTCAGCAATGAGTCTGTTTCTCCCTCTCCCTCTGCCACCCCCACCTCCATGGCTCATGTTCTCCCTCTCAAATAAATAAGACCCTAAAAAAGAAACAAGACCCATGGGGCACCTGGGTGGTTCATTGAGTTAGGCACCTGACTCTTGATCTTGGCTCAGGTCTTGATCTCAGGGTCATGAGTTCAAGTCCTGCACTGGACTCCACACTGGGTGTGAAGCCTATTTCAAACAAACAAACAAACAACAACAACAACAACAAAATCCCAGTTGTAGGCTTCCTAAAAAAGACTCACTTCAGATCTATAAAAATACAGACACCAAAAGTGAAAGCATGGAAAAAACAGTCCATGCAAATAAAAACAGGAGGAAAAAAAAAAAAAGCCAGGGTAGCAATACCTATACCACACAAAAAATAGACTTTAAACAAAGACTATAAAAAGACACAAAGAAGGGCATTATATAATGGTAAAAAGGTTAGTCCAACAAGAGGATATAACATTTGCAAATATCTATGCGCCCAATATTAGAGCATCTAAATACATAAAGCAAATATTAACAGGCAAATAGAGAGAAATTGACAGTAATACAATAACAGTACAGATCTATAACACCCCATTTACATCAATGGATAGACCATGCAGACAGAAAAAGAAGGAAATAGTGACTTTGAATGACACATTAGACCAGATGTACTTAGCAGATACATGCAGAGCATTCCATTAAAAAAAAAAAAAAAAAAAAACAGAACATTCAGTTCAAACGTATATGGAGCATTCTCCAGGATAGATCACATCTTAGACCATAAAACAAGTCCCAGTAAATTTAAGATTAAAATCGTATCAAACATCTCTTCTAAACACAACAGTATAAAACTAGAACTCAATCACAAGAAAAAAAAAACTGGAAAAAACAAAAATACATGGGACTAAACAGCATACTACTAAATACCCAATGGGCCAATGAAGAAATCAAAGGAAATCAAAAGATACATGTAGACAAATGAAAATAAAAAGACAACAATCCAGAACCTCTGGGACACAGTGAAAACAATTCTGAGATATTCGTAGTAATACAGGCTGACGTCAAGAAACAAGAAAAATCTCAAATAAACAATCTAAATTTGCACCTGGAAGAACTAGAAAAAGGAGAACAAACAAGGTTAAATGTTAGTGGAAGGAAGGAAATTAAGACCAGAGTAGAAATAAACAAAATAGAGACTTAAAAAACACTAGAAAAGATACAAAGAGCTGGTTCTTTGAAAAGATAAAATTGATAAACATTTAGCCAGACTCAACAAGGAAAAAGAGAGATATGAATAATATCAGATATGAAATAAGATCAGATATTAAAGAGGGAAATTAATAACCAATGCAAAAGTACAAAGAATAATAAGAGAATATTACAAAATATTATATGTCAAAAAATTGGACAAACTAGAAGAAATGGATAAATTCTTAGAAACATCCAGTCTTACCCTTGGGGCTAATAATACATTATATGTTAACTAAAAATTTAAAAACTAAAAAAAAAAAAGAACTACAAACCTAAACAATTACAGAAGCTCAATATATGATGCACATTAGTTTGCTTTCTGGGTGGCCAGCCTTAAAAGTGGCTCCTTCTCCCAAAATAAGCTCAATTTTTCTTGTTCTAACTTTCAGAATGGAAAGATTCAACCTCAAAACAGAGGCTGTCTAAGAAAGCATCTCCAATTATTAAGTATTTTGTGAATAGCCCAGTCTACCATTATAGTAGGAATGTAGTTTTGGTAATCACAGACTGGTTTTTTTGGCAATAGGTGATATGCAAATGCAAAGAAGCATGAACTGCATGGCATAGATCCATTGTTAGTGCCCTGCTATATCACTTGTCTTCATTGGGCAAGCCTCTAGGCTTAAGTGGTTTATAATGCAATAATCTAATTCAATTAAAAGTGCATATGGAGAACAATGTAAAAAAAAAAAAGAAGAACGAAAAAGAAACATACAATCTTCCCAAACTGAACCAGAAAGAAACAGAGCAGCTGAATATACCGATTACTAGTAATGAAATTGAATTAGTAATCAAAAAAACTCAAACAAAAGTCCTCAACCAGTAACTTCACAGATGAGTTCTACCAAACATTTAAAGAAGAGTTAGTATCTACTCTTCTCAAACTACTCCAGAAAATAGAAGTGAAAGGAAAACTTTCAAATACATTCTACAAAGTCAACATTACCCTGATACCAAAACTAAAGGCATTACAAAAAAAAAAAAAAAAATAGAAAGAAAGAAAGAAAGAAACTTATGGGCCAATGTTCCTGATAAATATAGAAGCAAAAATCCTCAACAAAATATTAACAAACATCATTCAACAATACATTAAAAGGATCATCAACCATGACTGAATGGGATTTACTCTGGGGAAGCAAGGTTAATTCAATATTCACAAATCAGCCAACATGATATGCCAAATCAACAAAACAAAGGACAAATATCATAGAATTATCTCAATAGATACAAAAGAAGCATTTGATAAAATTCAGCATGAGTTCATGATAAAAACTCTCAACAAAGTAAATTTAGAGAGAACACACCTCAACATAATAAAGGTCATATGTGAAAAATTCACAACTAACATACTCAATGGTGAAAAACTGAGAGCTTTTCACCTAAAATCAGGAACAAGACAAGAAAGTCCACTCTCCCTACTTTTATTCAACACAGTGCTAGAAAGCTTAGCCAAAGCAATCAGACCAAAAAAGGAATACAAGACATCTAAACTGTCAAGAAGTAAAACTATCACTATTTGTAGGTGATATGATACTATACATAGAAAACCCTAACAATCCACCAAAAAGTTATTAGAATAAATTCAGTAAAGTTGCAGAATACAAAATTAAGACAAAAAACTTGCATTTTATACTAATAACAATGTAGAAGAAAGAGAAATTAAGAAAATAATACCATTTACAATTGTATCAAAAAACTTGTACTCAAAACCTATAAAACACTGATGAAAGAAATTGAAGACAGCAAAAACAAATGGAAAGATATTGCCATTCTCATGGATTGGAAGAATTAATATTGATTAAAATGATCATACTACCCAAACAATCTATAGATTCAATGCAATCTCTATCAAAATATCAATAGCATGTTTGACAAAACTAGAATAAATACTACTAAAATTTGAATGGAACCACAAAACACCCCAAATACCCAAAGCAATCTTAAGAAAGAAGAACAAAGCTGGAGGTATCACAATCCTAGATTCCAAGATAAACTACAAAGCTGTAGTAATGAAAATTGTATGGTACTGGCACAAAAACAGACATATAGATGAATGAAACAGAATACAGAGCCCAAAATAAACCCATGCTTGTATAGTCAATCTATGACAAAGGAGGTAAGAATATGCAATGGGAAAAGACAGTCTCATCAATAAATGATGCGGGGGAAATTAGACATCTATGTGCAAAAGAATCAATCACTTCTTACACCATACAAAAATAAATTCAGAATGGTTTAAAGACCTAAGTGTGAGACCCCAAACCATAAAACTCCCAGAAGAAAATGTAGGTAGTAATTTCTTTGACATTGGCCTTAGCAACATTTTTCTACATATGTCTCCTCTCACAAAAGAAACAAAAGCAAAAATGAACTTTTGGGACTATACAAAAATAAAAAGGTTTTGCGCTTTTTATTTTGAGTGAAAGACTCAACAAAATGGAAAGGTAACCTATTTAATGGGTGAAGACATCCACAAATGATATATCCCATAACAGGTTAACAGTATAAAGAATCTATATGACTCGACACCAAAAAACCAAATAATCTTTTTAAAAATGGACAGAGGACCTAATAGACATTTTTCCAAAGAAGACATATAGATGGCAAACAGACACATGAAAAGTTACTTGACATCACTAATCATTGAGGAAATCAAATCAAAACCACAATGAGATATCACCTAACACCTTTCAGAACACCTAGAATCAAAAAGACAAGAAATAAACAAGTGTTGGTAAAGATGTGGAGTAAAAGGAACCCCTGTGCCCTTTTGGTGGGAATGTAAATTGGACCAGCCACTGTGGAAAATAGCATGAAGGTTTTAAAAAAAATAATAAAATAAAAATACCATACAATCCAGTAATCCCACTACTGGATATTGACCTAAGGAAAACAAAAACACTAATCTGAAAAAATATATGCACCTCTATGTTTATTGCAGCGTTATTTACAACAGCCAAGATATGGGAGCAAACCAAGTGTCCATGGATAGATGAAGGGATGTAGATGTGATAATATATATGTATGATGGATAACACAAACATATAAAGATCAATCGATCAATCTATCTATGATATCTATCTATGATGAAATATTACTCTGCCATAAAAAATATGAGCTCTTGCCATTTTTGACAACTTGGGTAAACCTAGAGGGTATTATTCCAAGTGAAATAAGTCAGACTGAGAAAGACAAATACCATAGGATTTCACTTAGATGTGAAAAAATAAAACTAAAAGCAAAAATAGGCCCATAAATACAGAGAACACACTGATGGTTGCCAGAGGGGAGAGGTAGGGCAATAGAAAAATGAGTGAAGGGGAGTGAGAGAGGCTTTCAGTTATCGAATGATTAAGTCACAGGGAGAAAATGTACAGTATGGGGAATATAGTTAATTGTATTCAATAGCATTTTATGGTGAAAGTCACTACACTTGTGCTGAGTGGAGAGTAACATATGGACTTTGCACATCACTATACTGTACAGCTGTAACTAATACAATACTGTGGGTCACCTATACTTCAATTTTAAAAATATACATACACACATGACATGACAGTAAATCAAAGGGAGAAAAAGTCTCATTTTCTTCCACTGACAACACGTATGTCATGATACTATCTAACAAAAAATATTTTAGCACATTTTCTATTATTTACAAAATGATTTTTCATTTAATAACTACTCAGGGGGACTTTCTTACCTCTTAAAAGGAACAGCATTTTTCAGAACAGTCTCCACCTCTTACTAGAGCACCATCTTAATAGAGCAAGATCTGCCACAGTAAGAAAGCCGGAAGCATAGAGGAACCTGGCTCGCTGTGCACTAAGTAAGGACACTGGGACAAGGTCACATAGCTCCCTCTGGATGCCAAATGTAAGACGCTTCTGAAATTGAGAAAGTAGTGGTTCCATATTGTGCCAGCCCAGGCAGTTGGAAAATACTGTAATCATCCCTAGGATAATCACAGTTTGATTGAATTAACATTCTTTATAGGTAGTTCTATTTCTTTAGATTTACTTTTGTTGTGTTGTGTTTTTTACGTGCAGAATTGTAAAATTTAAGAGTCAAAAAGTGTAAATAACAGAATAATAGACACATGTTAAGGCCTAGCTAACGGTCAGTAGATGGGCTAAACACATTAAATGTCATCTCATTTATTCTCAATCACGAACTTCATATTTGAAACAACTGAGATAGAGCATGTTAAAACAAAGCAAACAAAAAGCCCTCACTCTTCATTCCTCTCATTCTTTCTTCCTTACTTTCTTTTAAGGAAGAGAGAACTCTTAAAAACAGATGAGGGACTCTCTTCAACTACAGAAAAATAGAGCTGATTTAAATATTCAAGTGCTGAGAGGAGTTCAAAAAGTGAAGCTCTCACTGATATTTTCATCAAGGAAGGGCTGTACAGCTCAATAGCTATTCCCCATGAAATAGAGGCCAGAAGAGCCAATGTCAAGTCATTAAGAAAATCACTTCCCTATGAAAACACTAGCCCCACAGGCAATTTGAGATCTTTCATGCCAATGAGTTGAAGAATCTCTCCCTTTTTATAACCTTCTACTCCCATCTTTCCCTCAGTATGCTCACATATGCACACACCTTCACAATGAAACCTTTTACACATACATATCCCCACACTCTTCCAGCAGCCCAGGGTTTCCTTCCTAAGGGCCTATAAGAATTTCTTGGTAAAATCAGACCCAGAACTTCCCTGTTTGCCTAGCTTAGAGATAAGAGTTTAGATTTATTAAGGAGAGATCAGTACTTTCCTAGACAAGAGATATTTAGAACAGTCCAAGAGAAATCCAGAAAACCCTCTCCATTTACCATCCTCCTAATCAATAACAAATATTAATCAGTAACTTGATGAGAAAAGGGAAACTTGGCAACTTTGTGTCTATTTCTTCTTGTAACAGGAAAAATGGGAAAAAAAAAAACAAACAGAAAGGTAGATGGTCAGTAGTTGCTAAGCAACAGAAGGGGAAAATGTCCAGTTACTGAGCTAGCTGCCAATCCTCTGGAGCAGGATAACAAATCCCAGGGATGCCATAGTTTTAGGTATTAAGATGACAATTACAGCTTCCCACGATCCCCTTACTTTTAGAGAAGCCTAAAATAAAATGGAATTTGAAAAAAAAGTAATCTTAACTTGATCTCAAACCACAGAGTCTCAAATAAATGTGGAAACCCTTGTTTAACTGACCTGCATAAACAACAGCTGACTGTTGTAAAGACTGAATGTGTCCATGACTGCATCCATATTTCTGGTTAATTTCCTTTATGGGAACTTCACTGATTAAATCTAATAGCACAAGACTAGTAAAAAACCTGGGAAGTAAATCACCCTAAGTATAGTAAGAGATGTCTACAATGAAGATACAACATATGCTAAGAAAGAAGCAAAAAAGCAAGAGAGGATTTATATACTCTGAGAAGATTCCTAATAGGAAATAGGATTAGTGGACAAAGACAGAACTCAATGTTTACCAAATAAATTCTGACATACATTAGTACTACAGCATAGCAAGGAACTAATATTTATATAACAAAAAGATCTCCATATTTTAACACTGCTAACCAATTTCAAGAAATAATATGTAGTTCAAGAAATAGAATGGCACAAAAAATTTAAAAGAATATTTGATGCACAGTTATATGACCGCTTACTCATATATCAAAAAAATGACAGAATTTGAAAATAAAAACCAGTATTGACTTGAATGGTAGTAATACCACAAATAATCCAAGTATATAAAGCCTTACAAAATTTACACTTATGTTGTAAATAATTTACTAGAGACTACCATTAAGAAAAGTAATTTTATTATATTTCAAAGAAGGAAAATGATTCAATTTCCCCATCTGAATCTTTTAATTCACTCCTCCATGGTAACAATCAATCATTTATAATAATGAGATGAAGCATATCCTTGAATGAAGCTACCTTAAGTTGTCAGTTCTAATTCACATCTTTAAGTAAATAAAATAATTAGATGTTCTACTTTATTTTTTTAAGATTTTGTTTTTATTTATTTTGACAGAGTGAGACAGAAAAAGAGAGCACAAGCAGGGGAAGCAGCAGGCAGAGGGAGAGGGAAGAAGCAGGCTCCCCGCTGAGCAGAAAGTCAGATGTGGGGCATGATCCCAGAACTCTGGGATCATGACCTAAGCTGAAGGCAGATGCCTAAGTGACTGAGACACCCAGGTGCCCCTTAAATGCTCTACTTTAAAACGTCTTCATCTATAATGGCTTCTAAACAAGTATTAAAGGAGAAACAGAAATATTGATAAATTCAGTGAACACAAGAAAATGACAACTCAGCCAAAACTTTGATCTTATTTTTTTTTTAAAGATTTTTATTTATTTGAGAGAGAGAGAGAGAGAGAGAGTGAGAGAATGCACAAACCAGGGGGAGAGGCAGAGGAAGAAGGAGAATCAGACTCCTCACTGAGCAAGAAGCCTGATGCGGGCTCCATCCCAGGACCCTGGGATCATGACCTGAGCCGAAGACAGACACTTACTGACTGAGCCACCCAAGAGCCCCTAAAACTTTTATTTTAATGATAATGAAAGTGACTGTAATACTCAACAACTACTATACATCTAAAACTGTGTTAAATACTGGACAATCAAGGCTTCTTGTTATTTACCTATTATGGACGGCCATCTGGCGATGCTATCTCTCAGTCTGGCTATGACTTCTCCTTTCACACAGCAAGCCAAGAACACTTCTTCAACTGCCACTAGCTCTGCCACCCATTTCATAGAAGTTGGCAATTTCTCCCATAAACAGAAAAATCGATACCAATAATAGTTGTCCAATCCTCAAACGTAGGTGTAACCTAAAGGGAAAAAGCAAGATTCATTAGCTAAATTATTGCATTGAAATGTGTGACTCTTGATCTCAAGGTTGTAGGTGTGGGAGGCCACGATAAGGCCTGAGACAAGGACCAAACCAGGCCCTGACTTGTGTCTCCTTTCAAGTCCGAATAGTCTAACAAATGAAATAAAACCATAAATATAAACTTTGTATTAAAAACAAAGGCCTCAGCGTTTGGAAAAATTTCTAAATGTGACAATATCTGTTTATATGGAAATTTCATTTATTCACAAACAACTCATAACCAAAAGAAAAGAGACCACCGAGCATACAAACTGGATTTACAGACTCAAAGCTTTAATCAGACTATTAATCTCAACATTCTGAAGCTAAGTACAATCTTAAGTATTTTCTGATTTCCAAGAAAGAATCAAGAGAAGAGAGAAAAGAGGGAAGGAAAGGAGGAATCAATATTCACAATCACTCCAAAATATCCAGGGTTCAAAAATAACAATAAAAACTATGAGACATGTAAAGAAATGGGAAAGTGTGTCACAAGGGAAAAAGCTTCCACAAGAAACACCTTTGAGAGTTTCCAGATGTTGGGAATGTCAAAGACTTCAAAGTAGACAAATGTGGTCAAAGAACAAAAGAAAAACATGCTAAATGAAGTAAAGGAAGGTATGACAACAAGGTCTCATCAAGTAGAGGATAAAAATGAAAGAAATTATTTTTAAAAAATGGAAATAGCTTTGCGCAGTGGCAGTATCGTAGCCAATGAGGTTTATCCGAGGCATGATTATTACTAATTAAAAAATGGAAATACTGAAGGTGAATAGTATAATAACAGAATAAAATACTATAGACCTGAACATTAGATATAAGTTGTCAGAAGAATGAGCAAATATGAAGATATATCAATAGAGACTATGCAAAAAAAACCAACTATAATTCCTCTGCTATTCCCAAATAAATTCATTTTTTTACTTAAATAAATGTTTTCTTGGCTCTGTTTAGAGTTAACAGAGCAAAACTGTATTGGAGCAAGGAAATGACAAGAGATAGTAACTAAAATCCAAGGAGCAAATAGAGAAAAACACAAATCTTAAGAATTTTAATGTAACAAACTCTGTAAGTATGCATTTATCTCTCTTCTCACCTTCTTTAAACACACAAAATTACGTAAATAACAATGTACTATTAGGTTTGTGGCACCTACAGGTGTACATGTATAACATTAATAGCACAAAAAAAGAATAGCACTATACAAAAATTATGCTTCTATATCTCACTGGAATTAAGTTAGTATAAATTTTAAGCTGTATTGTAACCCCTTGAGTAACAACTGGGAATAAGTTCAAAAAATAGAGAAAAATTACTTAAATACATTAAAATGTTACATTAAGAAATATTCACTTAATTCAAAAGAAATCAGTAAAAAAAAAAAAGTACAGGAGAACAAAATGGATATAGAGATATAGAAAGTAAAAAGAAAAAACATAGATGTTACTGTGTTCCTAATAACATTAAATGTGAAAGGGTTAAATAACCCAAGGTAGATTAACAGACTACATAAAAAAACAGAATCCAACTATATGTTTTCTGTAAGAGACACAATATAAATACAAAAATATAAATAGGTCAAAAGTAGAAGAAAGGGAAAAGGGAAAGTATCATGCAAACCACAACCATAATAAATATGGAGAGGCCATACTAATATCACATAAAATAGAATGTTAAAAACTGTTAATAAGGGGCACCTGGGTGGCTCAGTGGGTTAAGCCTCTGCCTTCGGCTCAGGTCATGATCCCAGGGTCCTGGGATCGAGCCCCGCATCGGGCTCTCTGCTTGGCAGGGAGCCTGCTTCCTCCTCTCTCTCTCTCTGCCTGCCTCTCTGCCTACTTGTGATCTCTGTCTGTCAAATAAATTTAAAAAAAAATTAAAAAAAAACTGTTAATAAAAATTAGAGGAACATTCTATAATGATAAAAGGATAAATCTGTCAAGTATAAATATATACAGGGTGCCAAAATACATGTACAAAACTTGAAAGAAATGAAGAGAAAAACAGACAATTCAAAAATAATTGTTGAAGACTTAAACACCCTAACTTTCAACAATGGATAGGACAACCAAGCAGAACAACCTGGTCTTCTAAGACAACATTCTAAATCAACTAGACCTAACAGACATCTATAGAACTCCATCCAAGAAGACTGCACATTCTTCTTGAACACACAGAACATTCTCCAGGATAGACCATATTCAGGCAATAAAACAAGCTTCAATATATAAAAGTATAAGGGTGCCTGTCTGGCTCAGTCAGTGAAATGTGTGACTCTTTTTTTTTTTTTTTAAAGATTTTATTTATTTATTTGACAGAGAGAGACATGGCGAGAGAGAGAACACAAGCAGGAGTGGGAGAGGGAGTAGAGAAGCAGGTTCCTGCTGAGCAGGGAGCCTCATGTGGGGCCTGGGATCCTGACCTGAGCGAAACGCAGACGCTTAACAGCTGAGCCACTCCGGTGCCCCCAAAATGTGTGACTCTTGATCTCAAGGTTGTAGGTGTGGGAGGCCACGATAAGGCTTGAGACGAGGACCAAACTAGGCCCTGACTTGTGTCTGCTTTAAAGTCCGAATAGCCTAACAAAAGGCTTATTAGGATGGAAAAGTTGAGTTGCACTGAGAAAGGGTCTGTGCTGTGTGTTGTGCACTTGCCTAAGTGACTTCCCACATGTTTACTAGTGGGACGAGAGTAATTTGGGTGGGGTCCTAAATTCTTAACTGGTCCTTGCTGTAGCACAGCTCAAAGAACACTCTCAGGTTTGTTGTTACTTCTTTGTAGTTATTATCTGAAGACAAAGACCACTGGCCTTGGAAGATCTGCATTTAGACCTTGAGAAGTAGTTAATGGGGAAGTCTGGAGGGTTTCATGCATATGTAACAAATTCTTTCATAATTAGCTAATGATGGACACTTCTTTGTATAATTAATGATGGACACTTCTTTGTAATTATTTCTGTTGGCTATATAATGTCTCACTGCCCTGAATAAACTCAGCACTGTTGGACATCCTCCTCAATGTTCCTCCTGCCCTCATCTCTGTCTCTTTAACTTCTTTTCACCATCCTCTTACCCTCACATTTCCTGGTCTATTTGTCGCACCAGCCACGACATGTAGGTTCAAGTCCATTTGGTATAGAGATTACTTAATATATACTTGTGCGCACACACACACACACACACACACACACACACACGTGGGGGGGTTTGTGTCTCTATTAAAATTACACAACAGGGGTGTCTGGGTGGCTCAGTCATTAAGTACCTGCCTTCAGTTCAGGTCATGATCCCAGGGTCCTGGGATCAAGCCCCGCATCGGGCTCCCTCCTCAGCAGGAAGCCTGCTTCTCCCTCTCTCACTCCATCTGTCTGTGTTCCCTCTTCACTGTATCTCTCTCTGTCAAATAAATAAATAAAATCTTTAAAAAATATACGGTTTTAAAAAAATTAAAAAATAAAATAAAATAAAATTACACAACATATGTTTCCTGAAAACAGAATGAAGTTAGAAATAAATGACAAAAAGTTTTGGGGGTGCCTGGGTGGCTCAGTGGGTTAAAGCCTCTGCCTTCAGCTCAGGTCATGATCCCAGGGTCCTGGGATCCAGCCCCGCATTGGGCTCTCTGCTCTGCAGGGAGTCTGCTTCCTCCTCTCTCTCTCTCTGCCTGTCTCTCTGCCTAGTTGTGATTTCTCTCTGTCAATAAATAAAATATTTTAAAAAAAAAGTTTTGGAAATTTACAATGTGGGAATTAAACAAGAAACTAGTAAATAACAATGGGTTAGGAAAAAATCATAATAAATTGCAAAATACCTTGAAATGAGTGAATATAACAAATGAAAACATTATATACCAAATTTATTACAGGATGCAGTAAAAATAGTATTTTGAGGAAAATGTATAGCTATAAATGTCTATACTAAAAATAAATAAGGTCTCAAATCAATACCTAATCTTCCACATTAAGACACTTGCAAGCAGAAGGACAAAGTAAAACCAAAAAAGAGGGAAGAAAATAATAAAGAGCAGAAACCAATGAAGTAGAAAGCTAAAAAAGATAAAGAAAAATCAACTAAAAAAAATCATTCTGGTAAAAGGCAAACTGAAGCACATAAAATTTTGCAAGAGTTTATTAGAGCATATATTGATTTGAATTGGACAGTGCCAAACAAAGTGTCATTGGTGAAAAGCCCTCCACTAGCAGGAAAGAGGAGCCAAGTTTTTATAGAGAAAATACTGAAGCAAAGAAAAGCAAAGCATTTATTTGATTGGTTAGAACTTAAGCATTGCCTTATTTAGGGAAACCTCATTAGCTGCTTGTGATTAATTTTTCTCAAGTTTAAATTTCTTGGATTAGAGTATACTGCCTCCGACTTAAGTTTTGGTTTGCTTATGTAAACTACCAGGGCATCACCTCAGTCTAATGGCCTCCTTGTTTTTTTGTTTTTTTAAAGATTTTATTTATTTATTTGACAGAGAAAGAGAGATCACAAGTAGGCAGAGAGTCAGGCAGAGAGAGAGAGGAGGAAGCAGGCTCCCTGCTGAGCAGAGAGCCCGATGTGGGGCTCGATCTCAAG
The DNA here is from genome assembly GCF_922984935.1 of Meles meles. Taxonomy (NCBI): domain Eukaryota; kingdom Metazoa; phylum Chordata; class Mammalia; order Carnivora; family Mustelidae; genus Meles; species Meles meles. Next base: position 95,202,335 of record NC_060069.1, on the reverse strand, counting down.
ACCCCGAGATCATGACCTGAGCTGAAGGCAGCGACTTAATCCACTGAGCCACCCAGGCGCCCCATAATGGCCTCCTTGTTTAAACACTTTTAACAGTGCTTTTAAAAAAAGCAACAAAATTGAAAAACTTTTAGCTAGACTGGTCCAGAAGTGAAGAGAGAAGACTTGAATTATTAAATTCAGAAATGAAAGAAGGGACACCACTAGTGAATGTACAGAGGGGAAAAGGGGGGTGGTTATAAGGCAATAATGTGAACTGAATACCAACAGATGAGATGAACAAATTCTTGGAAACACACAAACTACCAAAAGTGATTCAGGAAAAAACAAGATATGAATAGATCTATTACAAGCAAAGAGGTTGAATTAGTAAAAAATTTACTCCAAAGAAAAGTACAGGCCCAAATAGCTTGACTGGTGAAATCTACCAAATGTTTAAATAAGAAATAACAGCAATCTACCAAATGTTTAAATAAGAAATAACAGCAATCTTTCACAAATTCTTCCCAAAACCACACAGAGTCATCATGAGAAAAGAGAACTATGGACAGTATATCTAATAAATATAGATAAAACAACGCTCAATAAAATACTAGCAAACCAAATCTAGGAACAGATAAAGAGTATTATACAAATAACCAAATGGGATTTACCTAGAAAATCCAAGACTAATATCTGAAAATCAATTAATGTAATACACTATATCAATGAAATATACAAAACCACATGATGGTATCAACAGATGCAGCAAAAACACTTGACAAAATCTAACAACCTCTCATGATAAAAGCATTCAACAAACTGGTAATAGAAAGGAACTTCCTCAACCTGATAAAAGCCATCTGCAAAAAACCCACAACTAACACCAAGACTGATGGTGAAAAACTGAGTACTTTTGCCCCAAGATAAGGAACAAGACAAAGATGTCTGCTGTTGCTACTCCTATTCCATATTTTACTGGAGATTCTAACCAAGTCAATTAGGAGAAAGAAAGATAAATAAAAGACAACCAGACTGGAAAGGAAGAAGCAAAACTATCTCTATTTGCAGATAACATGATCTTGTATATAGAAAATCCTAAGGAATGCACAAAAATACTATTAAAATTAATGAGCAAGTTTAATAGGTTACAGGATACAATATCAATATAGAAAAAATAAGTTTTTCTGTATAGTTTAATAAACAATCTGTAAATGTGATCAAGAAATAAATTCCATTTATGATAGCATCAAAAAGAATAAAATGCTTAGCAATAAGCTTAACAAAAAAAATACAAAACTTGTACTCTGAAAACTAAAAATTTTTGAAAGATATTAAAGACCTAAAAAATCAAAGAGACAGCCGATCTGCAAAGACTGGAAGACTTAAAATTGTAAAGATGGTAATATTTCCCAAATTGACCTACCAATTCTACACAATCCCTATCAAAATTAAGCTGGTTTCTTTGCAGAAACAGGCAAGATGATCTTAAAATTTATAAAGAAATGCAAGTGACCCAGAATGGACAGAATTGTTTTTCCAAAAATACAAAATTAGAGGGCTCACATTTCCTGATTTCAAAAGTACAGTGATCAAAATAGCACAGTATCAACATAAGGATATACATAGATCAATGAATAGAATTGAAAGCCCAGAAATAAACCCTCACATTCATGGTCAATTGATTTTTTTACAAGAATGACAAGAGAATTAGTGGACTTTCAACAAATGGAGCAGGGACACCTGGATATGTATATGTAAAGGAATGAAGTTAGATTCTCATCATACATCAGTCACAAAAGTCCAAGTGGAACATATGTGTCAATGTAAGATAAAACTAAAACTCAGAAGAAAACAGGAGCGCATCCTTTTGACACTGAGTTACATAGTACATTTCCAGATATGACACCAAAAGAAAAAAAGTTGATAAACTGACCAAAACTCACAACTTTTGTACTTCAAAAATCATCATCAAGAACATGAAAAGACAACCCACAGAAGGGAAAAAAATATTTCCAAATCTTATATCTGAAAAAAGACTTGTATCCATGATATATAAAAAATACTTACCTCAATAATAAAAAAAATTTTAATGGCAGATGATCTGAATATTTTTCTAACATATTCATATAATCAATAAACACATGAAAAGATGCTCAACACCATTAGCCATTAAGGAAATGCAAGTCCAAACTATAATGAAAGAGCACCACATACTCATGAGGATATATTCAAAAAAGAGAAATAAAAACAAGCATTGGAGAAGATGTGAAGAATAGGAGCCCTTGTACACTGCTGGTGTAAATGTAATATTATCCAGATGCTTTTGAGGAGTTTGGAAACTCTTAAAATGTTAAAAATAAAGTTACCATATAATCCAGCAATTCTACTCGTAGGGATATACCCAAGAGAATGTGAAACATATATCCATGTAAAAACTTGTACATGAATGTTCACAGCGGCATTACTCATAATAGCCAAAAATCAAAAACATACCAAATGTCCATTAATTGATGAAGAGATGCAGTACATCCATACAGTGGAATATTATTCTGCAATATAAAGAACTTAAGAACTGTTACATGCTTTACTGCAGCATTATTTGCAATAGTAAAGATATAGAAGTAGCCCAAGTGTCCATCAACAGATGAGTAGATAAAGAAGGTGTGGTACAGGTAAACAATGAAATATTACTCAACCATAAAAAAGTATGAGATCCTGCCATTTGTGACATGGACAGATCTAGACTATATAATGCTAAGTGAAATAAGTCAGAGAAAGACAAATATCCCATGATTTTATTTCTATGTGGAATCTAAAAAACAAAATAAATGAATACACAAATAAAAAGCAGCATCAGACATATAAATACAGAAAACTAAGAGTTGCCAGAGGGAAGAAGGTGACGGGGTAGGCAAAAATGAATGAAGGGGAGTGGGAGATACAGGCTTCCAGTTATGAAATAAATCAGAGGAATAAAAGGTACAGCATAAGAAATACAGTCAATGGTATTATAATAGCATTACATAGTGACAGATGGTAGCTACATTTGTGGTGACCACAGCAAAACATACAGAGTTGTTGAATCATTATGTTGTATACCTGAAACTAATGTAATATCATGTGTCAACTACACTCAATTTTTTTTAATTTTCAAAAATAGATTTTTAAAAAGGATACGTTATGCCACAGACAAACCCTGAAAACATTATGCTAAGTGAAAGACACCAGTCATAAAAGACCACATATTATATGATGCCATTTATATGAAATTTCCAGAAGAGGAAAGTCTATAGGGACAGAAGGCATACCATTACATTAGTAGTTTCTTGGGACTAAGGGAGAATGAGGAGATTGAAGAAAATTTGGGAGTGACTGCTGAAGCATACAAGGTTTCTTTCTGGGGTGATGAATATGTTCTGAAATTAGATATTGATGATAACTGCACAACTCTGTGCACAAACTAAAAATCACTGGCTTAACTTTAAATGTGTAAGTGTAAATATGCTATGTGAAGCATATTGCAACAAAGCTATTTTAAAAATACATTTCAAATTCTGTATGAAAAAATTTTCAGAAGGCTCTTGGAAGCCCAAAAATAGACTTAAAGAAATAGAGAAACATTCCTTTTCATGAATAAGACCAATCAATTTAAAAAAGAAGGAGGGGCACCCTGCGTGGCTCAGTTGGTTCAGCTCCAACTCTTGAGTTCAGCTCAGGTTCTGACCTTGGGGTCATGGGATGAGGCTCTGTGTCAGGCTTTGTGCTCAGTGAGGAGTCTGCTTCTTTCTCTCTCTCTCCCTCCTTCTGCTCCTGCCCCTTCCCACACACTCTAAAATAAATAAATCTTGTTTAAAAAATGGAGAAAAAAGTAAAGATAAAAGCTGAAGAAAATTTTTCCTTTGTTGTGTGTATATAAACCTTTTCATAAATGAACCTATGCCTACAGATTGCCATTATCAAAAAAAAAAAAGATAAAATTGAAAAAATAACACTTGGCTTATCTGTGATTTCACTTTCCATGGTTTTAGTTATCCATAGTTAACCATGGTCCAGAAGCTGATGATCTATCAGAAGGTCAATAGTAGCTTCACACTATATCACAATGCCTATAGCATTCACCTCACTTCATCTCATTGCATAGGCAATTTATCATCTTACACCCTCACAAGAAGGGTTAGTACAGTAAATAACATATTTTCAGAGAAAGATCACATTCATAAAGCTTATTATAATTGTTTATTGTTGTTAATCTCTTAATGTGTCTAACTTATAAATTAAACTTTATCATAGGTATGTAGGTATAGGAAAAAACTAAATATACACAGGGTTTGGTACTGAGTGTCAGTCAACCACTGGTGGTCTTGAAATATATCCCCCACTGATAAGGAGTGACTACTGTACTAGAATAAATTCCAGAAGGAACATAATTCAAAAGAAGGGAACCATACTCAATTACTTGAAGAAAATATGAGAGAATTCCTTTATAATCTTAGAGCAAGAAAAGCATTTCTCACTGATAGAAAAGCCCACATATTCAACTACATTTCTAAAAATATGAGGTAAAACATACAATAAATAGTCAAAGCCACATAAAAAAATAGGATAAAAATACTTTCAACTTGTACCACAAAGCACTACTCTTCTTAATATATATAATAACCTTTAAAACTTAAGAAAGCACAAAGAAAAATAAACAAAAGACATGGAAATTCATGGGGGGAAGCATACTGTCCTTTAACAAATGGAAAAAATGTTCAATTTCACTCATATTTTTAAAATATAAATTAAAACTATACTAAAATGTATAAAAGCTTGACGATATATTCATCAGGTTGTGGAAAAAATACTCTCATATAGTGCTGTTAAAATTGGAAAATGATAGAAATCTTACCGAGGGCAATTGTGCAAAACCAAAATTATATATGCCTTTATAATTTATCCACTAATTGTACTTTAGGGGGTCTTTCCTAAAGATACACCCCCATCAAAACTAAACAATATATGCACCAAAGTTATTCACTGTAGCATCACTTGCCATAACAAGATACTGGAAACAATCCAAATGTCCATCAAGAGAGAAGTGATTGAATACTGGTACATACACAGTGGAGTCATACAAACACTTTTTTAAAAAAATTAAAAATCTCCATGAGCTGATACAGAGTGATTTCCAAGATATATCGTTAAGAAAACAGTACAAAAAAAGTATATAACATAGTATCTTCTGTATAAAAAGACAGTAGATTAAGAATATACATATCTTCTTGCTAACATTTATAAAACAAAAAAGATACAGGAATATCTTATTTTATGTGCTTCACTTTATTGTGCTTCACAGATGTTGTCTTTTTTACAGATTAAAGTTTTGTGACGGGCCTGCTTTGAGTAAGTCTATTGGCACCATTTTTCCAATGGCAAATGTCTCTGGGTCACATTTGGTCATCTCACAGTATTTCAAATTTTATCATTATTATATTTGTTATGGTGATCTACACTCAGTGATCTTTGATGTTACTACTGTAATTGTCTTAAGGTATCGATAACAACACCCATATAAAATGGTGAATTTGATAAATATTATGTGTCATCTGACTACTCCACTGGCCAGCTGTTTCTCTCTCTCTCTCTCCCTCTCCTAGGGTTTCCCTATTCCCTGAGACACAATGATATTTAAATTAGGCCAATTAATAACCCTTCATTGGCCTCCATGTGTTCAAATGAAAGGAAGAGCCCCACATCTCTTAAATCAAAAGCTAGAAATTAATAAGCTTAGTGAAGAAGGCATGTCAAGGGGCACATAGGTGGCTCAGTTAAGCACCTGTCTTCGGTTCAGGTCATGATCTCAGGGTCCCGGGATTGAGCCCCACATTGACCTCCCTGTTCAGCAGGGAGTCTGCTTCTCCCTCTCCCCCCTGCTCCTGCTTTCTGTCTCACTCTCTCTCTCTCAAATAAAATGAATGAAATCTTGAAGAAGGAGGAGGAGGAGGAGGAGGCATGCAAAAGCTGAGACAGGCCAAAAGATAGTCCTCTTCCATTAGCCCAGCTGGAACTGCAAAGGAAAAGTACCTGAACTTTTAAATTAAAAGAACTATTCCACTAAACACAAAAATGAAAAGAAAGTGAAACAGCCTTGTTGCTGATGTGGAGAAAGCTTCAGGGCTCTGGATAGAAGATCAAAACAGCCAAAACCAACTGAGCCACCCAACAAACTGAGGGTTGCTGGGGGGAGGTGGGTTGGGAGAGGGGGAGGGGGTTATGGACATTGGGGAGGGTATGTGCTATCGTGAGTGCTGTGAAGTGTGTAAACCTGGCGATTCACAGACCTGTACCCCTGGGGATAAAAATACATTATATGTTTATAAAAAAAAAAATTGGAAGGGGAGGCGAACCATAAGAGACTATGGACTCTGAAAAACAACCTGAGGGTTTTGAAGGGTTGGGGGTGGGAGGTTGGGGGAACAGTTGGTGGGTAATAGGGAGGGCACGTATTGCATGGAGCACTGGGTGTTGTGCAAAAACAATGAATACTGTTATGCTGAAAAAAATAAATAAATTAAAAAAAAAAAAAAACAGCCAAAACACTCCCTTAAGCCAAAGCCTAATCCAGGGCAAGTCTCTAACTCTTCTATTCTATGAAGGCTGAGAGAAGTGAGAAAGCTACTCAAGAGAACTAGGAAGCTAGTGGATGTTGGTTCATGAGGTTTAAGGGAAGACATTTAAATATAACATAAAAGTGCAAGGTGAAGCAGCAAATGCTGGTATAGAAGCTGCAGCAAGTTACCCGGAAGATCTAGCTAAAATTAATAAATGTGGATACACAAAACAACAGATTTTCAATGTAGACAAGTAGTAGTAGAAGCCATTTAGGAGTTTCACAGCTAGAAAGAACTCAATACCTGGCTTCAAAATTTCAAAGTACAGGGGCACCTGGGTGGCTCAGTGGGTTAAAGCCGCTGCCTTCGGCTCAGGTCATGACTCCAGGGTCCTGGGATCGAGCCCCACATCGGGCTCTCTGCTCAGCAGGGAGCCTGCTTCCTCCTCTCTCTCTCTGCCTGCCTCTCTGCCTACTTGTGATCTCTCTGTCAAATAAATAAATAAAATCTTTAAAAAAAAAATTTCAAAGTACAGGATGACTCTTTTTTTTTTTATGTTATGTTAGTCACCATACAGTAAGTCATTAGTTTTGATGTAGTGTTCCACGATTCATTATTTACACATAACAGCCAGTGCTCCATGGATTTTGTACCCTCCTTAATACCCATCACTGGGCCAACCTACTTCCCCCCACCTTCCTCCCCTCAGTTTGTTTCTCAGAGTCCAGTCTCTCATAGTTCTTCTCCCACTCTGATTTCCCCCCTTCATTTTTCCCTTCCTTCTCCTAATGTCCTCCATGCTATTCCTTATGCTGAAATAAGTCAAGCAGGAAGACTCTTATTAGAGGATTATGCAACTGGAGACTTGAAATTGAAGCCAGTGCTCATTTACCACTCCAAAAATCCTAACCCTCTCAAGAATTATGCTAAATCTACTGTCTGTGTTCTTTAAATGCAAGCCTAGATGACAGCAAATCTGTTCACAACGTGATTTACTGAATATTTTAAACCCAATGTTGAGACCTACTCAGGAAAAAAAGAGTCCTTTCCAACTACTACAGATAAGGCACCTGGTCACCCATGAGCTCTGATGGAGATGTACAAGGTAAATGTCTTCCTGCCTGCTAACAGAGTATCCATTCTGCAGTCCATGGATCATAGAGTATAGATGATACTTAAACAATATGGGGTTGGGGTGCAAACTGCTTGTGTAGCTGAAAATCTGTATATAACTTCTGACTCCCCCAAAACTTAACTGCTCATAGCCAACTGTTGACAGAAAGCCTTACCAATAACAGAAACGGTTGATTAACACATATTTTATGCTATATGTAGTATATACTGTATTGCTATGATATAGTTAGAGAAAATAAAATGTTAAGAAAATAATAAGGAAGAGAAAATACACAGTACTGTGCTATACTCATTGAAAAAAATCCACGTACAAGTGGACCTACAAAGTTCACACCCATGTTGTTCAAGGGTCAACTATAATTTTGACTTTCAAGTCTTACTGTTTAAGAACTATGTATTTCATAAGGATATCATTGTCAAAGACAGTTATTCCTCAGATGGATCTGGGCAAAGTACATCAAGAACTTTCCAGAAAGGATTCACCATTCTAGGTGCCATAAGGACATTTGTGATTCACAGGAAGAGGTCAAAATATTAACATTAACAGGAATTTAGAAGTTAACTCCAATGCTCATAGATGACTTTGAGGGTCCATGACTCCAGTAGAGGAAGTAAGTGCAGATGTGGGGCAAATAGCAAGAGAACTAGAATTAGAAGTGGTGCCTGAAGATGTAATGGATTGTTGCAATCTCTTAATAAAACTTGAATGGATGAGGAAAGAAGATGGTTCCTTGAGAGAGAAACTACTCCTGGTGCAGATGGTGTGGGAACTGCTAAAATGACAACAAAAGATTTAGAGTATGACATAAACTTAGTTGACAAAACAACAGCATGTTTTAAGAGGATTGACTCCAATTTTGAAAGAATTTCTACTTGTAGGTAAAATACTACTAAACAGCATCACATGCTACAAAGAAATCATCTGTGAGTCAACGGATGTGGCAAATTTCATCATTGTCTTATTTTAAGAAATTGCCACAGTTTTCTTAAAAACAAAACCAAAAACAAATTGGGCCCTGAGATACAGTAAGTTAAGTGTCTAACTCTTGGCTTTGGCTCAGGTTACGATCTCAGGATCGTGGGATCAAGCTCAGAGCTCAGCGAGGAGTCCACTAAAGTTTCTCTCTCCTTCTGCCCCTCTCCATGCTCACTCACTTTCTCTCTAAAATAAATAAATAAATAAGTCTTTTTTAAAAAGAATATGTGTTCTTTTTTTGTAGTTCCTTTGGGCATAAGGTTAGATTGTTTATTTGAGATATTTTTTGCTTCTTTAAGAAGGTGTGTATTGTTATATACCTTTCTCTTAGAACTGCTTTCACTGTCTCAGAGATTTTGGACCATTGTGTTTTCATATTCATTGGTCTCTATGTATTTTTTGGTTTCTTCTTTGATTGCTTCATTGATCCATCGATTGTTTAGTATCATGTTTAGTCTCCATGTGTTTGTTTGTTTTTTCAGTTTTTTTTTCTTGTGATTTATTTCTAGTCTCATACTCCTATGGTCAGAAAAGATGCATGCTATGATATCAATCTTCTTAAATTTATTGAGGCTTGTTTTATGGCCTAATATGTGATCTATTCTGGAGAATGTTCCATGTGTGCTTGATAAGAATGTGCATTCTTTTGTTTTGGAATGGAATGTTATATATATTTTATATATATATATAGAAAATATATATAAACATCTGGTCCAATGTCTCATTTAAAGACACTGTTTCCTTATTAATTTTCTGTCTGGAAGTTATTGAAGTAAGTGGAATATAAAGGCCCCTACTATTATTGTATTACAATAAATTTCTCTCTTCGTGTCCATTAATACTTGTTTTATGTATTTAGATGTTCCAGTGTTGGGCATATAGATATTTACTATTGTTATATACTCTTGTTGGCTTGATCCCTTTATCATTATGTAATGCCTTTCTTCATCTCATTACAGTCTTTGTTTTAAAGTCTATTTTGTCTGATATAAGTATGGGTTCACTGGTCTTTCCCCCCCCCACACACACTTCCATTTGCATGGCGAATGTTTTGCCATCCCCTCACTTTCAGTCTATATGCATCTTTAGATTTGAGGTAAATCTCTTTTAAACAGCACGTAGATTGATCTCATTTTTTTTTAATCCATTCTACCATTCTATGTCTTTTGATTGGAGAATTAGGCCATTTACATTTAAAGTAATTATTGGTAGGTATACTTCATTTAAATAAATTGTACTTAATATATAAAATTGGTTTTCTGGTTGTTTTGTGATTCTTCTTTGTTCTTCTCTTATTTTCTTTGTGAATGATGAATATCTATAATGCTTTTTGTCTTTCTATTTTTTGTGTATCTGTCATAGGTTTTAGGTTTGTGGCTACCATAATGTTCATACATAATATACTAAGTAAATAGTCCATATTAATCTGATGGCCATTTTTTTCTTTTTCCTCTTCTCTTTCTACTCCCTTCTCCACATTTCATGTACATGTTGTCATAGTACATGTGATATTTTACATCTCTCTATTCATATTTGTCTTATATCTAAATATAGCCATTTCTTTTCTACCTAAGTAAGTCCTTTTATTATTTCTTGTAAGGCTACTTTAGTTTTGATAAACTCCTTTACTTCTTGTTTGTCTGGGAAACTCCTTATCTCTCCTTCAAATCTGAATGATAATCTTACCAGGTGTAGTACGCTTGGTTTTGAGATTTTTCTTTCAGTACTTTGAATATATCATGCCACTCCCTTCTGGATTGCAAAGCTTCTGTTGAAAAATCAACAGGTAGTCTTATAGGTGTTCCCATGGTGGTAACTTTGTTACTCTATTGCAGCTTTTAGGATTCTCTCTTTATCTTTAACCCTTGACATTTTAATTAGTATATGCTATAGTGTGGACTTCCTTGAGTTCATCTTGTTTGGAAATTTCTGGGAATTGAATGTCTATCTCCCTCCTTAGGTTAGGGAGGTTTTTCAGTTATTATTTCTTCAAATAAGTATTCTAAATCTTTCTTTCTTTTTCTTCTGGCACCCCTATCAGATGAATTCGTTTGTTTTTGTTCAAAAGATTTCTTAATCTATCCTCCTTTTTTTTTAATCTTTTCTCTTTTTGCTGTTCAACTTGTGTGCCATTACCTTGTCTTTCAGATCATTGATATTTTCTTCTGCACCCTCTAATCTACTGTTGATTCCCTCTACTGTGTTTTTTTATTTCAGTTATTGTATTCTTCAGTTCTGATTCATTCAATATTTTTCTATCACTTTATTGAAGGTCTCACTAAATTCTTTCATTCTTTTCTCCAGCCTAGTGAGTATTTTTATAACTGTTACTTTAAATTCTTTATCAAGCATGTTGCTTATCTCTGTTTCATTAAATTTTTTACTGAGGTTTTTTCTTGCTCTGTCTTTTGAAGCATATACTTCTGTCTTCTCATTTTGCTTGGTTTTCTGTGTCTATTTCTATGGATTAGATGAAATGGCTTGCTACTTCTCTTAAAGCTGAAGGAACTGTATTGTGTATGGTGACCCTTATACAGACTATGTACGCCTGATGACTTTGTTGGCTGGCTGTAGCTGTGGATATATATGCTAGTTACTCTTTTAAATTTTGACTTTTTACAGAGAAAATTAAAGAAAAAAAATATATATAAAAGAAAAAGAACAAACCAAAAGGGAGAATTAAAATAAAACAAGACAAACTTTTTAAAGTTTAAAAAAAAAAAGAGTAAAAATTTTTAAAAATTTCAAACAACAATACAAAACTACAACTTTTCTTCTGTGTCCCAGAACCACAGGACAGCTGGTATGGGCTTGTAGACCCTGGACTTGCTGAGGTTGCAAGCTCACAGTGAGCCAGACCCTGCTCCAGTCTGAGGTTATTAAGGTTGGAGAAGAGTATGCTCCCACAGTTCCTCAGTGCTTCTAACTGTAGCATTTCTTCTATGCCCCAGTGCAAATGGAAATGCTGTGGCCTTCAGAACCCTGGGCTGACTGAGGTCACTAAGTCTCTCTGATGATCTGACCCACCAGTTGTGGAGTCAGAACCCTTGAATTATGGCACCTGAACCTGCCCTTTGTGGTGGCCAAACTCTATTCTGGTCTGAACCCTCAAGGTGGAAGAGGAAGGAGCATTCCTGCAATTCCATAGCCGCTCTAAACTGTGGCTTTTCTTTTGCATGTCAGTGCTTCTAGGGCTGGGGTGGTTCTGTGGGCCCTGGACTCACTGAAGTCACAAGTCCACTGAGATGACCAGACATGCCCACCACAGTGTCTGGATATTGCTCCAGTCCTGGCTTCGAAGGAGAATATAAACCATGTTGTTCCCTAGTCTCTCTGACCTGAAGAACTTTCCCACAATTCCTTCACCACTTGGCAGAGTTCTAGTATTATCTCTTTTATATGCTAGTGACTCTTTTAAACCATGCTTTTTCTGTGCACAGGAACAGAGGGATCTGTTCCAGGTTCCTCAATACTATCCCTCCTCATTGCAGCATTGGGGGGAGGGTTCCCTTTGTTACGGAACCTCTCTGTCTCTCTTGTTGTTCTCTTGCTGTTCTGTCTTGGGTCATTTGGTAGCTGTTCAGTCAGCCCACATTTCTTCTTCAGGAGGAATTAGCCTACTAATAGGTATAATATTGTGGGTTCCATGGAGAAGGTGAGTTTGGAGTCTTCCTACAGAACTCTTAGGTATAGTTATTTTTAATATGTCTCTCTTTAGCTTTTGTATAGAGTTAGAAGTGATTTACATAATACCATTACATTCAGAAATCTGAATTTCACTAGAAATTTACCTTCACCAGTGAGTTTTATACATTCATGTGTTTTTACATTGTTAATTAGCATCCTTTCATTTCAGCACAAAGAACTCCCTTTATCATTTCTTATAAAGCACATCTAGTGATGGTGAACATCCTCAGCTTTTGTTTGGTAAAGTCTTTCACTCTTTGTTTCTGAAGGATAGCACTGCCACATATAGTATTGGTGACTTGCAATTTTTTCTTTCAATATTTTGAGTTTATCATACCATTAAAACAGGCCTGCAAAGTTTCTGCTGAGAAATCCACCAGAAGCTTTGAGTTTCCTTGTATATGACAAGCATCTTTTCTTTAGCTGCTTTCAAAATTCTGATTCTTTGATTTTTGACAGTTTGATGATAATGCGTCCCAGTAAAATCTCTTTGGGTTATATCTGTTTGGGGCCCCTTTTAGCTTATGTACATAGATGTCCATATCTTTCCCTATACTTGGGATATTTTTAGCCATTATTTCTTTAAAGAGACTTTCTGTCATCTTCTATCTTCTCCATCTTGGACTTCAATATGTATACATTGTTTTGCTTGATAGCGTTCCATCAAGAGTCACATGTTCTACTGACTAAGCCAAGACTAAGCCAACCAGGTACCACTTTTCCTAAGTGGTATTCTATCAATATTAAGACTAATCAAGCTTTCCTCTTTGCTGTAGTTGCTAGAAAACTCAGAACCAAAGTTGGGTACAGGAACTATACATGACTTAAAAACATGCATATTTACGTACCAACTATTGCTTGAGTTCTACATTATGATCTTATCTTCAATTTCCTATTATCTCAACTGTCCTTTATGATAAAGCACCTCAAATACTTTTTGAAAGGAGGTTAGAGAAAATTGATAAGTAGGCAAATAAATTAAAAGGCTACTGTAAGGGCACCTGGGTGGCTCAGGTCATGGTCTCAGGGTCTTGGGGTTGAGCCCAGCGTCAGGCTCTCTGCTCAGCAGTAAGTCTGCTTCCTCCTCTCTCTCTCTCTGCTTGCCTCTCTGCCTACTCGTGATCTCTCTGTCAAATAAATAAATAAAATCTTTAAAAAATAAATTTAAAAAATAAAATAAAAGGCTACTGTAACAGTTAGCTTATTTTAAAACAACTTTCTTCTTACCTATTCTTCCCACCACTAATACCCTAGTCAAAACAAACAAACAAACAAACAAACAAACAAGATGTTCCCTTAGGGTATCTTTAGTGCTTAGGATTCTATGTAAGCATTTTCTCCCCATTTTCACAAACACAGTAGTGAAGAAAACAGAACTCACCAGGTAAACAATATGCAGATAGTTCTCTAAAACAAAGCCCTTCATTGCTCTTCAGAGATCAGCAAAAATATCTAAAGTATCAATTGGAGAAAGTGAAGAATAAAGAGTTGCTGAACCAAGATGCATTGGATGATACACTTTTCCTGGTTGAGGGGTGGGAATAGGGAAATAATGAACCAAATGTTAAAAATAAAATAAAACACTGTTTCTCTGTATTCTGTAATTAACCCTTTAGTATCTGATCAATTTTGCCCAATGCATGGATATTTATGAACAGATTCTATGTTGATTGTCTGATGTTGCTCAATGCAACACTGACTTACTAAAACTGCTTCATATACCACTTGAAAAACCAGTTTCCTTTTATACTGTTTGAAAAGTCCATTTCCTTTTACTAAACAGTCTTAAGTCACTAAAGATGAAAAAATGAGTCAACTGCAACTAAGAAGTCGCATTTACCTTCTGTTCCACCACTAGCTTCGGTAGTTTGGATGAATTCATTTTCCAGCAGCCACATTACACAGGCCTCAATTGCTCCAAGTTGAACAGAATCTTGGTTATTCTGAATTCCCAACTTCCTTTCTTTCATACTTGCCGCTAAAAATGTGCAAGAAGCATAAGTCTGCATATCTGGTGATGTTCTTACCACGCCACTAACTATTGTGTAAGAGGTTTGAAATTTTTTGTAACTTTTCAATAAGACATGCAGGCCCTCATGATATAAAAGTAGTGATTTTGTTCTCTTAAAATATTCTCAGCATCTTAATGTAGAGACTCTAAATTAACTCTTCCATGTAGATAACACCTACTAACAACATGAAAAATTTCCTTAAAATTTTTAATGCTAGTATTGAGTATTTCCCACTCAGAAAGAGGATGGGAATGAGTATAGAAAAAGTGAAGGGGTGCCGGGTGGCTCCGTGGGTTAAGCCTCTGCCTTCCGCTCAGGTCATGATCCCAGGGTCCTGGGATCAAGCCCCACATCGGGCTCTCTGCTCAGCAGGGAGCCTGCTTCCCCCTCTCTCTCTGCCTGCTGCTCTGCCTACTTGTGATCTCTGTCTGTCAAATAAATAAATAAAATCTTAAAAAAAAAAAGAAAAAGTGAAGTCAGTTGTGTCTTGTGGAAATCATCTTCCTACAACTATATTAAATACACAAATTAATTAAATGTATTAATTTTTCCCTTGCCTTCTTCCAATTAATACATATTGAAACACCAAATTATCCTAAACAGAGCTATCATACACTTTTTAATGACCACAAAACATAGTTTTACCAAGATTTATTTAATATTAATAGTATTTTGGTTGTTTCTAGTGTTTTCTTAATACCAATAATGCCATAATAAACATTCCTGTATATTTAAGTTGATGTAATTTCACATATACCTCCCTAGGTAAAACTCTTAATTGTGAATCTACTGGTTCAATGGCTATGTGTTTTGTTCTGGGTCTTGCCTGTTTCTTAATCTTAGTAGGTATGTCTAGGTAGCCCTCCCAAAAGAGTTTCAACAGTATATGAGAATGCTTACTTTCTATATCCTTACCAACCCCATGGTATTAATAACTTTCCTTTTTTTTCCCCCCAAATGGAGAGCTAAAGGGAAGTAGGGGAAAGAAAGTATGAGCACAGTTATCGGTATGCCCAGTACCAGCACTGAAGCCCAGAGCAAGGCATGTTGGTATATAAACAGAAAACTTTTCTTGATGACACAAAACACTTAAAATAAGGAGGCGGGTTACCTTTGAGGATGCAGAGGAGAAACTTTTATTTTTCACTTTAGATCCTTCCATGTTGTTTGAAATTTCTAAGCATGTCTATTTGTAATTTTATCTTTTTATTTTTTAAAAAAATATTATTTATTTGACAGAGAGAGTGAGAGAGCACAAACAGAGGGAGCAGCAGGCAGAGGGAGAGGGAGAAGCAGGGAACTGAGCAGGGAACCTCATGCAGGATTGGATCCCAGTACCCTGAGATTATGACCTAAGCCACAGGCAGCTATTTAACTGACTGAGCCATCCAGGCACCCTAATTTGATTTTATTTTAATGTCATAGGTATTATCTGGATGGAAGAAATGCAGTCCATTTCTGTCATCTTTTTAAAAATTCTGAAAGTAGGGGCACCTGGGTGGCTCAGTTGGTTAAGCGCCCAACTCTTGATTTTGGCTTAGATCATAGATAATAAAGTATACTTTAAAAATAAAAAGAATCATCTGGCATTTGGGTTTTAATCTACCGTTTTTAAATGTACTGATACAGTACTAGCTATATTAAACTCCAGGAAATAAGTTAAATACAAGAGATTCTGACTTAGGGAAACTATAAACAATCTCATAAAGAAACACAAAGCTAAGATTTTTTTTCACATATTTAAGTTCTACCATCATATTATAAGCACAAAAGAGCAAATGGTAATTTAGTGAACTCTTTATTACCTCCAGAATCGCTCTTATCATGCTTGCAGTTACTTCTTTTCCTTCTTGTCTTTGCAAACAGCTACGAACAGCTTATAGAGATCCCTGAAGTAGAGCTATGCCTGTTGATTTTTCAGAGTTCTTACAAACTAAGATATTCTCATCTATAACCAAAAAACCATACATTTATAAAATCCCAATATATTTCCTTAAGATACCTGTCAAAGAGAATTTCAGTTGTCCTGTTTAAAAAGAAGTTAATAGATGATAGTGGTTATTATGGTCATAGAATTATTGCTGATGCTCTCATTTCTGAACTTTGAAGGGGATCCAAATATGCCTATGGCACTTTGGCATAAGGATTATTGTGACCTGAAGGCACTTAGGAAACAGAAAGAGCTCCTTCCCTCACCCTGTTTGTCTAAAACCAAGATATAAATTTCTCCTCGTGAAGGTGTTCTTCTTATCACTTACCACTGAACAGAAGTGAGCACCAAGGTGGGTCTGTATAATCCTTTCTAAATAATCCTTAACTGATGAATTGTTAAATACTACATCTGAAACTAACGATACAGTCTTTGTTGGCTAATTGAATTTAAATTTTAAAAAAAATCTGTAACTTCCATTAGTTTCCAGTACATATTTACCTTCCTACAATTTACCACCCCTAGAACCCCTAATCCCTTTTCCTTTGCCTTGTCACTTCTCAATTCTATTGCCTTTTGTTAAAAGGGTATAAAGACCCTAATATCTAACTGCTTCTTTGGATCTTCACTGTTTTTCTATAAAAGCCTCTGTATATGCAAAAAATGAAAATGTTTATATCGAATAATATATGTAGGTCTTCTGTCCTATTAAACTGTCATTTGTCAGTTCTTGCTAATTAAGTGTATAATAATAATAATAGAAGTATTTTGGAAACTACAAAGGAAAATGCAAATGCAAATTACTATTAGTTATTATGATAATATGAATTAAAAATATTTACAGAAACCTAGAAATTATAACATTCACAAATCTAAACACTTTAGGTTATTGTGACAATCAAAGGAATAAAAATATGTGATAGCATTTATGCATTACAAACATATACAAATAAATAATTTATACAAACATAAATACTATTTAAAGCAATTACAACTAGAGAAAACCATAATTTTTTTTTCAGAAATGTATCCAATAGTAGGGGAAAAGATACAAGTAAGTAAGATGTTCAAGGTGCAAAAGGAAGGTCACTTGCATTACAGAAAGCCAAAAGTGGCATTGTGGTAGAGTATACTAACCATTCTAAGCAGAGAGAAAATGCTGCTTTCCTAACACTGACTGCCAAATTGAGAACCAAGACAGAATAAAGATAGGGGACTATAAACTTGATGACTGTTGATTTTTTATCCCAGATAAAATTACAAAAAGATAGGTGCCAGCAGACAAACAACAATAAAAAACAGGTGAATAAAATGTATCACGAGGCTCTTGTAAGCACTACAAAATAGCCCAGCATAAGATAAAAAATTATCTACACAAGGTATCAACTAGCATTAGCAGCAAAGTAAAAATGTCACTTTCAGGTTTTGATTCAACAAAATGGACAACATTTCTCAAGATGAAGCAAGACTTATGAAAATGTGCAAATTAATGGCAATATATACAGTTCAGTTTCCTGCTCCCACCCATCTGAGGAGGTTGTATCCATACTACAATAGAGAAATCAATTAGAATCAAACGAATTATTACTATTAACTTATAAATCACTATTTTGGCACAAAGCACCAACATCTTATATGGGAAAGTTCCAGGAATTCCATAGAAAGATTCAATTATCATCTAAATAAAACACCATTAACTGTCTAGGAGATATTTAGATCATTTATAAAATGCCAAGAAGTCACAAAGATGCCACACAATCCAAAAAGCATGACCAAGTACGCATATCTGTGTAGTTGATATGAAACACTATTCACACATTCCCCCATTTGGAAGTTCTGAGTAAGCCATATGCTATCCTGAAATGGAGCATTATACAAAGTCAAAATCTCAGAAGTTTCCAAGACCTCAAAAACAAAGTTATTGTGGTATGTTTTAGTTTTGTTTAAATGTTATCTAATTTAAGGCTTGATAATTTGGCCAGGGCACCAACCTTCCAATTATTCTTCCCCATGAGAAAGAGAAGTACAAGCTAATGCAGGAAGGAAACAAAATCTCCTTATCTTCTGTATTACCTTAAAGACCCTCTGACCCTAAAAGAAAGCAGTTGTGTAAGATGAACTTACACTTCACTCTCCAGAGTTGCAAGTCTACAAAGAAATCAGCTGAGGAAAGAAAAGAGGGAAGCAAATAGGAATAGGAAATGTTTTAGTGTCTTTCTCCAGCCTTCTTTAAACACAAGTAACCTGCATATTTTATACGTAAAGTATGAGACAGAAGCAGGATAAAATTCTCTGATGCCTATAATAGGGGAAATCCAATGAGTTGGAAGGGTTTTTTTTAATCGTTTGAATTTTTAGGGTTTAAAAGAGAGGCAGCCCAATGATCCTGAAGGGATTACAGGTAGATGAATCATTTGTTACTAGGGCTGAAACAGACAGCTGCTCTTTCATTTTTACTTTTTTTTTTTTTTTAGGTTTTATTTATTTATTTATTTGAGAGAGAGAGTAAGAAACAGCATAAGAGGGGAGATGGTCAGAGGGAGACGCAGGCTCCCTGCTGAGCCAGAAGCCCGAGGGAGGACTTGCTCTCAGGACTTCTGGATCATGACCTGAGCTGAAGGCAGTTGTCTAACCAACTGAGCCACCCAGGTGCCTCTCATTTTTCCTTTAATAAAATCTCTATATGTTTGTTGGAGATATGGCCTTCCTTGCAGTTGGGGAAAGTAACTGTGTGGTAAGTTCTCCCTGATGTGAGGAGAAATATTTCATGCAACTCCTGGGAAGTGCCCTTAAGGGGTAGGCTGTGCCCTTTACTTCTTCATCTTCCCTTCCTGATGGTTGAAATGAAGATGTGATGACAAAATCAAATTATTCTAAAAGTCACTTCCTCAGATACTATCCAGCTTTTTGTACCCAGAATATCCCACTTATTTTCCATTAAGACTTTCCCTTTTCTCCTAGATACTCTAATTTCTCTTTAGCAGCCACAGAACTGTTTGTCTGTTTGACATATAGTATAATACTGGAGTCAATAAACTACATGCCGGAGAATATGGAATGACAGAGAGAGTTCCTCTGAAAGTTCTTTAATGTTAGAAGACTGACAAAAATTTTGCCACACCCCAAATAATGCACCACGTTAGTGTTGGGGCCGATTCCACATTAAAAACCTGTTAAACACCTAAGGCCTGCCTGGGCCTACTTAGCCATAGTGACTCCATGTTACCTAGGTAGCCATTTTGTTGTTTAATAAATGCCTCAGCAGTTACTGATACGGTTCCTGGTAACCGTCGCTAAAACACATACCTAAAACAAGGCCATTTTGTTGTATCAGTTCCGGGTAACCCTTACTAAAACACACAGGTAGGAGACATCCAATCAGCCAAACCCACATACGTAGAGGTCTCAGGTTGTGCCCTATAAAACTAGCCTGTAAGACCAAAGGGGGGTCGCTCTCTTTGGAGGCGGACCTGGCCGGTCAGTCTGACTTCTAATGCTTGGCATAGAATAAAGCTTTACATAACTTTCACTTTGTCTCAGCCTCGTTCCCCTGGCCGATCAGTGTAACTTCTAATGCTTGGCATAGAATAAGGCTTTGCATAACTTTCACTTTGTCTCAGTCTCATTCCTTTGATAACGGACCCAACAGTTTAGAAACAGTATTTGCTGCAGAAGGTATGTGCTATGAAGTGTGTAAACCTGGCGATTCACAGACCTGTACCCCTGGGGCTAATAATACATTATACGTTAATTAAAAAATTAAAATTTTTTTAAAAAGAAAAAAAATGGTATTTTCTGCTATCTTGATATTTAGTTAAACAAACCTCCTCTCCATTGCTTAAGATAAAACTTCTGTATGGTTTGTGGTAAGGTTACCATTACTTGTTGACACAAGAAACTAAAAAGTTGTTTTCAGAATCAGCACCAATTTAGAGAAAAAACATTTCTTTTTTATTTCTTTTCTTTTTTTTTTAAAGATTTTATTTATTTATTTGACAGAGATCACAAGTAGGCAGAGAGGCAGGCAGAGAGAGGAGGAAGCAGGCTCCCTGCCGAGCAGAGAGCCCGACACAGGGCTGTATCCCAGGACCCCGAGACCACCATCTGAGCCAAAAGCAGAGGCCCTAACTGAGCCATCCAGGCACCCCGAAAACATTTCTATTCCCGAACTCTGAAAGTATTTCGCAGCTCTCATCATGCTTATTTGAAGTCTTAGACCAGTCACCCAAGCAGAACTAAAAGCCATGAAAATTACTTCCTTCATTAGCAGTAGAATATACTGAAAAGTAAAAATCATCTTCTAGTTAATGTGATGTCATTTTGACTACAAAATTGAAACATTTCACTGTACATAAGGTAAAGAAAATTTTAACTCTACATTAGTAGAAAATCAATGGTTGGTATATGAAAATTATAACTTACTTCATTATATATTAAGTAAAGCAAAACATGACATTAGTGCTTTGGATAACAAATGCAGCATGATAAGAAATGAGTTGCCGGGCACTAGTCAAATTCAAGTAGACTGACACTGTCCTTCAGCAATGCTATTACAATTAAATTCAAACTCACTTACCTACTGTGTCTACCCCTTTCCTGCCAGCACAACCAACCATCTGCTTATAAGTAAGAACATCTCGACGCTGACCACTGAAAATAGGAGTCCGAATAATCACACAACATGCTGGTAGATTCACTCCAGTTGAAAGTAGAAGTTGCTGCCAAAACCCGAATCTGACCTTGACGGAAGCCTCCTTCAATGATATCCCTCTCCTCAAAAGTAAGACCTAACAAAAGGAAGTTACAATAACATATATTTACTAATGAATATAACAGAAATATCATACTTGATCACTTACAAATAGATCTGAGAATCTACTACATGCCTCTAAAGATTTTTTTCAAGCTATTGTTATGACTATAAAAAAAGAAGTCACCATGGTCTATCTTTTTAAGAGTATAATCTGCCACCCCTAGAATACTTTTATCTCATCTTCTAGACCAGGGGTTGGCAAACTTTTTCTGTAAGCATTTTAGGCTTTGCAGGACAGATGGTCTCTGTTGCAACTACTCTGCCCCAGCACTGTCATGTGATAGCAGCCACAGAACAAACAGGCAGGATTGTGTTCCAATACAACTTTATTTACAAAAAGAGATGGCGCGCTGGATTTGACCAGCAGACTATAGTTGACTCCTGTTCTAGACAATGAAGTCACTGAGGGTGGAGATATGGCTTATGCATCACATTCCAGCATAAAAAAATGCTGAAGAATAAATACATGAGTAAATGAAAAACAGCATAAAGAATATATACTTACTTGGCTTATTTTTAAATTTTATTTAAAAAACCAAAAGGACTGAGTTTGTAATTTAGGCGATGTGTCATTTTATTAGTATGTATCAGTTATATACAATAAAAATATTCTTCTATAGTTTGTATATATATACATATATTTTTAAATGTATTCATGTATGCATAATAAAAATTTTAAATAAATTGAAAAGGTTAAATTCAAAATTTTAGAAACTATATATGTTTTTTCTTTTCAAATTTTTATTTAAATTCTAATTAACATATAGTTGTAATATTGGTTTCAGGAGTTTAGTGATTCATCACCCATATACCACACCTAATGCTCACTATAATATCTCCTTAATACCTATTACTCATCTAGCCCATCCCCCACCCAACTGTCTCAACCCTCAGTTTATTCTCTATAGCTAAGAGTCTCTTATGGTTTTCTTCCTTCTTTTTTTCCTCCCTTGCCCTATGTTCATCTATTTTATTTTTTAAATTCCACATATGAGTGAAACCATAGAGTATTTGTCTTTCTCTGACTGCCTTATTTTGCTTAGCATAATATAATCTAGCTTTATCCATGTCATTGCAAGTGGCAAGATGTCGTTCTTTTGATGGCTGAGTAATATTCCATCGTGTGTACATACATATATGTATGTGTACGCATGTATACATATATGTGTGCATGTGTGCATGCCTGTGTGTGTGTGTGTGTGTGTGTGTGTGTACATACCACACCTTCTTTATCTATTCATCAGTTGATGGACATTTGGGCTCTCTCCATAGTTTGGCTATTTGTTGACAATGCTGCCATAAACGTCAGGGTGCATGTACCCCTTCAAATCTGTATTTTTGTATCCTTGAGGTAAATACCTGATAGTGCAATTGCTGGGTCATAGGGCAGATCCATTTTTAAGTTTTTGAGGAACTTCCATACTATTTTCCAGAAGGGCTGCACCAGTTTGCATTCCCAACAACAGTTTGCATTCCCCTTTCTCTGAATCCTTGCCAACATCTGTTGTTTCCTTGTGTTGTTAATTTTAGCCATTCTGATAGGTCTGAGATGGTATCTCACTGTGGTTTTGATTTGTATTTCCCTGATGATGAGTGATGTTGAGCATCTTTTCATGTGTCTGATAGCCAGCTGGATGTCTTCTTGGGAAAAATATCTGTTCATGTCTTCTCTATTTCTTAACTAGATTATTTGTTTTTTTGGGTGTTGAGTTGGATAAATTCTTTAGATTTGGGGTACTAATCCTTTATCAGATATGTCATTTCCAGGCACCTGGGTGGCTCAGTTGGTTAAGCAGCTGCCTTCGGTTCAAGTCATGATCCCAGGGTTCTGGGATCAAGGCCCACATAGGGCCCCCTGCTCAGCAGAGAGCCTGCTTCTCCCTTTCCCTCTGCCTGCCACTCTCTCTACTTGTGTTCTCTCTCTCTGTGTCAAATAAATAAATAAAATCTTAAAAAGAAAAGATTTGTCATTTGCAAATATCCTCTCCCATTCTAAAGGTTGCTTTCTAGTTTTTTTTATGTTTCCTTCACTATACAGAAGCTCTTTATCTTGATGAATTCCCAATAATTCATTTTTCCTTTTATTTCCCTTCCCTCCAGAGAGGGAAGGGAATGCAACAAGATGCAACCTGAACAAAGAAATTTTAAAATTCCCTCCACTAGACATGTAAGTAAGTAGTAAGAAGTTGTAGTAAGAAGTTGCATCTAGTAAGAAGTTGCTACAGCCCAGGTCAAAGAGGTTACTGCCTATGTTCTCCTCTAGGATCCTGATGGCATTCTGTCTTACAGATAGGACTTTAGTGCATTTTTAATTAGTTTCAAATAGTGCTGCTAACAATATTCTTGGTCATGTCCTTGGGTACATACACCCAGACATTTTTAAGGTATATAACTAGAAGTAAAAGTACTGGGTTATAGATCATCTTCAGTTTTATTGATGTTGAACTGTTTTCCAAAGAGATTGTACTAAAGTATCTCCACGATCCATGTGTGTTTTATTGTTCCACATCTTGTCACCACTTAGTATTATCCATCTTTTTAATGTTAGCTATTTTGGAGAGTGTGTCATAATATCTCTTTGAAGAAGTAGTTTATATTGCCTTGAATACTAATGAGATTAAGTATCATTTCATGATTACTGACCATTTGGATACCATCTTTTAAATGCCTGTTGAGGTGTTTGCCCATTGACATATTGGGATTTTTATTCTTGATTTGTTGAATTGCTTGAATGTTCTGGACAATGACTTCCTTCTTTCATTAATTTTTGCTCTTGTCTTTATTATTTCTTTCCTTCTACTTTCTGTGGCATTATTTTATTATCTAAGTTCTTGAGATGAATAATACATTAATTTTTCAGTCTCTCTTCTTCAGTATACATGCATTTTATACTATCAACTCCCCTTTAAACTTCAGCTGTATTTCACACGTTTTGTTAGAAGATATACTTTGAATTCAAACTATCTTCCAATTTCTACTGTGATTACCTTTTTGACCCAAAATTAGTAAAAATGTATGTCCCAATTTCCAGGGGACCTGTTCTAGTTATGCCTCTCCTACACTTATTTTTTAGTGTAATTCCATTTGTCAGAGAATATATTTTAAATTACTTAAATTCTTTAAAATGTATTGCTTTATGGTCCAGCATATAGTAAAGTTTTACTATGCACACTGAAAAGAACATATATTCTGCTTTTATTTGGTGATTCTTCTACATACATCCATTAGGTCAAATTTGCTAATTGCATGAGTCATATATTCTATATTCCTACTGATCTGGTATATAATAAACAATTATCTCCATGTTTTCTCATATACTGAAAAAGAGGTGTTAAATCTCCCTAAACTGAAATAGAGATGCTCCCACATTGAAAGAATCTATTGCACCCCCAACACAATGAACAAAAATGGAACACCAAGACACATCAGTGTGAAATTTCACAACACGGAGGAGGAAGAAAAGGAGCCCCTAAAATCTCCCAGAGTGAATTTTTAAAAATTTATACAAAGGATAAGGGATAAGCATCATAAAATCTTGACCTCTATACCTGGGCAATCTATGAAATAACTGTAAGGCATTTTCAGATACGCAAACTTTCAAAAAGAAAATCATATGAATAGACTGTATACGAAAATAAAGTAGAACTTCCTAGAAGATGTCCCCACCAAAATGCAGAAGTAAATCAAGAAAGAAAACATATGTAATCTAAAAAAGGGGGATTCTGACTCAAGCACAAAGCAATAGGAGTGAATGATAAAGAAAATAAGTACTATGCAGCACATGTATAGTTTGCCCACCTATCCAGATTGGAATAATTCAGAAGTCTTTTGGAGAAACTTCAAGATGAGTTTGATAGAATAGCAAATGTGTTAAAACATATTGGATGGAGATTTACATAAATGGGAAAGAGGCTGGGGATCAATCAGTGAAAAGGACACAGCAAACCAAGCCATCAAACAAAAAAGATATTTATTAATTTCAGAGAAAACAAAAAGTTATTTTGAAGATAAAAGTAATCATAATATACCACATGCTTCAGTTGGAAAAGGCATTTATATAGCCATAACAGTCTAACATTAAATATTGATCTGAGCAAAATTATGACATAACAGTATTTGGAGAATGGGAAGATGATGAGAGGACAAAGAGAGACTGTAGGGTCAGGTGGGAGGAGATTGGGTTGGGTGAGTAAAAATTTTAAAGAAGAGCTAGGTCTTCATCTTTCATAATAAGTAGTTAGTATATAATGTGTAAAACTAAAAACACAAGTGGCTACATTTAGAAATAACATTGCAAATAATTTTTTTTAAAGCTGTTAGAGTTGAAAGAAGTTGCCTCTGGAAGAGGGGATAAAGAAATGCTATTTTTCAAAATTAGTCTTGATTGCTTAAATAAATGATGTATAACTGACAAATACAAAAACTGGTTTTTTTTTTTTAATTTTATCATAGAAGTGGTAAACAACCCAAAATTTTAAAATGTTTAGAAAATCACCTAAAATCATTCTCAATCTTAAGTACTTCTTTTGGAACAAAAATGAACTTCCATACCTGACTTTGTTCTAAATAGGTATTATTGTCCCTCTTTAACTTATTTATTTCAGGGGTGCCTGGGTGGCTCAGTGGGTTAAAGCCTCTGCTTTCGGCTCAGGTCATGATCCCAGGGTCCTGGGATGGAGCCCCTGCATCGAGCCCCTGCATCGAGCCCCTGCATCAGGCTCTCTGCTCAGCAGGGAGCCTGCTTCCTCCTTTCTCTCTGCCTGCTTTTCTGCCTATTTGTGATCTCTGTCTGTCAAATGAATAAATAAAATCATTAAAAAAACCTTATTTAATTCATACTTACTATGCACTTTTGCAAACTTCCTTAGCACTGCTTAGAATCTTAGGAACTCAATTATTTCAGGTACTCACCAAGATGCTGACTTGGAGTAATATAGCAAATCTTAGCAAGCAAAAGTTCCAGCAGATATCCTCAGTGAGAGCCTCCCAGCATATGCAATTCATCCACAACCACCATTCCTAAAGAGATTGTCCAGATACTAGGTTTTACAAAATTTAATAATTTCAATAAAAATTTTAAAAGACTCAGCATCTTATATAGTAAGTAGCTGCCATTACTACAATATATTGTAGGTGATACAAATTTCTAACCATAAAACAAAAATCAGATTTCACATAATGGACAACCCTTTCTGAAGAAATTTCAGACATCTTAAGTGGTCCTACTATACTGTATTCTGTATCTAAAAATCAAGGATTAGCTAACTCAGAGGAAATTGTCTCTCATTACTCAAATGCTTCTTTATTGGCAATTTTGTGTAAATATACATACAATGAGACATCAAATGCACCTAGGATAGTTATTCAGTGTATTGACTTTTCTATGGGGTAAAACAGCCAGGGCAACCAACCATACTGATGTTAGAAATTGCTTAGAACAACAAAATCAGATCAAGAAGAAAGAAATTATTTTAAGGGATGTTTTTGTTTGATGATGATAGACTAATGAATCATCCTACACAAAACATAAATATGTTTGTATACCAGAATCCCCTTCTCCACTACTTGGAGAATCAAACCAGTCTGTGCACTTGGAATAATGCTCAAGAAGTACTGAAAATTTAGTACCAACCAATGCCTTCTTTAAACATAGCCATAAGATCATGGTTTTCACAAGCACTGGTATCCCCTGGCCCCCGACAAATCCTCCCCACTAAATCAAGATCTTTCAAGCTCATTTCCTAATGGCACATGATGCTCCTTTTCCTCATCAGTAAGCTATCTCAAAAATCACATGCCATGAAAAGTTATTTCAGGGTTTATTCACTCAGTCAGTCATTCAGAAAAAAATCTGTGCCAGGCACTGGGTTAGGTATATTGGATATCACACTTTGTAAGATCCTATTGCAATCTTTGAGTTATTTAAAATCCAATGGGGTCACAAGTGATAAGACAATTCTGATACAAACTGATGAATTTTATTTCTCTCTCTAAGCTTTATAGAGCAGAGCCATGTCTTACTAAGTTTTGATTTCATTCCTCACTCCTACCCTACCCAGTTTTACTGTTTAAGTTCATCAGGATCTCAATGAGCAGCTGATATTCTTGCTGCTTTTGCTGATGCTACAACTATTCACTTCCTGTTGCTACCCCTACATACACAATCCTAAGTGGTTAAAAAAAAAAAAAATTAAGGTAGAAAGCTTTCACAGAGTTCCAACTGAAATGCAGTGTCAACTTCTATAGCTTCATACCACTTCCCTGCTAAATGGTAACCTCCGAGTAAAGACCAAATCTAGCTATCCTAGCACCAGAATATGATAATGAATACACACTAACTGCGGCTATGGAAGAACCAGCCCCAGTATGGTCCTTCTATTCCCAGTAAAGTTCAGACAGAAAAGAAGCAATGAGAAATGACTTGAGGGTTCAAGGATATTCCTCTGTGTTTTGTAAAGGGCAAACATACACGGAAATAGTCAATAGCAGCAAGCAGGACATAAAACTTTTTTTTTTTTTTAACACAGAGTTCCTAACATTATAGATGCCAATTCTCAATAAGAAAAAAAATGGAACATATAGAAATCACAACAGCTCCATTCTAGTCCATCAAAAAATAGCAACAGAAAATATTTGCTTATTTTCTACTTTTCTTGCCTAAAAGACCCATCTTATTTTCCTCTTTGAGGTGATTGATCAGACCATTGGCTCTCTCAATTGTGCAGACAGCAATATCCAAGGAAGAAAAATGCCCTGTTGGAGAGACACTGCCCATATAACCATCCACATTTATTCCTACCATCCCAACCATCCATTTATTCCTGAAACAGACTCTGAATTGAGTAAAAATGAATAATGCAAGTAAAAATACTTGAAATTCATGAATTACAAGTTAGTTCTATCCCAGAATACAGACATAAGTATCCAAAGATATTTATTAGATTACTGTTGATTGTTCCTGGCCAGGACACCTTGGGTTTTGTTTTTGTTTGGTTTTGGTTTTAGAATCATATGGTAAAAATATGAAGTTTAAAACTGACAAAACACAGAACAGAGATTTTCTGTTAAGTCACAGTCAAATAGAAGTATGCCATTTTAATGATTACATTTACAAAGCACTTCCAAGAGTTATAGAAATCAAAACTGGAAAAAAACTATCTTAACCACTAAATTTCTAATCTAATAAACATGCAAGAAACTAATTCTCTTTTTAAACACAAATGTAACACTTTAAGGAACAAATTTATACTTCATAAAAAAATATTCTTACTATCCCACAGTTTTTTTACAATAGAAGTTTTCAAAAGTCAAATGCAGTGGGACCTTGATGTTAATTTTTTTTTTTTTTTTTTTTTTAGTAGTCTAACTTGTAACTAGCATACCTTCTCAATAAAAAGGATCCTTTCATCATTTTGTTACTTTGGTCTAAGTTGAGAGGATGTTACCATATAGGACCAGCTTTGTTGGCTATTTGGCCTCTGAAATAACTGTTTAAAAGATTTATAGAACCTAGAACTTTAGAGCTGTTCATTCAGAAAAATGTTTCTGAACCCATAATATTAGGGTTAAAGTCCTATTTTACCAATGAAAATACTGATGTCCAGGAGATTATGTGCCTGGCCTGAAGACATAGTTAATGGCAAAACTGGGACTAGAACCCAGATTTTTTGGACTACCAGTATAATAGTCTTGCCATTCCAACACATTTTTTCACTACGGAGATCACAACAGTAAAGGTATTTTATTTAATGTAATATTGTATTTGTAAAAACGCCTTAAAAACCAGTGAGTATCATACTAAAGAAAAATGTTATTATTCATTTTTGCAGAAGAACAAACCACAGGCCTGAAGTTTTACCTAAGCACCAATGAATCTGGTTCTTCTTCCCCTAACTACTCCCAAATGGCTCTCAAGATAGGATATGTATCCTTAAACACTCTTTCCTTTCCAGGCTTCATTTGAGTCCTGCTATTCAGTTAAAATGCTGCTTTCTAATTTATATGTTTATATACTAATTGAAGTATTCTGTTTACTTCATAAGGAAAAGTTCATAAGTTTTAACACAATTTTCAATTACTCTTTTGATTTAATGACCCTTTCTCCTTTTATATAAATAATAAAAAAAAGTTTATCTTCATAAATGGTCAAGTTTTAAAGCTACTTTGGGATGCAACAAAAGAAACCTTTATTAACACAGCTGCCAGTAATAGATCTTATTACAATAATTTTCTTAGTATAAGAACATTACCTGAAGATAGTATTTCTTCTCTTTAGCCATAGAGACAAAGGGCAAACTAAACAAAGCTTTCTTCCACATTTCCAAAACTCACTTCAACATAAGTAATTCAGCAACAAGAGTCTTGTTATTCCATGTTATTCCACAGGTTATTACAAAGAGAATATTTCACATGTTGCATTAATAAATGTTTTGAACCAAATTCAGTAACTACAGAGCCTTAGACTAACCTATCATTAAGTCCCCTACTAGCAACTGAAAACTTTATTCACTTGAATGACCCTGACTTCAAACCAGTGCTCTAGAGAGCCTCACACTGAAAAAAGAGAATTCTTAAACAAATCCTTTTATGAACAATAAATGATAAATACTGAGTCCCTCCTTGTACCTAATGATCCTTTTCTTTAAGTACTAAGTGATTAAAATCCCTGCTTTAGGGGCACCTGGTGGCTCAGTGGGTTGAGCCTCTGCCTTCAGCTCGGGTCATGATCTCAGGGTCCTGGGATCGGGCCCCGCATCGGGCTCTCTGCTCAGCGAGGAGCCTGATTCCTCCTCTCTCTCTGCCTGCCTCTCTGCTTACTCGTGATCTCTCTCTGTCAAATAGATAAATCTTTAAAAAAAAAAAAATCCCTGCTTTAAGGAAGGAGATAAACAAGTTTAATATATTGTGGGAAAAACCATGATAGAAGTTGAGAGAGAAGAGCTATAATGACGTTTATGGAAAGGAAACGCAACTTGGGAGAAGAGAAGGGAAGAGGAAAGGAATACCAAGCAAGAGAAACAGCATGTGCAAAGGCCTGGAGGAAAGCGTGGTAAGTTCAAAGGACAGTAATTTAGTAAGCCTGAAATAAAACCAGGAGGAGTAAGAGAAGAGATATGAACATGTCACATGAAAAAGAATTGTATAATCCCACCATGTAAGGAATTTAGAATTTATCCTGAAAGCAATGTAGAGTGACTAGTGAGTTTTATGAAAAGCAGTGTTAAGGACATATTTGTACTTTATAAAGACCACTTTGTGAGCGGGGCAGAACAAAACCAGAGAGAAAATAAACTATTTATAAGGCTATTGCATAATCTAGAAGATGAGCATAATCTACAAGAAAGAGGATAGTGAACTACGTAGTGTGCCTAAAAAGAGAGAGTAGTCAGAATCAAAATATTTGGGTGGCTCAGTCAGTGGGCATTTGACTCTTGATTTCTACTCAGGTCATGATCTTGGGGTGTGAGCCTGAGGCCCTGACTGGCTCCACACTCAGGGAGGAGTCTTCCCTCCCTCTCTCCCCCTTCAGTCCCTCCTGCGCACTCAGGCTCTCATGTGTGTGTGCTCTCTCTCTCTTTCTCTTTCTCTCTCTCTCTTAAATAAATAAATCTTAAAAAAAAAAAAGATATTTGAGATAATACACACTGGACATGGTGATTAACTGATGTAAGCTGGTGACCAGAAATATGAATGACACTCGAGTTTTGGTTTCAGCAGTTGAAATGGTCAGGCCATTCTATCACTGCCACCAGATAGCATTTATGGTGTACTTTGTATATGCCAACAACTCTTCTGAGCATTCGCTCATGTTTTCTATTAATAAGCTATTAATTACCATAGGCATTAACTGTAACAGTTTTCGAACCCAACCAATCTGACTCCACAGCCTGAATTTATTATATGTAATAAGAACTGTCTGCCAAAGACATAATGAAAAATCTGGATGACTCAGAACTTCAGAAAAAAAGGGACACAAAGAAACCACATCTTATCAAATGAAAAGGTCTAAAGTCAGTGAGTAAAAATGTTAAAAAGTATGAGTGTCAGAGTTGACCCTGAAAGCCTATATAAGTCTTCTACTTGGTAAATTACATATGGTTTTGTGTATACCTCCCTGTACAAGCAGGTCAATTTATAAATACGTAATGTATAATGTTCACACACTGTAAAGGAACTGAGATCAACCAGGGGAAGAGCAGATTTACATTTCCCTTGTACTTTCATCCTGGAACATGTTTGTTGAGAGGAAAGGCAAGCAAAATAGTTCTCTTTAAATTGTCTGCTTTCTCGCTCCCCACCCTCACCAATATAATGGGATTTGCATAATTTAAATTGCATATGATGAGACTCCACTTTTCATAGTTTAAGACTTTCTCTAGTTATAAAGCACTGTTTCATTCACTTTTTAACTACCCTATAACTACGACCTTTTAAACTACTTCATAACTACCTCAAGGGGATCCTTTATATTCATGTCATGAAGTAGTACAGAAATTAATGTGCACAAATTTGAATACCTGAATAGACTAAATTCTTTCCTTCCAGGATTTGTCCAAGCAAAAGTCACTCTGCCTGCCATTCAAACATCTTTTTTACACCAAAACTGTGATATTTCTCCAGAACCACTACAGGAAGACCCTGTTTGCCAACAGCAACTTGTCTATTTGATCATCAGGAATTGTCTGCTTGCATTCCCCTTTCACGAAAAAAAAAAAAAAAATTAGTAGTTGAACCTAATTCTAACATACGACTTCAGTAGTCTTCCACTGTGTTTTGGAATTCCTATGTGTTGGACTGAGGCTATATAAAGCATATGCTGACATAAAGCTCTTCCAATAAGGAGTACTGGGCACTATGAGGCGTGAGCCTCTGATAGGTGATTAGATTTGGCCAACTAGAAAGTTGTTTCTGTAAAGGTCGAAAGACCCACAAACCAGTTGAATATTATTACCAGGCTGTCGCCCAATCCGCACGTCCATGTCCTAACAGAAAGTGACCTGCCGAGCTTGGCCAGAGTCACAAACTGAGAAGGGGAGTAGAAGTTCAGTGAGCTGTGCAAACACACAAGCTCTGTGCTGAAAATACACCTCCCCACACTGGGCTGGGCAGAGCTGCCCACCTCGCCCGCGGCACTTTAAGCAGCGTCCCAGGCCCGGGGGCGGACTCAACACGGCCCCGAGAGGAGTAAGAGGCTGTCACTGCCATCACCGCCACTTCCCGAGAAGGAGTCCGAGCTTGATGCTGAACGCCGCCGTTTCCCACTCCAGCACCGAAGATTCATCGCGAATTCTTCTGGGCGATTCAGGGAAAGCCACAGTGCCAGCGTCCTCCGGCTCCGGAGAAACCCGGCAGGGTGACAAGTGCAGCCACCATCTTCCCGCCTCGGCTTTCAAACTCTGGTCTCCAGCTCGCCCCCGTAACCATAGAGTTCTCAGTGGTGAGAGTAACCTGAGAACCATAGAATCGTGGGGAAAGAGCAGTTCCACTGGTGTCTTCGACCTCCAGCCTTTAACCACATTTGCAGGTCTGCGTCAGACAAGCTGAGCTGCAGCTAGATAAAGGACTGGGGGTGGAGGGAACGATCTGTATGCATAACCTGCATTTATAATCAGCGTGGTTTAAGCACTTTCTTTTTGTCCATTTCTTGCTTGAATAGCAAGATTTGCTAACTTCATAAAAGGAGTTGCCCATAACTGGTAGCTCAGAAAAGTAACTCTTCTTAACAAATTGGTATTTAAAAAATTATTATAGGGGCACCTGGGTGGCTCAGTGGTTTAAGCTGCTGCCTTCAGCTCAGGTCATGATCTCAGGGTCCTGGGATCGAGTCCCACATCGGGCTCTCTGCTCAGCAGTGAGCCTGCTTCCCTCTCTCTCTCTCTGCCTGCCTCTCTGCCTACTTATGATCTCTCTCTGTCAAATAAATAAATAAAATCTTTAAAAAAAAAAAAAAATTATTATAGATTATGTGTGCAAGTACGTATAGTACAAGTCTGGACAATAGCATTTGAGAATCAATGCTGTGAAAACCTGATCTTATTTTTAAAATATTTTGAATGGCAATATACTAAAATTCCACAAGATGGAGATACTACTCCATGAAGGAAAAACATTTTTCCTCTTTTACCCTAGTGCCCTGTGTTCGTTCACTCAACCATTTATGGAGCACCTTCTATGTACCAGGCATCTGGGTAAATGGCAGGAAAATGGCATGAAATGGTTTCTGCTCTTAAAGAGACTGGAGAAGGAGACAGACATTAAATTAATTTTAAATTGTACTAACGTTCAGGCAAAAATGAACAGTGCTATCAAAGAAGCAGAAGGACTCCTAATTTACATTGAAGTCATGGAAGAACTTCCCAAGATGCTGTATAGCATAGAGGTCAAGAGTGAAATTCAGGGGCGCCTGGGTGGCTCAGTGGGTTAAAGTCTCTGCCTTTCGCTCAGGTCATGATCCCAGCATCCTGGGATCGAGCCCCGTATCGGGCTCTCTGCTTGGCAGGGAGCCTGCTTCTTCCTCCTCTCTCTCTCTCTGCCTGCCTCTCTCCCTACTTGTGATCTCTATCTGTCAAATAAATAAATAAAATCTTTAAAAAAAAAAAAAAGAGTGAAATTCAGGAGCCAACAGTCTAGGTTTGAAGACTTAATAGCTATATGATTTGGGGCAACTTGCTTAACCCCTTTGGCTTCCTTTTTGGCATGTATATGATAGGGATAATAATAACAAACTATTTGGTTATTATGAGTACTAAATAAGTCAATGTGTGTAGAGTGCTTAGAATAGTGCCCTACACTAATAACTGCTATTCAAAGAAAGTGATATTTAAGCGTCCTAATGCTTCCAATGTAAATCCAGCATTTTAAGGGGAAATAATAAACAAACAAACAAAAAAAGAAACCCCTCACAAATCTCACACTATTTTTATTATGTGAACCATGATTGGATGAGGAAAATAATTAGAAAGGAAATGCAAGGAATAGTTTGTCATCCCAGTAAAAAGCCTAGAGAATATTTCCAAATTTTCAGTTTATTTCAAACATTCAACATGTTTCTAACTTAAAACTTAGAAAAATGGAGAAAAGACAGCTACTTTTCAAAAATTTTTAAAAATTTTGTCACACTAACAGGTATTGTAATACGTAATGCTAATACACCAGAAGTATTTCCCATCCTTTAATTGTGTCTGACCTTGTGTCCTTGGAATTTTACTTGTGGTAATTCTTCAAGGTCTGAGTTAAAATCTTTCAGAGGAGGTGCCTGGTTGGCACAATTGGTAGAATATGTGACTCTTGATCTCCCAGTCATGAGTTTGAGCTCCATTGTGTTTACTTCAAAATAAGGGTTTACTTAAAAAATAAATAAAACAAATAAAATCTTCCAGAAGAAAAATACGTGGATGCATTTCTTCCTGTTACCTGGGAGACGTACCAATTCTGGGTCACTTTAAACTGAATGTCTGGGTTGAAGTTTTTTAAAGATAGAGAAGTAGTAAAATGACACTAGACAGATTTGAACAAGCTTCCAGCCTTACCATCTCAATCTGCAGATCAGATATTTCTCTGCTTTACTTAGAGTTCTGCCCTTCTTGGGTTTTAGGTTTGAATTTTTTAGATCTTACCTCTCACCTGTTGGGAGTCCCAGACTCCTATCCCCCAGAATACATAATCCATTAAAATCTACACTAAACCACCAGGGATCCGCAGACATCACTATGGTAAACTTTTGTTTTAATGCTTCACCTACTCTTTTAGAATGTTTGATTATTTGATTGACATTTCTGTTCCTACAAGGAGTTCTTTGATTTTTACCAGTTTAGTCATGAATGTTTTAAAAAGTATTTTGTACATAACATCCAGAATGTTAAGAAAAGTGTATTGTACTAGAAGTGGTTTCTTCTTCAGCCTAACATTGCTGAAAACAAGCAAACTCAAATAACAATAAACATTCAAGTATGTCATCTGATTATTTTATTAAGTTTGCACAAATAGTGATTTTTTCTATTGAAATTGCAGAGGTTGTATAGTAAAATAAAATTTATTCAAACTAGCTTTGTGAATTGACTTAAAACAAAGTCTAGAATCTACCACACTGAAGAAATTCTGTGCTTCTCACATGAATGGAGGTGATTTGTAAAAAAGGAAAGAACCAGAAAATAATAAAGGTCAGAAATGGGATGCAAGTGGTGCTAGTTGGAGCTAATGTGCTTAGAAAAAAAGAGATGCTAATTAAGAGGCTTTTCCACTAGAAGTTGGGTGGTTCTAAATTGAACAAGTGCAAGTGGCTGCACCTGAGAATTCCCTGGAGAGCTTTAAAACTACTCTCCTACTCCTAGATATTCTGATGTAAATTGGTCTGGGTATAATTTGGGGAGCTGCAGACTTTACTTCAGATGGCTTCCATGAGAAAGTTTTGTTTTTTTTTAAGATTTTATTTATTTGACAGAGATCGCAAGTAGGCAGAGAGGCAGGCAGAGAGAGGGGAAGGGAAGCAGGCTCCCCAGTGAGCAGGGAGCCCAATTCGGGGCTCCATCCCAGGACCCTGAGATCATGACCTGAGCTGAAGGCAGAGGCTTTAAGCTACTGAGCCACCCAGGCACCCCATGAGAAAGGTTTTCTGGTTTTGTTTGCTTGTTTTTAAAGAATTTTTTAAAGATTTTATTTATTTGACAGAGATCACAAGTAGGCAGAAAGGCAGGAAGAGAGAGAGGGAGAGAGGAGGAAGCAGGCTTCCCACTGAGCAGAGAGAGCCCGACGACGCGGGGCTTGATCCCAGGACCCTGGGATCATGACCTGAACAGAAGGCAGAGGCTTTAACCCACTGAGCCACCCAGGCACCCCGAGAAAGTTTTAATAAGAGGCTTAAATCAACAAGAAACTCTGAAAAAGACCTATTTCTCCAGTATCCCAAAGAACTAGTAGAAATAGCTTGCTTACAGACAGGGATAGAAACAAAATTGAAATAACCTCGAAGGTCCAGGTTAAAACATCAGAAAGCCATCTTAAAGGTGATAAAACTAAACTGTGAATGCCTGAAAGAGACTAAATTACTAGAATATGTAAGTACAAAATCTATAACTTCCAAATTTATATATAGACTGTTCTCCCACCTTTCACATGGCAATACCGTTAATTGCTTGTGTAGTAAATACCAAGCAGACACTGTGAGGAAGAGAGATAAGCAGTAAAACTGGGAATCCCAAGGGTATGATTTTGGGAGTAGAAAGAGCCTTTGATTAGATGGGGAAAGGGATGAGTACTCTGCTGGGGAGAAGTTGCCCAAAGGAGCCCTAGTGGGACAACCTGCTGGTTGGTTTGGTAGGGATGAGGGCAGGAAGTTAGACCACACAGAAGCAATCACTGCTGGCCTACCATTTGAGTCTTGGAGTGTACAGTTTTAAAATCAGCCCTTATAGATTCAGAGGACTGCTCTAGATGCTACTTTGTTTTTTCTGTGATACCCTCAATGCTACCTCTTTTCTTTTTCAGATGAAAGGATCAACAGTAACATATGGGAAAAAAATGAGTGAAGATTTCCTTATGGCCAGCTGCTTTGGTGTAGGGTCGAGGATGCAGGCCTAGTGAGGTTGAATTTGTGTTCCCGTCTTCTTTTTGCATTTCCCCATTGCCTTCTTCCCTAATTCTCTCTCCTCATTTTCATTTCATTTGATTTTCTACTCTTCCCTTTCTGCTTACATTTAATCCCTATGAAGATAGCTCCTATGCATAATACAATGTAAAATTTCATTTTTAATAAACTCAGAATCCTCCATGGAAAGACTTTTTTTTAAGATTGTATTTATTTATTTGAAGATAGAGATCACAGGTAGGCAGAGAGGCAGGCAGAGAGAGAGGAAAGAGGAGGAAGCAGGCTCCCTGCTGAGCAGAGAGCCGGATGAGGGGCTCGATCCCAGGACCCTGGGATCATGACCTGAGCCGAAGGCAGAGGCTTTAACCCACTGAGCCACCCAGGGGTCCCGGAAAGATTTCTTTTATGATAAAGGGACTTACACTTACCTGTAGTTCTCAGGTTAATAAAATTAACCATTAAAATGACTCATAGGTGTCCTTAAGTGTAATTTTTATTATATATTATACAATGTTTTGGGCGTGAATTGCTCAATAAATATATTTCATGATTCCATCTCATTCTTTCCTAAGGTGAGACCAATTTACAAAGATCACATTTATACTGCACATTTTGATGGTGTGCACAGCCTTGGTTATGTCAATGACAATCCTAAAGGACAAGGACACATAGGTATTTCTCTCCTGTATATCACCTCACCGGCGAGGGCAAAGCAAGAGTGTTTCTTTTGGTTCAACAATGTCATGTATCTCATCATCTGCCAAACTCCAAACGTGATGGAAAATCTCTGGAGGATATGACTTGGTTTGGACCATTTTCTAAGGCAAGTGATATATTGTTGAAGTGTAGGTGCTTTAGTCAGTTCAGGCTGCTAAAACCAAATACAAAGGTAAAGAAATGTTTTTCTCACAGTTCTGGATACTGGAAGTCCAGGGCCAGAATGCCAGCATGTTTGGCTTCTGATTAGAGTCCTCTTCTGGGCTTCAGAGTGCTAATTTCTAGTTGTATCCTCACATAGCAGAAAGAGAAAGAGAGAGTGCAAGTGCTCTGGGCCCTTTTTCTAAGGGCATTAACCCCATTCATGAGGTGTCTATGATCTAATATCCTCCCAAAAGCCCCCACCTCCAAATACAGTCACCTTGAAGGTTAGGATATCAACATACGAGTTTGGAGAGGACACTTTCAGTCCATAACAGAAGGTAAGGGGATACATGCAGTCCATAACAGAAGGTAACCTGTCCCCTATTCAATATGAAAATTACATGGCTCATCCCAACACAGCAGGGCAGGGAGCTAAAGCTAGAGGCAGACAGGTTTGATCTCCTGAGCTACGATGTTCTAGCACTCTGACCTTAGACAAAACTTCTTACAACCTCAATTTTCCTTTTCTAAAGTTGAATTCTAAAGCTCTATCATAGCTTGTGGTAAGAATTATATATGTAGTGCTTAGTATCACACTTGGTATTTAATAAAATTCCAATAATTGATAGATACGATTAATCTTCCTCTGAGGTATAGTTAACATAGAAAACCCTAGAATGAATGGAAGTCTAGCTGTCTGAGACAAAACCAAGTTGTAATATTCAGATTTACTATTTTTTTAAAGATTTTTTATTTATTTGACAGAGATCACAAGTAGGCAGAGAGAGAGAGGAAGGGAAGCAGGCTCCCCACTGAGCAAAGAGCCTGATGCAGGGCTCGATCCCAGGACCCCGATATCATGACCTGAGCCGAAGGCAGAGGCTTTAACCCACTGAGCCACCCAGGCGCCCCCAGATTTACTATTATTTTTGATGAGCAAGCTTTCTTGAATCTTGGATAGCTGAATGCTATTCCCTGTCCTTAAAGCACTTTTATTCATTTCTTCACTTGGAGAGTTTCTACTTATTCTTCAGAGCTTGGCTTAAATGATGCTTCCTCAAAAAGAAGTCTTTTCTGACTCTAATAGGACCCTGAATTTTTTTCTTTTTTAAGATTTTGACAGAGAGATGGATATTTGACAGAGAGATGGAGAGAGAGCACAAGCAAGGGAAGCAGCAGGCAGAGGGAGAAGCAGGCTCTCCCTGGACCCTGGAATCATGACCTGAGCTGAAGGCAGATGCTTAACCAACTGAGCTATCCAGGTGCCTCAAGGATCCTGAATTTTCTTATTACTCCGCTTACCTATGCTTGAGCATGACTCTGTAATTACCTGTCTGCCCCACTAGATGTAAGTTCCATGGAGTCAGAGATCAAATCTACTGTGATTGACTCTGCATATCCTACTGGTGACAACTGAAGGCTTCTCAGGCATGCCTTTCCTAAATCTTTACTGCAGGTTTTTGAGGGAGTTAATCATCTTATTTAATTCTATCAATCACTGATGGAGAAGTATTCAAGTCTCCAAATATAATTGTGGTTTTGTCTATTTTTCCTCTCAGGTCTATATCAGTTTTTGCTTCATATGTTTGTTGTCTGGTATATACACATTTAAGATGACTAGTTCTTAAGAGATTAACCTTTTTATCTTTACGTAATGTCCTTCTCTGTCATTGGTGATTTGCTTTGCTCTATAATTTGTCTAATATTAAGATAGGCACTCCAACTTTCTTTTGATTAATATTTGCATTTTATCTTTTTCATCCTTTAATTTTCAACCTACTTATATAATTACATTT
This sequence comes from Meles meles, assembly GCF_922984935.1. Taxonomy (NCBI): domain Eukaryota; kingdom Metazoa; phylum Chordata; class Mammalia; order Carnivora; family Mustelidae; genus Meles; species Meles meles. The sequence goes on along the minus strand of NC_060069.1, from coordinate 95,162,968 downwards.
GAAATTATTGTATTAAATTGTAATATTATACATTCATATGTTATATATAGATACAATCCTTATAACATATAATTATAATTACATACTTTATATAACTTCTTATTATACAGTATGTTATAGATATATCTTATCAAAGTCAACTGGTATTGACATTTTGAGTGAACTGTAGAAGCTTTATTCCCTTTATGTTCCTTTACCTTTCCCCATTTATAATTGTTTAAATATTTTCTCTATATTCATTGAGAACAACACTAAAAAGTATTACAATTTTTGCTTCAAACATCAAACAAAACTCAAGAGGAGAAAGAAATTTATTGTGCTTACCTATAAGTTTAGCTGACTTCTGACTTCTTGGTCTTCCGAAAGTCCTTTTTTCATTTCCTTTTTGTTTCAAGAACTTCCTTTAGCCATTCTTTTAGGGTAGGTCTGCCAGTAACAAATTCTCTTTATTTTCCTTCATCTGTGAATGTCTTTAATTCCCCTTCAATAATGTGTCATTTCTCTCTGACTGCTTTCAGGATCAAATCTGTCTTTGGTTTTCAGAAGACTGACTATGATATGTCTTTGCATGAATTTCTTTGGGTTTAATCCATCTGAGTTTGGTCAGCTTTTTCAACTTATAGGTTTATCGTTTTTATGTAGATTTTTGCCAAATGCTGGAAATTCTTAGTCATTTTTTTTTAACACTTTTCAGCCTTCCTGCCAACTCTCTTCTTCTGAGACTTGGATAATACAAATGTTAGATCTTTACTGACAGGTCCCTAAGTTCTGTTCATTTCTTCCCAGGATATTTTTTCTTTTTTGTTGAGATTTCATAGCTTTTATTGTTTAACTTCACTGATTCTTCCTTCTGTCATCTCCATTTTTCTCTTGGACCTGTCCATTGAGTTTTCTTTCTTTTGGTTGTATTTTTTTTGGTTCTAAATTTTTCATTTAGTTCTTCATTATATATTTCTTTATTTTTTTTTAGTCTTCCTATTTCCTGAAACTATATTTTTTTCATTTGTTTCAAGAGTATATGTAACTGCTTGTTGAAGAATTTTTATGTCAGCTGCCTCAAAATTCCTGTCAGATAATTTGACACCTAGGTCATCTCAGTGTTGGCATTTGTTGATTGTCTCACTTAGTATGAGACCTCCCTGGTTCTTGGTAAGACATGATTTTCACTTAAAACTTGGACATTTTGTTCATTGTGTTATAAGACTCAGGAGCTTTTTTTTTTTTTTTAATTTTTTCTTTATTTGACAGAGAGAGAGAGATCACAAGTAGGCAGAGAGGCAGGCAGAGAGAGAGGAAGGGAAGCAGGCCCCCCGCTGAGCAGAGAGCCCTATTCGAGGCTCGATCCCAGGACCCAGGGATCATGACCTGAGCTGAAGGCAGAGGCTTTTTTTTTTTTTAAGATTTTATTTATTTATTTGACAGATAGAGATCACAAGTAGGGAGAGAGGCAGGCAGAGAGAGAGAGGAGGAAGCAGGCTGTCTGCAGAGCAGAGAGCCCAATGCGGGGCTCGATCCCAGGACCCTAGGACCATGACCTGAGCGAAAGGCAGAGGCCTTAACCCACTGAGCCACCCAGGCGCCCCAGACTCAGAAGCTTATTTAAATCTTGTATTTTAGAAGGCCTCCTCTGACACTGCGGTGGAAGTGCAAGTCCAGGCTTTCCACTCAGCCTCACATGACACTGGGGAAAGAGACATGGAGAAGGAAGGGAAGGGACTTACTACAACTGGGTGGGAGTAGAAGATTAGGTTCCCCAGTAGGCCTCCCTTAATTCCATCCTGAATAAAGGGTGGGACACCTCATTACTGCTCCGTATGTGGCCTCCATTGACACCTATTGAGAGCACTTGGAAGAAGGATTGCTACTACTGAGAAGTCATGAAAGTCTTCACTCTCTGCTAAATCTCATCTGATACCACCCTAGCAAGGATGGGGAGGAACGCCTCATTAACACTGGGTAAGATTAGAACTCCAGGCTCCTCACGTGGTCTCAACTGACACTGTGTGGAAGGAGAGGTGCTTATTATACCCTACAGGGATGGAAGTCCTGGTCTATTCCCAATCTTCTATGATGCCTCCCAGGTGCAAAGAAGCTGGGTAGGGTATACATTTTTTACAATGTGTCAAAAGTGGAAGTCTAGGCTCTTCATTCAGCCTTTGATGGCCAGGGTAAAGGTGGGTTGTAGTTTCTTTGTAGAGAGCATATTGTCTAATAGTCTGTCTTGCTTGGCTGCCACTTTCCTGGTCCTTCAATAGAGAGCAGGCTTTGGGGGAGCATTTTTTTGGTCTGTGCCCATTGGATTTTGGAGTTGTTGGCTTTTCTAGTGTCCAATATTGGATATACAAAGCAGAACAAAACAAAACCAGAATTCATAATAGTGAATTTTGGGGGGACCCAGGTCCTTAGCTGTTCTGTCTTATCTCCACCTTCCAGAATCTTCTTATGATTGTTTATATGTAATATTCAGAGCTTAGATTTTAGTTAGCAGAGAGTCTAGGGAAAAACACACCTATTTCATCTTCCCGGAAGTAGAAGCTTGACTACACTCTTAATGATCTCTTTATAAACGGACATGTATAGTGTGTATTGTCATTGTCTTACTCAGATCCCTTTAACTAGGTAATTTACCCAATCCCCAGTTACCTAGATAACTCACAGCTGCCCTTTTCTCTGAGGAATTGGCCTGGGGCAAACAGGAGCTGTCCAACTCTGTCCTATACACCCCACCTTGCTTCCCTGCTAGGGCCAGAGCTGTGCCAATGTTGCACAATTGTGCTCTAAGGCTTCCCCCATGAGAATGCAGCTAGTCTGCAGCTGAGACCACACTCAAGATATTTACATTTTCTAATTTGTCCATCTTTTCTTTTATGGTTTACGCTGTTGGAATATTTGCTATCTCCCATCCCTCCTCTAACCTTCCCACAAACTTTAACTGATTTAATCATCTCTGATTCTTTTACTCTTTCCATTTTTAAAATTTGCTATTGTGATGTCAAGGTAGGCAGAGCTAATTTCAACTCACTTCAGCTCTCTGAGCCTCGAGGACTTCATCAGAAAAGTGGGGGTAGTGCACCTGCTTCAAGCATCAGTGGAGGCTTTACAAGGACACACACTTACAGACACTGGCACGGGGTCTGGAATCTAATGAGAAACCATAGACAAGAGCAATTTTTTATCTGCATTTCCAGAGAAGAGGTGGGTGGGGGCAGGGATGGGTAAACTAGGTGAAGGGGATTAAGAATCCACTTATCATGAGAAGCACCAAGTAATGTATAGAATTGTTGAATCATTATCATTATATTTTACATCTGAAGCAATATAGCATTGTATGTTCATTATACTGGAATTAAAAATAAATAAATAACTTTTGAAATTATACATCATTTACTCTGTCTAAATACTACTTACAAGCCAGCCAGGAATTCTCTGCCCCCCTTCGGTCCATGGACCCTCCATCTTACCTCCTCCCCTCTTGACCTGGTTCAGGTCAGAGAACATCTCACTCCTTTCTTTTTTTTTTTTTTTTTTTTAAGATTTTATTTATTTATTTGACAGACAGAGATCACAAGTAGGCAGAGAAGCAGGTAGACAGAGAGAGGAGGAAGCAGGCTCCCTGCTGAGCAGAGAGCCCGATGCGGGGCTCGATCCCACGACCCTGGGATCATGACCTGAGCCGAAGGCAGAGGCTTTAACCCACTGAGCCACCCAGGCGCCCCACATCTCACTCCTTTCAACTACACCTCCATGTCTCTCCCTTATCTTTCTCTGCCACACCTTGGCCCCTCTTGCCATCAGACTCTATATCCCTTTCTTGCTCTCCTGTGGGAAAATGCTCAAATCTTAGGTGAGACACTCTCACAGACCAAGTATGAATTAGAGAGAAATTGGAAAGAGGGTTGAGGGGGACATGCAGAGAAATAGTGAAAGTTCCTCTTGTGGAATAAAAGTCCAGAGGTGGACTGAGAGACTTGGAGAGAAATAATGTGAGTCAGAGAACAAATTATTTTAACCAATTTCTACAAAGTATGAGCCTCTAAACAAAGAGTCAAAATAAGTAAAACATGAAATGACAGAATTAAAAAGAGAAACAAAAATATCCACCAATAGACTAAGAGACTTTATTACAACTCTTTAAGGAACTGATAGATCAAACAAGCAAAACAATCAGGCTATAAAAGTTTTAAGTAATACAACAAACAAGATATATTTTATATATATCATATATATTCTGTTTATAATAAAATATATGTATTATTATAAATAGAATATGTATGATATATATATCATATAATATATAAATAATATGTAATTCTGAATCCAAGTAATAATTAAACACCTGTTTGTTTTAAGTTTTGATTTAAATTCTAGTTAACATATAGTGTAATATTAGTTTAAGGAACAGAATTTAGTGACTCACCACTTACATATAACACCCAGTGCTCCTCACAACAAGTGCCTTCCTTAATGCCTATCACCCATTTAACCCATCCCACAGCCACCTCCCTCCATCAACCCTCAGTCTGTTCTCTATAGTTAAAAGTCTGTTTCATGGCTTGCCTCTGTTTTTTCCCCTATGTTCATCTGTTTTGTTTCTTAAAATCCATATATGAATGAAATCATATGGTACTTGTCTTTCTCTGACATTTCACTCAGCATGATACACCCTAGCTCCATCCATGTCCTTGCAAATGGCAAGACTGTTATTTTTTATGGCTGAGTAATATTCCAGTGTGAGTGTGAGTGTGTGTGTGTGTGTCACAACTTTTTTATCCATTCATTAGTTGATGGGCATTTGGGCTCTTTGCATAATTTGGCTATTGTTGATAATGCTGCTATAAACATTGGGTTGTATGTGTCTCTTCAAATTAGTATTTTTGTATCCTTTGGGTAAGTAAATAGAAGTACACTTTGATTTCAAACATGCATGTAACAATGTAAATTTATAATAATTGTCTATAAACTAAGGCAAAAAGTAAGCTCAACAAATACCAAGGAAAACATATCACACTGACCTTGTTCCCTGACTGTAATGCTATAAAATAAGAAGTAAAGGGGGGGGGGGGAATCTTTTTTTTCTCCTCCCAAAAAAAGCTAATATACTTGGAAAGTAAAACCATACTTTAACTAAGTCATTGGTTAAAGAAAAAGCCACAGTGGAAAATATAAGACAGTTATATTTAGAACATTGATCTATACTGAAAGCAGAATGTGTGGAATGAGGCTAAAGTGATACCCAAGCTAAAGATTTAGCCTTAAACACGTCATAGAAAAGAAGGAAGGTTCTAAAATCTAGATGACCAACCTAAGATTTGGAGAAAGAACAGCAAAATAAACTCAAAGAAATGAAAAGAAGTCATGGTAGAAATAAGGAGAAATTGATAAAGCCAAAAAAAAAAAAAAGAAAAGAAAGAAAGAAAAACAACAGACATCAACCTATCAAAAAATAGTTCTTCGAAAATAATAACAAGATTTTCAAGGGAAAAAAAGAATAGAAAAAAAAAGAAACAATTAAAAGGGAGAATAGTTACAGAGTTTATTAGTAATATATATTTTTTTCTATTTAAAGAAAAAGAAATTACATTTCAGAGAAGTTCTGGAACTTGCTCAAGTAAGCATCTTTGAATTCAAACATTGGGCATAGTTTCATGAGACCATTTGGGATAAAGTTGTAAACTTGTATGTACTTAGGATCCTGAGGTTTTCTCTAAACAATATTCAAATTTAAATAAGAGAATGAAGGGACACCTGGGAGGCTCAGTGGGTTAAGCATCTGCCTTTGGCTCAGGTCATGATCTCAGGGTCCTGGGATCGAGCCCGGAATCAGGCTCTCTGCTCACAGCAGGGAGCCTGCTTCTCCCTCTCTCTCTGCCTGCCTCTCTGCCTGCTTATGATCTCTCTCTCTGTCAAATAAATAAATAAAATCTTTTAAAAAATAAATAAATAAGAGAATGAAGCTGGTATTATCTGAAAGATTTTTGGAGGTGGGACAGTAACCTTGAATAAAAATGCTTACACATAACTCCTGGGGACTTTGTGTGGGCTAGTTTCTGTCCTTTGTACTTCACTACTGTAAGTCCTGCCTTGTTTGTCTTCTTCCACTCCAGCTCTCCACTAGAACATTAGTTCCAAAAGGACAAAGTCTTGTGTATTTTGTTCATTGACGTACTCCCATTGCCTAGAACAGAGTTTAGCAAGTAGCAGGTGCTCTATAAATATTTGTACAATGAGTGAATTTAGATTGCTCTGAGGTAGTTGTTACCCTAGTTTTATTTGAGCCTTAACTAGTTGACATGACTTGTTCAGAATCACTCAACAAGGAGGTGATTGGATCTACCGGAGTCCAGAGATTCTAACTACTATATTCTTCTGCCTCTCTTTGTATATAGAAAGCATTTGGAGAGGCAGTGGGAGAGGCTAAGACCCTGGGTGTGTACAGGGGCATTGCAGAGGACAAAGTTAGAGATTTTTAGGGCCAGTGATAAAGGGCTTAAATCTTTAGTTGAAACATACAAGAGTGAAACTGACCCAACATTATATACAAAGATTTTAGCCTTTATATCTCTTTGGGAATTATGATGTCTTCCATTCTGGATCTAAAAAACTGCCTATTTAGCCATCCCTGTTCACCATTCCACACTTGTCTCCATCCAGCAAAGAAAATCATTCCCTTACCACGACCAGTGACCTAGTCTTCACAACACCACACCTCATGTTCAGGAAACTCAACCCAGTCCCTTCCCAAAAATCTTAGTGAGACATACCAACAACGCAATGTCTCTTCCATCTCATCTTTCCTTTGCTCAAGAGCCCACGATGGTTCCAGGATTTCAAGACTGACACTTCTGAACATCTCCATTCCTATTTATATTATTTCCCCCCCCCCCAAAAATATATATTGGCAGGCCTGTAATGAGTGCTAGGCATAAGAAGATGAACAAGACATTATCCCTGCCGTATGGACAATGTTAGTTTGTATGTTGAGAGGAAAGAAAGAGAGGAGGATAAATCTGAGGTTGGAAGAGACATTCACCCCCCTCATTTCCTGACCTTTGCAAGCATTTTTTTGTTTTGTTTTTTAAAGATTTTATTTATTTATTTAACAGAGAGAGAGAGACCACAAGTAGGCAGAGAGGCAGGCAGAGAGAGAGGGCAAAGCAGGCTCCCCGCTGAGCAGAGAGCCCAATGTAGGGCTTGATCCCAGGACCCTGAGATCATGACCTGAGCCGAAGGCAGAGGCTTAACCCCCTGAGCCACCCAGGCACCCCCATGCATTTTTATATAAAAGCTATTGCTCAGTGGTACATATTGTGATCCCTGCATCTCCTCAATATGACTCATGGTGATCCAAAGTAATTTCATGGTGATTCCATAATGATTTATGTTGATGGTCCATGCTAACCCATTACTGATGGTTGTGTGGTGATTCATTGGGATCTATTATGATTCATTTTTATCTCACTGATGATGTTCCATGACAGCAATGAAAATGTCATCTTCTACCTTTGCATTTTATTCTGGGACAAGTGTAATTTTTACATTCATTATATCAGCTACATGATGTCATGGTAAAAAGATAATGCGTTGTGGCTATTTTCAGTAAGATGAGTAATTCCCATTCTTAATTCTGTTTGCTCTGGGTGGTAGAGATGGAGGTGAAAGGTACAGATGGCATGTATCTCTTTTGCCTTAGAGGGGTTAGAGAGTGGAAAGTTGGAGCTAGACTGATGAGCAATTAACTTCAAAATAAAGCAAAATTTCTCATATTTGATATTGAAATGAACAAAATGGCCTACAAAATTTAATAGCAACTATGATCCAAATATTGTAGGAAAACAAAAACACACAGACACACTCTACAGACATAAGTCATTTAGAAAAAATTAATGTTTTGTGTCGAAAAGAGGTATATACACACAGACACACATAAACAAAACAGTTGTTTTCCATTATGCACCAAGAAGGGAAAGTTTAGGGTCATATATATGAGTGCCTATAACAAAGAAACCCATCAGGAAAGGCTTCTGTGATGAGGTATTTGAACTGAAACCTGAAAGGTTAGTATAAATTCATTAGAAGATATTGGAGGAGAAAAGAACATTCCAGTGTGAGCAAAGGCTCTGGTTTTAAAGGACCTTGAAGAATTCTAGAAAACTTAGGCAAGGTCAACATGTTGGATAGTGGTGGGAGAAATCGATGAAAGATAACATGAGAAGCCGAAAAGGGCCAGATCATGCACAGCTTTACAAGCCCTGGGGTTTGACTTTTATTCTTTGGACACTGGAAAACTACTGTACAGTGGAAGAAAAACACATTTCAGTTTATGTTTTTAAAAGATGGCCCTAGGTCTTATGTGGGGAAAAAAAAGAAAGGAATGCAAAGGAACAAAAGCAGAAGGAAGGAAATGGATTGTATAACTACTGGCTTCCTCCCTTCAAGAAATATTGGTGATTTTTGGTAACAGTGAAAATTTGGTAACAGATGAAAATTATGCATCTATGTAATGCATCTATACTGAAGGCAGATTGCTTATGGAGTCAATGTAGGCTGTAAGAAAAAGAGAGAGGTTGAGAATAATTTTTTTTTAAGATTTTATTTATTTATTTGACAGAGATCACAAGTAGGCAGAGAGGCAGTCAGAGAGAGGAGGAAGCAGGCTCCCCGCTGAGCAGAGAGCCCGATGTGGGGCTCCAACCTAGGACCCTGGGATCATGACCTGAGCCAAAGGGAGAGGCTTCAACCCACTGAGCCACCCAGGCGCCCCGGTTGAGAATAATTTTTTTAAAAAATCTGAAGCCCTTTAGCATAATTCAGCTGACCGTGCCATTTTGATCTTACTATGTCTGCCACACTGTTACATTTTTGTTTAAGATTTTTATTTATTTATTTGTCATAGAGAGAGAGAGCGCACAAGCATGCAAGCAGACAGAGGCAGAGAGAGAAGCAGGCTTCCGCTGAGCGGAGGGCCAGATGCGGGACTCAATCCCAGAACACTGGGATCATGACCTGAGCCAAAGGCAGTGGCTTAACCATCTGAGCCATCCAGGTGTCCCACTATTACATTTTTTTAAATATTTATTTATTATTTATTATTTATTATTTATTTATTTATTTGGAAGAGGTCGGGAGGGGCAAAGGGAGAGGGAGAGAGAAATTTAAGCAGCGATTCTGCACTGAGTGCAAGCCCAACTTAGGCTCCATTTCAAGACCCTGATATCACGACCAGAGCCAAAACCAAGAATCAGATGTTTTGTTTTGTTTTGTTTTGTTTTAATAGATTTTATTTATTTGACAGAGATCACAAGTAGGCAGAGAGGCAGAGAGAGAGGAGGAAGCAGGCTCCCTGATGAGCAGAGAGCCCGATGTGGGGCTCGATCCCAAGACACTGGGATCATGACCCGAGCCAAAGGCAGAGGTTTTAACCCACTGAGCCACCCAGGTGCCCCAAGAATCAGATGTTTAACCAACTGAGCTACCCAGGTGCCCTTGAGCTGTTACATTTTACATTAATTTGCTTACATTTAAACATTTCCATGCCTATAAAGGCCAGAAAAATAGCATAAATGAGTAAAATGCAATGAGTGGGGACCATGAAAACTCCTTATACGTTTCTTCCTTGGATATTGCGACCAACTTTACCCTATAATAGCTATTCACATCTTCTGGTACAGTAAAAAAAAACTCCAAAATTTTACCTAGGCTCACTGTCATCCAAAACACAGACTGTCAACTATAGTGTGATTAAGAGGGCAGAATGGTATGAACGATACAGAATGAGAAATGTACTACACATATTAGACTTTTTTTGAGGGATATGGTGAAGACTGTTCTTACCTCTGCTTCCAATGGTGGGTTTGAAGTCACTGCGGGTCAGCAGGGCTGGCAGTTGGGAAGGAAACCTGGATGCGATACAGGGAAAATCGAGGATAAACTGGAACCTGCCAAGACACAATGGAGCCCATAAGTACAAACAAAAAATCTCATCTGTCTCTTACTGCCTCTTCCTCTTGATGGGAAAACTAGCAAAAAAAAAAAAAAAAAAAAAAAAAAAAAAAAAAAACTATACCCATTTTAATCCACCATTTAGACTGTATTTCTTTTCATTCCTTGCAGTTAAGTATGGCATGTGACTCAGTAAGGACCAATGAGCATTTTGATGTTCATAATGCATCTACATGAGGATTTTTCCACCTATCTTCTCTTGGGGTTTCTTAGGCTTCCAGAATCTAAGTATAGAATCCATTCTGGAAAATTATGAGATATTGTATTTAAAATACTGCTCAATTATACTTTGTCTCTCTCCTTCAGCTCTTCATTTAGAAATATATTATACGGGGCACCTGGGTGGCTCAGTGTGTTAAGCCTCTGCCTTCAGCTCAGATCATGATCTCAGGGTCCTGGGATGGAGCCCCGAATCAGGCTCTCTGCTCAGTGGGAAGCCTGCTTCCCCCTCTCTCTGTGCCTGCCTCTCTGGCTACTTGTGATCTCTCAGTCAAATAAATAAACAAAATCTTAAAAAAAAAAAAAAAAAAAAAGAAAGAAAGAAAGAAAAAAGTATATTGTATTTTCCCATTCTGTTCTCCGTGTCTCTTAATCTCTCCTCCCTCCCTCTCTGGGAAAAGGATATTTCCAGCAGCTGGGATGATACACTAGGGTCTTGGAATTTTCTCTTTCCATAAACTATCTTGTGTCCTTTAAGAAAAATTTTTAGTAAACTGTTTGGACTTGAAAATCTTGAGTTACTCAGTTATTCAGGGCCATCTTTTAAACACTGATTTAAGGTTTTCCTAAAGTATTTTCTTGCCCCCTAAATTTTGGTTGATGGAAGCCCACCCATCTTTTTCATAAACGAAAGGAAAAAGATTACATTATACATTAATCTCTGCAGTTATTCAACAAATTGTTTGCTTTCTAAGTTACCTCCTCAAAGAGCTCTTCCTTTACTACCCTTCCTAAATTTCATCCACTGGCTCAGCAATCTATTTTCCCTTCCTCTGCTTTACTCCCTTCATAACACCTATAACTCTCTGAAATTGTTACCTGAAAGCAATTGCCAAACAGACAAAACATAGGAAAAGGAAGGATTTTACTTGCAACAAGTAAGGAAGAACACTGGGGACATTGCCCAAAGCAGTGTGTCTCTTTGAACAACAGAATTGGGGAAGGTTTTGTTGTTGTTGTTGTTTTCACCATCTTTATAAGAATATTTATTTATTGTTTAATTTAAATTGAAGTAACATATATTTTTAGTTTCAGGGGTAGAGTTCAGTGATTCATCATATAACACCCAATGCTCATTACATCAAGTGACCTCCTTAATACCCATCACCCAGTTACCACATCCCCCAACCCAACTCCCCTCCAGCAACCCCGTTTCCTATAGTGAAGTGTCTCTTATGGTTTGTTTCCCTCTCTGATTTCATCTTACTTTATTTTCCCTCCCTTCCCCTATGATCCTCTGTTTGCCACATATGAATGAAATCATACAATTGTCTTTCTCTGATTCAGCTTTTTCACTTAGCATAATACCCTCTAGTTCCATCCATGTCACTGCAAATGGTAAGATTTCAGAGGTTTTTTTTGATGGTTGATCTAATATTCCATTGTATATATACCACATCTTTTTTATCTATTCATGTGTCAATGGACCTCTTAGCTCTTGCCACAATTTGGCTACTGTGGACATTGTTGCTATAAACATTGGGGTGCAGGTGCCCCTTTGGATCACTACATTTGTATCCTTCGGATAAATACCTAGCAGTGCAATTGCTGAGTTTTAGGGTAGCTCTACATTTTTAGCTTTCTGAGGAAACTGCATACTGTTTCCCAGAGTGATACTAGCTTACACTGTATACCACTTTCCAATGTATACCAGCTTGCATTCCCACCAACAGTGTATGGGGGTTCCCCTTTATCTACCTCCTCACCAATATTTTTTGTCTCCTGACTTGTTAATTTTAGCCATTCTGACTGGTGTGAGGTGGTATCTCATTATGGTTTTGATTTGCATTCCCTGATGAAAAGTGATGTGGGGCATTTTTTTCTGTTGGCTTTTTCTGTATGTCTTTTTTGGACAAATATCTGTTCATGTCTTCTGCCCATTTCTTGACACGATTATTTGTTTTTCTGGTGTTGAGTTTGATAAGTTCTATATAGATCTTGGATACTAGCCCTTTATTTGGTAATACACTTGCAAATATCTTCTCCCATTCTACAGGTTGTTTTGGTTTTGTCCAGTACTTCCTTTGCTTTTATCTTGAAGTCTAGAATTGGGGAAGTTTTAAGCTAAAGGTGCATGCACATTCACGAAGGGCTTGGCAAAGGAGACCAGAGGGGCAAAAGTTGACCAGAGTCAGGGTCCTAGTTGATTGAAGTCACAAGGGCCAGCAAGAGTCAGCATCATCAATTCTTAGTCTGCACATAGTCCTGTGTTTGAGTGCTCAAAGGGATTAAAATCCTGCAGAAACAAAAACAACCCAAGAATGTTAAATTAATCTTTAGGGGTTTTTTTAATTGCACTTAGTTAACATATAGTGCAATATTGGCTTCTAGAGTAGAATTCAGTGATTTATCACTTACAATACCCAGTGCTCATCACAGGTGCTTTCCTTAATACTCATCATTCATTGGCCCATCCCCCAACCACCTCCCTCCATCAATTCTCAGTTTATTCTCTATTGTTCAGAGTCTCTTACAGCTTGTTTTCCTCCTTTTTCTCTTTTTTCCCTTCCATATATTTATTTGTTTTTTCTGAAATTCCACATAGGAGTGAAATCAAATGGTATTGCTTTTCTGACTTTTTCATACTCTAGCTCCATCCATGTCATTGCAAATGGCAAAATTTCATTTTTTTAAGACTGAGTAATATTCCATTGCAAATATATAGCACCTCTTCTTTATCCATTCATCAGTCAAGGGACACTTGGGCTCTATCTTTACTTTTGAAACAGCACTATGAGTTTTATCATCAATTTACTATCTTTGATATGGTTAGGCTATTTCTCAGCCTAACCAACTCAAACTAACTTGTTAGTTTTTACATTCTTCTTGTTCCCTTAAATCCTTAACTACTGAGTTTTTTGCACTTATTTGCAATTCTAACACCTCCTAGGAATTCGACAAGAAGTGTGCTTGGGCAAGGAACGCCTAGGGCACAGATTATGAAAATAGCTGGGGGTACTAAAATGACTTCTCCAATCTCCAAATCTTTGTCTTGTCTTTCTTTTTCCTGAGACCCCCTAACCCTTTCTGCTTAAAAATGTATTATTTTTTTACATTTTTATAGAATAATCTCCTTACCGGAATGTATGCTTCATGAGGGCAGAAACTTAGCCATCTTCTCTGTTTACTTCCAGCATTTTGTACAATGTGTGACACATAGTAGACACTCAGAATATTTGTGGATTAGATGAATGGCAACTAGGTCAAGCATTTTTCTGCATTCTGAAATATAGTAATGAAAGAAAGACATGGTCTCCTTTCTTTCAAATCTTAATTCATCTCGCCCTCTTCTCTGAAATTTTTCAGTTTTGTTATTTGCTTTGGAAAATAGAGGTTTAGTCTCAGGAAGCCTTTATTGAATGTGCTATGTTCTCTGAGAGATAAATATTAACTGCTCATAGAAGGGACATCAATTGTGAGCATTTGAGAAGGATTCTTAAACTTTGAATCTCCTGGAGTTTGATATGTACTCTCCTCAGTCCGATTTTCCTTTTTCTTCCTCCTGGCGTGAGGGAGGGAATTACTATGAAGACCTTTAAGAAGGATCTATCAAGTGAGAATGGGCAATCAATCAATTAATAACAGCTGTTATTTATTATTTTATCTGTCTCCTTCCAGACCTACTGTCTTGGGGGGGTGGGGCATCGAGTGCTCCTCTGAGGTAGCCACTACTTTAATTATTCTGTTTGTTTGGTGACATTGATTGCTTTTTTTAAAAAGGTATCTAAATTCATTTTAATTAACATATACTGTATTATCAATTTCAGAGGTAGTATTCAGTGATTCATCAGTTGCATACAACTTTAACCTCAGAACCATGCTGAGAGGTAAGCAACTTGCCCTGTGGAGCCTAGATGTGTACATTCTGCCTCTTTTCTATGTTTTCACTTTCCTTTTCCTTCTTTATCTGCAGCCCCCACCCCCGAACTTATTAATTTGGGGTAATTTTAATTCCTGGAGGAAATGCCAAAATTCATTTTTACATCTTTGCCTTCCATTATTTCTCTATGTTTGAACAAGGACCCTGTCAAGTAAGAGAGTCTTAGATCTCTTCCCAGCCCAAGAAGAGAAAGAGCAGGAATAAAGCCATCTTGGGATTGAGGAAGAATGAGCCATTCAGATTTTCCAAAACAGGACCTACTCAGGGGATAAGGTTGTATCCCTAGGGTACCAGACAATTTCGCACCCTCTCAACACTTGCTTTGTGCTTCCATCCCTGCCAATCATTTTCTTCTTGCTAACTTCTGAAACTGGGAAATTTTTTTTAATTTTTTAAAGATTTTATTTATTTATTTGACAGAGATCACAAGTAGGCAGAGAGGCAGGCAGAGGGAGAGGAAGGGAAGCAGGCTCCCCGCTGAGCAGAGAGCCCGATGCGGGGCTTGATCCCAGAACCCTGAGATCATGACCTAAGCTGAAGGCAGAGGCTTTAACCCACTGAGCCACCCAGGTGCTCTGAGACTGGGAATTTTTGCCATGATTCTGTAGGGCATCAGCAACCAGCACATTCTTTTCCCTTCAGTGCTGTAGCACAACCCTAAAGTCCTACTTCTACAGAGATTGGCCTCTGTCTGCAGTGGAAACATCTGCATTTTGCCCACCTGGCCAAGAAAGGGGGGCAGAGCAAAGGAAGGAGGAGCTGCCAGAGGACAGAGCTTGGATGGTCCCTGCTCCGGGTCCACTCAAGGTAAAACCCAGAGAGAGCCAGGGGGACTGGAAATGGGAGAGAGGTAGAAAAACAAGAGAAATTTTGAGTGTGGTGTTTGGATAAATTGTGAGATCTCTCTGTACTGTGTTCTTTTTAGAACATCTGTCAATTATTGTCCCATTTCCTAAACCTTTTCCTTCCTATTGTCCATTGTTTCATTTTTGTGCTTTACTTAGGGTACATTTCTTTTGTCATATGGTGAGTTTCCATCTTATTTCTTCATTAGGATGCAGAGTGTGAATCTTGTCTTTTGTTTCTAGATCTATGGTTAGGCTAAGACCTATGCTCTCTGGGCTAGCTGACAGGAGGGTTGAGAAGGATCGGGTCAATAATACTATATTACATATAAAGTTGCTATGAGAGTAAATCTTAAAGTTGTCACAAGAACAAAATTGTAACTAGTTATGGTGATAGATATTAACTAGATTTAATATGCAATATGTACAAATATAAATCATTATTTCATAAACCTGGAGCTAATGATGTTATGGGTCAATTATAACTCAATAAAATAAATAAATAAATTAAGGAAGGAATTAATGATAGATGGGTGAATAAAAGAGTAAGTGGATGAATGAATAAGACTTCAGTCCATTTAAGGAAGATGCTGGCGGGGTGGTTAGGTAAAGCACCACAGAGAAAACAAATTAAGGGTCAATAAAAACATCAGCCAGAGTGATAAAATATATATATCAAGCTTTTGACATTGTGGCTAAACAAGCTGCAGTTCAGAAAGTTAAGGAAAATAACAACAGTGAAAAAATATGAAGAACAGAATGAAGTCTAATATAAATCCAATGAAAATTCCCAAAGAGGCTGATAGAGATAGTACAAGAAAGACAATATGCAAAGAGATCATTGGACAAAAAGGGACTATGCAAAGAGATAATGGCTCAGAACTGTCCATACTTGAAGAAATCCAATGTGTTTACATTGAAAACTTATAGCAAGATATGGACAATATAAATAAAAACAAATCTTACCTAGGCACTTAGAGGTAAACACATAAACTATGGACAAAGCACAAATCTTTTTAAAGCAACTAAAGAGTAGAGAGAGATCACCTATAAAGGAATAAAAATTTGACTGCCAGTGGGCTTCTCAAATAAATGAGTTTAAATTCACCTAACTTATTATGCAGGACTGACATTGGCACTTTCAGTCCAAGAACATTTGAAAATGTTTACAATTAATAGACCACCACTAAAAAACTTACGAATGACTATACTTCAGGAAGAATAAAACTGTGTCCAAAAGAACAAAGGAGGATGAAAGAAGCAATGGTGACCAAAGAACATGATAAACATGTGGGTAAATCTAAATAAAAATTTATGACAAAAAATAACAATGACTACTTTTGGGGCAATAAAGCAAATTTGACCAAAAATAGCAGACAAAAATAACATGAAAGACTGAAGGCATGGGATTCACTGTCAAAAATCGAAAGAGCATTTGTGAGCAATACAGAGAAATGGATTAATTTTGAATTTTTAAAATCAAGTATGTATGTGAAAGAATTAATGGTTACTTTAAACATTGCATGTAATTACATACCATTGTAAGAAGGGGGAGGGAAGAAAGTGTAACCATGTCAACAGAAGGCAGGAAAAATGAGAAAACAAAAACAGAAAAACACAAAGATAAGGAAGTAGAAACCAGTCCAAACATATTACTCATCATGATCCTATCAAACATAAGCAGATTTAGTCCACATTAAAATTCTCAGATTCAGACTGCTGATTAAAGAGCTATAAGTATCCCTTTAAACAAGGAAACAAGGATGTAAAAAAGTAAAGAGATGGTGGTTTTAAAAGAACCCAGGAGCTAACTTGAAGTGTCAGTCAAGAGTAGAGAGTTTGAGTATAAAAAGAATAATGACTATTTCCAGCAACAATTATATTAGTCTCTGAGCACACTATTATTGAATGAATAAATGACTAAATGAATGAATGAGGGGTAGGACCTTAGGTTTACATGGGTAGTACAAGGGTCTGATTGTATCAAAAATTACATTTAATTTCATCACGAGGACACACTAAAAAAATTCAATTTCCAGGGAGAGCATCAAGCAGGCTTGAAAATGGGCATTCATGATAGGTAAGCAGGGGAGCAGGACAAAGAACAAACAATAGGGGTCCAGAATGTGGGGTTTAACTGGTCTAGAAGGATTCAAAAGATCAAAGGAGAAGGATCAAAGGATGCAAATCCCTCAGCTCCATTTCCCTTAGAGGGAGATAACAGAGAGAAGGTTGTAAATTGAGAACAGAAGTCACATCAGAAGGTGTGATGAGCAACAGTGGTGCAGCCACTTTGGAGAACAGTGTGGAGATTCCTCAAGAAATTAAAAATAGAGCTTCCCTATGACCCTGCAATTGCACTACTGGGCATTTACCCCAAAGATACAGATGTAGTGAAAAGAAGGGCCATCTGTACCCCAATGTTTATAGCAGCAATGGCCACAGTCGCCAAACTGTGGAAAGAACCAAGATGCCCTTCAATGGACGAATAGATAAGGAAGATGTGGTACATATACATGATGGAGTATTATGCCTCCATCAGAAAGGATGAATACCCAACTTTTGTAGCAACATGGACGGGACTGGAAGAGATTATGCTGAGTGAAATAAGTCAAGCAGAGAGAGTCAATTATCATATGGTTTCACTTATTTGTGGAGCATAAGAAATAACATGGAGGACATGGGGAGATGGAGAGGAGAAGGGAGTTGAGGGAAATTGGAGGGGGAGATGAACCATGAGAGACTACGGACTCTGAAAAACAACCTGAGGGTTTTGAAGGGGCAGGGGGTGGGAGGTTGGGGGAGCCAAGTGGTGGGTAATAGGGAGGGCACGTACTGCATGGAGCACTGGTTGTGGTGCAAAAACAATGAACACTGTTACGCTGAAAAGAAATTTAAAAAAATAAAAATAAAAAAGAAAGAGAAAGAGAAAAAAAAAAGGTTCGATGACCTCATGAAGTCAGTGGATGACTGTAAGATTCCTGTGACAGAGGGTGTCTACTTTCGCAGGGCTCCTATCCTTTCCCGAGCTAGGCTGGCCTGGCTTTTACAAATCCTCCTGAGAATACCCATCACAACACCCTCCATCATGGCAAATTTCGGGTTTTTGTACACAACAGAATCACCAGACTTAGACAGTGACCACTTGTGTGAGACGGGGAATAAATATTTGCTGAGTCTATGCAGTGCCCTGCTGGCACATCTTTTTTGTGCTCTGCATCACCCTGACCTGGGAAAACACCAAGTCCGTTTGAAACGTACGCTTCTTTGTTTAACGCTAGTTTAAGCTATACCCTTCCAGAAACAGGGGACAGGGGTTTAGATGGTGCATATGGGAGATGGGAAGACCCGATTCACTCCCAGTTATGCTACTTTAGCTGGTAAAACCTTAAGACCCTAATTCTCTTCATTTATAAGATGTTAACAATTGTACTTTACCCCCACGTGTTTGTTTACAATTCAATGAATCACACATATAAAGCATTTAAACATCTGATACACAGAAAGCATCTCTAAATGTTATCATTTTTATGAAGATTATTATATAGAATAACATTCTAACGTTATTATTGCATGTTACTGCCTAATTGTATTACTGCACTTACTCTGAGGATTATATTAAAGAGCTGATGTTTAGCTAAGTTTAATTTCCCTTCAATTAAATGTCAGTCTTTGGTCCATCCTCTATTATTGCTTTTCAGACATTTAGTGCCAACCTCTTTACATTCTCAAAAATTATTAAGGACTCCAAAGAGCTTTTGTTGCTGTAGGTTATATCTACAGACATTTACAATTTTTGAAATTAAATCGAGAAATTAAAAAATATTCATTTCAGAATAGAATGATAAACGAATTACAAGTTAACTATATTTTCCACAAAAAAAAAAGTTAAGAATGCTACTGTTTTACATTATAGTAACTTTGGCTTAATAGAAGACAGAATTCTCTTCTGCTTTTTTCTCTTTTTTGAAATATAGTTCACATACAATATTATATTAGTTTCAGGTGTACAACATGGTGATTCAACAATTCTATACATTACTTATTGCTCACTGCAATAAGTGTAGTCATCATACAATGTTATTACAATATGATTGACTATATTCCCTACACTGTACTTTTCATGTCCATGAAGTTTATACTTCTTAATTTCCTTCACCTCTTTTGCCCATCCCCCCACCCACTTCCCCTCTGGCAACCACCAACTCTCTGCTGCTTTTGCATTTAGCTTTTATGACATATTGTTTTTGTTGAAACTAACTTTATGTACATCATTTTGAAATCTGTCTTTATGAAGTTATGATGTTAGAAAAGAAAGTATTCTAAAAATCTTTGTGATAATTGTGGATATTCTTCAAAACTACAAGACAATCTCAGCAAGTAGTAAGTGGTAATTTTTTTTAAAAATATAGTTGCTATGTGATACTTGAAGTTATATCATTGAAGTTTGCATAACCTATCATATTAAAATTCATTGGTCTGCATTGTCCTTTGAGTGGATCTGTTACCCACACATGTTTTTGTAACAGCACATACTGGTTATTTGTATAATATTGGTTTACAAATAATCAGAGTTATGAAGTTCTTCTATTTTTTATGTATGTATCTTCTTTTTTGAGAGAGCAAGAGAGAGAGAGTGGGTGGGGGAGCAAAGCAAGAGGGAGGGGATCTTTTTATTATTATTATTTTTTTAGTGTTCCAAGATTCATTGTTTATGCACCACACTCAGTGCTCCATACAATACGTGCCCTCCTTAATACCCACCACCAGGCTCACCCAACCCCCCACCCTCAACCCCTCCAAAACCCTCAGTTTGTTTCTCAGAGTCCACAGTCTCTCATGATTCATCTCCTCCTCTTATTGGGGAAATCAAAGGGGAGAAGGAGAATATCTTAAACAGGCTTCACGCCCAGTGCAGAACACCATGCAGGGCTCCATCTCATGACACCACGATCATGACCTGAGCCAGATCAAGAGTCAGACACTTAACGGATTAAACCACCCAGGCATCCCAAATATAAGGTTGTTTTTTGTTTGGGGGAGAGGGGCAGAAGGAGAAAAAATGCCCATCCCTAAGATCACAACCATGTGAGCCCCAGCTCACAAGCCTGAGATCATAACCTGAGGTGAAATCGAGAGTCAGATGCTTAACTGACTGAGCCACCCAGATGACCCATGAAGTTCTTCTAAATGTATCCCACCATACATTTGTGATAAAATGGCAGTTAAAAAGAAAACTTAATATTTGTTTATTTAATTTATTATTAAATAAAATAAGTCAAAATAAATAAAGTTCATTTAATTATTTAATATTTAATAAAATCTTAATATTATTATATTGGTTGACCTTGGGAACCCCCTGAAAAGATCTCAGAGATGCCCACGAGCCTGCAGAACACACTGGGAACTGTTGCCCTAGGTTATCCAGCCTTTCATAGTAACTGCCTCTTTCTCTTACTCAATCTCTCCCTCCTCCCCTCCTTCCCTCTCTTGTAAACCCAGCAAAAGCAAAATTAATCTGTATTCTCCTCCCACTGACATATCACCTCCTCATAGCCAATTGTTTCCAAAGGTAAAATGAAGGGACAATAAAGCAGGAACAGCAAAATAAATGGGTAAATAAAATTGTAGTTGTTTTTAAAAGGAAAAGCACATAGTGCTAAGAAAGAGCTAAGGGAATATCATGAAGTTGTTTGTTAACAGAAATCAGCTTCTACATGTTCCTGTTGTTTAAACTGAGAAAAGACAGGCAGTGGGTAATGAGTTGGTGTTAAGCAGGAGATAATGGTGGAGATGACCAGATGGAAACACCTGCAAACAGGCAGCTCATGACTTGCTCAAAGAATTGGAGGAAACCTAAGGTGTCCAGAACACAGACAGCAAAGAAGAGGGGAGAACTCAGCAGGGGCCATTTTCAAGGCCAAGACAAGAATACCAACGGAGACCCACATACAATTTAAAAAGACCCACATACCAGTATTTAAAAATTGTAAATTGAACTATCAAAGTGTGAAGTAAAATCTACTTGCCCACCTTGGCAGATATATCATCCTGGAAGCTGAGATTCAAATTTTGAATTCTTGAATTCTCTGAAGTTCCACAGAACATGGCAGTGGAAGGAGAGCTAGCCCCACCCCCTCCACCCTTATCCTCCACTCTGCACCCCTGTCTGCATGTCTAGGTCCAGGCTCTGTCGATATCTCTTTGACCCATGGTCATGTCTTGGGCCAGGGAGGGGTGCACATTGACAGCATGTTCTCCCCTAAGGGGAATGAATTCAGGGAAGGGGCTGTGCAGGCCTCCGGGCTATGTGCTAGAAAATCATGTGGTCCCTGGTACATGGAGTATGATTTAGAGGTGGACACATATTCTAGATGGTCGACACTTTTGAATTGCACTCTATGCCCGGGGGGGAGCACATACAAAAGAACAAAAAAGAGGCCCATTTAGAGACTTGCTAAGTCTTATTTACAGACCAATAATATCAGCGTCATCTGGGAGCTTGTTAGAAATGCAGGATCTTAAACCCTATCCAAATCTTTATGGATTGTAACAATTGAATCAGAATCTGTATTTTAACAAGATCCCTGGGTAATTTGTATACCTATTAAAGTTTGAGAGGTGCAGAATTCAATGAAGGAACTCAAGACAAGGGCTGTTTTTTATCAGAACTACAAGAGGCACTGCCTGTTCCTTAAGTCTCCCTAGGCCAGAGCCACTGAGGATGTGGGATTTGTCCCACCTGCACTGGGGCATCATAGAAGGGTTCTAGCAGTAGTTACACGGTCTGAACTACTTTTCTAAATAACAGCAATCTCCACTCCTTGAGCATTCCATTGCAACAAGCTTTGTGGTTTACAGATAAGCTTTTAGTGAATCTTCACCCCAGCCTTATGAGGTAGAGATTATTATTATTTTTCAACTGGGGAAACAGGCTTAGTAACACAAAGTCACTTATCTTTAAATTCACAGAGGTAGTATGTGAGTGACCTGGGATTAAGTCCAGTGGCCTTCAATATACTGCATCCCAAGAAATGAATGAACTCATCATTCTCCACTCCCTGGGGTTAACCTTATTCCACAAACTTAACAATGCAGCCCTCCGGTGCCCAGATGAGCAGAGGAAGCCCTGTTCCCAGACCCACCCTTTTTATCTACAGGAACGATTACAGCATTGACATGATACTTCAAGCAAAGTTAATCACAGTGAACCTTCCTTCCAGCCTGACCCCCTTTCCTGGGGGCCCACAGCACTCCTTGAGGTACGGACAGTTACAACAGTCAAAAGAATCCCAAATGCTTCTGGCTCAAGCTGAATCCCATTGTCCAGGATGGATTAACTAATAACACACAAAATAGAATGCATTAGTCTCAGTCCTCTAAGAAGCACATGCCAGGTAGGGTTAAACCTGCAAGGATTTTATTAGGGGAAATGTCCATGGGATAAAACGGGGAAAATTGGAAGGGCTGTCAGACCACAACACAAACCTGACCCCTAGAGAAGAAGAAGGGAAGACTGGGTAGAAGCATCATAGACCACCCAACATGCAGTCTAAATTGAGTAATGCTGTTGGTGAAATCTGAGTAAGCTTTACGGATTGAACCAATGTCGTTTTCCTGGTATTGATAGAGTACTGCAGTTATGCAAGATGTCACCATTGGGAGAGGCTGGATGAAAGATTAACAGGACTACTTGTACATGTTTTTGGGTTTTTTTTTTGTTTGTTTCTGTTTTTGTTTTGTTTTTTTTTTTTGCAACTTCTGTGCTCCTGAAATTATCAAAATTAAAAATTTTTTTAAAAACTAGAAAATGTGATAATTTTTTTCTTTCAGTATTTGTATATGTTTCAAATAACTTAAGAAGAGAAAACTAGTCTATTAGAGTAAACCAGATATTTACCATTCCTGTGGCCCCTCCTTCATTCCTGCAGTTCCAGTGTTCCCATTGTACCATTTCCCTTCAGTTTGATGAACCTCCTTTAACATTTCTATAGAACAGGACTACTGGCCAGAGTCTCATATTTCCCTTGATCTAAGAATGTCCTCATTTTACCTTTATTCCTTTTTTTAAAGATTTTATTTATTTATTTGTCTAACCCTCTGCGGGGGATCTCCAGGAGCCGCCTGGGCCCAACATGCACCTAGCGAGAAAATGCTCTAGCGCGGAGCTGGCACGTGGCCTGAATCACCACCCAACCCCGGCCAATTCTCACGACCTTTCTGCCCAAATCAATGTTGATTTAGGCACAAAGCGCATGAGAATTGGCCCGAAAGCCCCAGCAAAGTCGCTTCTAGCAGCAGGGACCATCAGGGGAGCCATCTGGGCCTGGCCCGGGGTCCTGTGTGCTGTTGCCAGAAACCTATGGGAAAGTGCTCGAAAGGGCGGGTGCACCGGCAGCTCAGGTCACCTCCGAATGCAGGTCAAACCCACTCTCTACTCAGGCCCTCAGGGAGCCCACCTCAGCACCATTAGGTGAGGCCTACCATGCCCATAGGCCTGAACCCTAACCCTGGGTTGGTTTTTCAGGCTTCCAACCCCAGAGGCTTGGCCCTCAAGCCCTCCAGATTGGGGACCCCTGAGCCATATGGCAGGACACTGCCTGCCACCCAGGAGTAAACCGTGCCCTTGGGAGGTGCAGGAAACACTCAGAGCAGGAGAAATCCGCATGCGCACTTCAGGCTGCCCTCACCTTCAGTGCCCCCTTCTGCCAAAAAAAAAGCCAGGCCTGACGCTAATGCGCACCACGCTCCCCCCCCAAACCTGCCCCAGAGCAGCTTTCTTCTGCAGGGGCCCTCAGGGAGCTACATGAGCCCTGCTGGCAGTCCCACACACCCCCAACACACACCTAGCGAGAAAGCACTCCCAGCAGGGCACCAGGGTGTAGCCCAAATCGCTGCCCAGCACCAGCCAATTCTCAAGAGCTTTCTGCCCAAATCGATGTCAATTTGGGCAGAAAGCTCATGAGAACTGGCTGGAAAGCCCCAGTGGGTTCCCATCCGGGCGGCGGTGGGCCTTTGGGGAAGCTGCCTGGGCCTGGCCCAGAGTCCTGCATGGTATCACCTGAATCCTGCGAGAAAGCGCTCTAAACACCCGGTGCATGTGCGGGTCAGGTCTCCTCCAAATGGCCAAACTGGCCCTCTACTCAGCACCTGGGGAGCCCAGCTCAGCACCAGAAGGTGGGGCCTGCCATGCCTCCTGGCCTGAACATTAACGTAGAGTTGGGTTCTAAGGCTTCCGTCCCCAGAGGCCTGGCCCACAAGCCCTCCAGACTGGGGACTCCAGAGCCACACACAGGACTGTGTCTGCTCTCCAGAATGAAACCGTGCCCTATGGAGATGCACAAAACCCCCAGAGAAGGAGACACCTGCACGGACCCCAAGGCCACCCCTATTTACAGCGGCAGTCGATGGATAGTGACACACATTCTGACACTCAGCTTGAACCCTGACCTCCAGTCAACCACCCAGGCAGCTGGTCCCAGAGCCAGCACACCGGACACGCCATGCCCCTAGGCCCTAATCTTAACCCTAGCTTGGGTTTTCAGGCATCTGTCCCCAGAGGCCTGCTCTCTAATCCCTCCATATGGGGGACCCATGAGCCACAAAACAGAACTCCTCCTGCCCCCAGAAGGAAACCTTGTTATTTGGACCTGTGTAAAACCCTCAGAGTAGTAGAAACCTGCATGGTCCCTGAAGCCACCCCCACTTTTGGAGTCCACCCTGAACACAAACCCACATTGTGACCCTCAGCCTGGGCTCCATTTTGAACTAAGGTCCCTTGGTATCTTGCCCCAGAGCCACAGTTTGGGCCTGCAATGCTCCTGGGCTGTAATACTAACCCTCGGTTGGGTTTTCAGACATCCATACCCAGAGCCCTGCTCTATAATCCCTCCTTATGGAGGACCCCTGAACCATAATAGAGGACTCTTCTTGTCCCCCAGAAGGAAATCTAGCTATCTGGAGCTGCAAAAGACCCGAAGAGTGGGAGAAACCCATGACCCCATGAGGCCTCCCCCACATTCAGAGGCCCTCATCAACAAAATCTCCAGCCTGAGTGACCACCTGACACTCGCCAGGGCTTCAGATCCTGGGGAGGTAGCCTCAGCATCTGCAGATCGGGCCTGTCATGCTCTAGGCACTAACCATATCCCTTGCTTGGGTTTTAAGACTTCGACCCCAGAGTCCTGGCCCACAAGCACTCCAGACTGGGGACTCCAGATCCACATCACAGGACTCTGCCTGCCTTCCAGAAGGAAACCATGCCCTATGGAGCTTCACAAAACCCCCAGATTAGGAGAAACCTGCATGGCCCCCGAGTCCACCTCACTTTCGTAGGCCACCACTGACACTAATGCGCAGTCTGACACAGCCTGAGCCCCGCCCTTCAAATCAACCCCGTGAGTAGCTCGCCCCAGAGCCAGAAGATCAGGCCTGCCATGCCCCTAGGTCCTAATCCTAAACCTGGGTTGGGCTTTCAGGCATCCGTACTCCAAGGCCTGGTTGTGAATCCCTGAATATGGGGGAACCCTGAGCCATAAACCAGGACTCCTGTCCCACAGAAGGAAAGTTATCTATGTGTAGCTGTGCAAAAACCACAGAGGGGGAGAAATCTCCATGGCCCAATGAGACCACCCCACACTGGGCGGCTCTCACAGACACAAACACCAGCCTGAGTGACCACCTGACACTTGCTGGAACTTCAGATCCCAAGGAGCCCTCTTCAGCATCTGCCATGCCCAGGCCCAAACCCTAACCCTAGCTTGGGGTTTCAGACTTCTGTCCCCAGAGTCCTGGCCCACAAGCCCTCCAGACTGGGCACTCTGGGGCCATACCACAGGACTCTGCCTGCCCTGCAGAAGGAAACCGTGCCATTAGGAGCTGCACAAAACCCCAAGATTAGGAGAAACTGCACAGCACTCAACGCCAACCCGCTCTCTTAGGCCACCCTGGACACTAATGCACAGTCTGACACAGCCTGAGCCGCACACATCAAATCAATCCCTTGTTTAGCTCACCCCAGAGCCAGCAGATCAGGCCTGCCATGCCTCTAGGCACTAATCCTAACCCTAGTTCAGGTTTTCAGGCATCCATACCCAGATCCCTGCTCTTGAATCCCTCCAGAGGCGGGACCACTGAGCCATAAAACAGGACTCCTCCTATCCCCCAGACAGAAAGCATGCTATGTGTTGCCGCGCAATACCTCAGAGTGGGAGAAATCTCCATGACCCCATGAGGCCAACCCACATTTGGTGGCCCTCATGGACACAAACTCCAGCCAGGGCCACTGCCTGACACTTGCCCCAACTTCAGATCCCGAGGAGGTAGTCTCAGTGTCTGCAGATTGGGTCTACCATGCCATAGGCCCTTACCCTCACCCTAGCTTGGGTTTTCAGACTTCTGTCTCCAGAGTCCTGGCCCAAAAACCCTCCAAACTGGAGACTCCAGAACCACACCACAGGACTCTGCCTGCCCTCCAGAAGGAAACCACACCCTATGGGGCTGCACTAAACCGCAGATTAGGAGAAACCTGTATGGCCCTCGATGCCACCCCTACTCGTAGGCTGCCCTTGACACTAATGCACAGTCTGACACAGCCTGAGCTGCACACATCATATCAATCCCTTGTGCATCTCACCCCAGAGCCAGCAGATCAGGCCTGCCATGCCCCTAGGCCCTAATCCTAACCCTAGTTTGGGTTTTCAGGAATCCATACCCAGACCCCGGCTCTCAAATCCCTCCACATGGGGGAACTAGAGCCATAAAACAGGACTCTTCCTGTCCCCCAGAAGGAAACCTTGCTATTTGAAGATGCGCAGAACCTGCAGAGCAGGAAAAACATCCATGCCCCATGAGGCCTCCCCCACATTCTGA
Organism: Meles meles; assembly: GCF_922984935.1. Taxonomy (NCBI): domain Eukaryota; kingdom Metazoa; phylum Chordata; class Mammalia; order Carnivora; family Mustelidae; genus Meles; species Meles meles. The sequence goes on along the minus strand of NC_060069.1, from coordinate 95,136,154 downwards.
GGCCCTCATGGAAACAAACTCCAGCTGAGCGACAGCCTAACACTCGCCCAGGCTTCAGATCCTGGGGAGATAGCCTCAGCATCTGCAGATTGGGCCTGCTATGCCCTTGGCCCTATCCCTAACCCTAGCTTTGCTTTTCAGACTTCTATCCCCAAACTCCTGGCTGACAAGCCCTCCAGACTGGGGACTCTGGAGCAACACCACAGGACTCTGCCTGCCCTGTAGAAAGTAACCGTGCCCTATGGAGCTGCACAAAACCCCCAGATTAGGAGAAACCTGCCCTCAATGCCACCCCACTCTCTTAGGTTGTCCTGGACACTAATGCACAGTCTGACACAGCCTGTGTCAGAGCCCTACTCTTGAATACCTCCATATGGGGGACCCGGACCCATAAAAAAGGACTCATCCTGTCCCTCAGAAGGAAATCTTGCTATGTGTAGCTGCATAAAACCCCCAGAGCGAGAGAAATCTCCATGGTCCCATGAGGCCACCCCCACATTTGGTGGCCCTCATGGATTCAAACTCTAGCCTGAGTGACCACCTGATATTCACCCTAGCTTCACATCCCTGGGACTCGCCTCAGTGTCTGCAGATTGGACCTGCCATGCCCTAGGCCCTAACCATATCCCTTGCTTGGGCTTTCAGACTTCCGCCCCAGAGTCCTGGCCCACAAGCACTCCAGATTGGGGGCTCCAGATCCACATCACAGGACTCTGCCTGCCCTCCAGAAGGAAACCATGCCCCATGCAGCTGCACTAAACCCCCAGATTAGGAGAAACCTGCACGGCCCCCGATTCCTTCCCACTTTCATAGGCCACCACTGACAGTATGTGCAGTCAGACAGTCTGAACCCCACCCTTCAGATCAACCACTTGGGTAGCTTGCCCCAGAGCCAGAAGATCAGACCTGCCATGCCCCTAGGCCCTATTCCTAACCCTAGGTTGGGTTTTCAGGCATCCATACCCAGATCCTTGTTCTTGAATCCCTCCAGATGGATGACCACTGAGCCATAAAACTGGACTCCTCCTATCCCACAAAAGGAAAGCTTGCTATGTGTAGCTGTGCAAAAGCTCCTTTCTCCCATGGGAAAAAGCTCCATGGCCCCATGAGGCCACCCCACATTTGGCGGCCCTCATGGTCACAAACCCCAGCCTGAGACTCACCCTAACTTCAGATCAGGGGAGCTTGTCTCAGCACCTGCAGAACGGGCTTGCCATCTCCTTGGCCCTAACCCTAACCCTAGCTTGGGATTTCTAATTTGCGTCCCCAGAGTCCTGGCCTAAAAGCCCTCCAGACTGGGGACTCTGGAGCCACACCACAGGACTCTATCTGCCCTCCAGAAGAAAACCATGCCCTATCGAGCTGCACAAAACCCCCAGATTAGGAGAAACCTGCACGGCCCCTGAGACTACCCCCATTTACAGAAGCTGGCCCTTGAACACTAATACATACTCTGTCACTCAGCCTGAGCCCCGACCTCCTGTCCACCATCCAGGTAGCTGGCCCCAGAGCCAGCAGATCAGACCCACCATTCTCCTAAACCCTAATCCTAACCCTAGCCTGAGTTCTCAGGCATCTGTCCCCAGAGGCCTGGTCTCAAATCCCTCCATATGAGGGACCCCTGAGCCACAAAACAGAACTCCTCCTGCCACCAGAAGGAAACCTTGCTATTTGGAGCTGTGTAAAAGCCTCAGAAGAGGAGATACCTGCATGGCCACTCAGACCACCCTCACCTCACATTCAGAGGCGGCCCTGGACACAAACCCACATTGTGACCCTCAGCCTGAGCTCCTTTCTCAACTCAGCCCCCTCGGTAGTTCACTCCAGAGTCAGCAGACCTGCCCTGCCATGCCCTAGGCCCTAATCCTAACCCTAGGTTGGGTTTTCAGGCATCCATACCCAGAGACCTGGTCTCAAATCCCTCCAAATGGGGGACCCCAGAGCCATAAAACAGGACCCCTGAAGGAAACCTTGCTATTCGGAGCTGTGCAAAACCCTCAGAGTGGGAGGAACCTCCATGGCCCCATGACACAAACCCCACATTCAGCATCTCTCATGGACACAAACTCCAACCTGAGCAACCACCTGACATTCACCCTAACTTCAGATCCCAGGGAGCTCGCCTCAGCATTTGGCAGATCGGGCCTGCCATGTCCTAGGCCCTAATCCTGTCCCTCACTTGGGTTTTCAGATTTCCATCCCCAGAGGCCTGGCCCTCAAGTTGTCCAGATTGGGGACCCCTGAGCCATATGGCAAATGTCCGCCCGCTGCCCAGGAGGAAACCGTGCTGTTAGGAGCTGCGGGAAACACTCAGAGTGGGAGAAACCTGCATGCCCACCTCAGGCCACCCTCACCTTCAGCGCTCTCCTCTTCTTCAAAAAAAAAAAAGCCAGAGCCTGAGGCTCAGGCTCCCACCCTAACACAACTCTGCCCCCAGAGATCCTGCATCTGCAGGGGGCTTTGGGAGCTGAGTAGGCCTGGCTCGCAGTCTCGCAAGGTCGCAACATGTACCTAACGAGAAAGCACTCTCTGCACGGTGCCAGCTCATGGCCTGAATGGCCGCCCAATGCCGGTCAATTCTCACAAGCTTTCTGCCCAATTGATGTCGATTTTGGCAGAAAGCTCATGAGAACTGGCCAGAAAACCCCACCGAACTCACTTCCAGCGTTTGGGGCCTTCAGGGGAGCCTCCTGGGCCCAGCCCGGGCTCCCAAGTGGTCGTGGCCTGAACCCTGTAAGAACCCTTCTACGAGCCAGGCTCGCGCGAGAAAAACACCTCCCTCTACTGAGACCCCTGGTGTGCCCATCCCAGTGCTGGCAGATGGGGTCTGCCATGCCCATAGCACCTCGCCCTAACCCTCAGTTGGGTTTTCAGGCTTCCATCCCCAGGGGCCTGTCCCTCGAGTCCTCCAGATTGGGGACCCATGAGCTACACCCCAGGACTTTGCCTGCCACCCCAGAGGAAACTATGCCCTTCTGAGCTGCGCAAAACCCTCAGAGCAGGGGAAACCTGACGCACCCCTTGAGGCCACACCACCTTCAGGGCCCAAACAGGCCCCCAAAATGGAGGCTGATGCTCAGTCAGAACCCCTCCCTCAACTCTGCTCTGGAAAGCTTCTCTGCGCAGGGGCCCATGGGTGAGCCGCGTGGGCCTGGCCTGTGTTCCCCAATGGCCACAACATGCACCTAGCAAGAAAGCGCTCTAGGCTGCGTGTGCCGGTGCGGCCCCGAATCACCAATTCTCACGAGCTTTCTGCCCAAATCAATAGTGATTTGAGCAGAAAGCTCATGAGAACCGGCCAGAAAACTCCCGTCAAACTCATTTCCAGTGGCATGGATCCGCAGGGCCGCCGCCTGGGGCTATCCTGGGGTCCCGAGTGGTTGTGGCCCAAACCCTAAGAGAAAGCCCTCTATGAGTCAGGTGCACTTCAGGCCAACGCCTCTCCCTACTCAGCCCCTTGTTTGACCGCCCCAATGCTGGTGGATCGGGCATGCCATACCCCTACGCCCTGAGCCCAACCCTCAGTTGGGTTTTCAGGCTTCTTTCCCCAGGGACCTGTCCCTCAAGTCCTCCACACTGGGGACCCCTGAGCCACACCCCATGACTCTGCCTGCCACCCAGGAGGAAACCGTGCCATTTGGAGCTGCACAAAACCCTTCAGATCCGGAAAAACTGCATATGCCCCCCCCAGGCCACTCCCACTTTTGTCACCCGCATCTGCTCACGAACACGGAGGCTGATGCTCAGCCGGAACCCCTCCCTCAACTGTGCCCCCGGGAAGCTCCCCTGGCAGGGTACCTCACGGGAGCCACCTGGGCCCCCCCCATATTCCTGGATAGCCATAACACGCACCTAGCGAGAAAGCACTCGAGACCACGGGCGCCAGCATGGCCCAAATTGCCGCCCAATGCCGGCCAATTCTCACAAGCTTTCTGCCCATATCAATGTCGATTTGGGCAGAAAACTCGTGATTGGCTGGAAAACCCCCAGCGAACTCGCTTCCTGGGGTGCATGTCCGCAGGGCCACCACCTGGGCCTAGCCTGGGGTCCCGAGGGGTCGTGGCCCAAATTCTGCGAGAACGCCCTCTATGAGTCAGGCGCACACAAGTCCAAGGCCTCCTGTTACTCAGCCCCCTGGGGTGACCACCTTGGCGCCGGCAGATCGGGCCTGCCATGCCAAGGCCTTAACAGAAACCCTAGTTTTGTTTTCAGACTTCCATTCCAAGGGTCCTGGCCCCGAAGCTCCCCAAATAAAGGACCTCTGTGTGACACCCCAAGACTCTTCATGCCAGGCGGTAGGAAACCGTGCCATCTGGAGTTGCCCCGAACCCTCAGAAGGAGAGAAAACTGCATACCACCCTAAAGCTACCCTGACCACCAGTGGCCCCCCAGGACCATAAAGCCAGATTCTTGCGACACTAGACATATGCCCTCAACTCATTCCTGAGGGCAGCCCTGCCTCAAAGCCGGCAGATAGGGCCTGCAATGACCCTAGGCCCTAACCTGAACCCTACTTTGGGTTTTCAGGCTTGCATTCCGAGGGGCCTGGCTTCCAAGCCCTCTGGATTAAGGACCCCTCAGTGACACCCCAGGAATCCGCCCTCCACGCAGATGGAAAACATGCTGCTTGGAGCTGCGCCGAACCCTCAGAAGGAGAGAAACCTGCATGTTCCCCTAAAGCTACCCCTACCATTGGCAGCACCCCGGCAACAAACCCTGATTCTGCAGGGTGGCCAGACGAATGTCCTAAACTCAGCCCTGAGGGGAGCCCACCTCAATGCCATCAAATCGGACCTGCCATGTCCCTAGGCCCTAACCCTAACCCTAGGTGGGGTGAACAGACTTCCATACCCAGAGGCCTGGCCCCCAAGCCCACCAGGTTGGGGATGCCGGAGACTCACAGCTCGCACTCTGCCGGACTCCTAGGGTGAAATGGTGCCATTTGGAGCTGCACAGAAACCTCACAGTGGGAAAACCTACATGCCACCCTGGACACAAACCTGGAATCCAATGTGTCACCTGACACCTGCCCTCAACTCAGCCCACCATGGAGCCCACCTCAGCACCAGCAGTTCAGGCCTTCCATGTTCCTAGGCCCTTACCATACCCCTAGTTTTGGTTTTCAGGCTTCCATTCCAAGAGGCCTGGCCCCCATGTCTCCCGGATTAAGGACCACTGAGCAACACCAAAGGACTCCACCCACGACACAGGAGGAAACCTTGTGGCTTAGAGCTGCTCCGAACCCTCAGAGGGGGAAAAAACCTGCAAGCCCCCCTTAAGCGACCTCCAAGATGAGCGGCCCCCAGGGCTATAAAACTGGATTCTGCTGCACCGGTTGCAAGCCCTCAACTCGGCCCTGAGGGGAGCCTGCATCAGCACTGACACATTGGGCCTGCCATGCCCTTAGGCCCTAACCCTAACCCTAGGTGGGGTGTTCAGGCTTCCATGGTTCCTGTGCCCCAACCATTGGGCACCACTGAGACTCATGCCGGCACAGATTAAGGACGCCTCAGTGACACCCCAGGACTGCACCCACCACACAGGAGGAAACCGTGCCATTTGAAGCTCTGCAGAAACCTCAGAGTGGGAGAAATCTGTATGCCACCCTGAGGTCACCCCCAGCTTCTGTGGCCCCCCTGGACATAAACTCAGAGTCTGATGTGCTATCTGATGCCCACCCTGAAGTTACCCTACCAGGGAGCCTCCCTCAGCACTGGCAGATTGAGCCTGCCATGCCCATAGGCCCTTATCATAACTCTAGTTTCTGTTTTAGGCTTCCATCCCAAGAGGCCTGGCCCCCAAACTCCCCAGATCAAGGACCATTCTGTGAAAACCCAGGAATCCAACCGCCATGTGGGGGGAATTGTGCCACTTGGAGCTCCACAGTTCCCTCAGAGAGGGAAAAACCTGCATGTCCCTCTAAAGCCACCCCCACCATCAGCAGTCCCCCTGGCCAGAAACCCTGATTCTGCCACACTGCCGGACACATTCCCTCAACTCAACCCCGAGGGGAGCCTGCCTTAGCGCCAGCAGATTGGGCCTGCCATGCCCCAAGGCCATAACCCTAACCCTAAGTTGTGCTTTCAGGTTTCCTTCCTCAGGGGTCTGTCCCCCAAGCTCTCTAGATTGGGAACCCTGGAGCCACACCACAGGAGTCCGCCTGCACCCAGCAGGAAACAAGTCCATTTGGAGCTGCGCAGAACCCTCGGAGCTGTAGAAACCTGTATGATCCCCGAGGACTCCCTCACATTCTGCAGCTATAAACCCAGAGCCCGATGTGCTGCCTGACCCCCATCCTCAACTCTGCTCCTCAGGGAACCCCCCTCCAATCCAGGAGTTCGGGCCTGCCATGCCCCTAGCTCAGCTCTCCTCAGAGACCCCTGTCATCTCTAGGCAGACCTGGAACTCCCCTGCCGGCTGCAAAGCTCTGGGATCCCCCCTCCTTCTTCTCAATTTACACTGGCCTGAGGCTTTCATAAGAAAGAGGGAAGGCTACCTCCTGAATGCTTAAAACCTCCTTTCCCCTTCTGCCATATTTCTCTCCACATACCTTTGTACCTGGGCAAACTGGAAGTAACATCAGTGGAACATGTACAAGCTCTGAGATCTGAATCTTTCATGGCAGCTTTCTGAGGGCTCCTTATGCAATAAAAACCTAGCATATCTACCACAGCATGTTTGAAAATTATCATCTACAGAAAGGAGAGTGAAGATCACTCCATTTTTACCTCACTCTTCATGAAGCAGAACATGGGCTTCTCCTTGTCTTCACTGACTTCAATTCCAATTGGTTTCCATGCAGTGTTACTCTCTTTGCTTCAGGGGTAGGATTTCTCGATTCCTCACCTGCATAGAACCCAGAGCTCATCACAGCAAGTGCCCTCCCTAATAGCCATCGCCCATTAACCCCCCCCCCCCACACACACACACACCCCTGCCCTCTAGCAACCCTCAGTTTGTGCTCTAAGGTGGAGTCTGTTTCCTCATTGGCCTTTCTCCCCCCGAACTATGTTTGTCTGTTTTCCTTCTAAAATTCCATAGGACTCAAGTCATAGGCTATTGGTCTTTTCTTACTGATTTTGCTTAGCTAATTCCACTCTAGATCCAACCACATCCTGGCAGATGGTAAGATTCCATTCTTTTTGAGCTTGGCTCCCATCCCATTTAGAAGATGTGCGAGATTTTATATATAATCACTCATCAGTCAATGGACATTGGGACTCCCTCCAGAGTTTTGCTATGGTTGATGTTGCTGCTGTAAATATCACGGTGCTTGTACCCCATTGAATGTGCATTTAGGGAAATACCTAGGAGTGCATTTCCTGGATCCTAGGGTTGTTCAGTTCTTAGCTTTTGGAGGAATCACCATACTCCTTTCAGAATGGCTGCAACAACCTGCATGCCCACCAACAGTGGAGGAGGGCTCCGCTTTAAGCAGAACATTTCCTGCTAGCAATGTTCTTAGGAGGAAATGGAAAACCTGTGGGATAACCTGACTCATCCAGCATTGGGCAAGCAGCCACAGAAATTCACCCCAGGGTTCCTGACGCCAAGCCCCATAAAGCCATCAGAATGCCTCTATCCAGGAGAATTCCCAAAGACTCTCCCTCTGACTTCACCAACCATGAAACTGCAGAGAAAGTACAGCATGTCCAACTCTCTAGATGGTCCACTGAGTGAAACCAGAAAGTCAAGCTTCCCTTTAAAATCATCCAAGGCTCCTAGGGATCCTTTTGAATTTCCCCTCTGCCCTCATTGGAACTCTTTGGATGAAAAGACGAATCCATTAGGATACATCACCTTTGACAAAAGAGGAGACAAGTCTCTATCTGGCCACAAACAGCCACCTAACTCTGGATGCTGGCCATTCCATCACAGCCTAGGCCCAGTGAAATAAACACTGTTACATGAAGGAACACATTCTATGTTCAAAACACACACTGAGTCAGTCTCAACTTCCCTTCCAAATCCAAGGGATTGCCTAGGAAAGAGATGTTCCAAATACCTCTATAAGCCAGAAATAAACAGAGAAAATGAGATCCCCTGCCAGGTACTCCCAGCAGGGAAACTCAGGAACTCTGGCACCCACTCTAGATTGCTGACAGCTGCTTCAGTGTGACTTTGTGGCTCCAGTGGAGACAAGAGAAAAGCTCAGGAGGTTTGGGATGAAAGAGAAGTTTTACCTTCCATCCTGGCATGGATGTGACATTGTGCCCCATGGACCTGCTGTTTTCTCTGAATGCTGACGTCCTGGGACAAGTTGCATGACTGATTCAGACGCTGTTTTCCAAACTTCAGGTCTCGTGGCACCAGAGTGAAGAAGGGTTGTCAGGTGGGGATAAGCAGGCACCTCCCACCTAAGGCCTGCACACCTGCTCCAATTCCTGGGAGAAGGAGAGACACATGCTTGTTTCTTAAGTGGTAATTAGCTTCCTTCTAAAGCTGACCAGTGCCTTTGTCCTTTTTGGAATAGCAAATATACTCTTCCAAACAAACACTCAACTCCTCGGTTCCAAATGCAGCATGAGTCGGGTTTGGTTCCCCCTGACTCCAGATCCCTCACCCGGAGGCCCCACCTGCACCATCCTGACAGTCCATTACCACCAAACCTAGGGACACGGGGCACAATGCTGAGTGGGGGGTGGCTCCAGGGGTTGTTACCGCTACTCTTGAGCCTGGGGAAACAGACCCTAGACAGCTCACCAGTCCCTCCTGTAGAAACAAGCTGCAGTGCCTCACCTTTCAGGGTCTCTCACCCAGCACCTCACCACTGCCCTCAGTGCCAACAGGATGCATGGACTCCTCTTCCAGCGTCTTTCCCACTGCAGCTCGCCACAGCCTCCAGTGGTGGCAAGCAGCATTGCCAAGCCTTCCAGGGTCTCTCCCACCACAGCTCACCACTCCCTCCAGTGGCGTGAATCGGCACTGCCAGGCCTTCCACAGACTCCTAATGCAGCTCACAACCCCTCCACAGGTCTAAAGCCACATTGGCACTGTCCCTCCAGATCAGGGACCTCTGGGCCACAATCCAGGAGTCCGCCAATCAGGCCTGCCATTCCCTAGTCCCTAACGCAAACCCTAGGTTGGGTTTTCAGGCTTCCATTCCAAGAGGCCTGGCCCTTAAGCCCCGGGATTAAGGACCCCTGAGTGACAATCCATGACTCTGCCCACCACGTGGAGGAAACCTGTGGTCTGGAGCTGCGCCAAACCCTCAGAAGGGGAGAAACCTGCATGACCCCCTAAAGCCACCCCCACCGTCAGCAGCCCCCCTGGCCATAAAGCGGGATTCTGCCGTGGTGCCGGATGCCAACTCAGCCCTGAGGGGAGCCTGCCTCAGTGCTGGCAGATCAGGTCTGTAATGACCCTAGGCCCTAACCCTAACCTTAGTTTGGGTTTTCAGGCTTCCATTTGAGAGGTCTGGCTCCCAAGCTTTCTTCTGCAGGGGCCCTCAGGGAGCCGAGTGGGCCTGGCTCACAGGTCCACACAGACCCAACACGCTCCTAGTGAGAAAGCGCACCAGCACAGCGCAAGCACATGTCCTGAATCACCACCCAGTGCCAGCCAATTCTCATGAGTTTCTGCCCAAACGGATGTCGATTTGGGCAGAAAGCTCCTGAGAGTTGGCCGGAAAGCCCCAGCGAACTCACTTCCGGTAGTAGGGCCCAGCAGCCTGGGCCTGCCCAGGGTCCCAAAGAGTATTGCCTAAAGCCTGCAAGAAAGCGCTCAAAACATCAGGTTCTCACGCTGCCTGGGTGGAATCCAAATGCTGGCCATACCTGCCCTCTACTCAGCCCCCCGGGGGAAGCCCGCCTCAGCACTGGCAGTTGGAGCCTGCCATGTCCCTCAGCCCAAACCCTAACCCTGGGTTGGGTTCTCAGGCTTCCAACCCCAGAGGCCTGGCACTCAAGGCCTCCAGTTTGGGGACCTCTGAGCCATAAAGCAGGACTCTGCCTGTCACCCAGGAAGAAACCGTTCCTTTGGAAGTTGTGGGAAGCACTCAGAGCAGGAGAAACCTGCATGCCCACCTCAGGCCACCCTCACCTTTGGTGCACCCTTCTGTCGAAAAACGCTGGAGCCTGATGCTATTGCTCACACCCTACCTTAACTGTGCCACAGGAGCTGTCCTCTGAGGGGTCCCTCAGGGAGCAGCCTGGGCCCAGCTCGCGTTCTCGAAGGGCCTCAACATGCATCTAGCAAAAAACGCTCCCAGTACAGGCTAGCACACGACCCGAATCACCGTCCAGCGCTGGTCAATTCTCAGGAGCTTTCTGCCCCAATCGACATCAGTTTGGGCAAACTGATGTCGATTGGGGCAGAAAGCTCGTGAGAATTGGCTGGAAAACCCCAGTGAACTCGCTTCCAGCGGCGGGAGGCCTTCAGGGGAGCCACCTGGGTCTGGCCCAGGGTCCCACGTGGTGTCCCCAGAAGCCTGCAACAAAGCGCTCTAAAAGTCAGGTGTATGCATGGCTCGGGTCACCACCGAATGTTGGTCAAACCCACTCTCTACTTAGACACTTGGGGTGTCATTTTCAGCACTGGCAGATCGGGCCTGCCATGACCCTAGGCCCAATCTCAAACCCTAGGTTGGGTTTTCAGGCTTCCATCCCCAGGAGCCTCTCCCCCAAGCCCTCCCGATTCGGGACCCCGGAACCAAACCCCAGGAGTCTCCTTGCCACCCAGACGGAAACTGTGCCATTTGGAGCTGTGCAGAACCCTTCAGTGCTAGAAAAAACTGCATGCCCCCCTGAGGACATCCCCACCTTCTGCAGCCCCTCCCCCCCAGCTACAAACCCACGGTCTGAGGTGCTGTCTGACCCTGCCCTCAACTCAGCACCCCAGGGAACCTGCCTCAGCACTGGCAGATAGGGCCTTCTATGCCCTTAGCTCAGCTCACCTCAAGGACCTGTCAGCTCTAGGCAGACCTGGAACTCCCGTCTGCCACAAAGCTCTGGGATCCCCCCTCCTTCTTTTAAAATTACACTGGCCCAAGGCTTTCATAAGAAAGGGAAAAGCCTACCTCCCAATACTTAACACCTCCTTTCCTCTCTGTCCTATTTCTCTCCACTTACCTTTGTACCTGGGCAAACTGGAAGTAGCATATCAATGGAACATGGATAAGCTCTGAGATCTGAATCTTCCATGGCAGCTTTCTGAGGACCGTTATGCAGTAAGAATCTAGCGTATCCTACCACAGTGTGTTTGAAAATGATCCTCCACAGAAGAGGACAGTGAAAATCATCCCATTTTTACCTCACTCTTCATGAAGCAGAACACGGTCTTCTTTTCTTCATTGACTTCAGTTCCAATTCATTTCCATGCAGTGGTAATTCCTTTGCTTCAGGGATAGGATTTCATGACTCCTCACCTGCATAGAACACCCAGAGCTCATCACAGCAAGTGCCCTCCCTAATAGCCATCGCCCATTTAAGCCCCCACACACACCCTTGCCCTCTAGCAACCCTCAGTTTGTGCTCTAAGGTGGAGTCTGTTTCCTCATTGGCCTCTCTTTCTCCCCTCACTATGTTCCTCTGTTTTCTTTCTGAAAATTCCATAGGACTAAAGTCATTGGGTACTGGTTTTTTTCTTACTGATTTTGCTTAGCTGAATCCACTCTAGATCCATTCACATTCCTGCAGATGGTAAGATTTCATTCTTTCTGAAGCTGGCTCCTATTCCATTGTATATAGATACAGATATGTATCTCCCACATCTTCTTTCTCCATTCTTCAGTGAATAGACATTGGGACTCCCTCCCTAGTTGTGCTATTGTTGATAATGCTGCTATAAACATCACGGTGCTTGTACCCGCACTGAATGTGCATTTTTGTGTCCTTTGGGTAAATACCTAGAAGTGCAATTGCTGGATCCTAGGGTTGTTCCGTTTTTAGCTTTTGGAGGAATCACAATACTCTTTTTCAGAGTGGCTGCAACAACCCATATGCCCGCCGACAGTGCAGGAGGCTTCTGCTTTAAGCAGAACATTCCCTGCCAGCAATTTACTAAGGAGGAAATGGAAAACCTGTGGGATAACCTGACTCACCCAGCATCAGGCAAGAAATTCACCCCAGGGTTCCTGATGCCAAGCCCCTTGAAGCCACCAGCATCCCTCTATCCAGGAGAATTCCCAAACTCTCCTTCTGACTTCAGCAACCATGAAATTGGGTGTTCCCAGCCCGAGTTCCAAGATGGTTGCAACACACACCTAGCCAGAAACTGCTCTCAACAGCAGGTGCGAGTGTGGCCTGAATTGCTGCACAACCCCGGCCAATTCTCACTAGCTTTCTGCTGAAATTGATATTGATTTGGGCAGAAAGCTCAGGAGAATTGGCTGGAAACCTCCAGCAAACTCCTTTTCGGCTGTGCGGACCTTCCAGGGAGCCAACAGGGCCTGGCCCAAGGTCCCAAGTGGTCATGGCCCGAACCCTGCGAGGAAGTGTTCTAAAAGCCAGGTGCACACATGACCAAAACCTCCCTCTACTCAGCCCCCTGGGGTGCCCGTCTCAGTACTGGCAGATCGGATCTGACATGCCCCTAGTCCCTGACCTGAACCCTAGGTTAGGTTTTCAGCTTCCGTCCCCAGGGGCCTATCCCCCAAACCCTCTGGATTGGGGTCCCCTGAGCCATACCACAGGACTTGGCCTGCCACCCAGGGGGCAACATACCATTGGAGTTGCACAAAACCCTCATACCCAGAGAAACCTACATGCCCCCTTCGGACCACCCCGACCTACAGCAACCCCCTTGAATACCACACCCCCTCCCATATCACAGAGCCCGGGGAGCTTGCCTCCATGGGGGCCTTCAGGGGAGTTGCATGGGCCCGGCTTGTGGACCGCATGGCCACAACCTGCACCTAGCAAGAAAGTGCTCCCAACACCGGGCAGGTGCCCAGCCCAAATCACCACCTAACACCAGAAAATTCTCATGAGCTTTCTGCCAAATCGATGTTGATTTGGGCAAAAAGCTCATGAGAATTTGCTGGAATCCCCAGGAGAACTTGATCCCGGCAGCAGGGGCCTTCATGGGAGCCACCTGGGCCCAGCCCAGGGTTCCGTTTGGTTGTGGACCAAAGCCTGCGAGAGAGTGCTCTAAACGCTGGGTGCACACGTGGCCCGGATCTCCTCCAAACACCTACCAAACCTCCCTCTCCTCAGACCCCTGGGGAGCCCACCTCAGCACCAGCAGGTGAGCCCCCATGCCCCTTGGCCCGAAATCCAACCCTGGGTTTCCATCCCCAGAGTCCTGGCCCTAAAGCCCCCCAGATTGGGGACCTCTGAGTCACACCCCAGGAGTCCACCTGACCCCAGGAGGAAACAGTGCCCTTGGTGCACAGAACTCTCAGAACGGGAGAAATTGCATGCCCCCCCCAGGCCACCACCAATGTCAGCAGCCCCCCGGCCACAAACCCAGAACCTGATGTCCCATATGAACACAGCCCTCCATTAACCCCCTGGTGATCCCACCTCAGCACCCACAGATCTTTCCTGTACTCCCAGACTCTCATGGGACTCTTCATGGGGCATATTCTGGGAACAAAGGTCATGCCAGGGTCACATGGCGTGGTTATTACGAGACTCTGGGATGCCAATGGAGACCCAAGCCATAGGCCATCTCAGAGTTTGTCTGCAAAGACACAGTTAGTAGGAAACCCAGATGCTGACAGAGGGTAGAGGAAGATGGAAAAAGCTAGGCTTTTTCATGGCAGTGCCACAGAGGACCCAGGAAGCCAGGTGTTCCATAACATTGCTGAGGGTTCAGTCAGACTTGTCCTGAAGCCCACACACGCGAGATCCTCCACTAACTCAGAAGAACCTTAAGTGTGCTCATGGTCTTGGCCTGAACAAGATGCCCATCAGTGTGGTACGTAACCCTCCGGATATACCCACAAGGCAGTGAGGACTGACTCAGCCAAACAATACCTACGTTGAATTCAACCACAGACAAACGTGTTGGGGGAAGCTTGAGGCTGACAGAGAAATGGGGGGAGGGGGAGGGAATTCCTGAGGCATTAACTTTTGGCCAGTCTCACTATCATCTTTCTTTCCATTCAAGTACAGGGGCCGGGGTCAGGAAGGATAGATCCCAGTTTCTTCCCACTCTACCACTGGAAAAGAAGAGCCCTCTCCCCCATCATCCAACATGTTGCAGATCTGGGGTGTCAGAAACTACCACCCATGGGCCAACTGCCCCCCCCCCGTATTCTTGCAATCAAGTGTGTCTGGAACATTAGTTATGGATGGTCTGTGGCTGCTTTCAAGCCCCAATGCAAGAGTGGAGTCACCACATGGACTGCAACACCTAACAGAAAATCTTTACAGAAGACATTACAGAAAAGTCTGTGCCAATCCCTGGTCTCAAAGATCCTAGGATCATGTCCCTTCTTTGAGGAGAACATAGCGCCTTCTGGATCAAATCTAATTTCTTCACCCCCAAAGGCAAGGACTGCCATCCTTTTAGCCACAACACCATCTCCATCCTCCTCTACTGACACCTTGAATGGCACGTCTACAGGTCTACTGCCCAATGGGAATTCACTGTCATTTCCATGGTAGTGATGCTCAGAAACAGAGGTGTAATCGTGAACTTGTGAGGGTGAGCATGTGTTTCCTCTTTGGTAGCCACAGTGTGCAAGGAGAATACAATACAGCAGCAAGCATTCTGTTCCACAGGAATGCCACGCAATGTGGTTGAATAATGATCTCAGAAGGAAGCCACCTTCATAGAACAAACTTCATCTGGGAGGACTCCCAAGTCCCTTGTCCTTGACACTAGGTTCCACCGAGGCTGGGGACACACAGAGGGACAGAGACTCCCCCTGCCCATTGGACTTTTGAAGGACGCCAGCTATTCCAGAACAAAAGATCCCAAAACCATTCATCCACCTGCCATCCAGCCAGGTATCTGAGATCTACTTCAAGGAGAAAAGACAGCCCGAGAGACAACAAATGACAGCCATGTGTGACAAGTGTCACAACATGGGACACTCAGGAGGACTGGAGGTGTGCAGGGTTGGACAGACCCGGAGGTAGGGGGACAGGGAATGCTCCAGGAGGGTGATCACAGGTGTGTCACTATTTGCGATGCTCAGGAGGACTGGGAGTATGCAGGGTTGGCAAGACCTGAGGGCAGGGAGACCAGGGGTGCTCCAGGAGGATGTCACATCTGTGCCCTTGGGTGGCTACACATGTCAGTGTGACTGGGCATTGGCCAGACTGGAAATGACAGTGTGGGTGAGGGGCAGTGTCCCTAAACTGTCTTCTGCAAGTCAACAGTTCAGTAACAAGATTTCTTTCAGTGCGATTTCATGTTACGTGTGTCCGTGAGTCCCTAAAGCTGATTGTGTAGAACATGAAATACATAGT
The DNA here is from genome assembly GCF_922984935.1 of Meles meles. Taxonomy (NCBI): domain Eukaryota; kingdom Metazoa; phylum Chordata; class Mammalia; order Carnivora; family Mustelidae; genus Meles; species Meles meles. The sequence continues at coordinate 95,120,792 of NC_060069.1, read as the reverse complement.
TGGCCATTGCTTTCAAACCTGAGGTGCCGGGGATGGAGCACACTTGACCTTTCTTTTGGCGGGTTTCAGAGTAGGATGACTTTTTTCCCTCCTTCCTCTCTAACCCCAGGACAGGAAACAAAGGCAACGCAGATCTACACTTTGAAAGATCAACAGAAATCTGCAGACCCAAGTTCTCACAGGAGCTAAAGGTTCAGGACCAGGGTGGCAGAAAGGAGAGATTGATAACAAGGAACCAAGGGAACACATCATGTGCATGTGAGCTGGCCCACTTCTCTACCGATCGGAAGCAAGCCATGCATGACAGGAGGGAATCCCACCTGCACCTGGCCTGTGTGTTTATTGCCTTTGAGCAGAGTGGAGGATGGGCTGAGTGGGGTGTGGCTGTCCAGGGGAGATGGCCAGCTGGCCGCAGAAGCTACCTGCCAAGTCCCAAGACAACCAGCTGCTGGTCCTCAGCTAATGTGTAGAGACCTGTTTCCGGGGACAAGTGATGTGCTCAGTGCCTTGGTGACTACATCTTCTCCCACTGTATCTTTTAAAAACCCCTTAGGCAGGTAAGATTGCCCTACAAAAAGCTTCCATAGTTAATGTATGTAACTTGACCCTGACCCTAACCCTAATATCTAGTGAAGATGTATTTGATTTAGAATATTGCTTGTAAATTAAAGGATGATTTTTAGGAGCTAAGGACTTCAGGGCCCAAACTTCTGTTTTATTCTCCCAAATCCAGTAAATGGGAACCCATTTGGCTATGTGCTATCTGGAGAGTGGCCACACGGGGGCAGCAGTGGGGAAACAGCACCCTAAACCCCAAGGGAAAGCCCACTCTTCCTTCATCTTGTCAAGCCTTGTTCCTTCAATGTTTACAGGTCATTGTATAGATGACAAAAGTGTGACTTTGTTGAATTTTTTAAAGAGCAAACTAATTCGTTCAACCTGTTAAGAAGAGAAGATGCTTTCTAAAACCTTGAGCTTGGGGGCACCTGGGTGGCTCAGTGGGTTAAAGCCTCTGCCTTTAGCTCAGGTCATGATCCCAGGGTCCTGGGATCAAGCCCCGCATCCGGCTCTCTGCTCAGCGGGGAGCCTGCTTCCTCCTCTCTCTCTGACTGCCTCTCTGCCTACTTGTGATCTCTCTCTATCAAATAAATAAATAAAATATTTAAAAAATAAAATAGGGGCGCCTGGGTGGCTCAGTGGGTTAAAGCCTCTGCCTTCAGCTCCGGTTGTGGTCTCGGGGTCCTGGGGTGGAGCTTTGCATCGGGCTCTCTGCTCAGCGAGAAGCCTGCTTCTCTCTCTCTCTGTCTGCCTCTCTGCCTACTTGTGATTTCTCTCTGTCAAATAAACAAATAAAATATTTTTAAAAAATAAAAAATAAAATAAAATAAAATCTTGAGCTTGGAGAGCACGTGAAGGCCCAGGGGCTGGGAAAGGGCTATGACTATGGAATCTATTCAGGTCTACTTAGGAAACAAGGATGACTTCTATTCCACTTCTTTTCAGAAGAATTTGTGTCAACTACCAGCACTGAAGCCACACCAATAAAATAGTGCAAAATAGTGCTGCTCAGAGGAAAACAAAGGAGAATCAACAGCTCCAGTAGCAAAGTGAGAGCCACACCCAGTAATCAAGAAGACAGACCACAAAGGCCAATTTGCATTTCTGTAGAGGTCCTGGGTCAGGCAGAGCACACACCCTGATGCTGGCCTGTTGGAACCCATGACAAGCCTCCTGGTCCCTTCCTCCATGAGACACCCCCTACCCCTTGACGACTCCAGCCTGCTTCTTGGAACTCCCATTCCCCTTCTTGTCCCCATCATTCATTTTTCCCATCACTGCCATCATAGCGTAAAGTTTCACAGGCGAGGTAAACACAACACCAGGCAAGGTGGGCGCAAGGCAAGATTTATTAAAGGCACTCCCTGGCGAAGTTTCAGGACTCAGGAGAAGGGGAGCCAGGAAAGTCGCACGGGGAGGAGGTGGGCACCCTCGGGCGAGGTTCCCTGACTCTGGAAAGCCCCGTGGGGGAAGTCGCACTGGGAGGGAGATGGCCAGAGTCTTTTATCCGGCCTAGGTAGGGCATGGGCTCACATCCATATATGTTAGGATATTTGTTGACCGGAGGGTATGGGGTGGGGGGTGGGGGGGTCCTGATACTTCTGTATCTATGGAGACGTGACACCCTTTTGTATGTATGGAAACATACACCCTTTTGGCAGGAGAGTCAAGGGTTAAGGAAGTGGGGGGGGGGTGCTCGAAGATAGCGGCCCCAGCAGTCATTTCTATTGTTCCTCCTACACTCTGGAGCCTGCTGACCCAACACATAGAGTACCTTGAACTGCTGCCTACTCTGTCAAATGTTTAAATGCTTTTTATCATGTTTGCTGTGAAACGGTACCTTGCATCATCTACCCTGATGTAGAATCCCTTGTCCCGTTGCCTGACTTTGCTGTGCCCTCACAGTGTCATGGGGCTAGTGTCCTGGGCAAGGTCCTCACTAAGCCAGCTCAGTGGTTGCAGTGAGGGCCTGACCCAGGCACTGCTATTTGTGTACAAGAAAGGTAGCACAGCCAAAATCTTGGTTTGGGTTCAGAGTTGCTCATGGTACCTCGGCCACATCAGATGGCATGGGGGCATACCCTGAAGAGACTGGCTAGTCCAGTGTTGCCCTTAGGAATATCCATGGAACAGCCATTGTGTCCACTGGGGGAACTCTATAGGAGCGAGGACGATGGGAGTCAGAACCCCTGAGATAGAATCCATCTTGGAGACTGCCCCGAACTTCCTAGGAGTTCATCCCATAGTCTAGAATTAATCAATTCATCTAAAAACATTTCCTCATTTTAGAAAGGAAGAGCCTCCTCTGCTCAGCAGGGAGCCTGCTTCCCCCTCTCTCTCTGCCTGCCTCTCCGCCTACTTGTGATCTGTCTGTCAAATAAATAAATAAAATCTTAAAAAAAAAAAAAGAAAGGAAGGAAGGAAGGAAGAGCCTCAAGCTCTGATGAAGGGACTCTCCTAGGTCATATTGGCAATCAGCCAAAGAGCCAGATTGAGATGGGAGATGGCCTCCACCATGATCCCCCAGAGTGGCTTTAGCTACAGTCACAATTACCCATTGATCTTCCCTGGACTCCCAGACTCCCCTGGGAATCTTCATGGGGCATATTCTGGGAACAAAGGTCATGTCAGTGCCACAGAATCCTCTGACACTGGTTATAATGAGACTCTGTGATGTCAATGGAGTCCCAAGCCATGGGCCCTCTCAGAGTCTGTCTGCAAAAACATGGTTGGTGGGAAACCAGATGCTGACAGAGGGTAGAGGAAGATGGAAAAAGCTAGGCTTCTCCTTCACTGATGGTACAAGTGGCCTAGGCCAGTCCTGTCCAGTGCCACAGAGGGCCCAGGAAGCCAGGTGCTCCATAACATTGCTGAGGGCTCAATCAGACTCGCCCTGAAGCCCACACATGAGCACACAGACTTGCCCTGAAGCCACACAAAATGAGCATCCATGTGGTGTAGAACCCACAAGATATACCCACCAGGCGATGGGAACTGACTCGGCCAAACAATACCTACATGGAATTCAACCACAGACAAACGTGTTATGGGAAGCTCAGGGCCAACAGAGAAATGGTGGGGGAGCAGGAATTGCTGAGGCCTTCACTGTTGGCCAATCTATCGTCTTTTTTTTCCTTTCACATGCAGGGGCCTGGTTCAGGCAGGATAGATCCCAGGGTCTTGTCACTCTGCCACCGGAAGTGTTCACCAATTGTGTTGCAGATCTGCGGTTTGGAAAACAACCATCCATGGGCCAAATGGACTTCCCCCCATATTCTCACAATCAAGTGTGTCTGGAACATTAGTTATGGATGTGGATGGTCTGTGGCTGCTTTCAAGCCACAGTGCAAGACGTGCAACATGGAGTGCAATGACTCCATTGAGAGAGACACCACATGGACTGCAACACCTAACAGAAAATCTTTACAGAAGACTTCCCAGAAGAGTCTGTGCCAATCCCTGGTCTCATAGATCCTAGGATCATGTCCCTTCTTTGAGGACAATATAGCGTAGTCTGGATCAAATCTAATTTCTTCACCCTCAGAGGCAAGGACTGTCATCCTTTTAGCCACAATGCCATCTCCATCCTCCTCTACTGATACCTTGAATGGCACGTCTACAGGTCTGCCGCCCAATGGGAATTCACTGTCGTTTCCATGGTAGTGATGCTCAGAAACGGAGGTGTAATTGTGAACTTGTGAAGGTGAGCGTGTGTTTTCTCTTTGGTAGTCACAGTGTGCAAGGAGAATACAATACAGTAGCGTGCATTCTGTCCCAAACTTCATCAGGGAGGACTCCCAAGTCCCTTGTCCTTGACACTAGGTTCTACCGAGGCTGGGGGCACACAGAGAGACAGAGATTCCCCCTGCCCATCAGGCTGTTGAGAGATGCCTGCTGTTCCAGGACCAAAGATCCCAAAACCATTCCTCCGCCTGTCATCCAGCAGGCACCTGTGAGAGAGATCCACTCAGAGTAGAATCAACAGACCGAGAGACAACAAATGATAGCCTTGTTTGACAAGTGCCACGACAGGGGACACTCAGGAGGACTGGTGGTGTGCAGGGCTTGCCAGACCTGGGAGTAGGGAGACAGGGACCGCTCCAGGAGGGTGATCACAGCTGTGTCACGACGGGGGATGCTTAGGAGGGCTGGGGGTGTGCAGGGTTGGCCAGACTGGGGGTTAGGGGGACAAGGGGTGCTCCAGGAGGATGTCACAGCTGTGCCTTGGGTGGCTACACGTGTCAGTGTGACGGGGCATTGGCCAGACTGGAAATGACAGCGTGGGTGAGGGGTGGTGACCCTAAACTGTCTCTTGCAAGGCAAAAGTTCAGTTATGAAATTTCTTTCAGTACGCTTTCATGTCACATGCATCCGTGAGTCCCTAAAGCTGATTGTGTAGAACATGTAGTACGTAGTGGGCCGTTGCTATCAAACCTATGGTGCTGGTGGCAGAGCACATGGATCTTTCTTTAGGCGGCTTTCAGAGTCGGATGACTTTCTCCGCCTTCTTCTCCAACCCCAGGACAGGGAACAAAGGCAATACAGTCGAAATGTCAACACTTTGAAATGTCAACAGAAATCTGCAAACCCAAGTTCTCACAGGAGCTAAAGGTTCAGGACCAAGGTGACAGAAAATGGAGAACAAAAGCAAGGAACCAAAGGAAGACGTCATGTGCATGGGAGCTGGCCCGCTTCACTACCAATCAGCAGCAAGCCATGCCAGACAGGAGGGAGTCCCACCTGCACCTGGCCTGTTGTTTGCTGCCCTTGAGCAGAGCAGAGGATGGGCTGAGTGGGGTGTGGCTGTTTGGGGAGATGGCCAGCTGGCCACAGATGCTACCTGCCGAGTCCCTAGAGGGCCAGGTCCTGGTCCTCAGCTCAGATGAAACAATCATTATGTGTAGTAACCTATTTCTGGGGACAGGTCATGTGCTCAGTGCCTTGGTGACTATATCCTCTCCCACTGTATTTTTTAAACACCCCTTAGGCAGGGACGCCTGGGTGGCTCAGTGGGTTAAAGCCTCTGCCTTTGACTCAGGTCATGATTCCAGGGTCCTGGGATCAAGTCCTGCATCGGGCTCTCTGCTCAGCAGGGAGCCTGCTTCCCTTCTTCCCACTCTGCCTGCTTCTCTGCCTACTTGTGATCTCTCTCTGTCAAATAAATAAAGTCTTTAAAAAAAAAAAAAAAACCCTTAGGCAGGTAAGATTGACCCACAAAAAGCTGTCCCAAGTTAATGTATGTTAGTTGACCCTGACCCTAACCCCAATATATAATTAAGAGATACCCGATTTAGAAAACTGCTCATAAATTAGAGGATGGTTTTTAGGACCTAAGGAATTCAGGGACCAACCTCCTTATTCTCCCTTGAATCTGGTAAATCAGAACCCATTCGGTCACATGCTATCTGGAGAGTGGCCACACGGTGGCAGCACTGCAAAGCCCATTCTTCCTTCATCCTGTCCCAACTTGTTCATTCATTGTTTACAGATCATACAGGGATGATGGAAAGTGTGACTTTGTTGAATTTTTTAAAAACCAAACTAATTCTTTCAACGTGTTAAGAATACAAGATGACGTCTAAAATCTCAGGCTTGGAGAGCACATGAAGGCCCACCACCTGGGAAAGGGCTATGACTATGGAATCTATTCAGATCTACTTAGGAAATAAGGATGACTTCTATTCCACTTCTTTTCAGGAAGAATTTGTGTCAATTAACAACCTGAATCCACACAAAATAGTACCATTCCCAGGAAAACAACGGAGAATAAACAGCCTCCAGTAGCAGAGAAAGAGCCACACCCAGGAACCAAGGAGACAGACCAGGAAGGGGTGTTCAGGCCAATATGCATTTCTGTAGATCCTCTGGAGGTGGAATGCCCCCATCGCCCCCAGGGGTCATGGATAAGGCAGAGTGCACTCCGAGATTCTGCACTGTGGGAACCCACCTGGGAGGAGCTTCCTGGTCCCCTCCTCTACAAGACACTCCCTAACCCCTGACGACTCTAGCCTGCTTCTCGGAACTCCCATTCCCCTTTCTGACCCCATCATTCACTTTTCCCATCACTGCCATCATTGAGAGTACATTGAACTACTTACTCTTCTGGCTTTTAAATGGCGCTTTTTTTTTTTTTGTCATGTTTGCTGTGAAATGATACCTTTCATCGTCTACCCTGATGTAGAATCCCTTGTCGCTTTGCGTGGCTTCACTGTGGACTGCAAGTGCCCTCACGATGTCATGGAGCTAGTGTCCTGGACAAGGTCCTCACTAAGCCGGCTGAACTGTTGCAGTGAAGGCCTGAGGCGGGCACTACTATTTACCTGCAAGTAAGGCTGCACAGCCAAAACCTTCGTTTGAGTTCGGAATTGCTCATGGCCCCTCAGCCACATCAGATGGTCTGGGGGCACATCCTGAAGACACTGGCTAATCCAGTGTTGCCCTGGGGAATCTTCATTCACCAACTATTGTGTCCAATGGGGGAACTCCAGAGGAGTGTAGGGATAGTAGAAGTCAGAACTCTTGAGATAGAATCCATCTCGGAGACTGCCCAGAACTTAAAAACATTTAAAAATAGAACTACTCTATGACCCAGCAATCTCACTACTAGGTATTTACCCCCAAAGATACAGATTGAGTGAAATGCAGTGGAAACCGCTCCCCCGTGTTCAGATGTGGGGGTAGTGGGACCGGGAATCCTGCAGGATCAACTCCAAATGCTGACCAAGACTTTATTCTACTCAGCCATCCGAGGAGCCTGCCTCAGCACTGGCAGATGGGCCATCATGCCCCTAGGCCCTAACCCAAAGCCTGGGTTGGGTTCTCAGGCATCCATCCCCAGAGGCCTGGCCCCAAAGCCCTCCTGACAGAGGACCTCTGAGCCACACCCCAGGAGTTCACCTGTGACCCGGAGGAAACCATGCTCTTTGGAGCTGCAGGGATCCCTCAGAGCGGGAGAAACCTGCATGTACCCCTGAGGCCACAAACCCGGACTTGACCGTATCCGAACCACACCCTCCACTCAGCCCCCCAGCGATCCCGCCTCAGCCCCAGCAGATAGGGCTTGCCATGCACCGAGGCCTGAATCCGAACTCTAGTTTCGGTTGCAATCTTCCGTCCCCAGAGGCCTGGCTCCCCAATCCCAGATTGGGGACCCCTGAGCCACACTCCAGAACTCCACCTGCCACCCAGGAGGAGACTGTACCATTGGCAGCTTTGCAAAACCCTCAAATGGGAGAAACCTGCATACACCCCTCAGGCCACCCCCATCTTCTGCGCCACCCTGGGCTACAAACGTAGAGATCAAGTCTCAGTCTCTCCCCACCTCAACTCTGCCCCCGGGGATCTCACCTCCCTTGCAGTCATCAGGGACGCCGCCTGACCAGGAACATGGTCCTACATGTCCCCAACATCCACCTAGCGAGAACGTGCTTGCAACACCAGGTAGGTGCACAATTGTTATGGCCTCACAATGATGGCCAATTCTTGCGAGTTTTCTGCCCAAATAGATGTTGATTTGGGCAGAAAGCTCGCAAGAATTGGTCAGGAACCCCCAGCGAACTAGCTCAGGGAGGCAGGGGCCTTCGTGGGGGCCGTGTCGGCCTGTCCCAGGGTCCCGTGTGGACACAGGCTAAAGCTTGCAAGAAAGCCCTCTAAACGTCAAATGCAAGTGCAGCGTGGATGGCCTCCGAATGCATGCCAAGACTGTCCTCTACTCTGCCCTCTGGGGAGCCCGCCTCATAGCTGGCAGATGGCACCTGCCATGGCCCTAGGCCTTAACCCTAACCCTGGGTTGGGTTTGCAGGCTTTCACCCAAGAGGCCTGGCCCCCAAGCCCTCCAGATTGGGGACAACTAAGCCACATCCCAGGACTCGGCCTGCCACCCTGGAAGAAAACATGCCCTAGGGAGCTGCGCAGAACCTTCAGAGCAGGAGAAACCTGCATACCTCCCTCAGGCCGCCCTCAACTTCGGTGCCCCTTCCGGTCCAAAATCCCGGAGAATGACTCTCAGTCGCACTCCTCCCTCAAAATTGCCCCCAGGGAGCTCACCTCCACAGGGGCCCTCGGGGAGCTGTGTGTGCCTGGCAGGGTAGTCCCACAGGGCTCCAACATGCACTTAGCGAGAAAACGCTCCCAGCATGGAACCGGCGCATAGCCCAAATCAACACCAAGCACCGGCAACTTCTCACGAGCTTTCTGCCCAAATCGATGGCAATTTGGGCAGAAAGCTGATAAGAACCGGCCAGAAAGCCCCGGAGAACTCGCTTCTCATGGCAGGGGCCTTCTGGGGAGTGGCCTGGGCCAGGCCCAGGTCCTTTGTGGTGTCACCCGAAACCGGTGACAAAGCGCTCTAAATGCTGGGTGCACGGACTAGCAGGCATTGTCTCTGAATGCCGGCCAAACCCACCCTGTATTCAGCACCCTGGGACCCACCTCAGCACTGGCAGGTGGGACCTGCCATGCCCCCAGGCCTGAGACTTAACCCTGGGTTCCCCAGAGGCCTGGCCCTCAAGTCCTCCCGATTGGGGACCCCTTTGCCATACAGCAGGATTCCGCCTGCCACCCAGGAGGAAACCCTGCCCTTGAAAGCCGCAGAAAACACTCAGCGTGGAAAAACCTGCATGCCTACCTCAGGCCACCCTCACCTTCAGCACTCCCTTCTGCCAAAAAAAGCCAGAGCCTGGCACTAATGCGCACCCCTCCTTCAACTATGCCCCCAGGGAGCTTTCTTCTGCAGGGGCCCTCAGGGAGTCACGTGGGCCCAGGTCCCAGTCCTGTACAGCCCCAACACGCACCTAGCAAGAAAGCGCTCCCAACACGGCCCAAGCACGCAGCCTGAAACACCGCCCAATGCTGGCCAATTCTCACAAGCTTTTTGGCCAAATCATTGTCGATTTGGGCAGAATGCTTGTTAGAATTGGCCGGAGAAGCCGGCAAAAGTACTTTTGGCGGCAAGGGCCCGCAGGGCCGCCACCTGGGCCTGGCCCTGGGTCCCAAGAGGTCAGGGTCCGAACCCTGCAAGAAAATGATGAGGGAGCAGGAGGCTGACTGAGAACAAAGCAAAAGCTGGCACCTTGCACCCTCTCCATCCGCTCCCCTCAGTAATAGTGTAGCATTCCTCAGGCACCCCTGACCGCCATAAAGGAGAAACAAATAGTTCCCCTTGGTTTACAAATGTCCTAGAGATCTACAAACAAAGAAGTTACCTTGTGCTATTGATAATTTCCAGAGACAAATAACTCAGTTCCTCAAGCCCTAAGGTCGCCCTCCCCTCCATACACAGAACTGAAGGAGGCTAGAAGGAGTTAGAAGGAAATGTAAATAAAGTTAAATCTCTTCTGAACCTAAATCTCACTAACAAAGATAGCAGAAACGTGACACCCAACTACCTTGATGTTAATAGCTTGCCAAAAGACAACATTGATCAAGACCTCCCCTAAGACCTCCAGGATACTCCTGGCACCTTGTAGGCCCTCTTTAGCATATGAAAACTCCATTGAAAGCTCCCTTCCCCTCCCCTTCCCCCAACCTCGGGGTACAGAACCTGCCATCCCTCACAACCCGGGGCAGCAGCTCTTCCTGCCCACGGGTCCTGTCCCCGCGCTTTAATAAACCACCATTTTGCACCAAAGGTGTCTCAAGAATTCTTTCTTGGTCATCGGCTCCGAACATCAGCCCACCGAACCTCACCTAGGTTCTAGAACTTCATCAAAAAGCTCTCTAAACACCTGGGGTTCTGGCCCTGTACTAGCAGATTGGGCCTGCCATGCCCCTAGGCCCTGGCCCTAACTCTCGGTTGAGTTTTCAGGCTGCTGTCCCTGGAGGCCTGTCCTTCCGGCACTCCAGCTTGGGGACGCCTGAGCCACACCCCAGGACTCTGTCTGACATCCAGAAGGAAACCGTGCAGTTCAGAGCTGCGGAAATCTTCAGACCGGGAGAAACAGGCATGCCTCCCCCCTCCCAGGACCACCCCCACCTTCGGCGGCCCAATAGGCCACAAACATGGAGGCTGACACTCAGTCAGATCCCCTCCCTCAACTCTGACCCTGGAAAGTTCCCCTGCATGGGGGCCCTCGGTGGAACCACGGGGGCCCAGCCCGTGTTCCCGTATGGCCACGACAGGTACCTAGCGAGAAAGCACTCTAGGTCTGCGGGCACCAGCACGGTCCCAATCACTGCCTGACACCGGCCAATTCTCAAGAGCTTTCTGCCTAAATCGTTGTCAATTTGGGCAGATATCTCGTGAGAATTGGCCTGAAGACTCCCGCAAACTCACTTCCGGCGGCACGGGTCCACAGGGCTGCTGCCTGGGCCTGGCCGGGGTCGCAAGTGGTCGAGGCCTGAACCCTGCAAGAAAGCCCTCTAGGAGACAGGCACACACCAGGCCAATGCCTCCCACTACTCAGCCCCCTGCGGTGCCCGCCCCAGCCCTGGTGGATCATGCCCGCCATGCCCCTAGGCCCTAACCCGAACCCTAGGTTGGGTTTTCAGGCTTCCGTCCCCAGGGACCTGTCCCCCAAATCCTCCAGATTCGGGACCCTGGAGCCACATGCCAGGAGTCAGCCTGCCACCCAGATGGAAACTGTGCCGTTTGGAGCCGCACAGAACCCTCAGAGTGGGAGAAACCTGCATGTCCCCCTGAGGCCACCCCCACCATCGGCACCCCACCAAGCCACCAACAGGCAGGGACACTCAGTCTGAGCCCCTCCCTCAACTCTGCCCCTGGAAAACTCCCCTCAGCTGGGGCCTTCACAGGAGCCACGTGTCTCCGGCCTGAGTTCCCGCGTGGTCCCAACATGCACCTAGCCAGAAAGCACTCTAAACAGTGGGCACAAGTGTGGCCCAAATCACCACACAATGCCGTCCAATTCTCAGGGGTTTCTGTCCAAATCAATATCAATTTGGGCAGAGAGCTCTGAGAACTGGCAGGAAACTGCCGCTACCTCCCTTCTGGCTGTATGGGCCTTCAGGGGAATTGCCTGATCCTGGCCTGGGGTCCCAAGTGGTTGCGAGCAGAACCCTGCAAGAAAGCGCTCTAAAAGCCACGCACACACATAGCCAAACCCTCCCTCTACCCAGACCCCTGGGGATCCCACCTCAGCGCCAGCAGATTGGGCCTCCCATGCCCCTATGCCCTAACACTAACTCTTCGTTGGGTTTTCAGGCTTCCATCCCAAGAGGCCCATCCCCCAAGCCCACCAGATGGGAGACTCCTGATACTCATGCTGGGACTCAGCCTGCCTCCCCAGAAGAAACCATGCCATTTGGAGCTGTGCAGAAAACTCAGTCCAGGAGAAACCCGCATTCCACCAAAAAGGGTGCCACCACCTTTGGCAGGCCCCCCTCCACCAATCCAGAGCCTGACACACCGCATGAACCCTGTCCTCAAATCAGCCCCCCGCCCTGGGACCCCACCTCAGCGCTGGCAGTTTGGACCTGCCGTGTCCCTAGGCCCTACCCCTAACCCTGCGTTGTGTTTTCATGCTTCCGTCCACAGTGGCCTGTCCCCCAAGCCATCTAAATTGAGAACTCCAGAGCCACACCCTAGGAGTCCACCTGCACTCAGGAGGAAACCAGTCCATTTGGAGGTGCCAAGAAGACTCAGAGCTGGAGAATCCTGCATGCTCCCCTGAGGACTTCCCCACATTCTGCAGCCCTCCAGCTACAAACCTGGTGCCTGACGCACCTCCTTACCCCCCAGTCCTCAACTCAGCCCTCCGGGGAACCCACCTCAGCACTGGCAGGTTGGGCCTGCCATGCCCCTAGCTCAGCTCTCCTCAGCGAGGGGCCCCTGTCAGCTCTAGGCAGACCAGGAACTCCACTCTCTGCCATAAAGCTCTGGGATACCCCCTCCTTCTTCTAAAATTACACTGGCCCAAGTCTCATAAGAAAGGGAAAAGCCTACCTCCCAATGCTTAACACCTCCTTTCCTCTTCTGTCCTATTTCTCTCCACTTAACCTTTGTACCTGGGCAAACTGGAAGTAGCATATCAATGGAACATGGATAAGCTCTGAGATCTGAATCTTCCATGGCAGCTTTCTGAGGACCGTTAAGCAGTAAGAATCTAGCGTATCCTACCACAGTGTGTTTGAAAATGATCCTCCACAGAATAGGACAGTGAAAATCACGCCGTTTTTACCTCACTCTTCATGAAGCAGAACACGGTCTTCTTTTCTTCATTGACTTCAGTTCCAATTTGTTTCCATGCAGTAGTAATTCCTTTGCTTCAGGAATAGGATTTCGTGATTCCTCACCTGCATAGAACACCCAGAGCTCATCACAAGTGCCCTCCCTAATAGTCATCGCCCATTAACCCTTCCCCCCAGACCCCTGCCCTCTAGCAAACCTCAGTTTGTGATCTAAGGTGGAGTCTGTTTCCTCAGAAATGTTTCCTCACTGGCCTCCCACCCCCCCCCCCCCGCCATGTTCATCTGTTTTATTCCTGAAATTCCACAGGACTGAAGTCAAAGGGTATTGGTTTTTTCTTACTGATTTTGCTTAGCTGAATCCACTCTAGATCCATTCACATTCCTGCAGATGGTAAGATTTCATTCTTTCTGAAGCTGGCTCCTGTTCCATTGTATATAGATATAGATATAGATATGTATCTCCCACATCTTCTTTCTCCATTCTTCAGTGAATAGACATTGGGACTCCCTCCCTAGTTGCGCTATTGTTGATAATGCTGCTACAAACATCACGGTGCTTGTACCCCCACTGAATGTGCATTTTTGTGTCCTTTGGGTAAATACCTAGGAGTGCAATTGCTGGATCCTAGGATTGTTCCGTTTTTAGCTTTTGGAGGAACCACCATACTCTTTTCCAGAGTGGCTGCCACAACCCATATGCCCATCGACAGTGCAGGAGGGTTCTGCTTTAAGCAGAACATTCCCTGCCAGCAAGTTCCTAAGGAGGAAATGGAATACCTGTAGGATAACTTGACTCACCCAGTGTCAGGCAAGAAATTCACCCCAGGGTTCCTGATGCCAAGCCCCTTGAAGCCACCAGCATGCCTCTTTCCAGGAGAATTCCAAAAGATTCTCCTTCTGACTTTATCACCCATGAAATTGGAGAGAAAATACAGCATGTCCAATTATCTAGGTGGCCCACTGTGTGAAACTAGAAACTCAAGCTTCCCTTTTAAATCGCCCAAGGTTTCTTGGTATTATTTTGAATGTCCCCTCTGCCCTCATTGGAACTCTTTGGATGAAAAGACAAATCCATTAGGATACATCACCTTTGACAAAGGACAAGACATCATTCAAGTTTCTATGTGACCACAAACAGCCACAAACTCTAGATGCTGGCCATTCCACCACAGCTCAGGCCCCGTGAAATAAACACTGTTACATGAAGGAACACATTCTATGTTCAAAACACACACTGAGTCAATCTCATCTTCCCTTTCGAATCAAAGGGTTTGCCTAAGAAAGAGATGTTCCAAATACCTTCGTCAGCCAGAAATGAACAGAGAAAATGGGATCCCCTAATGTGCTCCCGGCAGGGAAACTCAGGAACTCTGGCACCCACTCTAGATTGCTGGCAGCTGCTTCAGTGTGACTTTGTGGCTCCAGTGGAGACAAGAGAAAAGCCCAGGAGGTTTGGGATGAAAGAGAAGTTTTACCTCCCATCCTGGCATGGATGTGACATTGTGCCCTATGGACCTGCTGTTTTCTCTGAATGCTGACATCTTGTGACAAGCTGCATGGCTGACTTAAATGCTGATTTCAAAACTTCAGGCCTGGGGTACCTGGGTGGCTCAGTGGGTTAAAGCCTCTGCTTTCGGCTCAGGTCATGATCCAGGGTCCTGGGATGGAGCCCTGCATCGGGCTCTCTGCTCAGTGGGGAGCCTGCTTCCCTCTCTCTCTCTCTCTGGCTGCCTCTCTGCCTACCTGTGATCTTTCCCTGTCAAATAAATAAATAAAATCTTTTTAAAAAAAAAAACAAAAAAACACAAACTTCAGGCCTGTGGAGCCAGAGTTGTCAGGTGGGGATAAGCAGGCACCTCCCACCTAAGGCCTGCACACCTGCTCCAATTCCTGGGAGAAGGAGAGACACATGCCTGTTTCGTAGGTGATAATTAACTTCCTTCTAAAGTTGACCAATGCCCTTGTCCTCTTTGGAGAAGCGAATATACTCTTCCAAACACTCAATTCATCAGTCCCAAATGCAGCATGAGTCGAGTTTGGTTCCCCCTGACTCCAGATCCCTCACCCGGAGGCCCCACCTGCACCATCCTGACAGTCCATTACCACCAAATCTAGGGACACGGGGCACAATGCTGAGTGGGGGATGGCTCCAGGGGTTGTTACCACCACTCTTGAGCCTGGGGAAAGAAACAGACCCTAGACAGCTCACCAGTCCCTCCTGTAGAAACAAGCTGCAGTGACTCACCTTTCAGGGTCTCTCACCCAGCACCTCACCACTGCCCTCAGTGCCAACAGGATGCATGGACTCCTCTTCCAGCGTCTTTCCCACTGCAGCTCGCCACTGCCTCCAGTGGTGGAAAGCAGCATTGCCACGCTTTCCAGGGACTCTCCCACCACAGCTCACCACTCCCTCCAGTGGCGAGAACCTGCACTGCCAGGCCTTCTAGCATCTCCCAAAGCAGCTCACAACTGCGCACTGGTCTCAAGACGCACTGGCACTGTCCCTCCAGACTGGGGACCCCTGAGCCACACCACAGGACTGCACCTGCCACACGAAAGGAAACCATGACATTTGGAGCGGTACAAAACCCTCTGAGCCAGAGAAACCAGCATGACCAGCTGAGGCCACCCCCACATTCGGTGGCCCTCCAGGAAACAAAGCCGCAGGCTGATACTCAGCCGGCCCCACTCTCAATTCAGTCCCCCAAGGAGCCCCATCAGCGTCAGAAGATCAGGCCTGCCATGCCCCAAGGCCCTAAACCTAAGCCTAAGCTGGGTTTTCAGGGTTCCATCCCCAGGGGCCTGTCCCCCAAGACCTCCAGATTCAGGACCCCGGAGCCACAACCCAGGATTCCACCTGCCACCCAGATGGAAACTGTGCCATTTGGAGCTGCGCAGAACCCTCAGACTGGGAGGAACCTGCATTCCTCCCTGAGGCCACCCGCAAATTTAGCAGGCTGCCCTGGCCATCAACCCAAAGCTGGACACACCGCATGAAACCCGTCCTCAACTCAGACCCCCAGGGATCCCACCTCAGCGCCGGCAGATTGGGCCTGCCATACCCCTAGGCCCTAACATGAACTCTAGGTTGGGTTTCTGGGCTTGCGTCCTAAGAGGCCTGGCCCCCAAGCACTTCAGTTTGGGGACTCCTGAGCCACACCCCAGGACTCTGCCTGTCATCCAGGATTAAACTGTGCTGTTTGGAACTGGGCAAAACCCTCAGAGCAGGAGAAACCTGCATGCCCTCCTGAGGCCACCCTCACCTACAGTGCCCCACCAGGCCACTGACATGCAGCCTGATGCTCAGCCTGAGCTCCTCCCTCAACTCTTTCCCCAAAAAGCTCCCCTCAGCTGGGGCCTTCACAGGTGCCGTGTGCCTCTGGCCAGAGATCCTGGATGGCCACCACACGCACCTAGCAAGAAAGCGCTCTAAACAGCAGGCGCAAGCATGGCCCAAATTACTGCACAATACCGGCCAATTCTCATGAGCTTTCTGCCCAAATCGATGTCAACTTGGGCAGAAAGCTCATGAAAATTGGCCGGAAACCCCCGGTGAACTCCCTCTGTCTGCGCAGGCCTTCAGGGGAGCCACCTGGGCTAGACCGAGGTCCCAAGTGGTCATAGCCCAAACCCTGCTCTAAAACTCTAAAACCCAGGTGGATACATAGCCAAACCCTCCCTTCCCTCTAATCAGCCACCTGGGGTGACTATCTACTCGCTGGCAGATCAGTCCCGCCATGACCCTAGGCCCAAACCTGAGCCCTAGGTCTGGTTTTCAGGCTTCTGTCCCCAGGGGCCTGTCCCCCAAGCCCTCCAGATTGGGGACCCTGGAGCCACACCCCAGGAATCTGCCTTCCACCCAGGCGGAAGCCATGCCTTTGGAGCTGCGCAGAACCATCAGACTGAGAGAAACCTGCATGCCTCCCTGAGGCCACCCCCACCTTCAGTGGCCTCTCTGGCCACAAACCCAGAACCTGATGTGCTGACTCATCCCCATCCTCAACTCAACCCCCCCAGGTTCCCACCTCAGTGCTAGCATATGGGGCCTGCCATGCCCATAGGCCCAAATCGTAGTTCAGGTTGGGTTTCCAGTCTTCTGTCCACCAAGGCCTGGACATCAAGCATTCCAGATTGGGGACCCCCTTAGCCACACCCTAGGAATCTGCCTGCCACCCAGGAGGAATCTGTGCCATTTGGAGCTATTCAGAGCCCTCAGAGTGGGAGAACCCTAACCCTAGGTTGGATTTTCAGGCTTCTGTCCCTAGGCACCTGACCCTTAAGCCCTGCAGAATGGGGATACCTGAACCATACCAGAGCCCCCTGTTTTTCCACCATAAGGAAAACTGTGCTGTTAGGAACCAGACAGAACACTCAGAACAGCCAAAATTTGCTATGCCCTCCTGAAGCCACCCCCAAGTTCACTGACCTCCTGCACAGAATCCCAGAGCCTTACTCTCAGCCTGACCCATTCCCACTCCTCAGCCCCGAGGCGAGAGCTCACCTCGGTGCCAAAAGATCAGGCCTACCATCCCCCTAGGCCAGAACCCTAACACTACGTTGTGTTTTCAAGCTTCTCTTCCCAGAGGCCTGGCCTTAAGCCCCATAGATTGGGGACATGTGAGCCATACCAGAGGACTCCACCTACCCTACAGAAGGAAACAGTGCCATTTGGAACTCTGCAAAACATTCAGCATGGGAGATATCTGCTGTGCCCTTCTGAGGTCGCTCCCACCTTCATCAGCCCCCAGGAAACAATCCCAGAACCTGACTCTCAGCCTGACCCATGCCCTCAACTCAGCTTCCGTGGGCACTCTCCTCTTTGCCGGCACATCCATCCTACCATGCCCCCATGTCCTAACTTTAATTTTAGTTTGACTTTTTAAAGGACCCCTCCCAGCGGACCTGGCTCCAAATCCCAGGGAATGGGTCACCTGAACGAAGCAGATGACTCATCCTACAACAAAGTCAGAAATCATTCCTTTTTGAACTTCCAAGAGGCTTTAGAAAGAAAGAAGAAATCTTATTGAAGTCTCAAACATATCCCTGCTTTGTTATAATTTAATACTGTACTGAACCCAAAACCAGAGCCTGATACTCTCCCTAATCCCACCTCTCAATTCAGAGCTCTGTGAAGGTCTCCACACCTAAGCAGATCACACCTTCCATGCTTCTTGGCTTACCTCCAGCCTTGTTTAAAACACAGGTGTAAACATGAACACACCTTTCTATGAAGAGTACATACAAGCGACCTACAGACACACCAAAAAGTGCTCCACATCAATAGCTATCAGGGAAATACAAATCAAAACCATAATGAGATAACACCTTACAAGAGCTGGCAGGCTAAAATTATCAAAGCAAGGGACAACAAATGTTCACAAGGATGTGGTGAAAAAGGAACCCTCCTAAACTGATGGTGGGAATGCAAGCTTGTACAGCCACTCTGTAAAATGGCATTGAGTTTCCTAAAGAAGTTAAAAATAGAGCTACCCTATGACCCAGAAATTGCACTACTGGGTATTTACCCTGAAGATTCAAATTTAGTGAAAAGTAGGGCACCTGCACACCAATGTTTGTAGCAGCAATATCCACTATGGCCAAACTATGGAAAAAGCCCAGATGTCCTCGGACAGTGAATGGATAAAGAAGATATCCATTTTTCATATTTACAATGGAATATTCATATATTTACAATGGTTCATATTTACAATGGAATATTACTCAGCCATCAGAGGATGAATACTTACCATCAACACTGACCCGGATGGAACTTCATGGTATTATGCTCGGCAATATTATCTATCAGAGAAATTATCTATCAGAGAAAGATAATTGTCATATGCTTTCACTCATATGTAAAATATATGAAACAGCACACAGGATCATAGGGGAAGGAAGGGAAAACTGAATGGGAAGTCATCAGAGAGGGAGGAAAACCGTGAGAGACTTAACTACAGAAACAAACTGAGGGTTCCTAGAGGGGAGGGGGCTGGGGATGCGGTAACTGGATGATGGGCATTAAGGAGGGCATGTGATGCAATGAGCACTGGGTGTTATACACAACTGATCTATTATTGAATACTACATCTGGAACTAATGATGTACTTAAATTGGCTAATTGAATTTAAATTAAACATAAAGAACTCAAATAAACAATCCTAGAAATGTGTATGGAACCACGAAAGATACTGAATAACCAATGCATATTGAGAAGAAAAACAAAGCTGGAGGAGCCATGATTCCAGATTTCAAGTTATACTACACAGCTGTGGTCATCCTAACAGTATGGGACTGCCACAAGAATACACAGCAAACAAGGGAACAGGAGAGAAGCTCAGATATAAATCCACAATAGTGTGGCCAATTAGTCTTCCACAAAGGAGGCAAGAATATTGAAAAGGAAAAGGACAATCTTCACAACACATGGTGCTGGGAAAACTGTACATCTACTCACAGAAGCATGCAATTACTCTGCTTCCTTACACCATACAGGCACTTAAACTCAAAACAGTTTCGAGACCTCAGTGGAAGACCTGAAACCATAAAAATCCTACAAGAGGGCACAGACTGTAATTTCATAGTCATAGCAATATTTTTGTAGACTTTCTCCTGAGGCAAAGGATACAAAAGCAAAATTAAACTATTGGGACTACACCAAAATAAAAGTTTCTGCACAGCTAAAAAACAATGAAAAAAGTAGTAATAAGACAACCTACTGAAAGGAAGAAAATATTTGCAAATATCCTATGCAATCAAGAGATAGATGCCCAAATATGTAGAACTGATACAACTCAACACCCGTAAAACAAATAGTACAGTTGAAAAATAGTCAGAAGACATGGACATTTCTCCAAAGAAGAAATACCGATGGCCAATGGTCACATGAAAAGATGTTCACTGTCACCCATTATTAGAAAAATGCAAATCAAAAGAACAACGAGATATTACCTCATACTGTCAGAATGGCTAACAACAACAGCATAGGAAACAAGAGCTGTTGGGAGGATGTGGAGAAAGGGGAACCCTCATGCATTGTTGGTGGGAATGCAAGCTCATGCAACCACTCTGGAAAACAGCATGAAGTTTCCTCAAGATGTTAATCCAGCAATCACACTACTGGGCATTTACACAAAGGATATGAAAACAATAACTCAAAAGGATACATGCACCCCTATGTTTCTTGCAGCATTATTTACTGGATCACAATATAGAAGCAATACAAGGATCTGTTGATAAAGTGATAAATGAGATGATAGATGTGTACACACACACAAATACACACACACAGTGTAATATTACTCAGACATAAAAAGCATGAAATCTTGCCATTTTCAGCCACATGGATGGAGCTAGAAAGTATTATCCTAAGTGAAATCAGTCATTCAGAGAAAGACAATACCATACGATATCACTCTTATGCAGAATTTAAGAAACAAATGTACATACGTAAAGGAGAAAGAAGAGACAAACCAAACTACAGATTCTTAACAATAGAGAACAAACTGATGGTTACCAGAGGGGAGGTGGATGGAGGGTTGAGTGAAATAGATGAAGGGAACTAAAAGAACACTTTTCTTAATGAGCACTGAGTAATGTATAGAATTACTGAATCACTCTATTGTACACCTGAAACTAATATAACACTGTATGTTAGCTCAACCAGAATTAAAATAAGCATAAAAAAAAAAGAATTTACTTTCAGTAACCTATGAAAAGGTTATCACTCTGCAGTGTTCATGAGCCCTACTTGGGACTATTTACTCTATAATAATTATTCACTCTATGCCTCAAATTCAAATTTCCCTGAGTTCTTATACTTTACCTGTTAATCCTAGCCCATGGGAGCCATGGTCCCTTTCTGTCCAAGATCAGCACCTATGCATTCAATAGGGTAAGTAGAGACAGATGCCACTTCACAGTCCAGAAAGCTATTATTGTCTGTGTTTTAGTGTGAGATAGCCACAGAGTGTGGGGCAGATTTCAGAGCAGGTTTGTTATATATCCTGGATCTCTAATTAATTCAGTGGTCATCACCTGGATCTATTTGGCTAATAGGTTTCCTGTGGATGGGCTTGCTTCCAAGCACCTACATGGAAGATGCAAAGGTGGGTGGGATTGGTGCAGGACAGGAAGAGGACCAAGTACAGACACGGGTATGATCCCTCCCCTGATCCAGGAACATCCATGGGAGCAGGTATGGGAGGCAGAAGCAATGGGAAACCACCAAGGTCACCAGCTGAAGGCAGGAGGCACGGGTCACAGGATCTCAAGATGTGGGACATGGAGGCTGCTCTGAACTACCTATGGAGGCAGGGCGAGGAAGGAATGAAAAGGAGAAACTGCCTGCCGCTGGCCCATGCCAGCTGCCCACTGCTCCTGGCATACATCAGTCTACACAGCTGACACAGCCTGGACTCAGGATGGGCTAGCTCATGTCCCTTAGCCCTCAGTGAGACAGCTGGCTCCAGGACTCAGGTACATGATAAGGGAGGTGGGAGGGAAGGGTGCCACTCCCAGGTCATCCCCTTCTTGAGCAGACAGCCCTTCAGGACTGCTGAAAACCACTAAGAGGTTTGAAAGACATGCCATGGATGAAGTAAGGCACTGAGAAATAGAAAGCAATATTCATATTTAAGGTCAGCTGTCAGCTCGGGAAGTGGGGAGAGCTTCCCTGAGGAAGACTGAGGGAAGGGCAGGTCAGGCTGAAAAGGGAGACGTGGCTCTCCTGACTGGGGACTTGCAGCCTCTGTCCAGGGCAGGGCATCATCCTCGCCTCACAGGGGATCCATGGAAGTGTTCCATCAGGGGACTGACAGGGCTGCCTCTCAAGAAGTCTACACTGGCATCAGGTTGCACAGGGCAGAAGAGGAGGGCCAGATGGAGGGAGGGAAACGCCCCAGAGGCCATGGGGCAAGAGCAGAGGCTCATGACCATGAAGATGGTGAAAAGTAGGAGGTGGCAGCATGGGAGCCAGCTGGCACGAAAGTGCCATGGGCACAGTGCCCACAGCTACGGTGATTGAGTACCTTCTGTGCCAGACATGGCTGACCTTGTGGGCTCCAAACTAGTCCTGACCGCAACGCTAGGAAGTGTGCACCACGACCACCCTCCCCTCTCCATGCTGCTGCTAGGAGTCACAGTCACCAGACCCCAGTCAGCTCCAATGGAAACCAAACAGTGGCTCCCACCGCACCACCGCACACTGCCCCTCTGGTGAAGACCCAGTGTAACCCTCATGCCTGACCAGAGACTGCCATCTACCTGTCTCCTCCACACAGCTCCAGACAGGAGGGTGTCCCTGAATTCCACAGGATCTGATGAGAAAGATCCATAGACCCCACTACCTCACCCACTGCCAACACCTAATGGGTCACTTGGGACCTCAGTTATTGTCATGAAGCTCACCGGTCACGACCTGCTTCTATCACTTCCAACAGAAAACCTGGTTCTGATACCCCACAATACCATGCATCCTAGTTGCTGACCTGGGGCCATGCCATGAACGCACATGGCACCTTTCTGTTAGAGAAGGCCATCCCTAAACCTCCTAGAAAATGTTTCTAATGAAGTACAAGTCCATCAGGACTATGGTGTGAATGGTGGTGCACAGTAGTAGTCGGTAATTCTAACAAGGGTTGGCCCTGCCCCCCTCATCTCACAAAACCATCCTCTGTCCCCATGGAACTCGTGCTCTGCCCTCGGGGGGAAGAAAAAAAACAACAGGAAACAAACCTTTAATCTGAACACCCCCTTCACCTTCTGGTTCAAATCTTGTCTAATCACGATGGTATGAAACTAGAAATCAGTCACAAGAAGAAATAGTCAAAAATATATGGAGATTTAACAACATGCTACTAAACAACCAGTGGTCAAAGAAGTCATCATAAGAAGTTTTAGAAGTACCTAGAGACAAAAAAGAGAACCTACAGAAACTTATGGGATGCAGCAAAAGTAGTTCTAAGGGGAAGTTCACAGAAATTCAGGTCCTCGTCAATCCACAGAAAGCTGTTCAATAAGCATCCTAATTTTACATGGGAAAGAAGTAGGAAACAAACAAACAAACAAAGCAAGCAAAGCCCCAAACCAGAAGAAATAAGGAAATAACAAAAAGGAAAGTGGAAATAAATCTAGTGGAGACTAAAAAGAAGATCAATGAAAATAAGAGCTGGCTTTTTCGGAAAGATAAACAAAACTGAAACTTTTGGCCAGACTCACCAAGAAAGAGAGGGCTCAAATACAGTCAGGAAAGAGAGATGATTAATTCCTGTCTCACACCAAAATCCTAGAGGAAAACACAGGCAGCAATCTCTTCAACCTTGGCCACAGCAACTTCTTGCAAGACATGTCTTTAAAGGCAAGGGAAACAAAAGCAAAAGTGAACTTTGGGGACTTCATCAAGATCAAAATCTTCTACACAGCAAAGCAAACAGTCAACAAAACTAAGAGACAACCCACGGAATGGGAGAAGATATTTGTAAATGACATGTCAGATAAAGGGCTGGTATCCAAGATCTATAAAGAACTTCTCAAACTCAACACCTAAAAAACAAATAATCCAGTCAATAAATGGGCAGAAGACATGACCCAGATACTTCTCCAAAAAAGACATCAAAAAAGACATATAAATGGCTAACGGACACATGAAAAAATGCTCCACATCACTTGCCATCAGGGATATACAAATCAAAACCACAATGAGACACCACTTTATACCAGTTAGAATGCTAAAAATTAATAAGACAGGGAACAACAAATGTTGGTGAGGGTGGAGAAAAGGGAACTCTCCTACAGTATTGGAATGCAAGCTGGTACAGTCACCTGAAAAACAGTATGGAGTATCCTCAAGATGTTAAAAATAAAGTTACCCCATGATCCAGCAATTGCACTACTGGGTATTTACCCCAAGGATACAGACTTAGTAAAAAGAAGGAGCACATGCACCCCAATGTTCATAGCAGCAATGTCCACAATAGCCAAACTGTGGAAGGAGCTGAGATGTTCTCCAACAGATGAATGGATAAAGAAGATGTGGTACATATATACAATGGAATATTAATCAGCCATCAGAAAGAATGAATACCTACCATTTGCAACAACAGGGATGGGACTGGAGGGGATCATGCTAAGTGAAATAAGTAAGAGAAAAACAATATCATATAGTTTCATTTCTATGTGGAACATAAGGAATAACGCAGAGGACCATAGGGGAAGGGAGGGAAAAAATGAACAAGAAATCAGAGAGGGAGACAAACCATATGAGACTCTTGACTCTGGGAAACAAACTGAGGGTTGCAGAAAGGAAGATGGGTATAGGCATGGGATAACTTGGTGATGGCCATTAAAGAGGGCACGTGTGGTGATGAGCACTGACTGTAACACTCAACTAACGAATCATTGAACATTACATCAAAAACTAATGGTGTACGATACCTTGACTACTTGAATTTAAATTTATAAAATGTGAAAAACTTAAAAAAGGGGAAAGAAAGATAAGCCATGACAATGAATACCACAAAATTACAAAGGATTATAAGAGAGTATTGTGAGCAAGTAGAGGCCAACACACCAGACAACCTAGAATAAATGGATAAGTTCCTACCAACAACCTAGAAAGACTAAACAGTGAAGGAAAAAAAATATGAATAGGCTGATCACTAGTAAAAAGATTGATTTGATAATCAAAAACAAATGTCCAAGACCAAACAGTTTCACTGGGGACTTCAACCAGACAGTACAAGAAGAATTAATACAAACCCTTCTCAAACTCTTTAAAAAAAAATAAAGAGGAGGGCACATATCCAAACTCATTTTATGAGGCCAGTATTACCCTGCTACCAAAACAAGACAAGGACACTACAAGAAAAGGAAACACCAATATCTCTCATGAACATACATGCAAAAATCTTCAACAAATGATCAGCAAACCAAATTCAACAATATATCAGGGGAATCACACAACACAATCAAGTGGGATTTATTCCAGGGATGTAAGGATGATTCCACATCTGCACATCAATCAATGGGATACATCACTTTAACAAAATAAAAGATAAAAATCTAATGATTGATACAATAGATGCAGAAAGAACATTTGTCAAGATTCAATATGGATTTATAAAAAAACCTCAAAACCCATCTTGATATAGAGGGAACGTACCTCAACACAACAAAGGCCCTATATGAAAAGCCCACAGCCGACTCATACTCAAGGGTGAAAAGCTGAACTTTTCCACTAAGTTCAAGAACATGACAAAATGCCCACTCTTACCACTTTCATCCAACATAGTATTGAGAGTCCTAGACAAAGCATTTAGAAAAGGAAAAAAAAAAGAGAGAGAGAGAGAAGAAATCCAAATAGGAAAAGAAAACTGTCACTATTTGCAGATGACCTGCTATATATATAAATCCCTAAGGATTCCACCAAAAAACTGTTAGAATAAACAAATTCAGTAAAGCTGCAGGATACAAAGTCAATATACCGAGACCTGTTGCATTTCTTTTTTTAAGAGATTTCATTTATTTATTTGACAGAGACAGAGCATGAGCACAAGCAGGAGGAGCAGCAGAGGGAGAGAGTGAAGTAGCTTCCCCATTGAGCAGGGAGCCCAATGCAGAGCTCCATCCCCGCATCCCAGAATCATGACCTGAGCCGAAGGCAGATGCTTCACCAATGGAGCCACCCAGGTGCCCCAACTTGTTGCATTTCTGTATACTGAAGACAAACTTTCACAAAGAGAACCTAAGAAAACAATGTCATTTACAATTGCATGAAGAAAACAAATCTAGGAATAAAAGTAACCAAGAATGAGAAAGACCTGGTTCACTGAACACATGGTAGAAAAGAAAGGAAGAACATGTGTGTGTTGGAGTGAGGAAGAATATATTGGCCAAAGAAATGGAAGATAACACAAATAAATGGAAGCATACGTCATGCTCAGTAACTGCAAGAGTTAATAATGTTAACATGCCCATTGTATCCAAAGCAATCTACAGATGTGATGAAATCCCTATCTGAATTCCAATGGCATTATTCAAAGAATTAGAAGACAGTTCTAAATTTCATGTGGAATCATAAAAGACCGCAAATACCCAGAGCAATCTGGAGAAAGAAAGCTGCAGTCTTCACAGTCCCGGATTTCAAGTTAGATTACAAAGTTATAATCATCAAAAGAGTATGGTACTGGCATAAAAAGGGGTACACAGGTCAATGGAATGGAATAGAAATCTCAGAATAGAAATCTCTCTAACCCACACATAGTGGTCTTAACTTACAACACAGGAGCAGAAAATATACAATGTGGAGAGGACTGGCTCTTGGGTGAACGATACTGAGGAAACTGGACACTAAATGCAGAAGAATGTGACTGGATCACATTCTTTCAAGGCACACAAAAATTTTAAATGATGAATGACTGAATCCATAAACTTCTGAGAAGAAAACACACGTAGTAAGTTTTTCAACATCGGTTTTGGCAAAGAGTCTTTATTTTTTTTAGATTTCATTTATTTATTTGACAGATAGAGACCACAAGTAGGCAGAGAGGCAGGCAAAGAGAGAGAGGAAGAGGAAGCAGGCTCCCCACTGAGCAGAGAGCCTGATGTGGGGCTTGATCCCAGGACCTGGGATCACAACCTGAGCCGAAGGCAGAGGCTTTAACCCACTGAGCCACCCAGGCACCTGGCAAAGAGTCTTTAGATTGGACACCAAAAGCAAAGGCAACAAAAGCAAAAATAAACAAGTGGAATGACATCAAGCTGAAATCTTCTGCACGGCAAAAAAAAAAAAAAGGTCAAAAACTTAAAAGGTGATCTACCCAATGAGAAAAAATATCTGCGAATCATATGCATGAGAAGAGGCTAATATCTGAAATACACAAAACATGCATACAAATCAAAACAATAAAAAACTGTATAAAAAATGGGAGAATAGGGGCGCCTGGGTGGCTCAGTGGGTTAAAGCCTCTGCCTTCAGCTCAGGTCATGATCCCAGGGTCCTGGGATCGAGCCCCGCATCGGGCTTTCTGCTCCGCAGGGAGCCTGCTTCCTCCTCTCTCTCTGCCTGCCTCTTTGCCTAGTTGTGATTTCTCTCTGTCAAATAAATAAAATATTTTTTAAAAAATGGAAGAATACGTGAATAAGTACTTACCAAGGATGGAGCACAGGTGGCCAACAGACACGAGTTGTTCAACCTCACTGATCATCATCAAGGAAACATAAGTCAAAACTGCAATCAGCTGTCACCTCACAAGTGTGGGAACAGCAATTGTCCCAGAGATAGACACCAGGTGTGGTCAAGGGTGTGTAGACAAGGGGACCCTGTGCACTGTTGGTGGAAATGTAAATTGGTGCAGCCGCTGTGACAAACACCATGGAGGTTCCTGAAAAAATAAATACAACTACCACACGACCCAGTAATTGCTCTACCGAGTATTTATTTGGAGAACACAAAAACACTCCCTCAAAAAGAGAGATGCGTTCCCATGTTCACGGCAGCATTATTCACAATAACCAGACATGGAAACATAGATCTCAGGAGCATTACACTAAGTAACTCAGACACAGAAAGACAAACACCAGAGGCTCTCATGGACATTCTATATGGAGGCAAAAAAATACTGATCTCATAGATACTGAGAACAGATTGGTGGTTGCCAGATTCAGGGAAGGGAGGGGAAACAGGTGAATATGGTCAAAGGCACCATGTTTGAGTGATAAAATCTGTAAGTCATGGGATGTTCTGTGCAGCATTGAGACTAAAGCTAACCCTGCAGGATGGGGTACAGGTCCCCCTGTATTTAAAAGTACAGTGTTCCTAGGAAAACTTTCACAGCAGAAATGGTGTCAACCGAGGAAGGAATTACCATCCATTTCTACAGAAAAATTAGTGAGCATGCTCAGTCTCCAAAAATTCCTTCTCTTTGGCTTTTCTTAGGCCAAGTGGAATACAGGTGGCCAACAGACATGACTTGTTCAACATCTTAGGACACATCTTAGGACACAATTTCGTAACGGATGCCCAAAGTAAATGGAGATAAAGCACAGGAGATGCTCACAGACACAATTTAAAGCACTGGTGGCTGGACACGGTGAGCAGTTCCAGGGAGGAGCTGATTGGGGTGCACACCACCTCTATAGTGGTTCCCCGCAAAACAGAGCTGAATGCAATGCTCACTTTTTTACTTTTTTCATAAGAGGAAAATTCTCTTCAGGTTTCTTCCCATTACTGAAGCTAGGTAAAAATGTAGATCTTTCAAAAGAGCCAAGTCGCTTACCATGAACTTTCAAAAAGCGGAGGATACTTGTTCTTGAAAGCTTCTGAGGGAGTGGATGTTAAATATTCTCCTGGACACAAAGATCAGCAGATCCACTTGTGAAAGGCACCTTCCTCAGCATGTAGAACACGGACTACCTCCCACCCCCAGAAATCACCTCCTTCCTCTCACTCAGGACAACCAACAATGGGTGGGAGTTATCCCAATTCCTTTCGTCTCCCATTCCCAACATCTAACTCATTAACAAATTCTGTCAGCTCCATTTTCAAAATGTATCCAGAAGAAGACTGGTACACTCCTTGCTAGGTCACCTGTCTGGTCCACACTGGAGCCCATCTCTTGCATGAGTTCCCAGAAAAGTTTCATCATCGACCTCTCCTCCCCGTCCTCAATCTTCTGTCATCAATTCTCAACACTGTAGCCAGGATGGCCCAGTGAAACAGGGTCCCATGGGGTCACAGCCCTGCAATGGCTTTCTGTCACCCTACTGTCACCTCCCTAAGGTAATGCCCTAAGCTGCCTCCTGCAGCCACAGGGCCTTCTTGCTGCTCTTGCCCCAGGGCCTTTGCACATGCTTTATCTTCCATTTAGAAGGCTCTTGATGTGATATCACTCACCTTCTTTAGATCTTGACTCAAGTGTCACCTTCGTAGTAAAGTCCCACCTGGCTCCTATGTGAAGAGCAAGCACCACCCCACCTCCCCTTCAGCACCCTAGCCCTGTCTCCTGCTTTATATTTCCACAGCAGTTATCACAGTCACCAGTCCATCTCAGCAGAGGAGAAACAGCGGCCTACTTGGATGGTTTCGCCACTGACTCCCTCTGGTTTCCTGGTCCAAAGCCCTGGGGGAAAAGGTGACCCAGGGCTCATGCACAGCCAGGATGCCCGGGGCCAAGGGGTCCACCTACAGCACCCAGAACACCATCAGAAAAATGAGCCACACAAGGAATCTACCTGCATATGAAGCCAGAAACCAGGCAACTTTCTTGATTATAGTTGAGCACACACACTTCTTCTCCTTGCCTGATGTGCTCATCTGAGAAAGCTGAACAGAGAAGCATCCCAGGGTCCAAATCTCCCCCTGGCCAAGGTCCTGGGAAACAGACATCTCTCCTCCCTGCACCAACTACCTGTGACTGACATCTGGAAACCTCCTGTGGTTGGGCAGAGTGGAACACCTGTCCCTCTTTCCTGGGATGTCATCACAAACCAGACTTTGCTGCACAGTTTTCAGGAAGGAACATGTAGGAGCATCAGCAGGCTGCCTAGATTCAACCTCAGTCTCACATATCAGGCCCCACATGGAACAAGAGCTTCATGGAGACTGGTGCGCCCTGTGGCCTTGGAACCTAAAGGCAGGAGCTGAGATTTCAGTTCCAAATGAAAACTGGTCTCTTCCACAAGTGCAGGGATATGGAGAGAGGATTTCTTAGGTGTGTGGCTCTGGAAGAAGCACTTCTGCTGGCCGAATTCACAGACACCATGCAAAGGACCCCCATTATGCCTCCTCGGAGGAAGCAGGTGGCATGCTGGGCAAGAATTAATAATGCTGCCTGTGGGCTGCTTCTCACCAAGCCCCCTGCTGAGCCAAGGGCTTGAGAACCAAACAGGAAGCAACTGTCTTACCACAACTGCAGCAGGAGGGCTGGCCAGGGAGCAGAGCCATGTCCCTGGAGCAAGCTGGCCTGCCCGTCAAGAGTGATGGTCTACCACCATGGCCTCACAATCTCCCAGCTGTCTGATCCAATGACCCTGCCAGGCTCACACCTGCTTACATGGTGAGTCATAGGACCCAGAGACTTCTTTCAACCCCAGCTCAAGGCTTCTCACAGAGAAGCAAACTCCAGCCTCAGAAATGTGCTCTTCATTAGCCCTGGAATTTCCTGGGTTGTATCTACACTGACCCACACAAGGGTCCCACCCAGACCACTCCACAAATACCCTAGGGTTTCAAGCCACTTTCAAGCTGCCCTTAGAAAAGCAGGAACTGGTCTGAGTAGGCAGACCAGCCGAATGACTTGATGTGCCGGAAACTTGGACAACATCCTCCCTGAACACCAAAGCTTCCAAGTCCAAGCTTCAAACCCTCACTCACCGGGCACTAAGAAACACATCAGCATGAACACTGCTCTTCCAAATCACTTGTCTTCATTCCTTAAAATCAGAAACCAAGCTCCAGTCACCACTCTATCTTTCCTTCAGAGAAGTAAGGAAAAGGATAGAATAAAACACTACATGTGCACAGCATAGTTCCACAGTTCTATCAAAATATATTTCTTTGGTCGTTCTCATATGGGTAGCCCTACATTACCCATACTAATGAGAGATACCACAAGTTCAGACTTCAAATATATATTTGACCTTGTGCTTTTCCTTTTGATATTTGCATCTCAAAGACAATGTCTATACTGCTTTCTTAAGATAGCAATAATAATAATGACATGGCCATGTAAAGGTCTGGGTCTCCATAACCAGACAACATGGCTCTGGTTCAGATAAGGATGAAGACACAACCTCTTCCATGAAGCCAAGACCACACCCTCAGGGATCCCAACATGCCTTATGGGTGATGAGTTCCTTTCCTACACGGACCTGTCAGAGTATGAAGGATGCAGGCACCCTCCAGGATTCATTCTGTTTCCTTCATAAATTCCTGAGTTCAAGTCGCAAGGGACTTACTGAGTCAAACTTCCAGAGCCCAGGGTAGGCCACCAGGTAAGCAGCTCCCCCACCCCAGGGAAGGCTAACAGGGGCTCAGTATCCTTTGGGAGCACAATAAGCTATTCCTCGAGCTCCTCAACAACTTATACTCCTTCTCCATTTCTCCTCCTCACAAAGGCCACCACGCCATGTTACAGCTCTGAGGCTGTGCTTTACTTTAAAAAATATTTTCTGGGGCGCCTAGGTGGATCAGTGGGTTAAGGCCTCTGCCTTCGGCTCAGGTCATGGTCTCAGGGTCCTGGGATTGAGCCCCGCATCGGGCTCTCTGCTCCGCAGGGAACCTGCCTCCTCCTCTCTCTCTGCCTGCCTTTCTGCCTAGTTGTGATTTCTCTCTGTCAAATAAATAAAATATTAAAAAAAATATTTTCTAATATCAGAATGTGGTTCATGGAAGAGAAAAACATGAACACTCACACAGGCTTCTTTTAATATTTCAAGATTGTTTTCCCATTGTTTAATTATTTTATTTATTTATTTTTTTTTTTTAAAGATTTTATTTATTTATTTGACAGAGAGAAATCACAACAAGGCAGAGAGGCAGGCAGAGAGAGAGAGAGAGGGAAGCAGGCTCCCCGCTGAGCAGAGAGCCCGATGCGGGACTCGATCCCAGGACCCTGAGATCATGACCCGAGCCGAAGGCAGCGGCTTAACCCACTGAGCCACCCAGGCGCCCCCCCATTGTTTAATTAAATCAGGAAATTAAAACACACAGATAGCCCCTTCCACTAGCAGGCATGATTCACTGGGGTGACTTAAATAAGAGCAGGAAATAAAAAAGTAACACATCCTGATGACCCATCATTTCCATAATCAAAGCTTTGAAATCCTTTTTTTAAAGATTTTATTTATTTATTTGAGAGAGAGAGAACATGAAAGGAGAAAGGTCAGTGGGAGAAGCAGACTCCCCGCCAAGCAGGGAGCCCGAAGTGGGACTCAATCCTGGGACTCCAGGATCATGACCTGAGCCGAAGGCAGTCGCTATACCAATTGAGCCACCCAGGCATCCCCATAATCAAAGTTTTGAAACTTCACACACACACACACACCAAGAAAGAAGCACAAATAAACATCTCTACCTGGCAACTCTGAGAAGGCTGAATTGGAGTGACAGGGACAGATGATGAGGTTGCGTGTGTTGGGTGAGGCCGGTGGCACAGAAGGTTCTCTGCCAGCTCTCCACCTGTGCCTCACCTGTCCCCAGCCAGGAACCTGCTCGCAGACCTCACCTATCACAACTGTCACACGGGAGACCCCCAGCCACCCCTGCCCACACGCTCCTGCAGAACCCACTCCGCTCTCCTCCGAGACCCCTGTCAGCTCTCCCCAGCCTGGAACTGCCCTGTCTGCTGCAAAGTTCCAGGATTCCCCCACTCTTCTTCCAAAATTACACTGGCCCAAGTCTTCCATGAGAAAGGTATAAGGCTACCTACCTAATGAATTGTTAACACCTACTTTTCCCTTCTGTCGTATTTCTCTCCACTTACCTTCCTACCTGTGCAAACTGTAACTAACATATCAGTGCAACATGAACATGCTCTGAGATCTGAGTCTTTCTTTGTAGTCTTCTGAGGACTCCTTGTGCAATGAAATACCATATCCCCTGACAGGGGGGTTTAAAACTATTATTTACAGAATAATATAGCCCAAATCACCTCATTGTTAGTTCCTCTTCATAAGGCAGAAAAGTTTCTGTGTAAAAAGCCTTTCCATAGATATGGCCTGTCAGCAATTTCATAAGAGGAAACAGAAACTCTGTGGGATAACCTGACTCACCTAGAATCAGGCAAGTAGTTCCAGAACTCACCCCAGGGCTCCTGATGCCAAGCCCCTTGAAGCCACCAGCATGCATCTATCCAGAAGAATTCCCAAACAGTCTCCTTCTGACTCCACCACCAAAGAAACTGCAGAGAAAATACAGTATGTCAAAATATCTAGATTATAGGGGCACCTGGGTGGATCAGTGAGTTAAAGCGTCTGCCTTTGGCTCAGGTCATGATTTGGGGGTCCTGGGATCGAGCCCCACATTGGGCTTTCTGCTCAGCAGGGAGCCTGCTTCCTCCTTTCTCTGTCTCCCTCTCTGCCTACTTATGCTCTCTGTCTGTCAAATAAATAAATAAAATCTTTTAAAAAATCTAGATTACACATTTAGTCAAACTAGAAAGGCAAGCTCAACTTTTATTTATTTTTTTAATATATTATTTATTTAACAGAGTGAGCACAAATAGGCAGAGAGGCAGGTAGAGAGAGAGGAAGGGAAAGCAGCCTCCCGCTGAGCAGAGAGCCCGACGTGGGGCTCAATCCCAGGACCCTGAGATCATGCCCTGAGCCGAAGGCAGAGGTTTAACCCACTGAGCCACCCAGGTGCCCCAGGCAAGCTCAACTTTTAAATGGTAAAAGTCTTCTTTGAATAATTTTGAATTTTCCCTAGACCCAAATTGTAACTCTTTTGATAAAAAGACTAATCAATTATGAAACATCACCTTTGACAATTTACATCATCAAAGTCTGTATCTGATGACAAAAAGCCACCTAACTCTAGATACTGGCCACTCAGCCATATCTTGGGCCCAAGTGAATAAACACTGTTAGATGAAAGAAGAAATTATATATTAAAAGCACACAAAGAGTAAATCTCATCTTCTCTTTCTAATAAAAGTGATTTCCTAAGAAAGAGATGTTCAGAATACATTTTCTAAGTGATAAATGAACAGAGAAAATGTTATGCCCTACAATGTTCTACCTGCAGGGAAACTAACTAACCCCTGCACCAAACCCAGAATGCTGACAGTTACTTGAGTTTTACTTCGTGGCTCAACTAGAGAAAAGAAAATCCAAGGAGGTTTTGGGTCAATGAGAAGTTTTACCTCCATATCCTGACATGGGTAAGACATTTTGCCAAATGTACCTGCAGCTTTCTCAGGACGCTGACATCCCATGATAAGTTGCACGACTGACTCAGACGCTGATGTTCAAAACTGGGTCTCTTGGAGCCAGAGTGGAGAAGTGTCATCAGGTGGGCATAAGCAGGCACATGTGACTTATGGCCTCCACACCTGCTTCAGCTTCTGAGAGAAGGAGAAACACATACTTGTCTTTTAAGTAGTAATTATCTTCATTCTAAAGCAGATTGATGACTTTGTCTTTTTTGGAATAGCGAAATTACTCTTCCAAATGAACACTTCAACCCATCTGTTCCTCGTGCAACTTGAGTGGGATCTGGTTTACTCCAGCTTCGGCTGAAGTAAGAAAGGAAGCTCCTGCAGGATCCTTACACCCCATTACCACCATCGCCGGGGGACATGGGGCACGATGCTGAAGCTGGAATACTGTTCTGGGGCTTGTTACTGCCACACCTTTGCCTGGGGGAGCAGGAACTTGGAGGACCCTCCTGCACGACCCTGACCACCCATTACCACCATGGGTGGGGGGGTACAGGGGACACAATGCTGAAGTTGGGAATTGGCTCTGGGGCTTCCTACCACCACATTTATGTCTAGGGGAGCAGGAACCTGAAGGCCCCTCCTGCACGATTCTGACAGCCCATTACCACCATCCCCCTTGGACAGGGTACACAATTCTGAAGGTGGGGGACAGCTCTGGGACTTGTTAGCGCCACTCCTGTGCATGGGGGAACAGGGACCTGAGGATCCTCCTCCAGGACCCTGACAGCCTATTACCACCATCCCCAGGGGACACAGGACAAAATGCTGAAGTTGGGGGATGTCTCTGGGGCTTGTTAGCGCCACACCTGTGCATGGGGCAAACAGGGAATACCCTGCTGAACTTGGGGTGCTGCCCAAGGTCCATCACCTGCACTGTATCAGGGGACAGCTACTCCACTGAAGTTGTGATCTGTACACTGTCCTTACGTGCACTCTTCCTGGGGAACATGGGAAACCCTGAGATATCTGCAACCAATCCCACAAAACCTGGGGTGAGCGGGCACCTGGAGTTCTCGGATCTGGCCAGTTGAAGGACATCAGGCAGAAGAGATTGTCAAAGGAAGAAGAAAATTCATCTGAGTCCCCACGATGAACTCACTTCATGCGCCCTTCGAGGAACTCGCCTCCCATCCAGGGCGCACCCTACGCCGGGGATCCCCACCCCACCGCCCATCGCGCACTCACAGGGCCAGGTTCTCTCAGAGGATGCCTTCTCCTACCCCACCTATGCATCCCCTGGCAGCTCCAGGTCCAGCCACAGAGAGATAGCTCCACCCCACGTGGTGATTGGTCAGGGAGGGTGGTCCCCGAGCCCATTGGATGCCATGCCTGCCTGCACAGGACTACCTGTGCCTTACACCGGTACTTCCTACCTCTGTGCAACTGCAGATGGTCCCAGAGGTGAACTCCTCCCATCAGCACCTGGCTCAGCGACACAGGCATGGGCAGGGTAGTAGCCAGGGCCGCCCCAGACATCCGGCCCCTACTGCAGACCCCTGCGGCTGCAGACCACCCCCAGAGCCCTGCACCTTCCCTTCCTGCATCAACCCTGCCTGCGGAGCTGTTCCCGGCTCCCCTCAGCTACTCTCAGACCTTCCCAGACTTGGGCCTTAGGAAACGCAATGGTTTGCCCCATTTCCAAGACAGTTTTAAGACCCGAAAAGTAATGCTCTAAGCGGGAAGAACTTCACATTCTGGTCTCAACGATGGAGTGGATAGTGCTTCTTAGACCTCCAAAGCATCCTTCTAGAATGAGTCCATTTGTGCTGGAATATATATACCTACGCTCAGTTCTGCAGGGAAGCCTCCAGGATGAAGAACAGCCCCCCTTCTGCGCTGCTGCGGTTGTGAACCAGGAACACTGATTTTTCACTTAAAAAGAAAGCATACTGTTATGTCCACACTAAATGAACAAAACCCTTTTAAACATTTTAGAGAGGAAGAAAGAGAGTTTTATTCAAACCCAAGTCAGGACAGCTGCCTGAGAGACACAATCTTCACAAGGAAGGGAATGCTCCTGGGCTGGAACATTTGGGGCAGGTTTCTATATTTGTTCTGTTTTGCTTTGCATACAGAGTTACACATCATCATGAGGAAGAACATTCCAGAAAGTTACAGACTTCTTCTTATGTTTTCAGTATGTACAAGTCGGTATGACTTTAATCTTATGGGAGCAGGAGAGGTTCTTTTGTTTTTCTTATCTTTATGTTTGCAATGGCATTTTTTCGGTTATCTTTTTCTTCTCAAAGCAAATGTACAATATGTGCTTGGGGCAGAAATAGAGCCCATGCTCTGAGCTTTGCCCAGTCATTTTTGAGCTTGGTAAAATGTTAAAGGATAGCTTCCCTGGGAGCCCAGGATCTGGGCCCATGGATGGTAGAAGATAAAAATTTCCATTATCATTATAACTACTACTAAAGGGAGGTTTCCCGCAGAACAGGGAGCCCGACATAGGACTCCATCCCAGAACCCTGGGATCATGACCTGAGCTGAAGGCAGATGCTTAATGACTGAGCCACCCCAGTGCCCCGAAACAATATTTTTAAAAAGATTTTATTTATTTGACAGAGATACAGTAAGAGAGGGAAACACAAGAAGGGGGAGTGGGGGAGAGAGAAGCAGGCTTCCCACTGAACAGAGAGCCCAATGCGGGGCTCAATCCCAGGACCCTGGGATCATGACCTGAGCAGAAGGCAAATGCTTAACAACTGAGCCACCTGGGTGCCCCAGAAACCATATTTCTAATAAATGACTCACAAGATTATTTTCAAATCTTAAGGAAGGTCAAGAAGTTGCTATTATGTCATATTTTACTCAGAAATCATGTTGTTGGACTGGTGAGGACAATACAATGGCACCATCATCACTAGGGGTGTGGAGCTTCCCATTTCCACATGGCCATGTTGTCCCCCAATTCAGGGCCACCAGAAAGGGCAACTTGGGTGTCAGCTTGGACACCCTCATCACTAGGAGTGGGGAGCTTCCTGTTTCCATATGGTTATTTTGTCCCTCTGGGCTCATGGCCACCAAAAAGGGCAGCAGCAACTGAGTGGGATCACAGGCCAAGTCTGCCAGAACTCCGGGGCCGGCAGAACTCTGACCTAATGCTCAACTACTCTCTACCTTATTATAGTGACCTTCACAGGTAAAGCGCCATTTTCTATGAGCATTGTGATTCCCACTCTGACCCTTAGGGTATGTAGCAAAGTTACATTTAATTTTAAACATTGAGGGACTTCCTGGTTTTCTTTTCATTATGACTATGGCTCAATTCCCCTGTAGTCTAAAAAGATAATATAGTTAATTTCAGGCTTTTAAAATATGTAGACTTGATTTGAGGCCCTATATTTTGCCTATGTGGGTAAATATTCTAGGACCACTTGAAAAAAATGTATTCTGTACTTATTATGTAATGTTCCATATATGTTAATTAGTCACATTTGTTACAATGCTTTGTTTGATTTTTGAGAAAGGCATATTAAATCTTCAAGCAACGCTACTCTCTTCAACATTGCTTTGGAGAATCTACCAAGTGTTATAAGGCAAGAGAAACAAAAAGAAAAAGAATGTGGGGTGTGTGTGTATGCCTGGGCAGCTCAGTTTTTAAGCATCTGCCTTCAGCTCAGGTCATAATCCTAGGGTCCTGGGATCAAGCCCCTCATCAGGCTCCCTGCTTGGTGGGAAGACTGCTTCTTCTCCCACTCCCCCTGCTTGTGTTCCCTCTCTCACTGTATCTCTCTCTGTCAAATAAATAAGATCTTTTTTTTAAAAGGAGAAGAAGAATTGAGGGGATAATTGTGACTATTCACAAATAATATGAAGATGTACATAGAAAATCAAAAATAGTCTATAAATACACTATTAGAATTAAAAATGGGAAACTTGCAAGTCTTAGAACCAAGGAAGCAATCCAGAAAGCAACCAGGGGTAAGAGATTTCTTATGTATGGAGGGAGGAACATCAGAATAATGTCAGACCTGATCATGAAGACCTGGCAATCCAGAAAGGTCTGGCAAGACATATTCAGGATACTAAGTGAGAAGAACATGCAGCCAAAGATACCTTATCCAGCAAGACTGTCATTCAGAATGGATGGAGAGACAAGGACCTTCCAAGAGAAAGAAAATGAAAGAACAGGAGACCAGCAAGCCAGCCCTGTAAGGAATATTAAGGAGGATTCAATAAAAGAAGAAAGGCCCCAAGAGTAGTATAGACCAGAAATTTACAGAAAGAATCATATTGATAATAATACTTTAATGGTAGGAGACCTCAACACTCCACTCTCAGCAATGGACAGATCATCTAAGCAGAAGATGAATAAAGAAACAAGAGCTTTGAATGACACATTGGACCAGGTGGACTTCGTAGATATATACAAAACATTCCACCTAAAACAAAAGAATACTCACTCTTCTTGAATGCACATGGGACTTTCTCCAGAACAGGCCACATCCTGGGTCACAAGTCAGGTCTCACCTGATACCAAAAGATTGAGATTATT
Organism: Meles meles; assembly: GCF_922984935.1. Lineage (NCBI taxonomy): Eukaryota > Metazoa > Chordata > Mammalia > Carnivora > Mustelidae > Meles > Meles meles. The sequence goes on along the minus strand of NC_060069.1, from coordinate 95,082,650 downwards.
CCCTGTATATTCTAGACTACAATGCTTTGAAATTGAAACTCAATCACAAGAAAAAAATTGGAAGGAATTCAAACGTTTGGAAACTAAAGACCATCCTGCTAAAAAGTGCTTGAGTCAACCAGGAAATTAAAGAAGAAATTAAACAATTCATGGAAACCAATGAGAAAGAAAATACATCAGTCCAAGACCTACAGGATAATGTAAAAGCTTCCCTAAGGGGGAAATACACAGCCATCCAAGACTCACTCAAAAAAAGTGGAAAGGGTGGGAAGGAGCAAGATGGTGGATGAGTAGGAGACCAAAATATCATCAGGTCCCAGGAGTTCAGCTAGATAGTTCTAGCTATCTATTCTGAACACCTACAAACTCTATAGAAGATAGAAGAGAAAAAGAGCAGCAATTCTAGGAATAGAAAATTGACTACATTCTGGAAGATAAAATGTGTTGAGAAGTGTATCCAAAGCGATGGGAAGATAGACAGCGAGGGGAGGGACTGGCTCCCAGCAAGTGAGAGAACAGTGGAGCAAAAATCAGAACTTTTAGAAGTCTGCTCCACTGAGGGACATTTCTCCAGAAACTAAGAGGGTGGTGGAGGCCTCACAGGGACAGTGTGGTCTCAGGACCCACGGGAACACAAAAAGACCAGGGGAGTCTGACTGCAGCAGAGCTCCCAGCTATCAGAACAGGGAAGTCAGCTGCAGAGACAGAGCTATGAAGGGGGCTCTCAGCTCAGGCTTACCATAAACTATGATCCAAGGCAAGTCGGGGCACTGCTCTTCAAGCAGAGATCCCACAGGTGGCAGATATGGAGAAACCCCCTCCCCTTCCTCCTCTGAGAGGAGTAGCATGGAAGCATGTGGCAGGAATCTGCTGGGTTTGGAGACTCCTAATGGGGCCATGGACCAGAGATAGAAACACTCAGTCACAGGCCGGGTGAGCTCAGAATGTGGCTGGAGACCAGGGAGAGAGGAGGGATTGACTGCTTTTCTCTGAGGGTGCACTGAGGAGTGGGAATACAATTTCTTCCAATAGATCAAAATATACCCTAAATCTAGCACATGGCTTTGTTCTAGTCTCCAGCCTGATCACATTCTTTCTTCTTTTTTTTTTTTTTAAAGATTTTATTTATTTATTTGACAGATAGAGATCACAAGTAGGGAGAGAGGCAGGCAGGCAGATAGAGAGAGAGAGGAGGAAGCAGGCTCCCTGCCAAGCAGAGAGCCCGATGCGGGGCTTGATCCCAGGACCCCGGGATCACAACCTGAGTGAAAGGCAGAGGCTTTAACCCACTGAGCCACCCAGGCGCCCCGTCTTTCTTCTTTTTTTTTTAACCAACTTCTTATCTTATCAATTTCTTTTTTAGAATAATTTTTAATTTTCATCTTTAGAGTCATATTCCTTCCCTTCATCATGTTTACCCTTATTATTGTGTATATATATAAGTTTTTCTTTCTTTAAAATTTTGGAAGATAGTTTCTTCTAAGAGACCAAAATACACCCGAAGTCAAGTGTGTGGCTCTGTTCTATTATATCTAATAATATAATATCTATTATATCTAATAATAATATATTATTATATATTATATATATTTCCCCTTTCTTCTCCCCCTGGTTTTGGGTCTCTTCTGATTTGGTTAGTATATATTTTTCTGGGGTCATTGCTACCCTTTTAGGATTTTGTTCCCTCATTCATCTATTCTTATTTGGATAAAGTGACAAGGCAGAAAAACTCACCATAAGAAAAAGAACAAGAGGCAGTACCAATGGCTAGGGACCTAATCAATATGGACATTAGTAATATGTCAGAACTAGAGTTCAGAATGATGATTATCAAGGTGCTAGCTGGGCTCAAAAATAGCATGGAAGATATTAGAGAATCCCTTTCTGGAGAAATAAAAATCCCTTTCTGAGGAAATGAACTAAAATCTAACTAAGATGAAATCAAAAAAGCTATTAATGTGGTGCAATAAAAAATGGAGGCTCTTACTGCTAGGATAAATGAGAGAATTAGTGATATAGAAGACCAAATGATGGAGAATAAAGAAGCTGAGCAAAAAAGAGACAAAGAACTATGGGACAACAAGGGGATAATTCGAGAGATAAGTGATACCATAAGATGAAACAATATTAGAATAACTGGGATCTCAGAAGAAGAAGGGGGGAGACGGAAGTGTATTGGAGCAATAGAGCAGAGAATTTCCCTAATTTGGCAAAGGGAACAAACATCAAAATCCAAGAGGCACAGAGAACCCCCCTCAAAATCAATAAAAATAGGTCCACACCCCATCATCTAATAGTAAAACTTATGAATCTCAGTGACAAAGAGAAAATCCTGAAAGCAGCTTGGGACAAGAGGTCTGTAACATACAATGATAGAAATATTAAATTGGCAGAAGACCTCTCCACAGAGACCAGGCAGGCCAGAAAGGACTGGCATGATATATTCAGAGCACTAAACGAGAAAAATGTGCAGCCAAGAATACTATATCCAGCTAGGTTGTCTTTGAAAATAGGAGAGGGCCGCCTGGGTAGCTCAGTGGGTTAAAACCTCTGCCTTCGGCTCAGGTAATGATCCCAGAGTCCTGGGATCGAGCCCCACATCGGGCTCTCTGCTCCACAGGGAGCCTGCTTCCTCCTCTCTCTCTGCCTGCCTCTCTGCCTAGTTGTGATTTCTCTCTGTCAAATAAATAAAATATTAAAAAAAAAAGAAAATAGGAGAGATAAAAAGCTTCCAGGACAAACAAAAATTAAAAGAATCTGCAAACACCAAACCAGCCCTACAGGATATATTGAAAAGGGTCTTCTAAGAAAAGAGAGAACCTAAAAGGAACAGACCAGAAAGGAACAGAGACAATATACAGTAACAGTCTCCTTACAGGCAATACAATGGCACTGAATTCATATCTTTCAATAGTTACCCTGAATGTAAATGGGCTAAATTCCCCAATCAAAAGACACAGAGTATCAGAATGGATAAAAAACTAAGACCCATGGATATGCTGTCTACAAGAAACTCATTTTAAACCCGAAGACACATCCAGATTGAAAGTGAGGGCATGGAAAATAATTTACCATGCTAATGAACATCAAAAGAAAGCTGGGGTGGCTATCCTTCTATCAGATAAATTAGATTTTAAGCCAAAGACTATAGTAAGAGATGAGGAAAGACACTGTATCATACTTAAAGGGTCTGTCCAACAAGAAGATCTAACAATTTTAAACATCTATGCCCCTAACATGGGAGCAGCCAGTTATATAAACCAATTAATAACAAAATCAAAGAAACATGCCAATAATACAATAATTGTAGGGGACTTTAACACCCCACTTACTGAAATGGACAGATCATCTAAACAAAAGATCAACAAGGACATAAAGGTTTTATTTTTTTTTTTAATTTATTTATTTGACAGACAGAGATCACAAGTAGGCAGAGAGGTGGGGGAAGCAGGCTCCCTGCTGAGCGGGACTCAATCCCAGGACCCTGAGATCATGACCTGAGCCCAAGACAGAGGCTTTAACCCACTAAGCCACCCAGGTGCCCTGGAAATAAATGTTTCAAAGGACACACTGGACCAGATGGACCTCACAGATATATTTAGAACATTCCATCCCAAAACAACAGAATACACATTCTTCTCTAGTGCACATGGAACATTCTCCAGAGTAGATCACATCCTGGGTCACAAATTAGGTCTCAACTGGTACCAAAAGATTGGGATCATGCCCTGCATATTTTTAGACCACAATGCTCTGAAGCTAGAACTCAATCACAAGAGGAAAGTTGGATAGAACTCAAATACATGGAGACTAAAAAGCATCCTACTACAGAATGAATGGGTCAACTAGGAAATTAAAGAAGAACTGAAAAAATTCATGGAAACAAATGAAAATGAAAACACAAGTGTTCAAAATCTTTGAGACATAGCAACGGCGGTCCTGAGAGGAAAATATATAGCAATACAAGCCTTTCTCAACAAACAAGAAACGTCTCAAGTACACAACATAACCCTACACCTATAGGAGCTGGAGAAAGAACAACAAAGAAAGCCTAAGCCCAGCATGAGAAGCGAAATAATAAAGATCAGAGCAGAAATCAATGAATAGAAAACAAAAGAATAGTAGAATGCATCAAAAGAACTAGGAGCTGGTTCTTTGAAAAAATTAAAAATATTGATAAACCCTTGGCCAGACTTATCAAAAAGAAAAGAGAAAGGACCCAAATTAATGAAATCATGAATGAAAGGGAAGAGAACACAACTAACACCAAGAAAACAGAAACAATTATTAGAAATTATTATCAGCAACTGTATGCCAAGAAATTAACCAGCCTGGAAGAAGTGAATGCCTTCCCGGAAACTTATAAACTACCAAGACTGAAACAGGAAGAAAGAGACAATCTGAATAGACCAATAACCAGTAATGACATTGAAGCAGCAATCAAAAACCTCCCAAAAAACGAGAGTCCAGCACAAGATGGATTCCCAGAGGAATTCTACCAAACATTCAAAGAAGAAATAATACCTATTCTTCTGAAGCTGTTTCAAGAAATAGAAACAGAAGGAAAACTTCCAAACTTGTTCTATGAGGCCAGCATTACCTTGATGCCAAAACCAGGCAATGACCCTATCAAAAAGGAGAATGACAGACCAATATCCCTGATGAACATGGATGCCAAAATACTCAACAAGATCCTAGGCATAAGGATCCAACAGTACATTAGAAGGATTACCCATCACGACCAGGTGGGAATTATTCCTGGGATGCAAGTGTGGTCCAACATTCACAAGTTAATTAATGTGATAAAACACATTAATAAAAGAAAAGACAAGAACCATATGATCTTCTCAATTGATGAAGAAAATACATTTGACAAAACACAGCACTCTTTCCTGATTAAAACTCTTCAGAGTGTAAGGATAGAGAGAACATTCCTCAATTTCATAAAAACCATCTATGAAAAGCCCACAGCAAATATCATTCTCCATGGGGAAAAGCTGAGAGCTTTTTTCTTAAGATCAGGAACACAACAGAGATCCCCATTCTCACCAATACCGTTCAACATAGTACTAGATGTCTTAGCATCAGCAATTGGACAACAAAGAAATTAAAATGCATTCAAATTGGTGAAGAAGTCAAACTCTCTCTCTTTGCAGATGACATGATACTATGTGGGAAACCCAAAAAACTCCACCCCCAAATTACTGGAACTCATACAACACTTCAATAACACGGCAGGATAAAAAATCGATGCACAGAAATCAGTTGTTTTTCTATACACTAACAATGTAACTGTAGAAAGAAAATTTGGAAATCTATTCCATTTATAATAGCACCAAAAACCATAATATTTCTAGGAATAAATCTTAAAAAAAGAGGAAAAGGATCTATACTCTAGAAACTACAGAACACTTATGAAAGAAATTGAAGAAGACACAAAAAGATGGAAAACCATTCTATGCTTATGGACTAGAAGAATAATCATTGTTAAAACGTCTGTGCTGCCCAGAGCAATCTACACTTTCAGTGCATTGGCTTTTTCATAGAGCTGGAACAAACAATCCTAAAATTTTTATGGAACCTGAAAAGACCCCACAGAACCAGGGAAATGTTGAAAAAGAAAACCAAAGCTGGGGGCATCAAAATACCTAACTTCAAGCTATATTACAAAGCTGTGACAGCATGATATTGGCAAAAACAAAAACAACAACAAAAACAGACACATAGATCAATGGAACAGAAGAGAGAGCCCAGAAATGGACCCTCAACTCTATGGTCAACCAATTTTCGACAAATCAGGAATAAATATCCAGTGGAAAAAGGACAGTCTCTCCAATAAATGGTGCTGAGAAACTTGGCAGCCACATGCAGAAGATTGAAACTCGACCATTCTCTTACACCATACACAAAGATAAACCCAAAATGGATGAAAGACCTCAATGTGAGACAGGAATCTATCAAAATCTTAGAGGAGAATGTAGGCAATAACTTTTTTGACATTGGCCACAGCAACTTCATGCAAGACACATTGCTAAAGGAAAGGGTAACAAAAACAAAAATGAACATTTGGGACTTCATCAAGATAAGAAGCTTCTGCACAGCAAAGGAAACAGTCAACAAAACTAAGAAACAACCCATGGAATGGGAGAAGATATTTGCAAATGACACCACAGTGGGCTGCTATCCAAGATCTGTAAGGAACTTCTCAAATTCAACACCCAAAAAAACAAATAATCCAGTCAAGAAATGGGCAGAAGACATGAACAGACATTTCTCCAAAGAAGACATACACATGACCAACAGACACATGAAAAAATGTTCAACATCACTAGTCATCAGGGAAATTCAAATCAAAACCATAATGAGATACTGCCTTACACCAGTTAGAATGGCCAAAATTAACAAGGCAGGAAACAACAAATGTTGGCAAGAATGTGGAGAAGGGGAACCCTCTTACACTGTTGGTGGGAATATAAACTGGTATAGCCACTCCGGAAAACAGTATGGAGGTTCCTTGGGAAGCTAAGAATAGAGTTACCCTACAATTGCACTACTGGGTATTTACCCTAAAGATACAGACATAGTGAAAAGAGGGGACACATGCACCACAATGTTCATAGCAGCAACATCCACAATAGCCAAACTGCAGAAGGAGGCAAAATACCCTTCAACAGATGAATGGACAGATGTGCTTCATTTATATGACGGAAGATTACTCAGTCATCAGAAAGGACGAACACCTACCACTTACATCAACATGGAGGGAGCTGGAGGGGATTATGTTCAGTGAAATAAGTAGGGCAAAGAAAGACAATTATACGGTTTCACTCTATTTGGAACGTAAGGAATAGCATGGAGGATCATAGAGGAAGGGAAGGAAAAATGAAGAAATCCGAGAGGGAGACAGACCATGAGAGACTCTGAACTCCGGGAGACAAATTGAGGGTTACAGAAGGGAGGGGGGTAGGGGAATGGGATAGCTGGGTGACGGTTATTAAGGAGGGCACGTGTTGTGATGAGCACTAGGTATTAAACACAACTAATGAATCATTGAACACTACATCAAAAACTAATGATGTACTACATGATGGCTAACTGAACATAATAAAATAAACAAACAAATAAATATTCATTCTACATGAAAAATAAATAATAATGGCTACAGAATTTCGGATTTGCAAGAAGAAATATTCTCAAGATACGTTTCACAGCGGTGTAAATATACTTAACACTACCAGACTTTATACTGAAATGTTTAAAATGGCAAAAACAATGTTGTGATTTTTAACAATTTTTTAAAAGTACATTCTGTATATATGGACCACATCTTCTTCGGTGTGCCGCATAAACAATGAATCGTGGAACACCGAAAAAAAAATTTTTAAAGAAAAAAAAGTCCTTACAACAATAATAAAAAATAAATAAAAGTACATTCCATTTTTTTAAAGATATTATTTATTTATTTGACAGAGAGAGATCACAAGTAGGCAGAGAGGCAGGCAGAGAGAGAGAAGGAAGCAGGCTCCCCGTCGAGCAGAGAGCCCGACGCGGGGCTGGATCCCAGGACCCTGGGATCATGACCAGAGCCGAAGGCAGAGGCTTTAACCCACTGAGCCACCCAGGCGCCCAAAAGTACATTCCATTTTTATAAAGGTTTTATTAACTTATTTTAGAGAGAGGCACGAGAGTGGTGGGATAGGCAGGAGGTGGAAGAGAGAATCGTGAGCCCATACTGCACTGAACACAGACTCTACATAGGGCTCAATCTCACAACCATGAGATCACATCCTGAGCCGAAATCAAGAGTCAGCGGCTTCACTGACTGAGCCACCATCCATCTCCTTGGGCATTAGTATTGGTGCATTTCCTGTTCTCTCCACCACTGCTGTGCTGAACAGTCCTGAAAATACATCTGTGAAAAACCGTGCCAGAGTTTCCATGGGTGAGTCCGAGGATGAGCACTGCTAGGTGATGGGTGCACCTGCAGCCTGGGATGGGTGCTGGTCACTGTTCTCCCCTGCAGGGGACCACATGTCCTCAGGCACCTGAGGGCCAACTTCCCTAGCAAAGGACAAACAGGACTTCTTTCTCTGGCCAGGAATATTTGATCCCAGGAAAGGAGAGCTCTCCTATGGCTCCTGGCCCAGCCAGGCAGCCATGGCCACTGTGTATGTGACAGAGCCAGAGCAGCTGGGCTTTGGAGTGAATGACTGCCTTAAACCAGCCTTGCACCAGGCAGTACAGGAGCAGCAGCCCCTGCTTTTTGGGGAGCAGTAATATGTGTGGAAGGAAGGATGCTATGGTGGAGCCTTCTAAGCCACACCACAGTCTCTCCCTTGGTCCTAAACCCAGCAGGAAGGGAGCTCTGAGGGCAGAGCAGACTCCAGGAGGATTCCCATCCAGGGAAAGGGGGCCTGCTGGAGGGCATTGAAGGAGCCGGTCCCGCTGGCCACAGGCCATTTGCACAAGATCACCTCCAGGACTTCCTTAGCATGTTGTACGTGTTCGTGTGTGGACAGTGATTGGCCCACTCAGTGCTGGTGCTGGTGAGGTGCTGGTGAAGACTAGAAAACTTCCAGGGCCTGCTTGTGTGTCAGAGGACCCCTGCCAGAGAAGCAGATAAGATGTCCCTCTTCCTCTGGAGCTGGGGAAGGCAGCCACCATCCTGGGACAGTACCTGGCCCAGGTGTGTGTTCTTTCTGAAGCCCCCATATTCAGTGGGCATTGCTGTGCCTGAGAAAGGCCCCCTCAGCCCCAGAATCAGAAACAGTGAGGGGCTGTCTCTGGTCCTGGTGCAGGATCATCACCCGAAACCATCAAGTCTTTGGGACGACAGGTCTCCTTCAGGAGCCAGGGAGGGGACTGGCCCCTCTCTCCTGCCCAGGTCCCAGCAAGAGCTCTTCATTCCAGGACGAGTCATGGAGAGAGTGTGTGTCTCATCAACCCAGCAAGTGAAAGAACCAAACCCCAATGCTCAGGTTCAAACAGAAGAAGAATTTCAATGTCCTCTTAGGGAGTAGCCACCTCCCCTCTTACATGTCATTAGGAGACCCCAGGAAAAGCCTTCCTTGCTCTCCTTCCCTCCGAGGGAGGAGCTGGCCCTGTGTCCCGGGGTCCCCACCATGTCCCACTGCTGACAAAGGGCCACACACAGGGATGTGGTGTCAGGAGTGTGGTCTGCCAGGGGCCTTGCAGCTGCATGGAGATTGGTTTTGGGGGGAGGGGTGCTCACTAGTGACACCGTTCACCATCCCCCACTGCACTCTGCAGTCCAGGCTCTGTGCCCAGTTTCAGTCCGTCACCAGCACCCCACATGCTCCTGCCATGGGAGCGATCATTCAGCATCACCACATTGCACAGAGGTGAACAAGGGAGCCCAGAGAAGGGAGGCAAATTGCTCCAGTCACAGGGCTGCTCAGCAGAGGGGCTGGAAGGCCAGCCCTTCTGAGCTGCTGTTAGCCCAACCAGGTACTCCCTAAGCCCAGAGCAAGCCCTCCACTGCCTGCCCAGCCACACACTGCCTCCTGAGATGAATGACGGCTTGTTCTTCTCAGCCCTGAGGGTGTTGCCGGCTGACTAGGAGAGGGTGTCCAGCTGGCAGGACAGGCTGTGGCTGCAGGACAGAGTGACACATCTGAGCTAGCAGGAGCCACACCCTGGTCTCCCTCCCAGAGCCTGTCTGGTAGCTGGAGTCTGGGTGCCCTAGGGGCCAGCACGCAACAGGGTCTGCACTGATCAAGGAGCTATGGCCCCCGGGAGAGTCCACTCTGCCCTCTCCCCACTCCTGCCCCGCATCACCTCTCCTCTGTATGGGACTCCAGGAGCTGGAACTGAACCCCAGAGGGCTGCTTGTCTCCAGCTTGTAATGAGTTTGCAGTCTCCCAGAGCAGCTGGAGACAAGCTGCAGACTGGCTGCAGACAAGGACTGGGCTGGGGGAGATGTGGGGCCTCATGGAGGGTAAAGGATGGAGCAGAGACTGAGTCCTGAGGCCACTGCTCATGTCTAAAAAGGGCTGAAATCCCTGAATGCCCATGGGATCCCTCATTACTGTAACAACACCCTCACACTCAGGCATTCTGGTGATGGGCCCCTCCTCCCCGGCCTCCTACCCACACCTCTGACTCCAGCCAGGGCTACAGCCAGGGACAGGCTGGATGTCTGTCTCAGGGTCCTACCAGGAGACAAGGCAGAGGGAGGAAAGGAGAAGGGGAAGGGTTGGACTGATCGTCCCCCTGCCCTAAGTTGGCCTCCACTGATCCTTCCAGGTCCTCTGGCCCACCCCTGCACTTAGCTGGATCCTGGGAGGTAGTCTGCATTCCCGGGCAGCTGGGTGGGGGGTATTCAGTATCCTTTGCATCCCCAGATGTCCAACCCACCTGGCCTTGCACCCTGAGGCTTGCTGCCCAGGGTGGGCATGGTTCCAGGGTTCATGGACTTTGGGGCCACCACTTGGCAGTGGTGAGGGAACATGGAGGACCAGTCAGGTGCAGAGCCATGGGTCTTGTGCCTGTCTGCTGCAGGGCTGGGTCATGCGGTGTGCAGGCCCCTTGTGCATACCTGGCCCTCTCGGGAGCAAGGGAGGCCTGTGTGCCTGATGCACCTGTCTTCCACCTACCCCTGGAGGAGTGGCCAAGTTCAAGCATCTCCATGTCCAACCCTCAGGAACAATTGGGAACCTGGGGTCAAGAGAGGTAGGGACGGGCCCAGGACAAATGAGGGGTACAGAGACCAAGGAGCAGGGCTGCTCTCCAGTCCTAGGCCAGCCCCAACCCTCCCGTGAGGCTTGCTTTGGGGGTGAGAGGCCCTCAGATCATCGGGGATAGCTACCCACCCTGTTTCATGTGGGCAAATGACCTTGGGCATCCAGACAGGTAGAGGCATGCACACCTGCACACATACACACAACACACACTATTGACTGCCCAGCTAGGGGTCAGAAGGGGTGGACACCCTGGAAGCGAGGTGGGTGATAAGGGGGAAAGAAGAAAGAGGTCAGAGACAGTTGGTCCATGGAGCAAGAGCATCAGGACCCCTGGCAAGAACCCAGATCCATAGCATGGGGAAGGGAGACAGGCCAGGCTGATGGTCAAGGGGTCTCCAAGGAGCTCAAGGGTGATGCCAGGGCACTGGGAGAGGACAAGGTCTGGGGTCTGGTGTCTATCACCACCCTGGTCTATTGGAAATAGGAAGAGATGCCCCCCAGTCTGGACAGGGCTATAGCACAAAAGGCCTCAGATAACTTTTCTGTTAATTGGACTGTAGAGGGGCACCTGGATGGCTCAGTGGGTTAAGCCTCTACCTTCGGCTCCGGTCATGATCTCAGGGTCCTGGAATTGAGCCCTGCATCGGGCTCTCTGCTCAGCCGGGAAACTGCTTCCCACCCACCCCCGCCCCACCCTGCCTGCCTCTTTGCCTATTTATGATCTCTGACTGTCAAATAAATAAATAAATCTAAAAAAAAATTGGACTGTAGAGACAGGGTGTTCCTAGGGTCCCACAGGCTTATAAAAGAGTCTGCTGGTCTTGGATCTCCATCCCTGACCCACTGTGCTCCCAGTCCAGGGTAAATGCTTTGTACTCCCTCGAGGTCCTTCTGAGGAGAGGACAGCCTGGGGGGTTGGGGAGCTGAGGACCTGTGTATGAAGAACATGGCAGAGCACAGGACCACCAGTCTGGGGACCAAGGTCAGGACCCTCCTTATTGCAGCTCCAAGCTCCCCATTTGGAAGAGGTTCCAGAGTCAGTGCTCAGAAGGCCTTAGGAAGGAACCAAGCACCAGGACAGGAGAGGGAAACAGGGACAAGGGAGGCTTCTGAGGTTCCTCACATCGCCCCTGGAGCCCACAGATCCTGCTCCTCTGAGACACAGAGACACACAGAGAAGGAGACAGAGACAGAGGTTGAATACAGAAGAGAGGGCATCAGAAGTCACAGACTTTCCTCAATCAGGTTGGAACGGACATCCCATCGTTTTGCCCCATTCTATTCCTTAGAGCGCAGTCACACAGGCCATCCACCCTTGGGGGGAGGGGATTCGAGACGGATGTGTGACTAGGATTCAGGAATGGCTGGGAACTACTGCGGGGACTGCCTAGCACATGGGCGCAGATGAGGCCCTGGGACCTGAGCCTAAACCTAACGGGAGCCCCCTGGAAGTCTGTGTCATAAGAGAACAAGGTCAGAATTCATTCATTAAAACCCTTCCATGGGGCCTGGGAGACAGGCAGGAGGAGGGTGGTTTTGCTTGGATCCCAGAACAGATCCAGGCCCCTCTGGGCTGTGTTCCATGCAAGACCAGCCCCTGGCTCTTCCTTGCATTGCCAAGTGTGTGCACCAGCCTCCTGTGAATAGCAGGTACAGAATGTATGTAGAGGTCTTACCCCTCTACACCCTTACATCCTAGAAGTAGAAGCCAGACACCCCCATTGTGCAGGTGGGGAGCCTAGGGAGGACCTGAGAGGCCCAGGGTCTGTCCGGGGTCACAGTCCTGGTCATGAGCAGGAGCTGGGTCTGAATGCAGCTCTGTGTCTGCAGATCGGGGACACTGGCTGCCCCCAGACCTCCCAGGGGCTATGGGTAGGCTGTGTAGGTGTCATTGTATGGACATGGCATGAGGTGGAGGGTGAACACTGAGCAGTGGGGGATGGGGGTCCTTGGGGTGCTATTGTGTGAGAAGGAAGTCAGGTAAGGGGCCGCCAGGCAATGGTGACCTCATTTCCCTGACAACAGAGCCCAACAGAATTTGGAAGCGGGTAACCAGGCACCCACATTCCAGAGACAGCCCCCTGCCCAGCTCATTTCATTGGAGATCCTTGAAAGAAGAACATGTTTGCATGTTGCATCCCAAAAGTCTGGAGGCAGCAGGCTGAAGAAAGTGCGTCCTGTAAACACTTTCCCTCACTGGGGATGTCAGGGCTCCCCCACACCTCTGGCTATTTGGCCAGAAGGACTGAAAGGTGACACCAGGAGGCCCAGAGCCAGCACCCAGCCCTACACACTCTAATCCTACCCATGCAGCCCCAGGTCCCCTCCCCGTGTGTGTGTGTGTGTGTGTGTGTGTGTGTGTATAAAGAGGGCTCTTGTAGGGTGGAGCCACCCAGAGCGGGAGCAGACTGATAAGGGGGTCAATGTCCAGTGATGATGACTCTTGGCTGAAAATTACATTTTTATAAAAGATATCATGTACCTTCTTGCTCCTTCCCATTCACTCTTTCCCTCCCCCCAGCCTACGGATTACTCCTCTGACAGCACTCCTTCCAAGCCACCACCTGTAATAGCCTTCTAACAGGTTTCCTATTTCCTTTTTTACCCTCCTTCCATCTAGTTTCCACATTTCAAGAGGGATCTTTTGAAATTGAAAATTGAGTCCTTGCACTTCTATGCTCAAAATCCTCCATGGGGTTTCTACCCCACTTAGGCTAAAATCCTTGCTGTGACCTAAAGTGCCTCTCTGAGTTGGGCCCTGGCCACCTATGCCCCTGCATGTCCTACTAGGCTTTCCTTGCTCACTCTGCTCCTGTCCCACTGCCTTCCTTTTCCCTTAAACTCACTCAGGGCCTTTGAACTTGCTATTCCTAAAAATGCACTTCGCCTCTGAATTGTGACCTCACAAATGCACCTGTTGAAGTCCTAAGTCCCCGGACTTCAAAATGTGATTTATTTGAAGATAGGGTCTTTAAAGAGGAGATTAAAGTAAAATTCAGTCCTATTGGTAGGCCGTAATCTAATATGACTGGTGTACTTATAAGAGATTAGGGGGGGCACCTGGGTGGCTCAGTGGGTTAAAGCCTCCGCCTTCGGCTCAGGTCATGATCCCAGGGTCCTGGGATCGAGCCCCACATCGGGCTCTCTGCTCAGCAGGGAGCCTGCTTCCTCCTCTCTCTCTGCCTGCTTCTCTGCCTACTTGTGATCTCTGTCTGTCAAATAAATAAATAAAATCTTAAAAAAAAAAAGAGAGAGAGAGAGAGATTAGGACACTGGAGCACCTGGATGGCTCAGTGGGTTAAGCCGTTGCATTCAGCTCAGGTCATGATCTCAGGGTCATGGGATCAAGCCCCAAGTCAGGCTCCCTGCTCAGTGGAGAGTCTGTTTCTCCCTCTCCCTCTACCCCCTTTCCCTGCTTGTGTGTGCGCGCTAGCTCTCTGTCTTTCTCTCTCTCTCAAAGAAAAAAAAAAGGAAAAAAATAAATTAAAAAAAGAGAGAGACCAGGACATAAGCACACAGAGACTAAGGAACACCCATATAGGAAGGAAGCCATTTGTAAGCCAGTGAGATAGGGCTCAGAAGAAACCAAACCTGCCAACACCTTAATCTTGGAGTTCTAGCTTCCAGAATTGTGAGAAAACAAAGTTCTGTTGTTTGAGTGACCCTGTCTGTATTATTTTTGTTATGGCAGCCATAGGAAACTAAGGAAACTAATAGAAACCCCATCACCACATAGATGGTTCCTTCTTATCACCCTCGGCTTCCAACATAAATGTCAGGTCCCCAGAGAGTATGTCTGTAACTGAGTGCAGTCTAAACTATGTTTTCCTGGGCGCCTGGGTGGCTCAGTCGGTTAAGCATCTGCCTTCATTTCAGGTCATGATCCCAGGGTCCTGGGATCAAATCCTGCATCAGGCTACCTGTGCACTGGGGGAGCCTACTTCTCCCTCTCCCTATGCCTCTGGTGCTTTCCCTGCTTGTGCTCTCTCTCTCTCTGTCAAATAAGTAAAGTCTTTTAAAAAAATAAACTACATTTTCCCATCATTTGTTGTGTTTTTTTTTTTAGATTTTATTTTTTATTTATTTGACAGAGATCACAAGTAGGCAGAGAGGCAGACAGAGAGAGAGGAGGAAGCAGGCTCCCTGTGGAGCAGAGAGCCCGACGCGGGGCTCGATCTCAGGATCCTGAGATCATGACCTGAGCCGAAGGCAGCGGCTTAATCCACTGAGCCACCCAGGCGCCCTCCATCATTTGTTTTTATTCATAGTTAAAGTTTCATAGGATAGAGTTATTTTATTTGTTAACCAGCATTTTGCCTAGAATATGAACTCAGCCAGGCCTGGCACCTAGAGTGTCTCATTGTTCCACTGGGACAGCACCTGGCACAGGGTAGGCACATGGAAAATATTTATTGGATGTCTATGATGCCAAGTGCCAAAGAGACTATCAAAACAAATACAAGATGGTTACCAACCTGGGGAAGCATGGTTTCTGCGTGTGGCTGGAATCCTGCCACTCAGGGAGTGTGTGGGCTTGATGAGTGGACACGGCGTGATCTGTGGAAGCCGATACTGCTGTGGGAGTGTGTGGGCAGTGCGGCAGTTCAGAGGGACCTGTGCCAACAGGAAGGGCTGGGAGAGCGCAGGGAGAGAAAGACAGGGTCTTCACCGCCACGAGCCAGGAAAGGGAGCTGAGCTTTCCTCTCCCTGCCCACATTCCTCTTCCAGTCTCTCTCTCAATCTTTCTCTCTTTCTCATTCTTCTTCCTCCTCTTCCTCTCCTTTTCTCTCTCCCTCTCTCATCCTCCCCTCCCCCAATCTATCTCTTTCTACTTCCTCCCTCTTGATAAGGTGGGAAAAAAAGTAAACCCAACCTCATGGTTGTGTTGTGAGAACAGTATGATAGATATGAAACATCCACCAATGTGTTGGGTCCCTAATTGATAAAAATTACTTGACTCTAAGTTAGTCGCATAACTGTAATACACATTTCATTACTTGGACCAGAATGGATGGTATACTGTTTCTAATCCACACCCACAATTTCACCAATGCACCACTTCTTCAACCATCTACCTATTGCCTAGACACATCTAGCAACTCACTACATTCTGTTTCCACATCTTCTCCTTGGCCCGTAGAAGAGTAGAATCATGCCCACAATTTATAGAAATCAAATGTGCAGGTGAGGCACTCAAGCCTAAAGCAATCCCATAGGTCAGCTAAAATTATTTTAATGATTTGAAGTTAATTCCATTGTTGTCGGAGAGAATAATTTGCATTGCTTGAGTCCTCTTAAACTTTTTTCAGATGTATTCTGTTGACCCAGAATCTGGTCTGGTAAATGTTCGAAAGAATGTATATTCCACTGTTATTGAGAGAAGTGTTCTATACGAGTGATCTGTGCAATTAGGAAGAGTTGGTTGATAGAGAAGTTCAAAACTGCATATCCTTGTGGATTGTCTATCTGCTTGTTCTATCAATTATTCAAAGAGGGGTATTGAAGTCCCTGACTCTAATTGTGGTTTCGCCTACTTCTCCTTTGCAGTTCTAACAGGTTTTTGCTATATGTGGTTTGTAGCTTTATTTTAGGTAAATAAATGTTTAGGACCATTAGACCTCTTGATGACTTGACTTAATTATCACGAGATGACCTTCTTTATCTCTGATAATATTCTTTGGGCAGAAATCCACTTTGCTAATAAAATAGCCACACCTGCTTTCTCTTACTAGTGTGAGCATGTATATCTTTTTTTCTCACCTTTTTGCTTTCAGGATATTTGTGTCTTTGTTAGATTAGCGGGTGTTTTGGGGCTTATGATATACATTTTTAAGTTATCACGGTTTACCTTCAAAAGATGTTATTCTCCACAAATATATTAAAAAACAAACCTATAATAGCACATTTGGGGTCATATTTTCCTACTTCTTTGCATGTCTGGTAATCTTTGATTGATTCCAGACATTGTAGCTTTTACCTTGTTGGATGCTGTATGTTTTTGAATTCCTATATAGATTTTTGGCCTTTGTTCTGAGATGCATTGAAATGCCTTATTAGGGGGCACCTGGATGACTCAGTTGTTAAGTGTCTGCCTTCGGCTCAGGTCATGATCTCAGGGTTGTGGGATTGAGATCTGCATCTCTCTGTCAAATAAATAAATAAAATCTTTTTTTAAAATGCATTTAATAAAGTTTCATTCATCCTTTCACACCTCACTTTTAAAATGTACCAAGCAGGACCAGAACAGTGTTTAATCTAGGGCTAATTCTTCCCCACTAGTGAGGCAAGATCCTGCCAAGTACTCTCCCCAGCACCCTGGGGTCTGTGAGGTGTTCCATGGTGCTGATGAGAATAGGCAGTATTCCTGCAAGAATGCCATCTGTTCCCTCTCATTCTAGGATGGGGGTATTGTTGCCTCCCTCAGGTGGTTTCCTCATGTGATTAGTACTCAGCTGGAAACTTCAGGAGGATCCTCTGGGGTTCTTCGTACTCTGTCCCCCACACTCTGGCTGCCTTGGTCTCCCTGAATTCTCAGTTGTGTGTCTACAACCCAGGGAGTCTGCCAGCTTGGCCCAGTTTCCATCTTCCTGTGGTGTAGCCAGGAACCCTCTCCTAGGCAATAAGCTGAGGCAATTACATGGCTGACTTTGTTTCTCAACTCTCAGGAATTACTGTCTTTCATTGTCTGATATCAAGCATCTTAAAACCACAGCTTTATACACTTTGCCTGGTTTTTAATAAGATTTCTGATTCTTGATACTCCCTTTTGTTTGGCAGTAAGTCTTACAGAGCCAAAATTATGGGAAAACGGTGAAAGCAACTTCAAGTAGTTTCCAATCAATGACGAGAAGAAAAATAAATTGTTCAGCTATGGCCAAGAAACTGGACAGCGATGGTCTCACTGACATCCTGGACGAAGACATGAAAGGACTGAGGACAGAGGGAAACAGAATAAATAAGCACAAAAAAAATTCTTGGTATCCTGTATTTCTGGGAGATTTAGGGCCTTTCCAAGGTAATTTTGACTATGGAGCAAAGGGGGTGGCGGACTTCCCTTCCAGCACTGATCTTTGACCCCAACCCCAGTACAATGAGACTCCCCAGTCCTGTTCTCCATTTCCCTTCTGTTCTCTCAACTATTAGGCAACCTAAGAGGATATGGCCAGGAGTAGGGGCTGGTGAAGGTGAAAAGCTGCTGAATCAGTTCTCCGCACCCCAGACTCAAAGGCTTGTGAAACAAAGCTGTTATCACTCTTCTCCCCACCAAACATTTGTCAACTGTCAGGGCATTGCTGCCAAACCAGAAGTTTATCCTTTTAACCTTTGGCCCCTGACCCTGGATAGTGACCTAGTGCTCACTTCTTGCCAGGTACTGTGGGGGAGAGGTGATAGGGAATATCTATTTTGGCTCTGGGGATGGGAAGACCAAACAAACACATGTGAAACCAATTAACTCTCTAAGGAGAAATCCTGTATTTTCCTCTCCAGACTGAAAAGGCCCGCTGAGTGCAGGGACCCGATCACCACCATGGCATTTTGTCATGAAATTTCTCAAAACTAGGGATGAAAGGGAAAGACCCTAAGAGTTAATAGAGCAAAAAACATGTTATATGTAAAAGACCAGAAGTAGAAATGGAGTCAAACTTCCCAATATTAGCCCTGGAAGCTAGAAAGTAATAGGACAATGGCTTCAAAAGTCAGAAGGGGGATGTTTGGCTGGCTTGGTTCATAGAGCATGCGACTCTTGATCTTGGGGTTGTAGGTTCCAACCCCACGTTGGGTGTAAACATTACTTAAAAATAAAATCTCCAAAAAAGAGGGAAATGATTTCCAACCCAGAATCCCATATTTAGCCAAATTATCAAATATGAAGATAAAATAAAGCATGCATAGTGGTGCCTGGAATGGCTCAGTCGGTTAAGTGGCTGCCTTCTGCTCAGGTCATGATCCCAGGTTCAGAGCATCAAGTCCCGCATCAGGGTCCTTGCTTAGCGGGGAGTCTGTTTCTCCATACACCTCACCCCTGTTCATGATCTCTCATTCTCAAATAAATAAATAAATAAAATCTTTATTTTAAAAAAGCATGCATAATAGTACTTCCTATACACCTTTTCTTTGGCAGCTGTTGTAGGATGTTCAGCAAAATGAAGTAGCAGATAAAGAAAGACAAAAAAAAAACACAAAAAAACACATGAGATCCAGGATACAGGTAGGGTGGTTGTATAAATCCCAGGATGAAAATTGTGCAGCCAAGAAAGCGACTAGCTCCTGGTGGGGCAGGAAGACAGAAGATTCCAGGAGGGAGGTGTTCAGAGAGAGCAAAAAAAATGGGCGGATTTCAAGACGGATATTTAAACATTTAGAAATAAGATTTCTAAGCCTTCTATAGAGGTGATGTACTATGTGGAAAAAATTAAGGATAGGTCTAGAAAAGTAAACGAATTGGGCGGGGGAAGCACCACTGTTAACTCCAAGAAGAGTAAAAAGTTGTGCAAGAGAAACTTCTATACCATTTGGCTTTGCGGTGGACAAAACTGACATAGTCATCATAAGACAAATAATCGCGGAGTTAACTCAAGGACTGATAAGGCTTGGAAGCTGTAACAGGGAAAACAGGGCAGAAGTGGAGAGGAGCTAAATCTGCATCTGTTAGAGCCAGAGTGCTCAAAATGAACCAACCTAGAAAAACAACGTGAACGGCTATTTTTGAGAAATATGCAACTAAAGAAAAAGTAAAAAGTTGAAAGTGGCTACTTCTAGGAGCCAATACGAAGAGACAAAATTAATGGGGTCGGAAGCCTGGCGTTTTTCATTATAACTTTTCTAAACCTATGTATTTATAACAACCATGGGCACTGTTTGCATTGTTTTATTGTGGCAAAATATTCAGAACATAAAATTTGCCATTTTAGCTATTTTTCAGTGTACAATTCAGTGGCTTTAAGTACATTCACATTGTTGTACAGCTATCACCACCATCTATCTCTAGAACTTTTCCATCATCCCAAACTGAAACTTTATAACCACTAAACACTAACTCTTCAAACCCCCTTCCTCTAGCTTTTGGTAACCACTAGTTTACTTTTTTCTCTATGAATTTGACTATTCTAGGTTTCTCATATAAGTGGAACCATACAATTCTTGTCCTCTTATGATGTTTTTTTCATTTAGCCTAATATATTCAAGGTCTATCCATGTTGTAGCATGTTTCAGAATTTCCCTTCTTTTAGGGGCTCCTGGCTGGCTCAGGCAGTGGAGTGTGTAACTCTTGATTTTGACTTTTGTGAGTTTGAGCCCATGTTGGGTGTACAGATTACTTAAAAATAAAATCTTTAAAAAAAATAATTTCCCTCCTTTTAAAGACCAAATATTCCATTGTATGTCTATATCACATTTTGTTTTTTCCATTATTAACCAAGAAAGCCACAGATCCAAAATGATGTCACTTAGACCCAGTCTCCAAACCAAGGCTAGATACACTATCTCACTGCACTTGCAAATTCCCCCAGAAGTGTAGTCTTTTTTTTTTTTTTTAAGATTTTATTTTATTTATTTGACAGACAGAAATTACAAGTAGGCAGAGAGGCAGGCAGAGAGAGAGAGAGGAGGAAGCAGGCTCCCCGCTGAGCAGAGAGCTCAATGCGGGGCTCGATCCCTGGGATCATGACCTGAGCTGAAGGCAGAGGCTTTAACCCACTGAGCCACCCAGGTGCCCCCAGAAGTGTAGTCTTAAAGAGTCAGACAGGAATTTTTCTTTTCTTTTCTTTTTTTAATTTTAAAATTTTTTTCAGAAAGGTTTGTGGGGAGGGGGCAGAGGGAGAAGGAGAGAGAGAGGCTTAAGCAGGTTCCAAGCCCAGTGGAGCTGATTCCAGGATCCTGAGATCATGACCCTGAGCCAAAACCAAGAGTAGACATTTAACCAACTGAGCCACCCAGGCCCTCAGCCAAGAATTTTTCAGTCAGGGCCAGTGAATCTGCCACTTGGGCCTTAAGCCAAAACCAAGAGTCAGACATTTAACCAACTGAGTCAGTCACCCAGGCCCTCAGCCAAGAATTTTTCAGTCAGGGTCAGTGAATCTGCCACTTGGGCCTTCTCCATTCCCCAAAGAGGTCATCGGCATAAGACTCCTCACTTTTTTTCGATTACCACAAATTATTGAAGTCCCAGGCATTGGCTATACAAAACTGAGAAAGCGTACCCGTCTTTCAACAAAATCTATACATTTCATGGCAAGTTCTCTTCACCTTTCTAATCCCCTGTCCTGGAGGGTAGCAAAAATTGGATTTGGGTTTGTTTTTCCTAAGCCTCCTGGGACACGCTCCTGAGGGATGGCGTTTCCTACAAGCAAACTGTTCATTCGTCTGCATAAAATCCATTTCCCTAACCTCCTTATCTATCCCCAGCCCTAGGTCTGCTTTCACCTGTGTATCGTGAAAGAACCTTTTATCCCTGAATGTGATACATAGGGTGGCTGATGGAAGGGGTGCTCAATGGGAGAGCAAACCTGCATTAGGGAGCAGCTGCTCTCCTGACTCCAAGTGGGGTTCACAGGTAAGAGCACACTTATCCTCAGGGCAACACAGCTTCATAAGTTCCCCACCCTTCAAAAGCTCCCCACCCTCTGCGCTTTTCTAGTAACCATGGCTAATATTTGTCATCAACCAAAAAACAGTTGAGATGGTACAGAACAGAGGATGAGCTTACAGACTCTGGAGTCAGATTACCTAGATTTTCATCACAGCTCAGCCACTGGCTAGCTGAGTCCCCTTGACAAATCCTCTAACCTCTCAGCATCTCCGTTTCTTCATGCACAGTACGTACCTCATTAGGTTCTACAGAGGGCTAATGTAAATACATGTGACGTGTCTGTAACAGTGCCTGGCACAGGATGAGGACTGTATAGATCAACTCTGAGAGGACTGCCATCATGCACAGAGTACCCAGGAGCACCCTTGCTCTGTTCCTCCCAATGATCTCTTCTGAGGAGTGGGATTTAGGAAGGGAGGTTGAGGATTTGATTTGATTTGATTTAATGGAGAGGATTTTAATTTCTATTTCCTGCACCTCTGTATTGTTTGAATTTATTACTTTTTATTAAAAGCAAACCAGGAAAATAAATAAATAGAATGGCATCTGGTGAGGAGAATGTAAAACAATCTCTCCCAACCGCCCCCCCCCCCCCACTGAAATAGCTAAGAAGATACAGAGATTTAACAACAACAGCAACAACAACAATCCTGGGGCCTCTGACTGGCTCAGTTAAGAGAACACGCGCCTCTTGGGGTTGTAAACTAATCCCATCCAACATTTTTTTTTTTTTTAAAGATTGTATTTATTTATTTATTTGACAGACGGAGATCACAAGTAGGCAGAGAAGCAGGCAGAGAGAGAGGAGGAAGCAGGCTCTCTGCTCAGCAGAGAGCCCAATGCAGGGCTTGATCCCAGGACTCTGGGATCATGACCTGAGCCGAACGCAGAGGCCTAAACCCACTAAGCCACCCAGGCGCCCCCCATCCAAACTTTTAAAAGTAATGTTGCCAGGGTGCCTGCCTGGCTCAGTTGGAGCAGCAGGTGACTCTAGATTTTGGGGTCCCAAGTATGAGACTCAGGTTGGGTGTAGATATTACTTAAATAAATAAAACTTTACAAATAATAATAAAACTAATGTTGCTAATCCAAAGCTTGAAACTCATACATATTTTCTGCACCTCCAAGACTAATAAAATCGAAGTGTGTGGGAAGGGTGGCATCAGTGTTTCATCTATGTACCACTCCCCCACAAATAGCTACTAAAAGCTTTTCTTTAGCCCATTAGCAATTAAAATTCAAGGCCAGTACCAACCAAGACAGAGAATAGCAGTCCCCTCTACTTCACAGTGAGCTTATTTGTTTGTTTTGAGATGAGCATCCAGTTGTGCCCATCCTTTCCCCATTAGTTTCTCTTTCTAGATTTAATTTTTAAAAAAACAAAAACAAAAAAAACTACAACTCCCAGAAGACCCCTGGGCAGGAGTAGGGGTGGGAGAGGGAAGGGTGGTAGGTGAAAGTGTGCCTGACCCTAAAGTGAGGTCTCATCTCCACTCAGCCTGTTTTAACATTCTTCTCCTGGAAAAGCACCTGGGAGCTCATGAAACCTCTTTGCGCTAGTCTTGAAGGATGTGCTCTAGCCAGCAGGAGTGAGGAAGTAGGGTTATAAAAGAGCAGGCGGATAGTAGTGCCGTGAAACTTAAGCAAGTGTGACAACCAACCCAACCCTGGATCTCCACATGAATGATGACCTCAGCAACCACAGGCCAGTGGGCGGTTCCCATAACGTACCAGGCTGACCATGCAGGGGGCAGAGTCTCCTTCCACGATGGCATCTGAAGGAAGTTCAAAAGGAAAGGGTCACAAATTATCTGTTATTGTTCACTGGGGATATAACTGTTATACATAAGAACTCTGGCTTTTTAAAAGCTTAATTAATGTAATTACTATAACATTCACTATGTCAAAAACAGGGAGCTAGAGCTATTGTCTTAAAAGAAATACATCTAAAATGGTGGTTCACTTTGGAAAAGGATCTGGCAGGTATTCAAGGGTTAAACATAGAGTTCTCCAAAGATTCAGCAATTCCACTCCCAAGCATATTACCAAGAGAATTAAAAATGTATGTTCATGCACAAATGTTCGTGGCAGCATTACTCATGAGAGCCAAAAAAAGAAGCAATCCAAAGCGCCATCAGGTGAGACTAGATCAACAGAATGGGGTATATCCATACAATGGAATATTATTGTTCAGTTGTAAAAGGGAATGAAACACTGATATGTGCTACAGCCTGAATGGGCCTTGGAAACGTTATGCTTAGTGAAAGAAACCAGACAAAAAGGGCACATACTGTATGGTTCTTTCATATGAAAAGTCCAGATTAGGCAAATCCAGGAAGAGAGAAAGTAGGTTAGTGGTTGCAGAACAGGGGGAGAGAAGAATGGAAGTGATTGCTAGCAAATGTAGGGTTTCTTTGTGGGTGAGGAAAATATTCTAGATCGGAGCTTGGCATATTAGTAAGTGTTGAAGAAATATCAGCTGCCATTTTTTTGTTTAGCTTTTTTTTTTTTTTTTTTTTTTTTTTTTAATGTAATCTCTGTATCCAACTTGGAGCTCAAAGTCGCCACCCAGAAACCAAGAGGCTCATGGTCTACCTACTCACACAGCCAGGCACTCACACACTCGCCCCCGACCTCCTCACACCCTGCAGCTAGTTCTGTTAAGAATACAAGACAGCAAAATAATACTACTAATTTTTATAAGTAGTACTTATATAGCACTGCTGTCGATGCATTTTAATGCATTTAGTCCTCACAACTACCTTAGGAAGTGGAGTACTCGTATGCTCATTTTACAGCCGAATAGTAACAGTGGCACTTGCCAGCAACATGTCTGTACATTCTGTAGGAATTTAGGGGTCCGTGAAGAGCACAGAGAGCTGAGGCAATCAAGGAGGACTCCCTGAAGAGCATGGCCCTGGAAGGAAAGTAAGGAGGGGCCCTGGATAATCCCTCATGGTGGGAAAGGGTGGTGAGGGCCTTCCAGGTGGAATGGAAGTTACCCAACAAGTAAGTAGAAAATACTAACATTCGTTCAGGGTGAGTACAGATTATGTAATGAGTACAGATTATGTGTTATATTATTTTCTGTACTTTTGTGCAACTGAGAAATAATTACCAATTAACAAAATTAGAAATATTTTAGTCACTGTGTTCTGAACAAATAAAACATTTGCTTTCCCTGAGTCTTTGACTCATGTAGTACATATAACACATTAGCTGGTTAGAAGAACTAGTAAATCTCAATTCTCTTCATTCTTTCTAAAACAGACGTTAGTTTTTAAACTCTATTTGCCTGCGACTATACCTTAGAGTTTCTTTTTTCCATATGGATCTGTCTTACTCCTTGTCACAATTGCACATTGCACAGTAGGAACCGTCAATGATTTGTTTCTCCCTTCCCTACTGACCGCAATTTTCTATTACAAGCAGTTTGTAAACATTTTACCCTTGTAAAAGTCTTTCCCAGGCACTACCTAGGGTAGATACTAGGAAGCAGAAATGCCATAAATCCAATTTTCAACAAGTGAATCAAACAGGAATGAATGCAAAACTCTCTGCACTTCTCAATCTATTTTGTTGTAAACCTAGAACTGCCTTTTAAGAAAAAAAAATATTTTTTTAAGATTTTATTTATTTATTTGACAGATCACAAGTAGGCAGAGAGGCAGAGAGAGGGGGGGAAGCTCGGCAGGGAGTCAGATTTGGGACTCAATCCCAGGCCCCTGGGATCAGGACCTGAGCTGAAGGCAGAGGCTTAACCCACTTAAGCCACTCAGGCGCCCCAAGAAAAAATAATCTTAAAAGAAAAAAAAAAAAAAAAAGGTCAGCGACCCGGCGGCAAGCTGGCGAACGGAGAGTCCAGACGGTTTCTCACGTGGTCTGGGCTGGGGCGTCGGGCTTGGGTCAGCCAGTCGGGCAGGGCCCAGGTGGCACCGGTGCAGCCTCCCCGCCCGGGATTAGATGCAGTAGCGCGGTGACCTACTACCCTCAGGACACGCGCTCCGCCCTGCCTCACGGTCCCTTTCATTGAAGGAAAAAAAAAAAAAAGCCACCCTCGGCGATCACGTGAAAGCGGCGTGCTGGCCGCCTGACGTCACGCAGCGCAGGCCAATGGAAGCTTCTGTTTATGTCGGAGGTCACCGGAATATCACAGCCCCCGCACGCAGCCTCGCCCCGCCGCCGCCGCGCCGCTCTCCCGCCCAGGTCGCGGGCGCCCAGCTGAAGCAGGAGGCGGCGCGGCTGCAGCGCCGCGGGGAGGGCCGCGCCGTTGCTTCCTGCAGCCGCGTCTCCGCTAGCCGGCCCCCCGCAGTCCCCGGGGCGCCGTGAGGCTCCAGACCGGGACCGAAGCTGCCGGCCGTCGCCGGTGGCCGGATCTGCGTCCCGCCTCAGCACTCGGAGGACATGCGGAAGAGAGAATGACCCAGAGGGACACGCTTGTGCATCTGTTTGCCGGGGGGTACGGTCCAGACAGGGCGTGCAGGCTGGGGCCGAGGGTGCTGGGCTGAGGCCGAGGCCTGACGCGCAGGCCAGAGGAATGAGGGGGCTCCAGCCCGCTGGGCGGAGAGGGCGAGGCCCGGGCGGGGAGCGGGGAGGAGGCTTGAGCGGGGCGTGCTGAGGAGGCTGAGGCCCGGCGGAGCGGGGGAAGATGAGGGACGAAGCTGGGGCGGGACATCAGCCTTGGGGTCCGCGGAGCCGCGGCATGGCTGAGGCGGAAGCTGCAACCCGGAGGAGTCGCGGGCGGGGGCTGGGGGGCACCGAGCGGACCGGGGCCGCGCGCCGCGGCCTAGCGCGTGTCCGGGATGCGGGGCCGTGGGAAGGAGCGTGGTGCAGGTCTCGCGGAGGTTTCTAGGTCTGGGGGACGGGGCGGAGGTGCGGAGGCCCAGGACAAAATGGGCGCCGGGACCGCCTCCTCCCTCCCTCCTTGCCGCCCCGGCTGCGAGGCCTCCTCACGTAGCTCACGCCCCACCTCGGACCTCGGGGAGCTGATTTCCCCGCCCGCGTTGCGCGGGTGGCCCCTGGGTTGGGGTTGGGGGAGGGCGCCCCGCACCCGCGGGGAGACTTCACTGCTCACCGCTGGAGCTGTAGGATCCTCGGTCTTGGAAAATTTTCTTCCCGAGCTTCTCCAGGTTGCAAGATGAGTGCAAAGCGGCATTGCCTTTGGGTTCAAATTCTTTATCGAAAACCAGCCCTCGTGTGCACCTTCTGCTCTTCGTCTGCTTAAAGGAGAAAGTCGGGGGTAGGGAGAGGTCAAATGCTTTGGCGATAGTTACTGTGTGTATGAGATTACGACTAAGACTAAAGCCTCCCTGATTGCCAACCTAAATGCTACAGATACTTTGTTGAGCCAGTTGAGCCTCTTTTTTAGGTTTGTTCCTTCCAAATTATTTGGGGAATCCTAGCATTTTTAAGTGTAAGAATTGCTTATCTGTAGGATCATAGTCATCAAAAAATGGCTGCGGTGAATTATGCTGAGGCTCTTTTATGTCTATATGACCATGTAAAGTCGCATCCCCTTAAAGCGTAGTTTGTTTTTCAGTCGGCCACTTTAAGATTTTATTGCCAGTGATGGTAATACTTTTCTTTGGGTTGGCACATTCAGTCAACAAACTTTTATTGTACACTAGTCATGGGCCAGCCACTGGTCTGGAATAAAAAATATTTTCCTTTTAATCCGTGAGACAAAGTTTAGACGGAGTTTACTTTCCATATTTCTGACACTTTTGCCAGTAATCCATATTTCTGATACGTTAACCAATAATATTGGCAAATTAAATCTTTAAAAAAAATTGGCCATGTAGATGTTCTTGTAAATATGTGTTGTTAGGCAAATTATCAGGCTTCCTCATGTAATTGAGGTAATATATCTGAAAGGAGACTGCGCATCTCCTTATGGCCGCTATTTTTTTTATTTTTTTATTTTTTTAAGATTTTATTTATTTATTTATTTGTCAGAGAGAGAGAGAGAACACAGGCAGGCAGAGCAGCAGGCAGAGGCAGAGAGAGAAGCAGGTTTCCTGCTAAGCAAGGAGCCCGATGCGGGACTCAATCCCAGGATGACCTGAGCCGAAGGCAGCGACTTACCTAACTGAGCCACCCAGGCGTCCCATGGCCACTATTTTAATTTGAGTGAAAAATGGACAAAACCTTTTATTTTAATTGGGTTCATTTGTAAATTGAGGAAGGTGTGCTATATGATCTCTAAGGCCCTTCCAGGTCCTAACATTTCTTTTACTCTGCATTCAAAATTCATATATCAAGTTTTTTTAAAAGTAGGATGTGTTAGCTTGATTGCACTAAATTCCCTGTTTGGATTAAGATCCTGTAAGTTTTTTGTTACTAATGCATGTAGAGGACCTCCTGGTTAGCTTTTTCTTTAAGAGAAGAAATGGAGTTTTTCAGCATCTAAACACCAGTAGATTTAGAAGCCTCCCCTCCCCCAAAGAACCTAGCATTTGCAGGTGATTTAGAGTATTAAATGAGGTACTGGAATAAAGCTTGACACAACATAGGTGATCAGCCTTGTAAATTCCTTTGTATCTCTTGGTTTATAGTTATATGTGGTTGCATAATTTGTTGCAATAAAACCTGGTTTATCTTTTTTTTACCCCCTGGTTTATCATTTTTAGGGAAATATTAGGACTAGGATGGTAAAGATCATCTGGTTCAGCCCCTTAAAAATATGGAAAATTACTGAGGTGTATTGATTTACCCAAGGTCAAACAGCTTTCTATACATGTAAAATGAGAGGTAAATAATCTCTACAGGTCCTTTCAGCTCTATATTACATAACGCCAATATTATAGAATATCCTGGAGGTCTGTATGGTAACCTTTTGGAAATGAAGTTGGGTTGCGTCCGTTACATTGTTCTTAATTGAAGATGTTGAATTCTTGTATCAGAATCTTGGAGATTTCCAGTGGTCTGGTAGCTGTATTATTAAATCGGGAACATTTGCAACAGACTAGAGCTGGACCTTGGATGTGGGTGACACAGTCACATTCCTAACTTATGCTTTCTTTAAGACACCCTTTGGTCCCATTATATTTTTTGCCAGGGTTAATATTCAGAGTTTATAAGATCGTTGGTTAGGTCAGTTGTGTTATGGAGGCAACTCCTAACATCCTGCCAAAAGGATGTAAGTAAGATTTAATTTAAGCTGTATTTTTAATGACTACTTGTATATTAAACTCTTTAATAGAACTATATATTATGTAGACTTGGGTCAGCTATCCACCAAGAGACAGTTTGCTTTTTTCTTTTTCTGGGAAGAGATTGTCTCAGATAGAAGGAATAAACCTTAGAAACTGTCCTTTCTAGGTTTTTGATATTATAGAATAATGAATTTGTATGCTCTTCAGCTATCAAACTTGACTGTTCTTTCCTTGGAATTCTTTGCCAATCAAAGCACTTAAAGAAAATGAGCAAGCACTTAAAAAAAAAAAAAAAGAAAAAAAATGAGCAAGCAACTTTGCATTGGAACTTTTTTTTTAACAGTAAAGCTACAAAAAATAAAAAACAATAAAACTACAACTTAGTACTTTATTATTAGTAGGAAATTAACTTACAAACTTACAACTTACAAACTTACTTATAAACAACTGATCTTAACTCATTGGCCACATCATGGACGGAGGGATGCAGGAGCATTACAAGGCAAAAAGGAAGTGAAGGCCTGCTTAAGGCACTTGGAGTGAGGATGGTGAGGGGAAATGTGAGAGGAAGTTCAGAATGTAGAACCAGAGAGACTTGAGGATAATTGGATGTTAGAAAGCCTCTATATGCATTTGTCACCCTTGTCAGCCTTTAGTATCTCATACTAAGGTAATCATAGGAGCTTCTTCACATGGCCTTTTTAAATTGTGTATATTTAAGGTATACAGCATGAAGATATGATAATATGTATGCATAGTGAAAAGATTATGACATAACATCTGGTGTAGTTACCATTTTTTGTGAGAGCACCTGAAATCTACTCTTAGCAGATTTCCAGTATTCAGTACAGTAGTATTAATTTTAGTCATTATGCTGTACATTAGAACTTTAGACTTATTCATCCTACATAGCTGCAGATTTGTACTAATACCTTAACATTTCCCACACCTTCTTGCCCCTGCTGACTACCCTGTATGCTTCTTTCTTATTTGACTTTAGATTTTATATAAAAGTGAGATCATGCCATTTTTTTCTTTCTGTGTCTGGCTTATTTCACTTAGCATAATGTCTTCTATATTCATTTGTGTTGTAAATGACAGGATCTTCCATGTGGCCTTCTTGATCCTGGATGCTTCCTAGCCCCCCTACATTCTACATTTCTATCTTGCTAGTTTTTGGCTTTTTGGTGGTGATTGTTGTTGTTTTAAGATTTTGTATTTTAAGAGAGAACTCAAGCACAAGCAGGCAGGGAGAAGGAGAAGCAGACTCCCTGCTGAGCGGGAAGCCTGATCACTGGATCCCAGGACCCTGGGATCAGGACCTGAGCCACCCAGGCGCCCTATCTTGCTAATATTTTAAAGCATTATATTGGCAAATCAGTGTTCATGTAGAGTTTGCTTATTATAAATAGTAAAACGATTTAAATCTGTATTCATTGTTAAGAAACTTTCTTTGTGGGAGAATAGAGTAAAGCTAAAAATAATTTTAAATATTATGGTTTTTATATAGAATATTTAAGAAATAATTTCTAGTCTTTTAATTGTTTTATGACTTGCTTAATAAAATAATTGTGCTGTCCAAAATCTTGTAGATTAATAAATGAGGCACACAGTATATATTTAATATATTTTAGTTGTACTCCTATCCCTTTAGTTTTGAAGCTGAGAATGTGTTGTCCCTAGCCTCCACCTGTTAAGTAGTATGCTGCTTTAATCTTGCACTAAATTGACCAGTAGGTAGAAGTTATCTCTACTCACAAGCTATTTAAGATGTGTAATAATAACTGTACAGAAGAGGGGTGCCTGAGTGGCTCAGTTGTTTAAGCGTCCGACTCCTGATTTGACACTCAGGTTAGGATCTCAGGGTTGTGAGATAAAGTGTGTGTCAGGCTCAGCACTGGACCTGGAGCCTGTTCAGGACTTTCTCTCTCCCTGTCTGTCCCATTCTTCCTCTCATCCCTACCCTCCTCACTAACACCCCCCCCCCCCAAAAAAAAAAACCCAGAAGAACACATTTTTCCCTTTATATCCTTCCTGGCTAAATTGCATCTAATTTAGCATAGAACAGCATGCTTCAAATTGTATAGCAACCGATTAGTGGGTTATAAAATCAATTTAGTTGGTTTGTGACCATTCTTCTAAAAATAGTATTCTGTGAAATGTTTGTGCATGTGGATATACTGTGTCTTCATCATGTAAAATAGTTCTTGTGGAATTGAATTCAGAGATTTGAAAGGGAAAGAGCTGGACTTAAAATCAGCAGATTTGGTTTGTTCTTTAGTTGACTCTCAACTTGGAGCAACTAATTTTCCCTTGCAGGAGTTTTGTTTCCTCATCTGCAAAATAAGGAAGTTGGGCCAAATACACTATTTCCTACCTCCTTTTTTAAAAAAGTTTTTAAAATTTTTATTTATTTATTTGAGAGAGAGAACAGGAGATGGGGGAGGGTCAGAGGCAGAAGCAGAGTCCCTGCTGAGCAGAGAGCCCCATGTGGGACTCAGTCTTAGGACTCCAGGATCATGACCTGAGCTGAAGACAGTCTGTGGTAAGTGGATATAAATTGCTGATTTCCTGATGCTTTCATTGTAGCATCAGGGAATACAGAAGATAAAGTAAATAAAATACTTAGTATTTTTTTTTTTTTTTTTAAAGATTTTATTTATTTATTTGACAGATAGAGATCACAAGTAGGGAGAGAGGCAGGCAGAGAAAGAGAGAGAGGAGGAAACAGGCTCCCCGCCAAGCAGAGAGCCCGATGCGGGGCTCGATCCCAGGACCCTGGGATCATGACCTGAGCGAAAGGCAGAGGCTTTAACCACCGAGCCACCCAGGCGCCCCAATACTTAGTATTTTAAGTGGGCAGTATGGGCTGTAGAGAAGAGTAGTGCATGAAAGGTGGCTAAAGAGTCAGTGTGAAAGATTTTATATATGGTGATCAGAGAGGACATAAGTGAGAAGTGACAACTGAGCAAAGATAAAGAGGTGAGGTAGTAACTGGCTCTTCTATTCAAGGCAAGAATAGACGATGAAATGGCAAGAGTAGAAATTCTGAGGTAGGAGCATGGGTCATATAATAAATTCTAATTAGAATTACAACAGAGACCAATGGCTTAGACCAGGATGGAAATGATAAGCAGTGGTTAAGACTCTGGATTTTTTTTGGAGTAAGTCAGTCAAAGACACTTGCATACCATTTTTCTTGGGGTCCAGTGAATAGGTCTCAGAAGTATCAGCCACATTCTCCAGTTAAAAACTGCTGCTGTTGGGGCACCTGGGTGGCTCAGTGGGTTAAAGCCTTTGCCTTCTGCTCAGGTAATGATCCCAGGGTTCTGGGATCAAGCCCCGCATCGGGCTCTCTGCTCGGCAGGGAGCCTGCTTCCCCCTCTCTCTCTGCCTGCCTCTCTGCCTACTTGTGATCTCTGTCTGTCAAATAAATAAATAAAATCTTCTAAAAAAAAAACCAAAAACTGCTGTTAAAAAAAAAACTGATAATTTTTTAAAATTTTTTATTTATTTCTTACTTTTTTTATAAACATATAATGTATCGTTATCCCCAGGGGTACAGGTCTGTGAATCGCCAGGTTTACACACTTCACAGCACTCACCATAGCACATACCCTCCCCAATATCCATAACTCCACTCCCCCTCTCCCAACCCCCCCTCCCCCCAGCAACCCGCAGTTTGTTTTGTGAGATTAAGAGTCACTTATGGTTTGTCTCCCTCCCAATCCCATCTTGTTTCATTTATTCTTCTCCTATCCCCCTAACCCCCCATGTTGCATCTCCACTTCCTCATATCAGGGCGATCATATGATAGTTGTCTTTCTCCGATTGACTTATTTCACTAAGCATGATACCCTCTAGTTCCATCCACGTCGTTGCAAATGGCAAGATTTCATTTCTTTTGATGGCTGCATCGTATTCCATTGTGTATATATACCACATCTTCTTTATCCATTCATCTGTTGATGGACATCTAGGTTCTTTCCATAGTTTGGCTATTGTAGACATTGCTGCTATAAACATTCAGGTGCACGTGCCCCTTCGGATCACTACATTTGTATCTTTAGGGTAAATACCCAGTAGTGCAATTGCAGCGTCATAGGGTAGTTCTATTCTCAACTTTTGAGGAACCTCCATGCTGTTTTCCAGAGTGGTTGCACCAGCATGCATTCCTACCAACAGTGTAGGAGGGTTCCCCTTTCCTCGCCAGCATCTGTCATTTCCTGACTTGTTAATTTTAGCCATTCTGACTGGTGTGAGGTGATATCTCATTGTGGTTTTGATTTGTATTTCCCTGATGCTAAGTGATGTGGAGCACTTTTTCATGTGTCTGTTGGCCATCTGGATGTCTTTGCAGAAATGTCTGTTCATGTCCTCTGTCCATTTCTTTTCTTTCCTTTTTTTTTTTTTAAAGATTTATTTATTTATTTATTTTTTAATATTTTATTTATTTGTCAGAAGGAGAGAGAGAGCGTGCACACAGGCAGCCAGAGGTGGAGAGAGAAGCAGGCTCCCTGCCGAGCAAGGAGGTCATGCGGGACTCGATCCCAGGACTCTGGGATCATGACCCGAGCTGAAGGCAGCGGCTTAACCCACTGAGCCACCCAGGCATCCCAAGATTTATTTATTTGACAGAGATCACGAGTAAGCAGAGAGGCAGGCAGAGAGAGAGGAGGAAGCAGGCTCCCCGCCGAGCAGAGAGCCCGACGTGGGGCTCGATCCCAGGACCTTGAGATCATGACCCGAGCTGAAGGCAGAGGCTTAACCCACTGAGCCACCCAGGTGCCCCCCTCTGTCCATTTCTTGATTGGATTGTTTGTTCTTTGGGTGTTGAGTTTGCTAAGTTCCTTACAGATTTTGGACACTAGCCCTTTATCTGATATATCATTTGCAAATATCTTCTCCCATTCTGTCAGTTGTCTTTTGGTTTTGTTAACTGTTTCCTTTGCTGTGCAAAAAAAGCTTTTGTTCTTGATGAAATCCCAATAGTTCATTTTTGCCCTTGCTTCCCTTGCCTTTGGCGATGTTCCTAGGAAGATGTTGCTGCGGCTGAAGTCGAAGAGGTTGCTGCCTGCGTTCTCCTCAAGGATTTTGATGGATTCCTTTCTCACATTGAGGTCCTTCATCCATTTTGAGTCTATTTTTGTGTGTGGTGTAAGGAAGTGGTCCAATTTCATTTTTCTGCATGTGGCTGTCCAATTTTCCCAGCACCATTTATTGAAGAGGCTGTCTTTTTTCCATTGGACATTCTTTCCTGCTTTGTCGAAGATTAGTTGACCACAGAGTTGAGGGTCTATTTCTGGGCTCTCTATTCTGTTCCATTGATCTGTGTGTCTGTTTTTGTGCCAGTACCATGCTGTCTTGATGATGACAGCTTTGTAATAGAGCTTGAAGTCCAGAATTGTGATGCCACCAACTTTGGCTTTCTTTTTCAATATTCCTTTGGCTATTCGAGGTCTTCTGGTTCCATATAAATTTTAGGATTATTTGTTCCATTTCTTTGAAAAAGAATGGATGGTATTTTGATAGGGATTGCATTAAATGTGTAGATTGCTTTCGGTAGCATAGACATTTTCACAATATTTATTCTTCCAATCCAGGAGCATGGAACGTTTTTCCATTTCTTTGTGTCTTCCTCAATTTCTTTCATGAGTACTTTATACTTTTCTGCATATAAATTCTTAGCCTCTTTGGTTAGGTTTATTCCTAGGTGTCTTATAGTTTTGGGTGCAATCGTAAATGGGATTGACTCCTTAATTTCTCTTTCTTCTGTCTTGTTGATGTACAGAAATGCAACTGATTTCTGTGCGTTGATTTTATATCCTGACACTTTACTGAATTCCTGTACAAGTTCTAGCAGTTTTGGAGTGCAGTCTTTTGGGTTTTCCACATATAGTATCATATCATCTGCGAAGAGTGATAGTTTGACTTCTTCTTTGCTGATTTGGATGCCTTTAATTTCTTTTTGTTGTCTGATTGCTGAGGCTAGGACTTCTAGTACTATGTTGAATAGCAGTGGTGATAATGGACATCCCTGCCGTGTTCCTGACCTTAACGGAAAAGCTTTCAGTTTTTCTCCGTTTGAGAATGATACTTGTGGTGGGTTTTTCATAGATGGCTTTGATAATATTGAGGTATGTGCCCTCTATCCCTATACTTTGAAGAGTTTTGATCAGGAAGGGATGCTGTACTGTGTCAAATGCTTTTTCAGCATCTATTGAGAATATCCTATGGTTCTTGTTCTTTCTTTTATTAATGTGTTTTATCACATTGATTGATTTGCACATGTTGAACCAGCCTTGCAGCCCTGGAAAAATCCCACTTGGTCGTGGTGAATAATCCTTTTGATGTACTGTTGAATCCTGTTGGCTAGTATTTTGGTGAGAATTTTTGCATCTGTGTTCATCAAGGATATTGGTCTGTAGTTCTCTTTTTTGGTGGGGTCCTTGTCTGGTTTTGGGAACAAGGTGATGCTGGCCTCATAAAATGAGTTTGGAAGTTTTCCTTCCATTTCTATTTTTTGGAACAGTTTCAGGAGAATAGGAATTAGTTCTTCTTTAAATGTTTGGTAGAATTCCCCTGGGAAGCCATCTGGCCCTGGGCTTTTGTTTGTTTGGAGACTTTTGATGACTGTTTCAATCTCCTTACTGGTT
This sequence comes from Meles meles, assembly GCF_922984935.1. Lineage (NCBI taxonomy): Eukaryota > Metazoa > Chordata > Mammalia > Carnivora > Mustelidae > Meles > Meles meles. Next base: position 95,047,549 of record NC_060069.1, on the reverse strand, counting down.
ATCGGCCTGTTCAGGTTTTCTATTTCTTCCTGGTTCAGTTGTGATAGTTTATATCTCTCTAGAAATGCATCCATTTCTTTCACATTGTCAAATTTGTTGGCGTAGAGTTGCGCATAGTATGTTCTTATAATTGTCTGTATTTCTTTGGTGTTAATTGTGATCTCTCCTCTTTCATTCATAATTTTATTTATTTGGGTCCTTTCTCTTTTCTTTTTGATAAGTCTGGCCAGGGGTTTATCAATCTTACTGATTCTTTCAAAGAACCAGCCCCTAGTTTTGTTGATATTTTCTATTGTTTTTTTGGTTTCTATTTCATTGATTTCTGCTCTGATCTTTATGATTTCTCTTCTCTTGCTGGGTTTAGGGTTTCTTTCTTGTTCTTTCTCCAGCTCCTTTAAGTGTAGGGTTAAGTTGTGTACTTGAGACCTTTCTTGTTTCTTGAGAAAGGCTTGTACCGCTATATATTTTCCTCTCAGGACTGTCTTTGTTGCATCCCACAGATTTTGAACCGTTGTGTTTTCATTATCATTTGTTTCCATGAATTTTTTCAATTATTCTTTAATAATCGTGGTTAACTCATTCATTCTTTAGAAGGATGCTGTTTAGTCTCCATGTATTTGGGTTCTTTCCAAATTTCCTCTTGTGATTGAGTTCTAGCTTCAGAGCATTGTGGTCTGAAAATATGCAGGGAATGATCCTAATCTTTTGATACCGGTTGAGACCTGATTTAGGATCCAGGATGTGATCTATTCTGGAGAATGTTCCATGTGCACTAGAGAAGGTGTATTCTGTTGCTTTGGGATGAAATGTTCTGAATATATCTGTGATGTCCATCTGGTCCAGTGTGTCATTTAAGGCCTTTATTTCCTTGTTGATCTTTTGCTTGGATGATCTGTCCATTTCAGTGAAGGGAGTGTTAAAGTCCCCTACTATTATTGTATTATTATTGGTGTGTTTCTTTGATTTTGTAATTAATTGGTTGATATAGTTGGCTGCTCCCACGTTAGGGGCATAGATATTTAAAATTGTTAGATCTTCTTGTTGGACAGACCCTTTGAGTATGATATAGTGTCCTTCCTCATCTCTTATTATAGTCTTTGGCTTAAAATCTAATTGATCTGATACAAGGATTGCCACCCCCGCTTTCTTCTGATGCCCATTAGCATGGTAAATTGTTTTCCACCCCCTCCCTTTAAATCTGGAGGTGTCTTCGTGTCTAAAATGAGTTTCTTGTAGGCAACATATAGATGGGTTTTGTTTTTTTATCCATACTGATACCTTGTGTCTTTTGATTGGGGCATTTAGCCCATTAACATTCAGGGTAACTATTGAGAGGTATGAATTTAGTGCCATTATATTGCCTGTAAGGTGACTGTTACTGTATATTGTCTCTGTACCTTTCTGATCTACTACTTTTAGGGTCTCTCTTTGCTTAGAGGACCCCTTTCAGTAGTTCCTGTAGAGCTGGTTTGGTGTTTGCAAAGTCTTTCAGAAAAACTGATAAATTTTTGATTAAGTTTATTTTAAAAATAAATGTATGCATATAGTATTTTTTAAAAAGCCGCTGTAAGATTTTTATTAAACAGCATTCCCCAACTCCTCTCCTCCCACATTTCCTTCCTAGTGGGAACTTCCTATTGTCTTAGCTGTGTAGAATTTTCTTCATACTTTGACTTCTGGTAGATGAGGATTTAGGGGGCGCCTGGGTGGCTCAGTTGGTTAAGGGGCTGCCTTCTGCTCAGGTCATGATCCCAGAATCCTGGGATTGAGCCCCACATTGGGCTCCCTGCTCATAAGAAAGCCTGCTTCTCCCTCTCCCTCTGCCTGCTGCTCTGGCTGCTTGTGTTCTCTATCTCTCAAATAAATAAATAATCTTTAAAAAGGAAAAGATGAGGATTTAGTTATACAGTTCTCTATTTCTCCTTTCTTTCTGTCCTTTCAGTATATGGTTAGTTACATAACAATTTTTTAGTTAAATCAGTAGATAATGCTTAGCTTACTGTGATAGTGTATCGTTGATTGGAGGGCTCCGTTGTTGACCTTTTCTTTCTTAAATATCTTCATTTCCTCCCCTTGGAGTTAATAATTGCTACACATTTCAAAATGTTTGTTTAGTTATGTGAGTACTTGAATATTTAGTTTCATATCATCAAATATATTCATCTGTCTTTTTTTCCTGAAGATCTTCATCCCTCTGAACTATGTGAATCCTTTCTGGGTTGGTTATTTTCTGAGCCTGACATTTTCACTGTCATCTTGGGATTCCTTTCTCCCTCTCCTAGGTTACTCATTCTTTTCCTAAATTCAATCCCCACCCCCACCTCCATTTTATCAAGATGTAATTGACCTATAACGCTGTATTAGCTTTAGGTGTACAACATAATAACTTGGAATATTCCCTCCTCTTTTTTAGATTAATCTCTTAACTTGTACAACACATTCTTTAGTAGCTAAAATAAGGTATAAGGTAGGAAATTTCTTAAATATTTATTTGTCTGCAGTGTATTTATTTTTTCTCCTTGATAGGTAGGTTTGGTATAGAATTCTAGAATCCATAATCTTCTGCAATTGGGAATTCTGGTACTATTTTGACATTTCCTTTGTTAAAAAACCTTTAATCTTTCTGTGAAAGTTGATGAGATCTTTATATTTTAAAAGATTATAGTAGCTCACTTTGGTGTAGGGGTTTGTTTTGGTTTTTGTTTTGCTTTTTTGGAATCTATTGATTCTGCCCGTGAAGCGTGACTTCAGAGATTCTTGAATTCTCATGTTCCTTTTTTTTTTTTTTTAAGGTTTTATTTATTTATTTGATAGAAAGAAAGAGAGATCACAAGTAGCAGAGAGGCAGGCGAGGGCAGGGGTGGGGGTGGGGGCAGGCTCCCACAGAGAGCCTGGTGCTAGGCTTGATCCCAGGACCCTGAGAACATTACCTGAGCCGGAGGCAGAGGCTTAACCCACTGAGCTACCCAGGCGCCCCGAATTCTCATGTTCTTTAGAGAATTAGGCTTCTGCCTGGGAATATCGTTTCACTCAGTGTGTGGGGAGTGGGGGTAGATCCCACCTGGATATCACCCCTTTGCTCTATAGCCTATCAGCCAGTCCTTCTGTTTTCAGTTCTTTGCCTCACCTCCATCTTGAGTACTTTGTGCACTAGTCTTCAGGCCTCTGAGATTCTGCAGGGCTTTTCTTCCGTATTTCCTTCTGCAGTTCTTTTTGCCTCTTTGCTAGTAAGTCATTTATAAATCCCTTCCTGTATGCTTCATTGCTTGAAATCTTGGGTCTTGTTCATTTCTTCCCTGGCTCCCTCTGTCCTTGTGGCATATTTCTTTAAAATATGCGATTTTTTACGTGGAGAGGAAATAATGTATAGTTAACCCTGTTTTCATAAGGAGAGATTTTAAATGTTTGACTCTAGTAGTTTTGTTCCCTGCATCAGTTCTTCTGATTTCAGCATGCATAGTAATTTTAAATGGCTTGAAGATAAAAAATGACAAGAGAGATACTGGAGTGTCACCCCTATGCTTACATACCTATTGAATTTCATAACATAAAATTGCTTCAGGACAGCCTAAGTGCTTGTGCGTACACCCACTTAAACCATTCCCCAGCTCTATGTAACTTAGATCCTCATTACTTGTTGAATTGTTTTTAAGAGGGAGAATTGTTTAAGTTTTAAACATTACTTTTAAATTGTTCCTTAAGGAATCATAGCATCTTGTCTGTGGTCTGGCCATAAAGTATTTGTAAAAATTATGATGGAATTTCTGTTACTGCTATCTGTAATAGATGCCGATAACTTCAGTAGCTAATATTAATGTGTGCCATGTCATGAAATACTTTACATGGGTAATATCATGCATCATCTTTACAACAAGGCTGTTTTACCCCAGTAGATTGTGGTCTTCTATATAAAGTTGACTCTTGAACAACATGGATTTGAACTGATACGGTCCACTTGTATGCAGATTTTTTTTTCAATAAATATAGTACTGTAAATGTAGTTTCCTAACATTTTCTTTAGCTTTATATAGTAAGAATAAAATATATAATATATATACAAAATATATGTTACATGTTTATTTTCTTGGTAAGGCTTCAGTCAGTAGTAGGCTGTTAGAAGTTAAGTTTTGGGGGAATCAAAAGTTATATGTGGATTTTTAACTACATGGGGTGTGGGGCAGGTTGGTTCCCCTAACCCCCATGTTGTCTGGGAGTCAACTGTAATGAGGTTTTAAGCCTCTTTCATAGCTGTTTAAAAATTATACCTGTTCCTTATTTATTGAGTATGGGATCTCCCTTAATCTAGTTAATTTTGTTTCAAATCTCTTATAGGCCTACTATTTATCTAATTGGTATGTTGATTTCTGACAATAGAATTATGGTTTTGATCTTTCTTTTTGGGCTTTAATTTTTTTTTAATTTTTTAAAAATTTCCTATTTAAAACTAAGTGGAGTTTTTAGGAAACACTAAGTTTATTATGATTAAAATTTTAACACTGTATTCAATTCCAGGTAGTGCATATACTTAACTAGTTTTCACATACTCAGTTTTTTCATCAGATTTATCAAGGCATACAATAACATTCACCAAATAAAATTTGTTAAATGTGTAGTTCAGTAAGTTTTGGTAATGTATAAGGTCCTGTAACTACTATTATAATCAATCAAGATACAGAACATTTCTTTAATCCCAAGAATTCCTCCATGCCCTTTGCAGTCAGTTCCTATGTACTCCACTACCTCTAGGTAATCACTGACCTCATTTCTGTTCTAGTTTTGCCTTTTCCAAAAAGTCATTAAAATGAAAATGTCCTAATAAAGGCTTTTGTCCCTCACTTTTTCAGTTAGCATAATGCTTTTGAGATTCATCCAGATTGTTACTTTTTTTTTTTTTTACAGAATGTAATAATCTGTTATATTGATATACCATAACTTGTTTATCCTTCATCAGTTGGTAAATATTTAGGTTAACAGTTTTGGACTTTCAAGAATACAGCTGCTATGAGTATTCATGGACAGGCCTTTATTAAGACATATATCTGGATTTCTCCTGAGTCAGCACCTAAGAGTGGGACTTTATAAGAAATCAACAGGCTGTCTTTTGGGGTTTTTTTTTTTTTTTTTTTTTTTAAGCCATTTTCTAAAATGACTACCACTTTGCATTCTCATCAGCAATGTATGAGATTTCCAGTTGGCCTTTATCAGCACTTGGCTTTCTCATTCTTTTTAGTTTTCGCCATTAATAGATGTATCCTTGTAGCTAATTGTGGTTGTTTGCATTTCCCTGATAAATGATTTTGAAAAACATCTTTCAGGGTTTATTTGCATCCATATGCATATGAATGTTCTCTGTTTTTAAGTTGTATTTTTCACTTTTGTTGCATAAAATTTGTTTTAGCTTTATTTTCTTGATGGCATGTACTGTTACATCAGTATGAAATACTTATATATTTTATATATAAGTCCTAAATTTTGTATATTTATAAATAATTTGTTCTAAATTTTATTGGGCGTAATAGCGTTGCCATGCTGCTTTTTTTTTACTATGTAATAGGCACATACACTTTTTTTTTAATTTATTCTAGAGGTAGAATTGTTTAGTATATTTCTGTGGTGGGCTGCTTTTCTTTTTCTTCCTTTCATGCCCATTTGGAGGTTCAGGTTACTTCTGATTTAGTCTACTTTTCGCTTTGACTCTTTGGTAAGGGGCTCTTTTTTTTTTTTTTTTTTTAAACATTTTATTTATTTGACAGAGAGAGATAACAAGTAGGCAGAGAGAAAGAGAGAGGGAAGCAGGCTCCCCGCTGAGCAGAGAGCCCAATGCGGGACTCAATCCCAGGATCCTGAGATCATGACCTGAGCCGACGGCAGCGGCTTAACCCACTGAGCCACCCAGGTGCCCCAATTTTTTTTTTTTTAAAGATTTTATTTATTTAATTGACAGAGAGAGATCACAAGTAGGCAGAGAGAGAGAGAGAGAGTGGTAAGGGGCTCTTGATTTTCCTCTGCCTAGAAAGCAGTTCTCAAGTTTTCACGAGATTTCACTGGGTAGTTATTAGTGCTTTAAGAGAAAATTATTTCCCATTCTTGCATTTAAAAAGAATAATTACTCAGCCTATCTCTTAAATTCCTTGAAAAAGTTTAAATGTGTCATTTGTTTAGAGCTTTTACTTTGTTTTGATGATCAGTTTTTGTATTTTTTTTTTTTAAGATTTCTTATTTATTTATTGTCAGAGAGAGAGCACAAGCAGGCAGAGTCACAGGCAGAGACAGAGAGAGAAGCAGGCTCCCCTCTGGACAAGGAGCCCGATGCGGGACTGGATCCTAGGACCTCAGGATAATGACCCGAGCCGAAGTCAGCAGCTCAACCAACTGAGCCACCCAGGCATCCCCAGTTTTTAAATTGGATTCTTCTAGCTAAGCCTATCTGCTTTGTACAGATTTCTGCATGTGGGCCTAATCCACTGATTTTGAGATATAAATATAATTTTTTGTAGCAAAACACTTCTGAGTTTGAATATTTAAAATAGGAAACGTGATTATCCATCAGTGGTTAATTTTTATTGCTTTGAAGACCATAGCTTGAGTTTTGAAAGATAGAGGAGTTTGAGGGATAGGATATACTTCAGATAATGACCGAGGTGTCAACAACCACAAATAATATCTGGCCAGGAGCACCGAATAAACCCTTAGGATACTATTTAAAACTATGATGTGACTTCCAGTAAATTATAAATATTAAGTTCAGTTCTTTTTAGCTACTAAAGGTGTATGCAGTCAAATAAACATTAAAATTGTTTAGTCTTTTAAAATAAAAAATTTAACATTTTAGTACCTTGGTGAAGCCCCAGTTGCCCACTCATTATACAGTCTAAATGTGTGTACTAATTTATGGAGTAAGTATATTTGTTCCTTTCATTTTTTCGTAGATGTGGTGGTACAGTAGGAGCTATTCTGACATGTCCACTGGAAGTTGTAAAAACACGGCTGCAGTCATCTTCTGTGACGCTTTATATCTCTGAAGTTCAGTTGAACACCATGGCTGGAGCCAGTGTCAACCGTGTAGTGTCTCCTGGACCTCTCCACTGCCTAAAGTGAGGCACAATTTTCGTGAATTTGTTTTCTTTAGTCTGTTTACCTTAATGATAGCCATATGTTTTGTTTGTTTATGTTCTGCCACATTTTAAGAAGCTTTTTTACAAACTTATTAACAGAGTTACTCTGAATTATATTCATCAGAAATGATAAACCCTAATGGAGAGGAACAGTTAGTTGGATGATATAAAATGTAATGTTACTTCCAAATCATGTGTACTTGGATTATTTTTCTATATTTAGTCAGTGGATTTGTTTTCTGAAGGTATTCTAAGTGTCCTATTTGGATCATTTATTTGTCTTTGAAATGTGATAGTGTTAAATTGCAACTCTTTCTGTGTGTTTTTTAACTTTCCAAGTATTGACACAGTAAGTACATCCACTTAATGGCAATCTGTGATTTTTATGTAACCTAAACATAACTGAAATTTAAAGCAGTGTTCTACTGACTTTAAGAGGTGATTCAGTGTTTGTTTGACATTTCTTGGTGGTTTGAAAAAGATTTTGTTCACATTTTACCATACTTCATTATATTGCACATTGGATTTATTTATTTTTTTTTTTAAGATTTTATTTATTTATTTGACAGAGAGAGATCACAGGTAGATAGAGAGGCAGGCAGAGAGAGAGAGAGGGAAGCAGGCTCCCTGCTGAGCAGAGAGCCCGATGCGGGACTCGATCCCAGGACCTGAGATCATGACCTGAGCTGAAGGCAGCGGCTTAACCCACTGAGCCACCCAGGCGCCCCATATTGCACATTGGATTTAAAATCTCAAACTATTGAGATTGGTTTTATGTGTTCTAACTTAGGTATGTAACTTGTATCTGCCTTATCAGGTCACTTGGTACATAATCTATTTGAACTTAGTTCAGTAGTATTTATTTTGTGGCAGCAAATAAACTCAGTACTGAGTGTTTACGTTAGTTACCAAGAGTTCATCAGTCTTTTCTTTTTTCAGTTTACCTAGTACATGATAGGTAGAATAAAATTGTTAACAATTTTGGATGAAAATGCTGTAATTATAGGGTGCCTGGGTGGCTCAGTCAGTTGAGCGTCTGCCTTCGGCTCAGATCATGATCCCCGGGTCCTGGGATTGAGTCCCAGGTTGGGCTCCCTGCAGAGCAGGGAGCCTGCTTCTCTCTCTCCTTAGGTGCCTCCTCCAGGTTGTATACTCTCTCACTCACTCTCTGTATCTCAAATAAATAAAATCTTTAAAAATAAATAAATAAAATGCTGTAATTACAGGGGCACCTGGGTGCCTCTGTCGGTTAGGCATCTGACTCTTGATTTCAGCTCAAGTCATGATCTCATCGTTGTGAGATGTAGCCCTGTGATGGGCTCCATGCTGGATGTGGAGACTACTTAAGAGCCACTCTCTCCCTTTGCCCCTCCCCCCCTCAAATAAATAAATAAATAAAATGCCGTAATTATAGATGAATATCTGATAAGAGTATTATCAGATTAATAATATCTTGGCAAAAACAGAATATTTTATCTGTTAATAATAGGTCATTTCAGTATCATGATTTTGTCTTTTATTACCACTATTACGTCTCCTGAACTTCTTTCTTTGATCTTTAAAACAGTACTGTATATATTTTTTTATTTATTTAAGAGCGACCAGGAGTGTATGCAAGTAGAGGTAGGAGCAAGTGCGGAGGAAGAGGAACAAGCAGACTCTGAGCTGAGTGCGCACAGCCACTGTGGGGCTCAGATCTCATGACCCTGACGTTATGACCTGAGCTGAAATCAAGTCAGATGCCTAACCAACACCCAGGCTCCCCACAGTAGTATTATATTTTTTATTCTGTTTTTCTCTTTTTCAGTGGTTTTGCCTTCTCACTTTTCTCAGCAGTAGTAGGAATCCCTCTCAGCTTTGTTTTAATTTCTCAGTTTTTCTGGCCCTCTGTTAAGAGTCAGTTTAACATGTGTCATCTGTCATTAGTATATAGGTGACTTCTAAGTTTGCATTCTCTGCCTTAATACCTTTTTACTCAATCCCATTGTTTCCCTACTCAGGGACTCTGTCCAAAGCAATCTGTTTCATTGCTTTTTTCCCCCCTAACATCTTTATTTGAGGTGCAAGTTATATACCATAAAATTAACCCATGTAAAGTATACAATTTGTTTTTAGTATATCCAGAGAATTGTGCGACCATTATCACCTTCCAAATTTCAAACGTTTCCGTCATCATCACAAAATAAACCTATATCTGTTAATAGTCACTTCTCATTTACTCCCTTCTCTCTGCTTCCATCCCCTAGCTCTAGGCAACTATAACTGCTTCCTGTCACTATACATTTGCTTATTTTGGACAGTTTATATAAATGGAATTATATAATACACAGTCTTTTGTGATTGATTTCTTCACTTAGCATGTTTTCAGGGTTGATCCATGTTGTAACAGTATCTTTTTGTTGTCAAGTATTGCTTTATATGGATATATACCACATTTTGTTTGTCCACTCATCAGTTGATAGATATTGTTTGTTTCCACTTTGCAGTATTCTCAATGATGCTATTATAGAGATGTATGTTTTCATTTTTGGGGGGATATGCTAGGAGCAGAGTTGCTAGGTCATACAATAACTTGTAACATTTTGAGGAACTATAACACTATTTTCCAAAGTGGCTGCATCATTTTACATTCCTACCACCAATGAATGAAATTTTCAGTTTCTGCACAGACTTAACCCTGGTTTTTGTTTTTGAAGTAGACTCCATCAACTCAGGGCTAAAGCCACCCAGGCACCCCCACTAACCCTTGTTTTACTATGTCTGACTTTTTTATTATAACCATTCTAGTGAGTGAAGCATTTCATGGCTTACCCATGAACTTTAGAAATCCCTCCCCCTGCCCCCCACCGGGCTCTTGGTTTCCTAGGGTGAACTTCAGGAGGTCTATAAATTACATGAAATTGTATGCAGGATTGTGTTTGCAAATGTGTATTTCTTTTTAAAGATCTTATTTATTTATTTATTTATTTGAGAGAGAATGCACAAGTGTGTGTGGAAAAGGGAGAGGGAGAAAATCTGAAGCAAATTTCTTGCGGAGCACAGAGCCCTATATGACCCAGTCCCATGATCCTGAGACCATGACCTGAGCTGAAACCAAAAGTCAGACATCTAGCCAGCTGAGCCATCTAGGCACCCCAACAAATATGTTTGTTTTTGTTTCTGTTTTTGTTTTTAAAAAAACATTTACCTTAATTTTGCAGTGAGACTTATGATACAGAAAAGGCTAACAAACACTGAATCTTCAAAATGTTCTCCATTATTTGTTATTTTGAACTCTGCTTCTGTCTAATCTAGTTTTATCAGATGTGGTTCTGTATCACCTGTGTCAGTCATCTGGAAACATGGTAAAAATGCAAATTACTGAGCATTGTCCTATACCTATTGAATCAGAATACTTGGGAGGGTGAGATCAGAGAAATAAGCGTTTTAAACAAATGCTCATAATATTAAGGTTTATCAAGTACTTACTGGGAGCCAGATCTCTTCTAAGTTCTTCATATGTTTATTTATTTATTTATTCCTCACAGCAACTCAAAAAAAGAATACTGTTTTTCTGTTTACTGCTGATGAAAATAAGGATAAGAGAAAAGTTACTACTTAAGTTCTTACAGCTAGTGATTTACAAAAATTGGTCTCCTTATTAAGAAGTCTGGCCCCAAATCTCAGGCCCTTATTTAACCATTATGCTCAATTGTCTTTAAAGAAATCATTCTTAAGCACATAGGTGGTTAGGAACCACTGCCCTAGCCTGTTAACTCTAGGTTAAAATACTTACTTTTCTCCATTTTCTGTTTCTTCTCACTTCCAAGCTTAATTAATAACTCACTCTCAGAAAGCCTTCCAGGACTTAGACATGCCTCTTCCTTTCTCTGCTGGGCATATGTATCTAGCTTGTATAGTATTTGCTTATTAATATAGTCTGTTGAATTATTTGTTTCAGTGTAATTCTTTTTTCCGCAACTGCACATCAAATTTCTCATTAGCAGGTGTCTCACCTTCTTTTCTGTCTTTTTACTCTGCTTAGTTTTTATGCAGTAAGTATCAGTATAGTAAACGTTAACTAAATAAAGGGGGATGTGGTAACTGCCTATTTTGGTACCCTAAACGAGGATAGGTTGCCAGATTTTGACAGCATTTCATTGGAATGATTGAATGAGGTAATGTTGCATTACTGAGAGAGTTGTCTGATTATCAAGAAAGGACCTCAAATACTAGATAGAAAAGAACATTTTTGATTGGGAACTGAGTTTGCTGGTAAAGATTATAAAGAGGATATTGAAGATAATCATGTTCATACAAGAACATGATTGTATGAAAATGTAGAAATTGTACTGTAGTCTTTAAAACTTTTAGAAAAGAATCTAATCTGATTAGAATTCTTTTTATTATCATTTAAGATTATCATTTTATGCTGTGTCAAGAAAAACAGATTTTCATAAGTAAGAAAAACTGAGCAGAGCAGCACAACCTTATAGCAGAAACTGACAGGTTTAAAAGTCGTACGTTTGCTATACAAATAAAGTACTAGACTTTGAAGGACATTCCTTTCTAAATAATATTTTTTTCTTTCAGAGTGATCTTGGAAAAAGAAGGGCCTCGTTCCTTGTTCAGAGGATTAGGTCCCAATTTAGTGGGGGTGGCTCCTTCCAGGTAAAAATAATTTTTTTAAGTTAAAATCGTGGCAATCTTTATTGTTTCAAGTTTAATGGTGGAAGATGCTGAAGAGAAGTCAAGGTGGTAAGGATAAAGCACCATGGTATAAAAACAGGTATCTAGTAACCATGTAAAAGCTTGGGCCATTTCCTTGTGTGGCAGCGCAAAGGACATCTTAGTGAAATCACTGTGGTGCAGTTTTTGAACCAAGTTCAAAAGGCAGAGAATACTAAGGGAACCAGCAGTGTGAAAGAGGAATACCTAGATCTCTAGAACTAATAACCCTTTTTTTTTTTTTGGCTTAGAGGATAAGCTAGACAGAATAATTTTATTACCTATTAAAAGAGCCAAAAAGGCCTTATTAATACATTAATTTGTCATTTTTCTCTGATACCTTTTTATCTTAGATTTACTGCTTTTGTAATAAAATACTGTAGAGTTCCCATTCAGAGTGAAAATGGCTCTCTCTGTCCCATGTACTGGATACATGTCTTATTATTTACGGTTTTCAAGTTTCATGGGCTTTTTTCTCTCTTGAAAAATTACCTGTTGGGGGAGATGGCGCCAGAGTGGTTTCGTCTTTAAGCATCTGCCTTTAGCTCAGGTCATGATCTTCTGGTCCTGGGATCAAGCCCCTCATCTGGCTCCCTCGGCAGAGAGCCTGCTTATCCCTCTCCTATTCCCCCTGCTTGTGTTCCTGCTCCCGCTGTCAAATAAATAAATAAAATCTTTCAAAAAAAAAATTTATTTTGGGACACCTGAGTGGCTCAGTCAGTTAAACGTCGGACTCTTGGTTTCACCTCGGGTTGTGATATCAGAGTCATGAGACGGAGCCTGGCTTGGGGCTCCATGCTCAGTGTGGAGTCTACTCGACATTCTTTGCCTCTGTCCTTCTCCCTCCCCCTCTGCTCCTCATCCTCCACTTGCGCGCTTGTGCACGCAACCGCACATGCGCATGCGCTCTCTCAAATAAGTAAATAAATCTTAAAAAAATTTATCCTTACCGTAAAAATTAAAAATGTATAGCGTAAAGGCTGACATTCCATCTTAAACACATCACCCCCTCATGCTATATGCCTTCTCATAGGCACTTACTCGTCTCCGCACAGATAAGTGTTACTAATAAAAGTTTGGCGTGTATAGTCTTTTAATTTTTCTGGCTTATTTTGTACGTAAAATGCATATCATGTATACTTAATTATTGTTTACGTTCATTTAATTGTATTAAAATATTTCACCAAATTTGTCTTGAAGCTTTTTCCATCAAAATACGTAGTTTTTGTTTAATCACATAGTGTGGCAACTCTATCATTAATAAGCATTCCCTTATTGATAAACCTTTAGGTTTATTTCCACATTTTGTCTGTTGAAAGCAGTAGTTTTGTGAACATAGCTTTATTTTTATCTTTTATCTTAAGCAAGTGTATTTCTTTAGAATAGTTACTTGTAAGTAGAATTTCTGTATAAAAGCATATACACATTTGAAATTAATATTACTCAATTGCCTTCTGAAAGGCAATTTTTTTTATTCTCAAGTAGTGGATTAGTTACTCTTTATCACATATTACTCATTTTGGTTACTATTCATGTCTTATAATACTAGTCCAATAGACTAAACATGATTTTCACTGTTTTTTTTTTCCTTTCAAGATTTTATTTGTTTATTAGAGAGCGAACACAAGCAGGGTGGGGAGGAAGGGTCAGAGAGAGAGGGAAAAGCCAGCTCCCCACTAAGTAGGGAGCCCAGCGTGGGGCTCCGGCCCAAGACCCCGAAATCAGAACCTGAGCCGAAGGCAGACACTTAACCATCTGAGCCACCCAGGTGCCCCTATTTTCACTGTTTTAATACACATTTATTTAATTTTGGGTGCAGTCACACCTTCCTTCTTGTAATGATTTTCCATTTGTGTATCTCTACTGTGAATTACCTTATATATTCGTTGCCTATCTTCTCATTAAAAGGTCTTTCTTACTTATTTCTAGGAATGTGCTATTTATACCTCTTCACAATTCGTCATTAAGTGTATTCTATTTGTTTTTCTTGCTGCTAATGTAGTATGTTTCATTTTAAATTATATTAACTTTCCATTTTTCTTCAGCACATTAAAAAAGGCACAACAGTGAGACTGTCCTCATTTGTGCTTTTGCCTGTTATGTTGGGAAATAAAAGGATTTGATACTGCAAGCAAATAATTCAAAGCCTGGAAAGCTAAACAATGAGGAGGTGGTGGGGATGCATGAAATTATAGTCAATAAGTTAAGAGGGGAAATATTTACAGATGTAATGGAATGTTTATAAACGTAGAACACATGACCAGATGGGGCTCATTTCTTCTGGAATTATTTTGTCTGTTTAAGGATACTGTGAACTACTCTGTGTAATATAGATTAGAATATACCACGGTATCTCAGAATTGTTTAACATACTTTGATGAATTGGGTCAGTTCTACGACCCTCTCCCCACTTAAAAAATATTATATATTAATAGTATCTTTATATTAATATCAACTAATCATAATAATTATATATTTAGCAATTTTTAAAGTGCTTATACCATATTTACTCGTGTGTTTAATTTAACCTTACCATTTAAGCCTTCCAGCCTTATTCATATGTTTTGAAACATCTCTTATACAAATAGTCTTTATTTCAGTCAGTCAGTTGATGTAAAGTGTTGGGTCAGGGTGGTAGGTGTTTTTGTTGGAGGATGTTTTACATTTGAGGAACTTTACATTGAAGTTTGTCTTTTAATGAGTCAGTGCAAACTGTACTTCAGAATCTACATGGAAAAAATATGTAAATTATCCTGATGTTACATGAGAATGTGGCTAAGACTTTGTTTTTAGATTTTTCTAAAATTAGAAAGATGAATTTACTTGTCATTTAAATCTTAGAATTCCGTAACATGCTTATTGATAAAATTTAAATCTTTATTTTAGAGCAATATACTTTGCTGCTTACTCAAACTGCAAGGAAAAGCTGAATGGTGTATTTGATCCGGATTCTACCCAGGTACACATGATTTCAGCTGCAATGGCAGGTATGAATATAAAATATTAAAAAGCAAAAATTTTTCCAAAACCTAGAGACTTAATGTTGAATTATGATTTTACATTATGTAGTTAAGACATTGTGCTTTTCATTGATTAGCATCTACATATATGATTCTTAATATTTATTAGTATTACAGTAAATTTGATCAGAAGGTATACTTAAAATCTGTTTTAAGTTGGCATTTTTGTAATCAGGAGTTTGTGATAGCATACAGGTAGTATAATATTTACATTGTCTTGTGTAGTCCACTGAATATTTAGTGATCACTTTGACAGTTTAAAGAATCCAACCATAATTACACTATAAATAAGTTATGCAGCTGTAATTTACTCTTCTCTCCTCAATTTCTGTTAGTGCCTTTTCCCTTTTTGCTGCATGTTTTGGCTTCTGTCTGAAATGTGCCGGCAGTTCTTGGTAAAGTATTCATTTTGTCCTGTGCTCAAATGCTGAAATTTTTGTGATGTATTACTGCTAACTGAGAGATACTGTAATGTATGTATTTTGAAAAATATGTTTAGCATCCCATATAAATAACACTAGTTAATACTTAAATTTAGGCACTGGCTATGTGTACATGCTTGCTATAGAAATGTTTTCCAGGGACTCTTCTATCATTGTTGAGAATATATGATTCTGAATTAAAGCAACTAGTTCTGGGCCTCTATACTGCCTTAAAGATAAACTAGGAGATTGATTTGACCAGTCTGGTTCTGGAATCATTTGTTGCAATGCGTGTTAGACAAAGCCGTGACCTTTGGTTCATTATTTGCAGTTTTCTGAGATTCATTGTATATTTAACCATATGTCACGTTTCCAAATTATGCTATGACTATAAAGCAAATTTTTACTACTTTTATCAACTGTTGAGCCATAAATTGAGTGTCAATGATGTGTTTAATAATGAGTGCTTTAAACTGTTAACCATTTTCTGTTTAGAAATAAATTGGATCAATTTGAACCACATACTTTAACGAACTAAGTGTAAGTTGGAATAACTAATTTCTGAAAGGGTCACTAGCCATATATCTACTATATACCTCACAAATTATTTTCAAGGCTTTTCATATTTGGTAATTGACTGACTCATCAAAGTTTTAAAGCTGAAATGTAAAAACTTTAGCGGTCAAGGTGGTGAAATAGTCTTATTTATCCATGAGGAGAGATCTTGGGCAAGTTAATGTAATTTATGCAAATTTCCTTTTACCTTACCCTTAGAATGTAGGTTGCTCTACAAAGATTTGGATTTTGAGAATTAGTTCTTTAGTACCATAGAGATCATCATCTAGTTATAACTAGAATTTTTTTAATTTACTTTTTATAGCTGTTGAATACAGATAAGATTTTTCCTCTTCAAATTTGAGTGGGTATAAGGTAAAAATTAATGGCTAATTTCAAACTATATAACTGCTGTATTAGGATCTTTAAGAATATATTTCTGGACTACCAATTTTTTAACCCCAGAAAATTGTTAAAGAAATGTTAATTTTTTTGTTCATTTTGTTAGACTTGATGTCCAGAAAATAGATGAGCAGACATTTTTGGTAGAGGATAGTTGTTATATATTCAATAATGCAAGTTTAGGATTTCAGAATATCTTAATTTCCAGTAGAACTTTGTTTTTCATTAGAATATCTCATCAGAGTTTATTACTATTTTTGTATCATGTGGTAAAGAATTTCGGTGGAATTGTCATTTTGCACTTTTCTCTCAAGTGTGTACAAATATCAACTCATAGTTTGTTTTTATATTGATAACTATTTTCCAACTTGAACTCCTTGAATTTTTATAAATTGATGGTCTTAACCTTGCTCAGATTATCGCACTATATACTTATTGTGTAATTTGAAAGTACCTCTTTCATGTGTTTGCAGTTACATTTTTCTGAGAATTGTGCTATCAGAGCTTCCTTGCACTATTCATGAGCATTAACACTTAGCTCTGCAGTTTTTATACATAACTACATTGTTGGTGAAACTGAAAGATCCCATGCAAAGTCATTAAGGTAGCCTTTTGCCCCCTTTGTTCTTGAAATTATCTGGACCAGATTGCTCTGGTTTTTCTTCAGGATCATTTTTAGAAGTCTTTTAAATATGAATTGGGGGTACAAAGTACTTAGAGGCAGTCATGTGAAAAACCATTTTTTAACTGGCTCTTTAAAAAAAAATGCTAACCTTGTCACTTTGGTATCAAAAAGTGCACTAAAATAGACTTTAATGATATTGCCTATAAGATTTTGCCACATCAAACAGCATACACATTAAGGATTTTAGTAACAGACCTTGTACATAATTTTTTTTCCAGGTAGCCCATTGATTTTGCTTTTATCCATATGAACCCAAGTGTTTAGGTAATAAACCTTTGTTAATAAAAATAAACAGTTTATTTAAAGTGGATCTTACTTTGGTTTGTTGTAGTGTTTCAAGAGAATACTTTAAAAATTATAAACCTAAATTTAGAGGTATAATTGAAAAATTATTTCCAGTTAGAAGGCTATTTAATTAATTAAGTAATGTTCACTCTGTTTTACCTGCTTTTTTTTCTTCCCTACATGTAACCTTTGTTAGACTGAGAGTATTTGTTTTGTCGAGATTATTTGTATGTTTTTGTTTAAATGAATTTGTATATCCTACTCTATTACTAGACACAAATGTACATACAAAAAATAGTATGCTTTCTTTATAGTAATTCCCAGTTTTCAGAAATTTTTATCTGGAAAAAACATATAGACTTTTATATGCAACACAGATTTAAATGAAAAGAATTTTGATTTTTACTGGATTATATATTCAAACAGTTATTGCTTAATTTTTAAAATATCAATAATATAATCATTTAACTTTTACTAAATACCTAGTGGGTTTTACTTGCTTATAGCATTCACTGTTATTTTTCAAAATACATTTTTCTGTTTGAGTTTAGGTTTATTATAAACATTAAACTTTAAAGGTTAAGTTTTTACTCATTAAAGAGAAATTTTTTCTTGCCTATATAAAATATATTTTTTGATATTTTATTTTCCATGGCAGTTTATTCACCCAAATGGGTGGGTGGACAGATGTTTTGTGTGTTTGTATATAAACATTCTTCCTGTTTTTTATTTTGTAGAACACAAGAAATAAAATACAAAATAATCCAAAATATTCCATAAAATGGATGTGCAATATTATTGGTCATAGTGCAAAAGGTGTGAAAGGTACAATTGTAGCAAAATATACTTTATTTTAATTTTTAAAAATTACAGATAATTACAAAATGTTACTCAGAATATTCTGGTTTTTTGGGGTTTTTTTTTAAGATTTAAGGAAAAAAAGATTTGCTAAGAAGCTGTTAAAGTATAGAAAATTGTGATTTCACCTCTGATCATGATAGATAATGATTAGGAAAATGAGATATGATGATCCCTTCTAAATATTTTCTTAGACTCCCCATTGACAAGGTTAGCATTTTTTCGTTAGGGCAAACTTCGTGTTTTAGGTAAGTATTTGGACTCTGAAACTGCTGCAGATGGCAGAATTTTCAGTACTCGATGCATTTTTTTTTTTTAATTATGGCCCATTCTGATCTTCCTTTTTGCTTTTTAACTTAAAATTTTCAAAAAAGTTAGATCTCACAGTAAATATTTCTGAAATCCTTCCAATGGGATTCATTTTGTACACATGTTTCTGATGAGGTCACTGCTTGTTGTTATGATACAGAAAAGCCTGTGTCTATTTTAGGCATTTACTGTACATTTCTCCCGAGAAAAGAGTGAGATCGTGTCATCTCATGCTCCCCATCCGCAGGTCACTTCCTGTAGAAATATGGACTAACTTAAACCTCGTGAGTACTGATCTGAGCGTCTCTTGCAGCCTCTAGTTATAAGAAACACACCCTGGGAATTTATAATAGCTGTGGAATTATTAGAAGGCGGGAAATGAACTTTTATTTCCTGAATATATGTGTGTGTTCTGAGTATTTCATAAAATTTTTTAATTCTGATCCCTTTAGAATATTCCTTCTAGAAGGAAGAATGGGGTAACTTTTCAGTCATTGTGTAATAAAAGCCTGGGGTCTTCAGCTTGGCCATAATAGCCTTGACCTCGAAAAAATTTGATGACAATATTTAAGATATACATAGTTGTAAATGGTATCATACCATCCTACAACTTTTAGGGAAGATAGTAGTTCTTTTTGCTTAGCATAACATATTTTAAAAAGTCTAATACAGTGTTTTCCACTCTGTTGTCTGTTTATATTTAGCTTTCTACTTTCTTGCAAAAACATTGATCTTAATACCTACCATTACTTTCCAATAAATACAGGGTAAGAATATATGGGATCTAAGCTGTTTTAGTTTTAATTGGGTTTTTGTTTTGTTTTGTTTTTGTTTTGTAGTATTAATGTATTTCTCTTAGAAGGTTAGGTGGGCTTTGTTCTGCTTACAGAACTTGATGAAGTAAAAAGTACTGAAAATGCAACAATACAGGTATCACTCACTTAATGAAATAGACATTTTCAGCAAGTTTCCTATAAGCAGGATTTCTTTTAATCTGGTGTACATTATCGGATGGAGTCTTAGATGAAGCAAAACTTTAAAAGTTGCATTTTGAAAGTTTTAAAAAAAATTTTCTAATAAAACGCTAACCGCACTACTAACAATATGGCCAGTACACTGCCACTTTGCTTTTACTGACTAGAGCAGTGTTAATTAACTTAACCTACAAATAGCTCCTTCATATGCCTCTAATTCAGCTTTAATGTTTAAGAGTGCTCAGAATATTAATATGAAATAGCATTATTATCAAAATACCACAAACTTTAAATGCAGAAATAAAAAGTAATAGTAAATTTCTAAACTTCAGGGAAACTATTACAAGTATCTTTGTATATTTTGTCTTAGAAGTAGGAAGATCTTTTTAGCTTTGGCTGTTGGCCAACTTCAGATTGCCTTGCCATATATAATTTAAAGTTAGTGATAAATTTTTGCTTCTTTCCACTTGTTTCATTTCTTGAATTAACAGACTGTTATTTTTATAGGATTAATTAGCTTAATAATGTCCAGTTAGTTTACTAGGTAGAGTGTCTGTGGTTAAGAGAATGTAATAGCATAAAATTCTAGGACCAGAGTTTTTAACTGTGGTAAAGAACAATCACTAAAATGTAGGTTATCCCTAGATTCTCTCTAATGTAGTGGTTTGCTGGCATTTAGCCTAGTGTCTTTATTAAAAGCTCGCTTATTATTGGGAGAGTTGAGCCAGAACAACTGTAGTAAGCACAAGTTACTGGTAGTAACAGTTATAGAGGGATAAGATGGCAACACTTGGTTGAATTTTAATGTTTACTGTCCCATAGATTAATTTGTATTTGGAAAGGAATTTTAGTTAAGTGAGAAATACCTGTTGTTTGCGTCCTGTCATTGTTCATTCATATGTACAGAGGATAATGAAAATTTTTATTCATGGATATTTGAAAAATTCATTTCTAGTAATATTTATAAATATTATTGCAGTATTTTAAAGTGTACATATATGGAGTTTTTCAGACTTTAATTGAGGAATTTTGTGACTTGGAAGAGTATTAAGCTTGGGTATTAACTAAGTTTATATTTTTAGAAATAGAACTTATATTTAAAAAGAAAAACTTTAATGTTCATCTTTTCAAATCAAGTATAGTAGATTGAGATTTTTACCTAGACAGGGCTTTTTGGGTTTGTTTTGTTTTGTTTTGCTTTTAAAGTTTGGTGTAAGGATTCCCAGTTTCAGGCTTTCAAAATTTAATGAAAGTTTTGTTTTCTTAATTTCCACAGGCTAATTAATAAAAACTATTGTGAATAATGTGGAATATTTTTTTGCCTTGTGCTGCTTTGCAGCCTTTCACTAATAGACCCCCTAATACTGCTTTATGGATATTTAACTAATACAGATATTTAAGTCTGAAAACAGTCATCGAGTTAGGGGTATAGCCAGAATACTAATGTCTGGTGCACATTTTCTTTAAAATATAATTTGAGTGTATTTAGTTTGAGTTTTTCCGTTAAGAAAATGAAGGTCAAGGAAAGAAAAAAAATTCTTTAGCTTTATTCTCATTTAAGCCAGGACATGCAAGAAAAATCTTTTCCAAGTAAAATATTTAAATGGATCTAATAATTTCATATTTTTCTTCTCCTTTCCTTTTACCAAGATTTTTATATATGAAAAGAAACTTATTTTAAAATGTTCAACATTTTAAATAACATTTTGGATAAAATGTCCAACACTTTAAATTTTTATTATTTTAATACTGGCACATACAAAATTGTTGGTCCATTACTAGTTTTATACATATGTATGTAGTATTAAAAACACTTGAAACGGAGACTATAGAACTATTAGAAAATAGTGAAAGGAGTTATCAAACCAAATTTTTATTCCATTTATCGTTTCATAAATAGATACAATTTAAGCATCCCTTTGTGAGACATCTGGCTATTTCTGTGGTGTTAAAACAGTGGCTTAAGGAAGTAAAATTTGAGTTAGCTAATTATCTGACATTAAAGAGGGGCAAAGAACCTGTGAGACCAAATTCTGCTTTGTGAACAGTTTAGTAAAATGATTTTGCATTTTAGGTATACCTGTAGTGACTTTGAAAGCCAAGAAAAGTTTTATGATTGGTTCTACACTATATGTTAACTTCAAAAAAATTATTTTTAAGTGCACCACATCATTTCTCTTCCTGAAATAACTTTACTCATATTCAATGTGCTGGTTATATTCCACCTTTCTAAAAACAATATGTTTCACCTGCCTATTATTTGATAGAAAGTGTTAAAATAGTTAAGATCCTTAGACATTTCTGCATGTAAGTTTTCATTGAACTTAAAGGCCAATTGAGTAAATACAGTTTGATGTAAGTAGTTCTGTGAAGTTTGTGTAGTGATCTTAAATGTTCACAAGCAATACATTAAAACCCCGTTTTGTATAGATGAAGCAATTTTCATAAATTCCCGTTACCAAGATTGCATTTCATGTGCTATTTTCCATAACAGTAGGAAGATAGAAAGTAAAAGATACACACTAGTCTAGAAACAACTGTTCCAGAGATCTTAATTTACCAACTGGAATGAGCCATCTTAGGAGACCACCCTTCTGCACTGATAGTACACAGTACTTAAGTTTTAAAGTAAACCAGAACTACATTCTCCTCTAGTTTCCCTCTTCAGTGTCTATTAAAGTGAGAGGAAAGTTCCAGTGTGTAACTTCTTGAACTTTTCAGTTTTTTATGTGGTTAAATGGATGAGAAATAGATCTGTCCTATTAACCCTAACAGAAAGCTTACTTCTGTGATACTATTATTTTAACAGTATTAGTAAGAATATCCTCATATAAAGCATTCATAAAGGCAAACAACAGTCCTTGCTGTTATATAGCCAACCTAAGATCAAAAATAAATGCTGACCTTTAGGTAGAAACCACTTGGAACATAGGGATTTGGACCTTAAGTAGCTGTGTAGAGTTTGCATGCTAAAAAGCCCTAGAACACACCAAATATCTATATATTTGTCTGTAGAAATGGGTTTCTAAATTTAGCTTAGAGTGTAGAGGGCGCCCTTCTACACTTGGGAGAGGAATTTATATATAATCAGGTTTTGCTCTTAAAAGAATTTTTTAGTTATGGTCTAAATTTGAGAATGTAGATTGGAAATAAACTACAAATGTTCATGGTTGTATGTTTATAAAATAAAAGTGTAAGAATACATCAATTAATAGTTTAAACATTTTCTTTAATATAGATTTATGTGATTTTTAAAACCTTAAAGTTAATAATGTATTCTTCATTTTTACCAGAGTTCATTTTAAACATGTTTGTTTAGGTTTTACTGCAATCACAGCGACCAACCCCATTTGGCTTATAAAGACTCGGTTACAGCTTGATGCAAGGTATGTTAATTCATTAAAATAAAATTAAAGTTGATTTCAACTAGTTTTTTCCTGTGAATTTATATCTGTGAGATTTCCATGCTATGTACCTAGCCATGTCCTTCCCCTCTTTTGATGCTGATTTTGTTTTTTCGGGTTTACCGTCAAAAGCAAGTGATAACAGTATTTGGCAATATGAGACTTTCTAGGGAAGAAAAAATATATGTGTTGTGTTTTTAAATAAAAAGAATATATATTAGCCTAGCCCAAGCAGTGATAATTTCACTATGTGAATGATTTTAATTGGTCTCCCAACAGTTAAACAACACACAATCAACTGTCCAGATTAAATCTTGCAGGATCATTGCTCAAATTTGGTAAATCTTACATACAGAGAGGTGTGGCATGGGATTTAGCTCTCTTATATTCATAGACTTCATCTGTTATCAATAACCATTCTGTGGTAGCAGAGTTCATTGATTTGATGAATATCTGTTGAGCAGATACACTGCTTGGTTCTAGAGATACACCAAGAAACAGTGGAGACCAACTTTAAATGGAATAGTTAAGGAATTTTGTTTTTGAGCCCATTTTAAGCAGAAGCAGTGGTCGTTGCAAACCTTATAGGTCTTAAGGTTAAAGCCTGGCGTGTTTGGGAACTGAGCAAAGGCCACAAGCCGTACAGCTTAGAGTCTAGCCATCTCTATTCCTGTTAGTCTGGAGAATGGGGAAGAGGAAATAACTTTTTTTAGAGAGATGATCCTATTGCTGTATTATAATAATAATAATACTTTGGAAACCTTTAGCCTTTTGGTATGGACTAGACTTGTAACAAATTTTCACTGTTTTATTTTAGGGCTTGGGAAGTAGTCTATGTATCTAGTAGACTAAATAAAACTTACCTAAGAAATCATTAATAATGATGCCTGTTGGGGTGCCTGGGTGGCTCAGTGCGTTGAAGCCTCTGTCTTTGGCTCGGGTCATGATCTCAGGGTCCTGGGATCGAGCCCTGTGTCAGGCTCTCTGCTTGGCGGGGAGCCTGCTTCCTCCTCTCTCTCTGCCTCTCTGTCTGCTTGTGATCTCTGTCAAATAAATGGATGATATCTTTAAATAATAATAATAATGATGCCTGTTTAAATATCTGTTTGCCACATTCTGTCATGTTGAACTATATGCTATTTGGAGACTGGAAACATCTCTAATTCTTGTTCATCCAGAATAATTAAAATGAAATCTTAAGTGTCGTGAAGCAAAACTCAACGTTTACTTCCTAAAGCCAAAGATCTCAAAGGTAGTAGTTAAAACAACCCAAAAGTTAGAGAAATGTGAAGATTCCAGTCCATATTATACTACCAGGGGTATGCTTCGGTGTTGTAGGGTGGATCTGTGGGGGGTCTTGAGAAAAGTATCTCTATTATTTTTTCAGTTACAGTTGTAACACAAGCAAACACAAGTTCTTAGGCTTGGGGGGTGATGGGGAATGGGATGGGGTTGAGATAATAGTTAAACGTTAGTTTAAGGCACTAATGTATAACCATGAAATCAAGAATAGGGCTGATGTGTTTGCATATTACTCTTTGGGTCTTGTAGGATTTTAGCTTCTTGTGAGGAAGTCTCTGGTAGAAACTGATTAGAATTGGTTTCATGGATCATTCAAAGAAGAAAGTTTTCAGTCAGTGTCATTAGTTGAGGACAGTTACAGTTCAAGACAATAATTGGTCATAAAACTGGAGGAATTTGTAGGTTATCAGGTAGGTGTCTTAATTGTGTTTTTGTTATGTCTGAAATAGGTTGTATATAATTTATAAATAGGTAAATTTTCTATTTCTTTCCCTGTAGGTAGCATTTAAACTCATAGATAAGGTTCTGTTGGAAGAATCATAGTGTAAGGTAATATTTTTACAAACTCAAAATTATATACTTGTATAAGAGTAGGTACACTGGGGATGCCTAGGTGGCTCCGTTGGTTAAGCGGCTGCCTTTGGCTCAGGTCATGATCCCAGCATCCTGGGATTGAGTCCCACATCAGGCTCCTTGCTCAGCAGGGAGCCTGCTTCTCCCTCTGCCTCTGCCTGCCACTCTGTCTGCCTATGCTTACTCTCTCTGACAAATAAATAAATAAAATCTTTAAAAAAAAAGAGTAGGGGGGCGCCTGGGTGGCTCAGTGGGTTAAGCCTCTGCCTTCGGCTCAGGTCATGATACCAGGGTCCTGGGATCGAGCCCCACATTGGGCTCTCTGCTCAGCAGGAACCTGCCTCTCTGCCTACTTGTGATCTCTCTCTCTCTCTGTGTCAAATAAATAAATAAAATCTTTAAAAAAAAAAAAAAAAAGAGGTACACTGCCTGTAAATAGCACTAAGCAAGTTTTACTGGGCACAATGCTCAATAAATAATTTTATAACTGTAGGGGTCCGCATTCACTGTTCACCATGATACCGACATGAAAGATAGGACTGTTGCCTTCGAAGGATCTTGGGAAATTTGACTTAAATTCACAGTCATTTTTGGGGAAGAACTGAGTGGGTTTGGAAGAATTCTGCAGATGCACAAGTATTGCATTAATTACATTCCTTGCTTTGTGATGTACTATCATCATTGGTGTCTCAATCACTCTTTCATGTTACTAAGGCAGAAGAAATCTTCTCAGCTTAGAACTGGATTTAATGATATAATGTAATGTGAGAGTTTGTTTTTATCTTGAGCTGCAGTCACAATGTATTTGGACTATTTTATTTTTTATCCCTACAGTACAAACTTAATGAGCACATGAAACTGAAGATTTAATGTAGTGTATTTTGCATTAGTAAAATAAACTTCTTACATGGTACCCATCTAATGGACAAACTTGGGATAGAAGAATAAAGTCTAAAATGAATGTCTTAAAATTCTGGTTTCACTTCTCCATGAGTTAGAGGATCATCCTCTACTTGGAGTGGCATATTTCTACTGCATTTTATTGACTTTATTTAAAAACCTACACTACTTTGTAAATAAGATTTTTCCTTTTTGCTTTTCAGGAACCGTGGAGAAAAGCGAATGGGTGCTTTTGAATGTATTCGTAAAGTGTATCAGACAGATGGACTTAGAGGATTTTATAGGGGCATGTCTGCTTCATATGCTGGCATATCAGAGACGGTTATCCATTTTGTTATTTATGAAAGTATTAAGCAAAAACTACTGGAATATAAGATTGCTTCTACAATGGAAAATGATGAAGAGTCTGTGAAAGAAGCGTCTGATTTTGTGGGAATGATGCTGGCTGCTGCCACCTCAAAAACTTGTGCCACAACTATAGCATATCCACATGGTAAGAGGAGTGGAGTTTCTATTAGTAAAATTCTATTAATTTACAAGTATTTTCCCACGTCAGCCAATGACCCATTTATTAGAACATTTATAATTTTATTGAAATCAGTAAAACAAAATACAGTTCTTAGGAGTTCCTAATGGGATTAAATCTGTGTAAGTAACTTTTTTAATAGGTCAGTATATATTACAGTAGCATGATGGAGATTTAGCATGCACTCTGGACTGTCACATTTTAGCCCTGAGTAAGTCAAATTCCAGCCAGGTGTTGTTTGAACAAGTTAAAAAAAAAAAAGGTATGGCTATAGATGGCATACTAGATACTTTATATACATTATTGCTAATCTACAAAAAATTCCTGCAAAATACTCTCTTTCTCCATTTAAGTCTAAATATGCTAGAATATAACCAGAATTTGTCTTCATTTTCAAATGGGAAACAAGAAATGTTAAGATTAAGTTGCTGAAGGTCACAGAGCTTACTCAGGTCACATAGCTTACTCAGTGGAGAATCCCAAATTTGAAATGGGAATCTATAATCCAAAAGGCCAGCCTATGTTACATTATTTCATGTTGGCAAATAAGTATGTATGAATGATTTATTTCTGCCATTAAGTCTTACACTGTTAGCCTCTTTCATTGATAGATAATAAAATCACTTAAAAATTTGCAGGATGCTGAGATTTTTTTGTAACTTGTTTTAAATATAGACTTTGATTTTGTTGTATTTGTGGTTTGTTTTGCCTTTTTTAAGATTTTAAGATTTTTAAGATTTTATTTGTCAGAGAACAAGCAAGGGGAGCAGTAGGCAGACAGAGAAGCAGGCTTCCCATTGAGCAGGGAGCCCTGGTGCAGGACTCAATCCCAGGACCCTGGGTTCACAACCTCAGCTGAAGGCAGACTTTTTTTTTTTTTTTTTTTTTTTTAATTTAAACAACTCTTTTTTTTTTTTTAAACATTTATTTGACAGAGACAGATCACAAGTAGATAGAGAGGCAGGCAGAGAGAGAAAGAGAGGGAAGCAGGCTCCCTGCTGAGCGGAGAGCCCTATGTGGGACTTGATCCCAGGACCCCGAGATCATGACCTGAGCCGAAGGCAGCGGCTTAACCCACTGAGCCACCCAGGCGCCCTGAAGGCAGACTTTTAACTGACTGACTAAACCTCAGGAGTTCTAGGATTTTTTTTTTTTTTTCTTTCAAGTAATCTCTACACCCAGCATGGGACTTGAGATCAAGAATTGGATGCTACACTGACTGATCCATCCAGGCGCCCCTACTTTGGGCTTTTAATCTAAATGCTTCACTTTTGTTACACTGATTAACATTCACATTCATCCTTGTAAGTCTAAGGCTCTGTGATTAAAGCTGTATCAAGACAAATGAAACGGGGCTAGGAGGAAATGAGTATTTGCTCTAAAATGTAATTTTATGAGTAAAACTAACTCTAACCAAGTTGGACTGTGAACTTCTTGGGGGAAGTTCCTAACTTCTCTCTTTAGGAGAAGTCAAAAGAGGACAGTTATCAGCAGCATTGTTTAGGTTCTGGCTACTATAGGATACCTAGAATCGTGGCCTGCTAAGGGTAAGAGAGTTGTGGAAAGTTGTAAGCATCCTGTCCCCTCAAGTGAGATGAGGTCCTTACATGAAGGGGTAATTAATAAACAATATTTTGAGTGGAATATATAAATGGCATGAGTTTTTAAGGTAAGATACAAGAAATTTCAAATAGTAACATTTGCAGTGAAAATAGTTCTAGGCCATTTCCCTCAGGCCCAACAGGAATAGTGTATTGGAAAAACAGACTCTTCAAGAGCTCTGAAATCTTGTCCCAGCCTCTACCCCCAAATGAGTAAAACCTCTCAGCAGTCCAATTTCGTCACCTTTCAAAGCTAAGAAATATGGACTAACCATAATCTTTTATATCTTTTAGAGCTCTAAAATTTGATGAATTTTGCATAGTTGCTTCCCAGATGGGGCCTTTTAGCTAACAGCTGGTGTTTTGAGCAATTTTAGGCTCATGCACATGAAATTTCATGTTTGTTTCATGTGGACCATTGTAAATAGATTATTAATTCTGTTTTCTCGTTGTGGGGTTCACCTAAGAGTTTTTGTGTTTATTTCTCACACTATCTTTGTGATATTATTTTTATTCATTTTTCATACCACCTGCATTCCCTTTTCTGTTTCTTCACCTTTTCCTTATACATGTATTGTCCCTTTTAGCTATATCTAATATACAACTGACACCTTTGTTCTTTAACCATTCAGGAACCTATTAAATTTTTAATTAGTATTTATTATTAGTGATTTTAACCAGCTGTCTTAGAAGTTGGGTATTACTGTAATATGACCAGTTTCAATAAGTTACACATTAAAAATCACTCCCATATTTATTCTGAGCTTACACTTAAAGACTAGTAAATGGGATGTGCTCAGCATTAGGAGGGTATAAAGATAACACAAATGGGGGCACCTAGGTGGCTCAGTGGGTTAAGCCTCTGCCTTCGGCTCAGGTCATGATCCCAGGGTCCTGGGATCGAGCCCCACATTGGGCTCTCTGCTCAGTAGGGAGCCTGCTTCCCCCACCCCCTCTGCCTGCCTCTCTGCCCACTTGAGATCATCTGTCAAATAAATAATCTTTTTTAAAAAAAAAGATACCACAAATGTTTTAAAATAATTTTTTTTTCCTCCCTAAACAGAAGTTGTAAGAACAAGACTACGTGAAGAGGGAACAAAATATAGATCTTTTTTGCAGACACTATCTTTGGTTGTTCAAGAAGAAGGTTATGGGTCTCTTTACCGTGGTCTAACAACTCATCTGGTGAGACAGATTCCAAACACAGCCATTATGATGGCCACCTATGAATTGGTGGTCTACCTTCTCAATGGATAGCAACTTTAAGCTGCTGTACTATGAAGAGGGAAGACCAAAAGATTCCAGTGGACCATGCAGTATCGAAACCAGCATGGTGGACAGAAGTAAAACGTTTGGGAACATGTAACTATGCCTAAGTGGAAGTTTGGTTGTAGGAATTAAAGTAATCATAATCACATTACTTGGTCTTTTTCAGTAATATGAAGAAAAAAAAAACAAACCTAGGCTGCCTCTAAGAAAAAAGCCTTTAGAAGCACTCCTTTCTCCAAATTGCCATTTTCTCTACCATGTCCACAGGACACAGTTGCATTTTGTTGATTTATGGCAGAGTACAGTGTGTATTCCATGAGCACTTTTCCAGTCTTCTAAACAAAGCCATCCCTAATTGTATAAATATTACAACTATCCAAAGATAGTATTGACAGTCATAAATGTCTTACCTCTGGCTTCTGTGTAATTCATGTAAAAAAAAATTGTAAAATAATAAGAATAAGTGAGATTCTTAGTATTACTTTTCCATTTCCTTGAGAGGACCTGGAATATTTTAAAATTAATTTGGCATTAATAGTCACTAGTTTTGACCACTAATGAAATAATGTCAAAAGATCTTGCATATTTTTAGCTTTAAAATGTTTTGGTTTCCACTGCTAACAGGTGCTTGATGTTGAGCATGATGTGGACACTTAAATTGTTCATTAATGTATCAAGCCCAGTGTAATAGTTTGGGACAGAAGAAACCAGTGAAATGTTGATTCTTGGCCATTTGAGTAACTTGAGCACATCCTCATGTCTTCTCTACCTTTACAATACATGAATGAATGCGGTTGTCTTGTCAGTGACTTAGTAGTTACGAACTTGAATTATTATCTATCATACCTAGATATTTTCTTAACGTAGAAAAAATTCACCACTTCTGAATCTTTCTCTGTTTGTGTTCACATTAGGAATTTGAACCATTGAATTATTTCCAGAAGATCAATACAGATTGCATTTATTTTGTAGAGAAAATGGTAATTTTCAGATTTCCCCTATTAGGTTTCTTTTTTTAAGGTGACATTATAAATATCTGGGGCAGTATCATAGAAGAGGGACCCTCTGCTGTCTGATTGAGCAGGTAGTGATTCTAATTGACCAGAGTTTTGTGAATGAACAAACTGCTTTTGACAAGAAATTTATGTTATCCTGATTTCTTGAATGGTAAATCATAGAAAGACTCAAGTTAATTCAGATTAAGTTTCCTAACAGGATATAGCTTTTACATTTTGCAGTTGAGTTCAGCTGTACCTTTTAGTACCTAAATGTATATATGTATGGCCCTTCTGAAGATGTTTGCTGTAAATCTATTAAGAGACTTTTGCTTATGGATGTTGCTATACTGGTGTATAAAACATTTACAATTAAACTCCAGTGTGGTACTCATTTCAGTATAGATGAACTGTACATTTTGTGCAATGGCTTTATTTTAAGAATGACATTGTGAATGCACTTTGTGGCCTTTTTTTGGAGAAGGGTGAGAGTAGAGTATTCCATGTTAAGATTTTTTTTTTTTTTTAAACATTGGTCATGTATTAGGCAGAAACCATGTTCAAAACATTTTTCTGGGTTTTAGATACGGTGTTTGGAGATCTTTAATAATATAAATGTTTTATGTATTCTATGTACACTCTAATGTCCCTAACACAGAAAATTGTAGCATGTTATTGCAAGCTTTCTCTGCTATCACCAGTGAAACACAGTGCCCTCTTAAATTCCTTCACCTTCTTAACTCCTTATAATCAACATAACTGGATGTTTTTGAGGTGCTTTGATTGGAATTAAAAAATATTCCAATCTCTTTGGAGACCAAAGGCAAATTCAGTTTCATTACCTTTGGGATTATTCGTACCTTTCATGGTGAATTTTAGCTTTGACGTTTATGTGAGAAACAAGCCAAAAAAAAAAAAAAAAAAACCTAGGGATTTCTAACTTAAATCTGTAGAGAAAGTCTCATCTATAGTGTTTGCCTTTTCAGGTGCCACTTACACTGCCTAATACAGTGCCATTTGCCTTGCAAAGATTTGTAAACATTAGTTGTGTTGAATGTAAGACACAGATTCTCCCTAATGGTAATGATCTCAGTACACCACAAACAATTAAGAATGATACAAAAACCAGCAGTTATGGAACATCTTATTTAGTGGTAGCATATTCATAGTAAGTGTCCTTCAAGGATGAACATGTATTCTTTTCTTGTTTGTATTTAGCAAGTAAAACTTACGTTGACCTTAGTGTATTGTATTCACATTTTAAAAGTGAGTATTCTCTGTGTACTGGAAGAAAAGATCTTAGAGTCTTAGATTTTGTTTCTTTGTGCAACAACTGGAAAGAAGCAGCGAAGCTTATTTTAGTTTTTTTTTTTTTCCCCAAAGCACAATCTGCCATAGTTTACTTTATGTGACAGATAATTTAAAAAAGAAAGCTATATATAAAAGTTGTATATAAAGTTTGTCTCTGAAACATTTCTTTGGAGATTTTTTTAATTGATGCAAATGTTTAAAAAGAAAAACACGTATTTAAAGCATTGAATTTTTTTTAAAGCTGTGTTTTGTTATCTATTTTCTATCAGATGACTTTATTTCTAGTATAGAGATTGGCAGCACTCTTCAGATTTGTCTGTACTTTCATTACAGAATTTTATCAGGAAATTGAATTGAACTTACTCAAGTTAAAGCAGTAGATACTGAAAGAGTATGCTCATAGAGCATTAGATAGAACTTTGGTACTGGTGGCTCATAGACAGTTTACTAAATTTCAGAGTCCAGATATGAGAATTACCAGCCCTGTGACTGAGGGGTGGAATACAGTGCTTTTGAATCCAGGAGGGGGAAAGGGGAAAAAAAAAAAAAAAAACCTATCACCAAAGCTTTGTCTTAATTTTCATTATGTATGTAATTTTGTGGAACCAGCATTACTAGATGGGGGTCACTAGTAATTTATTTGTAATTTTGAAACCAGGATAGAATATTGTTAGATTATTTGATCCAGACTTTGTCTCCTAAAACCTAATGCCCATTGTGGAATAGCATGACTGTATTAGGACGAGGGTGTTAAAAATAACGAGTATTTATTCTTTTACTGGAGTATAAACATATTGGCATTTTTAGATTTAAGTCACTAAAAATACTGATCTGAACTTAAAGGATTTAAGTGCTAGAAATCAATCTATCCTTTACTCTTCCAACATTGTTCATGCCTGTCTTTCATTGTTTACATGCTCTTCTGCCCAGACTATTAGTACCGTAGGGACCCCTTTTGGGCTGATAAATAAAACAGATGAGCCTTTCTGTCTACTGATCATGACTTAAACATTCCTAAGAATAAAGGTATTTCTGAATGATACAAATTAGAAGGAATTTCAATTACATGAGAATATTTCATACAATGTGCTTTCTGCCCACTCAGTTCTCTTCTCCATCATGCACTTATATTTCTTGTTAATCTATACACTGCTTTTTATGCTACTCCTTTTAGAAACTGAAGATTTTAGTTTCACTCAGTTTTTTTGTTAATAAACACTTGAATGTGTACCCCTCATATGTGAACAATTAAATTATGATCTGTTAGTCATAGCTAAATAATCAACTTCAAAAGAGTTGATATCTTGACCATTTATGTGAGGTTTGCTATTCTCGCATTTTGTGTACATGGCTGTAAATTATGTGCATTTATTCTATTTATGTTAACTAGCTGAATTTTATTTGAATTGTTAAAGTTAAAAAATTAAAATATCCTTATGAAAATATGGGGGTTTTTTCCTATAATGTATTCTAACATTTTGGTTTGGGAGAATGTAATCACACTTTTTAGGATAAAGTGAAGAACAAAAGTGTATTGCCATTTTCAAGTTTAAGTGTTAGACTCCAATCTGCTAGACATAGTGACTTCTCTATAGGAAACAAAAGGTCAAATTATCTAATTCCCTCGTAAGTCAGTAAGATTCTTCTGTTCTGCCATATATTCCACAGATTTATTGATAATTTAGGTACCATACTTTTCATGTATCAAAACATCCTGTTTGAAAAGAATATCTGAAAAATTTGAGCCTAATGAGGTTATTTGATACCTCCTTAGGTTGAAATGATTTTTTTACATTTTATCTTACATCATTAGTTTTTGATGTAGTGTTCAACGATTCATTATTTGCATATAACAGCCAGTGCTCATCGCAACATGTGCCATCCTCAATAGCCATCACCCACTGACCCGTCCTCCCACCCCCCCCGGTTGTAATGATATTTTAACATCATGACTTCGTGTTAGTTTTGGTTTTCACCTTTCTGAAAGCGAAAAATAGTAAAAGTTCAAACTTGTTGAAATAACCAAATGAATCTTCATATGATAGGTTGAAACAGTCGACAGGTATGTGTCCTATAGTACTTACCCATTTTACATTTTCTGTTTATTGACGTTTTCACAAGTTGTAGCTACCATGAAACATCACCTAGTTTTGCAGGTGAGAAAACCAGGGTAGATTTGTCATGTCCCTTTTCTCAAACTGAAAGCTTTTGGACTACTTTACACTGACGACTGAAATGGTGAGGTGAGGACATTGGCAAAATAATGGTTGAAGTTGGTATGCCAAGCATATTTTACTGCTTAGTGTCCCAATTGTGTGTGTGTGTGTGTGTATTACTGAATATTAGGATCCGTGGTGAAGGAGGGAATTTGTGAGTGTATGATTGTCTAAGGTTCAAGTATGAAATCCACACAACTGACAAACTCAGGCAAGAAGGCAAAGTTTAGTTAAGTGATTTCCTTTAGTCTCCTAATTTTTTTTCCATGTTGTACAAACCAGCTGGCTACCTTAATATATATGGAATCAGTTCAGTAATTTAAATTCATAGAGTGCTATGTTTATACAGTGATTTCATGTGGTTTTCCAGCAGCCTATAGATGGGTGAATGGGCAAGTCATATTTAGAGGGGTATTAGTCACAGTGGGTTTTTTTTTTTTTAACTTGGTGTTCTGAATCTTAATCCTGTGTTTATTTACTATACTAGATTATTCAACAGCCTTTGGGATGAACACTAGAATGAGTAACAAAACAAAAGACAATTTAGATGAAAGATCTATGGGGATTGGCTCAGGATGAAACATGCTGGGGGATAATAAGAAATAGAGCTAAGGATATGAATTGGAGTAGTGAACTGTTGTTGAAGCTGGTCTATATAGAGCCTTAGGTTACTTCTGAGGCCACAAGGGAAACACTGGATTCCCCACCACCACCAAACATCTTTGTAACAACAAAGCAAGTCAAACCTAAACATTAGGTTAAGTGTGTCTTGGGTGAGCTGTTCTCACTTATGCTACCTTTGAGCCTCAGCAATGTCATATGTTCTCTGGAAGTGTTACGGTGATTGATTCTTTTAGAAAGATCTGGAAAGGTTGGTTGGAGAAAACAGTATTTAAACCAAGCTTTGAAACGAACTCAACAGGCTGATTTGGGGAGGAGCATTCCTTGTTGAAACAAAGATCAAAGTGTTCTAGTAGCCCATCAGAGAAATAACCCATTTTCTTTTATTCTCTCCTGGGAGTTGATAGAAAAAGTGTTTTGAGGGGCGCCTATGTGACTTAGTTGAGCATCAGACTTTTGGTTTTGGCTTGAGTCATGATCTCAGGGTAATGGGATCAATCCCCCAGTCAGGCTCCACACTGAGTGTGGAACCTGCTTGGGATTCTCTCCCTTTTCCTCTCTTCACCTGCCCCTCCCTATGCTCATGCCTATGTGTGCTCTCTCAAATAATTTTTTTAAAGTGTCTCAAGATTTTCAAACTAGTGGTAGACCTAGGATTCTTAAACCTAGTCTCATTCAAAGTAGCTCAGCACATCCAGCTCAACAAAAATTGAGTGTTAGAATCCTGTTTTCTGTGTCCCAGTCCCTCATACTTTCCAAAGCACCTCAATTCTTAAGTCTTCTAAATTGCCAAGGATAAAAGGCCCACTTTCACTATTTCTGAATCTTACCTTTCAAGATTATCCAATAAGATTGATATCCATTGATTGAACTTACTCAGATGTTTTAGTGGTGTAGGTTATTTGATGTGAATTTTCCTAAGTCACATACTGACTTTTTCATTGTCCCTGCCCCCCATAAGAGCAGCTGGACATCAGTAGGAAAAGTGAGCCATTACCTCACCATACTCAAAACAATATGGGTCTAAAGATTAAAATTGCAAACCTTCTGGGAAAAAAATATATTTGCAAGCTTGGAGTAGGCAGGGATTAGAGTTCACAGAAGGCACTAACCAGTAAGAAAAAAGCTCTCAAAATTAAAAACATTAAAATAAAAGTGCAGCCACAGTCTGCGAGAAAATATAAAATATATTTTATATATATTATATATTATATATATATTTATATATATTATATATAAAATATAAAATATATCTGACAGGATATGTAATAAAATATACACACAAACAGGCAATGACCTAAATAAACACTTCTAAAAATAAGCATATGTAAAGATACTTAACGTGATTAGTAATACTAATTAGAACCACAAATAAGGTAACACAATATAGCCAATACAATGACAAGCAGACACAATACCAAGGAGGTAGAAACAACTGGAACCACCCACATTGCTGTTGAGAATGTGAAATGGTATAGCTACCTTGGAAAGATGAAGTTTTTAAGAAAAAAGTTTAAAATTATTTCTATGCTATAACCCAGAATTACTACTGGTAGGGAAGGGGGAGGTGGGAATTTCCAAGAGAAATGAAAATCTCCGAAATTTTCATAGCTCTTTTATTTCTAAGGGTGAATATCAAGGGAAAGTCGATTGTAAATCATGCAGTGAAATACTACATCATAAAACAAAAAGCAAAGTAGGAATTACAGATACGTGCAAGAATGTAAATGAGTATTAAAGACATGTTAGATGAAAGAAGCCAGGCTCAGAATAGTATACACTGTACTCCATTTGTATGGAGGTCAAGAACAGGAAAACGTAGCCAGCTTGATAGAAGTTAAATTAGTGTATCTGGATTTGGAGAGAAGGACTTGACTAGCAACAGGGCCTAGTGAAAGTTTCTGGAGTAATGGAAAAGTCCTACATGTTGATCTGGGTAGGGTTAAACAGGTGTGTACGTAATGTGAAGATATATTATCTGTATGTTTAAGATTTGTTCACTTCAAGCCTGGTTTGGTTTTGTTTTTTTTTAAATCTAATGCAAAGTAAAAAAGTTTGAACACTACATAATGAAACCCATGAAGGCTTGAGGTACTGGAATTATCAAAGTACAGTTCATAAAATAGTCATGCTTAATATGTTTTGAGAAATAAAATGGAGAACTTTTAAGTATCTGATTTTGCTATCAAGCAGGCAGGACCTCTGAGCTACTCATCTCCGTGACAACTAGATCTTGGAACGTGCTTTTTGAGGCCTAGCTCACAAAAAGTAAAAAGTAGAAGGGTTCCCCAAGGACTTTTCCCTTTCCCTCCCCCATGCCAAGCCCAAAACTAAGCAATTGGTGCTGGGGCTTAGATCTCCAGGAGCAATTGTATCTGGGGCCCAGGCCTGAAGAACAGGGGCATCAGTAGACTGAGGTGCTCCCAGGATGGGTGGGGGGTACTCCCCTGGATACCAGTAGAAGCAGAGTCAAATCTGGTGGGGGGAGTTCTTCAAGTTGGGCCTACAGACTCACAGCATTGCTTAATGATTTCCAAACATAAGATCTGGCAGGCCGGGAGTGATCACAGAAACATGGAAACAACAGATTGGCACCATCAAGGACTTAAGAGATAAAATGCAGAGTAGCTAGCAGTTACAATTACAAAGATGAGCCTATAGTATTAAATAGGAATAAACAGACTTTAATAGTTAGCCATAAAAATGAAACTATAGAGCAGTAGCCGCAGGTTTGGAAACAACAGCAACAGCAAAGAAACAAGATCCCTCTGGTTCCAGAAAATCTGAAAAAGATGATGGCTTATCAGGCCCTTAAAGCCTCTCAAGCAAAGCAGGCATTTTTGGACAAGGAGCAGAAGAAAGGAAAAGAGCTCAAGTTCAAGGGACCGAAATGGTTCTTAGATGATTCCCAGCAGCAGCAACATGACAGGTTGCTCTTGAGACGACTAGAAGTGAAACCTTGTGGCTTGGAAGTGCCAGATAAATATTCCTTGGGCTCTGCTGTATGCATCCAAAGGATGAATGGGGTGAGTTCACTGCTGCAGGCTTCGCCCGAAGATTTTCAATGATGTCTTTTTCGGAGTAACCTCCCAGACCATAAAAACACTACATAGAGTGGAAACTTACGTGACCCGAGGACTTCCAAATCTGAAGTCTGCCCGGAAACTCATCTTGAAACATGGACAAGACAAGGTGAAGAATAAAACCATCCCTTTGACGGACAACACAGTGATTGAGGAGCACCTGGGGAAGTAGGGTGTTATTTGCTTGGAAGACCTCATTTATGAAATTGTCTTTCCAGGGAAGAACTTCAGATCTCTGCATTCTTACGTCCTTTCCATCTCTCAGTGGCCTGTCCTGCTACCAAGAATAGTGGGCTTCCTCAAGGGGGTGGGCTTACCTGGCTCTCAAGGGGACACATCAATCAGCTCATTTGTCAGCTGAATTAAACCCAGACTATCTGAAAGCACAGCGCACTGATGGCATGTGTTTTGTCTTTTGGAATTTTTACCAGTGTCTTCAAAAAAGATTATTTAATGTTTTATCTTTGGAAACTAGAGGGAGGGTCAAGGACAAGATGATGATGCTCCTGGCAGGCACTTGTCATCACAGCCCAGTTCCAAGGGAAAGTTCCAGTGTGTTTCCACCGTTGGGGGCCCCCCCACCACCTCTGAGGTCAGCAGAGGGCTCCTGGCACGGAAGAGGGAGTCCTGCTATGTCCCATCTTCTATCATGGAGTTTAATGTTGATGAACGAATACCCAAGCATGAACACAAGACTGCAGTGGACCAAGCTCGGGACATACTTGAGCCTGGGGGTTCCTGGGGCCTTGTTTTGGAAGGAACTTGAAATATAGTTACAAAGAAGAGCACAAAAACAGTGCTCAGTTGTCAGAAAAAAGAGAACTATAGGCACTGAAATCAAGAACTCGGTGAATAAAAACAGACTAGATGTAACTAAAGTGATTTAAACTTGAACACCTATCTAAATCTAGAGGACAGGAAAGGTAAAGAGAAGGACTATGAAAGATCAGTTAGGAAATAAAGGAGGATGGAATCAGAATGTCTAATATACTTCATTATATTTAGTAAATGAGGCAACATTTTAGAAGGTAATTGGAAAATTCCCAGAGTTGATAAACCTGAATCCATAGCTCCACAGATTACAATGTATCCTGATTTGGATTAAGACATGCCTATAAACATAGTGATACGAAGAACATCAAAGCAAAGTGAAGATTTTGATTTCTACTACTTGCGATGGGTTAGGTTTTGGGGCCAGTGCTCCTAATGAGTGCAATTAAAATGCTCAGTAAAGTATTCCAAAAATCTTACCATCTGAGAGTGAACATGATGGGGAATGAGCAAGTCAAACTTCAAGACATAAGAACCTAGAAAGTCAAGAGGGCACGCCAAGCCACCTAGGACCCAGAAGCAAGTGAGGCAGAAGTAGATGACCAGGTCCCATTTAAGTTGAGGAGTCTGATAGACCTTTCCCATTAAGTTGGGGCCCCAGTAGTAAATTTGGATTCTTTCTTCCATATCCCTGGGAGTGGACAGTTTCCTTGGTCCTGAGCAGAGCACAGAAATAGAACACAGAAGCCCAACCCTGAGACCCAGTACTGACCCCGAGTAGAATTAAAGCCCAACTTAGCATTGCTAGAGTGGGGATGGGGCCTCAAGATCAAGAATTAAAGTGGTTCCAGACACATGGGATCCCAAATGCATGGTAGAAGCAAAGACCATTCTTTTCTGGAAAAAGCAGTCCTTATCTATGATTATGGTGCGAACACATCAGTAATTTCCAGGACGTGAGCAGCACACGGTCGATAAGCACACAATGAAGCCGCACCACTAGTGACAACCCTTAAAAGCAAAAGCAGCCCACTCTCCAAGAGAAAAGCGACTCTGGAGTTCCCAAATATAAATTGAAGTGCAAATGAGTACAGTTTTTAAAATATAAGACATGCTTGGAAATAGGAGAGTAGGACACTAAAAAATGGTTGAGCAGATTTGAAAACCAAATATAACTCCTAGAAGTGAGAACTAAAGTTTCAAGCACAGTAGGACAAGGCTGGGAAGCATGGTTTCGCAGCAAGTTGGAGCACATGCTGTCCAGAGGAAGAAGAAGGTACAGAGGAGACGGTGAGATGCGGACAGGACGCTCCAGGGCAGGGCGGCTGCTGAAGAACTGATCGCGTAGATCGACAATCCCAAGCAGAATACATAAAAAGGAGCTCCCCTCCACACACAGTATCATGAAACTAGATAACCAAAAGCAGAGAAGATTTGGGGATAAAAATATCCAGACTTTTACCTCTGACACGACGCACCTTCAAAGCAACAACAGCCAGTGTGACAATTGACTTCACAGGCAGAACAGAAGAGAGGGGAGAGGGGGACAATTCCTTCCGATGTGCTGCCAAGCTAGTTTTACAACCAGTAAAAGTCCTTCAGGCCTGAGGAAGGAATACAGAAATTTCAGAAAAATTAAAACAGGGAGTGTGCTCTCAGCAGGTCATCAAAGGAAATCCTCTAAGGTGTACCTCAGGCAGAAGGAATTTGTGGTGTCAGGCCTGAGATGCAAGAAAAATGCTAAACAAAGAAGCAGAAATCTGGGCGGGCAAATGGAAAAGGTAGTTCGCCATATAAAAGAGTAATGATAGGGACACCTGGGTGGCTCAGTGGGTTAAAGCATCTACCTTCGGCTCAGGTCATGATCTCAGGGTCCTGGGATCAAGCCCCACATCGGGCTCTCTGCTCAGCAGGGAGCCTATTTCCTCTCTCTCTCTGTCAAATAAATAGATAAAATATTTTAAAAAGAAAAAAAGAGTAATGATAATGGGATTTTAAAAAACAAAACATGACAAAAATATAACACATTACAATTTTATGAAAGGAGGGAAGGAGATAAATGGAGTTGAAGTGTTCTATAAACTTATCCATGTAGAAGATGGAGATTTTGATTCATCTTGTTTAAGATTTTTTGTTTACTTATTTGAGATAGAGCGAGAAAGTGAGAGAGAGCAGGAGCAGGGGGAGGGAGAGCGACAGGTAGAGGCAGAGGGAAAACCAGGCTCCCTGCTGAGCAGGGAGCCTGACTAGGGCTCCATCTCAGGACCCCGGGATCATGACCTGAGCAGAAGGCCAATGCTT
The DNA here is from genome assembly GCF_922984935.1 of Meles meles. NCBI lineage: Eukaryota > Metazoa > Chordata > Mammalia > Carnivora > Mustelidae > Meles > Meles meles. The sequence continues at coordinate 95,007,344 of NC_060069.1, read as the reverse complement.
AACTGACTGAGCCACCCAGATGGCCTGATTTTGATTCATTTTAAATGTTAAGTATGTGTTGTAAAATGAAGGACAACCAATGAAAGAACAGAAATAGTACCACTTCCATACGAGTAGAAGGGGAAAACGTGGAATTACTCTTTTTCAAAAATCAGTTTAAAAGGAATGCCAGAAAGGAGAGACAAACAGCATGGAACTAAATTTTTCTGAAGTAAAGTCTATGCCCAAAGTGGGGCTCAAAGTCATGATGTCAAGATCAGAAGTCGTATCCTGAGCCAGCCAGCACCCCAGAAATAAGATGGTTTTAAATCCAAATATTTCAGTCATTACATTAGTGGAAATGGAATAAATGCTCCAGTGTAAAGATTATCAGACTGGATTTAAAAACAACCAAAAGCTACTTGTGAGAGGCATGGCTACACCATAAGGACAAGTTAAGGTTGGAAGTAAAAGGATAAAACTTGAAAATACTACCCAAAGGAAACAGATGTAACTATATCACTACCAGAGAAAATAGACGTGAAGGCCAGCAAGCATTACCAGAATTCAGGATGTTTGGTCACCGCATGGTCATAAAAGATTTATTTCATCAAGAATACAATGATTTAAAATTTCCGGGGCGCCTGGGTGGCTCAGTGGGTTAGAGCCTCTGCCTTCGGCTCAGGTCATGATTTCAGGGTCCTGGGATCGAGCCCCGCTTCGGGTTCTCTGCTCAGTGGGGAGCCTGCTTCCCCCCTTCTCTCTCTCTGCCTGCCTCTCTGCCTACTTGTGATCTCTGTCTGTCAGATAAATAAATAAATCTTTTAAAAAATAATAAAAATAATAAAATTTTCATATGCCTGATAAAATTTCCTCATCGTGTAGAGGCAGAATCGAAAGAACCTCAGGAAGAAACAGGCAAATCCACAGCAATAGTGGGAGTCTTCAACAAACTTCTCTCAGAAATTGATACAAGAAAATAGTAAGCATATACATTTCATGGGTATGGTTAACAGCCTTGACCCAATGGAAATGCACAGAACACTGCACTTAACATCTGCAGAATATGCATCGCTATTTCCAGAAACTGACCCAAGCAATCTCTTCAGATCTCAAGTATTGAAATCATACAGAGGATGTTGTCTGACCACAAAGCAATTAAACTGAAAATCAGCAAGTAGATCACTGAAGAACTTCCTAACTTTGGAAATTTAGACACGTGCTTCCAAATAACCCACAGTTCTGCTCCGCCACATGGACAAAATATTTGGAGCTGAATGATAATAAAAATTCTAAATGTCAAAACTGGTGAATGCAGCTTAAGTGCATTCCTTAGAGAATGCAGTCCTTAGAGAAAATTTAAAATTTTAAGTTCCTATATTAGAAAAGGAAAAGGCTGAAAATTAATGAGGTAAACATTTGTATTAGGGTTGGCTAGGGCACAGTAGAGACTCAGATGCATAATGGCTCAACCTAATAGACATTTTATGGCTTGTTCATTTAACGATCTTAGAGGAACAGGTCTGCTCTGCTCTAACCGTTCTTTAGGGACTCAGCTGACTGAGGCTCTGCTATTCTCAACATTTGCCTTCCAAGGTGGATGGGGGCTGTGGCTCTCAGACTTCAACCTGTATCCAAATCACATGGCTTGTTTTGTTTCTCTGGTGTTGTTTAAAGTAAAAGATAGGGGTGTCTGGGTAGCTCAGTCAGTTAAGCGGCAGCCTTTGGCTCAGGTCACAGTCGCAGGGTCCTGGGATCAAGCCGCATCTCTCCCCGCTGAGCAGGGAGCCCATTTCTCCCTCTGCCCCTCCCCCTTGCTCTCTCTCTTTCTCTATCAAGTAAATCAATAAAATCTTTTAAAAAATAAAGTAAAAGAAGAATGTTCCCTATCTTAGATAGAACTGTAAGTAAGTGGGCAAAATTCCATCATTTGGGGAAATAATCGGGAGAATAGAACAACTAGATATATTTTCCCCATACCATTAGCAAATATTTTTTCCTGCCCCCAGCTTTGAGATATCATTGAAATAGAATACTGTGTAAGTTTGAGGTGTACAACCTGAGGATTTGGTACACTTACATATTGTGACGTGATTACCACAAGAAGGTTAACACCTCCCTCCACTCACGTAATTATCATTTTTGTGTGCATGTGGTTAGAGCATTTAAGATCTCTCTTTGCAACTCTCGAAGGTAGAATACAGTGTTGTTAGCTATAGTCACCATACTGTACTTCAGATCCCCAGAACTTGTTCATCTCATAACTGGAAGTTCCTACCCTTTGACTAACATGTCTCTGTTGAGCCTCCACACACCCCCAGCCAACACCAAGTCCCTGGTAACCACCACCCCACTCTCTACTTCTGTGAGTTCAGCTTTTTAAGACATGTTGAGATCACACAGTATTTGTCTTTCTCTGCCTGACTTACTTCATTTAGCATGTTGTCAAAAAAGGCAGGAGTTCTGTCTTCTATATGGCTGAATAATATTCCATTGTGTATATATACCAAACCTCTTCATCTGCTCGTCTGTTGTTTTTAAGACTTGGCTATTGTGAATAATGCCACAGTGAACATCAGAGTGCAGCTCTCTCACTGAGACAATGATTTCATTTCTTTTCCTATATACCCAGAAGTGGGATTGCTGGATCATATGGTAGTTCTATTTTTAATATTTTGAGGAACCTCCATACTGTTTTCCATAGTGGCCGCACCAATTTACATTCCCACCGACACACAAGGGTTCCCTTTTCTCCACATCCTCACCAACACTTGGTATCTCATCTTTTTGATGCTAGCCATTCTAACAGGAGTGAGATGATCTCTCATTGTAGCCTTGATTTGCATTTCCCTGTTACTTAGTGACGCTGAGCCTATTTTCATATGGCTGTCTGCTATGTGTATGCCTTCTTTGGAAAAATGTCTACTCAGTTCATTTGCCCATTTTAATCAGATTATTTATTCTTTTGTTGTTTTGGGATTGTTTGAGTTCCTTAATATTTTGGATATTAACCCCTTACCAGATACGTGATTTGCAAATATTTTCTCCTGTTCCACATGTTACTTTCCCGTTTTGCTTATTGCTTCTTCTGCTGTGTGGAAGCTTTTTATTTTTTTGGGTGGGGCAGCAAAACAAAGTTTATTGAACAATAGTACAAAGCTCCTCCCCAGAGGGTTGCCAGGATGCAGAAGCTTTAGTTTGATGTAGTCCCACCTACTAATTTTTGCTTTTGGTGTCATATCCAAAAAGTTATTGCCAAGATCAGTGGCAAGGAGCTTTTCCCCTATGTTTTCTTCTAGGAATTTTAGAGTTTCAGGTCTTACATTTAAGTCTTTAATCCATTTTGACTTAATTTTTGTAAGTGGTGGAAAATAGGAGTCTGATTTCATTTTTTTGCATGTGAATATTGTTTTCTCAACACCTTTTTTTTTTTTTTAAGATTTTATTTATTGATTGACAGAGAGAGACACAGCGAGAGAGAGAACACAGCAGAGGGAGTAGGAGAGAGAGAAGCAGGCTTCCTGCCAAGCAGGGAGCCCGATGCGGGACCGGTCCCAGGACTCTGGGATCACGACCCAAGCCGAAGGCAGGTGCTTAACAACTGAGCCACCTAGGTGCCCCCTCAGCACCATTTATTTTAAAAGACCATCTCTCCCCCATTAGCCATTCTTGGCCCTCTTGTTGACTATTAGTTGACCATATATGCATGAGTTAATTTCTGGGCTCTTGATTCTCTTCCCTTGGTCTAAGGTGTCTGTTTTGTTTTGTTTTTAAGATTTATTTTATTTATTTATTTATTTATTTATTTATTTATTTAAGAGATAGAGCATGAGAGAGGGGGAGGGTCAGAGGTAGAAGCAGACTCCCTGCAGAGCAGGGAACCTGATTCGGAACTGGATCCTGGGACTCCAGGATCCTGATCTGAACCGAAGGCAGTCACTTAACCAACTGAGTCACCCAGGCGCCCCTAAGGTGTCTGTTTTTATGCCAACACAATACTGTTTGAATTGCTACAGCTTCGAAATGCAGTAGTTTGGAATCAGAAGGTGTGGTTTCTCCAGCTTTGTTCTTCTGCAGGATTGCTTTGGCTGTTTGGGGGATTTTGTGGTTCCACATGAATTCTAAGATTGTTTTTCTTATTTCTGTGAAAAATGCCATTGGAATTTTGCTAGCGATTGCATTGCATCTACAGTGGGCTTGATTGTATGGACGTTTTAATTAACAATAATCGCGCCTCGGATAAACCTCATTGGCTACGATACTGCCACTGCGCAAAGCTTGTATGGACGTTTTAATATTAATTCTTCTGATCCATGAGCACAAGATTTTTCTTCTGTATCAAAGTCTTACAGTTTTCAGTATACAGAACTTGAACCTCCTCAGTTAAACTTACTCGTGAGTATTTTATTTTTTTTAATAATTTTAAAAAATATTTATTTATTTGTCAGAGAGAGAGAGCGAGCACAGGCAGACAGAGTGACAGGCAGAGTCAGAGGGAGAAGCAGCTCCCTGCCAAGCTAGGAGCCCGATGTGAGACTTGATCCCAGGACACGGGGATCACGACCTGAGCCGAAGGCAGCCGCCCAACCAACTGAGCCACCCAGGCGTCCCATCCTAAGTATTTTTAATCGTTTTTGATGTTACTATGGGACCCTTGACTTCTTTTTCAGATACTTCCTTTTTACATTTAGAGTAATTATTGATAGCTGAGGACTATTAATGCCATCTAATTAATTATTTAATAGTTCTTTGTAGTTCCCTCTTTCCTTTCTTCCTCTTTCGTCTTTCCTTGGTGGATTGATAATTTCCATCATCTCATGCTTTGATTTCCTTCTCTTTTCCCTTTGTGCGTCTACTGTAGGTTTTTGCTTTGTAGTTACCCTGAGGTTGATATGAAACAGCCTATAGATATAAATCTATTTTACACTGTTAACAATTAACTTTGATTGCATGTCAAAATTTTACCTTTTTACTCCGCACACCTTTTATGTTTTTGAATTCACAATTTACCTCTTTTTATATTGTGTATTCACTAACCAATTATTGTAGCTATTGTTATTTTTAACATTCTTGCCCTTTAGCTTTTTTACTAGAATTAAGTGGTAAACACTCTATTGTATTACAGTATTAGAGTATGCTGAATTTGACTGCATATGTACTCTTATCAGTGTTGTATATTTTCATATGTTTTCATGTTACTATTAGCTGAATGTCATTTCAGCTTGAAATTCTAGAGGGCTTGTTAAAACACTGATTGCTGGGTATCATCCCAAGATTTTGGTTCAGTAGGTTTCACCTAAGTCTGTGGCCCAAGAATTTGCATTTCTAACAGGCTGCCAGGTAATGCTGCTTTTGGTTCAAAGACCACACTCTGAGTCTCACTGACTTTGGATTATCTATATCCAAGTCAGCTGGAAAGAAGAATGAGCATGGTTGGGTGTTTGACTTCTGCTCATATTTCACTGGCCAGAACCCAGTCATGTGATATCTGATACCCAGCCGTATCTGATAGGGAGGCTGAGAAAATAACAGAGTAGCTGCAGGCCCAGGAAGAAAAGGAAACATTTTTGTAAAGAGTTCTGTGACAACATACTTTGCGATGAATTAGAGAAAAAGAATAGAATAAACTCAAATAACTTAAAAACAACAAAATAAGAGCAGTACTTGATGTGTTAAAATCTTAAAGTACAATAGAAAATCAACAAAGCCAAAACCGGTTTTCTAAGAAGACTAATAATACTGATATTTTAGAATACTATAAATTCTGTAACAATAGCTAAAAATAAATAAAACAAAAAGGTATAGTTAATAAGCCAATAGTGGAGATAAAATGGAATACTAAAGTATACTCAGTCCAAAAAAAAAAAAAAAAGGAGAAGAAGGGGAAGGTATGAGATAATGAGATAAATAGAAAGCAAATAGCAAGATGGTAGATATAAACCTAACGGTTTCAGTAAGAACATTAAATATAAGTGGTCTGAACATTTGATTAAAAGACAGAGATTCAGGGGCGCCTGGGTGGCTCAGTGGATTAAGCCGCTGCCTTCGGCTCAGGTCATGATCTCAGGGTCCTGGGATCGAGCCCCGCATCGGGCTCTCTGCTCCGCGGGGAGCCTGCTTCCTCCTCTCTCTCTGCCTGCCTCTCTGCCTACTTGTGATCTCTCTCTCTGTCAAATAAATAAATAAAATCTTTAAAAAAAAAAAAAAAGACAGAGATTCATACAAAAAATAAAATAAAAGACAGATTGTCAGACTGGGTAGCAATGCAAAATTCAATTATGTGCTGTCTGTGTTAATTTTTTAAAACCTTTGATTTGGGGGATGCCTTGGTGGCTCAGTCAGTTGAGCATCTGCCTTTGGCTTGGGTCATGGTCCTGGGGTCCTGGGATGGAGTCCCACATCAGGCTCTCTGCTCAGTGCGGAGCTTACTTCTCCCTCTGCCTGCCTCTCCCCTTGCTTGTGCTCTCTCTCTGATAAAGAAAGAAGGAAGGGAGGAAGGAAGGAAGGAAGGAAAGGAAGGAAGGAAGGAAATCTTTAAAAAAAAAAACCTTTTGATTTTGAAATAATATACTTACAAAAAAGTTGAAAAAATAGAACAAGGAGTTCCCATATATTTTCATCTACCTTCACCAAAAGGTAACATACAGTACAATTATCAAAACTGGGAAGTAAACATTGAAACAACATTATTTACTAATATAGGTCTTATTCAAATTTTGACACTTGTTATTTCTAATGTTATTTCTCTGGCCCAGAATTTAATCTAGGATGCCACATTGCATTTACTTATCATGTCTCTTCACTACCTATAGTCTTGGATGGTTCTTTAGAATTTCTTATTCATGACCTTGACACTGGTGAAAAGTCCTGGCTGGTTATTTTGTAAACTTCTCTCAGTTTGGGCTCATCTGACATTTCTTCCTGTGTAGTCACATTATGCAGTTTAGGCAAGAGTATCAAGAAATGATGATGGAAAATGGAAAACATCCATGAAAACAAAAGCTGGTTTAAAAAAAATCAATGTAAGATTAATAAAACTCTAGTTAGACTAAAAGAAAAGAATAAGACACAAATAAGTGATACTAGAAGTAGAGCAGAGCTATCCTTTTTAAAAAGATTTTATTTATTTATTTGACAGAGAGAGAGAGAGAGACAGAGTGAACATAAGCAAGGGGAGGGGCAGGCAGAGAGAGAGGGTCCCTGTTGAGCAGAGAGCTGGATGCGAGGCTTGATCCCAGGACCCTGGGATCATGACCTGAGCCAAGGCAGAGACTTAAACGGCTGAGCCACCCAGGCACCTCTAAAGCAGAGTTATCCTACAAGGACTAAGCTACTGAAAGGATAATAAGACATTATAAAAACCTATGCCAAATAAATGCAACAGCTTAGGTAACGTGACTCCATTCCTTGAAATGAGAATGTGTGATGCATCTCTCTGTCCATCATGCTTTATGCTCTCAGATCCATTTGGCCCCATGTTCTGAAAGCAGCTCCAGAATACCAGGGCTGCTCTTCCTGGGGAACACTTAATGGGAGGGTTAGTGAGGTGATTTCCAGCCCCCAGCACTGCAGCTGGTCTTGGAACTGCAACGAATACTCATTGTTCTATCCATTCTAGATTTTCCTCACTTCAAGTCACACTTATGTTGGTCTCAGTGGCTTATGTGGTGGCACGACCCAGACTCTCATCTCTAAAGGGACTGGGTCTGTGGTGAGCGTGTCCTTTTCAGGACAGGTTTGCTGTACTTGTCCAAGTGCCATCAAAATTGGGTAAGGGAGAGCCAAGAGGCACCTGAGTAGGTCTGGGTCCTCCTCATAGTTCTCCCTGCCTTCCTCATGCAACAGAAACCCCACCTCTCCTAATGATTAGAGTCAATATCCCTTGACAAAATTCCACCAAAAATGGTGACTCCTCCTTTTGCCCGTTGGTCCTGAGCTACAAAGAACCTGAAGTGCCCCGGTGGCAGGTGCATCTTATACCTTAAATGGAGTCTTGCTGGATATGCTGACAGAAGTGTACCTCCCTTTGAGGACCAGGACCTCTAAGTATGCAGAGCCCAGAATTGTGAGAACATGAGACTCACCAGCTGTGAGTGATGTTAAGTGAGATCACCTGCTTTGGACCCATGAGGATGCTTGGTACCCAATCCAAATACAATCTTACCTGAGAACTGTAGCTTCAGTGGTGACATCAGCAGGCCAACACCATGCTCAGTAGGGCCGGGAGCTCTTGGGTGGTGCGGCACCTGATATGACCAGTAAACCCCATGATCATGGACCCACTCCCACACTCCTTCACTAGAAATTGGGGCCCCTGGCCTGGCATGATGGGCCCGGTCATTAAACTCTGTACATTCTCGAATGGTGGAGCTGGTGAGGCTTACAGGCAAGAAAGGCAAACTCACAGCTGAAGTACGCATCTAGGCCTGTCATAACAAGTTGCTGGCTTATCCCAAATGCAAGACACCAACTAGATTCGACTTCCCATTTGGTGGTTGTTTGGTTCTCTCATGGAATGCTGCCATGTTGGGCAATCAGCATTGGTCTCTGTTACTGGAATGTTGGGCACTTGGTGGCAGGAGTAGCTAGACCAGCCTTGATAAGGAGGGGCCCATTCTTGGAAGCATCAACCCAGAGAACCCCAGAGACACGTATCGAGGTCTCCCTCTTTTCTAGTCACAGCCCTACCCTGAGCATGGCAGACCTGCCTTGGTTGGGAATTCAGTCTTCTTGGGAGCTGGACTACTCTGATGATGAAGTCCTGGGCCTGCGCCTCAGCTTCTCTGCTGTCCCACTGCAGAGATAAATCCTTCTTTGTGTGCTGCCAAGGAAACCCTCTGGCTTTTAATTACAGGTTAATCACCCTTAGCCTTCTGTTAATTGTCTCTTCTAGAGCTGCAGTAGAGCTTAGCAAAAGGCACACATTTCCATTTCCTTCTGGTTATTAGTTCCTCTGTGTTTGTCCAATGCATCATATAGTACACTGTTCACTTCCACAGTTTCCACGGTGGAATGGAAACCTTGTGCCAGGTGTCCATCTCTACGTAGACTGTGTCTTGGTCCCTTTACCTTTCACTTCATCCTGCCTGGAATGCAGTCATCATGCCTGGGGATAACCAACTTGTGACAAGCCAGTTACAAGCACAGAGTATGTGATTAAGTGAAAGACAAAGGAATCTAAGCCCCGGGTGGCATTGTGGAACCAGAACCACCTTGGCCAACCATTGCTTTTATCATCACATGAGAAAAATAAAGCCTGCTTCATTAAAGCTACTAGATTTTGCATTTTTGTTACAGAAACATGTAGTTCTTAACTCTATGGTTATGAAAATGTTATGCTAACAAATTTGCAAATTCAATGAAATGAACATATTTATAATAAAAACCATTTGCCAAAGCTATCAAAAAGGACTTATGGAAAGAAACTTAATCCATTGTTAAAAGTTAAAAAAAAATTTTATAGCAGGGGCGCCTGGGAGGCTCAGTGGATTAAAGCCTCTGCCTTTGGCTCAGGTCTTGGTCCCAGGGTCCTGGAATCGAGCCCCATATCCGGCTCTCTGCTCAGCAGGGAGCCTGCTTCCTCCTCTCTCTCTCTGCCTGCCTCTCTCCCTACTTGTGATCTCTCTCTCTCTCTCTGTGTCAAACAAATAAATAAAATCTTTAAAAAAAAATTTTTTTATAGCACACAAAAATCCTAAAAGGTTTTCATCAATTACTTAAGGATTAGATAATATCAAGTTTACATATATTTTTCCAGAGAAAAGAAAACAAATGTTTGCTCTCTAATTCATTTTTTTGAGTTACTACACTTTGATTGGAAAAACAGCCAACAAGAATACAGTAAGAAAAATGGCAGGCCAATCTCACTCATGGATTTTGTAAACTCAACCCACATTAATCGATACTATTGTTTTAAAAAAGATAGTAGATTATGACCAAATTGGATTAATCCCAACAACATAAGGTTAGTTTAACATTAAAGAATTTGTTAGGGTTGGGTGCCTGGGTGGCTCAGTAAGTTAAAGCCTCTGCCTTCGGCTCAGGTCATGATCCCAAAATCCTGGGACTGAGCCCCACATCAGGCTCTCTACTCCGCAGGGAGCCTGCTTCCTCCTCTCTCTCTGCCTGCCTCTCTGCCTACTTGTGATCTCTGTCTGTCAAATAAATAAATAAAATCTTAAAAAAAATTTGTTAATGTGATTTTACCACATCACAGATCAGTGAAGAAAAATCAGATGAGCATCACAGATATGGAAAAGCATTCAGTGAAATTTAATACTCATTCATGATAAAACTCATCATAAATTAGGAATAGAAGGAGAGAGTTTTCCTCTTTGTTTTGTTTTATGTAATCTCTATTTATGTGGGACTCTAATTCGTGACCTGGAGATTGAGATTTGAGTAGTCCACAGACTGAGCCAGCCAGGTGCCGGAAGGAGTTTTTTAACCTGATGAAAAACAATCTTCAATAAACCTGTAGTGAATATCACATTTATAAGTGAAATGTTACAGTTGCTCTTCTAAAATCAAAAACAAGTCAAGAATGCCTGCTATTACCACTTTTACATAACATTGTACTTAAGATCCTAGTCAGAAATGATTAGAGATAAGAACATTTTGACTGTGCACATGCAAAATTCAAAACAATCTATAGGTCAGTTATTAGAGTTAATGTATGTTTAATAATGTTGCTGGATATATAGCAATAATTGTGTTTCATGCAAGCAATAAGAAATATAAATTATAAATAATACCTTTATAATAGCAAGTGAAAAACAACGTGCTGAACCTAGAGCTCAGAAAACATGGATTAAACAATAAAATTCTTTTGGAAAACCATTAAAGTCCCAAATAACTGGAGAGACAACACCTCGTGGGCAGGAAAACTTAGTTGTAAAATAATACCAATTACCTCCAATAGATCCAAGGATTCTATACAGTTTTAATCTCAGCAGTATTTTTCTTAGAATTTAATTAAAATAATTGCAAAATGTACATGGTAAAATAAGGGACCAGAATAACCTTGAGGCTTCTAAGAAAGGATACAGTGACATTATTATCAATTAGAGTAATTAAGACATGGGTTTTTGATACGGGAATATACAATTAGAACAATGGAACACAAGACAGAGCCCAGACACAGACACAACTCTCCCAGAAATTTGATCCTGTCAGAGATAGCATTGCAGATCAGTGGGAACTGGATGGACCACTGAACATGCTACTCGTTCAAGGTTATCCATTTGAAAAATTATGAAACTGGAAATTCTCATTCAACTAGTGGGTACCCTATACCATACCAAAAGAATTCATTTCAGATGGAGTAGACTTAAATGTGAATTTTCTTAAGCATTAAAAAGAAAATGCCGGAGAAATTTTGCAAACTTGTGAGAGTAAAATGTTTTCTTAAGCAAGACACTACAAGTGTACATTATACAGGAAATAATAGACAAATTAGATTACATTAAAGTTTTAAATTTCAGGATGCTGGTGTAGCTCAGTCAGTTATGCATTTGCCTTCAGTTCAGGTGATGATCCCAGGATCCTGGCTCTAGTCCCACATTGGGCTCCTTGCTCAGTGGGGAGTTTGCTTCTCCCTCTGCCTGCCGCTCTCCATGCTTGTGCTCTCTCTCTCTCTCTCTCTCTCTCTCTGTGTCAAATAAATAAATAAAATCTTTCTTTTTCTCTTTTTAAAGATTTTATTTATTTATTTGACAGAGAGAGAGAGAGAGCACAAGCAGGCAGAGTGGCAGGCAGAGAAAGAGAGAGAAGCAAGCTCCCCGCTGAGCGAGGAGCCCAATGTGGGACTAGAGCCAGGACCCTGGGATCATCACCTGAACTGAAGGCAGCCACTTAACCGACTGAGCCACCCAGGCATCCCAATCAAATTCAAAAGAATAAAAATAAATAAACTTTTAAATTTCTTTTACTCAAAATACTTCAGAAAGAATGAAAAATCATCTGAAAATTAGAAGAATAAATTTGCAACACACATAACTGACAAGGTATAGTATCAGAATATATAAAGAACTGCTGTGAATCAATCAGTTAAGAACCAACTCAGTAAAAACCTAGACAAAAGTCATAAATAAGCAATTCACAGGATAATAAAACCTAACATGCAATATGTATGTGAAAAAATGTTCATCTTAATAATAATTAGGAACCTGTAAATGAAAATTAGAAGATTTCATTTTGCAACCATGAAAAAGGCAAAAGCATGTAAATCAGATCATCTCAGGTGCATGTAAGACAAAGGAATTCTTGTGTACTCCAGCTGAAGACATATCATGGTATCATCGCTTTGGGGAAAAATTGCACTATAAAAATTCAACTATACTATATAATTGAAAATGCTTATACCATATAAGCTGAAATGTCCACTCCTACGTGTATACCCAGGAGAAACACTGGCTCACATGTTCCAAAAGTCATGCATAAGAATGTTCATTGGAGCCTGGTTGCCAAAACAAAACACTGAAAACCTTCTAAGTGTCCGAGGACAGGAGAACAGAGAAATGGGCATCAGTTGTGAAATGGGCATCAAGCGAAAAATGAATGACCCACGTGATCAACAGGGCTCAATCTCAGGAACTTAATTGTGAATCAGAAAAGCAAATCACAGAAGCATATAGATATAGAGCGATTCTGCTTATATAACATTTAAAAACCTGCGAAGTCAATAAAATTTGTTTAGGCAAACATTACATGTGTTAAAATGAGAAAAAATATTTTAAAGTAGTGTAATGACAAAAATTCTGGTTACCTCCGGCAGGAGAAAGGGGGTAGGAAAAGGCACACCGGAGGCTTTGAAGGAGCCGACGCTTCTTTGAGCAGCTGATGGGTCAGATGATTTTCAAAAAGTTTTCTCGTCTATCAGTGCATGACAAATTACCGCAAAATTTAGCAACTTAAAACAACAAATATTTATTATCTCAGTTTCTGTGCATTGAGTCCCCCATCTCAGGGACGCTCGGAGGCTGCAGTGTGTCTGCTGGGGACTGCAAACCACTCAATGCCCCATAGGAAGTATTTGCTTCCAGGCTCACTCACAGGATTGCTGGCAAGATCCGGTTTCTCATGGGTTGTTGGACAGAGGGCCTCAGATCCTTGTCAGCCCTTGGCCAAAGTCCACCCTTGGTTCCTCCACATGTGGGCCTCTCCATAGGGCAGTTCACAGCCTGGCAGCTGGCTTCCCCAGAGGGAGTGGAAGCAAAAGAGGTGAGCAAGAAGGAAGCCAGTCTCTATAAACCAATCTCAGAAGTGACAACTGATTATTTCCCCCGTGTTCGCTTCACTGCTGCATTGTACACCTGTGACGTCACCACGCAGTGCGGCTCAGGGCGGTTACACAAGACCAGGAACCTCAGCGGGCAGGAACCACCGACAGCTGCTGACAACATACAGTAGGGTGTGTGCTTGTTCTCTATTAAATATTCTGTAATAAAAACCCCTCCGGGGCCTCCTCAGGGACCTCAGGATCAAAATCGTTTCATTACTGTGGTTCCCTGCCCAGAAGGCCCCTTCACCGCCTGGCTTTGTCTCCCTCCAACCTCCACTGTTTCTCCCATCAGAATGACCGACTTGGGCTTCTTAAAGCCACCGTGCTCTCCAGTCTCCAAGCATTCCCCACACTGCTCCCACAGAGGGGGTCTTTTCCTCATGGGCCTTCTCTACTCCTTTCCCAATGTGCCCCACCTCCGGCCAGAACGCATGGCTGCTCTGGCTCTTCTCCCCATCCTCAGGCCCAGCTTGGGTTCTGCTCCCCTCTCCGCAACTGTGGAGTTTGCCCCCTTGTCTCGGGGCGCTCAAAGGGCAGTGCCCTGCCCAGCCCACCAGCCTCCCTAGAGAAACAGTGCAGACAGAGGGAAGGGACGCTGAGGAGCCATACAGCACGGCGTAAACACTCTGTGAAGAGCCTCGTGACTGTTCAGGTGAGACTTCGAAGCCACAGGAGTGATGAAAAAACTGTCCATTATCAGAGCTTCTTACATATCAGATAAGGGATTGTGGGCTTGTGGTTGCTCGAAACATCAAGCACTGTTGGAAGGTGTTTTTTTTTTTTTTAAATTTTTTAAAGATTTCATTTATTTTTGTGAGAGAGAGAAAGAGCGAGCGAGCACAAGCGGGGAGGAGGGGCAAAGGGAGAAGCCCACTCCCTGTAGTCGGATGCAGGACTCGATCCCAGGACCCTAGGATCATGACCTGAGCTGAAGGCAGATGCTAAACCAACTGGGCCAGCCAGGTGCCTGGAAGGTGTTTTTTGTTTTTTAATTAAACCTTTTATTTTGAGCCTCTATCAGAAAAGATGAATACCCAACTTTTGTAGCAACATGGACGGGACTGGAAGAGATTATGCTGAGTGAAATAAGTCAAACAGAGAGAGTCAAGTATCATATGGTCTCACTAATTTGTGGAGCATAACAAATAACATGGAGGACAAGGGGAGATGGAGAGGAGAAGGGAGTTGAGGGAAATTGGAAGGGGCGGTGAACCATGAGAGACTATGGACTCTGAAAAACAACCTGAGGGTCTTGAAGGGGCGGGGGGTGGGAGGTTGAGGGAATAAGGTGGTGGGTATTAGGGAGGGCATGTGTTGCATGGAGCACGGGGTGGGGTACAAAAACAATGAATACTGTTACGCTGAAAAGAAATTTTAAAAAATTTAAAAAAATTTTTTTAAAAACCTTTTATTTTGAAAAAATTTCAAACCAACCAGAAGTTGCAAGAATTAAAAAAATAAAAATAAAAAAAGAAGTTGCAAGAATATTGCAATTAATTTCCATATACTCTTCATTTATTGTTAACTTGTTTACATTTACTTTCTCTCCTGTGTGTGTGTGTCTGTGTGTGTGTGTGTTGGCAGAATAATGGTCCTAAAAATGTCCACATCCTAATTCCTGGAACCAAAAAGTATATACACAACAAGGGGGTATTAAGGTTGAAGATGACATTAAAATTGCAAATCAGCTAACTTGACACTAAAGAGATTATCCTGAGTTATCCAGGTGACCCCAATGTAATCACAATAGTTCTTATAAATGGGAAGAAGAGGGCTGAAGAGTCAGAAACAAAAAGATGGCAAGGGAATTAAAGACTCGACCAGCCACCCAGGACTCTGAAGAAGGAAGGGTGTCATGATAAGCCAAGAAGTGTGGGCAACTTCCAGAAGCTGGAAAAGGCCAGAAAACACATTCTCCCCTCAATTCACCAGAAAGTAATACAGCCCAGCAGACACCTTGATTTTACCCTGGTAAGACCCATTTCAGACTTCTGACTCCCAGAACTGTAAGATAATAAATTTGTGTTATTTAAAGCCGCTGGTAATTTGTCAGAGCAGCAATAGGAAACTACTATAATGTGCATATCACATACACATTCCCATTTCATTTTTTCTAAGTTTAGTTTTCTATTCAGGTAAGAGTAATTTCAGAGATCAAGGACACTCTCATACAATGGAGTACAATGATCAAATTTGGAAAAAGTAATATTTACACAATATTATTTTCTAATGTACAAGCGCAAGCTCAAATATCGCTAGTGGCCCCCATAGTGCCCTTTATAGCAAAAAGCTCCAGTTCAAGAGTCACACGTTGCATGTCACTGTCCAGTCTCTTTCAGCTTGGGTGCCTAGGTGGCTCAGCTGGTTAAGCCACTGCTTTCTGCTCAGGTCATGATCCTGGAGTCCCAGCATCGAGTCCTGCATGAGGATCCCTGCTGAGCAGGGAGTCTGCTTCTCCCTTTGACCCTCCCCACTCTTGGACGTTAGACCTGTTCACTCTGAAGCAATTCTCAGCTTTGCACTCAAGACACCAATATATTTCAAAGTACAGTTCTTTGGTAGGATGATCCTTAATCTGAGTTTGTCTTAATTTCTCCTTATGATTACATTGAGTTTATGCACTTTGGGAAGGAAGACGATACATGTTTAAAGATCTGATAATTCTATTTCTGAAACATCTAGAAAATGATTACCAGTGCAGTCCAATTTTTTTTTAAAGATTTTATTTATTTATTTGACAGAGAGAGAGAGACAGTGAGAGAAGGAACAAGAGCAGGGAGAGTGGGGAGAGGAAGCAGCAAGCTTCCTGCTGAGCAGGGAGCTCAATGTGGGGCTTGATTCAGGGACCCTGGGATCATGACCTGAGCTGAAGGCAGACGCTTAACGACTGAGTCACCCACGCACCCTGCTGTCCAGTTTTTAATTTACGTGAAAAACAGCTTAGGAAAAAGTCCACTCCAATGTTACTCTCAATCCAAACTTTCCTAGTTGAAAGGCTTTAGGAATATAATTTGTTTAAGATTTGCATGGAAATAAGGCTTTCGGTAGCTTCGGAAGCCCTAGGGGGCGCCCGGCAGCTGCTGTGGGGCTTGCAATGGGTCTGTCTCCCTGGTCCTCTGCGGGCTCTTTCCTTCAGCGCGCCAGAGCTGGCACCCAGAGCCCTCAAAACTTGGAAACAGCATCTACCCATAGAGGAGTACCCCCTGAAAGTTCGTAACATTAATAATTTAGGAAAGTCTGGGAGATGCCTAAGGGCCTGATAAATTAAAGGCATTAAAACATGCAGAGAAATAAAGAATGGTTTATTGTCTTTTGTGATGATAGAAGGCAAATTAAATGTAATTTGAATAAATATATTCACCATTAGCTACTTGTCCTCTAAAATACTATTTGGTACTGGTGTATATATGCAAACGTGGGTTGCATATTAATCACTTTATGGTTTAATGAGATAATTTAGCCAGAATGAGATTATGAAGTTGCAAACAGCAGCTGGGTGCTCCCAGATTCTCTGCCCCATAGGGAAATAGTCTGCAATATATTGACATTGTATCTTTAAAACTGTCTGACTCTGATTCTAATTGCAGTTGTGATAAATGCCCTCTTTTATCGTCCTCTAGCCCCTCTCCTTTTTGGGGATGGGATTTCATGCTGCCTTTAGTGGGCATTGGAGTAAATACTCTGCTATGCCATATAGGAAATCAAGGATTTAAAGTAATATTGTGTTTATTGGTGCAATTTCCTCTTTGTTCCCAGAGGGTTTCACTTTAAAGCAGGTGGGATGCAGGGGAGCGTCCATGACTGCCCTAGGCTGTCCCAGCCCCACCCTCTGTCTCCATCCCTAGGAGTGTGTTCTCAGTCTGCGGAAGCACAGAATACGCTCATCAGTTTCCTTGTTTATTCGTTTATTCATATTCAGCAAATGTTTACTGAGTTACAGAGAAATCCTGGCAGAGCTCACTGGAATTTAGAACTTCCTTCAACAGTTCTTCATTGTTTATAGTGAAAGACCAATATAATTGTACTCAGTTCTATTCGTGGGAGAGACAGAACTGGAAGGAGAGAGAGCTGCTTTGCAGAGGACTTTGTAGGTAGAATTTGCGTTTACAATTGCACTCCTAGACATTCAGATTTGGGGATTGAGACCGATTCCCAGGGCAGAAAGTCCAGCTCAGTGTGCCACTTGCTTATGTTCAATGGGGCAGTGAAGAGTTCCCTGCCACGTGAGGCAGTGGAGGAGGGTGAATTTGTTCCAACAGGTGATGATCGAAGAGTGTGATGGAATCACCATGATTCCCTGGCTCACACAGATCTGGGTTCAAATCCCGAGTCTGGAACCTGCTCTGGGAAGTTGAACAAATCATCTTCTCTGGTTTTTCCCGGCTATAAAAAGAGAATTATGAGACCTACCCCAACTAGGCTGCTTTGAGCATTACGCTTGGTAAACACTTGTGAAAGCCCTGCTGCACAAAAGGCCAGAACGTGTGCAGTATCCCTTGGATCCTCGTTCCACCCAGAGAAGAGCAGTCAACTGCACTTCCGCTTAAACCCGTGCTCTGTCTGACCTATGCTTCGAGAAACTTCCGCCAACCTAATTCTTTACTGTCTCTAGAAAGAAAAAAAAAAGGCAAAAACTTGGAAAGAGAAGAATTGGATAAAGAAAGCATTTTTCTTTATTTCAAAATGAGAAATTACAGTATGAAAACAAGAGGGAATAGGTCAGGACACAGAGTGTTCACCCAGTGCCTACTGAAGGAAAGAAATCACAGTACAAATTCACCAGCCCCAAAGTTCTGTGAAGCCAAGCTGGTGCTGGAAGAGAAAAGAAGCTGGTCGATTTTTTTTTTTTTTGTAGAGGAAATCAGAATTTTTGTGTGTTTCATATAGATACTTCCCATGTCATTGTTTTTGGGAACTGCTGTAATAAGTTCCTTCTTGCAACAGAGTACAGGCCAACGGCTGGCTGTAGGACTGAATCTAAAGAGAGTTCCTGCTCATTGGTATTGTCTTGCTGAATGGTCATTAGTGGGGATCTGCCACAAAGGCAGATTTTTACAATGCAAGCAGAGCATCATTAGATGATAATTTCATATCATCCAAGGGTTAATTAACCAACCCAAGTTCAAGTGGCCAGCTTCTTACAAGAAAAATGTGCAGTGTTGGCTAGGTGTTCATTTATAAAACAGAAACAGTTGTGTCGATAATTCTTTCCTTACTCTTAGATCTCTTAGCAATTTGGAATTTAAGTCCTTGAGGGACTTGAAGTACAGCTCTGTTAGCACCAAGAATTTCCCCATGTCTTCTGCTTATTCATCCTGCAAAGGGGGACAGTGCTACCCGCCCTCCAGAGTCACCCCTGGGATCCAGAAAGTGCATGAAGTAGAAGGCACTACTCTCACCATGGTGACTCTGCTCTCATTCTGGAGCTGCTGTGTTGATGTCTGCCCTTCGGAGAGCTGCATTCGGCCCCAAGTTTCCAGGACACTCCAACTCACTAGAGGGCGCTGAGGAAGTCTGAGCTGTGCTCAGTGTTTAGGTTGACTGGAGAGCAGTTATGACAGATGTGGCTGGAGGGTCGTTGGTTGTCCCCTGCAATGTGTGGGCCAGAGCCATCCAACAGAGCTGTCCTATACCCCACACAAATTCTCAGTGTCCTACCAGGAATTGATGTCAATGAAAAAGCTGTTCGTAAATAGCTCACCCAAGAACTCCTGTTTTATATGTAAAGAACTTTTGTGTGGTTTTTTAGTATCGTGTTTTCTGGAAATTCACCCAACTCCGCAAATCAGGGTAAGGTTATACTTTGTTTCATTATTATTGGAACTTTACCTGGAGATGTTTGCTATTTCAGAAGTCACAACACCAGTGACAATTCCATTCCTGTATTTGGTTGTAGGGGAGGGAGACCAGGCTCAACTCTGAATGCAACGAGGACAAGTGGGTCTTTACAGCCAAGGAGCAAGGTAGAGGGCAGTGGATGGAAAGTTGCTAAGAGCACACATTGGGAGTGAGAAGGATTCTGCTTTCACTGAGCTAAGGGGTTTCTGACTGAAGGCAGGCCAGGGGGACCAGACATCCCCTCGGGGAAGGTGAGGACCAGAAAGCTGATCAGATATCGAGGTGATCAGATATTGAGGATGGGGGTGGTTTGGGTTCTGCTAAACAGACTTAGCAGGATTCTAGCTAAAACTGGACCCTGCGGAGATGGCTATGGGAGCTCAAAAGTCAGGGCCTGGTTGGAAGGAGAACACAGAGATTCATGATTAATGTGAGAACCAGGAGAGAACTGTGATCACAGGCAAGCAGGTATGGCAATTTCTCAGTCCTTAGGGACCCAGTCTCCTTCTTTCTTTCTGTTCCCTTATTCTTGGTGCCAGCCTTCCATTTTCAGACCTGTTCTATGATCCAAGAGGACAGTGGAGCTCCAGGCATCTTGGCCACAGTGTAGGAAGGGAGATGGAATGAAGGGCAATGGGGCACCCCAAAGCCGCCTGTCCCCTGATGAGGAGCGCCCAGACGGCCCATCAGACAGCTTCTTCCATCTCACTGGCTGCCCCCAGCTGGGGGCATGTAAGGAGACTGAGAAATGGAGTCCTCTAGCTGTGTGCATCATTCTCCAGAATAAAATCAGAGTTCTGAAAGCAAGAAGAGGAGAATTGACATCGGGGGGTGTTTATCAATTTCATTTGGTGCTGCTGCTGCTAAGGATTTTGACTGTAGGCGTACCCCCCCTCCTCAGACTTAGGAAACTTCATGACCACAAAGCCCCAGACACCCTGGTTATGATGCTGTGTGTCCACTTACTTATTGTGTGGTGACCTTAACCACCATGGACCTCACGTTCCTCATCTGTACAATAAGTATACAAATGGTACTTAACAACTCAGGTAGCTGTGAGGCTTAAATTATTTGGGAAGGCCTTACCACAAGCCCCTAAGACTGTCCAAACTTCCCCTCCTCCCACACATGCCCAGTCACACACGGAGCAGTAGCACTAGGGCGGGGGACTCCGTGAGGAAGCCTCCAGTCACACACTTCACTTCAGACATCAGCTTGGTCACAGAGAACCCAGGTCTCAGGAAAATACTAGCCTCACACCTGCCAACTCTTGGCCAGTTGCTCTGCGGGAAGGATGCGAAGACAGCTGGGCTAGGTTTTTCTGGGCTTTTCTCCATGGTCCTTTCCGGTAGGGCCAGCCAGAGGCCAAAATCTTGAACGCGGTGAGGTTGCTTTGCAGCATCTGTCTCCCCTGGTTGCTCCAGAAAAGATCTGACCAGTGATTATGGGAACTGCTTGTCTGCTTCACTTCCACAGGGAAGGGCTTTTAAAATGATTGTGTTCTTTGAAACACCATTTACCATCAAAGAAACCAAGGCTCCATGGAGAAATGAATGACTGCAGAGCTCTGGCTCTGGATATGGGCAAGATAAGCTTAGGACATCTTGTGTCAGAAAGCGAGGAAGCCATCAGGACTACCAGGACCTGTGGAAAGGAAATGGAGTCCAGTCTGAGGGGACTCGCTGGGGCCAAAGAGGAGACAGTTTGAGCATCCGACAGAAAAATGATTACAAATCACTGACATATGATATATACTTTAAATCCTCTTTACATGAAACTCATCAGAAACTTATGGTGGGCTTTTATGTGTTTGTTTGGTAGGGAATAAATCATTATTCTGAAAACAGGTAAATAAAAGGAGAGAAACAACCATTTGTCCTGTCTTTACTGGATGGACTACAGTCCAGAGTGATCAAAGAGTTGATAGAGAAAAGTTCACCTTTATGGAAGAATCTTCGCTAGTAAGAGCAAAGAAACACAACTGAACTAAAAACTTCCATTTTCCAGCCAGATTGGGATTACGGATCTAAACCACAGTCATCAAAGCTACTGAAACTATAAAGTGGGTAAATCAGATTGACACCTGAACGCCCAGAGAAATGTCAACATCGCCCGACGTAGAGCACCCCCACGTGATGTGCCTCCAGACAGGGCCTGCAGCAGATACACAGCACCTCTCTGAAGTATTCTTGTCCCCTCAGAATCGATCCTGAGTCAAACCACGCCTCTAGATCTTCCACCAGCTACTTGACAGAAAACACAACGGCTGGAGGAACGTATTAAGAAACACTGCAGGGGGCACCTGGGGGTCTCAGTCAGTGAGCGTCTGACTTTGGCTCAGGTCCTGATCTCAGGGTCCTGGGGTCCGTCCAGTGTAGGCCTACATTGGGCTTGGTGCTGAGCAGGGAGTCTGCTGAAGATTTTCTCTCTCCCTCTGCCCCTCCCCCTCCTCATTCTCTCACATAAATAATAAAATCTTAAAAAAAGGGGGGGGGCGCCTGGGTGTCTCAGTTGGTTAAGTGTCTACCTTCAGCTCAGGTCATGATCTCAGGGTCCTGGGATGGAGCCCCGCATTAGGCTCTTTGCTCAGCAGGGAGCCTGCTTCTTTCTCTCCTCTGCCCCTCCCCCCTGCTCACATTTTCTCTCTCTCTCTCAAATAAATAAATAAAATCAGAAGGAAGGAAGGAAGGAAGGAAGGAAGGAAAGAAAGAAAGAAAGAAAGAAAGAAAGAAAGAAAGAAAGAAAAGAGCGAACTGTGAGGATATAATGCACCAAATCCAGAATGTTAGAAATTCTACAGGATAAATGAATGACTCTGTTTCTCCAGTAAATGATGTGGAGTAAAGAATGAAAAAACTTATTATTGTAGATTAAAATATAATTAAAAGACATTAAGAGATGTAAGGCATATGCAAAAGGAACATAACTGGATTGTGATTTGGACAAACCAACTATAAAAAGACATTTGAACACAGCTGAAGAAACAGGAACTTGGATTGGGTATCAGATGATTCTAAGAAATTACTATAATTTTTGTGCGTGTGATAATGGTATTGTGGTAATGTTTTTAAAACTCGTTACCTGAGGGTAAAATGATAAGACGTCTAGAATTTAATTTAGAATGATGGGGGCTGGGGGAAATGTGAGTGGATAGAGATAGGACAGAGGAAAGAAGAATGGCCAGGACTCAGTCACACACCCTAGTCCCTGCAAGGGAGGCTGGGAAGTATGTCTTCCCAACTGCCGGTTTTCTGCCTGCTGGGGTCGTCCGATGACGGATGACAATGGGTTATAACTGAGGAGTATAATTAGCTCCACCATCTGTACCTGATGTTAAAAAGAAGAGAAAGAAAGCTAAGGAAGTAACAGGAAAAAAAAAACAGAAAAAGAAAATGGTCCTAGTCAAAATTGGTGTTGCTTTGCTCACATCCCTAAAAGCTTCAGGCGATAACTCAGAGGACCTTGGGACAGGATCTCGCTCATCTGCTACTCCTACTCTTTCTGGTTCAGTCTCAGGAAGGCTCATCTTCACAGATGCCCAAAACCTCTTGAGGCCAACTACCTACCTGTCCTTTCTGCATTCCAGTGGAGGGAGGGCTCTGCTTGTCTCAGAGACCAACAGAACCCCACTGGATTGAATCTCCTTGGCTGACTTGGGTCTCCTGAACACCCCTGAGCCAGTCACTGAGTCCTAGGAACCGAACACAGGGAGGGGCCTGGCTAGATCAGGTGTGCATCCTGGGAGCCCAGCAGCCTCCCCCACTCACAGTAGACTGTGAGTGGGGGAGGAGCAATTGGGCTGCTAGTGCCTGAAGGGGGACAGGATTCTTGGCAGAGAAGGCACATATCCCTTCATCACTTCCCCATCTCCAGCCCCCATTCCTCACCTGCAAAGCGGAGTTGATACGGCCCACCTGAGCAGTCAGTGAGGTCCGCAAAGTCCCCAAACTCGGTAATATGACAAACGCAGTTGTTCTCCCCACTCTGAAGGATCTATTTCTACTCCTTTCCATGGAGACGGAGTGACAGGCACCTCTTGAGTCAGCATGTGTGTGCCGTTCGACAGCCACCTCATGTTCCCATCCATCCTTCTGGGTGGTACTAGGGAGCCCTTGAATTTTGCCTAGAATTGGCAAATTCGTGGGGAGTGCCATGAGTGATGGGTTGGGCCACCTCTAGATATTTGCAAGATCTGTTGAATGGAGCCCTCCGTGGTTCAGACTGGTTGTGCTTCAGCACAACTGTGTGTGGTCCCAAATGCTCTCCCTTTAAAAAACAATTGTTTTAAACATCTGAAAACACACACTTATTGTGATATGAATGTCTCTAAGTCAAGCCTTTTGGCAGCTTGGTTCATTTATCCCCCCTTGGGAATTCTGATGTTTCCTGGGTTTTGAGAACATAGGTTAAGGAATTTTTAGTGTTTTTGTCTTTGTGATCTTGGATAGAGCCCTGTGCAGGTGGCCAATAGCGCAATATTTACTATATACAAAGAATCGGTGAACAAGATCAAAAAGATAGGCTTTGGAAACAGACTGCTTGGTTCAACTCTTAGTGTGTGACCTCAGACAAGTATCTC
Organism: Meles meles; assembly: GCF_922984935.1. Lineage (NCBI taxonomy): Eukaryota > Metazoa > Chordata > Mammalia > Carnivora > Mustelidae > Meles > Meles meles. The sequence goes on along the minus strand of NC_060069.1, from coordinate 94,983,666 downwards.
TTAGACCCAGTTTCCTCATCTGTAAAATGGGACTTAGAATTTGGCTGTGAGATTGCAGTGAGGAAACTGGTTTGTTCCCAGCTCACACAGGCAAGAGCAAAACGCACCCCCACCCCCTCCTCCCTGCTGTGTCAAGCCAGTCTGAGGTCCAGGCTCTGGGTGGAGACTGCCCTGGTGCCTTTGTATCTTTTGTGTAACCTCCCCCCCTTCTCACCATCTGTCTGGCCAGGGGTGCCGCCTGCCATCAGAGGCCAGCCTGCTCCTGTTCCCTAGTCCCCTCCCCAGCCTCCAGGCGGCCCTGGGCCTCCCTCAGAACAATGCAGGGACGCCTTCTGGGGCCCGGGTCAGGCCCCTGCTTTGTGTCTGCCTGGCGGCCTCTTTCCCGCCCAGCCCAGCCCAGATGGGCCCATAGCCAGCCCCCTGTGGAGACCGTTGAAGGGGGGCTGTAGGGACAGGACTGCAGAGGACAGAGGACAGGATGGCCCCAGGGACATGCAGTCTCCTAAACTCCCCTCCGCTCACACTGGCCTTGGCACTGTTTCCTCAACAGGGAGAGCTCTGAGTTTGGATGTGGACTGACCAGGCCCAGGGCACAAGTGTATCTGGATTTATGAGAACTTTATGCAAAGTTAATTCGGTCTTCTGTGAACTGTTCTTCTTCTTCCTCCTTTCTGGACATCAGTCCGTGTAATACACCTAGGTAGCATTCATTAATCAAATTCTCTCTCTCATAGAATTTTCTTGCAGTGACTCTGTGGATTTCTTCCTTTTTTCCTCAGCTTTACCAAGACATTGACATGAAACCTACATCAAGTTTCAGGTGTACAATGTGATGATTTGATACCCAGACATATTCAAAATGATGAACACCTTCATCATTCCTTTGCTCCCCGGAACTTACTTATCTTAAACCTGGGAATTTGTACCCTTTGACCAATATATCCCCATTTCCCACCCCTAACCCCGGGTAACTTCCATTCCATTCCCTACTTTTGTGAGTTTAGCTTTAAGAAAATTTTTATTTTTAATTTAACTTGATTTTTAATTGAAGTATCATAGACATACAGTGTGTTATTCATTTCAGGTGTACAATCTAGTGATTTAACAATTCCATCCATGCTCCTTGCTCATCACCTAAGTGTCCTCTTAAACCCTTTCACCTGTTTCATCATCCCCCCAGCCACCTCGCCATGAGTTCAGCTTTTTTACATTCTACGTAGAAATGAGATCAAACAGCATTTGTCTTTCGCTATCTAACTTGATACTCAGCATAATGATCTCAAGGTTCACCCATGTTGCAAATGACAGGATTTCCTTCTTGGGCTGGATAGTCCTCCACTGTGTATGTACATACCACATGTTCTTTATTCACCTGTCTCCACGTCTCATAGATTAAAATGTTGCAATCAACATGGGGGTGCAGATGTCTTTGAGATAGTGTTTTCTTTTCCTTTGGCTAAATATCCAGAAATGGAATTGCTGGATCACATGGTAGTTCTATTGTTAATTTTTTGAGGAAACTCTATGCTGTTTCCCACAGGGCCTGCACCAGTTTGCATTGCCCACAGTGCACCAGGGTTCCCTTCTGTGGATTTTTTCCAAGTTAGACTCAAGCACAGGGAGGACTCACGAACTGAGGGTGTGTGGTCTTACATGGAGGAAGGGAAGTAGGGGAAATGGAGGAGGAGAAAAATAGTTTCAAATAATTGGGGAGAAATAGTTCCTTTTGTATTTATACATATAACATGAGGCTTTGAATATTTAGGTTTTAATATTTCAAAATAAATGGGTTAGTAAAGACATTCAGAAAGAAAAATCACCAACGGGCAGATCTGTCTTCACAGCTAAAGAAATCAAATGAGTGCCTTGTAGAAGAATCTTACCTTTGTTGTGTATCTGATCATCATTAATGACCCCCTGTGAGGCAGGAAATATTATCACAACTGGGCGCTGGAAATGGAAGCTCAGAGAGGGCAAGTGATTTGACTAATGTCACACAGCTGGCAAGTGGCAGAGGCCAACTCACCGGTCTCCTGTGAGACCTCCAGTGTCCTGTGAGCCAGGGGCTGTCTTTCCTGCTCACTGAAGGGCAGTGGGGAAGACCATGGGAGCCTGAGTCTCCTTCCCTGTGAAGTGAGGCTACTACTCCTCCCGCTGTATAGGTGGCCCTAAGCCTTCAGTGAGAGGCTAGGTAGGGACGAATCGTTCAAAATGCAAATAGGAGCTGGTCTCTATATGAGTGCTGCTTCTCATTCAGCCTCAGCCCGGGAGCCCTGTTACTTGTTTTAGCTGGTGCATGGGTGTTCTCGGCTTGGCCTGCCAGGACTTTGAGCTCTCCCACACAGAGAAGGGGAGAAATGTAACCAAATGCAACCACTCTGAATGAGACTAGGTGGCTGACCATGATGGCTCTACAGAGGAGGAAGAAGAAGGGGTAAGATGAGTTGGCCAAGGTGGCCAGAGACATGGGCAGAAGAGCTGTCATGCACCCTGAGACAGAGCCAGGGAGGACGCCTGAGTGAGGAAGGGGAGACAGACACACAGGACAACCAGCCAGCCACAGCAAAGATGCTTCCTCAGCATCTTGGCCTTCCCACAACTCAGAATGTGCCCCCCCCCCCCCCCCACACACACACACAACCACAGGGTACGCCGACCTGGCCTATGGCCCACTGCTTTTCCCAGCCCACCCACCGCCCTCCCAAAACAGGGAGGGTCCAAATAAAGCAAAAAAAAAATTTTTTTTAAGCCAAATAAAGCAATTTATAACAAATGTTTTTCTGGTCTGGGACCCAGTCCAGAGTCCTGTGTTACACTAAGTTATCAGGCCTTCAGCGCTGTCATCTCCTTTAATCTGAGACATCCCTTCTTTTTCTTTCTTAACTTTGACAGGTTGGAGAGTACAGTCATGCCAGTTGCTTTGTAGAATGTCCCTCAGTTTGGGTCGCATATTTCCTCATTATCAACTTTACATTGTGTCCTTCTGGCCAGAATGCCACAGAAGTAATGTTACGTTCTTCTCAGGACAACATATCGGGAGGCAACGGTTTCCATTTGTCCTGTCACTGGTGACATTGACATTGGTTGGTTTATTAAAATGGTGTCTACCAAGTTTCTACCTTCCTTTTCTAATTAATAATTTTTTTTAGAGAGATCTGTTGAGACTGTAAATATCTTGTTTCTCAACAGACTTCCAGCCACATGTTTTTGTAATCCTTGAAGACTCTTGCCTGGCTTCCTTATATGATGGTGGTTTTCCTCTGCATTTATGCTGTATGTTGGCATTCTACAGTAAGGAAGAGCTGTCCTTTGAGTATGGATGTACACATTTGTACAGACTTACCAATTCTCATGATACTCAACTGATTATAACCCATTATTGGCATCTATTTGAATGCTTCGTGCCTTCAGGTGTTTCCTGTGTAATTTTGATATATTCCTAGTATTTCTTATTCAGTCACAGTCCGATGTTCCAGACTGATCTTGTACTTTCCCTGTCCCTGTCCTTGAATCAGCCTTTTCTTAAGGGTCTCTGATTCCTTTTAGCAAGGAATGATTTTTTTTTTTAAAGATTTTATTTATTTATTTGACAGAGAGAGAGAGAGACAGATCACAGGTAGGCAGGGAGGCAGACAGAGAGAGGAGGAAGCAGGCTCTCCGAGGAGCAGAGAGCCAGACATGGGGCTCGATCCCAGGACCCTGGGATCATGACCTGAGCTGAAGGCAGAGGCTTTAACGCACTGAGCCACCCAGGCGCCCCAAGGAATGATTTTTAAGAACCGAAAATATTACATGCTAGAGTGTGCTCATTGCCACCTGCCTTGGTGTCTCTAGCCCTTTCCATGGATGAAGCTAGAAACCCTGGTGTCTCTAATTCCAAGCTAACTCTGTAGGGTTTGCCTGGTTTGTCCATTTCATGGTTGTCTCTTCTTTCTTGCAGGGTGATCTGATTCCCAACGTAAGTTTATTTGTTTGGACCTAAAAACATAGAAAATAGTTCCAGAATTCTTATACTCATGCTACTACAGAAAACCAAATCTATTAAGTAAAATACGAGTCTTCTATATTTACTTATGCAGTTGCCAGGAGTGGCTGAAACCTGTCAGATTTGTCCCAGAGGCTGGGTACACTGCCACTGAATGAAAATTACTGTTCTATTCATGTAGAAAGGCTGGGGAAGGTGTTTTGGTGGGCAACCAATAATTATTGCTGGCAGACACTCAGGGTGCTATCTGGTAAACGCAGTGGGAAGGGAATGCGGTGCAGAGAGGAGATTGGACTGCCAAGGTCCAGGGAAGAGATGCTAAAGGCCTGAGCCAGGGAAGACCACTAGAGGCATGTTGTCCATGAAATCCGCTGGGGCCTTCTAGAATCTTATATACTCTAGTCTGTACCAGCTCCCTGGATAATGCATTTCAAATGTTCACTCTTCAGTGTCAAGAGAATACTAGCTTTGTGACCCTGGACAAGTTCTTAACCTCCCTGAGCCTCACACAGGTCACTTTGCTTTCAGAGAAAGGGTGTGAGCCTGTCCATGATGTTAATGAGAATGTTTCTAAATATGCTTCTAATCAACGGTTTTGGCCAGTAGCATGCTTTTCTTTAATTGGCAATTACATGATTCCTTTTAACACTACAGGAATCCCAAAATCCTTTTAATAGATGTCATTGTAATTGCAGTTTTCATCTTAAACCACTTTATTTTCAGAGGGAATGAGAGACTCTGTCAAGAACGTAATCAGATAATTCAACGAAAAAGATGAAATGCTTGACTACCACCCAGGTAATAGCTGATCAAAAAAAAAAAAGAAAGAAAAAAGAACTCAAGTGGCAATATAGATCAAGTGGGGCAGAGTAGGTATCTTTCAGCTGTGTGGGTGGAATATATTCCAAATTATTAATTCCCTCTCGGCTCAAGGCCAGCCATCCTCAGTGGTAGACTGACCTGGCTTCCGCTCAGCAGAAGGGGTGCTCTCCATGTCGGTAGTGAAGGATAGTGGCAACAATCAAGGCTTTGGAGCAGCCAGACCTGTATTCATTTTCCAGCTCTGTTGTTTATTGCTGTATAATGCTGGGCTGTTAAACATCGGAAATCCTGGCCACGGAAGATATTATACACCTTTGAGAAGGTCATGAGTGATGAAAGCCAAGCACACAGATGCTCAGTAAGGAAGAGTTCCCTTCTCCCTTAGCAACTTTCATAGATTTACTTTTGTGGCCCAGCAAAGCATGATTTATACACCACATCCCCTCTCAGCCACCCAGGAGCCCCAGTGTAGTGTACCAGCAGCCAGCTCTGAAGATGAGACCCTAGCGAAATGAGAGCCCAGAGGACACATGTGTCCTCCCGTACCACACCCCATACTTCTATCAGGACTCAGGAACCCTCAGTCGCCTTCTTCTCTTTAAAAAGAAAAGTTAATGTTTTTAAACACCTACCTGGCGCTCAGTCTCTGTATTGGGTTTTGTGGATGATACAAAGAAAGGTAAGACGTGGTCCCTGTTTTCCAGGACCATAAAATCCCACTGAGGACCCAAAATAAGCACAAGGCAGAGCAGACAGACCTGGATTCAAGTCCCAGCTCTGCACTCATTAGCTATGTGACCCTGACCCTGAATAATCACTTTACCTCTTTGTACCTCTACTTCCTCACCTGGAAAACAGAGCCACCAGTCCCTACATCATGAGGTCATCCCCAGCTTTAGGATAGCTACTCTATGTAGGTGCACAGAGTAGGCACATGGGAAATCTAAGTTCCTTTATCGTCAAAGCACATAGTAGTTAAATAATGTAACAGAAGACGTATTATGAGACAGCCTACAATTCATTGCCAAGTGAAATGCCCTGAAATAAACGCTGCTAGAGCTCACTGAAGAGCAGAACCATTCCAGCTGGGGTAAGGGGTAGATTCTTGGACCAAGAAGGAAAGGGACTAGCATCCCCCCAAAGACGGGTTGATTTTCTCAGATGCATCATGAAAGCCATGTTTCCTGCACTGATGATAAGGAATGAGACTCGGGCCCCTAAGACAAAATGGCACCCTTAAGACTGGAGAAAGCCATTCATTATCCACCCGGTGCCATGCTTTCTTTCAGGTGGGAGGGCACATCCAGACTCTGTCGTTCCATCTTGGCTAGAAGCAGAAGCCTTCCTTTGGTACTTGCTCTTGTGCGCAGAGTACCTTTCTGATGTTTACGATGGAAAACCCTGGCTGAAACAGGGCCTTGCACGGTTAGTGTGAGGATCCACTGGGAGAAGACCTGTACATGCTCAGGACGGTGCCTTACGGGCAAGCGTTCAGCTGATGTTGATGCATTAGTCGGTTTTGCTGTGCAACAAACAGCCACATCTCAGAGACTTACAAAAACAGCCATTTCCAACTAATGTGTCTACTCGTCTGTTGGTCTCCTTACCGCTGTCTGTCATGACTCAGCTGTGCTCGACTCACCTCGACCGCCAGGCTTTCTCATTCTGGGACCCGGCGGGGTGGGGGAAGTAACGTCACCTGAGCCAACTGCTGTTAACATCCTCTCCTGTAAGCAAAGCTCCCTGTACCTTTCTGTTCAAAGCCACACTTTGGTTAGGAGTATTAGGCTGAGCATGTGCCTGTCCGTTAGCATTTCCTTTATCCTAAGCATAGATCTGTCCTCCACTTGGTTTGTCATTGCCCAGTGGACTCTGGTCAAGGCAGGAGGAGGGTCGACTGGTTCATGGTGGGCTGCGAGGCCCCTCAGACAAGTGGATGGTGAGAACTGTCAATTTGAGGGCAAGGAATGTTCTCTCACTACAACGGAATTAAATTAGAATTTGATATGGAATAATGACTGGGAAGTCTCCAAATATTTGGAAACAAAATAGCATGATTCTAAGTAATTTATGAGTCAAAAGAAAAAAGTATCTTAAGGGAACAAAATATTTTGAATTGCCTGAAGATGAAATGCTGTAGGGCCAAATGTCCGAGATGCAGCTCTACCAGCACTTTCAGTGTTCGCAGCACTAAAGGCCTACCTCAGACAAGACAAGCAGTAGCACATCAGTGAGCTTAACCTTCCCCTTAAGAAAGTAGAAAAAGAGAAGAAGTGGATGCAAAATTAAGCAGAAGAAAGGACAAAGTTAAAGATCAGAGCAAAAATCAGTGGAATCAAAGCAAGAAAATACAGGAAACCAAAGGCTGAGTCTTTGGGAAGAATGATGAAATTGATAAACTGCTGGCCAGACTGAATAGGCAAAAACGGAAAGAGAAGGCCCAAATTACCACTGTCAGAAACACGAGAGGTGCGACCGCTATGGAGTCCACGTATATTAAAAGAATGATAAGGTAATATTACAGGGAACCTGGGTGGCTCAGGAGGTTGGGCAACTGTCTTCAACTCAGGTCATAATCCTGGAGTCCTGGGATCGAGTCCCTCATCGGGCTCCCTGCTTGACAGGTAGTCTGCCTGTCCGTCTGACCCTTTCCCCTCTCATGCTCTCTCACTCTCTCTCTCTCTCTCTCAATCTCAAATAAATTAAAAACATCTTTAAAAAAAAAGGAAATGTTATAAACAACTTAATGCCAATATTTAAAACAATTAGATGAAATAACAAATCTCTTGAAAGATATTAACAACCACAGTTCACTAAAAAAAGAGAGAAAATAGGTCTGTATCTATTGAAGTAATTGAATTTCTATTTAAAAATCTCTTCACAAAGGAAACTCCAGGGCCAGATTACTTCACCAATGGATTCTATGAAGCATTTAAAGAGGAAATAATACCAATATTACATACACTCTTCCAGAAAATAGGAGAAATAGAAGAAAAGGGAAGACCTTAACTCACTTTTGAAGGCCAGTATGAATTTGATGCCAAAGCCAGCAAGCGATAACAAGGGGGAAAAAAGCTCAGACCAGTATCCCTCATAAATATAGATGTAAATAAGACCCTGCAATGTCTTAAAAGGGTAATACATTATGGCCAAGTGGGATTTATCCCCAGAATGCAAAGCTAGTACACATTCACAATTCAGTTGATGTAATTCACTGTATGACCAGACTCAAAAAGAAAGGAAATCGGTAAGTCACAGAATGACTGGGAAGACTGGAGAAGATCCAGAAAAACACAGGCAGGAACAACAACAACAACAACAACAAAGGGGAGCAGAAGGACAGCTGGAATCATGCCCCAAATACAATCTGTTGTGGACACTTTTGCCCCTGCCAGGTCACTGGACACAGGGGTGGACACCATGGCTAATGCCATCACTGGGGGCTGGATGTTGCTGCTGCAAAGCTTCCATCAGAATGCATTCTCCACCATCCCTGCTTCTTTGAATGGCTAGTTCCAGCTTTGAAGACCCAGGAGTGAGGTTCTGATTGGCCAAGCTGTCAAGAAGACTGGAAAAGACAAGGTAACAGAAGAGGTTCTTAGTTGCCAACTATGGAATCCATGCCACCAACTTGATGCAGCTGGGGACTTAGTAAGGCAGATTAAATAGCCCACAGAATCATTGGGATTGTTGAAAACTAGGCTATGGACCGAGCTTTCAGGAAAATACCTGCAATGACACAGGGCCTGGTAAGGGAAATCCTGCCACAGTTGAGATTAGGAAGCTGCCATGCTTGCCCCCGGTCCCAGGAAAGAGCAGCCTCTACTTCCCCAGAAGTACCAGCCAGAATGAATGTCTTCGGCCCAGACAGTTTCCTCAAGTACTCACTTCTGAATCAGACTGGTGTGTCTGTTTGACAGAATTAAGATTATATCCATATTCAGTGGTGAGGGAGGCTAGGAAATGAAGGGGTTTTGTTTGGTTTTACCAAAAATAAAATGTGAGAAGGGTTTGCAAGGGATCTGAGAGCCACGACTGAGTGCTGGTTTTTTTGTCGCCTGGTGAGAAGTGACTCTGCTTCCTATCCATAGGGAAGGAACTTCTCTCCTTCATGTAGAGGGAAGTTCCTCAAGTTTAGGAAGGTAGTTTGCTGCTCGACTTTAAAAGTGACCAATGGAAAAGCACTCGAGAAAGGCGTTCCTATTACTTCCATTTTACAGATTGGAAACCGAGCTTCCCAGACATTTGGTAGCTTGTACAAGATCACAGTTTGATGTACAAAAATTGGCCAAACCCTTATAGATGTCACCTCCCTTAGTCTTCACAACTCTCCGTGGTAGTTACGATCATCCCATTTTATGTAAGATGAGCTTCAATTAAGAAGCTCAAAGTCCTGCAGTGTGACCTTGCCGTGATCCACCTTCTATCCTACCACCTTATCTCAGTTTACCAAGGTGTTATATGACAACAGAACTCTCCAGGCCTCTGGTTGTAGGTATGTACTTGCATGTGTTTGTGTGCCCTTACTATCTTGTCCTGCACCAAGGTCAATGTTTGTTGGGTGTCTCTGTCACTACACCTCAACTCTTCTTACACTAACTCAGGTGTATTCTAGAGTCTCTAGGGCCCCACTAGCTCTAATTATCTAAGAAATAAAGGGTAATGGGATGGAGCATGGGATGGTCTGGGATCTATAGCTCTGTCAGTATGTAAATCATTTATGTGTATGCAAATTATTCCAAGGAAATGGTGTTTGGGATCCCTGAGTCAATTTTTCTCTCCTGTAAATGATGCAAAATATTTTTGGTTCATGTGACCCTCTGTGGCTAGATTGAAACAGTTTTGTTTTGTTTTGTTTTGTTTTGTTTTTTATGGACTTTACATTTTAGAGCAGTTGTAGGGGCACAGCAAAATTGAGCAGATTTTGTAGGAACCCACTGTTGCAGAACATGCATAGCCTTCCCCATTGTTGACATCCGCCACTGAGGGGTATATTTGTTACAACTGATAAACCTACGTTGACACATCAGTGTCACCCAAAGTCCACAGTTTTCCCTAGGATCATTCTTGGTAATGTTCCAAATAAGCTGAACTTAAAGAGGTCCACATGAAAACACACTATAATTTAAACATTGAAAGTTAAAAGCAAGGAGAGAATATTGAAAGCAGCAAGAGAAAAACAACTTTTATGTACAAGGGAACCTCCATAAAACTATCAGCAGATTATTCACCAGAAACTCAGGCCAGAAAGGAGTGGCCTGCAATATATTCAAAGTGCTAAAAGAAAAAACTTCCAACCAAGAATACTATATCTGGCAAAATAATCATTAAGAATTGAAGGAAGGGGGGTGCCTAGGTGGCTCAGTGGGTTGAGCCTCTGCCTTCTGCTCAGGTCATGATCTCGGAGTCGTGGGATCGAGCCCGCATAGGGCTCTCTGCTCGGCAGTGAGCCTGCTTCCCCCTACCACCCCCCACCTGCCTTCCTCTCTGCCTACTTGTGATCTCTGTCTGTCAAATAAATAAATAAAATCTTAAAAAAAAAAAGAATTGGAGGAAGGAAAGAGTTTTTTCAGAAAAGCAAAACATAACATAAGGAGTTCATCATCACTAGACTGGCCTTATAAAAAATGTTAAAGTGAACAGTCTTTTAAAAGTCTTTTAAAGTCTTTTAAACTGAAAAGAAAGGGGACTAATCAATCACAAGTAAACATATGAAAGAATAAATCTCACTGTAAAGTGATTAACAGATTAATCACTTATACTGCTAATACAAAAGTTAAAAGACAAAAGTAGTAAAAATAACTGTAACTATAATAATTAATTAAGATAAAAAGATGTAAAATGTGACATCAAAAACATAAAATGAGGGGGGCAGTAAAAATGCTGAGCTTTAGAATGGGATCAGACTTAAGTTATTATCAACTTAGACTGTTAAAGATATAAGCTGTTATATATAAGCCTCATGGTAACCACAAAGCAAAAACCTATAGAAAATACACAAAAGGTGAAGAGAAAGGATTCTAAGTACACCACTAAAGAAAGTCATCAAACCGTAAAGGAAGAGAGCAAGAAAAGAAAGGAGCTGAGAGGAACTACAAAAAGAGCTAATAAGCTATTAACAATATGGCAATGAGTACATACCTGTCAATAATTATTTTAAATGTAAATGGACTAAATTTTCTAACCAAAGACACAGAGTGGCTGAATGGATAAAAAAACAAGCCTCATCTATATGCTACCCATAAGATATACACTTTAGATGTAAGGATACACATGGGCTGAAAGCAAAGGGACGGGAAAAAGGTATTTCATGGACATAGAAACCAAAAGGAGTTGGAGTAGCTACACTTAAATCAGACAAAATAGCTTTTAAAACAAAAGTGTAATAAGAGACAAAGATGGGTGTTATATAATGATAAAGGGGTCAAACCGCAATATTTACAACCAACATTTGTAAATATTAGTGCACCCAACATAGGACCACCTAAATATATGAAGTGAACATTATCAGACGTGAAAGGAGAAATAGACAACAATACAATAATAGTAGGGGATTTTAATACTCTACTTACATCAGTGGATAGATCACTCAGACACAAAATCAATTAGTGTAAAAAAAATTCTTAAAATGGGGATAATAAAGGATACTGTATTGTAAAAAAAAAATCAATTAGGAAACATTAGCCTTAAATGACATGAAAGACCAGATGTACTGACAGATTATATACAGAACACTGCATTCAAACACAAGAGAATACACATTTTCTTAAGTGCTCATGAAACATTTTCCCAGGTAGGTCATATGTTAGGCCACAAAACAAGTCTTAATACATTTAAGAGGACTGAAATCATAGGAGGAATTTTTTTACCACAATGTATGAAACAAGAATATAATTACATGCAGAAAACTGGAAAATTCATGAATATGTTGACCTTAAACACAAGTTACTGAACAACCAATGGTGTCAGAGAAGAAAACAAAGGAGAAATACAGAGTTAGTCTTAAGACAAACAAAAATAGAAATATATCAAAATCTGTGGGATGCAGGAAAAGCAGTTCTAAGAGGGAAGTTCATAGTAGTAAATGCCTACCTCAAGAAAAAAGAAGTCATTTAAAAAATATTTTTTTATTATTATTTATTTGAGAGAGTGTACCTGTGTACACGTGCAAGTGGGGGATGGGCAGAATGAAAGGGAGAAACAGACTCCCCCACTGAATGCAGAGTGGGAGCGAGGCTCCAACTCCAGGGCCCTGAGTCCATGTCATAAGCTGAAACAAAGAGCTGCACATTCAACCTACTAAGCCACTTAGAATAAAGAAAAGTCTTAAATAACCTAACTTTGTACCTCAAGGAACTAGAAACAAAGAACAAATGAAGTACAAAGTTAGTAGAAGGGAAATAACACGAGAGCAGAAATAAATAAAATAGAGACTAAGAAGACAATAGAAAAGATCAGTGAAACTAAATTGGTTGTTTGAAAAGACAAACAAAATTGATAAGCCTATAGCTAGACTCACCAAGAAAAAAAGAGGGATGACTCAAATAAACAAAATCAGATTTGAAAAAGAAGACGTTACAACCGGTATCATAGAAATACTAAAGTATTATAAGGGTTGACCATGAACAATTACACACCAACAAACTGGATAGTCTAGAAGAAATGGATAAATTCCTAGAAACATACAACCTACCGAGACTGAATAGTGATGAAAGTAAAAGATTTGAACAGACCAATGACTAATAAGGAAATTGAGTCAGTTATTAAAAACCTCCCAACAAATAAAAACCCAGCAGCAGAGGGATTCCCTGGGAAATTCTACCAAACATCCAGAACATTCTCAAACTCTTTCAAAAAATATGAGTGGGGGTACCTGTGTGACTCAGTTGGCTGAGTGGCTAACTCTTGATTTTGGCCTGGGTCATGATCTCAGGTCATGAGATTGAGCCCCATATGGGCTCTGCACTTGGTGTGGAACCTGCTTAAGTTTCTCTCTCTCTTCCTTTGCCCCTCCCCCTCCCACTCACTCTCTCTTTAAAAAAAAGGGGGGCGAGGGAATCTTCTAAACTTATTTTATGAGGCCAGCATTATCCTGATATCAAAACTAGATATGACACCACAAGAAAAGAGAATTATAGGCCAATATCCCTGAAGAACATAGATGCAAAAATCCTTAACAAAATGGGACGCCGGGGTGGCTCAGTGGGTTAAAGCCTCGGCCTTCGGCTCAGGTCATGATCCCAGGGTCCTGGGATTGAGCCCCACATCGGGCTCTCTGCTCAGCAGGGAGCCTGCTTCCCCCTCCCTCTCTGCCTATACCTCTCTGCCTACTTGTGATCGCTGTCAAAAAAAAAAAAACAAAAACAAAAAAAAACTTTAAAACTTAAAAAAAAATCCTTAACAAAATATTAGCATACTGAATTCAACAATATATTAAAAGGACTATATACATCATGATCAAGTGGGATTTATTTCAGGGATAGGAGGAGGTTCAGTATCTGTAAATCAGTTGTTGTGATACACCACTTTAACAAAATGAAGGATGAAAACCATATGATCATCTCAGTAGATGCAGAAAACTCATTTGGCAAAATTCAACATTTTTTTTTAAAGATTTTATCTATTTATTTAAAAGAGAGAGAGAGCACAAGCAGCAACAAGGGGCAGAGAGAGAAGCAGGCTCCTAGCTGATCAGGGAGTCCAACACAGCCCATCCCAGGACACCGAGATCATGACCTGAACCAAACGCAGACACTTAACTGACTGAGCCACCCAGGTGCCCCTCAACATCTATTACAATAAAAATTTTCAACCAAGAGTGGGTATAGAGGGAATGTACCTCAACATAATAAAGGCCAAATAGGATAAGCCTGCAGCTTCACACTCAATGGTGAAAAGTGAAAGCCTCTCCTCTAAGATCAGAAAAAAGACAAGGATGCCTACTCTTGACACTTTTATTCAACATAATATTGGAAGTCCTAGCTACAGCAAATAGGCAAGAAAAAAAAAAAAAACCATCCAGATTGGAAAGGAAGAAGTAAAACTGTCAATATTTGCAGATGACATGATATTTTATAGAGAAAACCCTAAAGATTCCACAAAAAACTGTTAGAACTAATAAGTGAAGCCAGCATAGGTGCAGGATGCAAAAGCAGTATACAAACATCTGCTGCATTTCTATACACAAGGAACTATCAGAGAAAGTAAGAAAAACCTTTCTGTAAGTAAGAAAGTAAGAAAAACCTTTCTGTAAGTAAGAAAGTAAGAAAAACCTTTCTGTAAGTAAGAAAGTAAGAAAAAGCTTTTTGCATCAAAAAGAACAAAATAGGGGTGCCTGGGTGGCTCAGTGGGTTAAAGCCTCTGCCTTCAGCTCAGGTCATGATCCCAGGGTGCTGGGATCGAGCCCCACATCGGGCTCTCTGCTCAACAGGGAGCCTGCTTCCTCCTCTCTCTCCGCCTGCCTCTCTCTGCCTACTTGTGATCTGTCTGTCAAATAAATAAATAAAATCTTTAAAAAAAAAAACCAAACTACCTAGGAGTGAATTTAACCAAAGAAACAAAAGACCTGTATATTGAAAATTATAAGACATTAGTTAAAGAAATTGAAGAGACCCAAATAAATGGAAAGATCTTCTGTGCTCATGGACTGAAGAAATCAATATTTGTAAAAGCAGTCTGAAGAATTAATGCAATCCCTACCAAAATTCCAAAGGCATTTTTCATAGAAATAAAACAAAAATCCTAAAATGTGTAAGGAACCCCAAAAGACACTAAGTAGCCAAAACAATCTTAAGAAAGAAGAACAAAGCTGGAGGTATCACACGCCCTGATTTCAAACTATATTACAAAGCTACAATAATTGAAACAGTATGGTATTGTCATAAAAACACCTAGATAAAAGGGACAAAATAGAGAGCCAAGAAGTAAACCCATAAATATATATGGTCAATTAACTTATAACAAAGGAGCCAAAAATACACAGTGGGGAAAGGACAGTCTCTTTAATAAACGGTGCTGGGAAACCTGACAGCCACATGTAAAAGAATGAAACTTGACCACTATCTTACAGTATACACACACAAAAAAAGCACTCAAAACGGTTAACGACTTGAAAATAAAACATAAAACTCCTAAAAGAAAACAGTGGGAGTAAAACCCTCGACTTAGATCTTGATGGTGATTTTCTGAATCTGACATCAAAAGTAAAAGCAACAAAAGTAAAATAAGTAAGTGGGACTACATCATACTAAAAAACTTATGCAGAGCAACAGAAAGCATCAACAAAATGAAAAGGCAATCTATAGAATGGGAGAAAGTATTGACAAATCCTGTGTTTGCTAAAGGGCTAATATCCAAAATCTATAAAGAACTCATTCAGCTCAACAGCCAAAAACAATCCTATTTAAAGATAGGCAGATGTTTAAAAAAAAAAAAAACTCAAAAAAATTTTAAAAAATAGCCAGAAGATCTGGGGTCGCTTGGGTGGCTCAGTGGGTTAAGCCTCTGCTTTCAGCTCAGGTCATGATCTCAGGGTCCTGGGATCAAGCCCTGCATCAGGTTCTCTGCTCAGCAGGGAGCCTGCTTCCCCCCAACTTTCTCTGCCTGCCTCTCTGTCTGCTTGTGATCTCTCTCTGTGTGTCAAATAAATAAATAAAATCTTTTAAAAAATGAAATAAAAAATAGCCAGAAGACCTGGAGAGATATTTTCCCAAAGAAGACAAACAGATGTCCAACAGGCATGTGAGAAGATGTTCAGCATCACTAATAATCAGGGAAATCCAAATCAAAATCACAATGAGGTGTCCATGCAGTCCTGTCAGAACAGCTGAAAAAAGTATTTCTAAAATACCTTTTTAAAATAAATTTATAAAATATAAAAATGTAAAATATAAAAAATAATATATAATAATATATAATAATATATTATTATTTATATAAAATATATATTATATAAAATTAATATATGAATTATATTATATATTATATTATTATTAATAAAAAATAAAATAAAAAATAAATTTATAAAAAAGGTAAGAGATAAGTAAGTGTTGGCAAGGACGTGGAGAAAAGGGAATCCTTGTGCGCTGTTCATGGGAATATAAATTGGTGCAGCCACAATAGAAAACAGGATAGAGGTTCCTCCAAAAAAAATAGAACTACCACATGATCCAGGAATTCCAATTCTGGGTATTTATCTGGAGAAAATGAAACCACTAACTCAAAAACGATATTTGCACCCCATGTTTACGGCAGCATTATCTGCGATAGTCAAAACGTGGAAACAACCCAAGAGTCCACTGATGAATGAATGGATAAAGACGTTGTATTATATATATAAAATGGGATAGTATTCAGCCATAAAAAATGAAATCTTATCATTTATGACAACATGGCTGGACGTAGAGGGCTTATGTTAAGTGATACGAACCAAAGAAAGACAAATACTCTATAATCTTTTTTTATACGTGGAACCAAATAAATAAAAATAAAAATAAAACAAACTTCTAGAGAGAACAGACTAGTGGTTGTCAGAAGTGGTGGATGGAGGTGGAAGAAACGGGTGAAGAGGGTAAAAAAGAGAAAAAAAACAAGTAAATCTCCAGCCATAGGTATAAACAAAGACAGTGCCCATGTTCTATTTTACTACTTTTAACTTTAAATCTACTATTGTATTCTCAGTGTATGAGCATGTATCTTTTCACGTTGTCTAAATGAACTTCAATATTTGGTAATTAAAACAAAGAGTTACTTATATTTTTGTGCATATAGTACACCATACACTGATAATCAATATAAAATAGTACTTTCGGTCATTTCTGACTTCCTGAAAAGGCTCATCATTAAATACATTTGATAGTACTCTGTAGGAATCTTGTTATTGAGTCTGAAAAGAAATTAAATGTTTTAATGGAATGTGGTAGATGTAATGTAGTCGCTTAAATCAGTTATTATAAAAATACTTTTTTTAAAAAAAGATGCTTTGAAACTAGTAGAAATTATTGGTGCTGAGAATACATTTGATTAGAAAAAATACCATCTGTTTCCAAGTATAAAGCCAAACTTCTAAACAGATACTCTTTTCACAGACTCGGAGGAATTATGATTAAATATACAGTTGGGTTGACACAGTTTAACGAGTGAGGTAGAACCTGCATTTTTAAAATAAAAGAAAGAAAGAAAGAAAGAAAGAATCTTGGGAAGTCAGTTAGTGAAATTCTGCCACTCGAGTATCTAACCACCCTCAATATCTGAACAAATCCCTGGTCCCTCCCCCTGGTCTGCCTTCAGCAAGAACCAAATCAAGTCTGTCCAGCAAGAATCCTCCTCACCCATGCTGTGTGCTCTTAGTAATTCTCTATCCACGGCCCCTGACCCCAGCTCCTTGGCTATAAATTCCCACTTGTCCTTGAATTCAGAGCTAAGTCTAATCTCTCTCCCCTGCAACAGAACCCCATTGTAGTAGCCCCCCTAGAACAAAGCCTTAAGGTCTTTAAGAAGTGTCAAGAATATTTTTTTTAACATCGTGTTTGTTCCCCAGTGAATTATTATAAGCCATGAAAAGGAAGGAGCTACAGTTGCATGCATTGGTGTGGATAAATCTTGTTGAGTCAAAATAGCAAGTCCTAGAAAAAAGGTACAGTATAGCATTAATAAAGTTTCAAACACAAGTACATAAAACTAAATAAAATAGTAATAGTGTTTAGGCATGTATATATTATATATGCATATTATATATATATATATACATATATATATATAAAACTTTTTTCAAGTGTCTGTATATATCATTTCCAAGGAAATGATAAACCTTAACAATCAGAATAGTGGTTTTATGTGAAGCAGAGGCAAAAAGATGCTCTAGGAGAGGAGCACATAGGGAGATGTACCTGCCTGGGGTTGGATGGTGGGATCATGGGTGTTCATTATATTGTGAATAAACACAGAAATAAATGTGGGTGCCAAGAAGACTCCCTGGAGTAGATGACAGGCTTACAGGCAGAGAGCTGAAGGGTGAATTGGAGTTACCTGGGGTCAGGCTGTACCAAGGACAAAGGTCAGAGTGTACAAAGGCCTGTGCCAGGGAGAGAGGGCTTGATTTGCTGGAGCTGCTCCCAGGGTCTCAGCTGGGCCTGGCCCAGAGAAACGCTGCAGAACAAGGAGTCTAGAGGGCAGGAGTCAGAGTCAGCTAAGAAGTGGGAAACCATCCTGTAGGCCATGGGATACCCTGAAGAGGGGAGAGGGAAGGGAGACGACCTGACAGGACACTGACTTTATGAAGACAGCTCTGGCAGTACAGTGGAAGTGCGTGGGCTGTCCCCAAGCAGCCTAACCACTGTCTGTCTCGCCAGCTTCATCTTACCACCTTTGGCTACACTCCAGTTATGCTATAGGCTTTGGGCTGGGATAGGCACCTAGCCAGGTGACCCTCCCGCCTCCCCCTCCCTTCCACCCCGGGCCTCCAGGAACTAATTCCTGTAACCACCTTCACCAGGAAACGTTCCCAGGCTGCCCTTTCTGGTCCGGGAAAGGAGTCCCAGAGCCTCCATCAAAACATTTCCTTCATGGGTTTGAATTGTCTTCACCTGTCTGTGTCCTTGACAACATGGGCCCTCTGCGTGTAGGCTCTTTGGTGCCTGGCACAGAGAGGGCTGGGGTCAGACCAAATGACTGTGGAAGGATATGGGAGTCAGCCCCGGGAGCACAGAGGGGGACACTCAGACCAGGAACTTTCAGTTTCCCCAAGGAAGAACAGATGCTTGGATGCACCCTCTGGGCCTCCGCTCTGGCCACGCCCTCTTCCTTATCTCAGGCTGGCTGGGAAGCCGCCCACCATCAGCTCCATAGTAGCGGGCAGAGCAGGGAGGCTCACCTCCCTGCGCCTCGGGTGGGCGGGGAAGGCTCGGTGAAGCAGGTGCAGTATGAATTGGAATTTAAAAAGATGAGTTGAAGCCTGCTCTTTAAAAATAAAATGTAGACACGTGTCTAAGGGAGAGAATATTAAACCATCCTCTTTCCCTGGCTGCTACTTCCCACGTGCGTTGGGAAGAAACACCAAAGCTGCCGAGTGACCGTGGGTGTCTCCTCCCTCTCAGGGGCACCCACCCCGGAGCTCCCCGCGCGCTTGAATGAATGGAGGAGGACCCGTGCACATGAATGAGTGCGGGAGTGAGGGAGTGCGCGGGCAAGCGGGCGGGTGAATGGCGACCGTGCCGACTCGGCACAGGGGCGCGGGCGCGGGCTCCACTTCCCTCTCCCGCCAGCTGGTGGCCTAGGGAAGGTGGCGGCGCCGGCAGCGGCCCGAGCTGGGACGGGCCGGGGCGCGGGATGGTGGGGGAAGGGGCGTTCCCGGCGGCCGCGCCTTCCGCGGCTATTGGATTAGTGGCCTTCAGGGATGAGCTCAGCCGGATCGGCTTTCAGCTGCAGCCTCCGGGCCAGCCGGGAAGGCGGAGAGCGGGCGGCGGAGGAGGAGGAGGGGGAGGCGGCGGCGGCTGCAGCATCCAGAGCTGGCCGCGGCGGCCGGCGCGCCCCGCGCACAAAGGCGCCTAGCCCCTGGGGAGGGCGATGAGCGCACAGCAGCCCGAACCCGGACAGCAGCTCCAGCTACCACTGCGTGCGCCCAGGGCGCGGGGGAAGACGCGGGGCGCGCCGGGGGCCAGCGGCCGAGGCGCGGCCCGAGAGCCCTGAGCTCGGGACTCGCCACCCTCTCGGTCCCGCGCAGATCTTCGGCACGGCTAGATCGCGGGCCTTGGCGCGCCCCCGGGATCCGTGCAGGAAGGCGCTGCCCCACTCCCACCCGACCTCTCGCGCCCTCCCGCCGTGCCCGAGCGCCAACTTCCCCAAGAACGCTCCAACTCCAGGCCACCCTGCCGGGCAGAGGGGGCGCTGCTGCTGGGCACCAGCGGTGAGGACGCGCCCCTGGCCCTGGGGAGCCAGCCGGCATCTTCGGGGTCGCTCGGGCGCCCCTGAGTGGGCGGCGGCGGCGGCAACGGACAGCTCTTGGCTGAGTGCAGGACCTGCCAGCCCGGCGATTCCTCCCGGCAGGCACTCGCCCTCTCTTTTATGGTGAGTATCGTCTGGCTTCTAGTGAGGGGCGTCCTTGGGCGCGCGGGAGCCGGGCGCGGAGATCTGGCAGCGCGGACCTCGTGCGGGCCGGCACTCACCACAACGGGAGCTCCTGGCATGGGTCCTGTCGGGGTTCCCGGGAATTCCTCTCTGGAAGCTGTGGCAGTCCCAACCGGCTGGTCTGTGTGCAGGCTTGGGGTATTTGGGGCTGGCCCCGGTGCCAAAGGTTCGAAGCCTACTGCTTCTCTGTGTAATGGAGACAGCATGAAAGACTGCCACCCGAGCCGCCCTGCTTGGGTTTGGGTGCAAGATCCGTCATTCACTCGCTGGGTGACCTTGGGCAAGGCGCCAAACCTCAGTTTCCTCATCCGTAGGATGGGGATGATCATGGTACCTGTTTTATAAGTGTATTGGCAGGATCTATGAGGCGATGCTTGTAACATATGCAGACCTGTGCCTGGCACATAGGAAGTACTCCGTCCAACGCTAGCTAGCATTATTATTAGGTGTGTGAGCCCAAGCGTTTCACAACTTTCCGGAGCTGTAGCAGCTCCCTCGTCTATACAATGGGAACTGAATAAATTCTGGGGGTGTGCTCATCGGGGTGGGGTGGGGGAGGGGATTTGGAGCGGTGGAAATCAAGGGCCTGGCACGCAGCAGGCAGTGATGAAGTGGTGGCTGGTGTTCCTGCTTTCTCTAGACGCTGGGGTAGTGAGGCTAGTCTCCCGGCCCGAGCGCTGCTCGGAGCAGTTTGTGGCCTTGCTTGGAGACAAACTTGGTGATGCTCAGGAAGCGAGGGCGTCGCGGGTTCCGCGAGTCACAGGCAGGGGTGGGAGGTCGGGTCTAGGAAGGAGGGAGGAGGGCAGAGCCTGGAGAGCGGCAAATGTGTCCGCCCCGGTAGCGCCGCAGGACGAGCCACGGGCTCCGAGCCAGGAGGGGACTCTGAGCCCAGGACCTCTCCCTGGTGGGATAAACTGAGAAGTGGCCGCTCCAGCCTCTCTAAGGGCGGAGCATGGACGATTGAGGACTAGAACGGAGAGGAGGGCGTTTCTGTACCGCTGCCGCGAAGAGGTGGGGAACTCTGGGCTCTGGAGTGAGGCTAGAGTTCGAATTCCACCTCCACCATCAGCCCTCGGTGTGACCTTGGGCCAGTACTCTGATCTCTCCCAGTTCAGTCTCCTCTTCGGCCGCATCCTCTGCTGGGGGCGGTTGCGGGGGTGGGGTGTGAAGATAGGAGTTCTCTCCTCTCTAGGAATCTGAGCCCCCATCTTCCACCCACCTTCTGCCCCTCCCCGCAATCTGATGAGCCTAAATCCGGAAGACGTGAAATGTTATGCCCGAGCCTCAGGGAAACGCTATTAAAAGGAGAATCCAGGATCTGCCCATCCTCTTCCCCGCCGGTCTATATCTCTCTCAGTCTCTCTTTCCCTGCTTCCCCACCTTCTCACCTCTATCCTCCAACCGAATCCTGCAGCTTCTGTCAGGCAGTCTAATGGGGGACGCCTCCTCATCCCTCAAAACCTTCATTTATTTCTAAAGCTCTGCAGATTAATGGAGTTTGTGGAAAGACAGAGTGTCAACAGGATGATCTAAGCTTGCTTTACACAGGGGCATATTCCTCTGAAACACATACTCTCTGATTGTTCAATTTTTAAAACTTGTTTAAATAGTAGTAATAAAAGGAATTTAAGCGACCTTTGGCAACAACAAAATTCAACTGGCTGGCCATCTCATTCAAATATCTCTCCAGTTTATTTTTCTGTTTTCTTTCAAAGATTAATAAATTCAATTATATAAAAAGAAACTGCAGGGGAAAGAAATCACCGTAAATAGTCAAGAGACATAGGACAAACTGGGGAGAGAATTGTCACTCCTATCACAAAGGGCTCATCTCTTTAATATATAAAAGGTTTCTCTAGTCAATAAGCAAAACACCAAAACGGGACAAAAACCATTAACAGTCCACATACACAAAATGAAATCAAAATGATACTTAAACATATGACAAGATGCCCTACCTCCCTCAGTAAGAAGAATGCAAGATAAAACTACAATAAGATACATCTTTTTTTTTTCCACCTATCAGATTAGCAGATAGTAGCAATAAACATTTATCAGAAACATCTTTTAAAAATATAAGTGAGGGATGCCGTGGTGGCTCAGTCATTAAGCGTCTGCCTTCAGCTCAGGTCATGATACTGGGGTCCTGGGATGGAGACCCGCATTGGGCTCTCTGCTCAGCAGGAGGCCTGCTTCTCCCTCTCCCACTCCCCCTGCTAGTGTTCTCTCTCTCACTGTGTCTCTGTCAAATATATAAATAAAAATTTAAAAAATAAAAATATAAGTGAATTGGGACACCTACGTGGCTTAGTTGGTTAAGCATCTGAGTCTTGTTATTAGGTCAGGTCTTGATTTCAGAATTGTGAGTTCAAGCCCCATGCTGGGCTCCAACACCAGCCTACCTGAAAAAAATTAATCAATCAAACAATCAAACCCTCTCTATCTTAGAGCCCCCACAAGGCTGTCCTTCAGTAAACTCTAGACACCCCAGGGTCTTCCAGGTTTGGTTACTGCCCCCTTCTCCCTTTGTCATTGTTTTCTTATCTCATTGCCTTCCATTCCTGGTTTTGCTGCAACACTGGAAGGAATTCATTTGCTGTTCCCCTGCTTTTTGTCTTCTCTTTTCTTTCTTTCTTTCTTTTTTAAGAGAAAGAGTGTGAGTGTGTGTTGCAGGGCAGGGATAGAGGAGAGAGAGAGAGACTCTCAAGCAGATGAAGTGCTGAGGGGGGCTTGATCTCACAACCCAGAGATCGTGACCCGAGCAGAAATCAAGAGTTAGTTTCTTAGCCGACTGAGCCACACAGACACCCTTCTTCCCTTTTCTTAAGACCTGCTCCTTCATTCCTCTCCTAGGAAATGGGCAAGACCTGGGCCAGTACAGAGTTCCTCATCCCTCTGTGAAGACACCCAGTTAACTCAACTTATGGGGGCTACTTAATTCTCCCTGAGTTGCCTGGCCTGTTGTCACATAGCCAAGCTCATGAAAGGTCTCTTCTCTGTAGGTATAAGAATGAAGGGTCTCAGACAATTCTCTGGCTGGAATAGGCCATTCAATGTGGAAAATCTGGGGGGTGGTAGGACCTGGAATAAAACGATCAGAAGTTTCTGCTTCACAGTCTTTTAAAAAAATAAGTACATAGGGGCACCTGGGTGGCTTAGTCCGTTGAGCCTCTGACTCTTGGTTTTGGCTCGGGTCATGATCTCCTGGGTTATAGGATCGAGCCCCACATTTGGCTCTGTGCTCAGCATGGGGTCTGCTTGAGATTCTCTCTCTGCCCCTCCCCCTGCTCACTATCTAAATCTCTCAAATAAGTAGAATCTTTTAAAAAAATAAGTACATAAATATCTGCACTTAACTTATGTGACCATAACCATAGATATTTGGTAAAGAAGATCCACAGCAAAAAATACATGAAATATCAACACATTTTTAAATAAAACATGGTGCTTAAATAAGTCAGCTAGTTTATCTGCTGCTACTCAGCTCAAGAAATACAGAGGCCGGGCGCCTGTGTGGCTCAGTGGGTTGAGCCTCTGCCTTTGGCTCAGGTCATGATCTCAGGGTCCTGGGATCCAACCCCGCTTCAGGCTCTCTGCTCAGGGGGGAGCCTGCTCCCCCCCCCCCCCACACCTGTCTCTCTGCCTACTTGTGCTCTCTCTCTCTGTGTCAAATAAATAAATAAAATCTTTAAAAAAAGAAAGAAAGAAAGAAATCTGGAGGCTGTGGGAAAAACACTTGTCTGTACTGAACCCGTTGGGAAAGAAGATGGTGAACCCAAATCAGATGTTGTGGGCCTTGTGGACCTTTCTGGGCAGTGTTGACTGCATGTGGTTTTTGTTTCACATATTGAGTTTAGAACTCAATTCCCATTTCGCATGTGTACTTTAATTATAAGGAAAAAAATGTTCATTGTTAAAAATGCAAGCTGTACGGGAGATGTGGAGTAGATACCCCTTCTTCAACCCAAAGGGTGGTTTCTCACCTAGCCAGAGGTAGCGGGTGCTGGCTGGATGCCGTCAGGAGGTAGGGGAGAGTTGGGTGCTGGCTCTGCCAACAAGCAATGCAGCACACCGTGCAGAACACAGTAAGGACGGGGATGCAGGGAGATGGAGGGCTGGCACGAGGCTGCCCAGCCTGCTTGCAGGGAGAAATCAGCCAGGCAAGGGAAAGTGGGAAGGCTCCCAGGACAGCAAGGTATGGACGAGATGTAGTGCTTGGGGAAGTCTCGCCTGGCCACTCTGAGCTGGGCCGTGCTGGGAGGCAGCACAGGAGAACTAAACAGGAGCAGGTCTCGGGAACTGTTTGCCAAGCTATAGGGTGCAGCTTCCCCCTGAGAAGCCACCTGGAGAGGTGACTGGGAAGATGGGTGGTGGTTTGGTCAGATTCTCCCCTTGGCAGCTTGGAAGGGATGGTTAGGGGACACAGACTGAATCAAGGAGCCCCGTTAGGAGACCATTGCAGTAATCCAGGCAAGGGCTGAGCTAAGGGAGAGCTGAAGGCACTCAGTGAGAGAGAGGGATGGGGGGATCCATGGCAGAATTGGGGTTGTGCAGAGAGGAACTTGGTATGCGAGGAAGGGATGAAGCGGAGGTTCAGCTCTGGACATGTAGATTCTGAGGCACCAGTGGGTCCTCAGATTTCTGACATCTGGGGTGAGCACACCCCTCCCAACTCCCTGGAGGGAGGCTTGTGGTAGAAAGAGGCCAGCTGGCTTTACAAGGTTATTTGAAGGAACACCCAGTCTGATGGTGGTTAGAGGTTTCCAGAAAGAGGGTTCTGGTGTGGAGGAGAGAAGGCAGGGCTAGAGACCCAGATTGGAAGAATCTGTAGAGGCCAGAAATGAGAGGAGCGACCTAGGGGTTGCCCCATTTATGGGGCAGTAAAGGTATGTCCTGGAGCCAGGAGGTGACAGGAAGCTGCCATGAGCTCTGGACCTCCATGCATGCATAGAGGGAGAGGCCCAGAGCAACTCCCAAGTCACCCATCTGGCTTAGTGCTGGGAAATGCCATTGATGGTGAACCCGGAGGCCCACCTTCTCCAGGAGGGAGGCGAGGTTGTTCTAGTTAGCCAGGCCACAGAGATGGCTTCCTTCTCAGCCACAGACCAGGAGATAGGTTAATCCACACGTTGCTGGGGCCAGGGGCCCCCTCCCACCTGGCCCTCCTTCTCCTCTCTCTCTCTCCCAGGTCTCCCTGTTTCTCCCGCTTCCTCACCAGCCCCTTCTCCTCTCTTGTCCACTCCCTGGTCTCTCAAAAAAGCTCCCAGAGACACCTCAGGTTTCATAGAGGGACCCTCAGAAATCCCAGCAGGTACTTATCATGATCTCCTGGATCAAGCCTGAGGCATGAATAAATCTGCTTTTCTTTCGGGCATCCTGAATTTTCCCACAACCAGTTATATCAAATAAATGGGAGATAAATGAGGGGCTGGACATGAAGATTACTGTGTTTCTCTCATAGAATGGTCCCTAGGAGGGCCCCAGTGTGTAGTGCCCTCCCCCACCCGTGTTCTAGCTCTGCTCTAGCTTGAGCCACGCTGGGCCTCACAGAGGCCACCTGCCCCCTAGAACAAGCCACATGTGCCTGGGAACCCCCTCTGGGCACAGGGGCAGCTACAGCGTGACCAGGCCTCTGGCCTTGCTGCCTTGGAGGTGTGTCTCTTTCAAATGACCTTGTAGATAGAGCACGCTGGCCTGGTCTCCGCCCAGCAAACTCCTTCAGCCCATCCTTGGCTCTCCTTGCTGGCTGACAGCCTGAGCTTCTGCCTTGGGGGCTCCTGGCTCAGTCACGCGTGGGAGGATTCCCATGGAAACCCCACAAGAAGGAGAGGCTCGGGGAAGCCTCATTGATTTGCACTCTAGGAAGGCAGGCGTGAGACGTTTCCACCTGGAACTGGACAGATGGCTCTCTTTGTGAGCTCTGGGGAAGAAAGGACTTACTTGCCCAGCCCATTGTAGCGTGAGCTCCATGCATGCATAGAGAGGGAAAAAGATAATGGGCGTTGGGGGCAACACCTTGGAGGCTCTTCAGTTCATTTGTCATTGGTGGTTTCATGCTGAATGAGCTTCTTTTAATAAAACAGCCCCCCACTTAATATTTGTGCTAAGAAAATCTTAAAAACATCCCAGTCGAACCAGGGTCCAGTACGTATCATTGGCGCCATTGTCTGGAGGCAAAAAAACGAAGGAATGATGATGGTAAATGGATTGGCTGGGCTCATGGCTCTCCATACCTCCAGCTTATGCCTCGGTGGAGGCTTCTTTGGCTCATTTGCTTAGGCTTGGGTGTTGTGGAGATGTTGGCCTAGCACTTGCTCTACACCGGCACCGTTTGGTGTCCTGGGGCTGCAGTGAGGAGACCCAACCCTGCTCTCAAGTTGTCTTCCAGTGGGCAGGAGGGAGGCAGTTAAGGAGATTCACAGCCGCCTGCGATAAGGCTCGTGGAGACAAGTCCAGCAGCCTTATCACAGGAGACAAGTCCTCTGAGAGCTGGGGAGGGGGCTCCCCAGAGGTGCTGATCCCCAAGCTGAATTACCCAGATGTGTGCACTCGGGGGTGTGCAAGGATAGAGGAGGGACAAAGGCAGCAGCGTGGTAGGACAGGGATGTGTGGGCTTATGTGTGCCTGTTGGAAAGTTCTGGCAGGTTGGTGGGAATGCAGTGAAGGGGTTTGTGGAGGAGGGTGGGTCAGGGGAGCACTGGGGGAGGTTAGGGTTAGGGGTCTGCCCTTTATCCTGCTGTGAAGGATTGTAAGCAGGGGTCTGATTCAATTAACTATGCATTTTATAACTGCTATAGTATGTATTTGAAAGCAATGGGAGTCTATTAAAGGAACTCAAATGGTATCAGACTGTGCTGGTTTTTTACGGCCCTTGCCATTATTCAGACCTGTCACTAGGTATGACCTCTTTGGTGTGAGCTCTCCCTAGAGGGAAGCGATCTGGTTTTAGACCTTCCTGTAGCCTCAGATCCCCAGGGAGGCAGCATTACTGTTGGCTAAAAGAAGAAACGAAATCCATACCCACCCCTGAGTCTGAAGCCAGAGGCCACCCTGAGGGGAAGGCAGCTCACCCAGTCATTACCAATTCCCGCAGCGTCCGTCCCACGGCCAACCCCATGCCTGGGTTTGCCCAGCCAGCTGGGCCTCTGAGAATGGGGTTTCTAGTACCACTCCTCTGAAGCTTGAGCGTCACGTTTTGCAGACCGCTGAGGCTTCTTCCCGGGCCAGCCTCAACATTTCACGTTTCCTCATTTCTCTGTTGTGTTGCAACACCCCTCCAGGGTCTCCAGAAGGGCAATTGGCAATTTGGATTTTTGTTTTCTTGCTCAGCTGTCACTGAAGCCCTGGGGAAGACCCTGCCGGATAATGACATTAAGCATCCCATCCAAGCAAAGACTAAGAGATGAAGTGTGGTTTTGGAGGGAATGGAACAACAGAGGCCCCATTAAGCAGTGTGCAGTGTGCCCTCTTCTTACTGGGTTGAGAGATGGTGCGATTCCTAGCAGGGATTTGGACTTTGTTGTAGATCTTCTGTGCCTGGCCTGGTGCCAGGGTCTGTGGTGGAGACAAGAAGAGAAATGCGACAGGGACCCATTCCTTCTGGCTGAAGGCTGAAGAGAGAAGGCAGGGACTGAGGGGACTGAGTCTGATGGCCTCCTGCTCTGTCCCCGGCTCCCAGCAGCCCAGGACCAGCACATGGCGGCTATCCTCTAAGTGTTTGTTGAGTGAATAAATAAGGACTGAGGCAGTATCTAGCAAAGGGGCAGACTCGAGATCGACAAGAGTCAGCTGCTCAGAGGAAAGGACAGTGTTAGTGACAGAACTAGGCCTCGTGTCCCCATTTCCTGACTACATCCTCTAAAAAGAACAGAAGGTGAGACCTCTGTAGCTCAGTGCTACCTCCCCACACTCATACACATGCTCTACGCTGTCTTTAAAGCATGGTGCCTGTCTGTGCTGGGGGGAGCAGGGAAGCCCCAGTGAAAGATTCTGTGCTGAGAGTAACATCCCTCAAGGCAGAAAGAAATGCAGATCAGCCAGACCAGATTGCCCAGGCCAGTAGGTTCCTTGAGGCCCGGTAGATCAGGGCAGGCTTCCTGGAAAAGGTGGAGCTGTCAGATGGGATTGGGGACATGAAGGAAAGGCTAGGGACTCTACCCACCTGGAAAAAGACTTGAAAATGGACCCGTAGGCCAGGTTTAGGATCTGGGGTTCTATTACTAATTTCCTTCCTCCCAGCTCTGCCCTGGAGTCAGCTGGCCATTCTGTCCCTCGATTCTGATCCTGACCATGGCCTTCCTTTAACAGTTTCCATGGGATTAAATCCAAATTATTTAGCCCCTCTTTTATTCATTTGCTATCCAGTGAGCAGTTAAAGGGGACCATAGGAGCTGGGACTTCCCTAGGGTGAGGCCTGCAGGGGCAGGGAGTCCCACTTGGGTACAAGGAAGGTAAGGGCAGAATAGAGCCCACACTGCAGACCAGGAGCGAGGCTAGAAGCTAAGACCTAGTCCCCTGTTGTTGAGGATGTGCACTGCCTCCATTCTTTGCTCCTCTGAACCACTTTACCCTTTGCTCTGTAGCAGAATCCTAGTGCACACCCAGGGTCTTTCCTTTAGGATGCATTCAGGAAATGGCCATGTCAGAGAACGTACACAGTTTAAAGGATCACTTCACAATTTTGGGTAGCTCCTGAACCAGGGAGCTGAATGGACCAGGGCCCTGAATGGGCCCTGCACCATTCCAGACTTTACAGACACCCTTGCAAAGGCAGGCAAGGTTAGCACAGAGTTATCAGCACTTTTCAGGTGAGTCTCAGAGAGGTCATATTCTGGCCCAAGGGCCCAGTGGGCAGCTGGGCATTCAAATCCTGCCCTTTGTTCCATTGCATGGTCACAAGTTTTCCATTAGTGGACATGAGCACTCCGGGCAGACCCTTCCATGGGGCAAGCAGCAAAGGGACCATCTGTTAGAGGTCTGCCTTGCCTCACCCCCAGTGTGGCCAGCCTTTGGGATCTGCACCTGCTACTGATGGGGCAGAGGCCCTGACGTCCCCAGTGACTCAGTGTGGGTCTCCTCTGGGGATGTGGCTTGGCTGTTGCTTTCAAACACATTAAAGGTGTCTTCAACGGCAACAACTCCAAAGCTGGCCTGGTTGTGTACAAGGGTAAAGCAGTTGCCCTTAGACACATCCCGTGCCACACAGCACTGATTACTCCTGCCTTTGTGCACAGGCCTCATCCTTAGCAGTGTAGAGAAGGTGGGAGAGCATGGGCTTGGCCTACCATGGCCCTGGGGTCTGTCTCAGTCCTGCCACTTGCTAGAAACCTCTCTGCACCTGTTTCTTTTGGATAAAGAGGCACATGCCTTCCAGTTCCTGTGAAGCAGCTGTCATGCCACCTGGCACAGAGTGAGTGCAGATACCTACAGTTAGTGATGGAGAAAGACGGAGGAGCATATGCGTGTGGACTTGGGGTTCAGGACGGGAACAGATCCGCTTTTAGCCAGCTCACTTTGCTCAGGCTGCTGCCTCTTGCCACCTCAGTTTCCCAGTCTATTAGAATGGGACTACAAGGTGCCTTTAACTGAATTATAAAAGTGGCAGATTCCAACCCCCTCACAGTCAGATGCACTGGGGCAGACTGTACAGACTTACCAAGATGACCCTGGATGAGTGTTGGTTCTGTTAATTGAATCCCCATACATACCCTGCACCTCTCACAGATAGTCTTGCTTATTTCTTATAATTGGTTGAGGCTCAAGGGCTGGGTAAAGGTTGCTATGAAGCTCCAAGGTGAACAGAGGAAAAAGCAAGTTGTCTTGTTAACTGAATGGCAGTGTCCAGCTTTCTTGTAGACACAGCTGGTCCTCTTTTCCATCCGGGCCCTTTGGGTTAAATACCCCACCCCCACCTCACTCCCCACCTCCGCCCTCTTGCTCCCACTCCCCACATTAATGGCAGCACACCACACAGAATGTTTTGGACCTTGTTTGTTCACCTTCATCTCTCTGTTGACTCCTCATGTCAACACATTCTTTTCTTCAGCTGCATAGTATTCCATCATATGATTTACTGAAATCTATTTAGCCTTAGTTTGGGTTTTTTCCAATATTTTGCTATTACAAACAATGCTGCCTATGTATATGTGTTATATATATATAATATATATATATAAACACACATTTGATATACACATGTATTGTTTTATATATAATACATAATATATGTGTGTGATGTATTATACATATGTATTTAGCTCTGCACATTTAATACTGAATAAATACCGGAAGTGGAACTGCTAGGTCAAAGGGAATGTGCATTTGCAATTCTGAGAAATGGTGTTAATTCATCCTCCACTGAAGTTACGCCATTTTACCTTCAGGTTAGCAATGTATGAGCCTGTCTGCTTCTCCAAAAAGGTGTTATCTAATTTTTTGAGCTTTGCTAATCTGATAGACAAAACCAGCATTTCATTGTAGTTCTAACTTGTTTCTCTTTTGGTATGCATTTGGTAGAACAACTTCTCAAAAGAGCTGTTTGTTTTTCTTTTTGTGTGAACTATTTGTAGTATCTTTCACATTCTGTATGTGGATTGGTCTTCTCTTACCAATTTATAGTAGATTGTTATATATTTGTAATTTGTACCTTAAGTATTTCTCCATATTAAAACAACAAGCTAGTACAATCTCTTTTATGAGTGTTTTTTACCATGCCATTTGGTTACTTCCCATTTTCATTTCTTATTTCTTATGTTTGGGTCTTTTCTCCCCCTTAAATGATCAGATTAAGGGGTTCATATGTTTTATGGTTTCTTTATTTTAGTCATTGAAGTCCTACATTTAAAATATATTTAGTAACATCTGAAAATGTTAATTACTTAATTTTAGGTGAAATAACCTGAATAAAGAAAGGCTCATGATGCCATTTTAAAATATTTTTAAATTTAAATTCAATTAGCCAACATGTAAATAAAAAGAAAATTTTATAGAAAAATTTTTTTGGTAGATTAAAAAAAGATAAAATGAAATAATTCAAATGCTAATAGTGTGTAACATCTGGTTAATGAGACAGGCAGTGATTTTTAAGTTTTGTACATTTTTTGAATTTTCTAGAATTTAAAAATTGTTTTAGTGTTTTCTAATTAATAGACTTTAATTTTAAAAGATTTTTACTTATTTATTTGACAGAAAGAGATCACAAGTAGGCAGAGAGGCAGACAGCAAGAGAGGAAGAAGCAGGCTCCCTGCTGAGCAGAGAGCCCAATGCGGGGCTTGATCCCAGGACCCTGAGATCATGACCTGAGCTGAAAGCAGAAGCTTAACCCACTCAGCCACCCAGGCGCCCCTAGACTTTAATTTTTAGAGTAGTTTTAGATCTATAGAAAAACTACATAGGGGCGCCTGAGTGGCTCAGTGGGTAAAGCCTCTGCTTTCAGCTCAGGTCATGATCTCGGGGTCCTGGGATCGAGGCCCGCATTGGGATCTCTGCTCAGCGGGAAGCCTGCTTCCCCCCTCTCTCTCTTCCTCCCTCTCTGCCTACTTGTGACCTTTCTCTGTCAAATAAATAAATAAAATCTTAAAAAAAAAAAAAACTACATAGAAAGTAGGTAGAGTCCCCATATACTCACACCTAGTTTTCCCTATTATTAACATCTTCCATTAGTATGGTACATTTATCGTAGCTAGTGAACCAGTATTGATACCCGATTACCCGAAGGCTAGGCTTCATTCAGATTTCTTTAGTTTTCACCTAGCATTGTTTCTCTGTTCTAGGACACCATATTAAATTTAGTTGTCGGTAGGCTTCTCTTGGCTGTGACAGTTTCTCCGATGTTCCTTGTCTTCAATGGCCTTAACAGTGTTGAGGCATATTGGTCAGGCCTTTTGCTGGATGCCCCCCATTGGAATTTGTCCTATGTTTTCGTTATGATTAGACTGGGGTTATGGGCTTGGGGGTAGAAGACCCTAGAGATAAAGTACTATTTCATTACATCATATTATGTCATTTCATGACATACTAAAATGATAATGATACAATAATTAATAACATTATAATAGATAATACAGTAGATTAAATGATTGCATTGGGAGTTTTTATGTTTTATTGGTTTGGTTTGGTTTTGTGGTATTATTTTCCCCAAAGAACTAGTTCTCAGACTTTTTTATTCTAAAATTTTTCTATTTTATTATGCTTAATTCATGTATTTTCATTTTTTAATATTTATTAGTATAAGTACACCAGCCATGATCTACTTCAGTAAGCTCCCATGGACTCTAAGATATGGAATATGTTTTGTTATTCTCACACTTTCTATACTCTGCAAATTCTATATAGTTTTTTGTTTTTTTTGGGTTTTTTTAGTTGTTTAGAAGAGAGTTTTAAAAAATATTGAAGGGATGCCTGGGTGGCTCAGTCAGTTAAGCATCTGTCTTTGGCTCAGGTCATGATCTGTCTTATTAGTTATGGAATTTTGATTTTTTTATGTCTTTACTTAATTTGGTTCATTGACCTGTCATAAGCTAGAAAAAGTTATCTTCCTTTACTGTGTATCTCTCCTTGTATTTGCTGTAGCTTTTGCAGTAAATTTTGATGCTGTTACTTGGTGTGTTAGATCTTTAATACTGTTGAGTCTCTCTGCTTTGGATATATCTCTTATATGTAGCATACAGTTGGAGTTTTGTGTTGATTTCCAATCTTAGATTTATTTTATTATTATTATTATTATTGTAGTTTACCATGGCCATTCATTGACATAGCTGGTCTTTCTGGCTTAGTTTTACTATCATATTTTATGTCTTTGTGTTATTGTTTCTCTTGTTCCTCACACCAAACTCTTTCACTGTGTGGTCTGTTTTATTTTGTGTTGTGTTCTTTCTGACAATCTGGAAGGTTTGTGTTTTTTCAGTTCTTCTGGAGGTTATAACTATGTAAGATGCATTTTAGTTTTTTTTTTTTTAGACTGTGCTAGTTATCTCCCTTCTGAAATAAGTGATCACAAAATTAGTTTACAAATTTCATCACAATTTTTATGTTTTGTGACAGCTTTTCTTCTGGTGAATTTTCTTAGTTGTGTTGTTTTTTGTTTTTTGTTTGTTTGTTTGTTTTTCCCTTTTCCTCCTTTATTTCTCCTATTAGCACCTTTGCCTCTACCCTATGCTTGTTCCTCTTTGGAAAAGGAGAAGCTTCTCTAGATCGACATTTTGCAG
This sequence comes from Meles meles, assembly GCF_922984935.1. Classification (NCBI taxonomy): domain Eukaryota; kingdom Metazoa; phylum Chordata; class Mammalia; order Carnivora; family Mustelidae; genus Meles; species Meles meles. Next base: position 94,950,530 of record NC_060069.1, on the reverse strand, counting down.
TGAATTTTTGTAGAGAAAATGTCAGGAAGTATCTTAGGAGAACAGGATCGCTCCCTGGTTCATGATAATTTCATTCCCAGGACTGTGGCCATGATTTCTTTTGGCCTTGCTTCTACCTAGGCAGCCGAGATCTGTAGCCCTTGGCTTCTCCCAGTGCAGACCCCACCTCTTGTTCTGCCTCATGGACACAGTGCTTCCTGCGATGATGGCTGATGGCTGATGGCTGATGGCTGATAGCGGCTGGTGGTTTCCTTTGCTAGTCCCGTCATCCTTTCTCCTCAGGGTGCCCGAGGCAGCTCCCGGGCTTCTGTTTGGGAACCGTTGGTTTTTTTCCATCAGGGAGTGCCAACTCCTGGTTGGCTCTGCCAGCTTTATCCCAGATCTGTGGCCACAGGTGCTCTCTCGCCCCCCATTGGATCTTCTCCGTTTTTGGCAGCCCTTTACTGTTCTTGGCAGTCTTTCCCTAGAAGTTGTGCTTCGGGTTACAAATGTGTTCTGGTTTCGCCGAAGATAACATTTACATTTCTCTTGCTCTTTCTCTTTTATTTTAGGTGATTTGGGATATGAAAAGGAGTAACTGTATTCTGCTATCTTAGAACTGTCTAGTGTTGCACATTTTTATGTGCTCAGGTTTCCACCAGATTAAACATTAGCCAGAGCTCTGGGGATAGGGTTGGCATGCACTGGAGCTGGGGTCTGCAAACAGAAAGGAAATGGGAGTGGAGAATAAACTAGGAGAGTTAACAAGGAATCCGTGGTATCCCTGGTGTGCCGGGCGGCAGCAGTGTCCTTTCCTTCTCCACTTGGACTGTGGCTGGGAGTGTGCCACTGTTTGGATGCGAGGAGGTGGCCAGACAGGCCAGGGCATGAAACAGGCTCGCCTCTTGATTTGCCTTGGGGAATGTTGTTCAGAGCCCAGCAGCTATTCCACCAGAGGGAAGGGCACATGTCTCTGCTCTGGACTGGCTGTGGGGCTCACCTCTCCATCTTTCCCCACATTCAGGGCTTTCCAAGCAGCGCGGGCACCCTGGGTTCTGGCTGGCCTCCTAGAGATGGTGGCCAAGTCCTCCTCCCTGAAAACCAGTATCCTGCCTCAGAGGAGGTTGTCTGGGGTCAGTGTTGTTAACCAGTGTTTGTGTGCCCAAAGAAAGAGCATACCCATCCAAAGGGAAGGGGTACTTGTGGGATGTCCGGGGACAGAGCCAGAGAGGAAAACCTTGCCCACAGAGTCTCAGGCTTGGCCCTTTATATTACTGTCTCACAGATTACCACACTACCCGAGGGCACTACCTATCCCCATTTTACAGGTGAGGAAACTAGAGTCTAAGAGAGGCTAAAAGACCTTTCTTTGGACAAATAGCTTAGTGATAGAAACAGGGATTTGGATACAGGTCTATCTGGCTCCAGAGCCTGGACACTAGCCTCCTTATTTCCCTGCCTCCCACTCATCTTGCCATGGAGACTCCACCCAGTCCTCAGATGGTGGTCTTGTGTCCATGCTCATGCCCCTGGGTGAATTTGCTGGATCCTCACTGTGTATATTCCTTCTTGAGCTGGCTACACTTTAGATACTATTTAAGCTCCCCAGGAAAGCCGTGGTGGGAACCAAAGGACCACACCTTGTACTTCTACATCCCTGTGTCCTGGGCCCTGTCTCCCCTGTCTGTGCCCCTTGGCACAGACCTTGTGCCCTGGGACCAAACACACCTGGGTTCTTCTCCAGGCTCTATGGTCTTGGGTAAATCATTGTACTTCTCCAGGCTCAGTCCTTATTTCTAAAATAAAACTGTCTATGATCGCTGGAAGAGTAGAACATAGACTCTGAAGCCAGATGATCTCAGTGTAAATCTGAGTTCAGCCCATTATTAGCTGTGGGGCTTCAGCTAATTCCTTATCCTTTCTCTTCTCTAGTTTTCACAGCTACAAAATGGGAGTAATAACGTACATGTCTCAGCGGGAGGACTTAAGGATTAAATGATAATGTAGACCGTTTGAAAGTGTCTGGCATATGGAAAGTACTAGATTAATGCCAGATATTGTTGTAGTATTTAATTGGTATTATTAATGCATGCAAAGAACCCAGCCTCTGGGCATAAACAGCTGTTTATGCTGTTGTCATAACCGGTGCCCTTTGCTTTCTTCCAGGAGCTTGGGCCTCTGCCCCAGCCCGGTAGAGGCTGTGGAGATATACGGTGCAGAAGTCTGGTACCCAGCCCGGCAGCCCATCCCTGGTTGTGGGGAGCGGAAGCTCCCACAAGGTAGCGGTGGCCCTCAGCGGCCCCCTCCCGGCAGTGAACCATGGGCCAGAAGCTCTCGGGGAGCCTCAAGTCGGTGGAGGTGCGGGAGCAGGCCCTGCGGCCAGCCAAGCGGGAGCTGCAGGGGGCTGATCCGGGGCGGCCCGCACGGCTAGACCAGCTGTTGGACATGCCTGCCGCGGGGCCTGCAGTGCAGCTGCGGCACGCGTGGAACCCCGAGGACCGCTCACTCAATGTCTTCGTCAAGGATGACGACCGGCTCACCTTCCACCGGCACCCAGTGGCCCAGAGTACGGACGGCATCCGCGGCAAGGTGGGCCATGCTCGCGGCCTGCATGCCTGGCAGATCCACTGGCCGGCGCGGCAGCGGGGCACCCATGCCGTAGTTGGCGTAGCCACGGCTCGGGCTCCCCTGCACTCGGTGGGCTACACGGCACTGGTGGGCAGTGACGCCGAGTCATGGGGCTGGGACCTGGGCCGCAGCCGCCTCTACCATGATGGGAAGAACAGGCCCGGAGTGGCCTACCCTGCATTCCTGGGGCCCGAGGAGGCCTTCGCGCTGCCAGACTCGCTGCTCGTGGTGCTGGACATGGATGAGGGCACCCTCAGCTTCGTGGTGGATGGCCAGTATCTGGGCGTGGCTTTCCGCGGCCTCAAGGGCAAGAAGCTGTACCCGGTGGTGAGTGCCGTGTGGGGCCACTGCGAAGTTACCATGCGCTACATCAATGGCCTTGACCGTAAGTGCTGAGTTGGGCAGGGGACACTGGGGGTTCCAGAGGCTGCCTGTCACTGGAGGCCTTGGGGAGGGTGGCAGTGAGCAGGGGAGGCCCCGCCCTCCATTGTCTCTTGGGATGACCCTGCTGCCTAGAGGACCTGGACACTGGCTTGGGGGTCTTGTGCTGTGCCTCAGTTTTCCCATCTGCAAAAGTGGCACAAGGATGGTAATCTTGGTCAGGGTTGTTGTGAGGATCAACTAAGATCATAATGTAGGTGAAGTGCGTAGGCCAATGACTGGCACCTAATAGGGCTTCCTACCTTGATGCTAATGGTGAATGTTGCTGTCTGCATAAGGGTCATGGAAAATGATGTCTCTGTGTGCCAGGCCTTAAGCTCACAGCAGGAGGAGAGTGGCAATAGGAGGCATAGTGCCGCACTTGAATGCCCTGTACTCTGAGCTACTGATAAATAGGAAGTGCTGGTAATAACAACTATCATTTGCTGACCGCCTACTGAAGGCAGGGACTGAACACCCAATTTCCAACTCTCCCAGGTGAACGGTCTGTTAAAAGGGGCCACCTGCCCCTCATCTCTAGCTGATTATTGCCTCTTGGGAATGAGAACCGGAAGTCATTGAATCTTTTGATTTTTTTCCAAGAGGACCCACAAATCTAGATTTGTGTGAAAGAGCCCCATTTTTGAAGCAGGCCACTGCTAAGAACACCACATGGGCAAATGAAACCCCCTTGCAGTCTATAGACAAGCCCCCAGACTCCTGGGGGTGGTCCCTGGCAGCTCTGAGGCCTCTTCTCATTTAACATGCACATGATGCTGTGAGGCAGCTTCAAAATCATGGTAACAACATTGGTTATGGTTTCAGGAGGGAGTCGTTCAGGAAGGCAGGGAGGCATCCATGGTCGCCCGCTCCATGGAGCCTTGTGGGCTCATCCTCTCCTCGTCCACACAGGATACTTCCTGCCACACCCCCGATGAAGCTCACAGAGGCAGGGGCTTACAGTCAACATTCCCGTTTATTCACGTCAGACAAGAGCTATAATTGCTCCCATTTCAGAGAAGAGAGAATGGAAGAGCAGAGCTACAGAGAACCAGCCCCCGCCTAGGTGTGCCTCGGAGGCCTAGTCTTTTCCCAAGCTCCTTCCCTTCAGTTGAGGGACTGAGAGTAACATCCCAGAAAAGAAGTCAAGAGCAACATTTTACTCAAAGTTTATGTTTACCTCAAGTGTAGGGTAGGTTGGCTATTTTCAAGGGTGGCAGGCCCACAGAAAGGGGCTGGTGTGCTCAGCTCTCCAGTGTAACAGAGGACATTCTTGCTCAGACTTCATCTTCCTGGTTGTTAGGCGGAGACCACCATTCTGCCATTCATGGTGAAGTGTTGTTCTGTTTTCTCCGATTAAGCAGTTGGATCTAGGAGCAGGTGAGTGTGTCCTGAGAAGGGCTAGTTTAATCATCCCAGTGCCTCGTGGAGAATGTCTGGAACCCTCATAGACATGGGGATTGGGCAAACCCCTGGACTAGGAAAACCAACAGCAGCAACAAACACTCTTTTCAAGCAGAACTGGAAAATTTACTTGCCAGAATTTATCTTGGGAGCAGAAGATTGGACTTGGCATACAAGGCTTTGGAGGCTGATGTGCCTTAGTTCCGACTGCCTCCCCAGTGCTCAATGGTTTTGTGTCTCTGGTGAGTCATTCTAATGCTTTACAACTCATTTTGTTTATCAGTAAAATGGGACAGTGTCAGATCCCTTTCATAGCTGCCGTGAGATTGGTATGGTGGTACCAATTATATGGTGGCTGGGATTACAGGCTGACATTGATAGCCAGCAGGAGTTCCTTGAGCCAACAGTTGGGCCTCCAAGGTTGGCTTTCCCTTGGGTATTGGGTATTGGTTCACACTCAGCCATTACCTCTTGCTCGGTGTTTGGGTACAAAGCTAAGGTGCTAACGAGGCCATAGCCGGTGGCTCCCCTATGCATGTTAGGATTGGGAGCAGTCAAGCCATGGTATCCTCCTTGGTGTAATGTTGGTGGGGAGCTGGGTGGGAAAGGACAGCTGTTCTCGGGGCATTCTGAGCTCTTGGATCCTTCAGGTGGCTGGAAAAGCTTGGTGCAGCTGAAACTTGGCCTGTTCCATCCTCCTCCCCACTGGCAGTGATTTTTGAGGTTGGCTGAAGCTGGAATGCTCATCAGGAGGCAAGAGAAGGCCAAGATGTCATGTGATGCAAGCCTGTAGCATCCGTCATTCCGTGTCAGTACTGGCTTGTCTGCTGTTGCACTGGTCTGTTCTCCAGACGAGGATAAATGTTCTCTATTATGGGCAGGATATGATGGCAGAGAGGGGGACCTCAGCTTTTCTGGGCTTTGAAAGGTCATGGTCAGCCTAGGACAAGCCCTGACTACAGAGTGACCCATAGGACGTGCTGCCATGGAGTCTGATGGGGCTGATTGGGAGGGGACTATGTGATGCCTGTAGCCAGTGACCTGGGCTGATATCTCCCAGGGGCATCCCCTGGGCACCAGGAAGTGTTTGGCCCTAGGGAGTCCCTGGGCAGGGAATGACCCAGGTGGGGTTCTGCATGTGAGAATTCTGAGCCAATGTTGATTGTGCACACGATGTCAGGCTTCCACACTCAGACCCAACAGGGACATGGGGAAGCACAATCAGAGACAGACCCTGGAACAGAAAGGCTGCTCTCCGGGGTTGCTTCCCCAGAAGATCACTTGGGAGAGAAGGGTGCCCAAGGCCCCTCACAGACTGTTCGACTCTGGCCCCAGTGCTCACCAGAAGACTAGGCATAAAGATGACCTCATCTCTCTGAACCTCAGTGTTGTTTTCTGTAAAATGAGCATGATAAAGCTTGCAGGCACAGAGCAGACACACAGCAATGGGTGCTTATGGCTTCCATTAACTAGGTGAGCCAAGCCAGGTCCTGGTTCACCGATGGACAACAAAAGTGGCCTGAATAGAGAAGCTTCTTCTCTAATGTGACAGAAATAAGTTGATGGATATCCTTTTCTCAGTGTTTGAGTTTTTATGACTAGGAAAGCAAGACTCAAAAAAGACTAACCACATTTAATGACGAAGCATGTGTTTATTAGGGGTAGAGCTTCTAGAAGCATGTGTTTGTTGGCGGGTACAGCTTCTAGAAGCATATGTTCATTCGAGGCAGATCTTCTATTAGCTTGTGTTCATTGAAGGTAGAGCTTCTAGAAGCTTGTGTTCATCGGGGGTAGAGCTTCTAGAAGCTTGTATTCATTGGGGTAGAGCTTCTAGAAGCTGGTGTTCATTGGGGGTAGAGCTTCTAGAAACTTGTGTTCATTGGGGGTAGAGCTTATAGAAGCATATGTTCATTGGGCGTAGAGCTTCTAGAAGCTCTCTAGCTTGTGTTCATTGGGGGTAGAGCTTCTAGAAGCTTGTATTCATCAGGGGTAGAGCTTCTAGAAGCTGGTGTTCGGGGGTAGAGCTTTTGAAGCTTGTGTTCATCGGGGGTAGAGCTTCTAGAAGTTTGTATTCATTGGGGTAGAGCTTCTAGAAGCTGATGTTCATTGGGGGTAGAGCTTCTAGAAGCTTGTGTTCATTGGTGGTAGAGCTTCTAGAAGCATGTTTTCCGGTTGCAAATACATTCTTCAGCCACAGCATGGAGTGAAGCAGCTTCACCTCTCAGGGTTTACTGCAAAGAACTGTAGGATGCCCAAGGGCTCTGCCATCTGAAAGCCTGAGACTGAGACTGGGCAAGCAAGCAAGCTGTCTCCAGATGACCGGGTCCACAGCCCAAGTGATAACAGTGGTAATAACACACCACCCATAACCACCTCTCACGAGGTGCTTAGCCTGTGCTGGCCTCTATTCTAGGCACTTCACACATTGTCACTCATTTAATCCTTGCAACTACTCTTTCAGTGAATGCCTGTATTACCTCCTTTTACAACGAAGACATTGCAGCCCAGACAGCTTGAATCAGTTGCTCGAGGTCACACAGTAAGTGGGGGAACCAGGAGACTCAAACTGAGGCACACTGGCCCAAAGGGCCCCTTGTGGAGATGTTTGCAGAGGGGGCAGGAAGGGAAGGAACAGGAGAGTCGGCTCCACTAGGCTGGGTGGCCACATGGCCCACTGGACCTTTCCTTCAGTGGCAGATCGGGGGGAGACCCTGAGATGCTGTCCCAACCGTTCTCTTCCCTCCCGCCTTCACTTCCAGCCCTCAAAGCTCTTGGCTCAGCACAGAGCTCCACAGGGTATTCTGAAAAGCTAGCTGCATCAAGACAGGCCCAGCAGTGTCCATGAATTAGGCATGCTTTGGTCGCTAACGGGAAAATGTCACTGTAAATGTCCCAACTGCTGTGAGGTTTGGCCGCACTACTGTGAGGTGGGCCAGGCCTTTGGAATTGGCTCCAGGCTGGCTTCCGGAATCGCTCCTCCGCTCCCCAGACCTGCCCGCCCCATGGTGGAGGCCGGGAGGGTTGACAGAACAGCTTTGTCTTCTGTCTTGGAGATCTTGGGTGGTGAGTGGTGCGTGAGGGACGCAGGAACTGGAGAGAGGCCCCAGACAGACACAGGCGGGTTGGGAGCCCTCGTGGCTGTGATTTTCAGGATCATTACAATTATACTTCACTTTATGCCACCCATGTTTTGTACTCTGGACCAAGTGTTCTTTTCTCTCTCTCTCTTTTTTCTTAACCCATACAATAAGCTTTGAGGTGATGTTGCTGTTATTTCCATTTTGTAGATGGAAAAATGGAATCTTGGAGAGGTAAAGAACTTATGAACTTGTTCAAGGCCAAGCAGGTAGCGAGTAGGAAGGGTGTGCTTCACCCCAGTCCATCGGCACCGCTGTCCCTGGCCTCCTGCTGCCTAGGCCACCTCTGACTCCATTTTGCCCACCACGTCGGACCTGGTTCCACAGGGCAGGTGTCAGCACAGGGGCTCCTTCTCTGGGGGGACGGAGAGTGGGAAACCTGGGAAACTCAGGCCTAACTGGCAGGGAGGGCTTGTCCACCTGCATCAAGCCAGGGAAGCTGTATTTCCAAACGTTCCTAGATGGTTTAATTGACCTGCCAACAGTATTTATTGGCGCAGCGGCTCAGCAGAAGAGGCCAGGAGCCAGCCAAGGCTTCTGGTATTGATGAAGGCCGGAGAGAGTCTTCGACCAGGCTGAGTACAAGGACACCATCCCCTTGCCAGAGTCATCCTCCAGTCAGCGCTGAACTCACCAGCTTTGCTCGACTCCCCTGTGTCTCCCAGGTGCCGTGGTCCTCCTGACCTCCCTGATGTCTAGAAGCAGCTCCTTGGCCCTCCGGTCCCAGGCCTGGTCTCCCCTTCACCCCTCTGCCCTGTCATTCTACCCTGAGGCCCCCCACCCCACCCCCCTACCTCCCAGCTCATGCTCTCTCTTGCAATCTCTCTCTCTCTCTCAAATGGATAAAATCTTTAAAAAAATTTTTTTAAGATGTTATTTATTTATTTGACAGAGAGAGAGCACAAGCAGGGAGAGAGGCAGAGGGAGAAGCAGGCTTCCCACCAAGCAGGGAGCCCAATGTGGGATCACGACCTGAGCCAAAGTCAGACGCTTAATAACTGAGCCATTCTGGTGCCTCTCAAATAGACAAAATCTTTTTTAAAAATGTGCACATTTACTTTTAAAAGGCAAACTGTGCACATAGCAAAAAATTTAAATGTTACAATGAAATACCCTCCCACCCATTAGCTCCCTCACTCCCCTCCCTGCTGGCAGCCACCTTAATAGTTTCTCGTGTGTCCTTATAGAAATTTTTGACAAAGAAATTTTGCATGAATGTGATCATGCTGTAAATGTTGCTCTGCATCTCACTTCCCCGCTCATAGATTTTGGCGATTATTTAATATGATTACTATAGAGTTGTCTCATTCTTTATTAATAGCTGCGTGGGTTTTCTTGGTATGGTTGTATCACAATTTATTTTGTTCAGACCTCCATTTTTTTGACATACTCTTTGAGAATAAACAATTTACATTTCATTTCTGCCCCCTTCTAGCTAATTAACATCCCCGAGCCTTTGTTTTCCCCTCTGTGCAGTGGGAATAATTATGTGTGCCTTGCGTGGTTGCAGTGAGGATTAGAAATGAAGCAGAAATGAAGCGCAGTCCCGCATGCGGCTCAGAGTGGGGGTGTGTGCCTGAGGGCACTCTGGGTCTGACCGTGTTTACCCAGCATCACCTGCGCCATGTCCCATGCTGAGCGCATCTGGGTCCCTTGATGAATCTTGTGAGTGGTTTGGTTTCTAGTTTAAAGCACAGTAGAACCACATTAATTTGCCGTGATGGAGGCTTCAAACACAGCACTGGACTAGGAGCATTTGAATTGTAGAATCTGGTGAGTCCTTACGTGCAGAGTCCCTTTACCACTTACCTGCGCGGGGCACCTCTATAATGGGGGTGGGCTGCTGTCCCTGCTCTTGCCAGGGCCAAGGCTGATAGCTCTTTGAGGCAGGGACTCCCTCCATGGCACCCCTTGAAACTGAGCACATAGTAGGCACTCAGAAAGTGCCTACGAATCTGCTGGCCTCCCACCACCTGCTGAGCTATTCTGTTCCCTTCCAAAGCAGGACCGAGTCACAGTTGGCTGGAACAGAGGGAGGCTGGCTAGGAGAGGCCACCCCCTTGAAGCCTGACCCTAGGGTGACCCAGTCCCACCTCTCATTGTGTGTCGAGCACAGCACATCTGTCCTCACACTTGAGCAGGGCCCAGGCTGTGCGATGGGCTGGGCCATTCAATTCAGAATCTTGACATTCAGAAAGTGGCCCCTACCCTTTGTTTGCCACAAAAAGGAACAGACTTTCAGCTGAAAGCAGTTTTTGTGGCTTTGCTCTGAGTGGGGGGTGGGGGGGTGGGGGGGGAGCGGTTCACATTTGAACAGTCAGGAGGTTGACTCTTGGAAGTCCTGCCTGCAGGAAGGGTTCTTTGAAACTCGGGCTCAGTCTGGAGAGTGTCTGCACTGGGCCACAGCGGAGTCACACACAGGGGCACTGGAAACAATTTGCACCTGCCCTCTTCCTCTCAGAGGGCCTCCATAGGGCCTCATGGGAAGAGCTGGGGCTCACTCCTGACTGGGCTGCTCATGAGCTATGACCCTGAGCAAGTCGGCTCATGCTGGAGCCTCAGTTTCTTTATCTGTAATAGTAATAGAAACACACTATGCCACAGGCGTCGGGATTGTGGGTGTGCCTGACCCACAGAAGATACTGGAAAAAGTAGGTTTAAAAAATCGCCAATCATGACTGTCACAACTCCCGTAGATTGGTAAAATTACTGTTAGCGTTATTAAATGTGGAAATAATTATTGTTATTAATTTTGGTCTGAGGGATCTCACCTAAGGGAATATGTTGGTTTGAGGGAGGTTTTTGTTTCCTTTCTCTTTCAGATACTTGATGGAAATGCCACCTGAGGTTCAGAGACCACTGTGAGTTTGTCATAAATGAGCTGGGAATGTTGAGCCTTCCCCACAAGCAGTTTCAAAGGTTTCCAGCTAAGCGTCTGGTTTAAGTGCTTTGTAGTTTCTGGTGGTGACTTGCTTGGTGAACGTGTGTTCAGCAAGGATGTCCAAATAAACGGGCTCCTCGCCAGCTGTGGCCCACGTGTGTCGTCAGTGGGAACGAACTGCTGAGGGCCTGGGCCTGAGGGGCACCATCTGCCTCTGAACAGATGGCCACTAGGCCCGGCTGTGGCTAGCCCCTGCTGGACCCTTGGAGGAAAGGGAAGGGGGAAGAGGTGGCCGGGAGGAGCTGCCAGGAGGGTGAGGGCAGGCCCCAGGCAGTGGAGCGGGAACAGATGCTGTCTGGTGGCTGGGGCCAGACCCTCATTTTACAGGTGGGAGCCGAATGGACCAGAGAGCTGGGAGGACTTGCCCAAGGTCACCGGCTAATTAGCAGCAGAACCAGACCTAACCTTGCCTCCAATCCTCCTTGAAATGCACCTCACCAGAAACAAGACAGGGAGAAGTCAATGCAGTCTGTAAGTTTGTGTTGAAAACCCCTGACATAGATGAGAGAGGCAATAGGAGTTTAGGAGGAGAATGATGCTTTCCTAGGAAGCAGCCTTGGCAGCTTGGGCAGCGTTGAGACCCTCCATGGCTTCCCCGGGCCTCCTGCATGTCAGAGCCCCTGTCTCCACCCTACTCAGACCACAAAGCAGGGAGTCCCCTGCTCCCACCATCCACCTCTCTAACCCCCATTCTGATCCTGCAACCAAGCCAGTCTGCTTACTCCTCCATGCCTTGCTCTGTGCTGACATCTTTGTTGGAAATGGCCTGTTTCCTCCCCACCGCCCAACAAAGCCTGCTGTGACCAGGCCTGGCTCTACCCACCAGCTCTCCTGCCTGGCTGACCTGAGGGCCGTTCCTTCACCTTCTCTCCCTAACTCCCCACCCTCCCACTGTCTCGCTGTGCATTCCTCCCTTTCCCATCCAGCCCCACTTTCCTCTTGTTCTCATCCTCCCCAGCCACCACGTGCTTCAGTTTCCCTGTCCTGGAGCCCAAATTCACCCAGTTGCCAGCAAGGCACACACAAGAAAATCCATGACTTTTCCTTGCGGCCAACTTTGTTTGGGAAAGGATTACTGCAAATAGAAACAGCTCTTTGTTTAACAGTCATCGATTGAGCACCTGCAAAAGGCCAAACACTGCTTGGAGCTGCTGTCTCATTGTCTCATTTAAACCCCCACAGTCCCTTACAAATGCTCATAAGGTGCCCTAAACACAGCAGCTCATTTAATCCCCACAGATGAGGACAAGGTACTGTCCCCCACTCCCCACACCAGGAGCCTGAGGCCAAGGAGGGCAGAGAGCCCGCTCCCAGCAGGGATCCAGGTGGCCAGCGGCATCCCCACCTCTAACCTCCGGGCCCATCACCCATCGGGTCACGGCGTCTTCCTCCAGCTTTTCCTTCAGCTTTGCCGGTGGTCTCGGGCCCTAGCAGGAGGGTTTACTGAAGCCAGCATTAGCAGTCCGGCTGCCACAGCATTTCTATACCCCAGATGCAGGACAGCCAGGCTGGGCTCCTCCTCCCCAGTGCCCCTGAGAATGGCGCAGCCATGGCGTGGGGGCTGCAGGGCTGGCAAGGAACCGGGTCAGCAGACTTGCAGGATGGGGCTTCAACAACTGGGAGGGCGAACAGCCTCACCGGCTGGCAGCACCATGTTTGCCGCACCTCCCAGTCGTGTCCCCTGGTTAAGGCAAGGGGGCAGTTAGCATGACTTACAGCCCAGCCAGACACTAATAAGGTTGCTTGTCTGAAGCCTTCCATAATTCAAGTTAAGGCTGTGCCGTTTAATGGCCCTTCTTCATCAGATCCTCCAAGACTCGGTGCCTCCTTAATGATTTATTTGCTTGGGATGAAATTAAGCCGAGACAGTGCGAGCTTGGAAAATACTGCCGCGCTGGTTCTCCCCAGTTCTTCCTCCTCAGTGGCGGCCGCTTCTATAAATAGAGCTGTGAGCCCCACCTAGTGACCCTTCTGCCGGGGGCCCCAGTGGACACCGGCTGCCCTGTCATGATCCTCTGGGACCTCAGCCGGTGAGGTACCTGATACCCCAAGGTGAGGGGGACCGCGCTGGGGAGCCGCAAGGGGCCAGAGCTGCCACCAAAGACATTGTCGCCTTGGCTTTGGAAACATTTAAGTAGAAGTGTCTGAGTTGATCCGTTTGGAGCTCCAGCCTTGTTCTGGATCTTGCTTCGCCCTGTTGAGGTTTCTCCCTCAGAATGCATTTCACGAGGTATCCCAGTGAGGGCAGGTTTGCTTCTGGTGTTCAGTAAGGTGGAGGACAGCTCTCTGCCCAGTATCAGGGCCTGGCTCAGAGGGGCATGGGGAATCCCATTCATCTCCCTAAGCACGGAACCTCTGGGTGAGGGATCAGCGTCACAGCGGAGGGCCACTCACAGGGCTCACCTGGAGGCTGGGTGCCGAGTAGGGGCGGGACGTTTAGTCTGGCTCCTCTGGAGTTCAGAAGACCCAGGTTGGGTTCAGAAGATGCAGGAACGGGCTGAGTGTGGTGCTGTGTGAGGACTGAGAGGTTCAGGGACCCTGCTGCTGTCTCAACTGCACATCTGCCCTAGGCTCCCTCCCACTCACCTATTCCCAACCTCTCCAGTGTCTTTTCTGGTTCCCTCATAACTCAGGCACCTCTTGGTGTAGGCTGACTCAGACCCTGACCCGACTCCTGTGCCTCACCCTAGCTGGCACCATGTTTTCCCAGGTCTTCTTTTAAAATCCTGAGGGGGTCTGATTGGTCTGGCGCTTCTCTTCAGGTGTAGGGAGAGGGTCGCCCCCCGACCCCCTGATTGGCTGTTGCTGGGTGGGGTCCTACCGGCATGGTTCCCTTAGCTGCAGAGAGTCCTGGAGCTGGTCACTAGCACGCTTGCCTGGACATCAGCATCCCTCAGGGGTCACGTAAAAACACAGATTTCAGCTGTCTCTCCTCTGTAACATCAGTGGATCCAGAAGTGTGTGTGTGTGTGTGTGTGTGTGTGTGTGTGCGTGACACCAGCCTCCCACCTGATTATGCCACCAGTCTAGCATTAGTTAGAAATCAGCTGCTTGGGAAGCCTGGATGGCAGGAGACTACTGGGGTGCAGTGGTGGGAGGGTGCCAGGTCACTTAGAGAGAGAATGTGCTACACGAGGCAAGCAGTGATGTCCTAGACTTATAGGAACTGGTTATCGATAACCACGGTCCAAGCCAAAAGCAGGTGATGTGCTCCGAGTTTTAGCTGGCACGGGCATGGGGCACCCGAAGATCATTTGTATGGGCTCCAGCACCGAGGAAACAGATAGTCGGTCCATGCAGCCAAAGTGTCAGTACTGGGGGCTGGAGTTTGGAGAGGCTGCTTTACTCCCCTGGTTTCCTCCTGGGGTATCCCGAGGGGCATCAGGGTTGATCCGTGCAGTCAGCCTCTCAGCCAGGGCCCGGGAGGGGCAGTTGTTCCTGTGGGTGTGGGAGGGCCGAAGTGCATTGTGACCTCCCGGGTCACTGCTGCTCTCCCCCCGCTGGTGGAGGCCAGATCATCCTGTCCCCTGTGCACTTGTGTCCCAGCATCTGGCACAAGGTGGGTTCTCAGTGACCATCTACTGAATGAGTGACTGGATACCTCAGGCCCACATGGCAGGGTGAAAAACACCACGGCTTCAGGGGGAGAACAAGGCCCAGAGAAAGAGCACATTCTTCCTACAGCCTCTGCACAGAAGAGTTTACAGGCTTCCTGTTGAACTTTCGGGGAAGAGAACCCTAAGAAGTTCCCAATTAGCCAGGAATAGTAAACTGGAATTAGTCGCACTCTGCCCATAGCTGGGGCTAATTTGATCTTGGTATAAATAAGCCGTGGCTCTTCCCTCAACCACAAACGGTCCTTCGTGAGCCGGTCTGCCCTGCAGTGTAAGGAGGTGATTTATCCTTCCACTTGGTGTTTGTGAAGAGCCTGACCTGTGCTGACCTGGGCCAGGAGCTGGGCTGCGGTGGAGAGCAAGGCAGGCCCACTTTCCACTCTCCACGGAGCCACAGCCCGCCAGACGGCCAATGTCACAATGAGAGAGGCTTTGTAACACTCAGCCAATCAGTCCATGACTATTTTTTAAACATCTCCTATGCACCAGGCACGGGGGTTACTGTGATGACAACTTAGGAGGAGAGACAGAAACACAAGAAAACAAATCTATGATAAATCTAGATGGAGAGAAATGTGACGAAATGAGCAAAACAGGAGACTGTGATAGGGAAGGAGGGGTGTCTCCAGGCTGCTGCTGGGGAAGGGCATTGGAGACCTATATGGTAAGGTGGAGACAGCCCTAGGAAGATCTGGGGAACATGGAATTGGTGGGTAGGGCAAGGCTGGGCACGGTGCAGGGGGAGTGAGGACTGTGGGATGTAGGGGTTGGCCAAGGCCGGGCTTGGGGGCCTGGGCTGTGGCATTTTCTTCTCTCCTACAGACTCAGATGATTCACTGTTTTTTAAAAAGTTGTAAACAGCCTTATTCTAAAGAAGCAATATTTAAAGTTCCTTTTCCACTGGGACAGGCCTCCTGGTTCTACCAAATGACCCATTGTTGAAACTTTGGTGAAGGTGGCCTTTGATTGAGGTGGGTATTGCTATTTCCATTTTACAGATGGTTGATTGAGGCTCAGAAAGTTTGGGAACCTTGCCAGGGTCGCACTGTGAGTGGGGGAGCTGATTTGAACCCCATCTATAATTTTTCCACATTGTCACTGCTCCAGAAGCAGTTTCTAGGGGTGTGTGTGTGTGTGTGTGTGTGTGTGTGTCTGTGTGTGTCTGTGTCTGAACACGACAGGACTCCATGGGTCTATTAAGAGCCATCTGGCAGGTCAGCCAAGAGAAGTGGCCTCTATGGTGCAGGGAAACCCATGTGGGCCTGGGAAAGTCTCCATCCCGCATGGTTCTTTTGTTCCTTCATGTTGTTGAATGAACCATGGCTGGGGATTTGTGTTTCACGGTCTTCCCTCTCTGGGTGGTAGGTGGGTGGGTGACCCAGGGCTTGGAGCCCACCCCACCACCATGGCCAAGGTC
Organism: Meles meles; assembly: GCF_922984935.1. Lineage (NCBI taxonomy): Eukaryota > Metazoa > Chordata > Mammalia > Carnivora > Mustelidae > Meles > Meles meles. Next base: position 94,934,990 of record NC_060069.1, on the reverse strand, counting down.
TGGGCCAGCCACTATCCACTATGCTATGACTTCTTCATGTCCTTGGCTGCACCCTGGGAAGGGGGACATGTGGGTGGGTTCTGGCCGGTGGACTCTGCCTTCTCTTCAGTCCCTTGACATGTTAGAGCCCCAGGGTTCTGACAGGTGTCTGTTGGCTTGGGTTTTTGTCACTTCGGGCTGGGTGAGCCATCCAGGAGGTACACAGCAGGTGGGGGACTCTGTTTCCCTTTTGGCTGGCCCCATCGGCTTCTCTCAGCTCTTCAAGATGTTGTGGCAAAATGGATTGTTCAGATATGTGAGAGTTGAAGAAACATTCTCAAGCTGGACTGACTTGATTAACCCAGAGTCTGGTGTTGGATGGAAAAGAGGGAAGAAAGGGTCAGGTCCTGGAAAAAAAAATGCCAGACTTGGAGCCAGAAAAGCTGGCTCGGCCCATTCCAGTTTGGCCACTGGCCATGTGTGACCTTAGGCAAGTCATCTCCTGTCTCTGTGCCTTTATTTCTCCACTGCAGGAAGGAGGGGATTGGACAAGATGACCTCCAAGGATCTCCATTATTCTGTGCTAATACTCAGAGACTCTGCAGATCAGATTTTTTGGATGACAAACATTCCACACTGCTGTGCTGTCCGGTAGAGCAGCCGCTAGCCACATGCGGCTACTTACATTTAAGTTTAAATGAATTAAAGCTCAATGAAAAATTCAGCCACATTCAAGTGCTCCCTAGCACCGTGCGGCCAGTGGCTACCACGTTGGACATGCAAATGCAGAGCATTTCCAACACTGCCCAAAGTTCTAGTGGTCAGCGCTGCCGTGGGGCCCCTGGGGAGGACTGGGGAACATAATGGCGGGTTGCAGGCCCCTGTGTCCATCATGGGAAATTCTGGAGTCAGTGCCGGGAGTGGGGGTCAGCTCTCTGGGTCTGACTTGAGCAGGGTGAGCGTGGGAAGAGGATTCAGCACAGATGCCCCTCCAGAGTATTGTCACACCCAGGAAGCCTTAGAGAAGGGAACAGGTCCTGGGTGGAGAGGGCCAGGAGGTGGGGCGGTAACAGGAGGTATGCCAGGAATGCCAGAGAGGAGGGCCTGAGGACAGCAGCAGCCAGGAGCCCCATCTGGGGAGGGGCAGCTGCTGCAATAAGGCCTAAGGCTAAAGCCCAGCCCCCTGCCCCTGGGTTCAGGATCAGGTAGCAGCTGCACCCCTTGCTAGGTCTGTGTCCTTGGGCCAATTCCTGAGCCCAGGAGCCTCCACTTCCTCATGGGTGAAAGGGGAGAAATAAGAGAAGGGTTTTATGGAGATGAAATAACACCAGACTCTCGAAAGCCCACTGTAAATGCTAAGGCCAAATCATGTCGGAGACTGCTTTCCAGGGAGAGCACTGTTGACTCTCCCTGCTGACTTGTAATCGTAGACTGGTTTAAGGTGCGATTTTAAAGTTCAGGGCATCTGTCCTGCCTTTCCAACTGAACAGTGGGCTTTTCGGAAAAGGGGACTAGCACGTTCTCCACGCGTCCCCTCCCCCTACACATGCTGGCACTCTCCCTTCACACAATTGAACACAAGGGCACCGGTGGCCATGACGCCCGGGGCCCGTGAAGGCTTGGCTTCCTTGCTCCCAAACCAGTGGCCTCTCACCAGCACACAGTCATGCTTCGAGAGCTGTTGAACACTTTCCTTGTCCCTGACATGTATGCACATCTGGCCAGCTCTGGTTGTCCTTTTCCGAACCCAGCGCGAATCTCAGGCTCTGACCCCAGCCCCACGGTGTGTAAACAAACCAAGGGCAGAGGTCAAAGACCAGAGCTGGGCTTGGCCCCTACCTCACATAGCCCTCTTGGATGAAGGAGCCTGGTGTCTTGTTTCATCTTGGGGGCCCCCTCCCCACGCAGAAATCAACTTTTCATCTGCATTCCTAGCTGGGAGGTGACACTTCTGGCTGGCTTTTGATGACGGATGGCCTGCTACACTCCAGCCCTGGGGAGCTTCATTGCTTAGGCTGGCTCTGGCTTTTCGTGAAATTTGCTTTGTGGACATGCAGAACACAGAGCGGCAAGCTCGAGTCCCGGCCGAGCCACCTTTCCTAGCACAGAACCAGGGTGCTTTCCAACAAGAGTGGCAGTGAAGATAAATCAGAGAACCATTTGATAAACATCTCCCTGCCCCAAACAGTGTTTTACATATATATATATATATATATATATATATGTAATTATATGTATATATATATATATGCATTCAGTCCTTTTGCCCCATGTGGGTGATGTTAAATACCCATTTCCTAGATGACAAAACTGAGGCTGGGAGACCTAAAAGATCACAGGGCTAGAGCTGGAATTGGAGCCTTATCTGACTCCAAGTTCGAAGTCTCCCTTTCAGGATGTCCCAAAGGCCTCCTTTCTTGCTCCTGATATCTTTCTGCTGATCACAGTGAGCTGTAGCAGAGTCTTTAAACCAACTGATATGCCCAATGGCAGCCCTGTTTTCCTTGCTTAGCCTCGGCTTGATGATCTGAATGTCTCTAGATGCACGTTTAAGGCCAGGTTTTGCCGAGCTGCGTCACCTTGGCCAGCCACAGGGACCCCACCCTCACCCCGAGCCTCAGGTGTCCTCACTGGACAGCGAGGACACCATGCATGTGCAAGGGGCTAGAGGGGTAGAGCACAGGTCGTGGCTTCCCCCAGCTGGTTTTGAGGGCCCATGGGAACTGTGCTCTGTGACTTCTCTGGTGTCCCTCTGCTACCCAACCCCCATACCCCAAATAGAACCCTGTGTGCTGCCCCTCTTCATTCAGGACATGTTCTGCTGAGGACATGGGACAGGCATGTCCAGGCATGCCAGGAGGGAGCTCTAGCTGGCTCTGCCCCAGAAAGCAGACAGAGAGGGGGTCTTAGGTGTGCCCCTTTCTCCAGGGCAGCCCAAGGAGATGTGCCCTGGGCGTGACCTCCCTCAGGAGGATCCCTTGAACTTCCAACACCAGAGTAAGGCCCCAGCATGGTCCTCAGACCAGCATCCACACCTCACCAGGTACATTTCGGCCCTACAACTTTGTTTTTGTTACGCCCCTGCCTGGATGCCGGCCCCACTTCTCCACCTGCCTAAGTTAGCCTTTCTCCAGACTGAGAGATGCCAGTTTCGTTTTTTTAGGTCCTCTCTGGTGATCTCGGTCCACAGTAACCACCCCATTATGTGCTCTTGGGGTACCTGTGGGAAGACAGAGGGAGTCTGCAAGGGTGTGTAACCTGCGCTGCCGCCTTCTTAGTGACTAATCTTCAGACAGCTTTTCTCCGGGGCTCCTCTTTGCTGGACTCTGGCCCCTGTTACCTCTTCCTCCACTAACTCCAGAACCCCTGAGGCCCCTTAGGGCAGAGGGTAAAGGCTCTGAATTGGGCAGAAAGCCCCAGGATGAATCCTACCTAGGCCATTCCAGGCTGTGGGACTCTGCACTTTTGCTCGGTTGTTGTCGTCTGTAAAATGGGCTAATAATGTCCTGCTGGAGGGTGGCAGAGAGCAACCGGGGAGCTCACCAATGTGAAAAGCCTAGCACAGTGTCCGAGGCCGGCATCGCTGGATGGAGCTCGTGTGGATTTGTGTCTTCTTGCAGACCATAACAGCATGTGATATAGTCCCAGGCAGATAGTGGGCACACAATGAAGACTTCTTGGTTTTTTTCAGTACTTTCTTTTGTAATGTTTCTCCGTTAAATGCAGCCTGAGGCCTTCCAAGGCCCAGAGCAGAAGCCCCATGCTTGCTCAGTCTTGGAGGGGGCTTCTGCCTGGCCCTTCCCTCCTCTTCCCCCACACCCCTTCCCTGGCCTCTCTGTGCCCTCCTATCCATGCCGCCCAGGCCACTGCAGTGGCCTATAAATCAAACCTGTCCCTGGAGACCTCTGACCCAAACCAGATGGCCATACAAAGACAGCACAGAGTAAGCTCAGCTTCCAACAATGCTTGACCCCTCCCCTGCCTGACCCAGGGCCCTGGAGCTCCTTGCAGCTGCCCTGTCAATCACTCCCCATCGGTGATCCGAGCTCTAGCTGGGGGTCATGACCTGTCTTAAAGACATTCCATGGAGCCATATAAAGATCTCTAGAGGGTTCGTGGTGACTACTTTCTGTGCCACAGCCAGGAGCTTGGCCCAATAGCCAGAGCTGGTATACTCTGTGCCACTGTTTACCCCTCCTTCAGGAAGCCTTCCCTGGCTGCAGCAGCTACTTCAGATTCGATGGTATAGAATGGTCCCCTCATCCCAACCCCAGACACTCCTTCATACATTGTTCATTCCTTTGACATTTACCATGCTTCCTCTGCCTGGGCCCACAGGGAAGTGTGGACACTGCCCTTGCTAGAGCACCCAGGGACAGTCGGGGGTAATTACAGTCAGGGGTAATTACAGGACCAGGTATTAGGGGCTACAGTTGAGCATGACCCAGAGCACCTGGAGAACTCTGAAGGTGGCTCTACTATAGTATGCCTTGGAATCTAGGACAGCTTCCCAGGGAAGCTCAAGCTGAGTTTTAAAGGAAGAGTTGGTGTTTGCCAAACAAAAGGGAGTGTGTTTCAGAGAAAGGAAGACCAGCACGTGGCAGGGGCAGGCACAGGGTATGAAGCAGTGTGATAGATTCAGGGGCCGACAAATTCGAGAGCTTGCTGGAAGTACACCTGGGGGAGTTCTTGGAGGCTAGATGTGTATTGGTACAAGGCAGTCCAAGGATGTTGTGAGGCTCCATGAGGTGATCAATGCTCCAGGTTCCTTCTTCCTGTTATTCTACCTTCCCAGCTTGTGACTTCCCTTCCCAAAGGTACCTTATGGTCCAGAATAGCTGCCAGAGCTCCAGCTTTTGCACCCACACTTCAGGCAGTCGGACAGAAGAAAAGGAGGGCACAGTGTCTCCTTTAAAAAGATGTCTCAGAAACACAACACCATGCTTCTGTGTTATAGCTTAATGGCCAAATGTGATTATACCGTTCTTAGCTGCAAGGAAGATGAGAATTGTAGTTCTTACCAGTAGGTGCAGCTTGTAACACTGTTCTTCTGCAAAGGATCCTGCGGCCCTGCCTTGCCTCTGTGGGAAAGGACTCTGCTCAGTTAGCAATGCCGCCCTTCGCTGTGGGCATGGAGCCAACAGCACACAGCCTGATCTTGTCTTGCTGGTCTCCTACCAGAAGGTCCTCTCCCCAGGGATCCCCAAGATGTTCGGTGTGGTTCCTGCGAACAGAGCCAGGCATTTGGTCAGTCCTTCTCCAAAGCCCCAAAGCTCAGCAGAATTCCAGGCAAGTTTTCTGGGTGTTTTACAGTCTGATTTTGTTTCTGACCTCCCGCCCCCTTAACATGCCCATTGCCCTTCTGCAAGCCTGGAGTCTACGCAGAATGGTCTGTGTAGTTAGAGCCCGGACTAGGAAGACAAGAAAGAAATACAATGTCGCTAAATCCCTGAAGCCTCCTCCCTCAGTGCGAGGTCTTCCAGGATGTAATAATACAGAAGGAATCTGAGGGAAGCTTGAAGCCATTTTATTTTCACAGCTGGAAATGCCTTGTCTCCTGGTTTAATTTCACACCTGCTGAGTGTCAGAACCCCACTCCCTTTAGCTGTGGAATGGGGCTAATACCACCTACCTTGAGGGGTGGTTGGGAGAATCACATGGAATAAGAGAGGGCACAGCAGGGAAGAGACCCAGAGGATAACAGTTAGGAGCTCTGGCCTCCAACTGCCTGGGTTCCAATCCTGGCTCTGCTGCTGGTTACTGGGTGGCCTTACCTATGTGACTTAACTTCTCTGTTCCTTGGTTTCCTTTTGTGAAATGGGGATGCTAATAAAGTACCCACCTTGCCAAGCTGTTGTAAGACTCCCACATATGATAATACACATAAAGGGCTTAGAGTGCAGCACATGGTGTATATGTATAAGAGGCTCTGTCTCGGGGCGCCTGGGTGGCTCAGGGGGTTGAAGCCTCTGCCTTCGGCTCAGGTCATGATCCCAGGGTCCTGGGATCAAGCCCCGCATCAGGCTCTCTGCTTGGCAGGGAGCCTGCTTCCCTTTCTCTCTCTCTGCCTGCCTCTCTGCCTCCTTGTGATCTCTGTCTGTAAAATAAATAAATAAAACCTTAAAAAAAAATTATAAAAAAAAAAGAGGTTCTGTCTCTGAAGAACAGCAACTGTGGGATGGGCTGGGGGCTGGGCTTTGATTCTGGGTAAATTACTTCTCTTTGCTCTTTCCTCATTTGTAAAGAAAGGGTAACACGACCTGTCTTGCAGCATGAGGGTTTATGACAGAATAGCTATAAAGCAACACACACAATACCTGACAAGTCAGAACTTCCGGGAAGATGTTATTAATGATACTATGTGACCCCCTCTGTCAATAGCTCCTCTGCCTAAAAACACTTGAGAAGTAGGCTGCTCTTACCATTATTCAGGGAGCAAGTGAATCTAGGGACTTGCCCAAGGTCACACGACTGGTGAGAAACGAAGTTGAAATTTGACTCCCTGGCTGAACTGACCTAGAGCCTATATTGTTCTGCTTGGGAAGGTGAAAGCAGCAGCCCTGGGTTTAAGTGAGGAAGGGCTGGGGGTGGAGAGGGCCCAGAGCTTCAGGGACAGCTGCCCCTGAGGGGACACACAGCAGAGGACCAGGGGTCCCGAGAGGAGCTGTTGTAGTCAGATTTGCACACAGGGCCTTGACCCTGGCTCGGAGGACGAGCTCCCTGGGCCTGGCTCAGAGGAGGGCTGCCTTTGCGGCCTCGTGCGATGGGCAGTGTGGACAGCAGCGTGGCTGCGGTGGGTGACAGGCATGAAAGGCAAAGGGGCAAGGCTAAGGCAGGCCTGGACCTCTCAGCTACATTTAGACTTTAGCTAAACAGGAGGAGCTGGAGGAGCATGAAGAAAGCCACATTTCTGGAGGATTTGCAGTATGCGGAGGGGTAGCAGGCACTGTGGACTCCGGGCAGACAAGATTGGAGAGGAGAGTGGAGGAGGGGCAGGCCACGCGGGGAGGCACCCCAGAAGGACAGACCCGGCAGGAGGGGAAAAGTGTAGGGTATGCTGGTGGAGCCCCAGTTTCTGGGTTCCCAACCATGTCAGGACCTGTGACGGCTGCTTTATAGCCTGATCTCGTTTGATCCTCACATAGTGCTGGGAAGTGAGTGTGACATACCCAATTTCCAGATGAGGAAGCGGAGGCTCAGGAGGTGAAGTGGCTGCCCTGCGGTTGCACAGCCTGGGCACAGCTGACTGCACCCAGAGCCGAGTACTAAGGGCCCGGCCCTGCACTCCCCGCTCCCCTCCCAGGCGGCCTTCCCCGGGGCGGGGGCAAGGCAGAGTGGGAAGGGGCTGTGCCAAGTGAAGAGCCGCTGCTTGGTCTGCCATGGCGGTGGAGGTGGGGTGGGGGCGGGGAAACTTCTATGTTTACAACCTTAAGGAATAGACTTTTCTTTAGGAAGCAAAAGTTTGGTTGTGCTCAGTGAGCAGGAAAATGGAAGTGACCCTGGAGCAGAGATTTAAAGCCCTGTTGGCCATTTAGGCAGCTCTGTGTTTAATAGCTTGGGAGCCCAGCATCAGAGCGATAAATCCACTCTGAGCCGGGAGGTGGGGACCGGGCCTCCTGGGGTCTCCTAGCTCTCTTCGTTCCATCCATCGGGAAGCAAAGCTCCTGCCAGCCCTACTTGGAAGGGGTGGGGTGGCCAGCCACCCACTCCCCGGCACTGCAGGGACCATTAGCACCGGCTTCAAGGGAAGGTGTTGCCAGTGTTATTACACAGAGAACACAGAAAGGGCACAGGATTATACATACATAGATGCACAAGTACTAAATAAATATGTGCAAATCCAGACTATAAAAAACAATGCTAGAGCATTCTTCTCCAAACAGGTTATCAAAGGTTACTTCTAGGTGGGCAAGAGGAGAGCTGAGTTTCCTGCTTCTTTGTGCTTAATGTACCCTGCACACCAACATGTCCACAAGGATATAAAAGGTGCGCCCCATCCATGCCTGCTTCCTAGCAGATTCTTGGGGTGTCTGCACCTCATCCCCTGTGCCCCTGTTCCAGAGCTCCTGGTGCAGGCAGTCCCCAGGCCAGCTGTTTTGGCCCACGCTGTTTCATCCCCAGCTGTAGGTGTCCCCTGCTACAACCTGGGGGTATCTCTCAACCATTGTGCAGAGACGTGCAGTAGATAAAGGCCCCCAGCGCCCCAGCCTCCAGGACGGTTCTGAGGTACGTTTTACGCCATTGCACAGAGGCTCCTAAGAGGATAAGCCCTGTGGCCATCTGTGTCAGCTCGTTAACATACCCCCGCTCGTCTTCTTCCCGTCCCTTGAGTGCTCTGCTCTCTCCTCGGCATTTTCAGAGATCATCTCCCCCCATTGCCTGTCTGCTCCCAAAGCCTCATCTCAGGGGCTCCCCAACTAAGCCAAGCCTACTCTGACCAATGTCTTATAGATCACGATCTAGGGCGATACAAGCCCATCTGTATCCATATCTAAACACGAACGTGCCCACCTGCTTTCTCACAAAGCACAACTGGGATCAGATGGTCCCTACCACTCTGCAGCTTGCTTCCTTGGTGACTCAGGGCCACACCGCAGTGGGATTTCAGGTGCTGGCTGATGCACCTAGCAGCCCTTCCGGGCGGCCTTGATCCTGCTCTTCGTGGGCACCCACATCCCCCAAGGATGGGACCAATCCCAGCTAGAGGTTACAGGTCCTCAAGGAGGGGGAGGTGTGACACAGCCTTGTCCTCATCCGGCAGGTCAGTAGTCACTGTCCAAACACTGACTGCGTCTTCTCTACCTCTCCCAGGCCAGATCCCAGCTGGGCTTTGCAGCTTCAAAGATGGGCCCACATGGTCTTCCCTATTTGTCCAGCAGAAGCAGAACAGTGTGGTGGGAGCCACAGGTTCCCAGAGACCTCAGCGCAGAAAGGGCACCCCAGGGGCACAGATGGCAGATAAAGGAGAGCTCTGCAGAGGAAGGGACCTCTGAGTCCCGAAGTCTGGGCGTCCACCAGACTCAGTAGAGCCCGAAGGAGCAAGGCAGGCCAAGGTGTGGAGGCAAGAAAAGAAGGTGTGGGGGAGGTAGGACAGGGAGCAGATGTGGTGTTTCTCATGACTCAGCCTATCCTTTTCCTTGACTGCAGCGTATTCTTTTATCATGACTTTCACAAGCAGGCCTGTGTCTGCCAGCAGCCTTAGGGTCAGGAACAGAGGGGATGATGGACGCGTTTGGACAGAAGCCCTTCCTTCATTCTTTGGGGAATTTGTCAAAAGCCAGTTATCTTTGAAAAACCAATTTTCAGGGATTTCACAGAAATCATTCCAGAATTTGTGAGTGTTGACAGCTCTGCTGCTAATCATCTAGGTGACCCTGGGGAAGTCACTTTAGAGCCTTTTTGCTTTTTCAAACACAGCTGACCGAATCTGAGTGTAGCCGTTCATGTGTTGGGGAGGGAGGCGAGGGACATTCATGAATACTTGTCTGAGGTGATGCTGGCTACCCACCCCTTGTTTCAGCTCCTGCCCCCCTTCCAGACTGCTTATGAACTAAGGGATAAACAGAAGAGTTTTCTCTTTCTCTCTCTCTCTCTCTCTTTTCCCCTGCCCCCCAGATTGGGAATACACGTTAGGATCAGCCCAGAATTTAAACCCCAACTCTACTACCATGTGACCCTGTACAAGTCATTTTTTAAAAATTCATTCATTCTGCACATATTAATTGAGCACCTACTATGTGACAGTCACTAGTAGGTACTTGGGATACAACAGCAGAGGCAAAACGGACAAAAAACTCTGTCTTCTTGAAGCTCATATTTTAGTAGGTGGAGATAGACAATTAGGCAATAAATGAATAAAATGTTAGCTAATGATAAGTGTTATGGAGAAAAATAAGGTAGAGAAAGGGCAAGAATGTGTTGGAGGAGGCCTTGCTGAGGAAGAGACATGTGAGCCAAGAATCTGAAACAGGAGCAGCAGTGAGCCTTGTGGGTGTATCTGGGAAGGGTCATCCAGGCAGCAGTAACAGCAAGTGCAAATGACCTGAGGCACATGTGCTGTGAAGGGTACAGGAGCAGGGTATAAAGCCAGAGAGGGGATAGGCACAGGAATAGGCAGATCAGGTATGACATTTGGCCTTTTCTCTGAGTGAGGTGCGACGTCACTACAGACTACTGGGAAGAGGGGCGACATGATTTGCCTTAGGTGTTAGTGCAATCGCTTTAACTGTGGTCTTGAGAATAGACTGCAGGGTGGGCAGGGTACACACGTGGAGATCACTTCAGAGGGTACTACAATACAAGTGAGAGAGGTTGGTGGCCTGGATCAGGAAGGTAACAGGTGATGAGAAAAAGCTGAATGCTGGATATATTTTGGGAAAATCCCAGAAGCATTTGCTGGAGTGGGTGAGAGAAAGAGAAGGGGGTCAAGGAGTCAGGGACAACCCCAGGTTTTGACTCCGAGCAACTAGAAGGGTAGAGGTGCCATTAACTGAGATGAGGATGCCCCAGGTGGGGGTGGCAGTCAGGAGCCTGACCTTGGACATGTGGGTGTTAGGATGCCCATAGGGCATTCAAGAAAAGGTGCTACGTAGCAGGTGTCTCTGGGGTGCAGGGGACAGGTCCAACATACAGGTGGCTCTTATAGCCACGACACAGTGTGAAGTCCTCCAGAGAATGAGAGCAACTGCTGAAGGCAAGGGGTCCCAGGACCACGCCTTTGGTCAGCGTCATGACTAGACACCAAGGCTGACAAATGACTCCATCAAGTAGCCCAGGTCCTGCTCGCCAGTGAGAGTGTGGATGGCAGATTTCCTCAGGACCAGCCCCAATGGCAGGACTCCCTGTGGTGGTACCAGTGGCCCAGGTTCATGTTCCATGGCCAGGCACACAGGCTAGAGCCTACAGAGACAGTGACAGGGCAGGATGCCTCAGGAAGCAGCCGAAGCCATAGAGCTCATTCCCATTCTAGCTCTATTCGGCAAAACCGGCGTGAAACAGAGCCAGGCCGGCTGATGCTGCTTTTCTTAGCAGTCAGTGCATCGCCCGACGCAGCAGCCGACGAACTGAGAGTTCTGTGAACCCAGACTTCACAGCCTGGGAGATTTGTGGGGAGGCCGGGGTTGGCCTTGAGTCAAGCTGAGCTGGGTTCAGATCTCAACTTCCTTGATTCCCTGCTGGGGACCTGGTGCAAGTTATTTGACCTCTTTGAGCTTCTGCTCTCTCTTCTGTAAGGTGGGGGAGTGGGGGGTCACCCTTGGTTCCCAGCATGTTTAGGGACTAGAAATAACGTGCAGAGTGAGTGGCATGCAACAGAGCTTGATAAATAGTAGGTGAGGATAGGATGATGATTATTAACATTGACATTATCAGCCAACAAAATGAAAACGTTCAGGGGGAAATCAACCTACCTACATTCAACCAGAGCCCTTCTCCTTCACTAACCACAACTGCCATTCTCCGCTATCGACAAGAGATCAAACAAGAGGTACTGACTGGAATCCTCTACAATCAAAGCCTCCATCAATGACGCGGCCGATACCTCTGTGTGCCCCTGGGCCCCAGGAGTGGAGCTGGAAGCAGGGAGCCAGCTGCTGGCTTGGCCGCTGTCCTCCCATGAGCTGGCCCTCTGGAGGAATGACCCACAGGGAAGCTCAGCCTCCGGCTCCAAGGGCCTCTCAAGCTTGCTGATCGCATTAGAGTGGGACTGCAGCCCTCAGCACCCTGACACGGGGAGAGCAGGGAGGGAAACTAAGGATGGGTACACAGCCTGGGCACGGTCTCAAGGCGATGAGAGAGAGGGGGCCATGCCTCCCTCCACTTCCACTGGGAGGGACCCCTTCCTGTGTCCAATGTACACTTATAGACTCCTTCACCCCTGCTCCACTGTAGAGAGCAGCTGCTCTTCCCATTTTAAGAGGCTCAGAGAGGTGAAGCAACTTGCCTATGACCACACAGTTGTCTTAAGGCCAGTCTGATGCTTGGGCTCCTGCTCTTTCTCCTCTGCCTCCCTCCCTTTGCCATCAGAGAGGGTTGTGGGCCACACTGGGGCTGCCAGCCTGCAGGGCGGGTTTCAGTGATGGGCTCAGGGCAGGGCGCAGTGGTGGGGCTGAGCCTGACCTGCCTGGAGATGAAAGATGCCAGAATCCCTACTTGGAACAGAGAGGAGGAGGCACAAGGTAGGGCAGCCCTGGTGATGTGGGAACAGTAGCAGAGGCCATGCAGGGAAATGAAATGTTCTTTCTCATAATAGAGTCTGTAGGGAGAAATCCAGGCTTCTTGGAACCTGAACCTAAAAACGCCAGCTGGCTGTAATGACAACAACAATAATAAAATACATAATAATGCCATATATTGTGGTAGGCACTTTTCACGTTGTAAATCTTCCCAGCAAATCTGCCAAGTAGATGCTATTTTCTTTTCTTCTTTGTAGATGAGGTAATTGGGACCCAGAGAGGCCACTTAATTTGCCCAAGGTCGCTCAGCTAATAAGTGGTAGAGCCAGGATCCAAACCCAGTCTGTCTCATTTCAAAAACATGCTCCTTCTATGATACCAACTGAGGTATAATTTAATTCATCAGAGTGTTTGATCTTAAGGGACAAAGAGGAGGCCCAGAGAGGTTAAGCTGGGCGTGAGGCCCACAGTGGATTAGTCACAGTTGGGGAAGCTTCCGGATCTCCAGAGCCACCTTACCACCAGGCACTGGTGGAGAAGGGCTGTGTGCCAGCTGCCAGGGCCCGGCTGGGCTCCCTCCTTCCCTCCTTCCCTCCTTCCACATGCATATTTATCAGACTCACATATATTTTTATGAGCAGCTCAAACTTCTGCAAGGGACTCAAACCGGAAGCCAAGGGTCTTCCTTACCAGCTGGGTACGAAGAGCCATGTGCCCACTCCCTGAACTCTGGCCAAACAGCCTCCTCCTCTAACACCTCAGAAACATTCTATACGACCTCGCACAAGGCATCGCCAGCTTCTGGGCCTTAGTTTCCTCTTCTGGCAAATAGGGGCTCGCAGCATCTCCCTCTGGGATGACAGGGATGTTTTTAGTGTGGTGGTGTCTATAAAAAAGCCAGCCACATACCCAGCGCCCAGTCGACATTTAACAAATGCCACCCAGGCCTGGCCTGGTTCTCTTTAGTGATCAGTAGCTGGGCACGCTCATTCTGTTTCCAGAACAGTGTTTGCGGCAGTCTTGCTGCCTGGGGCCAGCAGGAGTACAGCAGTCTCCCTCTGCACAGGGAGCTCGTGTCCATCTTCCTCTTCCTCCTATGGCTCCCCCGGCAGCCCCTGTTCACCTGCCTCAACTGTGTCTGCCTGACCAGGCACCGTCCATCCCTCCTCTGTCCTCCATGGCACGGCACACAGTAGGTGCCGGGAAACTTGGGGAGTGGTCGAATTTGTGTTCTGGCTCCACACAGATCTGTGCTGACTACCACAGGGCATCCTCAGAGCGAGTCCGCCAGCGTCCCCCTAGGGGCGGCTCCTCTCCTGCACACCCACCTCGAGGGGAAGCTGAGCTGGGCAGCTATTCCTCCCACACACACTTCTGCAATTTTTGAGTTGGCCTGAAGAGAACACGGATCTGATCAGATCTTACATTTGCTCCTGGCCTTTTTCTTTCAGCCAACCCCAGGAGTCCTGTAACGAAAACCTTCGAAGTCGAAACCACTCTACTGCACCCTGAGGAGGAAGCTGTCACAGGCTAGGACTGAGACTCTAGTCAGGGACCCGTCACCACTCCCAGAGCCTAAGCTGACTGGCCAGTACCCTCTGCGCCCCATGGCCTAACCTCAGTGTCCCCACCAGTACCGAAGGTGTCCTGGCGCTGTGGAGCTGACTGGGCACCTGATTGCTCCTGAGAACACCCCTCCATCACCATCTGGAGGTTGGTGTAGAGACTCCCCAGCTTCCCTGTCCTCAGGTAGAAACACTCTTAGGGTGCCTTCTGGCTCCTTGGCGTACGCCCCATCTTTCACAGCGAGCTGGCCGAAGAACACAGCCCACCCAAGTGTCCTTTCCCTGCCCACCTGCCCGTGATCCCCTTGTCCCCTACGCTGCATGTTTTCTCTGTGGCTGCACTGTCCGCCTCAGAGAACACAGGGGATTTAGAAGCAACTCAGGGGCCACCCAGGAAGCCCTTGATGAGAAAAGGTGTTAAGGAAAGTCCCGACTATCCAGCCGCGTAGCCCGCTCCCCACCCGGGCGAAACTGGTGTCATGTCCCCACTTGGAGGCATGTCTGGCCCTTCTCTGGCCTGCTTCGAGGGCACAGGGGCTGCGGCCCTGCTGCTGGGCCCGAGGGGGAGGAGCACTCTGGGCGAGACTGTGGAGGGCATGTTCAGGAAAGGATTTCCGGGCTACTCTGAGGCGGAAAATTTGAGACTGTAAGCTCCTCGACAGCTGTGCGCTCTGTACTGTTTGGGCCGCTGCCTGGAGCGCCATGGCTACGGGATGAATACAAATGCATGATGGAAGAGGCCGTCCTGGGGCTCAGAACAGACTTATTCATCCCTCGCTCCCCCACCTGCTCCCTGTCCGGCTCCCCCGAGACTTCTCTGGGACTTGGTGTTGTCAAAACTCATATAAATCCCAGTGTCATCTGGCTCTGTTGTCGGCAAGGCCCCAGACATGAGGGGAAAAGAGGGAATTTCCACTTTCCTCTGTAAATGAGGGGAATCGATGGGGAGGGCCCGTGTCCACCCAGACTTCCTGGCAAGCAGCTGGGGCCTGGAACACAGGGATGGCAAGGAATCCTTTGTGCCCTTCCCCCTGGAAAGTTTCAGGTCATCTGCACCATTGCCTTCTGCTCTGGAGGCTGGGCTGGGGGCTAACCAGGGGGGTGGTGGCACTGTGGGCAGAGGGACTCTCTCCCAAGATGACAGAGATCCTGGGTCCAAACTGGTGGACAGACACGAGACCCCTGTGACTGAGTCTGGGCTGGGAGTCTAGACCTCGTTTGGAAAAACCATAAGAAGGGCATACAAGTAGAAATAACACCTAAGTGTTAGAAGTGGAGGCACCGTCCATGCTTGCCTCTGGAAGAGGAGCCAAACCTGGGAGGTGATGACCCCCCAGGGCTGTACATAGAAGCAGCTGAATGGGTTCATAAGACAGCAAGTGAGTTTAGTGTCCAAAGGAGGTTGATGGTATGGTAGCTAGTCAGGGCCTCTCCAACACAGGTTATAGTGAGACCTCACCTCCTTTCACCTGGACCTCATACTCCTTTTGATGCAGCCTCTATTAGTCTCAGCTAACTAAGCACCCAGCTCACACTGTCCAGTCTCAGGGAGCTTATGATTCTGTTTCACAGAATATACTGCCAGGCCAGCTCTCCCTGCCCTGCCAGTTGGATTTATTTCCAAGACTTGAAAGCAGGACTTGATAGGAAACCCTGATGGGTACCATCTTATTGCACTATGCCAAATTTCCTAGACTGTGCAGATCATTTGGATTTCTAATTCCATACTGGGTATCATCTATGATTTCTAGCTTGTGTTTCTTACATATTTGGTAATATCGCAACAGACACATTAAAATATCCAACCTCCTTCACTAAACATAATGAAGGTGTTATGGTGAGTTGAGTTGTGTTGTACTGTGCTGGACTTCCTGACACAATGCTCTTTTTTCTAGGGTAGATATTTAATTAAATGTATTAACTTTAATTTTGCATCCTTCTTTCAATAAATAAGTTTACCAATAAACGAACCAATAAATCTACCCCCATCTCAAGCATATTTTAAGGATCTGGGGAGATGTGTAATGGAGAGCCATGTGACTGGAACGCTGCATGGTTGAAATAGGCCTGTCCTTCCGCCCCCTCTTCCCAGGTCAGCTGCATCAGCCTCCCAGCTGAACTGCCTATCTCTCAGTTCCCTGTCCTCAACCTGGTGTCTTCAATACATGGTTTCCAGACTCATCACCCTGAAATACCATTTCTTTTTGTTCTACCCTTCTTGACAGTCTGGGTTAGAGCTAGAACCAGGCCAGATCACTCAGCCTGCATGGGGCCTTTCCATCACCAACTCCCAGCCTTAGAGTGACCCAAGGTCCCCTCTGCCCTAACACTGGCCATTCCTGAAGTCAGGCCAGGGCTTTTATTGGCCCTTGGACCCCCATGCTGCTTCCTCCATGTCCACCATTGCCCCTGGTCTCTCTCAGCCTGGGAATGGGGCAGTCTTCAATAATACCATCCTGGGCCCCTAACAGAAGATTTCCAACAATAGAGACTGTTTCTGAGGCTGCTCACATTTCTCTCCAAAGACTCACATTTCCTGTAGTCTTGATATTTTCTTGGGAATATCTCCTAAGGCCTCCACTTTGACTTTCTGCTTGTATCCCCCGGGAGAGAGAGACTAGCCTCGTGACTGTTAAAGGAGGAGGGGTAGGCACCGGGGCTCGCAGGTAGTCATACCCAGAAGGGAGGACCAGAGGTGCTGGGATGTGGCCGGCGAGCCTCTTACTGGGTGGCAAAGTGGTCCATCCAAAAGTCAAATTCAGTAACTTAAAATAATTAAAGTAATTTTTAAGCATGTATTTATTCATTTTAGAGAGAAAGAGAACATGCAAGCAGTGGGGAAGGACAGAGAGAGAGACTCTCAGACTCCCCTCTGTGTGGAGCCTGATGTGGGGCTCGATCCCAGGACCCTGAGCTCATAACCTGAGCCAAAAATCAAGAGCCAGCTGCTTAACTGACTGAGCCACCCAGGCGCCCCCAATCATTAAAATCATTTTAAAATAAAAAAGAATAAATTACTGATAATAATAGTGGCCCTTCAGTGAGTCCTCCTGACCTCTGAGCCCCTACTCTGAGTTCACAGTACTTGAATTCTCCCCATACTTGCATGAAACCATAGGCTCAGAACAGATACCGCAGGCAACCGAGACCACACAGGCTGGGAGGACAGCCCAAGCCTGTCTGCATATCGGAGCCCTGTCCTTGTCTCCCCACCAGCCTACTTTCTCCCCCGGTAGCAGGTATTCACCATCGGTCTGCCTAGACCTTCACCAGGGCCAACTGGTAATCATTACCGTAAGGCAATGATTAAATACCTGTTTTACAGCCTGTAGGATGGCATCCCATCTCATTATTCTTTATGTTAGTATTTTTCTCTTTCTTCTTTTGTGTTTACTTTTCCAGATAAACTTTAGTTAATCATTTTGGTAAAGTACCCCCCAAATCCCATCAGTATTTTAATTGAGATCATACTACATTTACAGGTTATTTTAGGGGACAGTCAACATCTTTGAGTTATTGAAAACTGTGGTCCACGCATTTATTCAAGTTTTCTGTTATGTCCTTTAGTGTGATTCACATTTTCACCCTCATAAGCCTCACACATTTCCTGTTGTGTTTATCCCTAAGTATTTTTTTTTTTTGCTGTTATTATGAAAGGAACCCTACCTTCCATTATATTTCCCAACTTGTTATATGTCTACAGGGAAGCTGTTGATTTTTGATGACCAGTAATTTTCTGCCTCACTGAATTCTTATTTCTCTCAAAGCTTCTCTTTTGGTTCTCTTGGGTGTTATAGGTATACAAACAAACCGTCTGCAGAAAATGACAACTTGGCCATCTTTCTCTTATCTAATTGTTTGGCTGGCACTTCCAGAGCAGTGATAAGTAGTGGTGGTGTTGATAGGATGACATAATTTTTAATAACTAAATCGTACATCACCATTTAATGATATCATAATTTAATTAACTGCCCTCGATTGTATACATTTAGTTGTTTCCAACTTTTCCCTCTTATTTTATAAGTAACATTGCAGTGAATTAGTTTTTTTTTTTAAGATTTTATTTATTTATTTGACAGACAGATCACAAGTAGGCAGAGAGGCAGGTAGAGAGAGAAAGCAGGAAGCAGGCTCCCCACTGAGCAGAGAGCCCAATGCAGGGCTCGATCCCAGAACCCTGAGATCATGACCTGAGCCAAAGGCAGAGGCCTTAACCCACCCAGGTGCCCCTGAGTTTGTTTAACACCTGCTGTCCTTTTTATTTATATCAGCATGGTAGATCGTTAGGAGTAAAAATAATAGGTCAAGGAGTATGAACGGGTTTTCCAGAAAGGGTTTCTCTAATTAATTAAGCATGTCTATGTGAAAGTTTCGAATGCTAGCTAGTGCCTTGCAGAATCTCAGGATGGTAGATCGTTAGGAGTAAAAATAATAGGTCAAGGAGTATGAACGGGTTTTCCAGAAAGGGTTTCTCTAATTAATTAAGCATGTCTATGTGAAAGTTTCGAATGCTAGCTAGTGCCTTGCAGAATCTCAGGACTAGGGGACCATTTCCTTAGAGGGGATGTATATTAAGTAAGCTTGGCTATTCAGCCTGTAGGGAAGGCGTTTCATAGTCAACTCAGGCTTAGTTCAGAACAAGAGATTGTGGCATCAGAATGGGCTCATGCTGAGGCCAAGTCTGGGCTCTTGCGGGTCGCCTGAGCTGCAGAGCCTTGATTTATCTTCTTCTGAGAATCCCCTCTGCTGGGGACCATTGTAAACTACACTAGCATTGGTCATGTGTCCAGTATTGTCCTGACTGGTCTTGCCTAGGCCCCAGAAGCCCCAGATCTGTGGGCCACACAACAGCTGTGGGGCCCTGCCCCTCTGTGCTGTCCTTTGTACATATGTCTCCCTCTTTCCTGGCTCTGCAGAGATGCCAGACCCTGGGCCGGTCTTGTTCCTCCTGAGTAGCCCTCAGCTGTCCTTGCAGAAAGTAAACACAGCGGTATGGGCTTAATCATGTTCCCCTAAAATTCTCGTGTTTAAGCCCTAACCCCCAGAATCACAGAATATGAGCTTATTTGGCACTAAGATAGAGTAAGTTAAGCTAAGGTCACCAGTCTAATATGACTGGTGTCCTTATACAAAGGGAAATTCGGACACAGAGACGCGGACACTGGGAGAAGGCCATGTGAACAAGCAGGTGGGGATCAGGGCAAATCTACAAGTCAAGAACCACCAAAGATCGCCAGCAAACCACTAGAAGCTAGGTGAGAGGCCGAGAACAGATTCTCCTCATAGCCCCTGAGGGAACCCTCCCTGCTGATGCCCTGATCTTGGACCCGTGGGCTCCAGAACAGTGAGACAATGAATTTCTGTGGCTTCAGCCTCCCTGGTCCATGGCACTGTGTTCTGGCAGAGTGAGCAAACAAACGCACAGGGCAAAGGCTCCTCTGTTCAACCGACATGAAGCAAAGGCCTCTGTGTGCTCAGAAGGATGCGTGACGATGGCTTCAACAGGCAAGGCCAGAGAGCGAGCATGCTGGATGCCAGGACTCAGCAGCCCTGAGGTGGGCCTGGAGCCTATTCAACCTCTCTGAGCCTCCATCTTCTCATCTATAAAATGGAGATAGATTCCCTCCCGTCAAGGTTCTCCTGAGGATGAAATGATATAATGGGTATACACTGCCCAGCACGGCCCTGGCATGTGGGTGATCACTGCCAGGGAATTCTTATCATTACCTGCATAATACTCCCCGATTGATGGACACCTCAGTTCTGTCCACCTTACGAATATTTCCTTTCCCTTAAGCTGAACAACAAGACAGTTTGCCAAACATGAGAGGCATCAAGATGCATGCTCATCTTAAATTAATCATAATAGGTTCTGCACTATTCATTTCCACTCACCAGCCCTTGCTCACCAGAGACTTTTTAGGATTTCCCGAAAGCATTGTCAGGGATGCTTGTAAACTCATTCTGCTTTGTTACAAGCCGTACTTCCACTTCAGGCTCTTTCCTCCGTGAATCCTTCTCCAGCCACACGTTCAGAGCCTCTACAGTGCAGTGGAGGAACTCATGATTCCCATATAAATTAACTGAAATCCTAATAGTTTGTCCGTTTGTTCATGCTTTCATTGATTTGCTCCTTCCCTCACCAAAGAGCAGGAATTACTTAGGCGAAAAAGGTGTATCCAGGAAGAAAGAGCAAGAAATTGCGGTCATGAGAGGGCTCTGGGTCTGGGGGCAGCTCGGCTTGGCCAGGGTTGGAGTGGAGGGTGTAGTGATTTGATTAAATATTTCCTGACCATGTTCTATGTGCCAGGTCCTGTGCTAGGTGCTAAGGCAGCACAGCCAGGGAACAGGAACTGGGAAATCAGCAGGGAGACATGTCACAGCCAATGACAGAAATTATCCTGGGGTTACTGTGGTGTTGGGTGGCACACAGGGCAAGCAGAGAGTGCTGGGAGATGGTGTGAGGGGGCTCTGGTGTGTCTTAGGAGTCAGAAATGGCCAATCTCAGGGACCTCTAAGTTTAGAGGAGGAATTAACTAATAAGGTGTCTATTGCAGGGTGCGAGTGAGGGAAAAGGTATTCCAGGCAGAAGGAGCAACATATGCAAAGGCCCTGAGGAGAGAAAGAACTTGGTATAATTTAGGAACCGAGACGACAAGAAGCAGGCATGGAGTATGGCAGGAAATAAGGCTGGAGGGGGAGGCAGGGTCTCGGGAAGGTTAAAGGGAGCAAGCAGGAACTAAAGCTTTGCGTCTATAAGACTTTTTAGTGAGGATAATTTGGGGTGTTATGAGATTACAAACTCATGAACAGTGCCCAAGTCCAGGTGGCCAAGCGGCACCTTGGAAATGCCTCTTGGTCCAAGTGGCTGCCTGAGGGTAGCATCGCCAGGGAGGAGAACACCCTTGGCAGAAGTCACCAAGTTTCAGGACAGCCAGGCATCTGCCTGGGGGTAAGAGGCCACCCGTCTGCCTCCACCTCCTACCTGGACTCCAATGGCTTCCCAGATCCTTCCTTCCCACCGTCTCTGAATCCTGCATGTGTAGCCACCACCATGCCCAGTCCGCTCTCCAGCCAGCCCCTCCATTCGTGTGCCCTAAAAAAAAGGATTTTCTGCAACCTACACCTGCTGTGGTAACTTACAAGAAAGGAAAGGGCCCCTAGGCAGCCATGCCTGTCCTGCATGCCACATAAAGTTATCTGACATCTCTGTTTTCCAACAACCAGAGACCAGACACAAGTAGCTCCAGAGGATTTAGAAATGTCCCCCGCATCCCAAATGGGCATCCCTGGAGCCAGCAGCCCCAGCCACCTGCAGCCATGGCCCTTCCGAGGCAATGACGAGGCTGAGCCCGCCTGCCCTTTCAAGGCGCAATTAATTCTAAAGGGAGCTGAGCCAGGGCACACATCCTCTGGAGCAAATCAGCTGGGTCTTAGTCCCGAGCTACTCGGGGCCACACACGGAGTTGGTGCCCCGGAGCCCACACCTCAGCCGAAGGACACAGCCGCATAGGAACCACACGTGTGTTCAGCGTCCTCTGCTCCACACAACCTCACCCCCGAGAATAAATGGAAAGACTTAGGGCCTTGAAAGGAACCCCATTTCTGTTTTGGAGTTTAGAGAAAGATCTGAGACACTATTTTCTGTTCCCCAACACCTCAGTAGCGTGTACATCAGCCTGGTAGTCAGCTCCCGCTCCATTCCCCCCCCAAGGGGCCGCCGTGAGAGTGGGAGGTGAGGCCCGTGAGGCTGGAGGCCCCCCGCGCAGGAACAGGCGCAGCTGCGCCTGCTAGAACGCGGCCCGCAGCCTGGACCACCGCCCATAACAGGGCCCCCATCTCCGTATCCAGCGCTCAGGAGAGAGGACCGGAGCACGGGGTCTCAGTGAGCACAGCACTGGGGCACGCAGCCCCCATCCGCCCAGCCAAGCACGACAGACGCACAGTCACGGGACCAAAATGGGCGCTTTCTTTTCCAGCGGAATCCTCAAAAGTGGATTCCATTATGTTTAGGGTGGCTTTAGATTGGGGGGCAGGATGTCGTCTCATGAGCTATGCGTATATTAAGTCACGGTGGTTCACCTTAAACCTATGCAGTGTCCTGTGTTCATTATATCTCAGTAAAACTGGACAGTTTTTAAAGATGAAGGCGTAATGCATTTTAGAAAAATTCCCACCCAAAGAGATCAAACTAAAAGGATGTTGGTCCTTAAAAGGATAATTTATCAGAAGAATTCACTGATGTTGAAAAAGCTCTTTCCCTGTTTTGAATAAATGAGGTGTCAGTGAAATAACACCAGCATTAAATAATAAAGACACCCCAGGAAGGGTGTGATTAATTCTCTAATGAGGGCACAAGCAATGAGTGTTGTCGGCCTGTGGAAAGGGATCGCTCCGGGGGCACAGAGTTCCGGAGTGATGCGCCTGGCCAGCGTACAGTAGGAACCCCCGGGAGAGAGAGGGCGGGAGAGGTGCTCCAGGCAGGCTAAATGGCAGGAGTGGAGGCAGGAAGGCTGCAAAGCACTCAGTCTGCAGGAGGGAAGTTTGTGGGTGGGTTCCTTGAGGGGAGACTGCCAGGGCCAGACTGTGACCCGGACACTCTTCAGACATCTCCCGGCGGCTGCCACTGACCAGTCCACAGAAGCTTCTTTGATGGCCTCCCAGGCATGCCCCTGAGAATGCCCTGCAGAGAGCTGAGGGCCTGGGTTGTTTTTGGCAGCTCAGGGTCGGGAAGTGCGTGGGAGGAGATGGCCTGGTGGGGCTGAGAGGCTGCCAGGCCTCGTGGTCTACACACAGGTGGCCGGTGTCAGGCGGGCAGTGGTGTCTGCGGACCTCACTGCCCAGATGGGCAGAGCCGCCCATCACAAGTGAGCCTTTGTGGTCCTGGTTTACGAAACAGGCCAAATATTTTCCCTGTCACTTTATGAGGTGCTAGCTCTGCCCATTCAAGCTGGGAAAAATAAAGCGTCACATAATTTGCTCCGTTAGAGCTGAGGAAGTTTGAAGTTAGGGGAATTCTGCACCCCTGGGAAGGCCTGTCAGCCTGAGAGGGAGGGGTGTTCCCAGGATCCCACCTCTGGAGGGGATGTGGGCACCGTCCAAGACAGCGGCAGGTTCTGCAGATAGAGAGAATGCGGCCATAAGCCTGGAAAGTCAGCCAGGGAGATGGTGTTAGAAGAGGAGAGCCGTTTCCCCAAGAATCTTCTTTAGTATTGGGCTTTTGGGGACTGTTTAGCCCCTTATTCACAGGTGAGGCCAGGGAGGTCACAAGGTAGATGGGCGTTCTCCTGCAGAACTTGCCCACAAGGCCACAAGGGTTCTAGAAGGGTTTCTCCCTGGTGGGAGGGGATGTTATACAGAGAGGTTGGAAAGTATCAGTCTTACGTAGATAGCGAGTGGGCAGCCACCAATATACTCTGATTTCTAGCTTTCCCAGTGAGTTCTTATGTCCCCTACAAAGCCCCCGTTCTCACTGACCATGTCCTAGAATTTCGGTGGTAGACCTACATCCCTTTTGCCTCTAGTAATAAGTGTCATTGGGTACTTGATGTCCTATGCCAAGCACTTCATTAGGCACCATGTCCTTCTCTTCAACTGAGGCTTATTGAAAACCTACTGCATACAGGCCCCTGAGAACGTGGTGATGAAAGTCTCCTTTACAAGAGCACTACTTATAGTAGCAGTGAACCCATTGTTACAGATGAATAAGTTGAGCTCATAGAAAAATGACTTGCCAGAGAAAGGCAGCTACTCTATGGCAGAGCTGCATTTGAAAGCCAGGCCAGTCTAAAGTCAGTGCCTGGCTTCTCTCTACTCCCTCACTGGCCAGGTTAGAAAAGGCAAATAATTAGCGAAGAAGAAACAATGTATGTAGCCCTCATTATAATTCTTTGGTTTGCCGTTGAAGTTATGCTCAAATTAATCATAGTTTTGTATGCTGATTATCTTTTGAGATGCATAAAGATAAATTTTCTTAAAAGCAAATCCATGATGGCCACCGACCTCAAGGCCTCAAGGCATGCGGTAACTCCGCATCGCCACCTGGTGGCAGAGCTGTCACATAGCAGGGGAGAGAGTTTGAGAAGAGCGAAGACTGAACTAGGCATGGGCTATGGGTCAGTGGGAGGGACACCGTGTCTCAGGTCCTGGCCTGTGATCTGGCCTAGACTGACCATATGGGCACTGAGGCAGCCACTGCAGCTCTCTGGGCAGCAGATCCTTGATTTTGCAGTACCTGGTGGACTGGGATCCCTGGAGATCCCTTCTAACTCGTACATTCCTGGACTCCTTGTCTCTTAGGCTGCATTGAACTCGAGGGAGAAATGAATGCTCAGGTGGATTTTGAGGAACCAGGGGAAAAACTGGTGTTGGGCAAGCAGGACTTTCCAGAGCCCTCCTCCAAGTGTGTGGCTTGGCCCGCAATGAGTTTCATACCTCTCTGGAATCTTCTCTGACTCCAGGGCTCTTTTTTTTTTTTTTTTTAAGATTTTATTTATTTATTTGACACAGAGAGAGAGGTCACAAGTAGGCAGAGCAGCAGGCAGAGATAGAGGGGGAAGCAGGCTGCCTGCTGAGCAGAGAGCCTGATGCAGGGCTCGATCCCAGGACCCTGAGATCATGACCTGAGCCAAAGGCAGAGGCTTAACCCACTGAACCACCCAGGTGCCCCTGACTCCTAGACTCATAAGGTCCATTCTCACTCCTTGCCTTTCTTCACTAGGCCAGAGATCCTCTCCAACCCACTGTGGTGTCTCCATCAGGAATTAACTCTGAGCATCGTCCTGGAACTCAAGTCCAGGGTTAGAGAAGGCCTAACCCAGGAAGGGTGGTTTATTAGTTGTATTCTCTTGTAAGGAACAGCAAACCTGGCCCAAAGTACCTGGTGTTAATAAAGGGAATGTGTATGCTTTTATCACTGACTAGTACTTCGGTAAATCAGGCTTCAGCGTCACCTACATCCAGGGTTCAAACACCACTGCCAGGATCAAGTTTCTCTCTCCCCATTTCTCAGCTCTTCTTCCCTTGTGCCTAGTGGCACCTCAGGGGTATTTCATGGGGATTTAGGTTCTCATACTCTCAGGCTACATGAAATGACAAAATCTAAATAAGGACAATGATTCTCCTTGATCCCTAGATCTCCCATCCCACAGACCACCACCCTTCATCCCTTCTACACACGCATTCTAGAGGCCCCATAATTGGGGTTTTCCTTCTCAAGTCCCAGAATGATTGCAAGGTCTGGTTCCCTTCTTATCTTGCAGGAGCCCTCACGTTTGTAAATGCCTTGCCAGCACGTCCTAGAATGCATTCTAATTTGCCCTGCTCCGGTGACATGCCCACTCCCGAACCAATCGCTGTGGTCACTGGATTGGAATGCTCTGATTGGCTGAGGGCCCCCCCACCCCGTCACAGTCTCCACCCATGGAGCCTTGGGAACACACGGGATCCTCAAGGGAATTCGAAGAAGAGAGAAAAGATGCTGGAGGCAAAACTACCAAAGATCCATTCGTAACTAACAAGGATTAATGGAATGAAAATTTATAAATGATCTTTCGAACAAATCAGGGTGGTAATCAAAGCTATCCTTCTGATAATCTCACTTGGTTGCCTCAGATTTCACTCTGTACCAGGGGATCCCGACCTCCTCACACAGCCATCCGCAGGGGGCAGCAGGGTGAAGGCACATTTCAACGATGACTTCAATTCAGAGACCTGGAAAAAGGGAGGCATTTTTTGAGGTTTCTGGGTTTACCCATGGGAGTGTGTCTTGCATGAGATACCATCCTGTAACTACTGGGACATCCTCACATCCCCGTCTCTGGTCTCTGGTGTTCACTCAGAGATTTTATTTGTCTGTCTGGAGTAGGTTCCACTCACTGTGCTGTCCTGCCTGGACCAATGTTGAAAACTCCAGATAGAGATTTCGAATAAGCAGGTCCTCATGCTGCGGATGGGGACCAGCGAGAGTCGGGGGCTTGCCAAGGCCACTCAGCCAGTTAAGTTGCAGAGCCAAGACCCTGTGCCTGAGAGCCCCTTCCTGTGGCTGCCTCATGACCATGGGATCTCTGAGTAACCTGGCAGGAAGGCAGCCGAGGTGAAGGCCTGAATACTCCACAAAATCATTTCTCTTCGGTCAGGCAGAAGCGTGGGGCAGGCCCTCGCTGTGGCTGGGTGCATCTAATGTGATTGTTTCTGGCTATGGAGCAACACTTCCCAGTTGTGTTTTGTTTAAAAATACTGTTAAAAATGAACTTACCTAGCACATTCAAATAAGGCCAAGAGAGCAGGGGGTGTGAGAGCAGAGACTTGACTTTGAGCAGATAAACCCCGGGCAGTCATCTGGAATGGATGCTCTGTGTCTGTTCCATCCCTCAGAGATGCAGAGTGTTGCACTGAGCAGCGTTCTGTGCTAGGGCCTGGGATACTTTCTGAAATCAGACATGGGGGCAGCCTCAAAAACCTCCTTGTTTATTGGAGCAGCCACACGGATCATGGTAATTCTGTGAGATCAGATTAATCAAGTGCTCTAGGAAGTGCAGTGGAGAGAGTAACAAGTGTTTGGGAAAGCCCTGGCGTCTAGAAAGTGCTCACAGAGGAGGGATAGCGGGGTTGAGATTTAAAGATGTTTCTAGGTGGAAAGGCTGAGAAAGGCATTTCAGGGGTGGGTAGAGCACATGCAAAGGTCCCCAATTAAAACACACAGCTAAGAGGAGCATACTGCAAGTTCAAGGAGCACATGAGGCAGACAGGAGTCACATAGGATGACTCCAAGGATCTAGCTGGTCATTTATTCGTTCATTAAAACATGGGCCTTCTGAAGTTCTGTATTTTTTTTTATTTAGATTTTATTTATATTAAATACACTTACAAAGTTGAATTAAAATATGACCATGATAAGTCCCCAGCCCACCATTTTCCCCTGCCACCCTCCCCAGAGGCAGCCACGGCTGTCGGATTCTTGCATTTTCTTCCAGGACATTTTTCACAAATACACAAACAATGGCATTCCCCTCATGCCCTGATATGCACCTTGCTTTCTTCACTATATATATATATGTATATATATATATTAAGATTCTATTTATTTATTTGAGAGAGTAAGCAAGAAAGAGAGAGCCTGCACTGCTGGTGGGGTGGGGGTGGGGTGGATCGAAGGGGAAGAGAGAACCAGGCTCCCCACAAGGCAGGGAGCCTGATGTGGGGCTAAATCCCAGGACCCCAAGATCATGACCTGAGCTGAAGGCACTTAACTGACTGAACCACCCAGGTGCACCTCCACTTCATATATTTTGGAGGTGACTCAGCACATAGAGGACTTCTTTGTTCTTCTTTACAGTGGTGGGGGTTCATCTGTAGAGCCCCAGCTGGGCATCAAGAGCTTAGAGACCTTCTCATTCCAGTCCCTTGTTGCTGGTGGCAAAGACCAGAAGCCCAGAGAAGTAGGAAGCCCACCCAAGACCTTCCAGCTGTTCTGTGACTGAGCCAGGACTCAAACTCAAGTCTTCTGTTTCTCATATGTACCCAAGGCCAGCCAGGCAACCTCCTTGCTTTGATGGCCCTCATTATCAGACCATCAGTTGGAAAAGGTGATGGGTGAGCCTGCCTTTTTTTTTTTTTTTTTTTTTTTTTTTTTTCAGAGAGAAATCACAAGAGAGGCAGGCAGAGAGAGAGGAAGGGAAGCAGGCTCTCCGCTGAGCAGAGAGCCCGATGTGGGACTCGATTCCAGGACCCTGAGATCATGACCCGAGCTGAAGGCAGCGGCTTAACCCACTGAGCCACCCAGGCGCCCCGAGCCTGCCATTTTTTATAGTCACTGGGGCACTGGGCTGATGTAGCCACTGGACCCTTGATGTGTGCTTCCTGACTTCCATAGTAACCTTTGTCAGCCTTCCCTCCCCTCCCCCTTTTCCTCCCCTCCTCCTTTCCCTCTCTTCCCCTTCCTCCTGCTCGGCTTTCTCCTCCCCATCTTTGCCTCAGCGGCTGTGTCCAGCCTCCGGCCCATCCCTAACCCAGCAACCGGTCACTATGACAACAAGAGCCTTCCATCAAAAGTGGCCTTCCAGGTATTTTATTTTGAGCTCCAATTAAGCAGGGCAGGCTGCAGGCTGGGAGCAGTGCAGGGAAGTGTGTTTTATGGCCTGTGAGAGAGCCCAGGTGCTATTTATAGCTCCTTAATCGGTGTTGCTAAATGGGGTCTTAATGCAAGGCCCGTGGCAACTGCACATTTTCATCATGGAGAATCTCTTCCCGGCAGCCTCTCTCCCTCCATCTGTCGGCCTAAGAGGGCTCGCCTGGCAGCCCCTCCTGGGGGAAACCATGCCTTCTCTGTGCTCGGCAGCTGCCAGCAGACTGACATAAGCGGGCCCTTTGCAATCCCGTCTCTGGGGCTATTTGGTCCCCAGCTGTCACTTCCATCAGGAACCTGAAGTCCCTGGGTGGCCATTTGTCTCGGGCTGGGATTCTGTCCCCAGCCTCCCCTCCCCACCCCTCCCCGGGCCTCTCCATCAAAACCAGAGTGGGGTGAGGGACATGTATGACTGAATACGTAAGTACACATCCACAGAAGCCTTTCCATTAAAACCTCATGGTTTTAACAAGCAGTTTTACTCCTTCCAGCAGAGCAGGAGAACTCCTGGGCCCCATTCCTCACAGCCGGGGAATTCAGGCTAGGGATGGCAGAGGAATTAGCTAACATTCCTTGCCAGGCATTGTCTTGGAGTGTCACAACCTGCCACCTCATTCAGTCTTCACACCTTGTTTTCTAGAGAGAAGGAGCCTGTTTCAGTCAGGGTAGGCCAAGTCTTGCTGCTGTAATAGACAAAATCCGAATTGCACTGACTTTGAACAACCGAGGTTTGTTTTTGCCCTTGCTGCATGCCCATCGCTGGTCAGCTAGAGGCTCTATTCTGCAAGGTCTGTGTCCTTCAGGTCCAGGGCAAAAGGAACAAACTCGAGCCGTTACTAAGGGAAAAGAGAAGGCAGCAATGCCATACCAGGTCCCCGAGCTTCCACTTGGAGGTGATACACAGCACTGGCCATTAGCCGAAGTCCGTGCATGGCCACACCTACCTTCAAATGAGCAGGGAAGGGGAAAGGTGTTCCCGTGCCTAGAAGGGGAAAGCTGGAATATTTGAAAACAGGGTCAATGGTGAGTGATTTCCTCAGAGCCCACAGCTCCTACGTAGCAGAGCAGAGATTTGAACACTCCGCTGTTTTCCCCAGAATTCTGGGCTCTTTCCCCATGTCGCAAAGTGGTTATAGACACGGGTGCTAAAGAGAGACTTCTGGCTCAAATTGTATCTCCAGTATTCACTAGCTGTGTTACGCCAGGTAGCAAGTCATGTAGCCTCTTAGAGCCTCATTTCTCTGTAAAATAAAGATCCTAGTGCAGTACTGTGATCTGAAAACCAAAACTTTATTCCTAAATTTGAGGCAAACTCATTTGGCATCCAGACTCAATCTGAACGGGTGTGAGCCATTTATAGCCCTTCCTTCTTTCACTCAGTGTGAATATTCATAGGTTTCACTATAGAAATATTAATGTATTTGATTGCAAGCACGGCCCCAGACCACAGGGATATTATGCAGTGCTTGGCATAAGCAACTTCATTACTAAACTCTGGAACTCTCTCAATTCTGGAATAGTCTGGCCCCAGGGTTTTGGATAAGGGACCATGGATCTGTAGCACTTTCCTCCAGGGGTTGCAGTGAGGATTGCGGGAAATGATGTGTCACAAATTCTGAGCGCTAGGCCCAGCGTGCAGTAAGTGCTCAAATAATTGGTTGATTATTCATTGGTCCCAAGTGATTATTCTAGGTCCCAAGATCGAACTGACAGGACAGGAAAGAGGTGGCTGCTTGGGAGAGATTGCCCCAGGAGCTGAAACCAAAGCATGAAAAGAGTGGAATGCTCCGGTTTGCCCTTCACTGAAATCAGATCTCCCTGGTTCCTGAAAATTCTATCCTAGGAAACAGACATTCTTTAGGGCTTCATAAATCCTTGAGTGTGATTTTGGAATGATTCACCCTGATAGCAAATGTTTCTGAAGGTCCTCAGAGAAGAAAAAACTCACTTTGTAAGTGTGAGATATATCAAATAAGGCACGATTGGGCAAGAGCCTGAGTTTTTGTCTTATCATTCACATCTCAGAATCGTGGATCTCGGAAGGGAGTTCCAAAACCCCGTTCCTCTGAAGTCCTCAGGCAGAACCCGAGACCTCAGTCTTCACTCTGAACATCTTCCCTTCTACCCACTGAATAGACTGGGATTTTACCTGAAAATTCATCTGACAGGAAATTCTGTTGCTTTGGCCCAGAGTCCTGTCTTTTCCCTTCACATAGGCCGAGAGCTCCAGCCCAGAGAGACACAGCTGGTCCCCAGCTGTCACTTCCATCAGGAACCTGAAGTCCCTGGGTTCTTGGGTGCTTGGACGCTTGGGTGACCCTGCTGGAATCCCTCCTCAGCCCCTCACCAGCTGTGAGATCTTGGGCAGGTTGTGAGCTCCATGTGACTTCCTTTCCTTGTCTGATGGTTGTGAGGATTAATCGAGCTAATTTGTAGAAAGGCCTTGAGATGGTGCCTGGTGCCACACATGCGCACTAGGGATGTGGGCTGCTATTCATATTATGTCATAGAAAGTTTGTGGCAGAGTTGACACCAGGGTCTTCTGTCTCTCACTCCAGGGGTCTTGTCCAACTAAATGCACATTTTTTAAAATAAGTGTCGACAAGGATATGGGGAAATTGCTGGTGGGGATGGAAAATGATGCAGCTGCCATGGAAAACGGTTTGGGGTCTCCTCAAAAAGTTAAACATAGAGTCAACATATGACCCAGCAATTCCACTCCTCGCCATATACCCAAGAAATGAAAGTAGGTATTCAACCAAATACTTGTCCCCCATATACACAGACACACTACTCACAACAGCCAAAATGTACAAATCACCTGAAATGTCCATCACTAGATGGATAAGCAGAATGTGGGGCATGAGTACAACAGAATATTATTTAGCCCTAAAAAGGAAGGAAGATCTGACACGTGTTGCAGCGTGGAGGAGTTCTGGGGACATTGTAGCTAAGTGAAAGGAGCCAGATATGAGAGGCCATATACTGTCTGATGCCATTTATATGGAATATCCAAAACAGATAAATTCATAGAGGAGTAGGGCAGTTAGTGGCTGCCAGAGGCTAGAGCAAGGAGGAACATGGGGAGGGGCGGGTAACTGCTTCATGGGTACAGGATCTCCTTTGGAGTGATCACAAAGGTTCAGAACTTAAGAGAGACAGCAGTCGTCCAACACTGTGAATGTATTAATGCCATTGAATTGTAGTTAAAACAGTTAATTTTATGTTATCTAAACCTCCCTTCAATTAAAAAATAAATTTATCTGGGCACCTGCGGGGGGTTCAGTCGTTGGCTGTCTGCCTTCAGCTCAGGCCATAATCCCAGGGTTCTGGGACCAAGGCCCACATCAGGCTCCCAGCTCCCTCTCCCACTCCCCCTGCTTGTGTTCCCTCTTTTGCTGTGTCTCTCTCTGTCAAAAAAATAAATAAAATCTTAAAAAATTGATAAATAAATTTATTACAAGGCAGCCATCCACAGGCTTCAGTCAACAGGGCAACTGTGCTGATGCGGAATGTATTTGTTGGGGGAACTCACTCCCCCTGAGCTTGGCCCTGGAGAGCTCCCTTTATTCCCCCTGACTCCCAGGAAACTGTGTGCTCCCCACACTGAGTGTGTCTGACTCATTTCCGATTCCCCAGCACCTGGCTTTGCACACAGCGGATCCTCAGGAGACGTGGAACTCTGGGGCGTAGTTGAAATACACAACAGTGCCGTCCGCCACTCGCTGGGTCTGTGGGGACAGACCCACAGCTTGTCTTCCTCCCTGAGAAACAGCACAGGAAGACAGTGCTGTGTCTGGGCTTGCTCTGCTGGCCCAGTGAGGTGATGCCTCTCATGCAGGTGGGGCCCGGCAGAGGGCGGTTGCTCACCTTAGGTGGTGGTGGTATTATTATTATTATTATTATTATTATTATTATTATTATTATTTCAATTGGGAAACAAGCCTCCCCCTGCCCAGCTGTATTGAGATATAATTGACATATAACTTTGTGTAAGTTCAAGGTGAACCGTGTAGATCTGATACACTTACATATGGCAAAAGGATTCCCTCTGCAGGGTGAGCTGACGCCTCCATCATCACCTAATTACCTGTTCTCTTTGGTGGTGGGAATATTCAAGATCTATTCTCTTGGCCACTTGAAAGACTGATCAAGAGGATTCTCCATCTAGGTTCCTTCAGGAAGCTGGTTTTGCCACAGCCTGAACTAAGATATTTTCCTGCCTTTTTCCAGCTCACGCTAGCAAAAAAAGTTAATTTTGTCTGTCATTTTTCTCTACTAATGTGTTTTTGTTCATAAACCTCCACCATCTGCTACCCCTTGTCTGGAGTAAAATAAGAAATAAGAAGGTGTCTGAATTTATGGGAAAGTAGATATGGGCATTTTACACCAAATATATCAGTGCCCTGGGCATTGAACAGTGTCTTGTGAGGAACAGACTCTGCCCTTGACTTCTGGGTGACCTTGGGAATCACATGACCTCGCTCTGCCTGAGTTTGTCATCTCTAAAATGAAGGTAAACATGGTGCCTGCTTCCCTAGGATGCTGTGAGGACTGAATGAGTTACCAAAGAGCAGGCGTCTGGTGCTTGGGACGAGCTCCGTGTTAGCTGTGATCACCACAGGTGGGGTAGTGCCAGTGTTTATTACTGTTATTCTGTGTTGGTCCCTGCAGTGCCCCCTGACTCACAAGTGTCAGAACCCTGCCTAGCAGATTGTACATTTCACCCACGTGGTGTCCATACAAGGAAAATCGGGTGTGAAGAAAGAGTGGATACGTTTGGTGTCCAAGTGAGTGCAGTCTTTCCCAATCTGGATACTCACTAGAATCCATGCTGAGTGACCACGGAGAGAGAGAATGGGTGTTCAGGCAGTTCGGGTCTCTTGCGGCTAGAGTCCTCCTCACTGCAGAAGCACAGGGAGCCAACCGCTGGACCCCGTTGAGTCTGTGCCTCCAGGGCTGGCACAGACCTGCCGGCAGCTTGTGAGGCCGGGCTGCCCCCCAGCTGATGAATTCTGACAAGGTGGTGAAGGAGCATCCCTGCATGGGAGAGGCCACTCTACTAGCTGGGGTCTGTGTCTGGGCCTCAAAATGTCGTGTTTGGCTGTCCTAAATTAAAATAACCCCCAATTTCCCATAAAAATCTGAATTTCAGGTTTTTTGGAAAGATCAAGAAATCTGTGACACCAGGCCCACCTTCCTGCTTGGAGCCCATGCCAGAGCTTGTGTCTATCCTCTGGTGTCCACAGCCTCCTCCCCAACCCCCACCAGCTCTCCCACACCCCCTGCTAACACCTGCTCCTGCCAGTCACTTAGGTTACCCCACCTGGCCCCTAGGCCTTGGAGTTTGCAACCTTTGATCTAAAATCCAAACGTATCTGTCATACTGGAAGTAGTTTTCATTCAGTCACTGATCATTAACTTTTTTTAAAAAGTTACCTAAAGCAAGAAGCCATTGGCCTTGAGAAACAGAAATAGGACAG
The DNA here is from genome assembly GCF_922984935.1 of Meles meles. Classification (NCBI taxonomy): domain Eukaryota; kingdom Metazoa; phylum Chordata; class Mammalia; order Carnivora; family Mustelidae; genus Meles; species Meles meles. The sequence goes on along the minus strand of NC_060069.1, from coordinate 94,901,665 downwards.
TAGTTTCCAAATTTGTTAGCTATTATGCTGTATCACAGCTCCTTACACAAAGAAAATATTTATTTACAGACCTCATCACTTCCCACTTTTTACTAGACACTTTTCCCCTTCCCAAGCCATCCCCTAAATACGGGGCTCCTCTTGGGCTACTTGGATCCTCTGAGTAAAGGAGTGGGGAGCCAGGCTGAGAAAACTAGGCAGACTCCATCCAAGAATTTAGTTTACTCATCAGTTTTGCTTAAGAAAAACAAGTTTCCACCATCCTCCTCGGGGCCTGTTTCTGAGCTCACGCTTGGAAAGGTCAAATAAACACAATACATCCATTAGAAGGCCTTCATATTAAACCCCCGGGGTTATGCTGTTCAGCGAGAGGCTAGAGAGAGTGATGAGAGAGAGTGATGACGTTTCCCAAGTGGAAGGAAGTTTGCCTGACCTTGGCTGTTTGCTAGGAAACAGGAGTTAACTGTGCCAGTTAGCCTCAATGGTTGCAGGGTGTACGGCCCAGGGCTGTTTGGGGAAGGGACGTGGTACTGCTGGTCATTCCTCCTGGAGGGGAGAAGCCTTCCCGTGCAGGCTGCTTTGGCTTCCTTTTTTCCAAACTGTTGAGGCCAAATCCCAGGTGGAACCAGGTGGATTGGATGACCTGTTAGTAGCTGTCCCCTCCTGGGCAGGGTCCCTTGTCTGTGCCCGATCTCACCACTTGCCGGCTGGCCAGGGGCTATATTGGGCCAGGGGCTCACCTCCAAGTCCATCTGGATGTCTCCATGCAAGAAGATAGAGCTACCCGCCCCACACACGCAGCGAGCAAGGCTGAGGGGTGGGGTGTGGGGGCATGGAGACTGGGTGACAATCAGCAGAGCTGGGTTCCTTTCCCAGTGCCTGTCACCCCACCTCCCCAGGAGGGTCTGCCAACAGAAAGCACATCCCAGCCTGTGGACAGCCACACTGTCCCAGTTGCGGTTGCGGCCCATTTCACCACTTCGCTGTGGCTCTAAGCAAGCTGCCTGACTTCTCTCTGTGCCTCAGTTCCCTCAGCCGGTAAGTGGGCATGCATAATAGTAGTTACCTCCCTGAGTCACAGTGAGGATTAAGTATGGTATCAGACCATTCCCCGGCCTAAGAAGCGCTATATGCGTCCTTGCTCAAATCTGCCGAAGAGCCCAGGAAGGCTCAAAGACAGACTTTGAAAGTAAATAGATCCATACTCAGGACTTTGCTCACACTTCTGCATCTGGTGAGAAGATGGCAGGAAGAGCCCCAGAGTAGAAGGGCGGGTGAGCTGGGCTGGCGTGTGGGGCTCCACAGAGCTAGACTCGCTCCCCGGCTTCCTGGGGCACAAGCTGCTCTGGCCTCCACCAACCTCTGGTCGGAATCATCTCTGGTTACTGACACAGAGACCTCCTTCAGGGGGTGTCCATCCTGCTCTCCACACCCGCTGCCTGTTTCCACTTTGTTCTTTTTTTTTTTTTTCTAAGATTTTATTTATTTGACACAGATAGAGATCACAAGTAGGCGAGAGGCAGGCAGAGAGAGAGGAGGAGGAAGCAGGCTCCCCGCTGAGGAGAGAGCCTGATATTGGGCTCGAACCCAGGACCCTGGGATCATGACCTGAGCCAAAAGCAGACGCTTTTAACCCACCGAGCCACCCAGGCGCCCCTCCACTTTGTTCTAAAGGAGCAGCTGAAACAACAGTAGTTGTCACGAATAATGGCCCCGCAACGCCAGGTTCAGAGCCCGTGGCCCTCATCTTGTGCCGCCACGCTTCCCGCGGCAGGCGTTGTCCCCACGCTGCGGAGGAAGCAGCCCGCCATTTAAAGCCAGCGGTCAGCTCCCAGCCTGGGCTGCCTCTCCTTCCAGCGGTGCCTTCCCCCAAGCAGTGCTAAGTTCCTGGCAGGCAAGAGTGACCCCTTTATTACTCATCAGCTAGCATTCAACTGTGATTTGTCTTCTGGCCAGTGAGGGGCCAGTCCATAACTTCTCTCTCTCACTTTTACTCTTCTTCTCTGTTTTTGACAAGACCTCTGACACACAGAATTGGATTCAGCATAATCCTTCCTTGTAATACACCGTTCTTGGTCCCACGCATAGCCCTCTTTCATTCTAATTTGCTTATTTAGGTAATTATTTCTTTATAATTTAATGTTACCATGAATCCACCCCTAACCCAAGGACTGGAACATGGGCAGTTGGATACCTGTGTGTCCATCCCTGGTTCAGCGCTGCCAACCCTCACTTCTCTGAATTTTGTGTTTATTGTTCCTTATAGACTTCTCCGCTTACACGGCTAAAGAATGACTCATTTAGTTGTTCTTGAGCTTTCTACTTTGTTCCAATACCACTCTGTATTCATTGCTACAGCTTTAAGTAGGTCTTTTTATCTGGTCGGCAAGTCCTGCCACTCCCACACTCCTTCTTCTTTAGAAGGGGATACACCATGAGGAGAGGGGCCCATCCCTGAGGGCCCCAACACTGCCCTGAATGGGGCATGTCCCAGCTCCTCTGAAGGACCATTCTGCTCCCTTCTGAGGTCGTCCGCTGTGGGGTGTGTTTTTTCCAGTATCCGTAGGCTCCAGGTTTTCCCAGGACTGCAGCAGCGGAGAAAACTTCTGGAGACATTGGGATGATGCATGGTGCAGAGTGGATAATGGCCAGAGAGCTCCCCTCACCTCCCTGAGGCTCTTCCTGCATGCCCAGGGGCTATCCTCAGCCAAAGCCAGGATGTCCAGCCATCACGCTGCTCCCCAGGGCGAGCTCCAAGTTGAAAACAGGCAGATTTTCTGGGAAATTTTTCAGCTGAGTCAGGAACATCCCTCCACCAGACCAGAAACTGGCGCAGTGTGTTGCTAATTCTGTCTGCCTGTGGGGACCTCGCTGGAGGGTTCTTTAGCTGGCTTAGGGCAGTGTAAAGGGGCTGCTTTTTTAAATTCGTTCCTCGTACCAGAAGAGCTGGGCTGCAATTTCATTTGAAAGATGAGACTTAGAGCAGCTGCATCCTCTAGTCCAGACGCCAGCCTACTCATTCCCACGGACCAAGCACCCATGACATCCAGAGCAGGGCCATGAGGGCTGGGTGGCAAGGACAAGAGCCAGTTCCTACCTGTGGGAGCCCACGGTCTACAGGGGTGAAGGCAGCACCAACAACAGGAAATGATTCTAGAGCAATTCAGGGTGGTCCAGGATTTATCACAGTTGAGGGTTAGGGAAACCGCATTTCCCCATCTGAAAATTAGACAATCATGTCTGGCATATTTCCAACAGGGGTTGTCTCATAAACTCCTCAGGTGAGTCACCATAATGATGAGAACCACTCAAAGGCCTCTGCTGGGGAGGGCGATTTGGGGGACAGGAGGGAGTCTCACCCAGCAGAGGGAGGGAGCCATGCTGGAAGGCAAGAGGGCAGACACAGGGAGACCCTCGTGAGACTGCTTTTCCTGGTGGAGTCAGGAAGTGACCAGCGGGCTGGTGGTGAAGGTAGAAAAGTCAGGATGGGTCACAGATGTTTAGAAAATAGGCATGGAAGGGCTTGCTGGTAGGGCCAATTGGGAGGGCGGAGGAGGGCTTGGGAGCCTAAGACGTGGTCTCTAGGGCAGGGATCCCACCAGAGAAGCACAGCGGTGAGGGGGATGGGCTGGGATAAGTGTTTGGTTTCTCTGCTGGGCATTGGGATGTGTGTGGAGCAACCCCGTGGTCCAAGCCTGACCACTGTATTGGATTTTTTTTTTTTTTTTTTTTATTTGACAGAGAGAGATCACAAGTAGACAGAGAGGCAGTCAGAGAGAGAGAGAGAGGTAAGCAGGCTCCCCGCTGAGCAGAGAGCCCGATGCGGGACTCGATCCCAGGACCCCGAGATCATGACCTGAGCCGAAGGCAGCGGCTTAACCCACTGAGCCACCCAGGCGCCCCATGACCACTGTATTGGAATCACTGGGGACCTTGTGGAGTTGCTGGTTCTGATGGAGTTGTGCTGGGTGGGCTTGAGATCCCCCATTCCCAACAGGCTCCTGAGGGAAGCTGATGCTGCTGGTTCGTGGGTGCTCACTGGGGTTCCAGACTGGAGCCGGGGTAAGGTGGTGGGACACTCTCCCCGGTTCAGGTAACAGCAGATGCCCAGTCCCTGCTGAGTTGAGGTCTGTAGTCACTTTAGTTCCCCTCCAAAATGAAAGTACCTCAGTCTTCAGGAATACCAGAATACCCGTATGGATCATTCCAGTCAGAATTCTGGGACATGAAACTGGAAAGGGACATGTGCCTTTTTGGAAATGTTTTCATTAGAAGAGTGAGGCACACGCCATTTCACAGTGCTCTTTCATCCCTGGGACATGCATGGTCACCTGTATGGACACTTGGCTAGAATCTAGGGTACAGCCTCTGCTCCCAGTGAGGTGAGGACACTTTCTATTTTAACACACTAGATCTTCCACAATTGAATTTTGTTTCCTCAAAGCATCATTTGAGAAAACTATGAACTTTTCCCATTGTTATACAAACGAGATCCTTTGAACATTTCTAAGAGATAAGCCTTTGGAGGCAATAAGCATCCTCACTCCATGGTAGACCTAGCTAACTCATGAATTTTCTAAAACTTCTCTTACCTGCTGCCTCCTCCAGGAAGCCATCCTGGGTACCCCCTGGCTGAGTTAGGTGCTCCTCTTCTTGGCTCTTCCAACTCCCCTTATAGTTCCTGCTAGTAAACACAAACCTGTCTGGGCTGCCATCATTTATTCCAGTCTCTCTGTTCCATCTGTAGCCCTCTGAGCCCCTGGGTGCCCAGCTCCCTGCTCAGGTCTTGCAAAGTACATTTGTAAGTAGAAGTACGATGACTGCATGTGTGTGTGACTCCTCGTTGCACCAGAGGAAAAAGACTTTATCCTTAAAGTCCACAAATGACACTGGGACTCTGGTATCCCTCTAAACCTGTCTTTTTTTTTTTTTTTTTTTTTTTAATTAGAGAGAAGGAAAACACAAGCAGAAGCAGTGGCAGGGGCAGGCAGAGGGAGAAACAGGCTCCCTGCTGAGCAAGGATCCTGAGGTGGGACTTGATCTCAGGATTCTAGAACCCTGGGATCATGACCTGAGCTGAGAGCAGATGCTTAATTGACTAAGCCACCCAGGCGCCCCCCTCCAAACCCTTCTTAAGAAGACTTTGATTAAAACAGTGATGTTCTCATGCTTTGATTTCCCCATCTGCAGAAGGGGCCAGTGAAGATGTCTTACACTGCTTGGGGAGATTTCAAGTTTGCTGTCAATAGAGCCTGACCTTGGCCTTGGACTAGGGTAGAAGCCAAGCTAGGACTTCTCTCCGGTACAGCTCTCCACAGTGCTGCCAGGCTCTGAGTCTGGGCAGGTGAGGGGACCCCTTCCCATCTCCCCAGTCCTTTCCGGCCTAAACACAAAGAGGTTTCTGCAGGCTGCATCTGCTTAGAAGCTGAGGGGACCCAAAAATTGCTGAGGCCACAGATCCCCAGGGAGGCCCGAGTCCCCAGCACCTGCCCGGAGCCATTCATTCTTCCTCACAACTCACACCCCTCCACTGGCTTTAGTGGGGCCAGGGCATACCAGTGAAGTGAGCAGACAGCCCCAGCCCTGCTGAGATCTTAGCCAAGAGGGCAGAGGACACCTGTGGAGGAAAGACCCTCGGATGAAGGATTCAGGTTACCAGATTCTTCATTCCTTTGACAGTGCTAATGTGAGCCTGTGGCTAAAACAAGCCTCACTTGGTAAACCTGAGTGCGGCCTCTGGGCAGCCAGCCCTGCCTTTGATAATATGGCAGGTTATGGCCAGCCAGGTATCACCTTCTTCAGGAAGCCCACCCGGCCTGTGCTAGCAGCCTGGGAGCCACAGCCCTAGGTCTCCGAGGCTCATCTAACATTCATCTTACAGGCTTCACCAGCCCAGCCATTCACTTGTTCAGGTACATTTAAGCCTAATCTCAGTGGGTTCGGTTAGTCCTTCCACTACCAGGATTCAGTGTGATTTCTGTTCTGCCAAGCGTCAGCTGTGGAAGGGACCCTGAGCCTTCCTGCCAAGCCCCTGCCAAGCCCCTGCCAAGCCCCTTGCCGCGCTGATAGGGGCGGGGACCCTGGGCCCCCATCTGAAGGCAGAGAGCCGCTCTGCCAGCTGGTGGCCGAGGCCAGTCCGGGCCCTCGGCTGCCAGCTGTTCAGCCACTTCACACTCTGCTGTGCAGCAGGGTCAGGGCCAGGAGGGCCTGCAAAGGAACTGAACAGAGATGAACTAGTCACAAGGTGATCCCTGTTCCAGTGTGTTCTCAGCCCCCAGCCACTCCCTGGCTACCCATCCCTCAGCCTGCCTCCATAGCCTTTGTCATTCAGCTGGGGGAGGAGGAAAGTGAAGGAAGGGATGTGGATGAATAGAGCACAAAAGGAGAGTGTCCTGGGGCCCAGGGCCTTCTCCGAGAGGAAAGAGTAGCCACAGTGCAGGTGGCTGATCCAGGGGTCAGAGACTGGGGTGCCGGAATGGGCTTTTAGGAATGGGCTGAGCTCCAGGGCCTGGCCCAGGGGTGGGCAGCTGGATGGAGGAGAGTGTCCCAAGCACGAGGCAGTGCAGAACCAGGAGCCTGAGCAATGAGAGGCTGTGTCTGTGGAGGATTCCGTCAGTCGGGGGGGCCAGTGCATGTGCGGGCCAGAACCCTGACAAGAGGTCAGCCCAGTGCTGTGAGCCTCGGGGGAGCCGGGACTTCTCAGAAGTAGATGGCGGGTACAGAGCTTCAGATGTGGCAAGAAGGAGCAGAAAGTCCTGCCCCGCCTCCGGGGCCTGAAGGCACAGAGAGCCTCCTCACGGGGGTGGCCAAGGGGCAGGGGAGTCTGGGGGACAAGGCTCCAAGCCCTTAAGGCAGGAAGTTGGGGGAGGTCTCAGAGAAGTCAGGGTGCAATTTTCTGCAGTCCAGAGCACACAGTGGGAGATTCGCTGAAGGCTGGGGTGAGAGGCAAGGGGGCACGGAGCATGACGGGGAGGATGGCACTTGAGAGAAGCGACGGCCATAGACAGGGGATCCAATGGCTCTTCATGTCCACCACTCTGCCTCCTTCACATCCATGTTCTATTTGTCTCCTCTCTTGTCCTGGAATCTCGTACCATCCTGTTTGTTGGATTCTTTTTTCATTTTGCTGGAGTTCGTCCCTGTGTGCTATGTGGGGCAGTTCCCCTGCACCTGGGAGCACTGTGAAGTCTTGGGGGGGAGTGCGTTCTGCTGGACGGGGTCCTGGGCCAGGGAGCCAGAGGGCGGGCCAGACCCACAGGGACTCCATCCAGATGAAAGCCTCCTCTCACCAACCCCCGTGCCCTCCGCTGGCTTGGGATCCACGGGGCCTCTCTATTCAACCACAGTGCTGAGCAGGAGCTTTCCCTGGGCTGTCCACCTGACCCCGAGTGCAGGCCTGGGCTTCAGCTGCCCCCGATGCCAAGCTCAGTTCTTCAGAGGAGTACCCCAATGTTCGCTCTGTGTCCAGTCTGCCCTCTGTTGCTGGAGCTCGGGGCTTCTCCAGGGTTCCTCAAGTGAGAACCATGTCCAGCCCTGGCATACAAGACTACCAGTTCTCTGTTTAAATTTCCCACCAACCTATCCCACCTGCCCGTGTCTTCCTGGAATTTACCCGAACATCTCGGTTGCTAACTGCCTTTCTTCTGCCCTTTCGGGGAGACGGGGCTGGGATGGGTATAAGCGCATAGCCCAGACTGCCCCCTGGAACACAGTCCCGTGCAGTTCAGGTGGCATTTTCTAGCACTCTCTGTCCTGGGTTCTCCCCTTTGGAGGTTTCCCACGTCCTCCCTCCGCAGTGTTGCTAGGGAGGGCCATGCATTATTTAGGACCACTCTGCTGTGCAGCACTCCTATGCACACAAGGGGACTCACTCACTCTCTGTCCCAGGGAAAAATGTGGGGCCCATCTGTGCCAGGGATGCTTGCTGGCCCAGAGTTCATCAGAAAACACTGCTTAGTCCCAGCTGTAGTCACAGCCCTTTTTGCTAGGGAGACAGTGAAGCTTGCAAAGAGGAAACCCCAGATTCTAAATGCTTTCACGGTGGAGATTAGGTCCCTCTCAACCATGACAGGGCTCGTTGGTGTAGGGATGCCATGTATTTTGGAAGTGAGCAGGTGATTATGTATTTGTCCATTGGTGTAATAAACCGAGTGGAGTGACACCTGACATGTGGATGCCAAGGGTTGGGGGGCCAAGACTTTGGGGAGGAGGTAACCCTTGGTGGGGGTCCTACGGAGGAGGCAAGTTTCTGGCGGGCGGTGCAGGGGAGGGTCTTCCAGCTGGAGAAGCAGCATGAGGGGAGTCCCAGGGGCATGCAGGCAATCCTCGGAGGCTTCTGACACCAAAACCTTAGTCTATGGATAAGCTATTAGCACAGTGTATGGCACATGGAGTGTGTGTGTGTGTGTGTGTGGGTGTGCGCGTGTGTGCGCTTGTCTGCATGTGTGTCTTCTCATTTCTTTTCCTGCAAACAAAAGGTGCCCAGGTCTGCTTGAGTTCAGATGTCACAGCTGTCACCCAAACCTTCCGCCATCTGCTGACCATTGTCTAAAACTGTTGCAAAAGAATTTTATCTCCTGACCTTAAAATGTTGTTCTTTTTTCAAAATATAAACATAGGGTTGGGAGTAGGGTCTGGTGACTCACATCTTGGCATCTTCTGCTGCAGGGAGAGAAGACTGTCAAGGGACCCAGGAGAGCTGCTTCAGCCACCAGCCCCTGAGGAAAATCTCTACACGTCCATCACAGACATGGACTATCTAAGCCAGTGTTCTGGCTTCCCCCATTTTGTTGACAGCAAAACAGAGTCCCTGAGAAGTTCTGTGGCTTACTTGGGGTTGGTTGTACAGGAGGTTTGTGGCAGAGAATTATGGAAAATTCAGGTCACTGTAGAACCTTGGAGATGATTGCCTTGGGATATTTTTAGCATGGAACCAGACACTCAGCCCAGCTCCAATAAATCTTCATCAAGAACCGAGTGTTGCTGTCAATTAGGACAATGTACTGAGGCATTTTTAGAACCACAATAAGTAAACTATTACTATTTTTAAAGGTACCTCTTGGGCTGACGGCCTGAAATAAGACATATTGTAGAGAGAGCGCCTTTAAGGCAAAGAGTGTGCGGTGTCATACCATCATTGCAACACGCGGATGGAGGTGTTGCTCTCCCCTTCTTTACAGAGGAGGAAAACGTGGGTCTAAGAAGGTGAGCCAGCCGTGGCCCAATGGTGGTGGGAGCAGGAGCAGGGACTCCACGCCGGCCTCTTCTCCCCACTTTACCCTCTTGGGGCAGGGTGGGGGATGCCTGGCTTGTGTTGGATCCTCACCCACCCAGCAGGGGATAGAGCGCTCCCCCCAACTCAGCCTGTGACTTTTTATTTTTCTTAACGTACATGTGTTTTTTAAGTATAAATAGACAGAAAGTCGGGGGACTAAGCTTGATGGTTTTCACCAACTGAACACACTAGTATAACTAGAACTCAACAGGATAGTGTCTACCCCCCAGGAGTGTCCTCCTGCCTCCCTCATCACCTCCTGCCCAGTACTGGCACTGCCCTCCCTTCATCATCCTGGCTTTGGAAGCTTATAAATGAAGTCACACATGATGTGCCTCTCTTTCACTCATGATTATGTTTGTGATGCATCCGTGTGTTTGCATGTCCTCGTGGGTCTTTCCTTCTCGTGGCTGCTTAGTGTTCTGCTCTATGCAGGCACAGTTTATGTGTGCGGTCAACTGTTGGCAGACCGCGGTACTGTAGTTTCCAGATCGGTGCTCTTACAAATAACGTTACTGTGAGCATTCCTGCCCATGCATTTGGGAGCCCTGGTGTACATGAAGTTTAACTGCAGGCCAGAGGCACGGCTTTAGGTGCCTGGAGTGGTTGTGCCCGGTTACATGTTCTCGGCGTTATGAGAGTCCCCGTTTCACCGCATCCTTGCCTGCACTTGCTGTAGTCTTGTCTGCATTTGGGCTGTTCAGGTTGGCGTGTAGCAGACTCACATCGTGGCACTAATCTGCACTTCTCCAGTGAGTCATGAAGTCAAGCGTTTTTGTTTTTTTTTTTCAGGGACTTATTGGCCATTTGGATATTCACTTTGGGGGAACAAGGATTCCTTTTTCAAAAATTTTTGTTTTAGTTGGAAAACATTTCTGAAAATGACTCCTATGCTGAAAGATCCTGGGTTTCTCTTGCCACCTGCTTGATCATTTCTAAGCCTTGGCATTTGGCGGCTCGAAGAAGGCTTCTGAAGCCAAGGGGAGTCAGCAAAGAGGAGTCGGGGGTGGGCCCAGATGCCACAGGGTGTCCCCGGAGCTTTGGCCGTTTCACAGCCACTGCAAGGACTTGCCCTGTGCACTTGGGCACTGCTGTGTGGCTGTCCATGTAAAGGTCCCTCAAGAAATGAGAAGAGATGATTTATATCACACTTAGCACTAACGATGTCCCCTGGGCTCTGCCCCAAACCCTTTGTCACTTCCTTTAGAGTTGGGCTCTGGAATCGAGCTCTGTGACTGCAGAGGAATAACAATAAATAGAGTTCTTCCCTTCTCCCGGCCCCTAACTAGGCAGGGAACACACAGGGAATTGGGTTTGCTGATGAGGCTTAGCATTTTGGACACTGAGGACCTAATGTGTGCCTAGAGCTTTAAAATATGTAAGAAAGCTCTCAAGGTCTGGCAGTGATGATCAACTCAAAATTTTCCTGATGCAAAGTGTAAGCCCATCTCCCCTCATTCGGGGAAGGAACTGCTGGCCTCCCAGCCAGAGCCTACCTCATTACCAGCCCTCCCCAAGCTTATTGTCCCCAAGGGCAACCACGAAAATGCCTGGATGGGAAGGAGGGAGCTAGAAGGGGCTTACCGTGAATACCTACTATATGCTGGGCCCTGTGCTAAGGGCGTCACACTGGCTCACTGACTCCTCACCACAAGCCTCTTGTCAATTAAAACCTGCTTAGGGGGCACCTGGGTGGCTCAGTGGGTTGAGCCGCTGCCTTCGGCTCAGGTCATGATCTCAGGGTCCTGGGATCGAGTCCCGCATCGGGCTCTCTGCTCAGTGGAGAGCCTGCTTCCCTCTCTCTCTCTCTGCCTGCCTCTCTGTCTACTTGTGATCTCTCTCTCTCCTATCAAATAAATAAATAAATAAATAATTTAAAAAAAAAAAAAACCTGCTTAGTTCTTCGGGGATTTATAGGGGTGTGGGGAGCTAAGACGGAAATGCTGCCAGGCAAAAGTAATTCATTCCAATTGCTTAAAACATCTGGAGAAGACACGCCCAGGAACAGAACATCAACTTGTTCATTTAACAGACAGTTTCTGGGCCATTCACCTGTGATGGGAGCAGACTGAGGGTTGTAGATCCCAAGACAGGCGAGTCAAGGTCACATCCTTTAAGAAGCTTACAGTCGCCTTGTACCCATTCCTTGTTCAGTGAATGGGACAGAGCATCCTTGCAACATCTGTCCAACTAGAAGGAGAGCACACTTTGGCTCCATACACCTTAGGCACAGCCCTACCCGTGTCCTGCTGACATGCCACGCGTGGGGACCAGCTCCTAGCTCAGGCCAGCTATGTGTCCTTGGGCAAGTGAGTCACTCTCTTTGTACTTCAGTTTCCTCCTCCTTAAAATGGGGATAAGATTAATAGTCATAATAACAATCCTACCCCAAAGGTTCGTTGTGATATGAGTTTGACACATACATGCATATGAGCAGGTACAAATAAAGCTATAAAATAAATAAATCAAATTTAAAAAAAAAGAAAAGACTTATTATGTGGTCAGGTGGTGTTCTAAACCACCTAATAAGTTTAGAACACCACCTGACCACATAATAAGTCTTTTCTTTTTTTTAAGGTTTTATTTATTTATTTGAGAAAGAAACAGAGAGAGAGCACAAGCAGGGGGTAGGGACAGGCAGGCTCCCTGCTGGGCACTGAACCTACCCCGGGGCTCCATCCCAGGACCCTGGGATCATGACCTGAGCCAAAGCCAGACACCTAACCAACTGAGCTACCCAGGTGCTCCCATAAAAAGTCTTCAATAAAGAGTAACTACAGGGGCGCCTGGGTGGCTCAGTTGGTTAAGCCTCTGCCTTTCGCTCAGGTCATGATCCCAGGGTCCTGGGATCGAGCCCCGCGTCGGGCTCTCTGCTTGGCGGGGAGCCTGCTTCCTCCTCTCTCTCTCTCTGCCTACCTCTTTCCCTACTTGTGATCTCTATCTGTCAAAAAAATAAAATAAAATTAAAAAAAAAAAAAAAAAGCCTCTGCCTTCAGCTCAGGTCATGATCCCAGGATCCTGGGATCAAGCCCGAGTTGGGCTTTCTGCTCGGTGGGGAGCCTGCTTCCTCCCTGTCTCTCTGCCTGCTTATGATCTCTCTCTCTCTGTCAAATAAATAAATAAAATATTAAAAAAAAAAATAAAAAGTAACTACAGTCAACCTGAAACTAATGTAAATTGTGTGTCAGCAATACTTAAATACAAAATATATAAATAAACAAAAACTTACAATCAGACAGGAGGATTTGGGTTTGAGAGGGGGGTGTTCACAGAGGCATGATCTGGAGAGCAGTGCAAAGCTTGGCTGAGAACCAGGTGGGGGGCAGGGAGAAAGAGCGCTGGGTACGGGGGTGTAGCTGAGGGAGGCTGGGGGGGGTGTCAAGAGGGGTGTCAAGCGTTGGTCTGGGCATGGTGACTATGGGACCACGTGTCTGGGGCTGAGTGATCTGCTTTCTGGGCCTGAAAAACGGGATGCCCGGTCCTCCCTGGCCAATGGCAAGGGTTTATATGAGGATAAGAGGGCACTGAGGGGAGAATGTTTAAAGCCACCATACCCCATGCAGATACGCGACAGTGCAGTCTCGCCTCCAGTGAAGGAGAGCCGGACACACTCCGGGGCGAGGCTTCCAGGGAACCAGCCAAGTCCTGCCTTAGTTCTAACGGCTCTCTATATGAACTCTGCAGCTCTAGTAAATGAAAATTTCCATAAACACACTCTTGACCGCTTTCCCATCCCTGATATTATCCTCTCACAGCTCTTGTGTTAGTCATTTGCTACTTACAGCTCAATTGCATCTTAGTATATTATAGAATGCTTTCAAATTATCACTTATTCTGTTACCAAAAAAAGTGGGAAGATGCAGCTTCTGGCCTCTAGCATGTTCCTGCAGGCTTGGGGGAAACCAAGCCTGTGCAAGCCAGATGAGATAACTGGAACCACCTCCATCTTCATTCTTAATCCAGCAGACCAGCACCATTCCTCTCTCTCTAGACCTCTCAGCCTATCCTGTCTTATGCCTCTCTGCCTTTGCCTATTCTCTTGGCCTAGAGCACTCTCCTCCCTAACATTACGTAAAGCTCCTACTCACCCTTCAAAACCTCATTCAGTTATTCTCCTTTGAAGCTTTCAAACAGTTCTTGCATAGGAGCTGCCTGGTTTCAGTCCCCTGTACATTTAAGAATTATTGCATATATTATACTCTACTCAGATTATTCACCCATTTTAATTTGGGACCATGAGCCTTCCTCTGCTTCCGGGGCTGCCTCTGGCCTGGGCTTTGTTATCTCTGCATCCCTGGGTCCAATCAGAGGGCATGGAAGAGACTAAGAGCTTAATAAACATGTCTGCAGTAAAACTAACTAAACTTGGTCCTACATCCACAGGTTCTATGGCTTATGGTCTTTAATTCATGAAATTTTCCAGAACTGGGTATTAAAAGAAAATTCATCCCTCTGCTGATCATCAAAAGATGTTACAGGAGAAGTTTGAGGGTTCAGAGGAATTTCAAACAGTCTCCCTAAGCTTAACCTGTTTCAAAGAGGAAGCCCCCTACAGTTCCCCTCCTAGGTCAGAGGCTTTCATTTTTACCACGACCTGCAATGAGAGGTATTTTTTTCCATTGAGACACACTGAGCGCCCACATCAGAGACAAAGTTTTCATGGAATGATATTTACCCTTGGTATGGTCATTGTTGTCCACTTACTCTTTCTTTTCCTTTCTTTTTTCTTGTCTTTCCTTCCTTCCTTTCTTTCTTTACTCCTTCCTTCCTTTGCTGGTCACCGTCCAGTGAACTGATTTCACCATTCTTTAGTCTAACCGGTTGTTTCCCACAGTTTGAAAAACACTGCTCTAAGCCCTCAGCTAATATAACCAGAGGCGGCTTCTCGGAGGAGGAGCCCTAGGCCCTGAACTTCAGCTGTGAGGAGCCCGTGCGCCAGTGGTGGGCAGAGGGTAGGCGGGGGCGAGCAGGTGTGCAAGGCACCAGTGATACTAACCCACTCCCCTCTCGTTGCAGCCGAGCCCCTGCCGCTGATGGACCTGTGCCGGAGATCCATCCGCCTGGCCCTGGGCCGCCAGCGCCTGCGGGACATCGGCGCCCTGCCCCTGCCTCAGTCTCTCAAAAACTATCTGCAGTACCAGTGAGGCTGCGGAGCAGCAGTGGGTACGCACACACAGCAGGGCCTGGCATCTCCTGGTCACGCGGTACCTTCAGGAAGAGGTGCTCCTCCTCGCCCCAGAGCGCCAGGACACTCAGTTCCTTGAAAGGACGGGGACGCGTTCCCACCTCGGAAAATGAAATCTCTTGCCAACAGTATTCGCTGCCTTGGAGGCGGTCCTTCTGTCAGGCACCTCCTCGGAAGCCGTGCAGAGCCCCGAACCTGCGCGCGGTGGAGATCCTGCCCACCCACCGAGACCCACCATCGGCCACCGGTATTGACCAGGGAGACTGTCTCCTTAGTCAAGAGAATGAATAAAACATCTGGGCAGGAGACTTATGTTGCGTGTCCTGGTGCAGACAGGGCCGGGGAAACTGGCCAGCTCCGGGAGCAAATTGCCTCTGAATAATGAAAGACGAAAACAGCTGGATGCGGGTGTCCCTGTGGGCCCCCACCCCTTGACACTTTAGGACTTTGTGCCCCTTTGCAAGACTCTTAGCCAGGGTTGTCCAACTGCAGAACTGGCACGAGGACAGAGCTGTGTTTCCACACCTTCCAGCTTACCTCTTGGAACATTGTTTACTTAACCCCGTCACCGCCTTCTGTTCCCCACCCAGCCCCACCCCTTTGCGGACCCACAGTTCTCTGGCTACCCCAGGCACCTCTATTCAGGGAAGCTGAGTCTGACTAATTCACCCCAGGGACAGAGTGTATCTTTATTATTATTATTATTGTTATTATTATCTTGAGTCACGCTGCATTTTAAAAGAGGAATGTGGTGAGGGCAGTACTTAGTCCAAAGGTGCTAATGGGGGAATTTGGGGCATTGTGCCGCACAAATGGATGATGTCCTCAGGCTGGGGAGCCTTCCCGGGGTGCTGGGGGTCTCTAGGCAACCGCCCATTCCGGAGGTGCCTCGCTGCCACAAAGCTTTATTTGTGCGAATTATTTTTTCACTTTGGGAGACATATACGAGTTTGTTTCTGTTTCCAGTGTGCGTGTGATGTGCTGTTTATTTATCAGCTTGGGGCTGTACGCCCTGTCGCTGGCAGGGTGGCCATGGGCAGCAGCTTCTCCGCCTGCTCCCAGTCTTGTCCCCTGCTGGAGACGATGCTGCCGCCTCCGCCTCCACCTCCACCATTGGGCATCTCTCATGTGTTTCTGAAGCCCTCTGCCCAGACCCATTTTTAACTGGAAATTGTCACAGCAGTGGGATTCCAGAGCCCCAGACGGCACTGCCTCCCCCCACTTAAATGTGAATTTGACCGATGAATGAGGAGCGTTTCTAATAAAGTTTGTCCTTCAGTCCTTCAGCTGCTCAGTACATGTTCTGTGGGGAGGGGTGGGCGGGGGCCTTGTGTCAGCCTGGCTGAAGTGTCCCCAGACCCTCAGGAGGCAGCAGTGCAAAGCCCTCCCCAGCTCTTCTTGCCTCTTCAGTCTTGCTGGTCCCACTTGAGCCCAAATGCAAGTCATTTTACAAAGGCCTGCCATGGGAGAATGAACGTGCCTGGGTCCCGTGTCCATACCAGCTAGGCATGGTGGTGGAAAACCAGGTTGAACTGATGCCTGGGGAGTGTCCTAAGGGTGGGTCTGCAGGGGGCATAGGGTGATTGCAAACTGGACCCCAAAGTGGGGCCAGATGTGACTTTGGAAGTGCATGTCATCATCAAGGAGTGGTGCCAATTGCTGAAGGGGGAGTGTGCAGCCTAGGCAGGCTTGGGGCTGCAAGCAAGTCAGGCTAACGTCTGGGTGAGGACTGGCACAACATTCACTCAGCAGTACAGGTCACCAATGTGCATGGTCCCAACCTCTGAGGACCCAGGGCTCAGGCAGATCTGTCCCTCCAGGGAGACTAATAAAGTGAGAGGGAGATCATGAAAGGGATGTGGGAAGATAGGACCTGGAGGGAAGGCTTCCTGGAGGAGGAGGCACTCTTCATCTCTGCTTTTTAAGCAAGACAACCTTGGTAAGGACAGACCAAAAGCATCAGATGTCCTAAACCTACCACCAGGGCAGCGTTCTTCCCTCCCTCTAATCTCAGGACTGGAGGCTGAGCTCAGGTTTGGAGTCAGGAGGCTTAGGTTTGAGTCCTAGTTTTGTCACTTTTATGTTGTGACCTAGGGTACATGACTTCCTTCTCTACACATTGCAGGGGCTGGACCAGGTGACCAGTGGCTGAGGACCCTCTCCCCAACTCCTAGGGTCCCAGTTTCAGCACCAGCTCTCCAGTTTAAAGGCATCTGTCTTGTTCACACCCTGCTTATGCAATTTCCTTCACTCCACCAATGCTCTCCCATCCTGACTACCTTCTCCATGACTAGCTTAGACTGACCCTTCTCCAGGAAGCCCTTCCCTAACCCCACGCCGCTCCCCTGGCATTGCCTGCTCTGGGAGTCCACTCCTCACCTCCCAGGCTTGACTATGCCTCTCAACCAGACACTTGGGCTAGAGCCCCTTCTGCCCCTGTGGGCTGTGAGTCTTGGGATGGTTGTTTCCACACAGCCCTGGACCAGACTCAAAGCCTCAGCAAAGACCACTGAGGTGGAGGTGTGTGGTGAGGTACCCCTGGTAGCTGGGATGTTGGTAGAACCTGAGGGAAAGTCCTGGGGGGAGGCGAGGAATTCCTGCTAGAGCCCAGACCCTAGCCAGGAGGCCTCTGGGACCTCAGGCCCTTTCACTCCCATAGTCATTCCATAGATATTGTGGGGCACTGGTGTTGGGGGGGGGCGCCCCTCACTGCCAGAACAGGAAGGAAGGAGTGCAGTCCCATGCTGCTGGAGCTCATGTTCTAAGGGGAGACCAGTAAGGCAAAGCAATGACACAGAACAATGTCAGAGAGAAGAAAAGAAGCCAGGTGGGGCTGGAGAGCAGGGAGTGGAAGGCGCCCAGGACCGATGGTGATCAAGGAAAACCAGGGCAGAGACTCAGAGTTATGAACAAGTGAGAGGGAGCCATACACAGGAAAGGGGGGTTCTCTGGTCAGGGGACCTTTCTGCTGTCCCATCCTTCTCAAGGAGGGAGCTTCCGTGTGCTAGCAAGCTGGGCTGAGGTCAGCAACGGCTGTAGCTCCCCAGTTGAATGCACTTGTGCATGTGCCCCGTGTCCCAGGGCTCCTGGTGTCCCAGGGCCCCATGTCCCCATGCCTCCTGCATGTGCACCCACACACACATGCACACACACAAACACACACCCCACCACGGGACCCTCCTGGCAGGCAAGCTGGGAGCCTCATGACCCCTCCCCAGAGCCGGTGCCCGTCATAACCCAGCCCCCAGCCCCCTCTCATCCCTGCACGTTTTCTGAGGTTTGGCCTTTCTCTCCATGACCCCTTTCTGATGGAGGCCCGTGCTGAGACAGTCCCACTAACCACGTTCTAATCACCAAAAACTAGAGCACATGGGGGCTCAGTCTCCCAGAGAGCCGAGCCCTGCTAAGCTCCCTGGTTCACGCTTTTCCCCATCTACCATTGCCACTTTCTGAACAAAAGCCACCCTCTTTCCTTTGTTTTTTCCTCAGACTCTCATGCTAGCAGCTGGCCTCTTCGGGGGCCAGCTTTCACTGAGAAACAAAGACTTCATAACCTCACGATGTGGCAGCAGGTGACAAGTAACACAGTGGTGGTTGATTTGTGCCAGGACAGCTGGGCCTGCTCCCCAGGACCCCGCTCCTAGCTGCAGCTTCCAAACACACTGAAAACTACAGAACATTTTCAAGAGACATTGAAGGAGACCTAAATAAACAGAGAGATACACCATGTCACTTAGAAGATGAAATATTGTTGGGCACCAGGGTGCCTCAGTCAGTAAAGCATTGGACTCTTGATCTGGACTCAGGTCATGATCTCAGTGTCATGAGATCAATCCCGGCGTCAGGCTCCACGCTCAGTGTGGAGCCTGCTTGGGAGTCTCTCTCCCTCTGTCCCTCCCCCCCAAAAAATGTTTTTTAAAAGAAGATGCAATATTGTTGGTATGTTATTCTGCCCAAAATGATCTAGAGCCAAAACAACAACAATAAAAATTCCAAGTTTGTTGTAGGAATTGATGTTGGTTCTAAATTCATCTAGATATGCAAAGGACCTAAAATAGCTGTAATGGTCTTAAAAAAGAAAAGCAAAGTAGGAGG
This sequence comes from Meles meles, assembly GCF_922984935.1. Taxonomy (NCBI): domain Eukaryota; kingdom Metazoa; phylum Chordata; class Mammalia; order Carnivora; family Mustelidae; genus Meles; species Meles meles. The sequence goes on along the minus strand of NC_060069.1, from coordinate 94,883,111 downwards.
ACTTACGTTACCAGATACTGAGAGTTTCTATAAACATATAATAATTAAGATGGTTTGCTGGTGGTGTAAGGATGAACAAAGAGATCAGTGACTAGAATACAGTTCAGAAACAGACCCCCATTTGCATGGTCAATGATTGTGTCACTGAAATTCAGTGGGGGAAAGATGGTCTTTTCAGTAAGTGGTGTAGGGTTGGACAGATATCCATATGGAAAAAGCATGAATCATCACCCCACCTCACACCGCAGACAAAAATTACTGTGAAAGTGATCAGAGGCCTAAATGTGAAAGTAAAACAGCAACAAGATATGTTTTCTAGAGAAAGTAAGTGAGGCTTTCTTAAGACACAAAATGAAGTCATTATAAAAAGATGAATATATAGCACTTTATTAAAATTAACTGTTCTTCATCAAAGGACAGGTTAAGAGAGTGGAAAGGCAAGGCACAGGCTGGAAGAAGCTAGTTGCAATACGCAGAAATCAATATATCATAGCTATTCCTAACAGGCCCAAAGTGGAAACAGCCCCAATGTCCATCCTCAGAAGAGAAAAATAAATTGTGGCATATTCATACAGTGAAGTACTATATAGCAATTTTTAATAAAAGAAAGGGACTATTGCTACACATGACCTGAGTGGATCTTATGACAATGACGAGCGAAGGAAGTTAGACATAAAAGAATGAGTAATTCCATGTAGGTGAGCTCAAGAATGGGCAGAAGTATCGCTGATTATAGCAGTCAGAAGAGTGTTACTTTGGAGGGGAGGGGGTCATACCACTGATCTCAGGGATAAACATGAGGGAGCTCGCTAGGGTCCTGGAAAAAATCCACATTTTCACCTAGGTGATGGTTACATGAATATATACATATGTACAAACTCACCAAACTATTTACTTAAGGTTCACGTACTTTGTATATAAACCTATCTTTAAAAAATTAAATTAGGGGCACCTGGGTGGCTCAGTGGGTTAAGCCTCTGCCTTCGGCTCAGGTCATGATCTCAGGGTCCTGGGATCGAGCCCCACATCGGGCTCTCTGCTCGGCAGGGAGCCTGCCTCCCCCTCTATCTCTGCCTGCTGCTCTGCCTACTTGTGATCTCTCTCTCTCTGTGTCAAATAAATAAATAAAATTTTTTAAAAAAAAATTTAAGAAAAGAGAGAAGGGAGCATATTCCTTCAAAAGTCACTTCCTTCTCACTGGAAATGCTTTGGATTCAATGAGGTATTATTCTTGACCGCAATTAGTAGTTATGACATCTGAGAAGGGAGATGGTTCCAGAGAAGGAGGAGGAGGAAGAAGAAAAAGGAGAAGAAGAAGGAAGGAGGAGGAGGAGGAGGAGAAGAAAGAAGGAAGGAGGAGCAGGAGGAAGAAGAAAGAAGGGGGAGGTGAAGAAGAAGGAAGGAGGAGGAAAAGGAAGAAGGAGGAGGGAGAGAAGGAAGGAAGAGGAGGAAAGAAGACTGAGAGATTTGAAGGTTTTTTGAAGAACAAAGAACCCATTGTCTCATGAAAACATTACCAGAGAGCTGAGGTTGTAAAAGCACTCCCAGGAGTGCAACATCTGTTTGGTGATTTCCCATTCCGAGTGGCCTCCTATAAAGCAAGTGTAGATGCCCTCACGAGCCCAACTGTACACAGGGGAGAGGTTTCACGTTTCCATCTAAAAATGCACATTTCTTTCCTGGATAATGGTCATATTACACAGCAGCCCCTGGGACTGTCACATTGAGCCTAATGGGATAGTACTGCCCACTAGTTACAGAAAAACCAACTTTTTTTTTTTTAAACAGAGAAGAGAAGACAAGCATTTTCTTGAGAAAACTGTCTTGGCCAGTAAATCGCTTCTCCTTTATCAATGTGTGGGCAGTCCTATATTTCTCCCAAACTCTTCCAAGATTTTCAGATGAAGTTGCCAGGACTGGTTCTGAATTCTTAGAAATTTAAAACGGAAACTGAAAATAATATTTTTTTGTGGAAATACAAACAAAGAGTTCCAGATGGAATGGCATGAGGGTGGGGCTGGAGTCCCAGGCAGTGGATGGGGATATATGGATGAAACAAAATAGGCAATGAGTTGAAAATTATTAAAGTTGAGTAATGGGGACATGAGAGTTTATTATACCGTCCATTCTACTCTTATTGTTTGAAATTGTCCACAATAATAATAAAAAAGAACAGATTCTCTGCGGATGAATTGATTTGGAAGGATGAGCGTTTATATCCGATCACGCAGATTAATAATCAGGGAGATTCTGACTGTTGAAATCAACATTTGATTGCCATTTCTCATCTACCTTAGAAAATGAAAATAAAATTTCCTGATTTGCCCTCTAGGTCACTAATAATTTTCTATCATCAATGTGTCATTCATTAACTAGAATCTAAGCTTGGGGTTGAAGAGCTTATTGCTTTCCTTTTTGATTGTGCAGATATATTTTGTTTTTATGTGCTCTTTTTTAATCTGAATTCTTTCATTAGCCTAATTCTTTTTAAGATGCATCCATGGTAAACCTGGCGATTCACAGACCTGTACCCTTGGGGCTAATAATACATTATATGTTAATAAAAAAATTAATTTAAAAAAATTTTTAAAAAGATGCATCCATGGTTTTTTGTGCAGCAATAGTTCATTCCTTTTTCCTGCTGAGTTGGATTCCATTGGATGAATACACCACAATTTGTTTATTCATTCACCATTGATGGACATTTGGGATGCTTCTTGATTGGGGCAATTACAAATAAAGCTGTCATGAATATTCATCTGTGGGCATATGCTCATTTCTCTTGGGTAAATACATAGGAGAGGAATGCTAGACCATACGGTAGAAGTACGTTGAACTTTTTAAGAAATTGCCAAATTGCTTTTTAAGTTTGTTGGATCATTTTACATTCCCAGTGTGTGAGTTCCAGTTCCTTCATGTGATTGCTAACATTTGATATCATCAGCCTTTTTAACTTTAGGTGTGAAGCGCTATCTCATTAAGGTTTTGTGCTTTTTTCAGATTTTATTTATTTATTTGAGAAAGAATGGAGGAGAGAGAGAGAGAAAGCTTGAGGCGGGGAGGGTCAGAGGGAGAAGCAGACTCCCTGCCAAGCAGGGAGCCTGATGTGGGACTCAATCCAGGGACTCCAGGATCATGACCTGAGCCGAAGGCCGTTGCTTAACCAACTGAGCCACCCAGGCTCCCTCATTAAGGTTTTAATTAGCAGATTTCTAATGACCAAAGACATTGAGCATCTTTTCATATGTTTATTTACCACCCATACATCTTCTAAACTGAAGTATCTGTTCCAATTTTTTGCACATTCTTCATTGACTTGTTTGGTTTTTATTATTTAATTTTGAGAGTTCTTTACATATTCTGGATGCACACTCTTTTTTTTTAAGATTTTATTTATTTATTTGACAGACAGAGATCACAAGTAGGCAGAGAGGCAGGCAGAGAGAGAGGGAGGAACCCAGGCTCCCTGCTGAGCAGAAAGCCCAATTCGGGGGCTCGATCCCAGGACCCTGAGATCATGACCTGAGCCGAAGGCAGAGGCTTTAACCCACTGAGCCACCCAGGTGCCCCGGATGCACCCTCTTTATCAGATATATGCTTTATTTTCTCCCAGTGTGCAGCTTGTCTTTTCATTCCCTTAGCAGTGTCCTTTAAGAGCAGAATTTTTAAACTTCAATGCAGTCTAAATTATTAGTTTTTTCTTTTACACACTGTGCTGTTGGTGTCTTATTTAAAAATCTTGGCTTTACCACACTCACAAAGATTTTCTTCCATGTTTTCTTCTGGAAGTTTTATAGTTTTAGATTTTACATTTAGGTTTTGATCCACTTTGAGTTAATTTTTGTATGTTGGGTAAATCAGTGACCAAAGTCATGGTGTTTCATATAGATATCCAAATGTTTTAGCACCATTTCTTGAAAACGTTATCCTTTCTTCACCCAATTTCCTTTACATCTTTGTAGAAGTGTAGTTGTTCATATATGTGTGGTGTTTTTCTGGACTCTGTATTCTGTTCCATTGATCTGTTTGTCTTGATGTCAATACTACACTGTGTTGACTACTATAGCTTTATAATAAATCTTGCAATCATTATTACTCTCCCAACTTTGTTCTTCATGAAGTTCATTTTGGCTATCTTATTTCCACATAAATTTTAGAATCAGCTTGTTAATTTCTCCCAAAAAGAAAATTTGCTTGATTCTAATAGAGATTGCATTGAATCTGTAGACCATTTGGGAAATAAATGACATATTAACAATATTGAGTCTTCCAACTCATGAAAAACATATATCTGTCCATTTATTTAGGTCCTCTTTAATTTTTCTCAAAAGTGTTTAATACTTTGGGGCGCCTAGGTGGCTTGGTGGGTTAAAGCCTCTGCCTTCGGCTCAGGTCATGGTCCTGGGGTCCTGGGATGGAGCCCCACATCCAGCTCTGTGCTCAGCGGGGAGCCTGCTTCCTCCTCTCTCTCTCTGCCTGCCTCTCTGCCTACTTGTGATCTTTGTCTGTCAAATAAATAAAAAAAATCTTTAAAAAAAAGTGATACTTTTAGTGGATAAGTCTTGCACATCTTTTATGAGATTCACCCCTTCAGTATTTATTTGTTGATGTGTTGTAATGTTTAAAAAGATTTCTGCTTCAGATCATTGGTACCTGGTGTATAGAAATACAATTGATTTTTTGCATATAGATCTTGTATCCTGCAACATTGCTATACTCACACACTGGTTCCAGTGTCTTCTGTAAATTTCATTTGATTTCCTACCTAATGGATCATGCTGTCCACAGATAAAGACAGCTCTACTTCTTAATTACTAATCTGGGTACTTTGTATTTTTATTTCTTGACTTATTGCATTGGCTAAGCCCTCCAGTACAAGGTTGAATAGAAGCAGTGAGAACAGAAATGTTTGTTTTGTTGCTGATCTTAAGGGCTTAAGTATTCAGTTTTTCACCTTTAACCAAGATGTCAGCTATAGGTTTTTCATAAATGTTCTTTAACATGTTGAAAAAGTTCCCTTGGAAATAATTGCTATTTGCTGTGAGTTTTTATGTGGAGTGGATGTTAGATTTTGTCAAATGTTTTTCCACATGTAGTGAGATGATTATGTGGTTTTTCTTTTTTAGTTTATCAATATGGTTAATTGCACTGATCAGTTGACACACACATTCCTGGGATAAACTCACCAGTGATATATTATCAGTGATATATAATATATACCAGTGATATATAATTACTTTTGAATTTGATTTACTAACATTTTTATTTTAGATTTTTGCATTCATTTTCGGAGGGGTATACTCTGTAACTTTTTTTTTTTCTTGTAATGTCTTTTCTCTGGTTTTGGTGACTTCATAGAATGAGTTGGAAATGATTCTCTCCTTTTCACTTATCTTGAAAAATTTGTGTAGAATTGATATTCTTTCTTCCTTAAATGTTTCATAAAATTTATCAGTGAATTCATCTGTGCCCGGATTCTTCTTTGTGGGTAAAAAAGCAAGTCCAACTTTAAACATTATACTGCCTACAAGAAATATGTGTTGCTTTTTTTTTTTTTGAAAGGGAGTTCATGTTCCATCTGTTCTTTATTCCCTTTTTCTTCTTTTTTCTGCCTTCTTTCGTATAAGTTGAGTATTGTTTATGCTTCATTTTATCTCATTTTTTGGCTTATAAACTATAGCTTTTTGTTTTGTTATGTTAGTAGTTGCTCTAAGGTTTATACATTTTTAACTTATGCTGTACCTCCAAGTGGTATTTTACCAATACTTACATTGTATGAGAACCTTGCAATCATATGCTCTCATTTCACCCATCCTAGCCTTTCTGCTTTTTTGTCATGTATTTTATTTATACACATATTATAAACCTCACAAACCATTGTGTTTTGTCATTATTGTTGTTGTGGTTGTTTAGATAATTATCTTTTCAATGAGGTAAATAATAAAAAAAAATCTTATATATTTACCTTTTTAGTTACCATTTCTAGTTTTCTTCATAAAGGTACAGATCTGCGTATCTGAATTAGGATTGCATATTTTCATACTGACCATCTGTTAGCAAATCCCATTTCTATCTTTCATCCCTTCTATTGTTTGTTGCTTTGCAAGTTTTGAATATCTTGAAGCTCTTTCCATCTGTGGTGTGTCATGTCCCTCTCTGATTTCTATAAGAATACCATTTTATTCAAGTATGCTTTGAAATGTTTCAGAAAGATAGCCCATTCTATCCTCTGTATGGAAGAGAATGTGCCAGGAGCCTGCTGCTGATAAAATGAATAAATGGAGTTTAACAATTTGGTGCAAATGAATTGACGTTTGAACAGAAGTTCAAAGAGATCACAGATGCCAGGGAAACTTCTCTTTCCTGAAAGAGACCATTCCCATGATTTTTGCAGGTCAGAGAAAAATCATAAGCCTGGAGAAAATTATAGAGCCATATCTGGAGCCTAGTTTCTGATCAGATGGTAAGATGAGCGTAGGATACTACCCCCCTTAGTGATTTGCTTATAGTAAACACTCAGTAAATATCCATATGCTTCTTTAATGGAGTAATAAAAAATTACTATTGACCCTCACACATTTGAGTTGATGTGTTCCTTCTCCTAGAAGTTTCAGAGTTTTAAATCTTATTGGTTGCTAGGGGACTGTACACTTTACATCCAAGAGGGAGATGTCATTCTTTCTGGCCAGGCAGCCCCTTTGAGCTGAGTTTAGGAGATCCTCCATGTGTGACTAGAAGAGCTAGGGAAGCTCTCCTTCCCAGCTTCCTTTGAAACAAGGGACCAGCCTGATTCTCACTCCGCCGGTCAGATACCCCATGCCAGACTGTGAAACTGAAGTTCATAGCAGCAACAGGAGACTGGGGGCAGAGTGCAGGGCTCAGCACCAGCATTCCCAGCAGGCTCCCCATAGCTCCTGTGTCTGCTCCCCAGGGTGATTCCACTTGACCATGATGCCACCTTGCCTGGTTTTCTGGTTCCCCTGGAAATTCTGTGAGCCATTAAACATTTTCTAAGTTTTGCTCCTCTCTGTGTGATCCATAGACCAGCAGACGGGCATCACTTGGGAACTTAGTAAAAATGCAGACTCTTGGGCCTTACCCTCACCTTATTGAGACAGCGTGTATTTTAACAAGATCCCCAGTGGCCTGAATTTGGATTAAAGTTATAAAGCACTAACAGATTTCTCAACTATCCACAGAAATTTTCCATCATTTGTGATAAAGAATCTGCTGGTGAGAGGCACCTGGCTGCCTCAGTCCATTAAACATTTACTTTCCTTCCACTCAGGTCATGATCTTGGGGTCCTGGTATCGAGCTCCGCATCAGGCTCCCTGCTCAGCGGGGAGTCTGCTTCTCCCTCTCCTTCTGCTCCTCCCCTGACTCATGCGTGCTCTCTCTCTCTCTCTGTTTCTCTCTCTCCAATAAGTAAGTAAATAATCTTTTTTTTTTTTTTAAAGAATCTGTTGATGAAGCACATCCCTGTGCCCCAGTATACTCACCCACATATCAAGAAGGTTGGACTCAACAATTTTTGAGGCCTCTTCCTACCCTGACATCCTGTGGTTCTTTGAGTTTTAGAAACCCCCACACCTTCCACTTAAAGGGGTCCCTCCTCTGAGTTTGACCCTGCCCATTCATTCACCTAAATCTCATCTTAATTGTTCACTCAATTATCACTACTAGAAGAAATGATAATTATGTGACCTCATAGAGGTGTTAGCTAACACTACAGTGGCAATCATAGTACAATATAAATGTACCAAATCAATGGGTTTTACACCTTAGACTTACACAATGCTATATGCCAACTATTTCTCAATCAAAAAAAAAAAATAGTAAGGACAATACCAAATACTGTGAGGGTGCTGAAGGTCTGGATCACTCATGCGCTATTGGGAATGTAAAATAGCACAGAGTTCCTTGAACTCTGGGACACAGTTTAGGCAGTTTCTCCAAACACTAGACATGCAACGTCCATAAGATTTGGTAGTTGCATCTCTGGGTATAGATTCCAGAGAAATAAAGACTCCTGTCCACATACACGAGTATTTATGGCTGCTGTGGTCATAACAGTCCAAACTTGGAAACAATCCAGATGTCCTTCAACAGATGAACGGCTGAACAATCTGGCTCCCCCACACAAAGGAATACTATGCAGCAAGAAATTAGGATGAATGGTGGCTACGTGTGATGACCAGGATGAATCTCGAGAGAATGGTGCTGAGCGCAAAGAGCCAATCCCAAAGTCACACACTGTCTGACTTCATCTGTGGAACATTCTCAAAATGGCAGAATTATAGAAATGGAGAACAGACTAATGGTTGTCAGAAGTGAAAGAGACAGTACGTGGAAGGGAACCAGACCTAGCTCAAAAAGGCAGTATCGGGGCCCCTCGTGGTGATGGGGATGCTCTGAGCTTCACTGTCTTAGTGTCTCTAAACAGTTTGTGATGTTGTACTATAGTTTTACAAACATTACCATTGGGGGAAACTGGATAAAGGTACGCAGCACCGCCCTGTATTATCTGTCACAACTGCATACAAATAGATAATTACCTCAAAATTAAACATTTAATTTTTGAAAAGCATCCCAAAGATAGTATATGGTTCTCATACTGCAGGGCCCACTGTGATTGGACCTTTGTTTTAGGTCCAACTTCATATCCTGAAACTTCCAACTTGTCTTTCCAGCCACACAGAACTGCTGGGGCACCCCCAGCCTCCCCCAGCAGGTCCCACCTGCTGCTAGAGGTGTGCTCTGCTCTGCCGTGCCTCTGCTAGAAACATGGGTGCCTTCCAGAGCCTGCTTCCAGAGAGACACCTCCCTCATCCAGGGGCTGGAATTACTATCTCCGGGCTGGCCTGGGACACGTGCGCGTCTCCGACAGGCTGACAAGTAGGGGCTGCTTTGATATTTTCACAGTAATTGTTCCACATGTAGTAGGAAGGTGCACTCCTTGCGTATTTTTAATTTCCCCTCCAGGACACTGTGGGCCTCAACAAAAGCTGGACCACAGTATATCTTATCAAGCGGGGACATCTGAGTTACTGGTATCATGTTTTCAATTATTCCACGGACATCTTAGCACGGCTGTGGAAGGATATCTCTATAGATTGGTGCCCGGGGCCCACTGGTCTGCCCTTCCCTGTGGCTCTGCTGGCTGCGATGGGTTTGTGAAGGCCGGGAATGTCCTTCCATCAGGCCAGGAGACCGTAAACTTTGCATTCCTCAAGGAACACGCTAGCCTTTGTCAATTTTGTGAATTCCTCCCAGCTTCCTTAAGCCTGGGCCATCTCTCAAAGTGACAGGCTGCCCTTAGGGAAATAGGATGTCCTGCTCTGTGTTTTAAAGTTCCCTGAGGGTCTAGACTTTGTCCCAAGATCTAAGCCTTATTCTTCATCTTCTCCATGACCTCACCTACTTCATGAGTCTTTAAGGCGAAAGAGGCAAGTTTTTTTGTTTTTGTTTTTTTTGTTTTTTTTGGTCTCTGTCACTTAAAAACCACTTTGCTCTGTGTTCTAGCCGCGGGATGCTAGTCCACTTGCTGCAGAGGGGACGGCTTCCTTTCATGTGCCTAGACAGGACACACACCCTTTACTATAGCTGCTCGTCCTTGGGATCAGGGCCCCATGGTTCTGGCTTCTCTCCCATCTGATTTTAAAACTTTATTCACTGCAACCCTGAAATAGGTTTGCATTTGCTCCACAACACTCAAGAGCAAGAAGCTTCATATTACTTCTCTTTTCCTCATTCAAGTTCCATTGGAATCTCAGCCCCCACTTACCAGGACAGTGAGATGCTCAATAGAACCCATTACTGGGACCCTCTCTCCTCCCCAGGGTCACCCGAGGAGCTGGTGGAACTTGCAGAGTCCTGAAAACCTGAGGAAGTATCTTTGGTCTTCAAGCCATCACAATCACCAACAAGATTCTCATCACCCATGTTGCCCACTTTTTTATTTGTTTGTTTGTTTTTAAAGAGTTATTTATTTATTTGAGAGAGAGAGAGAGAGAGAGAGAGTGGGAGAGCAGGGGAAGGGGCAGAGGGAGAGATTTTCCAAGTAGACTCCTGCTGAGCATGAACCCGGAGGCGGGGCTCGATCTCAGGAGCCACAAGAACAGGACCTGAGCCAAAACCAAAAGCTGGATACTCAACCAACTGAGCCACTCAGGCGCCCCCCAAGCTGCCCGTTTAAAAAGGATGGTGTTACCTCCTCTCCAGCTTGGGCACAGAGTTTGTTTGCTGCTTTTCCCCAGAGTCATACCCCCTTAGAATCCAGGACTGGCCATCTGTGTGCCATCTCTCGGAGGTCCTGATGTGAAAGTGAGGTGTCATTCTTATCTTGCATGGACTCACCTTCTTCCCCTCCATCCCCAGAAGTCACCCGAAACCCCAGGCCCTAGCCTCCATTCCTTCCCCTCAGGGAGAACCAAGCTTACTGCCCTCAGTGTGGAGGAGCTTTCTTCGAGGTGTCAGATGGAGCTACCCTGCTCCTCACCCCAAGCTCACCTTTCTGGGGAAGCCAACAGCGTCTTCCTGCAGGCCCCTGACATTCTGCTCGAGGACTTCTCCAGCTTCAGGAGGATGCCTGGCCCAGGGTGAAGGCCAGAAGTACCCAAAAGCTAGTGCCCTGGGAGCAAATTTAACCGGGGATGAATAGGACTCTGGGGATAAATATGCCAGCTCTGGACCCTAGGGTGGGACAGCACACATCTCTGTTTCCCATAATCCCCCAGATGTCCAAGTAGAATGGAGCCCAAGTGCTCATCAGCACATCAACTTCCGTTCCCTTTCCCTCTACTCCCCTACCTGTGACTCCTGGGATCACCTCCCAGAATGCTTGCAAATCCTCATCTCGGGGATTGCTTCCAGGGACCCCAGCCTGAGGCTCTTGGTAGCTTCTGTTCTGGGCTCTAGAACCCAAAAGCTCTCAACATCTCCAGAGGCAAAGGAGTCCAGACCCAGTCTGCCCTTACCTGTTAAAAGAGAGGCAAGAGAAGAGAGAAAAATGACCTCTTCTTCCTTGGGAGAGTCTCCTACAACAAAGAGAATATGAGAAATGAATGCTGCCATCCATTTTCCTGCCGCAGAACAATCACATACTGAACACTGTGCCCAGCCTGATCCATAGCCATGGAGTTGAGGTGGAGAAAGAAGAAAGATTAGAAGGTACTGACAACCCAGATCTCAGGAGAAGAAAATCAGCATTCAAGGATGGGAACGCACCTGGTTTGGGTCATGTGTCATGCTCACAGACATGGGTGTCTATTGGGGAAATTGGGGCTCAGAGGCCTGCACTGATTTGTTCAAGCTGAAGTTCATACAGTCTGACCTTGGTGTGATGAGACATTGGTCAGCAGAGCCTCCCGCTCTGATATGGGGGGGATCTGGGCCAAGAGGATTGACATTTGACATTTGACAGGGCCTCTCGGCCTGGACTGAGTTTTTTAAAAACCAAGTACTCCAGCCCCACCTGCTCCTGCCAGGAGGGAAGGTGTGGCACAGGGACACAGAATCCACTCTCAGGAAATGGGTGGACTGCAGTGTGGGGAACGCCTGCTTCATCGCCCACCCGAGCGACCCAGGCGTTACTAGGGGTCACATGGAGCAGAGAGAATAAGGGGCCACCCTCTCTGTATTTAAGCCAAAAGGGTCACAAATCACTGCAGATAAGGACATAAAGCCCTCCCAGAGCCGTGATTGGTGGCGGTCACCTTATTCTGGCTTCCTTGCCAGAGCTCGTATAAGAGAGCCTGGCGTGGTTGGAAGTCATTGCCGAGACAAAGTGCAAGCTGTGTTTGTTTTCACGGCAGGCACCTTCTCAAAGGCACAGTCTGTTTGGAGCTCGGTTCCCCTGGCTTCCTCTTCTAAAGGCCAAGAGCTTGCAAACACTGCAATGTGAATGATGCATTAAAATTTTATACACTAATATATATTTTACTGAACTTTTTAATAACCCAGGGAGAGATGGCTTTAAATAATTCAATATGGTGTTGGCCCCGAGCTGAACTATGCTACAAGTAACCATGTATAAAATATGACACTAATATTGCATACCTTAATATAATAAATGTTTATCTTGATAATAAGCCATTTGAATTCTAGTAATGTGGGAGTTACGGTTGCCATGGCCTGGTCTTGTTAAGTTTTTAAATGAGACGTCAACAGCAACAGCCACATAAATGTACACGTTCACCTACTTGCTGTTTATAAATGAACGAACTGGACAGTGAATAACTTATTCATCAATAAAAGTTTTAAATGCTATTTATGAAGCAATTGAATGACTGGAGGAAGTGTGTTGCCAGTAACGTATGTTCCTTCTCAGAGCCAGCTTTGGGATTTTACAGAAAGTCGGCGTGAGGAGCGAGGTCACCCTCCCTGCCCAACAAGAAGGCCATTGTCAGAAGAAGGGGCCACTGGCACATAGTAGGTGCTCGATGAATCCTTTTTGGGCAAATCTTTAAATGGCTGCCTCAGGAAAAAGAATTCGGAAGTCTAAGTGGTTTCCAAACCTGGCTGTGTAACAAAACCACCCGGACATCACATTAAAAATACAGACGTGTAAGCCCCACCCAGACACAGAGTCAGAATCTCCAGATATGCAGCCCATGAATCCCGCCCCAAGTCCATGGTAAACTTGCCTTTCATTAAATCTCTACAAGATTTTTTAGGCAGAAGATCTTAGAGTTGGAAGAACCCCTGGAGATGACCTAATTCAACCCTTAAAATCACATAGCAAGTTTGTGGGAAAGTTAGGATCCAAATCCAGTCTTCTTGCTTCCATGCCAAAGTTCTGAAATTCTTTCCAATAAGCCTGGCCTCTAAACTGGAGCATGTTCCCACTGGTTAAATTAGTCAGAACTCTTTCAGTTACAAGTGAAAAAAAAAAACCTGATGCAAACCAGTTTCACCAAAAAATTACACGGCTTCAGGTATAGCTAGATCCAGGAACTTACACACCCCACTGGGACTTGGGCTCTTTCCATGTTTCAGCTCTGCTTCCCTTTGGGTTGGTTCATTCCTAGGCAGCTTTCCTCTACTAAGTGGCCTTGAAGCTTCCAGGCTTTCTCCCAGCAACTTAGCCATCCCAGCCGAAATAGGCCTTCTCTGTCCCAATAGCAGCACCCAAAACCCCCAGGGTGATGCTCATTGGTTCACTATTGGCCACACATCCACTCCCAAAGCAATCACTGCAGGTCAGAAGAATGTAACCTAAGTTTTGGGTCCACCCCTGTGATAGAGGGCAGAGTCTGACTGTAGAGGGAGCATGAGGGGAATGGGTCCCCCAACAGAAACTAAGCCACTGGCAGCAGAAAGGGATGGAGGCAGGGCAGGAAAAACTACAGAACAGCTGTCTCCTCACCAAGACCAAGATGGCACCAACAGAATGCGAAGTCACGGGGAAACTCAGACATCTCTCTGCGGCTTCTGTTTTACTCACAGAAAATAATTTCACACACGATGGTACATTAAAACAAGCCCAGGAGTAGCATGCAAAATTCTCATGAATTTTTAAGACGAACAGGTAATTTCAAAGAGCCCTCGAGCTTGTAGCAGGCGGCTCAGGCTCACCCCAGACTCCCAGGGGCCCCAGGCAAGAGTTCAGTGGACATGTTCACTGGTGGAGTCTGTGAAGCCTGAACACAGGGTCTGGCTCTGAAATGATCTGCAGGCTTGAATTATTCATTATTTGTTCTCTTGATGGATCTAATATCTCCCCCACCTTGGCTATCACTCTCTGACGGCCCTGTCTGTCCCTTATCCCTCCTTGGCTGCGGGGAACAGATCTTCCTTTGGTAGAAGGGCCTAGAAGGCCCCACTCCTACCTATGGCCTCAGGTACTTTGCCAAGATTAGGTCCCACTGGAGATCAGAAATGGCATAGTCAAGTAGCTCTGAGTCCAAATAGGAGAGAGCTAGAGGCTGAAACAAGTTTAGCTTTACCCCACCAGCCAAGCTATGCAGTGCATCTCTTTTCCCTAACCCTGACAGTTGAGCTGGAGGACCTGAGTGTGAGGTCCAACCATTCATCCTCCTGAGTGGCAAGCCCTGTTCCTGGACACTGGGTGTCAAAGATGAGTATGACAGTGTCTTTGCACCCAAGATGCCCCCAGCCTGAGCAGAGAACAGGGAAGGTTCTTAAGCATCAGGATCATCCAGTATGGTTGTTCAGGTTGAGCACTGCACAAAGGCACCTGAGGGGTTGAGTGAAGCTGAACCCCAGTCAGCACTCTGCTTGCTTATCTGTGACGCCCCCACCCCCACCCCACAGGGCTGTGTCTGCCCAGAGGCAGAGGCACAAAACCCATATGTTCACTAGTGGGTGCAGGAGGGGTACCATGATGCTAAGACCTGGGTTAGATCTGAGGAGGAGGCTGGGAAGAATTGTGGAGGTCTGAGGTGTTAGCCAAAAAATTGGGTTTGCAATTGGAGAGAGCAATTGTGTGTCAGTGAAGACAGTAAAAGCCATAGTCAGAAAGAGCCTGGAAGCCAAGAGAGACAATGGAAAGTCAGGGGAAGCAGGTGGTGGGCGAAGGCCTGGAGCAATCCGCTAGGGAGTGGCAGGTAAATGTTGCCATTGCTCTCTGACCTATGCCCAGGCCTTCGCCTGCCCTGCTCTGTGTTATGACTGCCTTCCCCAGGCCTCTTGCCCTCTGGCTGCTGGATGGTGTTGTGTACCAATTGCCGTTCCAGCCTTGGTGTTATGCCACTCCTTTCATCTAGATCACTCTCATCCACCGGCCTAACTTCCTCAGCACTCAACCCAGGGGTGGCCTCCTCTAGGGAAATATTTCCTTTCGCACAGAGGGGATTGTACATCTCTCCTGTGGCTCCCATAGCCCCCAGGCTTCCCTGGAGTAACAGACATGCTGTATTGTTGTAAATCACCCAAGATAGGTCAGTTGCCCCCGCCCCCAGGGCCCTGAACTCTCGGAGGGTCACCTCCCGGTTTGGTACTGGCCTCAAACAGGGAGAGCAAATAACATTCAAAGCTCACTGTTAGTAAAAGGATGCACATACCTTCTCACAGGATAATTAGCTAACCCTTCGTAGCAGAAATCATCATTACTATTCTCATTCCACAGATGCAGCTATATGACGTGCTCAAAGTCACCCACTTAAATAGTGGTTCTTGAATCCATATCCCCTCCCACCCTGTCCTCAGCTCTTCCCAGCTCCCAGATAACTTCTCCTGCTTGAATGTTTTTCTAAGATCTTTTAGAATAAGAACAAACCCTCCCCAGATGGATAACATCATTGTTAACCTCAGTCTTAAAACCTAAGAATTTTCTGGAGTCAGATTGCCTGGCTTCAAATCCCAGGTGGATCCCAGTAATCTTAGGCAAGTTGATTGAGCTCTCTGAACTTTAGTTTCTTCATCTGTAAAATGGGCTCAATAAAGTCCCTACCTTGTCAAAGGTAGTTAGATAAGACAAGACATGCAAAGTCTTAGCCCGCAGCCTATGTCGCAGGAAGGATATTTTTAAATGTTAGCGCGTAGTAATCAGATCAGTTGTATGATCAGATAGTGTATTCTAACTCACTACTTCTCTATGTTAATATTCATATGAGTCACTTGGGGTTGTCTTTTTTCTTTTTTAAGATGTATTTATCTTAGAGGAAGCAAGAGAGCCAGCGCTTGTGGGGCATTGCAGAGGGAGAGAGTCCTCAACAGACACCCCGCTGAGTGCAGAGCCTGACTCCAGCCTTGATCTAGCCACAGATGAGATTATGACCTGATTATGAATTATGAAACCAAGAGTCAGAGCCTCAACTCACTTAGTCACCGAGGCACCCCCTCTTGGGTGTTTCCTTAAAAATGCAGCTTCTGAAGCAGGAACCCAAGATTCAGCGTTTCCAATAAGCTCCTTGTCAATGCCTGAGCTTCTGGCCCAAGAACCAGCCTCTGAGCGGCAAGGCTGCAGGTCAGGGAGGAGCAGGACCTTGAGACTCTGGGTCTGACTAAGGACGAGTAGTGTACTATTTTGGAATTAGGCGCTCTGCCCAAGGTGGGAGGAATCTAGGGATCTACGTGGGGTTGCTCTGGGCAGAAATGGGAGTAAGAGGTGGGGAAGGAGGGGGCCCTGCCCACTGGTATCTTCAGCTCTACCGATCAGGGCAGAGGGGAGGCAAAAAGGATCCGGCTTCTCTTCCTGGGGCCTGCCCTCCCCGCAACAGATGGACTGCCTTTGTCCCACCTGTGTGAGTGTCTGCCTGCCAACTGCTACCTCCATCCATCCTCAGGGAGGGGTGCTAGCCTTGTGGAATGGCCCAGGGGCTAGGAGCATCTGGTCAAGCATGCAAGTAGCCCTGGGTTCCTACTCAGGGAGCGAGTATGACCCTGCCCTGGGGTTTCCCAGCCCTACAACCCAACTAGGGCTGTGCAGGAGCTGTGGGGCCCCTGGAGTGCTGAGCTCCTGCTGTCTGGGCTGTGGTCTGGTCCCTGCCCTGCCACCCACAGACAGCACACATGTCCCATCCAGAGAAGGACCCTCAATCCCTTCTAAGCTCAGCAGCAAACTTCCAGCGTTGGGGCCCCACCTGGTCGCCTCTCTCAGACCTCACCTGATGAGATCCAACACGGGAGAGAGGGGAGGTTTTCCTTTTTGTTTTTGTTTTTAATTAACATATAATATATTATTTGTTTTGGGGGTACAGATCTGTGAATCGCCAGTCCTACACCACTCACAGCACTCACCATAGAACATACCCTCCCCAGTGTCCATCATCCAGCCACCTCATCCCTCCCACTGCCCTCAGCTCCAGCAAACCTTAGTTTGCTTCCTGAGATTGAGTCTCTTATGATTTGTCTCCCTCTCTGGTTTTGTCTTGTTTCATTTTTCTCTCGAGAAAGGGAGGTTTTTTAGAGAGTCCGCATCACAGCAAATTTCTAAGCAAAGCATGTCTGTCAATACATTTTTAATTTCAAGAATCGCCACTCAGGGAACAGCTTTCTAGAAGTTCCCACCTCCTCCGTTTTAATCATGAGAAAACTCCTTTCGTTGGCTTTAAGTTTTTAGCAGATGCACGTGGTTGATAAAACGTCAAGGAGCACAGAAGAGCTTGGAAGGGAAGGTCCAGCCACCCTTCCCAGCTGTTCCCAGTGGGACCATTCTGAACTCTGCCAAGTACTTTTGGGCATTCTTTTCACATCTTCAGACAGTTTGATTCTCTTCTCTACATTTAATTGTGGAGTTTGTCTGCCAGTCTTCAGATTGCTTTCCAGTTTATTTACCCAGATGTGAGTGATAGCTAGTTGTAAACATGGGAGACATGAGCTTACTCTTTCCAAGCCTCTTCAAGACAGTATGACTTTAACATACTTTCTAGACTTATCCATTTTAGACATTATCTGTTACCTTCCTAATTAACCTGAATTTAGATAATCATATGCATCCCTCATTTGGATGTCTTTGTAAATATAAATACTACTTTTTATGTCTACTCGTAGGCCCATCAGCCCTCCCCAGTGTATTCTGATTCTCTGTTAGTCATCTGAAGATATTAATTTATTCCTTCCTTCTAACACTGGTCAGCTTCACTGTATGTTTTCAGGACTGGTATTCTATTTCACAACTACAAATAAGATTTCCTATTCTTTGTTTACAGGCTGAATCTAAAAATTGAAAATCAGGCAACAGTGTTTACATGATTATTACTAGGCAAATATTGATGGTTGCTCAGCCAATTATGATAACATACTATAAGCACCCTGTCTTTCTTGGAAGTCTTTTGTTTGTTCAGGAGTTTCTGTTTGCCTTTCTTTTCTTTGTCCCATTTGCTTATATCATATCCTAGTTTTCTTTCAAACTTTTGACCATATCAGATAGTCTAATAAGCAGAGAATTATACTAAAAATATTTAATCAAAAACCAACCTAATTTAATTCAATATGTGGGGATGATTCATAGCAGAGAGCAATCAAAATGGACAAAGCCATCAAAGCACAGGGCAGGTACTAGAAGTCCTCTGTTGTGCCAGGCATCAACTCCTAAAGGTCTGGGCCATGATGAGGTCCAGAGGATCCGACTGGGCGGTGGAAAGAGTGTGGCTCAAGTTAGCTACTATTTAATAAGCACTTAAGAAGTACTTCAGTGGCACATCTTGGCTAAACATCAGGCCTGCTAACAAGTCGTTTTCCTCTGAGTCATTCAGCCTTCAGTTTCATTGGACCTGCCTGTTTTCTGGACCTGCTGCCCCTCAACCATTCTAGACCTTCTCCACCTGGCTGTGCTGTGAGATCCCCTGGGTCCTAGATCCCATGTGTTCTTTCTTGTTTTACCCCCTTGTTTTGCTAACTATAATACCCAGCTTTGCAATTTGAGCTTAAATTCAGTGGATGAGATTAAATACCAACTAACTCAAAATTTTTGTCACTCGACACAATCGGGAGCAACACTCAATTGTATAATACATCAGCTGCATCAGGATCCAGCTAGAGGTAATTAATTCCATTTTTATTTAATTTAAAAATAAATGTAAGTAGACGTTCCTTTTTCAAGATTTTATTTATTTATATGACACAAAAAGAGAGACCACAAGCTGGGGGAACAGGAGGCGGGAGTTGGGGGAAGCAGACTCCCCACTGTGCAAGGAGCCCGATGTGGAGCTTGATCCCGGGACCCTGGATCATGACTGAGCCAAGGGCAGATGCTTAACTGACTGAGCCCCTCAGGCACCCCACAAATGGAAATTCTAAAATTATAGGAGGCTGCATTCCGGTGGGATTGTCTTGCATAAACCCTGAAGTGACCAGTTCCCACTTTGGGCACCACTGCTTTATTCAACGAGCATTTGCTGAGTCTCTACACTCCAGTTTCCTGTTCTCAGTGCTCACCATTGAGAAGGACATACAGGTAAGAGAAGAGACCATTACATCCAGAGCAATAGGCGCTATGATAGAGAGAATGTGAATGGCCGTGGGCGGACAGGGAAGAGACTCCACACAGAGGAAAGATGATCTAAACAACTGGTTAAATGGATGTGCTGATGAGTGGGTGGGTGGATGCGTGGATGATGGATGGATGAGTGGACAGTGGGTGGATGAATGAGGGGATGAATATGTGGGTAGATAGGTGGGTGGTTGGTTGAATGGATGAGTAGATGAATGGGGGAGCTGGTAGGTGGGTCTATGAGTGATATACGGGTGAGGTGACATCACGTAAGGCAGTGAGGAATGACAACACGGTCCTGATTGGAGCAATCATGCTTTCCCTGGACTGTGAACAACTGAGATATGGGGGAAATATCTGAGTCATCCCTGTTTTCCTGTGCCTGACAGAATCCTGATACACAGTAACTATTCAATAAATGTTTGTCAAGTATGTGCATCAGTGAAAAGCAATGAACACCAGCCAGTTGGGAAAGTTCAGCTAACTCTCTTCCCCTTTGGGGGGGTCTCAATCTTTCCATGTACGTCAAATATGAAAATACCCACCACCAGAATGTATAAGCTGGTGCTGCAAGGGGAGACTGCCCTTGGGGCTCATTTTAGACTTTGCTCTGTGACAGACCTCAGGTACCACCGTAGCATCTTTTACTTCACCCACTTGAGTGCTCAGACCTGTGCCACTCCATGGGCATGACCCTATTCAACACTGGCATAGGTCTTGTTATCATTATGTCCATTTAGCAGATGAGGCTACTGAGGCTCAGAGAGGCTGTGAAACTTTGAAGGTGGTTTGATTGGGATTGCAGTCTTGTAAACTTGAGCAAGTCACTTCCCTTCTCAGAACCTCTCGAAGACGTGATCAAATGCGATAAAGCATGTAAAGCATCCGCAAACACGAGGTACTTGGTGGTGATTCTCTTTGTTGCTCAAGCCCCGAGCAACAGAGGGGCTGCGGAGGGGATGCTGTTCATTCTATCCGTCATGCTGATGACTTCCAGTGAACAAAAAAGATTAAAGTTCTGCTTAGGCTAGGGTGCTTTGAAACCTGTAAGGAAGATTTCAATAACGCATTTTGGAACTTGTAATGTTTAGCAGAACTAAAGTAATCAGTGCCCTACGGTGGCCTTCCCCAGCCCTAAGGTAACGGGGCTCCCTAGCCATTTAGAGCAACGCGCCTCTTGAGCGGCCCCAGGCGCCATTTCTTTCCCCCGCCTGCCCCCTGGTGGTGAAGGTGGGCACCACAACCTCGGCCTCCCGCTGAGTCCTTCCGGGGAGCCCGGCTCGCGGCAGCCTCGCGACACCATCTAGTGACTATTGTTAACACTGCAGAGCAAGAAAGGGCTACCAGGAGCTGAGGAAATGATTGAAAACGCCTGGGCTGGACCTCACTCCCACTGCGCGATCTTGAGCATATCGCTTAACTTCCCGGCACGTTTGTTTCCGTATTGGTAAAACAGCTAATGCACCTACCTCAAAGAGTTTTTGTAGTAAATGAGATAACCGGGGTAAAACACCTAGCCAGGGACAATGCTGCATAAAATGTAGCTCCTCTCCTAACAAAATGAAAAATTAAATCACATCATTAGATTATTACAAACTGGATCATTGGTTTCTCAGCAGAGTAAAGGGTCATAAGGCAGATCAGCTCTGAGGGCAGGGAGGAAAGGGCAAAGGGAATTGCTAGGACAACGCAGGGCTGGGGCCATGACTCAGGAGTACGGATGCGGAGTCAAGAAGACATTCAAGACCCAGCCGATGACCTTGAGAAGCAACCTGTGCTGTGTCCTTAGGCTGCAGAATGTGTGGAGGTCACAGCACAAAGCAGCATGAAGACATGAACAACAGGGAAGTTCTAGTGGGACCAGGAATGACGGTGGCCCAGGCCAATCAAGGAGGGCTCCCTGGAGGAAAGGATAGGGTAGGATCTGGAGAGTAAGGAAGAGTTTGGGGAAGGGGATGCTGGTTCTAGATCAGGGAAAGGGAGAAAGGAGAAGCACAGCAAAGGGCCTTTGTGAAGAACACCAACCAGAGGGAAGCAGAAGCAAGAAGTCAGGCCAGACCGCAATGGGGCCAGGAGCTTCACAAGGACCCTGTGGAATGGGAGGAGCCCATGAAGATATTCGAATACAGACTGACATAGGCACAAACTTGGCATCTCTGTGCAAGGTGAATGGCAAGAACAATTAGATTGGTCAAATGCACAAAGAATTCAAAGCAACGGTCCCTGAAACTGGTATTATTAGGCGGGAACAGCTGTCTCCTGGCACCAGCGCTCTTCAGCAGGCTCTGCTGGGCCTTCAGCAGAGTGCAATTCTTTCATGCTCGGCTAGACCCCTGTGCAGGGCTGCAGCTGCCTCATCCAGTAGTCCCTCCTCCCTACTTCGGGGAGCAGGGGGGCGGTACATGGTGGTTAGCAGCAGTTCCTAGATCCAAGAGGCAGCAGGACTTGGTGCAGCTCCAACCTTAGACCTGGTGAGCATCAGAATTACCTGGGAATCCGGGGCACATGTGAAAAAAACCAAAACAAACAAATGAAAAAACTCCCTAGCTCCAGCCCAGAACATCTGGGAGACAATCTTTGGGGTCTGACCCTAGAATCAGATTTTTTTTTTCAAAGATTTTATTCATTTATTTATTTTAGAGAGAAAACATGAGTCGAGGAGGAGGAACACAGGGAGAGGGACATGTAGACTCCATGCCGAGCTCAGAGCCCAATGCGGGGCTTGATTCCATGACTCTAAGACCATGACCCAAGCTGAAATCAAGGTTTAGATGCTTAACTGACTGAACCACCCAGGCACCCCCAAGACACAGGCTTTTTATTTTTATTTTACTTATTTATTTATTTGACAGACAGAGATCACAAGTAGGCAGAGAGGCAGGCAGAAAGAGAGAGAGGAGGAAGCAGGCTCCCCACTGAGCAGAGAGCCTGATGCGGGGCTTGATCCCAGGACCCTGGAATCATGACCTGAGCTGAAGGCAGAGGCTTAACCCACTGAGCCACCCAGGTGTATGTATGTTTCTTGAGGGGGGTTCATGTTCCTGAATTAGGGGTAGCCTCTCTGTCCTACTCTGCTTAGCCCAGGAGACATCCCCTGCAGGTTTCATTCATCAGATCCTAAAGTCCGGAGGCCTTGCTATTGTACTTGCCTTCAAATCTGGTTTAGGACAGACTGAGTATCTGTGCCCCTTGGGATATGTGAGTCCAGCAGGAAAATAGACACACAAGTCATGGGCTTAGGAAACCTTACTTGACCAGGATTCAGATTCGGTAAAAAAGAAATATTTGAACTCACTCAAGGTACATAAAGCAGAGGGCAAAGAAGTTAACCTTGGGGAACACATCAAAATTTTAGGACAGGGGGAACACATCAAAATTTTAGGACAGAGGGAACAGAGGAGCAGGATCTAGAAAGAAACACATACCTCTTTGGGGCACCTGAGTAGCTCAGTCAATTAAGCATCTACCTTTGGCTCAGGTCATGATCCCGGGGTCCTGGGATCAAGCCCCACATCGGGCTCCCTGCTCAGTGGGGAGCCTGCATCTCCCTCTGTCTGCCACTCCCCCTGCTTGTGCTCGCTCTCATTTGCTATTTCTCAAATGAATAAATAAAATCTTAAAACAAGAAAAAGAAACACGTACTTTTTAAAAATAACATATTCCTCAATCCTGCCAGCCTGTGATAGTATTCAACAGATTTGAATATTTATTTCAGAAGGCTTTGTGCTGTTAGTATTACAACCTAGAAGAGCTTCCTATGAATTAGGTACCAGAAGAACTTTGCACCAGATTTTGAGATCTCTGATTGTCTACTCTGACCACATCCGTCTCAGAGAGTGCTTTGAGGGAATCTCTTGGGTTCTGCTTCTGTAAGCCTGCGAAGCAACATGTATCGGACATCCCCCAGCCAGTGTGAGATGTGTGACTGCAGAAATGAGAGCTCAGGGTAGTGGAGGAGATTGTAATTTAGGGATGGTACCCAACTTCGTGTGGAGAATGAAGATTAAACTATATGAGGACAGTGGCCTTGGCTGCCTGATCTCAACTTTTCTATTGCAATGCTTGGCTCCATCAGGTGCTCAAGAAGTATTTGTTGAATGGATGTGTGGGTGGATAGGGAAATGAATGGGTGGGTGGATGAGTGGATGAATGGAGAGTAGGGTAAGGTTTCAGTCACCTGTTTCCCAATATCATTAGGTTTGCTGCACTCCCCCTCTCCCAGGGCCCACACCACCAGGACCCTTCTAAGGAAACACAGAGGTCGTTTACTTAATCTCTCCAATTTCAGGGATAGTCATACAGATTTCTCTTTCAAACTCGAGGCTTATGTTTGCTTAACAAAAATGTTGTACATGTGGACTCAAACCTTACCAGAAAATAAGACTGAGGGATTAATATATGTGAATATATAAAACTTCTATTGTATCTAAGTGGCCTCTACAAAAACACAATACATAGAGTACCATTAAAAAAAAAAAAAACACCAAACTACCGTCGTAATGGCATTTAAGACATTTTAGGCGGTGCTTGGGTGGCTCAGTCGTTAAGCATCAGCCTTTGGCTCAGGTCATAATCCTGGGGTCCTGAGATCGAGCCCTGCATTGGGCTCCCTGCTCAGCAGGAAGCCTGCTTCTCCCTCTCCCACTCCCTCTGCTTGTATTCCCTTTCTTGCTGTCTCTCTCTCTCTGTCTGTCAAATAAATAAAATCTTTTAAAAAATACATTTAGATAAGTAATAATGTGCTCTATATAATTAATTCACAAAAAATATTTTCAGGATCTTCCTTCTCTAAAATTTAAAAAACAAACAAATAAATGAATGAATAAAAAGTGGGGGTGGGAGGATTCCTGTGTGTCCACTTGCCTCACTGCAAATTCCATGCATATTTGTCATCTCCATGCAAATATTCAAAGACTTTCTCACATTACGAGCTAGGGTCCCTAAGTCATGACTGGAGTGACTCACTCTTTGTCCTGCTTCCATTATAATGGCTCCTGAGTGTGCAAAAAGGACCCAGAAGTCCAACCACAGAGACTAGCATTTTCAGCTAGAGGGATGCAAAGCTGGGGAGGAACTTCTTGTACTTGTCCCAACTACTTCACAGACTTTCTGAGAGAATCCCTGAAAAAGTAGGTGAGAGGCTCTTTGTGACTTTCCAGGCTCAGTGTGGCTTCAGCCAATTCATACTGTATTAGAAAAGGATCATCCTTCCAGAGACTCTCATAGGTCAGAGCATGTCACGATTCAACGTGAGAAACCTGATCCCGCCCCAGGACCTTTGGATTTGCCATTCCCTCTGCCTAGACTGATCTTCAGATATTCCCACTTCTTCCATTCTCTGTACATATGTTTCCTCAGCACAGAGAAGTTTCCTCACCAACCCTATCTAAAATACCATCCATGGAGGCTCAGGCCATGGTGTGAATGGCTCTTGATCTCGAAGTTGTGAGTTTGAACCTCACACTGGGTGTAGAGATTACTCAAAAAAAAAAAAAAAATCTTTTAAAATACCGTCCACCTCCTGTTCTATTCCCTTGCCCTGATTTCTTTTTCTCCATGGCAATGATTTATTTATTTGTTTGTTTTCTCTCTCCTCAACTGGGAGGAAATATCCACAAAGGCAGGAAGTTGTCTGCCATGTGTCTGCATGGTACTGAGAACATTAGTAGGTGTTCAGTCAGAACAGCTAAAGTTAACAAGTCAGGAAACAACAGATATTGGCGAGGATGCAAAGAAAGGAGACCCCTCCTATACTGCTGGTGGGAATGCAAGCTGGTGCAGTCACTCTGGAAAACAGTATGGAGGTTCCTCAAAAAATTAAAAATGGAGCTACCCTATGACCCATCAATCACACTACTAGGTATTTACCAAAGGATACAGTGATCCGAAGGGGCACATGCACGCCAATGTTTATAGCAGCAATGTCCACAATAGCCAAACTATGGAAAGAGCCCAGATGTCCATCAACAGATGAATGGATAAAGAAGATGTGGTGTATATATACACAATGGAATATTACTCAGTCATCAAAAATGAAATCTTACCATTTTCAATGGAGGGTATATGGTAAGCTACATAAGTCAATCAGAGAAAGACAACTACATGATTTCACTAATATGTGAAATTTAAGAAACAAAACAGGATAATAGGGGAATGGAGGGAAAAGTAAAATAAGACAAAATCAGAGAGAGAGACAAACTGTAAGAGATTTTTTTTTTAAGATTTTCTATTATTTATTTATTTGACAGACAGAGAAGAGATCACAACAGGCAGAGGGGCGGGGGGAAACCAGGCTCCCTGCTGAGCAGAGAGCCTGACACGGGGCTCAATCCCAGGCCCCTGAGACCATGACCTGAGCTGAAGGCAGAGGCCCAGACCACTGAGCCACCCAGGCATTCCACTGTAAGAGATTCTTAACAATAGGAAACAAACTGAGGGTTGCTGGAGGGGATATGGGTGGGGGGATAGGCTAACTGGGTGATGGGCATTATGGACGGCACTTGATGTAATGAGAACTGGGTGTTATATACAACCGATGAATCACTGAACTCTGTCTCTGAAACTAATAATACATTATAGTTAATTAATTGAATTTAAATTTTAAAAAAAGAAATCAGAAGAAACAAGAAGAAAAAGAATATTAGCAGGTGATTTTATTAGGTAACGATTGCTGTAAACACAAAGGTAGTGACTTAAAACAACACTCAGTTGTCATCTCAGAGTTTGTGTGAATCAAGAATCTGGGCATGGCTTAGCGGAGTCCTCTGTTTCAGGATTTCTTATGACGCTGCAGTTAAGGAGTTGGCTAGGGTTGGAGTCTTACCTGAAGATCTGACCGGGAAAGAATCTACCTCAAAACTCATACGGTTGTTGGGAGAATTCAGTTCCTTGAGGTTGTTGGACTTATGGTCTCAGTTCCTTTCCGGCGGTTGGCTAGAGTCCGCCTTCAGTTGTCTGCCAGAGGGTCTCTCCATAACTTAGCCCACCATATGGTGCCTTGCTTCATCAAAACCAGCAAGGGAGAGAGTCCGTTAAAACAAAACAAATTACATTCTATGTAATGTAATCACAGGGGGGTCATCTTACCACCTTTGCCATATTGGCTAAAAGAAGCTCGAAGGTCATGCTCATATTGAAAGTGAGGGGGTTACACAAGGATTTGAATACCAAGAGGTGGAGATCCCTGGAGGCTATTTTAGAGTCTATCTGCCTTATTCCTTGCTCAATACACTTGATCTTAGCCGAAAGACCGAGAAGCGATTATTACTTGCTCAATAAACACTAAATATTTTTTTTAATTTTATTTATTTATTTGACAGAGATCACAGGTAGGCAGAGAGGCAGGCAGAGAGAGCCGAGCAGAGAGCCTGACGTGGGGCTCGATCCCAGGACCCTGGGATCACAACCTGAGCCGAAGGCAGAGGCTTTAACCCGCTGAGCCACCCAGGCGCCCCAACACTAAATTTTTTTTTTTTTAAGATTTTTATTTATTTATTTGACAGATAGAGATCACAAGCAGGCAGAGAGGCAGGCAGCGAGAGAAGGAGGGGAAGCAGGCTCTCTGCTGAGCAGAGAGCCCGATGTGGGGCTTGATCCCAGGACCCTGGGATCATGACCCGAGCTGAAGGCAGAGGCTTCAACCCACTGAGCCACCCAGGCGCCCCAACACTAAATATTTTTAATCCAATGTCCAAAGTTGACACTGGGGAAGGAAAGCTGTTAGATTCAAGATTCTTGCAATTTATTTCTTGCACAATGTAGAACTTCTTTGAAATGTACCTATTCTTTTCCCAACCTCCCTCCGATGTTCTGTGACCAGCCTGGTCTGTCTATCTGCGTTAAGTGCCCCAGGTTTTGAGGACTTGCCCAAGGGAAGAGACCCACACACAATTCAGACCCTTCAAGAATCTACAGTCTGAAGATAAGCATTCACAGAGCTCATTCCTTCTCCAGGAGGATCTCTGGAATAGGTGAGTTGCATCCTTATGTATGACAAGCTGGAATTGGTGTTCTTGAATGGGCACTTTGCATTTATGAGGTCTTGCTGCTAGCCAAGTTAATAATGCATCTAATAAAGAGAAAGAAAGAAATACATTGTTCCGTCAGGTAGATATTATTAATATGATTCCATTTTAAAAGGGCCATTACTTCAGAGTCTTGATGTCTGGGATGCTGTTAAAGAAGATTTTTTTAAAAGAGTCACCATGACAACAGAGAGAGCCCTGCTTCCCCTGAATTGATTACAGATTTGTCCATGTAGGGGACTGGAATACATCCAGCTTATTGGGAATTCTTTTCTGTCTCCTTTGGCAAAAGCCCTGGCTTATTGTCCAGAGTGAGCAGGAGTCTCAAAGCCATCAATATTCACTGATGAAGTCGTCGCCATTCATTAACAGAGACTTGATCAGCAGACATTTATCGATCACCAGGCCTGTGCAAGGCACTCTGGAGGATTCAGAGACATTGCTGTCTGACCAGCTGACATGTCTGCCGCGTGACAAGTTCCAGACCCTCGAGGCAGCAGGAGCCATGTGGGGGAACTCTGGGGAATACAGACCCTGCTCAAGGACCTGTGATCTGCACATAGGGCCCTGGTGAAGAACTGTGGTGTCACGATGTGCACCCTGGATAGTTCTGACCTGTGAGGGCTTTCTTGGTCTGTGGGGTACAGTTGGATGGATGAGAGCCCTGAGACAGTGGATGAAAACTAACACTGGGCCTTAATTTTATACAAACTCAAACACCAGATTCTTGGGTCACCTTGGGCACATCACTGGACCTCTCTAGCCATTACTTTTGTCCCTTACATGAAATAGGATTGCGTTTCTTCCTTCAGAACCCAAAGTGATCACATCGTGCTCTGTTGCTTGTTGGACAATACAGGTCCCCAGACAGGCTTTTGAAACTGCTCAAGTAGTGAAGATTCAGTGTTGTCTTGCTTGAGTGATGCACTGGGTGCAGGGCATATCCTAGCACTTAGTAAATGAATGAACAAGATTTGGAGCCTTCTTGTAACCACTCCATTCTTTGCCCACTCTCCATGCTGCCATTATGCTGGTCTGTCATTTTTTCAAACGGACTGGGCTGGGTACACCTGTGGTTCTCCAGGACAACAGAGAGCACCCCAGTTGTCCCAGGCCTGCTTCCCTCTCCACCCCAACCTATGGCTCAACTCAACTTTTCTGCTTTGGATCATTTTGCAACCCAGGAAGTGTCCAAAGGAATGGGATAGGGTATTGAAGCCAGGTCTGATGGATAGGGAGAAGGGAGCAGAAGAGGGACAAGTCAGGATTATTTGGCTTCTTGCTCCCTATAGAATGTGTGAGAATATGTTGGGGGCTCTGTGCAGTGAGGGAGCACCTCTGTACTCAGTTAGCAAAACGAACAAACAAAAAGCAGAATGGGACAAATAAAAAGCAAATAGTAAAATGGTAGCGTCAAACCCAACGAAATTATTAATCTTTTTGAACAAAAATAGCTTAAACACTTCAAATAAAAGGCAGATTGTCAGACTGGATAAAAAGGCAACATACAGGGACACCTGAGTGGCTCAGTCAGTTAAGCGTCTGTCTTCAGCTCAGGTCATGATCTCAGGGTCCAGGCATGGAGCCTCAAGTAGAGCTCCCTGCTCAGCAGGGGAGTCTGCTTCTCCCTCTCCCTCTGCACTTCCTCCCTGCTTGTGCTCTCTCTCTCTCTCTCTCACACACACACACTCTCTCAAATAAATAAGATAACATCTTTAAAAAAAGCAACATACAACTTTATGATGCTTACCAAAAAACTACTTTAAATATAAAGACATCAATAGATTGAAAGAAAAGGGATAGAAAGGGATGTACCAAAATACATACTTTCTTTTCTAACCAAAAGAAAGCTGCAGTGGCTGTATTAATATACTCAGTATATTTCAGATCAAAGAATATTTGAAGGGATAGAAAAGGTCTTTTCACAGTGATAAAGGGACAACCTATTAGTTACACATAATAGACCAAAACATGTAGGCATCTAGTAACAACTTAAAAATACATGAAACGGGCACCTGGGTGGCGCAGTGGGTTAAAGCCTCTGCCTTCGGCTCAGGTCATGACCCCAGGGTCTTGAGATCGAGCCCCACATCGGGCTCTCTGCTCTGCAGGGAGCCTGCTTCCTCCTCTCTCTCTGCCTGCCTCTCTGCCTACTTGTGATCTCTGTCTGTCAAATAAATAAATAAAATCTTAAAAAAATACATGAAACAAAAGTTAATAGAACTGAAAGGAGAAATAAACAAATATGGAAGCATTCAATAATTGATGGAACAAAGAGAAAATCGGTGAGGATAGGAAAAGTCAAAAAACACTATCAACCAGCTTGATTTAATTCGTATCTATACGACACTCTACACAACAACAGCAGAATGTACATTCTGTTTCAGAACTGTTAGTGTTAAACTATATTGTGGGCCATAAATAAGTCCCAATAAATTTTAAAACAATCAAATCATACAAAGCATGTTCTTTGACCACAGAGGAATAAAATTAAAAATCTGTAACAGAAATATACCTGGAAAATCCCCACATATTCATAAGCTAAACAGACTATTAAATAACTCACAGCTCAAAGAGCAATCGGAAAATATTTTGAACTGAATGTAAATGAAAACAATGTATCAGAATTTGTGAGATGCAGTTAAAGCAATGATTAAAAAGGAAATTTATGTAACACTAAAAGCCTGTATTAGAAAATAAGGAAGGTCTGAAATCAATGACCTAAAATTTTACCTCAAGTAATCAGAGGGAAAAGGGGGAAAGTAAATAATAAATATAAGAGCAGAAATGGATGAAATAGAAAACAAAAAACCAACAGAGAAAACCAATGAAATCAAAAGCTCATTTTTGAGATGCTCAGTAAAATTTATAAACTCTAGCAGAAAGAAGAGACACATAAAATACCCAGACTACCAACAACAGAAATGAAAGAGGGGAAATCACTACAGATTCTATAGATATTATAAAGATAAGGGAATATTGTGAACAAGTTTATGCTAATATGTTTGACAACTTAGATGAAATTGACAAATTATTTCAAAGACACAAATTACCAGGGTGCCTGGGTGCCTCAGTGGGTTAAGCCTCTGCTTTTGGCTCAGGTCATGGTCTCAAGGTCCTGGGATGGAGGCCCGCATCGGGCTCTCTGCTCAGCGGGAAGCCTGCTTCCCCCTCTCTCTCTGCCTGCCTCTCTACCTACTTGTGATATCTCTCTCTGCCAAATAAATAAATAAAAATCTTTTTAAAAAAAAAAAGACACAAATTACCAAATCTTACTGGAAAAGAAATAGATATTTTGGGCAGTCACATCCATTTATGAAATAAAATTCATGGTTTAAAAATTCCTATAAAGGAGACTCCAGATCTAGATGGCTTTCATGGCAATATCTACCAAATATTTAAGGAAGGAATAACACCTGTTCTACACAAAATTTTTGAGAAACTAAAATAGGAATAGATACTTCCTAACTCATTCAATGAAGCCAGCCCTGACACCAGAAACAGAAAATTACTTTACAAGAAAACTATACATTAATATCATTGTGAACATAGATGCAAACATTTGAAACAAAATTTTAGCAAATCAAATACAACAGTGTGTTAAAAGGAGAACGTATCATGACCAAGTGGAATTTATTCTAGGAATCCAAGGCTGGCTTAACATTTTTAAAAAGTGAGTATAATATACCATGTTAACAGAGATAAGAGAAAAAATTGTTTGGTCTTCTCAGTAGATGGATAAAAAGCATCTGACAGTAGGGAATTTAAAAAAAAGAAAAAAGAACAAAAATGAACAAGATGGGATGGGAAGGAGACAAACCATAAGAGACTCTTAATCTCACAAAACAAAATGAGGGTTGCTGGTGGTGGGGAGGTAGGGATAGGGTGGTTGGGTTATGGATATTGGGGAGGGTATGTGCTATGGTGAGTGCTGCAAAAGTGTAAGCCTGATGATTCACAGACCTGCACCCCTGAAACAAATAATATATGTTAATTAGAAAAAAAAAGCATCAGACAGAATCCAACATCATTATCGATGAAAACTCAGCAAATTAGAAATAGAAAGGAGCATCTTCACTCTGATAAAAGGGACCTATGAAAAGCCCACAGCTAACATCATACTCAATGGTGAAAGACTCAAAGATACTTTAAAATCATAAACATTCTCCCCACTCTTGTTTAGCATTTTACTAGAAGTTTAAACTGATACAGTAAGAACAAGAGATAAAAGGCATCCAGTTGGGACAGAAGAAGAACTCTAGGGGTGCCTGGGTGGCTCAGTCGTTAAGCCTCTGCCTTCAGCTCAGGTCATGATCCCAGGATCCTGTCAGGCTCCCTGCTCAGAAGGGAACCTGCTTCCCTCTGCTTCTCACTCTCCAGCTTTCCCCTGATTGTGTTTCCTCTCCCACTGTCTCTCTCTGTCAAATAAATAAAATCTTTAAAAGAAGAAAAAGAAGAAGAACTCTATCCATACATGATATAATCATTTCCATAGAAAATTTTAAAGGGATCTCCCAAAAGTTGCTAGAATAAAAGAGATTAGTAAGTTTGCAGAATACAAGAACAATATACAAAAATCAATTGTCTTTATACCTACTGTCAATGAACAACTGGACATTTTAGAAACAACACCATTAAAACAGCATCAAAAATATGGAACTATTGGGGGTAAATTCAACAAAAAGTGTGCAACACCTGTACAATGAAAACAACAAAACATTGCAACAGAAAGTTGCAGTAGACCTATATGGCGTACATGTTTCAAAAGACTTACTATTGTTAAGTTCACTAACCTCCTCAAAGTGATTTATAGATCTGATGCAATCCCAATCAAATTCACAGCAAGTGTTTTATAGAAATTCACAAGCTGAGTCTAAAATTTATGTGGAAATGGAAAAGACCTAAAACAAAACAATTCTGAAAAAGAGGAACAAAATCAGAGGATTGTGCTATCTGGTATTACAACTTATTACAAAGCTACTATAATCAAGACCATGTGGTACTTGAAGAGAGAGTGGCCATGAAGAGAGATACAGAGATTAATGGAACAGAGTAGAGAGGTCACAAATAGACAAACATGAATAAAGCAATTGATTTCAACAAAGGTGCTCAGGCAAATCAATAGGGAAAGGATAATGTTTACACATGATGACAAAACAATTAGAAATCATATGCAAAAACTTGAACCTCCACCCTGACCTCTCACTCTCTCTAAAATTAACTTGAATTGGATCATAGACCTAAATGTGAGAGCTAAAACTTCTGAAGGTAGGAGAAAATCCTAATTGGCATTGGGTTTGACAAAGATTTCTTTTTTTAAAAAATTTTTTATTTTATTTATTTATTTGACAGAGGGTGAGAGATCACAAGCAGGCAGAGAGGCAGGCAGAGAGAGAGGGGGAAGCAGGCTCCCTGCTGAGCAGAGTCCAATGCGGGGCTCCATTCCAGGACCCTGAGACCATGACCTGGGCCAAAAGCAAAGGCTTAACCCACTGAGCCACCCAGGTGCCCTGACAAAGATTTCTTAAAGAAAACACCAAAAAATCAACAAATTAAGCTTCATCAAAATTAAAATTTTTTGCTCTTCAAAAATATGGTTATGAGAATAAAAATGCAAAAAGGCTGGGAGAAATTATTTGTAAAATGTATGTCTGACAAGACTTGTTTCTAAAATATATAAAAAATACTCATGACTCAATAAGAAGACAAAAAAATGGTTAAAAAGTTTGAACAGACACTTCGCCAAGGAAGACATACAGATGGCAGATAAGCACATGAAAAGATGCTCAACATCATTAAACAGAGGTGATATGCAAACGTAAACTCCAGTAAGATACTCTACACACCCACCAAGATGGCTAAAATTTGAAGTACTGACTGTATGTATCAAGTGTGGGTAAGGATACAGAGCAAGAGGAATTGTCATACACTACTGGAGATAATGTAATATGATATAAGCACCCTAGAAAACAATTTGGCAGCTTCCTAAAAGGTTAAACATAGGGGGAGCCTGGCTAGCTCAGTCAGCAGAGCATGAGGCTTTTGATCTCGGGGTTGTCAGTTCGAGCCCCACGATGGTTGCAGAGATTAATTTTAAAAAAAGGGGGAGGGCCCCTCGGTGGCTCAGTGGGTTAAACCTCTGCCTTCGGCCCAGGTCATGATCTCAGGGTCCTGGGATCGAGCCCCGCATCCGGCTCTCTGCTCAGCAGGGGGCCTGCTTCCCCCTCTTCTGCCTGCCTCTCTGCCTACTTGTGATCTCTCTCTCTCAAATAAATAAATAAAATTTAAAAAAAAAAAAAAGGTCTACATATGCCGACCATATGACCCAGCCAGGCCATATGTAGTTACCTAAAAGCAATGAGAACGTGATCTCACTAATGCAAGTACCAATACTTGTACACAAATGTTTATAGCAGGTATCTTTGTAACAGCCCAAACTGGGAACAACCCAAATGTCCATGAACAGGTGAATTGATAAACAAATTGTGGTGTATCTTTAAAATGGAACAATACTCAACAAGAAAAAGAATGAATTTTTAGTACACTCATTATTAGCATGGATGAATGTCAAAATAATTATGTTAAGTAAGTGAAAAAAGCCAGTAACAAAACAAAAAGCATGCATTCTGTGTGATTTCATTTATATAAAATTCCAGAAAATGCAAAGTACTCTCTAGTGACAGCAAGCAGATCTGTGGTTTGGGGTATGGTAGTGATAGGGAGAACCAAAGTGGGCAAATTGGGGGAATATTTAAACAGGGTGTGATTAGCAGGAGTTGGGAAAGGTAGATGTAAGGGATGAGGGAGAGAGGACGTCTCCCAGTCTCTAGTTTCCAGATTAGGGAAAGTGTCTGATGTGCTGCTCCATACGATAGGAAACACTAGGATGGACATCAGATAAAGTGTTCAGTTTCACATCGTGGAGCTCGTGGAGGTTCAGGTGGAATCACTGAGCAGGTAAGTAGATATTGTTGTCTGTTGCTCAACAGAAAGATCTGGGCTGGAGGCAGAGGATCTCACAATCCAAGTCAACTCAGCCAGTGTTAAAAAATATAAGTAACCTGAGCACATCGAGAGCATGGTTGACTCCAGCTGGCTTTGGAATGCAATTTCCAAAAAAAAAAAATTCAAAGTGATTAGAAGATAAATTTGTTCAGCTCCTCTCTGGATAGTACTGAAATGTTTCATTTTCTTTTCATTCGGTGGTTTAAAACATATATACGAAGTAAAGAAATCCCCTTAGTTCAGTGAAAAGGACCCTGAAATGTTCAGGATGCCCCAGATCTCCCCTTTTCTCTGATTGATTTTGGACAAACTGACTGTTTTCTGTCCCCTGTTTTCTCTAGCACAGAATTCTGCATTGGCAATGACTTTCTTTTGGCTTTTTTTTTTTTTTTTTTTTTTTTAATTTGAGCAAGAGAGAGAGTGGCAGTGGGCAGGAGAGGATGGTAAGCAGAAGAGGAGGGAGAGGGAGAGAATCTCCATCTGAGGGGCACCTGGGTGGCTCAGTGGATTAAGCCACTGCCTTTGGCTCAGGTCATGATCTCAGGGTCCTGGGATCGAGCCCCACGTCGGGCTCTCTGCTCCGCGGGGAGCCTGCTTCCTCCTCTGTCTCTGCCTGCCTCTCTGCCTAGTTGTGCTCTCTCTCTGTTAAATAAATAAAATATTAAAAAAAAAAAAAAAAAGAATCTCCATCTGAACACAGAGCCTGCCAGAAGACTCAGTCCCACAACTCCGAGATCACAACCCTAAGACAAAACCAAGCTTCAGTGAATAGACTGAGCCACCCAGGCAACCCTCTTTCTGCATTTTAAAGCTGTTCTCTTTGAGCTTCTATCTTTTCTGTTTTGGGTCCTAACTGGAAGTCTGGGGTTACGTTCATGAACATGAATCCCATGAGACTGCAGAAAGCTCCATGGGAGCTCATTTTTTGGGTTCTCATTTTTTCTTGTCCCTTTTCTGATTGGCTTCTAACTGAGAGGGAGGGACCCTTGATCCATTCATCCATTAATCCAATTTTTATAAAGTATGTGCTAGGTACTGTGGATGAAATAGATTTCCAGAATCTTTGTTGTCCCTTTATGATTTCTAAATGATATTAGTGAGTTCATCTAGTGCTCGTTTGTTTCTTTTTCTTAGAAACATATTTCAGTTGAGCTCCGAGTTTAGAGGATGAAAATGAATATTTAGATCTATGATTCAGCAAATTACTTCAGTTCTTTGTGATCCTTTTTGGCTCTAGGTCAGGTTCAGAGCCATCTTTTATTTTTATTTAACGTGGTTATTTTGTGTTCTGTTCTTCCAGATTTGCCTTTCTAATTAAATTTCATCCTGATGGATGGTAAAATGAATTTGCCCTCCCGAGTTGCTCTCAGGAGGGGAAGGGGCTTAAAGAATAAGCCTGAGGCAGTGAGAAGGCATTACAGCTGGTAAAATGAATCACGCATACATAAATAATAGAGAACAGACCACCCTGAAGCTGAGAGGCTCTCATCGCATTTTTTCTAAATACGCAAGTGTTAGAGTACACATTTTTGCGAGAACCTCTGAAATGACTTTTAGCCTTTTGTAAGACTTTTATGTCCTGAGGCCGTGTCTTCAGCAGTGAGGTGGACGGATCTCTCTTGAGAGCTTAGTTTGATATTCTGTACCATATGAATCGACAGAAATTTATGATGGAGAATTTTTATTTGCATGTTTATTTTTGTGTACTGTGTATTTTTCCAAGTTTCTACAGTGAATGGGCAGTCCTCTAATAATCAGAGGACCAAAACCCACGGTAAATGGAATTTAAAGATAATATTTGTAACCTATGTATGTGGTGGGCACAAGAGAAATATTTTGTGTGGATAAATAATTCTGTTGTAAGGCAGGATTGCAGGCAGCAGACCTTTGGAACTTAGAGTCTGATGCAAATAAACTGCCCCACCCCCTCCTCTAGAAGCTTCTCCAGTATTGTTATGTTTCCTCAGTTTCTGTCCTAGACTGCTTGTCTTCTTCCCCTGTAGTGAAGTTCCCTTAAGGGTGAAGCAATAGCCCTTTGTTCCTCTGAGTCTACAGGGCACGACAAAGAAGGCTGGATAAATATTTGTTCAATTTTTGCTTAATGGATTGAAACTGAATTGAAGATGGGCACCTGCTCCTAGCTGCTCTTGGTCTAGGCAGGGACTGCTTGTGTGAAATGGCAGCAAATGTCAGCAGAATATTCATTCAGCAAATGGCAGCTGCCTAGCAGAATATTCATAACTTGGGCGAGCCTGGGACCGTTTTTTATAAGACGGATGGGTTCTGCTTTCACTGAATTTTGATAGTTTCCCTGGGGGGCCAAGATGTGTGTGGAGAGGA
Source organism: Meles meles (assembly GCF_922984935.1). Lineage (NCBI taxonomy): Eukaryota > Metazoa > Chordata > Mammalia > Carnivora > Mustelidae > Meles > Meles meles. Next base: position 94,846,846 of record NC_060069.1, on the reverse strand, counting down.
CAAAGGAACAGGCTGCGAAAAGAAGAGGAGCCCAAGGCTGGGAGCCGATGGCATGGCACATTTTCATTTCTGCTCTGTTTCTCTGTCGTCGGTGGGCATCACTTGCTCCTCCATCTGATGAATAACAATGATGATAGTTCCGATTTTGTAGGAAGCAATGTGCCAGGCACTGGGCTGTGGGCCGGTCCTACTCAGGACTCTCTTGCTTGCAGGGGACAGAAAAACCAATTCTCATTTTTGGGGGGATGTAGGGAATTTTCTGGACAATGTACCTGAAAAAAAATCCAGGTACCTCTCAGAACTAAAGTCCACAGAGAGGAGTAAGGGGATACCACTTCTTGAATGGAAGACAGCATAGAAGCTCTCAGGGAATAGGCAACAAGAGGAAAGAGATAGGAGAGGATGAGTCTAGGGATAGCATGACACCCAAGTTCCCTGAGGGGCCTGACACCACCTCTGTCCCAAGTCTTGACCTAGGAGGGGGGATAGTACAACAACAGAAGTCCCAGCAGGTTGGAGAGAAAGCTGAGAGCAGAAAGTCTGTGCCCACTTCCTGTCTGGGACTCTGCCACAGAAGGTCATGTGCCAACACAGGAGGACTGCCGCCAAGTGAAGTGGTGGTGTGGCATATTTCATGAGAAATGGCTCCCGATGGGGCCGCTGAGTGACCTTTAGTCCCCCTGTGACAAGGAAGGGATCCAGGAGCACCCACATGTTCCCTGTGGGGGATGAGAAGGCCGCTCAGAGAGAGAAGAAACCAATCTACCCTGAGGTAACAGTGGCTGAGAGAACAGGACAGACAGGTAACCCACTCCTGCTGAGGACAGTCAGGCCCAAGGTCGGGTAGAATGGTTGACAAGGAGAAGCTATTTCTCCACTGGACTTACTGCTATGAGGTTATCAGCCTGGATCTGCTAGAGTGTCACACTGAAGGAAGCAAAGCTGAGAGATGGAGAATCTCGACAATCTTCAGTCTCTGGAACTAAATCCAGATCTGAACAGACGTGCCTGGGATTTTCATTTGTATAAGTCAACCAATAGTTTTGGTTTTTGTTTGTTTAAGGAAGTAGTAATTGCACCTTCTGTCATTCACAGCAGAAAGTGCTGAACCCCTGTAAGTTAGAGGGAGGCAGGACCAGCAGAGGGGTGGAGCCAGGAATCAGTGAAAAGACAGTCAGAAGGAGGAGGCCTGGGTGGGTTGGGTAGACTCAGAACCAGATGAGAGTCAGGGGTGATGCTACAGGCACAGTGAAAATATTTTGTAGTGAGAGACACAGGGTCCGGCTTCATGACTGGAAGGGGTTGTGTGTCAGGGCAGGAAGGAGCTCAGGAGGGCAGGGCATCACATCACAGGAATGCAGTGAGAAGAGCAGTCTACCAGGGTTTGAGGCACCTTGAGCCTTCAGGGGAAGAAGGCATCCAAAGTGGCTGGGGGGGTAGATGGGTTTGGGAGCTGGGAGCAGACAACTTTGGTGGAGGAAGTTCTAAGCAGAAAACTAGAGAGCCGGCAGAAACATGGGTAAAATATCTGGGTGTAATATAGTGTAGGAGCCATTAATACACGAGAGAAAGACGAGGCCAAGTGATGGGCTTCTCCAGAACATGCTTCTTGAAGGTAAGTCATAGCTAAACACAGTGTCTATTTTTTTTTTTTTTTTTTTTTTTTTGACAGAGAGAGGTCACAAGTAGGAAGAGAGGCAGGCAGAGAGAGAGGAAGGGAAGCAGGCTCCCTGCTGAGCAGAGAGTCCGATGTGGGGCTCAATCCCAGGACCCTGAGATCATGACCTGAGCCGAAGGCAGCGGCTTAACCCACTGAGCCACCCAGGCGCCCAACACAGTGTCTATTTTGTTCAAGGCCAGTATGCTAGGGCACATAGGGGTCACTGACACCAAAAGCCCGACAGTCATAGTTGGTGAGATCATCTCCCACAGAGAAATCATGTAGGAATTCCCCCAGCTGGAGCCCAACATTGGAAAGAAATGACCCACAAATGCGGTGTCAAATCAAGTTCAACCGCACACCACGCGGCTGTCCAACAGCACAACACAAATCCACTTCAAGTGCTGGCTGACTCCTCTGGGGCCGGCTCCTCAGAAGTCCCGGGACTGGACGGGGCAGAGGTGAGGGTGAAGCCTGGGGGCCTGTGACCTGCCCAGGGCGCCTGCGGGCCATCACCACACCCACCAGCCGCAGGTCTACGGTCAGTGCACAGAGCCGGATGTGGTCGGTGCCGGAAGAGAAACGTGAGGAAGGCTGAACGGGGACGGGGGCACGGTGGCAAGAATAGTGACAGTTTGGGGCCACGCGTCAGCATTAGCCCGCGGTGGAGGACCCCAAACACGCGTGCCCATCCCAGCACGGGGATCTGGGCGGCGCCTGGCCGGGCACACCGCCCAAAGGCACCCTCAGTGGGACCCGGGGTCCGAGCAGGGTCCGTGTACCCCGGCCGGGACGTGCATCTGCGTAGTCCCTGATCCCGAGTCCGGCTTTGTGAGGCGCGCGGCAACCCTGACCGCCTGTGGCCGCGGTCCCCGTGCCCTCAGGATGCCCGTGACCGTGGCTTAGGCACGCTGGGAACTCTGCGGGCTGTCCCGCCTCTGGGGACTGTTTGGCCTCCCCAGGCCAGCGTCCTCACCGCAAACCCTCCCGCGCCCTTCTCCTGGGCCGGACCGCCCCGCACCGCCGCCTCCGGGGCGGAGCTCGAGGGCGCCGGGCGCGGGGCGGGACGAGCCCGGCGCGGGGCGGGGCCAGCAGGGGGCGCTGCGGCATGCAGTGCGGCCAGGCGGTGGGTGCGCGCCGCCCTCGCCTCCCCTCGCCCCCCTCGCTTCCCCCCCGCCCCCGGCGGAGCAGGCGGTCAGCGCTGGACCCGGGGCGTAGCGGCGGAGCCGGGGCGGGAGCCGGGCCGGGACTATGCACGGTGAGTGGGAGCGGGCCGGGATGGGGCTGGTTGCCGTTGCGGCCGAGCGGTGTGGAGGCGCGAGGCGGACAGGCGTCCTGGGGTCCGGGATTGAAAGCCCGAGGGGATCCTGGGAACGCTCCGAGGCCGGGACGAGAGTCTCCGGTGGGAGAGGTGTGCTGGGGCGGGCTTCCGAACCCCGGGTTTGAAGCCCGCGCCTGAGTTCCCTCCCTCCGTTCTCGCTCCCTCCCCAAACCCCAAAACCCCAGCCCCCCGACTTGCGCTTTCTCCCCAAGCCACCCAGCCCTCCGCTCCGCCGCCCCCTGTCCCCAAGCCTCAGCACCCTCCAACTCTGCCGACGATTCCGGCGCCCTCTCCTGCGCCCCTACCTCCCGGCGGGCGCCTCCCCCAACCCCGCTGCCTAGAGCTTCTCCTCCTCCAGCCCCGCTCCTCTCCTGCGCCGCCCTCCACCGCGTCCCCGCCCCTGCCACTCGCTCCCGCCCGGCGCCCGCACCCCTGCGCCCAATTCCACCCCGAACTCGGGCTCCCAAGATCTGGGACCCCGCGGCACTTCTGAACCTGCGGGTCTCCAGGTGAGAAGGCGGCGGCAACTTCGCGGCCTTTCTTGGGGGTGGGACTGGTTTCCCCCGCAGCTGCCTGCGCCGCGCGCCTGCGGGGGTGCGGGGACCCAGCCCAGGGGCCAGTGCGTGCGCGGGCGGTCATGCCTGGGTGTTCGGGTTGGGACTGCGTGACTCAGACCCCACGGCGTTGCTTTTGCTCGTCTTTCGCGACGTTCTGAAGAAGCCAGCTTTGTCACACGTAGAAATGGAATTGGCTTAGAGCTGGTGGCTTTCTTTGTGGCAGCAGCCTGGTTTCAAGTGGTACCTGTGGATTAGCGGGGAGGAAGATGTGGAGCCATATTTTCCCGCTCCGCGGGGCGCTCTGCGAGGCTCTCACCGCCTGGGTGGCTAGTGCCTTCCTGGGAAGGCTAGTATGCTTTGTAGGCTTTCAAAAAGTGAAAATCAGGAAAGATGTGGGGTTAGATCCGCGCGAATGGGGAAACGCCCGGTGGATGGCCCCGGGGCCCCCAAGAGGGCTTCACAACTTGGGGACATTTGTTGGTATTTGCGGAGGGCTCCTGGCTGAACCCGAGTGTAAAGCAGACCGTGCCCAGCCCAGCCTTACAAACGTGACGTGACTGCCAACGGGGCTTGGCAGCAACTCCTTATCCTTAGAGGTGCTGGTACTCAGTCTGGACATCTGTGGGAAGAGAGTTGAAAGCAGATGGTTTGAAAAGCCTCATGTTCCCTCGAGAGAGGTGGAGATGTATCCGTTATAGCCTAGAAGCCAGTGCCTGGATCTGCCCCGTCCCTTCTCCTGGCTTTCATTAAGTCTTGGCTTAAATTAATTGTCTATTTCAGAGAAAAGACATCTAGGGGAGACTTCTCTTTGAGGGATTAGCAGCTGGCCAGCCCACCCTCGCTCCTGCTTGGAGAGGATGCTTTGGGGCACTGGGGACAGGATGGGCCACTCGGCCTTTGAAGCACAACCCTCTGAACATTTGTGTAACTGGGGGATCCGTATTTTTTTTTTTTTCCTGTTGATTGGCCCGAATGGTAATTAGTTCAGTATTCTTTCAGCATTGAAGAATGAATTAATGAGTAATTAGCCCAAGGTCACACAGGGGCTCAGTGGGCTCCCTCTGAGTGTCCACAGAATGCTGTGAGTGTCTGCTCAGTCCCCACCGTACCGCTGGATGGTGAGTTGTTTGCTGTCAGATGCCCCGCCAGCCTGGAGGGCCTTCAGGGTAGGTTCATCTCTGTCAGCACACAGCCTGGCACCCTCTAAGTGAGAGGTCCTCAATGTTTATCCAGGAAAGAAATGGATCCCCCTCTTCAATCCAGTCTGAGTCCATAACTTATGTTTTCCATTGTGCTGCAGTTTTCAAAATATTATCCTTAAATTCATCAATTTTTTTAAAAGTACATATCACTGGAGGCAAACTCTTTTTTTTTTTTTTTTTTTTTTTTGAGAGAAACTCATTTTCATGTTTATTTGGAGCAGAGAGCTCAGTTTATGGGTCAGGTTCTGATAGCTGTGTCTCTGACCTCCGTGGGGATTCCAGAATTTCCATGAAGGAAATCGGTTGTCCTTACCATAGAACTGGGGTGATGAAGTGACGGGCACTCCGAGGAGCTAAGGCTTTTGGCTGAGGGAATGAGTCCTGTGTGGCTTAACCTATAGGGCCCTGAGCTGTGGCTGCAGCCCCCCGCCCCACCTCAGGCGTCCCTCATCCCTTTCTGTGATGGGAAGAGGCACTCAGGGAGACCGAGTGCCATTGGCGGAGCCCTGCTGGCTACTTTAGATGCCACCATCTTCAGTCTGGAGGTTGCTGGCCGCTCCAAATAACTTCCCCACGGAGAGCGGTCAGTGGGGCTTCTTACACATTTCTGGCAGTATGGTTTGCAGCTCTGCAGTGGGGGAGGGAGGCTGCTGTTTTATGAGGATGGTTGTCTGTTGGAGGTGGCTATGACCCACTGATAGACCAAGCAAAGACCGGATTTTCTGCCCCTGTCAAAGGCTAGCGCTGGAGAATACAGCCAGAGGCTGAGGGAGCCGTGCCCTGGGCTGTTTTTTTCCAGGAATCTGGGAAGGGCTGGCATTTAGAATGTTATCTGGATGTGGGAATTCCCTGCAGTGCCCACAGGTTCAGGGTTGTCATGGGCTTATCTTTCTTACACAGACTGTCTCTGTCTCTGGATCTGGCTCTTACCCAGAATTCCTGCAGCTGGTGAAAATCTGTTTTCTCGAAGAGGTTTAATTAATGCCTGCAGTTTGTGAATGAGACAGAGAAGGAGAAACTGGGAGGGGTGGTGGTGCCTGCTATCTCAAGGTGGGTAGGGAAAAGGAGGGGAGACTATCCAGGGTCCTGGAAAAACAGAAGGGGTAGACTTCAGCCCCAGGGTTTGCCCTGCATCAAGGCTTCTGGTTGGTGGATAAGGACATGTGCCCACATTCTGGTATAGGGATTACCATTAGAAGCAGAGTCACTGAGACAGGAAGTCTAGCCCCAACGGTAACCTGAAATATGGTTTGCTGGGCTCACTGTTCTGGTTTCTAGAAGGCCCTGAAGAACAGCTGAGAGCTGGGTTTAGCAAAGTGGAAGAGTCTGGAGCTCTTACAAGTTTTTGAGGGAGAGTTGCGCTCCTTTGGAAATGGCTTGAGTGACGTTGGTCTGGGATCTGGCCCTGGGGAGTCACCTCACACCTGAGATGCTGAGGGGAGAGCACAGGGGAGTGGAAAAGGAGAAGCAGCTAGCAGAGTCTGTGCACCCACAGTTAGGGGTGAAGAAGAGGCAACAGCTACCTTCTGGTAGGATGGTGAGCCTTTTGACAGAAGCAGTCTTCCAGGGACGCTCCTTGAACCTGCTGGGCAGCCTGGCAGATGGGTTAGGGCCTGCTGAAGCCCCTTCACCTTGCAGATCCTGCAGGCCAGCCATGAGGAGGTACCTGGGAACCAGGAAATGAATCGCAGAATCTGCACTGAGTTCGAAAGGCAGGAGGGTCAGGGTTCGACTTCCAGCCTGCTAGCCCCCCAGAACCAAGAGGCTGCTCTGAATGTTCTTGGGCCTCGGTTGGACAAACCCCTGTTTTTTGGAAAGGAACCGCTCCATCAGTAACGAAGGGAGGAATAGTCCTAGGTGCAGGGAAGAAGATAAATGATTAAAAAGATAAAGTGATTGAAAAATGGACTTAGAGGGGCCTCGTGGAATAGCTCCTGCACCCAGGAGGCAGCCTTGACTGTGTGCTCTAGGCTGGGTCATCCATGTACCCTCCCTCCCTTCCTCTGCCCCTCCCTCCTCTGTCCAATCCCTTGTCCCCAGTCTCATCCTTCTGCACCACACACAACAGTGCAGCTGCCTCTGTGCTGGTCCCGTGGGGTGGGAGAGAATTGGGGGAACTCAGACATCTGTAGGAACTTGAAAATTCTGTTTCTGTTTGCCCAGTCACTTCCCCAACGTACACATACATTCATGTTTCCATACTATGGGCTAGCCTTCATCATGCGCTTACCACATTGTGCCTCTGTGTATAATCGACTTCCTTAGAGCTGTAATCCACAGCATTGAAACCAGACCTTTAAAAAACAAACTAAGATGAAAATTAATGCACCTGGTTTGACATTCTCCCCCGCCTGCCCCTTTCTCTCTGCTTATTTGTGGTTAGAGTCATAATTTATACTGAATTTACAAATAGTTTGAATACTATCTGCCCTACCCCTCAATTAGAAGGAGACATGTGTCTTCCCAACTAACAAAACCACAGCTTACTTTCCTAGACCCACCTCATTCTTGGATGCAATACCCAACATTAGGCCTTCAGAGATACGCCGTATCTTTTGAGCTTTTAAATTATACAATGAAGCTCTTGTTTGCCAATATTGTCAACTAATACAGAAGAATCTGAAGTTAGAATAGAACATTTACTGCCTTGTTAACTCTATGGTTCTCAAGTGAAAGAAGCAGATGGATTAAGGTGGAAGAATGTTATTATCGTAGAAATGTCTGGAAGCTCAAAAATAATAATGCAGGGACGTAGTCTCACAAAAAAATAAATTGGGTTTTGAACATTGTTACTGAAATGTGCAGAGATATAAATTGGAACATCCACAGAAGTATGTAGGCAAGTATAGAATGTTGGTGAGTATTGGGTGCCTGGGTGGCTCAGTGGTTAAAGCCTCTGCCTTTGGCTCAGGTCATGATCCCAGGGTCCTGGGAACGAGCACCGCATCAGGCTCTCTGCTTGGCAGGGAGCCTGCTTTCCCTCTCTCTCTGCCTGCCTCCCTGCCTACTTGTGATCTCTGTCTGTCAAATAAATAAAATAAAGTAAGAATTTTGGTGAGTAGTGACTGACGAGTTTAGAAATTTTAATCTTTCATTTTGTTGAAATATATTAATATGATCATACATTAGGCTTGTGCAGTACTACTTTACTATATAAATGGGCAACTGAGTCCATGATCTCGTTCAGTCCTTCCAGCATGTTTGGGATCGTGGGAACAGGGGAACACTGGGGGGTTTCAAAGGCTTCTAGAACTCAGAACTCTTGAGCAGGGAAATACTGTGTAAACCTCGATATTCCTGCTACAGCTGCTTGATAACCAAATGTGGCTACATAGTTATTTGAAAATTATAGGTAGTCTCTTGCTTAGGGGTAAAATAGGCCTTCTTTAAAATGTTCTGCAGGTCACAAAAACTATGATTAGCACCACCAGAAACCACCTGGAAGGATTTTTCAGGGTTTGTGAGTTTCAGAGTTTCTCTGCCGATGACTTTCTAATAGTAGAGTACCTGAGTTTGTATATTCAGCATAGTACAGTAGTGAAGAAGCTCTGAAGCCACGCTGGCTTTGAATCCTGGCTCTGCCATTACTGGTCCTGTACACTTGGGCTAGTTACTTAACCTCTCTGTGCCTCAGTTTCTTCATCTGTAAAATTGAGATGATGATGATGATGATGAAAATTGAGATGCTGTTATGGTAAGGCTGAAGTGCAATACCATGATGAAGACTTCAAACGGTGCCCTAGCACATGGTGTGCTTTAAAAATGTTAGCTGTTACTACTATTCATTCATTCCTTAAAAATAGGGTTTTGGTTCCAACCAGCTGCACTGAATTGATAGATAGGAGAATGGATAAGACACATGTAGTCTCTGTCCCTCTGGAACAGAGGACACCATGCTTAAGTTCACAGCGAAGGACATGAAGGGTAGTTGAGATGTTTCCCAGGCATTCACCTGGCTCTTGGCCACCTATGTGGTCATGAGAGCCTAGGGTGCGCCTGTAAAGGGTTGACCACGGCAGGAGGAGGAGCTGATGACCTTCAGCAGGTACACACTGGTGTGACTTGGCCTTGCCGGCTGTTTCGGGTAAGCAATCGAAAGATCGGTCTGTGTCCGACACCCGCTGGTTGTTAATGTTTTCACCGTAACACTTGGCCTCTGGTTGTTAGTGGGAAGTGTGATAGGAGACCATAAACTCAGTGTTTGCGCACCTGCTTTGCCAGCAGTGGTCCTAGTCCCGGTGGACAGCACACGGCCCTGACCACTGCTTTGGACTGGTCTTTCAGCAGCCCTGGAAGCCTATAATACCATAAGGGACCCAGTTCTCTGAGGACTGGCACAGCTGCTCCCAACGGTGAGTACCTGCCGGAGGCAGAAGACCAGACTCCTGTGCTTCCTGTGTCTTCCTTAGCCAGAACCATCTGCATATGGAAGATCTCTGGGAAACTGTGTTGATAAGCTTGCGTTTAATAACTGGCCCTGGAGAAGGGAGGTCCTCCCTTGCTCTGTGTGCCTTCCAAAGAAACTCCCACTGGAAGCCTGCCGACCAGCCCCTGCCATCAAGGCCTAGCGAGGGCTCTAGCCATGGGCCGTGGATGAGAGAGCCTGGGACTGTTGCTGCCTTAGGAACATGAGCGCCTCTCTGCCCTGTTTAAGTGTGATTGGTATGCCCTTGGCTCTAGGCTGGAGCACTTCTATTAATAAGTTGGCAGGCAGACTGGAAACCTGATAGCTCTCTTAATGATGAGCCTGCTTATTTTTATTCATTTTTAAACTATTGGAATTTGAAGCAAATGAGGTTCTGCTGTTGTTTTTTTTTTTTAAATACTTGCCCCATGCTTGGAAGATAAAGACATGGCAAATAATATCATTCCTTTTTTAAAAAACCATTTATTTGTATGTAGGCAGAACAAAGTTAGAGTGCTCTAAGTTTTCTGGTCATGGGTGCCTCTTGATTTCCCAGATCAGGTCATCTTGTCGCCAATTTGTCTGTCTCCATCTCAGTTCCTAATGGAAACGCAGACCTGGAAATCAAAGCTTGGACATTTCCGGTCGAAGGTCATGGCACAGACAGTTGATTTTGTTTTGGCTCTGTCTTCAAGGTGAAAAATTACTGTGTCTTTTTTGAGAAAGAAGGTGTATTTCCAGAGATGACTAACACCAGCAAGCAGGAAGATGTTGGCAAGGCTGCCTTGTTCTTGGTTCGTCTCATTTACAGCTTCTCTAAGTTAGTGGCATATGATTTTTTATTTTCTCCTCTTGTGCATCTTGCTTTAATGAGTGCTGATTATCTTGGAACAGCTGCATTAATTGATGGTGTTTAACCACTCAACATACAGTAAGTAATTGCAGTTGGCTTGGCTGAGCCTAGCTCATTCTTTTTACTTCCCTTTGAGCTTGAGTGTTTCCTCTGTGTGCTGAAGGCCAGAAAGGGAGTTGGGAACTCCTTGCCCCCGTGTGCCCCCACCACTCCATGCTCACACTCCTCTGGGACACTGTGTGCCATGATAGCATCTGTGCCTGCTACATGCGGATTGGCTGCTCATGGGCCTGTCTCCCCGGCTTGCCTGGGGGCTCCTGGAGGCCCAGTAGCCTCATACAGCTTGTCTCTGACTCTTCACCGCTTAGCACAAGGACTGGCAAGAAATATACGTCGGTAAAGGCGGGGTGAATGAATGCCTGGTTGGTTGCAAAGCAGTCAGTTGGGCTTTTGACTACAAGTAGCAGAAAGCCCTACTTCAGTGGCTTGAGCAAATAATGATTCCTTTTTCTCCTGTAACAAGATGTCTGAAGGTAGGTGGTTGCTAGCATTAGTTTCAGCAGCTGATGTCTGTCTGGACTGATACTTCTGTTCTTTTCTTGGCCTCTCCTTGATGGTGGCAAGATGACTGCGTCAGGAAGGAGGTGCCAGCAGCATGGGTACCTTTTATCAGGAAAGCAGACATTTTCTTTTCTTTTTTTTCTTTCTTTTTTTTTTTTTTAAGATTTTTTTCACTTATCTGAGAGAGAGAGAGCAGAGTGGGGAGGAGAGGGAGAAGCAGGCTTCCCACAAGCAGAGACCCCGATGTGAGGCTCGATCCCAGGACCCTGGGATCATGACCTGAGCTGAAGGCAGACGCTTAACCGACTGAGTTACCCAGGTGCCCCAGGAAAGCAGACGTTTTCCCCAAAACGCCCAGCAGACCACTCCCAGTTTAAAGGGCCATCTGGCAGGGCACAATCCTGACAAGAAGAGTTACGTGGGCTCACTGCTAAACGAACAACCCAGATAGGCTTAATGACCCAAACAGGGCAGACATTTACTTTTCGCTCACACAAAATCCAAAATGGCTGTTCCTAATTCTCCGAGAGGTGACGAAGGGACCCAGGATCTTTTTTTTTTTTTTAAAGATTTTATTTATTTATTTGACAGAGAGAGAGATCACAAGTAGGCAGAGAGGCAGGCAGAGAGAGCAGAGAGCTCCCTGCTGAGCAGAGAGCCGGATGTGGGGCTCGATCCCAGGACCCTGAGATCATGACCTGAGCCGAAGGCAGCAGCTTAACCCACTGAGCCACCCAGGTGCCCCAGGACCCAGGATCTTAAGATGGCCATGCTTGCTTACATTAATCAAGGGAAAGGAGGATGGATGATGGTGTGTGGGAGAATTTTATGGGCCAGGCTTGGAGGTGGTGAATTAATTCCACTGATTTTCCTTGGGGGTGGCAGGGTGGCGTATGCTTAGATACATGGCCACACCTCCTGCAAGAGAGGCTGGGGAACTTGGTCCAGGAAGAGGCGTTAGGTTTCACGATTAGCTGGCAATTTCTGCCACACTGTCCCCCTCCCCACACCCCTCCAAAATTAGAGCTCTCCTAGGAAGGAAGAAGGAATGAATATTGTGGGACAACTGGGGGTGTCTGTCTTACAAGGAAATACTGTGCTAAGAAGGCTCCAGCCAAAAATAGTCCTTTCTTTCTGGATCATCTGTCTTAAATCCCTGCTTCTGTTCCTACCTTTGGGAACTGGGCCAACAGGGCAGTAGCAGGTCCTCATTATCCCTCTTTCTTGACTCAGGGCATGTTCTTAGCAGCTTTATAGGAATGAGCCATAATTGATCCCCCCTCAGCAGTTGAAGATTACCCCCAGAAGAAATGGCCCTCAGCACCCCTAGGCCAGAGGAGCTCTGAGCCTCTGAGAGCTCCTGGCCTATGAACCTTTCAAGCACCCCCACTCACCTAGCCTTCCAAACTTCAGCCCCCACAAGGGAGGGGAGGGAGAGGATGCAGGAGAGAAAGACCTCTGCTTCCCACTCCAGTGATCTGAGATGTATTTTCCCAACCACTTCCTTCTCTTTTTTTCTCCATCAACATTAATGAATGATCCGTTGATCTAACGGGTTTTAGCGTTCTTGTTTGGTTTGTTGTAGGTTTCTCTGACAGGTGCCTCTCCTTCCAAAACATCTTTCTTGACTCCCTTCTTTCCTCCCTCCCTTCCTTTCTTCCCACATAAACTTACTGCCGGCTGAGCACCTGCTATTTACTCAGCTCTGTGTCCACCTAGCCTTGGAAGTAGATAGGCAGGGAAGCTGACATGAGCCTATGTGTCAATGAGTACTATGAGAAAGCTCTGGTTGACCAATATGGGGCGGGGGGGGGGGGGCTCACCTAGCGCTGGGGTCAGGGAGAGCTTCCCGGAGGAGCTGGCTTTTGAGCTGAATTTAAGGATGAGCAGGAGATGGGATGCCTGGGGGACTCAGGTGGTGTCTACCTTTGACTCAGGTCATGATCCCAGCATCCTGGGATCAAGTCCCTCATCAGGCTCCCTGCATAGCAGGGAGCCTGCTTCTCCCCTGCTTCTGCTCTCTGTCTCCCTCTCTCAGATAAATAAAATTTTTAAAAAAGCAAAACAAAAAGGATGAGCAGGAATTAAGCAGGTCAAGAAGGTACCTGGGCAGAAAGAATGAAATGGGCATAGACACTGAGTTATGAGAGGGGGCATATGGGGCTTCAGAGGGACCGGTGAGTAGGTCCAGTGTGCCACACTTGGGATAGGGCAGTGTGATCATTTGCTCATTTAATACAGTGGTGAACAAAGGAGATACGGTCCTACTCCCAGGGGAGCTCGGGATCTGGGCGGTTGGAAGGGATGAGGCTATGGGGAGGGTGGGTAGGAATCTGAGGAGGGCCTGGCCACTGTCCCAGCCTCTGCCCTGCAGGGTTTGCTATTGGAGGTTGAGTAGGATATGGGCCCATTACTTATACCATCCCCTCTTCTGCCCCATCCCTTTGTTTCCGATTCTTGTCTGGTCCTTTGCCCGGGAATTACTCAGGCTATAAAGACAGAGGCTGGCACAGATCACCAGCATGTAGTTGGTGGGGAAAGTTGAAACTGTCATTACATATCAAGATGTGTGCCAGCTAGGTCTTTGATGAAGCCCTTTCTTAGATCTCCGAGGATGAGGTTCTAAAGTTGGTTTACAATTTTTTTCCACTCCTTTCAACTCAGACCAATACTTCTGGCCACCTGGCTCAGAACCTGGCCTGGTTGTGCCTGTTTCCAGCCTCGAGGGCAGACTGAAACCCACCAAGTGAGGTTTGGCCTTGCTGTGGGCTGGCCTGTTGGGAGGGGCCAGGTCATCTCTATGGGCCCGTGACGTGCTGTCATGCAGTCCACGAGGGGTTTCCGTGCAGGCAAGGAAGATGTGAGCATTGCCTGGGAAGGGGCCCGCTCATGGCCAACGGGTGTGCTCAGCTCCCTGAGGAGATGAGGGCTGTGCCAGGGTTTAGCAGAGCTGTCAGCTGCCTTCATGGAGACGAATGGCCCCAGGGTGGTTTCCTTCTTTCTCCATACCCAGCCATCTTTGTTAAGGTGGAATTGACAGTGCTGGGGGGTGAGATGCAGAGAGGAACCTTCATGCTCGTCAAAGTCCAGGGCTGAATGGACCCAGGGCTGAATGAATGGCCCTTTTCTCCTTGTCTCTGGGAAAGGAAATGTCAATCCATAGAAGGAAACTCAGACCAGTGAGTGCCCTGGTGTTTATTGAGTGCCTTCTTGGTGCTAAGGGCTGCAGGGAATGTGCATAATAACAAAATGGAAAAAGTAGGATCCTTACAACCTGTGATGTGATTTATAATAAGAAATAGAGATGTGTTTATCCCTGTTTCTGACACAGGGCCCCTTAAACCTTTAGAGTTTCCTGCAGTTGGACCAAAGGTGTCTTTTGTTATGCTAACAAGGTGATGTTTTTGAAAGCCCCCAGGTAACCTAAGGGTAGGGGCTGGTTGGCCTTTAGCAGGTTGGAACTCTCAGTCCCCACCCAAGACCTTCCTGGACCAGAGGAGGATTGGAGGTCAAATCAGTTGTCAGTGGCCAACAATTCAGTCATGCCTATGTAATGAAGCCTCCATGAAAACACAAAAGGATGGGTTCTAAGAGTTTCCAGGGCGAACTGGCACCCTGGGAGAGGACATGAAAGCTAGGTGACCTTTCCCACATGCATGTCTTGCCATGCACACCTCTAGCATCTGGGTATTCCTGATCTAGTGAGTCAAATGTTTCTCTGAGTTCCGCGGGCCACCCTAGCAAATTAATCGAACCCAAGGCAGGGGTCGTTGGAACCTCCAGTCCGCCCAATTGGTCAGAAGCACAGGTGACAAGCTGGATTTGCAGTTGGCCTCTGAAGTGGTGGGGGCTGGTGGGGCGGGGGGGGGCAGTTTTGTGGGACTGAGCCCTTAACCTGTGGAATCTGATGCTATCTCCAGCTAGGTGGGGTGGGATTGAGTTGATCTAGGACAGCCAGTCACTGTCGGAGAACTGCTGGGTGGTGTGGGGCAAAAACCCATACACACTTTGGAATTAGATACAGAATCCTTAATACCTTAAATGCTTTCCAGGGAGTACCTAATCCTTTCCACAACCCTCATGAAATAGGTAATTTTACATTCCACAAGAAAATAATCTCCACGATTATTTATATATGTTATATATAAACCACGAGGGAAGAATTTTGGACTGATTTGGTCACTGCTGATCCCAAGCTTCAAGAACTGTGCTTGGCGTATAGCAGATGCTCAGGAAACATTTGTTGAATGAATGATCGAATCACCGTTCACAGGTGAGGAAACCGGCTCAGAGAGATGAAGTAAGCTGCCTCAGGTGCCGCTGCTGGTAAGTGGTGGAAGAAAAGGCCTGGATCTCAGTCCCCGGAAGGCAGCATGAGCTGTGACTTCGGGGTCCCAGCCCCTTGCCATTGAAATGTGGGTGGCTTCCAGGATAACCCTGGAGGAGGGCCCACAGCCTGTCTGGCTGACATTCTGACCAAATGCAGCAGAAGCTTGGCAAAAGCTAGCATTTGTATGGCAATGAGCCGCGAGCCCCCAAATGCCAAGGCCCACAAGGTTGTCTGCCTTCTTGGCTGTCAGGGCCTTGCTGTAAACTCGAGGGTGGGATGAATATGCAGGAGTGTATCTGTCAGCCACTCAAGAGTGATGTTTTTGGGTTGATGCCTTCATCCTGTCATGCATGTATTCAGGAACCTTCTGTGGCTCCTTCCTCCTACCAGAGCCTAGTCTGGCCCCAATCACTCTCCACCCTCTTCCCTGATGAGTGACTGCATAAAACCTGTCACCAGTCAGCAGTGGAGAGAGGTGTGTACTCTGCCTCCGCCCGGGTACCACTGTGTCCATGGTTTATCCTCTCTGAAATGCCAGCTCACATCACGCATGCCCACGGACGTCCATCCTGCCCTTGTAGCTTTAGCAGTTTCCGCCTCTTCCTTGAAGCCCCCCAATGACCAGCTAGCACCCTGCCCTCTTCCCGGGCTCCTGCAGCCTCCATCTGTCTATATAGTGTGTTTCCTAATGGCCTTCCCGGAGTCCTGGTTTCTGGGCTTGAGATGGGGCTTCTGCTGAGTGGGACACCCCGCCCCTCCTGATGAACTCTGATTTTATCTTCTTACACATCAGGTTTAGTGTTGCATTAGTTTTGAAAGGAGGTGCTCTTTCAAAACCACTGGTCTCTTTATAACTTATTACATACCCAAGAAGTCTTGTGACTTCTTGCTTAACTGCACTGTTGGGTTTTTTGTTTTGTTTTGCTTTTTTGTTTTTTGTTTTTAAAGATTTTATTTATTTGAGAGAGAATGTACAAGCGGGCCTGCCATGCAAGATGGAGAGCACGAAGCTGGAGAGGGGCAGGGGTAGAAGGAGAAGCAGACTCCCTGCTGAGCAGGGAGCCCAACCAGGGGGGTGTCCAGATCCCAAGACTGAGATCATGACCTGAGCCGAAGGCAGACACTTAGCTGACTGAGCCACCCGGGCGCCCCATCAATTATGTTGTTTATTTATTTATTTATTTATTTTTAATTTTTATTTATTTATTTGACAGACAGAGATCACAAGTAGGCAGAGAGAGAGGAGGAAGCAGGCTCCCCGCGGAGCAGAGAGCCCGATGTGGGGCTCGATCCCAGGACTCCGGGATCATGACCTGAGCTGAAGGCAGAGGCTTTAACCCACTGAGCCACCCAGGCGCCTCTCAACTATGTTGTTTAAAAAATAATTTGTGGGGGTGCCTGGGTGGCTCAGTGGGTTAAAGCCTCTGCTTTTGGCTCGGGTCATGATCCTGAGGTCCTGGGATCGAGCCCCGCATTGGGCTCTCTGCTTCATGGGGAACCTGCTTCCCCCCCAACCCCGTGCCTGCCTCTCTCTCATTATTCTGTCAAATAAATAAAATCTTTAAAAAATAATAATAATAATTTGTTATTATTATTTTTTAAAAGATTTTATTTATTTGGCAGAGAGAGAGAGATCACAAGTAGGCAGAGCCGCAGGTGGGGGGCGGGGAGGGTGGGAAGTGGAGCAGGCTGGCCGCTGAGCAGAGAGCCCAATGCAGGGCTCAATCCCAGGACCCTGAGACCATGACCCGAGCTGAAGGCTGAGCTACCCAGGTGCCCCTAAAAAATAAATAAGTTCTGCAGCTTCCTTTTTTTCTGATTTTGAAAGTAGCAAATGTTTAAGAAAGTTTGGAAAATACAGAAAACTATAAATGAGAGAAGTCTTGCAGGATCTCACCACCTACTTAAAGAATTGTAAACTGTTCTTTCATCCTTACAGTTTGTTTCAAAGAAAAGATTACTTGTAATCCCAGCCATAACCACTCATAACATTAAGGGTCTATTTTTCTCTTTCTGGCGTTCCTTTAAAAATTGTCTCTTTTAGTGATTTTTAAAAATAGCGATAGGTTCAAAATTCTAAAGAGTGTAACAGTAAAAAGTCCCACTTCCAGCCCTGTTTCAAACCACTCAGTCCAGTTTTGTAATATATATTGTTTATAACATAATTGAGCTCAAACTGTAGCTGCTGTCTTTGTAAAAATCTGTAAAAAGCTGCTGTAGCTTGCTTTATAATTTTTTTTTTTTAACACTTTATTTATTTGACAGAAAGAGAGAGATCACAAGTAGGCAGAGGCAGGCGGGGTGGGGGGGGGGTGGGGGGAGGAAGCAGGCTCCCCACTGAGCAGAGAGCCTGACAGGGAGCTCCATCCCAGGACCCTGAGATTATGACCTGAGTTGAAGGCAGAGGCTCAACCCACTGAGCCACCTAGGCACCCCTATAGCTTGCTTTTTTGACTTAACAACATTACATTTCCTGCTGTCATTATTAATCTTTGTTGTTATTTGTACACAATACATTGTAAAAACAAAGCATTAAATGTATGAGTAAATTTTGAAAAGTCCGCAGTTGAGATGACCACTGTTAATCTGGAGGCTGTCATGAGCACACAGTGAAGGCGCACACATGAGTTGTGTCTTTCCACAGTGTCTGCTGTATTCAGTGATAAAGGAAGGTTAAATCACAAATCACAGGTTCACGATTCCAGACTCTGTTGCGGGTCCCCGTGTGATTAAACTGGCTTCCTACACAGCACACAAGGCAGGACAGAAGACACGCCACACAGCGAACAAGCTAACAGAAGGGTACAGGACGTAAGGAACCAACCATGAAGTCAGTCTGGGGGCGCACCGCTGAGATAAGGCCCAGGGCTGGCCCAGCTCAGCCCTCAGCACTCAGCACTCGCTGCTTCTGACGTCCGAGCAGTGAAGGATCTGGGGTCTGTTTAGAGATCCATCCAGCAGAGCCTTCTCAGCAGTTGCCTTTTTTAAGTGGTCAGACATCGAAGGGTTGTGTCTGAAGTCTGACAGTTTGCTGCCAAATCCTCCCCTTTCTAAAGGGGTTTAATCAGTTTTGGGTCTCTGCAGAACCCCCTCTGGTTCTGCCAGTGATTGGTTCTGGCGTGTCAGCTGACATGAGTCCCAGGGGTATCTCCTTACCTTCTTGCATCACTGCTTGATATGAGAGACTCCATGTGGCTCTCAACAGAGGCTGTCTCCTTCCAGAGCTTATTCTGTGAGTTTACATGTTCTCTTCAGATTTTCTTGTATATGCTGAACTGTGTAGATGTCTTACCTACGTGAGATACCTACACAGCAGATACGCACTGGATCTGTGACGTCGCCACTCACACGCTGTCTCGTTCATTTTTAACTTGTAGAATCTGGAGGTTGGTCCACATCCACAGCTAAGCCTGTCTACCTTTCTCTTCCTTCCTCCCTTCCTTTCTTTTTTCTTTTCCTTGTTTTTTTTTTTTTCTTTAATGTTCTATTTTTAAGCAATCTTTATACCCAATGTGGGGCTCAAACTAACAACCCTGAGATCAAAATTCACATGCTCTCCTGACTGAGCCAGCCAAGTGTCCCCCTCTTCCTTTTTATTTTATTTTATTATTATTTTTTAAACGATTTTACTTATTTATTTGACAGACAGATCACAAGTAGGCAGAGCAGCAGGCAGAGAGAGAGAGAGGAGGAAGCAGGCTTCCTGCTGAGCAGAGAGCCCGATGCCATGCGGGACTCTGTCAGAGGACCCTGAGATCATGACCTGAGCAGAAGGCAGAGGCCTTAACCTAACACTGAGCCACCCAGGCGCCCACCCCTTTTCCTTTTTAAAGGCAGAATCATGTTCCATTGTATGAAAAACTGTAATTTTCCAACCATTGCCTTATGGGCGAACATTTTGGTTTTCAGATATTTGTATTTATTCCTGTTGCCGCTTTGCACCCATGAACAAGCGTGTTTTGAGAATAGAGACCCAGAATACAAATTCCCGGAGTAAAGAGTATTAGTTAATTAATTTTTTTTTGCTAATCTAAATGGTGAGACATGCCATGTCATTTTTAAATTTGT
The DNA here is from genome assembly GCF_922984935.1 of Meles meles. Classification (NCBI taxonomy): domain Eukaryota; kingdom Metazoa; phylum Chordata; class Mammalia; order Carnivora; family Mustelidae; genus Meles; species Meles meles. The sequence goes on along the minus strand of NC_060069.1, from coordinate 94,827,889 downwards.
ATTTCTTTCCATCCAGCTTTTCCAAGCATATATATATATATATACACACATTTAAATAAAATTTTAGAGTCATGCAATGCATGGCTTTGTATCTTTTTTTAGTTTTTCACATTAAGTCACATTAAAATGTTCACATGTTCTTTTCTGGGTCATTGCATTGTCTTCAAAAGCTCAGTTTCAGGAGTTCTATCTTACTGAACTATTGCAGATCACCTGGAGTATTCTTTTTTTTTTTTTTTTAACATTTTACTTATTTATTTGAGAGAGAGCACGAGTGGGGTGAGGGGTAGAAGGAGAAGCGGATTCCCCGTTGAGCAAGGAGCCCAATATGGGGGAATGCGGGACTTGATCCCTGGACTCCAGGATCATGACCTGAGCCAAAAACAGATGCTTAACCAACTGAGGCACCCAGGTGCCCCACCTGAAATATTCTTTATCTTCATTTATTTATGTCCTTAATCTCCAGTGACCTGGGGAATGACAAGTAATGGAAAAGAAAAGAAAGCAGAATCAACACCTTGTGCAGCGGTCTGTCCAATAGAAGAACCAAATTAAAATCCGAATTAGATGTTTGCTCAGGAGCTCATCCCTTAGCTGTTTGAGGAGTTGCCGAGGTAAATATCAGCGTGAGCTCTTGTTCTGTAGAGACACTGAAGTCTGTATGTTAAATATGAGGAAGCTTTGCCTGTTTCATGTGTTCCCTTGTGGAAAGTGCACGGGCTTGTTTGTCGTTGTTTGGAGGGACGGGTTATGATTCTCCCAGAGTTTTCCACAGCTGGGAGAATATCCAGGAGGCGGTATGGTGTGAAGGACACCATGTGGAACTGGGAGTCTGGAGAGTTGGCTTCAGGTTCCACCTCTTCCCCTGACTGCCCAGTAAACCTGAAGAAAATGTTCAACTTACACTGGTTTCCTGGAGTGTGTGTGGTGAGCATGACCAGGGTGTGAGTGGGTTTGGACAGCCCGGTAGAGGGGAGGCTAGCAGTTAGAGGCCAATTCTAGGCAATATTAATGAGAAGAGTGAAAATAAGCACCACCTAAAAAGAGGAGAGTATCATAAAAAATAAATTTTCAGTTGCTTTTCCCCAGGTCCTGGTACACAGCTCCTAACACCCTGGGAATCTCCAGAGTGCTAAGAACGTCTTTTATATGGTAATGACTGTGGGGTGGGGGGGTAAGTGGCTTCTGGATGGCTGCTGGTTGCCTGAAAGGCCGAAGCACCATTGGAGGGTTGGACTCTCAGCCCCACCCTCTGACCTCCAGGGAGGGGAGAGAGGCCAGAGGTTGAGATCAGTCACCAAGGGTCAATTGTGACTCAGTCTGGAACCTTAAAAAAAAAAAAAAAAAAGGCTCTAAACAACAGGAGTTCAGGTTCAGAGGGCTTTCAGACTGGCAGCACGTCAGGGTGCTAGGAAGGCAACATGCCTGGAGAGACCATGGGAACCCTGTGCCCTTGCCCTATGCCTTCCTTCCATTGGGTTGTTCCTGAGTTTTAGCCTTTATAATAAATCTACAGTAACAGCCAAGTACAGTGTTTTCCAGTTTTATGAGCTGTTGGAGCAGATTATCAAAGCAGAAAGGGGTAAGAGTTTTTCGAGGAACAGCCCCCCTGTCCCCCCCCCTCCGCCGTCTTTGTAGCCAGGTCTGACAAAAGTGGGTAATTTGGGGACCTGGTGCTTGTAACTGACAACTCAAGTGGGGGCAGTCTTTGGGACTGAGCCCTTATGCCTGTGTTAGTCTGATACTAACTCAGAGTAGTCAGTGCTGAAATTGAATTGAATTGTAGGAAACCCAGCCGGTGTCCACAGAGTTGAAAAACTGGTTGGCTTGAGGAAAAAACACTACACATTTGGTGTCAGAAGTCTCGTGAATAAAAACAGCTGAGCTGTACCCTACCAGTCTTCAGAAAATTTCTGATACCTAGTCAGCCAGCTCTGGGCCAGGCTTTGTCCAGCACTAGAGACAGGCTTGTGAACAGACCCTGTTGCTTACAGTCAGCCACAGGAGACAGCCAGAATTTCAGCGTGATTGTTTGATTATGTAAGGATAGCCCTAAGATGTGTCATGAAGGAGGACAGGGTGACTTGAGAGTGTCAGACAGGATCTGATCTAGACAGGAGTTCAAGGGCAGCTCCCTGAGAAAATGATCTTGGAGCTGGGATCTGAGGGCCAGTCATGAGTTAGCTAGGTGGGAAGGGTGGAGGTGGTGTAGGAAAGAACATTAGGGTTCAAAGCCGATGGCCAAGAAAGAATTCTTGAGACATCTTTGGTGCAAAAAGGTGATTTTATTAAAGCACAGGGACAGGACATGTGGCAGAAAGAGCAGCACTTGGGTCATGAGGAGTAGCCCATTATATACTTTCAAGTTGGGAGGGGTTTAGGGATAGCATAAATCTCAAAGGAATTTGGAGGCAAGGTTTCCAGGACCTTAGGAGGTCATATGCTTGGGGCGTGGTTGCCAACATGTATCTTGGGGAATAGAGATGAAGATTCCGAAAGAATTTTTATATGTTAAAGTGGGCTTACAGAATCCTGGGGCAGTGGGGGGAGGGGAGAGATGGTGGGTTAGGATTGCCTGTTGCCCTTAGCAAAGTGTCAACATCAACGCAATTGAGTCCCTAGAAGAACGTCACTCTGCCTGTTTCAAGGACTTGTCAGTGGGCTGTAAGTAGTAAGGAAATTTAATAATTTTTCTTCTGCCTCTGTTTCCCCTGGGGCAGAAGAGGGCTGGCAATGTGCCCGCTGGGGGAAGGCAGAAAGGATGAATTGCTGGTGGGTGTGGTGAGCCTCTCCCCTATTCATTCATGCATTCATCTGTCCATTCATTCAGTCATCCAACAAATCTTGACTGATCACCTGGTCTGGGCCAAGTACTGTTCTTGGTACTGAGGACAGAAGAGTTAGGAGCAAGACTGACAAAGTCTCAAGCCTCATCACTACTGCTGTGTAACAAGTTATTCCCGAACTTGGTGACTTAAAACCGCCGTCATTTTACTGTTATCCTTGTGATCTGGAGGTGGACAGGGCCTGCTCGTATTTATCACTTGGGTCCCACAGAGTTATTCAGGCACTGGCCAGTCTAGAATCACCCAAGTGTTCCCTCATTCACGCATCTGAAGCCTGGGCTGGGAAGCCTTGGACAGTTGGGGCTGCTTGAGCATCCCTGTCTCTGGGTGGCCACTCATGCGGGATTTCTAGTGTGATCGCTTCAGGGCTCCAAAGCAAGTGACCTAAGAAAGACCGAGCCAGGTAGAATCTCATGGACTCTTCCAACCTGGTCTCTGAGATCACACAGCATCATTTCTGTCCCATTCTATTAAGGTAGTCGTGAGGCCTACTCAGGGGACCCCGAACTCCCTCTTGATGGGAGATGGGACAGAAGATTTGTAGATGTGCTCTAGAACCACTACACCCTCATGCTCTGCTCTCCCTAGCTTTTCACACTTGGCTTTTTTTTTTTTCTTTTTTAAGATGTATTTATTTAGGGGTGCCTGAGTGGCTCAATGGATTAAAGCCTCTGCCTTCAACTCAGGTCATGATCCCAGGGTCCTGGGATCGAGCCCCACATCGGGCTCTCTGCTCAGAAGGAAGCCTGCTTCCCCCACCCCTCTCTGCCTGCTTCTCTGCCTACTTGTGATCTCTGTCTGTCAAATAAATAAATAAAATCTTTAAAAAAAAAAAGATTTATTCATTTATTTGAAAGAGAGAGAGAGAAAGTACACACACACACATGTGTGAGGAGGGGAAGAAAAAGAGAATCTTCAAGCAGACTCCATGCTAAGTAGGGAGCCTGACACAGGGCTTGAGCTCACAACCCTGAGATCATGACCAAGAGCCAGACACTTAACCAGTGGGTCACCCAGATGGCCTTCATCCTTGGCTTTAAACGTACCTGCGTGCCTGAGCTCACCAGAGTCCTCCAGAAGAGATAGTCTTATGGCTTGCATCCTAGCTCCAGCATGCCCCTTGGGGGTCCCACCTTCCTCCTCTGCCCCAAATAGCTCCAGAAAGGTATAGTTTTATCTATCTCTGGCTCTCTCTTGCAGGGAGGGGTGTTGGTGCCCCTCGTGGACTGGCACTCCAAGCATTTGCCAAGCTGACTCACCTCCTAATTGGGTAATTGGACCCAGACACAGACACCAAGGCCCCAGAGCAAGGCTCTTTTGTGGGGCTAAAAGATGGCTAGGATGACTGGAGGGCAATAGTGTGGGGCTGAGGTGCACCTGGACTAACACTGGGGCCTTGTAGGCCACGGGCAGGTTTTGGTTAGCCCCCTAAGGGCATTAGAGGAAATGGCTAAAGGCCCAAAGTTTTGATCACCACCTGCTAGGGAGATTATAGAATATTATTAGAAGAAGATTATAGAAGACACTATGATCTCACTTATATGTAGAATCTTAAAAGAAAAAAAATGAGATCATAGATATGGAAAAACAGATAAATGGTTGCCAGGTGGGGATGGGCAAAAGGGGTGAAGGGAGTCAGAAGGTACAAACTTATGGTTATAAAATCATTAAGTCATGGAGATGCTTAGAGTGGGTCTTAAAAGTTCTCATAGAAGAAAATAATTGTAACTATGTGTGGTGATGAATGTTAATTAACTATGGTGAGGAACGTTAACTAGACTTATTGTGGTGATCCTTTTGTTATATGTACAAATACCAAATCATTACGTCTTATGTCTGAAACTAATACAGTGTTATATGTAAATTATACCTCAGTGAAAAGAAGATGGCAGACCTCTGGGAAGAAGAAGATTTTTGCACCATGTTTTTTTTTTTTTTTTTAAAGATTTTATTTATTTACTTGACAGAAAGAGATCACAAGTAGGCAGAGAGCAGGCAGAGAGAGAGAGGGAAGCAGGCCCCCTGCTGAGCAGAGAGCCCGATGCGGGACTCGATCCCAGGACCCCGAGATCATGACCTGAGCTGAAGGCAGCGGCTCAACCCACTGAGCCACCCAGGCGCCCCACACCATGTTTTTAAAGTAACCAGTTAGAATGATTTCTTTTGCTTATAGAAGACTTTCAGGTTTGTTGCTAATTTCAAAAGAGGAAGCATCAGTCTTGATATGGTTAAACACGTTATAATAACGTCAGTGATTCGGCAGTCTGGGGTTAGTTATCACAGAGTTGGTGGGCAGAGCCGAACTTCTGTAGCTAACAGGGCCCACAACACTGTCAGCGAAACTACCGTCTGCAGCAAATGTTCCTACCATCGTGACGTCCCGTAACACCCAACTGATAGTGCGACAATCACCGATGAGTAGTGGCCAGTGGATAACCAGGAAGCCTTGGAAGATGACTATTACAGGATAGCTCTTTGCTCTTTGTAGTAGACATACTCAGAAACTCAAGTTAGAAACTCAATTTTAGGAGGACAATACAGAATAAGTATTCGTTCATTTAGCTTAAGTTTGTGGAAACTGATGTGTAAACAAAGACTGTGGCCACCCCAGTGCTTGGCATTCTCAGAAGCACGGGTGTAAACAGCTTCTTCCCCAACGTTTCTCGTTAAGTACCACTGACCTTGTTTTTTTTTTTTTTTGCTTTGTTTTTATTTTTGTTTTAAGAATACCTAGTGGTTTACAGGTAAGCATGCCCCCCCTCTGGAAGACTTGAAAGGGCCTACCATCTACCAAGTGACATCTTTGTTTCAAGGTCTCTGCCTCTCTCAGCTTCAAGTTAGGTTTCAAGGTAAGTACCATATTCCCAAAGACAGAGTGATTTAAAGATGCAAATGACAGAACTCTCCTGAAAATGTTGCTTGGTAATAAGTTTATGGGGCTAGCCCCAATCTGTGCATATGAATATTTCTAGAAAACTCTTGCTCCAAAGCAAAAAGAAATTAAGCATTTTTGAGCTATTATGACTTGGGTGTTTTATATATATTATTTTGTTTAATACTTATCAAAAGCCTGTATATACAGAGAAGCATTAGGATTTATGTTAAGCTGCTATAACACATTCCTAAATTGCAATGGCTTGGCACAATAGATTATTTTCCTATGTAAAAGCAGTCCAGCTTGGCTCCACAACAGTGGTATTGAGGTGGGGGTTCATGAAAGAGGTGGGACCTCTGCTCCATATAGAGATTTGGGGACCCAGGCTGCTGGAAACTCAGTCTTCTGTGGTATGCCCCTCCCACATGGGCTTTTTTTTCCTTTGGATTATTTTATTAACACTGCACATTTTTGTTTCCTTGACATCAAGTTATATTCCATTTTCTTTCCTTTCCAGTTTTATTGAGATATAATTGACATAGAGCACTGAACTAAGGCGTGCAACGTAAAGATTTGGTATATGTCTGTATTATGAAATGATCACCACAAGTTTGGTTAACATCCATCTCCTTACACGCTTACAATATTTTTTCTTGTGATGAGAACTTTCAAGATTAACTTCTTTTTTTTTTTAAGATTTTATGTATTTTTTTGACACAGAAAGAGAGAGAGCTTATAACAAACAAGCAAAAGGGAGCAGCAGAGAGAGAGGGAGAAGCAGACTGCCCACTGAATAGGGAGCCCAATGTGGGGCTTGATCCTAGGACACTAGGATCATGACCTGAGCTGACGGCAGATAGTGAACTGACTAAGCCAACCCAGGGACCACTCCAGATTTACTCTCTCAGCACCTTTCAAATATACAATAGAATATTGTTAACTATGGTCATTGTGCTATCCATTACATCCCCAGGACTTATTAATTTTGTAACCAGAAGTTCATACCTTTTGACCACCTTCACCGATTTCCCCTAATCCCCACCCCTGCCTCTGACAGCCGCCAGACTCTTCTCTGTTTCTATGAGTTTGGCTTTTTTAGATGCCACATATAAGTGAGATCATACATTATTTGTTTTTCCCTAACTTGTTTCACTTAGTGTAATGCCTTCAAGGTGCATCCATGTTGTTGCAAGTGATAGGATTTCCTTCTTTTTTAAATGACTGAATAATATCCTATTATATATATATTCCACACCTTCTTTATCTGTTTATCTGTCGATGGACACTTAAGTTGTTTCCATGCTTTAGGTATTATAAATAATGCTGTCATGAACGTGGGGTACAGATATCTCTTCAAGATACTGTTCTTGTTTCCTCCAGACTATACCCAGAAGTGGGATTACTGGATCATAGAGTAGTTCTATTTTTAATTTTTTGAGGGACCTCCATACAGTTTTCCACAGTGGCTGTACCAGTTTGCATTCCCTCCAACAGTACACAAGCGTTCCTCTTCTCTATATTCTCACCAACACTTGCTATCTCTTGTAATATAGCCATTGTCTTCATGATAGCCGTTCTAATAGATGTGAAGTAATATCTCATTGTGTTTTTGAATTGTATTTTTTATTTCTCTGGAAATCAGTAATGTTGAACATCTTTATGTACCCGTTGGCCATTTGTACATCTTCTTTGGAAAAATGTTTACGCAGTTCCTCAGCACAATTTTTTTTTAACAAATTGGATTTGTTTTTGTTTGTTTGTTTTTGCTGTCGAGTTGTATGAATTCTTTATATATTTTGGGTATTTTATTCTTTTTGATGAAATTATAAATGGGATTGTTTTCTTAATTTCTCTTTCTGAGAATTTGTTGTTAGTATATAGGAATGCAACTGATTTTCTTACATATATAGATTTTGTATCCTGCAATTTTATTCAATTCATTTATTAGGTCTGACAGCTTTTTGGTGGTTAGGTTGTTATCCCTGCAAATAGAGGCAGTGTTACTTGTTGCATTCTCATTTGGATATCATTCATTTCATTATCTTACCTAATTGCTGTGGGTAGGGTTTCTAGTACTATATTGAATAAAAGTGAAAGTGGGCATCCTTGTCTTGTTCTGGTCTAAGAGGAAAAGCTCTCAGCTTTTCACCGTTGTGTATGATGAATACCATTGACTTTGAGGCATATATTTAATACAGCTTTAACCTAAGCTGAATCAAAGTTTTGGAGCTTAGAACAGTGTTAGTCCCTGCTTTGATAGAAGGGAGTTTAGACTAATAGCAATTCAGATTCCTTCCCAAGCTAAATGCCTGATTCTGTGTGACAGTGCTCTTAGCTCTGTTTTTGTAGAGTTTGCAAGTGCAAGTGCAAAGGAACACCCCCCCCCAAAAGTTTTGAGAGCTTGAACCAGAGAATCCTTGGATTTCAGGTACATGGAGGGCTTCTAGGGGTCACCCACACGTCAGTCCCCCACAGTGCCCCCATTCACGTGTCTATCCAGAACAAAACCCCATTTCTGTGTAGTATTGTTAACCTGGAAAACACAGCTTTCAGAAAGCGAAGGGGGCCGTGGCAAACTGCACTCCTGGGGGCCTGATTGACATTGCTGGGATTTGCAGGCCCTCCGAAACTCTTTTTATTTTTTGTTTATAAAATTTGGCTTTTACCATGCAAACCTTTATTGTACATATGTATTTCTCATTTTACAGCCTTGCCCGTTGAATGTTTTGTGCTTTCCTTGACACTGTAACAAACTTTTAAAGGAAGTTTTTGTTTGTTTGTTTGTTTGTTTAAAGATTTTATTTATTTGATGCACAGAGAGAGAGAGAGCACAGCAGGGGGAGCAGCAGGCACAGGGAGAAGGAGAAACAGGCCCACCAAGCAGGGAAGCCGATGTGGGGTTCAATCCCAGGACCCTGGAATCATGACCTGAGCTGAAGGCAGACACTTAATAACTGATCCACCCAGGTGTCCTTCAAATAAAATCTTTTAAAAAAGGAAATGTATCTGGCTTTTTGTTTGTCTGTTTTATAAAGATTTTGTTTATTTATTAGAACGAGCAGGGGGAGGGGCAGAGGGAGAGAAGCAGACTACCCCACTGAGCAGGGAGCCTGATAAGGGGCTCAGTCCCAGAACCCTGGGATCATGACCTGAGCCGAAGGCAGAGGCTTAACTGACTGAGCCACCCAGGCACCCCTGTAACAGACTTTTAATTGACAGTTTGCTTGCAAAATAAATAAATCAGCTATATTTTGGGGTGCCTGCATGGCTCAGTGAGTTAAAGCTTCTGCCTTCAGCTCAGGTCATAATTCCCAGGTCCTGGGATGGAGCCCCGCATCAGGCTCTGTGCTCATCGGGGAGTCTACTTCTGTTCCTCTCTCTCTCTGCCTGCCTCTCTGCCTACTTGTGATCTCTATCAAATAAATAAATAAAATCTTTAAAAAAAAAGAATCAGCTGTATTTTTTAAGTGGCTTTGTGATGAGTAAATCGTGCCAACTGTATGTTCTCCCTTTTTTTTGTTGAGGTACTTACAGCTGCTCTTGACATTCTAAGTCAGAATATGCCAATTTCAGATGTCGCTACTGCTGCAACTTTAAGAAGGAGCAAAGTGGTGAAGCTGAATGGAATCCAGGCCTCTCCCACAGTGTCGGAAAGAGACCACTAAGAAGTACGTAAGATTGAAGATCCTGACTTGACGAATTAGTTATTTCAGTCTTTTCCGGTCCTGAGAAGTGATCAGACCCCTTGACAAGTTTATCCTTCGTAGAACTGGGGAAAAGAAACCTCAAAGGAGAGAGTGGCAGGAAAGTAGAGTTCAGAAGTGGGGGGGTGGGATCTTTAATATTTCAGGGATAAACAGTACTAAATCTGTAGATTACCTGCTTAGATCCTTTCTGGAAAGAAATGGTAGGTAAATAATTCATGTTGCATATTTAAACACATAAAATATGGAACAAACAGTCTTGTTGGTAGGACACATGCCACGTGAGGGTGCTGCTCTGCTGTTTGTCACTGCGGAATTATACCTGAGTGAACCAACACTGGTGTTTCTTAAACATAGGATTAGGACTGTATGTGCTTTGATTGCTAGATCTGAAAAGTGCTGGTACTGTCATTATTCTTTAGAATAATCGTGTGTGTTGTCAAATCTTCTCCAGTTGTGGGTTATTGCAGACACCCCCTCACTCCCTTGTTTGTAACAGAACTCTGATTCTGTGCAGGCCTCCACCGTCTCCCTTCCTCCATGGGCCTCTGCCAGGAAGGAGGTGAGCCCCAGTTGGTTTCACTCCATCGTGGTGGCCCATTCCCTGTGCTGGCGATGAGTTTGAGCACGGGCTCGTGACACCGTCCTGCCAGTTAGCCATTAGGGGAGGTCTGCTGGGGGGTTTCTGGGAAAGCCTTCCTTGCTGCCAGTAAGCACGCGCAGAATTGTCCTTTTCCCATCTGCAGATTGCCCAAGGTGACGTGATGCCCGAGAGCGTGGCCACCATCTTAAATCCCTGAGGGGAAGTCATCCTAGGGATGGGACAAGGATGGCAGAGTCTAGAGATGGAAAGGTGCTGGCTTCCTGATGATGCTTCTGGGGCCCTGAATTAACTAACCTTGGAGCCGCCCTTCCTCACACTCTGACTCATATGAGAATATGACTGAGTCTCTTTGTGTTCAAGAGGGTTTTCTGTTACCTGCAGCCAAGCCATCTTCATAGATGAATAAATAATTTAAGATAAAATAAAATATAAAGCTCAAAAAGAACTAAGGTTATCACAACCGTGACTCATCTTTATCATATCTAAGAGTGACATTTTAGAATATGTGATGAGATTTTTCTGCCTAGTGCAGTTTGTCATGAATTGGCTTATGTTTATTCATCACTGCCTACAGAGGCAGCCGCCATGAAGAGGACTGATGTCATCTAGTGCTCATGGCAGGTTCTAGTTAGGATATGGGTTTGACTGCTTTAACAGAAGTGAAATAACAATGATTTTAAAAGGTTGTGAGATTGTTTTTTTGCTTTTTTTTTTTTAATATTTTATTTATTTGACAGAGAGAAATCACAACTAGGCAGAGAGGCAGGCAGAGAGAGAGGAGGAAGCAGGCTCCCTGCGGAGCAGAGAGCCCGATGTGGGGCTCGATCCCAGGACCCTGGGATCATGACCTGAGCCGAAGGCAGAGGCTTTAACCCACTGAGCCACCCAGGCGCGCCCCAGTTGTGAGATTGTTTTTTCTCTCCCAAAACAGTTTGGGCTGGTAGACAGTCAAGGAAATGGGTAGTTTGCCCCATGAGGCCATCCAGGGTTCTTCTCTGATATGCACTAGGATGTTGTCTCCATGGGTGTCAAGAAAGCTGGCTTAGCTCCCCACCAGCGATTTAGAGCATGGGAGATGGCAAAGGGGGAAGATGAGATGGGGCAAACAGCCTCCTTTTGACCCAGAATTGCTTCTAATACTTCTAATCACAACTCATTGGCCCAGATTCGATCATATGGCAACAGCTGGTTGCAAGGGATTCTGGAGAATATCCTCTCTAGCTGGGTGGCCGTGTATCCAGCCAAAACCTAGAGGATTCCCTTAGGAGGGAAAAGGGCAAATAGACACCGGGAGGCAGAGATATTTGCCACATAGTGTGTCCACTACAGGAGAGAGGCGGCACGCAACAAAGAGAGCATGCTGGGTGCCTCTCTGATTGTGAAGCAAGGATTTGAGTCACAAGAGCCAGTCTTACGGAGCAGCCTGAAGCCTTGGCCAGTTCCCACCTGCTCTGGCCTCTCTTCTGGTCAACCAAAAGACTTGAATCAGGTGGATATTTAAAACCTCTCCCAACTCTGACCTTCTCTGGCAGGGTCCCGCAGGCATGCTGCTTCTAGAGTGGGGATAGAGATGAAGGGGAAGCAGGGTCAGTACCTCATGTGCGTCGTGAGTATTAAAACCATGAGACTTAAAAGTAACCAGTGACTAAAAAGTAAGTCACTGCTGACTTACTTGGCTTTTCGGAGCCAGGTACTGTGCTGGGTCCCGTACACCTGCTAACCTCACTAACCCCAACCCAACATGTGACGTGGAGCCTGGGGATGTTCCCATTTCATAGATGGGGAAACTGTGGCTCCGTAAGGGTTTAAGAAAGGCTTGAGCCCCAGCCAACTGATCCCTGAGCCCACATGCTTAACTGCGTGTTGTGGGAAGGGCTGGGACATGATGTGGGATTTGTGCGGTGTGGCCTGATCATAGCAAACCTTGCAGGGAGGGCCAAAGAGCTTTGGGCTTGATGCTAGCCTTTATCCAGGGCCAGTTTGGGGATCGATCTGTAGCATTGGATGGCCCCCGACACCATTACCCCAGAGCCAGGAGATGGCTACTGCCACTTCTGGCACATCTAGGCAGGAAGTTGTCATGGGTTACATCACCTTTCACTACCCCAGGGGAGAAGACAGGCTGTTCTTTAGGAGAGAGTACCCTGGTGAGAAAGGAGCCTGGGGAGGGTCAGCCGTGGGGCAACGTACGGAATGTTCAAGGGGAGACACACCACGTACTCTATAGGCATCCTTTAAGCTGTTGCCCCTGTGCGAGGAACACAGAGGCCTCTGGCCTACTCCTGTCCTCCCAAAAGAGGCTGGGACTGGGAAGATACAGAACCCTTGCTCCAGAAAATGAGGGTCATTTCTAGGAAGTCGGCTTTTCCCTTAAGCTGGCACTGATTGGTGGCAGGGATCCTGGGATGACATCCTCCTGCTCCAACCTGGAAGTCAATGGCTCTGTGCCCAGAGGGGGCTCCAGGGAGGGAGTAGGCATCAGTGCATTTATTGTCTGGTGCGCTTGGTGATAGGCCCGGGCAGGGGGAGTGAGGCCCTTGCGCCTGGGTAGCTAGCTTTTCCCCAGGCACAGCAGCCTACTTCTCTTCTGTGGCTCCTGATGCTGTCTCTTTGGTTCATTCTGTTTTCCTAAAATGCAATTATAAATACACCAGCTCCAGTCTGCTCTTCAAGGCTGAGCTCTAGCTGAGCCTCTTCAAGAGAGCTACCCTCCCTCTCTGGGCCTAGGTGGGTCTCCTCCCCTTCCCGCTCCTGCTTGTGCCTCGTGGCACTGCTTTCATGTGGTGTAATGGTCTTTTTACTCGTGGTCCCACTGACCAGACTGTGAGTGTCCTTTCTTTATTTTTTTTAACTTTTACTTTCAAACATTCATGAGAGCAGAGAGGATCATACAATACATCCTCAAGAATCCATCAACCAGTTGTCAGTTTTGCCAGCAGCTGTCAGCCTTTTGCCACTCTCAATTTATTAATGCCCCCCCCGCACTGAATATTTTAAAGCATTTCCTAGATCTTGTGTCATTCTCCCATATATACTTAGTTCACAATTATAGCCTTGGGGTTTTTTTTAAATTGTAATAACATATTTACTTAGGCCAAGGTGATTAAGACCCAAAAAATCAAAGTATAGAATACATCTAAAGTGTTTTCTTTAATAACATCTTTCTATTCCTGGTAATGGCATTTTAACTACACAAGTAAGAGATAATTAAATACATATTTTTCTTCCAAGCAGTTGTGGTCATGTTTAGAACCCTAAATTCTGTACACTTTGAAGGAGACACTGAGACCAGAGTCATTAGACATGGCATTTCCCACTCTTACGAGGTAAAAATCAGGCCAGGCCTTGGGCTTTTGGAACTCTCTGGGGGTAGAATGTCGTTTGTAAAAACACCTTTAACATGTTCCCTTTTTCTCTTAATTCAGAAACGGTATACTTCCCATAATGGGAAGAACCTATCAACTAGTCCTTTATCAAAATTGTATTCTAAAATATTTCCTTTCACCACTCAAATCTACTGTAAAGTTAAAGTTGGCTGGATTTTCTGTTTGTTTTATTTTTTCCTGTTTCATCAGGAATTCGGAGTAATAATTCTATTTCTGGATTTAAGATATTTTTACTGTGTGGGTTTAGCTCTGGGACTAAGGCTGTGCCCAGTAGACATCTGATGACTACCAGTTCAGCCTGGAACATAAAACAGTTGTTTCTACAGTTGTATTTATAGGAGTTGGATTGGGTCGTGATGCCATATTGTGTCTAGAACGCCTTTTCCTTGGAAGGTGGTGGGTCTTGAGAGATGTCAGAGGACAAGGAGATGTGAGTGCCATGCTGAAGTAGGTCATAGTCCCAGCCTCTCATCCAGTGGCTGCCGCGGTGACTTCCCACACACATTATTTTCTGGGCTGTGAGGGAGCAGGCTCTGGGACTTCTACTGTGGACCCAGAGACCTTGGGTCTCTGGCTGTCACTCGGCATGACTTGGACAAGTGTGATAGAGTGTCCGGAGGAGCGTGGTAGACTCCAGGAGCGTGCGCACAGAGCCCCCATGGAAGGAATTTGCAGGAAGATCCCTGGAGGGAACCCACAACTACATGACTTCTTGAGTGCTGCACGAGATTGGACTCTGGAGAATAGGCCAGAGCTTGGGCCACAGAGACAGAGCCCATTGGCTGGTAATCCTCATCTTCTTAGGATGGGGCCTGACAGAAGCTGACACAGATGTTCCAGCCTGGAAAAACCTGTCGCGGTGGCTGGGGCCACCACAGATGAGTCAGCCAAGGGAAGACTTGCCATGCCAGGGAAGGAAGGAATGAAGCTGCAAACGTGGCTCCCTGCCCCAACGGCTGGGGCTGGCAAGTAGAGACATGGCCAGTGGCCAGGATTTGGAAGAGGAACCACAGTCTGGGGAAGAAGCAGTAGCCTGGGGGAAAGGGCAAGCCTCTGTGTTTAGATGATGGTGCTGATTCCTCCAGAGCTGGACAAGCACAGTGCATGCCCGCTGCCTCTGTGGTGCTCTCCCCTGCCTTCCTGCTCTCTCATACGCTGATTCCCAGTTTAAAGATCAAGACCCTGGGCTCAGACATGAACTAATAACTAATGAAGTTAGTTAGTTGTCAGAGGGGCACACAGAAACTAAGCAGCAGCGCAGGGAACTGGCCCAGATCTGTCGGCCTCTGGAGCTGCCTCTTTGTCACCATGTCAGGGCTCCTCTCCATCTCTCGCAGTGAGGAGGTGTCTCTGCTGAAGACATCTTTTCTCTGACCCGTGCACCCCATGTCCCACCGTGGGACCTACTCTTGGGTGCTCACACACACCCATTGGGATCCTAGCTCCAGCTGCAAACACAAATGTCTTCAAATCCATGTGTATTTTAAATACCATGTTTATTTAGCCATTAAGGAAAAAAATTTAAGAACAAAGCATGACCTTCCTTTACAAGTTTTCTAGGAAAATAGGCTCCAGAAAAAAGCGTGTGTGTGTGTTTCCTGGGGCCTGAGGTCACCACCCACTCCAGGCTGTGAGCACAGCTCCGGGGCTGTGATCACACCAGGTCCATCCCTAGCACAAGTGGAAATAATGAGACTCTGACCACATCCCTGCCATTTGGTGTTTGGTGGTACCAAAGCAGGGCCAGAAAGGGGAGGGTGCAGAAATCCTGAGAGTATTAAGGGGAAAAGGTTGGGTGTTCCCAGATTGAAGCCCATGTGAGATGAAAAGCTACAGACGTGTAGAGATGTCAGTAGCCCAAAAACTAGAAGCAGTCAGGCAGGCACACGGTCCCCACCATCTGGTTAACCCAACACATCCCCAGTATTTTAAATCTGGAGCTAAATATACCTCCTTTCCGAAAAAGCACTCAGCTTATTAAGAACGTAGAAAAGTAGAGCTTTGCCTGTGCTTTCTGCAGAGGGTGGTATGGAGCTCCAGACCCTGACTTAGGAATTCCTAGTAAAGATGTAAGCCACTTCCTCTTTGCTATATCAGTTAGCTTTCGTTTTGTGGCAAGCTCCTAAAACTTATTGGCTTAAAACAGCAACCATTATACTTGCTTGTGATCTGTGGGTTGGCCACACAGTTCTTTTAAGTCTGGGCTGACTTTCCTGGTCCCCATCTGCTGGTGGCGTGGCCAGGCTGGAACGGTCTGGGATGGCCTTGCTCACACGTATGGTGATGGGCAGACTGGCCAAAGAGAGCCTCAGCAGGGGCTTCTTGCTTTGGCTCCGTGTGGTCTCCCATCCTTCGCCAGCTAGCTTGGGTGTCTTCCCATGGTGGTCTCAGTGTCCCAGAAGCAGCAAAGGAGGACAGGCCCCAATGCATAAGTATTTTTCAAGCCTCTGCTCAGCTAACTGTTGTCCCCATAAGACAAAGTCAATACCTTGTCCAAACTTAGAGTCCATGTGGAGGAAACTACTCAGGCTCTGGATACAGAAAGACTACAGATCCGCCATGCTATAATCCTGAAGTCTAACTCAGTAAGTAGTAGTTGTTTCCACCCCCACAGAAGACAAACAGTCTTGTGGTTCATCCTTGTGTAAAAAGGCAGTGTCGGCTAAAACCATAGGCAGAGAACTTGGTCGTCGTTCTGGTGGCCTCCCCTGCGAGTAAGTGTGGTGGATAATCCCCCAAGAGGCTGGAGGCAGGAAGTAGTTGAAGAGCCAGACGAGAAGAAAGATCCTCACCTCCCACAACCAAACACAGAGCAACCAAATGGCAGGTCTGGTCTCTGACATACTGAAGCAAAAGACACCGCTGGGCTTAGAAGTCAGAGGTGGGTGACTTCCCAGAGGCAGCAAGATTGTTTCCCATGCACTGAGGGGGACAGAGGCTGAAGACAGCACTTGAGCTGGAGAGGGAGAGGTGAGCAATAACATGTGAATCTTCAGTATTTGCCTACCTGGAGAAACCCACAAACAGGTGAAGAAACTAACTCTTCCTGTCCCCCAGGAGGAGGGAAGAAGCGGCAAAGAGACCTGAAAGAAGATGAGGAGGGAACAATGCTAGTAACAACCGTTGTCTTTGGAATGCCTGTCATATGCTGGGGATGGTACATAGACTTTTAGCCCTCACAACATCCTATGGTGATTAGCTCCAATTCACAAATGAGGAAACTGAGTCTCCAAGAGGTTAAGGAACTTGACCTGTGTTACTGAGCTCAATGTTCTGGCCTAGGTCTGTCTGCTTCCATAGGGCTGCTCCTGTCTTTTCCCCACCATGCTGCCGATGTGGTCCGCAAGAAAGCATCTTCAGGTAGCAAGGACTGCAGAGCCCTCCTAACAGAAGAGTTCTCAAAGACCCAAAAAGCCATCTCCCAGGCAGGAACACTGGAAAATATTCGTGATAAAGGAAAAGATGGCAGCCTCAGATGGTGGCATGGTGACAGAAAGGTGAGGAAGGCATAAAGAAAAACCCCAGCACTTTTTTTCGTCTGGAGTACAGAGATACCCCAAAGGAGGGACACCTGGGTGGCTCAGTTGGGTAAGCATCTGCCTTCAGCTGAGAGCATGATCCCAGGGTCCTGGGATCGAGCCCCGTCCTGGGCTCTTTGCTCAGCAGGGAGCCTACTTCTCCCTCTCCTTCTGTCACTCTTCCTGCTTGTGCTTTCTCTCTCTGTCAAATAAATAAAATTTTTAAGAAAGAGAGAGAGATACCCCAAAGGAGACATATCCTCTGAACCTCCTCTCCATTCTGTGATCCAGTCTCTACCCACACACCCCACTCAGTAAGGAGGTCGTTGATAAAGTAGAATAAATTCAATCAAGAATGACCTAGGTAATGAGAGGCTTCTGAAACCCACAGGCTATCTAACGAGGAGCTGTCAGCTATCTTCTTGTACCTAAGAAACTGGCACATACCAAGAGCTAACTTGTTCTGTGTTGATCCACAGCTTGGAGCTAGAGTCAGCGTGCAGACCTGTCAGGGAGACACCACCACAACATGGAAAAACCAACTGTAGAGGCACAGAGATCTTGTTTTCTATCTTGTCACCATGACTTCATAACCTGTGCTCTTGAGTTTTGGTTTTCTGCCTGCATATTAGAGACGCACATGTTTGCCCTGCAGAGCGTGAAAGAGGTTGTGTCAAGGACCCCGCATGGGGGCTGGTTTACACTGCGCTCTGTGAATGGAAACCTTGGGAATGATGGTTTTGAGCAGTTAGAAGTTCCTGTTTCCTGGAGAAGCAGAGCAAATGTAGAAAGCTGCCAATGGGAGGTGCGGGGGTAGCTGAGCATTATTACTCTGCCCAAGTTGGGTATGTTTTGAAAGCACTGTGGCCAGTGTTCACAAGTGAATATTGTTGCCTTCCATGCTCATCCCCTGGGGAGCTGAGCCAGGCAGTAGAGGCTGTCTAGGGTAGAGGACAGAAACTGTGACTCCGGGATGCCTGGGTGGCTTAGTTGGTTAAGCATCTGCCTTCGGCTCAGTTCATGATCCCAGGGTCCTGGGATGGAGCCCCTTGTCAGGCTCCCTGCTCAGTGGGTCCTGCTTCTGCCTCTCCTCCGAGGTCCTGTTCTTTCTCTCTCTCTCTCTCTCAAATAAATGAATAAAATCTGAAAGAAAAGGGAAGAAAGAAGGAAAAGAAAAGAAAGCAACTGTGACCTGGATTTTACTTAGGTTGTTTGGTCCCTATGGGGAGGTTTACTGTTGAACCATCAGATGAGCATTACCAAGGACACCCCTAAGGTCAGGGTGGCCCAGAGCCACCCAGGTTTAGCATTTTATATCTGGGATCGGGTTTATCAGCATCAAGGGTTCACCTTCATTGTTAGCACAGAAGGGGTGACCTACAGTGCCACTGTCTGGTGGACCCATGCTCTGTCTCAAACTGTGACCTCAGCCTCCTTGGGGGTTCAGTGTAGAAGCCATTGTCTCTCACCAAGCACAGAGTCTGCTGATCTGCTTTCAGATCTGTGTGTGTCTTTTCAAACACTTTCAACTGGAGCTTATGAGGAATTTGAATTTTGGAAACAAAACATTTTTTTGGGATCCCAAATACATGAAGTCCTGGGAGGGATATAGGGCCAGCCAGGGTGGTCAGGATGCTAGAGAGCTTGCCAGGCTAGCAAGTGCCCTCCCCAGGGCAAGGAGGGTGTCCACAGGAGAAGTCACAGGCCATCTTGGGACACTAAGGCACTGGTCCTTGCTTAGGGGTGGTGACCGAAGGGACAGAAGCAGTGAGTATTTTTGAAGGTGTGAATTTGGGATCTGTTTGTTGACAGACACTGGTGGCCAGTGTACAGGTGCCATTGTGAGGTACAAATACACTTTTGTTAGTCTTTCAGCAAATGTTCTTTATTTGTAGACAGTCTGACAAATCCCTTTAAAGGAATGCTTCTCAAACTCCCTTGCAGGGTCCTTCTGGGGTTAAGGGCTGGGAAACAAGGGACTCTAAGGCTCTGGGTCCTGCTTCATTCCATATAGATAGGCTTAAAAAAAAAAAGATGATATAAGATAGAATTCTCATACCATCCAATTCACTCAAAGTGCACAATTCAAGAGCTCTTAAAGATTTATTTATTTACTTATTTGAGAGAGTGCATGTGCACACACAAGGGGGGAAGGGGCAGACGGAAAGGAGAGAGAATACCAAGCGGACTCCACGCTGAGCTCAGAGCCTACAGTGGAACTCGATCTCACAACGCTAAGATCATGACCTGAGGCGAAATCAAGGGCCAGGCACTTACCCCACGGAGCCACCCAGGTGCCCCCCACAACAGCCTCTGGTATATGTATTCACGAATTTGGGCAGCTCCGTCCCTCACCATGTGAGCAAATGAGCTTTTGTCTGATTGTATCTGTTGGGGCTCTAAAGGTGATTGTATTTGAGGGAGGAAGAGATGCCACTACTAAAATCAGGTCTGAAATTATTGTTGTCCTCATACTGTAACAGGTTGGACCTTTTCTGAGGAGAGTGTGGTCTTCAAGTTCTGTTTCAAGCCCCAGAGAGAACCAGGAGAGAAACTTGGCTGATAGGTTACACCGTCGAGAATCCATTCAGTTTTCTCACGGAAGGGCCTCGTTCAGCATTTCTGAAAGTCCTTCTGCTCAGCTCTAACATGGTGAAAGGAAATGAGAATGGTGAGAGGAGGAGCGGTGGACACAGCAGAAATAGGGTCACCAGTGCAGATGGGAGAAGGTCTTCAGTTAGCAGATGGGGCCACTGAGTTAGAGACAGATCCCCTGGCATACTCCAGCCATCCCGAAAGGCATGGCTGTGGGACACGTGGCAGGGATTGGCATTCAGGTGAATGATGAACATTTCTAATAGACCAGAATTGTATCCGCAAAATATTCACCAGAAAACGGTGAAGGTGACGAAGTTGCTTGTCAGAATGGGCTGAGCACGAGCTGGTCTGTAAAGACTTCATTGTCTGGCACTGGATGAAGCTCCTTACATTTTTCTTTGGAAAGGTCCTGCTGGGAAGTCTCTTTCTGTGTGGATGTCAGATAAACGAAGCATTCAGGAACCGGTCTCCTCCTCTTAAGTTGAAGGGAACGTTCTCATTTGGGCAATGCCATAACCCACAATTGTTCTGCGACCAGGATACACGCTCCCCTGCTGGAGGACCAGGCTAATTGGATTATTTTCAGTTGACAAACTCAGTTTTCCACCTCGGAACACATGTTTATTGCCTCTGTTTTGTTCACAGGACGTGTTCCTGTTCGGAGGTGAAACCATGAAGAGAAAATAGAGCAAGTAATAATGCTTTTCCGCAGTCGCTTCTTGCTGCTGCTGGCCCTGGCTGCCGTGCTGGCCTTCGTGAGCCTCAGCCTGCAGTTCTGTGAGTGTCGCCTGGCGCCGCTGTGGTGGGGAGCCTTCCTTCTGAAAGAGAGGGCCCTTGTGGGGAGGAAACAAGCAGGCCCCAAAGCCTTTGTTTCTCGAATGAACAAGGCAGTTTTAAAACAACTGAGTCTTTTTATTATTGGTACTGAGAGTGGACGGTTGTACGCACAGATCCTAAAACCGCTGAGCTTTGTGCTGAGTGTCTTTTTCGGCCATAAAGAACAAGAGTGCTCACCAGACCTCCTGAAACGTTTCTGGCTTCCTCAGAGATTCCTCACTGGCCTAGTTATTCCCAGATTCTTGGATTCCCCAGGCGGAGACACCGAGCGGCCCAGCAGGAGCTGGGGTGTTCAGCCTGCTGGTCGTTCTTTGAGGATTGGTGTCTGTTTTCTGTTCAGTGAGCTATGGGGCTGCGGTCGTTGGGAGGGTAGGGGGACTAGGTACCAAACTCTGTTTCCTGGGCAGTGGGGACCATGCACAGGCTTTCTTGTGTGGTGAGGCAAGGGCAGGCCGATGAAGCCAGTCCACAGATCTCACCGCCCAGCACTTTGTCCTCCACTTGGCGCCTGTGTTCAGGTTTGGTCCCCGAGCTGCATGCCCCACTGCGCCCCCAAGAGTGGCCGTCCTCAAACACAGATCTGGCCCCGGCAGCTCCTTGGCTGTGACCTTACAGGGGTGGCCCATGGTGTCCGGGGGGAGGCTCTCTATCCTCCAGTGGTCCCTGTCTCACGCTAAATTGCTTGGCGTTCTCTACACATTTACCCTCTTCTCTGTGCCTAGATCCCACCGGCCCCTCTGCCTAGAGCGCCATCCTCCTCATGTCCCTCCCATCCTTTCCTCCACGTGAGTCACTTAGTCTTCTCCTCTAGGAACCTTCCAGAACTCCCTACCCTTCAGCCAGATCTGGTGCTTCTTTGTTGTACTTCCAGAATGCCCTAAACCCGTTCCCCTCTTCACACTAACCATGTAGTATTGTAATGTTCAGTTCTCGTGTCTCTTCCTCCCATCACACTGTTCTCCGAGAGCAGGGACCATGTTCTGTTTCCCTCCCTGTCCCGGGAACTGCACTGCCTACCACACAGTAGGGGTTTCATGACTGTTTGTTAAATGAATGAATGAATCTCCACCTGTTGTGAAAAGCAGGCTGACCCAAATTCCTTCTCCTTCCGGTGCCATATCCCCGAAGTCGAGAGTATCTGTACGACACTGGGAACTTTGGCTTTGCTGTCACCTGCCTTCCCTCCATTTTACCACCACACCCTGATGGATGGGAGGTACACAGTTGGCACCCGTCACTGCATAAAACAGCTCTGTGAGGAGGTGGCACTTCTGTCGCAGTTTGAGTGATGGAAAGAAGGGCAGGTGGCTCGGCAAGTGGGAGGTTCTGTGAGCGCTGAGGAATGTGGGAAAGACTTGGCTTTCGGAATAAGTGGTTTGAAGAGAGGAGGCTTTGAGCACGTTTCGCCTGGTACACCTCCAGTTTATGACATACTCCGTGCACACGTCTGGTACCCATGAAAGGCTGTTTCTAATACGAAAGACAATTAAAAATACTCATTTTATCCCTCTAGAATAGGAAACTAGGTCAAGAGTAGGTGGGCACAGGAAATTTAAAGATACTCCAGATGGTTAATGAACCATAAAATACGAATCCTTTCCAAAAAGTGTGTTAGGACTTTCGGTAGTTTAATAGCTCATAACTTTTCATTAAAAATTTTCCATCCTTTGGCTGGGGAGGTCGGAGGTTACAGTCAACCTTGGTTTTTTTCTTCTGTGAAGCTGACAGGATCTGAGACGTGAATGTGGGTTACTTGTGTTTGCTGCGTTTCTCTTGCATGAGGTGGTTTCCACGTCACTGAATTGGCCAGTGTGTTTTGCTTATATAACTCCTCTGAAAGTACCTTCTGTTTTAGAAGAGCCAATTTTCAGCCATACTTTTTTTTAAGGAAAATTTTGCAGGGTAAATTAGCCTGCCTGGGTTGGAGCTCTTTATTCTTGGATACGTTGGAGTTCGGAAAGCTATTAAGATATGGATGTCCTTACTGCTCTTCTGCTTCTAGGTAAACTGTAACTTTGGAACTTACCCATTTCTGTAGATGTGGAGTTTGATTGCTTTATTTATTTAATTGCATTGTGGCTTGCTGGTTATTACAGTGTAGGGCACTGCACTAATTGGTAATAAGAAAGTATACGTTTAACTAACATTTGTGTTTTCATTCTTACCCTAAAATATATGGACTTTTTTTTCATCATTTCTTTTGACTAATTTTTGAATAAATACCAGATTAGCACATGTAATTACTTCAGGTAATATACGTGAGGCGATCCAATATAACTTGGTTTTTCTCAGGCTTTAAGTAAACCGGTATAGTTCTATTTGCTTTCTGCAACGATCATATATTTTATTTTGTCCTGTTGACTTTTTCTGATGTTTTGAGTATGAGAAAGTTATGACCCGGCTTACAATTTAAAAACCAGGTTGTTTAAAGAAGCATTTCTTCTTGGTACAGAAAGTGGGTCTGTGAACCCATATATATTTATTAAGTGCATATGTGTGTCGGGCATTTTTCTACAGTGTCAGGGTGGAGGTGGAGGGAAAGGATATAAAAAAGGTTAAGATACAGTTCATAGTTTCTCAAAATATGTTTATTTTAAATGGTACTAATGACTTGCTCTAAGCTAACAGCCTTTAATGAAAATCATTCATTTTGTATTTTTAAGTCCTGCATATTTTTGAGTTTGGAAATAGAGAAACGCTGAAATACCTGGTGTTCAGATTGTAGAAGGGAACAAGTAAGACATGGCTATCTTTAGTTATTCTAGTTAAAATGTGTATGCGTGTAAAAATTACTTCTCAGATTAAGGGACTGCTTTAGGGCAACAGGACAAAGACCACCAGTATGTGAAGACTGGATTAGTTGTCGTTCTGCTTTTTCTGTTTTTTGTAATTGCCCGTTTTGCTCCTTCAATCCAGCCTTTCCTTAATTCGTATTTTGTGCTCCTTTCACCATGTTCCAACCGGCATTCCCAAAATGGCGGCGCTCAGGAGCACACAGGCTCTGGAATGACAGCCCTGGGTGTGAATGCTGCTCTGCCACTTGCCAGCTGTGTGCCCTTGGGCAAGCCAGACCTCTCTGTTTCTTCTTCTATAAAGTGGAACGAGCTGTGGCTGCTCTAGCGTTGGTGTGAGAACAGGAACCTTGTGGGAAACCCCTTGGCTTGTGGAAATACAGTCCGTGTAAACCTTGTAAGCAACAGCACAGATGCCATCACCAGCTACCGTCCTCAGAAACCAGGGCTCTTGGGGTCCCGAAGGCTGCTGAGGCTTGTGTTCCTTCAGCCACTTGTCAGGGAGGTTTCTGAAATATATCATCCTTTTATTTATATCTGATCAGAGTTCATTGGCCATGAAAGTGGTCAGTCTATACTGTGCATGTGGCTCTGTATCTGGGGGTGATATTCCTGGGCAGGGCCCCAGTTGACCAGAGCAGCTTCTGAGGAAAATACCAAAGATGGACGGGGGTTCAGATCCCCAGGCGGAAGAGGGAAGGTTACCCTCCAGCAGTGAAAACCAGGGTTGTCTTCAGTATCTGAAGAGCCCTTTCTGCAGGGGTCAGACTTGTTCTCTGTGGCCCAGGTGACTGTGGGGACACATTCCAGTAAAGCATAAGGTGGAGCATCCTAAAAGTCAGTGTTGTGCAGAGGTGGAAATCATGGCATGCAAACTCGGGAACGTTGCTCTGTGAAGGGGAGACTTTTAGGCAGGTCCTCGGGCCTGATTCCATTTGAAGTCTCTTCAAAGTCTGAGGTTTTAGGAATTTTACCTTTTCTTGTTGACCCAGTGCCGTGAGTATGTACAGCTTCGTCCTTCAGTAAATGTTCCCCGAGTTTCCATCATAGGTTAGGTCCTGGGCTGGGAGTTTAACCCCTCAAAGACCACAGGAGCTGTCTATCTTACTGGAGGAAAATCATGAGCAGACACTTGGAATACAGTGTGTGATGTGCTAGGTCAGGTAAGAGGGGATAGCATGTAAGGTGGGGGTGGGGGGGTGGAGAACTTGGCTCTAAGGAAAACCCAGACTGCCTAGATTGAATCCTTGTCCTGCCACTTAGCAGCTAGGTGGCCTCACCCATGTGAGAGGCCTCACCCTCTCCCTACCTCAGTTTACTCATCTGTAGAATGGGGATGACGATAGTCCCTATTTCACAAGTAAAGTTTAGTAAAGGATTTGGTGAGCTCCTACTTCAAGACACGCAGAACAATGTTTGGCACGTAGTGATCTCTGTAGGTGTGTTTGTTAACTAAAATACTTTAGGGATCCTTTACAGCAGGGTGATATGGGAGGAGAGAGGACAAGAAGATAATCTAGTCTGAGAATTTACGGAAGACTCCCCAGCAGTGGTAACATCTCAGCTTCGTCCTTGAGGGGTGAGTAGGAGTTGGCCATGAAGGAAAGTGGGAGAGGCATTCCTGCAGAATGACGTGGGTGTGCAGAGACAGAGTGAAAGAGAGTAGGACCCTGGTAGTCGCCTGCGCGTAGCTATTAAGGTGGACAAATGCTGGGGCCACCTCCATCTATACATTATATCCTGAAGGCTATGGGGAGCCCCTGGAAGCAGGGAACACACCAGAAGACTGATGGCTTGGAAGGACCATAGACCAGGACAATGTCTGCCACGTGTGGTCTCCTGAGCACCTTGAGGAAAGTGGTTCTGAAAACTTGTAAAGAATGCCTGCTCCACAACCAAAAAAGAGCTCATTTTGTGCCCCTCCCTACATAACCAGAATTTTGGCAGGCGTGGGGACCCAGAAATGTGCACTTTTGACATGCTCCCTGGACGAGTCTAATAAGCACAAATCCTGGGCACTCCCTGTTCAGAGGCTGCTGGGAGGGTGAAGCTGAGTGGCAACTCAGGCAGGTTTCCCTCCATAAAAGGCTGAGGAGGCACCTTGAAGGTATTGGCCCTGGAAGAAGGATCTGTGCAGCCAAAGTGGCAGGGGATGCTGTGGGACTCTGAGCCAACTGGGTGGTAGAGTGGGCCGGGGTGAAAAGAGGAGGGGAAGACCTCACCATGACACACAGGAGTCTGGCGTGGGTAGTTCAGCAGATGCCTCATTCACATAAACGTCTCATTTCCACCAGGGTGAAATACACCAAAGGCTAAAGGAAATGCCCAGAACATGGCCTGGGAGGTAACCGTGTGGGGTTGACGGCTCCCTGGGTCTGGATAAGGCCCCAGCACGTGGACAAGCCAGGTGTGGAGCAGGACAGGGGGTTGGAGGTGTCGATGAGGTATCTGAGGGCTGTCTCAGTACCGGGTCGTGCTGGAAAGTGGTTTCAGGATCTGAGCCCAAGAGAGACCCTGCTGGAGGACTTCGTGTTCACTCTTCCTGAAGCCATGACCTGGGGAGACCAGGTCTCCCAGCAGCATGTGGAAGCCACTGCAGACCAATGGTTTTATTTGGCCCAACCAGTGTTTTCACGTTTTTGTATTTATTTACCAGTGTTTTGGAACTTAGGTAGTTTCATGTAAACTTCAAGCCCCTCTTGAAAAGAACAAAACAAAAACCAGACTGTCCAGCATGCCAAGACCCATGATCCCTTCAGGGACAGTGTCTGAAGCCAGCAGCTGGGTTCTGGCCACCCCTGTTGAGGGGAGTGCAAGCTCTTCCTTTCTCCGTGGTCTCTGCTTGCTGAACCCTGTCACCTTGGGAGTCTGTGCCCCTGGTACAGGTCGGAGGAAGAAGAGGACAAGGGGAGGATGAGATCTGGGCAGACCAAGGAAGGGAGGCCATGAAGGAGGCAGAATGGCAGCAGAGAGGTGGGGCCCCAAAGGCGAGGGAAACAGGTAGGCCCTCGAGGAGCCTCAGGTTAATCAGCTCTCTGTATGTGTGTCTGTGAGTGTGTTCAGTAGGAACCCCAGCCAAACCAGCCTGTGTGTGCGTTGTGTTTATGTGGTGTGAGTGGTGGTGTTGTGGCTGTGGTGTGTGTACGTGTGTGAGTGCCGTGTGTGTTCAGTAGGTACGCATCTGAGCCAAATTAGTGTGTGAAAGTTAGTATGGGTGTGGTGTGGTGTGTGTGTATGTTCAATAGGCACCCCAGCTGAACCACCGTAGTGTGTGTGAATTGTACGTATGTGAGTGGTGGGTGTGTTTAGTGTGTATGAGTGGCAGTGTGTGTATGTGATAGGTGTGGTGCATGTGAATGGAGTATGTGAGTGGTGTGTATGTGGTACGTGTGAGTGGTGTATGAGTGGTGTGTGTGTGTGTTTAGTAGTTTCCCTGGTATCTCTCTTCCCACAGAGCTAGCATTTTCCTGCAGCCCCCACAGCCCCCCCCCTTTATATGCTGCTTTGGATCCCTTGTCCTCTGAGAAAGAGCATAACCAAGCTTTGTTAGAACAGCTTGTAAATTAGAAGAAAATCGCCTCTGAGAAAGAGAGTGAGGAGCCCCTGAAAGATGCCTGGGTGTTGTCGCATTCGCTGTGGTCGTTCAGACCTTGGCTTCAGCCTGCTCTCCATAGTTGGCTATTGGCATTGATGACTCCCACTCTCTGCAGGCGCCCTAACTCCATGGTAGGTGGCGCCAGGGATTTTGTTGAGGCACAAATTTGAATACTAACAGCCGGGAGTGGGCTCCTGGCTGCTGGGCAGGCCTGGCCCTGGCAGCCAGCCACGATGCTTTGTCACTCCTGCTCTTCATTCTGTGTCTATTTTATGGAGAAAAGCAGGTACCCCAAGAGTATGTGTGAACTGGGGATTCACAAAGATTTTAATGTTTTCATGGCAAAGGTTTGAGGATGCAGCTCTTAGAATGCCAAGGGACTTGAGTACTGTGTACTCTATTATTTGTTTTTAAAACGTTTATTTATTTTAGAGAGAGAAACAGTGCACAAGCAGGGAGAGGGGCAGAGGGAGAGAGAAACTCAAGCAGACTCCCTGCTGAGCACAGAGCCCAACGCAATGAAGCGGGGCTCTATCTCAGGACCCCGAGATCATGACATGAGCTGAAACCAAGAGTCAGATGCCCAACTGACTGAGCTACCCAGGCATCTCTGAGTACTCTATTTTAAAAGCCATGGTAAGATTCCTCCTGGGATTTTATTTTGGTGAATTGGAGTCAGAAAGAATGAGGAATTAGGGCACCTGGATGGCTCAGTCCTTAAGCGGCTGCTTTCAGCCCAGGTCATGATCCCAGGGTCCTAGGACTGAGTCCCACATCGGGCTCTGGGCTCAGCAGGGAGCCTGCTTGTCCCTATCCCACTCCCCCTGCTTGTGTTCCCTCTCTGGCTAAATAAATAAATAAATAAAATCTTTTTAAAAAATGAGGAATTAAATATGATGGCTTGCATTTTTAACCTAAGAAGTTCTGTATATAATATCCTAATCTCATCGTTATCACTTAAGTTTTACATTTAGTATTTTGTTTTTATTTCAATTATTTTCTTGGAGGTTTATTTTCTGTTTGATTTCTGAGAGGTTTTTTAAGATTTTTTTTTTTTTTTTAAAGATTTTATTTATTTGAGAGAGAGATCACAAGTAGGCAGAAAGGCAGGCAGAGAGAGAGAGGAGGAAGCAGGCTCCCCACTGAGCAGGTAGCCCAGTGTGGGGCTCGATCCCAGGACCCTGGGATCATGACCTGAGCCGAAGGCAGATACTTAACAGCTGAACCACGCAGGCACCCCTGATTTCTGAGAGTTTTAATTTTGCTTTTTCTCTGAATCCTTCCTGTCCAACTGCCCCATAGAGTTAAATAAATATCTGTGAGTGAGAAAATTCTGTAGGTGTCAAAATTAAGTGTGACAGATCAGCTTTCATCCTATGTCTTAAGTTTATGTTTTTAATTACATTGTGTGTGGGGGGGAGAGTATCATGTAGCAGGCCCTTCCATGAGCTAAAAATGGACTTTTCTAGTATCCCTTGGGGGTGGGGAGGACATTGTTTCTCTCCTCTCTCTCTTTCCCCTTCCCCTCTCTCTCCGTCCCTCCTTCTTTCCTTCCTTCCCAGTTTCTGATCTTAGGGAATTTTTCCGAAGAGGATAGAAATGTATGTTTAAAGGTATTTAGTGCAGCATTGCTTACAAGAGGCAAAAGGGGGGAAGGCAGCTGGAGCGTCCAACAGTAAGTCCTCTTGCAGCCACTATGCTCTGATTACACAGACCTATCTGTATTCACGTTGTCCATAATAGAGGAACTAAAAGTACATATGGTATTTTACATGGGAATACTCGTGTGTATGTCAGCAGTATTGGCAAGAAGGAAACCTCCCATTTTAGAGAAGAGACTATGGGGCTACTTAGTAAAACAGAATGTTAGTAAAAGTAGCCAGTGAACTCAGGGAGAGCATCTGCATATGCCAAGACTGTGTGAGGAGAGGGACAAAATAGGAGAGAAGGCGGGAGGATGTTTACATTGGATTAACCACTGTGGAGGGGAGCCAAAGACACAGTGGGAGTTTGCCCAGGTGGAGGGAATTTGCTCCAACTGCAACTTGGGCCGCCCCCCCACCAGTTGTCTTGGCAACACCTGCTCCAAGCCAGATGACATTAAAAAACAAAAAAAACAAAAAACCTGAGAAAGTCCACCTTGACCTGAGGTCAGTGGTAATCAGAGGCGGAGCCCCTGGTCTTGGGAGCGGCTCCGCCCTGAGGGAGGGTGGCCCCCGGGTTCCTGAAACTACCAGGAATGAGGTCTGGAGGGCAGAATCTGAATCTGGAATCTGAGGGAGCCTGGCTACACCCAGAGAGAGCCCTGCGACTGTCTTCACTGTCTATAGCCAATGCCTCATGCGCCCCGCAGAGTCAGGCTGCCTCCGGTCAGAAGGGACCAGGAGTCACCACAACCCATGGCCCCTCTGACCTGTCGGGCTTGGGCCACAGCATCACATCATGCCCCTGCCTGCCTCCCTCGCTGGCTTTCCTGTGTCATCTAAGGGGTGGAACCCCACTCCCCGGGCGTGTCCTCTGGGGAACCTGGAAGCCAGCCAGAGCTCTGCCTCTCCCCCATCCTAGGCATCCACCAGAAGGTGGGCTGGCCGGTCCTTCCAGGCACCTGAGGGTGAGTGCCCCTCCCTCAGCATTGTCTTTCAGTGCCGGGGGGCTTCCCGAAAGCGCACCCTCATTCCTGGCTGTCTCTTCCTGTGATCCTTTCCACAGAAGGCAGATGACCAGCCGCCTTCCTGGGCAGTTGGTTTGGTGGCTCCGTGGGGTTTAGTGCTCCCAAAAGAGAGGCTTTTGAGACCTGGAAAACTTACTTGTTTCTTTTTTTTTTTTTTTTAATACTTTATTTATTTGACAGAGAGAAATCACAACTAGGCAGAGAGGCAGGCAGAGAGAGAGGAGGAAGCAGGCTCCCTGCGGAGCAGAGAGCCGGACGTGGGGCTCGATCCTAGGACCCTGGGATCATGACCTGAGCCGAAGGCAGAGGCTTTAACCCACTGAGCCACCCAGGCGCCCCAACTTACTTGTTTCTTGAGGGGAAGGGAAATGATGCTCTTGGGCCTTAGTGACTCTCCTCAGAGCAGGGACAGAAGCACAGACACCTCGGGCAGGACATCCAGCCATACGTATGCACTAAAATATAGGCTGTGGGTTGTTCAGGGTGATAAGATTATGGGTGATTTTCACTTCTTTTTATACCTTAGTGTTGAATGACTATTTTAGGATGAACACATGTTTATGTGAGTTATAAAGCTCCCTTTTCATTTTGGGGAAAAAAAAATCTATCAAGGGTGTCAAAATCAGAAACCTATTTCCAGGCACACTGGGTTGTTCCTGTGAACCCTCAGAATGCAAATTCAGAAGCTTGTGTGTGCAGCCCTTTTTCAGGGTTGAGGAGCAGTAACTTCTGTCAGATTCCCAAAGGGGAGGCAGGGGGGATTCAGGCTATGAGTTAAGGATGGCTAAGGTTCTTTCAAGTGGTTAAGGTTCTCTACGTGGTTAAGGATGGCTGAGGTTCTCTCAATTCTTTCTGGGGGCCTGTCCTTGGATTTCTCTCTGATTTCTAGTTTCTGTAATGATTTGGAGTCCTTGGGACTTCTGTCATCTAATCCAAAGGACTCTGTTTGGGCCAGGCCAGTTATCAGTTGCTTAAGAAGACAGAGGTTTCCTGTCCCCTCTGGGAGGCCACAGCTGAGCTCAAGCTCAGGCCACCGTGGGAACCCTGGCCCTGTGCTCTGGCAGTCCTCGCACTGATGGCTCAGTGGCTGACGTCAGAGGGAGGGTCAGGCGCAGGGGAGATAAGAGCTTGGGAACAGCCCAGGGCAAAACCTCCAGCCTGTTCTGTGTGCTGAGTCCCAACCCCATGAACCATACCTCCTGTGGTTTGCTGGCTTCCTAAATGGGACCAGGCTTATAACTGGCACCAAAAGCACTAACAAGACTCTTACCTAACAGTGGTTCACCGTGAGACAGCAAGAATAAGGAATGAAGAATAGTTGAGAACAAGGAGAACAGGAAAGGTTGGTATTGTTTTGTGGCCCAAAGTGGATGGTTCAGAAAGGGTAGATTCAGCTGTTTGATCAATCTTGCCCTTGTAAAACCAAGTTTCTCAAAGTATGCAAATGTGGACTTGATTTCCACCTTGCACCCCTAGGCATGATTTCTACTCCTGCCTCTAAAAGCAAATGGCCAAAGGCAAATAACAGAATGGGTCTCCATCTGGTTTATATTTGAGAATTACTCACAGACATTTTTATATTCAGTGCAGGGCAGAGGCACAATGGACCTTTAAGACAACTCGGTGGATGGAGGGGCACTGAGGGAATTGTGGGAACTGCCTGTAGAGCAAATCATTATTCTTTGGCAGGCCAGTGAAGGAGACAGAATTCAAGAGCCTTTGGATTATTGGGGGATACTAGAACTAGGGGTATTTTAGCTTATAAAAAGGTGGCATCTTGGGGGCATCTGGTGGGCTCAGTCAGTAGAGCATGTGACTCTTGATATCAGGGTCGTGAGATCGAGCCCTCACTGGGCGTGGAGCTTAAAAAAAAAAAGGTGCCATCTTAGATAAGCTGGATGTATTTAAAGAAGTCAGAAAAGCTGCTAAAATTGGGTGTCCAGGAGGGGACAGGAGACTGGTTCATTGTGTTTCTGTGAAAGGTGTGCACACAGAGGGGCAGTATCCCTTCCAGATCCCGAGTTGAAGGGAGCACCTTCTGAGAGCCTGGAAGTAGCCAGAATAATCACTTCAAGGGGACAGACGTGCAAATAGCACTTCTTCTTTTTTCTTTTTTAAGATTTTATTTATTTATTTGACAGAGAGAGATCACAAGTAGGCAGAGAGGCAGGCAGAGAGAGAGGAGGAAGCAGGCTCCCTGCTGAGCAGAGAGTCCGATGTGGGGCTCGATCCCAGGACCCTGAGATCATGACCTGAGCCGAAGGCAGAGGCTTAACCCACTGAGCCACCCAGGCGCCCCATGCAAATAGCACTTCTTCATCTCTTACTACACAGCAGGCACAGCTCAGTGTCCCACAGGGGACATCTTGGGCCATCCACGACCCCACTCTGGTGGAGATGCCATCATCTTCATTTTATGGGGGAAGGGCATGAGGTATAGTGAGGCAGGAGGATTTTCCCAAGGTCATGCAGCTGGGAAATAACAAAGTCAGGGCTCGAACCTTTGTGACTCAGTAGCCCGCAGCTCCCTACCACGTCCCTGCATTCAGAACCATGGACAGCCATGGCAGCGCACATCACCGAGGACAGACTTTAGTGGCCCCAGAAATGACAAGTCCCAAGAGGTGACTACCGTCCGCTGGGAAGATTACCAGCCCAGCCCTGAGGGTGAGGTAGGCCCTGGAGTGAGGAACATAAAAGGCAAATGGTGGGGCCATGCCTTTGGCCCCATGAGGGTCTTGCTGGCCTGGTCAGTGACGTGACTCAGGCAGCGGAGCCAGCACTTTTGCCTGTCGTGTTTGCCTTCACCAGCACACCTGTGGATCCCCAACACCTGATTTGGATCTGCCAGGATATCAGTGTAAGGAGAGGAGGAGCTGACAACTGAACCACATAGGCCCAGGGACAGTAGGAAGTGGCCTATAGCCTCGGGTAGGGATGGCAGGAGGCCACCTCACTTCTTATGAAATTGCTGCTTCTACATGGGGAAATCTTTCTTTCCTCGAAAGGGCCCTCGTTGGCACAAGTGGCTAGACTCGGGTCCCTGTCAGTCAGTAAGGCATGGGCGGGATCTTAGAGGAGCAGCATGGCAGCCCCCCACCCGGCCACAGTGTTGGCATGGGGCGGGGGCAGGGAGTACCCCTCCAGAGAAGGAAGGGAGGGGTGGTGATCTGACCCCGGAATAGGAGCCCCACAATGTTCAGGCAAGTCAGATTTGAGGCATCTGTGAAGGACTTGCATGCAGGCTAAAGCTAGTGGAGGAAAGGCAGGTGTGCAGGTAGATGTTTGTCGTCTGTCCTTGACCAGAGCCTTGATACGGGGAGATGAGCTAGAGACCAAGGGCATGGGCTTGGAGCCCACACCTAGCAGAGGGACTCTAACTTGTCGTGTGCAAGTCAGAGCCTCCCTGGTAATGAGCTTGTAGCAGACACCTGGCTGTAGGCTCTGTGATGGCTGTTTTAATACAAGTCAGGAATGAAAATGTGCTGATAAGAAAAGTGTATCTAGACGTTATGGAAAGACACGTTTATGTCTGTATGTAGAGGAGGTATGTAACACGTGCTTACTGTAAATGTGTATGTATGTAGGGCCTGCTGATCCTGTGGGTCACTGAGCCTGTCCAAGTAACTGAGGTGGCCTGAGGCCCAAGGCCACACAGGGTCTTATGGCCCAGGGGCCTGTGCTATTAAGAAACAATCTGCTCCTTACCCAGGCCCTTGCCCGTCTTTTCTCTGTCCAGTGAAACACTTCCTCAAAAGCATGGAGCCCAGCACCTGGCTCAGAGTGGGCCTCCAGTTCAACAAGCCATGTAGGGTACCTGCCTTGTGCTGGTTGGACAGGGAATATAAAGATGAAAAAGATACAGCCCAGACTCCCTGGATGTTTGGGGTGGCCTGTTGACCAACTGTGGACAACCCTGTTTATGGGTACTGTGTTGTGAGCCAAGATGGCAGCAAGGACCAGGAGTCGGGGGGGGGGGGGGCAATGGAAGAGGGATGTTGGAGTGGGCTTCCCAGAGGAGTAACGCCAGGATCATAATGGAGTTGGCCAGATTTGGGGAACAGTGGTGGAATGAGGGTAGTTAAACACAGAAGGAGGGGTGTGGGGGAGAAATACCGTGTGGCAGTGGGGGTAGCTCCGAGCAGTTCAGGACAGTGAGAACTAAGTTGGGGGTGAGGAGGTCGGAGGGTGGATCTGGGGGAGACGTCTCGCCCCCTGGCTTCTGTGCATCAGAAGCTCCCCCAAATGTCTAGCATCTGGAGGGCCCATTGAAGGGCCCTGTATGGACGCACCCTGTGTTCTGGTGACTCAGGAGGGTGCAAACGGCATGGGGTGATCTCAGTAGCATGGGTGAGGCCGATAGGCCCAGATGCCGGGGAAGTAGTAGATGAAATCTTTCTGGACCGAAGGCCTCTGATTATCATCCAGTCTCTGTGTCTTTCAAACCACTGCTTCCTTGGGTCGCACAACCACCATCGTTCCTTCCTATTCTACTGGGCAGCTTAATAAAAATACCATTAATGGAGTAGCTTATAAACAACAGAAATTTATTTTTTTCCGTTCTGAAGACTGGGAAGTCCAGGATCCAAGCACTTGCAGATTCAGTGTCTGTGAAGACCCGCTTCTCAGAAGGCATCTTTTCTCTGTAAATTCAGATGGTAGAGGGCCAGGCAGAGGGGTTACTCTTTGGGGTCTCAGTTATGGGGATGCTAATCCCATTTGACCTAATCATCTTCCAAAGGCCTCCCCTCCCAATACTATCACATTGGGGTTTAGGGGTTCAACATGTGAATTTTAGGGGGACACATTCAGTCTAGCAGTTCCCAAGTGGTGGCCCCCATAGGCCTTACCCCATGTGCTTACGGGTAAGCTTGCAAACTTATGCCCCTATGTTCCTGCGTCACTCATAGATTCATGTGTCCTTAGCTTCACCTCTGCCTGGCCCAGACTCAAAGGAAATGTGCCCACAGGCATGGCCAAGGGGCCAGAATCTGGTACCATTTCATGAAAGAGCAGAGTTTAAGACTGAGGGTTACTACACAGCCAGAATTGCTGGGCCATATACTTTTCTCCTTCCCTTGCTCTGGCCCAAATCCCACATTGGTAAATTACCTCTGGACACCTGAGCTTGTGTTTTAGCAGTTCTGGCCATTTCCAGCTGCTGGGAAGAAAGTGGCTGTAGGGCCAACCGAAAGACTAATTTGAATTGGTGAAGGACCAGTTCTATAGCTCTGTGATGGCTGTTTTAATACAAGTAAGGAATGAAAATGTGCTGATAAGAGAAGTGTATCTAGACATTATGGAAAGACACGTTTATGTCTGTATGTAGAGGAGGTATGTAACACGTGCTTACTGTAAATGTGTACGTATGTAGATCTGTAAAACAATATAGATATTTAGGGGAAAAACAATAAAAATACTTGTTCATACCCTGTTCCACCCATTCCCCAAAGGAAACCACTGCTGCATTATAATGGATGTCCTTATAGACATTTTTCTATGCACTTACATAATAAACTGATGCCTATATATTCGTATATTTATAGTTTTTTTTCCTTATCCAGTAACTTGGCATTTTCACCTCGTTTCATTTATCTTTGATTCTTTTCCATTCTCTTTAACTGTAGCAGAATATTCCCAATATGGATGTAACGTTCTGTTCTGTTAACAAGGGATATTTAGTCGTTGCCCTTTTTCCGTTATTACAAACAGCCCTACAGAGAATCTCCTTGGCCACACAGCTTTGTGATTGGGATTGATGTCCGATGAGTAAATTCCAAAATGTGGAGAATGGGATCAGGGATAAGGCACTATAACATTTAATAGATACTGCCAAATATTTACGGACGGTTTCTATTTCCACTCTTACCTGTGGTGTGGAAGTGGGTTTTCACACCCTTGTCAGTACTGTTATTATTATTAAAACATGATATTCTGGGGCGCCTGGGTGGCTCAGTGGGTTTGGCCTCTGCCTTCGGCTCAGGTCATGATCTCAGGGTCCTGGGATCGAGCCCCACATTGGGCTCTCTGCTCAGCGGGGAGCCTGCTTTCCCCTCTCTCTCTGCCTGCCTCTCTGCCTACTTGTGATCTCTGTCTGTCAAATAAGCAAATAAAATCTTAAAAAAAAAAAAAACACCTAATTTAAAAAAAAAAAACAAAAAAAACCCATGATATTCTAGTCTGACAGGTGGGATCAGAGACTGCATTTAAGTATGAATAATGTTGGATATCTTTTTGTATGTTCATTGCCACTGGCATTTGTTTTTCTGTAATCAGCCTGCTCATATCCCCTGTCGATTTTTTAGTTGTAGGATCCCATATGTATTTTGGATATTAATAATTTGTCTGTTATGTAGGTTGCAAATATTTTCCTTTCAGTGAGTGGATTGTTTGTCTTTTACCTTTTTTTATGACATCTGTTTGCCCAAGAGAAGTCTTAAGTACTTATTTGGAAAAATCTGTAGAAGGAATTAGGGAATTTAAATGGATTTAAACTGGTGGTTGGGCCCTGTTTTAGCTGTTGTTCAAATGTATGTATGTATAGTCTGGTGATTAATAAATCTTTTAGAAATGAAGTGATACATGGGCACAACTATTTCTGTACATTTCCTCAGCTGGTGGATACTAAAAATACAACTATCATTGTGTAGAGAGTTCCAGAAAATCTGTGATGCTGCAAAGAGGTCCCCCATACATGGAAAAGTTGGGGACCATAGACCTAGAAGATGGACTTACATCTGCTTATAAGTAATTGATAAAGTCTATTAGTCAGGACTC
The DNA here is from genome assembly GCF_922984935.1 of Meles meles. NCBI lineage: Eukaryota > Metazoa > Chordata > Mammalia > Carnivora > Mustelidae > Meles > Meles meles. The sequence goes on along the minus strand of NC_060069.1, from coordinate 94,791,686 downwards.
ATTTGGTTGAAAGTAACTAAAGCCCAATTCAAACTAGCTTAAGCAACAAGGGTTATGTACGATGTATATAACTGGGACATCTAAGAGAGGTCTGGCTTCAACCACATCTGAACCCAAGGTCTCCAAGAATAGATGTCCTCAGCTCGCTCTCTCTCTGATTAAGTCTCTGCATGTCTTGGTCTGCCTTGTCTCTACTCAGCATCATTTTCTCCCACTGCAGACAGAGGCTCTCTGAGGAGGGACAGGTAGCTGGGGCAGCCCTGGGTTTCTATTCCTAGATTTCAGCATACAAAAGAGACCCTTTTCTAGTGTGTGCACAGTGCCTCTGTCAAGCAAAAAGAGACTAATTGCCCCATCACTGTCCTCATTGACTTGGTCACATGTTCACCCCCAACTGGGGGCAGGGACATGCGGAAGGAGCGGTTCACCCACAAAAAGAGGGGTGCTAGATACAGATAGACTGCAGGGCCCACACATGACATCCGGAAGACTGGTGGGGAAAACCTGGCCTGGAGGCAGAGGAATGAGCGTGGCATGGGGCTCCATCTACCACCTCCACCTTGGGCAGCTGCCTCAACTTCCCACTTAGCACCAGGCTCCCTCCTCTGTAACGTGGTCTTGTGAGGACTGAGTGATGCCTGTCATCGGGCCCCTGGGGACCTCAAGGTACAAAGCCAGTGATACCAAATGAGATCTGTCAGCACATCTGGCACGTCCTAGGCACTCAAGAGGTGATGGGTTTTCTTCTGGTATTTACTAGAATTCAAAGGGTGTTAAGACTAAGGTAACCAGGCTGCACGAAGTTCTTCCTTTATCATCGGAGCAAAGCCTCTTTCTCTGGGGTGGCCCACCTGCCTTTGCACAGCTCATTACTGGTCGGGAGGAGGTAATGGTCTTGAGAAAGAGACAGGGCAACGTGGGGGCTCAAGAAACAGTTCCTGATAAGAAGCTGACCTCTGGCTGGACTGAAGTCCACCCCAGTGCTGAGGGAGGGGAAGAATTACTCAGTGAAAATCCAGCCGTGCTCTGGGCCCCTGGGGCTGGCCTGGTACCCCCCCCCCCCCGCCGTGACTGCACGTGTCCTGACCTGCTTTGCTTCCCTTGCAGTCCACCTGACCCCAGTGTCCACAGCTAAAAATGGAGTGAGTAGCAAGAGTCGAAAGAGAGTCATGCCTGAGCCGGTGACTGAGCCCCCCGTGACGGACCCCATTTACGAAGCTCTCTTGTACTGCAACATTCCCAGCGTGGCTGAGCGCAGCATGGAAGGTAGGCCTGCCTGCGCAGCCCAGTGTGGCACCTGGACCCTCACCCCTCTGGGGACTAGTAGTTCTTCAAGCAGCACAGCGTGGTTGGAAGGAGCAGGTGGCCTGGGCTCACATCCTGTAGCCGCCACTAGGCTGCGCCCTTGAATGAGTTCCCAGCTTCCTCATCTGTGAAATAGGCATAAGTAGCAGTCCCTACTCACAGGGCTGCCCGGAGGCTTCTGTAACCACTCTGAATAACACGTGGCTCACGAGAGACCCTCTGCACACATTCGCCATCATGGTTTCTGTTGAGATACCAGAGATGGAAAGGCAGGCTTTATGGACTCTAGGGCGTCACCCCTGTCTACCTCCCTTTCCAGTAAACTTTCTCAGGGCTTTGGGCATCTACAGGATGCGGGCTGCTCTGTTGGTATCTTTCAGTAAAGGTGTAGGAAAATGGGATTTCTGTGTCGACTTCTGTTTTTTGGAAAATGTATCAAAGAATGATATTGAGTATTTTTATCAAATTGTGCCCTGATTTGTTTTATGGAGCTTTATTTTATTTGTTTAAGTAGGCTCCACACCCAATGTGGGGCTTGAACTCACAACCCTGAGATTAAGAGTTGCATGCTGTCGACTGAGCCAGTTAGGAGCCCCTGTTTCATGGAGCTTCAAAGCAGAAGTCATTGTTTCCAGCCCTTCTTAGGCCTCTCCCAGGCTGTGGATGTGAGAGGGGCTGCATGAATCATTGGGACCCCATTTCACTGGCCGCCAGCTCCCAGCTACACTCCCAGAGCCTCCCTGTTACTTTGGGGGTGGGGGTGTCTAAGACCTGACGGCCCTGTCTCCATTCCTCCACCTGCCTTGTGAGCACTGCCCTCCATGGCACCCTCCTGCCACGCTCATCCGTGCTCTTCTGCGGAGTGGACAGGGTCCATACCTCCTGAATGCTAACCAAGCAATCCGCTCCTCTCCTACAGGTCACGCCCCACATCATTTTAAGCTGGTCTCGGTGCATGTGTTCATTCGACATGGGGACAGGTACCCACTGTATGTCATTCCCAAAACCAAGCGACCAGAAATTGACTGCACTCTGGTGGCCAACAGGTAAATTGCACTTTTTCCACATGCTGTTTTTAAGAATCTGTTTTCTCTGTCCCAGTCAAAACACTGGCTGAAGAATAACAGAAAAGGGGACTGAGCCACACTTGTCGAGCACATCCTGTTTGCCGGGAGCCTGATCTTCAGAACAATCCTGTGTGTTAATTGTCATTTCCCAGTGGAGAAAGAGGAGGCCCAGAGAAGCAAGGACAGCTGTGTAAGGCCACACAGCAGAGAAAGTGAGATTTGGGTCCAGGCCAGCGTGAGGTCTCCTGTCCCCTCCTGTGTTCTACAGTTTGAGAAAGAACTGGGACACAGTGCAGTGAACACTGGGCCAGATGTCCTCAGACCCTGGGGCAGCTGTGGGGTTTGGGGCAGCAGGGAGGTCCCTTAGTCTCTGGGCCTCCCCCCTCATCTCTGCCATGCAGATGCTGCCGTGGACTGGTGCTGGGTCAGGAGGGAGTGAAATGATAGAGGAGAGCATGCACACCAGCTGCAGGGCCATATACATGGAATTCCACCTTTTCATTTTTCATGGGGATAGGAATAGCACGTTCTTGGTTGAGAGACCTTAGGATGAAAAATAACTCAACAGATTGCATATGGAAAAGGTACAGTTCTAAAACGAGAGGCAGGGTTGGCACTGAAATGACGGTCCAAGCCTCAGCGCCGTGTCTGGGGGCCCCTAACACCCCTCACAGGGCAGACTGAATGAGCGGAGGAGACGGAGGGGAGTGCTCAGTAAGGAAGATGTCATGCAGATGGAATGCTTCTGGATGCCAGCCTGCCCCGGGCAGGGCTGGTCTAGGGGAACCGTGGGTTGCCTTCCTGTTGCCAAGGCCTGTTCCTTCTAGTGGATGGCGGTGTGAACCCCAGGGAAGGGGTCTCAGAGTGACTCTTAGCATCTCTAGGCTTCTCACCATCCAGGATTATGGAGAAGAGAAAGTGAACCCTTGGATAGAAACACATCCTGAACTAGTGTCTGAATGTAGGCTTTCCTGTGCTCCTTTCCTGCTGGAGGTCACAGAGCTCGCAGTCTGGGTACTTGTGTCCTGTCTATGTTTAGGAAGCCTGGGTACATGTCCCAGTGTCCCATGGGTCAGAAAAGCCTCTGGGTTGAAGGCCACACAGACACTGGCTTTATTCCTCTGGCCTCTAGCCTCCTGTGCCTGCCTTCCTGCTGGGACCTTCTACTCCTGCTCTGGTCCCTCTTGTCAGCCGCCCACCCCGTCAGGCCTTTGCCCCTGCTGTTTAGCTTGCTCGCCCAGTCCCCATGTAACCCACTCCTACAGCTCCTCAGACGCTCCCCTGAGACACTGCTGCCTCGGGGAACCTCTCCTGGTGTGTAAGGATGGCTTCTCTGGTTGTATCGGGCACTGCCACTAATAAGGGGGATTACGGCAAGGATCTCAGAACAAAATGTTTAATGACCAGTCCTGAACTGGCTTTAGGATTAGAGCAAGGATAGAGGCCCCTTGCTGTGCTGGGGATTAATCCTCTGGTGGCTGGATGGGGGATGGTCTGGAGTGTCTGGGATGGCAGGAAGACATGGGGTGGGGTGCAGGGAGGGCAGCTCAGAGAAGTGGCTTTGCTCCGCCGGCACAGACCATGGGTATCTGCCCTTTGAACTGCCCAGGAATGGATAGGCCAAAAGGCCTCTCGGTTGGCCAGACTCAGGGCAGCCTCAAGGACTCTGTGGACAGTACCATGTGTTAGCCCTGGCGACTCGTGGCTTCTCTCCCCTTTCTCTCACTGGGCTTCCCATTCCCAGATGTGAGAATTCTGGTGGCTTGGTTCCGACCGGGGGTCTGTCCTCAGACCAGTCGTGTCCCTGAGCACCTCGAGGCTCTGGAGGTTACCCTGTTCCTAGAGAAGGCGCCCATTGGGGACGGCTGCCTGCCAGCATGCAGGGCCTCCCCCGTGCACTTCCGTTCTTTGCAGTGTGTCTTCTAGCATGATCGCTTCTACCCTTCCCATACCACGAGGCTCCTCGAGGGCATTGCGTCTTGCTCCTTTATGACTGGTGCCCTGCCCGAGCCTGGGCAGTTGTTGTTGTTGTTGTTGGGCTAGCTTGGTTGCAGAGTGAATTCAGGACCTTTGTAAAAATCATGAGTCAAAATGACCAATCAGGTGCCTCATGATAGATTTCAGCCTCTGCTATGGAACCCTCTGAGGCCCTTGTAACATTTCTGATAGAGGGCAAATCCCTTCACCTTTGTGAGCCTCAGTTCTCCATCCTGGAATGTGGGGAAAGTAGTCCATCCCTGATCACAGCCTTGTGAAGTCTAAGGGGAAGGACCGAAGCACTGAGCTGGTCATCCTGAGAGGTGGACTCATGATGCTGTTTCATTTCCTACAGTGGCCTGCAGGCTTGCTGGGCCGGGCCTCCTTCCTCCCCTGCAAGGTCGCGGTCATGAGGCCAGGTCCCAGGGCCCCTCATTCCGTCACAGCCACGGCAGGATCCCCTGACATGGCCGTTTTTGGAGTTCCCATTTGAGAGAGACAGTTCCTGGGGGGGGACCAGCTGCTCTGGCTGCCTCTGCACTCATTTTCCCTGGCCTTGATCTTTTGACCTACTTTATTTTACTGCACATTCTGTGTCTTTAGGAACTGCTTGAAGACCTCAGTGGAAAGAGGAAAGAGTATGCTTGTTTAATTAATTACTGTTCTTTAGTCCATCTTTAAAAGCATGAAGTTGACCTGTCCTTAAAAATGTGCACTTAGAGTGAGCAGGACTCTCAGGATGTGGCCCCACTTTGGGCTCCTGAATCCCCTGGGACTGTGGGGTCTTGGTCACCAGCCGCGCCTGCTGCCTTCCCAGGTCCTAGTTCAGCTTTGCTAATCATTAATTTTTATGACCTCTAAAAGACCATGAGTCCTAGAGTGTGTCTGCTGCTCTAGTCTAGTGAGAGGGTGTATCTGAGCCAGTAGGCAGGGTTTCAGTGAGTTGAGAACGTAGGAGCTGACGTCCATGCAGGTTGGTGGCCCTGGTGTTTCCCTTCACGGTGACACGTTCCATGGCTCTCCCAAGTCTTTGCAGTGGAAAGACTTTGAATGCCCTGTGCCTCATGACAAAGGTGCGATTTTCACTCTCCTAGAACGGCGTTTAGCCAGCAGTAAGCTTATTAGCCGTAGATACACCGTGTTTATTAAATGTAAAAAATAAAATTTGCATTCACGGATATGAATTAGATATTCTTTTCTACATCCAAGGAAGAAAAGAATATTCACTTCAGTCCATATTTATTCAATACGTTTTATTTTCAAACACCTATCATGCATCAGGTATTGTGACATGTGGTGGGCCCACATACCAGGAGATGGGATGTGGGCTGGCACCTAAATAAAATGAAAGAGCCTCGGGGCACCTGGGTGGCTCAGTGGGTTAAGCCTCTGCCTTCAGCTTGGGTCATAATCTCAGGGTCCTGGGATCGAGCCCCGTGTCAGGCTCTCTGTTCAGTGGGGAGCCTGCTCCCCCGCCCCCCACCCTCTCTGCCTGCCTCTCTGCCTACTTGTGATCCCTCTCTCTCACTGTCAAATTAAAAAATCTTTAAAAAAAAAAAAAAAAATGAAGGAGCCTGCCCTGTACAGATCTGGTGGAAGAGTGTTCCAGATAGAGGGAACAGCAAGTGCAAAGATCCTGGGGCTGGAGAGCTGCTCTGTATGAGAACAGTAAGACCAGTATGTAACCAGATGGGAGGAGGAAGTGGGAGAGCAGGAGGCTAAAGAGTCATACAAGAGAGGCTGTTCCTGGGTGCCTGGGTGGCGCAGTGGGCTAAGCCTCCGCCTTTGGCTCAGGTCATGATCTCAGGGTCCTGGGATCGAGGCCCGTGTCGGGCTCTCCGCTCAGCAGGGGCCTGCTTCTCGCTCTCTCTCTCTCTCTCTGCCTGCCTCTTTGCCTGCTTCTGATCTCTGTCTGTTAAAAAAAAAAAAAATCTTAAAAAAAAAAGAAAAGAAGCAGCAGCAGCTGTTCCTGCCCCCAGGGGGCCCATTCCCTCTGACAGACAGATCTGGTGGCCCGTACTGATGGTGGTAGCAGCAGTCTTAGAGAAGAAGTAAAAGAATTAGAAAGAGTAGAAGTGTGAGTAGTTTGGGAACCGTATTTGGGGGCATGAACCATGAGAGGGCAGCTTGACTCAGCCTGGGGCCGAGGGAGAGGTGGGATGGCAGTATAGGTAAGGCCACCAAGACAGAGGGACCTAAAGGGTGTGCAGGAACATGTCAGGTGACAGCTGATGATAAATGGCACCTGGGTGCTGAAACCTACAAAGGTTGCTGAAACCTGCAAAGGTTGGGGGAGGTGGACAGGTCAGCGCACAGGCTAGACCATGAGTGGAGAGGTGGGGAGGGCCTAGGCCATCGGATGCTTTGAATGCCCAGCTAAGGAGTGTGGGTGCCAGGCCTGAAGCCGGCGAGGGAGTTGGGAAGCAGAGGGGATGAAATTAGGAAGATCTCTCGCTGCCACAATGATGGGAGGGATGGGTTAGAGGCTGGAGGCGATGTTTACCGTTCATGTGGGAATAGTGATCTAGAAGAAAGACTCCCGCAGACTACCAGCCCAAGTCCTTGATGTACAAGGCCTCCTGTGCTCTCTCTCCTCCCCCTTGCCTTGCCTTTATCCTCCCCTGGGGTGCTCTCCTCTCCCTCACTCACTCCTCCTCAGCCACACTGTCCCTGGCTCTGCTTCCCACTGACTTGTGTCCTCTCTGCAGACAGCTCTTCCCCGGCAGCTTTATGGCCGGCAGGTTCTCTCACTGCCTTCGAGCCTTTGCTTAAATGTCACCTTCTCAGTGAGACTGCTCAGAACGCCTCACTTAAATTACCAGACACTTTGTCCACCCAAGTCTCTGGGACCCCCTTTCCCTGATCTTCGTCTGAAGAGACAGGTCAATGCTTCCCAGCCTCTGTGACCATCTAGCGTGCAAGCATGCACACATACGCATGCACATGCGCACACACACACTTTCTAGTGTTCATTGTACGTTGTCTGTTCCCCAGGCTAGAATGTAAGCTCCCTGAGGGCAGTGTAATGCTGCTGTACCCCAAGTGCTTTAAGACAGTACCTGGCACGTGGGAGGGCCACGATTAAATAGTTGATGAATGAATAAACGATAGAGGCTGAAACTCGGAGTGGCAGTGGAGTTGGAGAGCAGGCTTGGATCTGTGAGAAGGTCACTGGGTGGGGTTTTTAGTACCTGCTGACAGGTTGGATGGGGGTGAGACAGAGACAGGATGGTGCCCTGATTTCTGAGTGGGTGTCTGGCTGGCGGGGGCACCCCTCCCTGGGATAGAAAGTGCAGAAGAAGGGAGGAAGAGGAGGGAAGGTAGGAGGACAGGTCTCAGTGCTGATTATAAGCTGTCATCAGACATTCAAGTGACAATTTCTAGAAAGTAGTAGGAGCAAGTGAGTGTGGGGCTCAGGTACATTGTCCTGCTGGGAGATAGGGGTTCATTTGAGAGGTCACATGTCCATGCAGCTGACGCCATGGGTGACTGGTATCACAGAGCCTATGGAGCAAGGGAAGGCTAAAAACAGGGTCCTGGCAAGCACCAATCTAGAACGCAGCACAAAGAGAAAAGAGGATCCCAGGAGGAGACACAGTGACTTTGCAAACAGGAGGCGATGTTAGGAGAGTTAAGAAAGGAAAAAGTTTTAAGAAAGGATGAGGGGCAATTAATCACCTCAGGTAGTACACAGAGGTCCAGAAAGCCAACGACCAAGAAAGGTGTATTGAACTGATCTTCTTAGAATTTCATTTCATTAATAATATAAAGTAAATTCTTTTGCATAAATTGTAAAAATCTATGGTATGAACTCATTCCAGTTTCCATGTAAGCTTTTTTGAATTGTGTCTTCTGATAAGAGTATCACTGGTATTATACCTCTTCTCTGTTTTAATGTTCTGGCAGGACTCAATAATTGCTCCGATTATAGTAAAGCAAAGTAAATTTTCTCATGACTGTATAGATTAGCCTCGGGGTTCTGTGTCAAGCTTTGTGGCACAGAGGGATGTAAACAATGTATACAAAAATGTAAATAAGAACTCTGGAAGTGAATTGTGGGCGGCTGGGTGGCTCAGTGGGTTGGGCCGCTGCCTTCGGCTCAGGTCATGATCTCAGGGTCCTGGGATCGAGCCCCGCATCAGGCGCTCTGCTCAGTGGGGAGCCTGCTTCCCTCTCTCTCTCTCTGCCTGCCTCTCTGTCTCCTTGTGATCTCTCTCTGTGTGTCAAATAATTAAAATCTTTAAAAAAAAAAAAAAAGATAGTAGCACCTTTAATTCTTTTGATTTTCAGTAGGCAAGTAGATTTCCAGTGGGGCTGCAATTACCAGAGATTTTCCTAAAAAAAAAATTCATCATGACAGATATGATCATTTCTGTGTTGGTCAGACTAAGGCTAGTCTGGTAACAAAGAGACTGAAGAATACATTGCCTCAAATAACAGAGTTTATCTTTGCCTTGTGTGAGGGTCTGAGATGAGTGATCCAGGTCATATGAAGTGGCTCCACTTGGTCATTTTGGGCCCCAGGTCCCTTCCAGGTCATGGCTCCCATCATGCCCTAGGGATGTCTACATGACTGAACCTGATGCTGCTATGTCTACCTAGTAGGCACTAGGAAGGAAAAGAATGCATGGGGCACCCCATGATCTGAAATCCTAAACCCAGTAGAGGGATACATCCTTCCATTCTATTAGTGAATACCATGTAGGGCCTCAGAAATGGGATCTAACCCATTTCCCAAGAAGAAGAGAATAGATTCTTTTTTAAAGATTTATTTATTTGAAAGAGAGGGAAAGCACACACAAGTGGAGGCAGGGCAGAGGGGAGAGGAAGAGAATCTCCAGCAGATTTCCCACTGAGCACGCAGCCCAACATGGGGCTCCATCTCAGGACCCTGAGATCACGACCTGAGCCAAAATCAAGGGTCACATGCTTAACCAACTGAACCACCCGGGCACCCCAGAGGAGAACAGATTTTAGCATCCAACTGTTAAAGAAAAACCAGAGCTGGACAGTAGTTAGTAGCAGTCAAAACAGATTGTATTCAGGAACTAATGCAGTAGGGGAAAAGAGATCTGCGTGTAGAACTGGGCTCAATTCCAAATACAACATGGGCAGTGGGAATTTATAGCCAAGGAGCAGGGTAGAGGTCAGTGGATGGAAAATGACGGAGAGGAGACCTCAGGGGTAAGGAGATTGCTAAAGGCAGACCAGGGTGAGCAGATACCACCACCTGAGGGATGAGGAATTTTTTTTTAGATGAGGAAGTTGATCAAATACCAAGAGCGGGAGATTCTGGCTAACTCCCACTTAGCAGGATTTTTGCTAAAACCGAGTGCACAAGTCCAAAGAATATGAAAGTCCAAAGGTTGAAGCCTAGTTGGAAAGAGGGTTCAGAGGAGCCTAACTATAGTTTACTTAAAGAAAGTCTTTGTCACAATTAGCAGTTTTGTTCATATTTCCATCGAAATATGAATATTCTAATAAACCAGGATAGGATCTTGCCATATTCACTGCTATGGGACGCTTGGCCTTTTCGTGAAGCATCTTAGGATGGGGTACTTCCCAGTCGAATTCATTCACACGTGTTTTTGGATTATCTGCCTTTGTGCCCAGTACCCTCTTGGCTGGGGGGTGGAGCTGAGGACTCGGTAGGTAGGACCTGGTCATTTCGATCCAGGACAGGCCCAGGGACTCAGGTTACCTCGACCTCTTCTTGTTAAAAAGATCCAACCATTTGCTCTTTCCTGTAAGTGAAGTTTTTCTTCCATGAATCACCATCTTTCCAGACCAAAACCAAATTGTCATATATACTGTTAGATGTTAGCATATCATTAAGCAGTCAGATGCCCCGAAAAGCTGCAATAGCTCAGCAAACACTTCCTGTAGTGAAATTTCATTCCTGAAATTGGCAGCAAAGCCTTCTCAGAGCCTCAAAAATCACCAACCTGAAATAATGGCCTGGAGCAGAACATTTGACTCCTGTTGATAGATAGCTTTGTTAACATGGATTCATATTGGCAGCCTCATTGTCAGTCTGGAACTCTTATTCCCCAGTTTGCAAATATTTATGTGATTTAGCCCCAGGAATAATAACAAACCCTCTGTTTTTATGGAGAGACACAGTGCCCTGCAGCAATCCAGGATGATTAGACTACACTGTGTCAGGGTAAGCATTCTCTAATTTTAAAACATTTTTTTAAAGATGGGCTCTTTTTTAGCTTTATGTTTGGGAAAGATAGAGCATTTTAGCAGCCAGAGTTAACCGGGCTTTCAAACAGGAGAGGTCTGCCATTAGAACAATTAGTCCTTGCTTCCTTTCATGCTAATTTAGCTTACCTGGGAACTTCATTTCCCTTCAGCTGGAGAATGTGTATACATTCATCATGGGTCATTTCATTATTCAAAGAAAAGGTGTGTATATTCATAGGTCATCTCATTATTTGGAGAAAATGTGTGCGTATCTTTAGTTCATTTCATTATTCAGGGAAAGTGTATATTAGCCACCAGAAAGATAAATTAAATCTTGATTTACCCCATGTACTTCATGGCAGAAATATGTCAGGTATTATTAAAAAAAAAAAGATGGTTTTTTACATCTTTGTTACATCTTTGTTACCACCCCACATAAAATGAGATACTGTATGTGCAAAATGCAGAGTGAACTGTAGAAAGCTGTAGAGATCTTGGTTCATAGTCAGCTAGTTTTCTTCAAAGGAGATTCTCAGAGGTGAGTTAAAAATTCCTGAGGATGAAGTCTGAGGTAGGTTTGCTAGGAGCAAGGGGCAACGTGGGGAAAGTCTCGGACACAATAAAGAACAAGGTGTTTTGGGGGGACGGGAGGCACTTGGTTATGTGGGACCAGAGCTTACATTAGGATGGAGAGGGTGGGGGGGGTCCTAGCCTCAAAGTGAGGTGGGGCCAGGACAGAGTTCTAGGCCACACACAGGTCCTGGGGTCAGGGGTCGGTGCACAGGAGCAGGGAGAGCCGGCCTGGCTTTTAGGTAGATCTCGGGCTGTGGAGAAGGCAAGATTAGGCCACAGGTAGGCCAAAAAGGAGCCCACGCCTTCCAGACCAAAGCTGCCTGCGCCAGAACCCAGGCAGTGACTGCAGGGGTGCAGGAGAGAGGGGCAGAGAAGCCCCAGGAGGACACAGCTGCAGGATTGGGTGGCAGATGGCATGCGTGGGAGCAGGGGAGGGAGAAATCAAGGAGGACTTCCGGCCTAGGCGTGACTGTCTGGGGGCAGTGGGTAGACTCCCGAGGAGGGAAAAACAGGAGGGGTGCAGGTTGGGGATGTGGGAGGTGGAGGGCAAAGCTGACTCCCCCAGCGCCCAGGATGATGGATGCTGCAGCAGAGGTTAGAGGCCCATGTTGGCCCCATGGAATGTCAGGGTCAGGCAGTAATGATACTGGAATTTCAAAATTATTGAGCCAAGGGCTCCTGAGTGGCTCAGTTGGTTAAGTGTCTGCCTTCGGCTCAGGTCATAGTCCCAGGATCGAGTCCCACATCAGGCTCCCTGCTCATTGGGAAGCCTGCTTCTCCCTTTCCTTCTGCCTGCCACTCCCCCAGCTTGTGTGCTCACTTGCGCACTCTCTCTCTCTCACAAATAAATAAGGTCTTTAAAAAAAAAAAAAAAAGTGATTGTGCCAAGATTGCACCTGGGTGGGTCAGTCAGTTAAGCTTCAAACTCTTAATTTTGGCTCAGGTCATGACCTCAGGGTCCTGAGATCCAGCCTGGTGGCGCTGGCCTGGCAGGCTCTGTGCTCAGCAGGGGATCTGCTGCTCTCCTTCCTCTCCCTCTGTCCCTCCCCCTGCTCCTGTGCATGCTCTTTCTCAAAAAAAATAAATAAAATCTTAAAAAAAAAAAAAAATCAAAGTGACTTGGGCCAGGACCTGTTATTATGGATGAGCAGGGTTTCTGCTGGCTGAAGTGGAAACCCTTGTGGGCTGTTTGGAAGCGCAGTGACCAATGATTTTCTGTGTTCTCTCTTTAGGAAACCATATCACCCGAAACTGGAAGCTTTCGTTAGTCACATGTCGAAAGGATCTGGAGCCTCTTTCGAAAGCCCCTTACACTCCCTGCCTCTTTACCCCAATCACCCACTGTGTGAGATGGGAGAGCTCACTCAGACAGGTACGTGTGACAGCCTCGGCTCACCCCGTCTCCTGCCCCCTCCTCTGTGTGGCATACATTGGAGCGAATGCTCCTGGGCAAGGCGCTGTGGGCTTACAGGGACAACTGAGGACTGGCACCTCAGGCCAGAGTCAGGCACCTGAGTATCCACCAAGGTATCTAAGTAAACCTCCAATTTCTAAAAATTAAAAATAACCCTTTGCCTTAGTGCAAGAGCAGTATATGACCAGGGAAGACAAATGAGGAAAGACAGTTGAGCAAAAGGAAGAAGAGTTTAAAGTACCCATAATCCCAATCCACTGAAGAAATTAGTCATCCTTTTTCACTTATGAGCACACATGCACACACAGTAGCATCTTACTAAGCACACTCTTTGATAACCACTTTTTCATTAAACAGTACATTGTGATCATCTTCCCCTATTGATAAACATTGGTTAACAGCATCATTTCTGGGGTCTACCTATTAATTATCCCACTATTGCTGGACTATAATTGATATAACCAATCCCATGTTCTTAGAAACTCCAAAGAAAATGACCTGATAAGTTTTCGTGTGCAAGATCTCAGAAGCAAATGTGTGGGGTGGATCCCTAGTGAGCACAGAGTTGGGTTGAGTGTGTCCCTCTCAGAAGCCCAGCTTTCCCTCTGCAGCCCTGCTCATACCCTCACACAGCCAGTTCCTTGTCAGGGCAGGTTGGCAAGTTAACCGTGGGGCTACCTCCGTTAGGAAGAGAAGGACCTGGGAGGCCCCCAGTAGGTCTTAGCTTCTTCCTACTTCAGTCTGGGACCTCAAAGGACCTTTGTGTGGTCACCAGTCTTTTTGGGAGAATCGGGAGGACCTATTGGCCATGTTGTTTCCTCGTCCCACCAGTACCGTGGGACCTCAGCTCCAGTGGAAGGGAGGTCTGTGTCCTGTAGTTGACCCTGCAGAGTTTTGCCATGTTTTAGAAGCCATTATTATTGGGGAGAATATGGTGACAGAGTGGGCTGAACTGAAGGCTCTGGAAGACTAGCCTTGAATAAGGAGTTTTGTCAAAAGCTTTTGATTATCAGTTCCATGTGCTCAAGGTCTGCAGTAGTTTAAAACAGTGAGTTCGCATCCAACCAGACCAACCTCCCCCGTTCTGTAACAAGTATCTTGTGGTGCTCCCTTAACTCCCCTGAAGTGAAAATCAAATATAATTAGAACCTTTCTAGATACAAAATTGTAAAGAAGAGCAGTTGTATCAGGTACCCTAACTATGATATAAAGGAGAAACAAAAGGAAATGAATTTATTAAATAATGCTGTGTGTCTCAGTATAGAAGTTTGAGCACACTCTCACTAGGAAACAAAATGACACAGTGGGTTATTTATGCTTAAATGTAGATTGGCATCTGTGACTATTACAAATGCAGACCAAGGGATATTATACTGGGGACTCTAACACCACATTTGGGGACATGATTTTTTTGACAAGTTCTGATCAAAATAAAATACAGATGTCCCTTAATTTCTCTTGTATTTCTGGAAAAAAAATCAGTGGACATTAATGATGTGCAAAAATGATTTTGTATTTATGACGCAGGTTCTAGGCTAAAGTATTTAAACAGGTTTTTCACATGTGGTCATATCTTGTAGTACCGTCAAAAGCTACGTGGGTCAGAGAACAGTTCTTTGGCGAGACTGTCTAGCCCCGTGGCCCCCACCCAGTAGGTGTTCAGAATGTTCCTCCCTGTATTATTGTGACAACTCAACCCCCAAACCCTCCCTGACAGCAGAGCCACGCTCGTTGAGAACCATTGGTTAGACCCTCTGGTGGCAAGTGACAGAAACCAACTCCAGCAAAAGAGGGACATTTATTATATGGATTCAGGGTGACTCCAGACTCTGAAGGCAAGAATATGACCAGGCCTCCAGAGATTGGAACCAGGAATAAGAAATCTGTCTGTCCCAGCCCTGTAGTTTTGCTTTGTGTCTCTCTACATAGGGACCGTCCTAGCCTCACCTAGAGATGAACAGCAAGTCCAAATTATTGAGAGTGAGAGAAAGAAAATCTGACAGGGTCCTTTAGGGGTCAGTGTCCATCAGCTGGCTCAGAGGTCATGGGGACTGTGCACTGAGCAGTGGGGGCCTACCCAGCCCCTCGATCCAGGGGCTGTTTCCCGAGAAGAGTTGGGGGGAGCTGGCCCTCACACATTTAGAGACGCTCATTCATTCCTACCTTTGTTCTCAGTCATCTATTATCTACATCATTTTCTAAATCATCATTACTCAAGAAATCATTTTCACGCTACTGTTTGCTCCTGTTCCCTAATTCTCTTTTAATGCTTACTTTTATCTTCTGTTTTAAATTTCATTAAAAATGCATAGCTGTTAGAATAACCATTTATAACTCAAACACTTTTGGCGCCCCACAGTAACTATGGAGGCCTGATCATTAGTGCCTACTCTTATTCAAGATGCTTTGGCAGCTGCTGAGTGTAGAGGGGCGGGGAGTGGCGGGATGAACAGATGCTCCCCGCCTTGTCCTAAAGGAGCCCGCACGCAGCTGCTGCGGGACAGCGGGCATGGAGGCAGAAGCAACTCACGGTGCTACTGCAGCCTGCGGAAGAAACCCGGGCTGGGGAGTAGAAGGGGCCCACGGGATGGACTGCAGATGCCCCTTTCCCCCAGGGCCGGTGGTGAGTGAGATGAGTGTGTGTCAAGTGCCTGGCATGGTGCTAGCATGTACTGGGCTCGGCAATCGCAGCTCAAGTCCTGGAGAGCCCGTGGAACGGGAACTGGAAGGAATTCTTGGTCTGACCTGGGGGAGGAAGAAGGAAGGGTACAGAGCAGGCCATATTGGAGCCAGGCACTGGGTGAGGATTTCTCTAGGCTGAGAAGGGTGAAGGGCATGACCAAGGTCATAACGATGCAGGCTGGGTTTGGAGACATGAAGAGGCCCTAAATGGCTAGAACTTCGTATTTCTGCCTGAAAAGACGGTGGGGGGGTGGGGGGGGGGGTGCTACGAGCAGGGACTAGGAGGGCAAGGTTGGGCCCACATGGGGCTGAGTGCCAGCTCTGTGACCTCTTAACAGTGATTGGCTCAGGGCCTCGGTTTCCTTGGCTGTAAAATAAAGAAAATGGGGGAAATAATAATATGCCTACTTTATTGGGTTTTTATGAGGTTGAATGGAAAAAGGTCTGGACATGGGAAGCACTCAACCCTAAGATACGCAACCTGGGGATAAAAGGCGGGCCCAGAGGCCAACCGGGGCCAGACACAGATTCTTGATGTTTGTCATCATGTTTTGTCTCTTTTTGCAAACCATTTTGGAAATGTGTAAGACCTGTGTCAGCCCAGATCTCTGAGGGAATTCTGTGCTCGATATACTTCCTTCGGAATGGGACGCAGACGTCCTTTGTAATGTTTTCCTGAGTTGTTCCCCTTCCTGGGCCAGTGCCATTCCTTCTGTCTCACACATCTCAGCCTCAAGTTGTCTCAGGTTTTCACACAATTTGGGCATCTGAATAAGCAACATTGGTCATGACCTGGTCGGGGTGGGGGCTGTGTGTGGTTGACCCTCAGAGAATGCAGACCTGTTACTGGTATTCCATCCCCCTACATCCTGCTGCCTGGAGGGTAAGCTTGCTTTCATCTGGGATTGTCTTCTCCTACTTGAAGATAAGGCTTTTCTTTTGTTTCTTGGTTTTTGTTTTTGTTTTTGTTTTTTCCAAGATAATTTGTTACCATACTGGGGCAGTTCAAGACTAAAACTTTTAGGGGCACCTGGGTGGCTCAGTGGGTTAAAGCCTCCGCCCTCGGCCCAGGTCATGGTCCCAGGGTCCTGGGATCGAGCCCCTCATCGGGCTCTCTGCTCAGCGGGGAGTCTGCTTCCCCTCCTCTCTCTCTGGCTGCCTCTCTGCCTACCTGTGATCTCTGTCTGTCAAATAAATAAATAAAATCTTTTAAAAAGGGGGGGGGGCGCCTGGGTGGCTCAGTGGGTTAAAGCCTCTGCCTTTGGCTCAGGTCATGATCCCAGCGTCCTGGGATCGAGCCCCACATCGGGCTCTCTGCTCAGCAGGGAGCCTGCTTCCTCCTCTCTCTCTCTGCCTGCCTCTCTGCCTACTTGTAATTTCTATCTGTCAAATAAATAAATCTTCAAAAAAAAAAATAGGTTACCATCTTAGGTGACCACCCACTTGTTGAAAAAAAAAAAAAAAGACTAAATCTTTTAAACTTTTAGTTGGCAGGTACATTTAAAATTCTTGTTCCTATCCTTGTTCTATTTACCCATTTCTGTACCCCTATCTCCCCAGGTGATACCGGTTTCTTATGCATCCTTCCCAAGTTTCTTTATGTAAAACACAAACAATTGCAAATACACATTCTTTTTTCCCCCCTCATTTTTAAAAAATTTTCTTTTTTTTTTTAATTTTTTTTAATTATTTATTTATTTATTTGACAGAGAGAGATCACAAGTAGGCAGAGAGGCAGGCAGAGAGAGAGGGGGGAAGCAGGCTCCCTGCGGAGCAGAGAGCCCGATGTGGGGCTCGATCCCAGGACCCTGGGATCAGGACCTGAGCTGAAGGCAGAGGCTTAACCCACTGAGCCACCCAGGCGCCCCTCCCTCATTTTTATTTAAAAGGAGTATAATAAATGTACTGTTCTGCACTTTGTTTTTCCCAAATACTTATCCAGGAGTCTGAAAGAGCATTCCATATCTCCATAGACAGAATGTCCTTGATGAGCAGTAGGTAATGCCCCAGGAGGCTTAGGCAGAATGTACCTAGAAGGTTAGCAGCAAGCCTTCACTTGGGAGAGTACAGAGAATGAGGCAAAGGAGAGAACCTCCAACAGTGAGAGGACTAAGCAGCCAGCAGCACCTTTTTCTCTTTACCTGTCTGATTTCCATGGGCCCTCCCTGCACACGAAAGAATACTGTGACCCTGGGGAGGAGGGAGAAAGCTCTTCTTAAGCCCATGCCAGTTACAGCCTTGACATCTGCCAGGAAGCTCGACAGCTGCCCTCTGAGGCCCCCCAGTCACAATGCCTCCTCCCAGAGAGGGATGGATTGAGCAGATGGTCCTGGTGCTCCCCTCTGCTCATCCCTTCCTGGATAATCCCAAGCGGCTCCCCTCGTGAGTTCACACAAACCCATTCCTGTAGCTTCCACCTTGCTGGTTTTGATTATATTCCCACACACTAATGGAAAGCACTGCAGAGTCGGCGCCTGACTCGGTCTCCCTTTGCTGCTCCTTCTGCTGAGCTGGTAGTGAGGACAGTTTGTGTCCCTATGTTTCAGGAGTTGTGCAGCATTTGCAGAATGGCCAGCTGCTGAGGGACATCTATCTAAAGAAACACAAACTCCTGCCGAGTGACTGGTCCGCAGACCACCTCTACTTGGAGACCACTGGGAAAAGCCGGACCCTACAAAGTGGGCTGGCCTTGCTTTATGGCTTTCTCCCAGATTTTGACTGGAAGAAGATTCACTTCAGGCACCAGCCAAGCGCTCTGTTCTGCTCCGGAAACTGCTATTGCCCCATGAGAAACCAGTACCTAGAAAAGGAGCAGCGTAGGCAGTACCTCTTACGTCTGAAAAACAGCCAGCTGGAGAGGACCTACGAGGACATGGCCAGGATCGTGGACGTCCCCACCAAGCAGCTTCGTGCTGCCAACCCCATAGACTCCATGCTTTGCCGCTTCTGCCACAATGTCAGCTTCCCATGCACGAGGAACGGCTGTATCAACATGGAGCACTTCAAGGTGATCAAGACGCATCAGATAGAGGATGAGAGAGAGAGGCGGGAGAAGAAGCTCTATTTGGGTTACGCACTACTGGGCGCCCACCCCATCCTGAACCAGACTGTCAACCGGATGCAGCGTGCCGCGGAGGGCAGGAGAGAGGAGGTCTTTGCCCTCTACTCTGCTCATGATGTCACTCTGTCACCAGTTCTTAGCGCCCTGGGCCTGATGGAAGCCAGATTCCCAAGGTTTGCAGCCAGGTTGATCTTGGAGCTCTGGCAAGACCGAGAAAAGCCAAGTGAGCATTCTGTCCGGATTCTTTACAATGGCGTCGATGTCACATTCCACACCTCTTTTTGCCAGGACCACCACAAGCACTCCTCCAAGCCCATGTGCCCCCTCGAAAACTTAGTCCGCTTTGTCAAGCGGGACATGTTTGTGGCCCTGGGGAGTAGCGGTAGTACTAATTATTACGATGCATGTCACAAGGAAGGATTCTAGAAGGGAGGCAGTGCAGGGCTGATAGAATCTATGCCAATACAGAGGGATGGGAAGGGTCCACTTCTAGATCTGTCCATTGTCAAGGGTATAAGACTATTGATTTATAAAGGCTAGGAATCATGTTTGAGCCATGTGGATGATTGGGTGGAACGGGAAGCACATTGCTATAATCGGGTTCGTGGGTTACTTGGTACATCACGGCCAGTTCATAGAAAGAGGAAGGTACTTCCGTCGTAGCCTGACTTTGCTCATGATGCCACAGGGTATGTCAATACCCAGAGCTGCCAATCCATATGTGTAGTATTTCGATCTGCAGGGGTAGCATACGATGGAACCAGCAAACCTCAACCAAAATTTTCTTCATCTGGGGTGGTTTTGCCTTGTCCCTGTTCAGCAAAACCATTCCCGAAGTGATTTACCTATAAATAGGGGTTGGTACATTTTTCCCGTACAGGGCCAGATAGTAAAGACTGTGGACTCTGGGGCCCCAGAGGCCACATACAGTCGTGTGATATGAAAGCAACCATAGACAGCATGGAAACAAACGAGTGTGGCTATATTCACAGCCCGAGTTTGCTGACCCCTAATCTCAGAACACAGGCTCTGCTACATTTGCACTTCCAGCACTTTGAGAACCAGTTGAGTACAAAAAATTATCCAGTGGTGCCTCCAGGAACTTCTGCGAGAAACACCGAATTTGCTCTGTAGCTGGTGTGATAACAAAACTTGAGGGGAAATAAACATCAAATCAGAATGAATCCTAGAAAAATTATTAGAATAATACATGATGTTCACGATGATTATGGTAGGTGTTTTAAATATCTGTCTGCTATAGTCTATTTGCTGTATAGGCTGAAATTTTTGTATTCCATTTAGTATTTTTATAGTCTAGGGAACTATTTTCTAAGACCGGTTTTAGATGTGCTCTTAGTCCTGGTAAAATTCAATTTACCATACGTGCTTGGTGGTTAGAAGGAAGCCAGAAACTGAATTCAGGCACTTTCTTCCAATAAAACTAATTATGGCTCATTCCCTTTGACAAGCTGTAGAACTGGATCAATTTTTAACTGTCTGCATCAATTTGAAGTGGTAAATTCTAATTGATTTTTAAATAAGCTTTTGGGAGAACTTTGTTATAGATAGCTAAATAATCTTTCTAAGATATTTTATATATTAGAAGCAATTGTAATTAAATCTGTGGTTTCTGAACTAAAATGGTGCTAGTTCCATGTGAAGAAATGTAAAGTGCAAGTGAGATTCTGAAGTGTCTTTGGCATTCCACACTTTCCTCTTTGTTTTTGTCTAATATTGCCTTTGGATACGTCTGTTTCTATAAATAAATTTTTGAAGAATACTCGTATATATAAGTCATGGTTTGTACCTACAAGGCATTCTAGTTCTTGTCAAGTATGTTCCCAAATTTTAGAAACTTATTTATTTATTTAGTGTAAGTAAAAATGTTTAAATTAAAGAACTCCCCGGCGTACGTGGAAAGGGGAGGCCAGGCCATGCTGGCCCACCAGAGATGGAGGAAAGGGACAGCAGTGCTGGGCCTGGAGGGCCAGGGCTTCCTGCTCTGCAGCAGCATCCGGGCTCCATGGGCTGGGAAGCCGTGCACAGATAGTGGCCTTGGCGTGGTTTAAAATCTATCCTAACTCCTCCTTTTATTGCTGAAAATCACGTGTTGTCTCTTGAGTAGTTAAAACTTGTTTTTTGCTCCCACTCACAGTCTATCCGAATTAGAACTGCTAAACACAGCTTGAAGATGTAAAACTAAAAGTAGATCAGAAGATATTTTAAAAATCAGATTGAGGGGCACCTGGGTGGCTCAGTCAGTTAAGCATCTGCTTCTTGGTTTTGGCCCAGGTCATGATCTCAGAGTTGTGAGATGGAGCCCTGCCATGCATATCAAGCTCTCAGGCCCTGGGTTCAGCAGGGAGTCTGCTTGAGATTCTCTCCCCCACCCCCACCATCCTCTGTCCCTACCCCACCCCCCACTCTTGTGGGAGGAGGACCCCTCTCACTCGCTGTCTCTCAAATAAATCTTTAAAAAGAATCAGTTTGGGGGCGCCTGGGTGGCTCAGTGGGTTAAAACCTCTGCTCTCAGCTCAGGTCATGATCCCAGGATCCCAGGATCGAACCCCGCATCTGGCTCTCTGCTCAGCAGGGAGTCGGCTTCCCCCTCTCTCTGCCTGTCTCTCTGCGTGCTTGTGATCTCTGTCTGTCAAATAAATAAATAAAATCTTAAAAAAAAAAAGAAGAAGAATCAGTTTGAAACAGCTATTGGTAAAGGTAAGTATGTTGGATATTAAAAGCATAGCTAAAGGTTTTGCCTCCCAAGACCTCAGGTGTGCACATCATTTACATATCTTCCTCAGTATTAAGTTCCAAGACATCTTGCTCCATAAACAAATGCAGATCACTGAGCTGAGATTAATGCATCTAGTTCTTGGTTTCTGGACAGTGGTCTTGATGGCTTAGTTAAATGGCAGGTGTGGGCGTGTACGTGTGCACATTCAGCTTTCTTGTTTTTATGATTAAAATTAATACACGCACACTGGAAAACAATCAGACTATACTGAAAACAACTTCAAAAGTGAAGTTCTTTTCTATTCCCACCTCCAGAGACAACACTGTGGGATGTTTGACAGATATTCCTCCAGAAATTTTCCACGCAGATGTGAGACTGAGTTCGGCATCAAGCTCCAAGCTTAGGGTGGAGTCTGCTTAAGGCTCTCTCCCTTTCTCTCAAATAAATAAATCTTTAAATAGCATTAAAAATGAGTGAAACTGGGGCGCCTGGGTGGCTCAGTGGTTTAAGCCACTGCCTTCGGCTCGGGTCATGATCTCAGGGTCCTGGGATCGAGTCCCACGTCCGGCTCTCTGCTCTGAAGGGAGCCTGCTTCCCTCTCACTCTCTCTGCCTGCCTCTCTGCCTACTTGTGATCTCTGTCTGTCAAATAAATAAAATCTTAAAAAAAAAAAAAAATGAGTGAAACTGAAACTTAAAACCAACGTACTAGAATGGGGCCACATGCTTTTGAGGTACACAGAATGAGCAGAAGCTAGTAGCTATATGTGTTATTTTATAGCCCAACTGAGTAGTTAACCCTTTTTAGATAATTATAGATAATTATTAATATACTGGAGTATTATTTCTCCACTTTCACTTATAAACAATTGAAGAACTCTATACTGCTATTAAGCCTACTTGAAGGTCTTTGAAGCCACAGCAGAATTGGGCTTTGGAAAGATGTGACTGATTCCTCTCTCTAGGACCCCTGGACTGAGACAGGAGAAGCGGGGATGCGTGCTTCCATCTCTGTGAACCTTCAGGAAGCCTGAACCCATGCAGCAGCCCAGCTAGTGTGGGTGTAGCCCAGTGTGTTTAAACGTTGCGCAAGTCAAAAGCCAAGAACAGCCAGGGTTTATGGTGCAGTTCTGGCTTGGACGGTGGCCAGACTTCTGGCCCCTGCGCCACTTAGCCACCATTGCCCAAGGCCACTGGACTAAATGCTAGGCTTGCACCCCTGTATACTGTCTGTCCTGTGACCGTCTCATGAATAATAACAGCTTCTGCTTAAGAGGAACCCACTGAATGCCTAGAGTCTGCTCAGGCTTTCCTGGCCTCTGCAGCCCATCTGCCAGCTGAGCCTGGCCTTGAGGAGCAGCGGGTGGTCCTGGAGGGTCAGCTTGGCTCCACCCAGAGCTGCAGAGCCACTCAGCATGGGGGCGGCCTGAGGCCTGGCTTCTGAATAACTGAGTAATAACAGCACTGCTGTGGGCTCCATGCTTCCCTTGAGGGACCCCACAAGCATTTCTTTATCAGTCCCAACAACCCTCTGGAGAAGTTCCTATTACCCCTCATACAAATGAGGAAAGAGACTGAAGTTGGGGTGGGGGTGGGTTTTCCAAAGGAAAACTCAAAGCCTAGAGGCTAGCAAACCCAAGTGTCTACGACCCCCGTGAATTTGACAGTGTGTGTGCTGTGTGACCCACCGGGGCTTTTCTTAGACTAATTTAATCTTCCCAACCACCCTAGAAGATACCATATTTGCTGATGAATGTCAAGGAGTACTAAAACATAGTGGGGTTACAACTGTTATAAATTTAAATCTAAATGAACAGGAGACTATTCCAAAGGTGCCTCTGACCATCTGTGGTTGCTGTTTTTGTTAAGAAAAAACCACTTATATAATGTAAAACTAATTTTGGCTGTGATGCTATATTCAGCCATTAGGAGATAGCATGAAACATCGTTTTCAGCCTTCAGGACCCAGTCTGGTATCTGTAAAGGAGATAGGGTAGTTTGGGGCTGTGTTTTTAATAGGGAGGCCAGCTGTTTGCCTGGGACTGACGAGTGTCTCAGCATGTGGGACTCTCCTTGCTAAAACCGAGCAAGATCCAGGCACACTAGGATGGGCTGGTTGCGTGGTGTGACATGAGACGTGTTTTAGGGAGTACCACCATTCCCAATTCTGAGAGACAAGTTAAGTCTGACGGAGTGACTCAACCAAGGTTTCCCGTGCCTGGCGAGTGTGCGCCAGGGGTGGGACTCCAAGCTACTGTCCATGTTCTTAAGCAGGACTTGACGGTGGCTCTCAGAACTATTTAGGACTCTGGGGTTCCATGCAACAGAAACCTGAATACAGTAGTTAAGCAAACTAAGCCTTTCATTTTCTCCAGTGGCCTTACCATTTCATCAGGAAACCAGACTGCTGCTTACATCTTACTGGCCAGGACAGGGTCCTTTGGCCCACCTCCATTGCAAAGGAATCTAGGAAAGTATTTTTGTTGGGCACATTGCTGTCTCCAATCAGGCCCAGGGAGAACCCTGAAGGGCCACTCCAACTTCAGTGTTCCCCACAGGGTCAGCACAGCGCACTTCTGCCTCCCCTGCTGTCTTCCATTCCTCAGCAGAGTCGGCCCCAAGAACATTCCCTGGTACACTTCCCACACCCATCCCTATCTGAGTCTGCTCCTGGGAACCAACTTTCAGCAGAGGGCAAGCAAATCCTAGGGCCCGAGACCTCTGCGAGTCAGGGCAGAACAACTAGTGTCATTTACTTGAAAGGGATAACATATCTATTGATTACAAATTTCTTCTATCACTGCCTTTGAGGGGCTTATTTTATTGTGGAAGTTAAGCAAGCGCACAAGAAGCAGTAGGAGAAACTTGATCCTGAACAGCCCAAAACTGATTACAGAGAGCTGTTATACCAAGATTTCCCATTTACTAAACACACACCAGGGGCTGGACACTGGGCTAAATAAGCACTCAACTGACCTAGCCTTTATGTCTTACAAGATGTGTAAGCATTTTTTATCTTCACTGTGTAGGTGAGGAGATTGAGGAGACTGAGGCTCAGAGGTGGACATCTGCCCAGGATCCCACAGTCAGTAGGAGGTGGCAGATCCAGGGCTGGAACATGGCTCATCCCAGACTACAAAGTCCTTCCAGCTCCCCTGGCCCACCGCTTCCTCTGCCCCCTTACTCCACCACCCTCATAAAAGCAAATTAGCAGGGACACCCGGGTGGCTCAGTTGGTTAAACCGCTGCCTTTGGTTCAGGTCATGATCCCAGGGTCCTGGGATCAAGTCCCACATTGGGCTCCTTGCTCAGCGTGGACCCTGCTTCTCTCTCTGCCTCTGCCTACCACTCTGCCTGCTTGTTTAAATAAGTAAATAAAAATCTTTAAAAACAACAACTCAATGAGTTTAAAAAGAAAAGGGCAAATTAGCAGAACCTGAAACCGGGGGTATAGCAGAGTGGACCCTAGCCCAGGGAATGATCTCTGCTACATTCATGTTTCTAGCTCCTTTCCTTTCTCTTCCCATTTTTAAAAAAGACTGTATTTGAGAGAGAGCGTGCATCAGCAGGAAGGAGGGAAGAGGGAAAGGGAGAAGCAGACTCCTCACTGAGCAGGGACCCAAACTGTGATTCAATCCCAGGACCTTGAGATCATGACCTGAGCTGAAGGCAGATGCTTAACCAACTGAGCCACCCAGGTACCCCTCTTCCCACTTTTTTCTAATGCAACATTTCCAAGGAAGTAGGATCACCTTACAGTGGGTTGTTTTAGCCTGGGTTCTGAAAGCCGCCTGAGAACAAAATCTTAATTGTAGATGTTTATTAGGGAATGTGGTCCCAAGGAGCAGAAGCGAAGACAGGGAAAGGGACAAAGGGGAGAGGGAAAGCTACAGGGAAGCTGCATACTCAGCTGATATGGTGACTGGTTTCTCTAGGTCGGGACTGCCTAAGAAACCGGAGACACACCTGAATCGTTCACCTGGAGGAAGACTGGGGAAGGAGGAACATTTATCCCTCACTCCCATCCTCTGCTCTCTACCCCACACACTGGGCTAGACATGCATCAGGGCAGAGGGCTCACCTGGGCTCTCTGGCATCCGAGAACCCCCGGGGCGGAAAGCAAGAGAATGAGATCCTGTTAGGTCCCAGGCCCAGTCACTGCAACAGTGGCCCACAAAGACATGAGGCCGAGAGGACTGGGAGTGGAGCAGAGGATGCGATTGATGTGAGGGTGAGTCAGCATTCATGGGGGGGGGGGGCTTGTAAGGGGCCTTGTAAGGGCCTATTTAGCCAGAGCGATGCCATCCGGTTAAACAGTGATTTTATTGTTTATGCAGTAAAACTTAAACTGACCCCGCACCCCCCACCCCAGGGAACTTACTTAAAAGCAAGTCTGGGAAACCAGCAGAATGTGGTTGGCCAGTCCCTGATAACAGAGCCCAAATACAAGGGCGGGTCAGGTCAGGTGGAGACAACAGAGCCCAAATGCAGGGATGAGTCTGGCCAGGTGGAGACATCCAATCAGTGGGGCGCGCATTCTGACTCCCTAGCTACCAAGGAGTGTGGGCCCCGCCTTTTGGGCCCTTTTGGGCGCCAATTCTGACCAAGGTGATGGGCTAGTTCAAATAGCTACTATGGGGTGAATTGTAATTCAATTGGCCACCCGTGTGGGACCTAGCATGACTGTGCAGCTTTCTCTGTGTGTTACAATCTAATTGGCCACCTGTGTGTGGCCAGGCTCAACCACATGGCCTTTGCTCTACAAAAGCTAGTCTGTGACACTGGGGGTGGTCGCTCTCTCTGTAAGAGGCGGCCCCGAATGGTCGGTTTGATTCTCGATGCTTGGCGCGAAATAAAGCTTTGCTTGACCTTCGCTTTGTATCAGTCTTATTCCTTTGACCACGGACCTAATAGGCCTCAGCGTCTTGGGCACTTCGCTGTGCTTTAGAAGCAAAACCTTGTTTCAGCCTCAAAACCATACTGTGGCTTGGAAGTCATCCTTACTGTCTCCCATTTTTCTGATGGAGAAAGAAACCAAGAGGAGAGGACCCCCACCAAGGCCCCACAGCAGGGCAGTGGCAGAAGTGGGAGTCAAAGCAGCCGACTCCCAAGCCCTTGCTCATCATCACGACACCATCATAGTAAACATTCCCCCCCGGTCCAACATAAAGTATGTGTGAGTGCTTACTCACACACTAACTCCTTACTCAGGATTCTTCTCTGACGTCTGGACTGCACAGATCAAACCATGCCCCTCCTTGTTAAAACCCCTTGGTCCTCCTCTACTTTCTAGATGAAATCCAAGCTCCTTAAGGTGACTCACCAGGCCCTTCATGGTCTGATTCCCACTTACCTCTCCAGCTTTGTTACTTGCAAGGCCGAAGCGGTTGTGCCCAGACTGCCGTTGTTGACACATTTTGTGTGTGCCTGGGAGAGAGGAAAGGGTTTTAATGTCACTACGTGGGTGGCCAGGTTTGCAGAATCTCTAAGGGGACAGTCCTCTTCTGTCCAGAGCCCATCCCCATCCCCAACAAATCTTCCTCAGGACCTAGCAACCTCTCAGTCTTTCACTTTCTTCTCCTTCCCCAGTAGTATCTGGAGTTGGGTTTCCCAGAAAGGGAAAGAGACTTAGAGCCACACAGACGGAGTTCAAAAGCAGTTCTACACCACTTCTCAGCTGTGAGACCTCAGATCCCCCATCTGTAAAGTGGGGATGACACCTCCTGGGAGAGCATACATAAAGCACCAGGCACGTGGGACACCTCTACCGTCACTACTGTCCCCGAGTTATTCTTTCTTTTAACTGCTCTGACAAGCAAACCAGCTGCAGCCAGACTATGCCCTTGCCCATTAAGCCAGGAAGCCCATCTCAGGGCATAACCTCATGCTCCACGCATAACCAGGAGACACAACTACCTGGGCCCATGCACTTCCCTTTGGGGGAGAAAAGAACTCCAATCTTCTGAGCCCTGCCTTGGTGCCCAGGGCCATATCTTGACACTTTATATAAACATCTCAGCCATTCCCAAGGGGAAATCAAGCTCATAGCTCATCCTTTCCCCACATCGCCTTCATCGTCTATATCTAACCTCCATCTTTGTGTCTTAGTTACTGGCCATTGCAGAAGCAGCTGCTGCCAGGGAGACCAGCAAAGAAATGGCAGTCACTGGCTTAGGTCCATTGGCCTAGCCCCTCCTGGGCCCCTAGAGAAGCTGAAGCAGCAGCCCAGGAAGTGAAATGCACCTGGACAGAAGACAGATCCTGCCCTCAGCTTTGGGGAGTTGCTCCCCTCTGTGCTCTGGGAGAGAGAGGGGTAAGGGGCTTCTCCTCCATTCTCCCTCCTCCCCCATGGCTGGTGTGCTCCTGGCAGCAGGGCCTGGGATTGGCAAGTCCTCCTAGTCAGCAGCTGTCCGGCTTCCTCTTAGCTCAGGAGTCAAGCATATCTTGGTTGAGCATTTCCTGGGGAAGAAATCCTTTCAGGAGCCTGCTGGCCAGAGATTGAGCTCCCACAAGCTCTGAAGGGGGTCCAGTGTGGCTGTGACTGGGGAACCACACTGCCCTCTACTGGCAACTCAGCCTGGCCCTTGTCCTACAGCTTTTTCTTTCCCAGCTCCCCACACCAGAGGAGGCCTCCTTCCCAGAGACGTAAAGCTCCCTCTGGTGGCCTCGGAGTCAACTCTTCTCTCCGCTTGCCTATACAGGAGTCCAAACTTATCCTTGAGGGAACATTCCAAGACCCCCCAGTGCACGCCTCAAACTGCAGGTAGTACCGAACATTACATAGACGATGTTTTTTCCTATACATAGGAACCTATGGCAAAGTTTAATTTATAAATTAGGCACAGTAAGAATTAACAATATTAATGATGAAATGGAACAATTATGACAATATACTGTAATAAAAGTTCTATGAATGAGGTCTCTCTCCCTCACCTCTTTTTCCCTCAAAATATCTTCTTGTACTGCACTCACCCTCCTCCTTATGATGATGTGAGATCATAAAATGCCGACATGATGAGATGAAGTGAGTGAACGATGTAGGCACTGTGATGTAGTGCCAGGCTACTACTGACCTCCTGATGATAACCCAGAGGACGGATCATATGCTTCCCAACCACAGACCACAACCACAGGTAGCTGAAACCATGCAAAGCAAAATGGCAAACACAGGGGTGTGTGTGTTACTGTACTGTCACCATCAGGATGTAGCAAATAGAAACACACTTTGCATCCAGATGGTTTCACCCCAGCTGCCCTTTTGTCCCACTGGCGACCCAGCTGTTCGGCATTCTCAACAACTGGCTCCCTGATGAATGGGCTGATCATTAAATCGACCTTCAACTGATGGATCCTGATGGACTACTGTCCATCTGAAAAATTACCCCTAAATGACTGGTCGGTTGGCTGATTAAATTTCTAAACCACAAATCATTTGACTGACCTACTGGCTTTTAAAATGACCTACTAACACTAAGTAACTAAACATCTGATAGGCTTGAACTAGCTGCCTGCTGACTCTTCCACTAACCAGCTGGATGACAGCCCAGCAGAGAACTTCCAGACTGACAGTGTAACTCCATAACTAAGGGTAACAGAAAGATGGAAAGAGAGGCTGCCCCTTCCTCATACCCTGACTCCTCTAGGGGTTTGGGGTCCTACTTTTCTCCCCCTCTAGCACCGCTTGAAAACTACAGAGAGGAAAAATGACCTTCTGATCTACCTCTAATGAGGTTCTTAACCAGGGATTAATAGATGGGTCTCAATTTTGTTCTCAAAATAGTATGGATATACAGCTGTGTTTATCTGAGAAGAGAGCTCACAGATTTCATTGGATTCTTAACAGTCCAGTACACACAGACATGTTCAGAATTACTGCTCTGGGAAAAGCTTCAGCAAACATTCAGATAAGCAAAACCCTTACCTGAATTCAAACTCCATTTATACTTCCTATCAGGCCAGGGTGGCAGGAAGATAAGTAGGAAAAGTCAGAGGCATAATGGACATGACAAAGTAGGAAGGATAAAGACAGAGCTGTGTGTGAAGTTTCCGGAGAAGCACAAGAATCAATGTGTGTCCTTTTGGTCTGGAGGCCACACATAGCCCAAGATGGCACGGCATCTTCGGCATTTACCAGGGCCCTTGTCTGGGGCATATAGTATATATGAGTATATATGATCATGGGTAGCTATATAGTTGTGTGTATTTTCACATCAAGTGTGCTCACAAGGGTGGGTATAACAGAGCTGTGTGAGTATGTGAATGAATGTCCCTTGGGTCAAAGCATGCATCTGAATTGTTTTGAGAATAAATTTGCACATGTGCTCAGTTGAGGACTCCTTGAGTGTTTTTTTGGAGTTGCAACAGATTAGGAGTAAGAACTTCACAAAGCGAGATCCACACCAGAACATGACAGCAGTCCACACCAGAAATCTGGGAATCCTCAATTCCTCCCTCACCCTGAACCCTCATCATCCACTTCAGTCCACACTGCCACTGCCACCACGAGCTTTAAAAAAAAAAAAAAAAAAAAAAAAAGATTATTTACTTGTTTGTCACAGAGAGAGCACAAGCAAGGGGAGTGGCAGGCAGAAGCAGCAGCCTCCCTGCTGAGCAAGGAACGGGATATGAGACTGATCCCAGGACCCTGGGATCATGACCTGAGCAGAAGGCAGACACTTAACCAACTGAGCCACCAGGCGTCCTCCACCAAGAGCTCTTATCACATCTCCCTGGACCTAGCTTGGTCCGCGATGCACCAACCACAGCCACAAGTGACGTAAATAAAATAAGGGACGCAGCAGCGCTCAGCTGCCTGAAAGGGAGAACACCTATAGACTGTCAGAGGACGACACCATCTCCTCAGTAACTCAAAGGTCCTTTCAAGGTCGTTGCCGTGATCATTGGGGTCTCTGGGCTCTCGAGGCCAGAGCCTAATCACACCCCAAGGTTTTGGCTCTGATGCCTCTTCCTCCAGGCCCTAATGCATCTAGCATCTTGGAGAGTCTCACAAACCGCTGTAATTGCCCAATTACAGTTTGCAATTAAAACTGACGGAAGACCCAAGCCCGTTCTAACCCAGGACCCCATGGGACAAGAAGCCGAAGAGAACTCAGTTCGAAGGCCTGCGCAACATACGCGTGCTCGTCTCTTAACCGCGGGGGCAAACCAGGAACCGCAAGGTGAAAACAGAAGTGCGCGTGCGCAAAGTGAGGGTTGGAACTACGATTCCCAGAATCCTTCTGAGAGGCTTCATTTTCCAGAAAGGCCCGTGGGGTCCCCGCCCCGGAACTGCGAGTCTTCTCGAAAGCGAAAAGGGAGGGGCGAGCCAGGCTGTGGAGATGGTTTCGGAATGGGTAGAATGGAGCGGAATTTCGTAGAGTATTTACCTCCAGAGGTCGTTCTTGAGTCGGAGAATCCGGGACTTTGGGGGAAAAGGACCTGGCCACAGCCTTGCCGCGCTTCTCCCTGCAGTGTTGCGGTCCTTCTGCCCGCCGGTCTCCGCAGGGCGCTTTCCTGGCCTGTTTGGGCTTAGCGGGCCTGTAGCGGCTCCACACTCGGTGCCCACCTCTGGGCGTTTCTGAAGCTAGACGCCCACAGCTATGCAGCCCCGGATACTCCCTGTTCCCTGCAGTGCCTGTCTGCCGCTGGGAATTCGGACTGGATGGAATTCTGTTAACAACGTTGGCCATTTCTGCAAAATCTTAGTTGGTCAGTATCCCGTTGTATCTACGTAACAGCATTTTAAGGAATATGCGGTTCGTCTCAGCCCCGTTAGTCAGAAGACGAGGGACAGCAAAGAGAAAATATTCGTGAGATACATAAAAGACTAATAATCCAAATATAAATCAGTAAGACAAAGGCACCTCGATTGAAAAACGGACAAAGATAAGAAAAGGCAATTCACAGAATCAGAAATACACTTAACCACAAAAAAACAGCTTTAAGATTTACTAGTAATCAAAATACAAGATAAAACAGCAGTAAGATGTTTATTTTCACCAAAAAAGGCTATCAAATAGTTAAAAAGAGTCATAGGGTTTCTGACATAAAGCCCGTTCATAGAATTCAACACTGACGTGAGTAAATTCTTACACTGTTTTTCCGTAGGCAACTGAGCTGTTTATTACTATTAAAATGTCCGCATTCCCTCAGAGGTGGGGCGGAGCAGATGGGGGTGGGGCAGGAGGAGGGGCTAGGCGGAGTGGGAGGAGCTAGAGGACTAGGCCTAATGAACAGAGCTGGCGTAACTGGCGTAAAAGGAGAGGGTAAATGACTGGGCTGTGAAGGGAGGGATTTGTAGAGTGGGGAGTGATGTAGAAGGACTGGGATTGATAGAGGAAGGGACCAAGGTTTGGAGGAACTGAGGCATTTGAAAGGATGGGGGAGGAAGTGAGAACAAATGGCAGGAGGAGGATTAAGAGGGATTAGAAACGAAGAAATTTATGTGAGGGACAGGCAGGGATTAGGAAAGTAAAATGGAAACACCTGCCCTTCAATGAGTTGACCCCAGCTACTGGCATTACAACACTTACTAACTTGGAAAAAGGCCCCTGTGGAAGAATGAGGTTTGCTAGCAAACAGGAAACACTGACTTTCGGAGTGCTACTAACTGTGCCTTGCAGAGTACTTTAACTTCCTCTCATCTGAAACCTCTGATGTTGAGTGGCGTGTTCTTTTCTCGAGTGATCCTCAGGTACAAAATAGATATTTCAGCTGCTTCAAGTAGAAACTTAGTCACCCCTGAAAGTTCAGGGAAATCCCCCAAATCCTGGGAGTGCGTGAACGATGGGTCTCTAATAGAGGGCAAGTATCCATAAAGGGGTACAGATCCCAAGACTCTTCCACTTCTCTTTTGGTTTGAGGCAAGCGTTCTTTGAGGAAGTAGAGGACCTTGTGGTCACTGGCTCTCTCTGTGGTTCATGCTGTTTTCCACACAGTGAATCACAGGGCATCCAGACAGCAAGAATCGACAAAGGGAGAGGGCTGTCAAGGGCTGATTTTTGTCCCTAAAAAGTCATACTTAAATATGACTGTATTTGGAGATAGGGCCTTTAAAGAGGTGTTTAAATTAAAATGAGACCATTTTAGGTGGACCCTAATCCAATCTGACTGCTCTCCTTATATGAATAGTAAATTTGGACACACACACAAAAACCCACCAGGGATTTGCACACACAGAGAGAATGCCATGTAAGGATACCACAGGAGGGCAGCTACCTGCAAATCAAGGAGACAGGCCTCAGAGGACACCAACCCTTGCTGGTTTCTTGATCCTGGATTAACATCCTCCAGAACTGTGAGAAAATGAACACTTGTTGTTTGGACAACCTTGTCGTGGTTTTTTGTCATGCCATCCCTAGAAAACTAATACAGGGTCCTTCAATGGCCTCGGAAAATAAAAATTAATTCAAGTCCTCCAGTTAACTATTACTGGGAGTTATTTGGAAGCAGTTCCTTTGAATATGAAAGAATTCCTTGCTGCACTCCCACACACCTATTTACTTTTTGTTCTGGAAATGTGGAGCTTGCTTTTGCAGGGCCTTAAAAGTTCCTAGGTGTGTTAATGGGATCTTCAAACACAAGGGTCAAGAAAGAATTCTTGAAACTTTGTATGGTGCAACTTAGTAATTTTATTTAAGTAACGTAGGGACGGGACCCATGGGGAAAAAGGACTTCATTTTTTGCTGTATGAAGCTGCTGTTTGTATGCTTAGTGCTGGGGGTGGGGGTGCAGGGAGTATTAGATATAAATGTTTTCTTCGAATTTCTGCTCGTAAAACTACCTTTTGCAAGATTTCTCTGGTGCTTATCTTTCAGTTCGATATTAACAGTCAGTGAGATATACAGGTAGTCATGAGACCTTTTAAGAATGTAGCAACCAGCACATATGTGACCCTTAATTGGAAGGATGCAGGATATAGGCCAGCCTTTTGAGCCAAAAGTGAATGTTTTTCTGTTTTTATCCCTTATCATTTCACCCCTGACCAACGTTCCGTCCTTAAATCTTTAGGGTTGTTGAAGGGTGAAGGCCTCATCTTCTGTGACTTCTTCAAGACAACTTCCTACCTATGGACCAGAATTGCTAACTATCTGTCCCTACAAGTAACTGCTGTGGAAGGCCATTGCTATAGAGTCCCCAGAGGATATTGGGAAATATTTGTTTCAAGTTGTATGGATCATCTGCCAGCTGGGTGAAGGAGTCAGGAATTGCTTGCATATATTTCAACAATAGAGAACAAAGTGACAAAACACATTAGGATTATTATAATGAAAATAAGAAAAGCAATGAGAAGACCCTTTAATGTGAGTCATAGTCCCCCTCCTGACCGGGAATGTAGCCAGTCCTTAAATGGCAATGTAGGGTCTTTAAGAGCACCAATTTGATTATTCATATCAGTAAGTAATCTTGTTACATTTTGGTCATAATCTTGAATGCAGAGCAACATTCCACTTTAATCATGGCACATGTCCCTCCTTGTGCTGCTGTTACAACATCTAATGCTATTCTGTTTTGTAGAACTGCTTTACACACTTGAGTTATTTCAGTGTTTAATACCATAATCCTATTTCAAGAGTCATTTAAGGCCTTAATTGTGGATATATCAGGGGCCTCCATGTGCTATAGGACATCTTCTAAACCTACTGATGGAAGAACAGTAAACATCAAATGGTCATGCCAATGGAACACAGATCTTGTCCATCATTGTTGTAGTTATGGAAGATTAGCTGAACTTGTGATACTTGTAGTGCAATGCCCATGCATTTGGGCATAACCTACAGTACATCTTCCAGTCCAGCATGGCGGAAGCCATGGCCTCAAATTTGGCCAACATAACCATTGTGTTTCATTAGGTGCTAGCTGTGTGAAGCCTGGTCACCTTGTCTAGTCAGTAGCAAACCAGTTGCCTAAAAGTAATGGTATGGTCTCAGGCTTCTGGGAAGAGCCATGTGATTTAGTGAGTACCATTGGGCATAAATCAAGGATATGGTTCTTTTTGTTCCCAGCATGGAAGGGCCTTCTGGCTTAGTTGTCCTACTATGGGAATAAGCCACATATATTCATTCCCTATTTGATATAATCCTTCCCAGTTTATCAATAGGAAGGACTAGTAGTTGGGGAATTCGTTGTTGTAAGCCCCAATCTGTAGATTCACATATTCAGTTAAAATTTTGGTAGTTTGAGGATAAGAGAGAGGCCTCTTATGGCCTGGAGAGTCACATGTAACATTTACCATAGGCCGGGAAGAAACATCCTTTTCAGTAATAGAAATATCCCTATATGTGCTGGTATTGGGGTGTATCACATTGGCTATGTATTGATGCAAATAATGCCAATCTGTACTTTGTAATGGAAAAACCCACCAACAGAGGCCTGAAGTGCTTGATATGGACCATAAGCCACAAATCCAACATGAAGATTGGTTTTGTAGCTCAGCCCAACATTGTACCCATTGTAGAAAATACTCACCACTCGGTTATGGTGTGGAGATAGCAAGTAAAAGAAAAAAGACCTTTGTTTTTTCTTATCTCCTTGTTTGAAGAGGAATTTGAGCTCTTTTGCTGGTCACAGGAATATGAGGACACATTGTCCAGTTCATTTTCATCCTTGTTGAAGGGGATATAAATTTAATTCCATGTCAAGTGACCTTGTAGATTTGCCATAGTGGAGTGCTTAATATGATCCTGTAAGGTCCTTTCCATTTAGGAATTAGTTTTCCTGAATTGTTTGCCTTCCAATATTTTAAATAGACTAGTTTTCTGGGGTTTACTTGCAAAGGATTTTGAATTTCCTTTGGGTCCAGTTTTGGCAGTACCTTATTGGCATATTTGTTAAGAGTTTTATAGATTAATCCAGTTTCTAATGAAAAATGTAACAGATTATTATAATCTGCGTTCAAGGTTAATAGTTAAGGAAGGGCCTACCATATATTATTTCAAAAGGGTTTACCCCTAATCTTTCCTGTGGGGTGTTTCTTATGCTTAAGACACCTATTGGTAAAAAGTTACTCAGTTTTCTTGTGTTTCTATGCTTATCTTAGTGAGAGGTCTTTTTAAATTATGGTTAGCCTTGGGCACCTGGGTGGTGTAGTCGGTTAAGCCTCCGATTCTTGATTTTGGCTCAGGTCATGATCTCAGGGTCATGAGATGGAGACGTACTTCAGGCTCTACGTTCGGTGGGGAGTCTGCTTCTCTCCTTCTCCTCTGTCTCCTTCTGCCCTGCCCCTGCTCACTCTCTCTCTAAAATAAATAAACCTTTAAAAAAAAATTATGATTAGTCTTTTCAATTTTGCCTGATGATTGAAGATGTCAGGCTGGATATATTTAATTTTTATTATTTAATTTTTAATATTTAATTTTAAGGGTTTGGGCTGCCTGTTGAGTTATTTGCACTGTAAAGGAGGAGCCATTATCACTTTGAAGAGATTGAAGGAACCCACACCCAGGGATGATTTCCCTTAATAAAGTCTTTGTTACTTCAGTAGCCTTTTCTGTCTTACATGGGAAGGCTTCCACCCATCCAGTAGAAGTAACTATCCAGATGA
This sequence comes from Meles meles, assembly GCF_922984935.1. Classification (NCBI taxonomy): domain Eukaryota; kingdom Metazoa; phylum Chordata; class Mammalia; order Carnivora; family Mustelidae; genus Meles; species Meles meles. The sequence continues at coordinate 94,756,140 of NC_060069.1, read as the reverse complement.
ATAAATATTTATATCCTTGTAAGGTGCATTTGTGTGAAATCAATTTGCCAGCCTTCCCCAGGATATGTTCCTCATCTTTGGACAGGTGTTAAAAGAGGGGATGGTCAGAGTGCATCTTCAGGGTTAACCCGGGCGTGTATTGCACAAGATTTATGTGCCTTTTGTAAGATGGCTCTAATTCCTATTCCATCAAATAAGGGTTTGGTGAAATTCCGTAAAGTTTCTCTTCCCATATGAGTAGCCTGGTGCAGGCCTGTTGCTAATTTCTTTTGTTTTTCCTTAGGGCCAAAGATTTCTCCATTATCATTTTCATACCATCCCTTGGCATTTTTAGTATATCCTTCCCCAAGTGCCCCATTGTTCTCCTCCATAGTAAAAGTGGGAACAACAGTGCTTAAGGGATTTAAGCACTGGTATAAGACTCAGCTAGGAGCAGACAGTTTTGCTGCCCCATCGTCTAAATTATTTCCTTTAGGTTCTAATTTTTTTCCCTTGTGATGTCCTCCAAGATGGATCACAGCAACTTCTTCAGAGAGATGAACGCCTGTGATAGAGTTACAATTCTGGGTCCATATTTAATAGAGGAATTATGACTGGTTAATATCCTCTTCTTCCAGGTGGCACCATGTGTGTGAGGAACAAGGAAGGCATATTTTGTATCTGTATTTATACTGACTCTCGGGCCTTTCTCTAAGCAAAGATCTTGAGTGAGAGCTATCAGTTTTGCCTTTGGAGCTGAAGTATTGGTCAGTAATGAGGTGGCTTCAGTAGTTTTCATTAAACTAATAATTGCATAGCCAGCCTTTCCTCTCCTTCTATAAAATTACTACCATCTGGGGCGCCTGGGTGGCTCAGTGGGTTAAGCCTCTGCCTTCAGCTCAGGTCATGATCTCAGGGTCCTAGGATCAAGCCCCTCATCAGTCTCTCTGCTCAGCAGGGAGCCTGCTTCCCCCCCTCTCTGCCTGCCTCTCTGCCTACTTGTGATCTCACTGTCAAATAAATAAATAGAATCTTAAAAACAAAAACAAAAAAAAACCTACTACTATCTGTAAACCAGCTATTGGTGGCATTGTCTATGACTTGATCTCTCAGATCCAGATAGCTGGAATATACTAATTCTATTACCTCTTTACAGCCATGTTCACAAACAATGGTAGCATGGTCTGGTCCAGGCATGAGGTATGCCAGGTTTAGGGTTTGACAAGTTTGGAGAACAGTATTGCTGGAGTCTAAAAGTAGAGCTTGATATTTAGTCATTCGTCCCCCTGTCATCCATGAGGTCTTTTACTTTCTAAAACTCCTTGAACCTGATGAGTCATCCCTGTCAGTGGCTCTCCCATTGAAAGTCTAGATGCTTCTACTAGTACTGCTGCTCAGAGGCATGCTGGCCATCTTTGTGCTACCCTGTCTGTGGCTTTGGAAAAACATCCTACAGGTCTCAACTCATGCCCTAGTTTTTGTGTTCGTACTCCTAGAGGTTGGTCCTGCTTTTCCTGCCTGGAATAGGGTAAATGGCTTTTCTAGTTCCGTAGAGCCAGAGCCTGGCTGAGAATAGTTTCGTTTTTAGTTGTTAAAAGGCCTCTTGTTCTTTGTCCATTTTAAAGGCTCTTCATTGGCCCCCTAGTGGCTAAGACTCAGAACCCTGGAATCCGTAGGCAGCAAAATGCAGCCTTTCATAAGGTTCAGAGTTGGTTCTTTATGGCAGGAGGTCCCATTCTGTTATTGCTCTTTTTCTCTCAATCGACAGGGAACGATGTCCAGGAGTTAATTCATATTCTAAGTATTGTACCTTCTATTTGGAAATTTGAGCCTTTTTGGATGACACTCAGTATCCTCTGTTTAATACAATAAAATTATAGTCTGAGGCCTGTTTCATGAGGCTACATATTAAAATATCATCGACATATTGTGCTGTTGTCCCCTGAGACTTGTGAGAGCTCTAAGTTCTCTACTGAGTGCATTGCCAAACAAATGGGGACTATCTCTAAATCCCTGTGGGGGAACAGTCTATGTAAGCTGGAATGCTTGATGTTCTCCTAGTGGAGTCCGTTCCAAGGCACATAGAGGCTGGGCCTCTTTGCTTAAGAGGATACAAAAGAAGGCACTGTAAACCTTTCTGTATTGCCCAGAACTGGAGTCAGTATAGTATAAGGATTTGGCTTATCCAAGGGAGGAGTCCAGTCCTGGCTTTTGTGTTAAGAGGGTATTGTTTTTTTATGTAGAATAGTAGCAAGATCCTTTAGGCCTATTTTGATGGGATGGACCGGTATTGCCTTCTCTGGGATACACATTTCCAAGCTTATGCATCTACTTGTTCCTAAAACGTTAGGGAGAATTCAAGGATGAATGCCTGGTTTTTCTTTGACCTTCAGGGAGAAAAGACCATCCTCTTGTCCAGTTAGTTTGAACTGGCTTCCCAACTTAAACATGAAGTCCTTTTCCAGTAGGGGAGTGGGACAGGAACAGAGAGCTAGAAAAGAGTGGGTAATTAATTGGTTTTCATGTTGGCAAGTTAAAGGAGATGTTTGTAAACACAATTTAGGTTCTGCTTCTATTCCAATAATTTTAGAAAGACAGGTCAGGCTGGAGTGCTGAACAAGGACAGAGTAAGTGGCTCCCATATCAATAAGAAAATCAACGAATTTACCTCCCACATCTGAGGCTTGGCCATCTTGACGTTCAGCAGAGCCAGACCAGCCTCAGCCCTATCATGCCATCTCTTCAAGTTGTTGCTCTTGGGTTGGGAAATGTGTTCCTGTCTTTCTCTCTCTCTCTCTGGAGACCAGGACTGTCTCTTTTCCAGTGTCCCTCTGCCTTGCAGGCCAGAATCCCTGGTTGAGAGCATTTATTCAGACATTCTTTACTCCAGTGTCCAGTTTGGCCACACCTATAACATGGGGTCTTACCTGAACTTCCATCTGATACCAGCTTCTTTGGCTGCCCCTGGTTAGCCCGGCCTTATAGGGGATCTGCAGTTACAGCAGCCAGTATTTGAGCCTGCGTTCTGCCTGTGTTTTGCCCTGCAGTCCTTCTCCTGTTTTAGAGCCATATCTCTGTTATTAAAAACGCCAGGAGCCACTTGCAGCAGCCATTGGTTTGGAGTTTGAGGGCCTAAGGCCATCTTTTCCAGTTTACAGTGAATGTCTGGTGCTGACTGGTTCATAAAATGTATGTTCAGGGTAGCATCCCTTCTGGTGTGGTTGGGTCTATATTTGTATATTTATATATTGCTTCTATTAAATGCCCCTGAAATAAAGCTAGGGTTTCAACATTTTCCTGAGTCACTTCCTTAATTTTATCAAAATTGACAGGTTTAGAAAATCCTCTTTTCATTCCTCCCAAAAACAGGTGACCATATGGTCCCATCTTTCCCTGCCAGGTCTGTCCTGTTGGGAGTTCCAGTGAGGCTCGGCATTCGGAACAGCATCTCCTCCTACTGGATAATGATTTCTATCCCTAGTTGCCAGCTCATCTGCACATTCCTGTGCCCCAGTCCAAATCAGGCCTTTTCTTCTGGGGCACAACAATGTGTTACAATAATGTAATATTTGTAATACATGTAATACATGTAATACATATAATGTAATACATGTAATAAACATGTAATAATGTTTGATTTAACCCGGCAGGATAAATCAAACATTAGAGTTAAATCAAACATTAGAGACACCTGGTGAAATCCATCTATGAAGTTGGATGGATCCTCTGAGTGTCATACTAGTTATTGTTTTTATTTGAGCCAGATCTGACATGGAAAATGGGATACGTACCTTAATTGTGCCCATTTCCCCATTTGCTGCTTCCCAAAGTGGATACAGTCCTGCCTTAGTCTGAGTGTTCAGTAGGTATGATGTTCTGCTTCTAGTATGTCCCACTGGGTTAGGAGCAGAAAGCGCCAAAGGTTTATATGGAGGGGGAGTTACTAGGGGACCTGGGCATGCCTGCAGGCTTATTTTGACTTTTTCTTCTGCTGATTGATTTTCTTGTTTGACTCAGTTGGTTTGTTTGATTGGCGTGGTCTATTTACACAATCAGGGCATGAAAAATCTAAAGGGGGGGGCATGGAATCTTGTCAGACATATCAACAAGTCTCTCTTAGATTAAGATCCTGACTCAGTGCCATAAAGGCCTGGATGTAGGGCACTTTGGTCCATTTTCCCTGACACCTGCAAAAAAGGTCTAACTAATAATAGTATTGAAGCTTAAGGACCCATTAATGGGCCATTTTTCATCATCCTCCAGAGAATATTGAGGCTAGGCATTATTATAGAAAAACAGGAAGCACTTCTTCTTTAAATCCTATTGTCCAAATTGATTCCAGTGTGCTATGAGACAGCCCAGAGGACAATCCTTTGGAACTGAGGAAGTTGATTTCATAGTTAATCCCTACAAAATGAGGAGCGTACATTAACTAAGAGTTCATTGCCAAAATCTCCCTCCACTGCCAAATGGAGTATCATTAAGAATATTGCCAAAGGTTCCTGGGGTACAGAGTGGTGGGAGGTGTCCCTCTTTCTTAGCCCTCTTATACCTTTGTAGTACCTGAGAAGAGGTGCAGATCTCCCTTCACTTCCCCATTGCATTCCAGGCTATAGGGGTTGCTGGTAAATGGACTGAAACACCACAGAGATTGAGGTTTCCTCTTTCCATTTTGAGGGAGTCAATGTATTTGGCAACCAATAATAATACCCTTTGTAAGCCTAGGTCTGGAATGAATGGATGGGGTAGAGGTCCTGGCCTTTGTTAGGAAGGGGCAGCTATTTTATATTGTATTAAGTATCATATAGCTAAGCTGGAAGTACTTTTAATCCAGGACCAGGACTAAGAACGCCAAACAGCCCTTGGATAAGGATAAAATGAGAGACAGAAGAAAACAAACTCCTCTCTAATCCGGACAACTTTCTTGGGAGCTTTATCCATGATCCAGCCAGCCCCAGGGGATCCTCTGTTGGGTGAGTTCCCCAACTGGATACTAGTTCCAACTAGTCCCTTTCAGGAAGCATGGCATCAGATGTATCTTGGATTTTATGCTAATCAAGGGATCACACTGGGTTATTTAGGAAGAAACTTTACATGGGAGTCTTGAGATTGATGGCTGTCCAAACAGCTTATGTGGTCGTCCTGTGCCTGACAAGAATATATGCATTAAAAGAACAGGAAAAATAAGGAGAGTCTGATTTCTGAGCCCAGTGTTGTTATAGCCAAAGTAGTAGTATCTAGTGAGGCAGCAGGAGTCCATCCCTTCCTGTGGTATAGCCACCACCAGGAGGTGCTCTCCCGAGCACTCAGGGAAGACACTTTCGAAAGGGTCATACTATTCGGGACATCTCCAGAAAAGAACAAGTAAGAAGTAGAGGCTGGAGAAATAAAAAGAGACTCAACAAATTGCACAAAAGCTCTTGGATTCACCCTGTAATCCCCGTACAGGCCACTAAAAATGTTACGGGGTTGTAGAGTGCAATGGTCAAGGAAGAATTTTTGAGGCCTTAGTAAGTTTATTTAAGTAGCATGGGGACAGGACCCATGGGCGGAAGGACTGCACTTTTTGCTGTATGAAGCTGGTGGTTCTGTGCTTCAACCCCCGTGTTGGGCTTCATGCCCAGGGTTGAGCCTACCTAAAAAAAAGCAGGGGGGATAGTCACCCTTCTACCCTATACCCTTCTGTCTCATTTGAATTTACAAATGGTCTTTTTCCTGATTTTAGTTACAACAAGACCCCTTATTCTTACCACTAAACTATCTGCAAACCACAACATGGGTTGAATTACCTCTGGGAGAGTCTACTAGAAGAAACACGTCCCTGGTAGACTACGATCCTTGTGGACTACATCTCCTGACTTGGTCTCCAGACATTTAACCCACCTCACTTTTGGGGTTGTTCACCTCTGTCCACTGTATTCCCTGGCACTCTGACCAGACTGTCATACTCCACGCTCCAGTTCTTCATGGCTGGGGTAAGGATTTGAGTAAGGTCATGTAGATTGATGGGCATTTAAACAGAGTTAAACAGAGGACATTAGATAAATACTGAGTCTGGGAAGTCCAGGAACTTGAATTCAATTTTTAGAAGTCAAAAACAGGGAAGAAATCAGAAATTCAAGAAGCTGATACTTAACCAAGTACCAAACAAGTAACCAAGGGTTACATAACCAAGTATGTAAATAGTATCTAGTAGGTTATGTTTCCTACTAGAGCAGGACTAGAGGTCTGAATATAGATGGGCCTTATCCTAAAGATGTAGATGGTGACATGATGTTGCTTTGTAAGCTAAAAAAATGAAAAGACAGGGAGACAATCTCAGATTAGGAGAAGGGTGAGGGAGTAGGTGACAGCTTTTTCCAGTGGAAAGTTCTTTGGGCCCTGATATTCCAAAGAAACTAGCTAAACTCAGCAGACTCAAGTTTTAACATTGTCTTTTCTTTATATATTCCTTACCTAAATTCCAGTTTGTTGTTCAGTGTGCCTTGTGCATGCTTCTGAATATTAAGGTCCCTGAGGGCATGCTTACTGCTCTATCCTCAACACGATCCCTAGGACGTGGCACCCGACAAGCATTTGCTGAATGGATCAATACATGTGTCATGTAGGTAGATGGATGTATGTATGAACCTACGTTGGTTCACTATGCAGTGCCTACTTCTACTTTCCACAGCTGTCGGTGACTCTCTCTGTGATAGATCCATTTCTCCAACCACCTGCCCCTTATAGTTCTGAAGGTCCTTAGTCATTTGGCTCAAATGCCCTAGCTTTGGAAACTAGCTACTGATTAACTAAACCGTTGCACCACTTGTTCTTATAGCCTTAAATTAATTTGGGTTAATTCTTAACTGTTTCCTCTCTGTACATATGTCATTTAATGGTTTGTCTTTATCTGATTTTCCTCAATTTCCTGTGCATTTGTGGTTTCCTACAGGAGCTCTCTACCAGAGGCCTCAAGCCACCACACCAAACGAGCATGGGCATCTGAGTCTTCTGGGAGGACTCTCCAGCTGCTCTGGGCCTCGTTCAACTGGTGTCCATCCTAATATTCCCACCCAGAGTTATTTTTGCTAGAGGAGGAAGAATGCCCTCCCGAGAGCCAGTTCTTGGGGAAAAGAAGGATTGCTGATATAGCCAGAGCCCACAGGAAAGGAAGATACCTGCAGCAGCTAAAGGTGAGTGACGTGCTTTTTTTCCAGTTCAGTGAAAGCCGTCCGTGTCTGCTCGCTTTCCCATGAATTTCGTAAGTGTATTTTTCCCATGTAATCTTTGGAATAAACAGGAAGAAAAGATTTTAAATTGATAGAATAAGCTTCATGGGGAACCAAGATTTCATCCATCATTGACTCCCCAACATCTAGCATAGTGCCTGATATGTAGATGTTCAATAAATGTTTGGTGCAAAAGGAAAGGACAGTAGGAGGGAAGGAGGGAAAGAGAGAAAGAAGGGATTGGAGAATGGGCACAAATGGAACGAATGTTAATGTATTATTCAGAAATAATGTGATAACAGTTGTGTTTCCAAAGCTTATTAGGTACACTACCACTGATACCTAGAATCAATAAAACAAATTAAGTCATTTTGCAAAATGAGGGATGTATTTATAAAGGTAAAGTAATATTAACAGCCAGAATAACAACAAACGTATTCTTTGGAGCTTAAGCATAAAGATAACAGCAGTGATCATAGTTTAGGATTAATTCAAAACTCTGTAATGTAACAGCCATTTGTTCTGTCTATGCCAATCCTCAAAACAAATAAAAACAACCAAGAACGTTATGTATGGATAAATGCAGGCTAATCATGGAGTGATAGAATTGACTACAAGTGGTTGGCTTACTATTTAGAAAAGGTTAACTAATGAGAAATGGTGTGCTGAGGAAATTTACAAATATCTAAGCTTCCTGCCGTTGAGGGGGCTTAACCACGCAGTAATTCAGCAAACGCTCAAAAGCATTTAATTATGTGTCAAGGAGAAACATATCACTGCAGGAGGAAAAAAAAGAGATTAAGGAAATTGGCATTTTTTTTTTTTTTTAAAGTATCAGTCTTTATTTGATTGAGCTCATACTGGCTACACAGTTCAGGTCCAGCAAGACAACTCTACATGATACGTACCCTGCAGAAGAACACACCATGGCCGGGGGAGAGGGGGGTAATTAAAACATGGAATTTTTATAAAATCAAAATCTCATAAGTAAGGGACTATTTCTTCAGCAATTCAAATAGTAATATACATTAAAGCTCTCAATATTAGAAAAAGCCACTGTAATTTATATTATTTTAATTTGGAGAAAATAAAATATAACCTGGAAGAAAATCTAAAAACATCTCTAAGACAAATTTAGAGAAACTTTCTCTTGACCACCTCTGCAAAGATTGTGTCAGTGAGGTGTCTAATTTGGTTTGAAGGTTTCCCGGGAATAACTTATACCATTGTGATCAACACAATTGCATTAGAAAAGAAAACTATGGGTAACATGACTAGCAAAAACAAGAAATTTAAAAAAAAAGAAATCAAACCCACCATCTTAATGCTGTTGGTTGCTCCCAAAGTTATAATAATATGATCCAGTCTTTACACATGCAATAAATTTCCCCTGCGAAACTGATTAGTAAGAGTTCAGTAAGTCCCAAACTTCAGTCAGTGATCATTTTTGCTCTACCTTTTACCAAGTGTACTGCTACTGATATGTTTTTTCTTTAAGTCAAATTAGGATTTGTTTTTTAAGATTTTAGTTTTAAGTAATTTCTATACCCAGTGTGAGGCTGAAACTCACAACCCCAAAACCAAGAGTCACATGCTCCACTGACTGAACCAGCCAGGTGACCCAAGTCAAATTAGTTGCTTTTTTTTTAAATTTAATTTATTTATTTGACAGAGAGAGGGAGAGAGATCACAAGTAGGCAGAGGCAGGCAGAGGAGGGAGGGAAGCAGGCTCTCCACTGAGCAGGGATCCCAATGCTGGGCTCCATCCCACAACCCTGGGATCATGATCTGAGCCAAAGGCAGAGAAGCTCAACCCACTGAGCCACCCAGGCACCCTCAAATTAGTTTTTTTAACTTAAATATATTTAAAAGGAAACATAGTGGATGTTCCCACCTAAAATCATCTCAGGCATTCTTTGGAAAATACTTCAGTCACATAATCATAATAATAATAACAGTGATGATAAGTTAAGACTATTTTCAAACTAATTCTGTGAAATAGAGACCTATTGGTAGGGAAGAAATCCGAATCCTTAGAACTCATGGGAAAATGTTGGCGTAAATCATATGCTCAGATTACAGTTTGTTCTTTGAGACTTTATTTAAGAAGTGAGTTAATATTTACATGACACTGAACTTCAAAGTCCAGGCAATAAGGACAGAAAAAAGAGTGCGAGAAAAACAATTTGTGTCACTTCCTTGCTCTTCCTTACGCTGTGGTGAGGCCCCAAGGGGGCAGCAGGACACAGCCACTGGAGAAAACCAAAGCAGCAGGGTTGGGCCTTATCTTACCAGAGCTCAATAACTTTTTATTAAGTTATAAAAATTTATTATGCTGAGATACATGTGCCACGTTTCCTAATTCACGTTATATTATTCTTGGTGGAGTTTCGCTATGTCTTTAAATAATCTTTCCTTGGTGTGAAATTCTTCGCCTTTTTTGTAGGGATGCAATCTCTGATTGTGTTGTGTGTCTCTGCCATGATATTCTTGGTTTATAGAAGAGATGCTGTTATTGTAGCAAAGTAGGAGATTATTTATCTGTACAATACAAGGACATCATCAGTCCTCTCAAGTACTTCCTTTCTGATTCTTCTCTCTTGTTGAGGGGTTTTCACTCATTCCTGACTTTTAAGTTAAGGCAGCCTCATGCAGAACACCAGCAGGGTGGACAAGGGATGAGCCCTGTATGAGACATCATTCTGGGCTTGCTTCAAAGGGAATCATCATGCCAGAGGCAGTAGTAAACCAATGCCTACCTGGAGGGGAGTCACTACTTGCGTTTTAAAATCTGGTCACGTGTGGGTTCCTGGGGGTCTCAGTTGGTTGAGTGTCTGACTCTTGATTTGGCTCAGGTTAGGATCTCAGGGTTGTGGAATGGAGCCCTGAGTCACACCCCTCTGAGTTCTGCATTTAGTGGGGAAACTGCTTGAGATTTTCTGTCTCCCTCACTCTCTGCTCCTCCCTGCCCTCCCCCAAAGGAAATAAATAAATCTTAAAAAATAAAATAAAATCTGGCCACGTGGTATTTTGAGATTGCATTGTGTTTAGATACATTAAGAAATGTTAAATCCCATAAAAGGTCCCTTTAAAGTCAGGCTCCGTGGTTTGAGAGGTCTATGTGTTCTTTTTTTTTTTTTAAAGATTTTATTTATTTATTTGACAGACAGAGATCACAGGTAGGCAGAGAGGCAGGCAGAGACAGAGAGGAGGAAGCAGGTGCCCCGCTGAGCAGGGATCCCAGTGCGGGGCTCGATCCCAGGACCCTGAGATCCCAGGATCCTGAGATCATGACCTGAGCCTAAGGCAGAGGCTTTAACCCACTGAGCCATCCAAGTGCCCCAGGTCTATGTGTTCTTAAAAGAGCATCTGAGGATGCCTGGGTGGCTCAGTCGGGGGTGAGGGGAGAGGTGCAGTGTTAATTAAGCCTCTGCCTTCAGCTCAGGTCATGATCCCAGGGTCCCAGGATCAAGTCCTCCATTGGGCTCCCTGTTGGGTGGGGACTCTGCTTCTCTCTCTCCCCTTCACCCCACTTGTATGCGCTCTTTTTCTCTCTCAAATAAGTAAATAAAATCTTAAAAAAAAAAAAGTATCTGAAAGGCAGAAAAGGAAGCTGGAGAGAAATTTCCTTCAAATGAAAAGGCAAGATAAGAATTTAAAAAGTTAACTGCCTGCTCCTTTCAAGAAGGGGGATCATAATTTTCCCACCCTTAAGTGTAGGATACACATATTGACTTCCTTCCAAAGAGTACAGTTTGTTAGGGAGGCAAGGACTAACTTTACAGAGGAAGAACCTGAAAAACACAACCTGGGCCAGGTGAGCAAGTCAGCGTCAACAGTGATAGCTCACGTCGAGTATGTACCTTGATATGATGTGATGAAAATGGCACTTTACCTCTGTTGTCTTCCTCCCCAAAACATATAACCCCAGTTTATTTTTTTTATTTTTAAAGATTTTATTTATTTGTTTTACAGAGAGAGACACAGCAAGAAAGGGAACACAAGCAGGGGGAGTGGGAGGGTGAGAAGCAGGCTTTCCATTTAGCAGGGAGCCCAACGAGGGACTCGATCCCAGGACCCTGTATCATGACCTGAGCCAAAGGCAGATACTCAACAACTGAGCCACCCAGGTGTCCCTATAACCCCAGTTTAATCGTGAGAAAAACATCAGACAAACCCACATTGAGAGCAATTCTATAAATAATTGACCAATATTCCTCAAAACTATCAAAGTCCTCAAAAACAAGAAAAGTGTAAGAGACTATTACAACCCAGGGGAACCTCAGGAGACATGACAACTAAGTGTAATGTGCTAATCCTGGATACTTTCCTAGAACAGCAACAACAAAGGGACGTTACTTAAAAACCAAAGAAATCCGAGTATGGACTTTAGTTAAAAACAGTATCAGTATTGATTCACTAGTTAGGGCAAGCAAACCACACTAATGTAAGGCGTTACCAATAAGGGAAAGTTGAGTGTTGGGTATATGAGAATTCTCTCTACTATCTTCTCAACTTTCCTCCAAACCTAAAACTAAAATGAAAAGTTTATTAAAAAAAAAAAAAAGAAGTTTTGGGGCACCTGTGTGGCTCAGTCGTTAAGTGTCTGCGTTTGGCTCAGGTTATGATCTCTGGGTCCTGGGATTGAGCCCCACATCAAGCTCTCTGCTCAGCAGGAAGCCTGCTTCTCGCTCTCCCACTCCCCCTGCTTGTGCTGCCTCTCTTGCTGTGTCTCTCTGTCAAAGAAATATATACAATCTTTTAAAAGAGGGGGGGTTATATGCAACTGATGAATTATGAACTCTGCATCTGAAACTAAGGATCTATATGTTGGCTAATTGAATTTAAATTAAAAAAGCAAAACAAACAAAACAAAACTAACTTCCAAAGAAACTACTCTTTGGAAAACTACTGAGACTCTTCATGACTTACAGTTTTCTTGAAAGTCCTAGGGAAACTTTCTAATCACATCCAGAGTTAGGCTGTGCTTCTGGCGGTTCTTGCTCTAAAATTAATGGGGACAGATTTTTTTTTTTTAAAGATTTTATTTATTTGACAGAGAGAGATCACAAGTAGATAGAGAGGCAGGCAGAGAGAGAGAGAGAGGGAAGCAGGCTCCCTGCTGAGCAGAGAGCCCAACGCGGGACTCGATCCCAGAACCCTGAGATCATGACCTGAGCCGAAGGCAGCAGCTTAACCCACTGAGCCACCCAGGTGATGGGGACAGATTCTTAATGTACAGGCTAGTGCTTAAGTTACTTCAAGAAGGAAAAGCAGGGATAAATAATTTAATATACAGACTTCATTCCTTCCTTTTATTTATTCACACACGACCCTATACTGGAAGAGGGATACCTTCTCTCCTCCCAGTCTCCTTAAGGGACTTCTCTGGGTCTGTTCGTCCTTAAAGGTGGCGTTTCTCATACACTTCCATGTATGTAGTATCCTACGTTTCTCTGTCCTTCGCTTTATATACCACTTACTTGCCAATAATTCTCTGATGTATAAGTAGATCCACCTGTCTAAGGACATCCCCACTTAGATGTCCCACATGCACAACACACAGCAGTCTGTAGCGCTCCTAGAAATTGCTGAGCCCCTCTTTTAATCCTCCTTTTTGCAGATGATGCCACCACCCCATCAGCGACTCACAGCAGGAGCTCACTCTGTCTGAGCTCTCCCACAAAGCCCTTCAGTTTCTAAACTGACCAGTTGCTACTTCCTTAATGTTTCTCTGAGCTGAGCCCTTTCCTCCAACCTCAGAGCCTTGGTCCAGCTTCTCAACGGCTGTATGCCAGAGACAGCCTGTCCCCTGGCTGAACTCGCATCTGCAGCCCCATCCACCCCTGTCCCTGCCCACACAGAGGTATCTCTAAATCACAGAGCTGACGGGGCTGCTGCCCTGCTGACAGCCCTCCCAGAATCCCCAGCGCCCCGGAATAAAGCCCAGGCAGTCAGCCCAGCACACAAGTCCTTGTAGATTGGGTCCTCCTGTCATTTCACCACATCTGCCACTTCCCAAGCTCACCTCCTGGTTCTGCCATACTACTGGGGATCCCCTCTCCCCAGTTTCTTCCCATATCCTCTTCCCACTTTACTATTCAACTCAAGCTCTCTTTGGAAAAGTCCTCTGAGTCTTCAAGCACGAGGCATCCTCCAGGGCTCCTTCCATGGTCCTATAGGCGCTCCTCCCCGTCCCTTTTCCTTCCCCCAACCCACACTGCCTCCACTGTGCTGAACTCAGGCATTGCACCCAGTCATTCATTCAGTAATTGGCTTATCTAAGTACTAAACTACTAAAACTACAGCAGTGAACAAAACCCTGCCTTGGAGCCTTTAGTCTGTCTTTGATTTCCTGCCTCTCCCTTGGAACTCTTTGAAGGCGGAGAAATGCTTTTATATACATCTTAAGTGCTTAGCATAGTATCTAACACATAATTGGTATTCAAAAAATACAGATGAATACAAGGCCCCTGATTTTGTTCCTCCCCTCCTTCAACCCAACAATAGGAGTCAGAGAAATGCCTTCATTATGCTGAGGAGAAATAACTTTAATACCTCCTTCCCTTTCCCAAGTCCTCCTCCCAGCTTAGTTCACTTCATTTTCCTTTGAGCAGCACGAGTTTAGGCAAATCTCCACGTATTCTTCTCTTTGGGTCTCTGCTTGCCTCTGGACAGGACAGTAATCGCACAACTAGAATATGATAAATGCTGGTTCTTTGTTTTTAATTTTAAGAACCAAGCTCTAGATGAAGTACTAACAATTCTGTTTCTGGAACAAAACATAAAAGTTATGAACCTTGGTGCCATGTAACCACAACAGGAAGGGGCCAGGCATTAGGGATGGGACAGATGAGAGTAGAAGCAGAACAACACACAGAGTGGGTTAATTTCCTTGCCTACAGAAATGGAAGCCACACGAAGCTGCTTTACACTGATGGGTCAAGTGCAAGAAAGTTATACTTAAACCTCTGCTGCTTTTTTTTTTTTTATATTTTATTTATTTGACAGAGAGAAATCACAACTAGGCAGAGAGGCAGGCAGAGAGAGAGGAGGAAGCAGGCTCCCTGCGGAGCAGAGAGCCCGATGCGGGGCTCGATCCCAGGACCCTGAGATCATGACCTGAGCCAAAGGCAGAGGCTTTAACCCACTGAGCCACCCAGGTGCCCCTGCTTTTTTTTTTTATTGGACAGCCTTTGCTACTGTTTGAATTTTTAAAAATCAGGTACATGTTATTCTATTTACAAATTTTAGAAAACTAGTTGGAAGAGACAATCAGTAAAGGGGAGATGGCCTGTTTATTGCAAAAGAGGGGACAGTACAGTCACTGGGAAGTTAGTGTGAGTCCCCTCCACATATGTGGACATGTCCAGGGTTGACGGCAGCTGGTCACCTCAGGGAGGTCTGGCCTTCCCATCAGTGGCAAGTCACTAGCTGAACTGCGGCTGACAGAGTTTCCTGACTAGAAGGCTACCCTGGGTGCCCCTTCTTCCACTCAACCCCCAGAACCTCAGGAACACCCCCACCCCACCCCAGAGATTAAGCACAACCTCCCAGAAATCCTCCACTGACAGTGGCTGTCCTCCTTTCTCTCTGTCCCCTTTTCTGATGATGTCATTCTCATCCATCCCACGGAACTGTTGGACAGAACACCGCCTCTGGATGACCGGGGGAGCCACACACTGCCTTGTCAAGGGCCCTTGAGGAAGACACTCAGACTCTATGTGGCCTGTTTCCCTCCCATAACATGCCCTTCCCCTGTCCCTGAATTCTTTATTATGTAGCAGACAGAGACAGAGACACCTGGTTAGCCCAGAGAGGTCACCATCAGTCAATGTCTGGTGAGGGACTATCTTTATACTGTCTTCCCCATGGAAGTTTGTAGTATTAGGCCTTCCTTCAGGGCAGACCAAGTACAACCCTCACCTTTACCCATCTTCTCCAGGAGTGACTGCATTCACACCTTCTTTGATATTCACACCTTCTCTAAGGATGACCGTGTATGCCTGTGTGTGTGTGTGTGTGTGTGTGTGTGTGTGTGTTGCCCCGTAATGATTTTGGAGCGGTCTCCCTCTCAGGCGATGCGTCTCCACATTCCTTTGGTAAATGTGCTGTGGTAAGCTGAGGCTGGGAGTAACTTGGGGTTTTTCCCTTCCCTGGATTCAGGCAGGAGAAAGGCCAGAGAAGCCCTGAGCTAATTGTAGACTGCTTTCACCAGCCACTGAGCAAGTGTCTTGTGATCATGCGTTCTTGCTGGAGAGGATTCTTCTGGGAAGGCCGATGAATCAGGACCCCCAGAGTCCTCAGGGGGATGACTTCAAATGAGTCAAGTGCTTCTTGATGCCTGATGAATAAGTAGAAGATAATGCAGCTTGCCTTTACTGGTCTCAAAGACTTCTGACCCTTTTGCAGGGGTTGCGGGGGGGAGGTTAAGTGGTAGGGAAATGTGTCATCGCGGTTCCCTTCGCTGACCCTTTGTCTTTCCTGCAGACCTGTGTCAGACACCGCCTCTGAGCTGCTTGACGTCTGATTTCTGCTCTTATCTTGTTTTTCTTTTTCCTAATGTTTTTTTTAATTCTAAATTGAATCACTCAGGCCTCTTGATGGTCTCCAAAATGAGTTGAATTTTCCTAGCCTGTTATTCAAATTCTGGCCCCTTCCCTTCTTCCCACTGGGAACGCCCTGTCATCCAACCGAATTCTTCAGCTAACCACTTCCTATGACAGACACTTCCACCCTTGTTTGTGCTTCTCCCCTAGTCTGGATGTACCCTGCCCCCCCACCCCTCAAATTTTACATTCTCTTCTTACGTAAATCTCTCAAAATCCTGCTGAAGGCCCTCTGCTGCTCTGAGGGGCCTGCCCCCCACTGTTCTAGCCCTGACCTCTTCTCCAGTCCTAATTGTACTGGTGACACCCTTGTACTTGGCACATACTCTATTTGAAGGTTTTTGGCATCTTATTTGCCTGGTTTCTCCTTTTTGTTGGGGATGTATCTTTCACGCCACTGTATTTCCAGGACATTTCCAGACCCTGGGACAGGCCCTAGGATGTCTCTACTATGTAATGGGTGCTCCTCAATGTTTGCCCAAGATAAGGATGAACAATCAGCCACCCTGAGCAGTGCACTGAAAGTTTGTTCCCAGAGCCCTCAGGTTCTGCAGGAGCCTGCAGCTAGGAGTCGGGGAAGGGTACAGAGAGAAGTAACCCAGAGGCAGCCGGGGTTGTATCTCTTCTCTATTGCTTCAAGTTACATTAATTTGTATATGTGCTGCCGAAGTGAGCACTCAAATAACATTAATTTGAAAAAGGAAAAAACCCAGTGCTAAAAAGTTGAAAGCCATGGGGCTTACTGTTAACATCTTTTCCTAATGTGCTAAACAATTGGGGAAGTTCATGCTCACCATTGGAAAGGGTGCTGGTAGCCCTGAGAAACGATTAGAAAAGGAAGAATTTGGCCCAAAGAACGGGCATTTTACATAGTACCAAGAAAAAAAAGTCCATCCTACAGAAAGGGATTTAATTAGACAAATGAGCTTGCCAAGACCATCTAAATTCTAGAAGTTTGCATTTTGAGGATCACAGAATGTCACAAGTGATTGAAGCTCTCCAGTGAGGTATCGAAGTGGGTAGAAGACCTATCTGCTCTAGGGAGGCCTTCAGAGACCCAGGAGGACAGTATAAAGCCCAGGCCGGCAAAGCTTTGTTTGTACGCAGAAGACAACCCAAGGCCCACCAGCTCAATAAAAGGGGGATGGGGTGTAGTAAAGGCCTAGGCAAAGGACCCCTAGGACGGTATGTCAGGTGCAGCCAGGCACAGAAAGCCTGAAGGGGGAGATTGCTCACCTGGTTGGTTGCTCACTTCAGACCACCTTGTCCCTGTGTTTCTTGCCTGTTCCTGTGTGCTTGAGATGGCTACCAGCCCCAAATCTACAGATCCTTCTGGTACTAGAGACTGCTACCACCTGACCACAGACTGGGCACCCCTCGGATTGTGTTTAGAAGAGGGAGACCCTGGAGGTGACTGGGTCCAGCCTGTGCTGAGTGGTCCACTCTGCCTGATCAGTGCAGAGGTCACAGCAGGGTCAAGCAGCACCAACAGGAGAGGCTGGCTGCAAAAGGCCAAGTACGAGGGCCTCGTCTTTCCAGGACAAGAAACGTGTGGGTGGGGAAAGAGGAACTGGGCTTGCGGTGACCCCCCCCCCTTGCACCCTCTCATGGACACAGATACACCTGACACTTTACTTTGTGGGGGCTGTGAGCACATGTTTCTACTGTGCAAACCCAGTGACAATGTGGGCAGGAATTCTCAATGACAGATGCCATCAGAGACTGTGATGCTCTTGCTTCCTCTGGAGGTGGCAACCTCATCTCCATCCCTCAGTGTGGACTTGGCAGCCTCAGATGGGGTCTGGTTGGCCAGTTTCTTTCTCAGTTTTGACAACAGAGAAAGTCAGAAAATATGAGGCCTTCACACACAGTCCAGTTACCTCTTAAGTAGAGGGTAGTGTTTGAAGTCAGCACAAAGATGAAAATATATTTAATAAAAAATGTCTCTTGAATATCCTTTAAATCACCCAATAAAGTATGGGACACCTATGTCTCTCAGTAAGCCCTACAAAGTCAGTTTTCCCTCTAGCACGGGAGCGGACTGCGTTTCTTGGCTGAGAAGCAGGTGATGTGGTTGGCTGGTATTTAGGGGCTATGCTTTATGAAAAATCTTTAAATATTAGATCCATTCTCAACTAGAAAAGCCCATGGTAGCTGAGGACTCCCAGGGAAATGCAGGTTCCCTCTGAGACATCTCATTGGAGGAATGTGGGGGGAATACCCTATAACATTAAATCTTCTCCCTGTCCTGCCCCTTTCTTCTCCTCCCCCTTTCCTTCCTCCCTTCCTTCCTTCCTTCCTCAATCTCTCTCTCTCTCTCATCCTCTCCCTCCCTCCCTTCCCTCTCTCTTGCTTCTTTACTTTCTCTCAGAGATGTATAGTTGAATTGATGACTCTTCAGTTGTTTGTGGGATAAGATGTCACTGTAAAAATACAGTACCTCTGACTGCCCAAACATTTGTGTATCTTTTTTGACATTTTTGATATTTATGTATCTTTTCTCCACATGGGGATAAGGTGCTCCTCCAGGCAGGGACAATGTCTTGTAGTTTGCGGCTTCTCTGGTCTACTTTCCCCAACCCCTCCAGCACCACCAAACCCAGCCCTTTGCACATACTATGTCCTGCTTTCATGTTGTTTACTAGTTGATTCTAACCCTGTTGTGCTTGGTTCCCCTACCTGAGAAATGAACTTTAACTGAGGAGGGAAAAGGGTGCGTAAAAATGAACACTCATCTGATTTTGAAGCATTAGCTAATCAGGAAGTCTCATCCTTAGATCATTTCCCTAAAAATGAAAAAAATGGACTGGATCAGTGGTTTTGAACTTGGCCATCCATAAGAATCACCTGGAGAGAACAGAGTCTGATTCAGTAGCCAGTGGGCTGTCAAAAGTCTGCCTTTCTGACCCCATGGCTGCTGCCTTATCCCCATCCGATGCTGATGTTTCCAGCAGGTGAGACCACACTGCACCGATGGGGAAGGGCAGTGACTGGAGAACAGTCCCGTGTCCTCGTGAGTAAACAGAGGATAGTAATACCTCAGCACTTGGCATGTAGGTTTCCTGTAAGGACAAAATGACTTAACATTTGCAAAGTGCTTACAGCAGTGCCTGACAAAACGTGAGTGCCAAGCAAGTGTTTTTAAGCAACAAGAACTTTGAAAGCACATTCCAGTGATCCACCAGTGTACCCCTACACCTCTGAAACACATGAAATCAGCTTCCGCAGATACAGGTGAAATCTTGGGTGGAGACAGCTGGAAAACAAAATCAACAGCAGCATGAATGTTACTTGTGATAATTTTATCTGCTCAGGAGCTCCGACGACCCACGGGACCTGGAGCACATCTGCTATCCCTGCTATCCCCGAGGGCATGTTGCCCTGGCTGGGGTGGAAGAGACGGGAACAGCTACACAGGTGCAGGCCTTCCACGGTGGCCCCTAGAACCATCCCCATCCTCTTCCCCCAGCCCGCCTCCTGTCCCTCGTTATGTTGACCCTGCTCCTAGTAACTATCAACCGCATTCCTCATGTTCCATCCCAACAGTTAACACTATTTAAAATGGTCAGATTGGGGCACCTGGGTGGCTCAGTGGGTTAAAGCCTCTGCCTTTGGCTCAGGCCATGATCCCAGAGGTGCTTGGATCGAGCCCTGCATCGGGCTCTCTGCTCAGCAGGAAACCTGCTTCCTCCTCTCTCTCCGCCTGCCTCTCTGCCTACTTGTGATCTCTCTCTGTCTGTCAAATAAATGAATAGAATCTTTTAAAAAAAAATCTGATTGATGTGGATCTGTTTATTACATCTTTCCCACCTGTCTCCTTCTCTGTACATCTCAGCACCAAGCACAGTCTTGACACATAGTGGTTGCTCCATAAGTATTTGTTGAATGCATGCATCACAATAATGTCCAAGAGTATGGAATTGATGGGGGAAATGATAGCACTTTCTGTTTTGCCTATCATCACCATTCCGTCACTGTTCTGTAGGCTGGAAGCTGCTTCCCACAGGCAGATGGTCTGAAAGCATACCGTCTTGTGTGGGAATCATGGGTAAAGGGGCCTTCCCAACTTGCCCATAAGGGCTCTCTGCCCTTGCCTTACTGCTGACCAATGGGACGTTTGTCTGAAATCTTAGTACAAAGTACAAAGTGCCTGGTTCCTGGACAACCCTTATTCTCAGAAATATTCACATACTCTAGATGGGAGGTATAAAGACCAACCCCCTTGTGCTTCCCAGACACAGCGACTGGCATGCTTTCAACTTACTTTGCTTGACCATTGATTATAAAATTTACTGTCCTATATATCCAGATGGAACATGGGCTGGGCATCTCAGTAGCCTCAAATCAAAGACAGAAAATTCTCTCTTTTTTTTAAAAGATTTTATTTATTTATTCGACAGACAAAGATCACAAATAAGCAGAGAAGCAGGCAGAGAGGAGGAAGCAGGCTCCCCGCGGAGCAGAGAGCCCGAGGCGGGGCTCAATCCCAGGACCCTGGGATCATGACCTGAGCCGAAGGCAGAAGCTTAACCCACTGAGCCACCCAGGTGCCCTGAAAATTTCCTTTTTTAAAAAAGATTTTATTTATTTATTTATTTATTTGAGAGGGAGAACGCCGATGCAGGGCCCAAATCATGACCTGAGCCGAAGGTAGCTGCTTAACTGCCTGAGCCACCATGTGCCCCCAAAGACAGAAAATTCTTGGTAGGAGGTCACAGATGAATTCATAAGTACAACAAACCCCAGCTTTTGGGTAGTGTTTTTCACTAGGACTGCTGTTGGTATCTGGGCTGGGATATTGTGTTATGCCGTGGGACTCTGTCACACACACCGGCAGTTAAATCCCTCGTCCCGGGCGCCTGGGTGGTTCAGTGGGTTAAGCCGCTGCCTTCGGCTCAGGTCATGATCTCAGGGTCCTGGGATCGAGTCCCGCATCGGGCTCTCTGCTCAGCGGGGAGCCTGCTTCCCCCTCTCTCTCTCTGCCTGCCTCTCTGTCTACTTGTGATCTCTCTCTGTCAAATAAATAAATAAAATCTTTAAAAAAAAAAAAAAAAAAAATCCCTCGTCCCTGGGGAAATAAATGTCAATAGCACTGGAGTCTTTTGACAACCAAAAAAGTGCCACCAAGCACCTGCTGGGGGTGACTGTCTCATTCGAGAACTGCTAGTTAGGGCAAAGTGAACTCCTTCATTTTACTTAAATGTGTGTTTTAGCATCATCTTGTTTGGGTAGCTTTAAAAATTAATTTTCAGCAGCAGAAATAATACATTCTCTTCATAAAAATAGATTCTGGATGAAGCTGGTCTCCTTTGACGCCTACTTCCAATTTCAGCCAGCATCCCACCTCTCGGAAGAAACGAGCACAACGTATATGGTTTCCATCCTTCCAGACGCCTTTCTATGTTTGTGTACTGCTGTAGAAACCTGTATACATGTAGAGTGGAGTGTTCTTGGTGCGTGTTTGTGCGCGATATTTTATCTGCAACTGGAGATTTTCACGTGTTAAAGACCGTTGCATGTCAGGACACGTAGCAGTGCCTCGTCCTCTGCCTTGGCTGCATGGCATTTCACCCTGTCGAAGGGCCTCTTCACAGAGGGCTGCAGAGGAAATCACTACCCTGGATGGGGCGTGGCCTGCGGTCTGGTCACAGGACCAGATGAGACAAAAGCTGAGTTCATTTTGAATCATCGCCTCCAACCCTGCTGCTGTCCGCAGAACAAAGCAGCTCCTTGACTTCAATTTGGAAGCCGTGTATCTAAGCCCAGCTATTCTGGCTGGTGTATAAACCCAGCTCTCTGAGTCTTCCGCATTGAAATGAATTCATTTTCTTCCTCAGCCCCAAGTGTGCAGTTTTCCGTCAGTAAACTCTGGTTCTAGGAGAGCAGGTTTGATGATCTCCTTTGTCCCTCAACCAAGTCATGCATGAAGAGGGGTGTTTGTTTTTATGGGTAATGACAGGTCTATGAAGTGAGCGCTTGAACCAGACACTTTCATCTCTAAGCCTCCTTCACAGTGGGTATTAATAGCTCATTTTTATAGATGAGGGAACCAAGACCTAGAGAGATCCAATGATTGGCCCAAGGCTGTTGAGTTATTAAGTTGCATAGCCAAAGCACAAACCCAGGGCTTGCTCTCAGATGAGAAATATGATATCATCACCTTATTTATTCATTCCACAGCATCTACTGAATGTTTATAATGTGCTGGAAATGGTACCCAGCACTAGGGATGCAGCAATAAACAAAGCAATAAATTAAGGTGAGATGTCTGCCCTCATAGAGCTTGCATTCTAGTGGGGGAAACAAGAAGTAAACAAATACAGACTCTAATTTAGGAAATGTTAAACACCATGAATGAACATAAAGCAGAATAAAGGGACGATAAGTTGAAAGGGGGCTTCTTTAGAAAGATGATTGGGTAAGCCTCCCTGAGGTGGTGACATTCAGAGACCTAAATGAAGCAAGAGAGTAAGCTGTGTTGAAATCTCAGGTGAACCAGTGTTGCAGGCAAAGAGCAGTATGTGCAAATGCCCTGAGGTAGAGCATGCTGGCCATGTTCAACGAACATAAGGTCAAACTGGAGTTAGCAAAACAGAGAGAAAAAGAGAATGTAAGACCAGAGAGGAAGCCAAGCCCTGATCACCTGAGCTTTGTAGGTCATTGGTGGGATATTGAATTGATTCTGAGTATGGTTGGAGGTTCTTTAGAAAGTTCTGAACAGGAGAGTGGTATGATCAGGCTTCAGTTTTTTGAGAATCATCCTGGCCCCCTTGCATGAAGAAAGCAGTTTAGGATGGGTAAAGTAGATTCCAGGACATCAGTTAGGAGGCTGCTGTAGGAATGCAGGGGAGAGAAGATAGTGGCTTGGGTCAGAGTGGTAACCTATGGAGAGGGTATGAAGACATTGGATTTGGAATATGTTTTGAAGGTAGAACTGATAAGGCTTTTTGACAAATTGAATAACTTTTAAGGAAGAAGAGCAGTTAAGAATGACTACTAATCATTTTGCCTGAGCATCTCTTTGGTGCCATTTACTGAAATTAGCCCAGTGGGGGCACCTAGGTGGGTAAGTCTGTAAGTCTGTTAGTCTTGATCTCAGGGTCTTGAGTTCAAGCCCCGCAGTGGCCTTCTTGCTGGGCATGAAGGAAAAAAAAAAAAAAGGCCCAAGTTTGGGTGGGGAGTCAGAGAGCAAGTTTAAGGAGGTGTGGAGAATCACGTGTTCTATTTTTGATACATTACAATTGTGATTTCTGTTAGCCCTGCAGATGTAAGTATTGAATGAGCAAAGGGATCCATCAGGGAAAGAGTCCAGGCTAGAGATGCAAATGTGGGAGTCACCAGTGTATTTGGAGAGGTGTAGGCTTAGCAGGGATTATTCACTCAATTTGTTACCTGCTATGTGTAGGTCACAGTACTCTGTGCTTGTAATATAGCAGAGACAAGACAGACACAGTGATTATTCCAAATGACTTGATCTGAGTCCAGCATGCCACCAGGAATGGTCTTGGCTTATTATTATTAAATACATTTAGTGTTAAAGTAGAAGCAAGCATTGAGATGATCATGTAATCATCCAATTTGCAGCTGAGGAAACAGAGAGATTAAATGATTTGTTAAAATATGTTGTTTAAAAACCACTTACATTTTAGATTTTTTACATTTTGGACTGGATGTCCAGTCCAAATTGTGCATATTCTTCATTTTTATTTGCATTTTCTTACACTCTAAGAGTGAAAGTTCAAGTTGAGGGGAGAGTAAAACAGATGGTCAAAGACTTTGCCAGAAAACCTATGAAGAATTCAACTGAATTCAATAAGTATTTATTGAATATATACTGGGCTGGAGACTAAGCACTGTCCTAAACCTCAAGAAACACACACACGCACATGTACACACATCCATACCCCTCTCCTATGAGATTTTTATAAAAAGCATCCTGAAACAACCCACAGGATGTTTGCAAATCATCTCTCTGCTAAGGGACTTGTTTCTAGAATATATAAAAATTCTTACAACTCAAAAATAAAAAAGACAAGTGACCCAATTTAAAAATTGGCAAAAAAAAAAACAACTCTATAAACATTCCCCCCCCCCCAAAAAAGTACAAGTGTCTGAGAAGCCCATTAAAAGATGCTCAAATCACTAACCATTAGGGAAATGCAAATCAAAACCAAAATGAGCTATCACTTCACACATTCTAAGATGACTATAATCAAAAAGACAGACAATAGGGGTGCCTGGCTTGCTCAGTCAGTTGAGTGTCTGCCTTCAACTCGTGATCTCTGATCTTGGGGTCCTGGGTTGGAGCCCTACAATAGAACTTCACCTCTGCTCCCTGCTCAGCAAGGAGTCTGCTTCTCCTTCTCCTTCTGCCCCTCCCTGCCACTCCTGCGCTGTCTCTCTCAAACAAACAAACAAATAAAACTTTTTTAAAAAGACACTAACAGGTGTTGACAAGGATGTAGAGAAATTAGAACCCTTATATGTTGCTAGTAGGACTGTAAAACAGTAACGACACCTTGGAAAACATTTGGCAGCTTCCCAAACTGTTAAATGTAAGATTACCATATGACCTAGCAATCTCATACCCAGGTATATTCCCAAGAGAAAGTAAAATATATGCCCACACAAAAAATGTGTGTACAGATACAAATGATCATATACAAACACTATTCACAGCAGCATTATTCATAATAGCCCCAAAATGGGAACAACCCAAAAGTCCATAAATTTGTAAATGAATAAACAAAATGTGGTATAGCCATTCAGTGGACTGTGGTTCAGGAGAATTGCCGGGGAAGTAAGTGTAAGGTGAGAATGGATAGCCAAGGACAGAGTTCCGTGAAGCACCAATACTGAAAAGATAAGTGGCAAAGGAAGGGTCTGAGATGAAAACAGATGGCCAAGAATAGGCAGTGAAAAGAGAGTTGATGTTATGAAAACCGAAGGAGGACCTCCCAGAAGGAACTGCTTAGTGGAAGCAAATGCTACAGTAAGGTAGGTCACTGGTGAAAACCAAGACACAATGCCATACACAGTGGACTTTCATGATTGCAGCTTGGTCTGAATGCACTAGCTGTTAAGACACTTGTAGAACAGGTGAGGAAATTGGAATGTGGAAAATGTATGTTACGGAACTATATTAGGTGTGATAGGATCCTATGGTCATGTGGAAAAATGTTCTTATTTTTTAGAAATGCATACTGAATTATTTTAGAGTGAAATGTCAGAATATCTGTAATTTATGATATAATAACTCAACAAAAGGAAACAGTTATGGCAAAATGTTGATAATGGCTAAATCAAAGAAATGGGTGTATTTGTTACACTATTCTACTTCTGTGTTTGAAAACTTCAGAAAATCTAAAATCTATTCAACAAACAAACAAAACCTGAGAAGAGGCCACCAGAATAGGCAGTTAGGAGAGCCCTGGTGACCCTAGAAAAAATAGCTGTGAGAAGTGGGCATAATATCCAGAGTGTAGGAGGTCAGGCTGGGAAGTGGGCAAAAGAAGGAAGCTGGGTGAGACTATGTTCTGGCGGGTTGAAAAGATGAGGCACCATGGGAAGATGTCTGTCCTGGGAAGAAGCTCTGGTGGTTTCTGTGGGAAGAGAAGATGCAGTGTTCCTGGGATGCCACAACATTTAAAAAAAAAAAAAAAGGCTTTGGGAGGGATGGTCGGGGCTGACCGGGGTCAGTCCTCGGGACACAGGTGTGGAATAGCCACAGTGCTTGCAGATGAACACATGGGCCTGGACAGCTGGTATGGGCTCATGCTGGGAAAGGTGAACTCTGCCCCATGAGGGACACAGGGATATGAGCATTAAAGAATGGTGGGGTTCCACTCATGCTGCTGCACTTTCTGTCCTGTAAGTTCTAAAGCCAAGCAGACCTCGCGCTATGAGGATAGGTTTTTCCTTTCCCAAACCCATCTGTCTGCATTTGAGATTCATAGTGCTTCTGTTGACTCAACTTTGACCCTATTTTGTGTGAGCTAATTATCCAGGCTTTATTAGGCAAGGAGAGTATTCTCCCATGTTATCCCTGGGTTCTATCTCGTAGCTTCCTTGCACTGGTACATTTCTTCTCCCTAAACTCAGAAAAGCTGTATAAGGCTGTAGTTCGTGGGTGAGTGTGTGCATGTGCTTGTGTTGGGGGTGGGGAAGGCGGGGGGCCCGCATCCCTCCCAAGAGCCCATCGGAGTGCCTACTACACGGGAGGTTTCCAATGTTAGTTTAGTTTCCTTCCCTTTGCCTCCCTCACCCATTCCAATAACCTAGTTTCCACCCAAGTGGTAACCTATTAATCAGTGTGGCATCTGCAAACACCCCCATGGAGTTCCCAAAGGCCACCCAGGAGACAAGATTACCCCCACTGGGAACTTCTGCTCAGAGCATGTGAGTAGAAGGCAATGTCAGTCCTCAGGAGGGCCTGGGAGTGGCAGTTTCTGGATTACTGAGCTGCTCAGTGAGAAGAAATTTCCTGGAACAGCCCCCAGCTGGGAGCCACTGCTCTAAGTAGTGACTATGATTCCTTTCTAGTCACCTCCAAAACTCCTGCTGTTCACCTATGGCCAAATGCTGCCCAAGATGGGGCATACCTCTAAGGTTCTCCATTCTGGCTGCACATTGGAAACAAAGATCTTAAAAATATTGACACCTGGGTCTCACCCCAGAGAATCTGATTTAGGTGGCTTCATGCCCCCAGTAATTAGCCAGGGCTGATAACCAGTTACCAGGAGACTTTCTTTGTGAATAACCTGAAGCTAAGGTGGCAGTGAGGGGAGCAGCTTTGAATAAATGTTTCCATTAACTGGGGAAGTGCCTTCCTTAGCTCCTCACCCTTTATTCTGCTCTTTCTACTCTTCTCCCTTCCACCCGCTTTTATTATAATTATTTAGAACTAATTGTGCAGTTCCCTTTTGTTTGTCCAAGCCATTCTTCCATTACAACAAAAGGTTAGAATGGAAAAGGCAGCGCAGTCTATAGTCTTAATATTTTTATTTCCTCCTGGCTTACATTCTGACTGAGGGAGCAGAGGAGGGTTAGGAAGAAACACTGACATTCAGGGTAAATGGCAAATGAGTCAGTGTCCAGCCAGGCTCAGCTCAGCCCAGTCCTTGGAGCCAGCATTGGTACGAGCCGAAGGCATCTCTTACACCCTCCGAGGTTTTTATTTATAGCTTAATGCTCACATCGGAAGGCGACCAAGACCCAAGCCTTCTTCTCCATGTACTCTGTGGATCTGAGTCTCTGAAAGAAGGCACTGTCTCATGTGAATGTTTTATTCTGCCATCTGCCAGCAGGAAATTAGTGTGGGAAAACAGCCAGCGTGGCACTTCCACTGCTAGCTTTTATAAAGGAAGAATCAAAGAACTGTCCTTCATTATTTGTAAAGCCTACATTTCAGAATATCTTTCTTTGATAGTCCTGTGAAATTTACCAAAGAATCTTAAACTTGGGTGTCCTTGGTTCAAAAAACCACACAGCCTGTGAGTTCTGCATGAGCAGGTCGCACGTCATTCGTGCCATCATGGGAACTGTGGTGCCTCTCAGACTGTATGCTCCTAGCGTTAGTAGTAGATGGAAAATGAAAGGAGGGAAATGGTTTGCATGTCCAAAGGTGGGTGGTTGATGTGTTTCCTAATTTAAAAAATAAAAAGCATCATTTACTCTTTTTTTTTTTTTTAAGTAATCTATCCACCCAAGATGGGGCTTGAACTCACATCCCCAAGATCAAGAATCACATGCTGCTCTACCAACTGAGTGAACCAGGTGCCCCCAAGAAGCCTCATTTAATTGACAGCTATGTTTGTAATTCTTTTTTTTTTTTAAAGATTTTATTTTATTTATTTGACAGAGAGAGAGATCACAAGTAGGCAGAGAGGCAGGCAGAGAGAGAGGAGGAAGCAGGCTCCCTGCGGAGCAGAGAGCCCGACGCGGGGCTCGATCCCAGGACCCTGAGATCATGACCTGAGCCGAAGGCAGCAGCTTAATCCACTGAGCCACCCAGGCGCCCCTATGTTTGTAATTCTTTATGGCTCATTTGAACCTGATTTTAATCCATTTAGATATTCTGAGCTCAATTGGCCAAGACTATGGTTCCAATTTAATCCAAGTACAGATATAACTACAGAGTTATACATACATATATTGTACACCAGTACTTGTCATATATTTAAACTAAGGAATGTCTATATGGTCTATTATACTATGTATATGTTGTATAGGTCATGCACCCATTTATTTTCAGACCCATTCTTCACTTTCACCTGCTCTGCTCTTTGTCTCAGGGGACTGACCACTGCAGACAGGTTTCCCCAACTGCCTAGTCACTTGGGTTCCAGCTGGGCTCAGCCTGTGAGAAGCCCTCAGGTGGAAGGAAGGGAAAGACAAGGATGTTTCTTTCAAAGCCTTCTGCCATTGGATGGTATAAAGGGCCTGCTGTGGTTCCAGCTGCTTTGGTGATCCCAACACCTGGCCTCTGGTAATACCATTACCTCTGATTGTCCCTCCAGCTCAGGGTTGTGAGTGACTTCCCACCGTCACAAACTTAAATTTCTCATGTCATTCATCAACTTGTATAACCAATTCTTTGCATTAAACTTCCTCTGTTATAAATCTGTATAATGGTTTCTGTTGTTCTGGTTAGACCCTAACTAATAACAGATGTCATGGTTAAAACACATTTTCCTTTAACATGGATTAGCTATTAGTAACTTCCTTAATTAGGGTTGTGGTTACCCATATATTATTTCTTTAATTATTTGTTTGAAGGGTAGTCCATAACCTATTGAAGTTATTATTGCTTAAAAGTAAAATTTTAAAATGCTTAGATTTCACAAATGATTGTGAATTCTGCCAACTTGAGCTTCAAAGTGATGGCCTAAATTTACTCAATATCCACTTATGATAAATGTAATGAAAATAGTGAATCATATGCCATTATTATGTTATTCATAATAGAATTACTACTGCATTTTGCAGAAATAGCCCCAAATCTTCTTGAGCTAATATACATACTGACTTCCAGCAATAGCATCATGAAGGAATGATCTGGTAGTAGTTACAGTAAAAGAAGTGCTCCTAATAACTTTGGAACCTAGAAGCAATTTATATCTCACTCTTTTTAAGTGATTTATTTTTATTATTACTTGTGATATCTTTCCTGAAACTTTGCCTAAAACCCTCTCTCCTGCTGACTGCAAATTCAGATCCACTGGATCATTCCAGGAGAGGAACCCATTAGTAGACTGTCTTCTAAGGGACGCCAACTAAATGAAGTCACTTTGGTTACCACTTCCTTTCTTCCCTTCCTTCCTCATCTCCCCCAAGTTTAAATGGCCCTACAAGTGTAAGAAAAGTGCATAAAAATCCAAGGATTTTAAACATGGAACCTGGCACTGTATCTGTCAAGAGAATTTATGAATGTCTGATTTAAAGATGGCAGATTAGGCATGCTTGATTTTATTGTCACCAAGACCCCACCAAAATGAAAAAAAAGATATTTAAAAAGAGATAAATACCCAGTAATGGCAGAGGGACTCTCAGTAGATAACAGATTTCAAAGATTTTTCCTGAGGATAATCAGTGGATGGAAGAGTGGTGGCAGAAGGGTGCATGAGTGGAGGTTGGAGGAGGATAGAACCAAGAAGGAAATGTTTTGCAGAGCAGAACCTGGGGCACTAGGCAACTCAAGTGAGTGAGTGATGGGCTGAAATTGTGGTAATGGATAAAATAGTACAAAGAAGCAGTTGGCCTCTCCCCCCTGCAGCACCCTACTCCTAATAAAAAAACAATAAT
Source organism: Meles meles (assembly GCF_922984935.1). Taxonomy (NCBI): domain Eukaryota; kingdom Metazoa; phylum Chordata; class Mammalia; order Carnivora; family Mustelidae; genus Meles; species Meles meles. Next base: position 94,726,538 of record NC_060069.1, on the reverse strand, counting down.
ATTCTCTTCTGTACAAAATGTAATGGCCCCACAGATAAGTCCCTGATCTGTTGGTATTTAGGAGTTCCCTAGCCAAATACCTAGGTTTCTCCCAAGTAATCATAGTAAAAGTTATACAAGTAGCAAATAGTTACATAGCACTATAATGATTACGTTATCTATTAATTGATTTAATGCTTACAACTCTAGGAAGAAACCAAAGCACAGAGTGGTTAGATAACTTGCCTAAGATCACACAGCTGGCAAAACTAAATCATCACAAGGTGAAGACTCAATAAACCCCACCTGGGTGAAAAAAACAAAAAGTACACGAAGTAACATCTTATTGTCTCTTTCTGAAGTAAAGACAACTGAGGATGACCAGATATTTGAAGAAAGATCACAGCATGAAAGATAGATACAAATAAACACAAGAATGACCAGAGGAGGGATGCCTGAATGACTTAGTCAGTTGAGCGGCAGCCTTCTGCTCAGGTCATGATCCTAGGGTCCTGGGATGGAGCCCTTTGTTGGAGCTCTGCTCAGCAGGGAGTCTGCTTCTCCCTCTCCCTTTGCCTCCTGCCCCCCTGCCTATGTGAGGTTTCTCTCTCTCTCTCTCTCTCTCTCTCTCTCTGTCAAACAGATAAAATCTTTTTTAAAAATGTTACCAGAGAAAAGAGTAAAAATAGGAAACAGAAGGGAGGAAGGAAACCTCCAATTAATATTCTCAGAGGTGTTCGAGAAGACACCGCATCATAAGAGAACAGGATGCAATGATAGAGGAATAATCAGAGAAGTATGAATAGCCTCTGGAAATTAAAAATACATTTGTAGGGACACCTGGATAGTTCAGTCAGTTAAGCCACTGCCTTCAGCTCAGGTCATGATCCCAGAGTCCTGGGATCAAGTCCCACATCAGGCTCCTTGCTTGGCAGGGAGTCCACTTTTCTCTCCGCCTCTGCCTGCCACTCTGCCTGCTTGTGTGCATGCTCTCTCTCTCTCTGACAAACAAATAAATAAAATATTTAAAAAAAATTCGTAAGGGGCGCCTGGGTGGCTCAGTTAAGTGTCTGCCTTTGGCTCAGGTCATGATCCTGGGGTCACGGGATCAGCCTACACCCGTGGGCTCCCTGCTCAGCAGAGAGTTTGCTTCTGCTCTCCCTCTGGCCCTCCTCTTTCCCCCCCCATGCTTGTGCTCTCTCCCTCTCCCTCTCTAATAAAATTTTTTAATAGATTTTATTTATTTATTTGACAGAGATCACACGTGGGCAGAGAGGCAGGCAAAGAGGGAGGGGGAAGCAGGCTCCCCTCTGAGCAGAGACCCCGATGTGGGGCTCGATCCCAGGACCCTGGGATCATGACCTGAGCTGAAGGCAGAGGCTTTAACCCACTGAGCCACCCAGGCGCCCCTCTCAAAAGTTTTAAAAATCTTTTTAAAAATACATCTGTAAAAAATAAAAAATTCAATAGAAGCATTGCAATATAAATTCAAAGATAGATCCCAGAGAAAGGACAAAGAGATAGAAATCATAAGAGAAAAAAAAAAGAATCACAGAGGGCTAATCTAGGATATCCCACATCTGATTAATTTAAGTTACCAGAAGAAAAAATATAGATAATGGGAACTATAAGACATTTCCCATAGGTGAAGGACATAAGTCTCCTAGACATATAATCATTAAATTTGTATATTGAGGATACAGAAAATGTTCTCTATGACATTTGTCATGTGTTCTATGACCAAACTAAGTCTTCCATGCTCTCTTAATAGTCTTAGTCTAAGATGTTGAAATGAGCAACCAGTTTACATTATTATGACTATGAAAATATTGTTTGCTGTAGGACAATTGATCACTCTGGTTGCCTTTCTTTTCTATTATGGCTTTTTGGGGTTTTCCTCCCTCAAGTTTGTATTTGCCTTTCTGAGAATCTTTGCCATTATTTTATCCTCAAGTCTGTCTAATCTCCTTATCTAATCATGGATTCTATCATATCTGCTTCTTTGTCCCTGAGATTGCTGAGACCTCCACAGCTCCTGCACAGGAATCCCTCAGTCTTTTCACTGGCTTAGATTGCTGCCTGGGCCCCACATTTCATTCTTTTATGGCCTTACTCCCTTAGTTCACTGAGGTACCTCCTCAGGTAACTTTTTTAAAAAGGATGTATGAGTGATAAATATTTTTCATCCTTCCTTTAATTTTCACATGTAATTGATACCTTGACTAGTAGTAGATTTTTACATTAAACATCGTTGTTTTTTTCCCTTGGGATGTTGAAAAATCACTCCAATGCTTTTTAGCCTCCAGTGTCACTAATGACAAGTCAGGTATAATTCAAGTGTTTGCTCTGTTGGTAAACTCATTTCTCTCTTCTTCTCTCACCCTCTTAAAATGGATACATCATGGGGTGCCTGGGTAGCTCAGTCAGTTGAGCATCTGACTCCTGATTTCACCTCAGGTCAAGATCCCAGGGTCCTGAGGTCAAGCCCACTGCCTGACTCCCCTGCTTAGCAGGAAGTCTGCTTAAGATTCCTTCCCTCTGCCCCTTCCCTTGCTCACATGCACACTGTCTCTGTATATATAAATAAATGATTTTTTTAAAAAAATGTGGATACATCATGCAATCATAATATGAGCATATTGCTCAAAACTGTGGAGCTACCACAGTTTTGGACTTCTGGACTACCAGAAGAAATGTCATGAAAGACGAGAAATGGTTGCCTCTGCAGAGTGGTTCTGGGGAAGACAGGAAACCATCACTTTATTTATTTTTTTCTTAATGATGCACATGATTATGTTGACAGAGCTTTAAAAATTATAAACATGGGTTGCAAAATTATATTAAAAAACAGATGAAAGACAATCTTACAAGTCAGGGTTGTATTACCTCCAAGTCAGGGAGGCTGTGCTTAGGACTCAGAGAGGGGCTACTGAGGACTCCTGGAGAGGTAGCCTTGCCATTATTTGAGTTGGGAGTCAATTAACCAGTTGCTTGCTTTATACTTTATAAGTAGAAAATCTTTGCTTACATGTTTCACGAATTCTTCTGATATACAATTCATAATATTTTTGAAAAGGCATATGACATAATTCCTTTCAAATGCCAATTTAAATATGTAACCCAAGTCCAGCATAGCAAAACAAAAATTGTCTTACAAAAAAAATTATAATTATTCTCATTAGTATATCAAAATGTATACCATTAATTTTTCCCTTTTCCTTCTCTTAGATTCAATATTATAAATTGAAAATATTAATGATAATCTTTTCCTTCTAATGATTTATTATTTACATGAGTTAAGCCTATATTTTTTGAAGGTGTTTTATAACTTCCCATGGAAGAGAAAGCAAAGATAGTTTTTGAAACTCAGGTTGCTCAAAATTTCAACGCAAACAAAGTTAAACCCTTGTTTTATGAGGTTATATTTAGATATGCACTTCTGATTCTGAAACTCATTTTCACATTGCCTGAGTACCTGATATCTATCTGGAATCCGTTTACCAAATGAGTATTAATGCAAGGCACAGTTTCGGGTCTGGAAGTTCAAGCAAGGTCCTTTCTTTCATAGAGCTTAAGTTCTAGGACAGCAGACAGATATTCAGCAATTTAATAAATAAATATATAATACCAGGTGATAAAGAAAAGTAAAGCAGGAAAAAGGAGCTAGGGAGTGAGCAGGAGTGTTGCTATTCTATCCAAGACCTGAATGGAATGATGGAGGGAGCTGTGTGGTTATCTTGAGGAACTGAAATCCAGCACCATGCCTCCTTTGGGGGGATACAATTATATATATTTCTCTCCTTAAGGTGTCGCATAGACTATGAATGAATCGGTGATAATTTGAATTCTCAGAATCATAATTTCATAGAATCCTAGGATTCAGAGTATGTTTAAAGTGGAGATATATAGATGAGACAGTCAGTGGAAGAGCTTCAAGTTTAAAGAGAGATGTGAAAGAAGGCAAGAATTGAAGAAGCATTCCATCAGGAGAGGGCTAGCTAGACTGGGCCAAAGGAGCAGCCAAGAAAATGGTGGAGTCAACAGTATACATGTGTAAGAGAGAGTAGAGAAGAATGTAAGGCCATGCAGCACCCATAAAAATCCTGTTATATATAAAATATATAAATATTTAAATATATAAGACCTATTTATATATTTTATATATTCATATATTTTTATTTTATATATTCATAAATATATATTTAAATACATATTTAAACGTTAACATATTTAGATATAATATATAAATATATAACATTTAATATATTAAATATATTAAATATATATTTATATCGCATATGATTTATTGAATTGTTTATTATATATAATTGCATATAAATTATGAAATATACAATATAGATATATAAATTAAGTTACATGTAATTTATATTATGATTTAATATTTGATATATAATAATATATTTATAAATATACATAAATATAGATATATAAGCATATATCTATATTTGTATAATATATAAATATATATAACATATATATTTATATATAAGCATATATCTATATTTATATATTAATATATAAAAATATAAAATATATAAAAATATAATGAAATATAATATGAATATATAATATAAAATACCTATTACAGGCTCACAGGCCAATGAGCTCAGCTATCAAATATGCAAAGACAGAGAAGTCTGACCTGACTGCAAAATTGGAAGCAGCAGGAACACCCCCAAGTAAGACTAAGCTACCTTCAGTCTTAGCATGGTTTGCACTACTAACATCTCCAGCCCTACCCAAAAGCCTTGAAAAGTAGCCTCGTGCAGGCCATAATCAAGGGGTTTACTGCATAACACAGCAAGACTTCCTCCAGATAGGCAACAGTCTCCCATATCCATCTGCGCAAATGGGTGCTCAGACCCTCTCTCTTCTGTCCCCACCAATCTCAATCCTCACTATCTCTGTTCCTCCAGCCTCCCTCCTCTTCTCATTCTCTCTAAAGCATTCTTTCACCCCTCAACCCAACTCTAATCCTCCCTTCTTTCAGGAAGCCTGGTCCCTTTCCCCTAAGGGTGACTCCCTTTCTCCAGCCTGTTCCATTTGTATCCATTACCTCAGCTCAGACAAACCAAAGAAACTTCCTCCAATTCACACCCCTTAGGAAGAAGGGAAAATTAAAGAATTCTAGAAACTTCTTAAGGAATGTCTTCACTCTTATTATTAAACAAAAAGCAAAAGTTAACATTGGAACTCATGGGGGAAAATTGAGAGCTAATCAGCTACCAATACAACAGATATTTTAGTTTTCCAGAGGGAGGGGATGCTGGGAAGGAGAATTGGTGGGGGAGGGAGAGAAGAACAGCTCTGAACTGCCATCATTCATGTGAATGTTTTTCTCTCCCACTGGATTATAGAGATCATGTCATGCATCATTGAAATCTGTACCATCCATAGAGCCATAGCAGATATAAATACTTGAATGCATGAAAAAATTGAGTGAATAAGTGAAGGAATGAATGTATATGGCAAAATCAGGCAGTGAGTGCAATGAGGTTGCTCCCAGGTATCATGTGACTCACCATCATCTGGGGCAATTTCCTGCCAGCTCTCCTGTACTCTGGCCTTTGTCTCTGGGGATCCTCCAGTCATCCCTCCTGCAAGTGTGCTCTTGCAGAACATGGTCCTCAGCCAGCTTCTTCAATTTCTCTCTGGGCTCAGCATGTCCATTTACCCAGCTCATCATATATTTCATGGCCCATTATCTTCTCTCTCCTGTGAGCTGGTGCTGCCCTCCTGGAAGGACCTGTATCTTGTACTTCTCTGTATTTCCCGAGTGCCAAACACACATTGCCTTTTTGCACAGTGGGGTGTTACTGTAAAACTCTGAGTCAAAAGAACTAAATCCATTTGTCTACTTGTCGTTCACCCAGTTGCTCCCCAGTGGATTCCTCTTGGGCACCAGAATTTTCAAGTAATCAAGATCCAGATCTAGGCTGGTGGGCCCCAATTCCAGGCCTCATTTTCATGATTCTCTTGAAGAATCTGTTTCTATCTTTTTTTTTTTTTTTTTATGGGGACTTGAGCACTTGGGAGGATCCTAAGAACTCATGTTTCCACTGAGTTAATAAATGCATGTTCTGAACTATACTATACATGTTGTTTAGACAAGAGAGAATTTCTAATAGGTGAAGATTATGGTGAAAGGAAAGAGTTAAGGAAACTACTCAAAATGCAGGAGACCTTCTCTTTCCAGGGGGGAATTCCATAGATTACAGTATAGACGAAAATGTTGGCAATAGTAAGAATTTCTGCATAATATTCAGCGCAGGAAGGCCACATTTCTATATTTCCCTAAAACCAAATTAAACTTGGCTTCCCATTCCTCACTCTCTGCAGTTGGGGAAGAGTCTAATAGCATAATCACTGAGTCTCTGTTTCTGTCCTCTAGGCCTTCACAAGCCCAGGGAAGTGGGGTATCCTGATTTGTAGACCATGATGGGTGCCTCGGTTTTTACTGTTCTTTCTGCTACCCCTTGGGCTAGTCCAGGAGGATGCTGAGAAGACCATGGAGAGGCTCCTTGGTGCTGTGTCTATCTCCAATGGCTACAATTTGTCCACAGAGGTCCTCACCCAGGCTCTAAACCAGAAGTGCTAAGTGTCCAACCTCCACAGGCTTTTAAGTAGCCTCCCACCTAAGTTCCTGCAGGGGTGTGGGACACAGACCCTGCCACACTGGAAACCTGTACTCACTACCTCGACACATGCACGCATGCACACGCATGCTTCCCCCTCTTAGGGAGCCACCCCTGAGGGGAGCTGGCCCACACTTCCCTCCTTTGATCCTGAATAATTCTTAAGTCTGGCTTCCAAACAAAAATCTGAGTGAAAAAAGCTTTATCCTGGGGCCTAGAAACGTCTCTGTTTTAGCCTGTGAAGCACAAAGGCTGTTTCTTTTCCTCTGAGGAGGGGAAGCTCAGAACTGAAAACTCAACGCCAAGAAGAAAATCACCTTATCTTTCTCTTTCGCTGATAAGGCCACAGTAGTAAAAAGGATAAGACACCAATTAACTGTTCCGCCACTCTCTGTTTCCTCTGCAGAACAAGGACCTGGTAGGGTGTGTGCGGTGGCTGTGGGGGTGGGGTGGCTAAAAGCATTAACAAACGAGATCTGGACACCTGATGAAATCTCAAAGGGCCACTTAGGAGGAGAAGCCAGAAGAAACCTGAGCCACGTGTCTGCCGCATTAACAGGAGCAGGTGCTGCTGCGTCCTGTGACCATTTGAAATGAGGAAATGGCAGTGTGCAAAGATTTCCCAGGCAACAGTTGGACGAAGACTTGTGTGAGGAGCAGGACTGCTAGTAGTGGCCCGGGGGTGGCAGGCCTGAAGGACACCTGCACTCCCCTCCTAGAGCGGTGCAGCCTGGCCTGGAGCCACACCTGAGGAGACACATTATCCTAACGCATACCAAGGCATCATAAGGCTGTTATGGCCTATGGGAAGGACAGTGGGCTAAGGGAATATGCCAGGCTCCGGGAAGTCTGGGTATTTGGATGACTGTGAAGACTGATAAAACTTTATACCAAAACTTTATACCAAGACTCTATTAAAGCTTAGCCAAACAGCCGACAAGCCAAAACAATTGAGTGTTGATCAAGGAAAGCCAAGGGAGGGGAAATCAGGACAAAGTAGCCCCCCACCACTGCACCCGGCATCAGTCAGTCGGACATGCACCATGTGAAGAAGTAGCCAGGTAACATGGCTAATATCAGTCCAGGCAAATACGGAGAATTTTTAAAAATAAATTCTCACTTAAAGAGTTAGAGTAGGGTTTTTAAGGATGATCAGCACTGCCAGGCTTCCTTATTTAGTATTGAAAGCAACCCAAAAATTATCTTTAAAAGCGTGGTTCTGTATAAGCTGCCTAGAATGGGGAAACTAGTAAAGTGAGAATTTGAGATTTCCCTCATTACTCATCAAGAATGGCTTTTGACAAGTTTGCTTGGGAATTATGACTTTAATACCTGTTTGTTGCAGAAAATAACTAGAATCTACCAAATTGCTCTTTCAAAATTACATACATTATGGTATGTATGCAACACTCCTATTCATGTCTGATCTTTTCCCTATACACTTGATGATAAAGGATTGTCTTAATCTTTTCCACGTTTGTGGATCTGAGAGGCAATTGACCCTTGTTGTATATTATTCCCTATTTCCCTGGTGCTTAGTGATGTTGAACATCTTTCATGTATTGTCATTTCGACTTTTTCTGTACATATTACTTGTTCATATGCTTTGGCCTTTTTCTTTCTTTATTCTTTCCTTTCTTCCTTTCTTTCTTTCTTCCTTTCCTTCTTTCTTTCTTTGTTTCAAGATTTTATTTATTTGACAGAGAGAGTGAGAGAGCAGAAGCAGGGAGAACAGTAGAGGGAGAGGGAGAAGCAGACTCCCAACTGAGCAGGGAGCCCATTCAGAGCTCAATCCCAGGACCTTGGGATCATGACCTGAGCCGAAGGCAGACGCTCAACCAACTGAGCCACCCAGGTGCCCTTTGGCCTTTTGAAAATGTGTTGTTTGTTCAGTTAGTGCTGATATTCATCCTTTAACTATTACATCTCATAAAAATATTTTCTCAAATTCTGTTTTTTGTCCGTTAACCTTGTTTATGGTGTCTTATACAGAAGACTTAAGTTTTTAGGTAGGGAAATTTCATTATTGATTTTCTCAATGGCGTCTTGGATTTTGTGATTTATGTATGAGAGTTTTCTCTATCACAAGATTATAAAAATATCCTCTCTTATTTTCTCCTGGTACTTTTATAGGCTTTAAAAATGTTTCTATATCATCAGTCTAGCTTTTACTTATTTGGCATATAATGCATTAAAACCACCTAACTGCATTTTCTGTGCATCCGGGAGAGAAAGGGAGGCTAAGTTCCTTCATCCATCTGAGAGACAGTGCTAAAAACTCTGTAAAGGAGGAAAAAAACATCCCTTCTAGTGGGAAAACTGTTATGGCAACCATATAATCCATAATTTCTAAGATGGTCCATATTTGCAATATTCTTCCTTTCTGACACATAGTTACCATCCAGCTTTTGATCTGGAAACTGCAGCTAGTATAGCCAATCAGGGCGTATAAACACAAGCCTGGGAAAGAGGACAAGGCAAACACTGTAGAATATACGTAAATTCTATGAATCCAGAGGAGCAAGGGGTGTTTCTGCTTGGGAAGACTGGGGAGAACATTTGAACTGGGCCTTGAAGGCAGATCAAATTTTGGGAGACCATGCTGGTCAAAGAGGTCATTCTAGTCCAAGGGAACACAAGAGCAAGGGTAATGAAACAGGGAAGCACAGGCTGTGTTTCTGGAACCACTCGTGAGCTATCTGATTGGCTGCTATATAGAGAAGTAGCCAAGGGTTAAATTAGATGGTCATTTGAGGCTGGAGAATAGAAAGAATTGGATGCCAAGGTAATGAATTTATGCTTTCCTTTCTTCTTCTTTTTTAGATTTTATTTATTTATTTGAGAGAGAGAGAGCACGACAGGAGGAGGGGCAGAGGGGAGAGAGAGAGAGAGAGAGAAGCAGACTCCTCGCTGAGCATGGAGCTGATGCAGGGCTTGATCCCAGGACCATGAGATTATGACCTGAGTCAAAGTCAGATGCTTAACTGAATGAGCCAACCAGGTGCTCCATGCTTTATTTTCTAGGTAACGAAATCCCCACTGAAGGCTGTATTTTTTTTAAGATTGATTTATTTGGGAGGGGGCATATGCCTGGGGGAGGGGCAGAGGGAGAGAATCTCTCAAGTAGACTCCCTGCTGGGCTGGGAGGCTTTTGCAGGACTCCATCTTATGACCCAAGAGATTGTGAGCCGAAACCAAGAGTCAGGTACTTAGCCAACTGAGCCACTCAGGTTCCTCTAAAGGCTGTATTCCTTTAGCAGCTTTATTGAGATATAATTCATATACCATACAATTTACCTATTTAAAGTGCACAATTCAGTGGTTTTTATTTTTTTTTTAAAGATTTTATTTATTTATTTGACAGAGAGATCACAAGTAGGCAGAGAAGCAGGCAGAGAGAGAGAGGGAGAAGCAGGCTCCACGCTGAGCAGAGAGCCTGATGCGGGGCTCGATCCCAGGACCCTGGGATCATGACCTGAGTCGAAAGCAGAGGCTTTAACCTACTGAGCCACCCAGGCGCCCCAATTCAGTGGTTTTTAGTATATTCCCAGATAAGTGCAACCACCACCACAGTCAGTTTTAGAACATGATCATCACCTCAAAAAGAAACCTTTTTTAAAAATTTTGTTTACATTCAGTTAATTAACATATAGGGTATTATTAGTTTCAGAGGTAGAGTTTAGTGTGATTCATCAGTTGCATATAACACCCAGTACTCATTCCATCACATGCCCTGACCCTTCATGTCTATCCCCCGGTTACCCCATCTCTTCACCCCTTCCCCTCCAGCAACCCTGTTTGTTTCCTATAGTTAAGAGTCTTATGGTTTGTCTCCTTCTCTGCTTTTGTCTTATTTTATTTTCCCCTCACTTCCCCTCTGTTCATGTGTTTTGTTTCTTTTTTCTTTTTTTTTAAGATTTTTATTTATTTATTTGACAGAACACAAGCAGGCAGAGCAGCAGAGGGAGAGGGATAAGCAGGCTCCCCACAGAGCAGGGAGCCCGATGTGGGGCTCCAACCCAGGACCCTGGGACCACGACCCGAGCCCAAGGCAGTCGCCCAACCAACGGAGCCACCCAGGCGCCCCATATGTTTTGTTTCTTAAATTCCACATAAGAATGAAATCGTATGGTATTTGTCTTTCTCTGACTTATTTTGCTTAGTATAATCCCCTCTGGTTCTACCCACGTTGTTGCAAATGGTAAGATATCTTTTTTCTGATGGTGGGTAATAGTCCATGTATATATATGTATAACCACATCTTCTCTATGTATTCATCTGTCAGTGGACATCTGGGCTCTTCAAAAAGAAACCTTTATCTTTCACCCCCTAACTCATCTTTGTCCCAAGCCTAAAGCCACGAATCTATTTTCTGTCCTTCCCTGTTCTGGACATTTCATATAAACGGAATCATGTAATATGTGGTCTTTTGTAACTACCTTCTTCTGTTTGTAGTGGTTTGAGTGACAGAATTCTCTAATCCAAGTGTTTCTTTAGGAAGAATATTCTGGATACAGGATGGTGGAAGGGGGCTGGGAGAGCTATTGGGAGGCCATAACTGTAAGTTGCTATTATGGAGTCATATGAGTGCTCAATAAGCAAGCTTTTGGGTGCAGGTAAGAAAACACTAAACCATAAACAGCTTAAATAACAGGAACATAGTATCTTTGTGTGTGTGTATTATTTTGAAAAGAAGTCAAAAATTTTATTTTAATTCCAGTTAGTTAACATACAGTATTATATTAGTTAGAGGTGTACAATATAGTGATTCAGCACTTCCATATATCACCCAGTGTTCATCATGGTAAGTGCGTGCCTTAATCCCCATCACCTATTTTACCCATCCCCCCGCCACCCTATCCTCTGGTAACCATCAGTTTGTTCTTAATTAAGAGTTTTTTGGGGGCACCTGGGTGGCTCAGTGGTCAAGCCTCTGCTTTCGGCTTGGGTTGTGGTCTCAGGGTCTGGGATCAAGCCCGCATCGGGCTCTCTGCTCAGCAGGGAGTCTGCTCCCCTCCCCAACATACCCCGCCCCCACCTCTGCCTGCTGCTCTGCCTACTTGTGAGCTCTCTCTCTGCCAAATAAATAAATAAATAAATAAATAATCTTTTTTTAAAAAGTGTTTTTTTGGTTTGTCTCTCTCTTCCTCTCTTTTCCCCTTTGATTCTTTGTTTTGTTTCTTAAATTCTGCCTTTGAGTGAACCCATATGGTATTTGTCTCTCTTTGACTGACTTAATTTTGCTTACCATTATACTCTCTAGCTCCAACCATGTTGTTGCAGATGGCAAGATTTCATTCTTTTTTATGCTGAATAATATTCCATTGAAGTTGTCTACCACATCATCTTTATCGAGTCATCAATTGATGGACACTTGGAATGCTTCCATATCTGGGCTATTGTAAATAATGCTTCTATAAACATAGGGGTGCCTATATCCCATTGAATTAGTGTTTTTGTATTCTTTCAGTAAATACCCAGTAGTGCAATTGCTGTTTCATAGGGTAGTCTATCTTTAACTTTTGGAGGAACTTCCATACTGTTTTCCAGAGTGGCTGTACCAGTTTGCATTCCCACCAACAGTTCATGAGTATTCCTTTTTCTCCACAACCTAACCAACACCTTTTGTTTCTTGTGTTGTTGATTTTAGCCATTCTGACATGTGAGGTTGTATGTAATTGTAGTTTTGATTTGCATTTCCCTGATGGTAAGTGATGATGAACCTCTTTTCATGTGTCCGTTGGTCATCTGGATGTCTTCTTTGGAAAAATGTCTGTTCATGTCTTCTGCCCATTTTTAAATTGGATTATTTGTTTTTAGGGTATTGAATTGTAAAAGTTCTTTATATATTTTGGATATTTGCCCTTTGCCTTTTAGTTCTGTTGATTGTATGGATTTAGCAATTTTGTTTCTTAAATTTATAACTGTTTTATGAGGTAACTGAAATGCCTGAAAGTATTTGACATTAAATTTGTAAATGTTGTTTTAAATGTTTAAGGGTATTTACTTAGTTCAGTTTATATAGATAGTTATTTGTTAGAGGACTATAATCTTTTAAATTTATAAGTTAATGGAACACTAGTTCAATGATGAGAGAAAGTAATTCTTATTTTTATACTTTTGAGCATATATATTTATGAATAAGGCAACTATGTTTATGGGTGACTATAAGCTTACATTTTTCTAACTTAAACATAAATGAACTGAATATTGATACAGTCACATGTTACTGTGTGTATTTCTTTCTGTGCTCCAAAATCTACTTTGGACCCTAAAACTCAGTTGGTAGTAAGATACCCAACTCATCTAGGTTCTCTGGGGACTACTTTCGTTTCAGATATGGGGGGCTTGGCAAACTGAGGCAGGAAGTCACCATTATTGGCAGATAATCCTCTGGCCTTTGCATCAGCCCCATGGCAAGCTGGTATGAAATCTGTGTGCAGGGTTATCATTCCTGTAACCAGAGGCAGCAGCAGTACTCAGAGAAGTTAACATGGCTTGGCCAAGGCCATTATTTGGATTATAATTTATTCATCTTTCTCACATCCCTTTTCTACTTAATGTGATTGGTTGATTTATTTTTGAGGTCTTTCCTCCCTCCCCAGTAGAGAACTTGGTTTCTTCTATCTAGAATGAATGAGTTTTATTTTCACCCAGAGGAGCCACAATCTAGGATTAACTTCAGCAATAATCCCTACAAATTCCTTCTTAGAGACATTCAGGGAAGTTGATTAGCCTTTGCAAGATGGGTAGAAATTAAGGTTATAAAGATGTTCAGGGTGTGGATTAATGTGCATTTTTAAAACCATTTTGCTGATTATTTAAAATGTGTTACTACTTGTAATTAACTTTTTAGTAACAGTTTTATTGGGATATAATTCACACACCATACAATTCACCCATTTATGCTCTTAACCACTATTCTTAAAGTCAGGGAAATGCAAATTAAAGCAAAAGTTGATGTGATGAGCACCATCACTAAATTGTACACATGAAACCCATATTACACTGTATATTAACTCAATTTAAATAAAAACTAAACAAAAAATAATTAATATATATAATATACTCTACTGCTTTTCCAAAAAAAAAAAAAGTGAAAATATCCAGTGATGACAAAGATGTGGGAGAATGTTTAGTCTTGCATATCAATTATTGGAGTATGACTTGCTTCAGCTTTTTTGAAAATGATTTGAAAATATCTATTAAAATGTAAAATAAAAATTGAAGTGATAATTTCACCTTAGACAATTTATTTTATAGAAATAAAAGTATGAAAGGATAAGAATAGGAGTATTTATTACAATATGCTCTAACGGCAAAACAAACAAACACCTGGAAAAAACTTTGTCCATCAGAATGGAATGATTGAACAACATATGATGGGCCGTACCAAGAATGAATTAGATCACTCTTACCCAAGCTTCTGCCAATCTTATACCATTAAAACATTTTATTTGAATTGGCTCCAGGAAGGAAACAGAAAACTAGGATACATATTTACATTATGTATACATTAATAGGACACATATGCACATAAATTCATAGGATACACAGAGGGAGAGAGAATATTTATTAAGAGGAGTTGGCTTCCATGACTGGAGGCTGTGCAGTCACCTGCTGTGTCACCTGCAAGCTGTAGACTCAGGAGAGCCTGTGGTGTAGACCTGAGAATCAGGAGAGACCATGGTGTCTCAGTCTCATGGTAGGAGAATGCCAATGACCCAGCTCATCCGTCAGGCAGAGTGAGGCCAGATGCCCCCTGCCTCCACCTTTTTGTTCTATCTAAGCCCACAGCAGATAGTATTAGGCTTAGCCACACTGGGGACGACATCAGCTTTACTCAGTCTACAGACTCAAATGCTGGTCTCATCCAGAAATGTTCTCACAGGTACACCCAGAAATAATATTTAGCCAAATATCTGGGTACCCCATGAGCCAGTCAAGTTGGCACATAAAATCAGTTAGTCCATCCATGTATATTTGTCATGAAGTTTCATAGCACCAGAGTCAACAGAAAACCAGTATTACTTGCTATGCCTAGAACGTGTAAGAATAAATACAAAGACAATAAAAGGATGTTATTCATTCCTTGTTAGATAGCGTGGCCTACTGAGGATTCTAATCCTGAGCCCGGCTCTCTATGAAAGAGTGAAATATCAAGTGTCAGAGAGATATTAAAGACACATGCCCATACTCTGGTTTCTCTTCAGATCGTATAAATCTTTCGCCTTTTAAAGACACATGCCCCATGATTCAGTGTCTTTTAATGTCCTTCATAGACCATATTAGCTCCTTGGAGCCCACAGTACTGATCGTTCCAAACTTTTGTAAACACATGAGACATTCTTTTTTGGATCTGAAGAGATAATAACAATTTATTAAATTTAAAAAGCAAGTTATAAAGTAATATATGGTAGTCCAACTTTTGTATAATAAGCAAAGTCAAAAGAAACCTCATCTGTTGATTGTTGCTTGTCTTAGTGTGCACATGGAGAAGTGGATGAACATCTTAAGTTTAACTAACCATAGGAAATAGTAAGTCAAAAATCATCTAAATTTGGGTTTTAATATAGTCCTGCCTAATAAACCACCAAGGCTGTTAGTACTGATTATGGGAAGGAGTGATGGAAAGTCTTTTAAGGCTTTTATCATATTACTTTCAATTATGAGCATGTATTACATTTGACTTTTTCACAATTCTAATAAAAGCATTCTAAAAGAAATAAAAAAAAGAGCACGTAGTCCAAGCCAAAAGCTATGAATAAGCTACAAGCCCTTGGTTATGTGTCAGTTACATCTCAATAAAGCTTGGGGAGAGGAGGAAGGCTGCAGGTCCTTGGGAGATCACACACCCTTCTTCCAATCCACCTGAGCATTATTGACATTTGAAGCCGGATAATTAAGGTGTTTAAATAACTCATAAGAGCTTAACGGTAACCACCCTCCAGGTGGTCTGTCCATTCAGATAAGGATGGAACCCTTAAGTCCCAGGGATGAAGTTCCATCAGCAGTGAAGGACTTGGGGACATTGAGGCTGCTTCCTCAGTTCTGAGGGGTTGTCTTGCCTATTGTAGGATGTTTGGCAGCATCCCTGGCTCTTACCTACTGATGATAGTAGCATGCCCCAGCAGTCAAATGATAGCCAGAAATGTCCACCGAAGTTGACAAAGGTTGCCTGGGGGCAGAATTTCCCCTGGTTGAGAACCACTGCTCTAGCTCTCAATTTCTCATTAGCAATGGGACACACCTTGAACCAAGTGTTCTCTAAGTTCCATCGAAGCTCTGACATTGTCTGATTTCATCAGTCTTGAATCTACCAATGTTTCCCAGAAGCTGTTTTCCTCCAGAGCCACTAGAGGGGACACTTTGCAACACTAAGGACAAAACACAGCACTCGGGGAAGTTTGTTTCCTCTCCTTGTGGACTTTGTTGTCTTGGATTCAGAGCGCCCGGCCTTTAATAGATAGTCTTTGATGTTGAGAGTGATAGCCCTTATCCACGAGGCACATAGAGCTGTTTGTCTTGTGCTTTGCGCCATAAAATCAGTGGTTTCAGATACGGTGGAAGAGAGCAGAGTGTTCTTTGCTTTTTAAACATTCTTTATAAGGCCGTCAGGTGAATATTACTACTAAAAAAAAGTTATGTGTCTCTGTGAGGAGAGCCCATGAAACAACCAGGCTAGGAGGGGAAGATTTAGTTCTCTTCCTGGTCCTGCAACTTCCAGGCTGTGTGATGTTGTCCAAGTCACTTAACCTTTCTGGTAATACATAACAGCTAAGCTGAGAGGTTAAGATCACACATGGAGTTAAATGGTAAAGCAAGGGTTTGGATCTGACCTGTCAACTTCATGGGATAGCTGTGAGAATCAAAGGAGATGGTGTGTGTGAAAGAGTTTTTAAAAAGAGAAAACCCTGTACAAGTTCAGGGTGTGGATTCGCAGGTATTAGAAGAGCACGAGGAGGTGATGACTAAGAGAGCAGGGGGGACAGTGCATGGGGGAATGGGGTAGGGGTAGCTCCACAGAGGTAACAGAAATAAACCTCCACCAAGTGTTATCAATTATAGAAAAAGACCTCAATGCCCCCAAATCCTTCATTACTGGTGGAACTTCATCCTTGGTACTCAAGGTTTTGATGCCTATCAAAATGGACAGGCCACTTGGAGGGGTGGTCCTTTATGCTCTTATGAGTTCCTTAAACCGCTTAACAAAAGTGAATGATCCACTCCAACACTGTTTTTTTAAACTTTTTTTTTTAACTCTGAACCACAGTAACAAATAGGTTTCACAGAGAGACCCAGCTCACAAGCATAAAACTGAAACAAAATCTTGTACTTGAATTGTTCTGTTCTGTTTTATTTTGTCACTTGAAACTAATGCCACTTCTGACCCAATAATGGTGGGTACTGACCTGCAGTTTTAAAAACACTGTTCTAAAGATTTTTATGGGATGATAGTGTCCTGGTGCTAGGCTGAGGAAACAGGAGATATGACCTTCAAACATTACGCAGGGAGCCTCAACCATAAATTTTTTACAGTTTTCTAGGGGCTGATTATTTGAGGAATGATTTGGGAGAAGAAAGAAAAGCAGTAATCCCAAATTCATCTAAATGAGTGAGGATGGACCACTGAGCAGCATTCTCAGAGGTCATGATCTAAACCCCACTCCATTAATATAAAGTATAGATGGGCATAATGTAGCCACCACCAAAAACAAAAACCCAGGGGCTCCTAGGTGGTTCAGTTGGTTAAGCCTCTGCCTTTGGCTCAGGTCCTGATCCCGTGGTCCTGGGGTTGAGCCCCATGTGGGGCTCCCTATTCAGCGTCAGCGGGAAATCTGCTTCTCCCTCTGCTCCTCCACCCAACTCATGTTCTCTCGCGCACGCACTCTCTCAAATAAATAAAATATTTTTAAAAATTAAAAATAAAAGCCCAGTGTTTATTGAGCTCTTATATATCAGACATTGCACTAAGCCTTTCATGTGAGTGGTGGTGAAGTCTGAGAACTCCCTGGTTTTCTTTTCTTTCCGCACACTAAAAAGAATTCTGACTCTGCCTGTCCAGTTTCTCCCCCTCACTTATCAGAACAGGACAGAAGTAGAAGAATTAGATTGGTTAGAGTGGGAGAGAAAACTTTCTAGGGAGCTTGGGACAAAGAAAGAGGTGAAATCTGTGGAGGCATAAGGGGTTTGGACAGGACAGGAGAAAGGATGTTAAGAAAGATTGTAGGAAGCTCTGTATGGAGCTTAAGAAATGCAAGTATTGAAGATGAGTTAATTTGAAATTACTTTTTGGTGACTGGACTGGGTTTCTTAGATTGTAATATCACCCTGAGAAAGGCTCATGTGGGTCATAGTCTCAGTAGGTTTGCATAAGCATTATCGTATTTAATCTGCATAACAAACCCAGCAGGTGGTGTCATTATTAACTTTTTTTTTTCAGATAAAAAAAAAAAAAGGCTGATACAGGCTAAGTAACCTTCAAATCATAGGCTGATAAAGAATGGAGCCAGGATGGGGCGCCTGGGTGGTTCAGTGGGTTAAGTCTCTGCCTTCAGCTCTGGTCATGATCTCCGGGTCTTGAGATCAAGCCCTCCCTAGCGGCTGTCTGCTCAGCAGGGAACCTGCTTTCCCCTCCCTCTCTGCCTACTTGTGATATCTCTCTCTCTCTCTCTCTCTCTTCTCTCTCTCTCTCTGTGTCAGATAAATAAATAAAATCTTAAAAAAAAAAAAAAAGTATGGAGCCAGGACTGATACTTAGGTCTTTCAACATCCAAAGTACAAGCTCTTAACAAGTCCATGAATAAAGATTATTTCCAAGGGGCGCCTGGGTGGCTCAGTGGGTTAAAGCCTCTGCCTTTGGCTCAGGTCATGATCCCAGGGTTCTGGGATGGAGCCCCACATCGGGCTCTTTGCTCGGCAGGGAGCCTGCTTCCCCCTGTCTCTCTCTACCTGACCCTCTGCCTACTTGTGATCTCTGTCTGTCAAATAAATAAATAAAATCTTTTAAAAAAAAAAAGATTATTTCCAATATAAGTAATATTGATTAAGAATAAAATAGGATAACGTTTAGGAAAAGAAATTTAAGACTTATACACCAAAAATGATAAAACATTGTTGAAAGAAATTAAAGATCTAAATTTATGGAAAGATTTCCCCAGTTTCACAGATCAGAAGACTTAATATTGTGAAAATGGGAATACTCCCCTAATTGGTCTAGAGGTAGAATTCAATCTCTGTTAAAATCCCAGCTAGATTTTTTTTTTTTTTTTTTTTTTTTTTTTTGCAGAAATTGAGAAGAGAATCCTAGAAATCAGATAGAAATACAAGGGATCCAGGGACACATGGGTGGGTAAGGTCATGATCCCAGGCTCCTGGGATCAAACCCAGCTGGAGTTCCCCCTCAGTGGGGAACCTGCTTCTCTCTCTCCTTCCATCCCCTGGCTCGTGCTTTCTCTCTCACTCTCTCTCTATATCAAATAAATAGAATCTTTAAAAATTAAAAAAAAAAAAAAAAGAATGCAAGGGATCCAGAATGGCCAAAACAATCTTGAAAAAGCACATGGTCAAAGCTGTAGTAATCAAAACATTGTGGTGCTGGCGTAAGAACAGACATCTAGATCCACAGAACAGAATTAAGAGTCCAGAAACAAACAAATATTTATAGTCAGTTGATTTTTGACAAAGGGGCCAAGACAATTCAATGGGGGGAAGAATGGACTATTTTTTAAAATAAGCTTTTGATTTTAGAATAATTTTAGATGTCCAGAGTTCTTGTGAGAGTAGGCTTTTCAACAAATGGTTCTGGATATCCTCATGAAAAGAATGACTGTGGATTCCTACCTTACACCATAAAAATGAACTTAAAGTGGATCATAGACCTAAATGTAAGAACTAAAACTATAAATCTATTAGAAGAAAACTAAGGAACAAATCTTTATGACCTTGGGTTAGACAATAGTTTCTCAGATATGATACACACAGCACAGTGATGTAAGAGAAGATTGATAAACTGGACTTCATCAACATCAAAAACCTTTCTTCTTCAAAGAATATCATGAAGAACGTGAAATGGCAACCCACAGACAAGGCAATAGTATTTGTAAAACATATGTCTGATAAAGGATTTATATGCAGAATGTATATAAAACAAATAATCCAATTTATTTTTTTTAAGATTTTATTTATTTATTTGACAGACAAAGGTCACAAGTAGGCAGAGAAGCAGGCAGAGAGAGAAGGGGGAAGCAGGCTCCCCACCAAGCAGAGAGCCCGATGCGGGGCTCGATCCCAGGACCCTGAGACCATGACCTGAGCTGAAGAAGCTGACCACTGAGCCACCCAGGTACCCCAAATAATCCAATTTAAAAATGGAAAAAGGATTTGAACAAACAATTCTCCCAAGAAGACATACAAATGACCAGTAAGTTCATGGAATCATGCTCAACATCATTAGTCACTACAGAGAGGCAAATCTAAAGCAAGATGAGAAAGCACCCACTCTGATGGCTAGATTCAAAAAGATAGTCAAGTAGAGTGTTGTGAACATGTGGAGAAACCACATGTCCCTGGTGGGAATATAAAATGGTGGAAAACAGTTTGACAGCTCCTCAAAATGGTAAAGAGAGCTTGCTTTGGCAGCTCATACACTAAAATGTTAAACCTAGAGTCACCTTATGACACAACCCAGTAGTTCCATTCCTTGGTAGCTACCGAAGAGACACAAAAACATGTCTACACAAACACGTGTACTAGACTGTTCATGGCAATATAGCTCATCACAGTCAAAAATGGCAAGTGGATAAACAAAATGTTTACATCCATATGATGGAATAGTATTTGGGCATAAAAAGGAATGAAGTACAGGGGTGGCTGGCTGCCTCAGTTGGTGAAGCATGTTACTCTGGATCTCCAGATTGTGGGCTCAAGCCCCATGCTGGGCATAGAGCTTACTAAAAAAAATTAAAAATAATAAAATAAATGAACTTAAAAAAAGGGATGGAGTACAGATAGATTCTACAATATGGATAAACTTTGAAAATATTACGCTAAGTGAAAGAAGACAGATACAAAGGCCATATATCATGTGATCCCATTTATAGGAAATGGCCAGAAGATACAAATCTGTGGAGACGGAGAGATTAATGTTTGCCTAGCACTGGGGGGAGGGGCAGTGCACGGGGGAGGGGCAGTGCACAAGTGAGGAGTGACTACTAATGGGCACATAGTTTCTTTTTGGGGTAAAAGAAAGCTTCTAAAATTCTATTACAGGTCTCACATTTCTGTAAATATACTGAAATCCATTGCCTTGTACTCTTTAAGTGGGTTAACCTTTGGGTATGTAAATTATATTTTAATAAGTGATTGAGATGAGAGAAATTGGAGGCAGCAAGTATAGACCAGTCTTTCAAGGACTTCCTAGAACCTGTAAAGGTTTAATTTATTGATTTTTTTAAAAGATTTTATTTATTTATTTGACAGACAAAGATCACAAGCAGGCAGAGAGGCAGGCAGAGAGAGAGGAAGAAGCAGGCTCCCTGCTGAGCAGAGAGCCTGATGCGGGGCTCGATCCCAGAACCCTGGGATCCTGACCTGAGCCGAAGGCAGGGGCTTTAACCCACTGAGCCACCCAGGTGCCCCTAATTTATTGATTTTTTTAAGTACGAGTCTATAGCCTCATTTGTTGTAACAAAGGATTCTCTAGATGGGGTAGAGGTTAGGTTTATGACTGTATTTACTTCTCTGTGTTGCCCAGTAGATGTTTCGCCCAATTATGATTTTATCCTATTAGAAGCAACCTCAGAACATACAGTGCAGGGCACCTGGGTGGCTCAGTCGTTGAGTGTCTGCCTTTGGCTTTGGTCATGATCCCGGGGTCATGGAATCAAGTCTCTCATTGGGCTCCCTGCTCACCAGGAAGCCTCCTTCTCCTTCTCCCATTCTCCCTGCTTGTATTCCCTTTGTTGCTGTCTGTCTCTCTCTCTCTCAAATAAATTTTAAAAATGTAAAAAAAAAAAAAAAAAAAAACCCCACAGTATAGGCTGTGCATCTCACTTAAGCTTACTCATCATTTCCCCCTTCTTTCCTTTCCTTTTCTCTTCACATTATCCTGGTCCCACAAGGTAGACTGAAAAAACAATCAGCCTCTCTTCGTCTTATTAGAGAAATAACTACCTGTGTACATGAAGCAAGCAAGGCCACCAAGCCTTTGGGAAAGCAGCATGGGGAGGTGCCCAGAGGCATTTTCTACAAAGAGACAAGGAAAGAATAAACAAGCCTTCTGCCAAAAATGCCTGGAACTTAAAGCGCTTTCCTCAACTCAAGGTCAGGCTGTGTGTGGACGTTGACAGTGACCCTAATCAGTAGTTGCTGCTCCTTTAATTAAAAGCATGTGGCTTTCTCTCTTCTGAAATTCACCTTTGCTCATTCCACCTGCCTGGGGAGTCAGACCCCCACAACACAAGTGTAATTCCTCAGAGTGGCAACTGGCAGAGCTCCCAGGAACAAGGTAACTACACCATGTCCCCAGCTATCAGAGGCACTGATCTCCTGAGCCCAGAATGTCATGACCACAGTGGAAGGACAACTGTGGAGTGGCATTAGTGAGGAGGCCAGAGACGACTCCCTCCCCACTTCCGCAAGGGGCTGGAAATTCCTGGCATTTGTCTTCCTCTTGGAATGAGACATTTACTTTAGGAGAATCATGGAAAAGTACAAACCATGAAATCATAAACCCCAGAAGGAGAAGTTACCTCCAAGGTCATCTTTATCCTGGGCCCAGATACCCCCAGAAGGAGATGTTCTCTTTCCAGCTGTCCTCATCTTGGCTTGAACACAGCCACTGACAAGCCTCTCACTCTGCCCTGGAAAGGCAGCGATGACTGATAGGGCAGTGCTAAGGGCAGTGACTCCCACCAGCACGTCAGCGCTCTTCCTGTCACCTCCAGCTCCTCCCAGCCCTTGAAACACACCATTGTTCTAGCTCCTTCTCTAACTCTTGGGGTCTTTGAGAGCTATCTTGTCTTTCTTCCCTGTAGTCTCTTCTTGCCTGTCCCAGACTTGGGCCTTTAGCTGCACTGACCACCCCCCACCTTGATTGCCCATGAGTCCAGGGGGGCCAACAAAGATAAGTCTGAGCCTCGTGCCCTCTGAGGTACTCTGTCCACTGTTCTCTCACAGCCTGCATCCACCACACCCTACCAGACCCCTCTTGCTTTGTCTTCCCATCCCAGCTTTTCTCCCCACTTGGACCTGACCATGAATGTGCCCTTCTGACCCCTCTGGGTGTCCTCCCAAGACTCAGACCTTGTGTTGACCCATCAAGAGGACATGAGGCCCACTACTCTAGACAGATCATCCATAATTGTTCTATTCCTTCCTTGTGCAATTGGTTTCTAGCCCCATCGTTACCATTATCTTTGCTCATCTGAACCAGGCTGCCCTTGCTCATCATTCACTCATTCACCCTAGCCACTGACCATGGTGATTCAGAACACAGGATCTGATATCAAACAATCCAGGCTCTGCCATTAACCAGCTGTGAAACTTTAGAGAAATGTCTTCATCTCTCTGAGCGTCCATTTTCTTATCTATAGAACTGAAAACATTAATAGTACCTAACCTCATAACTTTGTCATGATCATAATGATAAATGAAATACTCTTTGCAAAGCACTTAGCACAAAAGCTCATTCACCGCAAGTATTCAGTATATGTTTTCTACTATTTTATTTTAAAATTATCATCTAAATATATCGAAGTACGTTCATTCATCACACATTTACTGAGTCCCATGCTGGCCCAAAGATATAAATACCCTTCTCAAAGAGTGGTGCCCTCTTAAATCCGGGAGGTACAGGCTCACGCAGGTACCCAGAGAGCTAGAAGCTGAGGCCCAGAGCCACTACACAAAGGCACTGACCACTGGGCATTGCCCTGGGAATGTGGCGAGAGCACCTTCTGCCTTTCCACGTGACTTTTAATACCACCTCTCCTCCCTGGTTAAGGCAGCACCACAAAGAAAAAGGGGGACTCCAGAGGGAGAGGTGAGAAATCCCCAGAGAAACACCCTCTTCTGCTTCTCTCTTTGACAGAGAGTGGCCAGGCCTCTGCTATGCAGGAGGGTGATGTCCCTTGGGGAGGCCTTGCTGAATCTGCCTGGGACTGTTCCGGAAGTAGGAAGGGCGGCTGGGGGTGGGGAGACAGCAGGAATGTTCTCCTGGCTTGCTGCTCCGTACAGGCGAGTGTGCTGAGAGGAGGGCCTCTGGACATCAAAGGTTCCTTTTGTCCCCTTCCGAGTGGCAGGGCAGCCAGGCCGCTGGCGATGACTCAGGCCTGGCCCTGACGTCACCCACGCCCGGCCACTGGCCTCCCTCTGCAGCCAGGAAACTGGCTGGGGAGTGGCACTCGCAGCTGCAGCAAATCTCAAAATAAGGAGGCAACTGCTTCTCTCCTCCTCCTCTCCATCTCCCCACAGCACACCTTTCTTTTCTTCTTCTTTTTTTTTTTTTTTTTAGCCTCATGGAAGGTTTTGCTTGTAGATCAACTTTCAAAATGTAGGAAGTCAGAATGGGTGACATCATCAGAAAAATATGTGGAGCTGATCTCAACAAGAAGTGAAGAACCCAGAGCAAGAAAGCGGTTGTAACTCCTGAGCCCAGGGAGCTGGCAACGTCTGGGTTTCGGAGGAGCCAGCGTCTCTGAGTAAGTGAAGGCCCACCCCTTGCCCCCCTCACTCAGCGCCCTATGCTGTGGGGCGCCATCTTGTTTCCTGACACCTGTGGCTTGGCAGGCTCCAGCCCAGCGGGAGGGAGTGGGGTGCATTTGGGAGACCTTCCAAAGACAGCACCAAAGGTATTTTATCTGATCTCTCTCTTCTCACAGGACGAGACAAGAGTGCATTTCCTCTCAAAATAATAATAATAATAATAAAATCTCTCTCTATGTGTGTGTGTGTGTACACATATGTATAGGCTGAAACCCTGGGGAAAATGGCCCAAGTCGTGCTTTCCCCGGTCAACCCTCTCGTTTTGTCTCCTCTTCCTCCTCCCGCCCTAGTACTCTGTTTTGGACTGCCAGAATGTTTGTTCAGAGTTCTGAACTGTTTGCTTCCTGGATCTTAAACTGGGTAATCAGACACAAAAAGAAACCCTGTTCTAGTCAAATACGTGTCCTATGCTGTCAAATAGTATTTTTGTACTTAACCTGGTAAAAGATGGCAGCCCTGGTAAGAAAACATCCGCAACCTGCCACCTTTCCAGAGCGTGTTTCTGGTTGCTCTGATTGTCATCTGCATGCTCTTCCATTGTTTCATCATTGTGTTCATAGAGAGCTTATTTTAATTCCTACTTGTGCCATTGCATCTGGAATGATAGTAAACACAAAGACGGATATAATGTACCTCTGATGTCTGTTTTAACATCACCTAAAAAACTTAAGTCTTCACATAGCCTGTAATTTTACAAGCTCTGAGAGTTCCTAACTAGGGAAGTTAAGTTCCTGAGAGAAAAGTTAAAATGTGTACCTAAGAACTGCAGAGCCCGTAGGTGAGAAATCATACCCAGTGTTCCTAGTTTCCAGTGTCATCCCCTGAGTCAGCGCCTCCCCTTGTAGAGCTTACTTAGAGGAGTAGAATCGTTCTTTATAAATTCTATTTTATAATGATTGGAGGGGGATGTAGTGAAGAAATAAATCTTATTTTAAAGACAATAGGGAAGTTTGTCATTTACTGGAAAACAGAGGCAAATTCCGTTGTAACCTAACAACACAATTTAGAAAGTAACCATATATTTGTTTTGTAATTCTAATGTGTTTGTACATCTTACATTTATTTTTTGTTCTATTTTAATATATCAGGTTGTCTTGAAGTGAGACTCTGCTGAATTTCTACTCTTCTGGCTTTAAGAATCTGAATGCTGTGACCACTGATTTGGTGAGTGTCATTCGCCCCTAACGGCTGCTTAAATTTAAGTTTACAAGTTCTATTCTCTTGGTTTACAGTAAAATTTAAGGAGGGGTAGAAGGCATGGGAACTTCTGCACACATGAAAAGCAGTGGTATCCAAAAGGACATGTAAGAGTTAGGATAAGCTAATTGCCGTAACGGACTGAAAAATGTATTATGGCTCAAACACAACAGAAATTTGTTTCTTGCTTATGTAACAGGGTGTAGTGGGGCAACTCTCATACATTCCTTCAAAGTTACAGATTGAGAGAGGTTCCAGCTTCTGCAGCGTGTGGTTTTCAAGGTCACCGGGACTGCTCCACTCCCCAGTGGAAGAGAAGAATGGTGTGAAAATTGCACATGGAAGGTTATCACAGGCCATGCCTAGAAGGGATGTACAACACTTGTACTGACGTTAGCTTGACTAAAACTCAGTCACATGACCGTGTCTAACTGCAAAGCATTCTGGGAAATGTAGTCCCTGGGGAGGCAGCCACTTCCCAGTAATGGCTCTGGGGAGTTTCTGGGTATGAGGTAGTCCTCTCTGGCACAGCATGATAAAGAACTGAAAGATGCTCAAGGGTAAGAGGGCAGAATGAATCAATGAGAGAAGCAAAAATTTAATCATATATTTAGTATTCCCTGACCAACTCTCTTCAGAAACATCCAGCCGTATCGGTAAGGAGCAGTGAATGAGATTTTTCAAGACCCTGCTGTTCTTTCCAACCCTGAACCTTTATATGAGCACTACCATGCTGCCAGTAGCTGGTATATGAAGAAGGATATCCCTCCCCTTATTTTCCCCTCCAGGGTCCTCTTGGTCTGGGAACATTTTGGTTTTGTTTCCTGGTTTGGGGTCTAGTCATCCTAGTTGGAATTGCCCAACAGAATTCTGTCCCCCCAACTTTGAGTTCTGGTAGCCTATTGGAAATCTCATGGTTTCTTTAGCTCATGATTCTGTCTGCTCCTGGGAGCTTTCAGAAGCTACCCTGCCTGATCTACTCCAGGTTTGGGATGGTTTTTAATATTGTGAGTGTTGGGTGGAGTGGGGGAGGTGGAATCCCTGACTAAGATGGGATCTTCACACCAAGTTATTAGAGAAACATTTAAAAGTAGATTAAAAAGGCTCAGGCTGGAGATATTAGTGCAACTATAAGGCTTTGATACATAATTCTAGCTTTTTCTTCTCAAGAAAAGTTTCAAAACATATACTGAAATAATGAGTAGTAAGGCCATAACCCCTGTTTGGAGAACTCTGAACTAATTTTATACTTTATGTAGCCTTTTTGCCATTGTTGGTCTTAGCGCAGAATTCCCCTGCTGGTAAATACCATAAACCATATGTTGGGTGCGTTATGATGCCCCTAAGGCATCATAAAAACCTCCAGTAAAGATGGACTACATGTGCTTGCTTCAGCAGCATGTATACGAAAGTGGTCTACAGTCTTTGCCTGAGCTAGTTCTCTGGTCTTATTGTTGATATCTGGCTAGACAC
This sequence comes from Meles meles, assembly GCF_922984935.1. NCBI lineage: Eukaryota > Metazoa > Chordata > Mammalia > Carnivora > Mustelidae > Meles > Meles meles. Next base: position 94,699,467 of record NC_060069.1, on the reverse strand, counting down.
TGGTTTCTGATTGAATCTGGCACCCACACCCACACCCTGGAGAACACACATTGTCCATTGTGTGGGAAGGCCAGCTACTGGCCAATATGACACAGCCTTTCAGGCTCTCCCGGAGCCTGGTGCCTGGCCTAGTCTCCTGTTACTGCTGCCTTGCCTCTGCCCAGGGCCCTCACATCAGGAGTGGTCTAAGGAGTAGTGGGATAAAATAAGTTGATTGGTTGCAAAAATGCTTTAATCTCTTCCAGTTCATTGGCTGTGACTTGGTTGGTCCTGGAAGAGTCTAGGGAACCAAGAGCCAGTAGAGGAAGCTAAAGAGAGGATCAAGTTGAATGGGGGAATACAGAGCCTGCTTAGGAGGGTGCAGCCAGAAGAGTAAGTTGACAAGTGCTAGTTTTCAAAAGCTAGAGCCAAGTGGGGACAATCTGTTGCCCAATGTCCCAGTCTAACAGAGTCTGCCAGGAAGGGCAAGGCCAAAGGCCACAGTCGAGGAGGAAAGGTGGTGGGGTCCATTCTCTTGGGAGACTCAGTAGTTACAGTTTGTTAATTTCAACTACCATGTGATAATGACTCCTCAAAGCACTAAGTATGCAGGAAATTGACATATGAATATGTGTGTGGAGGCGGTAGGCTGGCATCAGCCTCCTGATTTCTGATGGCTAGCTACGTTGATAGCATGGCAAGGAGGGATGTGGAATCGCCAAATCAGAATTTCAGTATGTCAGCCCGATTTCTCCACAGGGTTGGTACAGCATGCTGGATGACTTCACAGACACACCAACAAGGGAGAGGTAACAAGTATACACTTTGTAAATATTTTGGTCTTCAACATTTTCAATAAAGTGTCAAAGTAGACATCATGGGGAAAATTTGACTTTTCTGGAGCTTCCTTAACTTTAAGCTTATATTTTATGATTTAAAAATTTTTAAATTCCGTGTGAGGGGTATAGTTAAAATTTGGGGCACCATAGCCTTTTGGGAGCTTAGGTCACCTAAAGAGCTTAGACTGGACTTGTTATCTGTGACATGCAGACATGAACTGAGCCCAGTAGGCTGACGAAGGCAGTGCCTAGACCTGTTGGTTGTTTTTCATCCCAGGAATTTTACTCTTTTCATAGTACAGAAGTACAAGCCCCCTTCTTACCCTGGGTCAGCATTTATGAATGTTCTCTTACTCCCTTTAGAGGGTTTTGCAACAAGGCCACGTCATATTCATCAAAGCAAAGAATTCATGGTAATAGGGCCTTGTAATTTCTCTTGCTGAAATCCCCCGATTTCTTGTCAAGAACGAAGCTGGAAAACACCACACTTGAAGACTTCATGGTTTTGTTTTTAACTCAAGAAGCCTCTGCTTTTCATCAGAATTTGAAAGCTTCCTCCCGCCTCCAAAATGGTATTTTTAAAGGATGTAAAACTGAGATTCTGTCAGGATAAATAAAGTATTATATGTGAAATGGTTTGGGCAACTTAGAACAATGTATGGCAAGTCAATGTGTTGATGAAAATAATTATAATTAGAGTCAGCATTGGTGTTTTAGCTTTTGTTAGTGGTATTAATAGTTTAAGTCTCATCATCATTAAATGTCTTGTCTCTCTCTCTTTTTTAAAGATTTTATTTATTTATTTGAGAGAGAGAGAGAGAATGCAAGTGTAAGAGAGCAAAGCAGGGAGAGCACAGCAGGGGAGAGGGAGCCTGACTCCAGGGAACCTGACTTGGGACTCGATCCCAGGACCCTGGGATCATGACTTGAGCTGAAGGCAGCCACCTACCCCACTGAACTACCCAGGCACCCCAGTTTTTTTTGTCTTTCTAAATTGACTTTCCTCTGAGATCCTTAGTACCATTCCCTAACTAGCCACAGCATGTGGTATAAAATTTTCAAGGTAATTTGAAAGGTTTGACTGTAGGCCAGAAGCCTAACTGAGAGGATTGTAATCTTATTCTGAGAGAGGTTTGACCCCGGGGGATGGGGGGAATGGCAGTCACTGAAGTCTGAGAGAGGATGGATTTGAGGCATCTCTCTGCCAAAAAAAAAAAAAAAAAAAAAAAAAAAAAATCCAAAAATCCAAAAGCAAAAACAGTGTTTCCTGGCATTATAGGGGGCTCCCACTGCATTGGCCAAAGGAGGCCTTGAAACCAGTCCACAGAAGCATTGTGCTTGGGTAGTGTCTCCCAAATGAGAGTGGAGTCCATTGCCTGCCCAAAAGCCCCTAATCCTGAGGGCAGCCGTCTGCTTGGTGTTATGGGGCAGGGGATTACACACAGAGTCAACAAGCATGAGTTCAACCAAAGAGCAGGAAAGAAGGCATCCTTTCAACTGTGAGCTCCCCTCTGTGTCCCAGATCCTGTAGTCTGTTAGTTTTGGATGTAGTGGGAAGGTAGTATCTAGTGAAAGGACTTTCTCACTGACCCAAATTCCTTGGCATCAACTATACCAAGGTATTTCACAAAAGAGAATGTAGCTTAAAATTCACCCCAGGTACCAGACTGAGTCTGAACCATACTCCTCCTAAGATGCCACTCTTCCCTCCCTTTCACTCTACATGAGGCAAATTTCTTTTTTGTTTCTTTTAAAATATTTATCATTGTGTTTCAGATATAAAGAGTCCTAACTACCTACTGTACAAAATCTGGAAAATACAGAAAAATATCAAGGAGAAAACAACAGTCTCCTATAATCCAACAACCAAGCAACAATTCTGTATTAACATTTTGATCCATTTATTTCCAATTTTTTTGGTATATATATATATATATATATATATTTATACATATATATATATATACACATATATATACACACACACAAACATACACACACACATGAATTATTTGACATTGTATTTTGGTATTTTATATGCTTTTTCTCATCCTACTTACAATTATGTTGTAAACATTTTCCAAGTCACTAAATGGCCTATGAAAATTTGATTTTTAATGGCTGCGTTTCCATTGCACTGATCTGTCTTAATTTAGCCATTTTTTTTTTGGATGGGCATTTCGATTGTCTGCAGTGCTCTGCTGCTATCAGTCTGTAAACATTCTTGTAGATAAACCTTTGTGCACATCTTAGGGGAAATTCCTAGAATTAAATCAGTAGGTCAAATGACTTGGTTTGAGGTTCCTAATGCACACTGGTAAATTAGCCTCCAGAAAGACACCAGTGTCTATTTCAAAATCTAAGTCCCCTTCAGTTTCTCATTTTAAAACTCATGCTTCTAGACCCCAGTGGCATCAGAAGCTCTGAGGAGGGAGCCTAAGAGTATGCTTTTTAACATACCCTCCTAATCCTTACGCACGTTAAAGCCAGAGAACTATGGATACGCTGCATTCAATTCAATAAATACTCATTTCCACAAACTGGGAACCCTGAGATAGTATAGCTAACCCAGAATTTAAATGAAAGGCTTTTATTTGATCTCCGAATTTTAGATTTTTCCTTAATTGTGGTATGGTATAGTTGAAAGATTGTCAGCTAAGGAATCAGGAACCCTTACTGTAAATATGAAACAACTGAGACCCAGAATGGTTCATTTACTTCCAGGTGGTACTCAGAGATTTAGTGGCAGAAGTAAAACTAGAACTTGGATAGACAAAGGGCCCAGAGCCACCCAACCTTGTGGCAGCAGAGACAAGGCACCAGCGAGAAGACAGACTCCTTAGGTGAGGCTCAGCCTCAGCCGGGAAACTTTTATCTGCCTTCTCAGAAGCAGGGCCATATCTCAGGACATGTGTGGGCAGCCCAGACCCCAGCAGGGGCCATGTGCCCACCCTGGTTGCCTGACAAAACCAGATCACCATGTGCCCTAAACCCTGAGGTGGGAACACTAATGCTGGACAGAGGAGGACACAGTGTAGCCACACAGATCCAGGCATAAGAGCAGAGTAGGGGGAGGGGGTCCAGAGTCAGAAGGCAGGAGAACAGAGACCCACATTGTGATCAGATTTTGGCCAAGGCTGGCATGACCTGGAAAAAAAAGACAAAGCCAGATCTTGAGGGGGAGCTGCAAGATTCAGCCTCCAGGATGGAGTCTCATTATGTAACTTCATAGCCTGAGGAGGTACCTGCCCTGAGCTGCACCTGCCTCTTTAAATCTAGAGGTTCTGTGCATTGGGCTGCCTTCTGACAGCAGGTAAGTAGGAGCATCTGGCCGAAGGAGGGGTTAGTAGATCCAAGGAGAGGACCCTGCAATTGGGAAACTGGGAAAATTCTGTTACAACAGAGAACATAGTAAACAAACAACAACCAAATTTAGTTTTCTTTGATCGCCTTCTAAGAGGAAGTCTGACCTTCCATCTTGTGTGCATAACTGCACGAGCCGATCCGACTACACCTATGTGTCCCCTGATGACATATGGCTGCCTTTCCTCATTGCACCAGCCCAGCTTCTGAGGGCCTCCCTTACATCATTTGCTTCCAAGTTCAGCCTTCACAAACTGCTCAGCTTCTGATGGTCCCTAGTTCATGGGCAGGCTCTAGAAATCACCATTTGGATTCCTCCGTGCCCAAGCCCACATCTCCCTCTTGTGACTGCACCAGGTGAAGGGCAAGAGCCAGCCCCTGAAGGAACACCTCCGCTGCACCCATTATTCATACTTGGGTGCCCGGGAATTTGCCTGTGATCACTAAGCTTCACTGCTTCTGGGCAGAGTCTTCATTATCTCTTGGCTGTTCCCACATAAGATCACTGCTCTCCTGATTTTTGGCCTTCTGGTCCAAACTCATAGAGCCAGGGTCAGGATGAGTATGGATTCTGGGAAGCTCCACAACCTTCCTTTAATGAGTGGTACAACAGATGGAAGGTGACTTCCCATATATGGATGGGGCAGTTCAAGTCAGCACTATGATGTTGGCTCTATGCAAAGCCCATCTCCCTGGCGTCCTTTACAAATTCCTTGGCCGAGGCACCTCCTGATACTTAGAGTTCTAATTAGTGGCAAGACTTGGATCCCTCGGCCAGGAAGGTCGATGTGGTGGTGACAGCAGTGCCTCCAGATTAACCCTCAGGAGGTAGATGCTGGAGTTCTGTGACATCCAGACAAGATGTCCACGTGCTGCTCTTGAAACATAGGTGATACACAGAGTAGGAAGTCCAAGGGCAGAAAGCGTTCAGTGGGGCCTGTGATCTGACACCCTGCCACTGGTGATCCCATCCTTCCCTGTCTATACTGACTCCATGTCCACTCCCCACACACCTTGCTAATGAGTAGCTAACTTAGGAATAAAAAGCATTCACACATCCTCTGGCCAAAGCTGCTAGACAACCCTAGCCCAGGCAAATTCTGTCTCTCTCCTTCATGGCTGTCATATCATGGCTTTCATTTCATTTCTTGGGAGAGTGATGTTGGTACCAAGTCTTCCTGTTGGGCCAAGATGTACTGCCTCAAAGAACCCCAGCATCCCCAGATGGTGATGTCCCACTAGTCTAGTCAGGAGCAACTAGACCAACCTAAAGGCTCACCCAATAGGAAGAGCCCCATTTTCCACCACTGAAATGCCAGACAAGTATTTTCAGACAAGTAGACAAGTATTAGGAAACCTGGAACAGTGAGAGATCTCTGAAGCCTCAACACCCAAACTCTGAAGCCGCCCCCCAACTTGACTGCCATCTTGACTGGACCAGCAAAAGAAATCCCTAAACATCCATCAGAATGGCTAAAATGACAAATACTGATGTTCCCATATGCTGGCCAGGATTTGGAGAAATTGGATTGTTTCTGCACCGCTGGTGGGAACAGAAATGGTGCAGGCATTCAGGAAAAGAGTGTGACATGCATTTACCATACAGTCCCACTCCTGGGTGTTTACATAAGAGAAATGAAAACTTATGCTTATACAAGAGGCTGTATATCAATATTCATAGTAGCTTTATTTCTAATAGCTTAAACCAGGAAACCAGCCAGATGTCCCTCATGGGGAGACTGGATAACAAAACCATGGTACACCCGTACCATGGAATTCTACTCAGCAATAGAAGGGTACATATTCTTTACATACAACTTGAATGGATCTAAGGGCATTATGCTGGGGGAAAGAAAGCCAGTCTCAAAGGGTTACATACTATATGATTTCACTTATGACATTCTCAAAGACCAAAACTATAGTGATTGAGAATAGATCAGTCCCAGAAGTTAGTGCCGGAGGAAGATGTGACTCAAGAAGGTTAGCATAAGATTTCTGTGTAGTGATGGCATAGTTCTCGATCTTGATTGTGTTGATGGCTGCTCCAATCTATGCATGTGATAAGATTTCATAGAACTGCACACACACACACACACACACACAGAGCAGGTAAAAACAAGTGAAACTCAAATAAGGTCCACATCTGAATTAATAATATTGCACCAATGTCAGTGTCTCACTTTAGACAAGGTACTATATAGACTAGTTTAAGATATTCTCATTAGGGGGAGCTGGATGAAGTTACATAGTTACTATCATATTTTTGCAACTTTTTGTGACTCTTAAACTGTTTCCAAAATTGTCATTAAAAACAACTTCTAAAAACTTTTTTAAGTTTAAAAAAGGGGGGGTTCCCTAACCCCCAAGAAAGGGGGATTTAGCCACTGGTCTCTCTTTTATGAGCAACATCTATTGTTTATTTTGCCACTTTTCTAATTTATGAGTAGGCTTCTACGGCCTTGACCTCTGCTTCTCAGAGACAGCCCATCTCAGATGGAATCAAAGCTCAAGTATTCCAGTACTAACTGTGAATATGCCCTCTTTCTCCTTCCTGAGACTTGTAACTTCAAAGCAAGGTAAAGACTCAGAGATCTAAGAAATGGTCTCATGGTGAAAATCTAGGACAAATCATCCTTCTCTCCCCTACGCAGTGATTTCTTTTCTGGAATGGCTCTTTGTCTTCTCTGCTCTTCATACAGATTACTCTCTTCACCTTTGCCAAATGGCCCCTCCTCTAATAGAAGGAGATTAACCCTTCCTTGCCCCTTTTCGATCTCATTCAGCTGAGGGGTTGCTTACAGCCGCACTGCTCTCCTGAGCCTTGTGCCACAGCTGAATGCTGCCATGGGAGAAGTTTGCCTTCCCTTTGAAGTGTTTACACCTCTGTCGAACACCTTTTTGCCGGATTAGGCAGTGGGAAGGATGGTTTTGAAATTAAATTTACGGTGAGCCGCTTGGGTTTGCAGTATGGAACTGCACAAGGCCATGGGCATTTAGGTCAGGGGGTCCTCCATGCTCATGACCTTAGGGGCCCCGTCTTCATGAAATTCTAGCATTATTTACTCCCTTGCTTTACGGGAGAGGTCCCCAGCATCACCGAAGATGGAAGCTGAGCATACGGGGCCGATTACGTGGCATCCTGTCCGGATATGACAAGACACTCACACATAAGCCACTATCCCTCAGGACTGGCCTCAGCCCCCAGTTTCCTGCCATGTGTTTTTAACGGGGGCTCATCTCAAGGGACCACAGTGAGAAAGGACATAGGTGCACCATTCTTGGGCCTGGCAGGGGTCTATAGATCAAGACAAAGTGCTAGAAAGGTGACAGTTTGAAGTGTTGATCTTCGGTAGGCGTTGGTGAATCTCCTAGCTTTGCACCTTTTGGTTTCAAAACCATACTGAACAACGGAAAATGAAACCTGCAACTTATTTTTAGCTGTTCATGCTAACTCATGAGATTTCTTTTTGCAAACCAAATAGGATAAAGACGACTTCAGCTGTCTAAACTTAATCTGATTGACTTAAATAGCAATCAAGCCTCCTCCTCTGATACATAAGTGACCCTTGGTCTCAGGTGATATGTTGGCCAATATTTACTCTTTTGCTTAAAATTGTATTGAGTTGACCTTAAAAAATTTAAAGCGTACTATAATATTTTCTTCTGAGAGAAACTGAGAAACAAGTTATGAGCCCTGTTCCTGGTATCTATTCATTAATTTGCTTATTCTATAACCATTTATTAAGTACCTATTTACATGAAATCCTAGAATTTTTTTTATTGATTGAGCCAGTCCATTGCATTACAAAGAGCAGAATACTAGAAATAAGGACTAGGACTTTTATCCTGGTTGCTTGAGGTCTTCAGATATAATATTGTCTTTAAACCTGATTCTCTTCACCCCCAAGAAAGTGTTGAGGTGGCATCCTGCAAAGTACCTCCCCATCCTATAGTTCAATGAAACGTGCTTTGGCAATGTTGAGGCCCATTTTGGAGGCAGTGGTGTTGCTGTCAGACCACTCTTATCCCTGTTTCCCCTTTCCCTGTTGTAGGAGGGACAGATTTAAACAAAGCCTGTAGTCTGCTTGCCAGACAGCTTCCCCTCCATAAACAATTGATTAAGTACTTGAAAGATTTCCATGGGTATTTTCAGGCCCCAGGTCCATCCCTTAGTTCATGGAGCAAGTTCTCCTATTTTAGGAAGTGGCGTTGTGAGACAAAGCTAAAGATTCCCTTGGTAGTAGGGGGAACAGAAAACGGACTCCCAGTTTGGTGTTGGTTGGTGAGTAGACCCAAAAGAGCCCTCTTTACTGCACCAGATGGTGCTCTAGGTGCTGGGAAAGATCTTGCAGGAAGCAAGCCAGAGATGCGATGCATTCTGCTTTTGTCTTGGGTCCGAAGGAAGTGAAGATTCACTGAGGTTTGTTAAACTGCTCTGGTGAGCTGAGGTCCACAGTCATAGCTGTCATAGCCTCTCTGAGCTGTGTCACTTATCCAGTAAAAGAGAAAGCCAGTGATTTTGTTCCAGGTTGAGCCTTGCAGTATTTGCTGCCCAGGATGAAAGGGTATCAGGAAAGGATTCTGTTCTCACATGGGGAAGCTTTTACCAATCTGTAAGAATTCTTCCTCCTCCACTTTAATCCACATCCCACCCTCCGTCTTCACCCTACTTCCCAATCTCTCTAGAAAGAAGAAACTCAGCCATCTTGTTGAATACGTGTTTTGCCAATGCAGGATATAGTAAAACCTTGTTGTCCTACTTGCTCTCCACTTGAGAAGTAGCAAGCAATTGTGGCCCCAAATGAATGTGTGACTAGGGATGGAGGAATGCTCTAGATCTCCATGTGCTCAATAGGGCTTTCTTGGTGCTATATTACAAACGCACTGATAAATAAAATCAGAAACGATTCTGTTGTTAAAGTCGAAGCAGTGATATCAAAATGGTGGTGAGACGTGTGGAGGATATTCCCAGAGGAGAGTCCTAGTAGGATTACAGTGGGGCAGAACGTGGTCCACCAGAGTCTCCCTTGCAGCCCTAAGTCACTTACCACCTTTTCTCTGTTGAAAAACCTCATGGTTCACATTTCCTTTCTCCCTCCAGCTCTTTCCTGGACGGTAACCTCAGTGTGGTCCCCAGGGTTTGTAGCCTCATCCTTGCCATCAGGAATACAGTCCTTTCCCATTCTTACACAGATGTGAATGGATAGAAATGAGACAGCTCATGTCTAAGAATTGGAGGCTTCCCAGAGTTCACATTCCTTAGTGCTGTCCGTCCATCAACCGTTCACTCTACTGCCTCATGAACACCAAGCAACCTAATCCTCCTCTCGTATTCCCAGGAAGAGTGGAGCTGATTAGAAAGCCCCGTTTGAGAGCCATCTGGTTGGCATATAAAATTACTGCCAATGAGCTAGATAGTCAGCTGGCCGTGTAACCAGGAGGCAGAACACTTGGAGTCCAGCTCTTGGCCAAACCAACCTAAAAAGCAAGCTAGGCTGGATTTTTTAGAATCACAGACTGTTCAGAGCTGGAAGGGATATTAGGAGAAAAATGTATAGATGCTAACAGAGTGAGTTAATCATTAAAATGGTACATTTGAAACACTACCCATGGTTGAGGAAAAATCTCTTATGCAAACGCTAGGCTTTTGAAAAGTCGGTTTTTAATATATATGTTGGAGAAGGAACTCATAATACCAACTTAGTTTATCTATTCAGGCCAAAAGCGTTATTTGTGAATGGAAACCAGATCAGTCTTGATTGTTAGACTGATTTTTCTTTAACTGACAATTTAGATTAGCATAATCTAATAACCTGATAACAAATATACTCACAAATTGTGAATATATTAGATATAAAAAGGAACAAGATATAATAGAGCACATGGACAAATTCACTTATTAAATGTGTGATCTTGGGCAAATGACCAGATCCCTCTCAGCCCCAGCTTCCTCATCTGTACCAGGAAAACACACCTGGTAAAATGTAAGCTTTTCCATTTTGCTCCGATGGAAATGTAAGCTTTTCTACTTCTTTCACCTCATAAAATATTTCCAAATTACAAGAAATCTTTGATCCAAGTTGTTAGTCTACTTTCTACTCTTAACTTTTCAACATGGTCCAATGGACTCCTCCTCTTTTTTTATCTTTTGCACCTGCTGATCCAGCCTGTCTCCAGTTGGTGGCATCCTAGATACCCACAATGCTCAGAGCCTGGGAGGTTAAGGCTGGTTCATGTAAACCCAGTTAGGCCTGGCTTCAAGGAGAGGAATCCCCTCTAGCAGGATTTTGCACGAGAAGAAGATTCCTACATCAGAGCAGAATGTGGATGAAAGAGGTTTTATCCTTTGAGGATTGGTGGAAATATCTAGACTTTTGAATTGGTCAGACTTAGGTTTGAATCCTAACTCTACCATGTACTATGTGACCAGAAATCCCAATTATTTCCTCACTCAAAGTGGATAACTAATGCTCACCTTGAAGTGTTATTAGGATGGAATTAAATAATATAATATAGCCAAAATATTGAGTATGTAGTAGGTTCTCAATAAATGGTAGCTGTTATAGACCTAGCTCTGATCAAGGTAGAAAGCAGAAGTTCCCACCTAGCTCTCTAGGCAAGATATAGATGTTTGAAATAGCATTGGACTTTCCAAAAAATTTAAGTTAAAATATCAGCCAAAGCCATTTTTAGTCATTGATAAATTAAGTCACCACATTGTTTCCAGGGCTAAATACATTCATTATAGAGAGATGTAATAACTTCGTAAAATTTTCCAAATTTCTTAATTCTAAGAATTTAAAGATTTTACTCATTTATTTGACAGAGAGAGAGAGAGATCACAAATAGGCAGAGGCGGACAGAGAGAGGGTGGGGAAGCAGGATCCCTGCTGAGCAGGGAGCCCTATGTGGGGTTCTATCCCAGGACCCTGAGATCAAGACCTGGGCTGAAGGCAGGTACTTAACCATCTGAGCCACCCAGGCATCCCTAATTCTAAGAACTTAAACAAAAATGTTACATTTGCTGAACTTTTCATTTGTAAAAATTTAGATTAGAATGGCCTAACCTGATAACAAATTTATGCCCAACTGTAGAATGTCCATATTAGGTGTAAATGGAAACCAGCTGTAATTTTTAATGCAGTGAATGGAGTAAAGAAATGTGCAAACCAGTCCAAATGTTTATAAACCAAGGATTCCTCTGGGACTCAGTGCCCTGACTTTACTCTTTTTTTTAAATATACAGAGCCAAGCTTTGTTCATACTTGAATTATGTACTTTGCATAAGCCATACAATTTAACTTTAACCCACAGGACTGAAAATAAAATGAGCTCAGACGGCAGAACAAGAAGACTGTGAGCAAGGAGGAGCGTTAATCAAAGTGAAAGACACACCCCTCACTGCTACCTCGGTCCTGTCCTGTCCGTCCTGTCCTTCGCTAGCTTCCTCCTGCCAGATTATTTAAGATTCCTTATACTTGACTCCTCAAAGTGGCAGTAACAGGTTGCAATTTTTATCCTGAAAAAGGGATTTGTCTTTTAAATTAATGTTTGCGTATAATGCCCTGAGGAGGTTGATGAGTAGCACACGATTTTTTTAAAAATCATAAGCAAATGCATACCCTTGTCACTTGCAGTTGTGACAAAGCCTAAGTAATTCAGACATGAGCATGGCGTGGTGGTGGTGGTGGTGGTGGTGGTGGTGGTGGTGTGTGTGTGTGTGTGTGTGTGTGTGTGTGTGTGTGTGTGTGTGTTTAAGTGCAAAACAGGATTTACTAGTGGAGAATGTCTGCCTAAACAAGCTCATCTATCTGAATGCTTTCAACGGCAGTTCAAATTTGTTTAACACAAGCAGGTTTGGTAAATGGGCCAAATTTGCTCACTGGGCATTTTTAGAACATCACAAAATAAACCAATACGTGGCTCTTCGGCTCATTTTGACAGAGAGTCAAACCTCCACTGGGAGCTTTGGAAACCGCTTGCCCTGCATCAGGTTTAAGAGTGTCAGGAGGGGACCTGACCACATTCACCACCCTGTCCTTGTGAGGACATGACACCATTCACTCATCTCATGAGTGCCTGATATGGCTTACTGTCCTTGTCACTGTCATTTATTATCCCAGGCAGAGGAGGCAGCGACTTAGTTCTATGTGGTCAGTGTTGATTCCATATCGTGTATATTTAGCCTGCATGATAATATTTTGTGAGTATCTTCACATGATTGTCAAATGTTTTTCCTGGGGAATATCTGAACAGACACTAATATCATCAAATGCCTCAGTGTTCACTTCAACCTCCTCTGACCCCACTCTAAAGACCCTGCTTTATAGATGACCATATATTAAATTGGTACCTTGTAACTCAGCCTGATAGTCTCTCTAATTTTTGACCCCCATGGTAAAAAGGAGGAATTAGCCTAAGGACACTCCATTCTAATTTTCTGTTGCTGTCAGTGCTAACCAGAGCTCATAGAGCAATGTTGTGGGGGTGGGGAAGATGGTTCCACCACTGGTGTTAAACCAGGAGCTACTGTTTCCGTTAGAGCCACGTTTATTTCTGGAGTAGTTGTGGGGAAGAGATGTGCTCCAAAGAGAAGAGGATTCGGTGTGGTTCAGGTATGACTGACCATCTGGACAACCCAACCCAGAGACTAAGTACACGGTATAGAAGTGGGCTGGTGCTTTCCACACATCGAGCTGAAATCACTTGGGTTCTGGGAAAGGAGATAGAATGAAAGCTAGAAACAAAAGATTTGGTTGTGAAACCTAGTACCTAAGTTAAGATGTCTGAATACATTTTCTCCTTTAAAAAAATCCTGGGGAAATTGAATATTTTTGCTAACCTGGCTATTTTTAGCCAGTCCTTACAGAAGATCGAGGCGCTGGGAAGCTAACAACCTCAGAAAATATTAATTCGTTTTGTACGTGTTAAAATGAATTAACATTAGTATATTCAGTGATACAACAAGGCAATTAAAGACTTTTGGAGAGATAAGAAGAAAAACGTAGATATATACTTAAAATCAGGCTCATAAGCATTTTATAAAAATGTTGGCTTATATCCAAGATCTAAGGGTGGGGGTGGGTATGGTTTCTTTGTAGCTGAAGAAAGTGGAAAAGAATCTGCTCTATTTCCTTAAAAATAAAAGACTTTTTGTTTTATACAGCATGGTAAATGAAATGCTTTTCTGCTTTTTACCTGCCGGCAGTTTCTGGAGGAAATTTTTCTAGCAAGCTATCCTGTTTTCCTCTCTTCAGGGACATGGTGACACTGGTTTGTAGCAAAAACAGTATTTGCTTAGTAGGCATTTCTTCAAAATCCTGAATAAGCAGCTCTTTCCACATTTTTTTGTTCCACATGTTAAACATTTCATTGCAATTTGAGCTTCAATTGTGTGTGCGTGCGTGCATGTGTGTGTGTGTGTGTGTGTGTGTTGATAGGAATTATTGAAAGGGGATGCATAAGAATTCTTGAGGGTTTTTGTTTACAAAAATTAATTCCTACAATTATGTATTGGACTCTCTACAGAAGGCAATTCCAATTTATTACACAGAGCCAAACTAGATCTCATCAATCTTAAGCAGCGGGGGTAGGGAGGTGGTATTGAAGAAGACATGAAATTTGGTGTTTGAGTAGATGAAATTTAATTTTCGGAAAACATTTCACTTATAAAACGGATGGCACCCCAGTGTCAGCCCTGACCTCCATGATGTCAATGTCATCGTGCAAGCACTGCTAAGATAAGCCTCCAAGTAAAACAAAGAAACATTGCGTTTTAGCACAACACCATTTCTTCTCTCATAGTATGTACTATGCATATACGTACAGCCTTCTGATATTCCTGTTAATGCCTTGTTACTTTACAATTTAGCTTTTGGAGAGGGAGGGAGGAGAAAAATCATTTTGCATGTTCTATGTTCTGAGCAAGCGCGGTAAGTATGCTGCTGCAAGTCTTAACATTATTTAGGTCAGTATCCTAAGGATAGCTTTTCTCATTCACGGTGGTCAGCTCTACATCCAAAGGAATTTAGCTTCAATTTATTTTTCTGCACTGATTTTATTTGCTTCTAAGTTCAAGCAAATTCGTTCACATCCTAATGCAATTGAAACTGAGGAGGTGTCTGCCATTCTGTACTGCAGATACATTTAGCAGGATACATTTACACGGCTTGTGGTTAGAGGTTATAGCACGGATACAGACAGCCCGATCATGCATTCTTCTACAAGCCTGCCGGCGGCATCACTTAGGATCTGAAAAATAATCTAGAAGAGCTATACCCTATATAACATTATTTTTTACTTTGCAATAGCATAACAGTTTTTTATTTTGTTTTTTTGTTGTTGCTGTTAGCAATTCTATGATATTAATAGTCTATAAAATGCATCCCCAACCAGATACATACTGTATTGAAAGCTTTCTTCAAGAAGAAGATATGACAGTATTCATTCCAGCTTATTTTCTTCGTTAGCAAAAGGACTGTTTGATTCTCAGAAGCAAAAGGACACATTCATTGTGCAGCAGCTCTGCTCAAGTGTATGAAATGCCTTCTACTGTCTGGTTGCAGAATTTGGAGTTTGCTAAACAGTGTTTAGTGATTGGGCTCATCTTGCATCACCAGTTGATGACATTTTTCTTTGTTCCCTCCTACCCAGTTGAACCAAGACTCTGAGGCTGATATGCAATGTCACTTACAACATTAATCAGATACTGCATTTAAGGTGAGCTGTCCCTTGCCTCCTCCTTCCCCAGTGCTCGTGTGCTGCATGCAGTGCGTATCTTGCTTCTGCGAGCCTAAGATGGCAGGCAGGATTAGCCGTGCTTTTGCTGTGTGTGCATGCTGTGTATAGAATTCATTACACGTTGCCTAGTATTTCAGATGTGAGTATGTAAATGCTCGGTATGCCATATCATCTGGTAGCGAAGACTTGTTTTTGCCTCATTACAGCCTTAGATATTTCAACATCACCTTTCAGTTCCGATTCATTTGCCTCTGGATGTTTGCTTTTCATCACGTTCAAAATAGGATTTTACCTTTTTTTTTTTTTTAAACAAAGCCAAAAAAAAAAAAAAACCCTAAAAACAAAAACAACAACAAAACTCTGCTACCAGATGGTGTCTCTCCTTTCTTCTTGCATTTGCTGTCTTTTAAATAATGTATGTTGTATTGTTAATTAATGTGAATATCAAATTAAACACTTGAAACTTACATATTTATTATGCAGGTAGGAGGCAAGGTGGAATCTATTTTTAACTCTTATGCACTCCATGGTGTGCAGACAACTTGGTTCTCAAATTTGTATTTTCAGTGCTGGTATCAGTGGTTTGATTTTCAGCAAATGTGACAGTGGCCTTTGCAGTGGTCAGCTCCGGGCTTTGAACTCTCAGAGGAGGAAGGGAAAAAAAATTCAGCACACCACCTCCTTGGTTGCAGCCTCAGAGAAACCTTGGATGAGAAACTTCTTTTTTTCAATCCTGTTTTCCTGTTGATAAATTCAGTTCTCGTGATCACAGTACATTCAAGCTGTTCTGCGTATGATTTTTTGTGTGTGTGTGACAATTGCATCTAAAACTTGTGAGCAAGAAGACGGAGAAATCAGTTGGTCTCCATCGCTTTACATAAAAATGGCTGAGTGTCTTGTCATGCTAGCACTGCATTAAGTGATACATACAGGTAGGTCGAAATTTGCATGTTTTCTAGATTTTTTTGAGCCATGCAGCAAGAATTTGAGATGGATTAAAATATGACTTTTGGAACAAACATTAAATAAGACAGCTGTAATTTTTTGGAGGGAGGGTATTAAATTGGATGGGCTTTCCTATTCAGATACTGCATAAATATATAGCTTTGATAAACTCACAAAATGATTCTGCCATAAAAGTGAGATGATTCCTTTTTAAAAAATCATCTATATGATAGGTGTGGCGCCATTAGACAACAAAAGAATTTTTTTGAAAAGTCTGTTGATTCAGCTCCATTTTAGCTTAAAACTAAAAATAAATGGGTTTCTTGAGATAATTTCAAAGAGCGCAAACAAGCTTAATAAGAAACATTTAAAATATTTAAATTTTAAGAAGCGGTCTTTAAACGTGTTATATGAAAGATGAAAATAAAAACTTACATGCTTCCAAAATCAATTTTAGATAATATACAAGAATAAATATGCTACTTGTGTATCTATTATTCAGAGAGATGAGGAGTTACAATTTTTGAAGGGGGGAGTATTAAATGTAGATGGCCCTGTTAGAAGATAAAGAGCTTTACTGAATGAGAAAGAGTCCCTAGAATGGTTCATTGCAGACCATACAGCTGTGGCTCTGTAAGGACCAAATTCTGGCACTTTTCAAAATAATTTCATGGGCTCTTTCCTTTGAGCTTAACTTCCGAAATATATTTTAGTTTCAAATTAACACTGGGCCAGAACCTGTTTCCTTGGTAACCAAATCTTGTTTAAAAATGCAATATAACAGATATGCAAAAGATTGTCTTAAAAAGAGAAACAAATGGTTAATGACAATTGTCCAGTTCTTTTTCCCTGTCATAGAGAGTCTGGACTGGTTTTAGATGTTTTTAAAGGCGGTCTTCAAGCCTTAAAAATTAAGCCATATTTCTACACTTTATAGAGAAAGCTTGCTCACTTTATAGGGAGAGATTTTTGCTTCCTCCTTTGTGCTCAGTACTTTCAAAATTAAGGTTTTCTTTGTAACGTGCTCCAGAATGCTGGTCAAGGTTTGTGTACAGACGTGTAGTTTCATTATCACTGGTTCACCAGCGCCAGTGAAACAAAAGGCATCTCAGAAATTCTCAGAATCAGAAAATGCTTGTGCTCTTGTTTTCCCCGATTCCCCCATGGGTAACCTCAGAGCTCTCGGTAGAGAAGGACCCAAGCCCAAGCCCCCCCCCCCCCAATGAGAAGTACACATGGAGCCTTTGTGGGAACGTCTTTGTAGATATGTTCGGAGGAAGATACTGGCAAACCTGAAACCTCTATGAGGTTTGCTCCGATGTGAAGAACATCGAGACTCAGGACCATCTGTGTAAATAGCTGCTTTAGTCTAGCAGTTGGTCTAATATTCCAAAGCACCATGTGCAAAGTCAAACCTCTTCGGGGCTAAAGGTTTGTTGCTGCTGTTGTTGTGTTGTTTGAAGGCCAACGTGAATATTTTGTTTGGAGTCTTCTCTGGCTCAATGATATTAGAACGTGATTCATCTCATAGTGATTTCATTCCTTGGGCTTGCCATGAAATATCCCTCCTGCAACACCTTTTTTTTTTTTTTTTTTTTTTTTGGGCTGTTCGGGGGCCATTTTCCTTCTTGTTTGTGACTAAAAATGACTAAGAACATTCTGAATGTAGCATCAATCAGAAGATCTTAAACCGAAGGGAAATGTCGGAAACCTGATTCAGTCTTGCCTGTTTATTTCAGTATCAGTAGCATTAACAGTTGCAGGGGATCAAGCTAATTGTCATTCACTCTTGAGCAAATAATGAGCCAGGCATTTGTGATTAAAACACTATTGCTATTCAGAAAGATTACAACTACAACGTCTTCTGCTTTGATAGGCCAGTACAAATCAATCATTTTGAACCTGTTTGAATCTTAATCATGAGATTAGATGGATGCAATGGGACTGTTTTACCACAAAAATGAATGCCCAGTAGATTCAACGGTGTGTTTCTTCTTTATAAAATGTTGAACCTTTTATTGTTAACTCAAGCATGGTTGCGTCATCTCGTAGATTTTCATACCTAATGATTTTTTTGTGGCATTATTCATTTATGGTACTCTTATCTGCCTAAAAGAATTTTACACACAATTCAAGGAGGTTGAAAGCCAAATTAGACCGTTGGGAAGTGTACTGTAGCATTGTCATTCTAATAAATAGACCAATGAATGCAAGAATAATTATTATTTATTACTTTATTGTGTTTCGCCTTAATGCTTTGCCTTCATATTTCACAGAAATATTTACAAGGCACAAAGCTTTTCCAAACGTACCCATTTACAGTTATTATCGGATTTCCTAATCTAGCCCAAAACACTTCCTGATGATCGCAGAGATGGCACCTACCCCCCCCCCCCTTTTCATTGTTTAAAAGGCTGTGCTTAACCCATTTACGCTTTTTTGGCTAAGGTGGTTATACTGGGCAGGCCAGAGCAGGTGTGATAGAAAGAATGTGCAAACAACTGCTTTGTTCTCACCAAAACAAAATGAGCAAATCTGTGGTTTTCTACTTGAATGATTTATAGTCGGCAGTTCTTAACTCTTTTTCTTTGGAGAATAGGAAATTTTTTTCTGAACCTTAACTCAGTGAGAATACCGATATTGCATCTCTTGCCACTACAGTTAGATTGATCTACTTCATTCATTTCCGTGGGTCCCCCTAGAGAGGCTGGTAGCCAGACCCTGTTTTAGAGCTGACTGGCAGGGAAAGAAGGATCAATAAAAAGATCTAGCACCTTTATCTTTAATACCAAATCCTGCTAAGCTTCTGAGTTCCTGGAACCACGTGGTTGATTCTAACAGCTCCCTTCCAGGGGAAATTCTGTTCTTAACAGTTTCTTTGGTAATTAAACATTCGACACATCTATTGAGCACCTTCTATATGCCAGGCATATTCCAAAGGCTGGGAATAGAGTAAAGAGCAGGAGAGATCAGGGCCTGCATCTCAGAGACCTGCCTCCAGTGTAGTGGAGTGGTGGGGCTGGGGGACCTCAAAAAATATTTATGTAAACGATTAAAGAAGACAAGTGCAAAGAAGAAAATTAAAATAAAATGTTAAAAGGCAAGGACGATATGTTGGGAGGAGGAAGACCACCGTAGAATGACTGGCCTTCCCGAGGAGCTGGCATTTAAAAGCAGAGACCTGCCTGGTAAGATGCCGCCAGCCAGGTGGGGTTCTGCGGGGATCATCACGAGGCAGAGGAGTGCGCATGCTCAGACTGCCAACTCCTCTCTTTGCGTAACCGCCATTGTAACGGGGCCAGGTCTGATGGCTTCGCCAGTAAAGCCTTTCCTAGGTCAGCTTCCCCTGTAGTGACAAGGGTGGGCCTGGCCGGTGGCTGGTTTTGGTCAAATTCCCAGGACGCAGTGCCGGAGATGCCACTGCCTTTGACCCAGTCCCACACTGAAGCCACCTAAGAAGGTGCAGTGGTGTGAACAAAATGCTGGCATAGGTGTAGCACTAACCCCAGAAATCTATACGGAAAAGGATTCTCAGAGATTTGTTTTTCCTAAGAACTCCAGAAAGTAAACTCATGGCCACACATTGAGATGACCATTTCCTTTAATTTTTTTCCAAAAGCAAATGGTGGAAGGGTCTGTCCCATCTTGCCAGTAAATTTTCTCTGTCCTCTCACACCTAAAACTCTTCAGCTCTACAGATTTCTTTGCCTGACAGCGGCTTTCTAAAGACCTTAATACTTGGAGTGGTATTTCTCTATTTGAGCAAATAATACCAAAGAAATTCTTTTAAAGAACCAGATCTCTTTTATGCGTTTTAGGTTAGTCTGCTGACAAAGCTCTGAGTACAAGGGAATAGGTTTGCTACATAAGTTAGAGACTGTAAGACCCTTGCGGCGCCTGGGTGGTGATGTTGGTTAAGTGTCCAACTCTAGTTGTGATCTCAGGGTCCTGAGACTGACCCCTGCATTGGGCCCCTCAGTGCATAGTCTGCTTAAGACTCTCTGTCCCTCTACCTTTGCCCCTTTCACTCATTCACTCTCTCTCAAATAAATAAATCTTAAAAAAAGAAAGAAAGAAATGATAAGATCCTATGAAGCTTTCAGAATATGTCAGAAGCATCTTCTAAAACCAGTTCATAATTTAGGGTCACCTGGGTGGCTCAGTCTGTTGAGCATCTGCTGTTGCCTCTTGTTGCGATCCTGGAGTCCTGCTCCTCCCACTCCCTCTGCCCCTCCCGCCACTTGTGCGCACTCTCTCTCAAATAAATAAATATTAAATAAATAAAATTCGTAATTTAGTGGGTTTTGCTTATCACAAGTTAGAGGTGGCCTTGTTGACCCCTCACACTTTAGTTTTGACTAACTTATGAACCGTTCCCCTGCATGAAGCACGTTCTAGCCCTTTTGTAGCAGTCTTGCCCACCAGTGGAAGAATAGGCTTCAATTTTTCAGCTCACTTCTTTGGGCATCGCTTGTGGAGCAACTACTGTGTGACAGATGCCATTCCAGCCCAGGCGAAATGGAATATGACATGAAACACCCTTCGAAACTTCAGCCAGGTTCCTACACAAGGCTAGAGCATTGTATGGACAGGCACAATTGTGTGTCCTCTCTGTTCCAGACAGAAAGGAATGGCATGCTGTTCTCCTAGGGGCCTTTTATACTGTCGCCTTGGAGGCCAGCCTTCAGTGTGGGGGCATTTCAGCTGATGGCAAGGGTGGTTCTTCCTGGGACTCCATGTCTTATCCTCATCACCTTCCCAAGATGTCTTGGCTCCTAATAAGCCACCGTATGTCTGGCTGCCCTACTCCAAGCTGGTCTGCCTGCATTTGCCAGGTGACTTCAGTAACGGCTGCCACCCTTTTGCATTCATGAGCAGATGTTAAGTTGAGAAGCCCTTGAATATAAAAATTTGAATTTTTGATGCAGGCAAGATGCTTCTGCCTTTTTACCTTCCTTGGCTGACAGTGGGGGAGGGGGGCTTCCTGTGGGCTGTCCTGCAGAAGACTTGGTGTGCAGCAGGTATATTAAAGGCCAGTTGCCAAAGCTCATGTCTCTCTTAGGTGATCCCAGTGTGGCTCTGCTGTGGCCTCAAAGTCTCACTGACCAGAAAATTGTTCTTTTCGTCTGATAACTCATTTGGCATCTTATCCCTTAATTCTTCCCTTGCTTCTGCCGCTATTCCTGCTCAGGGTTCAAGACTAGCACTTGGGTCTGCACTCACTACATTTGGCCTGCAGAGGGAGCTTGTCTTCCGGTTCTGTTTTTTGTTTTTTTTTTTTTTTTTTTTAAGCCAGTGTAAATATTATTTCTGTGTTCGCGAAAAGCTGTGGGAGCTTTCATGATTTTCTTTACATAATACAGTAAACCTCTTCCTTCCCCTGTGGTCATTGCTGCCAAATGGACATTTTGAAATTCCTTTTTCATTTTGCCTGCTAAAATCTACCCGATCTGAGGCCCTGCTCTAATTAAGGCCTAACAGTCCTGCCCATCTTCCCCAGCGACAAGCATGACGAGCGGAGTGCCTGCCCCGAGGGCCTTACAAGCCAGTGAGACAGAAAACAAAAGCCACCAGCTGAGAATGTGGTTAAATCCCAGAAGGGCAGTGC
Organism: Meles meles; assembly: GCF_922984935.1. Lineage (NCBI taxonomy): Eukaryota > Metazoa > Chordata > Mammalia > Carnivora > Mustelidae > Meles > Meles meles. The sequence continues at coordinate 94,677,993 of NC_060069.1, read as the reverse complement.
CCTTGTAATTCTCCCCAACCCTTTTCTCGAGCTGTGGAAGGGAAGAGCAGAACTTTAGTAGGGAAAGGGAGAAGCTACATCACTGGAGGATTTTCTAGAAACTGCCGGCTATTGAGGAAACGATGTGGAATAGAAGGGGATGGTCATCTAGGAGGCGAAATGGGGAGACAGAGGTGACGGCAGACTGAGAGGGCTGCAGGAGGGTACAGGGAGGGCGTAGAAAATAAGAGGAAACAAAGGGAGCAGTCAGGAGGCGGCTGGTGAACAAAAGGAGATGCTGCTGTGTATACCCTGAAGGGAGGAGGGTTCAGGGTACAACTGAGAAAGGGTGGGGAGGGGGTGCAACTAGAAAAATTAGTCTTGGGAAATTCCCTAAATGCAGGCGGCAGGCCTGCTGCGTAGGGACTGCTGCCATGATGTTCTGTCTGGCTTCGGTAGTGATGTTGGTCTTGCTGCTGAATTGTCCCGTGTTGGCTGTTACAAAGAGCCTACAAACTGATGTCCTTGAGGGTAATTTATCCCAGAATCTTATGAAGTCCCCAGCCCAAGGCTCCTATTCTATATCTGAGGATGACAGAGAGACCTCACCACCCACCGACATCGCTCTGGATTAAACTTTGAATTAAACAAGCAGACTTTTTACATGTGCCGCGGCCTTCTACAAAGCAAAGACTAGAAATAAACCCAAAATACCCAATTTGAAGCTGCAGATTTTAGGAACTCTCTCCCAACGTCATGTTGCCCACAGCAGGCTCTGCTTTCTCGAGTTCCCAAGGCCTGTTCCTTGATCTTCACCAGCCTATCCAGACCTTCTCTGAGTGCCAAAGGTTATTCTCATTGAATTCCTTGATTGCGCGCCTGGGGTCTGTCTTCAGCTGGGATTCTGATCCCAGAGTCCTGGGATCAAGCCCACATCCTGGCTCCCTGCTCAGCGGGGAGTCTGTTTCTTCCTCCTCCACACCCCCCTACCAGCTTGTGTTCTCTCTCTCAAATAAATAAATAAAATCTGGAAGAAAAAAAGAATTCCTTGATCTTCAGGGGGACCACACAGGCTGGCATGCCAGTCCTTAGTGTTATCCTTACCCTGTACTGCTTGTGGAGCTCTCTCAGAAATGTAAATCACAGACTTCAGTTGCCGTGTGGACATTAGACACACTTTATTTTGTCATTGCAGGAACTGTGGCCCAAAGAAGTTGTGACTTCTCCAGGTCACGTGGAGCCTTAAGAGCCATCCTTGACTCCTAGTCCAGTGCAGTGTCTATAATAAGCTGCTTTGAGGTCACAGGGGACACCCAGTCCTCAACCAGGAGTTTGCACACTTTCTTTGTAAAGAGTCAGATGGAACATATTTTAGGTTTTGTGGATTGAGGCACAACTTGGGATATTATATAAATATTTATATAGCAACTGAGAAAACAAATTTCCATAAGCTTTTTATTGACAAAATTTAAATTTTAATAATATGTAATATTCAGTATAATAATAATAATAATATAACTGTACTATCATAGATACAGAAATTAATGATGGTGGCTGTGTCCTAACACAGCCTAACTTGTGGACACTGAAAGTTGAGTTTCATATAATCATCATGAAATACTACTCTCTTTTGAACTTTTTTTCCAATCATTTAAAATTGTAAGAACCATTCTCAGCTTGCAGGCTACACAAAAACAGGAGGTGGGTCAAATTTGATCCACAGGCCAGTCTGTGGACCCATTTTTGAAGCCAAAAAATCAGCAAGCCGGGGCCTGCTGTTCAGTCCAGCCTACATGTATGTTTTATTTGTTAGCAATGATTTTAATTGAATCTGTTGCAAAGGCTTTTTTCTAATTTCCAAGTGCTTCTAATTGTAAATTCTTCTCATTATACTTATAATTCTCATTGTAAAAGTAATATATACTTACTGTGAAATAATTTGGAATGTTACTATTTGGGCATGTATGCTTTCAATCTTTTATCTATGCATGGTGATTTTTTAAAAATACTTGATATAATATTTTTTAAAAATATTTTAAAGAGAGAGAGCACAAGCAGGGCGGGTGGCAGGCAGATGGAGAAGGAGAAGCAGGCTCCCCACTGAGCAGGGAGCCCAATGTAGGGCTGGACCCCAATGTAGGGCTGGATCCCAGGACCCCAGGATCATGAACTGAGTGGAAGGCAGATGCTTAACCGACTGAGTCACCCAGGCACCCCTTGAGATAATATTTTGTAGACAATTTTGTATCTTTCTCATATTCCTTTAATAGCATATCATTTTAAAGCCTTTAATTACATAATCTTTTAAAAATTTTATTAGGAAAAAAGTAAAATAAAAATAAAACTCTATTATGAAAATCTTGAACCTGTACAAAATATGGAAAGGCTAGTTTAATGAACCCCCATTCAGCCATCACCCAACTTCTCTAATTCTCAATGGCTGGCCAACTTAGTTTTATGTAAATCCTCTCCTGTATTATTTTGAAGTAAAGCCCAGATATCATATCATTTTATCTCTGAGTTTTTTAATGTGATTCTCTGAAAGACAAGTATACGGAGAGAAAGCCGTTTTGCTTAGCAAATAAATGCTGAACTATTTAGGGGTAAAAGAGAATGATGTCTGCAACTTAAAAATCGTTCAGGAAAAAATAGGTAGATAGATATGAGTAGAATGTATGTAGGCGTTTTTTTGGTACTATTCTTGAAATTCATCTATAAGTTCGAAATATTTCTAAATAAAATGTTTTAAAAATGTGAGTTACTAAAAAAATACATTTTTAAAAATGTGATTTTTCTAAGAAAAGTAACCACAGTATCATTATCATTGCCAACAAATCTTTAATAACATCAAATATCATAGTCAGCATTTTCTAATTTGGCCTAATTTGTCCAATTATGTCATTTAAATAAAATCAATTTAATTGTTCAAAGCACAATTCCAAATAAGGTCCTTATAGTACAATTGATATTCCCTTAAATGTCATTTAATTTATTGGTTTTCTTCCCTCTTTCTTTCATCCTTACTATTGCTATAAAAAAATTTGTTTGAAGAAACTGTTTGACCTGTAGGGTTTCCTACCGTCTGAAATCTGATTGATTACACTCATGGGTGCTGTTTTACATGTTCTTCTGTCACAGAGATTTCCTATAAATTGGTAGTTACAGTTAGAGACTTGATCAGATTCTGATGCCTTTGTTTTTTTTTCGTTTGTGTACATAGTCAACATTTCATAGACTTTACATAAAAATCCTAATTTTGGCTTCATTGGAAAATTCTGCAGATCTGGCCTCCCCCCACCCACGCCCATTGGCAAGGGTTGATCTGGGCCTGGGTAGTGACCACACCTGTTCCCACTTAGGTGGGATTCGCATTATCCTGCAGACCCTAGTTCACACAACTTCCTGCCTGACTCCCAGGAACCTTAGAGCCCCTGTTCTAAACTCTGCCTTTTGGGGGGCTTTGGTAAGACTTCTCAATGCACCATCACAAGAGGCCTTTCAGGAATGTGGTGGAGAGTAGAGAGGATTCAGACACAGACTTTCTTAAAACGCTCAAGGGAAAGAGATAAACAGCCACATAAAGGGAGGCCAAATGATAGAAATTTGGTGAGTGCCCAGGACGAGGGAGAGAAGTAAAACAACAAATTAACAGAGTGCTGCATACATGGGAGACAGAATGAGTTATAGATTCCTAACCCATGGTGGGAAACTAAGGAAGGAAGTGGGTTTTAAAGAGACAGGCTTTAGTCTTTTTATACATTATGATTATATTGAAACCTTAAAGGGGGGGGCAGCAAATGTTACATTACCAACAGTCCTTAATCAGAAAGTGCAAGCATGTAGTTGTAGCCTAGCAGTAATCAAGTGGGAATTAAAGGAAATGAGGTAAAAAAAGGAGAACCTCCTGGGAAAGGCCACTAGGAAAGGACCGGGAGCCCCATTCTGGAGATATGGAACAGCTGGTGGATATTTCAGAGGAAAGGATCTCAAAAGTCATAGGATTTTTTGTTTTTTTCTGATTTGGAAATATATTGAACTAAAAGGTATAAAAATATAGAAAAATAAATCCCACTTAGTTGTTTTGGAAAGAATAAACCTTTACAGAAAAGCATAAAATTATGATAAGTTGGGATGTTCCTGGAAATTTCCAGATAGTTTCCCACACTCAGAAGAATGATTAAGAGAGAGAATCTAAGACTGGTTATGAGGAAGGGTGGAAAATTTTGAAGGACAGGCTGATTATGTAAGTTTTCGGCTGGGGTGTTTCAAACTGTTGCCATGATATTTTAGTTATTAATAACAATTTGGGGAAATCTCCTCACTTCTGGAGAAACATTTGGCTCTAATGAGAAAGAAATGCCACTGTTTGTGAATTCCCAAGTGGATGTAAGGAGCCATTCACTTGCTAAGCCTCTTAGGGAAGCCAGAGCCGATTTCACCCATAACAAGCTGTTGACAGCGTCTGATCAAGGTACCACCTGGAACATGTTAGCAACACAGAAACTGGACTGTGGAGACAGACCTGTGTTTAAATCCCTTTATGTCACTCGCCATGTGACCCTGGCAGCTTACTCATGGAAAATTTCTAGGGTATAAAGGTTGCTTTGCCTTTGAGGCTATGGTTCTTACTGCGTGGATGGTAGGAACATACAGCTCTGAATAATCGCCTTCCACTAGCGGCCACAACAGTGCTCACTTGCAGAGTGCTCACCATGTGCCAGGCACTTTGGTGGGTACTTTGTATGTCATCCTATTTAATTATTAGCCCTACAAGGTAAGGGTGATATTAAAATAAGCCTTATTTTATGGACGAGGGAGCTGAGGCTCAGGGAAGTTAAGTAACTTGCCTAAAATTACATAGCAAGTGGCTCTGTAAGTGACAAAGCTGGGCTTTAAACCCAGCCACGCAGAATCCAAACACCAAACTCCCTTGCTCTACTACCTCTCCCACCTTCCAGTGTTAGGGAAGCACATTGGCACTTTCCAACCCATGGGTCCCAATTTGTGTGTCCCGGTTTTCTCCGAGGTCTTCAGACATTTTTCAGGGCTTCCAAAAGCCTTAACGGAAACGCTTACACTTGCAATCAGACCACAGGCTTCTTTAGGCTGGAATCTAGGATTGACATGGATTGGCTCAGGTTTTGTAGAAGCTCTGATTGGCGGTTACTTACACAAAAACATTGCAAGGTTGTTTTTTAAGTAGGAAGATGAATCATTAGTTAATAAACACAATTTAGTGGACTAGATCTTTCTAAACAGGTAGCCTACTGAGAAAGACTAGAGGGTGCTTGGCTTAGAGAAGGTTGGGAACTGCTAGTGTACATGTGTGTGCATGTTGCCCAAACCGCCAGGCTTTAAAACCCTGTCTTTATTTTTTAAATTACATAATTCTTTGACTTTAAGTCAATGTATTTCCCCCTTATTTCAAATGTTTTGCTAGTTGTATATTTGATATTGCAATCTACTTTAGTCTTCAAGATGATTGGGTTCTTAAAATATGGTTGGGAATGGAGATGCAGAATTGCAAATATTTGTATTCCTAACTAAAAACCGGATAACAGGCTTTTTATCCTTTTAAGTTGTAACCCGGGAGTAAATCTTTGCTCAAGAAAGTTTTACAGTTAGACTCATACTACCAAAATGCAGGGAATATTGACGGTTTTGTAAAAAAACAAACAAAAAACAAACAACACCTGCATGTTACTGCTGAGGCCAATAGCTCCACAAGGCAAGCTTGTGGCAGGCCTCAGTAAATACTTTTTCAATGAGCAGTCCCTGGCTCTTGGAAGAAAGATCCTAGCACGCAGTCAGCGCCCTTTATTTGAAGAAGACGACTGGGTCATTTTGCGTGAAATGCTTTTTTATACCACTTTGGGAAAATCGATCTAGGCCTGCCCTGACAGCCATGGGAGAACACAGGTGACACGCTAGTCCTGAGAATTTGATTACGTTAAAAGAGCACTTGACTTTCTCCGAATCCTGCCTCTCTGAAATGTGCAGGGCTTGGATGCCCTCTGAGGTCTGGATCTGGAATCCAGGGGCCCTTCTGCCGCCCCAGGCCTTGTTCTGATAGTGACGGTGGCCGCTGGCCCCCAAACCAGTTGTCCTTGGGGCAGGCTCCTAGCTGCGTTGTCCCTAGGGAAGGAGGCCACTGCCCCTTTGGTGGAGTGTGGGGCCCCCGCGGGGCCGTCGTAGCTTCCAACCCCCAGCCCCCACGCCGCCTTCGCACCAGGTACGGTCTGGGCCTCGCGCGGCCGTCGTGCGTCTCCCGCCCCCGGTCCGGGTCCCGCCGCTGCCCTCCCGCGGCCTCGTCCTCTGCGCGGCAGTTCCCCGGGCGCCTGGGCCCGCGGGCTGAGGGTCGGGCCGACCTCTTCTTAGACCCGCCGAGTCCGCTGCCCTGCGCCGGGGGCGGGCCGGGCCGGCAGAGCCGAGCCGCCGGCGTCCATTTTCTGGGCGGTGCTGTGTGGCGCAGCGGCCGGACTCGCGGGTCCGGAAGAGCCATGGACCCCCGGGGGAGCGCGCTCGCGCTGGAGCAGTCGAGCCCTGTAAGTGCCATTCGCAGGGTTTGTGTGCGGGTCTGGGTGGGCGAGGTGCGGCCTGCGGGCGCGGGGCCCCGGGCGCGACCAGCCTGACCCCTCCTCTTCCCAGGAGGGAGCCCCGAAACCTGGCTGGCAACGGCTGGCGCAGAGCTGGGAGCTCCGCGGGCGCTGGGAAGCCGAGCTGCTGCAGGGACCCAGCGGCCGCAGGTGCCCGGAGCCGGGGGCCTGCGCCTCAGGGGTGGGGAAAGGGGTCAGTTACAGACCAGGCAGGTGGCGCCGCATCTCGTGGCCCAACTGCGCGACTGCGCTAGAGGGTGGGGGGCGCGGGGGAGAAATGCGCACCCAAGGGCTGGAGACCTTAGGGCTCAGGTCCCACAGGCTCAGGAACTGCGCTGACAGTCGCAACCCCCCTCCTCCGGCCTGCGACTCGGACCCCAGACCCGACCCAGTGGGAACCTGATGATCTTGGTTCAATACCAAGCCCCTGGAATTGAATGGGACGTGCAGAGGCAGGGCCCTGCCCCCAGGGGTTTGCAATCTCAGCCTCTTACTTCTGCAAGTAGTTAGGTCTGTTCTGTTGGTACAACACAACCGCCCGCTGGAAGCGACTTCTTTGCAGGGTGTATAATAAATCACCCGAGATTTTAGTATGTCCGCGATTCCACTTTCTAAGGCCTGCTCCGCTGTAGGTAAGTGACCAATTCCTTTCTGGACTTTGGCCCTAATTGAATATTCCTTTTAAGGATCCATTATTGATGATATATGTTATGGTGCCTTATACATATTTTAAAGTCGAAACACTTTTCTCCCAATTACGAAGCTCAGCTACTCCCGTCAGGTTCGCAAGAGTAAAAAGCATAGGAGGATTTAGTCCGTGGGTTCAGAGAAGCTTCTGGTGAGGTACTACAGGTAAGTGTAGTGTTTTTCCAACAAGAGTAGGGACCCATTAGAAAATTGTGGAATGGGTTTAGTGGGTTACTACAGAATTTTTTAAAAAAGATATAAAATACATAATCCGATATAGAAAAGAATGGATAATATCAGGGCGTGTTGCATATAGTAAGAGTAAATGTTGTTTTGAAACTTTGGGGTTTGTTTATATAATTTAATTTTTTAAAACGGTAGGTCACTGCCAGACAGTTTTTAAAACACTTGTTCCGGGTTAATAACCCAAGCTTTGCAGTCAGCTGAACCTGGGTTTCAGTCTCAAATCTAACATAAACTACCTGTGTGACCTTGAGTGGGTTCCGTGACCTTTTGGAGCCTCTTTTTGTGTAGCTGTAAAATGGGGAATGTCTCCTGCATGAGGGGTATTATGAAGACTATATGAGGTCTCATATGTCAGTATTTTTGCTCAGTACTTGACTTAGAGTAGGTGTTGAGGACACATGCTAATTGCAGTTACTGTTATTGCTGAAACATCAAATCCTGACAGCCAGTCATGGGACACTGTGCTTTTTCTTCCCTTCTTTCTTTTTTTCTTTTTCAGATCTTGATGTGGAGAAGATGGAGGACTCAGAACCAAAAATTGCCAAGTGATTTTTTCCAAAGCACAAGAAACTGTTAGTGCTGGTGTGGTCTAACTGAGGTAACTGAATTTGTGTCTCTCCTTAGTCTGTATGAAATAAAAAACGGTTTTTCTGAGGGACTGAAGGACTCCCAAGGGGCATATGATTTGTGCCAGTGATCCACCAGATTGGGGGATTACAAAGTGACCATGACATTTAAATGAACTATTTATTAAGTAGACAGAAGGCCCCTGTGATGAAGGGGGGAACCAAGTGAAACAGGGCTTCAGGACAACTGGCTTCTCATTCCAGTTACGCCAGTGACTGTAAATCTCTTCATAGATCGTCTGTAAATCTCTTCATAGATCTCTAGCTTGTCCAGACTGGAAGGACCACAGACACCATTGGGGCTAGTTAGATGGCTCTGCAGGCTGACCCAGTAGGCTGGGGCCGAGGCAGGACTACACCCACATATCTGCTGCTCAGTCATGTAGCCAGCTGTGGCTGCTGGAGGGGGAGCACCACACTAGGCCCTGAGAGTACACATGTGAAGAGCCCCCCATCCCCACCTCAGGACACTTGCAGTTTATATAGACAAGAACTGATAGCTCAGCAAAATGCTCTATTTTTTTTTTTTTTATTTACTCCTCACAATACCCCTACAAGGTAAAGAAGAACAGATGTGAAGGATTAAAATGTGAGCTTGCAGACAGGTCATGGAGAGCTTTATATCTCATACTGTATGTGTGGTGCACATTGCATATGCGAAGCACAAAGCTAGGACAACAAAGTTCAAGGCAAAATGCTGGCCCTCTCAGAGTTTGCAGCCTAAACTCGAAAAGGCAGTCAGCTGGGCAGTGCCTGATGTTCCCCCTTCACCTGCCTCTCCAGCAGTCAGCGTGGGATCTGTTACAGGAAGAGACCTGAGTAGCTGACATGTCACAGTTCTTGCCTTTCAATGTGATTTTTCTTTCTTTTTTTTTTTCTTTTCAAATTTAACCTATACTTCCATCCAACTACTAAAACTGATATTTTCAACTTATAAACAATAGTGATGTCTTCTCTGAATTAATTCATGGATTTGTTCACTCAACCAATGTATATGAAACTCCTACAAGGCACTTGGATATTCAAGATCAAACATACTGTCTTTTTACAATCATGATATTAATCATGTTCAGTCTCTTAGCAAGGAATTATTTGTCCAACTGTTAGAGATTTGCTGCTGTTAACATACTAGAATATCAGCTGCAAGGAAGTTCACGATTGACCCATAAAGGATATATAGATCTTTTTAAAATCTTGAAATCTTAAGAAAGGAATTTCTTCTTGGGGCACCGGGGTGGCTCAGTCAGTTAGGCATCCAACTCTTAGTTTTCACTTAGGTTGATCTCAGGGTTGTGAGTTCTCCCTCTTTCTCTCTTCCCTCTGCCCCACCTTCCCCCTGAAAAAAGAAAAGAATTTCTTCTCTTTTAAATTTTTATTTTGCCATTACTGTCACCTGCATATAAAGGTCTTTTATCTATATGCTTAACCAATAGACATAAAGCAGTTTGGCAAGGGGGCTTTCTTTAACTTGAAATGCTCTCTTCTAGCTTGGTAGGCTACCCAGGACTAGAAGCGTTCAAAGGTAAAGCAATTTAAGAGATATTTTAATTTACAGAGTACAGAGTTAGTGATAGCTGCAATAATTGCATTAAGCAACAGGTATCAGTTTGTAAGTCTTGAATGCTGCTGGTAATAAACTTAACTCCAAAGAGAACAAGTGAGAAGTTGAATGTGAATGTGCTCTGTAAACTTCTAGGAGTTCTATAAATGTTATACAGCAAATATTTATTGAGTGCCTACATGAGTACGTCACTGTGCTAGAGAAAGCAGAGAATTTAGCAGCAAAAAGATCTGGTTCCTTCCCTCTCAGACCCTGTTACGTAGATGAGGAAATAACATATGCAGAATACTGTGTGGTAAATGCTTAAAAAGGTAGTAAAAAGGAAGAGGTCTCTTTTACCTCTAGGAGTCAAGGGATTCTTTCTTGAGAAAAGGCATTTAATAAGCAAGTCCTTGAAGGATGTAGAGTTTCCATAAAAGAGATAGGGAGAAGGGGCTCCTGGGTAGATCAGTTAAGCATCCAACTCTTGATTTTGGGTTAGGTCATGATCTCAGGGTCATGAGATTGAGCCCCAGGACATAATCTCAGGATTGTGAGATCAAGCTCCACGTCAGGCTCTGTGCTCAGCATGGAATCTGCTCGAGATTCTCTGTCTCTCCTCTACCTCTGTCCACACCCCGCTTTAAAGTAAATAAATAGGGGCATCTGGGTGACTCAGTGGGTTAAGTGTGTGCCTTTGGCTCAGGTCATGATCTCAGGGCCCTGGGATCAAGCCCCAGCATCTGGGCCCCTGGTTAGCAGGGAGTCATCTTCTCCCTCTTCCTCTGCCCCTCCTCTCCAGCCTTCCATTCCTGCTCATGCATGCCCTCACACTCTCTCTCACTCTCAAATAAAAAAGTCTTTAAACAAGATTAGTAAATCTTTTAAAAGAGGGAGAGATGGAGAGAAGACATTTCAGATAGGAAGAATAGCAGGAGAACAAGAGAGCAGGGACCACATTCAGGGAAAGGTAGTGAGTCCAATGAATTAGAACTTGCCGACATAGGTATCAAGTGGGAAATAAAACTGAGGACATTCAGTGGTAAACAATAATGGTCTTGTATGTCCAGCTGGGAAATAGGAATGCATTAAACCAATAGAAATCATTGAATATATTTGAGCAGGGGGGAGTCACAGCTATGCATCAGGGGCACGGTCTTGTGAGTAGCTCATGGGAAGATCGATCGGGAGGAAAGGCAGGGCGGAAAACAGAGACAGGGAGACTAGTTAGAAGGCTCCCACAGTCCATCAGGGAAAGGTGGGAGTGTGGGAGGACAAGGCCTGAAATGGGTGATAGCAGTGAAATGGGAAAGGAACAAATGCAAAGGAAAGAACACAGTCTCACATCTCAGCGGAGAAGGAATAGCTAAGGCTGCCCAGAGCTTCCACAGTAGTGCTGCCAGTGAAGGACACTTCAGAGGTGGGTAAGGAGCTGCACTTAAGAGGTGCTGAGTTTGAGGTGGTGACAGCCCTCAAGGGGCTTTGTGCCGCAGAGGAAGGCCAGAGCTAGCTCAGGAGTCACTAGGATACAAGAAAAAGTCAAGAGGGGGGAGAAAAGATTTTCTAGAGAGAGAGTACGGGGAGGCACAGGTTGTGGATGGAGCCTTAAGAGAAGGAAGGACCGGGGCGCCTGGGTGGCTCAGTGGTTAAGCCATTGCCTTCGGCTCAGGTCATGATCTCAGGATCCTGGGATCCAGCCCCGCATCGGCATCATCCGGCTCTCTGCTCAGCAGGGAGCCTGCTTCCTTCCCCTCTCTCTGCCTGCCTCTCTGCCTACTTGTGATCTCTCTCTGTCAAATTTAAAAAAAAAAAAAAAAAAAAAAAATCTTTAAAGAGAAGGAAGGACCTAGGGAGCACCTAGAGAGAAATCTGACAAGAGAGCAAGGAAGAACTTCAAGAGAGCAGGACTCCAGCAGCCAGCAGAAGGGGTTTCCCAGTGGAGGGAGCCAGAAGTGTCAGACTCGGGGTGGGGGTGGGGGCTGGGCTGAGGATGCCATTGAATTGACAAGGGCTAGATCATGGTTATTGGCGCTTTTCTTTTTGTGGTAATATGACTTGTACAGTGAATATTAAATGGTTTCATTTCCAAGAATTTGTGGCTTGCACAAATCAAGAATCACTGTTAAATTTGACCCTAGCTAGCCCCCCAAAACACTTCTGATTACTAAAATTCCAGCTGTTAAATGTGGTTTCCATAGTAGTCGTGCACTTAATTCTGTTATGAGCAGATGGACCTAAGAATATCTGTTGATAGTCCTTTAAAAACTACATTTCTGTTGATGCGAGAGGTTTGCTAAAAGTAATTTAATTCCTATGTCTTTTACTAAATGGCTATGATATGATATATGTATGTGTGAGAGAGAAAGGGAGGAAGAGTGTGTGTGCATGTGTGTGTGTGTTTTCATGGACATATGAGCTTAATACAATGGAATGAGAAGACTGGGGTCAGATAAATCTAGTTTCACAACCTCACTGGGCCATTTTCCAGGCTTGTGACTTCAGAAAAGTTACTCTCTCTCTAAGCCTAACTTTTCCCGTCTATAACTCAAATAAGGTTATTTTGAAGATTAAGTAATATATAATTTCGTCAGGATCTGTACCATAGTAGGAAGTTAGTAAATGTTGATTCCCTTCCCTTTACAACTTTGTATCAGTATGTAAATTTCTGTGTAATATGCATCGATACACAAAGCTTTATCTTTATGACTCATTTTAATGTGTTGATTTTATCAAAGAAAGAGCATTCCTCCCACTGTAGCTAATCTATCCCGTGATAATTCAACTGACTGGCAACTTAATCTGGATAAGAATCCACCTGGGGAACTTATTAAAGCAGGCCTTATGAAAAGGCCCGAAATCCAGAGATTCTGGGGATGTAGGTTTGGAGGAGGGCCTGGGAATCTTCCTTTGAAAAAGGCAGTTCAAGATGAGGATTAACAAGTACCAGTTTCTAGGAAGCAGAGGAAGGGGCAAACCTGAGCCTCGATATGCTGATTATAAATCCAGTTTCTATCAGAGAGCGGTCTGTGCCCCAGTGTTTTATATTTGTATCGTTAATGTTTGTGGATTGTATCTGTAATGAGATAAAAACAGCTGAGCCCCAGGCAGTGGAGGCATGCCGGGATTCTCACCCCCCACCGTCTCCGGCTGCAGCGCGCCCACAGCAATACCAGGTGACGTGCAGCCCCCAGATCAGCTTCTCTTCCTGTAGGATCTATGGGGACACATTGTCCCTCTGCCCAGAGTTTGCAAAACAATGTAACTTTAAGTGTTGCGACAAATAATACATTAATGGCAGCAGCATTGCTCCGTGATGCCATTGAAGTATATCTGGACACAGTTTTCTGACTCAATGTCCTCTGGTTGGTAGACATCTCTGCTACTTGATTACGTTTCTCTGCCTGTCTGCATCTTGGCATGGTAGAATTTTTAGGCCTGCCCACATTGCTCATCTGTCCCAACCTCATTTCGTAGATGAGAAGATAATTGACCCTATTCTCCTAGTGCTAAGTCCTCTTCCTTGCTTGTTCACAGGAAAGGATTGAGACATCATGTATGTCCTTGATATTTAAGCTGTGTATGGAGAATATAAAACGTATTTGACTTGTTCTTATTGAATTGTGCTTTATATTCCCTGTACGAAATTTAAAAATCAGATAACGGGAATATATTTTTTAAATTATACCGAGTCCTTTTATAACATTGTTGGCATTCCATTGATGGTTTGCTTCTTTTGGAGGATGCCAGTGGCCTGGAGCCTTCCGAGAAATAAGAATTTCTGTCTACTCCCATCATGCCCAAGGGGAGAGGACAGAGCAACTTTTCATGAAGTAAATTCTATGCCTTATGTGCATTATTTCAGCCATCTTATGAGAATGTCAGAATAACTTGGTGTGATGGAAATTGAGGCTCAGAGGCTCAGTAATGCAGCCGATGAGGTTTTCATATGCTAGGGTCTGACTACAAAGTCCAGCCTCTTCTCTCCATACCCCATGTTGTTTCCCCAGTCACATATAGAGAATATGAAATAGATCCCTATTCCTGATTTTAGCTTAGAGACTCAGAGAGCCTTGTCCCTGATATCTCTGTAACCTCAGAATTTTTGACAAAAAGCAGGTGGAGCAAAGCTAATGTGCAAACTTCCCAAAATTGTTCAGCGAATATCAGCTATGTGCCGGGTACCAGATCAGGACCCCCAACTCATGGGGCTTCCCGATCTCCCTGACCTGTCCTTATGTACTGTCCACATGTTGCTGCAAGCTTTCCTTTTAAAGTGAAAACACCAGTGAATTTCTACACTGGTGAAACCCATCAATTTGTGTCTTGTCGAAGCTGTTACTGTCCCTGTACAGAGCTCAGTGTTCCTGGAGTTATTGTGCCAGTTGAAAGTTTAGAACCGTTCCTTGGGGGATTGCCAGGAGGTGCTCAGCAAGTGTTTGTTGATGACCCTCTGCGGCCTTGAGGAAGGCTGCAGTGGGGAGAGGGAAAAAGCCAAGAGCCCTGCAGAGAGAGTTTGAGGGAAGAGATACAAAATAGCATGGTCTGAGAGACCAGATCAACCAGGAGGCCTGGGACTTGTGCCCACGACCCACTGGGCGACCTTGGGAAGGAAAGTCATGTAACTTTGCTGGCTTGGTTTCCTCGTCTGTAACCAAGGTTTCTTCTAGCTCTAAGATGCAATAATTCTGTTCCCTCTCCAGCAGAAAAGCAGAGGTGCTGGAACAAGCAGGTGGGAAGGTGGGATGAGAGTTAACTCCATGCTTGAGGTCAGCCAGGGGTCCTGATTTCAGAGTACCCTCCAACTCTTCTCATAGATAGACTAATACCAGCCAGTCTTTGGGTTCTGCTTTTACCTTATATACTCTTGAGGAAAGTGTGTGAATTTAAGGGTGAGAGATTATTTGTTTTGGAAGAAATTAGGATTCTTACCAAAAGATTGAGACTGGCTGGCAATCAATCAAAAGATAGCAGAATGGGAGGGAGGGAATCATGGTTTTCAAATTTTGTGGCTAGAAAGTACCGTAGAAATAATCTAGCCCAAACCAGCTCCTCACATTCTAGATAAGGAGACATCATAGGATTTACTCAATATCACACAGGTAGTAGCAAACCTGTAGTGTCTAATTTAAAAGTAGTGTCTAATGCCCATTCTGGTACACTGTCTACAGAAGCAGGCGAGTCCTGTCTTAAGGCAGGTGATCAGGAGAGCAGAAGATGGCAGGCAGCAAGCAAAGCTTAAAGAGGGGTGGAGGCTGTTCTGTTAGAGAGAGTGGACCAGAATGGCAGCTGGACATCTAGTATACAGTTGGACACCGTGATGCAAAAATTCCATCCTGCTGACCATTTGGATTCTCATCAATGAAAGTAGTCAGGAAGGCCATCTGGGTGGCTCAGTCAGTTAAGCATCAGCCTTTGGCTTAGGTCATGACCCTGGCCAGGGTCCTGGGACAGAGTCCTGCATCAGGCTCCTTAGAAACATGCTTCTCCCTCTCCCTCTGCCTGTTGCTTCCCCTGCTTGTAATCTCCCTCCCTCTCTTTCTCTCTCTGGGTCAAATAAATAAATAAATAAAATCTTTAAAAATGTATAAAATAAAATAAAACAGTCAAGAAAAGGTCTTTTTAAACTGGGAGAGGCAGGAGGCGTTTCCTGTTTTTTAAATAAAGCACCTTTTTCTCTTATTTCAATGCAAATTTCTAAGCTATAAAATAATTTAGTTTTGAGAGGAATTAAATATTTTTCTGAAGAACATAGAGAAGGAGACCCAGCTCACACTGGCCACTGGTATGCATGTGTTTTTGCTGGCCACTTTATGCCGTGTGTTCATCCCAGGCTGCATTTTCATGAGAAATCCAGTGGCTGTTTAAATCCTGGAGGAACATCCTGGGGTTATTAAAGCAATCCATGAAGGCAGGCTTTGTGCAAGGTGAGATAGATATGAGCTGTCACTTCCTTCCTGCTTTGTGAGTTGGATATTGTTTCTAGGCCCCATTTTGTTTGTGTTACTTTTCCTGTTCATGTGTTAGAACAACTTCTGATTATTTGTAGAGTTGATTACGATTAGATAATAAGACCACCAATTCAGTAAAAACAAAACCGAATTTATTACTTTGCCAGGCAAGAGAGACCCACCACATCTGGAATTGCAGTCTCCCCAAACTTGTATACATGTTCACATAGGCTTAGAGATTTCTGATTAGCTCTCTTAGAAGGTTGATTCCCTTCTAGACCCAAAGAGGAGGATTTCCTTTTTAAAAGTCTACTCAGCAGGGGCCCCTGGGTGGCTCAACTGGTTAGGCCATCCGATTTTTTATTTTGGCTCAGGTCATGGTCTCGACATCGCGATCGTAGGGTGGTGGGATCAAGCCCTGGATGGGAGTGTGCTTGGGATTCTCTCTCTCCCTCTGCCCCTCCCCCTGCTCATGTTCTCTCTCTCTCTCTCTTTCACTAAAATAAATCTTAAAAGAAAGAAGGAAAAGAAAAGAAAAAACAACATCTACTCAGCATTCTGGTCTGTCCCTGCTTCTACCGGCTTATTCTGGTCTCAAAGCCCCTGACACAAGCTCTGAGAGCAAGGCTTCTCAAGGTTCCCTGCTGTCTTTATGCTGGTGGGTGGAAGCAGCTGACTGTCTCATGGGAGCCAAAGCCATACGTGCCTCCCGGGTGCCTGCTGCAGACCCGTGCCTGGTGCAGCGTGTTCCACCCTTCCTTTGGACTAAGGGGGAGTTCCACTTGTGCTTTCAGGGAGCCCCACCCTGAGGAAGCAGAAGACACTAGGATAGATAAAGAGTAAGCAGCAGGGACATGAAGCCCCAAAGAGGATTTTACTCAGACGTTAGAGAACTGGCCTACCCTGAGTGCTGTGCTAAATAGGGTTTAAAAAAGAATCTGACCTTTAAATTTTGTCCTGCCACGGTCTAGCAGTTCTGGAGTTTCTTTAGCTACTGCACTATAAGTTGCCTTTGTGCACGGAAGCACCATTGATCTCCTGGGAAACACACGTTTTCCTAAACGAATGTGCGCTTCAGGGTGAGTTTCTTACCCTGTTTTGTTGTATATTTAACATTGTTCATATTTGGTTTTGGTTTTGACATTTCAGGAAATCACTCAAGAACTTTTTGTCACTTTTGAATCATCTATTTTAAGACTTTCTCTTCTATTTATTGTTATGAGTTTCTGATAAGGTGATTTGTGCGTCTCTATTTTAGGAAACACTTTTTTTGAGACTTTTTTTTTTAATGAAGTTTAGATGGGAGTCTTACCTCCAATCCTCAATGCTACCTTACATTAAAGATGACCTATTTCTTTGCCCCATGAGGTTCCCTTGCTTAGGGAGGATAAAAAAAAAAACGTCGGATGATTAGTCATTGTGGTGTTCAGCAAACAAATCCTTTGGAGGCCTTGATTTATGTTACTGGTCAGAAAAAAAGGTTGTATCTGCCTCTAGACAGCTACTGTTGTGGAAGGTAAGTGTCATGTAGTCCCAGAAGGTCCCTAGAGTGTCCTGTTTGTTGTGTTCAGGCTTCTAAACCCGGTGGCCATTTTCTGTGAGTTTGAATCCCTGTGAGAAGCTCCTCCCACTGTGGAGTCTCTGAGCATTTGTTTTCTAAAATGAAAGCACAAGCAGAAACGCGAGCTGTTCTCAGGGCAGCCTGTTCTTCAGACTTTTTTTAGATCTGTATATTTAAAAGCATAATTTTTTAAACAGCCTACTATGGGTTTTTATCCGCAGTGGCTTTGGGTTTGTTTGGGGGATTTTCACTATTTTTTTTTTTTTTTTTTTTTAGTGTAGACAGCTTATTTATTGCTGCGATTGCTCCCGGTCTCCCCCCTACCCCCCGCACGCCCCCCAGATACTTTCAGCCTAACAGGTGAGTAGGGTAACTGTTTGGATACCTGACCCCTGCCAGAAACCTTCCTTCGGCGTCAGTGTCATGTCTTTTGGAGTGAAATTGGAAGAAGCTCCCTGAGACTCAGTTCCTTTCCTTGTCTTCCCTCTTTCTGCCTTTTCCCCCAACCAGATTTCCCCAAGCACTTTCTTTTGTCTAAAGCGCTGTGTGTCCGTCTGTGTGAAGGGCCAGGGTTTTTGCAGCATTTCCACAGCGCAGAAGCTCTTGTGCCTCTAGCTGTTCGTCCAGCCGCCCCATGGGCTTGCCTGATGGCTCTGCCAGTCACCTGTGTCTCCTGGACCCTGGGAGGAGGTGACTGTTTTGCAATCCCAGGCTGCCTCGGGGATCTGTGCTGCCATGCCTGGCTTCACTTCAGAGATTGCCGTGTTGCCAGCAGTGGCTTCAAACTGGAAAAATGGGGGGGTGGGGAGGAAATGATGGAAAACACGGCAGGAGGAAATGTGTGTGCAAGAAATGTATGTATGTGGCCTCGAATATATGAGAGTTCGGGTCTGTGAACATGATCTCTGTGCCTTGGCACCTTACCAGGGGGGGAAACACTGGGAACCATGGGCTGTTTATTGACAGTGGGGAGGAAGTGGGGCAGAACAGGGCAAAAGCATCAGCAGCTTTTCTCCGAGAGGCCCCGGACCAGCACCCAAGACCAAAAGGATCAGCTCTGCATCCCCACCCCCAGTCCAGGGTCTCTAGAGCAGAAGCTGCTTCCTCGGCTTGACCACCATTGTTCTCCCGAGCAGTTCGCAAAGATTCCCTAGAGACACTTGTGATCTAGGGGCATGTGCTTTATTGTGTTGATCCCATTGTTTGAAGCTCAGACTGCTAGTTGTCCAGGATGCATTTCTGTGGTCTAGTTTTTGGAATTGTTACTTGTGTGACACAGTGGTGAAGCGTGGTATTGTCCAAAATACTCTGACCCAGTAAGGAGCTACCTGTGAAGGCCTATGGGTTCTCAGCAGTGATTATGTCCCTCACCACATCATCTGCTAACGATGAGCACAGAGCCTCTTTGGACAAGGAAAGCTGGGTGCCTCCCAAGAGTATGAATCTGATTTCGTGGAGCTCAAGCTGACCTTAGGGTTAAAGCGACTTTTGGAGCAAAGTGAAGAGTTTGCTCTCTGCCGCTCTTCCCCCTAGGATTCATATATTAAGAAATGTTCCACATGGGCATGAACAAACTGGAGGAATCCTGAAGAAATATTCTGTGACCCAAATATATTCCTTGTCATGGCTTCTCACCACCTGTCCCTCATTAAGATGGAAATACTTCAGTAGTTTGGGAAGCTTGAATACTGATACCTCATTACATAAATTTTAGGAGGACAATGAATCACTGTACAGAGACAGAGATGTTGTAGGCAAAATAAAACTTAGAAGTGGTTTATACTTACATTATTGTAGATTAGGGCCTAAAGGTACATAGAGGGGCAGGAAGAGAATGTGAATGTTCAATGTGGGCTGGGTATAAGAAGATGGAATGGCAAAATGGTGGCATGACTTTTTTTTTTTTAAGGATTTTATTTATTTATTTGACAGAGATCACAAGTAGAGAGGCAGGCAGAGAGAGAGAGAGAGGGAAGCAGGCTCCCTGCTGAGCTGAGAGCCCGATGTGGGACTCGATCCCAGGACCCCGAGATCATGACCTGAGCCGAAGGCAGTGGCTTAACCCACTGAGCCACCCAGGCGCCCCGGCATGACATTTTTTTAAACTACTATCAGGCCAGATGAAACATCTCTGCAGGCTGAATCCGGCCTTGGACTGCCTGTGTGCCAGTCAGAGAGCCACACTGTCTGACTCAGCCCACCAGTGTGCATTTCCTTGGTGGCAGCCTGCCCAGTCTTTTCCTGCAGAGTGTTGGGCTTGAAGTTCTCCAAGATCCATCCCAAGGAAAAGTCATGGCCCTTGAACCTTCTCCATGTCACAGCAAATAAGGGAGCCACTTTGGAGATAAACTGTATCTATGTCATACAGGCCAAGCGACATGTCAGTAGAATCAGCTGCAAAACACAGCTTGTATGTCCAAGGACATCTGAAGGACATCTGGAGAGGCATCAGACACAGCAGCCTTGATTAAGCTGCTCAGTGCTCCATGTGCCCATCTCAGGCTAGAACAGGCAGAATCCACCAAAGGAAGCCCCTCCCTGTTTAGACATAGTACCCCCAAGGTAGTGGAACCGAGTGAAGACTGCAGAGGCTAATCTGGCTGGCACTGGGCCATGGGGTGACAGTGAAGGACAGCAGGCATTTTGCCATATATCTAGTCTCTGGTGTGACTGGCTCAGCCCAAAGATGCTTTCTGAAATATCAAGCAGTTAGCCATTTCTTAACTAATCCCAGATGGGCACAGTGTGAGAACTGGCCTCTGTCTCTGTTGACACTTGACTGACCTTCTGCACACTCTGGAATTTACAACGCCTTGCCTTTTTTCTCAGGTTCTTTGTACCATACCTGTTTTCTTTAGGACTCTTGGAGCTGAGTCTTAGTGTCAATAAAGCACTTTAGCACAGGGCCTCACTTGTAGAATGTGCTCAGTAAATATTAGCTCTTATTGTCATTGGCATTATCATCCTCACCGTTATAGTTATTATCATTTCACCAGTAGGTAAGGGGACTTGGTTTCCTTAACCCTTCAACTCAGCCACATACATCAGCTGTCTCCACCCTGATGTAAAGGAAGACGGATCACACCAACATGACTCACTGCGTCAGAAAGTGTGCCTTGCGAGCTGCCCAGCTGACTCGTGCACATTAGTGCATGGGGAACGCTGCTCTAGGTGGTGTGGTGAAGCACAGGGACAGACTTGCAGAGAGACTGGTCCTTACAGGTTTGCTAGCCAGGAGATACTTCGGGACGTCTAAGAGGGTAGGGGCTGGGAGATGTACCTTTTACATCACACCATCGGGATGTGTGATGGGGTGGTTTTGACCACACTAGGAATCTGATTCTGGAGGCTAGTGTCCCCTGGCTGTGACTTTAACCTGAACGTAGCACCTTGTTCCTTTCCACCTTCCCCACCCCCCACGGCTTTTAGGTCATGCAAACCATGTTGCCAAGAAGGGAAATTCCTGTGGTAAGAGGCCAGAAAACCTTCACGTGTCAGGGAAGCAACACATGTCATTGTAACCTAGGACTGTAGTGCTGGAACATGTAGCAGTGTGACAACAAGGAGGGCTGGGCTCTCAGCAAGGACTGGGGGACTCTGGGAGGCATGAGAAGGGAGGTATAACTAAACCTCCTTTACTTTGGTGACTGAGAGTTTTGCCTGCTCCTACGGAAACATTCTGAAGGATAGAAATAACCAATCCCAGTAACCAGTGCTGCCTTGGTGACTTGTCTGGACTGGGAGCTACTAGGGTGGTGGGGACAAAATGGCCACAATATCTTAGAGATGAAATCCTAACTTCGTATCAAATTAGTTTAGAAAGTGAGTTAATGGAAAGCCTTTTCAGCCTTTCAAAGCTTTCACCATGGTCTTTGTTAATTTGTGATTGGGGTGATTTTTTCCAGTCTGCATGGTGCTTTCAGATGGCGTTGTGCCCTGCATACTGAGTGACCCGGGGTCCCTTGGGCAGCATAAGACTTGGAGGTGCAGCTGTAGATCTTAGTCCCCACACCAGCCCTCTCTCTTCCTCTTTACTCCATCCTCTTCCTGCCACTGTCAGGGAACTTAGCTTGGAGCTCTGGATCTCAGTTCTCTCTCCCACTTATCCAGAGTTGTTGCCATGGTGTCTATAGTAAGTTGAGTGGTGGCCCCCAAGAGGTACTTTCATATCGCGATGCTGTGAATATGACCTTACTTGGAAAAAGCTGTCTGTGCAGATACACGTTAGTTAAGGATCTTGAGATGAATTCATCCTGGATTATGGGATGGGCCCTAAATCCAAAGACAGGGGGCCTTGTAAACACGCAGAGGAGCAACACAGAAGGAGGAGAAGGCCCTGTGAAGATGTAGGCAGAGATTGGAGTGACCAAACCAATCAATGACTGCCTAGAATCACCAGAAGCTGGAAAAGGCAGGGAAGACTCCTCTAGAGTCTTCAGCAAGAACACGTCCCTGATGACATCTTGATTGCAAACTTCCAGCCTCCAGAAATGTGAGAGAATACATTTCTGATGTTGTTAAGTCACCACATTTGTGGTAACCTGTTACAGCATTATTGGGAAGCTGATAATAATGTCCTTTTCTAGTCTGGATTCAGAAATGCCTAGGAACTCGTTAAAAATTGATTTCTGGGGCTTGACCCCTGGCTATTCAGATTCTGTCAGTGTGGGGTGGCATCCAGAAACTAGTTTTAATAAGGGCCTCCAGGTGATTCCAATATATCTTTTACCCCTCGGTAGTGGTATTCCTGCAGCTCCTTCTGTCCGTCCACTCTGCCTTCCTTGGATCCTTCCCCTGCTTGTGTTCTCGACCACGTCCTGTGTGTCTGTGCAGTGCACATCTGTATCTTCAGCCCAGCTTCCTTTCAGCAGCAAGGTCTGTTTGGGATGCCTGTTGATTGAGGGCACCACCTGCATTTCCCACCGGCTCCTCAGGGAGCACAGACTTCATTATCCTCCTCCCAAACCAGCTCTTTGATCCGGTTCCCTACCTGCCAGTGGGACATCAGGTAATGGAACTGGGCTGTCAACCTTCATTCTTCCCTCTCTCCTGATTTCCAGTGAGTTGGTTCTTCCATCCAGAGAGCTCTCAACTCTTTCTCCCGTGTTCATTCCCCACCTTCTCCTTCACTTCTCACTAGACTCCCTCCAGACATCCTTCTCACCAAATGGTTCCCAGAATGATCTGTTTGCAAACTTGCCAAATGATTCCTGCTTAAAATCTTTTAAATGACTCACCAGTGTCCAGGCTACTCATTAGATCATCTGGAGAGTTTTGTTTTTGTTTTTTTGTTTTTAAATCACCATACCCAGTATTCACACAAGACCAAACAAATCAGAATCTCCGGTTGGAGCCTAATGTTGGTTCTTTCTCCAGTTCCCATGGGTGATTCCAGTGTGCAGTTTAGGGTTGAGAACTTCTGGACCAGAGGATAAAATCCAAAGTCTTGGTAACATTCAAAACTCTTGACAGCTTGGTTCCTGCCAGTCTCTTCCTCTGCATCTCCGTCAGGCCCTCCCCACGGTCTGTGCAACAGCCATCCCCACCTCTTTGCCAGTCCCTCAGGGTGTCGTTTGGTCTCACACCAGCTTGCCTTTGCTTAGACCTCTGCCTGGATTAGAAGTTTTTCTCTCTTGGATTCCAAAGAAATGCTCCCTGTCTTTGAAGACTTGGTTCCACCTCTCTCCCCCTGACTCTCCTTCCTCAAACTCCGTTTAAGCTGTGTCTTCCAGAGTCCTGGGCATACTTGCTGGAGCACTGTGATCATCACAGAGAGCTGTTTGTCTGCATGTCTGTCTCTTCCATTAGACTGTGGGCGCCAGGAGGTTGCTCAATGAGGAAGAAATAAAGGATTAAACAAGGCCAAGGGGATAAAATAGTGTTTCTGCTTTTCTGGATAATTGGGCCCGTGCTGCCTTATACCTCATCTAACACTTGTTAAAAATACAAAACTCTACTTGGCTGTAATGAATGTAATGAAGTTGTAATAGTCGTGGTAGCTGTGTGGAATGCCACTAACTGAATACTTGCTAGCCACTGTCTCCGTACTCATTGCTTCATTTAACTAACCCAGTAATCATCTCTGACATCATTCCCATTTTACAGAATGAATTAAAATGCTGTGTGATTGGGTAGTGCAAGATGGCAGAGAACACATTGGAGTGCATGGATGATCACCTCGCCAGCAGTGTTAATGGTGTGTCGGCTGGTCAAGAAAAACTGGTTCTGTTGGTCAGAACAGCTCTTGCTAAGTAGTCTTTGGAGCGACACATACACATTTGGGACTGAATTTGGCATAAAACAAACACAGCCAATAAACACATCACTCAAAGGGTGAGATGGTGATCTATGTTTACTGACATTTGGAATCACATAAATACAGTCTTCCTTTTAAGTATGCTAGAAGGAGTTTGTGACCCACAGTCACAAGATCAGGGTTGAAAACCCAGCCTTGCCAATTACATGATATGTGGTATTAGGATTTTGGCTTAATTTTTCCGAGCCTCAGTATCTTCATCTTTGAAATGGAAATATTATCTCACAGCCAGAAGGATACTGTGAGAAAGAAAATGAAATGGTTTGTATGAAAGTGATTTGTAAATGGTTGGGAGCTAAACAGAAGTAAGGCTGGATGTCCTCGGCCTTGTCACATGTTTCGGTCCAGAAGGTTGCCCTTTGAGAAGTGTCAGGATGGGGAAAGGTGGTATTTTGCTGGGTTAGTGAATATGGGCCCTGAAACAGTTGCGGGTTATCTGGTTTCCCAGTGGGGCAGAGTACGGGGATGCTGCATCTTGAGCCCCAGAAACACAAATGGCATGAGCTAGTTAGGGAGGATGTGGGAGTGGAGACGAGTGGTTAGAAAATTAAGGTCTTGTGCTTATTGACACAACAGAGCCGAGAGAATACAACTGCTCAGGGTTTGCATTGGTTCACCTGAAACCAAGGGCCAGCCCGGGGACCACAGTTCAACTCCACAGAGCTTGACATCTTGTTCTTTCAAGTAAAACTTTTCTTTTCTGCAGCTCAGAAGTCTTCTGGATCTCAGCACAAGAGCTCACCTACCGTGAGGTCTCAGTGTCTTGATTCTGAACACATTAATGCATTAACACAGCCAGAGCTGTTCTTTACAGAGTCACTTCCTCATCGTTTAGATTCAACCTCCTTCCTCCTCAAAAATGAAACCAAGGCTTTATCTTTTTTATTCTGATAGATTGAAAAATATTTTCTAAGTCCTGATCTTGAAATATGATCTGTGCGGGTTGGGTGTGTGTGTCTGAGAAGAATAGCCACATTCTGCCACTTTCTGGAGGTGGGCACAGAAAACAGTTCTGCCCTTTTGTCACAGACATCGCCATCTTGAATTAACCTGTTAAGTTTCTGGAGCGTGAATATGTGTGACACGTAAAAGAAATTGGTAGATCTATTATAAGACAAAAGTGACATTCTAAAAATATCCCAACACACTGGAGATGTTGAACAAAATGAAGGTGATTAAATTTAGTTAAAATAAATGAGTGAATTTTTGAGCTTCAGCTAAAAAATTCAGGCTTGGAAGTTTGGAAGCCGAGGAGGAAGAAAACAAGGGAAAAAAGGAGAACCCCATGCCAAAAAAAGAAACCTGTATAACCTAAATAAAACCAGTTATCGAGCACTTATTATTTGCTTCATATTTGCACTTGCCGAGTGCTCAGATACTCTCATTTAATCCTCCCATACCCTATGAGGTGTGTAGTATTCTCTCCATTTTATAGAGGAGGAGACCGAGGCTCGGGGAGTTCAGGTCCTTTCTGTGGTCATGCTGTTAGTAAGCAGGCCCCAGTGTCTGCCTTTTGAGCATGGTATAGTGAAACATGTGGAACCAGAAGTCTAGCAACCAGGTTTGGTCAAACCATGAGCTCTTAGGCGAGCCATTTAACTTAACTTCTCCGTGCCTCACTTTTCTCACATCCAGAATGAGAGGCTTGGACCAAATCTAATGCTCCTTTTGTATACAAAACCCTCTTTGCTGTGGAATAGCAGAAGGAATTTGAGATGTTTAGCCCAGGGAGGGGGCCGTGCAGAGTAAAGCTTCAAAGGGCTGTCGTGGGGCAGAGACCACAGTTAAGGGCCCCTTCTTTGCTACCAGTGAGGACTGCTCTGAGGAGGAAATGCCTGTGCTGGGTGGAGCCCTCTCCACCTCCGATCTGAAGAATCTCCAGAAGCCGTTAGTGGCAAATTAAGAATGACTTAGAGTGCAGCGTCCACTAAGAAGGAGACTCTCTCTGCCTTTTGTTACCTAGAACACTCGATGCCTATTTATTTTGGAGCCGGTCCTACTCATCTGCCCATTTTCAGAAAGCTCTGGGGGACTGGATTACCAGCTACCCAGGACACAAGAGCATTTCTCGGTGTGGACTCAGCACCATCTTGTGGACGCAGCTCTCTGGACTGGGGATGGGCTGTGGTCATCAAATATGTAAAAGAACCTCAAAGCAGGTTTGAACTCCGTTTCGGGAATTCTGTTTTTAACAGGGTATGCCTGATCTTGGAGCTAGGAACTGCCTTAGGGAACTTGCTTTTATGACCATCATCCTGTTACTAAGCCCCTGAAACCTGGAAGAGCAGCGTGGGCAGGCTCAGTGACACAGCAGCCAGACTGTCCCAGGAGTCATGTTCACTAGGAAGGACATCGGTACAGAAGCCGCCTAGGGAGGGAGCCCCAGGCTCCTTCCTTCACGGCCTCCCGTCCCCTTCCTCCCTCATCCAGTCTCAGCTCTTCTGGGGCAGAACACCGGCTGCCTGCCTCCTCTCCTTCCTGCTGGTATTGACTGCTGCTCGGGGCATGACTTCTTCGTAGTGCTTCAAGGCCCCCTTCCTGGTGAGGTGAGGAGGGAACAGAATGAAGCTGTGGAGAGAACAGAGTGGTCAGGTTGTAAAATGCTTTACCTGCCCTAACTCTGTCCATGAACACTGGTGAGGCTGGCCACTTGGACGTTTTTACCATTTCTGTGTGTGAAGAAACTGCGTAATAGTCTAATTGGGGGTTCGGATGACGGTCTGAGAGCTGTCTTGCTCAGTGCCTTTACCCAGAGTGAAAGGAGCAACGTGTGGACCCAGAGAAGCCACTCGCCTCTTCTCTTATTCTTTGCTGTAAGGTTGGGAGGGGGGTGATGCTATCTTTAATGGGTGTGTAGGACCCCATCCCTCAAAAACAACAGTCACTAATTTTGTATGTGGCTTTATGTATCATGATGTTAACATCGTGATGCATGTACTTACTCTTTCAAAGTAAATGTTTGTTCCCGCAGTTGCATTATGTACCTAGGTCAACGTATCCTCCCAAGACTTTCATGTAGGAACTATTACTGTATTACCCACGGTCCCTTATTTTGCTAAATATTTGTATTTGTACT
The DNA here is from genome assembly GCF_922984935.1 of Meles meles. Taxonomy (NCBI): domain Eukaryota; kingdom Metazoa; phylum Chordata; class Mammalia; order Carnivora; family Mustelidae; genus Meles; species Meles meles. The sequence goes on along the minus strand of NC_060069.1, from coordinate 94,651,418 downwards.
TACCTTCCATGAGTATTTTTTAGTTAACATCTTTTCTTTGGGGTCAGCCTGACTCCCAGCTGCCGAGCCTGTCAGAACTAGTCTTGCTCAGGCTCACTGGAAACCCGTGAAGCCTGAGACTCTCCAGGCCACCCCTCTTTCCATTCAGCTTCAAAGAAACCTCTCTGTACAAAATGTCCCTTGATTCCAACAGCCTCTCAACCGACAAGCAGTAAATTGGTTGCCATTATCAAAATGAGATGGGCTAAAGAAAAGAGTTGTAAGTATTGTTTCCTGGAATTTTCATGGAAAATTAGGGTGAAAAGAGCAATAGAATGAGATACTACATTTTATCAATGTTGTCTTATCTAATCCTATTAAGAACTAAGTTGCACTATTATATCCATTTTGTAGATTAAAAAAAAAAAACACAGGTTTTGGGGTGCCTGGGTGGCACAGTTAGTTAAGCATCCAACTCTTGATTTTGGCTCAGGTTGTGATCCTGGAGTTGGGGTCCTAGGATCAAGCCCTGTAGGGGAGTCTGCCTGAGGATTCTCTCTCTCCCTCTCTCTCAGGTAGATAAATAAATCTTTAAAAAATAAAACGGGTGTGGAGGTGTTAATTAACTTGTCCAAGTTCATACAGCTAGTAAGTGGCAAAACTGGAATTTAAACCCAGGAGTGTATACACAGAGGCCCTGCTTTACCCTCTGAGTCTAAAGATAAAACTGTATAGACAGAAAAGTACAGCCCAGTGGTACAGGAGAAGGAGGGCTTAGAACTTCTATATTGATTACATGGGACAGTTGTCAAAAATTTTCTTCAAGGACTTCAGTGGAAGATTGGACCAGAATCCCAAATAAGCACATAAACATGTTAAGCCCCAAATTAACCCAAATTTTTACTTTTTTTCTGAATAAACCACAACCTAATGAATCCATCAAACTGAGACATAAAAAAATTCTAAAATCAAAAAACCAAAATGTTCTCTAAAATAAATCATAACCAAACTGACATGTTACTAGATTCCCCCCGCCTTTTTTTTAACAGCCAAATAATGGAAGCAGTTACTAGATTCCTAGTTTAAAGAAAGAAGGAGGAGGTCCCAAGATATTGCCCTCTAAAAGTTCCATGGTACATGGGGAGAGGAGCAAACATGGTCTGCCTGGAGTCTGTCTACAGGAGAGGTGAAGAAGCAGAGCACAGTGGAAGCTTTTTTTTTTTTTTTTTTACTTGTTTCCTTATTTATTTATTTTAGAGAAGAGGGAGTGGGATAGGGGAAGAAGGAGAGAGAGAATCTTAAACAGGCTCCACACGCAATCAATGTGGGGCTCTATCTCACGACTCTGAGATCATGAGGTGAGCCGAAACCAAGAGTCAGACACTTAACTGACGATCCACCCAGGCACCCCAGGAGAGGCTTTTTTATGAAGGTAAAAGAATGTTCCTGCCTAATACATGTAACCCAATAAACTGACCGTACCCTGGCTTTGCCTTATATAGCATAATTTGAGTGATCTGATTTAAGAGGATAAGTACATACCATGGAACTTTATGGATGATTTGGTATATGTCTTAAACATTATTTTGGTCTCCTTCCTATCAAGCCTTTTACCAGAATTGCTAACAGATACCTAAGTGAATGATTTTTTTAAATGATTTATTTATTTATTTGAGAGAGAAAGAGAGCATGAGCAGGGGGCCAGGAGGAGAAGCAGGCTCCCCGCTGAGCAGGGAGCCCGTTGTGGGGCTCGATCCCAGGACTACAACCTGAGATGATGGCAGCCACTCAACAGACTGAGCCACACAGGTGCCCCAAGTTGACGGGATTTTTTTTTTTTTAATTTTTGATACCTTTTTTCCCACCTGCTAAGAAGACTGCTAACAACCAATGCAACTAAAAAAGAAGGAATTTAGACAATACTTGTAACTAAATGCCCATATCGGAGCTAAGGCTCAGATGTAACTGCCATCTGCATTGGGGAAGAATGACCAACTGCTGAGCCTCTCTGGATAGTAAGCACTGGGAAGGGTGTGGGGACCTCTGGGCACACAGTGAACTAGAACATTTGTCCCTGCCACTGAGGAATTTCACATTTCCTATACTTGGGGCTTGAGGCCAAGGCTTACAATATTTGTTCTTACTGACATGTACAACTAATTATTAATTGGTGATAATAACATTAATAATAATTAATTTTAGTAAGCTTTGTGCCAGATACTATGCCAAGCATCTTATAGGTATTACCATTTAATCCTCATGTTAAGCCTGGTAGATTCTATTTTTAACTCCGTTTTACAGATGAAGAGGTTGAAGTGCAAAGAGCTTAAGAAACGTGCCCAAGGTCACAGCCAGAACGTGACAGAGCCAGGTCCCCCTGACACCAAAGTTCAGACTCTCAGCCACGGTCCCAGACTGGACGTGGCCAGGCTGCCTTATCCTGAATCGTCCCTTAGTAGAGCTCCGTTTCATGACTGGACTAACACAGTGCTTTGGGGTCTCTCCATTCTCCTGATTCAGGAGCTTTATGTAATCTCTCCACTCGCTTGCCCTTTCAATACCCACCTCTTATGGCAACCCGTGTTGTACACAGTAACTGGGGAGTGGTAGGCACTTGATAAATATGATCTTGAAAAAGAAATGGATCAAAAACTACTAATATTGGGCCACCTGGCTGGCTTATTGGGTAGAGTATGCAACTCTTGATCTCAGGGTTGTAAGTTCGAGCCCCACATTGGATGTAGACATTACTTAAAAATAAAATCTTTATGAGCACCATATATTACTTTAGAGGTTTTTTTTTTTTTTTTTAGGAAAACAAATTAAAAGTAGAATGTTATGGAGAATTCTGAATTTCCCTAAAATATTCACCACAAGGCCACCTGGTGGCCCATATGGCATCTTTGTGTGTTTTAAAGACACAGCCCCCTCCATCTGGCAGGAGGATGCAGCCCTCCCCAGTGCACCTGCCTGGCCACACAGAGCACAGCACGAGCTGGCTCTCAGCCTCCCCTTCCTCACAGCACATTGCAGGCCCTAACCTGTGCCCTGCGTATGGCAGCCCTCCTCAGGTCCAGCCGACCATTGGTGATGCATCCCACTCTGGTAAGTAGGCTGGGGTCAGGAGCAGATGAGCCTTTGATACCAAGAAAAAGGTGGAAAAGCTGAGTTCTTTACTTCCTGGTGCGCCTGAACCTGAAATGGAGAGTCTGGTGTTTGCATCATACTGCCTGGCTCTGAATCCCAGCTCTGCTGCCCACTAGTTAAATGACCCCCATCAAGTTACGAGGTCTCTCTGTGTCTCGGTTTTCTCATTTGCAAAATCTGGTTGCTGTGAACTTAATAGGGATAGTGTATTCACAATGCGTAGAATGGTACTGGGTACCCGGATGTGGCTGGCCTATGACGTGATTTCTTCCTGTCTGATGAGCAAGTCTTATCAGGGACATTGATTCATTTGTGGTGGTATTCATTTGGGGAAGGCAGCCCAAGGGGGGCTCTAAAGCAAGCAGGAGTCAGCAGTGACTGGGTTCTTCATAGCATAGTTAGAAGTCATGGGCCAGTGCATGTGCACAGTTTTTGTTTTTGTTTTTTTTATATTACACAGCCACATGTCGACTACTTTGGAAGTTTTAGTACTTTTTTAAAAGTTATTTTAAAAGTTTGTTTCCAATTTAGTCCAAGTACTCAAGGGACAAAGGCCAAATCCCTGGAGTTTAAACTATTTAAGAACAAAATTCATCTGAGTACATTTTAAAGATTTTATTGGCTTTATTCAGTGATTTGTGAATTGGGCGGCCTCCAATGTAGCAGATAAAAAGGAGCACCAAAGAGCTATGCAAGGCAAAAGATTTTATAGGCAGACTGGAGCAAAATAAGGAAGTTATACTGGGCAAAAAGGCAGATTGGTTATTGCGAGGTTACTTCCCTTATATGGGACAGCAGGGCATCATGGGGCAGATTACTTACTTAATGCTGATCGGTTGATTCCTGATTGGTTTAAGATTCCATTTCTGGGAGAGCCAAACTAAGTTAAGTTTTAGTTTGAGGACATGGAGCTTAGCATAAGTGACTCCATTTGGGACCCTGTTGTCCTAAACAGAACAAAGCATACCAGTAGAGCCTAAAGTATTGCCCTTTTCCTTCCTTTGAGCCAAAGCAGTAATAGTAAGCCATTCTTCAGTGTTTCGAAGCTGTGTTTCAATGTTTTAACTTGTTTGAGCAGTGACAACTCTGTGGAAAGTAGATGGCCCTCAGTGTGTGTGTGTGTGTGTGTGTGTGTGTGTGTGTGTGTCCTTCCTTATACCATGTTAGAACAGCCTCCTGGCTTTTTTATGTTCAACAAAGCATAGGTGACAAATAGGGCAGTTTGCATTGACCTAATGCTGGATCCAGAAAGCTTGGTAACAGTGCCTGGTATTGTGGGCTGTAGAGGACTTGGTGTTTGGGTGCTTTTTGTTTTTGCATTCATTTAATAAAGGTTTATTAGCACCTGTTATGTGTCAGGTAGAGTGCTGGGAGCTAGAGATACTGGTGAAACAGTCTTAGCCCTTACAGAGTTTATATTCTTGTGGTAAAGGCACCCATTTGTCAATACTTAATTACAATCATGAGTACTACGAAAGAAAAGTATGCTGAGAATATATGACAGATGAACCTAATTGAGGAGGAAAGGATTGTTGGATGGAGGTAAGGGTAGGCTGCTTCCTGGGCTAGCAGGGCATTCTGGGATGCAGGAGCAGCATGTCCAGAAGCCCAGAGATAGGAAGATCCTAGGCATATTCAAGGAACAGAAGGAAGGCTGATGCAGATTAGAGTGTCAGGAAATGGGGTTAAGTCGCAGAGGACTTTATAAGCCTTGGTGAAGTTACTGGAATTTGGACTTAGGTTTTAATGAGGCTCACTGGCCATGTCTCCATTCTGTGTTTGTGGGGAGACTGCCATCTGTCATGGAGAAAGCTCACACCCAAAGTTGGCCCTCCCCTGGAGATCTTTCCGTAGTGCCTCCTGAGGCTTCATACTCATTACTCTCATGCCGTACCCTGATGGATAGGGCTCCCGCATGAGCTTCCTGACCCCTGAAGCCTGCGTCATCCCCAGAGAGGGTAAATCTGAATACTCGTGGGGGGAGGGGAGGTGAAGGAAAACGCTTTTTCCTGATGCATGCACTTGAGATTAAGAAATCCTTGGTTTTTGTGTTCTGAGTGCTTAGACTGAATTGCATTGGTAATAGACTTTAAAAATCAGTTGTTTTAATACTAAAATTTTGAAGTGCCAACGTGGGTGTTAGGTGTTTAGTCAGTTCTGGGTGGGGGTGGAGCAGACACTGTGGCTGACTGTGGTGTGTGTGTTTAGGGGACACCTAGAGAGCGCCTCCTGCACCACCACCGTCAACCCGGCTGGCCTTGAAGAGTCCAGGCCCGAAGCCCAGTCCTTAGCAGTGTTCATGTTGCCCAGGGACCAGCTGCCTGGGGCAAGGGGTCTGCTTGCCTTCACTGCCAGCCTCTGCGGCCCTTCCCCAAGGACCACTCAGACACATTCTGCTGACCTAGGGTGGCTGCCCCCAGCGGTCTAGCTCTTTAATCTTAGCCTGGGTCTGTTCCTGCTGTGGGCTTCTGCAGGGGTGACCCTCCACAATAAGCCTGCTGTTTGGACTCCATGCAGGGCAGTTCTGAGTGGCTAGATCAGGTCACCCGCTCTGTCTTCCCTCCTGCTGTGCATGCACATGCCCGTGAGGCCGCGGAGTGCGGGGGACTGGGCTATGTGCCCAGTCACGGGCATGTGCCGCCGTCAGCAGTTATAGCTGTCCTGTAAGGTGGCACTTGTCGGGATGCAGACCCAGTAATACCAACTTCCATATACCCAGCAGAGGCTCTGTTCATTCCCTTAACCCTGTGAGGATATGGTACTATCCCCATTTTATGTGCACAGGATGGTGAAAGGGATTAAAAGAATTAAAAGAATTAATATGTGAAGTGCTTCACAACTGGAAGTGCATCAGATAAAAGCAATTTTATTCTAAATTGATTGGGGAGATTCAAACAGCTGCAAATTGTAATGGCAATATGTATGAAGCCCATATCTACCTACCATGTCTAATATTGATTAGAAACATGTATCTATTTACAGGATGGAGTGTGTATTTAGTAAATGAGTATTTATCGAGGACCTACTGTGTGTCAGGCTCTCTTCTAGGTGCTATAGCTACATCAGGGAAGGGAAGAGTATGAAAGATGACTGCCCTTGTGAGACTTCAGTTGGAGCAGGCAGATGGACAGTAAGCAATAAAGGAGTAAATTGTGTAGTATATTGGAATGCTGTGGGTACTATGGAAAAGAATAAAGCAGAGCAGGGTGCAGGGCACGGGGAGTGCAGGGGAGAGGGGCAGCTTGCTCTTTGAATCAGGGTAAGCCTCATTTGTGTTTTTTGTGCATGGCCACAGCACTAGTCATTCAGCAAAAATTTGCCAAGTGCCTACCATGTGCTGTGTCCTGTAGCAGTGAACAGGGTAGACGAGCTCCTTTCCCTCCTGGAGCTTACCTCCTGGTGGGCAGAGTGGACAGTGAACAGGCACAAACACGTGGTAATGGCAGGTTGTGATAGGTAGTATGAAGGAAAACCAGGCATGGTGAGGGCAAGTGAAAGTAGGATCAAAGACAGAGGGGGTGGTCCTTCCAGGATGACCTTTGAGCTGGGCCTGGAGCAGGAGAGTGAGCCAGCCACCGCCAGTGCGGGGATCGGTGTGTGTAAAGACCCCAGGGCCGGAAGACACTAGGCAGGTGGAGTAAGCAAAGGGAGACCTATGTGCTGAGCACAGAGAGTGGAATAAAAGGGAGTGGGCAAGTCGAGAGAGAGTGGAGAGGACCCGTGGACCACACCTCACAGGGTCTCACAGGCCACAGTGAAGGGTCTGGATTTTGTGCTGACTTCAGGGCAAAGCCAGTGAAGGGTTTTAAGCAGGGACTGGCTTGATCTCATTTGTGTTTTTAAAAGATCGTCCCATGTACCGCATGAAGCATGGACTACATAAGCAGTTCTCGCCAAAGCCACCAGCTGAGCAGGACACGGTCAGTCCTCCAGCAGGTGCCAGCCTGCTCTCACTGAACCCCACTGTGTGCCAAGCGCTGTTCTTTGCACTGTGTGTGCTGTGCCCCTCACTCCTCCCTGCCCAGTTCCTGGCTCATCCAGACAGAACCAGTGTAAACTGTGATTCCTTGTCATGTGGTAGTCCTCAGAAAGCTGGGGTGCAGAGGGAGCAGGGCCTAGAGAGGGAGGGTGCCATGGGGAGGTAAGTTTAGATAGTTTAAGGCCAAAGCCGCGGTTGGTGTTCCGTCCGTTTCAGGGTGGCCCATCCTTCTGACTGGCTGGAGAGCCATTCTTGTTCAGTAGCCAGACTATCTGACTGTTCTTCCCTCTGCCCTTTCCAAGAGGAAGCAATCCACTGAGAGGAACAGGGCCATTACATCAGTTGGCCCTTTAGGCTCACAAGAAAATGGTATTTGGTTTTTGAAAGCAACTCTTGATAAGCTCACCCCAAACTGAGATGTTTCAGAGGACAGGAACCCTGTCCCTGGTCATTTTGGTAACTCAGGTCCCCTCCCCCCCAGCATTCAGATTAAAAATGCCTTCCATGCCAGGAACTCTGAGTGTCAGTGGAGCTTGGCTGAGATGAGGAACGAACACAGCACTGGAGGGCTTCAGAGATAAACACTCGAGCCTGTTGGCCGGGTTTCTTAAGCAAGCAGGTATGTGGGCAAGCTCGATCCTGAGATGAACCTAAGGTACTTGGGCTACCCTGAAACACTGTTGTGTTTGAAAAAGAGAGAGAGAAGCCAAGGACCTTTTCCCCCTTTCATCTTTCCAAACAAGCAGCTTGAAATATTTAACTGAGCCCATTACATCACTCATGAATGTGATAATACTCGTTCTTACAATCAATATGCATGCAACTACAAGTCTAGAGCCCAAATGTTTACCTTTTCAAAGTAGTATATTCAAGTAAGGTTGTTCAAGCCAACCTCCTTCTGTCAAATACACCCTGGCAGCTTTCTGAGGTCAGCCTTTTGAACGGCTTGCATTCCCACTGAAGACGCAAACTTCCATTGCCTTACGGTGCCTTCTCCAAGCTGAGAGTTTCAGTGCATCTGAGTCTGATAAATGCAGCTCTTCTCTACCCCCTTCGGACTGCATTTAGAAGAGAAATCAAGAGGATTTTCCTTTTCCTAGACACAACCATACTCTACAAAGGGCTTCTGTTGTGTAATCTGTGTTTGAGATCCGATGTGTGTATTTCTGACACCTTGTCATGTGAGGAGGTCTGACGTAGTCACCCAACATGACTCCGAGAAAGTGTGCTGCAAAGATGCAGGTGGGATGGGGCAGCAGGATTGCTGAAGCTGTGTGCTCTGTCGGCACGCTTTCTGCTGGGACTCGCAGCTTCTGCTTCGATATGGGCCCCACACGCCCCAAAATGGACTGTGCGTTTGACTTTTGCAGGATTCCAGGTCAATATCCTAATATAGTGTGTTCTTTTTTAGTTGGGTTTTATTTCGAAGTTTCTTTTTATAGAAGAAGATGGCAGTAGAGAGAAGCGAAAGTTGCTCTGTTGATTCAGTTTTGTTGTTACGAACGTTAAGAATTAAGTAGCGGATGGACTACAAGAGGGCGCTTGGCCTATGCCTCTGATCAGAAGTAGATTTAGAAGAACGGGCCTCAGTCTGGCCCAGGAGAGTGGCCTTACTCAAGGTAGCATTACTTCACTCTCTGTCGGGTCTTAGAGGTGTACTAATAAATGTACACCAAGTTTTATTAGCAAGCCCTATAAAGTTCTACATGATAGATAGGTTGTTGATTAATAACTTAAAGAAGTTTTCCAAGATTTTTTTTCTTTGCACTGTGAGAGTTAAAATTTATATGGAAACTCTCACTTTAAGTTTTTTGACTTCTGTGTATTTCAGTAAAGTTGCCTTGACTGTTTGGGGAGGGAAGATTTAATTATGCTGGAAATACAGGGAGTTAGTTGCTCAGGTCATTGCTAAGAATTATTTCCCTTTTTTCAAGTTCATTTGCAGAGTGAGTGGACTGGTGCCTAAAAGCGGTCTCCGGGATCTGATGGGGAGGGAACTAATCTGATAGATGAATGGATAGACTCATATGAGCACACAGAATACTGGGACCAAGCTAACCCTTGAGATCTGGAAGGCAGGAATACAAGCAGTGCTAGATTGTTCAAACAGAAGAGGGGCAGAGGTCCTGCAAATCAAGGAACGATTTTCTCCTGAGTATGGAGAGTGTGGAGGGACTGTTGGTCCCCCTGATTTTTCAACCATGCTCAGACTCCAGAGATGGTTAGTAACCACGTCAGGCTTGGGCTATTAAAGATAGCTATAGAATGTGTATCTGTGTGACTGTGGGTATGTCCATGTTTCTCTGTCCCTTGGCCTCTCCTTCTCCTGGGGATTTCTGCTTCATATTTTACCATATTTTCATCTTCTGTGTCCCTAGTTCTTTTAAGCCTATATCTGATTTATTTTGAGTAAAAAAAAATTTTTAATAATACCTTTAACAATCATTTTGAACGTTTTCTTGTAAGTTAGAACAGCGTTTCTTGGGATGCCTGGGTGGCTCACAGTCTGTTAAGCTGCTGCCTTTGGCTCAGGTGGGATCAAATCCTGCATCAGGCTCCTTGCTAAGTGGGGAGCCTGCTTTTCCCTCTGCCTCTGCCTGCCACTATGCCTGCTTGTACACTCTGTCTCTCTGACAAATGAAATCTTTAAAAAAAAAAAAAAAAGGACAGCATTTCTCAAACTTCTTGGTGCCAGGACCCCCTTACACTCTTGTAAATCATTGAGGACCCAAAGAGCTTTTGCTTATCAGAGTTAGAAATCTATCAGTATTTGCCATATTCAGAATTTAAAAGGAGAACTTAAACAATTAACTCGTGAAAAATGACTACAGTAAACCTAGTTACATGATAAAAACTTATTTTAAAAAATAACTGTCTTCTAAAGCAAAAAATATAATGAGAACAGTGGCAAATACATAATGTTTAGCTTGATAGAAAGATAGCTAGATTTTCCTGTCAGCTTTGAATTCAGGGGCAAGTTTGTTGTAGTTGAAGAAAACCTGGCCTCATACAAACAGGTAGTTGGAAAGGGGAGAAGTTATCTAATTGCTTTTTCAGTTACTTGTGGATATTCTTTAATACTACATCAAAACTTGACAGGTAGGTGGTTTTTTAAAGATTAGTCACAACATGGGACTTGAAACCATAGCAATGAACTTTCCATACTGTGTCTCATTTGAATCTACTGATGTTTCTTTCACCTTTTAGCCCGTGCGTGGTTTTTTTTAAATATGCATTGGTTATTTAGAAAATATTAGTTCCCTGAACTGTACCGGTCTTCCAGACTCATTGCATGCTATCCAAAAATCATATTCTTTAACATTATCACTAATCTCATTAGAAAAATTATTATGTATTGAGAAGCATAGAGCTCATGGTGGTGGATACCAAACTTTATGTTAAATACCAAGTTTTCCAAAACAGTAATTTCCCTAAAAGTTGAATTTTTATTACTGGCAATAAAATGACTACTTCCTTGAGGAGCACCTGGGTGGCTCATTGGTTTAGCATCTGACTCTTGATTTCAGCGAAGGTCATGATCTCAGGGTCATGGGATTGAGCCCCGTGTTGCATGTACAGCAGGGAGTCTACTTGAGATTCTGTCTCTCCCTCTCCTTTAGCCCCTCCCCCTGCTCACACTTTTTCTCTCTCTCTGTAAAATAAAAAAAATCTTTAAAAAAAGAAAAAAGAAAAGAAATGAGAGGCGCACTTAGTTCATTTTTCAAGTGTGTTTGCCCAGATGTCCACATCCAAATAACCATAGTTTGTCAGTCATTTTTTTGCATAAAAATGATGTTCCATGAACAAAAGTTGGCTGATTTAACTCACAACTCCAAGAACCACCCAAGTGCTTTTCCTTAAGGCAGTCATTGTTTTGTCAGTATGCACTGCTAGTGTTTTGTGTGTGCCTCCCATTTTATCACACAGAATAGTAAAAAGGTGTATATCCAATAGTCAAAAGATCTAGTAAAACTAATAATTCTTACTTTTTCATCGGGGTATCACTGGCTCACTGTTTGCTGCAGCATCGGGTCTTTTACCCCTTGTTGCTTTTGCACAGTTGATGCACACGTTAGCGTGGTGGGGGACGAAAGGCAAATGACATCTTCTTGTTAGTATGAAAATTGTTTTGCCCTCATGAGCCTGACGAAAGGGTCTTTTGAGACTCACGGTCCATGAAATGCTTTGAGAACTGCCAGCATAGAAGGGAACTAGGGGAAAAAATTAACAGGAATTCATTTTATTTTTCTAATAAAAGAAAAGCAGAAAGACAGGCAGAGAGAGGGAAGCAGGCTCCCCGCTGAGCAGGGAGCCTATTGCAGGGCTCAGTCCCAGGACCGTGAGACCATGACCTGAGCCAAAGGCAGAGACTTAACTTTGTTAATTTTACTCTCTGTAGAGTAGAACTTGGGTTCATCTGTCTCTCATTTTTAAAGCTTTGAATCAGGAACTTTTCTAAGCACAATGTATAATTTAAGCCATTTGCTGCCCAGGGTCTGAGGGGGCAGTTCCTCTCACTCCCTGTCAACATCAACAGTATACTGTATCCCATAATGTCAGGAGAACAAAGATGGGTTAGATTGACCCCGCATTCGAGGAGCAAGCAGGGAAGGGTAGAAACGTGAACAATGCATAACGCTACATAATGTTATAACACGTTATAATAAAGGTAGGAGCCCAAATCCAGAAATTCAGAGGACGGACCCCGCCCAGATAAGTAAGGTTAAGGAATTGCCAAGCAGAGGAGATAGAGGTTAGGTTAGAAGAAACTCAAGAGGAAATACAATTTTTCTCCTAGAGCCTTTATACAGATGTAATTTACAAAATCTTCCAAAGTTAGGAAAAAGTTATCCATGGTAGGGAGTATGCACGCTGTGCGTGTTAGTGGGTACAGTGGTGTGGGGGAGGGGAGACTAGGATGGAGGAGGGGATTCCGCTTTGTACCTTAATACACTTCTGTACTGTTCGAATATTTCACCATGAGCATAGACTTATTTTTTAAAGATTTATTTATTTATTTTAGAGAGAGAAAGAGTGAGAGTGCAGGGAGGAAGGGCAGAGGGAGAGGGAGAGAAATCAAAACAGACTCCGCACTGAGCACAGAGCCTGACTAAGGGCTCATCTCACGACCCTGAGATTAGCACCTAAGCCAGAACGAAGAGTTGGATGCTTAACCGACTGCACCACCAGGCTCCCCTATTTTATTTTTTTAAAGCTAGTTCATTCTAAAAGCTGGTGAAGAAAAGGTAATTTAATCGTCAAAAGTATCTTATTAATGCAAAGTACCTTTGCATTAAATGTTTGTGTGTTTATTAGGGAAGGTTGGAGTATGGCAGGAGACAAAAGCAGCAGAAGATCCTAAATATATGAATTAACTAAATATATGACTTTCCCAATGGCATTTATATAAAGAGTTTATCATATAGTTACAAAATTCTTAAAAGCACTTTACTTACTTTTAAAATACATTTTATGTAAATATACACATATGTACTTAAAACTATAATACGGGATTTTATACTAGAGATTTATACTTTGTACATGTATATATACAGATTTATATATAAATATCTATATGTCTGTGTGTATATATATAAATAGAGGATGACCATTCATTCTGTTTCCCCTTAAACTGAACCAGTATGTACCTGTTTCTCTGGCATGGTCGTTAATTGCATCCCTTTTCTCTCTAAGTGTCCTGTTTTAGATGCTGAATTATGTGTTCACCCTGTATTTTTACATATATATATATATTTCTTTATCATTAAATGTATGACTATGTAAACATTTTTATATAGCATATGCTCATGTATTTATAAAGTCACACATTTATTTGTACATACATGTGAGTACATGCATCTGTGTATTGATGTAGTTAGAAGGTATATGTTAAAGGCTATTTATAGCTGAAATACAAACTCAGGAAATAGTAACATAAGTCAGGCAACCACAATTATCTAACTACAAATTATTTTAAAGGAAATGTAGGCCCACCAAAATTTTTGCATCTGTAACATTTTTATTCGCCTTTTTCATGCTTATCTATTCCATCGTGGTGGTATTACTGAGAATAATGAGTTTATTGCATGAAACTTGCTTTAGAAAGTTACATGTGAATTAAATCTCATCCTCCCATTTTATATTTATTTTTCTGAGGTTCTTTCATGGGCTTTCCATTGGCAAAAACTCCTAAAGCTTCAGTATTAAGTTACTCTCTGTAACGAAATATAGTAGAGGAGGTCGCTTTAACTTTTTAAAGTCAAGAATACTATTTTTGCTGAGGCTGACTGCCTCCCAACACACAAAAGCTCATTTATAAGTCTTAATTTTAATTTTGGAGATATCTTTAAAGTAAGTATGTCTGATAAGATCTGTGGGTCTAATGTTATTTCACATGCTGTTCTTAATCAGTCGCAACAGAGGAAACCAGCTAAAGGGGCCAAGCTGGTCATGTGGCAGAGAGAAGCCACTTGGCGGTAAACGCCTGGGCCAGCAGCATGTGACTACTGGTGACCGTGATGAGGGGAAACAGCTACCAGGCACCCCTCCTTCTGGCCAGGCAGGCAACAACCATTGTTTCCCACTCTTACTGTTCAAGAAAAGATACATTGATTTTATGTTAAATCTTACTCTTTTCAACATTAGCCCGGTTTTTCAGAAACACGGTGCCAAAGACCAGGTTGGTCAGACAAAACCTGTGGGAACCAGATTTGCCTGCAGTCCTCTGGTCTGCAGACTTCAGACTCATTTCTCAATTGCCCTTTGGACACATAGGATGTGGCTTCCAGCTGTACCAGCTTCTGAGATGATCAGGTGACTATGGTTGGGGAGACAGTTCACATGGCCGGCTCAGGTCGCCTGGAGAACTGGGTCCTAGAGTCTGAAAGATGTCAACGTGCATCTTCAGCAACTTCCACTGCTTCTCCAGTCTGCATTTGCAGATCGGGACTCTTTATTTATTTTTTTTTAAAGATTTTATTTATTTATTTGACAGAGAGATCACAAGTAGGCAGAGAGACAGGTAGAAAGAGGGAAACAGGTTCCCCACTGAGCAGGGAGCCCGATGCAGGGCTCAATCCCAGGACCATAAGATCATGACCTGAGCCAAAGGCAGAGACTTAACCCACTGAACCACCCAAGCGCCCCGGGACTCTGTTTTAAACTCTTACAGTGACTCTTGGATTATAAAGTTCTTGAAGGCATGAAACTCTGTGCCTCCTTCTGAGTGAAATTCTCTTTCCCCCTTTTGTTTCTATCTGCAGAGCTAAATTCTACCCTCAAGATCCAGTAAATTGCACTTCCTCCTAAAGAGCTTTGCCGAGCTCCTCCCTATGCCTTCCGTCACCCCCACTCCCAGGCTGCTCCCCAGAACTCCCCCTGTATTCTCTTCACCTGCCTGCCTGTCTGCATGATCCCACACACGCATTGTGTGTCTGTGTTATGTGGCGTTTCATAAACACATCTTACTTCCCTTGCTATACCACAAAACTTTGAAGGCAGGATTTTTATTTCTTTTATGGCAGTGGGGTTTTATTGTCCGCCACCTGGGCCTGGTTCTAGCTGGTTAATAAAAACTACTCGAGGCACCTGGGCAGCTCAGTTGATTAAGTGTCTGACTCCTGATCTCAGCTCAGGTCTTAATCTCAGATTGGTGAGTTTAAGCCCTGTGTTGGGCTCCATGCTGGGTGTAGAGCCTGCTTCAAAACAAAACAAAGCAAAAACCTACTTTGAAGAGCCTCTGAGACAAGGTGGGAAACTTGTGTCTTTTGAATTTGATATCACATGAATATATTCTTTATTTACTAAATAAATATAAATATAAATATGGATTCCAGGGTCTGGGCCTGGCTGTTCTAAACCAGAATTTCTTTGGGAGCAGGGGAGAGGGAAATCTATAAACCTGTACTATTCTAAAGCTTCCCAGGTGATTTCGATGCATAGCCAGGGTTGGGAACTACTGTCTCAAAGCACAGAGTAGGTGTTCAGGAAGCATCTGTTCAAAGGAAGAAGGAATTCTTGTCTACCTGTAACATTTAGCCTGATGCCTTGTACTTAACAGTTGTTCCATAGATATTGGTAGAGGAAATGAAAGCCTATTTTGAGTTCAGATACCAGCTCCCCCCATCCCACTTAGCTGGGGTGGGGCCATGTACGTGCCACCACCCCACGCTCCATCTGGGCAGATGGGCAGCTTCTCGGCTGGACCATGGATGGCCAGCTGGCCCCTCACTCTGATCAGCACACTGCAGTCTGAGCGATCGGGTGTGTGTTTGTTTGTTCCAGCTCAAATCTCGTTATGACTTTCAGTGGTTCCCTCTTACCTGCAATATAAAATTTACTGTTAGGAGTACTTTAGAGCCTTTAGGATCTGGTCTGACCCTTCCTTCCCTGGCCCCTGTCATTGAGCATCAAGGTACTGATGCCTGGCACTGCTTAGAACACCGAGGACAGAGCAGTGTGCACACCCTCTCCTACCATCACACAGACCCACTTCCCAGTCCCCGAGTGCAGTCCACCCTTTTATCATTTTGCGTTTGCTTTGCCCACGGTGTTCCTTCTGCTTAGAATGCCTTCCCCACACCGCTGTTTTACTTATTGATTGATGTCAAGCTTTCCAGGGCCCCTATAAATAATAAGTTGGCACTTCATCGTTTAATACTTGGTACATACCTTTAGTATAAGGCCTATCCAGTTATTAGTTGACAGTTCTCTTTTTTCTCCTTGACTCTGAGCTCCTTGAGGACAGAGACTTGTCTGTCTCACATGCTTCAGTTTCTCCAGCTCTGAGCCCTGTGTCTGACCGTGTTAGGCATTAACATATGTGCTGGGTAGAATGGACACAAGAATGAAGTTTTTATGTATGTGACAAGAAGGCACATCGAAGTGCTACATAGTCACTACGCTTTTAAAAGGATTCCTGCCACACAGTGGTAGATAGTCCGCCTTTTGAACAGCGTCATACTTGGATATTCCAAAGTTAGGAGGGTGTTCTAATGACATATAAAATGATACTTCCTTTTCTATGTGTTATTCTGTGAGTGTGATTAAGATATTCTTAAATGTTTACAGTTAGCCTTTTACTAACCCTCCTAACCGAACATTCTAAGCGAAGAATCACGCCGTCCTAGAGAAGTGGGTGGGGCTTATCTTGGAGCACCTCGGAGTATTAGCCTGATGTGAAATACTGTTCCCCACGTGGAGGTGGGGCCTCGTGGGAGTTTCAGAGTGCTGTGAACTGGAGTGTTTTGGAAGAAGCAGTAGTTTTGAGGTGGAAGGACAAAATAGATGTCAGCATGGAACTACGCCAAGATGGAAACCACCATTTAAAACCATAGTATGTCTTTTGCCAGATCTGAAACTACCCAGTCAGCTGGGTAAAGAATGGAAATAATGTACGGGCTTCAGAAAAGCCAGACAGATGAGAATAAATTAGTTAGGAGAAAAAGTAGATTCTACAGGGGCCCAGAGCAGAGACCCCAAGGGGGCAAAAGAGGCATCAGCTAAATATGTCATTGATCTATAACCAGTGAAGGACAGAGTCCCACTATCTGTTCAGGGGTGTAGAGGAAGCTGTAGATTCCAATTCATTTAATTCCTTTTTATTCCTAGACATAACTCCTTCACACTTCTAGGAAAGATTCATAGACTATTACAACTAATGGCAGGGTAAATAAGAGTAGAAGAGGTAATGTTTCATAAAGAAAATGAGACAGTAGTCACACCAGAAACCCAGAGTAACAATGGCTACAGCCAGTGATGTTGAGAGTTAGTTCGAAGCTTCTTTGTCTTGGGAACAGAAGAATTTGTTAGTAGTAATGTAGTTTTTCCTGTGGCTAGATGAGATCAAAGAATTAATCAAATGGATCCTAAAGTATAAAGGATACTAAATAACATAATGGGCACAATTATAATAGCTTTAGAAAAGGGTAAAAAGAAATTCATCCTGTGGCCATCTGATCTCCGCAACTGAATGAATGTCATGGGTTAAAGGTAGGACTCCCGTGCTCGGAAGACCTTGCCGCTGGGAGCCAAAGAGGTATCTTCAAGCTCTGCTGCTTTCCCGACATCACTTGACAAGAGAGAGAGGCTGGATGAATAGCTGCTCAGTATGGCCTTTAGACCAGAGGGAGATTTTTGGTTTTAGCTGCGGGAGTGATCTGTTAGTGTATAGTGAAATTAGTTTAGTGAGTTGTCATTAACATTTTTTAAATGAGAGACAGTGGAAGAGGACAAAATACATTGAACGTAGTGCACTCATTAAGGTTAAGTTTTAATTTTTGTGTCTTAGTCCCTACATACCATGTATTTCTTATATAATATTGATATTATATATAAATATATATTTATAGTTATATATATAACTATATTTTTATAATCTTAATATTCTATCCCTCTAAAATATTAGTTGGTAGGCTCTGGGCATCCCAGGCTTATGGTATAAAATATACAGAAAGAATAATAAGAATTAGGCTCTGGGAAAAACAGAGATAAGATCCTTGAACAGAACAAGAGCCACTGTGCCTTTAAATTGTGCTAATTTAAGAACATGTGACTAGACTCAGTATTTTTTATTGAAATATAATTAATATACAGTGTTATATTGGTTTCTGGCATATAATGATTGAACAGTTAAATACATTGCTCAGTCCTCCCCACAATAAATATGTGCTTGATCCCCTTTATCTAGCTCATCCCTCCTCCCACCCACCTTCCCTCTGGTAACCATCAGTTTGTTCTCAGTACTTAAGCATCTGGTTTTTGTCTTTTTTTTTTCCCCCTTTGTTCACTTGTTTTATTTCTTAAATTCCACATGTGAGTAAAATCATATGGCATTTGTTTTCTCTGCCTTATTTCACTTAGCACCATACCCTTTCAGTCCATCGATGTGATTGCAGTGGCAACATTCTTTTTTATGGCTGAGTAATATTCCTGTGTGGGGGTGTCTGTGTATGTGTGTATCACATCTGTTTTATCCAGTTGTCTGTCAGTGGACATGTGGGCTGCTTCCATATCTTGGGTGTTGTAAATGGTGCTGCCATAAACATAGGGGTGCATATATCTTTCCAAATTAGTGTTTTCATTTTCTTTGGGTAAATACCCAGTAGTGGAATTACTGATGGTGGGACAACTGGACAGCTACATGCAAAACAATGAAGCAGGACCACTTTTTTATACCATACACAGAAATAAACTCAAGATGAATTAAAGACCTAAATGTGAGACCTGAAACCATAAAAATCCTAGAAGAGAGCACAGGAAATAATTTCTCTGACATCAGCCATAGAAACATTTTTCTAGATATGCCTTAGGCAAATCAACTATTGGGACTCACAAAAATAAAAAGCTTTCATACAGCAAAGGAAACTGTCAACAAAACAAAAAGGTAGCCTACCAAATGGAAGAAGATATTTGCAAATGATATATCCGATAAGGGGTTAATATCCAAAATATATAAATAATTTATACAACTCAACACCCAAAACCCACAAATAATCCAATTAACAAATGGGCAGAGGACCTGAATAGATATTTTTCCAAAGAAGACATACAAGGTAGCCAACAGACATAGGAAAAGATGCTCAACATTACTCATCATCAGGGAAATGTAAGTCAAAACAACAATGAGATAACCATCTCACACCTATTAGAATAGCTAAAATCAAAAAGATAAGAGATAACAAGTGTTTATGAAGGGTTGCAGAAAAGGGAGCCCATGTGCACTGTTGGTGGGAAAGTGCACTGGTACAGTTATGGAAAACAGTATGGAGATTCCTCAAGAAATTAAAACCAACTACTGTATGATCTAGCAGTCTCACTTCTGGGTATATATTCAAAAGAATTGAAATCAAGATCTTGTAGAGATGTCTGCACATCAAAACCACAGTGAGATAGCACTAGACTCAGAGACATACTCTCCTGGTTTTGTGTGTTATTTCTTTTTGTGTGTGCCTTCAATACCTCACAGAGTTGTTTCTCAAAACCCTAATCTCCTTTGGCAATCCTGAAAGGGAAATCCGAGAAAGAATGAGAGAAGAGCCTGTAGCACAGAGAGACAGGGCACTCCTGGTGGTCAGACTTGGTCATGCAGACAGAGGCTTTCTATCCAGAGACCTTTCAGAGCCACAGATTCGGAATGGCTTCTCCAGTTCTTCTCTGAGCAGGCAGGACCTTTATATCAGGTACTGCTTACTGAGGGAGGGCTTCTTAAAAAAATACATTTTCTTTCTCCTTCATAAATCATGTTTGGGTCATATCATCAGGGTTATCTGTGAAAATGGGAGGTTGTGGCAGGACCGTGGCATTGCTCAGCTCTAAGAATTTAATGCAGCAGCCTTGAGTGATAGCGAGACCCTAAACATTGAGGGGAGAAACCCTCCCCCTCCCAAATTTGGACATGTATATATAACTACAGCTTTGGAGAAAGAGTTCTGGGAGGATTTCCAACTATAACAACTATTAGCAATGGTATGAGAAACAGGCTGGGGCGAGATCGAGATTTAGCTTCTAATGTTGACTCCAAGTCTTGCAAGTAACACCAGAATGAGATAAAAACCTGTATTTAAAGAATTTCAAAAGCATTGAAAATTATCTAGAAATAAAAAAACTACTTGTTGGGGTGCCTAGCTGGCTCAATCGGTAGAGCATGCAACTCTTGATCTCAGGGTCATGAGTTCTAGCCCCACGTTGGGCATAGAGCTTACTTTAAAAAAAAAAAAAAAGAAAGAAAGAAACTACTTGTGGTGGAAGGGTCTCTGAACATCTCTCCTCTCTTGTTTCAGATGACAGTCATGTCCCTTTCCAGGGACCTCAAGGACGACTTGCACAGTGACACAGTGCTCTCCATCTTAAATGAACAGCGCATTCGGGGCATTTTATGTGATGTCACTATTATTGTGGAAGACACCAAATTTAAAGCCCACAGCAATGTCCTAGCTGCTTCAAGCCTGTACTTCAAAAATATCTTTTGGAGCCATACGATCTGTATTTCCAGTCATGTCTTGGAGCTGGATGATCTCAAAGCTGAAGTGTTTACAGAAATCCTTAATTATATCTACAGCTCCACGGTTGTCGTCAAGAGACAGGAAACAGTCACTGATCTTGCAGCTGCAGGAAAAAAGCTGGGAATATCCTTCCTGGAAGATCTTACTGATCGCAACTTCTCAAATTCCCCTGGTCCCTATGTATTCTGCATTACTGAAAAGGGAGTGGTTAAAGAAGAAAAAAATGACAAGAGGCATGAAGAGCCTGCCATCACCAATGGGCCGAGGATCACTAATGCATTTTCCATCATCGAGACAGAAAATAGTAATAACATGTTTTCTCCACTGGACTTGCGGGCAAGTTTCAAAAAGGTCTCTGACTCCATGAGAACCACGAGCCTCTGCCTGGAGAGGACTGACGTGTGTCACGAGGCAGAGCCCGTCCGCACCCTTGCAGAGCACTCGTATGCCGTTTCTTCCATGGCCGAGGCCTACAGAAATCAACCTGTCCGTGAACACGACAGTAGTTCCCCTGGTAAGACAGGTAAAGAAAATTGTGAAGCTCTTGCAGCAAAACCGAAAACGTGCCGAAAGCCAAAGACCATCTCCGTACCCCAGGACTGTGACCCAGCTGCAGACAACATGCCACCCCCTCCAGTAACCAGCTTAGAGGTTCGTCAGGAGAGAAGTCCACAGCTGGCTGCCATCCTGCCTTGTTCAAAATCTCCCAGCAATGAAGGAGATACCCGTTTTTCCAAGGAAGATGAAAATAAATCCTCGGAGGTTCCTGGGCCGCCCGCGGCAGAGGTCCCCCCTCTCGTGTACAATTGTAGCTGTTGTTCCAAATCCTTTGACAGTAGCGCCCTGCTCAGTGCCCACATGCAGCTTCACAAGCCAACCCAGGAGCCGCTGGTGTGCAAGGACTGCAACAAGCAGTTCAGCACTCTGAACAGGCTCGACCGGCACGAGCAGATCTGTATGCGCTCCAGCCACATGCCGATTCCTGGAGGAAACCAGCGCTTTCTGGAAAACTACCCCACCATTGGACAGAATGGAAGTTCATTCACCGGGCCAGAACCTCTGTTGTCTGAAAACAGGATCGGTGAATTTTCCAGTACCGGCGGCACCTTGCCAGAGACGGACCACATGGTTAAATTTGTGAATGGGCAGATGCTCTACAGCTGTGTTGTGTGCAAACGGAGTTATGTGACGTTGTCCAGCCTCCGAAGGCATGCAAACGTTCACTCATGGAGAAGAACCTATCCCTGCCATTACTGCAACAAAGTGTTTGCGTTGGCCGAGTACAGGACAAGACATGAAATTTGGCACACGGGAGAAAGGCGCTATCAGTGCATTTTCTGCCTCGAAACTTTCATGACCTACTATATTCTCAAGAACCACCAGAAGTCTTTCCATGCCATAGATCATAGACTTTCCATCAGTAAAAAAACAGCCAATGGAGGCCTGAAGCCTAGTGTCTATCCATATAAACTTTACAGGCTACTGCCCATGAAATGCAAGAGGGCTCCTTACAAAAGCTACCGAAATTCTTCCTATGAAACTGCCCGAGAAAACAGTCAAATTAATGAGTCTGCTTCTGGCCCCTATGTTATTCAGAATCCACACGGCTCTGAGTTACCAACACTGAATTTCCAGGACCGCGTCAACACCCTGACCAACAGTCCAGCCATCCCCTTGGAAACGTCTGTATGTCAGGAGGTACCCACCTCTGCCAACATACAGAACACAGAGGGGACCAAATGGGGAGAGGAATCGCTGAAAGTCGACCTCGATAGTAACTTTTATTCTGCCGAGGTGTCCGTCTCTTCTGCTGAGAACGCTGGCAGCTCTCACGCCCCAGCAGGGGACGTACCTGTCCCATCTTTGAGTAACAGCAGCGAGAACGCAGCCTCTGTGATCAGCTACGGTGGCTCAGCACCCTCAGTCATCGTGCACAGTAGCCAGTTCTCGTCGGTGATAATGCACAGCAACGCTGTGGCCGCCATGCCCAGCAGCAACCCCCGCGTCCCCTCTGAGCCGCCTGTCAGCCAGCCCCTGAAAGACGACGGCAAACCTGAGCCCGACAAAGTGAGTAGAACGGTCAGCCGACCCAAGAGCATCAAGGAGAAAAAGAAAACCGTGCCTGGTAACAAGGCAGAAGTAGCAGAGGAGTCCAAGTATGGGGCTGATCCTGGAGGGTCGGTGAGCAAAACTGCAAATACGAAGGAAACCAGTAAAATTGAAACCTACATTGCCAAGCCCGCTCTGCCCGGAACCTCCACAAACAGCAACGTCGCGCCCCTTTGCCAGATCACAGTGAAGATCGGAAACGAGGCCATCGTGAAAAGGCACATCCTCGGATCCAAGCTGTTCTACAAAAGAGGAAGAAGACCCAAGTACCAGATGGAGGAGGAGGCGTTGCCGCCAGAGAGTGACCCAGAAACCAACAGAGACAGCCCCCTCGGGCTCTGCCAGTCCGAGTGTATGGAGATGAACGAGATGTTTGACGACGCCAGTGACCAGGATTCCACTGACAAGCCCTGGCGTCCTTACTACAACTACAAACCCAAGAAGAAATCCAGACAGCTGAGGAAGATGAGGAAGGTCAACTGGAAGAAAGAACACGAAAACAGGAGCCCAAGTGCTAAATGCAGATACCCGGCAGAACTGGACTGTGCCGTGGGGAAGGCTCCTCAGGAGAAGGCCTTTGAGGAGGAAGAAACCAAGGAGATGCCCAAGTTGCAGTGTGAGCTCTGTGATGGGGACAAAGCCTCGGGGGCCGGGAACCAAGGGAGGCCCCACCGGCACCTCACTGCTCGGCCTTACGCCTGCGAGTTCTGCGCCAAGCAGTTCCAGAGCCCGTCCACCCTCAAGATGCACATGAGGTGTCACACCGGAGAGAAGCCGTACCAGTGCAAGACGTGCGGGCGGTGCTTCTCGGTGCAGGGCAACTTGCAGAAACATGAGCGCATCCACCTGGGCGTGAAGGAGTTCATCTGTCAGTACTGCAACAAGGCATTCACGCTCAACGAGACCCTCAAGATCCACGAAAGGATCCACACGGGCGAGAAGCGCTACCACTGTCAGTTCTGCTTCCAGAGCTTTTTGTACCTTTCCACAAAAAGGAATCATGAGCAGAGGCACATTTGGGAGCATGATGGGAAGGGCTACGCCTGCTTCCAGTGCCCCAAAATTTGCAAAACAGCTGCTGCCCTTGGAATGCACCAGAAGAAACACTTGTTCAAAAGTCCAAGTCAGCGGGAGAAAGTGGAAGGTGACATGTGTCAGGAGAACTCAGACCCCCTGGAGAACCCACATGTCCATGACTCAGAAGATAGTGACCAAAAGGATAACGTACAAACCATTGTTGAAAATGTCCTTTGAGTGGCAATACTTAGAAAAGTCTTCAAAGATATAATTTGGTGGCTTTGTTGTTTTGGGGTTTTGTTTTTGTTTCGTTTTTAGTTAGCTGTTTTCTTCTGTTGTTGGTGGGGTTTTTTTGTTAAGTTGAGTTTTGTTCACACAACAGTCATGAAGGAGTGAAACGTAAAAAAGAAAATCTCATTTGTGAAAATTCCAGAAAAAGGATCCTAATATCTACTTTGGGTTTTAGCATTAACTTCATGCAAAGTGCACAAAAATGAAATAGCTGAGTCCTCCAGTATCCCAAGTATCTTTTGGAAGTTTATGAAGTTCTTAGCTGTGGTATTTCTGCCAGTTGGGGGGGTGGAAAGAGTCTAATGTTAGCCTAATTTACAACATTCTAGTAAGCGCTGATAGCAACTGGCTGCTAAGCTCTCTTTAGTCACTGGAGAAAATGAGGGTCAGATATCATGAAAACGTCATCTTCATAAATATGTTAGAAGATAAATGAGCTATTATAGTAATTTTTCCCATCCAGCTTTTGTGCTTTTAAAAATTGTTTAAATTAGTGAATATATATGAAATATTTACTATTATAGCTGAAAATATGTGTGAAATTGAGTAACCTAAGTAGGACGTTCATTATGTAGAACTACTTTTCTGCAACACAAACTTTGTAAAGTGCATATATAAATCACTATGACTTTTAACTGTCCATGTCCCCTGTAGAGAATTCTAATGACAAGCAATAGATCTGCAAATAATGAGGAACTGATGGAAAAATCAGTAGAATAAGCATCTTGAATCTGATTTAAGAGCATATTGTATGCTTTTAGATGGAATGCCGTTCCCTTGAAGTTATGGCTGAGCTATTACCAGAACTGGTCTCCTCCAGACGCAGAAAATATAGGTCATGCCTTATCTGCGGGGGAGAGCCCTCCCAGAACTCTTCTGTGATTACCTGTGCTGTATATTACTTTGCAGTGGCCTCACCTCAGAAAATAAAGAAGGGTCAAATTCTTCTGAAACTCCCTGCAGTCTTCCATCCATCGCAAGGCCTTGGATGGGGAGGTCTTTTTCAGACAGACCTCATCAGTCTCAAGGGTTTAAGTAAAACCTGACACACCCTGTTCCGCCGAAGGAGTGTCCAGGAGATTTAGTGCAAAGCATGAGCATGACCGTGAGTTCCCAGGCACTTGAAAGCGACAGAAAGCCTAATCCCTATAGTCGTTAGCTTTCTTGGAGATCTTGCAGCCCACAAGTGTACACTAGTATAAAACAAAAGGACATCAGGAAGACACCTCCACCTCACCCATTAACGACTTGAGTGGGCGAGAGGAAGCGATGACCTTCCTTGCCTCAAAGGGTAGCTTTGCTTTTTGGGGGTGAGGGTGGGGAGATAGAATGCGGAGTGATAAGATTCCGTCACTTATTTATATGACTCAGAAACATATCCCCAAAGCCGGATGCCTTGTCTTCGTGTTTGCAGACATCCAGCTCCCTTGCTAAAAACCCACTTAAGTTTTTTCATCTTCTTTTATGCTGCCCCACACCGTTAGCATTGCCCTCAAAGTCCAGTTGCCCTGTAGGGTATTCCGTCATGTAGACTAGGTTCTAGGAAGCTGGAACTCATCGTTCTTACGTTTAAACTGCCAGGATAGGAGGGAGAGAGAAAACATTCCTACCCTTTGATCATCAGTGTGAGCAGAATCCGGAACCTGGCTTAAGGGCGACCTACAGCCATTCATGTTCATGGGATTTGATAGATGGAAGCCCAAGGTTATCCAAGGTTTCAAGGTCACCATTACGAAGATGTAGTTCAAAGGACTCCAGTTCCTCTCTCCAAGTATTGTGATACCTCCACGAAGAAGACTTAACGTGGATTTGGGTGGGTAAGAAAGTGTTTAAACACCCAGAGAAAGACGTGATCAGAGCTGACCTTTTTATACAGTAGTAGTATTTTGCTGTTAAGTAACCCCAGTACTGCATCTGCATTTATCTTTTGTTCATCTGCTTTCACTTACATACAGTATTATGTAATAGAGGAAATGGGAAAATGCAAGCAAATTCAACTTTATTTTATACATTGTATATATGTATACCTGCACTATTCATTTGGGTTTTGTTAGAAGAGATAGTCACAAAGGGCTTATGAAATCATTTCTGAATTGATAATTAGAATATTGAATAGGCAATTCTGTGATCTACTAACTTGTTTTATCCCAATTAAGATTATTAATCAAAGAGAATTACTGTGTATTTCAGTCATTTTAATTTGGGGTAACTCTAAATATAAAATTATTATATGTAGTGATGTCTCCCAGCCCTTACATGTGGAAATTTTCTAAGTGGACTTGTATGCTGATAATTCTAGACCAAAGTAAATATGGCAGAATATTTATACATGAAAAAAATAATTTTGCAAATATTTTCTATAATTGTATTATTCGTTCAAAATGTTGATAGCTTGTGTTAGTTTCAGGGAGGGGTGTATATTTTGATAAAAAAAATACTTGACTTTGTAATTCTGTATATTCTATACAATTTATAGCAGAGCCGTTTTAAGACAGCCTTGTCACATTTTTTTTTGTTAATTGTGAAAACTTTATCCTGAGTGATGTTTCAGTATGCATTGAGTACATAACGACCAACTAGAATTAAAGTAGGTGTAAACAGTGAACATACTGTATGCTGTACAAGATATATTGTGATTTGCTGTTTTAGCATCTGTATTTTGGCTAGAAGATATTATTAAATGCAGATGTTAAGGGTTGGAAAAGTCTAATTTTATTTTTAGAAATAATGAATACAAATTTGGTTTTGCTTGATTAAAATAGCTTATTCCTATGTTAAGTCTCTTAAATGTTTTAATGTTACTTCTTTTGTGTAGCCAAGCAGCAGTTTCCTCTTTGTGAGTCCCAGCATTGTTTCACATATCATTCACTTAATATACTTCTGTTTCCTTACTTGTTCGCATTCCGTGATACCTACTTACATGCTTAGGACCCAAATGGAATATACATTAAAAGAAAAAAAAGGGAAGAATAAGAGAGATGGAAGTCTTATCATTCACTGCTTTGGATAGGCCTGACCTTGTCATGGGGAATCTGAGAGCTCTGGAAATGTTTTCTACTCCACTCATTCCCAGGGGACAAATCCCACTCAGTACCAGGTGTTAGGCACCATTCTTGCCATGGGCCATTTCATTCAGGTCTTTCCTGACAAGGCTGGGAAATAGACCTCACTATCCACATTTTATAGTGACTTGGAGAAGATCCCACAGCCAGACAGAGCCAGGATTCCAACGTAGGGCTTCCTGACTCCAGGGCCCATGTTTCTTTTTCTTTTCAACACCTTAAGAGTAAAATCTTCCTGGAAGCTGAACGAGGAGTGAGGAAGAGAGGCCCGAGGAGTGAGGAAGAGAGGCCCGAGGAATACCCGCAGCTCTAGGACGGCAGCTGTTCTGTTGACGGTGTTCAGGGCTGTACTGGCCTCAGCTCTCCCTGGCACACCGCTGCTTTCTGTACTCATGCCTCAACACTTTGGGTGTTTGGCTTTCCCCCTTGATGTTGGGATACTGCCCTACAAAATCATTTTTTAAAAATCTGCGCACTTTTTTTCAAGAATATGGAGTAAAATTATCATTTAACGCTGTTATAAGCTAGTACTTTCTCACACAAAGAAAAAAGTGTGTTCCATCATCACAGACTATATTCCTAACCTTCACTCATTATCTTCAGATGCCTGCAGTTAGTCACAGTAGATAACGTGAAAGGGAGTGCTGGGGGCTGCCACCCATCACCAACACAGGGGAAAGAATTCATATTTCCAGCCCTCACAGCTGGCCAGTAACATCAATTTTGTACTTGAAGGGTAATCCAAACCAATTCCAGACCAAAAATCCCATAACTCCTGTCTGTTGAAACTAACATCATTGATCTAGCGAAACAAACAGATTCAATATTGAAAGAATTTGTAACATTTTGAGAAAGTAACTGGATTAAAAGCATCAAACCAAATCATGCAAAGCAATCCTATTTGTACATATTGTATCAATTACTTTGGGTCTTTTTATTCCTGTTGCTCACCTTCCTCTTTTCTCATTACCTATTGGTTGATTTGGTTCCACGCCTTCTGTCTCTGTCGGGTTCTCTTTGCAGAGACAGTTTCCTCCATCTGTGAGAACTTGTCACCTTCCTCTTCCCCAAATCCTGGTGGGCTATTAATCTCCCTTCTCCATCCCCCAGTATGCACCCCTTGATGCTGATTCTTCAAGTACGGTGGTCAGTGGACAGGCAAGTTGGCGTGGCGTACAATTTTAAAAATGAAACTCTCCAAATTTAGACAACTAATGGAAGAATTGGTGATAACAGGAATATGGTTACGCTTTTAAAGATTTTTAAAGTTACTATTTCATTCTTGACATCAAAGACCTCGGTTCTTTTTATTTAAAATCTTTTGCTGGGGTGGGGTGTGCCTGGGTGGCTCCGTCAGTTAAGCGTCTGACGTCAGCTCAGATCATGATCTCAGGGTCCTGGGATCGAGCCTCATATTGTCCGTTCTCCCCACTCAGCAGGGAAACTTCTTCTCCCTCTCCCTCTTCCACACCCAATGCTCGTGCTCTCTCTCTCTCTCTCTCTCTCTCTCTCTCTCAAAAACTAAATCTTTTTTTTTTTAAAGAACATTTTGCTGAGGAGTCAAAAGCAATTTTTTCCCCCAGTAATTTAAAAAGCTGTAACTTTGGGGCACCTGGGTGGCTCAGCCATTAAGCGTCTGCCTTCGGCTCGGGTTGTGGTCCCAGGTCCTGGGATCGAGCCAGGCCTCAGGCTCCCTGCTCAGCGGGAAGCCTGCTTCTCCCTCTCACACTCCCCTTGCTTGTGTTCCCCCTCTTGCTATCTCTCCTTCTGTCAAATAAATAAATAAATAAAATCTTTAAAAAAAAAAAGCTATAACTTCTATGCAATTATGGGTAAGGATGTTATTCCTGTTACAGGAAACTTTGGTATACAGAGATTTAAAAGATGTCACAATGCTAATTTATGTAGAATTTTCATTCATTCATTCAAAATATGTTTAATATTGAGTCTCAGGTGCTGTGGCCAGGACTATAGACATCTAAGAAGTAGCCTGTGCCTTCAAGAAGCTGGATCTAGGGAAGGAGACTGAATGAGGCAAGCATGGATTACAAAACAAACCCTTGAGCTCCTGGGAGCTCAGAAGCAGATTGGATTGTGTTGGGTCATGAGAGAGATGGCTCGGAACTAGGGTGGAGGGAGCCTGGGCATCTCCGGATGGGCAGGCCCTGGTAAGAGTGGCTAAAACAAAGGAGCACAGGTGAGGGCAGATTGCTATGCAAACCTGGGGTTTGGGTGGTGAGCCAGGAGAGGCATGCAGAGGACAGACACATTACCAGGGCCTTATGGGCCTTGCCAGACAATTTGTACTTCTGACACCGGTGATGGGGGAGCAGAGGACAGCTCAGTGTGCTGGGGGGGGAAGGTCAGAGTTAGGTCCCAGAAGCAACATGAGAGGCCGTGGGAGGGCCTCAACAGACAGGAAATGATCTAATGTTTTTAAGGATGACTCTCACTGCAGCACAGTGAAGAGACTGAAGGTCTGTGTAGAGACTCTCTTTGTTTCCCCCCTTGCAATGTATTTTTGAAGAAATTATATTGTTTGTCCTGAACAGTTTCTCACGGACTGGGAATCAGCAAGGCAGCTTCCCAAGTTGGGTCATGTTCTTCCATCGGGAAGCATGTACCGTCTGACTGACATACTGACGTAGTTTGAAGGTAGATCTGAGGGGATTTGTGGGTGGTTTAGGCCCCGGGCGGAGAAAAATGGAGGTGTCAAAGATGATTCCAAGTCTTGGGCCTGAGCAACTGGACGAATGGAGTCACCAGCAGAAGACTAGATATGTGCGCCGACAGTTTGCAAAAGGAGAATGACTTCAGGCATGATGCTGGAAAGGACGCTTCATTCCTTCAAAACCTATCTGAGCTAGGTACTGGGAATGCAAGAGCAGGCAAAAGATTGTCCCTGGAGCTTGTGGTCTAGTGGGGAACATGAAAAACAAAGCCATTACACCTGCCTAAGTGCTACCAAGAAAAGCTGCTAGTCGGGGAGTTCCTTGAGGAAGGGCCTTTTGAGTGAGATCTGAACGAGGGATAAGAATCGAAAGAGGAGCGAGTTTCTGGGTAGAGGGAACAGCATGTACAAAAGTCTACTTCTAGAGGAACACAGCACACTGAAAGCCAGCAGGGGCCAGTGTGCAAGAGAGATGGGGTCTGAGATGAGGCTGGAGGCTGAAAGCCAGACCCTGCAGGGTCCCCAGGATTGGGATCTTCTACTAAGAGCAACAAAAGCCACTGAATCGTTGGGACAAGAAGTGTTTTAAACAGTTTTGCACTGTGAAAAGTCACTGTGGCTGAAATGTAGAGAACAAAGCAGAGGACAGTAGTGGCTGGAAATAGAGCAGAGAAGAAGCTACTGCAGTGGTCCAGGCTGGAGAGGACAGTGGTGTGGATTGTGTACTGACAAGGAAGATGAGAGAAGAGGGAAGAGAAGGAGAGCTATTTAGAGGAGATAAAATCAGCAGCAATTGATGTTGGATGGATATGGGGAAGTGAAGGCCACGGAGGGACCAAGGATAACCTTCTGGTTTCAGATTTGTCGAAACTATGGGAAAGCAGGATGAAGCTTGTATAGCAAAAGAAGACACAGAGAACACGAATATTGGAAAGATGAATTTAAATAAAAGCCTGCAAGTTTCTGGCACGGAGAAGAGATGGAGAAGTGGGAGGAAAATTGGGGGAGCGGCAGCTAGGGGCCCAGAGATGGAGAACCTCTCAGAAAGGAGAGAATGACTAATGGTGTCAAGCGAAGATAAAGCCAAGTACAGAAAATCCGGAAAGTGCCCTTTTGCACCCAGCAACTAGAAGATCACTGGCAGTGATGTGACCATAGCCCTGGAGAGAGGGAAAGATGGATTCTCAGGGCTTGCCAACGTCTGTCGTGTAAAGACTGGCCACGGATGATTTTAAGCAACCAGTGTGATGTCACTGAACATGATGTTGGGAAGGGAGACATCCGGTCATCTCATGAGAGCTAGCATGAGCCTGACCCGGTGGCTCACCTGGGGGATCTTGGCAAGAGTGGTTTCCGTATGGTGGTCAGTGCAAGCTGGGCTTCAGAGGCAGGAGTGCAGGGGGAGACATTGAGCGTGGATTCTGGCTTCAAGAAGCTTGGCTATGAAGGGGGCGCCTGGGTGGCTCAGTCAGTTAAGCATCCGACTTGGGCTCGGGTCCTGGTCTCGGGGTCCTGGGGTTGGCCCTGAGTCAGGCTCCCCGCTAAGCAGGGAGTCTGCTTGTCCCTCTCCCTCCCAGTCTGCCCCTTCCCCTGCTTGGGTTCTTTCTGTCTCTCAAATAAATTTAAAAAGAAGAAGAAGAAGCTGCTTAGCTATAAAGGAGAGAAGAAAGAAAAAGGTAGGAAGTAGAACCTAAGGTTTGGAGACCAGGTCCACCATATGGGAGACAACAAAGGATGAGGAGGCAAGGGGGCAGAGGGTATCGGCAAGAGACTTGGTTAGAGCCAACAACTATAAAGCCTGGGTTTAATTTAAGGAAATACAGACTTCAGTGTCCGGGACACACACAAATGGAGGAGGCCTTCAAAGCTCTTTCACAACTACTTTCCTATTTGTCCCTCACCATTGTCGTGTTGTGGTGGCAGTGACTACTGGCTGCTTCATCTAAAAGCTGTGGACACAGAGCATGGAGAAGCCAAGGGGCTCAGAGACTGGACCAACACTGGTCAGTTCTCAGGACCCGTGTTTGACCACTGCCCACGGACTCCACATTGGCTAAGGGGTACTCTGGGAGAAGGGGGACCGGAACAAGGACAACTGTTGGGCTTTCCTAAAAATTAGCATTTATTAGCTTGAGACTCTAACACCCTCAGAATGCCCTAGGTCATCCTTTATTTTGGTCAGTGTGTCCTCTCGTGGCAGTTAGTAGAGGCAGACCTCGTGCTATTGAGACTCTCTTTATTGTGCTTTGCAGATACTGCATTTTCTTTTTCTTTTTTTTTTTTATTATGAATTGAAGGTTTGTGGCAACCCTGCATTGAGCAAATCTACTCGTATCTCTATGGCACGTTTTGGTAATTCTTGCAATATTTTAAACTTCCTCATTATTTGTTATGGTCACTGGTGATCAGTCATTATAACTCGCTGAAAGCTCAGCTGAAGGTTGGCGTGTTTTGGCAATGAAGTATTTTTTAAGGAAGGTATGTACATTGGTTTTTTAGACATAACACTATTGCACACTTAGACTCCACTCTAGTGTAAACATACTTTTACACACACTGAAAAACCAAAGCATCAATTTGACCTGTTTTATTGTGATATTCGCTCTATTGTGGTGGTCTGGAACCAAACCCATGATATCTCCGAGGGGGCGGTCTGTATTACCACGCCCTGTTCTCAGCATCTAATGAATATTAACTCACTTAATCCTCGTGTCAGTGCTGTGAGACAGACATCGATATGATCATCCCCATCAATACTTAATGTGGTTATCTCTGGCTGTAGAGTGCCACAAAACTTAGCGGCTCAAAACAGCCGTGTACCAGTATTATTATCTCATGTGGTTTTGGGGTTTGAGTGGGATCTGTTGAGCGTGCCTCCCATGCAGGTGTAGACAGATGGCAACTGGGTGGTGTCATCTAAAGCCTTGACCACACTGGGCATCCAGGCAGCCTAGCTCAGCCGAGATTCAGGGATGGAGGAATGGACTACACTTCTCAGTGCGGGGGAGGGGCGGTAGCAGGCACCTCCAGGCACAGGAGAGTCAGAAGACTTACCCAAGTTTAGACAGCTGGGAGGCGGAGAAGCAGAGCTCTTCCCAGACAGCTGAGTTGAGTTCCAGATTCTGCTAAGAGAGGCAGAAGGGACAGAACCCCAGTTGTACAGCACATCCTCTCAGGGCAGATCTGTGGTGGTTAGGAACACAGTTTTATTTATGGTAGAACCAGAGCATTTCTGGAGCAAGTCCTGAAGGAGCTGGAGAGAGGAAGAAATTCTAAAAATACTTGAAATAAATGAGGTGGGTACACACTGAGTCAAATTTCAAGGACTATCTACACAAGGCTCTTTTTATGTTGGGGGTCTTGTGCGGCCTAAGACAAATCGAAGACTTTATGTATCTACTTGCCTTTACCCAATCATGAAAGAATAGAAATATAAGTGTGGCAGGGATGAGGGTTTCCTTGTTGTTTTTCTTTTCTTATAAGTAATCAAAATCTGAAACTTTCAGCCAGCTCCTCCAAGGGGTCAGATATGGGGGGAACCTATGCCTGGGACCATTGAGTTAGAATCTGAGGTATAGACTGGCCTGGGGAAGGATCTCCAGGCTCTTTCTGTGCCCCTTGATGTATCATGTCATAGCCCCGAAAGTCCAGGTCATTGCTAACTTTGACACATCATGGCCCCGCTAATGGGAGAACATCTTCCATTAGGAAGGACATCTAAAGGAAATGACATCTCCAATTCAAAAAGTTTACTCCTTTCACAGGATCACTGGGGTATTGCCACAGAGAAGCTGACTCACCTCCGAGTGGCCAGTTTCTCTCCCCAAATCTGGCCACCGGAGACCCTGTGTAACTCTGGGACTGTTAATTTCTAGCTTCTCGGTTTTGCTGGGCTAAAAGGCCAGGTCCCACCCATCGACGGGAACCCGCTCACTGTGTGGGTAAATGTGGTTAGTGGAAAGAGCAGCGGGCCATTTCCCAGGTCAGACCCCATCATTTCTGACGTTTCTCTTCCTAAAGAGAATTTCAAGACCGCTATTTTTGTCACCGTGATGGGAACCCGCCTCCTCCGCTATGGTTCATATTGACCGTGGCAATATTCCAGCCACTGGGAGCTCCTCGCCAGTCAACAGCATCCCCACACCTAAGCAAGAAGGACCCCCCTGCTGGCCCTCCTGCCGAGGCTCCCCCCAAATCCCACCCCAAGGCTGAGTCTGCAAGGCCAACAGTGCCATCCCCACCCAGAGTCTGTGCCACTCTAATACTCAGGACCACCCAGAGAATTCTCGGCCCACTTGCAGGGTCTGCTCAGGCCTCTTCCCTGCCAGTGTCAGTCCCCTTGGTCCCAGGGACAGGCAGGGAGCAGGGGTTTAGGGGACATGGACAGAGTTTGTGATGCACGGTGTGTGCCTGAGGCCCCCAGCAGTAGGGGAGGGAGCAGGGTGGAGAGTAAGAAGGAATGAGGGGAGGACCTGGGCCCAGATCTTCTTGTGCTGTCGTGCTCCGCCCCCACCCTCCCCCCTAGTCTGGAGCAGTCCAGCCTGAAAATTCTCCATCCAAATCTGGCCT
The DNA here is from genome assembly GCF_922984935.1 of Meles meles. NCBI lineage: Eukaryota > Metazoa > Chordata > Mammalia > Carnivora > Mustelidae > Meles > Meles meles. The sequence continues at coordinate 94,617,593 of NC_060069.1, read as the reverse complement.
CCCAGATGTTTATGAAGGTGTGTCTACCGAAGAAAGAGAATAGAGCTATTCTAAGCTATTCTAATAGCTAACTAAGAGCTATTCACCTGATTTCTAACTTTGTTTAGACCCTTGAACAGCACAACTATGTGGGTCCACTTATATGCAGATATTTAAAAATAAATACAGGATAGTATTGTGAGTATATTTTCTCTTCCTTACGGTTTTCTTAACATTTTTCTACCTTACTCTGTTATAAGAACACAGTATATAATACATGCACAACATACGTGTTAATCGACTTTCTGTTGTTGGTCACGCTTCTGGTCAACATAGGCTCTTAGTGGCTAAGCTTCTGGGGAGTCAAGTTATATGCAGATTTTTAACAGGGCGGGGGCTCAGCACCTTAATCCCCGCATTGCTCAAGGGTCAACTGCATAGCCCTTCATCTGAACACTTGCCTTCGACCCTGTAAAAGTTTGGGGGGCTGGCACCACTCCCCAGAGTGTCTGGTTTTTCATCACACTATGTCTGAGTTCCTGCTCCTGGGCAGTTTTGAAATGTCCATCCCCCCGCTCCGCCCCCATCCAGACGTGACGGTGTCTCAGTGTGTGGTTCCAAAGCCTCTTCTAAAGTTTCTTCCCGGAGATGTTTTGTGAAACAGACCCTCACACGCCGGCTTGCCTTCGCCTCATTCCCCCACAGCTCTCTGGCAACACCCTTTTCCAATCCCACATCTGCTCTCGGACGGCAAGCTCCTCCAAGAGTCCAGATCTTACTTATTTAGCTACGCTTCCAGCACCAGCACAGCGGTCCCAAACATGAGTCATCTTCTGAGAGTAGTGATTCTCTCTTCCAGGGTGATGAACCATCCCAGTGTGTCTGGGAAGGAGGGTTTTCCCAAGATGTGGGACTTTCAGTGCTCAAACTGGGCCAGTGTTGGGGAAACTGGGATGACTGGTCACCCTGATGGGGAAGAGGTTCTCCAGAACGGGAAGGGGCATCAGCAGCCACAACAGAAGTAGAAGTGGCCAGTTTTAGTTTGAAACAACTTGTAGGATTATCAGCTTTCTACCACCTCCTCCTGAGCAGTGAGGAACCATCTAGGCCTCACAGGAAGCTGTCCAGGCTGTGCAAGTCTGGGTTGAGAGAATGGAGGGGACAACCGTGGGGTCCAATCCCCAGAGTCCTACTAAAAGGCTTTAATTATTTCACAGAAACTCCCTCTACTCTTTGAGGGAGCATCTAGCTGCCCACACAGGGCATTTGCCCTGTAAGACATTTATAGCGTCCACCTTGAAAATAAGTGACGGTCTGTCCCGGGGTCCCCCACCAACCCCCATCTTTCCTGCTAACTATTGTGAATAGCTCTGGTTTTCCCTGCTGAGTCCTTTTCTATTTTGATGGGGGAAACACTTGAATTTCTTTTAGAAATCTCCTCTCACTGCCTTTCTTCAGTCCTACCTTCAGATGGACGGATCAGGTTGGGGGTGGCTGGGGGTGGGAAACATGTGCCCTGGTACTAGTCTACTGTATTTCTACATCTCAGCACAAGAACAAGGAAACAGCCAGGACCTTCTCAACTGCCATGGACAGAACAGTTGGCCTTAAGCAAAGCTGGATGTAAGGGCTCAGGAAAAATTATCTCTTTCCTTTCCTGCTCCTTCTCTCTCTTCCTTTTCTCTCTGTTCTGCTTTATTCTCCACTGGCTTCTGTCTCAGACTGGTTCTCTCCAGTTGATGACAAAGATGTCTATGCTGGGTGGAATAAAACCCCCACTGCCTGTAAAATCTTCAAAGAAAAGAGAGATACATCTAGTAATAACCTCCTCCAAACAGCAGAGTCTGAATTCAAACCCAGAACATCCAACATCATTGCTGACACACATAATCTCTACTAATGTAGGTTATACAGCTCCTCCCAGGACATGCTGAAGAAAAGTCATTCAAAATGACCACAAAACACATGGCATTCAGCCAAAATTAACTGAGCCAGACACCATGCCCAATGCTTTCTTCCGAACAAGAACCAGGAAAGAAGGTATCGTTTTCACCGTTTGAGAGAGGCAGAAAGGCGCAAGCCCAAGGACTTGACTGCACAGAGTGATGAGAACCTACATAGGAAATGAAGACCCAGTTTACTGACAGATCCTCCAGCTTGCACAGTGACTGCCTGCCCCTCCAACTACCCCCTGCCCATTTCCCTTCCCCCCCTCACTCATGTTGCTCCAGGGACATCGAGCCTTCAATCCACCACTTACATTGGATCCTTCACCGACTTTTACAGATGAATGCAAACACACAAGAATCGGTGAGCCCGGCAGTGTGGACATTTTTGAGGACCTTTCTACTCCAATTTCCAGGAACTCTCCTGGTTAACACAAATGACTGCTTGGTACTTCATAAAAGGGGACAGCAGACTAATGCATTTGTATGTGCTTATGCATTATGTATGTATTGAAAGAACTAGTACATGCCCATGGTAAAAGAACTTTTTTTTTTTTCCAAATAGAATGAAAGGGTACACAGAGAAAAATAAGTTTCCCTCCCACTCTGACCCCAGGTTTTCTCCCTGGAGGCATGCACTGTTCCCAGTCCTGGGTAGTCCTCCACAGACATCCCATGCATATCCAAGTATATATGTATAATTTGTATATTAGCTATGTATATAAAATATGAACTTACATATTTTTATTTCCTTCATTTTTTGCACAAATGAGAGCACAGTACACATAGCATTCAGTACTTTATTTAGTTTAACAATATATCATGGAGAGGCTTCGGGGGAGGGGGACATATGGATCCATCTATCCTGTTCTTTTAATGCCTGGATAGCACTCCATTGTATGAGTCTCTAACCACTATTCTACTCATAGACATTTGTTTCCAATCTTCTCTTTGTTCATGCATTTTAGGCTAATTTTTATAACAAAGATGCAAACAAACAGGGAAAGAGCTTTCTGCTTATTTCTCATCTGGAAAATCCAATGAACAGAAGCCTCACTCTGTTCTGAGGTTCCTAGTAGTTTGGATGAACATAACTCAAATTCTGAGCTTTCGCAAGCAAAAGCCACGAGAATCATTTTGCTCTGTATTAAATGCAAACTAAGCAGAAATGCTTCTATCTTCAGGGTCTTTTGTCAGTTAGACAAAAATGGGATATGGGAAGGAAACAAGAGAAGAACCTAAAATGGGTGGATGACAGTTGGAACAATGAAGCCCCTTCATGCCGCCTTTCTTCCTTCTCTCTGTACTCCCCGCCATCTCTCCTTCTCCCTGGCTGCAAGCATGATGCTGGCCGGTCCCACAGGACCTTACTGGCAGTGTCCCTCAGACACCAACTGCCATCCCTGGGTGCTAATTGCCAATTTCTGGAAAAGGATATCTGATTCCTGCCTTCCCCCACCCCCTATTGAAGACATTGGTTCCCCTTGGTCAGTTTAGTCCAGATCCAATTAACTCTGGTTAAAGGGACCCAGTCCTGTTGGGAGATGGCTGCAGAAGCCTCAGCCTGAGGGCAGAGCGGACTTTTGGAGGAGGCAGGGTGGTGTGGGAGAGGTCCTCCAGTGCCCACCACGTGGTCCCACAGGGACTAGAGCTGCTTTGTCAGTAACGGCTTCAGCAGGAGCCTCGAAACCTGTCATGACGGCTTCCAAACTTTGCTATCCCAAATCTCCCATGACAGACGTACCTAGATGGTTGTAAAAAGGTCTCCTGGCTTTGAGGCAGCATTTCACATGTATGACATGTGGGTGTCATGGCACGTGGCGGCATAAAGGATCTGATTTGGGTAGGTATTTGTAAAGGATGTCTCAGTCCCCCTCCACCCCCAACACACACTACACATTAAAAAGTGAAGTTGTTTTGGGGATGCCTTGGTGGTTCAGTCAGTTCAGCAACTGCCTTTGGCTTGCGTCATGATCCCAAGGTCCTGGGATCTAGTCCCACATTGGTCTCTGAGCCTGGTTCTCCCTCTATCTCTACCTGCCACTCTGCCTACTTGAGCACTCGCTCTCTTTCTGACAAATAAATAAATAAAAATCTAAGGGAAAAAAAAGTCAACTTGTTTTGACAGTGCTTTCACCTCAGGCTGCCAATTTGCAAACATGTTCTTAAGACACGTTATAAACTTGTTTATGCAAAACTTGTTTTTTAATTCATTCTTTTGGGAAAATGATGTGTTAAAAAAAAAAAGAAGGAAAGAAAACCTGTTTATATCTGGAAAGCGAGTAACGTAAACAAGCTGTCAGTGTTAGAGAGAAAGAGGATGGAGGCCAGGGTGGGCTCTATCCCCACATCACTCCTGCTGTAACCTCCAACCCCCTGGTAGAAGTTTTAGTATGAAAACCCAGTCTTCCCTCCCCTGGACAAGCAGCAATCTCCTGGCTTCTCTCTCAAGAACACTGAACTGGACTGGAACCCACGGTGGAGGAGGGGACGCCAACCTTTGCACCGCAGAGAGGGAAAAATCTTACCAGCAGAGGTCACTGACGCTCCAGCTTGGGATTTAGCAGCAGCCCAGTCAGGAAAGCCCGTCCCACCCCTCTTCTTGCTCCTGTCCGTTAACTTGCCCCCTGCTTAGCCTATTGAAGGAAATAACCGTCAGTATTGCAATAACAAAGTGTGTGCATGCTATCCACAGTTTTCCTCAGTAGTACCTACCCTTTCACATCCCTAACCTGTGAGAGTCTTCAGTTTGATATTAAGGTAATTCTCGGAGTAAGACGGGCAATAATCTGAGACACAGAACATCGGGTTCTGCTACAGCCTTGGAGTGTACCTCACCAGGTGTAGCTCATTCCACACACTAGTTATCTCTGCTTCTTGCCTGGAGTACTGGGAGGTGACCCCGCCACACATAAACACACACACACACACACACGCCTGAGGTAACGTGGAAAGCCCCCGATAATGCAGGGATAGGTGCTCCGGCATGGCAAGGAGTAGTGCGACCCCGCGAGAAGGGTGAAAAGAGAAAGTGCCTGTGGACTGCCTGCAAAGAATGAGAAGGATTTAGGAGCCACCTATGGGCCCAGAGCTCACCGCTGCCAAGAGCTGCATCCATCCGACCAACTTGCCAGCATTCCGTAGTGGCAAGAGATGCTACGAGCGGTCATCTGTCCATTAAGGGTGGAGGGGAAGGACTGCATCATAGGATAGGGGAGAGAGAAGTAGGACCCCTAAACCACTGCATTGCCGTATGACAGCGCCCACCTCATATATACTGGTGGGGGCTAAGATGCTCCCAGCCTCAAAGACGGAGTGAGAAGACCAACTTATCAGGCCATTGGGGTGTGTAGCCGGTTCCCCACCCAGGCAGCCAGGTGATTGCACCTCACAGCACCGGGGGACAGATACATAATGGCCCTGGAAAATCAGAAAGAGGTACAGGGGAATGGTTGCAGCTGCAAACTCCTAATGAAGGGAAAGAAGCTGCCCACTTGTCTGGGAAGAGTTCCGAGGAAGAAGCATGTGACCTAGGCCTCAGCCAATCAGTTGCAGGTCTGCAATCACAGTGACTGGTTCTGCAATGTGCATGTGACCCACTCAGAGCCAATGAGACTTCAGACTCCTGGGCATGCTCTGAGAGAGGCATATTTCCTGCCGGGTTCTACTTGGGTGCGTACCTACTTGGGTAGGTACCTGAAAAGGTAGTGCGGAAATACTGCTGCCTTCTTTTTTTTTTAAGATTGTATTTATTTACTTATTTTTAATTAATTCATTTCTGTGAGATAGAGAGCAGGGAGGGTGAGGGAGAGAGAGAAAAGCAGACTCCCTGTGGGGCATGGAGACGAGTTGGGGCTCTGTGCCAGGACCCCCCCCCATCAAGATTGTATGTATGTATGTATGTATGTATGTATGTATGTGTGTGTGTATGTATGTATGTATGTATGTATGCATGCATGCATGCATGTATGTATGTATGTATGTATTTTAGAGAGAGGGAGAATGAGCAGTGCAGGAGGGGCAAAGGGAAAAAGAGACAGAAGCAGACCCCCGAGCGAGCAGGGAGCCAGAGCTAGGGCAGACACTCAACTGACTGAGCCAGCTAGGCATACTTATACTGCGTTCTTCCTGTCAGCAGGAGGGAAGACCTGAGCTTTGTGGAGCCACCTTGGAGCTCCTGAGTTTGTAACTGATACACTGGAAGAACGTTGAGGTGGAGGGAAATTGAGTGCTGATGGCATTGTTTGAGCCCTGAGTCCAGACATACCTGAAGTTAATTTTACTCCTGGGTTTTCTGCAAGCCAACAAATTCCCCCTTGTGCTCATTGGAACTGCACTGCTGTGCCTCCTGGGGTGGGAGAGATGAGGTAAGCGTTCTTTGAGCCACCACTGACATCTGATACCCCTAGGATTCTTTGTATTGAGTTTGACCTTGTATTGAGGTTGAGGTAAACCCAGTTGGCCAAGACAAGATGCCCTGAAAATATTACACAGCCATCAAAAAGAAAAGAAAGAAAGAAAAGAAAAACGAAAAAGATATCTTGCCATTTGCAATGACATGGACAGAACTAGAGGGTATTATGCTAAGCGAAATAAATCAGAGAAAGTTATATGAGCTCACTGATATGTGGAATTTAAGAAACAAAACAGAGGATCATAGGGGAAGAGAGGGAAAAATAAAACAAGATGAAACCAGAGAGGGAGACAAATCATAAGAGACTCTCAATCACAGAAAACAAACAGGGTTGTTGTAAGGATGGGGTAACTGGGTGATGGACATTGAGGAAGGCCTGTGATGTAATGAGCACCAGGTGTTATATAAAACTGATGAATCACAGACCTGTATGGCTGAAACCAATAAGACATTCTATATGAATTAATTGAATTTTAAAATTTTTTTTAAAAAGTCGGGTGGGGCTTGTCCTTTACAAACATCCAGACCATTCTGAATCTTTGTGAACATTCCTGACCCCAAAGTGGGAGCCAACAACTTCAAAGAATGAATCTGAACTCTAATATCAACACAGTGATGCCAGCATTCCTATCACATATTGCCTACAACACACATTCGAAGCATCTCGTTGACACTAAAGTTAAAACTTCAACTCTAGGTTTAGAAGAGCTTCTATCGGGGAGAGATGAGAAACTAGTTGGACTGTTCCCATAATTACTAATTTACAGGTGTAAAGTATTTCTGGTTTTCCCTTTATGCAAAGTTCTGCCTTTACTCCTTTCTTTAAGTGATAGTAAAATAGTATCTAGAGTCGGCAGAGGTGAGGGGGCTGCCTGGCTCCATCAGAAGACGTTGCTGCTCTGGATCATCAGTTTGAGCCGCACTTTCGGGGCAGAGATTACTTAAATAAGTAAACTTTAAAAAGAATTATCTAGGGTCATTTCTGCTTTTGTTCCTTTTTGGTGTTTTTTGTTTGGTTGGTTGGTTTGTTGGTTTTCCGCTGAGGCTAAACATACCTGAAGTACAGTGCACAAATCTTAAGTGTACAGCTTGATGGCTTTAGAATATGGAAAACAAGTGATCTGTTCTCTTTGGGTCCGTGTCCTCATCTGTCAGGTGACTGTTATGAGGCAGCAATTCTCAGAGATTTCTTACAAGCCAATGACTCCCGTTCTGGATGTTGTCATGAAATAGTGCCTATGTCCCTGTTTCACTGCACTTTTTTCCCACACACCTAATGCCATGGCTCTGCATGATTGGCCCCAGATCATGGCTGTTTCCCCAGGAGTGCCTCTGACACTGCCTCCAGCAGAGCCCAGCTTGGGAGCAGGAGGCTATTGACCAAAGTGTCCACAGCCTACAGTCTGGCTGTGGGAACTGTCATCATAGGGAACACACTACCTGGCTGAGGGGAGTCAGGGAAGCCATCACGGCCGCACCAGTGAATGAGCACATGGCAAGGGATTAAGAGGTATTTACTGGATGGTTGGATGGATCTCCATTCCAAATCCTTCAGGGAAACAAAAAGAACTAAACAAAGAAGAAAGCTGGTTCTGAGGCTGTTGTCTTGACAAGAAAGAGGATTCCCTAGCCATCCAGCCTGATGCGTATTGCTCAAATCAATTTCCAGTTTCACTATAGTGTAACTCGCGATCAAACTGCTTGGAAATCCTCTGGAGTCCAGCATCTTGCTTTAAGCCATAAGGAAACCAGAGCATTTATAAATTGTTTGCTGAAGGGCTTGTGTTATGCCTGATAATGTTAGCTCGGCTGGGGAAAAACCATGTATATCAGTTAAGATACTTTGGACAGAAATCCATAGAAAAACCAACTTAACAAGATGTCCCAAAGTGGGCAGTTGCAAAGCTCAGTTCTATCAACAAGGACTTAGGCCTTTATTCATATCTGTCAACCACTTATGATACCGACACTCACAGAAGATGGCCAGAGCAGCAGGCCGTCACACAAATCTGAAAGCAGGAAGAAAGGGCAGCCTGGTAGCACGTTCTCTCTACCTCTCAGCAGCCCACAGTCCACAGGTCTCCAGACCAATCCCTGGCAAGGAGGAAAGGCATGATTGCGATAACGGTTATCCTCTGGGATGGATTCGTGGTCACCGATTTTAACTGTGCAAAGTCAGGGCTCTTTGAGCATGGAAGAAGAAGACGTGATTGTGAGTGAGCAACCAGCACATTTTCTATAGCATATGGCCCCATTGGCAGTCATTGGCGATCATCCAGGCCAATCCGAATTCAACTAAGTAAATTATTTTTTAACTTTAAATAATCCACTTCCACAGTAAAATTGGATGATAGCCACTGACCAGGCAACCAAGGGCTCTGCATGAAAAGCTCTACTGGCTTCTCGAGGCTGTTGGTGACAATGAAGGCCTTCTTGCTCTGTTTACCACAGATTCTCTCCAGCTAATGTAGAGACTTGATAAGTGTGTCGGCCTCTTCCTGGGTAAAGGTCAGGGCTCTAGGAGAAAGCAGCTCATTGTGTGGCCTAGCAGAACAGTCATCACTTGTTCCTTCTTAGTGAAACTCAGCAGTCTGGGACCAGAACTGAGTACCCTTCCATTTCCCTCGCTAGCTCCACCTCAAGAGCACACCCACACGAGCCTGGATAAATGGCCCTGTGATGGAGGCCTGTGGGGGTGGACAATGACCCTAGAAGGGCCAGAGGTTGAGGGCAAGGGGTGATTTCCCAGGAAGTACCAAAAACGAGGTACCTAAGAGGCTCATGGACTAACAACTAGCCTTTTATTCCCACCCTTTCTGTGCAGTTGTGCAGGAAGGACCACAGCTACCCTGGAATGCAGTGTGTATGTGTGTGTGCACGTGCGTGCGAGTGTTAGAGAGATCAGGATTGGTGTGTGTGCATGAGTAGGAGAGAAGTGGAAGGACCAGAGGTCCAGAGAGTGAGTTGTAACTTTTGTGATGAATTCACCGCCAGGGATCACCCTGAATCCACACAGTGCCACTCTTTTCCCTCTCTCCCAGGTTTGGGAGGAGTGCATGGGACCCACTGGTGTATGCTGCATCATTATCACCGTCATGGGCTCTCTTGGCCTCTTTTCTACCTTCTTCAGTGTTCTGCTGTCTCTCTCATCCTTTCTTCTTGTGTCCTCTGTTGCCTACAATACTTCCCCCAAGAACATGATATGTGTTCCACTAGAGGCACTCAAGATCATTTCAGAGACACGTAGACAAACATTTTTTTTTGTTGTTGTTGTTTGACAGAGAGAAATCACAACTAGGCAGAGAGGCAGGCAGAGAGAGAGGAGGAAGCAGGCTCCCTGCGGAGCAGAGAGCCTGATGTGGGGCTCGATCCCAGGACCCTGGGATCATGACCTGAGCTGAAGGCAGAGGCTTTAACCCACTGAGCCACCCAGGCGCCCCCGACAAACATTTTTATAGTTTGATGGATATACGTTTATTTTACTTGTCGTTACAAAACAGACTTGTTGTATATTGGCCTTGAGAATTCCATTGGTTCTTGAGTTCTTCCAGGAAAGAATGTTGAACTCCCCCTAGAGGCTGGAGGAAAACAAGGCCCTGATGGAAGGAATTCAAATGGCATCTTGGAACCTAAAAGCCTATGATTTCACTATTAAAAAATCGTATCTTTGGGCTCCTAATCCAATGCTTCTCTCTCCATATTATACATCCATTAAGTGTGTCTGTCTCATCTAGAACACTTTCTTTTTTCCTAATAACAAAAATCTTTTTGTAAATTACTCAGTGGAAAAAGCTGCTTTCTGAAGGACGTAGAGGGAGCTGGTAATTTCTGGTTCTTCCCTGATTTCTCATTCCACTTTTGTCTGAGTCTCTTAACAAATCTCTAAATATCTTTCTTTTAATTTCCTCATCCAGGAAATTACAGGATATTACTGATATTTTAATGAGTTCTTAGTTAAGAATCTCAAAGGTAATAACTGTCTGTAACCTGGTTTCAAAGAAGTTTAATTGAAATTAAATTCCAGTGTCCCAAATAAAAAACTCCGTCATATACAAGATTACATAGTTCACGCTTCTATGCCAAACTTTTTTATAAATTCCTCTTTTCTCATTGCAGACTCAATGTAACTGAGACATCTAGTGTCCAATCCTAAGAAAAACAAATGTCTTACTGACTCTGGTTTTAAAGAATTCATCAGATCTGTTCTATGGTACTTGTGAGTAGAACTATGAATTTCTCCACCACCCTTCACCCCACCCCTGCCTTAATTTCAGAAAACTTCTTCATGATGCTTTCTGGGCTTAACCCTCTTCCAAGTGAAAATTATATTCATGTCACAGATGCTCATAAAAGGTTTCCCCAATTGAATGTGCTTGTTAAAACAGGGTTGCCATTCACATGGATAAAATCCAACCTTGAATCCCATCCCACCTCCTCCGACTTTTAAAGCAATTGCCCCAGATAGAAAATACCTCTTTAACAAACAAACACCCAAAGCACAGAATTTGGAGAGTGCCCAGGTTGGCAAACACAGATGTGCTGGGGGGATGGTGCGTGCCCAATGAGGGCATGCAAACTTCATGTCCTTTTCTCTGTACCTGGCCCTAAGTATCTCTTCCATTTGGCTGTTCCTTAACCATACCCTTTTATAATAATTACCATTTATTAGTAGTACATTATTAGTAATCTAGTTAAGTGAAAAAAAGAAAGAAAAAAAGTGCCTCTCTTCTTCAACAGCATTTGAATCTAGTCATGCCTTGTTTTCTGGATTTCTAGTCACTAAGTATGTACAAATAAACTGAAGATATTTTACTTGTTGTGTACATATACAAAATATATAAAATATCTTATAAAGTCATAAAATATTTTCTAATATAAATATATAACATAAATATGTATGCAAATGACATTAATTTTATCACATAAGGAATAATATTTTCATACCACGATAACTTTTAAAAGTGAAATATATCTTAAATATGACACCAAAAGCAAAAGCAACAACAAAAAATAGGTACATTGGACATCATCAAAATGAAAAATCTCGCACTTCAAAGGACATTACAAAGAAGATGAAAAGAGAATCCTCAGAATGGTGCAAAATATTTAAAATCATACATCTGATATATAGGACATATCTAGAATATATAAAGTACAATTCCAACTCAATAAAAAGACACATAACCCAACTTTTAAGTGGGCAAATGATCGGTGGAGACATTTTTCCAAAGAAAGGATGCAAATGGCTAACAAGCCCATGAAAAGATGCTCAACACCACTAATCATCAGGGAAATGTAAATCAAAACCACAATGATACCATTTCATATCCACTAGAATGGCTATAATCAAAAAAAACAGATAATAATAAGGTAAGGGAGCATGTAGAGAAATTGGACTCAACTTCATCAGTGTAGAAATATGCCCCGCTGGTGGGAGTGTAGAATGATGCAACCTTTTTGGAAAGTCTGGCAGTTCCTCAAAAGATTAAACATAGATTTACTATGGAACCCAGCAATTCCACTCCTAGGTATCTACTCGAGAGAAATGAAAGTGTTTGTCTCCACACACTCTTGTACTCCAAAAAGTAGAAACAACCCAAATGCCCACCAACTGATGAAAGGATAAATAAAATGTGGGGTAACCACACTGCAGAATATTGTTCAGCCATACGAATGAAGTAAGGATGCATACTAGCACAGGGATGAACCTTGAAATCACTATGTCAGGTGAAAGAAATCAGACACAGAAGATCACATATTGCGCGATGACATTTATATACAGTGTCTGGAGTGGGCAAATCTTGTTTTTATTAACATATAATGTATTACTTGTTTCAGGAGTACAGGTCTGTGATTCATCAGTCTTACACAATTCACAGCACTCATCATAGCACATACCCTTCCCAACGTCCATCACCCAGCCACCCTATCCCTCCCACCCTCCCCTCCCCTCCAGCAACACTCAGTTTGTTTCCCGAGATTGAGAGTCTCTTATGGTTTGTCTCCCTCTCTGGTTTCATCTTGTTTCATTTTCCCTTCCCTTCCTCTATGATCCTCTTCTTGATTTTCAAATTCCTCATATCAGTGAGATCATATAATTGTCTTCCTTTGATTGACTTATTTCGCTTAGCATAATAGCCTCTAGTTCCATCCACATCATTGCAAATGGCAAGATTTCACTTTTTGGTGGCTGCATAGTATTCCTGTGTGTGTGTGTGTGTGTGTGTGTGTGTGTACCATATCCTCTTTATCTATTCATCTGCTGATGAACACCTAGGCTCTTTCCATAGTTTGGCCATTGTGGACATTGCTGCTATAGACATTGGGGTGGTAAATCTTTAAGAATAGAAAGTAGATTAGTGATTGGTTAGGGCTGCTTGGGAGGAAATGGAGAGTGACTCCTAACAGGTATGAAGTTTCCTTTTGGGTTAAAGAAAACAGTATAAAATTGATGGTGATAGTGGCTGTAGAACTGTGACACTAAAAAACATTGAATGACACACTTTAAGTGAGTTGTATGATATGTGAATTATATCCCAATAAAACTGTTACTAAAAAGTTAATTATAAGTAGTAACACATTTTAAGTAATCAGTAAAATTATTTTTAAATGCTCAGTAATCCATGCCCTGAACATCTTTATAACTTTAATTCCTACCCATCTTGCAAAGGCTAAATCAACCTCCCTGAATGTCTCTACAAAGGAATTTGTAGGGATTACTGCTGAAGTTAATGCTAGATTGTGGCTCCTCTGGGTGAAAATAAAACTCATTCATTCTAGAAAGAAGAAACCAAGTTCTCTACTGGGAAGGGAGGAAAGACCTCAGAAATAAATCAACCAATCACATTAAGTAGATAAAGGATGTAAGAAAGGGGAATAAATTTCATCCAAATAATGATCATGGCCAAGCCGTGAATAACTTCTCTGAGCCCTGCTGCTGCCTCTGGTTATGGGAATGATAATCCTGCACACAGATTTCATACCAGGTCGCCACGGGGCTGTTGCAAAGGCTAGAGGATTATCTGCCAATAATGGAGACTTCCTGCCCCAGTTTGCCAAGGCCCCCAGTTTTGAAACCAAAGTAGTCCCCAGAAAACCTAGATGAATTGGGTGTCTTACTACCGATTGAGTTTTAAGGTCCAAAGTAGATTTTGGACACAGAAAGATAGACACACAGTGTCTGAATCAATATTCAGTTCATTTGGGTTTTTTTTAATTAAGATATAATGTATTATTAGCCCCAGGGGTACAGGTCTGTGAATCGTCAGACTTACACACTTCACAGCACTCACCACAGCACATACCCTCCCCAATGTCCATAACACAACCACCCTTTCCCTACCCCCTTCCCCCGGGGCAACCCTCAGTTTGTTTTGTGAGATTACGAGTCTCTTATGGTTTGTCTTCCTCCTGATCCCATCTTGTTGTGTGTGGGTTTTTTTTTTAATATTTTATTTATTTATTTTGATAGAGAGAGACAGAGAGGGGCGCCTGGGTGGCTCAGTGGATTAAGCCACTGCCTTCGGCTCAGGTCATGATCTCAGGGTCCTGGGATCGAGCCCCACGTTGGGCTCTCTGCTCTGCAGGGAGCCTGCTTCCTCCTCTCTCTCTGCCTGCCTCTCTGCCTAGTTGTGATTTCTCTCTGTTAAATAAATAAAATATTTAAAAAAAAAAAGAAAGAAAGAAAGAGAGAGACAGAGAGAGAGGGAATATAATACAATCACGGGGAGTGGGTGAGGGAGAAGCAGGCTTCCTGCCAAGCAGGGAGCCTGATGCGGGGCTTGATCCCGGGATCATGACCTGAGTCAAAGGCAGATGCTTAATGACTAAGCCATCCAGGTCCCCCTTCATTTAAGTTTAAGTTAGAAAAATGTCAACTTAAAGTCACTTATAAACACAGTTGTTTTATTCATAAATATATATGTTCAAAAGTATAAAAATAGGAATAATCATTTTCTCTCATCCTTGAACTAATGTTCTGTTAACTTCCAAATTTAAAAGTTTATATTCCTCTGTCAAGTGACTATATAAATTGACCTGACTAAATACCCTTAAATATTTAAAGCAACATTTACAAATTTAATGTCAGATCCTCTCAGGCATTTCAGTTATCCCATAAAACAGTTATAAATTCAACAAACAAGGGTCACCTGGGTGGCTCAGTCAGTTAAGAATCTGACTCTTGGTTTTGGCTCAGGTCTTGATCTCAGGATTGTGAGATCGAGCCCCACATCAGGCTCTGTGCTTAGCGTGTAGTCTGTTTAAGATTCTCTCTCTCTCCCTCTCACTCTGCCCCTCCCCCCTAAACACTCCTCTTTCTCTCTCTCAAATAAATAAATCTTTTTAAAAAATTCAACAACCAAAATCTTGCTAAATCCAAACAATAATCAAAACTGAAAGGCAACCTACAGAATGGGAAAAGATATTTACAAATGATATATCAGACAAAGGGTTAGTATCCAAAATATGTAAAGAACTCATACAACTCAATACCCCCCAAACAAGTAACCCATTAAAAAATGGGTAGAAGACATGAACAGACATTTCCTCAAAGAAGACATACAGATGGCCAACGGATACATGAAAAGATGTTCATCATCACTTACCATCAGAGAAATGCAAATCAAAACTACAAGGAGATTTGGGGTGCCTGGGTGGCTCAGTGGGTTAAGCCGCTGCCTTCGGCTCAGGTCATGATCTCAGGGTCCTGGAATCGAGTCCCACATCGGACTCTCTGCTCAGCGGAGAGCCTGCTTCCCTTCCTCTCTCTCTGCCTGCCTCTCTTGTGATTTCTCTCTGTCAAATAAATAAATAAAATCTTAAAAAAAAAAAAAACTACAAGGAGATTTAAAAAAAAAAAAACTACAAGGAGATATCACCTCACACCTATCAGAATGGCTAACATCAACAACACAAGACACAATGGGTGTTGGTGAGGTTGTGGAGAAAAAGGAACACTCATGAACTGTTGATGGGAATGCAAACTGGTACAGCCACTCTGGACAACAGTATGGAGGTTCCCCAAAAAGTTAAAAATAGAACTACCTTATGCAATTGCACTACTGGATAATCACCTGAAGAATATAAAAATACTAATTCAAAGGGATACAAGTCCCCCTGTGTTTATAGCAGCATGATTTACAGTACCCAAGATATGGAATAATTTCGAGTGTCCATCAGTTGATGACTGGATAAAGATGATGTGGGAGATATATACAATGGAACATTATTCAGCCATGAAAAAGAATGAAATCTTGCCATTTGCAATGACATGGGTGGAGCTAGAGAGTATTTTGCTAAGCAAAATAAGTCAGAGAAAGGCAAATACCATTTAATTTCATTCACATGTGGAAGTTAAGAAACAAAACAAATGAGCAAAGGGGGAAAAAGAGAGAAATTAAGAAACAGACTCAATTATGGAGTGGAGAACAAACTGATGGTTACCAGAGAGAGGTTGGTGGGGTGGGGGGATAGGTGAAACAGGTGACAGGGGTTAGGGAATGCAGTTGTAATCAGCGGGTGAGGTATGGAAGTGTTGAATCACTACATTGTTCACCTGAAACTGAAATAACACTGTATGTTAATTAATTGGAATTAAAATAAAGCTTTAAAAAATGAATAAAAAGATATTTGCTAGAAAAAAACCTTGCTAAATCCACCAAAAAGTAGTAAATACATTAAATAAAATTTACTGATGTAGTAAATTAAATTCACTTAACTTTCAAATTCTGTTTACAAACTTAATTATATTATTTGAGTTTCTAATTAAAATCTTTTAATTTATCCAATAGAATAAATAACAAACATATACTATAATGATGATTATACAACTTATATTTTCTTTAAGATTTTATTTATTTATTTGAAAGAAAGGGAGGGAGAACTCAGAGGGAGAGGGAGAAGCAGACTCCTTGCTGAGCAGGGAGTCCAATGCAGGACTTGATCCCAGGACCCCAAGTTCATGACCTGAGCCAAAGCCAGATGCTTAACTGACTGAGCCTCCCAGATGCCCTATACAACCACTTATATTTAATTCTAGTGTCCAGTAGTATGAACTGTTGGTGGTTTAATCATGCCCAAAGTTCTCTCTATCTTCCTGCACAGGCAGTTTATCCAGCCAGAATTGCAGAGCTGCAGTCCCAAATGAGATGATGAACCCAGGACCTGAGATGCTCTCCACTGAGATGCTGACTCAGCACCTGTTAAAACTCTAAGTCTCCTTTTAGAGTATGCGACTGTTTAAGTCTATGAATTCCTTTCCCCAATTTCTGTCTTAATCTCTGACATAACTTTGAATTTTGTGATTTGAATTAAAGAGATTCTGAATCCTATTTATACTCAACCAACCTGTTCTCCTCCTGGTTTACATTGAAGAGATTTTATTCCCCTCTCTAGTACCTGCCTTAATTGTCTTGTTTTCAAGTATTTTGAAACTTCTTGATGAACAGTATTACAGGAGATGCCCTTTAGAACATGTAAAGTGCTTTGCAATATAAGGATACAGACTTATAAATCTTACTGCTGTTGTTATTTGGTCAACATTGATTACCTCCTCTATATCAATTCTTTTTTTTAAAGGGGAGAAATTTATTTATTTTTAAAGATTTTATTTATTTATCTGACAGAGAGATAGAGATCACAGGCAGGCAGAACGGCAGGGAGAAGGAGAAGAAGGGAGCCCGATGCAGGGCTCAATCCCAGGACCCTGGGATCATGACCTGACCCAAAGGCAGCCACTTAATCAACTGAGACACCCAGGTGCCCCACCTCTTTATCAATTCTTAATAAATACTTGTTGAGTAAGATATAAGGGGGTAAATCAAAATTCTATTCATTTTGAGAAATGGCTAGATGATTCTAACAGTTCATCTGGAAGAAAAAACAAAGAGGAATAGGTAAGAAAAATTTCAAAGAGAATAGTAATGAGGGAGTCTAAGATACTAAAATTTTTTTTTAAAGATTTTATTTATTTATATGACAGAGAGAGATCACAAGTAGGCAGAGAGGCAAGCAGAGAGAGTGAGAGGGAAGCAGGCTCCCCGCCGAGCAGAGAGCCCGATGCGGGACTCGATCCCAGGACCCTGAAATCATGACCTGAGCCGAAGGCAGTGGCCTAAACCACTGAGCCACCCAGGCGCCCCGATACTAAAATTTATTAAATAGTTATTGTGGCCAAATATGTGTGGTATTGGCATAGTAATTGATAGGCTGTTTAAAGGAACAGAAATGTAGGGTGCGTGGATGGCTCAGTCAGTTGGGCACACCACTCTTGATTTTGACTCAGATTATGATCTCAGGGTTGTGAAATCAAGCCTTGTGTTGGGCTCCACACTGAATGTGGAGTCTGCTTAAGATTCTTTCTCCCTCTCTCTCTGCCCCTCCCCACTGTGTGCATGCTCTCTCGCTCTTTCTCTCTCTCAAAGAAAATAAATTTAAAAATAAAAAAGGGAACAGAAATGAAAGTCATAAAATTGGTAATTACATATAAGATTATGTAGTTTACAACAAAAGAAGGAAAACAAACCAATGAAAAGTAAATGGTCTATTAAACAAATGGTATTGAGATTATTGCCTGTCTGGGGGAAATGTGAAGTTTGGTTCCAACCATATGCTAAAGTAAATTTCAATTGTATTAAAGAGTACAATGGAAAAAATAAAATTAGACAAACAAAATAAAAACAAATTGTACCTTTATCTGATATTTAAACAGAAAAGATATTTCAGCCCCAAAATGATGACAATTATCACAAAGAATGAGATTGAGGATGGATCCATAAATATTGACAATTTCTATGTGATGAAAATACTACAGATGAGCCAACACACACACACACACACACACACACACACACACAAACACACACTGTGGAAATAACTTCACATATAGACACCCAATGGCACAGATCTGTTGTATGTAAATATTTCCAGAATCAACAAGAAGAAAACATGCTCCCCTTCCCATCTCTCCAAATAAAAGGATCATATAGAGGTTCCATTTCTGTTATAGAACCAGGAGACAGGAAAGGAAAGAAAAGACAAACTATCAAATACCAAAACACAGAACTTTAAAAAAAGAGTTTGGGAATCTGTCCACAACTAGAACGACACAAGCTGACAACTCCACTTTAAAACTGGCAAAATAAAGTCACTGACAAGAGACCATGGGTATTCAACATCATTTGAGTCAATAAGCATTTCTCCTAAAATGGACAAAGAGGCCAAGGTGTGCATATGCATTTGACATGCAGTGTTTAAAACTATGTGTCCTTATGAAGCATAATTGGTAATATCTTTGGCCAGGATCCTGTTAACCATTATGTCATTCTTTTCCAGCATAATAACAGATGTTTACAATAATGACTGAGGTATTGCGTGTTCTTAAAGTTTCTGTCCAGTAATCTATCAATGAAAGTGTTGCCACACCATCACTGTCTAATGTATTTTCTATCACAAATATTTGTGTCTGTGAGTGACTCATGCATAGCGTACAGGGTTTTATTAATTGCTCCATTCCCCGACTGCACTTGTGTAATAAATATTTGACTACAGTTTATTACAGAAGATTTCTTTATCTGAAGTGTAGACAGGATTAAACACAGCTACTATTTAAGAGAGAAGAGGTAAGAAAACAATAAGTTTGGCTGATGAAATGAAGTCAAATTTTAAAGGGCAAAAAATCTAAAATGCCTGAAAGGATCCGGGATCAGCCCAAGCTAAATAGGATGACCAGATGTTTACTTGAAAAGAGCGTCCTTGGGTAAAAGCTGGATGTTCTGTGTTCCCCCAACAGGTGGCGCTGCACCAGCGTTCTGCCTCGGGACCGCGAGCTAGGGAAAGAAAGCCGCCCCAACCGCCTAGACCACTTCCTGGAGCTGAGATCACGGGATCCAGTCCTCGGCTGTGTTTGATTGTGGCCTTCGAGAACCTCACCCTCAAAAAACAGAACCCAGGAGCCCACACAAAGAGGCACTTAGTAAAGTGTACTTGACGAGGATGATTCTAATCATTCTTCCTAGAGGTAAATTCATGTACTCATTCACTCATTTACTCAGTAATTATTTACTGGGTGCCTCTGATAGGTTGGGCCCCAGGTTCGGCGCTAGAGATATAATAGGAAGGAGATACGTGGACCCTCTTCTTTTGGGCATTATGGTCTCGCGGACAAACAAACATTACTGAAATGCTGACATTAATGAAATAATTTCTTACAGAGTGATCCAAAGGAAAAGTACAAGCCATATAAAGATACGGATGTTAGGACAAGGTGAATCAAGGCAGAAAGAGTGCATCAATAGGAACTAAGTTCTGTACAGACTAAAACGTGAGAAAGCTACCCTGTGCATATCTGTTAAGTCATGGGGCATATCTGTGACCCTCTGAAAATCAACCTTGCTGTGGTAACCAACAGACACAATAACCAACAGACAGAGTAAAGGCGCCCCATTACACTCCCATGAAATGTTACACATAAGCCAGAGTATAGGATGGGTTCCAACCTTTCTCTCCAAAATCTCTTTCTGTCGTCTAGCCCCTCTCCCTCAAAATGCAGCAATTTTCATCAGAGGCTGCTTATAACCTATAACTTCAGTTTCCCAAATATGGTTTTCTTGATGGCAGTTCCCTTCTCATGAAGCAGCCAGAAACTCAAGCTCTCTCAAAGCTGACATGAGTCTTTCTCACTCTGCAAGGATCCCCATGACATGCTGTAAATTCCTTTAAGTCTCACTCCCCACTGGTCTCGGTACAAATCCAGTGCGCAAAGAAGTATAACTACCACCCCTGGATTAGACATTGCATATCTCTCTTTCCTGCCTGTTCCACACTTTTCCTCCATGCCATTCCAGGCAGCTGAAGTGGCTTCCATTCTTGTCAATAAATGATGCCTTCCTTAAAATAAAATCACCAACTTTTTAGGTATTAAAGACCTTTTTAAAAAACAAACAAACAAAAACAAAACAAAACAAAAAAAAACATTGATGTGGTGCCTGGGTGGCTCAGTAATTAAGCATCTGCTTTTATCTCAGGTCATGATCCCGAGGTCCTGGGTTCAGGCCTCGCATCAGGCTCCTTGTTTAGCAGGAAGCCTCCTTTGCCCTCTTCCACTCCCCTGCTTGTGTTCCCTCTCTCACTGTCTCTCTCTCTCTGTCAAATAAATAAAATCCTTAAAAAAATTAAAATTAAAAAATGAACATTGATGATATAAAAAGTGACTTATTCCTAATATTTTGTTAGGCAAAATAAAAAGCCGATAACATTGGTCCTCACATTAAAAACATTTTATTATTTTTTTATTTTATTATCGTTTTTAATTTTATTTTTATTTTATTCTATTTTATTATCTTTCGACTTGTAGAGTCGGAGAAACACAACCTTACAAAGAAGTCTCCCTTTGCAAGGCCTGGCCTGACTCCATATGAGAGAAAATGGGAGGACTGTCCTAGGCCTGAGGGCCCTGTGAGTTCAGGCCAAGAGACACCGCAGATAGCAAAGGGCCCTTTCTCCTCTCTGTTAAGATTTGCCCTCAGAATTCTGGTTTCCTGTCTGAGGACCTAGGTCTTCTTCTGGCCATTCACTGGACAGACGCGGTCTACCCACAGGGCTGCGGTCTCAGCCTTGTAGGCTTCAATGGAACGACCACATTAGAACATGACACGTGGTAGGAAAAATTATCAATGTATATAATGGTACTAATAGAGTTTTGAAGTACCTAAATATGCTGCTTTCTCTTGTATTTCCTTCTGTTGACCTCCCTCCACCTCCATACTTCCAGAGGTTTCCAGTTGCCTTAGGGAGGTTTAGGAATGTTGCAGGAGGAATGGAAAGAAAAAGAGAAAAAGAAAGGAAAAGGTAAGTATCAGCTTCCAAATAAGATTTTTGAGATTTTTGTGATCTTAAAAGCTAGACTTTGTTAAAGAGAAAAAATGTAGAATAGATTCTCTTTTCTCTCTTGTTACCATATCAAAAGCCAACCTGATCATAGAGTTTTATGAGGGAAGTCCTGGAGTAAACAGGAAGAGAAAGAGAAACACCCACCCTATCAGTTCTAGGGGACTGTCTAGGAAAAAAGGGAGGGGGGGTGTTTGCCAAGGCCTCAAAGGTGAGCCTAATCTCCCTTCTCTTGATTCCACCCAAGGCAAGGTTTGTGAAGTAGGTGGAGGAAAGGTGGGGGGTTTTTGAAGACTTCATCTTTGGAACTCTGGGAGGGCCTGGCCTTGCGGGTTGGCTGGCACCACCCTGGGAGTGGCTAGCTCAAGGTTTACCTCAGCACAATAGCATGATTCGGCAGGGAGTGAAGTAGAATATAATTTCCTGGGGTGTCTCCGGGACCAGTATGGCATAAATTGGACCAAGGAGTTCCCATCTGCTCCAGAGAAGAAGCCTGGAAAGTCGCTGAGTTGAGAGACAATAAGCCTCCACACAGAGGCCAAGGAAAAGGTGAATCAGCGGTAAGACTGGGGGTGGACACCCTAGGCAGGAGCCAGATGGAGGATGTGGGGTCCGCAGCAGCAGCCAGAGCAGAGACTGAGTCATAGGACTGAGGATCCCATCTTTTCTCTGTCCCTGCAAGGTCTATTAGCCACAACTCCACCAAAAATCCAGACATCGTCTTGAAAAGCCAGTAAAGAAGGATGCAGATACCAAAGAGACTAAGCATGTTTTACGTCAAGAGAAGGACCATTTACCTAAAATGTCTGTTTAATTGTGTGCCAGAAGGTTCTTCTCTCTCTTCAGTGGTTGCAGGCTCATAAGGAAGACAAGAACTATTTTAGAGAAATGAAAATGCTGCATCTTCTTTGCACATTTGTGAGGAGGGTGAAAAAATCTGCAACCCTTCACACATATGAGTGTTGCCAGCTTTTCCCGTCCTCCTCCCCGTTGCTAAATTTGGTGCTGCTTCGCTGCTCAGTTCCTCCCATCCACCCACACCCAACTGTGGAGAAGAGCTTGGAGGGTCCAGACCAGATCTTTGGGACTTTCACTGCAGAATCAGGGGGATGGAAGGGAGAATAGAAGTGGTATTAGCCACACGGGTAGATTGCAAGGAGGAAAAATAAAAGGCAAACTCCTCTTGCAAGAGGCCATGGAGAGTGGGGGAGCGTGGAAGTGTTCGGATGCATCGTGCAGGAGAGGGAGATGGAGAGAGAGAAGGGGAGGGTGGGAGAGCGCACTATTCGGGAGAAAAAGGGTGAGGAATGGAATGGTTGGATATTAGAGAAGAGTAAAGGGGTTTTGGTAAGAGCTGCTCTGGACTGCATCCTTGGATCTTTTTCATATTCCTTGAGATTAAAAGTGGAATTCCTCTCAGGATTTGCTCTGTTTGAGCCCCATCCCTTCAGAGTCTGATCCACATGGCGGGCAGTTTTGACAAGCTTACAGACATGTGAGCCTGCCATCGGACAGCAGTGTAGTCGTACAGAGCGGGGGTTCTCACCTGGGCAGATGGTGCCGCCCAGATGCCATTCAGCAAAGTCTGGAGACATCTTTGATGATCACAACTGGGGATGCAGTTAGCCAGACATGATGCCAAACATCCTACAATGCACAGGACAGTCCCCGATGGTGAAGAATGGCCCCAGCCAAAATGTCAACAGTACCACAGGTGAGAAAACCTGATGCAGAAAGATGGAGGAAGGGGCAGTTTTTTCCCAACATCTACTCTTCACAGATATGAATTCTTTTTGCCATTTTAAACATTTTTTTAAGTTTGTGATATTAATTCTTGAACAGCACTGAATACATACAGTAATCTTAGCCAAATCTTAGATTTGGGTTTCCTAAAAACCTGTAAGTTAAGAGAATTCCTATTGAAGAACTCCAGACCCTATGGAAAAATAAAGTTGAATATTTGGAGGTTTCTACAAAATTCATGAAAAGCCTTAATACATGTTTTTATTCTCAATATAAAATACATAAAATTAGGGGCACCTGGGTGGTTCAGTCAGTTAATCGGCTGCCTTTGACTTGGCACATGATCCTAGGGTCCTGGGATTGAGCCCTGCATCAGGCTCCCTGCTCACCAGAGAGCCTGCTTCTCCCTCTCCGTCTGCCTGCTGCTCCCCCTGCTTGTACTCTGTCTCTCTGTGTCAAATAAATAAATAAAATCTTTAAAAAAAAAAAAAGAAGAAGAAGAAGAAGAAAAACTCAGAGATAGGACACAGTGCCAGATGGAGATTGCCCCAGGCCTGGTCCAATAAAAATACCACCTAAAGTAACTGTCTTTAAACAACCCCACCACTTTGGTGGAGACCCGACTCCTTCCTCTGGTGGCAGCAAATGGCATGTAGGGCCGACAAGTGATGAGCAGTGTCCATCAGGTGATTTATGAGTGAATAAGTTGGACTATAAGAGATGGTTTCATATTATGAGCGCATAATGTGCAAAAGTCAGACTTGTCACAGCTAAGATCATGCCTTTGGCTTCACTAACTGACAAATGGTACCTTAAAAAATAGGTGACCATTTTTTTTTCTTTTACAAGGAGCCTGGAGGAATGCAGTTCAAAGCTGGTGGAGAGGCTCAAAGATTTCAGGGATAAGAATTCTCTCGGTCTTTTTGTCATAGTCACAGGACAGCGGCTGCATTTCCGGGCATTGTGTCCATGTTCAATGAAAAAAGAAGGCAGAGAGCCACAAGGAGGAGGTGTGGCAACAGGCTCATTTATCCTTCTACCAAGAAAAGCAAAAGCCTCTGGAAGCACAAAGAGGACACCCTCTCATGTCTTACTGGTCATGTAACCAACCCCTAACTGCCAGGGTGGCCAGAAAGGCAATACATAGCTTTACTGACTTTATATCCATTGAGTTAACCATAATATAAAACTCTCTTCTTGTTTCCAACTAGCATTTTAGACCAGTTGGAAGCCCAATGGAAAGTGATGAGAACCAGAGCTAAGAATTGATTTTACAAGTGGGGCGCCTGGGTTAAAGCCTCTGCCTTCGGCTCAGGTCATGATCCCAGGGTCCTGGGATCGAGCCCCTCATTGGGCTCTTGGCTCAGTGGGGAGCCTGCTTCCTCCTCTCTCTCTGCCTACGTGTGATCTCTGTCAAAAAATAAATAAATAAATCTTAAAAAAAAAAAAAAAGAATTGATTTTATGAGAGATTCTGAATCCAAGGGTGCCTGGGTTGCTCAGTCGGTTAAATGTCTTTAGTCTTCAGCTAAAGTCATGATCCCAGAGTCCTGGGATAGAGTCCTGCATTGGCCTCCCTGCTCCTTGGGAAGCCTGCTTCTCTCTCTCCCACTCCCTTGCTTGTGTTCCCTCTCTTGCTGTGTCTCTCTGTCAAATAAATAAATAAAATCTTAAAAAAAAGAAAGAAAGATTCAGAACCCAAGCAATGTTACTTCAGGTCCTAGCTGGGGAGGTGGCCATTCTTACCAGCTACAGGGACACTGGAAGCATTTTGGGAGCTCTGATGGACAATGTTCTTGGCTTGGGCCTTAACATTGCACAGCAGGCACCATAAAGTGGCGAAAGTCTCTCAAGCTACTTCCTGGGTAGACACAGTGACAAAAGGAAGTTAGGGCAGGAAAGGAAAAACATAACAAACCCAGCAACCTCCACTCTACTAATGGTGAGTCTCACTGACCCCTTGGGCGCTCTTGGAAATAAATAATTAGGGAGAAGTTGAATTACTTGGGCAAATGGAAGGTGGACGCAAGATCAAGAACTTTGAGTTAATGATGTTAATAGGACTTCATGTGTAGCTATAGACTGATATGCCTGCCTGGAGATTAGATCATAATAGCAAAAATGAAAACAACTTGGGACTTTGAAATCAAAATTTTGTTGCTTCTACAATAACCCACCAAAAATTCAAGATGTTTCAGTCTAGCCCACTACTAGACAACAGTTCCCAACCCATGAACTTCTGCTCTCCTGGCTATCTCTGCCAAAAATGAGCTGCTTGTGACATACACAGCCCCAGCCCAGGGAGAGGATTGCAAACCCCCAGGCCCTGCCTCCTTCCCTTTCTCCTTCCTCATCTGGCTTCTGAGATGGTGCCTTTTCTCTGCACCTAAGCTTTCTGCAAAGCCGGGGCTCAGCCCAGTATGGTTATGTGGTCCGCTCTGGTTTCCCTTGTGGGTTTTAGATTCAGAATTCTGAGTTCATTTGTTAGCAGCTTCTTTGAATAGGCCATCTCATCCATTTGCTCATTTGTTCATTCATTCAGTCATCATTCATCAAACATTCAGTTAGTGCCTTCTATGTTCTGTGTAGTGCACAGTTGAAAACAAAATATTGTCCAGTCTATAAGAATCTTAGGCTCTCTAGGCACCTCATAAAAGTAGAAGCATATGGTATCTATCATTTTGTGACTGGCTTATTTCACAAAGGATAATACCCTCAAGGTCCAGCCATGGTGTACCATTGGTCAGAATTGCCTTCCCTTTTTTGGGGGGTACCTGGGTGGCTCAGTCAGTTAAGTTTCTGACTCTTGATTTTGTCTCAAAGTTCTTGATCTCAAAGTCATGAGCTTGAGCTGTGCATCGAGCTCCATGGTCAGTGGGCAGTCTGCCTGAGATTCTTTCTCTCTGCCTGTTCCCCTGCCCCTCCCCCTACTCACAAGCTCTGTTTCTCAAATAAATAAATAAAATCTTAAAAAAAAAAAAAGAATTACCTTCCTTTTTAAGGCTGAATAATATTCCACTATATGTGTATACCACATTTTGCTTATCCATTCATCTGTAATAGACACTTGGATTTCTTCCATATTTTGACTATTATGAATAATGCTACTATGAACATGGGTATACAATTCTCTTCAAGACCCTGCTTTCAAAAAGAAAAAAAAAAAAGACCCTGCTTTCAATCTGGAAAACAGTATGGAATTTCCTCAAAAAGTTGAAAATAGAGCTACCCTATGACACAGCAATCGCACTACTGGGTATTTACCCTAAAGATATGAATGTAGTGATCTGAAGGGGCATGTGCACCCAAATGTTTATAGCAGCAATGTCCACAATAGCCAAACTATGGAAAGAATAGGCGAATGGATAAAGAAGATGTGGTATATATATACAATGGAATACTACTCAGCCATCAAAAAATGAAATCTTGGCATTTGCAATGACATGGATGGAACAAAAGGCTATTATGCTAAGTGAAGTAAGTTAATCAGAGAAAGACAATCATCATATGATCTCACTGATATGAGGAATTTGAGAAACAAGAAGAGGATCATTAGGGAATGGAGGGGAAAATGAAACAAGATGAAACCAGAGAGGGTGACAAGCCAAACTGAAGGTTGCTGGAATGGAGGGGGATGGGAGGGATGGAGTGGCTGGATGATGGACACTGGGGAGGATATGTGCTATGGTGAGTGCTGTGAATTGTGTAAGACTGATGAATCACAGACCTGTACCCCTGAAACAAATAATACGTTATATATTAAAGAAATTTTCAAAAGACCCTGCTTTCTGTTCTTTTGGAGTACATATCTAGAATCAGAATTGCTGGATCATATAGTAATTCTATGTTTGATTTTTTAAAACCTATAAGAACTTCCTTCTTATAGACAAAATAAACTGTAATGGTTTAAGTCATTTTCTGACAATTTTTCTGTTACTTGCAGCCCAAAGCTCCTAACTGGTTTGATGGGGGATAAGGTGCGGAGGGAACCTTAGGCAAAGGGAAAAGTCAGAGAGTACTCTAGATCTGGGGAGAACCACCTGGCAAATTTAGGGAACCACAAAGAGTTCAGCACATCAGAACATGAAGTGCAAGAATATATCTGTTGCCCCTGTTGTTGAAAAGACAGAATGCATCCTAGCTAGTTTAAGCAGCAAAGAAATGCATTAAAGGTACTGAGCAAGTTAGAATCTCTTGAAGGGTCAAAGAGTCAAGCTGGAACATTTTTGATCCAAGAACAACACCCAAATTACACATCTGGTCAACACACACACACACATGCTGCAGTTTACACAGGATACGGTGGCCCGGGCCTTTACCTCTAATGCCTGAGATCTTTCTGCTGTGCCTTGCTGCCTTCACCAGCGGTGTCTTCTTCCTATTTCTCTCCTCCAAATTTAAGTCTCTCTTGGCTGTAGCTCCCTGGGGGAAACTGTGTCACACGTACGCATCCCTGTTTCCAGAGAGACTTTGACCTTGAGAAAACTGGACACATTGTTATGAGGCTCATTCAAATTCAGTAGAAAAGAGTGCTGTGATGGACTCACAGCGTGTGCCATGGGTACGAGAAAGGGAGCTGTAGGAGCTTGTTATGGACTGAATGTCTGTGCCCCCACCCCCAATTCTTATCTTGAAGCCCTAAAGCCCCATCATGGCTATACTTGGAGACAGGGCCTTAAAGGAAATAATTAAGGTTAAATGAGATCATAAGAGTGAGGCCCCCGATCATTGTAAGAAGAAATACCAGAGAGTTCATCTCTCTCTCCACGTGAACACATCAAAGAAAAGCCATGTGAGGGCATAGCAAGAAGAACCATCTGAAAGCCAGGAAGGGAGCTCTTGCAAGAAACTGAATTGACCAGAAACTTGAGACTTCTAGCCTCCAGAACTGTGAGAAAATACATGTCTGTTGTTTAAGCCAGCCAGCTTGTGGTATTTTGTTATGGCAGCTCAAGCTACCCACAGAATCGTAGCACATGTCTCATGTGGTCGCCGTCAAGGCCAGAAAATCTCCACTCCATTAAAGGTTTTTAGGTAAGAAAATGCTGATTTGCATTTTTTTTAAAGATTTTATTTATTTTTTTGACAGAGATCGCAAGTAGGCAGAGAGAGAGAGAGAGGAGGAAGCAGGCTCCCTGCTGAGCAGAGAGCCCGATGCGGGGGGGGGGGGGGGGCTTGATCCCAGGACCCTGGGGCGGGGCTTGATTCCAGAACCCTGGGATCATGACCTGAGCCAAAGGCAGAGGCTTTAACCCACTGAGCCACCCAGGCGCCCCCTGATTTGCATTCTTGAAAGAACCCTGGTGGCAAAGTGGGGAGTAGTGGGGAGAGGAATAGTCGGGAAGTAGACCGCCTACTTAGGTGTGTCTTAGTAACTCAAGGGAAAGATGATGAGAAGCTAAGAGAGGCAGTGGACATGGGGAAAAAGATCAATCTGAAAGACATTAAAGGGGCAGAATCTACAGGACTTAGTTATTGAACATGAAAGACAAGGAGGAAGAGGAAAGTGAAATGACTGGCCAGTTTCTGGCTTGGGCACTTGGGATAGGTGAAGGTACAACTCAACCAGGTGAAATACGGAGGGAGGAACGCATGTGGGCAGAAAAATAAGTTCACTTTTACAAAAATCTTAATTATCACTCCACAAGATACTTATTAATGATACGGGAACATAGTGACTTTACCAGGGACAAATCTGACAGATACCATGCTAACCAAGGAATCAAAGTTAACATCACCAGTAATGGGATAGGTGGTCGCCATGAGCTTCCTGATAAGATGTACTGAGAAGAACTGAGTTTTATTTATATGGTTATTCCTGCCCAAAATGCAGGATACAGATTGAGGGACATTCTGCCATATAACTGACCTGCAGTGCTCCACAATACCAAGCTTGTGAAAGACAAGGAAAAACTGAAGAACGGTCCCAGATTAAAGGAAAGTAAAAGCTCACAAACACTAAATGCAATAAAGATCATTACCAGGACACTTGGTGAGATTCAAATAAAGGATATAGATGAGCTAATATACGGCGTCGGTGTTAATTTCCCAAGTTTGAAAACTGTGCTAGTTCTTGTAAAGAACTCTTGTTTCAGGGAAATACACACTGAAGTATTTAGGGGAAGGGGTCACATATTCTCTATGGGGGGGGGAGGATGGCAAAGCAAAAGAGCAAATATTTTTAAATGTTAACATTTGGAGACTTGGGAAAAGGGATATATAGCTTAAAATTATATTTAAAGAAAAAGGTTTTTGAAACAATGCATTTTTGGACTTGACGAATTAGATGTAGGTATTTGTGGTTATTGGGATTCAGTGTATTTTTTTATTGAATAGGGTTAGGGTTTCCTCCTCCATTCCTTGAGATGGAGCTCTTGGTCAGTTTACCTCTTTCACCTTCAAGCAGCCTAACATTGACTCTCCTTCCTTGGTGCCTTTGTAGGCCTCACCTGCCCACCCCCTTCCCCGGGAGGCATACACTAGGCAGGCCATCATTCTGCCTTCCCCAGGAACAGCCCATCATTCATCTTCTGAGGTTTCCTGAGCCCTGGGGATGAGTCCCCCAGACATAGAGCCCTCCTGGAGGGAGCATTCTTCCCTTGCTGTCTGCAGTCATGATGCCCTTCTGTGCCAGTCTCAGGGTTCTAACCTCATCAACTTATCATCCCTGTGTGCCTCATGCTCCTAGACTATCCTCCCTTCAGGAAGTCAGAGAGGGTCTCTGGACCACTCCCTTCCAAGAGCTGAAGACCTCCCTCAGCTGGTCCCTTTTAAGGCCCATTTCTTCCTCATGCAGGGTTAGCCCCTCCCTTCTTCCTTCCCTGGTATGACAGGACAGTACTGTAGGTGCCTCCTCACACTCTAATATGGGAGCTCAGATCCCCCTGCAGGATCTGTAAGGGTCTGGGAGACCCCTTCTGGGGGCTGGTTTTACAAAACATCTCCCCACTCTGGTCTATCACATGAAGAAGCTAGAAGAAAAGTCTTCTGGGAAAGGCTGTTACTGTGCTATCAGACCGCGTCAGTTCAAATCCCCAATATCTTATTTACTAGCTGGCTGACCTGCAGAGGTCTTTCAACCTTTCTGAGCTTAGAGACATTATTGAATAAAATAGTAATAACAATAAAAACACCCATAAACAAAAATATCAAGCTACATGGGGAGCCTGGCACATGGCAATATTAGTTCCTGTGTTTTGTTGGGGATGGGGAGATACTTTTCAGAGAAGGTCCCCTTGGGCATGCCTTGTCGCATCTCTCTTTTTATTGATGTTTCCCCAGCCTGAGCTTTGCTTCAAGAAGGGGCTTTGGACCAGCCCTGTAGTCAACTCCTTGCTAGTTCCATCTGATTTCCTTTCTTCTTCCTCAGAATTTAAAAGAACACGGAAGCATCATCTACCCAACCACCACCCCTCTGGGCTCCCATGGTCCCTGGGAGGGGACTGAAAGTTGACATCAGTCTCCAACTTGCCATAAGTACAGCCACATGGGTGTACAGCACCAGCCTCCTTCACTGACCACTGTGTGCTCGCCAGGAGAGGGAGAGAGAGTTCTTAGCCTTAGGAGACCATAGCTACATCTTCAGGGCATGAAAAGCAGCAGCGCCATGACCTCAGGTCCTCTGTCTTGGTTTTTACCAACTGGCTGGAGCATGTCTCCAGAGTCCACAGAGAAATGACAGATCTGCCCACACAAGTATAGACATTTCTCAAGCACAGAGTAGCCCATGAAACAAGTACATGATTGCCCAACTTTTCCAATGTTCTTCTCAGATCTATTGATTCATGAGTTTAAATTGACAAGAAAAGTACAGTGAAAGTGAAGTGGATATGCCATCAAGTTCAAAAGGAGGGAGGCCAAGAGTCTGAAGTCAGACTGGCCTAAAGGCATAGACTATCCCATGTTCCAAAATTCAGACCTATAGTGTCCTCCTCCAGAGCTAAGCAAATGTGAAAATATTTTTAGTGCAAGAGCTGGAAGCTTTAAGATAAAGTCTTGTCCATATTTTTGGACACATCCTTGTTATAGCCCTGTTTGGTCTTAGGTAAAATGTTAACTTTGAATATTTTGCAAAATACCCTATATATTTAACTTCTCGCCTCACCTTCATCTACTCCAACTTTATCCAAAAGAAAAGTATGAATTGGATTTAGGGGCTGCTTGTACAATGCAGTCAAGTGCAGAAAGCATAATATACAAGCAGTACTCTAAAAGGAATGAAGAAATCAAGTTCTTAATGACAAAAAGACTTCCTTTCCCACCCGTCCACCAGAAATAGTTATGCTTCATGAGTGTACAGACCTATGAAAATGATCTACATTTAAATATTTTAAAGTAAGCATATTTCTCCCTGACTCGCCAGAAAGAAGGCAATTAGTAACTCAGGATCAGGAGATAACCCTTCACATTGCCATGTTATAGGCTGGTGCACGCTGATTCAAAACAATGCTGTGTAACTGACAAGTTCTGAAATTAGTTTCTAGAAGCAGGACAGTCTTATTAGGAGGCAAGGCAGTTTCCCTACCTCAGCCACCATGAAGCAAGCCAGCTTATGGGTGAAAATGACAATGGGTTAAAAGCTGGTGAAGAAATAGGAAAAGACAGAGTAGTGAATGGTTGCTTGTCAGAATGGAGGGGGGTAGAGATAGGAGTGATGGCCTTTAAACACATTCATTAATAATTTGAGGAAGGAAGTGAAGTGCAAGTCTGTGTATGATGCAATATTGTTCCAGTTGCAAAACATAATGAAGAAATGAGAGGAACTCTAGATGAATTTAAAACACAGTGTAAGGGCAATAAAGGGAGGGAGATGGGACGGACTTCTTGTAATTCTACTGTGCGTAAATTTTATTGGTTTTTACAAAACGTTATTTCCTGAATATTTTACATTAAGGAAACACTGATTCTGCAGAGCAGGCCAGTATCAGTAAAGGAATAGTAACATCCTTAAATGTTTATTCAGAATTAGAATAATTAGGAATGATTTTGGATGGAGGAAAAATGGAGTTTCTGGGTCTTAGTGAAACAATATGATAATTCTGAAACCTACCACAGGAAGACTGGGGAAAAAAGACTGTAGGAGGAGTGTTTTTTCATTTAAAATTGCCTTCATACCTTTATTAACAATTTAGTAATGGAATTATGGACTTGGGATTTAGCTAATGAAAAAGAAAGGAAATGAGACTCTGGTATGGATACTGATATTTTATTTTAGTTTTTGGATATTGATATATTTTTTAAAGATTTTATTTATTTATTTGACAGAGAGAGAGGAGAGGAGAGGAGAGGGAAAGCACAAGCAGAGGGAGCAGCAGGTAGAGGGAGAAGCAGACTCCCTGCTGAGCAAGGAGCCCGGTGTGGGGTTCCATTTTAGGACCCTGGAATCATGCCCTGAACTGAAGGCAGACGCCTAACCAATTGAGCCACTAGGCATCCCTTGGATATTGATATTTTAAAGAAAGGAACAAATCTTTAAATGCCAGCTTTTAACTTCAAATTAGAGGCTCCTACTAAAGTTTCCCATTCCAATTTTAATCATTTGGACCGGTAAGAGACTGAGTGATAGAAAATAGAATTTTCAAAACAGGAAAGCTTCAAGTCTGCCGATTGGAGAAAGTAAATGGACTAATATGATTCAATCCATTCATTGAACAGATATTTATTGTGGGAGTTAGAAATGAATTTCGGAGAAGAGATAAACAAGTACACAGATACATAATACTATGCAGAAAATGATCAATGCCACAAAAAGGTACAAATAAGAATCTCTGTCTGTGAGAGAAAGAGACACATGAATGAGGCAGCATTTGGAAGGGCAGGAAGAAGGTCACTCCTAAAGGGCTAGTGGGTAAAGTGGCTCAGTGTGGCTGGGACTTACAAGGGGTTAGGTAGGCTGGGCCCAGTCTCAACCCTGAGCTCTTGCCTGAGCAATCTGAGCTTTATTTTCTGGTTGTTTATAGCACTCTTTGAGACATATAGTGTAGCTTGCTTGCTAGCTGAAGGGATCAATGAAGCCATTGAAGTTTTTTTGAGCAGGCCAAGGTGACAAACTCCAATTTTTGCTTTAGGAAGATTAATTTAAGTGGCATGTGTAGGAGGAATGAGAGAGAGGAGAGATCTATTATAAGAGTTCCAGTCCAGGGGCAGCTGGGTGGCTCAGTAGTTAAGCCGTTTGTCTTGGGCTCAGGTCATGATCCTTGGGTCCTGGGATCAAGCTCCACATCAGGCTCCCTGCTCAGCGGGAAGCCTATTTCTCCCTCTCCCACACACTCCAGCTTGTGTGTTCTCTCTCTTGCTATGTCTGTCAAATAAAGAAATAAAATCTTTTTAAAAAAGAAAAAAAAAAAAAAAGAGTTCCAGTCCAGAGCATGAGTTGACTGACATTTACTGTGTTAATCCTACTACGTGCCCAGGATTCTACCAGGATTCTACCAGACACTTCATACACATACTCTCAGTAATTATTTCATCCTGATACTAAACCTTTGAAGAAGGAAGAAGTATAACATTTCCATTCTATTGTTAAGAAGCAGGTTCAGAAAGGTTGAAGAATTTGCCCAATGCCACACACTTTAGAGTGGTAGAACTAGGCTCCAGTGCAAGTCTGTGTGCTTCATAAGCTCATGCCTTTTTTAAAACAAACAACCCACATGTTGACACTACTCAAGTAAGGATGGATTTAACAAGTACAATGACAGGGAATGGAATGGAAAGAAGAAAGAGAAGCGATTTTGGCAGAATCAGAATTATGCAGCAGCTGAGAACAGTATAAGGACAAGGGATGAAAAAAAAAGTCAGAGTCTAGCCCAGATAACAGACCAGGGCTATGCACTCAGATTTGCAAAGGAAGACAGGGAGTTCAGTTGGGGACTTCTTGTTCGGCATGACAGCAAAACATCCAAATAAGAGGAGATAGGTTCACTTTCCCCAACAAATGTAATCGTCACCAAGAGGGCCCCCACAGCACGCATGGAAAGAGCAGTGTCACTCCTCAGCGACAGACACAGACTAAGGCCATTCTTTCTGGTTGCCCTTCCTTTGCACAAGTGACTTCTCCTCCTTGGCACATTTGTGCCTCTCCCCGCTGACCTTCAGGTCACTCCTCAGTGCATTTCCCAGGAAGGCCTTTCCAGTCTCTCCAGTTTCCTCATCTTAGGGCTTTTCTCTAGTGCCTTTGTCCTTTTCCTGTATCTCTCCCAGACTGAGCCGCTGGAGGGCTGGAGCTCTCTCTGAGGCTATCATTAAGTCTGACCCTCAAAAAATATTTGTTGACAGACGGAATGATTCCTATTGTTGCCTATTGTTGCCCGGGAAAACAACTACCCTGCCCTATTAAGTCACAGTTTCTTTCCTCTTACGGCAGTGCAGTTAACAACCTCGAGACCAGGAAATCATCTTCCTCATCTCATACCAGGGTATTATTCATGCAGTTTACTCACTGTAAAGAGTTCCCTTGAAATAAAGCTAACAGCTAGTCAAAGGTTTACGAATGTCCCAGTGTCAATCAACTTTTTAGCAAGCCCACTGATGGGGGCGCGGGAAGGGATGGGACCCAATCCTTCTATGCTCTTTCTGTTTCCAAAACACACAAGTGGTGGTTAGAGCTTCAGAATTCTTCCGTGGGAGGATCTCCCATGCTGCTCTCCTGTTGTAATTGGGGGCTAGTATCCTTTTTTTGAACCAGCTTTTGTACTCAAAAGCGAAGATTTGTGTGTGTGTGGCGGTGTGGCTTTCGGGTAGGGAGCACGCGGATGTTATTAGGGAAATCTCTAGTACACCTCTTGGTTCTTTTTGAATAAGGTAGTTTTGAGGCGCTCTCAACTGTCAAATTCCACTCTGTTATCTTTCCACAGGGAGTTCCCTCGAGCGTTAGAAACTATGGCAGTCCGCTTGTGGTGCGGAGCCTAATTCCCAGAAGGATTTGGGGATCTCGAGAGGGCTGGGGTTTTCCCTCATGGGGTTTCAGGGCTGCTCTGAGCCACAACTTAGAGCCGCACTTGGCTAGCGCCTGGGCTTTTATGGGGCAAAGAGCAGGAAAGCCAGCACTTGGGTTCGCGCCCGGGCGGCCCCGGTTCAGGGAGGCTGAAGGTGGGGGTGGGGGGCGGGCGGCGACTGCAGGGACCCGGGTGGGGCGGGGGCGGGACAGGGGCGGGGCGGGGCGAGCTAGGCTGCGGACCGGGGGCGGGGCCAGGCGCGCGGCTCGCCCCAGCCTAGGCCGCGGCTGGGCTCCGCCTCGCGGGCTACGCAGGCGGCGGGGCTGCGGCACGGGCCGGGCGGCACCATGGCGGCGGCGGCGCCTGCTGCTGCGGCGGCTTCTTCCGAGGCGCCGGCGGCGATTGCGACGGCTGAGCCCGAGGCCGGGGACGAGGACAGTCGAGAAGTCCGAGTGCTGCAGAGCCTGCGGGGCAAGATCTGTAAGCCGGGACCGGGCTGAGAGGACCCACCCGGCGGCCGGCGGGGGCCGCCGCGGGGCTGAGGGGGCGGCGAGCGCGCGGGGGTGGCGGCGCCGAGCCGGACTCGGATGGCGGGGCGGAGAGGGGACCTGGGCAGACGGGGGCCGGGGCCCGTACCCGAGCCGGCGAGGCGCGCGGGGAGGGTCGGCACGGGTGAGGTTGGAAGGGGGGTGTGTTGGGGGAGGCGTCGCCTCGACGGGGCGGCGTGGGCTGGGGCTGCTCTTGTCCGGAGGGAGTGGAAAGCCGGGAATTTGCGTGGAGGGGGGCCCCGGGGGCGCCCGGAGCAGCGCCGGCCTGAGGGGCTCGGCTTTGGGGCGCGGCCTGGACATGGGGACGCCCCAGCCGGGGGCGGGGGCCGGGGGCGTGAGCCGGGGGCGTGGGGAGTTTCCGGCAGTCCTGGGACGAAGGCCTGCGGGCGGTACGGGCGCCGGGGAGCGGCCCCGAGGTGGGAGCGGAGCGGTAATTACGGGAGGCGCGGCCGGAGCAGGAGGAGGAGGAGGAGGGCGGGGAAGTGGGGCTGGCTGGAGGGGAGGGGGCTGCCTGCTTCCTGGGCTCACGAGCCTGTTCGAGGTTGAAAAAGGCGCCCTGAGCTGGAGGGAACAGGCCGTCCTGGGACTCTGGCGACCGGAGCTCCGTGTGTTCGCGAGTGAGCGCGCTGGGAGGGGCT
Organism: Meles meles; assembly: GCF_922984935.1. Lineage (NCBI taxonomy): Eukaryota > Metazoa > Chordata > Mammalia > Carnivora > Mustelidae > Meles > Meles meles. The sequence goes on along the minus strand of NC_060069.1, from coordinate 94,581,507 downwards.
CGGCGCCGGACACCTGTATTCGCCCCACCTCGCTGCGGCGGGGACTTGGATTGAGAGACAATGTGACTGACAGGGACTTAAGACAGGATGTAGTGGCTTCCTGTGAGCAGGTCTCAAAACACAGTCATCCAGCCCGCATTTAACCCACTTAATTCCTTTCTTTCTCGTGCATTTAATTGTTACTTTTGTGAGCGAGCCATATTAGTTGACTTAATATAGAATTTTTGCTCAGAAGCTCCCAGCGTTACAGTAGACCATTTTAATTCAGTCATTTGGGTATTTGTTTTTATAAAGTGACTCTGAGCGTCAGAGTTAAAATTTTTTGCAGTAGTTTATTCAGGGGAAACGCCTTTTCATTTTTCTTTTTCTTTTTCTTTTTTTTTTTTTTTGCTACTTGTAAGATACATTCATAAAACTAATTTTTTTTGTTGTTGTTTATTTATAGCATAACAGTGTTCATTGTTTTGGCATCACACTCAGTGCTCCATGCAGTACGTGCCCTCCCTATTACCCACCACCTTGTTCCTCAACCTCCCCCGCCCCTTCAAAACCCTCTGGTTGTTTTTCAGAGTCCATAGTCTCTCATGGTTCATCTCCCCTTCCAGTTTCCCTCAACTCCCTCTCCTCTCCATCTCCGCATGTCCTCCATGTTATTTGTTATGCTCCACAAATAAGTGAGACCATATGATACTTGACTCTCTCTGCTTGACTTATTTCACTCAGCATAATCACTTCCAGTCCCGTCCATGTTGCTACAAAAGTTGGGTATTCATCCTTTCTGATGGAGGCATAATACTCCATCGTGTATATGGACCACATCTTCCTTATCCATTCATCCGTTGAAGGGCATCTTGGTTCTTTCCACAGTTTGGTGACCGTAGCCATTGCTGCAATAAACATTGGGGTACAGATGGCCCTTCTTTTCACTACATCTGTATCTTTGGGGTAAATACCCAGCAGTGCAATTGCAGGGTCATAGGGAAGCTTTATTCTTAATTTCTTCAGGAATCTCCACACTGTTCTCCAAAGTGGCTGCACTAACTTGCATTCCCACCAACAGTGTAAGAGGGTTCCCCTTTCTCCACATCCTCTCCAACACACGTTAATAAAACTAATTTTTGTTTTTGTCAAAAATCACCTTTTTTTTTCTTTATTCAGTATCTCAGAATGGAAATATGCTTCATCTTTCCGACAAGTAACCCTTAGTAAGAGGAGTACTTTTTTACTTCATAAGAAGAAAATCGAAGTGCAATAAAATGGCTAACAATACTTTGTTGCACAGGATGTAAAATTTTCCTCTTCCTGAATAATGATATTATTAATTGAGCTTGGATTCTCCCCCTCTTCTCTTTTCAAGTTGCTCCCCTCTTTAAGTACTGAGATTTTATTAAATCTCAGAGGCAGGCATGTTAAATTTTCTCATCTTCTTGTTCCCAGAAGTAGTCCTAGGCAACTTGAGATCTTGAGTACAGTTCTCACAACCTGGAAGATGACATCAGAGAAATAGATCTTGTCTATATCTATTTCCCTATATTAAAATTACTTTCTAGGCTATAAAATCTTTTCAAAATTCAGATTAAGTCTTATATTTAATATTTATATATATCTTATTTAACATTTGGGAAAATTGTAAATGGTGAAAATGTAAAATTTTCCAAATTTTACCACTTTTTCATTTTACTGTCACTTGATATTAGGCACTATCCACTGGAGCCTCTGGTTTATAGAGCCGCAGGTTATACCATGGAACTACATACACAAATCTTGGAGTTGAGAGTTAGGGTTGGGCTGTTTCCAGAAGGATTTAGCTGACCTGCATCTTCATCTGCTCCATTGCAGAGATATCACATAGGAGATACCACTGTGAGTGAAACTCAGACGTACAAGTACAGAAACACAGCTTTGTCTCTGTGCTTTAGAAAAACCCCACTACCCAGATTTGGGGATTGATCATCCAGTTGCTGGGAATGGTATTACCACTTTAACCATAGTTGAGGTGTCCTATTTGTTATTTCAGTTCATTTCTTGCTTTTGGAATTGCTTGGCTTATAGCTCAGGTCACTGAATATCTGCTTTTTGGAAAAAATGTATTAGGATACTTATATATGAAGCTTCTCCCCACCTCCATCTCCATTTCTTTGCCCTTCTTTTAGCTGGTATAATCCACAGTTGGTTGATCTTCAGAACCCTGTGAAGAGATGCTGTTTTCTGTTTCCCTGAAACTGACATATGGGTTTTACAGGGTGGGGGCTGGAGGAGTCATCAGCAGGTGCTAAAGTCACAGATAGGGGATGGTGCTGATCCTGACAATGAAGATACTAAGCAGCTTGAGGGTGTGGGTAACCACGTCAGCTTTCCTTTTCACCATATTGGGAGACCTCAAGAGGAAAGCCTGGTAGTACCCACTAGGCTGGAGATGTGCTGGCAGATTTCAGACTGCTGTTTGAGAGCCTCTAATCTGGAGAGTTAGAGTTCAGTAGGATTCAAAGTGAGCCTCAAAGGAAACTCCAGATGCTACCACAAAAAGTGAGGATGGATTAGATTTGTATATCTTTAAAGTTGTAGAGATAATAGTCTACAGTCTTCTTTAGGGGTTTCATTCCAGTATTTTCTCATATCCTTCACAAGGTGAAATAACCAGATTGACAGATTGGAAACCCATTTTGTGGTCAGTCAACTAACATTAGCAAATTCAGTGTTGCTGATAGTATTTTGTCTTCTGTGCTGATCCTCAATTCCCAGAGGTTGTTTTGGTGCCCTCGGAAACCATGGTCATTCCAAATGATCAGCTTCCCTGATACTCAAGATGCAGATATGGTTGTTGAAGTCCCGGAGTTGTCATATGAGCCCTTGATAAACAAAGTTAAGGTACTACAGCCTCCATCCTTTAGTGTGAGCTGCATGCAGTGAGTGGCAGGTATGCTTACATGTACCCGAAGCACTTTTGCATTGCCCACCTCCCAAGCTAGAGAGAGGGATTGGAGTTTTCTTCTTTGTACTTTTCAAGCTTCGTGTTGTTATTTTATGTCTTTTTGGTTACCACTTTTTGTTAAGTTTGCTTTCATCTAATTAAATCACCTGGTAATCAGAATGTAAGAATGTTGCTGAAAGAGCCCACGCCACCTTCTTCGTGGGTTTACCTACTCAAGGGAGACCAGAATCTAAGGATTGGTCTCCTCAGATTGGTAAGGGAGCCAAATCTGAGGATTTATGTGAGTACTGAGATGTGTAGTACAGTGTGAGACCTGTGGCATCATGATGTGACCCAGAACTCACTTGGTCTCCTTGGTATCTCTAGACCAAATGATGTAGAGCTCTTAGGCAAAGTAGGATCTGTGGGGTCTGGTTAAGTGCTTGAGTTTAGAAGCTTGGTCAGGTTAGTCACCTGGATTTGAATCTTCTCTTAATTCCCAATTGTTAACCTTTTTGTGCCTCTGTATCCTTTTTTTTTTAAGATTTTATTTATTTATTTTAGAGAGAGTGTGCATGTTCTGAAACCAAGAATCAGATGCTTAACTGAGCCACCCCTGCACCCCTGTACCTCTATATTTTTGTGTGTATAATGGGTATAATAAAATTACTTATCTCACAGAATTGATTTGAGAATTAAATAAATCCACTTCTCCAGTCATTTCTCCCTTTCCGCCGAGGATCTTGGTTAGACATGGACAATCTCTTGGGAAGGAATAAATAGGAGATAAAAATTAATCTTTATCTGATGTTCTTGTCAATGCTTACTGGCATTTTCTGGTGTACAAAGCTGATTAAAATCAGAAGGATTGTATTCTGTTTCATACATTGTTATTATTCATGTGATTTTAGATTGCTCACTTACCTTTTGAGCTTATCTTCCTCATCTTTTTTTTTTTTAAGATTTTATTTATTTATTTGACAGAGATCGCAAGTAGGCAGAGAGGCAGACGGAGAGAAAGAGGGGGAAGCCGGCTCCCTGCGGAGCAGAGAGCCCGATGTGGGGCTCAATCCCAGGAACCTGGGATCATGACCTGAGCTGAAGGCAGAGGCTTTAACCCACTGAGCCACCCAGGTGCCCCTATCTTCCTCATCTTTAAAATGGGAGTAATGCTTCATCACTAGCCATTTTGTACATGTCCGCCTGCTGCCTGGAAGTGTCTTTCTCCTTTCCTCCACCCCGTACTTATGTCAGGAACTCCTACACATCCTTGAAAAGCCTGCTGCATGTGATCTCCTGATCAAAGCCGCCTCTGGGGCAGGGCATCACCATCCCCATCGCTGGAGAGAAAGTGTTAGGCCCAGGCCCTCGTACCGCTGGGGAGTTATAATTCCTTGTCCTTACTCTAGCACATTTTATAGAAATTGTTCATTTATTTTCTCCCATTAGACTGCAAGCTCTTCCAGGGTGGAATTCATTTTTTTTTTAACTATCCCATTGTCAGCATAATGCTTGGGACATAATAGGCCTTTAGAAAATGCCCTATTTCTCACTATGTTATCCTGAGGAGGATTTGAAATAATAGATGTGAAACTGTTTTGTAAATTTTACAGATAAACTAGAAGATAATAGTATTGTTGAAAGAAAACTACATGGGTTTGTGACAGGAAGTTCATTCTTTTCAAAATCACAGTGCCAATTGAGCTTATGTTTGAACTGATGCCAAAGTTGCCTCATTAGGAAAAGGATTAAATTTTTTAAATGCTGTGAATGTTTATTATTAGGAGATTTGAATATTGTTACCTGACTGTACTCCATGAATATTGTTACTAATTGTTCCTGAGCATGGAAAAGAAAAATCTCATAATCATACCTGATACAGTAAGTGTTTTTGTCTGTCATGAAGGGTTTGAATTTTTTGGTAGTAAGGTATAAATCAAGACATTTTATTGATTATGCAATAGAATTGAGAGGGAGAGATTAAAAAGTTTATTCATGCTAAGAATTTATTACTATCAGACATTTGAAATTAGATGTTACTTAATAAATTAATAGAGGGAAGGATGCTAAAAGGTTTGTTCATGCTAAGAGTTCATTCTCAAAAATTTGAAATGAGATGATGAGTTATTTAGGATTGAAGAAGAATCCATCTTTGAGATGGATAGAAATGAGAGAAAAGGGTTCTTTGTAAAAGTTCACAGAGCAGTGTACTAATCATTTCTCTGAGGAAGACAGGAGGTAAACCTCAATAAGTTCATAGAGGTTTTTTTTTTCTTTAACTCTTTGAATAACTTCTAAGAGACTGTGGAACTAATGTAGCTGAAATAAAATTATCATTTTATTCTTTAATCTTAAATACCTATCCTGTTTCCTTTTTAATGTGCATTATGAAATTATTTGACAATAATATCAGATTACATGTTTTATTTACTAATAAAGTTCTATTCTCTTTTAAGAGCTGCTAATAGTTTTGTTGTGTAGTCATCAATGTAAATTAAGACATGTCATGTATATTAAGAAATTTTTATGGTTTGTCTTTAGTTTTGTATGTTATTTCAATCATCAAAAATTAGTAGCTAAAATAATATGCTTTATAACGTTTTACCAGTGTACATGCAAACATCAATGAACAATAGTTGACAAATTTGTTATTGTGAACTTGGTGCTAGGAATATCATTAATGACAGAATGAGTTTGGGCAAATTCATCAGCTTTGCTGACTCCCTCTTTTTTCACTTGTAAAATGAGAGTGGTCTTTAACATCCATTCTAGCACTAAGTCTTAGTTGCTTTTTAAATTGAACCATTTGCTTTAAAACATTACATGAGATGTTTTTGTTTTAATGCTTAAATGTTTTTCATATGCCTGTTTTGTATAAGATGCACTGTTTGAAATATTTTTGTGAGACTTAGTAATGAAGGTTGTTTGAATCTTAAATTTTTTTCTGTGACTATTTATTCAGCTTTACATAATATCTAGTGTCTGTTAGGGCATTAGCTCTCTGGACTGTGAATAGGATGAAAAAGCCCTTACTAGTTTATCCTAAAGTCTATACTAAATAATGATTGGCTTTAGAGAATTACTGAGGTTTAGAGCTGGAAAGTGGGGAACAAATTGCATCCCCTCATTTTACAAACAAAGAACTTGACTCTTGGCTATTTGAAGTGTTACACAGTTAATGCCTCTGCCTGTGGAGCACTAATCCATTACTATCAAAGTTCTTTCTGAAATGCTAGGTAGAATGAATTCGTCATTAGTATGAATATTGCAGATGTACTGCATTTAATATATGAAGCAATTGTATTGCCTCTGTAGTAATATATCCAGAAGTAGTAATACAGTTGCACTCTGCTATCTACACACTCTCATTTGTTCCCCCCCCCTTTTTTTTTTTAAAGATTTTAGTTATTTGACAGAATTAGAGAGCACAAGCAGGGGGAGCAGCAGGCAGAGGGAGAGGGAAAAGCAGGCTCCTTGCTGAGCAAGGAGACCTTTATGGGGCTCAATCCTAGGACCTGAGATCATGACCTGGGCCGAAGGCAGACACTTAATTGACTGAGCCACCGAGGCACCCCTCATCTATTCCACCCCCCTTTTTTTAAAAAGATTTTATTTATTTATTTGTCAGAGAGAGAAAGAGAGAGCAGGCAGAGGGAGAAGCAAGCTCCCTGCTCAGCAAGGAGTCCCATACAGGACTGAATCCCGGGACCCGGTGATCATGACCTGAGCCGGAGGCAGACACTTAACCAACTGAGCCACCTAGGTGTTCCTTTTTAAGGACTTTGTGAAGTGGTTAGGATTAGTGATGAAACTGTGCTTGTGACCTAAATGGAGATTGAGCCTCGTTGTTTACCTGTTTGTGTAATTCATGCTGTAACTCAGTTGTTTTCAGTCCTGGCTGCCTATCAGTGTCACCCATGAACTTAAAAAATTCTGGTGCCCAGGCTTTACTACCTACTGAATCAGAATTTCTCTGATGGTACTTGGACATCTCTGGGTTTGAAATGTTCCATAGGGAGTGATAATGGACGCTTTGACTGGCCACAACTACTTGAGTAATTTAGCAACCTGCTGTGTATGACCATTTTATTTATTTATTTATTCACTTATTTATTCATTCATTCATGAGAGAGAGAGAGAGAGAAAAAGAGGGTGTGTGAGCATTGGAGGGGGGAGGGATGGGGGTAGAGAGAAAGAGGGGGAAAGAGAATTTTAAGCAGGTGTCATGCGGGGCTCAATCTCACACCCTGAAATTATGACCTGAGCTGAAATCAAGAGTCAGACACCCAAGTGAGCCACCCAGGAGCCCCTGTGACCATTTAAAGAGTACCAGCAGAAAGTGTGGTGTGATCACAGGGAGGTTTTAATTAATTTATTTTTAAAAAAGATTTATTTATTTGTTTGATTAGATAATACAAATACCTGGAATATAATACCTGGTACAAAACTGTGAAAAGGTGCTGAGGAGTATACATTTAAAATTAAGTTTTCTTGTTTCTGTTGCCCTAGCTATTCCCTTTCCACATGCAAGCAGTACTAGTTTCTTATGTATGCTTACAGAAATTATTTAAGCATTTACAAACATAAATGTATCAGTTTCTCTCACCAACTGTAAATTGTAGCAAAATATATACATTGTTTGCATCCTTTTTTTTTTTATACTTAGTGATAGTAGCTTGAATATTTGTGATATCTGTCTATATGGGGAGCTGCCTTCCCCTTTTTTTAACAGTTGGTTTAATATTGCATCATCTGGATATACCACAGTTTATTTGACCAGTCCCCTATTGATGGACATGTAGGTATTTGCAGTTTTTGCTATTACAAACAGTACTGCAGTAAATAACCTTGTTGTTATGTCATTTTAAAAAAAGATTTTATTTTATTTATTTGACAGAGAGAGGCACAGCAAGAGAGGGAACACGAGCAGGAGGAATGGGAGAGGGAGAAGTAGGCTTTCCGTCACGCAGGGAGCCCGATGCAGGGTTTGATCCCAGGACCCTGGGACCGTGACCTGAGCCAAAGGCAGATGCTTAATGACTGAGCCACTCAGGCACCCCCTGTTATGTCATTTTTTATATGAGTGTATGTGTCTGTCCGTAGGATAAATTCCTCAATGTTAAATTGATGAATTGGTATGTGTATTTTTATTTTGGAAAGACACTGCCAAATTGCTTTCTACAGAAACTGTAGCAATTTTTGCTCCCACTAGCAATGAATGAATGATTCTTTCTTTGCTCACATAGTGTGTATTTTAAAATGTCTTGATCTTTACTGGTCCGATGCAAAGGAACTTCTGATTTGTAGTTTTAATTTGCACTTCTTCTAAATGAGTTTGAGGATCTCTTCTTATTATTTAAAAAAATTTTTTTTAAAGATTTTATTCATTTATTTGACAGAGAGAGAGGGGGATCACAAGTAGGCAGAAAGGGAGGAAGCAGGAAGCAGGTTCCCTGCTGAGCAGAGAGCTCTATGCAGGGCTGGATCCCAGGACCCTGAGATCATGACCTGAGCCAAAGGCAGAGGCTTAACCCACTGAGTCACCCAGGTGCCATCTTTATTTAAGAGCCATCTTTATTTCCATTTTTTTGGGTGAACTTGTTTATTTTGTTTGTCCTTTTTTTCTTTTTTTTCTGTTTGATCCTTCAGTCTTCTTAGTGATTTATGGGAATGCTTTATGCAGTAAGGAAGCTAGTTATTTTTTTAGTAGAAAGATGTTTAAAAATTTAGATGCTTTGGCTGATGTCTGCATTTATTCTTGAGAAGTTGGTTGTGAGATCCAGTGAGGGTAGTCAGTTTGTTGGTTTCATCTGCTTATATAATTTCTGATGTTAGAAGAGTGATGGAAAAAGAACTTTTTGAGGAAAGATAAGTGAAGATTTATAAACAGAGGTTAAGAGACAAATAGTAGATTGTGAGAGGATATTTACAGTAAATCCTGTTGACAAAAATAAAACACTGGCATGACACATATTCTGTGTTAGGTACTGTTTTAAAGCCCTTTAAGCATATTAAATTATTTATTTTAAAAGATTTTATTTATTTGAGAGTGAAAGAGTGAGAGAGAGAGAGCACAAGACCTGGAGAGAGGCAGAGGGAGAGGGTGAGGGAGAATTAGACTCCTTGCTGAGCAGGGAGGCTGATGTGGGGCTGGGATCATGACCTGAGCCAAAGGCAGATGCTTAGCCAACTGAGTCACCCAGGCGCCCTGGCAAATTAAGTAATGTAATCCTTATGGTAACTCTATAACATTTATTATCCACATTTTACAGGTGGGGGAACTGAGGCACAAGATAGCTAAACTAAGTAACTTGACCAAGATCAGACAGCTAGTGAGTGGTGGAGCTGTAATTCAAACTGAGCAGACTGGCTCTAGGGTCCATCCTGTTGCTCCTAATCTATATGCTATACTGCCTCTGTATTTGTTACTGTCCAGAATATATAAAAAGTTCATGAAGATTTTTAAAAGGAAAAAGGGCATTAGGAAAATAAAATACATGAACAGACATTTCACAGAAAGAGATTAAAAAAAAGGCCAGTAAACATGAGAAAATACTGGTCAGATTTAATAAAAACTAATCAGGGAAATGCAAATTTTTTTTTTTTTTAAAGATTTTGTTTTTATTTTATTTATTTGACAGAGAGAAATCACAAGAGAGGCAGGCAGAGAGAGAGGAAGGGAAGCAGGCTCTCCGCTGAGCAGAGAGCCCGATGCGGGACTCGATCCCAGGACCCTGAGATCATGACCCGAGCTGAAGGCAGCGGCTTAACCCACTGAGCCACCCAGGCGCCCCAGGGAAATGCAAATTTTTAAAAGCTGTCAGTTTGTGAAAAGAGAAAAGCTTGTTAGTTTCAGTATTTGGTGGGTGTTTAGGGTTATATGTAACTTTGCTCTGTTACTGTGGACTTAAATGTGTAAAGCAGTTTTGGAGAGCATTTTGGCAAGATCTGTTAAAAAATCTAAATGTTTATTCCCCATGCGTTTCTAGTGCATGTCTACCCTACAGAAACACTTGGACATTTGCAAAAGAGGTATATATAAAGGTTTATAATGTTGCCTTGTTGGTGAAACAATTAGAGACAACTTAAGTGTGCATTGTAGGGAAATGGCTAAGTATTATGTTAATATAAATGTGCCATAGCAGTGAAAAAGAATGAGGTGTTTCCAGAGTATGAAAGGAAAGAATGTCAAGATGTATCATTGAGTAAAAGGAGAAAGTCCTTAGAATGGTACCTGTTTTATCTTTTTTATGTGTATTTGGGAGAACGCACAGAAAGATGTTTGAGAGGAGATAAAACATTGGTTACCTCAGTGGTGGACAAAGTGAATCAGCTTTGCTTATAATGGCTTAATTTTCTATAGAGTATTTGTGTATTACTATGTTATGAAAAATGACTTCATATAAAAGAATTTAATACAATTTTAGTCCAAGTTCTCTTGCTCTACTGTTGAAAATTATTCTTGTCTACAAAAATAAGGGTATCCAAATGTTAGGCTTGGTAACATTTTGAATGTCCCTGAAAGTAAAGTCAACTTTTTGTCTTTTTTTTGGCAACCTTTTATTTTTATAGAATTTCTGGCAAAAATGTGTAGGGGCAATATAGTGAAATCCCATATACTTTGCCTATTTTCACCTATTGTTTGTATTCGAAAAGTGACTTTTAAAAAAATTCAATGTTTTGTTTCAGAGGAATGAGGTAAAAAGAATAATTTTGATCCTTTAAAATATAACATTTGTGTGTTTGGTACAGAACCTCTTAGTTTTGAATTTGAACAATTTTATTTTTATTTATGTATTTTTTAAAGACTTTATTTATATATTTGCCAGAGAGAGAGAGAGAGTACAAGCAGGCAGAGTGGCAGGCAGAGGCAGAGAGAGAAGCAGGCTCCCCGCTGAGCAAGGAGCCTGATGTGGGACTCCATCCCAGGACCTTGGGATCATGACCCGAGCAGAAGGCAGCGGCTTAACCGACTGAGCCACCCAGGCGTCCCTGAATTTGAACAATTTTATAATAAAATATTCTTAGTGGATAGGGGAAGTGAACTAATTTTTTTGGAATATATTTCCTTTTTGCAAGTACTGTGTCATACTTTGCAAATTATTTCATTTAATCTAAATTCATGAAAAAGATTGGATGCCAACAAAAAGGTTTTTTTGCTCAGGGTTTAAAAAGGCAGAGCCAGGTTTTCAGAAGGTTACTGAGGTCACTGTCTGTTTGTCTACCAGATTACCTGTCAGATGGTATATTCAAAAGAACTGATGAGTGTATTTCTGTTGTCAGAAAGTTGGTAATTATCCCTAAATTGGTTATGGTCTAATGTTATGGATATTCAATAAAATTAGAATGTTGGGATGCTATGAAATTTTACCTTTGATACTATTTAGGTGATTTACAAAAAATGTTACTTTTCTGTCCGCCTGACTATGCTCACGTGCTTTTGTCTGTGCTTGTAAATGGTTCTCCTGGAACACATAACGTGCATATACTTGTACATGCACATTTGTAGGTACAACTTATTTGTATCTGGGTGCTACTTTTTTTTTTTTTTTTTTTATTACTGGATCATAGTGAGTCCTGTTTTGCATTTGGGCTCCCAGGATGCCATTATCAGAGGGAGCCACCATGTCCCATATGTGTCCTATCCATTTGCCTTTAGTCTTACCACCACCTGGCTTTTCATTTGCTTGCCATACTGGGTTCTGTTGGTCAGCTTCGGAGACTTGCTAAGTTTCATGTAGCTGTAGGAACCATTGGCCTATCAGGAGAGATTCCTACCACATGTGCTTCGAAATTTGGTTTGCTGCTTGAGAAAGGGGCTGTAGGGAGCTTAGGAATCAGCACACGTTCAAAAGTGAAACCTGAAGTGGGCAAGACAAACCACAGGAAGATCCTGCCCGCAACTTGGTGACGTATCTGTATAACCCATGGACACTTCCTGGCAATACCTTGCGAAACTTGCCTTTTTATGTACAGCAGTTTCCTAACTTCTTGTTCTTGACTAAACTTCAGTGAGAGGTGATTAATATGATAGCAATATAGATAACTGTATGATTTATGATAATTATCGTGCATATGACTTGTGTAAAGCAAGAGGCTCCTGATTATATTCTGTAGACTTTTCCACTGAGGAGTTGCATCTTACCTATTAGGGCATTTTTGAGGAGTTGCCCTGGAGTTTAACTTTGTATGCTTTCTCAAGAATTGTACTTATAGGATCGCCTGGGTGGCTCAGTCATTTGAGTGTCCAGTTCTTGATTTCGGCTCAGGTCATGATCTCAGGATCATGGGATCCAGCTCTGCATTGGGCTCCGTGCTCAACAGGGAGTCTGCTTGGGATTCTCTCCCTCTGCCCCTCTACCCCACCTTTCTCTCTCTGTCTCTAAAATAAATAAAATAGTCTTAAAAAGAAAAAAAAGAATTGTACTTATATATTGTTGATGTTTTATAGCCATGAAGCAAGTTCTTTGCTCACAGCATCTATGCTAACCCTCTAAACTCTGAGGAATTCCTGGAGCCCTTTGCCCAATCAGGTGCTTGCTAGTGGCATTACCTTGCTTTAGGCATGTTGATGATTACACAGTGCTTTATTTTTACGATGGAATAGGAGTTCAGTGTTACTGAAACTATTATTCCTGATTTCTTTAACCTTCCAGGTTCCATGTTAATATTATAGTGCCTGTTGTTAAGCAGAACCAGGTTTCTGTTACGGATTATACAGTGTGTCGATTTTTTATGATTTATCAGTTGAATGAGATTAAAGATCTCAGGTTATATGTATATTTTAAAGATAATTTATCATTTACTGGGAGTGAGAAAAATTGCTGACAGTCTAGTTATCTGAGTTAATTTATGCCTTGAAAAGCCCTCCCGTACTGAGTAGGAGATAGTCCAGCAGTCACCATTGCCTGTTGGTACCATTTCTCATCCTGTGCCTGAATAATATCACAAATTTATAACTTCTCAGTGGTACTTTCAAGGTGACAGCTAAGGAGGGAAATAGCAGCTTCATAACTTTTTTCTCCTCAGCAGTTTTTAGGCACCTTCCCCACTTTTTGTTACCATACACGTAGGGCAATCTGACATACTTTGAAGAGGGTGAGGAGACTCTTGGGAAGGTCAGATGTGATTATGGCAGTTCTTCTCATGTAAGATTTCTTTATCCTATACAAAGTATTGATTAGATGTATAGAAATCAAATGAATGCTAAATGGTAATGTAACATGTTGAAAGTTTTTTTTTTCTGCAACTTTTCTAGTAATCACCTAACCTCTCTGAGCCTCAGTTACCTCTTCTGTAAGTTGGGAATTACAGTCTTTCTAATCTTTCAAAGGGCTTGTGAAACAATTGGATGACTTAGTGTACTGCATGGCGGTGGTACTGTTATGTATGGGCTGTAACATAAGTAGTAGTGGTACTGGGTAAAGTATACTTCCATAGTTTTGTTGATGAACAATTTAATTACCTGCACCTTTTATATTCTTGCAGAAATAAAAACTGAACTTTGTAAGAAAATTTGAAAGACCTTACAATATGTTAACATACAGGATTATCTTATTAGGCATAATTACATAGCATAACACATTAAAAAATTTTTTTTTATTTATTTGAAAGAGAGAGACACAGAGAGAGAGGGAACACAAGCAGGGGGAGCAGGAAAGGGAGCTGCAAGCCTCACGCTGAGCAGGGAGCCCGATGCGGGGCTCTATCCCAGGACCCTGAGATCATAACCTGAGCAGGAGGCAGATGCCCAACCGACTGAACCACCCAAGCGCCCCTAGCATAGCACATTTTAATTTTATACTAAATTTGTCAACAGTGAGACTATACATTTTCAAGTGTATTTTGGATTCATTTTCCTTCATTTTTTTTGTTATGAATATAAATGGTAAAGTTTGCGTATTTTTTTCATTTCCCCATCAGAAGTTCTAATCCTTGTTCAGCTTGCTGTTGCTGTTTAGAACATCATATCCTGAGGCACTCAGGGCAAATTCTGTCAATTCTATCTCTGTAGTATTTCTTCCAGCTTTCTTTTCCTCCCATTGCTCTTCAGTACCTTAGTTTAGGTCCTATATCTCTGAAGCATGGATCCAACCACATAGAAACTTTTAGTGACCCTTGTGCCTACTGAAGAAAGTTAAAACTTTTTAGCTTGGCATTTTAGATTCTGTTGATTCCACCCTTTTTTTTTTTTTTAAGATTTTATTTATTTATTTGACAGAGATCACAAGTAGGCAGAGAGGCAGGTGGAGAGAGAGGGGGAAGCAGGCTCACCGCAGAGCAGAGAGCCCGATGTGGGGCTCGATCCCAGGACACTGGGATCATGACCTGAGCTGGAGGCAGGGGCTTTAACCCACTGAGCCACCCAGGTGCCCCAATTCCTCCCTTTCTTTACAGTAGTCTTATCTCTTCTTATTCCCCTTTTATCTCCCTTTATGCTTTAGTCACTTTTTACTATTCACTGCCTCCTTGGAGGTGCTCCGCTTTTCCCACCTTCAGAACTTGCTTGCATTGTGTCTTACTCCTGGAATGTCATAATTCTACCCCCAATTTCTATATGTTGAAAAAAAAAATCACTCGGAGGAAGTCACTTTGAAGATCGTGAAATAATGTGTATGAAGGCCCTTAAAAAACATCTGTCATATATAATGTATATATTTATTCAGTAAATGATAGCTATTATGAGTCAGCTTTATTCTCACCCCAAATAATCTTTATCTTAGGATCATCTCATTTAGGACCCTGGTTTGCAGTTTTTCTTAGGGGTTAGTCCCACTAAGATCTGTCTTGGTTCTTAACTTTGTATTCTTTGAAATATATTTGGCCTTCAGGGCACATTAGGATAATTTCAGAAAGGAATAGGTGTCTGTTCCTCTAAGCACTGTTATATTCAGAAAGACATTAAAAGTGAAAAGGAGGGGCACCTGGGTGGCTCAGTGAGTTAAGCCTCTGCCTTCGGCTTGGGTCATGATCTCAGGGTCCTAGGATCGAGCCCCACATCGGGAATCTCTACTCAGCAGGGAGCCTGCTTCCCCCTCTCTCTGCCTGCCTCTCTGCCTACTTGTGATCTCTGTCTGTCAAATTTAAAAAAAAAAAAAAAAAAAGTGAAAAGGAAAGACTAGGCTTTGGAATTTTATTTCTATTAAATCACCTTAATAGCCATGTAACTTTTTTTTTTAATTTATAAAAGGTAACAGTAATGCTTCTAAAGGTCATTGTACACATTGAATAAGATATATGAGAAGATATTTAGCACTGTCTTGACTACTTCATAAATATTTGTCTTCTTTTCTTATCTGAGCATTGGCCTCCTCTGGGACACACACAAACACACGTCCGAACTTATCAGTATAAATGCACCGCCACCCCCAACATACATATAAGCACATATGTGCAAACTCACATACATGTCTAGAAGCATATGCACCAGAATCTCTACCCCCAGCCTGGTATTTGGAATTCTAGTCCTAAGTAAAATTTGTATGGTAGGATCTGTATACTGTCTAGTGACCTTTGCATAGAACCATTGATCTTGTAAACAGAGAGTTGGCCATCTTTGTTTTTTTTGTTAATCTACGTTATCTTATCAGTTTTGATTCCCAGTGGTGTTTATCTCCTTGGTTTAAATTGTTTACTTTTGGCCAATGACTGAAAGCTCTGTTTTCTCTAAAACACTTACTTTTCTTCCTCTTACTTCAGATATTTGTGTAGAAGTTACTTTCTCAGTGGAACCTTCTGGGCTTCATTCCCCCACCCCCATTTCTGTGGTGATTCCTTCCTGGCAAACAATTGCTAACATAACATCTTTACTCATTTATTGTCCATTTGTGTTGGCTTGCTGAGAACGCAGCAGCGTTGTCTATTTTTCTCACTGTTCTGTCTGGTATCTTAGTATAGGTACTCAGTAAATATTTGAATGTGTGAATTTCAGGATTGGTTTGTTTTCAGTATGATATTTCTGTTAACACTAAAGATTCTTACAGTTAGTGCTCTTGATAACTATATATAGGAAACTTTTTTTTAACCTTTGGTGCAGTTGACGTAGATCAATTTACATCAAGTGGAAAAAATATATATGCCGGTTTATAATTTGTGATGTGATATTAGAACTTCCTTTTTGTCCATGCTAAAATTCCACACACGTACACGCTCAAACTTATTCAGTAGATACTTCATTGTCTATTATAAGCTAAGCGTGCTAAGAACTGGTGCCTTCCCTGAAGAAGTTTGTAATTCAGTGGAGGAAAGTATAGCAGCCTCCTTTGCTGGATCCTTCTCATCTCTGCTAACTCAAAATAGTTGGAGAACTTTAAGGCTGACTTTAAATCTCTTTTCTCTCTTATCCATATTTACTCTCTTTTTGATCTTGTATAGTCTGGTGGTTTTATAAATAGTATGCACTTGCTGATGATTCTCTAATTTTACTCCAGCTAGGACTTCTTTGTCCTCTTGACATCTGCACTTGGATGTGTAATCAGCATCTCAGACTTAGGATGCCTAATACAAACTCTTGCTCTCCCTCTCCCAGCAGGAGACTCCTCCTTCTGGAAATGACATCTGTATAGGCTGAAACTCTAAGAAGTCTTCCTTAACCCCATTTTTCATCATACCCACATCCAGAATATCAGAAATCCTGTTGGCTCCATCTTCAAAAATATGCCCAGTTCACCACTTCTCTTCATGCCAGGATTGCTCCCTTGCTCTAAGTTATCTCCAACCAAGGTCACTATAGTAGTTTTCTGCCTACTTTCCTGCTTCCACCCTTCCCCCTCTGCAGTGATTCTTCTAAAACAAAAGTTAGATCATGCCATTCTTCTGCTTAAAATCTTTCAGTAGCTTTCCATGTCACTCAGAAACACTCAAGATTTTCCTATTTAACGTGCTTCCTTCCTCAGCCCTACCTCATCTTTTACTGTTTCCTACCTCTTCCCACTATTGTTTTACAGCCATTCTGGCCTCCTTGCTATTTCTTCAGTGTCATTTGTCCTTTCTAGTGCCTTTGTATGTTTTATTCGTTCTGCCTGTTCCCTTTTTTCCCCAGATATCTATCTGCATGGCTCATTCTCTCATTGACATCTTTCAGGTATCTGCTCAAATATCTTAACAGAAAGGTCTTCCTTGATTCCCTGTATAAAATAACATTGCTGACGGCCTTTTCTTTACCCTTTGAATCTGGCACTCCCTAACTCTCTTACCCTACTTTGTTTTCTTCCAAGGCAATAAATATTACATACTTGCTGAAGAGTTTATGATGTTTGTCTCCCCTGTCTAGATTGTATAACAGGTCCATGTGGGCAGAGACCTACTTTTATTCATTGTTATATCTCTTGCATTTAAAGCTGTGCCTGGCATGTTGTAGGCACTTAATTTTATTTGTTGAATGAAATGCAATAAGTGCAATACCATATGATCTTTATAGTCAAAGTACACGTAAGATGCAATAGGGAACAAAGAGTGACATGACTACCTACGAGTTGAGGGTAGATCTACAAAAATGCCTTTAAGCAGAGCTTTTTGGAGGAAAAAAAAAACAGGTAAGAGCGTTTCGTACAATGAAAATAGCACTGCAGATGTACAGAGGCATGAGAGAACACAGTGTTCAAGGAACCAAAAGTATAGTACTGTTGGAGCATAACTTGTGGGGGTAAAGATTAAATAAGCAGATGAGGCCAAACATGTAGTAGACAGTACCAAACCATGAAGGGTCTTTAGATCTTTATCCCGTGAGATAGGTAGTATGGAGTTATTGAAGACTTTTGAGAAAGGGGGAATATATGTTTACATGTTAAAAAGGTAAGTGCCAACAGTGTGAAGGATGGGGATCAAAGCTAAACTCAGCATTTTATTTAGCATATATGTGGTGTTGCAAGGTGCATCTGATGCAGAGAAACAGTTACTTCATGTGAATGGGCAAGAGGCTATTTTATTTTATGGTTGGACAAAACCACTAATGTGTAGTGTGAAAGTTCAGTTCTTGGCATGTTTGCAGTACATCTGTGAGGGAGAAGAAATACCCGGTGGATGATTAGTTTATCAGTTATAATTTCAATAAGAAATGGTGTTGTTACAGTGTAAAAGATAATTGTGTTTGAAGGCCAGCCTCCTTTCTTCAGTAAGGAGCAGTTGTTTTGTCAATAATATACCTCCTGATCTTGATTCATTGTTAAAGGAAATAGTGACAGTTATAAATATAATCAGATTTGTACCGTTTGCTGTAGGGCCAACACAGCAGCTATCTTTGCAGGACAAATATCTGCCTTTGCATATTGTAGTACTGGCATGCACAGAACTCTTAAAATGAGGGATAAACTTAAAATACTTCCTTTTTTCATTTCCATTATTTCAGTTGTCTTGCTCTAGTATTGTATCTTAGCAATATATTGAATGTCTTGAATACTTAATAATCTTACTGCTTTAGGGTCAAGATCTGTTGTGTAAATTTAAGGATGAGATGGAGGTACCCAGCATGGGCTACATGGTGTCAATATTGAGAATTTGGCACTCTCAAATTCATGAATGTGGTACTGTATTATTGAGCATGTTTTTAAAAAACACATCCAAATACTGCAGTAGGAAATGATGAAATGTTTTCAGAGGCAGATACAATACAGAGAGTTAAGATCCGTTTGTCTCCATTTCCCAAATCAAAGCATTCACTTTGTGAGTGTGTTGTGCTATTCAGTTCATCTAATGGAACAATAAAGGTAGTTTTTTTTTTTTTAAGATTTTATTTATTAATTTTGACAGAGAGAGACCACAAGTAGGCAGAGAGGCAGGCAGAGAGAGTGAGAGGGAAGCAGGCTCTGAGAGCCCGACGTGGGACTCGATCCCAGGACCCTGAGATCATGACCTGAGCCGAAGGCAGCGGCTTAAACCACTGAGCCACCCAGGCGCCCTAAAGGTAGTTTTCTATGAGGCATTGCTTTATAATTTCTGAGTCCATGTTTGATCCAGATTGGCACATGTAGCTGAAAGATTTACCAAACTCTGATGACCAGTAATGTGAGATGGGATTTTCTAATTTGTTAGAGATAAAGGGTAAGAAAACAAACCAGTCAGGATTAGGTTACCGAATCAACTGTAGCTAGTTCAAGCAGAAAGAGATTTAGTAAAAGATTTTAGGGGTGCCTCGGTGGCTCAGGTGGTTAACCATTCAACTCTTGATCTCAGCTCAGGTCTTGATCTCAGGTTTGTGAGTTCAAGCCCCATGTTGGGCTCCACACTGGGCATGGAACCTGCTTTTTTAAATTATTATTATTTTTATTATTATTATTATTATTTTTAATTTTTATTCACTTGACAGAGGTCACAAGTAGGCAGAGAGGCAGGCAGAGAGAGAGGAAGGGAGGCAGGCTCCCTCCTGAGCAGAGCCTGGTGCGGGGCTCGATCCCAGGACCCCAATATCATGACCTGAGCCGAAGGCAGAGGCTTTAACCCACTGAGCCAGCCAGGCTTTAAAAAAGTTTTTTGAAGGGTTGGGGAGGGGGTCGCCAGATTGGCTCAATCAGTTAAGCGTCTGCCTTCAGCTCAGGTCATGATCCCCAGGTCCTGGGATCGAGCCCCACATTGGGCTTCTTGCTCAGTGGGAAGCCTGTTTCTACCTGTCCTTCTGCCTGCTGCTTCCCCTGCTTGTGCTCTTTCTCTCTATCTCTGTCAAATAAATAAAAAATTTTTTTAAAAAGTTTTTTTTTAAAGTGGTCTATAGAATTTTTAGAAATTCTTACTGAAGAAACAGATTCTAATGTGAACTTTCATGAGTGAAATTTTAAAGGTACATTGCAGCTGAGCTACCAAGGGAGTTACTATCTCTTTTAGGACCAGAAAGGTACCTGCAGAATTGGAAAGCTGTAAGTTTTAGCTGCTTGTCTGAGAACCTTGCCACCTCTGCTATGATCAGGAACCTGCCGCTATTAGGAAACAGCCATCAGCAAGCAGCCATCTTCATCAGTAAGATGTCGTCACTATTGCTGCCTCTAGAGCCAAGCCACACCTTCCATAACCTGTATGACAGAATGGATGCCTTGTGCCCTTCTTCTTGATATCCATGAAACCTATGACTGGATAGAAGGACTTAAGAAAACGCTACTGAACAAAACTTGTCCATCTCCGTGGCAGTACTTAATAGTAGCAGCAGCTTCAATACAACCTCCCTTCTCTTCTGCTCTCCGGATTTCTAGCGAGTACATCTGACTGGTGGAATTTAAATCATATCCACAACCCTAACTACAAGAAAGACTGGGGAATGTAGTTTTTAGCTTTCTAGTTTCTGTGGTACAGGAAGTCATATACCAAAGCATATTGAAATGGATGATGACCACTGATCGACCATATCTACCACAGATACAGATCCTGATTCTCCTTAAGGCTAGCCATTATCAAATGGTCTGTATAGATAAATTGAGGAAGATTACAAATAATACTGTCAAATATTGTGGAGAAACCTTTAAGTACTTGTTTTTCACTATATTTTTATTGTTTATAATGACATTTAAAAATGTCTAAAATTTGTGCTCCACCTATGTGATGAATATAGTGGTCTTTGGATGCCAAATTTCTTCACATTTAAAGTGCTGGTAGCAGATGAAAAGTCCGAAAAAGGGAATAACAAAACCGTTAGAATGAGTCATTTAAACTGAGGAAAGGTTGGTGTTCTCAAACACTGAGGCACGGTCAAATAAGGTAGGAACTGATAGCAGTCTTTGATTTGGTGGTACTTAATATTGTTATCATTCTAGGGGAGCCTAGGTGGCTCAGTCAGTTAAGCGTCCAATTCTTTGTTTTGGCTCAGGTCATGACCTTGGGGTGGTGGTATCCAGCCCGGCATCAGGCTCCACGTTCAGCACAGAGTGCTTGAGATTCTCTCTCCCTTTGTCCCTCCCCCTGCTTGCATGTGTGCTCTCTCTCTCAAATAAATAAAATACTAAAAAAAAATTTTTAGTGTTCTTGAAGGTTCTAGTAAAGAACTAGAATCAGATGCCGAATTGTAGTTTCAGGCTGTGAGTAGGAAGGAAAGGATTGGAGCAGAGGTTATAGAATAAGTTTTCAAGGAGCAGTAGTGGTATTTCCTTCCTTCCTCCTTCCGTCCCTTCCTTCCATTAGAACATAGGGGAGGCCCTATGCAAATACCACATATGAGACAAGTACAGCCTTTCAAAGTTCCTCACTTTTGTCTCTGTGTAGCTTGATGTAAAGTGTGCACTATTAAGATAATCTCTGTTTAGAGATATAATGGGTGCACCATTTTTTATTCTCTAACTGTTCATTATTTCACTTTCAATTATTTTTGTATTGAGTGGCAGTTAACTATTTTGATTTATGTTTTTTATAAAGTGCTAGTTAATTACTGTAGTTTAAAGTGTTGGTAGCTGACTTTATTAGCATATTTGTATGATTAGTGACCTGGGCATTGATTAGATGAATTCACCTTCAGTGTAGTTTATTTAAACATAGCTTAGTGACAGGTATTCAATGAGTACAGATGATGAAAACTTTTACAGGAGATAATGTTGAGTGTGTTTCGTATATTATGTAGACGTTACGTTTTTACTTATTCTAAGTAAATATCTGATAATGGCAGGTTCATTGGGTTCTTCACACAAAATAATCCCTGTTATATCCCCCTTAAAAAGGTGGGTGGTAGGATAGGTATACATTTATACAATGTGGTTTTCTCATGCTGCACTTAATGTGAATGAAATGGGAAGCTGTTCAAGGGCAGTGATTTAGTGTTCCAAATTCCCCCATTAGATATAGAGCATGTTTATTATGATTTAATTCTTAATTTGTTTACATTCTAGGCCCTTTATGGTGATCTAGTGGGATTTGGGGTTTAAAAAAAAAACAACACTTTGGATTATATAGAGAAGAGACATCAAAGAAAAAAGACTTAAAGGAGAAGAAGGTTGAGAGTAATGAAAACTGAGTTGGTGAATAGTGTTGTGGAATGAGAGCGAGGGAATCAGATTTGGATAAAAGGAGGGACATGTAGTCTTTTAGGAAGAGGAGAATGATGGATATAAATTCAAATAAATATTAATTTTTCCTGTTTGGAAACTGGTTTATTTGTAAAGGCCAACCCATATTGTCAATTTTTTAATCATTTGAAAGATTCCTGATTTTGACTTGAGTTGAATATAGTATGTTTATTCTTTTTAAGTGGTATCTTGATTTTTAAAAAAATCTCTCAATGACAAACTTAGTGTCTTATCTTTCACTGACTTTCTCATTGTAATAAAAAATGGTTTATTGAGTTTTTCATAGGTGCTTCTTAAGTTTCCGTTAAGCTTTGTTAAAATACATTGGTTTAAATGGCCTTTCGTTTTAAAGTTGATAAGCAGACAGAGACCCAAGTTTATCTAGCCCAAATTGTCCTCAGGAAAGCTGTGCTTAAGTGATTTGTCTGAAGCCATTTAGCCACTTAGTAATAGAGGTAAAGGAGGAATGTTAGTTTCATTTCTTAGGGCAATGCTTATGCCAACTGCCTTGCTTTCCTAATTGAGTACACTGGAGTCTGAATTCAGCACACATGTTTCTGTGTGCTTTTGGCCCATGAGCATCTCATAAGAACTTCAAAACTAGACTTACTAGCTTCCTTAATGGTCATTCAAGAAATATTTCTCAAGTGCCTATTGTATGACAGTCACGATTTCAGATTTTGGTGATTAACAAGTTCTCAGACCTCAAGAATGAGAGATGCAGAAAATAATATGCAGAAATTACTAGTTTTGTATAGTTATAAATGCTATCAAGAAAACAGAGAAATAGAGTATGGCAGCAGGAATATGTGCTTGAGACAGAATAATCAGGGAAGGTTTCTCTGAGGAAGTGACACTTAAGCTGAGACCTGTGGTAAGCAGAACCAGCCATGTCAAGTTGTAGGGTAGAGCATTTCAAGCAGACGCCCTAAGCTTGAATGAACTTGGCATGGTGATGAATGGAAAAAGGGTGAACACTGAGGAGAGTGGGAAGAAAACAGGTTAGAGAGGAGAGGACAGTGGAGCATTGTAGACCATGAAAACAGGAATTTAGAAATGGGATTATATTCTAAGTGAAATGGAATGGTTTTGGAGCAGGGGACTGAATGCCCTGAAGAATATGTTAAATGGTCACTCTGGTGGAGAGTGGGTTATAGGGGGATACCAGTGAAGGCAAGGAGAAGTGGTTGGATTTGGGATATATTTTGGAGTTTTGCTGGATTTACTGGATGGGGGGAGGTTTGGGGAGGATGATAAGAAAAAGAGAGGAAGATAATGGTAGACTGGGGGAAAAACATGTTTTAGGGGAGGAAATCAGATGGTTTGTCTAGGACTTGTTAAATTTGAGATGCCTACTGGATATCCAAGGAGGTAGTTGAATATTCATGTCTAGTGTTGAGGAGAAGAGATTAGGCCTGGAAGTGCAGACCTAAGAGGCATCAGCATTAACACCATACTGAAGGAGTTTGCACAGGGAAAGAAGAGAAGAAGATGGTCCAGAACCGAGCTGTGAAGCATTGCAACATTTAGAGGTGAGGAGGGAAAGAAGTAGGCAGAGGGCCAGGGATATCGGAGGAATGCCAGAAATACTGTATTGTGGGAGCCAAGAAAAGGGCATTTTGAAGGAGGGATGTTAGTGTTCACTTTTACTTAAATAGGGCCTCCAGATCAGGTATGATGAGGACAGAGAAATGGTCACTGGATTTGGCAACATGGAAAGCGTTGGCATCCCTCGCTAGAGCATTTGCTGTGTCTTTATAGTTAGAAGCTGACTGGGGAGAGGGTTGAAGAATGGATGGAAGGTGAGAAATTAGAGACAGTGTGTCTAGAAATGATTGCTTTTCAGAAGATTGGCTATAAAAGGGAGTCTAGAAATGGAATGATGCCACAAGGGAGGAGGAGTCAAGGGAGTTTTTTTCTTTCTGTGCTTTTTTTTTAAATTGGGAAATAGCGAAAGCTAATTTATGTGCTGCTGGGAGTGATCCACTAGTGAGGAAAATTAATGATGATAAAGGAAAGGGATTAATTGTGGAGTCAAGTCCTTGAGGTGGCTGGTGATTGGGCTGGAGAGCACAACGTGGGGCATTGCCCTTTCTCGAAGCAGGGAAACCATGATATAATATGACCTCACACTCCCCTTTACACACAGCTCTCAGTCTCACTGGACCAAGTTTATCACCTTTTGTCTCTATAATCACTGGGGTTTGTGTGTGTGTGTGTGTGTGTGTGTGTGTGTGTACTGTATCTTCCATGTTCTTTTGGATTGAATTCATCCTGTATAAGGTTTAGCATGAAGCTTTTGGTGGTACTTAACACCAATTTCAATTTTTCTGTCAACAGGTGAAGCAAAAAATTTATTGCCATATCTTGGACCCAACAAAATGAGAGATTGTTTCTGCACCATAAATTTGGATCAGGAAGAAGTTTATCGTACCCAGGTTGTAGAAAAGTCTTTAAGGTTTGTAAAAAATTGATAAATTATCTTTCATAGATATGTATTGATTAATAAATTTTATACATTTTCCAGACTGTCCTCCTACACTGTTGGGGCAATGCAGGCTGGTGCAGCCATTCAGGAAAACAATATGTAGTTTCCTCAAAAAGTTGAAAATAAGCTACCCTGTGACCCAGCAATTGCATTAATGGGTATTTACCCTAGAGATATAAATGTAGTGATCCGAAAGGGGCACATGTACCCTAATGTTTATAGCAGCAATGTCCACAGTAGCCAAACTCTGGAAAGAGCCTAGATGTCCATCAACAGATGAATGGGTAAAGAAGATGTGTGTGTATTTAATGGAATACTATGCAGCCATCAAAAATATGAAATCTTGCCATTTGCAGCAACGTGGATGGAACTAGAGGGTATCATGCTTAGTGAAATAAGTCAGAGAAAGAGAATTATCATATGATCTCACTGATACGAGGAATTTGAGAGGGGGGACGGGGGGCTTTGGAGGGTAGGGAGGGAAAAATAAAATGGGACTGGGGAGGGAGACAAACCGTAAGAGACTCTTAATGTCAGG
Organism: Meles meles; assembly: GCF_922984935.1. Taxonomy (NCBI): domain Eukaryota; kingdom Metazoa; phylum Chordata; class Mammalia; order Carnivora; family Mustelidae; genus Meles; species Meles meles. The sequence goes on along the minus strand of NC_060069.1, from coordinate 94,556,596 downwards.
AAACAAACTGAGACTGCTGGAGGGAAGGGGGCTAGGAGGGATGGGATGGCTGGATGATGGGAGGGTATGTGCTATGGTGAGTGCTGTGAATTGTGTAAGAATGATAATTCACAGACCTGTACCCCTGAAACAAATAATGCATTATGTGTTAATAAAAAAAATTTTTTTTAAGTGCCTAGGGGCACTTGGCTGGCTCAGTCAGTAGAGCATGTGACTCTTGATCTTGGGATAGAGAGTTCAGACCCCACTAGGAATGGAGCTTACTTTAAAATAAAATAGAATGGAGTGCCTGGGTGACTCAGTGGGTTAAAGCCTCTGCCTTCAGCTCAGATCATGATCCCAGGGTTCTGTCAAATGCCACATTGGGCTCTCTGCTCAGCAGGGAGCCTCCTTCCACCTCTCTCTCTCTGCCTGCCTTTCTGCCTACTTGTGATCTCTGCCTGTCAAATAAATAAATAAAATATTAAAAATAAAATTAATGTTTTTAAAAAGAAAAAAAAAGACCTTTTTTACCTGAAACTTTTCTTTTCCATTCTGGATTTGTTTTTAGAATTACAGAATCTCAGTGTTTGAAGGAGCCTTAATGTTTATTGAGCTGGACTAATCAACTGTCTTACACTTAGTTCCTTCTGACAGTTACTGTTGACAAGCAGTCATCTGACATTTGCTTAATAACGTTCATTCCAGTGACCAGAGTTCATTGCCTCCTGAGCATCCTATGTGGTCTTAGAACCATTCTGACTCTTGAGGTGCCTGGGTGGCTCAGTGGGTTAAGCCTCTGCCTTCGGCTTGGGTCATGATTTCAGGGTCCTGGGATCAAGCCTCACATCAGGCTCTCTGCTCAGCAGGGAGCCTGCTTCCCTTCCTCTCTCTCTGCCTGCCTCTCTGTCTGTCAAATAAATAAATAAAATCTTTAAAAAAAAAACAAAACTATTCTAACTCTTAAGACAGTTCTTACATTTATTCAATATCTATAAAACGGAGAACCTTCTATATGCCAAGAGCTTGTTGGGTGCTTTTTATTCATACATCCATGAGAGCAAGATAGATGCAGTGCTTGCTTTCATGTGGCCTTTCATTGCCTCAAAATATACCTTCTTTTTAATTGTTGCTAATTCTATCTCTTGGATTTCTGGAGAATACCTCAAACCGTATTTGACATGACATCGTTCAAGTTTTGGGAAACAACTATCATATACCTCAGTTTGTTCTCTAGGCTAAATTTTGCCTATTCATTTGAACTTTTCTCAGAGTACATCATTGTTTTATTTCTCTTGAGAATAAATTATTTCTTAAAGTTATACAAATCACTGAAGTAGGGCATTGTAAGGGAATGGATTCTTGGGAAAATTTCTCATCTTTTGAAAGTGTAATAGCACTCAATATCCTAGTAAATTCTAATTCATAAAATTGGAGTGTGCCACCTCTGCCCTGTAATAGTGTTTGTGGACATAATTCTAGCACAGAGCTGTGCTGGCAGGATGTGGTCTTGGTCAGAGATAAGACTCAAAACAAGGGAGTGGGGAGTTGTTGGAATGAACATGTGGATAAAGTACTGAGTGTCTTGACTCCTTTAAATTGCATTTTGGGAATTTATTTTTTGATGCTCTTTTTCTCATAATCTTTTTTCATTATACTTCCCCCTTTCCTTCCCCTCTGGAGCTTTTCCCTTTGTGTCTTTATTGTCAGTGTTTGTAATTTTGAATGTCTATAGTGTTCTTCAAGGAAAGACATGGTGTAAAGCTGAAAATACTTTAATAGCCCCCCAAAATTTGAAGTAGTACATTTCACATCTTTAGTTAAATCACCTGTCCCTGTTTTTTAGAATTCTGTTGTTATTTATATGTTATACATGATGAAACTGAGTCACCAAAAGGCTGAATAATTTGTGCATATAATATAGGAAGTTAGGAGCAAAACAGATTGGAACCTGAAACTGTCTCAATCTCAATTTGTTACTCAGTGTACACTGATACCATATCACACAAAAATCAGTGATATATAAAGCTAGTAATTGTCCATAAATTGAATACATGTGGTAGTTTCTAATATGTAGCTTTGTAAATTAGTGACTAAAATTAGCTTTTTCTTTTTTAAACCCTTGCTTTTCTAGATATTTGTGTTGGGAAAAGATGGTGAAAATAATAATTCTTACCCATCTTAAGTTACTTTTTTAGATACTTAGCAACTTGGAAGATATTTTAAGATTAACCATGGTTATCTTAGGTTATAGTTAGATAGGTGCTTCTTGGATTCTAGATTTCCCCTAGCACTTTTCCTTGCAGAATAAGGTGAAAGAGTATGCCTTGCTAATCTGGCTTTCATGTCAGTGTTTTCTTCCTTTAATGTGATAAGCTGTCAAGTCAAGAGTCAGTAGATACCATTTAGGTCTTTATGGGTTCTGGATATTACAGTTTTTATAGGTAGTCCGGATATAGAGTTTTCATAACGGGTAAGGAAGGGTAACATATAGAATCTATAGCTTTGAATTTTTACCTCAAATCCTTTAAAAACTGAGTGGTATATAAACAAACTGAGGAACAGTAATACTGCTTATGCCCAGTGCTTTTCTTCCCCATGCCAGGAATTTCCTTAGGAGTCATATGCATGATCATATGTCAGTGATAGCAATAGAATGTTGTTTTTAAAGCTGTGTAGGTCTTGTCATTGCTCCTTACCAGTCTACTGAAAAGTTTTCTTCCGTAGGTTGATTAGTTAATTAATTAATTAATTAATTAAAGATGTGGGCACCCAGTTGTGGGGGAATAGGTTGTCGACATTGTGGTGATGTAGTGATCCAGATGACTTAGTGAATAATTCTGTAGTGTTCTCACTTGGTTTTAGAATCTGTTTTTAAAATAGTATTTGAGGGGCGCCTGGGTAGCTCAATGGGTTAAAGCCTCTGCCTTCGGCTCAGATTGTGGTCCCGGGGTTCTGGGATCGAGCCCTGTGTTGGGCTTTCTGCTCAGAGGGGAGCCTGCTTCCCCCACTCTCTCTCTGCCTGCCTCTCTGCCTACTTGTGATCTCTGTCTGTCAAATAAATAAATAAAATAAAATAATATTTGAGGCATATCTGAGTGGCAGTCAGTTAGGTGTCAGACTCTTGGTTTTGGCTCAGGTTGTGGTCTTAGAGTGGTGAGATGAAGCCCAGTGGCCGGCTCCATGCTCAGCATGGAGTCTGCTTAACACCATCTTTCCCTCTCCCTCTGCTCCCCCCCTCAAATAAATAAGTTAAAATAAATAAATAATAATATGTGAATATGTACATGTGATGTATAAAGGAAATTCTCCATTTTCTAATTGTTTATAAAATGATGCAAAGGAGAAAAATACTTAAACATGCCATGTCTTTGCTTAATCATTGTTTGTGTGTCAATTTTTATGTTGAGATTAATTAGGGGACTCTGGTTATTTTGATAGACCAACTTTTTTTTTAAGGTTTTATTTATTTATTTGCTAAAGTGCACATGGGGAGAGAGTTGGGGAGAGAATCTGGAATAGATTATGTGCTGATCATGGAGCCTGGAGCCCTGTGCTTGGGCTCTATCCTTTGACCCTAGATCGTGACCTGAGCCAAAACTGAGAGTTGTGGGATGCTTAACCCAAGTGCTCCATTGACTGACCAGCTTTTCAAAGTTTATTTTGATTACATTTGAAGTAAAAAATACATTAACAAGAGTTGACTAGGCATTAGAAACAGCTAAAAGCTCAGTCAACTGTTTTCTGGACAAGATTAGAAATAACTTCTGTAAGGATATTTTTCTTGCATTTCAGCTTGTTTTTAAGTCAAGACATCCTAAAGAGACTGCATTTTATGGTGGCATTTTCAAAGTATCCTTTAGTTCTTTAAACATTCTCAGCAAAAAGGTGCTGTTAACAAAAGATATTTACTAGCACTTTAGAGATTCATGTCTTCATAGAATCTAAACATCAAAATATATTCTTAAAATCTAAAAATGACTTGTTTCATAGGAAGAAATCTTAACTTGGGCATAGGCAAGGATTTCTTACTCTGGATGTAAAAATCACTAGTCATAAAAGAGGAAAATTGATAAACTGGATTTCGTCAAAATCAGAGTCTTTTGCTCTTCAACAGACACTGTCAAGAAAATGGAAACAGCAAGACATAGCTAGGAGAAAATATTCTGACAAAGGACTTGCATCTAGAATTTATTTAAAAACAAAAATAAAACCAATAAGAAAGATAGCCAATTTTAAAAAGTGGCAGGAAAAATGAACAGATATTTCCCAAAAGAATATATATACAAATGACCAGCAAGCACATGAAAAAATATTCATCTTCATTAGTCATCAAGGAAATGCAGTTTAAAATCATTTCTGTCATTATAGATTCTTGAACATAATGTGTCGTGACCGAAATCAGATCACTGGTTCCCGTGACAGTATGGAGGTGATTTCACAAGGGAACTGTCTGGGGAGATAGAAATGTTCTGTATCTTGATTGGAGTAGAGATTATACAGATGTAAAAATTTATATCACATTCAGTAAAATGGCTAATTTTAAAGACTTTCAGTAGCACAAGTTGACGATGATATGGAATAACTGGAGCTCTCCTGCACTGCTGGTAAAAGCATAAACGGTACACATTTGTTTGGTGTACAAATGTTGGAAAACAGTTCGACAGTTTCTTATAAATTAAAAATTCACCTACCTTTTCTTTTTAAAGATGTTATTTATTTGAGAGAGCGAGAGAAAGAGCACTAGCAGGGTGAGGGGTAGGGGCAGCAGAGGGAGAAGCAGGCTCTGCTGAGCAGGGAGCCCGACCTGGGACTCTGGGATTGTGACCGAGCTGAAGGCAGACACTGAACCAGTGTTGCCTGACACTGTCGCCTGAGCCACCCAGGCTACCTTTTAACTTAGCAATTCCACTGTTTTAGTTACCTACCCAAAAGAATTGAAAACATACATTCAGAAAAAGCCTTGTATAAACATATTTATAGCAGCTTTATATTTAATACCCCAGACCAGAAACATGACTACTAGAAGAAGAGATTATAGAATATTCATGAATGGAATGTTATGCAGCAATTAAAACAAATGAACTATTTATATACACAACAAAGTGGAAAAGTCTCATGGTTGTTAAGCTGAGTAAAGAAGCTAGGCACAAGAGTACTTACTATTTAACAGATCTATATAGTAGAAATGAGATCACTAGTTAGCTGTTGTGGGCATGGCAGGGTAACTGCAGAGTATTATAAGGGAACTTTATGGGGAGATAGAAATGTTACTATATCTTGATTGGGATAGAAGCAACACAGGCTTATAAATTTATCAAATCGTTAAACTCTGTACTTCATTTTTTTAATGATTTTATTTATTTATTTTAGAGAGCACACACATGAGTAAGCAAGGGGAGAGTCACAGGCAGAGAGATTCTCAAGTAGGCTCCACATCCAGTTCCTGAGCCTGATGCAGGCTGATCTCATGACCTGGAGATCATGATGTGAGCATCAACCAAGACTGATGCTCAACTGAGTGAGCCACCCAGGCACCCCAGTCATTTAAACTAGATTTTATTATTACATTTAAACTAGTTTTATTATTTATTACATATATTTTATGCCTTAATAAAGTTGATTTTTTAAAAACCTGTTTTTTAAGACCTGTCTTAATTTCTTAAAAATATTTTAAAATAATGCTTTATGTAACATTACCCATTTGTGTTATGTATTATTGTGATTAATGTAGCTATACATATTTCTGAGATGATGATGGTTTGAATGACACTGTCCTGAGCTCTCATTTGTGTCCACTTTAGGTGAATATGACCCCAGGTAATAACTGGGTCTTCTGTACTTAGGACTCCTGAAAAACTGTTCAGAGCTTTACTTGGCAGTTGAGGTCCTCTCAGAGTTCACCTTAGTTTATACAGGATTTAGTTGAAACAGCCTAGGGAATAATTGTGTAGCTTTTGAAACTTTTCCCTATGGTGTTTTAGTCTGTGACTTATTTAATTGAAAATACTATATGAAGAAACTGTCAGATTTAAATTTAATGAGCTTTCTTCTTTTCTCTCTAGCCCATTTTTCAGTGAAGAATTTTATTTTGAGATTCCAAGAACTTTCCAGTATTTGTCTTTCTATGTTTACGATAAGAATGTTTTACAAAGAGATCTTCGTATAGGTATGTACTATTCATAATTATCTTTAATCACAGCATTGGTGTTTATATTCATTCTTTCACTAAGTATAAAATGTTGAAAACAGAATAGTACATGCTCAACATTTCTAATCCTTTTCTCTAGTCTTCAAGTTCATTTGTGAATCTTATTTTTAATTTGTATGCTCAGATGCAGTAACACTTTGGAAGTGTCTTGACTGATCTCTCCCAGCCCCCCATCATGGTGTCATATTCATATGTTTCCAAAATACCTGATGGGGCATTTTCCATAGTACTCTTTACACTCGTTCATCAGTTTGTTATTTAATATCTGGACTCTCTAGTTGAACATGGTATTTATGAAGGTAGAGATTATCGCTCACAGAGTGCCGTACATTTAATAGATGTTTGATAAGTATTTGCTGAATGCTTCAAAGAGTGCTTTTACCAAAGATCACAGTGTTTGATCCCCCAAAGAACATTTATTTTTCAAGGTTTTCTGATCGAAATAATAAATCGTTTTAATCTAGACATGTGTTTTTCTCTCTGGCTGTGTTGGTGACCATTAACTCTGTCTCTTAAATAATTGTCGAAGGCTGGGGTGTGATCTGTGGGCATGTAGTAGAACAAAGGGAAATGGACATGTATGTGTCACATTCATGGTCTTTGCTCTAGTGTCTAGATTTTAATAAAATGTGGTAGAGGTCTATAATTTACTTGCCTTATCCTCTCACTTTTTAGTATCATGAATTTTGTCATCTCTCTCTCTCTTCTGATTTGAAATATACTTAGGTCTTCCACAGTTTAAATGATTAAGCTTTATTTGAGTTTGTCCTATTAACTACCACCTAATTTGTTTCGGCTTTTGCTCCTGAACTCCTTAAGAAGTAGTTTGTTTCCGGGGCGCCTGGGTGGCTCAGTGGTTAAGCCTCTTCCTTCAGCTCAGGTCATGATCTCAGGGTCCTGGGATCGAGCCCCGCATCGGGCTCTCTGCTCAGTGGGGAGCCTGCTTCCCCCTCTCTCTCTGCCTGCCTCTCTGCCTACTTGTGATCTCTCTCTCTGTCAAATAAATAAATAAATTCTTTAAAAAAAAAAAAAAGTAGTTTGTTTCCTTCTCCTGCTTACTGCTTCTTTCTTTTTAAATCATCAAAATCTTGCTTATACATTTTTCTGACAGGCCTTTTTTGAAGTTTATCAGAATCATTTTATTTTATTTTATTTTTTAAAGATTTTATTTGTTTATTTGACAGACAGAGATCACAAGCAGGCAGAGAGGGAAGCAGAGGGGCAGGGGAAGCAGGCTCCCTGCTGAGCAGAGAGCCTGGATGCGGGGCTCAATCCCAGAACCCTGGGATCCTGACCTGAGTGGAAGGCATATGCTTTAACCCACTGAGCCACCCAGGCGCCCCTGTCCAAATCATTTTAGAGGAAATCAAATAACCTTTAAAAACAGTATATATTTTTTTAATTCTAAAACTGTTAGAAGTTCTTAGTGACTAGTAGTGACTGTGCACAGAAATAACTACAGTTAATAATTTATGTATTTCTTTCCATTCTTTATGCATTTGTATTATTACATTGTACTATTCAGTCTTTTCCCTTTTTTTCATCTATGATCCTATTCCCCTGTCATAGTATTTTTCAAAAATATTTGTTAAATAATAGCCTTTGAAAAGAAATGTATTATTTGAGCTACTTCTTCGTTGGTGAACAGTTATGTTTTGAGATTTTTGGTACTCTTAATGGTGTTGCTATGAACATCCTTCTTGCATACACTTTTGCATGTCTCTTTTTCTTAGAATAAATTCCAGAAGTAAAAATACTGAGTTAAAGGGTATGAATAATTTTTAACATTTCTTCTCTATTTTTTACGTTGGCCCCCAGAAATACTTTACTAATTTAAATTCCCCCAGACATGACAAGGGCATAACCATTTTGCCATACCCTAGTTATTCTTGGATATTAGCATTGAAAAAATTTTTTTGCCATACCCTAGTTATTCTTGGATATTAGCATTGAAAAAATTTTTTTGCAATTTGATAGGTGAAAAATAGTATTTTTTAACTTGTCTTTTTCTGATTATCAGTGAACTTGAGGAATTTTTCATATGTTTATTAGTCTTTTACATTTTTCTTCTATGAACTAATTTTTCATTCTTATGTCCATTTTTCATTTGGGTGGATTTTGTTGTATTGCATACTTGTTAAATATGTTAACTTTTTTCAGCTGTATACATAACAAGTATTTTTTCTTTGTCACAAAAGGCATTTTTGGTAGTGTTGAATCTTTATCTGCCTCTCTGTCAATTTTGACTCTTTTGATTGCTTATTCAACTTGTTGAAAGCCAAGGAAGATACAATTTAATAACTTTGTATTTTCCTAGTTGTATTTCTTCTTTTGACGTTTTATTTATATGCAGACTCTTGTCTCTTTAGAAAACCTTCAATTATGAATCACCCCTGAGGCCCCATCCTCAAGTCAATTAAACAGCCATTTACAAATACTTCTTTGTGGCATATAAAGGATGGGAATACTAAAATGAATAAGACTCATGTTATTCCCAGGCTATCAAAGAGGCATGCTTGTACTGTAATTCTAATTTGTTATAATTGGATCTGTGCTGGAGGTCTGAACAGTACTTGGGAGCACAGAGAACAGGTAATCTTGTTTGGTGGAGGATTAACAGACTCCTTATACTTAGGAAAAGGAAGAAATTTCCAGGTAAAAGGGATTAGCAGAATTAGAGGAGAAAAATGTTCGTGGTGTATCTGTTGGAATATATATTACTTAGGAAGAGGGCAGTAGAACTGAAGCAGGGAATATAAACTGGAGACAATTTGTGATGAACCCTAAAGGTTGTCTAAGGACAGTAGTGCTGAGCCTTTTAAGAATGAGAAACCTCTTAAAAATTATATGTAACTATATATACGTGAATACTTTCGTGGTTTAACAACTTCTGTGTCATACAGTGGTAACTGCCAAAGTCCAAACTCAGTGTCTGTAGATTATGTATGTAAAATGTATATATTTGTAATTATATATAACTATATATATTCTTTTAACTTATTTATACACACACTTTAAGTATGTAATCTGTAGTTTATGGTTTAGAGAGATTAGAGTCAGGGAGGATATTATCAAATGAGATACAAAGGGCAATAGCAGTTTGAATGCAAATGAAGGAATGTACTTCAGTGGAGGAGCTGCAGGTATGCCTTAGGGACTATAAGGGGAGAAGGGGATGGGAGAAAGGAAAGAGTTAAAAATAGTTTTGTTTCTATGGCTGTCATTAACTGGGATAAAAAAAACAACAACACAGGACCATTCAGCTTTGAGTGGGGGGTGAGAAGAGGAGAGGATGACTTTGATTTCAAACAAGTCAAACTTGTATTACCTGGGGAACATCTTGGTGGACACGTTGGTTGACTGTTGGAAATACAAATCTGAGGCTTAGAGAGAAGAGCAGGAGAGGTGAATTTGAGAGTCGTCAGCATTAAGCGATACTTGAAACCTCTGCTGGAATGAATGAAATTGCCCTGGGAGCAGATAAGGAAAATGCCAGGAAAATGAGGCTTCAGTGAAGGCTGATAAAGTTTATTAGGAGGGTAGGAAGGGAGGAGAGATTCAGATCTCAGAAGGCCAGGAGATTTTTTTAATGTCAATAGCTAGAGAGAGATAGAGCAGGATAAGTATTGGATAAAGGCTCTTGGTGATTATGAGCGACCCTTGAGAGTGTGTATCTCTGATATCATGTCTTCTTAAGAAAATGTTTTGTAATTTTCATTGTTTGCCTATCATGTTATAGTCATCAATGCGGTATTTGTTGAAAAGGCCTTTTGTTGAGATTTATTGTTTTGATTTCCAAAAATTTCCCTGTGTTTTGCTTTTGGTTTTTAAAGTAAAAGTCAGTCATACTTTAAATAAAAAAAATTTTAAGTAAGAATCAATTCTTTTTTTAAAATATTATATTTATTACTTGAGAGAGATAAAGAGAGCACAAGTTGGGAGGTGGGGGAAAGGAGCAGAGGCAGAAAGAGAAGCAGATTCCCTGTTGACCTGAGCTGAAGGCAACTGCTTAACTGACTGAGCCTCTAAGTAAAAATCTGTTTTTTGTGGAGTGGTAGCAGAAAGCCATAATTTGGTGTGAGAACTTTTGTTTGGAAATAAGTTTACTTTCATTAAGAGAGAAAATATCTACATTTAATAGCAGCTTTTTTCCCCTTTTACACATGGGAAACTCAAAGTAAACTCAATTTGTACGTACCCTTTAAAGTTGAAAAACGGTTTTCATTTATGAATTTTTTTTAAATTTTTAATTTATTTCTTATTTTTTTAATAAACATATAATGTATTTTTATCCCCAGGGGTATAGGTCTGTGAATCGCCAGGTTTACACACTTCACAGCACTCACCATAGCACATACCCTCGCCAATGTCCATAACTCCACTCCCCCTCTCCCAACCCCCCTCCCCCCAGCAACCCGCAGTTTGTTTTGTGAGATTAAGAGTCACTTATGGTTTGTCTCCCTCCCAATCCCATCTTGTTTCATTTATTCTTCTCCTATCCCCCTAACCCCCCATGGTGCATCTCCACTTCCTCATATCAGGGCGATTCATATGATAGTTGTCTTTCTCCGATTGACTTATTTCACTAAGCATGATACCCTCTAGTTCCATCCACGTTGTCGCAAATGGCAAGATTTCATTTCTTTTGATGGCTGCATAGTATTCCATTGTGTATATATACCACATCTTCTTTATCCATTCATCTGTTGATGGACATCTAGGTTCTTTCCATAGTTTGGCTATTGTAGACATTGCTGCTATAAACATTCGGGTGCACGTGCCCCTTCGGATCACTACGTTTGTATCTTTAGGGTAAATACCCAGTAGTGCAATTGCTGGGTCATAGGGTAGTTCTATTTTCAACTTTTGAGGAACCTCCATGCTGTTTTCCAGAGTGGTTGCACCAGCTTGCATTCCCACCAACAGTGTAGTAGGGTTCCCCTTTCTCTGCATCCTTGCCAGCATCTGTCATTTCCTGACTTGTTATCATTTATGAATTTTTATGTTTTTGTAATTTAACATTTTCTTTTGTCATTAACTCATAAAGTTGGGTTGTTGCTTTTTTTAAAAAAAAACTGAGCTATTGAAAATTGGGTTCAGTCAATTATTTTTAAGTCTTAGTTGCCAAATTGTAGATTAAACAGTGCCGTATCATTTTCTGAAAGTGAAATTTGAACTTGAGAGAACATCTTTCAAACTTAAGAAGATCTGAGAATGTGTGCTGGTCAAATATAGTTTTAAATGTTCATCATCATTAGCCATCAGGGAAATTTAAATCAAAACCACATTGAGATACCACCTTATACCAGTTACAATGGCCAAAATTAACAGGACAGGAAACAACAAGTGTTGGAGAGGATGTGGAGAAAGGGAACCCTCTTACACTGTTGTGGGAATGCAGCTTGGTGCAGCCACTTTGGAAAACAGTGTGGAGATTCCTTAAAAGATTAAAGATAGAGCTACCCTATGACCCTGCAGTTGCACTACTGGGTATTTACCCCAAAGCTATAGATGTAGTGAAAAGAAGGGCCATATGTACCCCAGTGTTCATAGCAGCAATGTCCACAATCACCAAACTGCAGAGAACCAAGATGCCCTTCAAAAGATGAATGGATAAAGAAGATCTGGTCCATATATACAATGGAATATTACGGAGCCATCAGAAAGGATGAATATCCATCAGCATGGATGGGACTGGAGGAGATTATGCTGAGTGAAATAAGCAGAGAAAGTCAGTTATCATATGGTTTCACTTACGTGTGGAACATAAGGAATAACATGGAGGACGTTAGGAGAAGGAAAGGAAAAGTGAATTGGGATAAATCAGAGGGGGAGGCAAACCATGAGAGACTGAACTCTGAGAAACAAACTGAGGGTTTTGGAAGGAAGGGGGGTGGGGGAATGGGTGAGCCTGGTGGTGGGTATTGAGGAGGGCATGTATTGCATGGAGCAGTGGTGTGGTGTGTAAACAATGAATCTTGAAACACTGAAAAAAATGAAATAAAATAAAAAAATATGTAGTTTTTTTGAAGATTTTATTTATTTATTTGACAGAGATCACAAGAGAGAGAGGGGGAAGCAGACTCCCTGCTGAGCAGAGAGCCCAATGCGGGGCTCGATCCCAGGACCCTGAGATCATCACCTGAGTCAAAGGCAGAGGCTTAACCCACTGAGCCACCCAGGTGCCCCCAAAATATATAGTTTTAAGAGCTTGTCTTTAATTTTTTTTTTTTAAGATTTTTTATTTCACAGAGAGAGAGAGGTCACAAGTAGGCAGAGAGAGCAGGCTCGCCGCTGAGCAGAGAGCCTGACGTGGGGCTCGATCCCAGGACCCTGGGATCATGACCTGAGCTGAAGGCAGAGGCTTTAACCCACTGAGCCACCCAGGCGCCCCTTGTTTTTAATTTTTAATTGAATAAGTAATATATGAATTTTTTTCTTTTTGTTGTGGTATTACAGATAATCCTAAGTAATTTTGACTGTTGACTCCCTCCCCTTCCTAGAAGTAATAACAATATGGGGCATAATATTTTATATGAGGCATCTTCATATGCCAGGTAGTTAGTGCAAAAACCCGATTAAATAGATCAGTTAAAAACTTGAGACCTGGGAACTATGCAATAAAAAGATAGGAAATGGGGCACCTGTGTGGCTCAGTGGGTTAAGCCTCTGCTTTCGGCTCAGGTCATGGTCCCAGGGTCCTGGGATTGAGCCCTGCATCAGGCTCTCTGCTCAGCAGGGAGCCTGCTTCCCCCCTCCTCCCCTGCCTGCCTCTCTTCCTACTTGTGATCTCTTTTTCTCTGTCAAATAAATAAATAAAATCTTAAAAAAAAAAAAAAGATAGGAAGTTGCAAAAATACTGAATGACAAATTGTCCTAAGGTATAGTGTCTTCTCTTGCAAGAAAAAGAGAAGAGAAAAACTTTATATAGGAATGTATTTCCAGGGCGTCTGGGTGGCTCAGTGGTTTAAGCCGCTGCCTTCGGCTCAGGTCATGATCTCGGGGTCCTGGGATTGAGTCCCGCATCGGGCTCTCTGCTCAGCAGGGAGCCTGCTTCCCTCTCTCTCTCTGTCTCTGCATGCCTCTCTGCCTACTTGTGATCTCTCTCTGTCAAATAAATAAATAAAATCTTTAAAAAAAAAAAAAAAGGAATGTATTTCCATTTCCAGTGAGACTAATACTGTGAAAATTAAAACATACGTTTTACCTTATGTGTATTTTCTAGGTATTTTAGTTTAAGAGAGACACACTCTCTCAGACAACTAAACTGTGGTTATCTTAGTAAACTTTGGCAACTTTTTTCTTTACCCTTGGTTCATAACAGTATAAGAGAATTTCACTGGGGTATCAGACCTGAATTCCATTCATGACTCTGTCATTTACTAGCTGTGTGACCTTAAACACATAACTTTACCTTCTTAGGCCTGGTTTATCTATAAAATAAAGCTGAGTTTAAGATTGCGCAGGTCTTTTCCAACTCCCTAATTTGTAATTTTGCTGGCATTTAGCTCTGAAGTCAAACTTACTGTTTAAAAATTGCCTACGACTACTACACTTTCATATCCGTTTGCAAGGGGTCAGTATCAATTATCTATTGCTACATAACAGACCATTCCAGTATTTGGTGGCTTAATACATCAGCCATTTATTTGGCCATGATCCTGAGGGTTGTCACGTTGGGCTGAGCTCTCCTGGTCTCACCGGGGTCACCGATGTACAGTTATCTGGGAGATTGACTAGACTGAATGGCCTGCCTCCTGTGTCTCATGGCTGGTGCTGGCTATTATCTGGGTCTTCCTTTCCATAAGATATTGGTGTTTGAAGAGCCTGAACCCTACTGCACAGGTGTTTATTAAGATTCTGCTTGCATCACATTTGCTGATGTCCCATTTGGCAAAAGCAAATGACATGGTCAAATCCGGAGTCTGTGGTAGAGAGGACCACACAGTGGCATAGACCAAGGAAGTATGATTTATTGGAGACCATTGATATACTGGACTGCTACCACAGAGAACAAAAGGTATCTACCTAAACTCTGTGAACTAAGTCATCAGAGTTTTGCTGTTGACTGAACTGCTGTTGTTGACTATCTGCCAGACTTTGTCTTCTGGTCCTTTTTCATCCTGTATAGGCAGTCACAGATGTCACTGCTTTTATCTGCTCTTTCAGCCATTTCTACTAATGTCCACATAGGAACAGGGCTGTCAAGATTTGCCATTTGGTGATCTGTATCAGGATGAAATTTCCAAGGATATGTTGTGTCTAAAAATGGGACCCAAATATAACACAGCTTTTACAGATGGCAAAAAAATTTCTGCTTAAAAGTGATGCTGGAAAGCTGAGAATACTTTTTTTTTTTTTTTACTTAGAGACCAACAGAGATGGTTTCTGAGCCCCCAGTTCCTTCATTTCTTATGGTGTTTCCTCTCCATGTCTTATTTTAAGGAACCAATACAGCATCTGGTGTGTGTATGTGTATGTATTTATGTTCCGTCTAAGCTCTTGCTGTCTGTGAGTTTGTCAGGACAGTGGGGAATTGAAAGAGTACCTTTAAATTGTTGGGTAGTTTGTTCCTGGGAGGTTTTGTTGCTGCTGTTGTGTTTGTTTTTTTGTTTTTGTTTGTTTGTTTTTAGTGGTTGATTTCATAGCCACTAAATAATGATTTAACTTTGTTCAAAATAGTAAACACTAAACTATCTTTGGGACCATTAGAGGCACAAAATTATGCAACTAATCAGAGAAGGGTTTCCCTCTGAGAAGACAAGAACCATTCAACTCTTTCATGATAGCGAGTACCATGGATGCATGAGATCTGAAATAGGAGCAAGAAGGTACTTGGCTTCTGGGGATTTTTGCCCATGAACTAAGAGAGGATTCTCTTCTGGGAAAGGCATCTATGACAGAGAAGATGTATATCCAGTGATATGAGTTGTGAGTCATAAATGGAATAGATAGATTCCTAATCTAGGTTTTAGAGGCATGACTGGTGAAGTATACTTTGGTTAGGGGAGTCTGGAAATCACATCAACATTTAAAGCACTGTGTCATTGTGATTAGTTGTTAAATGAGTAAATGAATCAATCAAACCAGTAAACTTCTAAATAAACTTTTTAATTTAATTTAATTTAATTTAATTTTTTTAAAGATTTTTATTTATTTGACAGAGAGAGATCACAAGCGGGCAGAGAAGCGGGCAGAGAGAGGGGGAGGCTGAGCAGAGAGCCCAATGTGGGGCTCGATCCCAGAACCCTGAGATCATGACCTGAGCCGAAGGCAGAGGCTAACCCACTGAGCCACCCAGGCACCCCTAAACTTTCTTTTTTTTTTTTAAGATTTTAATTATTTATTTGACAGAGAATCACAGAGAGGCTAGCAGAGAGAAGGGGAGAAGCAGGCTCTCTGCTGAGCAGAGAGCCCAATGTGGGGCTCAGTCCCAGGACTCTGAGATCATCACCTGAGCCGAAGGCAGAGGCTTAACCCACTGAGCCACCCAGGCGCCCCCCCAAATAAACTTTTTAAAAAACCCTGTTTTTTAAGGTGGGAGTTGCTTTGGTGATACTTATAAATATCAACACATATACAGACATGTATATTTGCATATATATTCATAAATTATGTATAAATCTAAAAGTCCTGAAAATTGTAGGATAGGGCTCTTAACCAGGAATCTGCCAGTTAGTTTCTGGATGGTGAGTAAACTCTTAAAATTATATGCCAGATAACATCTGTGCATTTTTCCGGGGAGAGAACACAAACGATGCATAGATACCAAGATTCTTAAAGGGGGAAATGAGTTGTTCTTGAAATGCAAGAACTTCAGCTATGGGATTTATAGATCTATTTCTGTAGGTACGTGTGTGCGTATATATGTATCAAACTGTTATACATTGCCTTAATGTTTATACCTGGAGTGGAATCAGTGGTAAATGGAACTGCTTGAAGGAATTATATTAATCATTATCCATTGTGATATGAGATTTTAATACTTTGTCATATTCTATATTCTAAGCCATTCCTGGTATTGTATTGATTTGTCAGGGATTTGATAAAATCTGTAGGTAAAATGTATCAAAAGATTTGTACAATTTGACTCTTAACCTAAACTTCTTCAACAGTATAAAGAATATTTGGGTGTTACAGTTAGTACCTAAATCCTGTACTTGGCTTTTAGTCTATATTTGGTCCTGGAAGAATTTCTGTTTTCCCATCATTTTGTATCTTAAATTTAACCAAACAAAGGCTGAAGTATATTATTTTCATGATGCGTTTCTTAACAAAATTTTAATGAATTATAATTCCATATATTCACAAGAAGATTTTGGTCTTTACATTAGATTTCATCCATTATATTTTAAAGGAAGTTGGAAAGATTTGTGCTTACTGTGAGGCCAGCTTATTAATTTTAAAAATTTTACGTGTTTTAAGCTTTATGTGTTACTAGGTCTAGTTGATGATTTTTCAGTTGTTCTCTTTTGGGTTGTATATTAATACAGTTGCCCCTCTAAAGAAAATATTTGTAGCTGTGTATTTTAATGTTTTCCTTAAAATTACATGTATATAGATAATGTTTGTAGTTTGAGTTCCGGGTCATGAAAAGAAAGATAAGCTTATCAAAATTCTAATGTGGTTAAATTTTTTTAACAACAATTTTTTACTGAGGTGTAATTCAAATGTCATAAAACTCACTCTCTTAACATACAATGCACACATTGTATATATTCACAGATTTGTGGAACCATCACCACTACCTAATTCCAAAATAGAATTTTAAAGGTTTTTCTGGGTTTGTTTTCTTGTCCTATCTTTCCTTTCCACTTGATACACAAAAAGTTGGTGTATCTTACAGGAAATTTTTTACTGTCCTAAAAGTTTTCAAATGTGGAACTAAAGGACCAAGATAGAAGAGAAAGGAAGTGAAGTATAATTAGGGCCCTTAAAGCAAAAATTCTTATTCTATAGAAGAAAGCATACTTTGACTTTGATATACATCTTTTGTTGAAGCTTTTGTGTAGAATCTTGAAATAAATTGTCAGTCATATGCAAAATCTATGTCTGTTTCTTAAAATTTGAATTGAGGAAGGAAATGCTTTGTACCAACTTGGCAAATACTTCATTATAATAAGAATATTTCTGTTTCTTCCTCTCATACAACTTTGTTCATTGTACTGTATCTTTCTCTGAGAGGTGGAAACTCTTTAGGGAGCTGCTCTGATCTTGTGTGTGTGTGTGTGTGTGTGTGTGTGTGTATACATTGAAGCAGCATAAGCAGTGCTGATAGTGTTTTGATAAAAGCAGATTTAAAAATTACTGCTTTAATCTTCCATAATTTTCAAGTCAGTTTTCAGTATTGTTAGTGGTGTATGATACTGTTTTTCTTTTAATTGAAACTTATGAACTCTTTTTTTTTTTTTTTAAGATTTTATTTATTTATTTGACAGACGGAGATCACAAGTAGGCAGAGAGGCAGGCAGAGAGAGAGGGAAGCAGGCTTCTCGCTGAGCAGACAGCCCCATGCAGGGCTTGGTCCCAGGGCCCTGGGATCATGACCTGAGCCGAAGGCAGAGGCTTTAACCCACTGAGCCACCCAGGCGCCCCTTATGACCTCTTATTAAATGGAGATATGTCTCCCTAAATATACAGTTTATTCATAGTGTTAACTGGTTGGGAGGATTAGTTTGCACTATCATTGTATATTGCTTTTTACATGGAATGTAATCTGGGTGAGAATATGAATCTGAGTAAGTACTCAAAAATGCAGTTGCATGTAAATATAACTAAGTTTTTGTCTAATCCCCTGATTCACAGTGACCCAGAAAAGCATCTGCCAATGGATAGGGGGAAATGAAGCACTTTTTCATTCCTTAGAATATAAAAAACACCTTGACCAAAAATCTGTCACAGAGTTTTGAGACCCATTAAAACAGAAGTTTAATGAGGAAAAAAAATACTTCATAAAAATGGATTTTTTTTGTATCAATAGGTACAAATTATTTTAAAATATTTTCTGTAGAGTATTATACATTATAGTGCTAATGGTGATATAAAATATGTTTCCATTATGTTTTTTTCCCTGTAGGAAAAGTAGCCATCAAAAAAGAAGATTTGTGTAACCACAGTGGCAAAGAAACCTGGTTTTCACTACAGCCTGTCGATTCCAATTCGGAGGTTCAGGTAAATATTAAGGCTTAGCTGATGTGAGAGACTGTCAGCATACAGAAAGTAAGTGGAAAACAAACTATACTAGTTTCTGTAGACAGTGCTTGTCAGACATTATTTTATTTTATTTTGTTTTTTTTTTTTTTAAGATTTTATTTATTTATTTATTTGACAGAGAGAGACCACAAGTAGATAGAGAGGCAGGCAGAGAGAGAGAGAGGGAAGCAGGCTCGCCGCCGAGCAGAGAGCCCTATGTGGGACTCGATCCCAGGACCCTGAGATCATGACCTGAGCCGAAGACAGCGGCTTAACCCACTGAGCCACCCAGGCGCCCCAGACATTATTTTAAATTCTGGGACCAAATATTATAGACCTTTAGGTAAAATGTAACTGGAAAGAAATGCCTTGGCACATGAATTCAAAAACAATGCACATTGTGGGTGGGTGTTTGAGTTTGGGGAGGTTATACTGGGGGGACATTTCCTGTTGTAGTTCTTTTGTTTGAGTCACCGCAACAGATTATTAATTTTTTTTAAGATGGGAAAATTTTTTAAGAGAAAAAATGTGTTTTATTAGTTCTGACTTAGGAGAGTCCTAGAAGTCTGTGATTTCATCTCTTCTAACGAGGATGCTCTGTTTACTCTTTTAATAAATTAGTCTTGGGATAATGTTATTCATTCAAACCATGCCTGAGCCCACCTTGCAGAGCCTTTCATTCCCACACCCGCTCTTCCTGTTCTTCACCTTTCTTTTTATTTGAAAAGGTGTCATTACTCTTTTTAAAGCTCTTCTTTTCTCTTGCCAAAATAAGAGGTCTTACAGATCTATATGTGCATAAAGTTGTATGTTTAGCCAAGTAGCTTAACTTTCTGTTTGTTTTTGAAAAGTCTTGAGTTGCTCTTAGAAATTGTTATTTCTATCTAAAAGGAATCCTTTTTCTTTTTTTTCCTAGGATTTTATTTATTTATTTGACAGGCGGAAATCACAAGTGGGCAGAGGCAGGCAGAGAGAGCGAGAGAGAGGGAGGCAGGCTCCTTGCTGAGCAGAGAGCCCGATGCCGGGCTTGATCCCAGGACCCTGGGATCCTGACCTGAGCTGAAGGCAGAGGCTTTAACCCACTGAGCCACCCAGGCGCCCCTAAAGGGAATCCTTTTTTTTTGGTAACTGTTTATTTATAAAATATGGTAAGGATTATGAAACCTGAGGATGACATACTGCAAGCAGAATTCTTCCTCTCAAAGAAGTTATAATTTGCCACTGTGACTCAAACAGAAGTTTAAGACAAGAAAAAAGTGCTGCATATACACCCACAGATATTTGCAAATAAAGTGCCTGTGTCTCTGTGTCCTCATAACCTCTCAAGCATTCTCTTTGATTAAATTCTCAAAACTTAAGTATTTGTATATAAAACTCCTTCTTAAGTACAAAATACAATTGAAACTTTTACTGTTTTGTTCACTCGACCTCATTGTAATGCTCTTTTCTTCCCATTTGGCAATAACTGAAATTCAGATTGCACTTAGCCACTATTGTGTACGACCCAGGTGAGAGGCAGTTTGACAAAATGGAAAAGCTTTTACCCAAGAAGTCAGAAAATTTAGGTCCTAATTTTCATATGTGGTTACTTCACTGACCTTGAATTTTAGTTCTATAGAATGGAAATAAAAGTTGCAACGTTGACTTGTACGATTGAGAGAATTAAGTGAAATGTCTTTAACGGTGTTGTGAAAGCTGTCAGTTGCTACACAAATGGAAAATACCTGTCTACTGGCAGTCGCTCAGGTGGTCCTTTCCATTTCCATAATATAACTTGACCCAAGGGCAGATAGGAAAGTTTTAAAGTATCAGTTTTCCTTTTTAATTATTTTAACAGAAAGCAAGATAAGGGGGTGCCTGGGTGACTCAATCATTGGGCATCTGCCTTCAGCTCAGGTCATGATTCCAGAGTCCTGGGATCTCAGCCCCACATCGGGCTCCCTGTGCAGCAGGTGGCCAGCTTCTCCCTCTCCCACTGTCCCTGCTCGTGTTCCCTCTTTTGCTGTGTCTGTTTGTCAAATAAATAAATAAAATCTTAAAAAAACCAAAAAAAAAGCAAAATAAGAAAAGGCTTTGAGAATTTGGTATAAAGTGAAATTTGAGGATTATTTTAAGATGTAGTTATTGAAGTTCCAATAAAAATATAAACATAGGGGCACCTGGGTGGCTCAGTGGGTTAAAGCCTCTGCCTCCGGCTCAGGTCATGATCCCAGGGTCCTGGGATCGAGCCCCACATCGGGCTCTCTGCATCGGGCTATCTGCTCCGCGGGGAGCCTGCTTCCTCCTCTCTCTCTGCCTGCCTCTCTGCCTAGTTGTGATTTCTCTCTGTCAAATAAATAAAATATTAAAAAAATATATATATAAACATAAACTTGCTAAAAGATTTAAGGCCCCCAACTCTCAAAAAGTAGAAATCTCTCTAGAATATTCTGTGTAATTCTTGGAGATGGTATTAGAGATTAGTATTGGATAATAAGCTTTTACTTAGTGATGTATGTAAAGCTCATCTTTGAAACATAAAAATTCTGGAAATAACATTTGATTGTAGAGATAATGTCAGCATTTTTTATTTGTTATAAGTGATTTTGGTGACCATGAGTTATTAACCTTTACAGGTCCTTTTGCTTAAATGATAATTAGTAAGATCGAATTCTTTAAAAATACATTTTAGGAGGACGAGTACTTTAGTGGGTGGGAGGGATACAGAACACCTTTCGGGTTAATATGGTACTACTGGAAATGTTGTTTGGCCGCAAAACTGATCTAGAAATACTACATTAACTTTGTGAGCCTAGAAAAGGTAGAAGCAGCAGCCTGTGATTCATACACATCCTACTTTGTTAATAAATTTGTTCACTTGGATAAAGTTTATAAAATTTTACAAAAATATGGAAAGAATAGCAGTTGGTGGAGCCATAATAGAAAGCTATGGAAAGGATTGAGTTCAGTAGAAATTCCACCTAGTAATTACTATTAGTGATTAAACGGTATATATGAAACACAGTATTACGTACTTAATGTAAGTTTTTTCATTTAATCTTCAGAAAAGCATTATGAGGTGTAGGTAGCATTACCCTATTTTATAAATACAGAAAATGGATTGAAAGAGGTTAAATGACACCTCCAAAATCAGAACTTTTAAGGTGATGGAGCTGTGGTTTTAATAGTGATCTAGTCTGAGTCTAAAATTCCTAACCACAGTGCTTTACTGCTTTTCACTCTTGGAGTTTTGGTCGTGAAAAGGCTTCAGCATATTATTAGGAGGGGACACGTGGAGTATAAGGAACAGAAGCCTACTCAAATTAGCTCCAAGAAAAAGGGAGGGGCATTTGAAAGTTCCTAGGGAACTTTATGTTGGGATATAATTGCAAGAACTTCAGTATGGTCAGTGAGAGCTGACATTTACTGAGGAGCTGCCTCTGAAGTGGAGGTCAGGTTCTTACAACAATAAACGAGATAGAGTTCACAGAGTCAAAAATGTTTAAAGTATCCTGAAATATTGGGTGGTTGGTTTGTTTCTGCTTGATCACTACATAAAATAGTTGACTTGCATTTGGGACCAAATAAAAAATATATATTGTTTTTTTACACTGTGGACTTCCACTCAGTGCAGCCTTAGATACTGCAAGGGGCACCCAGGAACTGAGATCCCCTGATTGATTTTTTCCCCACTTGTTTGCTCACTGTGCTTATTGAGTAGAAGTGCTCACTGTTTAAATAGTGTTTTTTCCTTTCTCTCTCATTTTGTAAAATGAATAGTTAATATTTTCTGTCTTGCCCTGTCATTTTAATATTATTCATTTTGCAAAATGAAAGGGGAAAAACATTAATGATGAGATTCCCTTGTATTTTTGTACATCTGATCAGATTTCATCTTTCTCACTTCTGCTTCTCTCTAATCTCTTGTTGACAGCTAAAAAAAAATGCCCACTTCAGTCTTTGCGTTTACATGACCATACAGCCCCTCACTTTCTAATTTAGTTTTCTGCCACAATTTAGAGAATTTGACCCAACTAGGGTCAGATGTCTGCTGCATTCTAATTGGTATGATTGGAGGGGGTGGGTAAAGTCACTGTAGTGCAGTCCGTTCTGGGGCTTTGGGAGGCATGATCCCTAAGAAAGGGGTTTAAGTAGAGGAAATGATTGGCATATCTACTTCAGAAGGAAAGAAGATGTTTCATTTCCTAGCTCTACTACTAATTGTCATTTGTATCCAAAACAGTTGCTAACCTGTTGTTGTCTGAGGCTTTTCATCTTTCAAGTGAGAACTTCAGTGTATAGGATTCCCTTCAGTTCTGAAGTTGTAGGGAAGTAACATGCAGAAATGTAATTTAGCCTTGAATTGAAAAGATCCCAATAGTAGGAAAAAATGGGTCTTATACCAAAACAGTTGAAAGTTACAAAGAACACTAAACCTCTTAACTTGGACTGTTTCCCAGATCCTTTATTATTGCTGTTAATAATGTCAGTTATTTTCAGTTTTCTTTTCAGACATTCAAGACATTATTAATATTTCATGAGTGCATTTTCCTACACTTCTTTTTCTGTTTTTGTTTTGTAGTTATTCCCTGTGGATTGAAACATTCTCTTCTGAACCCACTCTGATCTGCCTTCATACCCCACAATGAGCCAGAGGGAGAGCACAAAGGGCTCTCACTAATGTTACCCATGACATTGTGTCAATAAGTCTGGTGGACATTTTTCAGTCCTCCTCATATATGATCTTTCAGTAGCTTTTCATAATGTTGACCATTCCTTTTGAAGCAGTCTTTTCCTTAATTTCTGGTTGTGGTTACCGTCCTACTTCACTTGGTGTTCTTTCTACTATTCTTTGCCACACAAATGAAGTTAATTTGGATTGTGTTGGTGCCTCTATTTATACATCCTCTTTTGGCTTCAGTGATCTGCAACCATGCTGTTAGCTATGTAGTGCTGGAACTCAAAACAAACTTGAAATATTTTTCCTTTCTTTAGTTCTTAGATACTGTGATAAAGAGCATGCCTTCACATAAGACTGATTAAACCATATCTCTTATATGGAGAGTTGGTACTGTTATTAGGGCTGTATGTCTCACACAACTTGTACAAGCAGTAAATCTAGATATGCTAGCAGTCATGTCTTCGAATTACTTCGTTACCAACAAGTTTATCTTGAACTTCTGGATCATGCCGTAAGTTATTGTTTTATGGTTATTGTTTTTTTTTAGTATGTCCTCTCCCCTGCCTATTTAAACAAGTGTTAAAAATAACATGTGCAGTGATTATACCTAATAATACATATATCTGTTCTTTTTTAACATGCCTGATTAAAATATAATGAATGTAAAGGTGTAATTCATTGTTTCATGAAGAAACTTCATTTGTAAATTTGTAAACATGAAATAACAAAGGAGCCATTCTAGATTGTAATAAATAAGCCTTCACAGAGGAAAACCAGATCCGTCCATAAATAAGAGAGATTAAGTAAATCCTTTATTTTGTTTTTCATCTGCTAGTCAGTTGTGTCCAAAATGATCTTCTAGTTAATTACTATATATGTAAATATGTGGAAATTACGAAGCTGGGATTTTTCCCTCCCTCAAATGAAGAAAACTTCTCACCAGTCGAAATAATACTGAGTTCTTTTATGTGGAATGGTTGTTATAATTCAGTGTTTTGTGATAAAAACTTAAAAAAAAAAAGCCTAGACCGAAGTATGTGCATTGGGTTTTGCCCAGATACCTATAATACACCTGAGTTTCCCAAACTGTATGCAGAAATACATATGATATCTTCTATATGGTACCATTAAAATGATCACAGATTTTTCTGTGTGAACTTTTATAAAAGTTGAAGTAAAGCTCGCATATTATGAAACCTTCAGACAGTACCCAAGTAATATAAGTTCCTAAATATGTTGTCTAGTACAAATTAATGTGATATAATTGCATGTATCAACCTAATGTAGTCATTGCTATAAAAGGCATGTAGTATAATAGTTCCCCAAAATTTGGCTTACTTTAAATAAAACATATAGAATACAGTGCCAAGTATTTGGTCTTCCAGTATTTCCTGACATATATGAAAGCCACACTGTTTTTATCATTGAACCTCCCTTAGGAGATTGGATAATAAGAAAGCAGTTGTGGGGTGATGGACATTGCGGAGGGTATGGTGCTGTGGTGAGTGCTGTGAATTGTGTAAAACTGATGATTCACAGACCTGTACCCCAAAACAAACAATACATTGTATGTTAATTTAAAAAAAGAAAGCAGTTGTGGACCAAATCACATTGCATGTTTATCATCAAACATAGTTCTTGTCAGAATCTTGTAGTTGCTTTGTTACAGCTAATGTCTCCTTTTTCTCTAGTTGCTTTTAAGATTTTCTTTTGATCTTTTGCTTTTACTAGTTTCACTATGCTCTGCCTACATATGGTTTTCTTAATGTTTTTCCCTGTGGGTGTTCCTAGGGGCTCTTAAGTCTCTACCTTGATGTCTTTCTTTGGTTTTGGAAAATTCTGGGAATTCTTTCTTTCTTTTTTTTTTTTTTTTGCTTCCCTATTTTTTCTGAGACTCCTGTTACATGAATAATAGACCATTTTCCTATGTTTCTTATGTCTCTTATGCTCTCTTCCTGTCTGTGCTTCTTTGTGGATATTTGCTCTGACTAATCTCCGATTTCACCAATTCTTGTTTTGGCTATGGCTCATTCATTGTTAAATACATCTTCATTTTGGTTATTTTGTTGTCCAGTTCTAAACTTTTCATTCTATACACTTCATCAGATTTTTTGCTGGGTTTTTCATTTTATTGTCTACCTTAAAAAAATGTAAGCATCTATTTTAACTACCTCTTGTCAGTTAACTCCAGCATCTGCACCTTCTGCTTTTTGTTGGTTTTTGTTTTCATTTTTGTTTTTTGGTGTATGGTCTTGTATGGCATGCTTCATAATTTTTGATGGAATGCTAGCCATTTAAAAATATGAAATATTTTAGAGATAATTGAAGCTGTGGATGATAAGGTCTTTTTTTTCCTTCAGAGAAGAGTAACTTACTATCCACAGGTGATCACCTCAATCTAGTTAGAGATTCAGCTGATTTTAGGCCAGGTTTTGGTCTTTGTAAAGGCTGGTCAGTGTTGTTCACCCTTACTCTTTAGGCATAGTCTTTCAGAGATTGCAGCAGAAAGCCTGCCTTTTTGCCAGTGGCACTCTACCTTGGTGGGCCCCGGACTCCAATTTTTATATCCCAGCATCATTAGACTGTAGACTGTTTTAGTTAAGCTCTTCAGCCTCTCAAGCCACTGCTGAAGTTAGGGAGTCTCAGGCAACAAGCTTCTTCAGATGCCCCACCAGCAACTTCTACTTATATCTCATTGGCCAGAATTATATCATATGACTGTCCCTGGTCACTATCACCTGGCTTCAGAGGAGACTAGGGAATGTTTTGCTGAGCTCAAAACTGCCCTCTCCAAAAAACGAAAACCACCCCCAGAAAAATGAAACTAAACTTTTGTGTGAATGTATTAAGGAATTCTAAATATTTTTTCCTAAAATGTTAATAGATTTGGGCTTCTAACACTAAGAAGTAGCTTTAAATAATTTTTTAAAGTTTTTTTTTCTTTGCTAAAAACCAGGACACATTGGTAGTAGAAATTTTAAAAATGTAGGTGAGCAAAAAATTCTGAAATCCTACCAACCGAAGGTAACTTCTATCAATATTTTAGTAGATGACCTTATAGTAAATTTATATAGTAATATATGTAGTACATTTTATTTTTACAAATTAACATTCTGTTATACAACCTGATTTGTATCTTACTACTTTTACTAAGTATCATGTATATATTCCCATGTTTAAAGTATACGGTGAGGTAGTGTTATACAGTTTAGAAATTATAATTTCCTTGATTTAGTTCGTAGTGCTTTTTAATTTTAGTGTCCCACCCTAATAATAAATGTCTTGTGTCCTGTCTCCACTCTTTTCTTGACCCAGTTAAATACACAGTCACGTTATTGTTGACTAATATCAAAGGAAAGGTCTTTTTAACAGCCAATAGGAATAATGAACATAGTAGGTAGGCTGTGACTCAGTGATAATGATTCCTGGTAGAATCCCATTAAGTAGATACCTTTTTTTTTTTTTTTTTAATTTCTAGACTTTGCTTGATACAGTGCTATGATAGTTGTGAATGAAATTATTATACTTCTACTCTGTTTTAACAGTTTCTGTTGTTTTAGAAATAGAGTAGATCCTAGACATTTCCTGAGAGACAGTTGGGAATGCCTGTTAGCATTAAAATTCCTACCATACCAATACTATACCATACCAGTTTCTACCATAAAATGCATACATGTTAAAATAGTAAAACTGCTTTGAGAGTCAAATGTTGATGCAGTTGGCTAGGCTCATTCACTAGGCAAGTGACATATATGCTGGCCTGACAGCATAGATGATTCAAAAATCTAGTTGAGAAATATTAAAAATTACTACATATCATGGACCTCTTCTGGGTCACTCTTAAATAGTAGAGGTAGTGAGTATTTTTTTTTTTTTTAAGATTTTAGTTATTTATTTGACAGAGATCACAAGTAGCCAGAGAGGCAGGCAGAGGGAGAGGGGGAAGCAGGCTCCCAGCTGAGCAGAGAGCCGATGCGGGGCTCCATCCCAGGACTCTGAGACCATGACCTGAGCTGAAGGCAGAGGTTTAACCCACTGAGCCACCCTGGTGCCCCAGGGGTAGTGAGTTTTAAAGCAGGATTAATGAAAGACCTATTTCATAAATTTTATAAATAGATATAAATGCCTGGATTTTTAGTGGAAAATTTGCTTAATTTAGTTCCAGTTCCACCTAATTGCCAGTTTTGCTCCTACTGTTGCCTTTGTTTCTTTAGAGCTTAGCTTTCTTATGCAGACTTTTGCATTGAGATCCATCAGTCAGTGTTTATTGCTCATCACTTAGTATCCATCTAACCCTGAGCTTTGTAGTTAGTGGACCTCAGATTCACTCTCATGGAGCAAAACCCCATAAAATAGTGAGGCTGATTCAAGGTAGATGCCTGTGAAAGAATGTCTAAAAGGGATTGTTCCAAAGAGGAACAGTAACTTGATAATGAACTTTCTTACCTCTGATGAAATTACTTACGTCATCAGCCCCTAGACATCACAGCCCTGAAATCTCTGCTGTGGCAATTTGTCTTGTTAGCTGGGTGGAGGTAATCCAGGACTGATCTTAACCACTTTGGAATTGCTCATAACCAGTTTAGAATTGCTCATTGCCAGTGGCTGGGTGGAAACACCAAGCTCTATATTATATTGTTCCTAAACCTTTGTTTCATGAGTTTATAGTTTACTTTAAATTTACACTATTGAGGGGCACCTGGGTGGCTCAGTGGGTTAAAGCCCTGCTGCCTTCAGCTCAGGTCCAGGGTCCTGGGATCAAGCGAGCCCTGCATTGGGCTCTCTGCTCAGCGGGGAGCCTGCTTCCCTGACTCTCTCTGCCTGCCTCTTTGCCTACTTGTGATCTCTGTCAAATAAATAAATAAAATCTTAAAAAAAAATTTATGCTGTTGAATTTTTAAAAAATCCATTTATTAATAGTTATTGAAGAAAGCACTTATTTTCAGTATCCCATTTTTTCAGTAATGCTTTTGGTTATATATTGTTATCTTTATTTATTGTCTCCTGAACTAGACTGTGAACTTCTTATAAGGAGTGATTGTGTCTTATATATCTGTTGATTCCTAGCCAGTCCTACAGTGCCTGCTAAAATATTATAGATATTCCATAAATCTTTAATTTTCAGAAAACTGTTGACAAATTAAATCTTACTAGCTTTAACCCAGTTTTATTGTTTTAGAATTGTATTTCTCCTGACCTTTAATGATACTGCCTCTGTTCTTATTGATGGTTTATCTTTTCTGGAAAAAACATTGTACATTTTATAATATGCTAAATCTTCCTGAAACATAAGTACTGTCTTTTTTTTTTAATCCATGGTAATTGAAATTCATAAATACTCTTTGAACTGGGCTTTAAATTCTTTGATTGGAGTACCATGTCTGATATAAGCATTTGACTTCTAGATCTACATTGTTGGTTATTAGTCATTTAACAGGTACTTTATGTGGGCAAAGCCATGTGCTAGGGATCACTAAAATTTAATTAGTGAGCAACTAGAAATTATTGGTACCATTGGAAAAAGCACTTACCTTTAATATTTGGTCAGTAAAATAGACCGTTTTTTTTCTCATTTTAGGGTAAAGTTCACCTTGAATTAAAACTGAATGAACTGATAACAGAGAATGGAACTGTGTGCCAGCAGCTTGTTGTACAGTAAGCATATTTCTTTTACCAAAATCAGTTGGAAATAATTCTCCATCATGTATTCTTTGAATCTTAAGACAACACCTTGTTTTATATACTTCAGAAACTTTTTTTGAGAAATGAAATTTTGCTGTGTCATTCCTTTATTAAGTTGATTTCCAGTTTGTCTTCTCATATCTACTCAGGTTGTGATAGGTCATTAATTCGTTCAACTTCATGTATTGAATGTGGGTTAAATGATAGAGATAGGCAGTAAGCTGTTACAGAATCCTGGGTAAGCATAGCTTATGCCCTGGCAGAATGGAGTTGGAAAGCCTTCCTGGTTGTGGGCCTCTAGAGATACTGAAATTTTAATCCCAGAGCTGAACATTGGGAACCCTGAGACTGAAACTAAATGGCTACCTTGAGATGTACCAGTACCGATTCTTACCTACTTTAAAATACCTCTTTTGCCCTCAAGTCATTTTTTGTGTCTCAGACTTTAATCTTCTAACTTCTCTGGAAGTACAGATTTCCAAGCCAAATCCTCTGCTTTTCTCTTCCATCCAGACTTTTCTTGTGTTATCAGCAAACTACTGGATGTCCCTGACTTCTGAACGCTTTTTCTTTGTCTTAACTGATGATCTAAATATCCCCTGAGTTACTGTTTCCTCTACTGCCTTCTCAGTTAGAGGCGTGCCCACTTACCTTAGGGTGGGGTAAGTGTTCCTCTCCTATTGCTGCTCCAGTCTCTAATTTCTTATCCTTATTATGAACACCCCAGCTCCTTTGAGGCATTTTCCCTCTCTCTCTCTCCTCCTCTCCTTCTTTCTTCCCCTTTCTTAACTTATTTATATTTATTATATATCTAATACTACTTTTTTTAGAACTCTGTTTAAAAAGGTTGCATATATGCAACGTGATCCTTATTAATGTATTAGTGTATTTCCTAAGAATAAGGATATTCTTTTAAATAACTCTAGTACAGTTCTCAAATTCAGGAACCTTAACATCTTTACACTAAAAGTATAATGTATAATTTTTATATTCTAATACTTTAATCTACAGTTATTATATTTACTTTTCTCAACTGTCAGGCTCCCTGACAAGCAGAGAGCCCAATGCGGGGCTCCATCCCAGGACCCTGAGACCATGACCTGAGCTGAAGGCAGAGGCTTTAACCCACTGAGCCACCCAGGTGCCCCGAAAGGATCCAGTCTAAGATTGTATTACATTTAGTTTATATGTCTCTTTAATCTTAACTAGTAATAATTTTTAGCTTTTCTTTATGTTTCATGTTATTGAGATTTTTGAAGAATATGGCCAGTTTTGTGGGTTTTTTTTAATGTTTCTCTGTTTGGGTTTACTTACTAAAAACAGCTCAAGATTTGTTTGTAGTATTTTTCCCCCAAACCGAGAGCATATAGTGAAAGTGTTTGAATTAGTCCCTTCCACCACTCCCTCCTTGCTCACTTTGGTTATATGATAACATTTGAAATAGTTGGTTTGTTTGGTCTGTTTGCAGTCAGTTTAATGGGGTTTAAACCTCAGACAAGGTCTCTGAAAGGTTGGGGAGGGGAGTAGCCCCAGGCCACACTGCCTGGAAAGGAGGGAACAGAAACCAAACAGGAGCCTTCTCAATCCACGATCTGCATCAGTATGTCTTCTGCTCCCTTACCAGCTTTTTTAAAAAATTGGTTCCTCCCTCCCATCCTTGTTACTTACTTTTATTTTTTTAATATGTAGAATATTAGCATGACTTCAGAAGTCAAAACTCTACTAGAAGACATTAATCAGAGATATGTATAGTCCTCTCTCCCTACACTCAGCACCAGGAAACCATGACCTGATTTTAGCCCTATAGTTTTGCCTTTTCCAAAATGTAATATGAACAGATTCATTTAATATGTAGGCTTTTGCAGATGGCTTCTTTCACTTACAGTAATGCTTTTGAGATTCATCTGCATTGCTGCACGTATCCATAGTTACCTTTTTTAAGGCATTACTTCTTGTCATAACTTGGTATAGACACTGTTATATGACAAAACAATGCGTAGAAGCCCAAATTCATACAGGAAGTAATAGAATCTGGATTTGAACTCTGACAGTTTGATTTTTTTTTAACTTTTTCTTCTGAGATAATCATAGGAATTGCAAAATAGGGAGGGGTCCTGTGTACTTTTCACTCAGTATACCTCAGTGGTTACATCTTATATAACTATAATAAAATATAAAAACCAGGAAATTGACATTGTGCAGTGTGCAACATATTGTATGTCTTTTATCATATTTGTAGATTGTGGTAACTGCCACAATTAAGATACAGAACTGTTCTGTCACCATAAAGATCTCCCTTATGCTGTGGTACTATTATATTCACACCCACTCCTTCCCCCAATACCATCTGTAACCTTTGGCAACCTCTGATCTGTTTCCAGATCTATAATTTTGTCATTTCAAGAACATTATGTAAATGGAGTCTTATCATATATGACCTTTTGAGATAGGCTTTTTTCAATCAGATCCATCCAGTCGTGTGTGATTTCTTACAGATAGAATATAGTCGGGTGTCACTTTTTAAAATCCACTCTGCCAATCTCTTTTATTTAGTGAATTTATAGCATTTACTTTTAATGTAATTACAGACGTGTTAAGCTTAAATCTGGCATTTTTTGGTCTGTTTTCTGTTCTGTACTTTTTTTTTTTTTTAAGATTTTATTTATTTGACAGACAGAGATTACAAGTAGGCAGAGAGGGGAGGGGATGCAGACTCCCAGCTGAGCAGAGAGCCCGATGTGGGGCTCGATCCCAAGACCCTGGGATCATGACCTGAGCAGAAGGCAGAGGCTTTAACCCATTGGGCCACCCAGGCGCCCCTGTTCTCTACTTTTTTCCCGTTTTCTTTTTCCTCTGGGTTCCCTGAATATATTTTTAGAATTCCATTGAGATTTTTCTGTACTGTTTTTCTATCTGTAGTATATCTCTTTGTATAGTTTTTCTAGGTATGATTTCTTGGTGTTTTAGGTATTGCATTGTACATGTGTAACTATTATAGTCTATTGGTATTGCCATTTTACTGGTTAGAATAAAGTGTAGAAACCTTACCTTCTTTTAAATCCCTTTACCCTCTACCTTTTGTAATACAATTGTCTTACATATTTTCCCTTTGTACATTGAGATCCACATCAGTGTTAAAATTTTTGCTTCAGCAATCTAACACAATTTTAAAAAATCAGAAAAGAAGGGAAAACTAATAAGTTCATTGTATTTACCCATATTTTTCTCTTTCCATATTCTTTTTTTGCTTCCTGTTATTTTCGGATTCCTTCTTTTATCACTGTCTTTATGTTTAAAGAATCTCCTTTTACCAGTAGTTCTTTTAGGGTAGGTCTATAAGTGACATACATACTCTTTTAATTTTCCTTTTTCAAGTTTTCCTTTTCCAAGACATTTTAGAATATCTTGATTTCTTTATTCCTGAAGGATATTTTCAGTGGATACAGAATTCTTTATTGACAGCTCCTTTTTTTTCAGCACATGAAAAATAGGTTACTTCCTTCTGGTCTTTATGGTTTTTTAATTCACTGTAGTTTTCCTATGCAGGTAATATGCTTTTTCTCCCTGGCTGCTTTCAAGAGTTTGTCTTTGTCTTTGGTCTTCTATGTGTTTCTGTTGGACTGTAAGGTATTTTGGCATAGATTTCTTTGGGTTTATCATGTTTGATGTTTGATCAGCTTCTTGAATCTGTATGTTTGTCTTTTGCCAAATTTGGGGTATTTTTGGCCATTATTTCTTCTGATATTTTATCGGCTCTGCCATCTTTATCCTCTCCTCTTGAGATTTAAATGGCATTAATGTTAGATCTTCTATTATAGTCCCACAGGTCCCTGAGGCTCTGTTCTTTTTTTTTTTTTTCTTCTCCAGTCTGTTTTCTCTTTTCATGTTGGGTAATTCTGTTGTTCTGTCTTTTAGGCTCACTGATATTTCCTCTTCCCCTCCATTCTACTGTTGAGCCCATCTATCAAGTTTGTTATTTTGGTTTTAAATGTCAGAATTTCCATTTAGTTCTTCTTCATATCTTTTATATCTTTGATGACTGTCTTTTTTTTCTGATACTTTTTTTTTTTTCATTTATTTCAGATGTGTTTGTAAATGCTCATTGAATCATTTAAAGTTGAAGATTAGTATTTTGGTATGATGAGTGGTTTTCAGTTTTACTCTGGGCATTTTGGGTATTATGTTATGAGACTCTGGATCTTATTTAAGTGTTCTGTTTTAGCCAAACTCCTTGATACTCTCCTAATAAATGGAGAGGAATGCCTATTCATTACTGTTAGGTGCAGATAGAAATCCAGGTTCCTAGGGCGCCTGGGTGGTTCAGTGGGTTCAAGCCTCTGCCTTCAGCTCGGGTCGTGATCTCAGGGTCCTGGGATCGAGCCCCACATCGGGTTCTCTGCTCATCAGGGAGCCTGCCTTCCCACCATTCTCTCTCCCTGACTACTTGTGATTTCTGTCTGTCAAATAAATAAAATCTTAAAAAAAAAAATCCAGGTTCCTGACTCAGCTTCCACTGATACCCCTGGGGGAGGACTGAGAAGTGTTCCTTATTATTGCTGAATGGGAGTGGTAGTTTAGGCTCCCCTTAGTCCTTTCATGTGGCCACTCTGCCTGGGGTGAGGAGGAGGGCCTCATTACTGCTCCATTGTGGCCTCCACTGACATGATGGTTGAGAGGATTTAGTAGTTACCCCGTAGGTGGTGAAGGTCTTGTCTTCCTATTAAGCCTTCTCTGACATCACCCCGGCATGAAGGGAGAGGAGTGCATCATTGCTACCAGGTGAGGATGAAAATCCAGATTCCTCAGGTGGTCTCTGCTGACACCACTGGGGGAAAGGGCCCATTAGCGCTTGTTAAAGATACAAGTCTAGGCTCTCTCCTCAGCATTTGGTCCTTGTTGATGGGGGTTTGGGTGGAGCCACAGTGTTTCTAATGGTGTTTGATTAGAGTAAGTGGTTTTTTATTGTTTAAAAATGGTTTCTCTCTTGATAAGCTGCCCAGTTCCTAGTCCTTTGGCTAGAGAGAGCTGGCTTTTTCTTAGGGCATTTTTTTGTCCATCCCCACTGGTGGTCTTCCAGGTTGGTGGCTTCTTGCAAGCAGTCTAAGATAATATAAAGTACAAAAAGAAGCCCAGGGAATTCACCCCCATGTCTTCCCTTGGGTTCCAAGATCTCTAATTGGTTTGCTTCTCTTCATTCCTCAGAGTTTTCTTATGTTTGTTACATATTTAATGCACAAGATTTTTAGCTATGCCTAATGGGAGGACTAGAAAGGCATGCATCTATTCCATCTCAACTTGGACCTGGAAACCAGTTTTTTTCTTCACAAGTAGTACTCCATTTGTTTACCTATTCACCAGTTGATGGATATGTGAATTGTTTCCAGTTTGAGGCTGTTATAAATAAAGCTGCTATAAATGTTCACAAGTAGGTCTTTTTATGGGCGTATGGTGGTCTGTATTCTTTCCTTCCTTCCTTTTCCACTTAAAGCTCCACGATCCATACTTACTGGTCTGTAGTAGCAGAGCTCCAGTAGCAATTTTGTGGAATTTATTTTTGATTTCTCAACTTTTAGAAGTATTTTGAAGTCCATGGTATTCTCTGTTCTTTAGTAGTGCTGCAGGTGTAGTTGTTTTTTTTTAAAGATTTTATTTATTTATTTGACAGAGATCACAAGTAGGCAGAGAGGCAGGCAGAGAGACAGAGGGAAGCCGGCTCCCCGTTGAGCAGAGAGCCCGATGCGGGGCTCGATCCTAGGACCCTGAGATCATGACCTGAGCCGTAGGCAGAGGCTTAACCCACTGAGCCACCCAGGCGCCCCTGCAGGTGTAGTTTTATGTGTTGTTTTCTTTGTGTCGTTTGCTAAACTTATAGTTGGGGGGTAATGTGTGGGAAGGTTCATATCCCAGCAGTTACTACTATCTTCCAGACCTAGAAGCTCCCCACTGCAGCATTTCTTAAATTTCAGTAAGACTTCTGTCCCATCGATCTTTACCACATTCTTACCTGCTTTTATTTTTCACTTCCCTCTAGGTTGTTTTCCATTATCTATCACTATAATTATTTTTTTTCTTACAGGTTCCCTAACTTCCTTGTTCTTTTCTTTATCTGTCTTATTTATCTGGAACAATCCTAGTATGAAGGAACTCAGTCTCTTCCTTTGCATTCAGTCTATAACCAATTATTGATGTAGAATATCACACAGACTGATTTTAAATTTATGATCACAGACCTGGCATGGGTACCTAAAACTTCCCTGGAATTTTACTGTGCTTCTCTAGTAACACCTATGAGATCCTCCATCACTTTAGACTATAAATTGGTCACATTTTCCTGATTCTAAATCTGCAAACCAGTATGGGCATCCATCTTTTTGTCCTTATGTTATAGTAGAGGAGATGCCCTCTTTCTTACTGAGAGTGAATTCTTCTATCTGAGTTCTGGATTCCTTCTGTTTCCCCCACCCAAGGACTTTTCTCCTTCAGTTATTCCTTCTTCTGTTTCATCAACTTCACCTTCTCTTTTCGATTGTTCTCATCAACATGTAAGACATGTGCTAGGATCTCCTATCTTAAAAGGCATGCCTCCCCGGACCTCATCTCCACCTGACTCTCCCAGCTACCATCCCCATTTCTCTGTTCTCCTTTGAAGGCAGATTTCTCAAAGTAAAATTGTCTGATAGATACAGAGTTGTTTGTGTGTGTGTGGGGGCTAGCTCTTTTCACACAGAAGGCGTAGAAGCAATGTCAGCCCAGTAGCAGTGAACATAGCATCCCTACCTTGGTTTTTATTTTTATTTTTTTTAAGATTTTATTTATTTATTTGACAGAGAGAGAGTTTGCATGTAGGCAGAGAGGCAGACAGAGAGAGAGAAGGAAGCAGGCTCCTCGTTGAGCAGAGATCCTGATGCGGTACTTGATCTCAGGACCCTGAGATCATACCTGAGCCGACGGCAGAGGCTTTAACCCACTGAGCCACCCAGGCACCCTTTACCTGGGTTTTTAAATATCATTTTCCAGGCAGTAAGTCCAGTGGATCTTTTTGTGATGATGAAAATATTTTATAACTTAACTGTCCAGTATGGTAGCCACTATTCATATGTGGCTATTGAAAACTTAAACTGCATTTTTTGGGCAACTGAAGAATGGAATTTTTAATTTTGTCTGTTTTAATTAATATAAATTTAAATAGCCACATATTGGCAAATGGCTACAATATTAGAGCTATTCCAGTAAAAAGAACCTGAATTTTTTTAAGCATTGGCTGATTCAGGACTTGAACATGGAAAAATACAAGATGAGCTCAGAGCATCTGTACAGTCAGAAAGTAAGAAAGTGCTAATAATAATAATGATGATGATAATAATGGCATGTAGAAAAGACATTGAAGCCAGCTTGAAAGACCTCCAAGTAACTAAACTGGGACAATTTGAGCATTATAATAAATAATGAAAATTACAGAAGAAATCCATGAGGCAGTGCTATAGAATAAAATATCCATGAGCCAATGCTGATATATAAATAAATAAACACATTGGAGAGAAAGGATTACTTTTTCTTTAGTAGAATTATAATTAATGAATGTAGGACAGATCATGGAAATAAAAGTCAACATTGGCATACTACAGTATATTGCATCTTTGGATGCTAAATAAGTGGGCATAAATATGAAGACAAACAGCATATTTGCAGAGTCTCAAAGAATCTCCCCATAGATGTCTGATAGATATCAACTTACCTGTGTGACCCAAGTTAATATCTCTGTTAATGAGACATCCAGCCTCCTAGTATGATGCATTGAGAAGGACACCAATATGCATAACTTCAGTCTCATCATGAGGAAACATCAAATTCAAATGAAGGAGTATTCTACAAAAGAAATGTCTAGTACTGACAAGATCATGGGACAAAGAAGAAAAACTAAGGAAGTGTTTTAGGATGAAAGAGACTAGGAGGACATGACAGCTGAATGCAGTGTGAGATCCTTTATTGCATCCTGGACCAGAGAAAAGGACATTGGCAAAATTTGAGTAAAGTCCAGAAGATTCATATTATCATTAACATTGTATCAGTGTTGTTTTCCTGTTTCTGTAGTTTTACTCTGGTTAAACAAAATGTTAATTTTGCAAGTTTTTGAAAGTCAGAAATTATTACAAAATAAGAAGTTAAAAAAATTGTCTATACCTGTGCGTTTAACTCAGATCTTTTTCTGAACCCTGCACTCATACATCCACCTGTCTTTTTTGGCAGTTCTGCTTTGATGTCTCACAACATTGCAAATTTAACACATCTGAAACTGAAGCATTGACTGTCATATCTGTACAGCTTCTCCCCGTAGCCTTAGCAGTTGGAACCACCATGGACCTAATTACCCAAGCCAGAAATCTGAGAATCATTTAAAATCTTATCTCCTCTCTGCCCCCACACATTGGATCCCTTTCTTAATGATTATATGAAATATTTCTTGGATTTTCTAATTTTTAATATCTAATGACATCTCTTCAAACCAGCAACCATTTGTTACCTTGATTATTTCAATAGTCTTAGCTGGCCTTCTACTCTGCAGTCCTTTCTCTCCATAGCAACCTAGAGCAGTCTTTTAAAACTTAAATTAGGTCATGTCATTCCCCTGCTGAAACACTTAGTGATTCCTATTGCATTTAGAATAAGACAAGCCCTTTAACTTGGCCCATAAGGTCACCCATGTTCTGGTGCTGCCTGTCTCAGATTTCATCTTGTGGTATGCTTCCTCTTGTTCATATGTTCACCGGCCTTCTCTCAATTCCTCAAATGTGACATACTCTTCCTGTTCAGAGATCCAGATCTGCTGTGCTTTTTGCCTGGCATGGGTATTCTTCTTCTAGCTTGTTCCTTCTCATCCTTGAAGTTTTAGCTTAAATATCACTTGTTTTAAAAAAGGGCACCCTATTCTATTTTCTTCATAGCACCTTGCCACTATTTGTAATTACTATTTTTTTCATTGCTTGTCATCTGTTGTTTCAAGTAGACTCTAAGCTCGATGAGAGTAGGAACATACTTGTCTTATTTACCTCATCACCCCCAGAGCCTGGCACTAATAGGTGCTAAATAATTCTTTGAAACAACTAAATGAAGAAGCTAACATTTGTCTTCTTAAAGTATGAATAGAAAGTAGCTTGCCTAGAAGATAAAATAAAAAGAGATTTTTTTCCAGAAAGAAAATACAATACAGGCAAAAGTATGGAAGAAGAAACATGGTGAAAGAGGGAGAGAGAATAATTAAAAACAGTCTGATGTTGCTGAGCATATGAAGCTCAAAGATGGGTGAGATACTAGTGAGATAGACTGAAGCCAGATCTTGGAGTCTCTTATGTACCAAATGAACTTACAAAGCTTACAAGAGCACATGGAACTCTTGAAAGATTTTAGACAGTAGAGTAATATGGACAAATTTGCATTTTAGATCAGATTTGTGACAGCAGTTAAGTGTAGAAACTGGGAGGTGAATTTGAAGAGTGTTAGGGTGATCCAAGTAAGAGATGATGGATTCTGACCCAAAGAGTTGTTACAGAAATGAGAGGATAAGTGAAGAAATATTTAAAGAGTAGAATCACTAAAACTTACTGAGTAGATATAGAAAGTGAAGAAGAAGTAGTAATGAATCTAAGTGTGGCTCCTAGATTTCCAGACTGTGTTGCTGGGTGGGTGGTGGTGTTTACAACAAAGAGAAAATTCTAGAGGAGGAGCTTCTTTAATAAGAGATGGTAGTGAGTTGAGTTTTAGCTGCTCTTGAACATCTGGGTAGAGATTTCCATCAGGCATTTGGACATAAAAATCTTAAACTGTGTGGTGAGAACTCAAATAGAAATACAAAGTTGATGGTAGTTATAGCCATAAGAATAGATGTGATAAAAACAGCCTTAGAGGGAGGTTATATAGTGCAAAGAGACCAGCTGACTGAGAACAGATCCAGCAGTACAAGTAGAATAGCGGGAGAGGAAAACATGAGGGAGACAAGAGATATGACGAAAATTAGTAGAGTGTAGGCCAAGGAAGCGAAGAAAGAAGATGTCTTTAAGGAAGGAGGGAGTGGTCGGAAGAATTGAATGCAACCAAGAAAGCTAGTGGGAAGAGCCCTGAAAATAAGGATAGCATTTGACACTTAGGAGGAGTTTAACAAAGAGAGTTTAATGAGGAGCGTTTCCATAGAATGATGAACATAGAAAAAGTAGATTTCAGTATGGTAAGGAGTGAAAGGGAGGTGAAAACATTTGGAAAGACATGGGGTGCCTGGGTAGCTCAGTGGGTTAAGCCTCTGCCTTTGGCTCAGGTCATATTCTCAGGGTCCTGGGATCAAGCCCAGCATTGGGCTCTCTGCTCAGCAGGGAGCCCGCTTCCCCCTCTCTCTCTCTGCCTGCCTCTCTGCCTACTTGTGATCTCTGTCAAATAAACAAATAAAATCTTTTAAAAAATTTTGGAAAGAGAAACAGAAAAATTAAATAGGTACTGGGTGGCATGAAGTCCAGGCAGCGCTTTTTATATTAGAGAAACAGACTGAGAGAAAAAAACTGGTGGGGAGGGGTGGGTGAAGAGAGAAAAAAACAAATTGATTATATGGTTGTTTGTTGCTGGTATATAGAAATTTTTTTTAAAAATTGTTTGTATTCTTCAACCTTGTTACATTCACTGATTTGTTCTGCTAGTTTGTTTATAGATTCCATTTTCTGTAGGTGATTTTGTCATCTGAATAGACAGTTTTACTTCTTTCTTTTTAGTCTGGATACCTCTTATTTCTGTTTCTTGCCTGATCGCACAGGCTAGAACCTCTAGTACTATGTTCAATAGAAGGTGTGAGAACAAACGTCTTTGTCTTATTCCTTATTTTAGGGGGAAAGCATTCAGTTTTTTTACCATTAAGTGTGATGTTAGCTGTTGTTTATCAGGTTGAGAAAGTTCCCTTCTGTTCCTGGTTTGCTGAGAATGTTTGTATCAAGAATGTGTATTCACATTATCTTACCCCTTTTCTGTTTTCATCTGTTAATATGGTGAATTTTGTTGATTGAATTTTGAAGTTAAACCAACCTCCACTTGGTCATGTAATTTTATCATTGTTATATGTTGTTGGCTTTGATTTGCTGAAATTTTATTAAGGTTTTTATGTATCTGTGTTTATGGAGGATGTTGGTCTGTAGTTTTCTTGTAGTGTCTCTGTCTGGTTTTGGAATTGGGAATAATGGCTTCATTGAATGAATTGGGAAGTATTCTGATTCCCGCTCCCCCCCACCCCCCGGTTTTCTGGGGTTGTGTATAATTAATATAACTTGTTTTTTACATGAATAGTATAAGAATTCACCAGCAAAGTCTTCTGGGCCTGAAGTGTTTTTGTCTTTTGGTGGGAAGGTCTTTAACCAGGAATTTAGTTTTTTAAGTAGATACGTAACTATTTAGATTTTTTAAAAAATGATTTTTGGTAATTTGTATCTTTTAAGAAATTTGACCATTTAATCTGAATTGTCCAGGTATTTGGTATAAAGTTCTTCAAGTTACTCCTTTTTATTCTTTTAATATCTGTAGACTTTGTAGTGGTGTCATATCACTCATTCCTAATGTTGGTAATGTGTGTCTGTACTCTATTTTTCCTATTCAGTCTAGCTAAAGTTTATCAATTTTAATGACCTTCTTAAAGAAATAGCTTTTGATTTCATTGATTCCTATTCTATTTTTGTTTACTTTAGGTTTAATTTGCTTTTCTAAGTTTCTTGTGAAACTAGGCTAAAGACAGTGACTGAAAAACCTTTCTTCTTTCTTAATACAGGTTTTTACTGCTATCCATTTTCTTCTGAGTCCTGCTTTAACTGCATCCTTCCAATTTTGATTTGCTGGGTTTTCATTTTAATGTAATTCAAAATATTTTATAGCTTTTCTTCTCTTCTGTTCTTCAACCCATGGAATGAGTATATATATGTAGTTATTTTGCTTCCAAGTATTTGAGAATTTTCCTAATATCTTCTTGCTGTTGATTTCTAATTTAATTCTGTTGTCCGCATATTTTCTATGGTCTTTGCCGAGACTTGTTTTTTGGCCACAAAGTGTTATTTAATCTTGGTACATGTTCTGTGTGCATTTGAAGTGTGTTTGTTCTCTTCTTTAGGTAGAGAAAGTATTTTTTTAAAAGCTTTTTTTTAATTAATTAATTAATTTATTTATTTAAGAGAGAGAGAGAGAGAGAGTGAGCACATCAGCAGGGGCAGAAGGAGAAGGAGAAGCAGATTCCCCATAGAGCAAGGAGCCCGATATGGGGCTCTATCCCAGGACCCAGCGGTCATGACCTGAGCCAAAGGTAGACACTTAACCAACTGAACCGCCCAGGTGTCCCTAGATAGAGTATTTTGAATAAATGTTAATTATATCAGGTTGGTTGACAGTCTTATTTAACTTTCATTCTTGCTTTATCAGTTATTGAGAGGAGTGTTGTTATCTCTATTTGTGAATTTGTCTGTTTCTTCTTGAGTTCTATGAGGTTTTGCTTCATTTGTTTTGTAGCTCTAATGTTTTGAGCTTAACATTTAGGATTGTTATAACTTCTTAATAAATTGAATTCTCCAGTATTATAAAATGATCCTCTTTGTCCCTGGAAATATTCTTTGTTGTGAAATCTACTTTGTTTGATATTAATATAGCCTCTCTGACTGGCAGGCTCGCTTGCTTGCTTTTTTTTTCTTTCTTCCTTTTGACTATTCTGTTTCTTTCTTTCCTTCCTTCTTTCATGTTTCTAATTTAAATTTAATATTACAAGATTTTTAGTCTAACTTTGATTTTATACTGTATCTCTTTCCTCTTATATTAGAAATCTTGATCCTTGACAACATTAACATAATTATTATCATTATCTTGTAAAATATAGCATACAGATTTGAAATAATAATGCCAGTATTACCACTGGCATGGTGGTTACTGAATGAAGTTTAAAAGGTCTTACTGTATTTGTTCTAAGGATGCAAAGTCAAATAGTATGCTCTTGTCTCTCAAAGTAATTCTTTTATTGGTTTCTCAGAACTCTTTTTTATTTTTAAGGATTGCTTAAGTTTAATTTTACTTTTGAAATATACAAGTTTCTTATGTTTCCACAGTCAGAACTCAGTTGAAGTATGTTTGGAGAGGTATCACATTCATTCCCAGCCATCTACCCTCCATATCAGAGTAATTAGAGAATAGAGATTTACCTTACTCTTTTTCACAATTACATAGAATTCCACCATTTAGATTTACTATGAGTTATTCAACCAGACCTTATGGATGAGCATTTGGGTTGTTATCCATAGAATCAGCTTTCTTTTGATTGGTATTAGTATGTATTTTTCCATTCTTTTAACCAGAACCTCTGCTTTTTAATTGGTGTGTTTAGCCATTTACATACATGTTTATTGCTCTGTCTTTATGTTTATCGTTTCTTCTGCCATATCAAATCTTTTGTTAATCCCATTCGATGTGTTTTTTCATGTCTTATGTGTTTTTCATCTCCAGAAGTTCCAAATTTAATGTTTTCTGTATCTCTATAGAAATACACAATTTGTGAACATGAATACACGAACATATGAGTATAGATTTTAAAATCTGTTATTTTTAATTCTTGCATAATTAACACAGTGTTATATTGGTTTCAGGTATACAATACAGTGATTCATCAATTCTGTACATTGTTCATTGCCTATCATGATAAGTGTACTCTTAATCCC
The DNA here is from genome assembly GCF_922984935.1 of Meles meles. Lineage (NCBI taxonomy): Eukaryota > Metazoa > Chordata > Mammalia > Carnivora > Mustelidae > Meles > Meles meles. Next base: position 94,514,160 of record NC_060069.1, on the reverse strand, counting down.
CTTTACCTGTTTCACCCATCCCCCCGCCCACCTCCCCTCTGGTAACCATCAGTTTGTTGTCTAGTTAAGAGTCTGTTTTTTTTTTATTCTTTGTTTTTGTTTCTTAAATTCCTAATGTGAGTGAAATCATATGGTATTTGTCTTTCACTGACTTCTTCCTTAGCATAATATCCTCTAAATGGATCCATCCATGTTGTTGCAAATGGCAAGATTTCATACTTTCTTATGGATTAGTAATATTCTGTATGTACATACTACCTCTTTGTCCATCCATCTATTAATGGACACATGGGTTGCTTCCATAATTTGGTTATTGTAAATAATACTGCAGTAAACAGGGGTGCCTGGGTGGCTTAGTTGTTAAGTGTCTGCCTTTGGCTCAGGTGATGATCCCAGGGTTCTGGGATCGAGCCCTGCAATGAGCTCCTTGCTCAGCAGAAAGCCTGCTTCTCCTTCTCCCACTCCCCCTGCTTGTGTTCCCTCTCTTTCTGTGTCTCTATCTCTGTCAAATAAATAAAATCTTTTTTAAAAAACTGCAGTAAACATAAGGAGTGCATATATCTTTTCAAATTAGTGTTTTCATATTCTTTGGGTAAATGTCTAGTAGTAGAATTACTGAATCACATGGTAATTCTATTTTTGTATTTTTGAGGAAGCTCCATCCTATTTTTCCCGGTGGCTACACCAGTTTGCATTCTCACTAACAGTACAGGAGGGTTCCTTTTTCTCCACATCCTTGTTAGTGCTTCTTGTTTTTTATACTAGCCATTCTGACTAATGTGAGGTGGTATCTCAGTGTGGTTTTCATTTGTATTTCCTTGATGAGTAATTTTAAGCATCTTCTCATGTGTCTGTTGGCCGTCTGCATGTCTTCTTTGGAGAAATGTCTGTGCATGTCTTCTGACCATTTTTAAGTTCGATTACTTGTTCTTTGGGTGTTGAGTTGTATAAATTCTTTATGTATTTTGGATCCTAACCCTTTATTGGACATATCATTTGCAAATATCTTCTCCTGTGCAGTAGGTTGTCTTTTAGGTTTGTTGGTTCCTTCCTTCGCTGTGCTTTTTATTTTGATACAGTCCTAATATTTTACTTTTTGCTTTTGTTTCCCTTACCTGAGGAGACTTATCTAGAAAAATGTTGCTGCAGCCAGTGTCAGAGAAATTACTGCCTATGCTCTCTTCTAGAATTTTTATGGCCTCAGGTGTCACATTTAGATTCTTAATCCATTTTGAGATTTTTTTTTTATGGTATAAGAAAAAGTGGTCCAGTTTCATTCTTTGGCATGTAGCTATCCAGTTTTCTCAACATCATTTGTTGAGGAGACTGTCTTATTCCCATTTCACATCCTTGCTTCCTTTGTCAAAGATTAATCATATAATCATGGGTTTATTTCTGGGCTCTCTGTTCTGTTCCATTGATCTGTATGACGTTTTTTGTGCCAGTACCCTACTGTTTTGATTACTATGGATACGTAGTGTATCTTGAAATCTGGGATTGCAATTTCAGTACTTTGTTTTCAAGATAGATTTGACTAGGGGCCCCTCGGTGGTTCAGTGGGTTAAGCCTCTGCCGTTGGCTCAGATCATTATCTCAGGGTCCTGGGATCGAGCCCCACATAGGGCTGTCAGCTCAGCAGGATGCCTGCTTGCCCCCTCTCTCTTTCTGCCTGCCTCCCTGCCTACTTGTGATCTTTCTCTCTGTCAAATAAATAAAATATATTTTTTTTAAAGTGTAATGTGTAAGCCTGATGATTCACAGACCTGTACCCCTGGGGCAAATAATGCATTATATGTGGATTTTTTAAAAAAAGATTGTTTTGGCTATTCAGAGTCTTTTGTGGTTCCATACAAATTTTAGGATTGTATATTCTAGTTCTGTGAACAAGGCTGCTGTTGTTTTGAAAGGGATTGCATTAAATGTGTACATTGCTTTGGGTAGTATGGATTTTAGCAATATTTGTTCTCCCAATTCATGAGCATGAAATATCTTTCCATGTGTTTCTGTCATCTTCACTTTCTTTCATCAGTGTATTATACTTAACAGAGTACAGATCTTCCACCGCTTTGGCTATGTTTATTACTAGGTATTTTATTATTTTTGGCACAATTATAAATGGGATTTTTTTCTTAATTTCTCTTTATTCTATTTAATTCATGTATAGAAATGCAATGAATTTATGTATATTGATTTTGTATTGTGAAACCTTACTGAAATCATTTAGGAGTTCTAGTTTTTTGGTGGAGTTTTTAGGGTTTTCTCTATACAGTAGTGTGTCATCTGCAAATAATGAGTTTTACTTCTTCCTTACCATTTGGATGTCTTTTATTTCTTTTTGTTTCCTGATTGCTGTGGCTAGGACTTCCAGTACTGTGTTGAATAAAAGTGATGAGACTGGACATTTTTGTTTTATTTCTGATCTTACAGGGAAAACTCTTGTTTTTTTCCCATTAAGGATGTTGTTAGCTGTGGGTTTTTCATAGAAGGCATTTATTATGTTGAGGTATGTTCCCTCTAAACTTATTTTAATGAGGGTTTTTATCATGAATGGATGTCCTCCTTTGTCCAGTGCTTTTTCTGTATCTGTTGAAATGACCATGTGGTTTTCATCCTTTCTCTTGTTGATGTGATATATCGAATAGATTGATTTGTGAATATTGAACCACCCTTGCATTCTTGGAATAAATCCCACTTGATCACAATGAATGATTTTTTAAAATATATTACTGGATTTGATTTGCTAATTTTTTGTTGAGTATTTCTGCATCCACTTTCATCAGAAATTTTAACTTGTAGTTCCCTTTTTTTGTAGTGTCTCTATCTGGTGTTGGTATCAGGGTAGAATGAATTTAGAAGCCTTCCTGTCTTTTGTATTTTTTGGAATAGTTTAAAAAGGATAGATATTAACTCATCTTTAAATGTTTGATAGAATTCACAAGTGACACCGTCTGGTCCTGGACTTTTATTTGTTGGGAAGGTTTTGATTACTGATTCAATTTCATTGCTGGTAATTATCTGTTCACATTTTCCATTTTTTCCTGATTCAGTTTTGGAAACTTGTATATTTCTAGGAATTTGTCTGTTCTTGGTTGTCCAGCACACAATTTTTCATACTGTTCTCTTACAATCTTTTTTATTTCTGTGGTGTCGGTTGTTATTTCTCTTCTTTCGCTTCTGATTTTGTTTTTGAGGCCTCTCTTGCTCTGTTTCCCCCTCTCCCCCTCTGGGGAGTCTAGCTAAAGGTTTATCAATTTTGTTGATATTTTCAAAGAACCAGCTCCTGGTTTCATTGATATGTTTTATTTTTTAAGTTTCTATTTCATTTATTTCTCCTCTCATCTTTATTTCCTTCCTCTTACTGGTTTCTTGAGTTTTGGTGTGCTGCTTTTTCTAGCTCATTTATGTGTAAGATTAGGTTGTTTGTTTATTTGAGATTTTTATTTTTTCTTGAGATATCATTATGATTCATATTTTTTTGATTCTTTGTGTTCCTGGTTATTTTCTGTTTGATTCTAGGCATTACGAAGTTTCTGGATATTTTTATATTTTTATCAGTATACTTGAGGACCCAGTTAATTAACTTGGAAACAGTTTCATTCTTTTGTGGTTTGCTTTTAAACTTTGATGGATGGAATAAGAACAGCTTTTAGTCTAGGGACTTAATGTTTTCTCCATCCTGAGGCAGCATCTGTAAATTACCAGGTTTCATAATATGGCTGGTAGGATCTTGTGCTAGCCATTTGTGGGCTTCAAGAATTGTTCCCTCTGCCTTTTTTTTTTTTTTTAAGATTTTATTTATTTATTTGAGAGGGAGAGAAGCAAGAGAGCATAAGTGGGGGGAGAGGGAGAAGCAGACTCCCCACTGAGCAGGAAGCCCAATGCAGGGCTTGATCCCAGGACCTCAGGATCACAAGCCAAGCTGAAGGCCTTCTGCTCTTTTCAGATGATTCTTTCTCTAGCCTCAGTTTCCTTACATACACATGCTTATCAACACTCTGCTAATGACTCCAGAGGGATTCTTGTAGCTCTCTGGACGTTTCTTTTTGTGCAGCTCTTCTTTTCTCTGGTACTCTGCCTTTGGAACTCTAGTTCCCAACTAACAATTCTCCCTCTAGCAGTATAGTGGGACAATTAGGGGCTTACTTCATTTCTTCTGCCCTTAGAGATCAGTGTATTGCACTGCCAGTTTTTGTTCTTTTTTTTTTCCCCAGTTATTTTAGGCAGGGAAGTAATTCTGTTCCCTCTTATTCCATCTTAGCTGTACATAGACATTAACACTTGTCTTCTAGTGTAAAAACAAACCTCAAGGAAGAGATTCAGGTCATTCTGTATTTTAAACAAGTTTGGACTAAATTTATTTTCCTTTGCAATTTCTAGAAAATGTATTAATATCAAATGTCATAGTTAAACAAAATGTAAGATGATTTGGTATACTAAGCTCATTTTCAACATTTCTTTTCTGCTCATCCATGGTTTATGGTATGAATTTGCTTGATTCACTGATTAGAAGAATAGTTTAATCTAGGTAATTAGAAAAATATTTCATGACATGCAGTAAATAACATAATTCGTATTTAATAATCTTAAGTTTGTCAGAAAGCAATTTTTTTAAAGATTTTATTTATTTGACAGACAGAGAGAGAGAGAGAGATCACAAGTAGGCAGAGAGGCAGGCAGAGAGGGGAGGGGGGAGAGCAGAGAGCCCGATGTGGGGCTCTATCCCAGGACCTTGAGATCATGACCTGAGCCGAAGGCAAAGACTTTAACCCACTGAGCCATCCAGCCCCCCCTTTTTTTTAACTTTTTTTTTAAAAAGATTATTTATTTATTTATTTGACAGAGAGAGAGAGAGATCACAAGTAGGCAGAGAGAGAGAGAGAGAGAGGGAAGCAGGCTCCCGGCTGAGTAGAAAGCCCAATGTAGGACTTGATCCCAGGACCTGAGATCATGACCTAAGCTGAAGGCAGTGGCTCAACCCACTGAGCCACCCAGGCACCCCCCCTTTTTTTTTTAAATTTTGTTTATTTATTTGACACAGAGAGAGATCACAAGTAGGCAGAGAGGCAGGCAGAGACAGAAAGGGGGGGAAGGGAAGCAGGCTCCCCGCTGAGCAGAGAGCCTGATGCGGGGCTCGATCCCAGGACTCTGGGATCATGACCTGAACTGAAGGCAGAGGCTTTAACCCACTGAGCCACCCAGGCGCCCCTGTCAGAAAACAATTTTAAAACTGTCTTACATTTAAAAATTAAGACCACTTCTGATGATTTCTATAGATTGATACTTCTGGCTTATGGGCATCATTGTTTTGCTTTGTGGAATATTCTTATAGAAATCTTTGTATAATGAAGTGCATTTTTCTCAGGTTTTTTAATAACTCGTAAAATCATAGTGGCTTTCTATAAGATTTCTTAATTAGTATATACATGAGATAAATTTGGTATTACAAGGAGAGTAATACAATAAATCAGGTGCAATAGGGAATGTAGAAAGACACTGGACTTCAGAAATAGTTAAGAAAGTAGAAGTTGGGTCTTGGCCCACTTTGTACAAGTTGTATTACCTTTAGCCTTTTTTTGTTCCTGTGTTACATAATCTTTTTGGCCCTTACTTTCTTCTTTAAGGTGTTTTTTCTCAAAGGCAGTTGTAGGAGTTAGATACATTTTGTGAAAATACATTGTAAACTACAAATGCTGTGTAAAAAACCAAGTATCATTTTGAGATTTAGCCCGAGGATTGTAAGTTTCAAACAGTATGTAGTTGGAAAATTTGACTGTACCTGAGCCTAACATTTTAATAACCAGAATTATTATCTTGGCCTGTGCTTTCTTTGATTAGTTTCAGAAGCTTCTTAAATTTGATTTTTGATACCCAGTTTAATAGAAATGAGTCATGTTATCATTTCTTTCTTTGCTTGGCAGCACAGCATATGCACTTCACCCACATATATGATCTGTGGGTTGTGGAGAGAAATAAGGATGTTGCTTAATAGCCCATGTATTTCAACAAAGAATACTCTCCAGTAACTCTCATGAGTTTCTCTTAGACATTAGGAAAGGCAGACCCTTACATGTTAAACTAAATATGTGAACTCAATATTGAGTGAGAAAATGTGAGGAGCCGACTGTTAAGTTAAATTCTATGTCCTCTGTAAATATCAGGGACTTTACCCATAGAGCGGATTAGAAGACCGTGGTTTTTAAGTTCTGAAACATTTCTTGTAGAATGATACAGGAGCTGTTACTGAGACTCAAAATAAAAGGCTACAGAATTGTGGGAGGCTTGCCCTCTATTTATGAATCAGATTTTAAGTGAAAACCACAGTCGTTTCCTTGTTTCTCATTCATGCTTTGGCAGAGGATGTGATGCCATAGATCTAGCTTGGTTTGTAGTTTCTCCTTTAAGGTTCACACCACATTCTTTTCCTGTTTAGAAGCCACGGCAGTTTTAATATATTATCAAACCACAGAATGTACCTTGCTGGATATTTACTGGGGAATGTGTGCTACGTATTATTTGGTAGAGCCAGTACTGATCGTGGCAGTCTAGTTTAAGTCATATTTCAGAAATACAGCATAAGTAGATAAAGTGCACAATATAGATAGATGCATTTGGGGTAGGTGTGGCATATAGGCATACATCTGCACACTTGTGGAAAACAATTTTAACCCTTTGATTATATTAATTTATATTTTAAAATCATGCTTTATGTTGTTTAACTTGAATATATGTTAATTTTCTTTTTTTCTTTCTTAGCATCATGGCATGCCATGGGTTGCCTCTCATAAATGGACAAAGCTGTGACCCTTATGCAACAGTTTCTCTAGTGGGCCCTTCTAGGTAATGTTTTGTTTTGTTTTATAAGTTTTTATTTAAATTTTATTAAATTTATTTAAATTCCACTTTAATATTAGTTTCAGGTGTACAATATAGTGATCCAACATTTCCATACAACACCCAGTGCTCATCACATGTGCACTCCTTAATCCCCATCCCCTATTTCTCTCATTCCCCCATTTCTCCCATGCCCCCACTCACCTCCCTGCTGGTAATCATTAGTTTGTTCTCTATAGTTAAGAGTCAGTGTTTCTTGATTTGCCTCTCTTTTTTTTTTATCCCCTGTGCTCATTTGTTTCTGAAATTCCACATATAAGTGAAATCATACGGTATTTGTCTTTCTCTGACTGACTTATTTCACTTAGTAGTCTCTAACCCCATCCATGTCATTGGTAGGTAGTGTTTATTGAATTATTATTAGATTTTTTTTAACTCTAAACACAATAATTTCAAACATGCCTTTATTTTCCATAAGTACACTGATTTTAATCCAGAAATGTAAACATCTCTGGACCTGAAAACTTAGTATGTATACGGACTTAACAAATGATTTCCTTCTTCAACAGTAGATGCTTCATTACATTGAAATGATCAGTGGTTGGCTTCTATTTGTAACCTGGAGTTAGGAATTCAGAGTAGGAGAGCAAATTATTATTAGATTTTTATGTTTTAAAATGTGACTTAAGAATTACAAGATTAAGATTTTTAAGAATAAATGCTAAATGGCTATTTATGACACAAAGTTAATGAATGCTTTGAAAGAAACATTTTTAGTGAGTTCTGTTATACATTGGCAAACAACCAAGTCCTGTTCTTGTAGAAAGAAAATGGTGCCATTTCAGATGTGCTGGACTCTTAGACTGTGGGAAGCAATGTTAGTTTTATAGTAGTTAAAATGTTCTTTAAAACATAAATTTGACCTTCCTCACTCATCATTGGCCTTCCTACCTTCAAATGTCTTAGATTTTAGATGGGTAAAATCCTGTTTTAAGAAATGCTAGCTCAGAATCGCAAGGCAGTTTCCATATTTTTATCTGGAAAGCTGCTAGGAACTAAAAATACCTTTTCTGCTCATGGCATCTGTGCTCTACAGAGAGAATTCCAAGCTGTAGACAGCCTGCTGAAGTACCAGAACATGGTAAAGTGCACCATATCATTGATTTAAATTATTTCTAATGATTTATGGAAAAACCTATAGCAATTTATATATTTTGTATTTTATAACTTCATTATGATTTCTTTCAGAGCCTGACTAGTCTGAAATTTGCCTACAACTTTGAAGGTTTAAAATCAGGAAACAAAGAGCAAATATTTGCTTTATACCAAACTCATACATACATACACAGACACATACCCCTTCTCCCCAACTTCAGGCTCTCTAGGTATTCTTTTTATTTATTTATTTTTATTAATTTTTCTTAATTCCAGACTAGTCAGCATACAGTGTTACATTAGTTTCAGGTGTACAATAGAAGTATTTTTATTTTTTAGAAAATCACCAGTAAGTCACTTTTTAAAAATGTATTAATATATGTATATAAAGTACCTAGTGCAATGCCAGTACTTACTGTGTGCTCAAACAGTATTGCACTGTTAGCACTATAGATGGTTCTAAAGTTGAAAGCAGATACTCAGTCCTTTAACATTCATGTTATCAGAGGGATTAGTTCTGGATGTTAAAAATGTTTAACCTAGTTGAGCTATTTTTTTGTTTATAATCTGTAGCTAAAGACAAATTCTTTAGTGTAATCATTTAGTAACATACAAGTGGAAACCATTTGGCATGTGAATTTGGTTTTAAGAGTCATTATTGGTATTGATAATGTACTATCATCACATAAGATGTTAAAATTGGGAGAGGCTGGGGAAAGACTGCATGGGATTTCCGTGTACATTTCTTTGCAACCTTCTCTAATTATTTCACAAGAAAAAGTTTTTTTAAAAAGCCAAATTGTAAGCCCAAGAAATAAATTTAGTTAAGAATGCTTTTTGTGTTCCTCAGGTATTTTTCAGCATAGATAAAGGTATTCTGAATCTCACTGTCTTCCTTTTAGAATTCTGATATAAAATAAGCTTGTGTATGTAAAATAAGCTTGATAGTCAGCCTAGTGTAGCCATAGAGAGAAAATACAATCTTGTCATATGTCGCATATACAAACTTGTATTTTCTTGATTTGGGTCTTTAGAGACATATCAGATTTTTTTCCCCAAGTAATATTTAAAACTATAGTTTTCCCTGAGTCATCTTAACATCTAAAGGGAGGTCAGGCTCCTGGTTGGAAATAGCGTGTTTTATAATTGTGTACTATTAAGTTCTACAAGGTAAAACTCTACCACATTGGAACAGGAATGACCAAAAGAAGACAAAAGTAAAGAAGAAAACAAGCAATCCGCAGTTTAATGAAATCTTTTATTTTGAGGTAACTTTTTATTTTATATAAATGTTGACACTGAATATTTAGTAATGAATGCTAGTTTACTTCTTTTTTTGAACTGTAGCCATAGTAATCATTTAATCAACTAATGCAGCTAAGCATTTCTATTCCAAAAACAGTAGAACCATGATGTAATGTGGTAGAGGACCAGTATATAAAACAAATAAAGGCAGAACTACAACTGATTTGGGGATAGGAAGGACTAGGGCTTCACCTACTCTCTAGTCATCCCTGTTACCACACCCTCCTTCACACACCCTCTCACCTTATCAGCCCCCCACCTGACACACGGTGGCCACTGGACTCTTATACTGAGTACTACTGTTTGAAAATCACTAGTAAAGTAAGTATGACATTATTTGGTTGGAGTTCTTGTCCCAGTTGATGTGGAATAAATCACTAAATGTGAGGTTTATCTTGTAAAAAGATAATTTTGTAAGAGAAAACACTAGCTAGCTACCCTACCTGACAGAGTTTTTAGGAGACCCAAATGTGAGAATGCTTTGAGACCATAAAGTGCTATAAGATTAAAGCCTGATTATTAAGTTCTTTTTAGCTAATTGCCTCTATAGACAAATGCTTATTTTCATAGAGATCTTCAGCTGCCTTGAAGTTGCCCCAAAATATAGTGCTTTGGAGTTCTTTACTGTGGAGCATTTGTTAAAGAAAACCTTTTTCATATTATTTGAAAACTACAGGGAAGAAAAAGACCTCTGATTCCTAAAAGATTGTGTTCTAACCTTAGAACATGTTGCAAGTGAGATTAGTTAGCATATAGGAAGATTTGGGGGAAAGTTCCATTGTGTGCTTTTTCCTCTTTTGTATGTGTGTTTTTCTTGATAATTCCAAGTGGAGAGGAGTGAGAGCGCATCTAGCCATGCCTGATTACTATATAAAGAAATATAGGTTGAGGAAAATACCAAAATTGAAGTAGGAAGAATTGTGGAGGTGGAGGCAAGGGAGAAAGAAAGACAAAAGAAAAAGTACCAGTGTGAGACTTTTCCATTTCCTGGCTAAGGACTTTGGTGGTTATATATTTATCAGTGGCTATTAAATCTATCCTGCAGAAAACATGGGGCAACTTGGAGCAACAGATGGCCTTTTGAAAGGCAAGGTCTGACCTGCTTGCTATTATTCAGGTGTACAAATAAAGCCTTAAAGTATTTATTCAAAAAGCCCTTTGTTGAGCAGATTATAAAGATAAGATTCAATCTCTGTCCTCGAGCTAAAGCAAGAGATGCAAAGCACACATATACATGCATACACACAGCAGCAAAATGCAGTAGATACAGGGAAGGTCAGATGAGTTTTCCAGCTCAGTTAAGTTAGGGAGAAGGAGTATTAGAGAGAAAGAACATTTTGAGCATAGACAAAGAGACAGAAAAGCAGTAAGTAACATCCAAAGAATAGCAAATAGTGATTTAACTGGAAGGGTTCTATAAGAGAATAATTGGAGCAAAGCTTAAAAGCTAGACTAGGACCAACTATGAAAGGCCTTGACTACCTGGGACTGACGTGCTTACAGAGTAGCTGTTGATTGTTTTTGAGCCTGGAAGTGGTAAGAGTAATGCAGTGTTTGGGGAAGAATTAACCGTGATCTGTAGGCCAGTAGCTGAGAAAGAACAGAAATCAAGAGACTCATAGTTTAGGTGTTTTGTCATTGTTTGTTTTTTGGGTTTTTTTTAAAGGAAGGTGGAGGGGCTCCTAATCCAAGAGAGTAACATGGGAAGTGACAGATGAGAAAGAAGCTGTAAAGGGGAGGATAACAAATTGATTATAGAAGAAAAGACAAAGGGAAAAGTCAGATGTCCTCATGGTTTCAAATCTGGAATAAGGGAAAAGTTAAGGAAAGCAGAAGTGGTTCAGTTGGGGACATAATGAACTTGAGGTCTGACGTGAAAACCCCTCAGTAGGGAGTTCATGACAAACATAAGATGGGTGATGGCTGTAGGTAAGCACTCAAGATTTGCTTGCCAGAGAGTCAGGGAAGCCAGGGGAATCGAGGCATACAATATAGGAGAAAAGTGAGGAAGCTCAGTTCTGCCACTTATTAAGTATTCAGCTTTGAGCATGTCTCTTCATTTCTGTCCTTTAACTTCCTCATTTTCAAGATGAGGATAATAAATCTAGCCCTGCCTGCTTCAAAACAGCATTCGGATGAACAAAGAAGATAATGGATGTGAAAGCACTTTGTAAACTGTATAGCCCTTTGCAGCTCTTAGAGCAACGTAAAAGTTAAAACTGTGGAGAAAACCAGTATTTATAGGTTCTGAAGAAGAAGAGGTCCCACAGGAAGAAGCAGAGAACAGGAGGTTGCCTGGGTAGTGCCTGGGTAAATTCAAAACAGTGTTTCTGGGAAAGGAGGTATGGTTGTACTCACTTGTTCTGGGGTCAGGGAAGATGAGAACTAAGGACTCACCATCAGACCTGGTGACTAAGAGAGAAGTTTGGGGAGGGTGATCTGTGAGGAAACCAGATTATAAGGAGTTACTGTAGTGACTGGGTGTGAGGAAGTGGCGGCTGCAAGAATGGATTACAGTTTTGAGATACTTGTCTGTGAAAGGAAGGAGATAAATAGAAAGACCATAATTTAAGTATAGAATTTTTCTTAGACTTGAGTGAGGTGAATAAGCTGGTAAAAAGCTATAATTAAAATAGATCAAATGTTTTTTGTTTTTTTTGTTGTTGTTCTTGTTTTGTTTTGTTTTGTTTTTTTGGTGCCGAAACCCGGGAATAGATCAAATGTTTACTGCATGCTTACTGTATGTCATGCATGGGTGGAATAGTCTTGGAGGAGAGGAGGATCATCTCATCTCTTGTTCAGAATAAATGAGAAAACTCATCAAGTAGAAGGACCGTGTGAGAATGAACATACTCAGGTGGATGGTAGCAGAGGAAGTCCCTGCCATTGCCTTGGTATTTTTGGTAAAAATGTGAGAAGGAAGTGTAAGGATAGAATTGATATCTTGAGAAATGTAGGAAAGTCTTCAAACAGTTCTTCGCATGTGCAACTTCACCAAAATAGAAAGCTTTTACTCTTTGAGCCACTAAGAGATTACATATGAGTCAGAGAACCTAGTGTTGCTGTAGATTGAGTTGATAAGGAAGGGCATGGAGGCAAAATTGCCTTTGGTGTTTTTGTACTGCCTTATTCTTACCTCCCTTCTACTTCCATAGCCGTTTTTATCTTTAGCTTTGGGGGAACTATTACCTAGGTGTTTTCCTCTGTTTATAATAAACACAATTGAACATTTTAGGAATGATAGTTTTTTAAGTTCATGTAGGAAAAAATATTTAAAAATTTTTTTGTAAACTAAAATATTTTGTTCACAGGTAACCAGATCCAGTAGTTACACAAGAAAGTCTCAGTTCCAGGTAGAAGAGGAGGACATTGAAAAGCTAGAAATTAGGTATTTGTCTTAGAGTTTTAAAGATCTGCTTTTTTGGTGCCAAAAGAAAATCCTAAATCCAAAATAGAAAAATCGTAAAAAGAAAACAGGTGAACCAAGCTTAATAGACTTCTCTTTAACAAGATGGTTGATGAAACTTAGAGGAACAGGCATCTAATTTAAATTCATACTATCTTTTCAAAATCTGTTTTCTTTGCAGAAGTAGTTAAGGTGTGTTTATTTAATACCAAAGATGACCTGATTTTCACCTATTTAATTATATTTTTAATTTTCACAAATTTAATTGCTCGTTAAATTTCTTAATCTAACATAATGGATGCAAAGCATATATAGAAAAGTAATTATATATTAGCCAATTTAGAAATAATTTTTTTATTCTTCTTAACATATCTGCTGTCTAACAGAAATTTCAGTGAGGTAAGAAGTCTTGTAAGATAATTCAACAGGTGCATGTGTTTGAAGTTTGTGCTATTTAGGTCTTAAATCTCTGCTGTTTGGGAGGGAAAAGTTCTGTAAGTGCATGTACAGGTGTGGTGTTAACAGTGTGTTCATCTAAAGGGTGTATTAGTCACATGTTTGGAATGACCAGGTAATGTATTTTTTTTAAATCACCTATCTTTACATATTAACTGTCTCTAATTGAGAAAGAAACTATAGTCTTGTGTTGGTTTCTTTTCTCAAATTCAACAAGGTAACTCCAGTTCTTACTGCTACAGGTTAAAATAAAGCCAAGACTTTGAAACTAAGAAACTTAAGTGGTTTCTTTTAGACTATTTAAAATAGTTACACTCTGTGCTTATAAAATAAAAGCTACTGCGGTATTTTCTTTTCTTAGTTTAGTTAGTGAGGTATATGACAACGCTAACATCTCTTACTTTTAAGCATGTAAAATTAATGCCATAATGCAGTCAAAGTGATTTGAAGCTACCTGTTGGCGTGTGTGCTCTTAAACATTGTTTGCAAAAAATAAAGCCAGTTTTAAATTTTCAGAATCGACTTGTGGAATAATGGAAACCTGGTCCAAGATATTTTCCTGGGTGAGATTAAGGTTCCTGTGAACGTGTTAAGAAATGATTCCTCTCATCAAGCCTGGTAAGAAGACAAACATTCTATTGAACTCCACAGTAGGTCATCCTCTTTAATAAAATGGACAAGCAAATAAATGCTTACTATATGCATATTTTTAAAATTTGAGATAGAATAAGCCAGTAGTCATTAACTTTAATTGATTTGGTTATTAATTTATTTTTGCAGAAATAGAAGTACATTCATAGTTTTATGACTTGATCTCTAGTACTGAGATGTAAGAACTGAATTATCTAGGAATATTGTTCTGTTCAAAAATGACATCTTAACTCTAAGGAGAAAATGAAAATCATTTAAAACATTATGTAGGAGTTGCCCATGTGAGAAGATGCTTGGTCACATCAGCATCTGCAGTCCAGAAGCCTTATTAATGGTGATAGGAACTGTGGATGTTTACAGAGGATTTATGATAGGAAATCAACTGTTAATGGGCTCTAACCAGTGATTTTTCCTTTACCACACCCCACTGAAATGCACTGTGAATGGCCCTGATGTTATTTTAAATGTCTAGGGTCAGGGTGCCTTGGTGGCTCAATTGGTTGAGCATCCATCCAGCTCATGATTTCAGCTGAGGTCTTGATCTCAGGGCTGTGAAATCAAGCCCCACATTGGGCTCTGTGCTCAGCTGGGAGTCTGCTTGAGATTCTACCCCCACTCCCACTCCTGAGTAAATGAATGTGTATCTAGGTTTCAGATGTTGAGCTGATTCAGTCAATACTTTCTTGAGGTGCTCTGGTGGCTCAGTAATAGTTACTTTATTATTTTACCTTTTCATGTCTTTAACAGTGACATTAAACTGATGGAAGATAAAACATACTATTCATACATTAAACTGGTGTTATTTTCCTTAGCAGAATTGATGCAGAACTATCATTTTTTTCTGCTGAGAACACTTACAAGCACGCCTGTCCTGCCCCTTCCAGTAGGTTGCCCGGCAGCCCTCATGCTAGACTTGGGTTTCCACTGAGCATAAATAAACAGGCCTTTCTCTTTGCCTCTAAGGCCCACTATTTAGAACTCAGTTTCAGTGCCTAGAAGAGGAGTTGGAATTGTTGGAATTAAGTGTTTATTTTATTTTTTTTTAAGATTTTATTTTTTTATTTGACAGAGATCACAAGTAGGCAGAGAGGCAGGCGGGGGGTGGGGGGGAAGCAGGCTCCCTGCTGAGCAGACAGCCCCATGCAGGGCTCGGTCCCAGGGCCCTGGGATCATGACCTGAGCCGAAGGCAGAGGCTTTAACCCACTGAGCCACCCAGGTGCCCCGGAATTAAGTATTTAGAGGTTTCTTACTGTGGGCATCAATCTCATTTGTCTTTAAAAGAGCCTCCCTTGGGCACTTTGCTCAGTCAATTAAGTGTCTGCCTTCACCTCAGGTCATGATCCCAGGGTCCTGGGATTGAGCCCTAAATTCCGGGTACCAGCCCAGCGGGAAGCCAGCTTCTCCCTCGGCCACCCTCTCTCCTTCTGCACTTCACCCTGCTGGTTCTCACTCGCTCACTCACTCTCCTTTGCTGTCTCTTGCGCCTGGGTGGCTCAGTGGTTTAGGCCGCTGCCTTCGGCTCAGGTCATGATCTCAGGGTCCTGGGATCGAGTCCCGCATCGGGCTCTCTGCTGGGCAGGGAGCCTGCTTCCCTCTCACTCTCTCTGCCTGCCTCTCTGCCTACTTGTATCTCTCGTTCTCAAATAAATAAATCTTCAAGAAAAATTTATAGAACATGGAATAGAAACATCTCCTAATTCATTTATACTTCCATAGGTAGAAGGAAGTATACAAATGTGAATGCTATTTTCTTTTAAGTCAGAAATTAAATTCTTGGGCTCCTTCGTCATTTGTAGAGCTGTAGCATCCCCTTGTGGGATCGATGGTAATTGCATGAAAGCACAGGAAAAGCTTTCTTTACCTTCAGAATTTCAGGCATATTCTTTCTAATCTTGGTAGTAGGAAACAGAATAATTATCAGTAATGTAATCCTGTTGTTTGAAAAGTTTCAATTTGCTTTCCTTTTTCACGTGATTTCAATTAGTATTTGTCTATTATAGTCTTTTCCTGAAAACGGGTTTTAATGGTTCCAATTTAATTTTTTTCTCAGATTACAACATGATCCAGTCATTCCCCCTTTCTTTTCTTGGCTTTTCAGTTCCTTAGCAATGACATATGTTCTTTATTATGAAACTTCTGTCAGATGTTAGGAGTAGCTTGTTAGTGTTAATAGTCACTCATTTTAACTTTAACCTTATAGATAGTAGAATTTTATATGATTTTCTTAATAATATACCCACATGGTTCACAGTTCAAAAGATAAAAATCTGTGTCTTGTCCTAGTCCCTCAGCTAATCATTTTCCCTCTTCTGAGGCAGACAGTGTTTTGACTTTCTGGAAATATTTTATGGAATGTAGTCAAATATGTATATATCTTTTTCCCTTCTTTACACAAATGGGCACATACTGTATCCTGTTCTGTGCCTTGCTTTTCTCACTAGTGTAGTAGAACTTCGGTAAATATTTGTGGAACCTTGGTAGTGGTTAAGAGTATGGAGTCTGGAACCAAATTGCCTCGGTTCAAATCTTAACCTTTGCCATAACTACCTGTGTGACCTTGGACACGTTACTCTACCCCTTGGCTTTGCCTTTCTCTGGCTATAGAATGGAAGCAGTACAAATGTACCTGCCTCCCAGAGTTGTTAGGGGATGAAATGCATTCATCCTCATCAATGAGACAAGCTGCAAATGCAGTGACCATGGATATAGCTCATGGCTCTCATCATTACAGTGATTGCTACTGTCATCACCATTCCTCCACCATTCCTCCATACAGAATTTCTGCATCCTTTGTTGTCATACCCGTGTTCCATTGTTTACAACGTTCGAGAATCTCACAGGCAGTCTAGTTCAATCTTATTTCACCAGTTCCCATCAGTATCTTAATGTGCGCAAAACCTTTATGTGATTATACAAATTGGCACAATTTTCCCCCAAATATTCAACATGTAAAAGTGGACATTAAGAAAAGACAGTAGAGGGGTGCCTGCCTGGGTGGCTCAGCGGGTTAAAGCCTCTGCCTTCAGCTCAGGTCATGATCTCAGGGTCCTGGGATTGGAATTGAGTCCTACATCAGGCTGCTTGCTCAACAGAGTCTACTTCTCCCTCTGCCTGCCGCTCTCCCTGCTTGTGCACATGTGCGTGCGCTCTCTCTCTGACAAATAAATAAAATCTTTAAAAAAAAAAAAAAAAGACAGTAGATTCACATAGTAGATGAAACAAATGATTGGGGTTTTAAGCATAAGCACTTTATGTATATTTAAAAGTAGATTAATATTTTACTTGAGATGAGTTGGTTGTGTAGTTTGCTAATTTTGCCACCTATCTTTAATCTCCTATCTTAATAAAAATCCATTGATAATGCTTACCTTTATAGAACCAGAAACAGCATTCAAGTGTGAGTAGAGCTGCCTCTGAACAGTTACTTTCCAGCTTCTGAACATTACTTCATTATGCTTGCTTTCAGCATTATGAACAAGTAATTGTAGTTTTTACCTGCCTACTTTAACTTCAGTTATACTGACCTTGTGGTTAAAATTTTCAAATGCTAGATTTTTTTTTAAATTTTCTATTAAGGAGCTGTCACAACAGCTGAATCTTGAGAGCATCAGGCTTACTTTTATGCCTCTCCAATTGTGAATTTAAAAATATATGTAGAGCAACGGAATTCCACTTTCAGTTAATAATTTCTCTATTTCCTTTTTCTTATTCTTTCAAACTAAAATGCTTTACTCAAAAACTGAAGAAAATATATTTGATTTGATTTTTTCTTTTAAATCACTTGACCTTGTATACATGGCCATGTATCCTCATTTAACAAATCTCGAGAGTTTACTCTTTACCTCTAATTCATACAGATTACTTAGTCCACAGGGGATCCTTCAGGGTTTAAACAGCCTTTTAAAATAATGTTATAAAATAACAAATCATGTTTATGTAGTTACATTAATAAGTACATTTACTTATAGTTATTTCTATATTTAAGTGGTAACAGTTATATATACATCTTACCTAAATAACAGCTGTATAGTGTTTACTGTATACCTGGCACTCTTCTAAGTGCTTTACTTATATAACCTCCTTAGAGTTGTTGTAAGGATTAACTCAGATACTATTATTACCCCTTATATAGAGTAATAATAAGGTAAGGAAATAAGCGCAAAGAGATTAAGTGGTTTGCCCAGGGTCATACAGCTGAGATTTGGACCAAATACTCTGACTTCAAAGTTTATATTCTTAACCAATTACTATAATAAATTGTACCTCAACATACATTTATTTTTTAAAGATTTTGTTTACTTACTTGAGAGAGACAGAGCACAAGTGGGGGGAAGGGACAGAGGGAGAAGCAAACTCCCTGCTGACCAGGGAGCCTGAAATGGGACTCGATCCCAGTTCCCAGGACCCTGGGATCCTAATCTGAGCTGAAGGCAGGCAGTTGACCAACTGAGCCACCAGCTGTCCCATAAATATTTTTTATATGTTTAAAACTCAAAAATGTTCCGGGGTGCTTGGATGGCTTAGTCAGTTAAGGGTCCAACTCCTGATTTTTGCTCAGGTCATGATCTCAGGGTTGTGAGATGATCCCGTGTTGGATTCTGTATTCAGTGTGAAGTCTGTTTAAGATTCCTTTTCTCTCCCTGTCCCTTTGCCCATCCTGCCCACTTGTGCACACGTGCTCTCGTTCTCAAATAAATACATTAAAAATGTTTTTTAAAAACCCTCAAAAATATTCTCTGTTTTAAGCTGAAATCAAAGATTTGAGTGCCCCTTGCTTTATAAAATATTGTTAAAAGCTGAAGGGGCAATGTAGATTGAGGGTATTTTGAAATTTTATGTTTTTTCAAGTAGACACAGATGAGATCCTGTGCCCAGAAGGATTTCTTACCCTTCCAAAGAAACCCAAGGAAACAAGCTTAAAAAACGAGGCAGAAGTGAGGCCTTCTGAGGCTCCTGGGCATTCTAAAGGAGTGATACATAATAATTAGTAACTGGTGTAGCATTGCCCTAATTCCTCTGCACAGAACTCCCATGTTAGGATTATAGATCTATTTTGCTGGTAATTTGTAATTTGTGAGAGTAACAGAAGGACAAGGCATACTCCTTCCTCCAGTAATTTGGAGATAAGGGAATTAAAGTTGCCTACTGAGTAAAATTCCTATGAACAAACCAAAACAAAATCTATAAATCTGAGTAGAATATGGGGACACTGTTTAAGATTTAAGATGGGTAAGTGCATCTTAGGGAGCCAGAACCAAGTTGTAACTATAATACAGGTATTTCTATTTTTATATGCTATATATGAAAAACACTAGTTAAAATGGAAGAGGAATATTGGAACAATAAGAGAGAATCCTAGAGAGGCAAACGTGGGTAGGTACTACCCATTTAAATACAATCAAGAGGGAAGGAGATTCTGCTCTAGAAGCATGACTACTTCTTTAGTAAAACTGTTATCTTAGCTGAGAATTAAGACCACCTCAGTCTCTGTGTTATATCTCTATCTCACTACAGTCCCTCTGATAATACGGCTTTCCAAATAACTTACCAGTACGTAAAAAAATGTATTAATCAAACAGATGAAAGAATTGTATTAAAAGGTTAAAAAAAAAAGTGTATTACTTGCAGCAAGGAAAATAGATGAATTCACTTTTGTGAATGAACATTTGTTTGCATAATAAAATGTGTTGGTCACAAAAAAAGTCCAGGTACTTTAACTGCTTGGCTGTTGTATTTCTTTTCATAAATTTAGAAATTGACTTTCTGCTTTAAAGATACCAGTCTCTATGCTCAGTCGTTGCAGTTAGGTTTACTTTTAGATAAAACTAGGTATCTGAATTTGCATGTCTACAAAACATTTACTGGATGTGGAACTTGACCAAAGTAATGTCCTTTTCTGGATGTTTGGTGATCAACGAACTAGACTTTTCCCTTAAAGGTACTTCTGGGTCACCTTTGCTAGTAGGCTTATATGCAGTTATTTCCTCAGGCAAATCTTTAAAAGATTATTTCTCAAATCAGAGAATAGAAATTCTGAAGGCTGGAGGCGCCTGGGTGGCTCAGTGGGTTAATAAGCCTTTGCCTACGGCTCAGGTCATGATCTCAGAGTCCTGGGATCAAGCCCCACACCAGGCTCTCTGGTCAGCAGGGAGCCTGCTTCCCTCTGTTTCTCTGCCTGCCTCTCTGCCTGCTTGGGATCTCTGTCAAATAAATAAATAAAATCTTAAAAAAAAAAAATTCTGAAGGCTGGTGTTGCAAGATAGAGATTCTGCTTTCGTAGATAGTGATATAATTTCTTCTCCCATTGTTGTCATCCCCTCATCTTTTTAAATTTTGCTTGGTTCATTATCTAGTTCCCTTTTATGTCTTTAATTATATCTTTCTCAAAACTAATAAATATTCCATTAAATCCCCCCTACCTTCCATTTTTAAAGTAGTGTAATGGAGAGGCCATAGGTGATAAATATCAAATGTAAATATCAACACTAATGACACTACTTTATAAAAAGTATTCCAGGTAGTAAAGGAGGAATGATAGAATTCTAAAACTATCATTTTGGGATGCCTCGGTGGCTCAGGTCATGATCCCAGAGTCCTGGGATCGCGTCCCGTATTGGGCTCCTTGCTCAGCAGAGAGTCTGCTTCTCCCTCTGCCTCCCGTTCACCCTACATGTACTCTCTCTCCCTGACAAAAAATAAAGTCTTCAAAAAAAAAAAAAAAACCTATCTTTTTATAACCTGTGAAAGTTAATGACTCTAGGTGGTGCTTATCAGTGACTGCTAATATCACAAAAAGAGAAACAGACATTAGTGCCTCTTTGTGGTGCTACACAAGACTATCTGTGAAACGTTCTTACCAGCATATCAAATCTGAATCTAACCAAGCCTCTAGATCTAACTGCCAATATACAGAAAGTACAGAGAGGACAAAGAACATGCTAAGTGACGTCATGGAGATAAAGATAGATTTAGCATAATCCCAGATGTAGAAAATTCAATTCCAGCTACCTGATTTCTTAGGGAATAGAATCTGTAGGTTAAAAGAAACTTAAGTATCAACCAGTTAAAATCTATAGACCTTGGATATGAACAAATTGTAGAAAAGTATTCATGATAAAGTTTGGGAGAGTTTGAATACGGACTGGATAATGATATTTTTAAAAGTTATTATGTAATTATAGTTATATATATTGAAATATATGTAGGTAAAATTATAAGATACCTGGAAATTGCTTTAAAATATGCAGGAACGGGATGGGAGGAGTGAGTAGAGATATAGTTTAAACAAGATTAGCCTTGAGTTGATGATTCCTAAAGCTAGGTGATAGGTGCATGGGGGTTCGAAAGATGTACTGTCCTCTTTACTTTTGTATGTGTTATTAAATTTTCATGATAAAAATTCTTTAAAAATAACTGAGATTTCTGATTTTGGTCCTACAAACTCCTCTTGATTTCTAAACATTTTTCTTGGAAAATTTTAAAGCTATCTTTGTTTGTACATATATTTTATGCCTTCTATTTGCCTAAAAAAATTTCATATAAATCTGATTTTTGCAAATAAAAATATTTTGAGTATAGATACATTGTTTCTCCTTTAATACAAAAATCTATTTATAAACCTTCAATCACTAACTTTTTTAAAAAGTAACTTCAGATTTTTACATATGTAAGATTTACTTTAAAATAAGATCACTTATGCCTTCTTGTGGTATGTCTTATCTATTTCAGCTAAATATGTGTTTCTTAAATTTAGTGAGATGTTATTTTTGATTATACATTGGATTTTAAATGTTTTACTTTTACTATCTTTTCCTAAATCTGCAAACTAATCAAACTCATTCAGCCCTTTTGAGATCTTATTTTTTTATTTTTAGTTTACTTTAATTTTTACTTTTTGCTTCCCAGATAAAAGTCTGTTTATAGCTTTCTAGTTCAATATATAATTGATATTAAGCCTCTGAAGATTGATGGTTGGCTACTTATAAAGTGTCCTGACCTTAAATACTAAGTTGACTTTTTTGGTTTGGGTTGTTTTTTTTCTTGCAGCTTAACTGTTTATTTACCTCACCGACTTGGATGCTCATTATCATCTCATGTAGTCAGTTGTATTTTTACTTTAGGTACTTGCTACAACCAAGAGACAATGGAAATAAGTCATCTAAAACTGATGATCTGGGGTCTCTTCGATTAAATATATGTTATACAGAAGACTATGTGCTTCCATCAGAGTACTATGGTCCTTTGAAAACGTTGCTGCTAAAATCACCAGATGTTCAGGTACTTAAAAATCTTAAGGGTATGATTTAATATGAAATGGCTAAAATAATTCTGTAAATGATGTAGAAAATATTTCAGAGTATCAAGTTTTATTAAAATGGGGTGGTTGTGTGTGTGTGTGTGTGTAAAATTTATCTGGACCACAGTACTGTGATTCCAGGACATGCTTGAAATTTTCATCTCTGAGAAAAGTTTTAAAAAATTAAATATTGTTCTATACAACAGTAATAGTCAATAAATATGCTTGAATTACTTATACAGGCTAGTGATTGAACATTTGGTCATATTTCCTTGATTTTGTGCTTATTTTTTGCCTTTCTATATTCTAGCCGATATCTGCCTCAGCTGCTTACATTTTGGGTGAAATTTGTCGAGATAAAAATGATGCTGTTTTGCCCCTTGTACGACTGCTGCTGCACCATGATAAACTTGTTCCTTTTGCCACTGCAGTGGCTGAATTAGACTTGAAGGATACACAGTAAGAGTTACATTAAAATGTTAATTATGTGTGTTGAGATTGGAATTTAGTTTGCCAAATTGTTTTTGTAATTTCACTTCTTTTGTGTTGACCAGCCTTACTGAATAGGATTTTGAAAAGAACTGTTTAGCAAGAGATAAAAGGCAGTTCTTTAAGTTAGCAAACAGTATCCACCAACAGCAACATTAACAGTTAATGAAGGGTTTTTTTATTCAGTGTCAAAATTTCCTGTTACTCATCTTTGGTGCTGCTTGTAATGATTCACGTGTCACAGATTAAGTACTAGGTCAGAAGTTGGGTTGCGTTTTTTTCCTTACCCATTATGTATCACCCCTATATACATATATGTGATAGCATGAAAAGCAGTCAGGTGGCTTTCCAGTCCTGTCATAGCACTGCTTCATGCACACACAAACATTCTACTTTTGTAGTTCATTAGTATCGTTTGCTTTTTTTTTTTTTTTTAACTTACTATTTTGGGTAAATAGTTTTGGTAAGTTTGAAAAGCCTAATGGCAGCAAGTTTTTTTTTTCTTTAATTTAAATTCATTTAATTAACATATAATGTATTATTGGTTTCAGAGATAGAGGTCAGTGATTCATCAGTCTTACATAATACCAGTGCTCATTACATCATGCGCCCTCTTTAATGTCCATCACCCAGTTACCCCATTCTCCCCACTCCCTCCCCTCCAGCAACCCTCAGTTTGTTGCCTATGATTAAGAGTCTCTTATGGTTTGTTTTCCTCTCTGATTTTGCCCTTTTTTCCCCCTCTCTTCCCCTCTTATCCTCTGTTTTGTTTACTAAATTCTACAAATGAATGCAGTCATAATGGTAATTGGCTTTCTCTTATTTTGCTTAGCATAAAACCCTCTGGTTCCATTCATGTCATTGCAGATGGCAAGATTTCATTCTTTTTGATAACTGAGTAGTATTTCCGTGTGTGTGTGTGTGTGTGTGTGTGTGTGTGTGTGTGTGTGTGTGTTTATACACACACCACATCTTCTTTATACATGCATCTGTTGATGGACATCTGAGGTCTTCCCATAGTTTGGCTATTGTGGACATTGCTGCTGTAAACATTGGGGTGCACATGCTCCTTTTCACTACATTTATGTCTTTGGAATAAATACCCAGTAGTGTAATTGCTGGGTCATAGGGTAGCACTATTTTCAACTTTTTGAGGAACCTCCATACTGCTTTCCAGAGTGCCTATACCAGCTTGCATTCCCACCAACAGTGTAAGAGGGTTTCCCTTTCTCTGCATCCTCCCCGACATCTGTTGTTTCTTGAGTTGTTAATTTTAGCCATTCTGACTGGTGTGGGGTGGTATCTTGTGGTGGTTTTGATTTGTATTTCCCTGATGCCGAGTGATGTTGAGCATTTTTTCATGTGTCTGTTGGTCATCTGTATGTCTTCTTCGTCTTACATCTTGGCAGCAAGCTTTTTAAATGGATGATAAAGGGGCTCCTGGGTGGCTCAGTGGGTTAAAGCCTCTGCCTTCGGCTCAGGTCATGATCCCAGGGTCCTGGGATCGAGCCCCGCATCAGCTTCTCTGCTCAGCGGGGAGCCTGCTTTCGCCTCTCTCTCTCTGCCTGCCTCTCAGCCTACTTGTGATCTCTGTCTGTCAAATAAATAAAATCTTTAAAAAAAAGTAAAAAATAAATGGATGGTAAAAATTACTAAAATTGTATATATAGCCAAAGTCATATATCTCATGTTACGGATTTCACAGCGTCTGTTTACTGCTCTTGGTTTCACCTTATTTCTGTTTGTATTTCAGAGATGCAAACACAATTTTTAGAGGAAATTCCTTGGCTACCCGATGTCTGGATGAGATGATGAAAATAGTGGGAGGGCACTACCTGAAAGTCACATTAAAACCTATTCTAGATGAGGTACGGGCTGTACCTCTGATAATTAAAGTTTCTGTGGCCTCATGATAGAGCCTCTTTTTCATCAAGTGACCTAGTGATAGGGATGATACACCTGTTCATGTATTACTGAAAGAATAAGGCTGAGCCCTTCAGAAGTACCTTTCCATCAGTGGATTTTTACTAAAAGGGCACGTGTAGTATAATCTACATAATTGGGGGGGGGGTTTACTGATTTCTTTTTTTTTTATTGTTGTTACTGGATTTCAGTTTTAGCTAGAGTTTCAAATATATGAGAAATGAATTTTGACAGTTCTTTTGCAGTATTGTATATATTATCTCTGGATTGGGGATATAAACTTTGTTACGGTTTTAATTTTTATAATTATCAGGAAAATAGTTATTTTCATTTTGCCAAATTATTTATGAAAGAACATTAAATGATAAATTAATCTGTCTTCCAGATATGTGAATCCTCAAAATCCTGTGAAATCGATCCTATTAAATTGAAAGAGGGAGATAATGTAGAAAATAATAAGGTAAGTCCTTGTTCTCTTTATAACTGCATTAAAATGGGCTTTCTGCCAAACATAATCTTCCATAATACTATATGTTAGGATGTAGTGCTTTTTATTCTTTACTTAATGCTTATACTATTAGCATTTCCTGTGTCTAGTTTTTAGAATGTTGTTATTTCATCATGGGGTTTCACTTTATTTTTATTCTTGATTATCTCTCTTTGGCTCTAGTAACAATAATGGAATAAGGCTGTATCTAGTTGCAGCCTCCATTCTAGCCATTCCTTTGGAGTCAAACTGACCAGGCTAAGTGGCACAATGACTTGGTCAACCAACATTTTAGTCGTGTCTGGGAAAACAGTGACTGTTGTAGAGTCACAGGTTTTCATTGCACTGAGTGAAATTGCCACAGTGTCCGTGTGCCTGCATGTCTGAGTTATTTCCCTGATTTCCCTTTTAGATCATTTTATTCTCTGTTGCTTCTTGTGAAATTTATTCCATACATTCACCAGTTAATATTTAGCTAATCTCATTCGAATTTGTTAAACAAGATCAAGATATAAATTGTCCTTTAACTGAGTGAATTTAGAGAAGGGAAGCAGAGCTTTAGTATACTGGATAGTAACTGCCTACTCTCATTTTCACTGCATTGTTTTCCATAAAGGCTATGGAAAATGTGTAAGAGTTAAAATCCTGATGTTTACCTTGTTAAATCCTACAGGAGAATCTGCGCTACTATGTAGACAAGTTATTCAGTACAATTGTAAAATCAAGTATGAGCTGCCCCACTGTAATGTGTGATACCTTTTATTCTCTAAGGCAAATGGCTACTCAGAGATTTCCTAGTAAGTGCCTTGTTTTACTAAAACATGCCATTTCTTTTTCTGTATTTGATTTTTTTTTATAGATTTACTCTGGATTTGGCTTATATGAAATGTTTAAAGTTTATAGGTACAGTCTTCTTTGCAAAATAGTTACAGCTTTTTTTATGAAACATCTCATTTAATTTCCTTACTATCTCAAAACACACATTGTTTATTTCAGTGTAATGACAATCTACAAAGAGCAAATAAAAAAAATCACCATTAATTTTAAGAAAGGTAAACATACTAGGTACTTATGAGATTGTTAAATGTAATAACACTTTTTTACCTTTTTCACTTCATTTAAATAATGAGAACTTTTAGTTCAATACAGCTGACTGGATTTGACAGTTTGAGAATGCTAATGCTAAGGACATTTTTACAGACATGGTTGGAGACATTAGAAACATCTCTGTTGCAATAGACATAGAAGTTTGAGGACATATATCTGTCAATACATGCTTTAATTTGGTAAAATAGCTGTGTCAAGGCTTTGTTTAGAAACATAAAAATAAGAGTTGCTATCTCTGATTATCAATATTTGGAATTATTCTAATTACATGCATCTCTGATAAGTAAATAAACTTGCTATAACTCTCTTTCCAGATGTGCCTATTGTAATAAGGGGAAAGGGGAGGAAGTAAGGTTACTACTTAAATTATTAGTCTTACCCATATGTGTGAGACTGTAAGTGTACTTCTGTAACCATCTGAAGAATTTATTTTGTTCTTCTAAGTGTGACGCATGGTGTGTGCTTTTATCAGCCCCTCGACTAAATTTACCCAGTGCTAAAGTCATAGGGCTGAGTTGTCTAACTAACGTGTATAAATTCAGACCTAGATGCCTTTGCTAATTCTACTTAAGACATAAACAGTCAACTTCAAATAAGTATACTAAATCTAGTCGTTTTTTATTTTTTAAATACTTTATTTGACAGAGAGAGAGAGATTGCAAGTAGACAGAGAGGCAGGCAGAGAGAAGGGGGAAAGCAGGCTCCCCACTGAGCAGAGAGCCTAATGCAGGGCTCAATCCCAGGACCCTAAGATCATGACCTG
Organism: Meles meles; assembly: GCF_922984935.1. Lineage (NCBI taxonomy): Eukaryota > Metazoa > Chordata > Mammalia > Carnivora > Mustelidae > Meles > Meles meles. The sequence continues at coordinate 94,487,290 of NC_060069.1, read as the reverse complement.
AGCTGAAGTCAGAGGCCCAGCCCACTGAGCCACCCAGGCGCCCTAACTGTAGTCTTTACAACACAAGTAAAGGGAGCAGAGATGTTAATATAACACTGAAGTTATGTTTTTAAATAGTGAGTTAAATCATGACAAGCACATTGAGTATTATAGTGAGTGAACACACAGTGCTAGCCTGCATTATCTCCTACTCCTACTCTAATGCTCACACCACCTCATGAGGTGCGAGGTACTGCTCCCCTTAGGTAAATAATGAAACTGAGGTTTAGAAATGTTATGTAACTTGCTCGAGGTCCAAGACATGGCCAGCAGACAAGAAGGGTCTCCAATCTGGGTTTGGCCTCTTCCAAACCATATTGCTAGTCATTGGACTCTGTACTACCCAGTGATCTTGGCCTTAAAATATATTTTTAATTCTGTTTATAGAAATTATCTAAAGTACTTTTTATGCCTTTTTATAAAAGCAAGTGTGTCTCTTTTACTTTTTTGTTGGATTAAATATGAATATATTTTCATATCTTAAGTGGACTACAGTAGTGATAGTTTTGTTGTCGTAAAATATTTTCATGCTTTCTCATTTCTGTTACCGTGGGAAGACAAATGGAGAGTAGGGAGGAGACAGTGGGCAGCAAGTATTATTGAAGAACTACAAGTTAAATGGCTTGCTCATTGAGTGACTTTTATAAGAGTTAAAACTCAAACCAAACCCAGACATTTTTCCCCCTTCACTGCCTCCTTCTCTGTCCTCTGATGTTAAGTATTGACTCCACTTTGAAACAAAAGCAGTAGGTGAATGACAAAAACCGCAAGTTGTCTTCAGTTCATCTTCATTTTTATGTGGAATATTGATCACTTTTTTAAAGGAAAGATTCCTGTCAGTTGTTTTTATTGCATTGTCTTTGATATTATCAAGAGGGGAAAATTGAAGCACTATTGTAAAACTGAAAATAACCTATCCTGATCTTAAAGGATTCAGTATCACCACTAGGTAGTGCTAGATACTACTTTATTTTTGTTGAAATTTCAGGAGTCTCTTCTTGCAGATGAGGAAAGAGTTCTTTTTCCTAACTAAGATATTTCTGAAAACCTGGTAGCTTTTTTGCCTTTCTTTTTAAAAAAATTTTTTTATTCCTTTCAGATTTTTTTTTAGTCATAGGATTTTTTTCCTTTAATTTAGTCATAATCATTACTATCATTTCATCAGCTCAGTCTCCACTAGACAAATTATATTGATCTCCTATTTAGTTTACATGTTTTTCAGTATTTTTTATTTTGTCATCTTTGTTTTTTAATTCAGTGTTTTTATGCATGACATTTCACCATTTTTTTCCTGCAGATGACCCTCATGTTCAGTATTCTGCAGTGAGCAGCTTTGTATTTCTTCGTTTCTTTGCTGTAGCCGTAGTATCACCTCATACTTTTCATTTGCGACCTCATCATCCAGTAAGTGTTGTTCTTCTCAAAGCTTTATTCCATTTTTATTTATTTTTATTAAAATTTTAAAAAGAATATAACAAGCCAGTTTCACTTAGCTGTTTTCTTATAACTGGTACTTAAATTTACTGGGCATTTTCCTTGGCTATTTCAGTCTTTCAGAGAAGGCTGAAAATTCCAGTTTTTGTTGCTGTTAAAAGATACTGTGCAAGAGTAATAAGATGTTGATAGTTGTTGAAGCTTGATGGTAGGTACAAAGAGGATCCATTGTATTTACCCTCCACAATGTGTGTGTTTGTAAATTTCCATAATACTAGAGTTGTTTTTGTTTTTGTTTTTTCATGAGTTACAGGTTTAGTTTAATCTCACAGGTATTTTTATATCTCACAGAAGTTTGAAGAGGCTCATTTCTGAAAGGTCTAGAAACTTTGATTGGAACATAATTTGGTATCTCCACATTTTTTACTTTTTATTCACCTGATGTTATAAATATAAGAGATTTAAAACTTTAAAAATGTTCTGGAGTCCTATTTAATTGTTTATATCTGAATCTACTGCATAGATGTACATGTTTCTTAACATTTTAAAACTCCTTTTTTTGCTCTTTCTTTCCTCCTAATATGGAGTATTTTTGCTGATTCTTTAACCTTTTATGTTCCAAATATTTTATAATCTTATCTAATTGCTTTCCTTGCTGATTGATGTGACACATAATAATAATAATAGCCAGCATTTACTTAGGGCTTTGTAGTAGGCCTTATTCTAAGTATCTTTATGTGTTTTAACTTACTTGGTCCTCCCTGTGAGGTATTCTGTTATCATCCCCATTTGCAGATAAGAATATCACAATTCAGCAGTTTCTCTGTGGTCTCACAACTGGTCAAATATGATTTGATCTCACTCAGTTTGAACTGGTTAAACTGGAATGCTGTCTCCTTCAGTCTTCTCAATCTTTGAGCTCACCCCTGTTCTTTCCGGCCTCTTGGGCAGTAAAGTGTTCAGACATCTGTAATATTTCATCACTGTGCTCAGTGCTAGAAATGCAGTGATGAGGAAGACACTGCCTCTGCCCTTAGGAAACTTATATAGGGTAGAGAGGACACATGGGTTTTGGAGTTAAACTGGACTTTGAAGGCCACTTCTCTTCACGGCTGCATGACATTGCCCACTCATTTCACTTTGAGAACTGTATAGAACCATGCTACTTTTGCAGCAACATATCCTTTCTTGCCAAAGGACTGTCTGTGAATAGCTGCAGCAGAGAGTGGGCCAGTGTCCTTTTGATCACAGGACTCTCCTTTCTTATGGCTGTGTTACTGAAGCTGTGCAGAATTCTGGGTCTGAAAAGCTTAGTAACAGCATTCTAGATATAAACAGAACTCCTACCCCTGAGCTTGTGACCCTGCCTTGTATTCAGACTTGGATTTGTAGATTTCCATAACATGTTGCAATAAAGTCCTTCTAGCTACAGACTTCGTATTTTACGTCACTTTTCCAATCAGTATGCTAGAAGGACTAGTTTATACTGTGTCATATAACCTTATTGTTTGCTTTTAAGTGTAAACTTACCCCCCTTTTCAAGAACTTTCATTCTAATTGGGAAAATAGGACATATATGAGATACATCATCTAAAACTGATTTTTACCAAGTTAAGGCATACTATGGAAATTGAGAGCATGGAGTAATCCCAGGAACCTGGGAGTAATGGGATTATCAAGACCAGTATTGAAAGGTAGGGTGGTTTCTGAGAAGAACTGAGTAATTGGATGTTACATTTAGACATTCTTTGAATTTTGAGAAACCAGTTTTAGTAGAGCACAAGAAAATCAGATTGCAGAAGATTAAAAAATAAATAGGTAAATGTAGTTTTTACCCAGGAAATATATCAAAATTGAGCTTGCCCTGTTGCTAATAAAAGACGTAGGTAAATTCAAACAAATACATGTGTGTACGTACACACATGAGTGAATAATCTTTTTAAAATGCCGATTTTTAAAATATGGGTTATGTTAACATTGACATGGTAGACTACTCTTTTTTTTTTTAAGATTTTATTTATTTATTTGACAGAGAGAGATCACAAGCAGGCAGAGAGGCAGGCAGAGAGCGTGAGAAGTAGGCTCCCTGCTGAGCAGAGAGCCCGATATAGGGCTTGATCCCAGGACCCTGAGATCATGACCTGAGCCAAAGGCAGAAGCTCAACCCACGGAGCCACCCAGGCACCCCGGTACACTACTCTTTTGAGAAGTTTCACGGTGGGGAAGAAAAAAGGATTGAACCATTTTTCTCATCATACCCCTCATTCTCTCATTGATAGTGTTCCTTCAGGACTCGGTCAAGGCATACTTCTCTAATGTCTAGTCTGGGTTAGGTTCCTCTCTTATGTATACCTGTAGCATCCTGTGGCTTTCTGTGTCTTGACATTTGTCATACTGTTCTATAATCATCTGTTTACAGTCTCTGAATGTGGAGTGTCAATACCCAAGAGCAAGGGTTGAATCTTTTTCAAGTTTGCGAATCCCAAGCACAATACACAATTCTAGGATAAGTAGACACTCGGTGAATGTTTGGTAAGTGAAAGATAGTAGCTCAGAGAGGGAGCTGGTCAAATGATGAGCCTTCTCCAAAATGGGAAAATTGATATGTAGTTTAAGAAGAAGAGAAGAAACCAACAGAAAGGGAGAAATTGAAGAGAGAAGAGAGCTTGCTAATAACCAGATCAGTATCCTGGAGGATTTAGATTGTTTGAAAAGAAAAAATGATGGGTGTAAACTTGAGGAAAAAAGTAATTCCTTCTTTAAGATATGGTGAACAGTGTGAAGTTGTTTTATGTTTGTAGATCAAAAGTAGTCAAATAGTAGTGATTCCATCTGGATCTACTAGATGCCTGTGTCAGGCTGTGTGCTAGGTACCAGATGTCTAAGGTACTGGATAGCCATAAAAAATTATAATGGCAGATGGTAGCAGGGGAAGAATTTAGAACAGCTTGTATGTGGAGTACACCAGGGAATCAGTAGTAGCTAAATGATACGATTGTCACATAGTAGTGAGGGCTGTGTTGATGTAAACAAATGTCTGAAGTGCAGTAGTTGTATAAAATACGCTTTGCTCTTTTTAGTTCAGGGAAATCATAACCTAAAACAGTGATCTTAAAACCAAATTTGAACAGGGAAGTCTTGGTGAAATTCAGTTCAAATACATTTTATTAGCCATTGTTAAGAATCTTGGTGTGCCTCAAAGGCAGAGAATTGTAGGGATTTTTTTTTTTTTTTTTTTTTTAGATTTTATTTATTTATTTGACAGAGGGAGAGAGATCACAAGTAGGCAGAGCAGCGGGCAGAAAGAGGAGGGGAAGCAGGCTCCCTGCCGAGAAGAGAGCCTGCAGAGAGCCTGATGCAGGGCTCCATCCCAGGACCCTGAGATCATGACCTGAGCCAAAGGCAGAGGCTTAACCCACTGAGACACCCAAGTGCCCCTGTAGGGATCTTTTATACATATGATGGAATTCTGGATGTTCTAGCTAAAATATTTCTGAATAAATTTAATTAAGGTGTGTAATTATTTCATAAATATAATGATCATATCCCCGATATTCCTTTTTTCCCAGATTGCCTTATATCCTGGTCATCTCTTCTCCTTCACATTCACTGTCATTTTCAGTGTGGGGTTACTAAAATATTAAGGAATACTAAAATATTAAGGAATGTAACCAAAAACTAAACTAAAGCAATTTCTGTATCTAAAGTTTCTTAAGTCTGTGTTTCGGTGGAAGATACTGTTTATTTGAATCTCCAAAATAAAATAAATATAAATAAAAATAAATATAGAATTTCTATATGTGATAGAATTGGTTATACAGATATATGGATTGGTGGAAACTCATTGGGATATGTACATTTAAAATCTGTTTATTTCATTATATGTAAATTATACTTCAATTTAAAAAGGGGGGGGGAGCAAAGACTCATCAGGGGAACTGCTTAGTCCATTTTATTTATATTTAGATTTTTTGGTAGGCAAGCCCAAAAAATACCTTGGATAACAATCCCAAATAATTACCTTCTGCTAAGATCCTACACGAACCAGGTAACTTCTCATTTCTTAAGTTTAGTTAGGTCTTTGCTTCCAGGATGAAAATAATTGATTGTACAAGCTGTATCAGTTATTGAATAGGGTTAGAGGTGGATTGAGTACAGAAAATTTGGAAACTGCCATTTTAAGTTACAAGGTAGAAGAGGTAGATGTGATTGACGTTTCAAAAGTGAATATAGTTTGTTAGGTAATCCAAACTGCCATACAGTACAAAACAAACATATGTAGTATCAATTAAAGTACGGCTTTCAGAAGTAACACATTGTTGAATACAGTTATTTTGGGAGGAATTATAAGTGACTTCTGGCTTCTCTAAGTCTCTTAAATTCCTTAGTCTGGTGAGTTCTGCCCATTGTAAACTAGAGTTTGAATGAACATTTTTGAATCACTGTATTAAAGTAATGTAGCCTATTCACTCTCTTCTACATCTTACACAAATTCTGTTTCTTAAAAATTTAACAGAAATTTTGTCTTTTTTACATTCTTTAGGATCCACAAACAGTTAGAACATTAACCCTCATCTCAAAAACCATTCAAACTTTGGGAAGCTGGGGGAGTCTGTCCAAAAGCAAGGTAAGTCTTTATATCTTTTGCTTTGTATTCACACTTCTAAATCTTGTTATACCTTAGGATCCCTTCTCTCTCACTTATTCCCTTCCAAATTAAAAACAAAGCAAAACCAAAAATATGCATATGCATATGCAATAGTCATCTTTTAGATAGCTGTTGTCTCTTAGTTACCTGTTAATGAAGTTTTATTTGAACTAATACATAACTGAAGATATTTGCATAAAATATAGTCAATCTTTTAATTTTTTTGTTTTGGAAAATGTTACTTTTATTTAAAAATGTAATTTATACTAACATGAAGTGTGATTATTATTTATATCAAAATAAAAAATGAATTAGCAAGCATTTAAATTTGTAAAAAAAAATAAACTAAGCAGAGAAGAGAGTCTGGTGAACAGATCTAAGAACTGTTTATGAATCTGCCATAATCATCTAACAGTTGTTGAAAGAAATCCTACTCCAAACCCTATAATTCTCTTGAAATATATGACTGAATCCTTTAAGGCCTTAATCCTCAGCTTAGAAATGCAGTTCATTATAGTCTTAGTTCTCTATTTAACATATATAAATTCTCTGTGTGTGTGTTTTTTTCCTAGTCAAGTTTCAAAGAGACATTCATGTGTGAATTTTTCAAAATGTTTCAAGAAGAAGGATATATAGTAGCAGTTAAAAAGGTATGATTGTTTTACTCTGGAAGATTAACATTTCTTATCATATAGCATTGGGGAAATGTTAGCATTTCATGTTACTCCTAGAAGTCAAGCCCCAATTTAAAAAAAGTAATGTTTAAACTGTACATCAGATACAAAGAGGCTGTCTTTTTCTTCCTTTCTTCTACCATACAAAGCTGTGGGATTTTTAGCTGTGGAAATACTTAGATGTTCAACAACAGCTGCTGTTTGCCATTGTCTTAGTAACACAAGTGACAAATAGCTAGAGTAAGGGTTTCTTAACAGCAGCAGTATGGACAATTGGGTCAGATAATTTTTGATTGCAGCCCCTCACAATCAGAAATTATCCTTGTACATTATAGGGTGTTTAGCAGCATCCTTGGCCTCTACCAATTAGATGCCAGTAGGATGCCTCAAGTTTTGATAACCAAAAATGTATGTAAACACTGCCAGGTGTTCCCTGAGGAATAAAATTGTTCTGATTAAGAACCTCTGGTCTAAGGAGGGTAAAGTCTTAGAATGGTGCCTGATACATAGTGGGTATTTGTCATAGTAAAAAAAAATACATGAATTATTGAATAGTTTATAAACAATATAAGCTGTAGTAGTAACTTGAGGAAAGTTACTGTAAATTAAAATGTATTGTAAATGCACAAAAGACCACAGTATATAATAACCTAACACAAGGCCTATAACATACAAAAATTGCTGTACTTAGGAATCAGGAATGTTTTGAAAAGATCTTTAATTTCTTGTGTCTTTAATTCTGAATCATTCTAAACAAAATGTAGTTTTATTATAAAATGCTAAAATTCATAAAGTTACTTTGAAGTACACCTAAATTTAACTTGAAGAAATACTTATTGTATTTTTTCTGATTCTGATTTAATGAATCAAAGTTAGCAAGGCCAAATTTTAAAGATTTTACTCAATTTCTGTATCTTGATTGATTCACAGTTAACTGCCAAGAGTATATTTTTATTGAAGTCTGTATCTGTACTTCTTGTGTGTGTGCTTAGAATTCTTACAGGGATTCAGTAAATGAAAAAGGGTGATTTTTTTTAAAAAGCCAGTTGGAATATTTTTCATCTAGAATAGTGCAAGTTCAACTAAAATCTTTTTAGGCAACTACTAAAGGCTTTTGAGGAGAAAGACTTTAAAAAGAATAGGCAAAGGAAAAGCTGCCCTTTTATTTGTAGGACATTGTTGAAACATTTGTGGGACAGTGTAGGCAGACTTTCATTGGCAAGATTATAATGTACTGTCTTTTGTTTTAGGGTTGCTTTGCCATTTTTTATGACCTAGGCTATGGTAGCAGCTGATTTTTTTTTTCCTATCAGAATGTGTAGAGTTGATAATGTCAGTGAAGAAAATACTTAAGCGTGCCAGGAGTTGAGCCTATTCCTGTTCTGTCCTGTGTCACCTACTCACATTCTCATGGGCTATCACCATAGTACATTTCTTGTTTTAGATGTGGATCTAGACTCCTAAACTAGGATAGGGTATTTTGTCCTAATCTGAGAGTTTTCTTTATTATTTGCTAGCTAAGTCTGGGTATGTACATTGCTAGAAATTGCAAAAGCCTATGAATCCCAGTTTCTCATTTTGTATTGGTGTACTGTTCCCACAGAGTTTAGGAAGGGCAATATGGATAGCTCTATTAACAGAGTGACCATATAATTTAGTGTCCAAACCTGGGTACTTTAAAGAGTGAAAATGAGTACTATTGATAATGTTGGGACCACAGCTATAGACAGGGATGACCCTGAGCAAATTGGGACCTATATTCACCCTCCATATAGTTCATCTTAATTTTTATGTTTTCTTTCCCTTTATTTTTTTTTAAAGATTTTATTTATTTATTTGACAGAGATCACAAGTAGGCAGAGAGACAGGCAGAGAGAGAGAGGAGGAAGCCCGCTCCCTGCGAGTAGAGAGCCCGATGTGGGGCTTGATCCTAGGACCCTGAGATCATGACCTCAGCCGAAGGCAGAGGCTTTAACACACTGAGCCACCCAGGCGCCCCATTTAGTTCCCTTATATACCTGTTCTGTATCACCACATATAATATAATGCAAAAGAAACTCTGTTCTTGCTCCTTCACTTACCAAGATTTCTTTCTTATGTGCTAGAAGTAAACATTGGAAAAAATTCTTAGTGTGGCTTCTAGTGGGCAGTCTTAAGCCAGTCTTGAGAGAATATGACTCTACATGAATTCTACTTTAGATTAGGTACTTGTGCCTTTGTGCCTCAGTGTCATCGCTATTTGAATGTACTTTTTTTTTTCTTAGTCCCAAGTGGGACAACATAGAAAAGTATAAAGGAAAAAGCAAGAGCTAGACAAAGAGGCAGTTCATTTATGGGACAAAATAGAATTCCTAAGAACAAGAATTGTTCCTTGAAATACTAATTTCTCTTTCCTGTGAAGAGACAGCCATGTACCAGGAAGCAAGCTCTTGACCAGTCAAGGTAGCATGTTCATGAAGCTAACTGCTCTTCACAGGAGTGGCTTGCCATTGCTAGAGATGGCTACCCCAAATTTTCTTGAGCCACCACCTTCCCATTCTCCCTAGGAAGTTTATAAATGGTGATTAGATTTCCACGTTCTTCCAGAGAATCCAATTACATTTCAGTCATAATCATGAAATACTATATCTCAGGGCCGTAGTCAGTTATACATAATAGAATTCAGCAAAATCTTTTCTGTAAAAGGCCAATGAGTAAATATTTTAGGCTTTCCTGGCCATATAAGGGGTCTGTCCCATATTCTTCTTTGTTTTTGTTCTTGCAGCCCTTTAAAAATATAAAAACTGTTCTTAACTCATAGGTCTTACAAAAAAAGCAGGCTGCAGGTTGAATTTGGCCACTGAGCCATAATTTGGTGATCTTGACATATAATATAGGTTCACAGTCCTTTATCTAAAATCTTGGGACCAGAAATATTTCAGAATTCAGTTTTTCAGTTTTAAAAGATAATAGGTCTGTGCTGTATACCTATTGCACCCCCATGGGGCCCGAGGTAACACACCATAATCAAACACATAGAGTACAATGTATAAATATTCACACTAAGTAAGATAAATACAGACTATAGATAGCCATTGATAGTTCAGATTAAGTTGTGCCCCCAGATGAGTTTACTGTAAATCAAAAAGCAAAACAACTCTTTTTATTCAGAACTTTATAGATTTCAGAATGGTAGTTTAAGGACTGTAGATTTTTTAGGGAAACATATTCTGGGTTTTAAGTGACTTGAGAATAAACTTTTTAGAATACCTATCCAGTGTGTAACTTAGGACTTCCTCTACAATTAAATATGTGTTTTGCTTTATAAGTTATAATTATATGTGTTCCTTAAAGAACTTTATAATATTATCATTATATAATATATATATCATTATATAATATTATATTGAAGATAAACTGAATTTTTGATGTATGTTATCACAAAGTGTAATTTTTGCTCATTTCTCTATTTAGTTCTTGGATGAAATTTCATCTACTGAAACTAAAGAATCCAGTGGTACGAGTGAGCCTGTGCACCTGAAAGAAGGGTAATTTAATGAATTCAGAGATTAAAGTTATGTCAGTATAGATGTTATGTGAGAACAAAAAGCATGGGTCTTGAAGTGAGGAAATCTGGGTTTTGTTCTGTATTAGAACTGCTTAAGTAACATCCATTAGGTAGGTCACACTGTCATATGAACTTTATGCCACATGGAAATGATTCCTTGTTCATGCAGTCCCAGAGTAGTTTTGTAACTATAATGAGATTATGGATATTAGAGTAATTTGAAAAAGTAATAGCACTCTTCAGTCTTGAAGCAGTGTTATCATTGGAAGTTAAAGAACTTTAGTTAAAGTTTGGTCCTTTCAGTTCTGAATAGCACAATTATAAGTATTAAATTAAGACTTTATTCCCTTAGCATGACCAAAATAAATACAGAAGTTATAGATAACAAAGACATTTTCATATACTTAATGTGATCTACATGGCCTTTCATGTCAAAGAACAGTTTTTGTTGTGGACGAACTATTTTAATATTTGTAACTAAATTTTCCTATCTATTGTTTTGGCAGTGAGATGTATAAAAGAGCTCAGGGAAGAACTCGGATTGGGAAAAAGAATTTCAAGAAACGGTGGTTCTGCTTAACAAGCAGAGAGCTCACCTACCACAAACAGCCAGGTAGTTGTGTTTATGCTTTATTTTGGGGCTTTTTCCTTGTTTTCGGTGAAGATAGCTTTTTTTTTTTTTTTTTTTTTTTTTTTTTTTTGCTGCTTAATATAACTCTGGCCAAGCTTTTCACTAATAATTACTGCGGTGTATAGTTTCTCACAGTGATGCACACACATTAAGGAGGCAGTAAATACCTGGCAGGCGACACCGTGTAAATTCCATTTTTTTCCCTTGCACGTGCTCTGTTTTCTAAAAAAAATCTTGGTAAATTCCAGTTACCTAGAACTTGGAAGTTTCTTTTAATTCTCAGAGCCAAATTGGTACGAATCAGTATCTAATAAATTAGAGTATTTCAGTGATTTGCTGGATAGCATCAGCTAAAAATTCCCATAGTCATACTATAGATTTTGATTCCTATATAGTTATCAGATTCATTCTAGACTGTTGGCCCAGCTGTCTTCAAGATGGAAATTTTAATGATTTGCCTCCTGAGAAAGCACAGTGGGTTGTACGGATGAAGAAAGCCATCTTCCTACAGTGTGATTTGAGGGATTTAGAAAGGCACAGTTTGTCCCTCAGTGGACCAACACGCTGCTTAAAATGCCCATATTTTAAGTTTATTCCTTTGGGGTAAAGCATGATCCACAGAAGGCCATTAGCTCCTTCTGGTATCTTAACAAGAACATAATAACTAAATCATGAATCACATTTAGTAGAATCCCTTTTATTCACAATGATCCAGGACACAAAGATGTTCCCTTAAAGCAAAAATCATTTAAAAACAGACAAAAAGGTACATACATATCTTAAATATTTATATATTTATTTACTAAATCTTTTGAGAGAGAATCAACATCTTTTCTTTGAGTATGGATCTATAGATTGGATTACCCTTTGTCTTTCTTGTGCAAATATACCCATAATGCATCAATTTTCTGGTTGATTTCTCCAAAGTGAATCTAGAACTTAAATACTTGAAAAGCAATTCCAGTACAGAATCCAACTAGATTTCATGATAGTCATCCCTAATCTTTTAGTGTCTCACCTCCATATAAATCAGCTTTATTTATATGGGTATGGATCTCCTTTTTTGAAGCTTCTCAAAACACTCACCTGATTTTCAGATAAATAGTAAACCTCTTAATAGGGGGCATTTATTTTGTCACTTTACATATATTTAAATAAGTTACTATAACATGGAAAAATTGCATAAATAGGTTTGGGAACAAACCCAGTGGAGTTGGTAAACAAAACAAGCCTAGCCAACAGAAACAGGAGGAGGCAGGCTTAAGAGATAGAAGCCTAGTAACCACAAGCATTCAGCATCCCATGAGCATCATTTGTTATGTTTTACAGTGTACATGAAGAGCCTCAGTTAATCCATTAGCTCTGTTAGGTAAAGATCTGCTAAAGAGAGCTTCTGCTATAAATTCTGAAATGATAGCAAACACCAGCCATTGGGTGCTTTCAAGAGAATGTAGATTCAACTAAGTAGAATGTTTCAGTGGAGTTTTTTGAAGAGTAGAGTGAGAAGAAAAATTGTTTCATAATTCCTTATTATGGCTCTACCAAAATGACTACATATAGCCAAATGTATTAGTAAGATACAAGAAATCAAAGTTATTTTATTTTTAGGCACCCAGATAACTTATTATGTAGTCAGATGACAAAAGAACAATAAGCTACATACTTCACCTTCCAGGCAAGCATTTTTTAAGCTAAGTATATTTTGAGTATTTTAGAAGTCATAGCTTATATTGAATACTATATAAATGCTTTCACATATACAGCAGCTTTAAAAAAGTAGCTGTCATAATATGCTAATTATGTTTGCATTAATAGTACCTTGAAATAAAATATAAGTTAGTCATTCTCCATGAATAAATGAGCTGTTTTTTCCTTATTTAAAGTATTTTCTAATCAAAACTAGTATTCTAAAGTCTTTTTTGGCTTAGAACATTAAGAATCAGATGATAGCTCTGGCCTTTTTCCTCCAGAAAAGTGTAAATACAAACTAGACACAAAATTTTGCATATAATTTCAGTGAGTTTGTAGATCCAAAGTTCATCTGCGGTTTTTAAGAACCTGTTTTAGCTAGTGATCTTATGAGTATAAAATTCTATAGAGTGATTAGGCTGCTCTAAGTATAAAATAGGCACATTAGAAATTACATTGTTTTCAGGCCTTAAGGAATTTAACCTACTGGAATGACATTGGAGGAATAAGCTCTATTATATGAAGTTTCAGGATTACTTATCAAAGCCTACAGTTTTAAGCATCCATGGTTTTTGTTTTAACTATTTTGATGGATTTTTCCAAAATGTGTTACATGCTTCCCCGCCTTCTAAAAAAGAATTCATTGAACGTAAGTTACCATTTTCTAGATGACTTGGGGTTGTCATTGATAATATTATTTATTATGTTGTGCTTTGGTTTAGTGGTGTTTTCAGGGCTGCTTATGGGTCTATGCAGCTGTTTACTCCCCAGCTAAATAAATGCCTTGGACTGCTGTGCTTTTATGTTCCTGTGTTTGCTTTATACAGTTTTTCTCTATCCCTTTATATTCAGACTGTTACTTTAAATTTCTTGTGCTGTCAGTGAACCATAATGTAACATCTCACACCCACCTTCATCACCCAGCTCAATTTTTTACTAAAATATACTGTGAGTGAGGATACAGGTATTGTGTTTGTTAAAATTGTGCATTAAGATGCTCTTATGGAAGACTAAAGGACTTTTCTCTATGGAGGAAATGCATGGGCTTTGGATTCTCTGATTGTTCAAGCAAATGTTTTGCTTACTTCCTATTTCCTTGCTGTTTCTGGATAGCCAAGACTCCTAGTTAAATCTCTTGCTACATTTGCTATGTGACTTTCTCCCAGATTTTCTATAAATGTCTCTAAACCATTGGGTCTTTTGCTCTGCCTCTTATTGGACACTAGTATTCTGAATCAAGAGGCACCCTTCACATTCTGGATCTTTTTTAAAGCTAGTACTCACGTGTTTTGCTAAAGGATCAAATACCAAGAGTGAGAAAGGCAAGGCAAGGGTAACTCCAAGGATTTGAGCTTACACAACTACAAGGGTGAAGTTGCCTTTTTGAAAAACAGACCCATGCGTTCTCTATAGTGAAGGAACTTGTATAGCCATAACCCAGAGATTTGGTGGGTTTGGTTCCAGACCAGAGCAATAAAGCTAATTAACAGTAAGGTGAATCAAATGAATTTTTTGGCTTCCTGGTGTGTATAAAAGTTCTCTTTATGCTCTACTGCTATCTATTAAGTGTGCAATAGCATTATGTCTAAAAAAGACAATGTACATACCTTAATTTAAAATACTTTATTGCTTAAAAAAATGCAAACCATCTTCTTAATTATCAGCAAGTTGTAATCTTTTTGCTGGTGGAGGGTCTTGACTTGTTGTTTGGCTGCTGGCTACTCAGGGTGGTGATTGCTGAAGGTTGGGTAGCTGTGGCAATTTCATAAAATAAGACAACTATGAAATTTGCCACATCAATTGACTCTTCTTTCATGAATGATTTTTCAAGAGCATGTGATGCTCTTTGATAGCATTTTACAGACAATAGAACTTCTTTCAAAATTAGAGTCATTCCTCTCAAACTCTTCCATTGCTTTATCAATTAAGTTTAGATAATATTCTAAGTCTTGGTTTATCATTTCACCAGTCTTCACAGCGTCTTCACAGGAATAGATTCCATTTCAAGAAGCTACTTTCTTTGCTCATCCGTAATAAGACTCCTCATCCATTGAAGTTTTATCTTGAAATTACAGCAGGTCAATCACATCTTCAGGCTCCACTTCTAACTCTAGTTCTCGTTTTCCTTCCAGCACATCTGCAGTTACTTCTTGCACTGAGGTCTTAAACCTTTCAAAGTTATCAGTGAGAGCTGGAATCAACTTTCGTCCAAACTCCTGTTAATGTTAATATTTGACCTCTTCTTACAAATCACAATTGTCCTTAATGGCATCTAGAATGGTAAATCCTTTCCAGAAGGTTACAATTTATGTTGCTCAGATCCATCAGAGGAACTACCATCTGTGGCAGCCATAGCCTTAACAAATGTTAAGTATTAAGACTTAAAAGTCAGAATTACTCCTTGATCCATAGGCTACAGAATGGAGTTGTATTAGCAGGCATGAAATTAATCTCATTGTATATCCTCAGCAGAGCACTTGGGTGACCAGGTGCATTGTTAGGAGCATTAATATTTTGAAAGGAATGTCTTTTCCTGAGCAGTAAGTCTGAAATATATGCTATACTATGTTGTAAACAGATGTGCTGTCATCCAGGCTTTGTTCCAGTTAGAGAGCACAGGCAGAGTAGATTCAGCATAATTTTTAAGGGCCCTGGGATTTTTAGAATGGTAAATAAGTATTGGCTTCAATTTAAAGTCAGCTACATTTGTTCCTAACAAGAGAGCCTGTCCTTTGAGGCTTTGAAGCCTTGAAGCCAGGTGTTGACTTCTCTCTAGCTGTGAAAGTCCTAGATGACATCTTCTTGCAATGTACATGGAATATCTGTTGTTTAGTCTTGCCACCTTTATCAATTATCTTAGCTAGATCTTCTGAATAACTTGCTGCAGCTTCTACATCAGCACTTGCTGCTTCACTCTGTACTTTGGTGTTATGGAGACAGCTTCTTTCCTTCTTTTTCTGCTAGCTTCAAACTTTTCTTATGCCGCCTAGCTTTCGGCCTGTCTTGGCTTTCAACATTCCTTCCTCACTAAGCTTAGTAATTTCTAGCCTTTGATTTAAAGTGAGATGTACAACTCTCCCTTTGACTTGAACACTTAAAGGCCATTGTAGGGTTATTAATTAGCCTGATTACAGTATTGTATCTCAGAACAGGGAGGGCCAAGGAGTAGGGAGACACATGGGAGAATGGCTGGTTGGTGGAACATTCAGAACACACATAACATTTATCAGTTAGGTTTGCTGTCTTATATGGGCATAGTCCAAGGCACCCTAGAAGAATTACAATAGTAATATAAAAGATCACTGATCACCATAACAAATATAATAATACTGGGAAAGTTTGAAATATTAGAATTACCAAAATGTGACACAGACACGAAAAGAGCAAATGCTGTTGGAAAAATGGTACCAGTAGACTTGTTTGATGCAGGATTGCCACAGACCTTCAATTTATAAAAACCACAGTATCTGTGAAGTGCAGTAAAGCAACACACAATAAAATGAAGTTTGTCGGTATTAAGCTAATTCTTTCATAGAAAACAGTTAACTTGAAAGAATATATAAGACAACTCTGAAGGATTTGACCCTCAAAAATGGGAAACATGTTGGAATATATTACTGTATACCTTTTCTCTCTCTGAGGCACTCTTAGCCTGTACAGTGTGAGATGGCTGAAATTCAAATAGGAAGCCACAGTTTTACTGGCTTGAGGTGTTAGAAGATATAGTTCAAGGCTGCCAGAGGAGGTGGAAATTGAGGAAAAAGAGGATGAGCCTTCCAGTCTGTATATGAACTCCCCAGAAATCTTTGGCTGACTCTTCAACTGCTTATGCAAGGGAATTTCAAAGAAGCTGCTGAAAAGCAGTAACAGGAAGGATTTAAAATGGTGAACAGAAATTTCAGTTTCTTTTCTCCCCAGGAGAAACATTTTGGAATTTTAGAAGGGCTTAATGAACACCCTGGGATTTTCATTGAAATAGCAAAAAGGCAGTGGCTCAGCAGTAAAGGCTGTTCTAAGATTAAGAATAAAGTATAAGCCAGGTCTCAGAGTGATCAATTAATATAACTGTTTAAGGTCAGGTAACTGAATCCAGTCTCTACATAATGTCATTCATTATGTCCAGTATACAGTGAAACATTAACAAGTTTGAGCAGAAACAATAAAATAGGACACATAGTTAAGAGAAAAAGTAGTCAGTAGTAGACGCCTATGTGATTTTCATGTTGGAATTGCAGACATAAATTTTAAAGGTATTACAAGTACTTCGGGCACTTAATGTTGAAAACAGTCATGAGTAAAGAAGGATTTCAGTAAAAGAAACATTAGAAACTATTGAAAGGATTCAAATGGAAATCTAGAAGTGCAGTATTTCAATTGAAATATTAAAGAGAAGTTCAGGGAACTTGAAGGTAGATTAGTAGAAATTATCCAGTCTGGAAACACAGAGAAAAAAGACTGGGAGAGAAAAAAAAGAAAAAGGAAAAAACAATAGAAACTCAGTGGCTTTTGGAACAATATCAGACAGTCTAACATGTGCATGGTTGGTGTCAGAAGGAAAGTAGAGAAAGAGTAGAGCAGAAAAAATACTTAAAGAAATAATGGCCTCAAATGTGGTGAAAAGCATTATTTTATAGATCTAAGACGGTCATTGACCTCCAAGTGTGAGAAATACAATTAAAATCACACTTAGATATTCAGTAATTAAACCAGAGAGATACAGAAAATCTCAAAAGCAGAACAGAGGACAAATTGCATACAGGAGAACAACAATACATTTGACAGCTAACTTCTCATAAGAAGCAACCAAAGCCAAAAGACAATGGAATGACCTCTTTAAAGTGCTGAAAGAAAAAAAAAAAAAAAAAAAAAAAAGAATTCTAGTGAAAATTCCCCCTAAAAATGAAAATATCCTTTAGGTAAAGGAAAGCTGGGAGACTCCATTGCAAACAGGTTTGCACTGTAGGAATGCTAAAGGAAATTCTTCAGGCTGAAGTGAAATAACACCAGATGGAAACTTAGATCTACAGGAAGGAATGAAGAACAGTGGAAATGGTAAATATGTAGGTAAATGTAAGAATGTTTTTTCTCTCATTTTCCTTAAAAAGCAGCTGTTTAGTAAGCAAAATTTGTAACATTGAATTACACAATTAGTAACAAATCTAGATGTAAAAGGACAACAGCACCAAGGAAAGGAATGGAGTAAATTATTTGCAAAGTGACACAATAATTAGACCATAATGAGTTAGGGCTGTATACTATAATCGCTAGAACAAAAACATTTTTAGAAAAAAGTATAGCACATCCCCTCTCCCTTACACAAAAAGTAAATAGGGCAGGAGAGGAAGAACAGAGAAGCAAAAATCAGTTGCAATAAGTAGGAAACAAAAAGAAACAAGAAACAGGAAAATGATAGCTTAAACATAGCCATATCAATAAATACAGTAAAGAGAGCATCATATCTGGGGTAGCTCAGTGGGTTAAGCCTCTGCCTTTGGCTCAGGTCATGATCTCAGGGTCCTGGGTTTGAGCTCCACATTGGGCTCTCTGCTCAGCAGGGAGCCTACTTCCTCCTCTCTGCCTGCCTCTCTGCCTACCTATGATCTCTCTCTCAGTCAAATAAATAAAAAATTAAAATTAAAAAAAAAAATCATATCCAAGATATGAGCAAAGCAAAGATCATCTACTTTTATCATTTCCACTCAGCATTGTCCTGGAAGTTAAAATGTAATAAGGCCAAAAACAGAAAGAAGGGAAAGAAAAGGCATACATAGAATATCCTAAGGAATCTTCAAAACAAGTACTTGAACCAATAAATGAATTTAGTAAGGCTGTGGGATACATGATTCATATATACAAATCAACCATATTTCTATAAACTGGAAGGAAGTGGTTAGAAAATGAAATTTTTAAAATACCATTTACAGTAGCAGTGCACCTCCCCACCCCAAAAAAATAATTAGGAATAAATTTAACCAGAGAAGTGTACAAGACTTCTGCACTGAAAACTATGGAACATTGCTAAGATAAAATAAAGAAGACATAAAAGGCATACATCAGGGGCTCCTGTGTGGCTCAGTGGGTTAAAGCCTCTGCCTTCAGCTCAGGTCATGATCCCGGGTCCTGGGATCAAGTCCCGCATCAGGCTCTCTGCTCAGCAGGGAGCCTGCTTCCTCCTCTCTCTGCCTGCTTCTTTGCCTACTTGTGATCTCCATCTGTCAAATAAATAAATAAAATCTTAAAAAAAGAGAAAAAAGGTGACATCATGTTTGTGGATTTAAAAATTCAGTATTTTTTAGGAAGTCACTTCTCAGACTTACTTCTCAAGTTTATCTTCATTTTAAGACAATCCTACTTCAAATCCCAGAAAACTTTCTATTATATTCACAGAGTTGTAAGATCACTAGTTCAGGACATTTTCTCGCCCCAGAAAGAAACCCTTTGCCCATTAGCAGTCATTCTGCATACTTCCATTCTCCTAGCTCCTAACAACTGTCTGTTTACTTTCTATGTCTATGGATTTGCCTATGCTGGGCATTTCCTATAAATGGACTTACAAAATATATAACCTTTTAGGAGTGGCTTCTTTCTCTTAGCATGTCTTCCATGCTCATCCATGATACAGCATGAGTCAGCACTTGATTCCTTTTATGGCTGAATAATATTCTGTTGTATGGATATAAGCGAAATCTTGTTTCCATTCAAAAGTTGGACAGATTGTCTCCAGTTTTTTCCTATTACGAGTAATTTTGCTGTGATCATTCCTGTACAAGTTTTGTACAAAAATGGTTTTTTTGTTCTTTTGGGTATATATGCCTAGGGATGGAATTGATGAGTCCTATGGTAACTCTAGGTTTAACTTTTTGAAGAGATAATAGAAATTTTAACTGAAACTGGGTTTCATTCATCTTTTCTTTTCTTTTCTTTTTTTTTTTTTTTTAAGATTTATTTAGTTGACAGACAGAGATTACAAGTAGGCAGAGAGGCAGGCAGAGAGAGAGAGAGGAGGAAGCAGGCTCCCTGCCAAGCAGAGAGCCCGATGCGGGCTCGATCCCAGGACCCTGGGATCATGACCTGAGCCGAAGGCAGAGGCTTTAACCCACTGAGCCACCCAGGCGCCCCTGGGTTTCATTCATCTTAAAGGGAAATTTAATGCACTTACATTTATTGTGATACTATGATAACTGCTTTGTTTTGTGTTTTCTGTTTACTAAGCTTTTTTGTTTATTAGGTTTATTTTTCTTTTCCTGGCTTTTTACTGGAATAATTAAGCCCTTGATTGCATATTTTCTCTCCCCCTCCACCACCCTGCCTTTAATGAGAGAATTTGGGGCAACCTAATACTACTCTAAAATCGTTAACAGATGAATTTAAACTTAGATGTTTATCTTAATATGTCTGCAGTTAATCAAAGTCCCCATTCAATTAGGACAAGAATAATAGGATGCTTTCAATTTGTTATTTTCCCAGGCATCTCCCTAATGAAGTCATGTGGCTCTGTAAGACTACGTTCTCTTTTTCTTTTGCCTTTTTTACATTATACTTTCATAATTTTCTATCCATTTTGTCAGTTTTGCTGATTTCTTTGCCCAGCGCTATTTCTTACATATTTGCCTTTTCCTGCATTTATTATTTATTTTGCAAGAGTGCTTCCTCAAAGAATTATTTCAGTAGGCTTATGGCTGATTAATTTTCTGAATCCATGCACATTTTTTTAAAAAGTCTATTTTACCCTTATTCTTGAATGATAGACTGGATTTAAAATCACTTTCCCTGAGAACTTTGAAGATACTGCTCCAGGGTTTGCTGATTTCCATTGTTGATGGTGAAAATTTTGATGTCAGGCTGATTGTATCTTGATTCTTCTCCCCAGTAACTCTTAGGAATTTCTTTAGCCTTTAAGTTCTAATATTTTACTGCCCAGTATGAGATTACGGACTTTTTCCTTCAATGCTGCTCAGCACTTCTTGGATTCTTTCAGGCTAGAGATTTTTTTTTTTTAATCTCTGGGACATTTTCATGGGTAATTTCCTCCTGAACACTCTGTTCTGTTTCTGGAATTCTTATTAGGTATTGAAACTTAAACATCCATCCATCATGGCTCTTAACTTTTTAAACTTTGTTTCTTTGTCCTTTTTGTTTCTTTCTCCTTTTTTATGGTATTTTTGGAGAGTCATCAGTAAAGTCTTCTATTTTAGTAATCACCTTGTAATTCGTTTCAGTTACCACTAGTAACTGTGAAGTTAACTCTGTTGACATGTGCCTGGGAGCAGGATACTTTCTCTACATATGCTATGTTATAATTTGCCCAGAATGAACAAGTATAGTAGTTCTAGGGTATGTGATTGTGTATTAAACAAATCGAAAGATAGAAACTTCCTGCAAAATTACCAAATTCTCTGGAATCTCTGTGGTGCTACTCCATGTAGACCAGTACCCAGAGGTACTTTATTGTATCCCTCATTTCCTCAGATGCTATTCTCTTTGTTTTATCTGTGTCCCTCTTTCAGGGTGCTGATTTCCCTCATCATTTGGTGATCTTTTTGGTGATTTGTTCATCTTTGTGTTTTTACAGTCTGTTCACTGCTTGAGTGTTCAGTAGCTCACTGCCAGTGATTGTGAGGGAGGTACAGGACAAGCTGCTGAGGGGCAAGGCTGCTGCTTTTCTTCTGGTGTGGCTGTTTTCCTTCCTCCCACTACCTGTGACATGGCACTGTTCTGCAACCCCAGTAGGAATGTTACTGCTTAGCCTGGGATATAAACCTCTGTCGACTGCTGCTTAGTACAAGCTGAGGGAGGGGGAGGAGCTCTTCCAGATGCAGCTTACCTGTTAATCATCCTGATATATGTCTGAGTGTGTGTGTCCTTGTGTCCCCAATACCCAGCTTTCTGTGTCCAGTGACTCTGGCTTGAAGCGCTCTTCTAACTACTCCCACTTCTGCAGATGTCTTTTCCTACATGTAATTTGGGCTGTGGCTTCCTTCAGTTTACTCTCCTCTCCCTCCCCCGCTGCCAATTTGATCTTGTCTGCCTCCAGGAGACTGCTGATAGTCTTTTCTTATTTTCTCATTCACTTGGGATTTGTATTTGTTGGATTTATATGTTGTTTCCTGAGAAGAGTTTTCCCTAACCATCCAATTTAAAGTAACTTCCCAGCTACTTTCTATTTATATCACCTTGGGTTATTTTCATTATAGCATTTATCTCTACCTAATACTTGTCTTTTGTAAGTCTTTCCAGACCTAAATGCAGACTTCCTTAGGGGCCTTATATTTTCTGTTTACTGCTGTATCCCAGGTGGTTAGAAGACTCTCTGGTATATACTAGACATTAAATGTATGATAGTTGAATTAAGTCACTTAATTTTTTCTAAAGAATTGTACGTCACATCTGCTTGAATTACACAAATTTTAGATTTTATACCAGCAGCTGGACTTAATAGATATTTTAGGTTAACCTCTCTGTTCAAGACCCAAAACATTTCTTAATCAAGTAATTTTTCCTTGACCAGAAAGCTGTATATGAACCCATGGACCAGTATGAATGTAAAGTTCTTAACCTGCAGCACTTCAGTATACAGGTCATTAAACGCTGGGAGAATTAAAGCAAAGCTTCAATTTTTCTAAGAACATTACAAAATGACAAGGAAAAGCCATAATTATATTTGCTTTTAGTTTCTATGACTATATGAGATACAGTATATTCTCAGGTACATTGTAAATCGAAATGCATCATATCATCATGCCATATTATAATGGAGCTCCTTTAAAAGGCAAACTCAAATTTCTATATTTGTAAATTAGGTGTAAAGGATTCACTTTACCAAATAAAATTTTTACTCTTGTTCCCTAGATTTCTTAAGAATAAATTCGGTACTTCTAGTCATCTGACCAGCTAGTATATGATAGTAATAAACAATTTTTCAATTTAGAATCATTGTTTTCGGGTCAGTCATTTAAGTATTAGACTGTTAAAACAGAAAATCTGCTTAGCAGTCTGATTCACCCGTTATGTGAGAGAACTCCCTGAAAGAAAATTTCATATCTGGGCAAGTATTGACCAGGCCTCTGCTACTAAGTATATTATTTTTTCAGTTCCCGTATAATTGTTACAAAATACAACATTTTAATTTTCTACATCAAGATCAAATTTATTCTCACATTTTTCCTTAAAAATGTTTTAAATTTTATATTGAAAATGGTGAAGAGAAAGTAACATAAAAAACAAGCAAAATTCATCAGTTCCTTAAAAGAATATTTCCATGTATATCTTTTGGAAATCTTTAGGCTACTTATATTCTTGCTGTGAAGAGGATGGCTTAAACCTTACAGAATTAACCTTTACTTTATAATTAACCTTGCTTTATAATTCTTATAGAAATCATTTTAATTTTGTTCTACTTCTTTTATTATTTAGGCAAAGATGCAATTTACACAATTCCAGTGAAAAACATCCTTGCTGTAGAAAAACTGGAAGAGAGCTCTTTCAACAAGAAAAATGTGAGTTACATGAATAACATTTAAAGCTTTTTAAATTACACATATTCCTTGATTGAAAATGTTCAAGGTTTTGTATTTGCCATTAATCATTAATATTTTAATTAATTGTTGGCTAGAATTGTCTTAAAATTGTCCATTATTTTTCCTGAAACTAATGTAACATTGTGTGTCCTCTATACTCAATTAAAAAAAAAATTTTTTTTAAAGGTTTTATTTATTTATTTGACAGAGAGAGATCACAAGTAGGCAGAGAGAGTGAGAGGGAAGCAGGCTCCCTGCCGAGCAGAGAGCCCAATGAGGGACTCGATCCCAGGACCCTGAGATTATGACCTGAGCCGAAGGCAGCGGCTTAAACCACTGAGCCACCCAGGTGCCCCTCAATTTAAAAATTTTTTAAAGAAAATGTTTTAGGGGCGACTGGGCGGCTCAGTGGGTTAAAGCCTCTGTCTTCGGCTTGCGTCATGATTCCAGGGTCCTGGGATCAAGCCCCACATCGGGCTCTCTGCTCAGCAGGGAGCCTGCTTCCTCCTCTCTCTCTCTATCTGTCTGCCTCTCTGCCTACTTGTGATCTCTGTCTGTCAAATAAATAAATAAAATCTTTTAAAAAAAAAAAAAGGGGGTGCCTGGGTGGCTCAGTGGGTTAAAGCCTCTGCCTTCAGCTCAGGTCATGATCTCAGGGTCCTGGGATTGAGCCCCGCATCGGGCTCTCTGCTCAGCAGGGAGCCTGCATCCCCCTTCTCTCTCTGCCTGCCTCGCTGCCTACTTGTGATCTCTGTCTGTCAAATAAATAAATAAAATCTTTTAAAAAATAAAAATTAAAAAAATTTTTTAAAAAAGGAAAGAAAATAAAATGTTTTAAAATTTTTTTATATAAATAAAAAAGTCCATTGTTGTTGATGCTTTATATAGTCTGCCTAGCCTATTAAGTTAAAGGTACTTTTCTCAGTACTTCTCTAATCTGACCTTTCAAGTCTTTAATAATATTATAGTCCTAGCCAATCTGTGCAATCTTATGTACTGTATATTCAAACCAATCAGGGTGATTTCCCATTTCTCTGTATTCTCCAACTGCTTTGCCCTTACTCATACTTTTCCTCCATCCACAGTTCCCTCCCTTTATTCCTATTTATATGATAGTCCATTCTTTGGACACGTGTGACTTCTAAAAATTACATTCTGTTGTACTGCTTAGTACCATGTGACTCAGGTTGTCCTTGGAACTAATTTACTTGAAAAATAACAATTTGTAAGATACCAGAGCTGCAGTTACCTAGCCAAGCAAACTATATTTCTCTTATATACCTTTTTCTGTTTGTACTGTGTTGGTTTTTTAGACTCTCTTTCTAACTTTTTATCTTAATTGCCTATGAAGATGTTCCAAGTAATACATATGGAGAAACCACTCTATGTCCAGGCAAATAATTGTGTAGAAGCTAATGAATGGATAGACGTACTCTGCAGGGTGAGCCGATGCAATCAGAACAGGCTCAGCTTTTATCATCCCTCTGCATATCTCAACGGAAACTGGCTCTGCTGTCTGGAGACTAGTGAAAACGCCCTTGGCTGCAAGCCATGTACTGCGTAAGTTTCTTTCTGATTAAAAAAAGCAGTGTTTTAAGTGTGGTATATCAATAGAATGGAATATTATGAGCCATAAAATGGAATAAAGTATTGATACATGCTGCAACATGGGTAGACCCTGAAAACATGGTAGGTGAAAGAAGTCAGAAACAGAGGCCATACACTATATGATGACTTTGATATAAAGTATATCAGAATAGGTAAATTTATAGACAGTAGATTAGTGGTTGTGACGGCCTGGAGGGAGGGTGGTTTGGGGAGTGCTAATGGGTACCAGGTTTCTTCTTGGAGTGATGAAATTGTTTTCAAATAAATAGTGGTTGACACAAGTCAAAAAAAGTGGGGTTGGCATAAGAGACTCTTAATCTCACAAAACAAACTGAGGGTTGCTGGGGGAAGAGGGGTGGGAGAGGGTGGTGGGGTTATGGACATTGGGGAGGGTATGTGCTATGGTGAGTGCTGTGAAGTGTGTAAACCTGGTGATTCACAGACCTGTACCCCTGGGGCTAATAATACATTATATGTTAATAAAAAAATTTTTAAAAATAGTGGGGTTGGTAGGGAGCACCATCAAAGTAGATGCACAAGCCTGAGCAAGGAAAGACTTCACATTTTCTTACTAATTGTTTGGAAAAGCCATTGTACCCTTATGCACTTAAGAAGAAATGTATTGCTTTTGTGATGAAGCATAGGTGTTTGAAAATTATTTCTCTTAGATTGGATTTTGGATTAGAGTTCCATAATGACCTCTCTAAGAGGTCCCATTTTATTAAATTGACAAATGAGACTAGATATCTGAGTTTCCTTCTGCAAAGTTCTGAGGTTTTGTTTTTTAATCTCAAGTCATCAAAAGTTTTTGGCATGTTAACAAAATGAAATGTTTCAATGTCTTTAATTTCATTTTTACCATAGAGGGGTCCCTGCAGACATCCAAATAGATATTGATGAAGACAGAGAAACAGAAAGAATTTATTCCCTATTTACCCTCAGTTTACTTAAGCTACAGAAAATGGAAGGTAAATATACAATTAGAATATTTTTATATAGCCATGATCCTTCATTACCAATTCCTGAAGTAATTGCATAGTTTTACTAAAATGTTACTTATGTGGACATTGATAAACTCCCAAAGGGGCGTTTTTCATAGATACTCAAGAACATACTGTTTTTGCATAAATGTGTTCATAATTAATGAAATGAAAGTATGTGGGTTATGTGTGCATTACTAGGGGGAAGTCTTCCTAGCTTGAGACACTCAAATAGTTCTTATTTTACTAAAAGTTACGTTTATGGAATTTAGTTTTCTGATCAGAGATTGTACTGCTCCTTTTAGAGGCTTGTGGAACTATAGCAGTCTACCAAGGACCACAGAAAGAGCCTGATGATTATTCTAACTTTGTAATCGAGGATTCCGTAACAAGCTTTAAGACAATTCAGCAAATAAAAAGTATCATAGAGAAGCTAGATGAACCTCATGAAAAGTATAGGAAGAAAAGATCAAGTAGTGCAAAATATGGGAGCAAGTAAGTATTTTTAAGATACTTTAAACATGTTTTTAAACATTGTTTGAGATTCCAGCTACTACTCTTTACTCAAACCTGACAGGCAGGTTCCTGCTTACCTTCGTCTTTCAAGACCCAGCTCAAAACCTTTCTCTTACGCAGAAGCTCCCCTGGCCATTCACACGGTGATTTTTGTTTTGTTTTTATCCTTCCTCTTCCAACTTAATATCTTCCACACTATCTTTTATATACTAAGTACTGAAAAAGAATTAGCCATGAAAATGCCAGAAGTGCTAGTCAGTTGTACAAGTCGAATGCTAGTTGGTTCTTTGGATCCATCTCAGATGTAGGTGACTGTTCCAGGGGATGACAGCAGGAGCATCTAACACTTCGTCAGGAGCTTAGTCCACCACCTGTTTTACATCATATTCTGTAGAGTGTATTTAGAATCTCCACTGAGGTGGCTTAACCAATAGGAAAAATTTTATTTTAATTTTTTTAAGATTTTATTTATTATTTGAGAGAGAGAAAGAGCATGAGCTGGGGGGAAGGGCAGAGGGAGAGGGAGAAGCAGACTCCTCATTGAGTCTGAAGAGCGTGAAGCAGGGCTCAATCCCAGGACCCTGAGATCATGACCCAAGCCAAAGGTAGACCCTTAACCAACTGAGCCACTGAGGCACCCCACAAGAGGACATTTCTTAATATCCAAATTAAGTCCTAACTTCTCTAGTTGGTTAGACCAGCAACTCAGTATTGTTATCATGGACCATCTAGACACTTACCCATCCTCAACAAGGTGATTGCTGTCGTCCTCAGGTTTGTCCCTTCGTGGTCATGGATGAGCTGAAACAGTTCACGATTTTTGCATAGTAGTATCCAGAGGCAGAAAGATGTTATTTCCTTCTAAGAGAAAAGAACCTTATCTAAAGTACCCCCAGCTTTCCCTGGAACATAGGGCTACACAGTATCAGCACTAGGATCAGAGTTCCGTTTGCACGAGGTCAATAGGTAGAAGATGGTTCTTAGACCACAGTGTATACTGTCTCAGTCATCCTCACATCAGCCCCACATGGTTATATTCCCACTTTACAGCTGGAGAAACTGAGGCTTGGAGATGTTAAGTACTTTGCGCAAGGTCATATCGCTAATTAGTGAGGGGGCTTTGAATCCTGGCCCCACTGTTTTAATGTTCTTAAAATAATGTGATCGTTGGGTTACTTAGGTGGCTCAGTCTGTTGAGCATCTGACTCTTGGTTTCAGCTCAGGTCATGGTCTCAGGGTCATGAGCTTGAACCCCACCCACTCACCCAGGATCTGCTCTGGGTGAGGAGCCTGCTTGGGATTCTCTCTCCCCCCTCACCGTTTGCCCCTCACCCGCTTGCTCTCTTTTAAAAATGTGATTATTAATTATATTCGTGATTTATGAACAATAAAAATCAATTTGACAGATACAAGTTCTCCCTGGATAGAAGGTTCAGTACATTAGAAAGTTTATTGTTTAACCATCCGAATCCCGTCTCTACAGTAGTGTAATTGGTTCTTTTTCCACAGTGCTAATACAGTTTCTTGAAGTCCCCAGAAATTTCCATTTGATGTCCTAGCCAGTGCTTGACCACTCTTCTTAAGTAGTACCTGTCCCCTGCCCCTGACAGACACACACACCCTGCCTTTTCCCACCTTTATTTTTCTCTATTAAAAAGTATCAGTCTTGGGGCACCTCAGTCGATTGGGTGTCTGTCTTTCGCTCAGGTCATGGTGCCGGAGTCCCTGGGATCTGCCCTGCCTTGGGCTCCCTGCTCAGCGGGAAGTCTGCTTCTCCCGCTGCCCTTCACCCCACTCGTATTTTTCTCTCTTGCTTTCTCTCTCAAATAAATGAAATCTTTAAAATATGTGTGTGTGTGTGTGTGTGTATATATGTATGCATACATATCAGTCTCTCAGGGTGCCAAGGTGGCTCAGTAGGTTGAGTGTCCAGCTCTTGATTTCCACTTGAATTGTGATCTCAGGATTGTGGCATCGACCCCCACCTCCATCTCCCCACTCAGTCAGAGTCTGCATCTCTTCTTTTGCCCCTCCCCCTGCACACATAGGTGCTCGTGTTCCCTCTCCCTCTCTCTCCCCAACCATAAGTAAGTAAGTAAATAAATAAATAATTTTTTTTAAATCAGTCTCTTGTGCAAAGTAGTTTCCTTGTTCGTTTTACTTTCCCTGTAGCAGAAAGTAAGCTCCATGAGAGAAAGGTTTTATCTATTTTATTCACTGCTATATCCACAGCTCCTAAAATAGTGCCCAACATTTAATAGGTGATCTATAAATACTTGTTGAATTAATGAAATAAGATTTTGAGAGAGATGCCTGGGTGGTTCAGTCAGTTAAGCATCTGCCTTCAGCTCAGGTCATGATCCCAGGTTCCTGGAATCGAGTCCCACATCAGGCTCCTTGCTCATCAGGGAGACTGGTGCTCCCTCTGCCTTTGCCTGCCGCTCCCTGCTTGTATGCGCGTGTTCTCTCTCTCTCTCTCTGACAAATAAATAGATAAAAGCTTTAAAAAAAAGAAAAGACTTGACATGAGAGATTATCAAGGGAAAATTACAAATACTTAATGGATACTGTAAGATAATTTGTCACTTTTTGAAAATGCTATATATTGGGGCGCCTGGGTGGCTCAGTCATTGGGCATCTGTCTTCGGCTCAGGTCGTGATCCCAGGGTCCTGGGATCGAGCCCCGCATCGGGCTCCTTGCTCAGCAGGAAGCCTGCTTCTCCCTCTCCCACTCCCCCTGCTTGTGTTCCCTCTCTCGCTGTTTCTTTGTCTATCAAATAAATAAAATCTTTAAATAAAATGTTATATATTCTATGGGGCACCTGGGTGGCTCAGCGGGTTAAAGCCTCTGCCTTCAGCTCAGGTCATGATCCCAGGGTCCTGGGATCGAGCCCCGCATCGGGCTCTCTGCTTAGCTGGGAGCCTGCTTCCTCCTCTCTCTCTCTCTCTGCCTGCCACTCTGCCTACTTGTAATCTCTATCTGTCAAATAAATAAATCTTTAAAAAAAAAAAAAAGTTATATATTCTAACTTTTGAAAAATGGTTTTCTTTTATTTTCTAGGGAAAATCCAATTGTAGGAAAAACATCTTAGAGTGTGACCAACTGGTTTAGAGGAACTGGAAAATACTGTTTTTGTTGGAGTTTGTCAGTTCATCGTTTATTTTGTTCCTGGTATTTAAGAATGAACATTGGCTTCAGTGTCACCTGTATTCACATTGTATTTAATATTTAATAATTGAAAGTAACTGTTTGGGAATCCTGCTATTGATGCATTACTAGAGAATTTGAAACTCAAGATTCCCTTCGTATCTTATATGTCAAAAGCCATGTGTCTGCCGCTTCTTTTTAATAGAAAGAATCTTCCTAAAGAACCTTTGTAACAAAAGGAGAACTCCTCCATAGCAAGAAACCATCTCTTCTTGTAACACTCCATGTTCTGTGGACTTCTCACTACCATTAGTGCCTGCTCTATACTGCCAGTGTTACGTTTTACTAAAAAATCCAATCCATGACAATTCACAGCTTTCTATTTAGTTCATCTAGACCCTCCCTCTTCAAAAAGGAAAAAAAAAGAGATTTTTCCTTCCATCTGTTAGTCATTACAGATTATAGTAGGGACTTTAGAAAACTGCCAGAGCATTCTTGAAGGCTGGTAGATCTTTTGCCTATTTAAAGATGTAAACAGAACTCAGACAGGAGGAATCAGGGAACATGTACTGTTTTGTGCATCTTGTTTACATTTGGGATGAGTGATGGCAGATAAAATACAGTGAGACCACTAAATTTTTTTTCATTGTTTTAAATATCAGGTACTCATTTTCTTGATTTGAAAGTTCGAGTTAACGTGACTTGTAAGGACATCTCTTCTGAAAAAGAAGAGACAGTAGTCAGTGAAAAAAGGTGGTGGGAAAATCACTTGACTTCACCGGTTATTCCATGTTATTATAAGGGTCACCATAAGGACGCCCTCCTCCTAGTGTGAGGGTGAGAGCTAACTCAAGAACAGTCACTAGGCGCACTTTAATAATCTGGGCTGCCCCAGATTATACTTTAGATACTCTGTGGTATCTAATCTTTATGATCAGTTGAATGATCAGTGTTTAAGTCTAGAAATAGTGCTTTCTTGAAAATGTTTATATTTCATTGCTGTTTTCTTATTGCCTGCTAGCCAAATGGAGTTTGGGCAAGCAACTGTTTGAATCCTCTTTTCCCCTAATAATTTACTTTTATCCTAAAAACCGTAATTGTAAATAAGCAGTCGAAGCAAGTTGCCTCCTTGAAGTTAAGAGGGATACACATTGCTTCATCAGTATTAAAAAACGTGGTACTCTTATTTTGTCTTTTAAAATTTAAAACATTTTCTAAATGTGGTACTTTGAATCCTGGAGTATTTACATATTTCTGTTTAAAACTGTGACTTATTAATGTAAGTCTAGCTAGTAGTGCTTTTTTTGTTTTCCTGAGCATAAGCTATATATCAGGATACACTTTGCCAATTATGTTATTGGTAATTGTTTTTAAATTATATTGTTACTAGGGAATTTTTTTTAAAGTTCATTGACACACAAAGTTCCGTAAGTGATTATAACCGAGCAATGGATTTCTCTAAATGACTTGTGAAGATCATTCTGTTTTATTTAAGAATCAGTCCTAAGTCTCCATTATGGTAGGTTTCTTCCTAGCCCACCTTAAAGACAAATTTGGAAGACTCCTTTAAATTTTATGTAATTAAATTTTATGTAATTCATAAATTACACTGATTTATAAATGTGAAAGAATTTAACAATAAATTTCTCATTGCTGAATTTCATTCAGATTGAAAGTTTTTTTTTTTAAGAATCTCTGAGATGCCTACCTGAAAAGGACACGTGAGCATTGCCAAGTACCGCTCGCTATTCTTTAGTGGCTGTTTTAGCCCTCTGCTCTTTTTCAAGGCAAAATAAATATTTTTTAAGTATTTCTAATATCAAATCCCCAGTCATGATTGCTTTTAAAGATCATGGCATTGTCAAAGGGACCAAGGCTGTGTGAACACATAACTCTGAATTTGAATTCACGTGACACTTTTGAACAGCCTGTTTGACTGGAATTAATCAACTTAAAAGAGGTAATGTGAAATTAATTTTTTTTGAAAGTCTACTGAAATAAGAGACCGTGTCAGTAGGACCCTAAGATAACCTAGGTACTTGCTTCCAAGGGTGTATGTAATTCCTCTGCTGTTACTTATGAGTACTTTGATCTTTGCTACCAGATCTGCTTTCTCTGCCTTTTCCACACTTGAAGAAAATACATGACAGCTCACTTCACCCTAAAAACCTGAAAACGCCTAGAAGGAGAGAAAAGATGATTTGGAGAAACTCTTTCCCTAAATGCCAGTTGTGGTTCTTAGTTTAGCCATTTCCATCAGTTGCAGTTGTGATCTGTTCCTATTTGTTGTGGGTTTTTTAAGTTTGTTTTTTTAAATATTCATTTAATAAACTGATGGCAATAGCAAAGTTTTTTTTACCCCCAGGAATATAATTTATCAAATTGAATGATTTTATTTGCCAAAGAAATATGTTTATAATGTCATGGGAATGGTTAAATGTCAAGACTAAATTTTCCTTATTATTAAAAAAAAAGATGAACGATAATGGCTTTTGTTTGTTTCTGAAACCTAATTTTATTCATTTATCAGAAAGGCTCTTTCATGCCGGGTTTTAGAAAATAGGTTTTTTCCTTTTTTTTTTTTTAAAGTAAGAGCACCTTTAATTTGTTCTAATGGTACATCCTGTAATGACAATGCTACAAAAAGCCATTTTGGTGTCCTTACAGTATGCTAAAAATACAGGACTCATTCTAGAGTTAAATTACCTGTCTTGACTGATATTATCTGCTTCCATTTTTATTAACTTAGAAATTAATATGTTGCTAGTAAATATTGATTTTTACAGTGTCCAGTTTGAATATGTAAGTTATCAAAACTTAATGTAGTGAATTTGTGTAACCATGTTGTACTGTTGAGAATGTATTTTTATTTAAATTTTATTTTCTTATCAAGAGTATTATAAAAATTAAAAACTTTTGTAACTGTCGCTTGGAAATAACTCAAATAAATTACAAGAAGCCTGTCTATTCTCTGTGAGACCTTACTTTCTTACTGATTTAAGAATTCTTAAAATTATTGTACCTTGCTTGTTAGGAAGGGAATAGCAAACAAGAAGTCCTCAATAACAAAGAAGAACAAAGTCATCTGTTTTAAAAGGGTGCAGGATTCTTTTCTTGCACTTAACTTGGCTGATTTTTGATGGACTGTGGTCCTTACTCATTCATTCAACAGACTTGTTTTGAGGACCTACAGTACGGAGGGACTGTGTGGGATCCCTTCATTCCCAACAGCCATCTTGTGGGAATGTATTCCACCCCTCTCTCGGTAAATAGTTCAGAGCTGACTTTTTCTGCCTATGTTAGACTTTTTGAAAAATCCCATTTCTCCTTTTCTCAAAAGCAGTTGACATCAGAGCTTCTGGTTACTCAGGTCCTATATTGACTCCTGTACATTACCCTGCCCGGTAGCTTGACCATCAGTGCAGTCCTTCTGGGTGTTAGAATTTGATCATGTTGTGCCATTTTGCTGAATTGTCTAGAGAATATAAAGTAACAGCACCAAAGACCAGTTTAGTAGTGGGTAACCTGTGCCCCCAAAGAGAGAAGCCAGAATACTTCCCTATTAGTGCCACAGCAGCCCTCTTAGCATTTCTAAATAAACCTCCATAAAACTTAGCCCTTGTAACTCCAGAAGAGTTTAAGGTTGATAAAGAGGAAGGAACTGAGTTCTGATTATCTAGGGACCCTACTTTTATAAAAATAACAGAATCCTACTCAGACTAGCTCATGTATTAGAAGAAAACTTGTCAGGGGCGCCTGGGTGGCTCAGTGGGTTAAGCCTCTGCCTTCTGCTCGGGTCATGGTTTCAGGGTCCTGAGACTGAGCCCTGCATCGGGCTTTCTGCTCAGCGGGGAGCCTACTTCCACCTCTCTCTCTCTCTCTACCTGCCTCTCTGCCTACTTGTGATGATCTCTCTCTGTGTTAAATAAATAAAATCTTTAAAAAAAAGAAAACATCGGGGCGCCTGGGTGGCTCAGTGGATTAAGCCGCTGCCTTCGGCTCGGGTCGTGATCTCAGGGTCCTGGGATCGAGCCCCGCATCGGGCTCTCTGCTCTGCAGGGAGCCTGCTTCCTCCTCTCTCTCTACCTGCCTCTCTGCCTACTTGTGACCTCTCTCTCTGTCAAATAAATAAATAAAATCTTTAAAAAAATAAAAAAAAATAAAAAAAAGAAAACATCAGAAACTTCAAAGACTTTACCGTATATTCTATAACGGAAACGAGCTAGTTCTTTAATGAGAGAGGGCGCCATACTTCACCCTTCCAAATTGCATGATTCCAAAAGAGGAGACCCCTGAGGCCAAATAAAGTCTCTTTTTGTGTACACTGGAGTAAGAAGGCATAGCTAGCGCTGCTGGATTCTGATTGCTGACACAGCTACTCCCAAGTCCGTGGACTTCAGAGAAGAACCTTTCTTGGGTAGACAGGACATGCTTCAACCTCAATCACCAATGTTCAGAGATGTTGGCCTTGATTCCCCATAGGCATACTTACCTGAGATTCGATCTTCTGTGGCCAAAAGTTGCATTCTTCATCCATTTGACTTCTTAGCTTCGTGATACCATTTGCACCGTATTTTAAGCTTATGCCTATATTTTATGTTAGCGCCAGAGGTGGTATAACCTGTTGACAGTCCTTTGAAGATTTGTTTTGTTTTTTGCCTTGTATTTCAAATTCTCTTTGTTTCATACTGTCAGAAGCTTTGTGTTTTCCTTGTGTCAATCTGCTTTTTGACATGGAGTTTAGTCCTCAAATACATAAAGTTTTTGGTCATCAAGGAAGAATTGTGTTGCCTATAGTGAACAACATTGTTTTCCAAATTTAGCATATTTCTCAGCCGAGAACTGAAAAACCACACTGCCCGTTCAAGAACCACCCATCATTTTAGGTGGATTCTTAGTGCAGGATGGGGTAAATGAGGCAGAGAGGCCTATCAGAATCTCCCAAAGGAGACAAAGGGCTCAGGGGAGGGAATGTATATAATTTGAAAAGGCATAGTCAATGTCATAAACTTTACACTGGAAAATACACACACCTCTTTTCATTATTCAAACTACAGAAAAAGCTCAACAAAATCTTACTGATACAAATGCATAGAAGACTGATTCTCACCCGGAGGCCCTTTTCAAAATGGAGCCTGAGATACTTGTGTTAATGTGGATCACGTTTTTAAAGTTGGAGAAACACTGGAATGGGGGCTGATGTATTAAATCCCAAATCCTGAGCCTGAATCTCAGTCCTAAATTCTCCATCAAAATATGTGTCGGGAGTGAGGATACTGCCAAAATCACTGCTTCGTTGGAGCTTAACAACCCACAGGCAGAAGGAGGCCTGAATATGTATAAGCTGTCAGATGGTAGTATGATGGGGCACAACAGGACAGGAGACAGGGAGTGCCACACATGGGGCCCCGAGGTGTGGGGTGCACTTGGAAATTAGGTCATCAAGGCAGGCCTCCACCAGGAAGGAGAGATTTGAGCGAGGAGGTGAGGAAAGGGAGTCCGATGGATGTGTGGAGAAAGATCCTCACAGACAGAAGAAATAAAATGCAGGGTGTGCTCAGAGGCAGCAAAGACCTTAGTGTGGCCACAGCAAAATGTGTGAGGGGAATGGTAGGAGCCTGGTGGCAGAGGGTACTGCGCAGTGAAATGACATGACCCACTGACCTTCTGTGGTTGCCGTGACTGCCGAGTTGAGAGAGATCTCAAGGGAGGCCTAGGAAGAAGTGGGAAAGCCAGTCAACTAATACCCTAATCCTGTGAGGGATGACGGCTGCTGGGCCCCAGGGTGATAGCACGGAGCATATGAGGAGTGATTAGAATCTGGGTAGAACTGAAGATGAAATCAATAGGATTTGTTGACACAGGAACGTGGGAGAAAGAAAGGAGTCTAGAAAGATGGATCTTTCTAGATCCAGTTGCTCAGTAGCCTAAGCAACTGGTTATTTACTGAGAAGCGATAGACTGTAAGAGGAGGTTTGTTTGTGCTTTATCTGTGTCCATGGCAATGACTCCTAGAAAAGATTCATTTAAATTACTTAGTACTAGCATATATTGTATCTAGTTTTGTACAGTTATCATATCTTCCTCGGTAGATTGTAAATGATTCTTCCTGAGAGTGAAGAGGGGCTTATTGTACCCCACAGCCCCTCGCCCTTAGATGAGGAGACTTAATGCACATTCCATGAATGAATGACGTACGATGGCTAATGATGGAGGAGCAGTGATGTTAATTGGAATTCACGACTCAGCTAGAAACTACCTTTATGATCTTGGTCAGCTAACATCTTTAGATTTGGTTCCCCTATACATGTAAAATGTTTAAGTTTTTGTCTTTGAGAACAAGGTGTTAGACCCTTGCTATGCACTAAGCACTTTGCTAAACACGGGAGCCCTAAGATGAAACCTTTAGGTTGTGGTCAAGCTAGAGACTGGACCAGAGTGACCTGAAGAGCCTTCTACAAGTTCCATATGCAGACAACCCCCAGGGGCCCTCCCACTCACCCCTCCCCAAAAGTTTGTGTAGATAACTTGATTCCTTCAGTGGATCTTCCTGACAGAATGTGCCTTGCTTTCCCCCAGGGCTCCACGACTATGGACCAATCGAGCAGCATTGACAGACCCTACAGACTGCATTATAATCCTCTTGCTGTCGTCCTTGGAGGAATTAATAGAGTCCCAGTCATTAATCAAGTCACTGATTTACAAATGAAACAGCCTGGTGTAGGAAAAGAGCCCAGCACCCAATTCTGCTTAAGCGTTGAATTAATTAAAGAGACCATTAGACTGAGGTGGCTCTACATCATGGCTGCCTATTAAGCAAACCAAAATCTAAGCCTATAAATGCCTCAAGGTTACAAAAGCAAACCCTAAGGACAGCAATGACAGCCATTAGGCTTTAAGCCATAAACCAGTCAATAATGTCCTTTCTTCTCTTCCGCTTCTTCCCATATCTCTCCCACTTCCAGCTTGGCACTGTCTGATTGGAACTGATTTTTGCTCTGATAAACTCAACATTTTTCATATGCTGCAGTTTATCTTTTAGCAATTTTTAGACAAAAGGCAGCCTTCAAAAAGCAAAGCTGCACTGACTTGTGACAGTAATTTTTATTTGGATTCAAATAAGGAGCCAAAGGGACTGACAATTGCATTTTAACGTCACAGAGGGTAGCATTTTAGCTGATCATCAGCCCTTTCAGTGACCAAGGAAGATGAGGCACAGATCCAGGCCTTTTCCCTCTGGCTGGCTTTATGTCTTACAGCAAGCCCTCCCCCTGCCCCACCCATCATTTATAAGGAAGGAGGAGGAAGTTAAAACCTGTAGTCCTTAGTAATGTTATGATCATTTTGAAATTCAACTGGCACTTTTTGGTGGTGGTTTAAAAGAAAATATCTGGGGGCGCCTGGGTGGCTCAGTTGGTTGAGCATTGGATTCTTATTCTCAGCTCAGGCCCTGATCCTCCGGGTTGTGAGTTCAAATTCCACATTGGGCTCCATGCTGGGTGTGGAGCCTACTTTAAAAAACAAAGAACAACTGAAACTAAAGTGCTAAATTTCAAAGTCATTGTAACAAGAAAATGAAGCAAATCATTCACTGTCACAGTTAAAGGCCCTATGGAAATTTCCATTTTAACATTTGAATTTGACATTAACATTTTATTTTTCTTAAATGCATATGGAAATAAAAAGACTTGCTCAGTTTAAGAGGAACACAGAGTTGCCTGGGTGGCTCAGTCGGTTAAGTGTCTGCCTTCAGCTCAGGTCATGATCTCAGGTTCCTGGGTTCAAGCCCCACATTGGGCTCCCTGCTCAGCAAGAAGCCTGCTTCTCCCACTCCCTCTATCTTCTCCCTGGCCTATGCGTGCACTCGCACTCTCTCTCTCTCTCTCAAATAAATAAGTAAAATCTTTAAAAAGAGAGAGCGATGGAAATGCATAAATTAAGCACTGCTTGGATGACATGATTCTTTATATGGAAAACCCCAAAGACTCCACCCCCAAACTACTAGAACTCATACAGCAATTCAGTAACATGGCAGGATACAAAGTCAATGTACAGAAATCAGTGGCTTTCTTATACACTAACAATGAAAATACAGAAAGGGAAATTAGAGAATCGATTCCATTTACTATAGCACCAAGAACCGTAAGATACCTGGGAATAAACCTAACCAAAGAGGTAAAGGACCTGTACTCGAGGAACTACAGAACACTCATGAAAGAAATTGAAGAAGACACAAAAAGATGGAAGACTGTTCCATGCTCTTGGTTTGGAAGAATAAACATTGTTAAAATGTCTATACTGCCTAGAGCAATCTATACTTTTAATGCCATTCCGATCAAAATTCCACTGGTATTTTTCAAAGAGCTGGAGCAAATAATCCTAAAATTTGTATGGAATCAGAAGAGACCCCGAATTGCTAAGGAAATGTTGAAAAACAAAAACAAAACTGGCAGCATCACGTTACCCGATTTCAAGCTTTACTACAAAGCTGTGATCACCAAGACAGCGTGGTACTGGCATAAAAACAGACACATAGACCAGTGGAATAGAGTGGAGAGCCCAGATATGGACCCTCAACTCTAAGGTGAAATAATCTTCGACAAAACAGGAAAAAATATTCAATGGAAAAAAGACAGTCTCTTCAATAAATGGTGCTGGGAAAACTGGACAGCGATATGTAGAAGAATGAAACTCGACCATTCTCTTACACTGTACACAAAGATAAACTCGAAATGGATAAAAGACCTCAACGTGAGACAGGAATCTATCAGAATCCCAGAGGAGAACATAGGCAGTAACCTCTTCGATATCAGCCACAGCAACTTCTTTCAAGATATGTCTCCAAAGGCCAAGGAAACAAAAGCAAAAATGAACTTTTGGGACTTCATCAAGATCAAAAGCTTCTGCACAGCAAAGGAAACAGTCAACAAAACAAAGAGGCAACCCACGGAATGGGAGAAGATATTTGCAAATGACAGTACAGACAAAAGGTTGATATCCAGGATCTATAAAGAACTTCTCAAACTCAACACACACAAAACAGATAATCATATCAAAAAATGGGCAGAAGATATGAACAGACACTTCTCCAACGAAGACATACAAATGGCTATCAGACACATGAAAAAATGTTCATCATCACTAGCCATCAGGGAGATTCAAATTAAAACCACATTGAGATACCACCTGACACCAGTTAGAATGGCCAAAATTAGCAAGACAGGAAACAACATGTGTTGGAGAGGATGTGGAGAAAGGGGAACCCTCTTACACTGTTGGTGGGAGTGCAAGTTGATACAGCCACTTTGGAGAACAGTGTGAGATGCCTCAAGAAATTAAGAATAGAGCTTCCCTATGACCCTGCAATTGCACTGCTGGTTATTTACCCCAAAGATACAGATGTAGTGAAAAGAAGGGCCATCTGTACCCCAATGTTTATTGCAGCAATGGCTACGGTCGCCAAACTGTGGAAAGAACCAAGATGCCCTTCAACAGATGAATGGATAAGGAAGATTGGTACATATACACAATGGAGTATTTCGCCTCCATCAGAAAGGATGAATACCCAACTTTTGTATCAACATGGACGGGACTGGAAGAAATTATGCTGAGTGAAATAAGTCAAGCAGAGAGAGTCAAGTATCATATGGTCTCACTTATTTGTGGAGCATAACAAATAACATGGAGGACATGGGGAGATGGAGAGGAGAGGGAGTTGAGGGAAATTGGAAGGGGAGATGAACCATGAGAGACCATGGACTCTGAAAAACAACCAGAGGGTTTTGAAGGGGCGGGGGGGGGGGGGGGGGGGGGAGGTTGAGGAACCAGGTGGTGGGTAATAGGGATGGCACGTACTGCATGGAGCACTGGGTGTGATGCCAAAACAATGAACACTGTTATGCTGTAAATAAACAAACAAAAAAAAAATTAAGCACTGCTTGAAAGTATTTTATCTACATATTGAGAAATACACAAAAACCTTTACAAACAGACCATGAAAATTCAATATGGAAGTAAGTCACATACCCAGCAAGTCTTAAATAGCAGTAACTAGAAGTGCCAAGATTCAGTTAACTTTTTTTTTTTCAGCCATCCTTGCAAACGTGGGAGGGATTCAAGTTTCCAATTATAGATCAAGGGGTGTTTTCTCAGACCCAGACTGAATTTTCTTGCAATTTCCTGCAGTTCCAGTTCAACCAGCCCCATGAGGTAGAAGATAGGGCAAGAGCTTGTCCTTTAGTCTCCTCTCCCCTGGAACCCTTGACTTGTCATTGTAAGGAGACAGAATGGGCTTGGGGAGGGGCCTCCCTGTGCAGGTACCCAGAAGAGCCAAAGAGAAACTCTCCTTCCTTCAGACCTGCTTCCTCTAAGAATAATCCTTTTCAGGGCAT
This sequence comes from Meles meles, assembly GCF_922984935.1. Classification (NCBI taxonomy): domain Eukaryota; kingdom Metazoa; phylum Chordata; class Mammalia; order Carnivora; family Mustelidae; genus Meles; species Meles meles. Next base: position 94,447,468 of record NC_060069.1, on the reverse strand, counting down.
CTTCTACAGTCTTTCAAATTCCCATGTCATTGGAACTTTCATGAGCCAGGGGGAGAGAGTCCAGGCCACCCTTCTAGCCTCACCTGGCGCTGCCTCAGTACAAACCTTCCCTTCCAGCATATCGCCCAAACTCCATACTGCCAACTCGAGGGCCAGGTTCTGCTGCTAGACAGGAGGCTCCAAGTAGACCACAGTTCTGTGGGACGGGGAGAGGGGGCATTGATATGCATTTTATGAGCAATCTTACGTAATTATTATAATGAACCTGACATGAAGGGAGAATGTGCTGCCCAGAGGCCAAGTGACTGTCCCACTCATCAGCCCAGCCAGTGGAAGCCAGGGCAAGGCTTAAAATAACTTGGAAGCAGGGGCGCCGGGGGGCTTCTTAGGGCAAGCATCCAACTTTTGGTTTCAGCTCAGATCCTGGTCTCAGGGTCCTGAGATCGAGCCCCAAGTCTCCCAGAGTCTGCTCCAGATTCTTTCTCGCTCTCTCTCTCCCTCCCCTCCTGCCCCTCCTCCTGCTTCCCTGCACATGGAAGTGTTTGCTCTCTCTCTCTCATTCTCTCTCTCTCTCAAATAAATAAAATCTTAAAAAAAAAAAAAAAAAAGAACTGGAAAGCCAGCTAGTGACTGGCTGAGTGCCAGTAAGCTCCAGCTGACACCCAGAAGCAAGGAGCAGAATCACAGGACGTAGCCAGGCTCACAAACCAGCCTCCAAATGGGAAGGGCCCAGTGTGGGCATCAAGGACCAAGAAGCTGGATATAGAAACTGGAAGTGGCAAGGATAGGCCCCTTGGGGTGGTCTGACACCAGACAATCCAGGAGTGTGCTCTTCTGAAGCCCAAAAGGGCCAATAACTGAGGTAGGTGTGGGAAGAGGACTGTGAAGGATAGCCACGGTAAGGATGGCCTGTGAGATGTCAGTGGCCAGGGGCCGGGGCCAGAACCCAGAGAATCAGGTGGGCCAAGGTGGCAGCACCAGAGCCTAGAGCCCTTAGGTCAGTCCTGTGAGTGCCCCGGGAGCTGCACTGTGCCTCATTTGCTAGGCTCAGACAGTGTACTGTGCTGGAGTGCAGCTCGAGACACCCCTGCCCTCAAGCTGGGAAGCCATCTCCACCCTCATTTCCCCCACACTGCCTGCTTAGCTGCTCGGGGTGGCCACCCAGCAGACTGCTTGCCCCCCTTCCAGGCCCAGGTCTCAGGCTGACTAGGCTCCCCCAGCATGAACTGGTTCCCAATAGCCACTTTTCTCCAGGCCTGTGGACACCCTCTCAGGCAGCCACGGTGGACTAAGTTCCCAGGCTCAAGCCTCAGGCTCCTTCCTCTCTCTGGCTGAGTCCCGAGGTCTGGGCTCAGACACCCTGAACTTCAGACAGTCACAGAGAATTCAGGATAAATCTCTCCAAACAGAGTCATCTCCACGGAGTGACCAAATCTGGGTACTTTCCATAAGGTTGTCAACTACAGGCAGACCCTTGACCCCTGAGACAATTCCCCTTTCTGCAGGCCTGAGAACCAGCAAAGGGGCCTTTCTTTTTTTTTTTTTTTTTAAAGATTTTATTTATTAATTTTGACAGAGAGAGATCACAAGTAGGCAGAGAGGCAGGCAGAGAGAGTGAGAGGGAAGCAGGCTCCCCTCAGTGCAGAGAGCCCAACGCGGGACTCGATCCCAGGACCCTGAGATCATGACCTGAGCCGAAGGCAGCGGCTTAAACCACTGAGCCACCCAGGCGCCAAAGGGGCCTTTCTTATCCCTCCCAACTTATCCCCCCTATTTAAGCACAAACCCCCTAGGGAGGTTCTCCTGTCCGGCCGGCCGCTGCAAGTCAGTTCCCAGCTGTGAATTAACATTTTAGGGGGTTTGAGGAGAAAGAGAAGCATTAGACTAGTGGTTCTCAAAGTGGGGTCCCAGGACAGAAACCCAAATCCTGAGGCCCCGCCCTGACCGAGTCACAGCTCGGAGGCGGCCGGCCCTCTGGTGTCTGGTCGGTGCGTCCTCCGGGGGATTCTGACAGTCTCCCTCCAGCCGGAGAGCACCTGCTTCAGCCATTGGTGAGTGTCGGGGGCTGCAGGCGGCTGTTCTCCCTGACACCGCTGACAAGAGGAAACTAGCCTCCATGTCTGGGTGGAGAAGGCGATTCCTGGAAGCACCAGGTCATCCGCCGAAGCCCTTCTGACTTACCCTAGGTGTTAACATTGGGGGAAAGGCTCAGAGCTGCATCGAAGTGGTGCAGAGCCATCTAAGATAAAAAATTCAAGTTTCCCAAATATTATCCTTGGGAGTACTTAGGAAGGCTCTACTGTGGTGTCTTTTACACAAATATTGTGAGTCACAATAACTGTGTTTATCTTCTTTTTTCCTTCAGCAAATAAGGAAACATCTGCGGGGGTGCTGATATTTATTTATTTTTGGATGAAGCACAGTGACGTTGGAAATATTTCGTTCAGGATTCTAGAACACTGAAGCTGCCAGCAGTGCTCCGAGGAGGTAACTGGTAAATAATGGAGACCGTCCCTTTTAATCAAGGAGACCTCAGTGTGTCCTTCCTTGTTTAAAGTGACAGCGCTTCAGGCATCTGGCTTCTCAATAAAATGCGAGGTCAGGGGCCCCTGGGTGGCTCAGTAGGTTAAAGCCTCTGCCTTCGGCTCAGGTCATGATCTCAGGGTCCTGGGATGGAGCCCCACATCGGGCTGTCTGCTCAGCGGGGAGCCTGCTTCCCCATCTCTCTCTGCCTGCCTCTCTGCCTACTTGTGATCTCTCTCTGTCAAATAAATAAATAAAATTTAAAAAAAAAATGTGAGGTCAGACCAGTGGGAAAGGAAAAGCAGTCCTAGTGGAGGGCGCCTGGCCCGACAATCCCAAATTAAATTGCCTCTTCCGTGCCTCACTTCCCCCTGCTTCTCAGCTGCATGGGGGAGCTAAGAAGCCAGGTGCAGCTGCAGACTCCGCGTGTGATATCATTGAGCCGGGCCCTTGCTGGGGTGCTTACCGGTAGGACCATAAACCTCCTGCCTCAAACTCCTACCTGCCTGATCTCCACGGCTCCTGCCCTTCACGTGAGAAGAAAAGCGGTGCTTTGTATCCTGTGACAATAGAGCAAGCACAGCCCTACTGAAAACCCAACCCAGAGTGCCTGACCCAACAGCAAGGTGCATCCCCTGACTCTGCATTCTTGAGAAAGAGGCTGGATGCAACCAGCGTTTGGAGAGAACACTTATTTTTAAAATCGGATTGGAAGAAACAAGAACATATATGCACACGCAGACTTGCGAGGAAGGCTCATAGCAGCTTTACTTGTAGTAGCCCAAATACGGTAACAACCCGCACGTCTGTTAACAGGTGAATGCTTAAAAAAACATGGTTTATCCAAACAACGGAGCGCTCACGGCTCAGCCAGATAAAGAGATGAGCTACTACCACACGGAACAGGAGGACTGACTTTCAATGTAACTGCTCTGCGTGAAATAAGCAGGGCAGAAAGAATATGAGCTGTGTGATGCATTTGTATAGAACTAGAGGAAGAGCAGGGGCGCCTGGGTGGCTCAGTCGGTTAAGCATCTGCCTTCAGCTCGGGTCATGATCTTGGGATCCTGGGGTTGAGTCCCACATCAGGCTCCCTGCTCACTGGGAAGTCTGCTTCTCCCTCTCCGCACTGTTTATGCCGTCTCACTCTCTTTCTCTCAAATAAATAAAGTCCTAAAACAAAAAAGCAAACTAATCTATAGTGACAGAGGACTGGTCATGGGGGTAAGGAGGCCGGAGGGAAGGGGCACAAGGGCACGAGAGAATGCGGGTGTGGCGGTGGTTTCATGAGTGGTTTTTCACAAGTTAAAATTCATCAAGTGGTACACGTACAGATGTACGGTTTGTTGTATGACATCATGTATGTATGTCATATACCATGTATGTATCATGTATGATGTAATACATCAATAAAGTTCAAAAAAAATGGGCCAGCAATTCAGTTTCTTGGAGAAACTGGTCCCGTTTCTGCTAGAGTCCCTACTCTTCCTGGCTGGGTTAGAAACATGCAGATTTTTGTGGTGAGCTGTTGACCCCAACAGAAAGATGAAAAGTATTCCAGGGCAACTGGTGTGTGCGTTTGAGTATAAAGGGAGGGGGAAAGAAGAAATGGATCTCCTTCGTAGTGACGGTGGTATTGGTCATAATCAACAATGTGAGCATCTGTTATGATGAGGCTGTGTGTTTCACAAACATTACCTGATTTAGCGCTCACACAGCCTTGTGAGAAGGTGTTGTTGAACCCACTTCACACAGTGGGACATGAGATCTAAGGGAGACTGAGTAAGTCCTTAAGGTGAGGCAGGGACGTTCAGGGTTTGAATGGGTCTGCAAGACTGCACTCTGAGATATTAAATACGACCATCTCTGGCTGGTGTGATCAGAAGTGAATTTTATTTTATAATTTTTAAGTACTTCTCAAACTTGCTATAGTAAACATGTACTAAGATTAACCAGCAGTATTTGAAAGCCTTTAAAATTATTATAGCCACTTTGTAACAATACCTTTAAAATTCTTTTCCTGTAAGAATAATTCTGTTTATTAAGCCTGTCAAGTGTCACCTGATTAATTTCTTATTTATTTTTAAAGATTTTATTTATTCATTTAACCAAGGACCTTAAACTTGAGCATGCCTCAGGATCACTTAGACAGCTTGTTAAAACAGGTCGTGGGGGCCAGCCCCAGAGTTTCTGATTCTATTTATTCATTTAACCCCTATTCTGCCAGGCAGTGCTGGAGGAAACAGCAACAGAAATTGAGGAGTTACTGAAGGCCAAGGTTAATGAACTAACAACCATTCCGACTCAGTCTGCACCTGAACCTCTATTGGAAACACTAGAGATGGGAGGGACTTAAAGCTCCAGCTTTGGGGGCATCGGGGGTGGCTCAGTTGGTTAAGCGACTGCCTTTGGCTCAGGTCATGATCCTGGAGTCCCAGGACTGAGTCCCACATCAGGCTCCCTGCTTGGCAGGGAGTCTGCTTCTCCCTCTGACCCTCCCTCTTCTCATGCTCTCTCTCTCTCTCTCTCTATCTCTCTCATTCGCTCAAATAAATAAATAAATAAAATCTTTAGGAAAAAAAAAAGCTCTCCAGCTTTGGGGTGTTCCGCTAAAGGCTGCTCACCACAGATTGCTAGGAGCTCACCTGCAGTAAAGAAAAAAAAAATGTTGGGTTTATGGACTTAAGAGCAGGTGCGAAAGCCCCTAGAGACTCAGGAGGGAGCTGTAAGAGGCTTCTTTTTTTTTTTTTTAAGATTTTATTTATTTATTTGACAGATGGAGATCACAAGTAGGCAGAGAGGCAGGCGGGGGCGGGGGGAATGTAAGAGGCTTCTAACAGGATGGGCCATCTGCTGGGTGACTCCTGCAGGCACGAGGAATGGGGGAGGCAGTCCTAGAGAGCATGCTGTCAAGAAGAATGGAGCAGTTTGGTAATTGGACATCTAATCTTATCTGGAGGGCGGAAGCATTGGAGTTTGGGCAACTGTGCAACTGGCGAAGGAGCAGAAGTCACTCCTTTTCATCAGAAGAGGGGGTCATTTAATCACTTTTGAGTTTGCAGAAATAACCAGGTCTGTCTTGTTCCAAACACATGAGACGGGGGAGGCTTGTCTAAACATCGATGACCTGCAGTTAGGAAACCACCATCTGGCTGCCAGCAGGGCTGGTTTTTCACATTTTTGGTTCAAAACCCAGAGTCGTCCTCAAAACCCCAAAGAGACTGTGTCTTTCTTTCTTACCTCCAGAACCTCTGTTCTCTTCACAGCAGTTACAGTGTGCTTCAGAGAGGGGTCAGCAATACAAATTCTAAATAAAACAATCCCAATGAAAAACGTAAAGCCGGTTCACTGCCTGCTTCTTAAACTTTGGAACTGAGTATCTGTCCAGTTTCTAAGGATGCGTCCGTCCCGGGATGGTTGGGTGGCTCAGCTGTTTGAGTGTCTGACTTTTGATTTCGGCTCAGGTGGATCTCTGGGTTCTGGGATCGAGTTCCAAGTCAGATTCCCCATTCAGCAGGGAGTCTGCTTGTCTCCCTCTCTCTGATCCCCTCCCCCTGCTCATGCTCTCTGGCTCTCTAAAATAAACAAATCTTGAAAAAAAAAAAAAAAAAAGATGCATCAGTCCAGGAGTTCACAATTCCATAAACCTCTATTCTACTGTGGGTAATAGAAATCAGAACAGCTTGGCATTAAATAAATCAGAGTGCTTTTCTTATGTGATGAGAACACACAGAGGGCAGCCCAAACAGGGTCAGCTGCTCCACGACGCTCTCCGAGACCCCGACTCCTTCCATCCATCTTCTCAGCCATCCAGACTGTGATGTCTGGTGATTATGTACCAGATAGCAACTTCAGCGCAATGACTGTATTATCCCAAAAGAGGACAAATGGAAGAACAAAAGACAAATTCTTCAGCGCAATGACTGTATTATCCCAAAAGAGGACAAATGGAAGAACAAAAGACAAAAACCCAGCCCTTTTTTTTTTTAAGATTTTATTTATTTATTTGAGAGAGAATGAGTGAGAGAGAGCATGAGAGAGGAGGAGGTCAGAGGGAGAAGCGGACTGCCCAAGGAGCTGGGAACCCGATGCGGGACTCGATCCTGGAAGTCCAGGATCATGACTGAGCCAAGGCAGTCACTCAACCAACTGAGCCATACAGGTGCCCCAAACCCAGCTCTTTTTAAAGAGCTTTCTGAGGGGCACCTGGGTGGCTCAGTCAGTTAAGCGTCTGCCTTCAGCTCAGGTCATGATCCCAGGGTCCTGGGATCCAGCTCCACATCGAGCTCCACACTGGGCTCCCTGCTCAGAGGGGAACCTACTTCTCCCTCTCCCTCTGCCACTCCTCCCTGTTGTGCTCTCTTTCTCTCTTGCTCCTACCCTGTCTCTCCTCTAGCTTGTTCACTCTCTCTCTCTCTCTCAAATAAATAAAACAAAACCTTTAAAAATAAAGAGCTTTGGGACACCTGGGTGGCTCAGTGGGTTAAGCCTCTGCCTTCAGCTCAGGTCAAGATCTCAAGGTCCCGGGATCGAGCCCCGCATCGGGCTCTCTGCTCTGCAGGAAGCCTGCTTCCCCACCCCCACTCTGTCTGCCCCTCTGCCCACCTGTGATCCCTCTCTCTGTCAAATTAAAAAAAAAAAATTAAAAATAAATAAATAAATAAATAGCCTTCTGAGCAGCCTCATCTATCGGCTTCTGCTTATGGCACCTGTCAGTGCTATGTCACATGGTCACCTCATACACAAGGAAGCCTGGGGAAGCTTCTTTTCCTCACCTGGTTTGCCAGTGGCCATGCTGAAATCGAGTTACATCAACAAGGCAGAAGCGGAGAATGGATAGTAGGAAGACTGCCAGCAGCGTGGCCAGCTTTGCCGGAACCCAAAACACATGTTTAACCAGCCCATGTGAGTCACACCTAAAATTATAACAACGGTGCAATGAGTTCCCGGCCTGCCTCTGATTTACAAATGCTCATGTGTGAGGAACCCAGGCTGTGCTTGCAAACTGGTGCAGATCCCACCCACTGCTCCCCTTACCCCTGTAATCCTGGCTGCTGGTCCAGATTGTTACCTCCCAATGTCCATCTTCTCCTTTTTCTGTAAGTAACAGAAGCCCCCATTTCTAGCTGTGTACATGTCTGCCTGGAATAAAGACTCTATTTCCCATTCTTTTTTGCAGCCAGATATGATCATGTCCATGAGTCTGGCCGGTGGAATCTAAGCACGAGTGCCACGTGCGGTTTTTGGGGAATGTCCTTACATGGAGAGAACGTGCACTTCTGTGCCCACTTCTCCCTCTGGAATGTAGACAAAATGGAGCTCAGAAACCATCTGGGGCCATGAGATGGAACTCACACAGAGGATGGCAGAGTAATAAAGTATTAGGAGCTTGGGTTCCCTAGCTTGAAGCTTCCCTAGCAACCCCAGACTGCTTATTCATGAATTTCATTTACATGAAAGGGAAATGAACTTCTATATTGTTTTAACCAGGGCTAATGGGTTTCTGTTACTTGCAGCTGAACCTAATCCTCGTGTTCTACTTCCTTGAACTGTCCCACTCTGCAGAGGAAGGATTTCTCGTCTCATCCGTGATGGTCCATCTAGTTTCTGACCCTTACTCTGTCCCTGTCCTCTGGGCAGTGGCCTTTGTCATCATTCTCAGTTCCCTAAGCATGTGTTTGAGTCCCTATCAGTGACCTATAAGTGCATTCTCTTAACACCCCCTCTATACTTTTTTTTTTTAAGATTTTTATTTATTTATTTGACAGAGAGACAGCAAAAAAGGGACTAGAAGCAGGGGGGATGGGAGAGGGAAGAGCAGGCTTCCTGCTGAGCAGAGTGCCTGCTGTGGGGCTCTGTCCCAGGGTTCTGGGATCATGACCTGAGCCAAAGACAGTCTCTTAAGGACTGAGCCACGCAGCTGCCCACCTCCCTCTGTAGTTCTCCTCCTTCTCCGCCCCTCTCTGGTTGCATCCTAGGAACGCCAGCCCAGCAGAGGAGGAGGAGGCTGCACAAAGTAGGACTAATCCAGGAGCGCAGGCTCATGGGGGCACACTGGCTAGAAAGTCATGTCTGACCAAATGCAGGAGGCCTCCTTGCTCTTCCCTACCTCCTGGATTCATTTTGTGCCACAAATTTTTTCCATCAGAGCCGTTTGAGTTTAAAAGACAAGCTTGGAAACAGCCCTGGAGGAGAATGGACTATTTACCACTTGCAATTTAATGTGAATTAATTTAATCCAATTTCTTTTTTAATTCATTCTTCCTTTAAACATTCATGAAGAGCCTATTTTATGTCCTTTTTAAAAGAGATTTTATTTCTTTCTTTTGAGAGAGACCACCAGAGAGGGCGCTCGTGCCAGCGGGGGGAGGGTCAGAGTGGTAGGGAAGTAGAATCTCACAAAGATCACACACTGAGTGAGGAGAGGAGGCAGGGGCTCCATCCCAAGGCCCAGTGACCATGATCTGAGCTGAAATCAAGAGTGGGAGGCTTAACAGGCAGAGCCACCCAGGCGCGCAAGACTATTATACCCTAAGAGATTGATAATTTATTATTTGACTCTTCTGGAGATCAGAAGTCCCACAGGGTTCTAAAATCACGGTGTCAGCAGAGCTGCGTTCCTTTGTGGACATTTGGAGAGGACACATTTCCACACCTAGTCTGCTTCTAGAGTCTGTGGGAATTCTTTGGCTAGGGTCCCCTTTCTCCATCTTTAAAGCCAACAATGTCTCCGACCACCGTGGTGGGGGTGGTGAGTTTTCTGGGCTTTATGTTCGTAGATGCAAGGTATGTAACTTTAGTCACATCTACAAAGTCGCTTTTGCTGTGAAAAGCAACACATTGACCGGTTCCAGCATTAGAACATAGATTTCTTTCTTTCTTTATAAGATTTATTTATTTATTTGACAGAGAAAGATCACAAGTAGGCAGAGAGGCAGGCAGAGAGGGAGGAGGAAGCAGGCTCCCTGCTGAGCAGAGAGCCCGATGTGGGGCTTGATCCCAGGACCCTGAGATCAGGACCCTGAGATCATGACCTGAGCCGAAGGCAGAAGCTTAACCCACTGAGCCACCCAGGCGGCCCTAGAACATGAATTTCTTTAGGGGCCTTTATTCTGTCCCCAAATCCTTTTTTTTTTTTTTTAATTTATTTTCAGCATAACAGTATTCATTGTTTTTGCACCACACCCAGTGCTCCATGCAGTGCGTGCCCTCTCTATTACCCTCCACCAGGTTCCCCAACCTCCCACCCCCACCCCCCAACCCCCCCCCCTTCGAAACCCTCAGGTTGTTTTTCAGAGTCCATAGTGTCTCATGGTTCATCTCCCCTTCCAATTTCCCTCAACTCCCTTCTCCTCTCCATCTCCCCTTGTCCTCCATGTTCTTTGTTATGCTCCACAAATAAGTGAAACCATATGATACTTGATTCTCTCTGCTTGACTTATTTCACTCAGCATAAACACTTCCAGTCCTGTCCATGTTGCTACAAAAGTTGGGTATTCATCCTTTCTGATGGAGGCATAATACTCCATCGTGCATATGTACCACATCTTCCTTATCCATTCGTCCGTTGAAGGGCATCTTGGTTCTTTCCACAGTTTGGCGACCGTGGCCATTGCTGCTATAAACATTTATTCTGTCCCCAAATCCTTAAATTTACGAGCCCCAAAGCTACTGACAACGGCCAAATTTCTTAAAATCCTTTTCCCTTCCCCACCCATTTCCAAAGGTGCAACCGCTTTTGCCTGTCCTTCCTCACTCAATACTACCCCGACCCCCTCCTCCCCTCGCCAAATTGCGACCCAGGCCCTGCCCTGAGCTGCCCCCTTTATCCCCGCGCCCCCTGCCTCCCGGGCCTGGGAAAGTGGGTGGGGACACGGGAGCAGGATCGCCCTCTGCAGGCGGGAGTGGCGCGCAGCTACCTTAGGCGACCTCTGCCCCCGTGCCCCTGCCCCACCGATGGCCAGGCCCACGGGCCCGGCACTTCTGTCTCCTCCTAGACCTCGTCCCTCGCAGAGCCACTGGCTTTGACGACCTCGCCACGCGGCGAGGACCCCAGGTGCTCTCCACACCCGAGCCCGAGCCCACGCCCACCCTCCCGGACCCTGGAAGGGCTTTCCCGCCGCCACCCCCAGTCCCCCTCCTCCTCCCGCCTCCGCCACCCCCAATCCCTCTACTATCCCCCTCCTCCTCCCGCCTCCGCCTCCGCCTCGCCCCCTTCCGACTCCGCCTCCCCGCGGGCCGACCTCTCCAGCCCCGCCCTGCGCCGTCGCCTAGGTGCAGGGCGCACTCGGGAGGCGGGCCGGCGAGGGACGCGGGGACTCGGGACCCGGTGCCGGAGTGAGTGTGCGGCGCGGGCCGGCGACCAGGTTGCGGCGTGGGTGGGCGGCATTCTCTCCGGAGGTAGTGAATTGCTGCGGGCAGCGGCAGGCCCCGAGCTCTCCCTAGCCCCCGGGACTCCGAGGGGGAGCTGGGCGAGCAGCAGGTCCGGGGCAAGTCGGCCTCGCTTCCGTCTGGAGAAGGCAGGGCCCTCCTCCCCCTACTCTCTGCTCCGCAGCCCTCACCTCACCGTCCCCAGCTCTCGGAGAGTCCCAGTTAGCAGAGGATGGGGCACCGCCACTAAATGCGCATTAGTCACCCTGGGCCACGGGTTACTGCACATGGAAATGACGAAGAAACGCTCGTGATAAAATATCAAGGGAAAAGCTCGAGATTTAAGAAGGCCTTAATAGAGTACTTCCAGAATGTTATGCGTGTAGTTTGTACTCCTGTAAATAGCCAGAAGAGGCTGGTGAGAAATACTTCATATGTAACAGTGATGTTACATAGTACCAACCTTAGCTTGGACTGCCTTAACAAAGTACCATAGACTGGTATCCTAAACAACAAATTCATTTCCTAACACTTCTGCAGACAGGGAAATCCAAGAGCAAGGTGCCGGGAAGCTAGGTTTGGAGCCTTTTCCTCTTGGCTTGGAGGTGGCAGCCATCTCAAGGGAGACAAACTAAGCTCTGTGGTGTCTCCTCTTCTTCTTTTCCTTCTTTTTTAAAGATTTTATTTATTTATTTATTTATTTAGAGAGAAAGAGTATGGGAGTGGGGCTAGAGGAAGAGAATGTCAAGCAAACTCCAGGCTGAGCATGGAGCCCGGCTTGGAGCTCTATCTCATGACCCTGAGATCAGGACTCCAGGTGAAATGAAGAGTTGGTTGCCCAACCTACTGAGCCACCCCGGTGCCCCACTCTGTGTCTCTTCTTACAAGGGTGCTAATCCCATGGTGGGAGACCTGCCTTCATGACCTCATCTAACCCTGCTCACCTCCCAAAGACCCTGTCAAACAAATACCATCACCTTGGGGATTGGGCTTCAACATAAGAATTTAGGAGGAAGTTGAAAACATACAGTCATTATCAGTACCTTCTAGGTGGTATGTCAGAGTAGTTAAGAATTTGGGCTGTGGAGCCAGGCTGCCTGAATTTGATTCCCAGCTGCTCTGGTTACCAGTGTTTGCCCTTAGGCAAATCACTTCCCTCACAAGGCCTCAGCGTCCCCACCTTAGCCATCACTATGTGCCAGGCTCTGTTCCAAGTATCCACCAGGAACTAATTCTTTATTCCTCATAACAGTTCTTTTTTTTTTTTTTAAAGATTTTATTTAAAGATTTATTCGACAGAGAGATCACAAGTAGGCAGAGAGGCAGGCAGAAAGAGAGGGGGAAGCGGGTTTCCCGCTGAGCAGAGAGCCTGATGCGGGGCTCCATCCCAGGACCCTGAGACCGTGACCTGAGCTGAAGGCAGAAGCTTAACCACTGAGCCACCCAGGCACCCCCTCATAATAGTTCTGTATCATCATCATCACCCATCAACATCCCCTTGGTACCGAGGAAAAAACTTTACATTTAATTTGCATTAAATCTCCACAAATACCAAAGAGATTAGAGTCCCACCAGTTTTACAGAGGAAGAAGACAGGGTTCAGGCACATGAAGTTGACTAGTCACAGTCAGTCTACTAATAATTGACAGACACAGGATTCAAACTGGTTCTTTTTGAAACAAGGCCTCTTAATAATTCCCATAAACTTTTGTCTCTACAAACCCAGTCCAAAGAACCAACCATTTCCTTAAGTTACTGTGACCAAACCAATTCGGAGTTGCTAGCTCCTCAGTGAGTCACAGATACACCAGGTGGAGTTGTCCCACAAAGTAAACTTTATTTGCAGCAAATAATGAGATCACAGTAAATGTGATCTTTCAAAACCCCCTTTCAAAACTGGATGAAAGAGAGACAGAAAGATGGGGAGGTGGGGATGGGTTCCTTTTGTTTAGGGTTAGGATGAATATTGAGATAGGGAGGCCTTGTCATCATGTATAGAGGCATGCATAAGGTCCCACATGTACATTAAGGAAACACACATGTATATATACATTGTTTGTTGTGTAAATGAGGCTGAGGCCCTTCCTTGGGTAGAGATTTTAGTATTATAATGAGGTAAAGGTCATTGCCAGTCATTCCAGAGGTCACTACCCCCTATCTGAGCAGAAGTGAGTCAGGTTTAGTTCAAACAGTTTGGGTGGTCTGAGAGGTGTTGTCAAGGCCATTGCCAGTCACCTGAGGGTGGTTTCAGGTTTCATGACCCAACAATCACACTACTAGGTATGTACCCTAAAGATACAAATGTAGTGATCTGAAGGGGCATGTGCACCCCAATGTTTATAGCAGCAATGTCCACAACAGCCAAACTATGGAGCCTAGATGTCCATCAACAGATGAATGGATAAAGAAGGTGTGGTATATATACACAATGGAATACTATGCCGCCATCAAAAAACCAAAATCTGCCATTTTCAATGACGTGGATGGAACCAGAGGGTATTATGCTAAGTGAAATAAGTCAATCAGAGAAAGACAATTATCATGTGATCTCCCTGATATCAGGAATTTGAGGGGCAGGGCGGGGGTGGGGGCTGGGGGTAGGGAAGGAAAAAAATGAAACAAGATGGGATCGGGAGGGAGACAAACCATAAGAGACTCTTAATCTCGGGAAACAAACTGAGGGTTGCTGGTGGGGGAGGCGGTGAGGAAGTAGAGATAAGGTGGCTGGATGATGGACACTGGGGAGGGTATGTGCTATGGTGAGTGCTGTGAAATGTGTAAGACTGATGATTCACAGACCTGTACCCTTGAAGCAAGTAATACATTATATGCTAATAAAAAAAAAATGGTACTCCAGAAAGAAGAGATCTAGCTGGTGACATTATCACATGGAGGAACCTTTCAAGGCTGGATAACTGAAGGGACAGATCAATACTGCTGGGTGACTTCCTGTGGCCAGGAAAATAAGAATCACTTCAATAGTACTAATAAAGTTTATTGAGCACTTTTACTATGTGCCAGGCATTGTGCTAATAAATTTTTTATGTGCTTTATAAATTTTTTATAAATTAAAAATTTATAATTTTTATTGTGCTTTATAAATTTACCTTCCTTCATCCTGGTGACAACCATAATCTATTTTAGAGATGGAGAAATAGAGGCTTCAAAACTCTTCATAGAATACCTAAGTCCACCCCAGTGAGTCCAGTGGTGGAGACAAGACTAAAATCCGAGTCTGTTCCCCTTCGAAGCTCGCATTCTTAACCACTGTGGATATGCTGCCTGGCAAGAATGATGTTATAAAGAGAACGATGCCATTTAAAAATCAATATGTCCTTGGCAATATTTAGTGCCCACCACTAATGTTATAACTGAGTTCCAAGGGTATCACACCATTTTATTTTTTGAAAGATTTTGTTTATATATTTGTCAGAGAGAGACATAGCAAGAGAGAAAACAAGCAGGGGGAGTGGCAGAGAGAGAAACAGGCTTCCCACTGAACCCAATGCGGAACTCGATCCCAGGACCTGGGAATCATGACCTGAGCTAAAGGCAGATGCCTAACGACTGAACCATCTAGGTGCCCCTATTGCCCCATTTTAAAGAATATAAAAGAACGTGGGTCCATGAAAATAGATATTGGAAATAGAACAGTTTTACTCAACGGTACCCATCTTGATTCCCTACTCCCATTTTAAGATACCTGAGGCACTTTAAGCAGAGAAGGGTGTCAGCAATATTTGCCAATTTTTAGTGGGGGATGTGTGATCTGTTCCTTCAAAAGACATCTGTGTATTGGGTTTCAGGGCAAGGTGCTATTTTCAGAATCCAGGTAGAATCTAACACAGTAAAACAATGCCAAGGGAAAAGGAAGGAAAACAAAAAACTAAAGGAACACCCCTGCCCATCGTTCTAATTCTTCGGAAGTTCCTGAAAACGTATGAAAAGCACTGTGCCCAGACGCAGACATCTGTGTGTCCAGCCATCAAACAGGACTTGAAAACCAGCATCAACAACGAACAGATTCTTAGGAAAGTGAGTGTGTGGCCTCCTTTGCTTACTCCTCTGGGAAGTGAACTGACTAGGGTTTTGCTCCAAGGAGCACGGGTCCTCCGTCATTGCTCTGTGTTCCCGCTTGCCTGCCTGCCTGAAGTCCAAAGCCTGCCCCTGGCACTGGGGCTCTGCTCAGCACTTCTGCCTCCCTGCTTCTACCTCGAATCTACCCACCCCAGTCCTTTGAGCAGCCCTGCCCTTTCTTACACCACACCTGGAGTGGCCAACCAGCCCCTTCTACTCTACCTCTGGAAAGTCCGGCACAAAAGACCACTTTGGGCATCTGGCAGGACATCCATGCCCAGCATTCCCACCACCCCACGGGATCCCTCCAAGGGAATAGTTGCTTCTCTTGACAGTGGTGTCCCTGTCATCAGGCCAGACCCCCGCACTCACCCATCCTTCCCCTCTCACTTGGAGCGAGATTAGCAAACACATAATTCTAACTCCCAAAGTACAGGATTTCAGAAAAAAAAAAAAAAAAATCAGGTGTCATATCTTTCCTGAGATTGAATCTAGGGGTCAATTGGGAGGGGGGAAAGAAGAGAGGGCAGCCCTGAAATGAAATGGTCTACTCTTGGGAAGGGCACTTGCTAGTCCGGGGGTAGGGGAGGGGATAGTGCTGGAACCCAAGGATAGACTGGCCTGCTCTCCAGCTTTCCTGTGGCCAGCCCAGGTCCTAAAATGCTGAGTGCTAACCAAGAGAATAAATTAATCAGAGATGGGTGCCGAAAAATAATCATTATTCTAAGGAGACTTTGACCCAGATCCATCCTACCCATATTTTTCCTGAAGGTTATTGGGGGATGGGAGGGTGATTACATTGTACACCACATAAAAAGAACCTCTGAAAGACTGCCCTAAACACCATCCCTTTTTGCCAAACTTCCAATTACCAAGGGAGCTGCCACCTCCCTCTCCCCGTTCACCCCTTTGGACAGGAGACTTCCTCTCCTAGTCTCCTGTCCCCTCTGCCCTCCTAGGTCTTTCTAATTCCTTCTCTTGTAGTTAGTTGCTTCTCTGGACTCCCCCATACATCTCCCTGCTCATCCCAGGGCAAGAGCTTCTCAGAGCCATCTTTTTGTGATAAAATAATTACAACTTTATTTTTTTTCTATTGTACATCTTATAATTAGCCTCTACTACTTAATGATAAGACTAATCATAAACCTTGTTCAAATTTGTAGTCCCTTCAGCAAACATTTTAAATTAAATGTTTCAAATTTGTAGTCCCTTTCTAAACATTTTAAATTAAAATCACTATCAGAAATGCAAATAACATCAGGACCCGATGTATAAATACTGGTGTGAATCATAAGACCATATGGGCTGTTTATGTTGGGGGGGGGGTTGCTCTGGTTGGGTCTCCATTTTGATGTTGAACATCACTAAAGTAAGAGTCTCATGAGATAATTATTTTTTTACTGCATAGGATACACTCAGATAATTTCTCTTCTGTTCTATTTCATTAAGGAAAGAGAGAAAAAAGCTGGTTACAACCTACTCCATTGATTTCTGACCCAATAATGAGTAGAAACCTGATGGAAAAATCTGTGCCCTGTAAGATTGCTTTTGCATATGGCAAGAAATTCATAAGATTGTTTTGAATTACCACCCAGTGCACGTGTGATCCAAAGTTAATCGCCTTTTCAAATGTTCTGATACTGTCTGATGACAACACTCTTTCTCTATGCATGGACATCTGTTTATGATTCCCACCTGTACTTTTTTTCTGACACTCCAGTTTATGCTTGTAAGACCTGAAGATTCCCCAACAAGCATCCTACCCATTTCCTTAGAACCTTTGCTCATGACAATTCGAGATGAGTGTTATATGCTGGGGAAAGAGATCTGTGTCTGGAGCCTACAACTGAGCAACCCAGAGATTGCCAGACTGGTGAGTCATGCGTTTTAGAGGTATTCCTTCAATTAAACTTAAAATTGAATATAAGCATAATAGCACGTATCCCAGCTATAGTTCATTTGGTTGTTGACTGATATGCTCTAAGCTTTTCTTTTTTAAAAAGACAATGTATCTTTTAATGAAACATTTCAAAGTTATGTAAAAGTACAAAAAAACGGGTAAAACTATAATGTTTGGTTATCAAACATTATCAAACATTTGATAACCAAACATTATAGTTTTACCTGTTTTTTACTTTATAAAATGCAACATACTGTATGCATTCTTTTGTGTCTCTCTTTGCCTGTACAACATTATGTTTTTATGAGTCATCATATTTTACTTTTGCATAGCTATAGTTGATGCATTTTCATTGCTTTATAGTTTTTTTTAAAGATTTTATTTATTTATTTGAGAGAGGGATCGAGAGCACAAGCGGGGGAAGGAGAGGGACAAGCAGGCTCTGCACTGAGCATGGAACCCAGTGTATGGTTCCATCCCATGACCCTGAGATCATGACCTGAGCTGAAATCAAGAGTCAGACGCTTAACTGACTGAGCCACCCAGGTGCCCCTATATCGTTTTCTACTATATGAATATACCATAATTTCTTTTTTTTTTTTTTAAGATTTTATTTATTCATTTGACAGAGAGAGAGATCACAAGTAGGCAGAGAGGCAGGCAGAGAGAGAGGAGGAAGCAGTCTCCCTGCAGAGCAGAGAGCCCGATGCGGGGCTCGATCCCAGGACCCTGAGATCATGACCTGAGCCGAAGGCAGCGGCTTAATCCACTGAGCCACCCAGGCGCCCCTACCATAATTTCTTTATCCTACAATTCAACAACAACAAAAAACAAACAACCTTATTTTAAAATGGGCAAAGGACATAAGTAGACATTCTCCAAAGAAGGGATACAAATAAATCATAAACACACAAAAGATATTCAACATTACTAATCTTTAGGAAATGCAAATCAAAACTGCGATGAGATACTACCTCATGTCAACTATTATGGCTACTATTATAAAAAAAATAAAAAATAATGTGTTGACAGGACAAGGAGAAATTGGAAAACCTGTGCACTGTTGGTGGGAATATAAATTGTTGTAGCCACTATGGAAAACAGGATGGAAGTTCCTTAAAAAATTAAAAATGGAATTACCATATGATTCAGCAATTCCCGCTTCTGGACATCTACCCCAAAGAATTGAAAGCTAGATCCCAAAAAGATATTTGTACACTCATCTTTATGGTAGCATTATTCACAATAGCCAAAGGTGGAAGCAATCCAAATGTCCATTACCAGATGAGTAGAAAACAAAATGTTGGATATACATACAATGGAGTATTATTCAGCCTTTAACAGGAAGGAAGTTGTGACACATGCTACATGTAGGAACCTTGAGGAACTTATGCTAAGTAAGATAAGTCAGTCACAAAAGGACAAATACTATATCATTGTATTATAGGAAGTACCTAGAGTAGTTAAGACTCATAGAGAAAGAAAATAAAATGGCGGTTGCCAGACGTTGTGGGGGAGGGGAGAATGGGACTTATTTTTTAATGGGTACAGAGTCTGAGTTTTACAAAATGAAAAAAGTTCTGGAGATGGATGGTGTTGAGGGTTGTACCACAACAGTGTGAATGTCTTTAATGCCACTGAACTGTACCCCCAAAATGGTTAAGATGGTAAATTTTATCTGTGTATTTGACCACAATTCAAAATAAAATTTTAAAAAGGTATCTTTAATGCATAACCAGAATTTGTAGTTGTTTTTATTGAAAGTGTCAGTCCAGGGACCCAGTCCATTTAAGCAGGCCATAGAATGCTGTCCGTGCATGTCATCAGTGATCCTTAGCAGTTCTTTAAAATGTAGCCCTCTTGGTCACCTGGAGGCCGTTGAGGAATTCTGTGGTCAATGGCTGTGGTCTTGCCCACACAGGCCTAGTGCCCCAGGAGTGATACTGCAAACCACTGGCTGAGACCGTTGGGACCTGGGTCAAGAGCCTGTTTTGCACAGACCAGCATTATCATAGACAGTGACGTCCCACACTGCCTCCTCTGTCAGAAACACAGCTTGTGAAATCCAACCCAGCACTTAAGCTAGGTGTTTTCTCATAAAAGAGGCCTCAAACATCAGCTCTGTAGTTAAGGCTGCAAGGGCTCTTATATTCTCAGCCAAACTATAATTTGGAAACCTATCTCTGACCAACATGTCATTGCCTCAGGAAACCCTAAATCCTTCCGATTTAAATTCTGAACTGAGAAATGCTTGGGTTGTGGTGATCCTCACTGCTAAAAGGTGGCCTTTGTGATTTGTAGCTTTAAATACCTCCCTCTGTCAGGTAGGGATTTAGTTGTCACTGGGATCCTTGTTACGACAAGAAATGTCCTTGCCATAGGCCCCTCTGTTTAGGAGACTGAGAGACCTTGACATGGTTCCAAATGTTCATGTGTTGCCCCCAGTCCCGTGGCTTCACCATGAGAAACACCTTGTTGCTAAATTTCCATGGTCTAGCTCTTTTTTTTTTTTTTAAGATTTTATTTTAAGAGAGATTGAGAGAGAGTTTAAGCACGGGAAGGGACAGAGAGAGGAGGAAAGAAGCAGACTTCCTGCTGAGCACAGAGTTCAACATGGGGCTCCATCCCAGGACCCCAAGACCATGGCCCTGAGACCATGATGTGAGCTAAAATCAAGAGTCCAACACTTAACCAACTAAGCCACCTAGGCGCCCCTGCCTGGTGTAATTCTGAGGAAACCTCTAAATCCTAATACCAGTAACAATGAATACTTAGGAGGTAATCTAACTATTATAATTTTTGCCTAGTTATACAAAGTTGGCATGGCGGTACTTCCCTATTGAAAGGACAGAACCCTAGGAGGACAAATCTGTGGGTTAGAATAGCAACATCTGTATTAGTCTGTTGGGGCTACCATAACCACAGGTTGCACGGCTTAAACAACAGAAACTCATTTCCTCACAGTTATGAAGGCCTGGAAGTCTGAGCTCAAGGTATCAGCGGGGTTGGTGACTTCTGAGGCTGCTCTTATTGGCTTGTAAATGGCTGCCTTTCCCCTGTATCTCCACGTTGTCTTCCCCCTGTACATATCTGTGTCAGATTTCCTTCTTATAAGAAAGCCAGTCCTACTGGGTTAGGACCTACCCTGAAGACCTTATTTTAACTTAGGTAGCTCTTTGAAGACCCTGTTTCCAAATACAGTCACATTCTGAGGTACTGGGGGTTAGGACTTCAACGTATGAATGAGGGGGGACACAATTCAGCCCCCAATGACAGAGAAAGATGAGCTGCAGTTTATCTCATCTCATCACAAAGCTTGGTGTTTCCCATTTAATTCTTCACATTGCCTTTTAAAGGGCAGTTATTTTATTTTCATGCCACTTTCTCCTTGGGGGAATTAGAAAGTTGTCTTAAAGGCGAACTGTTGAGGTAATGAACATAATGGGCATTTGGGTTACATGAAAACACAGAGAGCACGTTGTCTCCCTTGCGTGAGCACGGTTTCACCTCGCGTTCCTAGGCTTCGCTTCTGGAGTTGAAGGGGAGTGCCGCCTGCCCCTTTACCAGCCTGGAGCTCACTGACTGCAGGATGGATCTGTGGTCTCTCCGGAGACTCGGGAGGGCTCTGCCATGCAGCCATCTGCGTTCTCTCATCCTCGATTACAGCAGGTGAGGCTGGAATGTGGGCTTCCTTCAGGCCTCTGCTGCTGTTCGGCTGAGGGAGGCAAAGGCAGGGCAGTGGCCTGGTTCCTTGTGCCTCATCTGGTCATCGCTGGAAGGGGATACTCCAAAACCTCCTTAGAGCTAATGTTCCTGAGTAAATGTCAGGGTTCTCAAAAAGAGGTTTTATTCATTCATTTTTCCTTTCTCCCTCCTCCTCTCCCTCCCACCCCTCTTTCCTCCTTCCTTACTTTCCTTTTATTCATTTGTTCTGTCAACAAATATTTGTTGACGGCCTATTTGTGCAAGACACTATGCTCTTCACTAAGGAAGATACAAATACATATAAGGCAATGGCCCTGAGCAAGGAAGTCCTCAGGATAGTAGAGAGAACTATGTGGAACATGCTCTAGGTTACATGTAATGCAAGGTAGAAAGCCTTGGTGTTGGGGCGCCTGGGTGGCTCAGTGGGTTGAGCCTCTGCTTTTGGCTCAGGTCATGATCCTAGGGTCCTGGGATTGAGCCCCACATCGACTCTCTGCTCAGCTAGGAGCCTGCTTTCCCCCTTCTCTCTCTGCCTGCCTCTTTGCCTACTTGTGATCTCGGTCTGACAAATAAATAAAATAAAATCTTTAAAAAAAAAAAAAAGAAAGAAAGAAAGAAAGCCTTGGTGTCACAAAAAATGTCCATATAGATTTTAGTGGTGGTTTGGATAAGGGGAACCATGATCCCATTCAGGACAGGCCATTATTCACCAGGAGTGGAGGTGGGAGGACAGGTGTGGGGCTAGGGAAGAAAAGAGCCCAGTCTTGTGATTTGCTGCAGCAGCAGGCTGTCAGGGGAGGGTCAGGGGGTAATAATAATAATAATGATAATACCAGCTAATTGTTATCGAGTGCTAACTGGGTGCCAAGCACAGTGCACAGTTTATGTCATTGACTCTCCCAACAGCAGAGAGATATGTACCATTACGTATGAATGTAGGATGTATAATGACAGGTATGTACCATTTCTATCCCTTGACCCTGTACAGATGAGGAAAGACTCAGGGGGATTAACTGGCTTGTTCAAGGCCATTCAGCTATTAGGGATGGAGGCTGGATGTGAATCCAGCTGCCTCAATCCGAGCCCACTTCTGATCTGTGGTACTAGATTGCTGGGGGCTCTTATAGTGTGCATTCCTTAAATAATTTCAACCTGTTTATGTGATGTGGGATTAGGGATTAGGGCCCTGGTGGTGACAAGTCTATCCACAAAAACTGAGGAGAGGGACTATCTCTAGAGTTTCTCCATGTTTCTGAGACGCTTGGGGGAGCCTCAGTCAGGGTTTCCTAACACAGGACAGCAGAAGGCCAGTGTCCTGAGGATACCCAGTAGTGACTGAGGATCAGCCTGGGAGTCTCCCAGCTTCCCACACTGCACTGGGCAGAACCAGCCCCCCTGCTGAGACCCTTCTGGACTCCAGCTCCTGCACTGGACCCAGAGACCTGCACTGACAGGAAGACAGAAGGGAGAAAAAAGGAATCCGCAATGTTAGGAAACAGCTTATTTTATTCATCTGGGAGGGGCAGGAGAGGGGGAGAGGCTCCAGCAGACGTCATGCTGAGCCCAGAGCCTGATGCGGGGCTCCATCTCAGGACCCTGGGATCATGACCTGAGCTGAAGGCAGAGGCCTAACCCCCTGAGCCACCCAGCACCCCAAAACAGCTTATTTTCATTGTCAGTTGAAATCTGGCTATTGCTGAGGCACTGTGAGTGTCAGGGTTGGGTGGCCGGGAATCACCACTGAGACCTCAGCACTAGTGAAACTCTAGGTTCTTGGCCTCCGGTGACTTCCCTCTGCAGCCCACCAGGCAGGATGCCCTTCTTTCTCAAATGCAGCTGCCTCCCCACACCCACCACAGTGGCTGCCTTCTGTAACTACTTGTTGGATGAACTAGTAAATTGAAGAAGTCATTTCTGTTAATATGATGCACCTCATTTGAAAGTTCAGACACTGACATTCCAAATGCGCCAAAGATGTCCCTCTACCTCATTGTTGCTCAGTTTCCTGACCTAATGCCTGTACCCAGAGGCTGCGTGGGTGTGATGCCTGTGACTGCTCTTTGCAAAGTGGAAAGACTAGGTGAGAAGGTGAGGGGCAGGACAGGGCCAGGAAGGAGGGCCAAGAGATTGAATTTTCCCAGACCCTGCTCTCTCCTTACACAGCCTCCTGCTGCTGGGGTCTTCCCAGACCCCTTCATCCCTGCCAGCGAGGCAATCTTTCCTGTCTTCCGGATCCAGATCTCGCTCTCTATCTGCTCCCTTGAATGCGTACTTCAAACCGTGCCCTGCTCCCTTTCCCCGGGAAGCAGATTCTGGGTTCCCCTTCCTCCACATGCATGCTACCCCTGCCCCCAGTCACCCAGCTCACCCCCTTAGCCCCGGCCATGGAAACCCAAAGTAAAGATCCCATAAAATCTGTTCTGCCGGGGCAGCTGGGTGGCCCAGTGGGTTAAGCCTCTGCCTTTGGCTCAGGTCATGATCTCAGGGTCCTGGGATCGAGCCCCACATGGGCTGTCTGCTTAGCGGGGAGCCTGCTTCCTCCTATCTCTCTGCCTGCCTCTCTGCCTACTTGTGATCTCTGTCTGTCAAATAAATAAAAATCTTTAAAAAATAAAATCTGTTCTGCCGTAGGGAGTCCCTTAAAATGAATTACCCAACAGGTGACATGGGTTTTATAAAAGTCACTTATTTGTTGCCATCATTTCTTTCTAGATTTGGAAAGGAAGAAGTTGAGAGTCTTTTCGCAGGCCTGGAGAACAACCAGAGGCTTCAAGCCCTCAGTCTGCGCTACTGTGGTCTGGGGCCACAGAGCGGACCCCGGCTGGGTACTATCATATACCAGACAGCCATCAGGTGAGACGCACCCCTGTCGCCTTCCACCTTCTGTCTTCAGTTACCTAACCAGCTTGGTTACGAAATCCGCTAATCCACCAATTCCCCCCAGCTTCTTCTCACAATGTTTGTAGCCTTCTTTTTCTACCCTCCAGTTATTTTTGTTTTCTTTTTCTTAATGATAAGAGAAAGATCCTTTAGTTACACTTGAGAATCAAAGGTATTGTGCTATAAGCATGTTTTGGGCCCTCTGACATGGTCCCTAGGTCTGTTTTTTACAATGGGGTCTACTATCTATTATGATTATTTACTATTTTATAACTAGGTCTAGTATTTTATGAGGTGAAGACCTCAAAGTCACATTTGCAGAGGTAAAAATAACATCAAATGACCAGTGTATTTCACCCCTCCCCAGTGAGCTGCACCTCGACGGCAATTTCTTACAATGTTCCGGAGCTCTGGCTCTCCTCAGACCCATCTCAGAATATGCAGAGATGCAGGGGAGAGAGCAGCCGGCCACAGCCCCACCAGACCCTGGGAGTCGCCCTCATCAGTTGCAGGGTGAGTGCTGGGGACCTGGACCCTCCACTCTTTGGGCCTACCTAAAAGAAGGAAACTGCTTTGCAATTAAAAGTGACCTTCCTGGGGCACCTGGGTGGCTCAGTGGGTTAAGCCTCTGCCTTCAGCTCAGGTCATGGTCTCAGGGTCCTGGGATCAAGCCCCACATCGGGCTCTCTGCTCAGCGGGGAGCCCGCTTCCCCTCTCACTCTCTGCCTACTTGTGATCTCTGTCTGTCAAATAAATAAATAAAATCTTAAAAAAAAAAAAGTGACCTTCCTAGGGGCTCCTGGGTGGCTCAGTGGGTTAAAACCTCTGCCTTCGGCTCAGGTCATGACCCCAGGGTCCTGGGATCGAGCCCCAAGTCAGGCTCTCTGCTCAGCAGGGAGTCTGCTTCTCTGCCTGCCTCTCTGCCGACTTGTAATCTCTGTCAAATAATAAATAAAATCTTTAAAAAAAAAAGGGACCTTCCTAGTGGTCAGTGGAAATTCTTCTTCCTGAGTCTGAATGAGAGCAGAATAATGGGCCCCCAACAATGTCTTTGTCCTAATCCTCGGAACTGGTGATTATGTTACCTCACGTGGCAGAAGGGACCGTGCAGATATGATAACATTAAGGGCCTTGAGATGGGGGTTTACCCTGGATTCTCTGGGCGGGTCCAGTGTCATCACAGCGTCTTTGCGAAGAGACTTTTGCAAGAGATGTGACCGTGGAAGGAAAGGCTGGAGTGATGGGAGGAAGGGGCCAGCAGCCCGCCAAGGAGTGTAGGTGGAAAGGGCAGGGCAAGGAATTCTTCCCCAGAGCCACTAAAAGACACACAGTCCACCAAGGCCTTGACTGCGAGACTCATGTTGGACTTGGGACCTCCAGATCTGTAAGGTCATAGACTTGTACTGTTTTAAGCCACTTAAGTGTATGGTCATTTGTTCTAGCTGCCGTGGGGAACTAGCATGACATGTTAATCACAACTCTTTGGTTCAGAGTGAGAGCCACCCAGGTAGAATTCAAGGTAAACAGGGGCTTATTGGCTCACATAACTGAGATGTCCACAGCTGTCTTCAGAGATAGCTGAACTGAGGGGCTCATACGATGTCATCAGGAGACCCCAAGTTTGCTGCTTTTGACTCAACCTCCCTTCCGAGTGTGGGCCTTCTATCCCAGTGTGATCAGCCTTTCTCTAGGCAGGAAAGAGCAGTTGATACATCTGCCAGCTGTCCCAGGGCTCTAACATCATGACTTATTATCAGCCAGAAAGTGTGAGCCTCTGTCTCCCAGTGACTGTGGGTCACATCCCCCAGGGAAGCTCTCGCTGGCCCTCCCTGGGTCACATACATACCTCGGAGCAGTCCCTACAGCACAGGGTGTGCTAAGGTGTAATTGGCCAGGACTGATCACATAGCCACCGGGGAGAGAAGGGGAGCATTCTCTTGGGCAACCAAACCAGAACCCTGCGATTTGCCAGGGAGCGGAACGGCGGTCCGTCCAAGAAGCAGGCCGATGAGGACAGATACAGGACAGGTGCTTACTCCCTTATAGAAGCCTGGTCATTTCTTTTAATACATCCCTAATACACATGTTCATGACCCATTTGAAAGCTGACTACTTTGAATCATTGTTAACAGAAACTAGCAAGTGGCTAACAGCACAGACTTAGAATCAGGTCTGGGTTCAAATCCTACCCCAGCTGTGCATTAGTTTGGGCAAATTATCAAACTGATCTAACTTTAGCTTCTTCAGCTACGAAATAAACATAACTACCTCAGAGTGTTCAGTGAGGAGGAAGTGGTGTAATGTGATGTGGCTAGCATGAAGCCTGGCATGCAGTAAGTACTTGAGGGACACTAATTATCATCGTTACTGTCATTATTATCATAACAACCTTTTTCCGGGAGAGTAAACTTGAGGCATGTTGGTGAACACAGTCGGTCTACTTGCTGGAAAAAAATGAAAATAAAGAGCTCGAGGCTAATGTGCAGCATGGGGACCACTGTTAAATATACTGTGCTGTCTATTTGGAAGTTGCATTAGCACGCCTGGCTGGCTCAGTCGGTGGAGCATGCGACTCTTTATCTCAGGGGTTGTAAGTTCGAGCCCTACGTTGGGTGGAGGGATTACTTAAAAAATAAAATCTTAAAAAGAACAAGTTGCCAAGTCAGTAGATCTTAAAAGGTCTTATCATAAGAAACAAAATTTGTGACCATGTGTTGTGATAGGCGTTAACTAGCCGTGGTGAACATTTCACAATATATACAAATATCAAGTCATTATGTCATATACCTGAAAATAATAGAATGTTACATGTTAATTTTATCTCAATTAAAAGGATTCCCTGGGGCGCCTGGGTGGCTCAGTGGATTAAGCCGCTGCCTTCAGCTCAGGTCATGATCTCAGGGTCCTGGGATCGAGCCCCGCATCGGGCTCTCTGCTCCGTGGGGAGCCTGCTTCCTCCTCTCTCTCTGCCTGCCTCTCTGCCTACTTGTGATCTCTCTCTCTGTCAAATGAATAAATAAAATCTTAAAAAAAAAAAAAAAGGATTCCCTGACTTGCACTATTAAAAAAAAGAGCTGAAGTCAAGGCTACTTTGTGGAAGTGAGTACAAAGAACTTAGAACTATGGGAGATTCATAAATACAATAGTTATCCTCCCTCCAGGAACTTTCCTGGTATCAGAATTCTATAGGTTATTTGTTTAATTTGACATTTCAGTCAACCCAATAAATACACAAAAGGAAGCTGGAAAGCAATGTTTGCCATCCAAATATGACTTTCCCTCTGCTATTTTTACAAGACTGGCGCCAGGGTCCTATTTATGAGGTCCTATTTTGTAATTTCAGTACTGAAATAACCAAGTAAATCTGTGTCTTTTAAGAAAAACAATTGAATGTGTGTGCACACACACATACTCTCTTTCTCAAATAAATATATCTTAAAAAAAAAAAAAAAAAGAAAAAGAATTGGCAATATAAAAGCACTGTCTCAAGGGATTGGTATGGGGCAGACAGGCCCAGGTGTGAGGTGTGGGATTGGAAAGGCAAAGAAGGGACAGGGCATGGGGAGGAAACGTGGAGGTCTCCTAGCCTGGTTGTTCTATCTAGGGGGCTTCTGCCCAAAGGAGCATGAAGCCTTGATTTGAAGGGTTCTGGATTTGTTTTCCCAGAGAGCCAAACAAGCGAGAGGCAGAGCTGACCTCCGGGAGCGCCTGCCCTGTCATCCTTTACTACAGCCCGGAACAGGGTGGAATCTGCCCCAGATAGGCTGGGCCCTGTGGTCAGTGGTCAGTTGGCAGAACCTCTGTGAAGTTCTCTCATTATTTATTCGCTCGAACCTTGATTTTTAGGGAGGTCAGCTGGTACATTTTAGCTCTTCTGCGTCCTTTTGGGTAACTGTATTCGTCTGCGCTGGCTACCGTAACAAAATAACACGGGCTGGGCGGCTTAAACAGATTCATTTTTGCGCGGTTTTGGGAGCCCCAAGCTCCAGATCAGGGTGCCTGCGGCGTCTGTTCCTGGTGAGAGCTCTCTCCCTGGCCTGCAGAGGGCGCCCTCGTGCTGTTCACGTGGCCTTTCCCAGATGTGTGTCGGCAGAGGGCGAGCGGGGCAGAGCTTTCTAGCGTCTCTCCAGTTAGAGCACTAACCCTATCTGATCAGGGTCCTACCCTTATGACCTCATTTAACCTTCATAACTTCTTTAGGGGCCCCATCTCTAACTGTGGCCACACTGGGGACCCAACATAGGGATGTTTGGGGACTACAAACACGTAGTCCATACCAGTAACGTCCATACCTGCCCAGCGTAAAAGTACTTCGTATTTCGGAGCTGGATGGATAGACCTCTGCTCAGACACATTTCGTTTTCCCATCTTGATTTCACTTCTTAGCCAGGGGGAGAGTCATAAATGAAAAAGAGAAGCACAGGAGGCAAAATAATAATAATAATAATAATAATGGAATATTTCTAGCCCTCTTCTGGTCACAGGTGAGTCTTGAACAGCCCCGCCATCCCCAAAATGTGACTCTTGCGCCGAGGAATTTGACCCGCCATCCACACCAATCTGTGCTCAGCCTGCCCGACCCCAGGACCAAGCCTGGTCCCTGTCCTTTGCAGCTCTTGTCATGAAGCAGGGGTACTAGAGACCGAATATTGTGTCCCGCCCCCAGTTCATATGTTGAAGTTCTAATCCCCAAGGTGATGGTTTAGGAGGCGGGGCCTTTGGAAGTCATTAGGTGACGAGGGCAGAGCTCTTCTCAACAGGATTAGTGCTCTCATAAAAGAGAGCCCAGAGAGCTCCCTAACCTTTCTGCCACGTGAGGTCATGACAGGAAGATGGCCAGTTGTGAATCAGGAAGAGGTTCTCACTGCACTCCAGATCCTCGAACTTCCCTAGAGCTGTGAGGAATGAATGTTTGTTGTTCA
Source organism: Meles meles (assembly GCF_922984935.1). Taxonomy (NCBI): domain Eukaryota; kingdom Metazoa; phylum Chordata; class Mammalia; order Carnivora; family Mustelidae; genus Meles; species Meles meles. Next base: position 94,419,091 of record NC_060069.1, on the reverse strand, counting down.
GAAGCCAACTCGCCTATGGTATTCTGTTCTAGCACTAAGACACAGAGTATGTGAAAACCGAGGTGGAGGGGGATGTGTTCGAGGAGGTGTGGATTGTTTTAAAGAAATGTCCAGATTCTGAACTTTCATAAGGACCCAGTACTCCTGGTTAATATCCTGGGTCACAATCATTCTACTTTGCAAAAGAAAGGGACGCTTCTTTTCACATGCAGTATCAGAGCAGACATTGTCTTCCCTCGGGTACAAAAATGGAGACAATTCAAAATATTAGTAGAAGTGTTAAAGAAAAGGAATGACTCTGATGACTCAGTGACATGCCAGTTTTTAACTATCATGGGGCTTCCGATTTTTGGTTTTAAGAAAATTAAAAGAGGGTTTAATTGAATTATCAACTGATGGATCCTTCTAAATCTTTTTTATTTTGATCCGCCACTGTGTGATTTAAAAAAAATTTTTTTTAAAGATTTTATTTATTTATTTGACAGATATCACAAGTAGGCAGAGAGGCAGGCAGAGAGAGAGGGGAGAAGCAGGCTTCCCAATGAGCAGAGAGCCCGACTCGGGACTCAATCCCAGGACCCTAGGATCATAACCTGAGCTGAAGGCAAAGGCTTAACCCACTGAGCCACCCAGGCACCCCACCACAATGTGATTTTTAGCCTATCACACAGGAATTCAAAGAATTTAATCATACCACTGTGATAAAACTCCTTCTAGGAGTTTTGAATTTTAGATGATTATTATAAGTACGTTTCATGCAGTGTTTGGGATATACTTAACTAATTATTCTTTGTTTACTTGATATTTAAATTCAGCTTGGTGTCCTGTATATGTGGGGGACAAGGCGGGCCAAGTTTGACAACCCTATTCTATCCCCATCTGTATGAACGAGATTTCTCAGCACTCAGAACTGTAACAGAGGAGAGCACGCGAGGCAGAGGGAACAGCCCGCACCAAGGACCCAAGGCCTTATCCACAAGCTGCAGCAGGGTACCTGGGCGCTAATAGGGATAAGGGCTCTAGGGCTTGTTAGCAATGAAGGAGCAGGAGTTAGGACTTATTTAGGTTTGAGAAGGACCCCTCGATCTGTGTAGCAAACAGACTGGGTGGGGGTGGCAGGCAGGGAGGCCCATTGGGAGGCTCTTGTCATCCAGCGGGAGGTAGATGGTGGGAGGTGAGAGGGGTCTACCCAAGTGGCAGGGGAAGTCAAGATCCACATCTGTCCCATTTCCTGTTGCTTGGGATATGGGGCACACAAGAAAGGAAAGAAAAGGAAAGGTCTAGAATGACTCTAGAATAACATACTAAGATTTTTTAAAAATATGCCAAAAATGTGTCTGCTACATTCTTACAAATCCAAGAGATCTGAAGCCTTTTTATAGAGGGCAGCTGTGGAATGCAGAGCATTTACATGAGGCCTTTAGGACGAAACTTGGGGATTACTTGGTTGCATGTTCTCCTTAAGCCTTTGAAGAGAGAACAACATGAAAAAGACAGGACTGAACGGAAGGGGATTTGACAATCGGTCGGTCGGATAATCCTCTTATGAGAAACATCTCTGTCCAAGTGTACATAAACTGAAGGAAATAATCAAGAGTGAAATGCGTAAAAACCCATTCATACAACTTTGAACAGGCTTTCCCCACCCCCACCCCCATCTTTTTCTTTTCCACACAGCCAAACAGAGGGGCAGTTCAGCTTTGAACCAGATTACAGAGTCGCCTGGAACTCTAACACAGAAAACTACTTCAGGGAAGGAGAGGAGGAAAAAAGGTATGTGGGTGTTGCTTCAACTATCCCTTCGTCTTCCTTCATCTGTAAATCCCTTCCACCTTTCATGGGCTGTTAGTTCCCGCTACTACAGTAACTACCCCAAACAGAAAAACTCCTATGGAGAGAAAGAAGACCCGGTGTCTTATGGTTTCCTATAAACCAAACACAGAGCACCTTAGCCGTATTCCAGGGGGATTTGTCTTCGGCACATTCAGCAAGCCAAAATCGATTCTGGGGTGTGGGCTGGTTTGGGAATGTCTCTGCTTTAAAGAGCCAGCTGGACCTACTAAATTCCGTTTGGAGACTTCTCTCCTACCCTCACTGCTCAGAATCAGAAACAGAGTCTGTCAGAGGCAGATTTTATTTATTTATTTGTCAGAGAGAGAGAGACAGAGAGAGAAAGATCACAAGTAGGCAGAGGCAGAGGGAGAAGCAGGCTCCCTGCCGAGCAAGGAGCCCGATATGGGACTCGATCCCAGGACGCTGGGATCATGACCCGAGCTGAAGGCAGCCACTTAACCAACTGAGCCACCCAGGCGTCAGTCAAAATAAATTTATATATATTAAAGATAATATATCTTTAATTTATGTACCTACTCTCTACCCCCAACGTGAGGCTCGAACTCATGACCCTGAGATCCAGAGTTGCATGCTCCTCTGACTGAGCCAGCCCGGTGCCCTGAGAAGCCCTTCAAGTCTTAAAGGTTCACAGCAAAGTGGTCAGAAGCTGTGCCCATGTCTCAGCATCCTAGTCGGCAAACTGAGGAACTCTCACTCACAGCTCCCTAAATCTCACTCCAGATGTCACGTGCTGAGGTTATAAAGATAGAGCACTAGATGATCATTAGCTGTGTCATGAGCATAGTCTTTGGCAAACTCTCTTTAGAGGGTTTAGGCTAACCTAAATTGGTGTTGTTTTGTTTTAATCCATTTTATTTATTTTTTTCCCTACAACTTGTGTGTGGAAGGTAAGAGGCCCTCGTGATGTAGCTCTTTACCCTTTGCCTTTTTCTTCCTCAATTTCAATCTGTTTTCGTGTGGTGTGGTCTTTTTCCTGCCCTTCAATTAACCTTGTCTCTCTGAATTAGAGAAATACAGATTCCTGTGAGCTAAAAAGCCAACTGAAAATGTAAAGGGAGACAATTTATCAGGCCTGACTCTGTTGCCTGGAATCAATACAGTCTTTCCACTGGATAGTGCTAGCAGATTTTGGAAAATCTACCAAAAGAGGAAAAAAGGAAAAGAAGAACCAGTTTAGGTTATCATTGGTTTTAGACAGTTACGGTTTGGGGATATTGTCAACCAAAAATCCTTTCAGAGGAGTCGGTAGGGATTCCTGTGGGGTTAAGGATGGTCAGTGTCTCCAAGGCAGATGGCCGTCCCAGGGACAGTCCTTATAATGGGCCAGATGACACCTGAGGGCCGAGGACTGCTGGGTCACTAATTGTGACTCTGCATCTAGACCTAACAGCAAGTGGTTAACTAGGACAAACGCTGAATGTGTGCGTCCCTCTGTGTGGTTAACCTGACATTGCAAGAAGCCCAAAAGGGCCAAATCTGTCTGGGAGCTTCAAGGCTTCTCAAGGCTAGAGAAAAGCTCTGGACACTTCTATCTGTTGAGTCTCCCTGATTTAAAAAAAAGTTTTAAATTAATGAATGACAAAGAAGGCTAAAGAAATTGGGTAATACTTTAAAGTCTTTATGTTTTGTTTTTAATGATTTTATTTATTTATTTGACAGACAGAGATCCCAAGTAGGCAGAGAGGCAGGCAGAGAGAGAAGAGAAAGCAGGCTCCCTGCAGAGCAGAGAGCCTGATAAGGGGCTCGATCCCAGGACCCTGGGATCATGACCTGAGCCGAAGGCAGAAGCTTTAACCCACTGGAGCCATCCAGGTGCCCCTAAAGTCTTTATGTTTAAGAAGCTAACGCTTCTCATACATATAAAAACACAGAATGCATGTGTAACTTCAGTAGGCAATGACAGAGTCTGAATGTAGTCATGAATGACCCCACGTGTGTGCCACCCCCCACCCCAAACCTCCAAACTCCCACGCCCCCGTGTAGGCCCTGGAGGAGTTAAACCCCCATGGAAGGTAGGTAGTTGAGGGAAAAGTCAAAAAGAGAACAATACAACTGTTCATCCTTCAGCTTTTAAATAAGAGCCATGTTGAGGGCCAGGTCACAATAATACCTTTCAGCTGTTAAACCCTGGCACAAAATCATCAGACTTGCCTCTTTTGACCTTAAACAACAGAAATACATTGTGTCATAGTCCTGGACCCTGGAAGTCAAGATCAAGATGTTGGCAGGGCTGGTTCCTTCTGGAGGTTCGGAGGGACAGTCTGTTCCTTGCCTCTCTCCTAGCTTCTGGTGGTTTGCTGGCAATCTGGTGTTTCCTGGCTTACAGATTCATCACCCTGACCTTTGCCTTCATGTTCCCAGGCGTTCTCCCTGTGTGTGTCTGTGTCCAATTTTGCCCTTTTTATAAGGACATCAGTCATACTGGATCAGGGGCCTAGTCTAATCCAGTATGACCTCATCTTAACTAATCACATGTACCATGACCTTATTTCCAAATAAGGTCACATTCGGAGGGCGTGAGAGTCAGGACTTCAGCACAGGAATTTTGGGAGGGAACACGACTGAACTCATAACAAGGGGGCCCAGAATGTAGTTTATAAACAGGAAGCACACCTAGGAAAATAAATAGCCACACAAGGCACCATCTGCCAACGGCCAAACATGGACCCTAGATTCTGAGAAAGGCATTCTTACCCCCGGGATGGAACTGGGAATGGAACTAGAATGAGCTTTAAATGGATGTATGGAAAGAAAGGACTTATAGATGGAAGGATTTAAGAGGGGAGAGAGGGTTTAACAATGCAAGCCCATAAGCCTACAAAGTTTAGCTGGAACCAGAGGATGTAGGAGGGTAAGCCTGGCAAAAAGGGTGGGTCACATTGAGGAAGACTTTGCAAGTCAGGCAAGAGTTGGCACTTAATCCAATAGACAGGGGGATCCGTTGAAGTCGTCTGTCTCCCCAGGATCCTGTGCTTGGAGTCAATAGGAAAAGCCTGCATCTAATACACATTTATCTTATAGCTTATTGTCAGAGCAGACCATTTTCATGCTTTCCAGAATTCATAAATCAGGTAAAACAAACAAATGAAAAAAAAAAAAAAAAACCCAGCTTCCCATACTAGATAATTACTTTCACCGTCATAAGGTGTTTGGTTGTGGGGTGAGTCTGGTCTTTGGTAGAAGAGTTCTACTTGTTTCAAATAGTCAGATTGAGCTGATTCATATCAATCTCTTGGGGGTGGAGTCCAGATGGTTTCCATTTGGTCCCAATTGGAAACAGTCAAACTATTTTTATGCTTGTCCCTTTGTGGACAGGAGGCTTTGGCCTGATGTTTGGAAAGTTCAACTCATTATACTGTATGATTCAAAACCCCCATTCAGAAGCCTGACACCCTTTATTATTCCTCCTCAAATGTATAATTACAAGAACCTGACAATTTTACATTTAGCAGCCAGTTTAAATGGATAGAAGAGGAGAAATATTCCATCTCTATGCCTGCAGATTTAGACATCTGTTTGTCCCAGGCTGTCCTGCCTCCAAGCAGCACTGAACATGAAGATGCATGAGGTGGGTGGTTCTCAGACCGAGCAGCAGCAGAAACACCCAGAAGGCTTATTACAATGCAGACTACTAGGCCCTGCACCACAGACTGCTGGATCTGTCAGCAGAAGTGAGGCTGGAAAGCTTACATTTCTATCAAGTCTCCTAGGGATGTTGATGCTATTAGCCCAGAGTCCACACTTTGAGAACCACTGCTTTAGAATTGAAAGAAAATCACAGGGTGCCTGGGTGGCTCAGTGGGTTAAAGCCTCTGCCTTCGGCTCAGGTCATGATCCCGGGTCCTGGGATTGAGCCCCGCATCGGGCTCTCTGCTCAGCAGGGAGCCTGCTTCCTCCTCTCTCTGCCTGCCTTTCTGCCTACTTGTGATTTCCCTCTCTGTCAAATAAATAAATAAAATCTTTAAAAAAAAAGTATTGAAAGAAAATCAGATTACCTACTCGTGTTTGATTTTACTCAGTGAAGAAAATCATAGGGCAGAGTGAGGCTCCCAGATGCCTCTTCTCTGCCAGGGAGACCACAGAACAGAGGGGGCCCAGGCCCCTTTCTGCCTCCAGCTTCTTTGTCTCATCCAGATCCAGTCTGACCCATGTCTGAGCCCCACGGCTCTGCACCAGCAGTCTGTGGGAACCGACCCTGGCCCTGGCGAGTGATTAACACTCGAGAGAGTGATGTCTGGCCTGGCCTATGCCCGTTCACAAGCCTGTCAGGTCCATGAAGAGCCTGAAGATGGCTTGCCACTGGAGGTCACTGAGAGGTCGTCAGGAATAGTCATCTGCAGAGAAGATAGCTTCCTTGAGCCCCATTCAGCCAGTCCTGCCATGTCACCTCTAGGCCCCAAAAGTTCCCAAAGGATTCAGCAAGGACTCAGACATGTCCTGTCAGCTGGGCCTACTCTGTTTCCTAGCCCAAACGCCATGCCATACTTCCTAGGATTGTCTTAATTCTCAAGGATTTAGGACTGGGAGGGCCAGTATGTGACTTAGACATACCCTGGGAACAAGATGCAGCCATAAAATGGTCAGTCCACAAGCCTGGGATAAATCAGACCTTTGCTACAGTACCAGTGCCTCCCAAGTGCCAAATTCACTTTCCCAAATAAGGCATTAATTGTTTATAACATAGCCATGGTCCATAGGAATACTATGGCATTAAGGAATGCAAGGGTCCAGTTCAAAAGACAAGATGTAATCTTCAAAACTTTATCAGTTCCAAGTCAGGAAGTTACCGATTATAATCCTGAGAGTATTTTACTTGGGAATTTTATCCTGGAGTGATAGCCAAACAGTGGAAACCTTTGTGGACAGGTTCCAAGGTCCAAGGTGTGAATCATCCAATGCTAATTACACTTCCCTTCCTTAAGTCCTGCAATCAAGCTAACAGAGTTTCTGTTCTGGTTTATAAATGTAATTATACAGGAAATCACACATGTTTATAAATGTAATTATACAGGAAATCACACATGTTCCTTGTTGATGGAAAGAAGCTATTTTGAACAAATGTTTTTATTTTTGAGTATTTATTTGAGAGAGAGCGCATGTGTGCAAGCGTGAGCAGTGGGGAGGGGCGGAAGGAGAGGGAGAAGCAGACTCCCCACTGGGCAGAGAGCTGGAGGGCTCCATCCCAGGACTCTGGGATCATGACCCGAGCCGAAGGCAGATGCTTAACCGACTGAGCCACCCAGGCGCCCTGATAAAGATTTTTTAAAAACCAGCCTTATGGGGCACCTGGGTGGCTCAGTGGTTAAAGCCTCTGCCTTCGGCTCAGGTCATGATCTCAGGGTCCTGGGATCGAGCCCCGCATCAGGCTCTCTGCTTGGCGGGGAGCCTGCATCCCCCTCTCTCTCTGCCTGCTTCTCTGCCTACTTGTGATCTTTGTCTATCAAATAAATAAATAAAATCTTTTAAAAAAAATTAAAAAAATAAAAATAAATAAAAATAAAAACCAGCCTTATTAAGAAGGTCCTACCACAGTTGAACATTTAAGTAATCCTTAGGCAAAATAAGCTGATGTCCAACAGAATGTGTGATTCCCACCTGTTTTGTGTTCCCAGGACAGGCCAGAAAGTGAGGGAAAAGAGGAGGAGCCTCCCCAGGGGAACCTTTGGTTCCACAAAAATTTACACTCGAACTTTGAGTGCTGGCCCACACAGGAAATAGAGCTCTCTCTGGAAGGACTGAGAAGAGGTTCCTCAGCTGAGAAAGGGAGGGCTTTCTAGGCAAAGGGGAACACATGAGCAAAGGCTTAGGGACTGCAAGTTCCCAGAGTGTTCAGTGGGGGGGAGTTTGACATTCACTGCAGAGTGGTCGCTGGGAGAGAGGCAGAGGTGTACCTGAAAAGGCCAGGGGACCCACATGGCCCAAACCCATGAATGCTGTTGAGTTAGGCTTTCACCTGTGCGCAAAGTGGGAGCCATGATTCCTCTGAAGCAAGACAGTGACATGATGAGAATGGGATTTTTGAAAAGAACCTTGGACAGCATTGCAGAATGTGTCTTAGCAAGAGGGACATCTGGATGATGGGAGACCCGTGTGGAGGCTACTACAGTAGCTCAGACAAGAGAAGAGAAAAGGCAGAATGCAGAGGGCAGTGATAGAAAGATAGTTCAAGTCCAGCTATATTTAAGGAGGGAAATTTGACAGGTCCAGATAGCCAGTTTAGTGAGGGTAGCAAGAAAGATCCTGAAGTTAGGGACCGTTGGCGGATCTTGGCAACGAATCAAAGAGAAAATGGGAAGAAACACAAGGTTGGGCGAATCCCCATGGATCTGTGGAGTGGCTTCTGTGGGAGGTGTACAGTTGTCAGAAACATGTATCCGATCCTCGGGAGGCAGTGGCTGAAGGGGAGAGAGCTTACACAAGCAGGTTCTTTCCCAGCGTGCTCTCATTCCAGTGTTTCAGTGACTTACAATATCCAGAAACGAAGCTGAAGATAGACAATGATATTTATTGTGTACTAAGTTCCTCCACAACCATTATTTTACCACGCTTCCTGGTGGATCTTCGTAGTGCATCTAGGAAAGGAGTCTTACGCTCTCTATTACAGCACTGTGGAAGTTTGGGTTCAGAGAAGTTCAATGACTTTCTGGGGAACCAAACAGCATTTTTTAGAGAGAGGTTTTACACCCAGAGATTCTGCTTTCTCTACACCATCTTGCCTCTTAGGCACAACTTGTGTTGCTAGGCCACCACAAAGTCCTTGGAGACAGAGGCGGGTAAAGTGAAAGTAGTCACTGTCGGGGTGCCTGGGGGACTCAGTCAGTTAAGCGTAGGCCTCTTGATTTGGGCTCAGGACCTGATCTCCGGGTTGTGAGATAGATCGACACGCTGGGCTCTGGGTGTGGAGACCACTTAAGCTTCTCTCTGCCTCTCCCCCTGTGTCTCTCCCCATCTCTTAAAAGAAAAAAACAAAAGTAGACATTGTCAGTGAGCTTGTTTTTGTTTTGAAGAAATGTGATTAGGTAGAAATAGGTTGGTGTGACTACAGCTGGGGTGGGTCGAGTATTACCAGGGCCCGAGCATGGACTCACCCTTACTCTGAGAAATTTGTTTTCCATTCAGAGAAAAGAATTTGGTTCTGTTTGTATTTTGGCTGAAGGTCCAAAGCAGGAAGTCCCTGTACTAAGCAGCATCAGTCTTCCTAGCGCCCAGCGGGGCGCTGTGACTTGCTGAATTCTGCAGGATGGTTTGGACTTGCACTTTCCAAGCTGGTTATTTTTCGTGGGCAGAGATGACGTTGCAACCTTACTTAACCACCCACTGGGGGCAGATTTGGGTGGTGTCTCCCCGTGGGGATGCAAGTGGTACCAGGTCAGTCACAGACCCGCAAGCTCCCTTTGTCTCCAATGGCACATGTTTGTGCCGTGTGGGCTAAGTTGGTGGGGTGGCAGGGGTAGACTGGCAAAAACCCTGTCCTCTTTGCAAACCTTGGCCACTGCCTGGGAATTTGGCCTTTGGCCTTGGCCCCACTGGCCTCATGTTCTATCACCTTTGCTTTCTGGCAGAAAGGGGGACAAAAGGAAATGAGTGCCATGTGCAATCAGATCCACATCATTAATCATTCTGAGCAGTAACTTTTCAAAGGCATTTATATTTGTAAAGAGATTTTGCAGATAGAAAAGACATTCTATTCGTGTTCACGAATGGTCTCAAGGCATTGTTAGGTACACTGTATATGGAAAAACAATGAACAGTGAGATAAAAGTTTCCACAAAATTCTGTACTCGATTACTCACGGATTCATTCATTTGTTCAACAGTCATTAAATACCCATAATGTGCCAGATACTGTTCTATCTATTAGCACTGTCAAATTATTCATAACAGCTGTCTTTTGCCATCATGCCCACGCCTGGATGTAAGGACAAATACATTTGGACAAGTTAGGTTTATTCCCAGTGAAACTAAATGATGGGCTAGTTTTCATCCCTCCTAATGTGTTTTGAAGGAAAATAAGCCCATGGGTGCCTGGCTGGCTCAGTCAGTTAAACGTCTGCCTTCGGCTCAGGTCATGATCCCAGGATTCTGGGACTGAGCCCCACATCGGGCTCCCTGCTCAACGGGAAGCCCCCTTCTCCCTCTTCTGCTCCCTCTGCTTGTGTTCTCTCTCTCTCTCTCTCTCTCTCTCTGTCAAACAAATAAATAATCTTTAAAAAAAAAAAGGGAAAATAAGTCCTGTCTATTTTATTCAACCATCCAGCAGATTAGATTTGTAACTAAAGACACGAATTGAATCTCTTTTTAAAGCATACTTAAAAAAAAAAAAAAAAAGACAACTGGAAAACTAGAATAGCCCAAAGTCTAGATTTATCACCTTTCCCTAAAAAGTGAGCTCTCTTCCATGACTTGAAAACTTATACCATTAGTTACCATTGACTTCTCTCTTCCTTGCTCTTCCTACACGCTAGTTAGCTTTCACTTCATGTCTGCTTCAGAAGGGCAGTTTTGTTTCTTCTGTTCCCTGTTGGGTTCCCAGTACCTAGGACAGTACCTGGCATAGAACAGAGCTCAGACAGACTTGTTGAATGCTGAATGAATTCAAGTACAAAAGAGTTCTGTACACCCCTTGGGATTAGGTTCTCAATCAGCCTATTTAGGCAAAACTAGCATATAGCTCAGTGATTCTTCACAATCCCTTAAACTGCCCACACAATAAACATTTAGGGATTTGGTTTCTAAGTCCCGTGCAATTTCTTGGCAGCTTTGGAACAGATCATTGTTTGTCAGTTACACCCCAGATGAAGTTGTCAGCTAGGGTTTAGGGGGTTATATTGCATACAAAGCATTTAACTTTGAATACTTGGAGGCCTTTGGGAAGCCATCTGGCTTTGGGACCAGATTCATATCTGTCATCTCACACCTACTGAGTGGATGAGCTGGCCTTTATGTCCATGGTTGTTTCTCCTTTTCCATCCCCTTCCTGTCTTTTTCTTTGCCAAACTCCTGAACTTGAGCTGGTATAAATGAAATGTGTACATATGCCATGCTGCAGCACTGACACTGAGCTATATGAAAGCTGAATAGACCAACGGGGTGAGTCACACTCCAGGACCACTGACCTCCGTAGGGAAGTCTACAAAGGCAAGCTCGTTCTTTGTCTTTCAAATTTGCCCTTCCAGAGCTCAAAAAATGTGGCAACTTCGCAGACCCTTTCAAAGAGCTGAATCCTGGATAAGGACTATCACTTCCCCAGGTTTGGTGGACAGCTCATTTATCTTCTACCGGGAAATTTCTAAAGACATTTGTTTTCTTCTTTAGCCAAAGCAAAGGCAACAATCGAAATCTTAAGTGAGATTTCCTTTCATACAAAGCAATTTGGGGCTTGCTATTCTAAAGAATAAAGTATTTTTTAAAAGGACTCCTTAAATTGTATGTATTTCCTTCACTTTATTGCGAAATGCATCTACTCACATAAGTCAAAGAAGCACAATCTTAAAAAATAAAATTAACTTAGGTGGTGGTAAATGGGGGAGATATTGTCTAAAAATAATAAAAACTATTATTTTCTTATAGGAATCAAAAAAAAAATTAAAGATTTGACTGAAGCTGGTCCTTGGTTAGTGAAGTTGTATCTGGCAGATAATGGCATAGACAGAAGAGGAAAAGAAGGAGAAAATGGCTTGTTGGAATTCACTCAAATTTTAACATGGTGAGTAAAAAAGAGGTTTTATTTGTTTGCCTTCTGAAACTAGGTGCTTGGGTTGAATCGTAGGGAAAATGACTTAACTGCAATTTAATAACAGTGCCAAGTGAGGTTTTTAACTTCGAGAGGGAAGCAGTGACCCACTGTGATCTTGGTACGTGATCTTAAGGGAAGGCCTGAGATCATAAAAATGGCATGGCACACAGTTGTACTTGAGCCACAGAGGGACTCCAAAGACCTTACTAGAAGCCCCATTTAATGAAGCTGGCAACTGAGGAAAGGCAGGAGTTATGACCTCCAGATTTTTCTTCTATGAAGTCAGCTATGCGACCTAAGGAAGAAAGGCAGTCCACTCAAGAGTCAACACTGTTTAGTTTTTTATCACAAAGTTGTTTCAAGCTACTTAGGCAGAAAGACAGAGTTTTCTCAAAAGCTGCTGGAAAACAAAATGTTTCCTTGCCATATTTATGCTGCAACCTTGGACATCTCTTTGTCCAGCTCTCCTGAATCCCACACCCAGGGTGGGTTACTTGTGGCCAAACCACAAGTAAGCATTTGCAGCTCTGTAGGAAAGCTTACTCTGTAGAGGACTCCAGGTTTTCCATCTTAGACATCAGTACTGAGAGCACCTCAGGGCAATCAAGGGCAACAGAACATAGCTCAGATTCAAGAGTTGAGAGCTTAATAAATGGCTATTTATTATTTTAGAAGAAAAAGATTCTTTTTCTAATATATTTGTTTCAGAAAGTTGGGAATTTCCAACTTGGATAGCTTGGCTGCTATTTTTATAATAGTTCTATTGATAAACTTCATTTTGTTACCCTTTTTCTATATAGCTAGATTTAGTACGTTGCTGCTGTATTATCCTTTTAGTATATTGCTAACATTTTGTTAAGGGTTTTCACATCTGTGTTCATCAGGGATATTTGTCCCTACTTTTCTTTTCTTGTAATGTATTGGGATCAAGGTGATTTGGGCCTTACAGAATGAGGTAGGAAGTGTTCCCTCCTTTTCTATTTTATGAAAGAACTTGCATAGAATTGGCATTATTTTACCTTTAAATATTTGTTAGAATTCACCAGCGAACACACCTGGATCTGGAGTTTTCTTTATGGGAAGATTTTTTAACTACAAATTCACTTTCTTTAATAGATAGAAGTCTATTCTGGTTATTTTGGGAGGGGGTGTTAAGCTTTGGTAGTTTATATCTTTCAAGCAATTTGTTCATTTTGGCTAAGTTTTCAAATTTATTGTCTTAGAGTTGTTCATAATATTTCCTTCTCATCCTTTTTCTATCTGAAGGATCTGTAGTGATGTCTCCTTTTTTGTGCTTAATATTAATAATTTGTTTTCTCTCCTTTTTCCCAATCAATATGTTAGAATTTTATCAATTTTATTGATCCTCTCAAAGAACTTGCTTTTGGTTACCTCTAATGTTTTAATTTTTTCTATTTCATTGATTTATACCCTTATTTTTATTGTTCCCTTTATTCTGTTTACCTTGGGTTTAATATGCTCTTCTCTCTCTAGTTTATTAAGGTAGAAGCTTAAGTTATTGATTTTAACTTTTTGTTTTTCTAGTGTAAATGGTTATAGTAACACTAAGCACTTTTTCATTGCATCCTGCAAATTTTGTTATGTCGTATGTTTTTTTAAAAATTTTATTTATTTATTTGTCAGAGAGAGAGAGCACAAGCAGGGGTAGCAGCAGGCAGAGGGAGAAGCAGGCTCCCTGCTGAGCAAGGAGCTGGATTCAGTACTTGATCCCAGGACCCTGGGATCATGACCTGAAGACAGCTGCTTAACCTACTGAGTCGCCTAGGTGTCCCATGATATGTTTTATTTTTATTGTTATTCAATTCAAACTATTTTCTAATTTCCCTTTTGATTTCTTTGACCTATGGGTTATTTAGAAGAGTTCTGTTTAGTTTCCACATATTTGTAAATTTTTCACATATTTTTCTCTGGTTGATTGCTAATGAAATTATGCTGTGATTAGAGAATATACTTGCTTTATGGCCCAGATTATGATCTATCTTGGTAAATGTTCCACGTGCTCTTGAAGAATGTATATTCTGGGGGCGCCTGGGTGGCTCAGTGGATTAAGCCGCTGCCTTCAGCTCAGGTCATGATCTCAGGGTCCTGGGATCGAGCCCCGCATCGGGCTCTCTACTCCGCAGGGAGCCTGCTTCCTCCTCTCTCTCTGCCTGCCTCTCTGCCTACTTGTGATCTCTGTCTGTCAAATAAATAAATAAACTCTTTTAAAAAAAATGTATATTCTGCTATATTTGGATAGAATGTTAAGAAATGTCAGTTAGGTCCAGTTGGTTGGCAGCATTGTTATGGTTTTCTATATCTTTACAAATTTTCTGTTTACTTGCTCTATCAATTATTGAAAGAGGGATAATTGTGACTTTGTATCTCCTTGCAGTTTAATCAGTTTTGCTTCATGTATTTTTTTAAAAGATTTATTTTATTTATTTTTTAGACAGAGAGTTGGGGAAGGGGAAGAGGGATAGAGAGAATCTCAAGCAGACTCCCTGAGTGTGGAACCCAACATGGGGTTCGATCCCAAGACCCCTAGATCATGACCTGAACCAAAATCAAGATCAGATACTCAACCGACTGAGCTACCTGGGTGTCCCTTGCTGTATGTATATATATATATTTTTTTTTTTTAAGTGATTTACTTTTTTTTAAAAAGATTTCATTAATTTATTTGAGAGAGAGAGCAAGTGGACACAGAGGGAGAGGGAGAAGAAGAAGCAGAGTCCCTGCTGAGCAGCGGGACCAACACAGGGCTGGATCCCAGGACCCCGGGACCATGACCTGAGCTGAAGGCAGATGCTTAATGAACTAAGCCACCCAGGCACTCCTACTTCACATATTTTTAAGATCTGTTGTTAGGTGTAAAACATTTAAGATTAAATCACTTGAAGAATTGACCCTTATTATCATTATGAAATTGCCAGTAATATTTTTCTCTTATCTCTGGTAATATTCCCATCTCTGAAATATACTTTGATGAATATTAATATAGCTACTTGAACTTTCTTTGGATTAATATTAGCATGGTGTATATGTTTCTATCCTTTTAACCTATATATATTTTTATAGTAACTTCCCTATAACTCAGTTTCCTCATTTACAAAAATGGGGATAATAATCAAAAGAATGTTATAGGGTTAAATTAGATCAGGTGTGTAACATGCTTTATACAGTGCAGAGGGCTCCAACTAGCACCTTTATACAAATTAGAAAAAGAGTCCCTCTAACTAGACAAATTAAAAGAGGCACCACCTCTGGCCATTGAGTCAGAGGAAGTAACCCTTTCTAGTCTATGCTTCAGGTCCCAGAACTTGGCAAACAGAGCATGGCAGATTTCAGCCCCACTCACACCTTTGGAGGCCCCCTTGGTGCTGGGCACAAGTGCTTATACATGTGGGTGACCCTGATCACATCTGATGCACAGTGAATGCTCCATCAAACCCTAGCTCATGCGAAACTGTGTGGTCTAGTGATTAAATCCATGGCCTCCAAAATCAGATGTAGAATTGTTGAGTTGGGAAGTTGTTCTTCAATACTCTCCCTTCTCCTACTAGAACCCCTGCTTCCTCCTGAAGCATTCCTGCTCTCACCCGTCTTATCTGAAGGAATGGGACACAGGCAGAGGGTTCCGGAAGCCGAACTAGGCAAGTTCTGATTAGATAGGCTATTTCCTCCGGAGCAAGACCTTTGAGAGGGAGAGTCTGGCAGAACCATTGAGCCCCACCCTTGAATGCTAGCTGCTGAATCAATAGACAGTGTGTACAGGGAGAATGACCTTGTATTTACTACTGATCTTAATGAAATTTCACATTCCCAGTGCATGGTAAACTCAAAATTGTTTTGTTGAAAGTCATATGATAATTTCTTTTAGAGCAGAGGCAATGTGTCAAATTCCTTTAATCTCTGCAATGGTAGATCATATGCATTTAGTAAGTGTGCACTCAATATAATAACATCACTGGTACTGCATTTTGCAAGATACTTTCATAGGAATTGTTTCATTCTGTTTTTACCACAAACCTTATGAAATATGTAAAAGAGCCAGTTTGGGGCCCAATGTTACAGATGAGGAAGATGGGACCCAAGAGGGCACATGGCCTGCCCATGATTACAAGGTTGACAGATGGTAGAAGCTGACCAGGAGCCCAGGCTTTCACCCTGATTCCATGTCTCCTCATGATGCCAGAGATTCTCTAAGACCAGTTAGCAGGCCGGTGCTAAAGCATGAAGGAATTTTCAATAATCCTCAAAGAGATTAGGAAAAAAAAAGATAAATGGAGGGCTCGTTTTTCATAAAACTAAGCTTACTTAGTTTTAAAAGCCATCCTTTATTCTGAGACTATGCCCTTTCTAATTTTGTGTAAAAATATTTGTTCTTTTAAGTGTTGTTAGGTGAGAACTGTTATTTGTTTGATGTACTAAAAGTTGTCAGGCCAGTCCCCCCAAGCTTTTTGACATTTTATTGGTGTGCAAAATCCACAAAGACTGGGAAGCCCTGCGCAAAACCACACCCTATCTTCTGAATAAATACATGAATGGAAGCCGTAAGGCAACTTAAAGTCTTTATCCCACCAATTGACTTAAGAGAGGTGTCCAAACTAGAGAGATTAAATTGGAAAAGCCTGCATTCAGTTTCAAATTGGGTCAGCGTATCATCGTTGGAAGGGGGCATCAAGGAGAGTGTTGAGGACCTAAAAAAAGAGATCAGACTCCAAAGTAAGTGGACTGAGTTTCTTTGAGTAACTGTGCTTGGCAAAATGCCATTTTGATTTGTCATTTTCTTTGGCCAGCCTGATCACATACTCTGCTCACTTAAGGGAAATTGACCTCAGAAACAATGTCCTGGGAGAGATGGCTGCTGCTGACATACTTGAAGCGCTGAGAGCCAGAAAGACAGGTAGAGTGTGGTTTGTGTTCCCTTCCACGTCTACTCACCCCTAAATGCTATATTGCTCACAGCTTGCTCTACTTTTTTCATCAAATAACTGTCCTGAGCTATGTGATGACCAGGAGCACTGTCATAAGCCACCTACCCTTATGTCCATTTGCTCCATGATTTGCACAGAGTTCAAGAGCTTTTCTGATGTCATAGGTTGTCTTTGACCTAAGCACAGTTGTCTCCCCTTATGCATGGGGGACATGTTCCAAGATCCTCTGTGGATGCCTGAAACTGCAGATAGGACCAAACCCTACATATACTGTTTTTTTTTCCTATACAAGCATACTTATGAGAGTTTAACTTATAAATGGGCACAGTAAGAGATTAACAATAATAAATAGTAATTTAGAATACTTATGACAGTATACTATAATAAAAATTGGTGAATGTGGTCTCTCTCTCAAAATACCTTACTGCACTGTATTCACTCTTCTTCTTGTGATGATGAATAACCTGCATGAGGAAATGAAGGGAGGGGATTGACACCATGGCGTTATGCTACTACTGACCTTCTGATGATTCCGCAGAAGGAAGACCATCTGCTTCCTGACCATGGGTAACAGGAGCTGTGGAAAGAGAAAACACAGATTGGGGCGGGCTGCTGTAAGCAATATTATCTGAGGGACCCTCTCCTATTCTCTATTCTCCCCTACAACCCAACCTGCAGATATTTTTCCAGACAGCAATTGGAAAATTTCAAGCAACATCCTTACAAGATTCTGACTCGCTTGCTGGACCATCAAAGATTGCTTAATTGTGATTGACATCAGAAGAGTATGAATGGTCTCTCATGACCATGTAATCCTTTGAAAATGAGAGAATCACATATGGAATGAGTTATTTATTTAACATGGGCTAACCCTGCCCTCCTGCTTTCATTAATACGCATGACCAGAATTAACAATAGCCGTTCTTATTGCTGATAGAAGATGAGGAAGCGGCATTTCCAATAAAGTTCAGGGTCACCTGGGTGGTTCAGTAGGTTGAGCCTCTGCCTTTGGCTGAGGTCATGGTCTTTCAGGGTCTTGGGATGGAGTCCCACATTGGGTTCTCTGCTCAGCAGGGAGCCTGCTTCCCCCTCTCTCTGCCTACTTGTGATCTCTCTCTCTCTCTCTGTCAAATAAATAAATAAAATAATAAATAAATAAACAAATGGGGGAGAGACTTATATAAGACTGATAAATCACAGACCCGTACCCTTGAAACCAGTAATACATTATATGTTAATTAATTGAATGTGAATTTTTAAAAAGGCAGGGAAGAAATTTTGTCATTATCAGGCAAGTTACATGGAGAGAATTAAGTAGTAAAAGCATTGGATTGGTCTTTATCATTTCTTTGATAAAATGACCTATAAAATGACCTTAGAGACATGGCATAGTTTTAGATTGCATTTTTTTTTCTAACACTGGCAGTTTTGTTTTTTTTTTTAAGATTTTATTTATTTGACAGACAGAGATCACAAGTGGGCAGAGAGGCAGGCAGAGAGAGAGGAAGGCAGGCTCCCTGCTGAGCAGAGAGCCAGATGCAGAGCTCAATCCCAGGACCCTGGGATCATGACCTGAGCGGAAGGCAGAGGCTTTAACCCACTGAGCCCCCAGGCGCCTCTAATACTGGCAGTTTTTTTTTTTTTTTTAAAGTATATATTTTTAAGATTTTATTTATTTATTTGACAGACAGAGATCACAAGTAGGCAGAGAGGCAGGCAGAGAGAGAGGAGGAAGCAGGCTCTCCACAGAGCAGAGAGCCCGATGCGGGGCTCGATCCCAGGACTCTGGGATCATGACCTGAGCTGAAGGCAGAGGCCTCAACCCACTGAGCCACCCAGGCGCTCCCTAATACTGGCAGTTTTAAAGAGAATTATAACATTACTATCTACTGTATTGCCATTTTTAAACTAAAACCACTGCATCATCCTTTCTTCACAGCCAACCAAACGATCCCAAGATTTTTGAACTATCCCTTTATTTTGGAGAAACAGAACATCTACTTCTAGTCCACTTGAGTTGAATTCAAATGCAATGGAATTACTGTTCCATTCTAAATTCCATTTAGAACAGTAATTCTAAATGGATTTAATTCTACAATGGAATTTTAGAATTCCATTAGAATAATATTATATTTTATAATAATAAATTATATAAATTTAATAATAATATTAGAATAATTTCTAAAATGGAATGGATCAATTCTAAAATGAATTTAAATTAGACTTTAAGCTCAATAGGCTGAAAGCAGGTTAGTGATTTCATTTGGTTTTCCTTAGCACAGTGGTCACTTTCTCACCATACCCTGTAATAGAAGACTTTATTAATGGCTGCAGGCAATCTTCGGTCATTACTGTAGTGAGTGCTAATGATGGACAGTCTCAGCCGATTTGATGGAAAATGGTTCTCATCAAGTATTTATTTGGGGCTTGCTTAGTAAATGGTTCAATTTATGTGAATGGGGAAGATGATTATGAAATACCCACCTGAAAATACAGCTTCTCATTTAAAAAGCATTAAAAAACAATGTATAGTTCAAGAAAGCATTTCCCCCCAAATATGGTAGTATATATCATGAGTAGCTCGAGTGTATCCACGTTTTGAACCAAAATAATTATGGCATGTTTCTGATGGAGCACTTAAGATCATTAGTTTGAATACCAAGAAAGACTCCTCAAAATGGGGTTAGCTGATTGGATTCTACAGGGAAATCTCTTGCCATTTAACCTTAATGGCATCCTTTTAAACATTAAAAGCAATTAGTAATATCAGTGATTATAGAACTAATGTTCTTCTTTTGATTGCTTATGTGTTCTTATAATTTGCCAGTTAACAAGCTAATTTCTAATCCTGATTCTACTTCTTTCATGAAATCCAAATTAACAGCCCAAAGACATTTATTTGTCTACCAAGGAATTATTATTTTTTTAAAATATTTTATTTATTTATTTATTTGACAGAGAGGGAGGTCACAAGTAGGCAGAGAGGAAGGCAGAGAGAGAGGGAGAAACAGGCTCCCCATTGAGCAGAGAGCCCGATGCGGGGCTCAGTCCCAGGACCCTGAGATCATGACCTGAGCCGAAGGCAGAGGCTTAAACCACTGAGCCACCCAGGCGCCCCTACCAAGGAATTCTTAATGAACTGTCAGGTTTCTCGGTAACTAAATGGAAATGAGACCGCCAAGACAAGTGAGGGTCCGAGAACAGATCTTTATTGTGGGCACCCTCGGGTGAGGTTCCACTACTCAAAAGAGGGCAGTGAGTCGGGGAAGTCGCGTGCAAGACAAGGTGGCAGGGGTTTACATAAAGTTGAAAAGCAGAACTATTTCCTATTGGTCGGCTCATATGCAAAGGAAGGATTGTAATCTGACCAGTCAGAGTTACTTCCTCTATGCAAAGGAAGGATTGTAATCCGACCAGTCAGAGTTACTTCCTTTTCTGGGGTTTGAGGGGTATTGGGTTCAGTTGGGGAAGTCCAAAAGGAGAGGTGTAGGTGTCTGCGTGGAGCTGTCAGCAGGTCATTGATCCATTGGCGTCCCAAGAGGAGGTGATGACGGGAACCTCGGCCATTTTGGGTTATCCGCCATCTTGAAGAGTTTCCCTTCCTGTCCGGCCCCAACATGAACTACCTTCAATGATGGAACACACACACACATAATGAAAGCTTTCTCAGAAACATCAGCAACCTCACTTTTTTTTTTTAAAGATTTTATTTATCTGAGAGAAAAAGAGATAGCGACAGAGGTAGCAAGAGAGGGCACGAATGTGGTGGAGAGGGAGAAGCAGGTTCTCTGCTGAGCGGGGAGCTCAGTGAGGGGCTCGATCCCAGGACCCTGAGATCATGACCTCAGCCAAAGGCAGACGCTTAACTGACCGAGCCAACCAAGCACCAAGCAACCTCACTTGTTACCAATTAAAAAAAAAAAAAAAAGTTTAGCAGAGGAAAAAACTGCTGTTTACATTTTATAAGATTGCTCTTTTACTAATTTAAAAGAAAAAACCAACAGAAGACTTCAGGATCAATTCATTTATCCATTTTTATTTATTTCAACATTAATTTATTAAATGCTTTAGAACAAGGCAAAGGGAGCTCACAGCAATCACTGAGCCAAATGCAAATAGGCTCATTAAATGACCTGGCTTGAAATAGCCATAGGCCCAAACTGACCAATTACAAACAGGCACAGGTCCTAAAATTTAAGTAAAGGGACGATTCCGTAGTTCCTTGCCTCCTCACTCTGCCCTGTAATGGTGGCCCCTCACCACCGCCTCATAGCAGACAGTCCTTTGCTGTCCTGTCTGCCACCCCCTTGCTGTGTATTCAGTAAACTTTTATCTCTTTTATTCTACCTTCGGTGAATTCTTTCACCATCCATATTGCCAGCCTCCGCCCAACCAGAGCACCCAATCGGGACACCCCACAAATGCCAGGCCTTGTTTGAGTTGAGCAGTGACTCCCTGCTTTCATGGATCTGACTTCCTAGTGGATGACAGACGGTAAACCAACTATATAGAGAAGTGAAATATGTATTATTGTAGATCATTTGGGGATCATACTTAAGGGAAAAAATAAAGCAAGAAAAGGAGATAAAGCATGTATGTCAGGGGATGGGGAGTTTAGTTGGGGTAGCCAGAGAAGACTGTATCAAGAAGAAATGTTTAAAGACGGGAAGGTGTGCGGGAGCAAGCTGCGTGGATACCTGGGAAAAGAGCAGTCCAGGTAAGCAGAGCAGCAGGTACAAACGTTTATGGCAGAACACAGCTGCTGTGTTCTATTTTTTTGGTAAAGATTTTATTTATTTATTTGACAGAGAGAGATCACAAGGAGGCAGAGAGGAAGGCAGAGAGAGATCACAAGGAGGCAGAGAGGCAGGCAGAGAGAGAGAGAGAGAGAGGAGGAAGCAGGCTCCCTGCCGAGCAGAGAACCCGATGCGGGGCTTGATCCCAGGACCCTGAGAACATGACCTGAGCCAAAGGCAGAGGCTTAACCCACTGAGCCATCCAGGCGCCCCAGCTGGTGTGTTCTAAAGCCAGCATGGAAGTCAGTATGGCTGGAGTGGAGTGAAAAAGAATGGGAGGGTTGTAGGACAAATTTCCAAGAAGCAAGCATGGAGGGCAGGGGGCCTTTCTAGGCAATTATGAGGACCTTGGTTTTTAACTTTATTGAAATGGAAAAGCATTGGAGAATTTTGAGAGGAGTGACCAGATCTGACCCACATCTTAACAGGATTACTCCAGGTCTAAGCTGAAAACAGATTTGAGGAGAGGGTAAAAGAAGGAAGACCAGTTAGGGCGTTGTCTCTGGAAAAATTAAACAGAGCCTTTCAGCAGACCCAGGACACACAGCATGGCGGAGACTGAGGGTGGAATAAGCTAAAAAGAGGAGGATTAGGGAAAATTCTACACACTGAACACTTGGGACTCAGCCTTTACCATTGCCTGAGCCACCTTTGTCTGCCCTGCTTCTGGAGGCTCATAGCCATATAGAAGACTGGGGTGTTCTTTTTATTTATTAATTGATTTACTTTGAGAGAAGCATTCACAAGAGAGCAGGCATGGAGAGGGGCAGGCAGAGGGAGAGGGAGAGAGAATCCCAAGCCAGCTCCATGCCCAGCACGGAGCCCGACACAGGACTTGATCTCACAGCCCTGAGATCATGACCTGAGCCAAAATCAACAGTCAGATGCAGGGAGATTCAAATTAAAACCTCATTGAGATATCACCTTACACCAGTTAGAATGGCCAAAATTAGCAAGAGAGGAAACAGCGTGTGTTGGAGAGGTTGTGGAGAAAGGGGAACCCTCTTACACTGTTGGTGGGAATGCAAGTTGGTGCAGCCACTCTGGAGAACAGTGTGGAGATTCCTGAAGAAATTAAGAATAGAGCTTCCCTATGACCCTGCAATTGCACTGCTGGGTATTCACCCCAAAGATACAGATGTAGTGAAAAGAAGGGCCATCTGTACCCCAATGTACCCCAATGTTTATTGCAGCAATGGCCACGGTCGCCAAACTGTGGAAAGAACCAAGATGCCCTTCAACGGATGAATGGATAAGGAAGATGTGGTACATATACACCATGGAGTATTATGCCTCCATCAGAAAGGATGAATACCCAACTTTTGTAGCAACATGGACGGGACTGGAAGAGATTATGCTGAGCGAAATAAGTCAAGCAGAGAGAGTCAAGTATCATATGGTTTCACTTATTTGTGGAGCATAACAAAGAACATGGAGGACAAGGGGAGATGGAGAGGAGAAGGGAGTTGTGGGAAATTGGAAGGGGACATGAACCATGAGAGACTATGGACTCTGAAAAACAACCTGAGGGTTTTGAAGGGGTGGGGGGTGGGAGGCTGGGGAACCAGGTGGAGGGTAATAGAGAGGGCACGTATTGCATGGAGCACTGGGTGTGGTGCAAAAACAATGAGTACTGTTACGCTGAAAATAAATAAATTAAAAAAAAAAAAGAGTTATGCTTAACTGACTGAGCCACCCAGGTGCCTCTGGGGTATTCTTTGATAAATTGAATAGCCCCAGAGAAAGGAACAACAGATGCTGACCCCTGGCCATGCCCTCTTCATTCAAAGAAGCCCAGCAGGGAAGCAAGCCCTGCTCAGACAGAGGAGCTTCCCGTTAGCCATTCACTGTGAACAGAAACCTGAGAATCTCCAGACAATTCACACAAGTCTTCAACATAGGAAACCAAGCCTGAAACACAGAGACAAAGAGAACTCTGAAGATACAGAGACAATACAGAAAATTAAAAAAAAAAAGAAAGAAAGAAAAGAAATTAGTTACAACTTCTCCAGGGAAACAGAAGATAATGCATCTGTAAAACACCAGGATGCCAGGGGCGCCTGGGTGGCTCAGTGGATTAGGCTGCTGCCTTCGGCTCAGGTCATGATCTCAGGGTTCTGGGATCGAGCCCCGCGTCGGGCTCTCTGCTGCGCAGGGAGCCTGCTTCCTCCTCTCTCTCTGCCTGCCTCTCTGCCTACTTGTGATCTCTCTCTCTGTGTCAAATAAAATAAAATCTTAAAAAAAAAAAAAAAAAAAGAACTCAAACTGTGTGCCTCCTGTTTCCTAGGAAGCTCCCAGAGAACACATGTGAGCAAAGTAAGAGTAAACCACAAAGATGAAGAATGGAGAATCCTGAAATCAGGAGAACCAATACAGAAAAGTGGAAAGGGAATCCCAGATGATGGTTGAGGATCAGAATGAGTCCAAATTGGAGCCAGAAAATAGAACACTTCAGAAAGGAAGGACACTGCAATAAAAACTGAATAGAGTATTGGACATACTTAAGTATTTTGCAAGAAATATGGGTGTCTGGCAAAGAAAAGAAATTGGGGGAAATTCTTAGAATAGGTACACAGAAAACAGTGCAAAGGAAAAAGATAATTATTAACTCAGAAGAAAGTCATTTAAGTGGGGCACTTGGCTGGCTCAGTCAGTACAGTGTGCGACTCCTGATCCTGGGGTTGTACATTCAAGCTGGGTGTAAAGATTACTTTAAAATAATCTTTAAAAAAAGTTATATAAGAAAGGGAAACACTGTGAACAAAATGTATATGACTATATGAGTCAATACACCAAGTGCTGATTTAACTAAAAATTGTGAAATATCACTATTGGGAGGTTTGGAGAGAGGAAGTGATAGCAGTCAATATATAAAATTTTTACTGGAGGGGCTCCTGGGTGGCTCAGTTGTTAACTGTCTGCCTTCAGCTCAGGTCATGATCCCAGAGTCCTGGGATCAAGCCCTGCTTTGCGGGAAGCCTGCTTCTCCCTCTCCCAATCCCCCTTCCTGTGTTCCTTCTGTCACTGTCTCTCTCTCTGTCAAATAAATAAATAAAGTCTTAAAAATAAATAAATAAAATTTTTACTGGAAATACCAATAATATAAAACACTTTGTTTGAAATAAGGCAGTAAATCTCATGAAAAACAGAAGAGTGAGTTAGAAGTGGTTGTCTCTGGAGAAGAAGACTGGGAGTGTTGAGGCAAAAGGCAAGGGTCTGTCACTTTTCATTATAAACTTTTTAACCCTATTTAATTTTTTAGCTATAAGTATGCATTACTTTGTTTATATTTTTAGAGAATTGAAAACTGGATCACTTTCTACCCTGTGATTTATTGTTATATAATTCCATGTTAATATCTAAAACCATCTCTTTTTAAAAAGATTTTATTTATTTGAGAGAGAGAGAGAGAGCGTGCACACTAGTTGGGTAGGGGCAGAGGGACAAGCAGACTCCCCACTGAGTGCAGAGCCTGACTTGGGGCTCGATCCCAGGACCCTGAGGTCATGACCAGAGCTGAAGGCAGATGCTTAACCAACTGAGCCACCCAGGGAACCCAATATCTAAAACTATCTTAAGTCACCTTAGCTTCCACTAAGGAGTTGGAGGCCTCACGTACTCTATAGAATGTTTACGAATGGCTAGAGTTTCATAAAGAAGTGAAAAAGATGACCAGAAGTATGGTGTTAGGGAATATGACTGTCTTTTGCGGGTGTGGCTGTCGCATGACTCCTCTGAGACCTCCAGCTGGCCCCCATACTGCACTACTGGCCCCCTGTCAGGTGGTGTCCAACACCCAGCACTCCTCACAGCCTGAGCATCTCCCTCCTGACTGTCCCAGTGGTCAAGACTTTGGGCCTTGTTTTCTTATTGAAACTCCTGTCTTCCTCTACATTTGAACCTGTCTTCTTTTTTTCCACTCTGAGCTTTGTTTTTCTCCCTGACTACGATTTCTTCCTATTTGCTATTGAATTCTGCCTCAGTTAGAGGTGATATTTGGCTACGTGGAACAGGACCAGATATAGTGGCTTCATCAGCTAGCGGAGGACTGAGCCGGCCTAGACCCGTCCCAGCATCATGCCTTTCTCTTTCTCCACCATCAGCCTTAGCAGATGGTTTATATCCTCATAGCTGTAGGTGGCTGCTTCACCGTAAGCCTCCCGTCTTCATTCCAGACCAGAAGGAAGGAAGGGACAAGGAGAAAGTACTGGTACCTGTATGAGGAAGTCTCAGAAATCCCCCAGCACACTTATGCTTATTTCCAGCTGGTCAGAAGTACGTCACATACCCATCCCTCATTTTTAGCTTGGCACATTGCTACCCTAAGAAAAATCTGAGCTCTGTTAGAAAATAAGTTCAGAAAAGATATTAGTCAGGGAACTACAAGTATTTGGCTGAAGCTCCTTTAGATTATGATCAATAGGTCAGCTGGTCTACACCAGACCTGGTCAAAGGCCTCTGAAGCCAGTGACCCCTCCAGAGTGGCCCAAGTGAGACACCAGGGTCTTTATTAGACATTCCACATGCCCCTCAAGTCACCTAGCAGACCTGCATCTGTATAACCTTCTGCTCTATAAGGAATCACGGAAGACACTGAGCAAAATTAGACCCAGGAAACATGAGTGCTTCTCAATCTAGGCACAGCCCTGGGAGACTATTGCCTTAAATTTTATTATGGCCCGGCCCCACCCTGAAGTGTCAGAGCAATGTTCCCCCCACAACCACACCTTTTTTTGTGATGACCCACAGGAATGACCCATGGACTAGAATGATCACACCAAGTACCAGTAAGTACTGCTCACCGGAGGAAAACATCCAAATAGCGCTTATCATCCAGGCACATATGTACCACCCAAGTCCTCAGTGACACAGTTTCTGGCCCTTTCTAAGTCCTGAAATTATGAGCTGTATGGTCTTATATTTCCAGGTCCCTTAACCGTTTTCATCCATCTCACCCTCCACTACCCTTTACTGTGCCCAGCCTGATTTTTTTCCCACATCCTTACAACCATTTTCATGTTTCATGACCCTCTGGAGGGTCAGGCAGTACTATTTTTAAATACTTATTTATAGTACATGCAGTACTATTTTTAAGGTTATTTTTCCTCTCCACCATCTTTCCTACTTACCTTCCTGCTTCTGGCTTCTTCCTGGTGTATCCTGACCCCCAGAAACTACAGCCTGGGGCCCCTGGGGCTCTGCAAGTAGGACCCGGCCATCTGGCTAGATGAGAAACAAGAAGGTGGAGAAGGGCAAGTGCCATGGGAAATAACAGAAGGATGGGTTGACACGGGCTCTGTGAATGGCATGCTAGGTATTTGATTCTTATTATTCTGATCCCAATTTTGATGTGTGGGAGTAGGTTTCCCACACACCACCAAGCAATTCCCAAATACTAGCTGGGTGGCCCACAGTTCAACTCCATTCTGACCCTACCTACTGGGAGCTTAGCATCAGATTCCACAGGTTAAGGGCTCAGTCCCACAAGACTGTCCCCTCCCTACCACCACCACGTTGGACATCAATAGCAAGTCCATATTGTTACCTGGGCTTCTGACTGACTGGCCATAAAGCTGAGGTTCTCATGAGCCCCTCCTTGGGTTTGATTAATTGGCTAGAGCGGCTAATATGACCCAGGAAACCAGTTTATTCATGATTACTGGGTTATCATAAAGGTTACAAATCAATAGCCAGATGAAGAGATACAGAGGGTGAGATCTTGAACAAAGCAGTTCTGTCCTCATGGAGTTTGGAGCCCAGCATGGTGGCACGTGGAAGCATTCTGGTTTCTCAACCTGGAAGCTCTTAGAATCCTGTCCTTCAGATTTTTATGGAGGCTTTATTACTTAGGCGTGGTTGATTAAATCATTAGCCATTAGTGATTGATTCAACCCCCGGCCCCTTTCCCCTCCCCGGAGAATCAGGGTTAGAGAAAGCTCTAATTTTCCCTCTGTGGTTGGTTCCCCTGGCAACCAGCCCCATCCTTAGGTGCTGCACAAAAGTCTCCTCATTAACATAAACTCAGGTGTGGTGGAAAGGGGATTGTTATGAGTTACAAGGCACCCATTTCACCTTTACCGCTCTAAGGCGTTTTAAGGAACTGAGAACAAGGGACCAAATATTATATTTAAGTTTTCTTTTTTAAAAAAATCCAGTGGAATTAACATGGAGTGTTATATTATCCTCAACTGTACATTACTCAGTGCTCATCGTGGTAAGTATACTCTAACCCCATCACCTATTTTACCCATCCCCCACACACACCTAAGAGACCAAAAGATGCTCCCATTTCTCTTATTGGTCAGGAAATTCCAAAGGTGTGGGAGCCAGGAACCCTGGACAAAGACCAAATATATATGGGAAATCTGAATAATCCAAATATATATTTCCTAGAAACCACAATATTGCTGGATTGTATAGGAAATCAATGAGAAATCTTGGTTTCAAGTGCTACAAGACCAACACAAACTGATCTAAGTACATGCACACCAAACTGTTGATCCATAAAAGTCCAGGGGTGGTTCTAGCTACAGGTCTAGCGGGATTTAGGGGTTCAAGTAACACTACCTACCTTCCTCTCCTGGAAGTTCTGCTTGTGCTGACTTTATTCTCAGGCAGGTTCTTCCCACTTAGTGGCATTTTGGGCAGCACAGGCCATAAATTTACATGGTACCGGTTTAATCTCAAGAAAGAGCCTTTCTCCTGATTTCACAGGACCATCATGAGTCACATGCACACCTGTTAACCAATCGCTGTGTCAAGGGGAGTAAATCCACTAATTCTCCAGATCCGGGTTATGTGCCCATCCACCCCTGGAGCACAGGGGAGTGGAACCCCAAAGTAAACTCAAGATTCTGTTCCAGAAAGAAGCTAAAATAAATGCAAGCTGGACAAGTAAAACCAAGAAAGGTCCAGTGAAGATGAAGAGTCAATAAAGTATTAGAGGTGATGAATGACAAGATAAGAGTTTCACTTTCAGATGATTAATCTGGAAGTAGATTGCAGGATGGATTTGGGGGCGGGGAAGTCTGAAGCTATGAAGATCAGTTGGAAGACTACTACAATTATCCAGGTAAACATGTGACTTTAGGAATGGGAAAGAAAGGGCTGGAATGAGAAGTTATTATAGAAATAAATTGCTATGGATCACTCACGTCAATAAGATATAGGCAAAAGGTATTAGGTGAGAGGGAAGTTGCCCAGTTAATAAGAATGTGGGAGAATGCCCCTCTCAGAAGCTAAGACCTAATCCATCAAATGGAGTTGTGAGATATCCTACTGATTTACTACTATGTTCTTCCCCTCTCAGGTAAACTCCCAATCTTAAAAATTACAGTCACTCCTCAAATGTCTTCTGATACCTTCAGATCTATTTGGAAAAATAGCAGGAAATCTAGGATTACCAGTAAAAAGAAGAAAAAGGTATGCTCTTGGATGTCTGTGTCTGTGAGTTACAGCCACCAGGGGAGTGTGTGGATGGACCCTGGGCACTAAATTGGGGTAGGTGCCACCCCCAGCAGATTTTGCACTTGATAAAATCATGAGAATTTTGGTTCTAGGTAATAGTATCCCAAACCATCAGTCCACCCTAATGGATGATTGTATCAAAGGACAAGTAGTAGGAAAAAACATAGTTCCCTCAAAGGTTGGTGCAAACCTTGTCTCCTCTCTTCAACTTTCCCATCCTCCTCTCCCCCCACAATCCTGGTACCTGTTAGCTTATTGTGGATTTGAAATGGTGAATTTACCTGAACTATTTATGAAACGTGCGGGATCTATTCGATAGTAGTGCTTTATATATGTTCACTCTCTATTGTATGAAGTTGAACTTCCTTTTTTCTTTTTATAATTTATGAATTTTGTGTTCATTATTTCACAGGGTAAAAACTGAATATGGATGCTCTATATCTTTATGGATGCTGTTTCCATGGCCAACTGGACATGTGTAGAAAGATCTTGCTTGTTCTATAATAAGAGTTTTCACTGGAGGGGCACGTGGGTGGCTCAGTGGGTTAAGCCTCTGCCTTCGGCTCAGGTCATGATCTCAGGGTCCTGGGATCAAGCCCCGTCCCGGGCTCTCTGCTCAGCGGGGAGCCTGCTTCCTCCTCTCTCTCACTCTCTGCCTGCCTCTCTGCCTCTTGTGATCTCTGTCTGTCAAATAAATAAACAAAATCTTTAAAAAAAAAAATAAGAGAGGGGCGCCTGGGTGGCTCAGTGGGTTAAAGCCTCTGCCTTTGGCTCTGGTCATGA
This sequence comes from Meles meles, assembly GCF_922984935.1. Lineage (NCBI taxonomy): Eukaryota > Metazoa > Chordata > Mammalia > Carnivora > Mustelidae > Meles > Meles meles. The sequence goes on along the minus strand of NC_060069.1, from coordinate 94,389,516 downwards.
TCCCAGGGGCCTGGGATCAAGCCCCACATCGGGCTCTCCGCTCAGTGGGGAGCCTGCTTCCTCCTTTCTCTCTCTCTGCCTGCCTCTCTGCCTACTTGTGATCTCTGTCAAATAAATAATAAACAAAATCTTAAAAAAAAAAGAGCCAGCAATCCCATTTCTGAGTATATACCCCAAAAAAGTGAAAGCAAGATTATGAAGAGATATTTGTATACTCAAGTTCACAGCAACATTATTCACACTATTCAAAAGGTACAAGCAACCCTGATGTCCACTGACAGATGAACGGATAAGCAAAGTGTGGTCTATCCACACAGTGCAGTATTATTTGGCCTTAAAAAGGAAGGAAATTCTGACACATGCTGCAGCACAGATGAAACTCCAAGGCACTGTGCTAAAGTGAAATAAAACAGTTACAAAAAGACAAATACTGAATGATTCTACTTATATGAGGTACCTATGGTAATCAAACTCAGAAACAAAGAGTGCTGGTTGCTGGGAAAGAAGGGGAGATAGAAAGTATAGTTTTGGTTTTGGAAAATGGAATAGTTCTGGAAAGTGTTTGCATAACAATGTAAATGTCCTGGGGTACCTGGGTGTCTTAGTTAGGCATCTGACTCTTGATCTCAGCTCAAGTCTTGATCTCAGTGTCATGAGTCCAAGCCCCATGGAGTCCAAACTCCATGCTGAGTGTGGAGCCCACTTTAAAACAAAACAAAACAAAAACAACATAAATATACTTAATACTACTGAACTCTTCACTGAAAATGGTGGCAAATTCATTATGTATATTTTATCACAATTAAAAATTTTTAGGGGCATCTGACTGGCTCAGTCAGTAGAGCCTGTGACTCTTAATCTCAGGGTTGTAAGTTGGAGCCCCACCTTGGGTGTAGAGATTACTTAAAAGTAAAATCTTTTTTAAAATTTTTAATGATTAAAAAAAAATTTAATGGTTGTAATGTGTCTGTTTGTATATATGTAGAAACTTCTGAGAGTATTAACAACACTTGCTTTTTTTTATTGCATACACATTTTACTATTTTAACATTTTTATAATTTATGAGCTGTCAATTTAAAAAACTTGAAATCACTCAATAAACATCAGTAGCAGCACTTTTTCCTTGCTATGTGCCCCAGTGCCAAAAGAGTGGAAGAAACACAGTAAGTGCCGTGATTTCCTGGAAGTATTAGAATATATATTGGCAAAGAACGAAGATGAGTAAGTTTTCTCTAAGTGCAGAGAGCAATCCAGCTGGAGCAGGTAGGGGAAGTTCTGTCCAGTTTCAGAGATGTTGAAGTGTGACAAGAAAGAGGCATTCTCTAGGCTTTCATCCTTTCATCTGACTTTCTCTCCTTTTCTCTTTCAAACTGGCCAGTTCCCAACTTGAAGTGCATTTTCTCATTGTCTGGTTCCGGCCTTCCTTCTTTATTAGATATCTCGCATTTAGAACCATCTCTATAGTCAGATGTGTGGTCGTTTAATATGAACAGAACATGTTCATCTGGGGTTGTCCATAGGAATTTTATCTGGCTCTTCGAGTTAGTGCGGTGAGATTGACATCCGCCACCAGTACAGCTGCTCTGCTCTGGCTGACAGCTTGGACAGGTGTGCTCTCTTCACTCATATCCTGGGCTTGAGGGCCTCCCATGAGGAGTCTCTTCCGTGAGGCTTTACCTCATGGCATCAGTCCTCAGGGATATCTCTGTCCCTCACATCACTGAATATTCCACTCAACAAGCAGCGCACATAGCATCTAGCCAAATGTGACCCTGTGTCCATATTTCTATTTTTACATTTGTATGCATGCTTGTCCTCTGCCCAACTGTTTGAGTTTGGTTAGTCTCCATCCAGCACCAGGCCTGGCGTGAGGACACGAAGAGAGGCTGAGAGGCCCAGGAAGAAAAGATGGGAGGCTTGGAATCCCAAACCCGACACTACAGGTGTCCACCACTAGGTGGTGGTGGTAATCAGTCATCTCCTTAGGCATTCCGTGCCTCAACTTTCTTATCGTTTAAAAATGAAGATGTTGTCTGCTTTGCTTGAGAAAACAGAAGAACATGACCCCAGGCCAGCAATAGAAGAACCCAGGTTTCATAATTGTCACCGTCACACAATAGCGGTGTTACTCGTACATATAAAAGGAGGTGGTTAAACTACATCAGAGGTTCTCAGAGCATGCGCCCGAGTTCTCGGCATCCTTTCAGGGGACCAACAGGTCAGAACTATTTGCATGCCAACATTCGGAGCTATTTCCCTCTTCTCACTCTTTAGGAGTGTACAGGGGAGTTTTCCAGAAGCTACATTATATGCGGCACCATCGCTCTAATAACTTGTAATGAGTTTATTACTGTTACTTTTAAAATTTAGATCTTTCTTTCAAGGTAAATTTCTTAAAAAGCAAACATCTACATCTTACATAAAGACTTTTGAAGATCCTCTTGTTTTTAAGTTTAACGGAGTGCAGTTTGAGAACCACTGAACCAGGTTTCTCAGAAGACCTTGGGAGTTCAGACCTTTCCTAGATACGGAGGACAGGGGATCTTGCATAGACACGGTCCCTGCTCTGATGGAGTTTGGGCGGGGGGGGGGGGGAGCAGTTTTAGTAACAGGATAATTTGAGAGAGTGGTAAGTTTCCTGAAAGCGCACAGCAGGACACCTGGTGCCTGCGTAGAGCGCTCCCGGGTGCGGGAGAGGAACACTGTGCAGCGAAGCGTCCACGCTTCACACCGGAATCGTCCTAAAGCCCTTCAGCCCTCAGGGCTGCCCCAAAGAGCAGGAGCGTGCAGGGTGGACAAGCGGCCTGGCGCTAGCGTCAAATGACGTCACTGGGCTGCGCCAGCCAATCGGAGCGGCCCCGTTGTAGGCGCCGCGGTGGCCCGTGGCCTGCAGGCGGCGCTGTGGCCCGCCGGGCGGCCCCACGGAGCCGCCATAGCCGCCCGCCTCCCGCGACTTAACGTCTCCGCTGCCGGCTTCGCGTCGCCGCCATGGCCGACGTGGAAGACGGTGAGGAACCCTGCGCCCTGTCCTCTCACTCTGGGAGCGCAGGCTCAAAGTCGGGAGGCGACAAGATGTTCTCTCTCAAAAAGTGGAATGCCGTGGCTATGTGGAGCTGGGACGTGGAGTGCGATACGTGCGCCATCTGCAGGGTCCAGGTGATGGGTAAGCGCTGCACGCGAGGCCGGGGCCCCGCTCCGGCCTCCGCGGGGCCGACTTGGAGTGGGGGACGGGGGAAGAGGGCTCCGAGAGACTCGGGTCGGCTGGAGTGGGGGCGGGGGTGCAGGGGCTAACAGTGTTGCAGCCGGCCTGAGGGCTGCTGCCGCCGCCGGGAGCTGGTCTTGTAGCGAGAGAAACGGATTGTGAGCCCAGGAATTAAGGTAATTTCAGGTGGTGATGGGTGTGGCCAAGGAAGTAAAACTGGGTCATTTGTTGGCAGCTAGGAGAAACCACTCGGGTTGGTGTGGCCCGCTCCGTCTCTAAAACCACACCGCAGAGGGGGTCAGAGTAAAGGCCCAGAATAAGGAGGGCACTTTAATGATTGTGGTCACACACCGAAGTGGTGCTCCGGAGTCGTCCTCCACGAAAACGACACCCTTCAGTCCGCTCCTGAGAGGCGAAGGGAAGAAAAGTGTTCTAGCCGATTCATTTTTGGATTAGCTCCTGATGTTCCGCAGTCTCTTTAAATCTGCATGCCTCAGGATGGGTCAGATGGCACTCCCTTGCCTGGACGGGGACTCGGTGTGGTTCAGGAGTATTTAAGGTTCGCAGGAATTGAAGAATGTAAGCCCTTTATTCAGAAACATAAAACTTCATCTCCTTCTGGCCCCTCCCTATCGTAGGATGCCATTTCCTGAAGAAGATCTGACTTGCTCTGTGTCAGGCCTTTGTGGAGAACCCTCTTGTACAAATATTCTTAACTTCTTTCTGTGATATTTCCGATCAAAATACTGGACCAAGTGAAACCTGGCAGAGCAGCTTCATCCTGTTATATTTTATATGCTCTCTGTTTTAAGATCTCAGACCACCTTGAAAAAGAGATGCTATCTAAATGCAAGTTATATTTTTAAATAAAGCATTTAAAATACTAAAAGTATTTTAGTGTTTCTTGGGGTAGGTGGAAAAAAAAACTGAGGTTCTGTAGTTTGAAGATTCTGTGTTTTGCTCTGAAAAATGAGAGAATTGGAGAAAATAAACACAATCACTATCTCAAGGGATGAAATTTAAACCTACCAGAATCCAGAGATTCTCAGTTTACACTCTCTTAGTACACTCTTTTGTTTTTTATTCATAAATCTTGTTTCAAAGAGGATTTACAAAAATGGGATTAAAATATTTATTTCTTACTTTTGAAAGAACTTGATTTCAGACATGATCCACTTATTTTCAAATTATGACTTAAAAGTACCTAGTTTACTGGCCTGCAGTAAAGCCTCCTTTCCCCACCCCTTATTCAAACTACAGTCATAATTTCCAGTTTGTGTGGCATTGTTAACTTACCCAGACAATTTAATCTTTTATTCTTTTGCAAGACAAGCTTTACTAAATATTTTATCCTCAAAATTTTCTTTAGTTTAAAAAGAAGAGTGTTCGAGAGAGTGTGTTTTATATTTTTCCCCGAAGAAAAGTTTTATATTTGTAAGTAGAAATACAGAATTCAGAGTAATGGTTGAAATCTTGCAACAAATAAACTTTACTGGGATATTTAGAGTAAGTCAAAGTATGGCTATAAATGGTTCACATTAATATTAACATTCTAATTATAGCCAGTATTCTGCTACCGTGGATTATTTTTGCAGATTTACAATGGCTGTCCTTTGAGTTCAGGAAAGTATTCTGGACTAAACCTCTGTATTTTGTTTATGAGGTGTTAAAATCCATTTAGTGGTCAGGTGACTGCAGAAGGAAGTTTGTTTTTCAGACTTCCCAAGCTTACCCTAGCGGCATCATTCTGAAAGATGTTACTGTTATTGCACTCCTTAAAAATGTTGTTTTAGATCTTATGAATATCATGAAAAGAATTTTTTTTAATTTTATCTAAAAATTTAGGAATTTTTAGATTTAGGTTGGGTTTTGATAATGAGTCTAAAAGCACAATCAAAATTGTAATCCAGGGGCGCCTGGGTGGCTCAGTGGGTTAAGCCTCTGCCTTTGGCTCAGGTCATGATCTCAGGGTCGTGGGATCAAGTCCCGCATCGGGCTCTCTGCTCGGCAGGGAGCCTGCTTCCTCCTTTCTCTCTCTGCCTGCCTCTCTGCCTACTTGTAATCTCTATCTGTCAAATAAATAAAATCTTTTAAAAAAAAAATTGTAATCCAGAGATTTCTCAGTTGTGCAAAGGAGTCCACTTAATTCTATTTCCTTAACATTTCAAATTCATTTCTTACACCTAAATAATTTATTGTAACTTCTTGATCCAAGATTTGCCTGTCAGCCTGTTCTGATGTGGTTAACATTCTGTTCTTTGGTTTCCACTCCTCTCCCTTCATTCTGACAGGGGCAGATGGCAGTGACCCAAGTGTTGAAGAAGAGGAAAATAGGTTTGCTAGTTCTGTTGAGTTCTAAAGAGCCATGTTAACTTGCACATTTGACATACCTTTTGGAGTCTTGTTTTCCTAATTTGTGAAAGAGGTAGTTGGGGTCACAGACTATAATTCTATGATTATACAGAAACAGAGCCATGTCTTCACCCTTACATCATGCTCCTTATGATATTTAGTTGTTTGCCTTCCTACCTCCCCATTTCCTGGTGAGACCAGGGACCCAGACTCAGTCATTTTGGTGTCCCCAGTACATAACTCCTTATACAGAGTAGATACTCAGTAATTTTGGGATTGAAGAAAGCCTCAGGAGGCAGTGGTTGTTTTTAATCCACATCGAAGAGGCCAGGGTGGTGTGTTTTTTTAGGGTAAGAGCATGCAGAGAGGAGCAAACAAACGCCTGAGCATAATCCAGTGTAAGAAGAGGAGCAGGCTTCAACTCCACTGTGTATCTATTTTTACAGAATTCTTTTTCTCCAATTTATGTTAAAAACTAATTTTTTTTTTCTGTTGGTTTGAATTTCCTTTTACCCGTCTTGGACTCCTCTTCCAGCTAGTTAATGAATCCATTTTGGGGGGTGTCCCAATATTTTATGTTATCTCCTTCATGAAGCAAATAGTAGTAGAGTGAATTTGGAAAACTTCTAGTATACCCTTTAGGTTCCCATTCCTAGAATTTACTCCCAAATAAATTATTAAAATACTTTGCCATTGTTGGATAAATGCTTTAGACTCAGACATATTTGTAAAAGGAGGATTTCTTTTCTTTTGCTTTGCCTTTGCCTTTTCTTTCCTTTTTTTTTTTTTTAAGAATTTATTTTTTATTTATATGACAGACAGAAATCACAAGTAGGCAGAGAGAGAGGAAGGGAAGCAGGCTCCCCACCAAGCAGAGAGCCCAATGCAGGGCTCCATCCCAGGCGCCCTTTTTTCTTTCCCTTTTTTAAAGATTTATTTATTTGAGAGAGAGAGAGCAGGAGAGCACAAGTGGTAGAGAGGGAAAAGGAAGCTCCCCATCGAGCAGGGTGCCTGATGTCTCAGGACCCTGGGATCATGACCTGAGCCAAAGGCAGACACTTAACCAGCTGAGCCACCCAGGAGCCCCAAAGGAGCATTTTCTTTAAAAAGATAAAAAAAAAGAGACAACATAGTATTTAAGAGGTTCTTTAAAAATTAATATTTTAATTTTTGTATAGATCATATAGTCACATGATTCAGAATTTTAAGAAAATATACAATGAAAACTCCTTCCCACCATCCCCTCTTGGTAGACTTTATAACTAGTTACTTGGTATTCTTCTGGAGTTTCTTTATGTGTGTATAAGCAAATACCAATATATATGCATGGCTTACCTAAAATGGTATCTTGAAAATAAACTGCCCTTAAGGTTGGGCATGACCCATGATGATGCCCAGTGAGTCTATATGAACTTCTGATATATAATGGAGTATGGTATATTTTTCTGTAGTGATTGCATGCATCTTGTGGACATCTTTTCATCAGAGCTTGTGAAAATAGAGGGTCTATAACCCTTGTGAAATTGCTCCTGGTCATAAGTAAATAAGTAGAGTGCCTTGTACTTTATTCATCTTTAAACAGTTATGTTCAGATGAGAAATTAATAATATGGGTCTCTTATCTCCATCTCTAACCCTTTGGGCTTTTATTTGACTTTGAAGTGTCTGGGTTTTAAAAATTGCATTCTGAGCATCAGAATGAGAATTGCTATTTGTTTATTTTTAGATGCCTGTCTTAGATGTCAAGCTGAAAACAAACAAGAGGATTGTGTTGGTATGTTGTAATTTCATTCTCTTGCTTTTCCATCTGAAGGTTTTCTCTCAGTGGGGATGTTTGAATTTGCAATTAAGATTGACTTTATCAATACACAAAAATAAACTGTAAAGCAGTGATCCATTATTAATATAAAATGTGTTGTGTCTCTAAAGGCCTTAATGGAATTAATCTACAAGTCCTTTTATTTCCTGTAATTAAGAATGGATTACATATTCTAGATGTGGATGTAATAAATATTTCATATTCTAAAAAGAAATCATTCTTTTCTATTAAGAAAATTATGAAGTAAGTAATTTGCCAAAACATCTTAAATTTAACTGTATTATAGGTCAGATTTGGTAGGGTTTTATTCTGATAAAGCACTTCCGTTTTCAGTACTCTTATGATATATTTAACTTTTCAACTAACAGAAAAAATTTTAAGTCTCAAGATTTTTTCCAATGTAGTTTATATATGGAAATCTATTAAATCTTGTTAATAGTCTGGGACTACAAAAGTTGTCTTAGGCTAAACGTTTTAAGCAGTTCAAAAGTTTTTATGTCCTAGATCTTGAGGTCATCACTTCTAGATTGCTATATATAAAAGCTTTTCTGAAGATGAAAGGTTAACTTTGTACTTTGTGTTTGCGTGGTTTACATACAGCATCTTAATAATGATTTATGTGGTATTTATTAAATCCTGTTTTTTCATCCTGAAACACTTAGAATGATTTCCCCTTGTTTCCTACTCCCTATAGCTAATTTTCATAAGAAGATGTAGGGTTTTTTTCACGTTTTTTCTTTCTTTTTTTCCTATTTCTTTCATTGTTCTGTTACGATGTAGGTTAAGGAAATGACAAATAAAACCCACATTTGAGACTGTAATTCAGATTATGGGTGACATCCCTTGGTTTAAAAAAATATTAACAGAAATTGTGAGATTCAGGCCACCTTTCTTTGACCACAAAGAGACCTATCTCTCTTTCCAGCCACCCACTTTGAAAAAGTTAATGTATTTGTCACATCAGGAATTGCACTGCTTATGGATGACTTAACACAGTTCATCACTACTTTTGGAAAATAACTCAATAGATGTACAACTAATGTTTCGAAGCATGGCATCTATTTATAATAGACTACTATGAACTGAAAACATTTAAAACTCATTATCTTGGTAAATCAAAGTCAGGAGGCTGTTTCTTAATAAAGTAAAACTCAAAAGGTTTCCAGGTCAGTGTATGACTGAGAAGTTCTGGGATCTAAGGAAGGCTCAAGTTCTTTAATCTCCTAACTTCAGGAAGACAGCATGTGGAGCTGTGTAGGGGCTGGGGGCCACCACATCACCCACAGATTCTAAACAATGATGGAAAGTCCCCTAATCACAGTGCCTCATCTCACTTAAGTGTAATTTACACAGGTACGTTTTTATTTCTTTATAGATAGAAAAAATGTTGACCAATTAGCCATCTTGATTCGAGATAATGAACCATGATTATTCGTCATAATATAAAATAACCTATGATTTGAGTTCAGTAATTTAACTTAAAATATGTAATGTCAAATAATCTTTTTTTTTTCCCCTTTCAGTGGTCTGGGGAGAATGTAATCATTCCTTTCACAACTGCTGCATGTCCCTGTGGGTGAAACAGAACAATCGCTGCCCTCTCTGCCAGCAGGATTGGGTGGTCCAAAGAATCGGCAAATGAGAGTGGTGGAAGGCTTTCTTAGTGCATTTGTTTGGAGCCCTGGTGGATCTTGTTATCAAGTGCCCTACAAAGGCCAGGACACTCCAGGGAACTAATTCTTCAAGTAGGAGGAGATGGCTCTGCGGTGTTTTGGTACTCAACAGAGGCATAGTTCAGCATTTTGTTAGTTTCATTTTCAGAAATTCTCTACAATTAAGAAGATAATTTATTAAAGATGGTCTTTCCTACCTCTGTGGTATGTGTCACACACACTGCTTAGAAGTGCTTTAAAGGAGGAGAGAGCTACAAATTGAATGACTTCATAATTTACTTACTGATATCCAAGGGGCTGTGGAAGCAGTTCCATTCGGAAGAGAACTTGTTGCATGCTTATAGTCGATCAGTTAAAAAAAAAAAAAAGACAATGTTATAGTAACAAATAAAGTGCAGTTTAAAACCCAACTCTTATCCTCAGTTTGTCCCTGATATTTATTTTTGGCTGGAAGGTGGTGATTCATGAACTCTTTATTTGATATAATGAAAATTTTAAGTTTGGACCAGTGAACAGGGTAAATAAAATTTAACCTTTGGGCATATGCAATTTCAGTTGTCTTTCAAGCTATCATCCTCTGTCTTGGGCTCATCAAGAAAACCTAAATCTACATTCACCTCACTGTTTAGTCATTGGACAAATACAGAAAATACAGAAGTATTTTCGAGTTCTGGTCAGATTATGTTGTAATTAAACTGTGTTTTGGGTGGAATGTTAATGAGGGGAAAATGTTTACCACTGTAGCATTGGATCAAAAAGTTTATTTTATTACATGATGTTTTAATAAATGGTTTATTCTGTTTATTTAATTTGAATTGTCATTATTACAATTTTACATACAACCTTAAACTTCATGTTAATAAACTATTATGTTAACTGAATGATTTTACTTAATTTGAAAAAATATTCATATACTCTTATTTGGTAAAAAAGAAAACTTAAAGTTTATTACCTGGAAAAATTAAGTGTGAGGATATACTTAAATTTTATTAAACTTATTCACATTTTTTTTTAAAGATTTTATTTATTTATTTGACAGAGAGAAATCACAACTAGGCAGAGAGGGAAGCAGGCTCCCCGCCAAGCAGAGAGCCCGATGTGGGACTCGATCCCAGGACCCTGAGATCATGACCTGAGCCGAAGGCAGCGGCTTAACCCACTGAGCCACCCAGGCGCCCCAAACTTACTCACATTTAATGGAGGTTATTTGGCAACAGATAATGTGCCACAAGTTTATTTTGAATTTTTCCATAATAAAGGCCACAGCTATGAATTTTAAAAACTAAAGTCTTGGGGTACCTGGGTGGCTCAGTGGGTTAAGCCTCTGCTTTCTGCCTGGGTCATGATCTCGATGTCATGAGATCGAGCCCTACATCGGGCTCTCGGCGCACGGGGGAGCCTGCTTTCCCCTCTCTCTCTCTGCCTGCCTCTCTGCCTACTTGTGATCTCTCTTTCTGGGTCAAATAAATAAATAAAATCTTTCAAATAAAAACTGAAATCTTAAAAACTTTATCATCCATTTCTGCAGTTTGTCAATCCGAATCTTTTTATAAGATTTTTTATAATCTTATACACGGTGGGGAGAGGCAAAAGAGGGAGAGAGAGAAACAGACTCCCCACTGAGCAGGGAGCACAATCGGGGCTCAATCCCAGGACCCGGAGACCCTGATCTGAGCTGAAGGCAACTGCACCATCCAGGCACCCTGATTATATTTTAGAGAGCATGCAAGCAGGGGAGGAGCAGAGGGAGAGGGAGATAATCTCCAGCAGACTGGATGCTAAGCACCAAGCCCAACACTGGGCTCAATCTCAGGTCTCTGAGATGATGATGAGCTAAAACCAAGAGTCAGATGCTTATCTGACTTAGATACCCAGGCACCCCAAATCAGGCTTCTTTCTATAGAGTTACTCTTTCCCTTTTTCCATATGGCATTCTTAGGGAGAATGTCACTAAGTGAAGATAATGCTTAGGGAGTGGGAATTAGGCTTCTACTTCTCAAGGATAGAGTATTCCATTATTTGGAATTCTTCAGCATAGGATATTTATCTTTTCTCCATTTATTTAATCACTTATCTATATCAGTGAGTAGTGATGAGTCCTTTTGGAAAGATTAAAACATCAATTCCGTGGAAATGAAGGGTTCTTAGACTATTCTGGATAGAACACCATTTATGTAATGACTTGTGTAAGGAAGGATGGGGGATAAAGAAATACAGGGAAAACAGTTTAAGCAACATACTCCAAACACATTATAGATTAAATCCCGAAGTTTAATCCCACTTTCAACATCTCCTTTTTTTTTTTTCTTTTAAAGATTTTATTTATTTATTTTGACAGAGAGAGATCACAAGTAGAGAGGCAGGCAGAGAGAGTGAGAGGGAAGCAGGCTCCCTTCAGAGCAGAGAGCCCGACGTGGGACTCGATCCCAGGACCCTGAGATCATGACCTGAGCCGAAGGCAGCGGCTTAAACCACTGAGCCACCCAGGCGCCCCTCAACATCTCCTTTTGAGGTCTCCAGAAATCATAGAATATGCATGCCAGAATCTCTTTCCCAACATATTAATATACACAAAACTGAACATTAGAATGAAGTTCGAGCTGGTTGCTTTTCAATCTATGATCTTTTATTACACTTCAGATCTTCAAAATGGATTTTCTTTTTGCCTTAGGTAAACCTAAATAAACATTAAATTGATGCATAACATATTAATTTAAAAAATTATTTGGGTTGGGTTTTTTTTCTTTTAAGAAAACCATGTGATTAACATCATATCTTACAGAAAACTGAGAGCTGCAAGTATTACTAGCAAAGACTTTATAGAAGTTATTATATGAGTTTACATATGGTAAATGTGTCTCTATTGAACATCTGCTGAAACCTTAGAATTGAGCAGATTTGAGGATAAATATGGAGGTAAAGACCTAGAGGAATGACAAAGTGGGAAAATTCCCCTATAGAGATGGAGTTATTTCAAGCCACTACCTCTGTCCCAAATCGTATATCACAATACATTCTACATACTCTGACTTCTTCAGGGATTTTCAATTGAAGAATCAACACAAAGAGAAGAATGAAAATAAAGCAAAAATGGCAGTCAACCTGGAGAAACACAGTATTGCATCATAAAAGATTAGAAAATGTGGGGCACCTGGATGGCTCAGTCATTAAGCATTTGCCTTTGGCTCAGGTCATGATCCCAGGGTCCTGGGATTGAGCCTGGCATTGGGCTCCCTGCTCAGCAGGAAGTCCCCTCTCTGTCAAATAACTAAATAAAATCTTCAAAAAAAAAAAAAAAAAGATTAGAAAATATTACCTAAAGACATATAATTTACTGGATGTGAAAGATGGGCAAAATTTGTTAAGTGTGTTTTCTTGCATTCCTCTTTAGAATATTTAGAGTAAGTAGCACATAAAATGTTTGCAGTATAGTGTAGTGTATACATAGAATATAGGTTTTATACTTCTAGTACAGATTTGTCATTTTACTGGTAGTAAATTATATGTAATATATAGTACAATGTACTACAAGTAAAGATAGACGGATAGATAGTACTGGTTTTCCTTGTGATAGGCCCTATTGCTTAGAGAAACAATGAAGCTGATAGGTGTATTCTTGCCATTGGTATTGTTTCAAAGGTTCATGGCCTCAAGTTAATTGTTGAGACATACGCTAAGAAAATAAACACTGAATAAGATGTTACATTGCATCTCAAATGAGGAATACATTTAGGGAGTAAAACTTGAATGCATTTTTAAAATTGGCATTGTATACTACTTTTTCTTTTTCCCCTCTGAGGAAGTCACTAATCATGCTGTTTCCTCCTAGTAAACTTACATTGACATTAACCATTCTGTTTTAGGCACATGTTCTGTGGATTTAGGATGTGTACTAGTCAAGCAGCTCAGAAATTACTCTCTCACAGATGACTGAGCACCAATACAGATAGCTTAGTGATCAGCCTTACATTTCCATAGTAGTAGTTTGCCAAGGAGACAGTCCAGCATACTATTTTCTCTGTATATAGAAAAAAAACAAGTATTCATTTTTCTTAACTGGATTCAGTCTTTTTGCAATGACTGAAATTAAAAAAAAAAAATCTCCACAGAAGCCAGTTATTACAGTTATAAATATATTGGTTCACGATGGGAAAATAAGATTCCATTTCAAATGCCCCACTCCCCAAAATACAAAGCATATTTCGATTCAAATTTGTTTAACTTTTTTTTTTTTAAAGATTTTATTTATTTATTCGACAGAGAGAGATCACAAGTAGATAGAGAGGCAGGCAGAGAGAGAGAGAGAGAGAGAAGCAGGCTCCCCTTAGATTTGGCTTACTTTAACCGCAAGTGTGTATATGGATGTGTAAGTGTAATATGACATATGTATTCATCATTAAACTCACTGTTCTCATTGTTCAGGTATATAAAAGAATCAGAAAAGTAATCTCCTTGAAGGATAATTTTGTTTTATAAGAAGATATTTGAGCTACAACTGGAAAATGTTGTGTCCCCAGTGCAGCAATCAGAAAACGTATATTTGTAGACAGGACAGTAAAGAGTTGGATAGTGGAGTGACTGAGTAGAAATTGATGAGAAAGCCACTGAAATATAATATCTATTTCTAGAAGAAAATAACATGGGAAGGATGAATGGGTGGAAAGCTTGAGGAAAGCCCTGTGAACCAAAGAATGGGGAAGAGTGACATCCTTTACTATGTAGTAGACATTGAGAAATCAGATATCTATAGTTAATATCTATATTATATAGTTATATAACTATATTATATAATATGTTATATATAAATATAATATATAGTTAATATCTATATAGTTAATACCTATAGTTAATTCTTTACAAAAATTGTATAGGCACAACTATGTTCAAACAGTATGCCTAATCTAACAAGACTAGTGTGATAGTTACATGGGAGTTGGGCATTTACAGTAAGATCAATAGAACTATATTTAACAAATAAATTACTATAAAGGGAGTAAAAATTGTGATTATGAAGGAGTTTGTATAAATTATTTTATATTTAATTCCCTTTAGTGTGCATAATTTAGACATCATGCCTCACTTTTAAGTTTTTTAAATGGATTTGACTGTGTTGCATTTATAACACACTTTTGAATTATAAGTTATTGATGTCCTTATTTGAAAGTCAAGAGAGCTGAAATGTCAAGAGAACTGACCTAGTAACATGTTAACAGATTCCAACCAAAATCTGTCTTTTGGATTTTTAGGGGCACCTTGTTTCAGCTTAGAGTAGCAGCTGGAAAGAGTGTTGCTCCCATCTTTGTAGTTTATTCAGATTGTTTTTCTTTTTTATAAATTAATGACACTTCCAGGGGCACCAGGGTAGCTCAGTGGGTTAAGCCTCTGCCTTCCGCTCAGGTCATGGTCTCAGGGTCCTGGGATCGAGCCCAGCATCGGGCTCTCTGCTCGGCGGGGAGCCTGCTTCCTCCTGCCTCTCTGCCTAGTTGTGATATCTGTCTATCAAATAAATAAAATCTTAAAAAAAAATTAATGACACTTCCAAATAATTTTTTTCCATTTTTCTTTAAGATTACATTTACACTTCTGGTTTGCGGGTGTGTGTGTGTGTGTGTGTGTGTGTTATGCGGCGTGTATGTGTGCGTGCATGTGTCCTTTCAGAACTTAACAGAACTTATTTCAAGTTCTGTTATTGAAGATGCTTTTCTAGGTCTTATATAATGTAATAATTTTCCTAATGTTGATTTTGTAAAATATACTGAAACATTTGTGTATTGATTAGAAATGAATTTCCTTTCATTTTTTCATAATCCTGGTTATGTAGTACATGCATGTTAAATAACAATAGGTTTTTAAAAATTAATTACAATACACAAATAGGTTTGACCTCTCAAATGTTTATCATTGTACAGTGAGCAAATTGAGTAGCTTTTTGTTTTGATGTTTTTAAAAGGATGTATTCATAAAATGTGAACCAAATATTTGGCTTTTCATTGAAGAGAGAAATAGTGAGAATGTCAATTATTTTAGTCGGCATGACAGTATATAAATGAAATGTGAAGGATGATGGTAATAAGTAGATTTTCCACACAGCATAACCACAGGCCTACAGCCTAACAAAGCTTTGTTTCTACTAGGCATCAGCATCTGAGGGTAGAAGAGGAGGAGGGGCTAGGACAGAGCAGCACTGATCAGACCCATCCTGGGATGATGTCAGCTCTCCGCAGAGCCATCAGAATGTTTAGTATGTATTGTTTCAGCAGAAAGAACACACTATCACATTTAATTAATAAAAATTAATTAATAAAAAAGGCAAAAGTTAAGCATTGAACAGATTTTTCTTTCCATTTGATTAAACGATGTGGAATTTTATTTTACTAGTATATTGGAAATACATTTGTCATCTTTAGCTCTTTAATTTTCCATCTAGGCAAAGGGGCATTTGTCTATTACAGCTGACATCCAGATCAGTAAATCTTACGCCATCAAACCCATTACTTCTTATACAATATGTTCCCATTACTATCCTGAAGTGCAATTCATAAATGTCTCCACATATAATTAAAATATGTATAATAACTTAATTGTAATATCTAAATATGTAATATAAGATAACTTAATTGCAATATCAAATGGAAATAAAAGGAAAGTAATTTATAATCATTTGCATTTCAGTATCTAAATGCTTGGGCATAATCACACCAGAAGGCATAAAGAAGTAGGTTGATGCATGTGTGGATATGTGTTTGTGATCACTACCTATAGACGGCAGTAACACAAACTCTTGTGACTTCGGAACATGGGAGCATTTCCACCAATGGTAAGAACTTTCCCACCCAAATGGTGGATCATGCTTAGTAAAGCTCCAAACAAAACAATGTACAATCCTTTGATTTACATTTTAGTTGCATGGTTGGACATTTCAATGACATGGTTAGTGAATATTCACTTGGTAGTCTTCTAGACCTAAAGAATAAGCTCAAAATTGTTTTATTTAATTGAAGCTAATGTAGAAGTCTTTAGGATAAGAAAAAAGTTTAAGTGTTCCTTTAGAAGTTTAGTAGACATCTGATAAGAAAGGTAACTATTTTTAAAAAATGCTTTTTTGCTTTTTTAAAAATTTTTTTTATTTTATTCATTTATTTGTCAGAGAGAGAACACACAAGCAGGGGGAGAAGCAGGCAGAGGGAGAAGCAGGCTCCCCACTGAGCAGGAAGCCTGATGTGGGACTCAGTCCCAGGATCCTGAGATCATGATTTGAGCCAAAGGCAGACACTTAACCGACTGAGCCACCCAAGCTTTTTTGCTTTTTGAAGTTACTCCCAAGGGCTAGCTTTTCAGGGTAATGCTCTAAAAAGAAAATTAGAAAATTTACATGTTTAGTTGAGTAAGCCCAGTTTAAAGATATATATTTTTAAAAAAATAAATAAAAAAAATATATATATATATATTTAAAGGAAAAATTAACAAGGAAAATTAGAATTAAAGTACAAATATACTTTAAGTTCCTCTTTTGCCCTTTTATGTCATTCTGTTTCTGCCACGGGTAGGTTTTGTTCAACAAAATAATGTCTTATAGGAAAAGTATCTTCTCTGCATTTTGATATTACATTTAGTGGCTGAGCGCTGACTCTACAGCCAGGATACTTGAATTTGCATCCCAGCACTTCCACTTGGCTGCCCTTGAGCAAGTCACTTACCTCTTTCTCCTCTACAGCGGGTAACAATAATACCTTCCTCCCTAGATTGCTTGAGACTTGAAGACCAAGTGAATTCATACACATGTAAAACGCTGAGAACAGTTAGTACTACTGTTACTTCATTTTAGTCAATTTTGAAAGCTTCTCTGATAGAAGTGGCACTTAAAAAAAATAATGTATTTTTAGTTATGGGATAAAGCACTCTTAACTGTTCTCAATAAAAATTTTATAAGAAAAAGTTAATTTAACACAGGTTATTTGTTGCACCATGAGCTTTTGTAAAGAGTTATTAGTGAGGCCTTTAATGACTTGCCTGTCACATTTTTTTCTAGTCATGGGGTCAACATGATTTCTAGATTTTATATTAAGAAAAGATTTTGTAAATATTGAGCTCTCACTTTAATTTTAGGTTTTCCATCTTAGTAGAAATATTTTACAGGCTGTTGCAGATAAGTATATGGGGGTACATTTTTTGACCACTTGATTTTGTGGGAAACCCACATACCTTAGAAAATTTACTTTTTAAGCTCTCAGTTTTCATCTTCACAGCCTTTCAGAGCAGCAGCAGGTTTTACAATCAGCCTGCTGCTTTCTCTTGTCTCTCTGCACTCAATAAAGCTGAGTCAGTGATGGAAACAGAACCTGCTTTTCCTAAGGTGGCTGCAAGCAAGCTTTCCCTGAGTGAGTATAACTGTGGTACAGAATAGTAGAAAGACTGCAATTTAGAAGTCACTCAACCTGGCTTGGAATCTAGACTCTATGGTTTATTACCTGTGTGACCCTGCACCAAGTTCTTAACCTCTCTGTCCCTATCTCCTCAACTAAAATAGGAACAACCATATTATCTACCTTGTAGAGTTGCTATGAAGAGTAAATGAATTAATACATGTTAATACCTGGAACAGTGCCTGAAACATAGAAAGCCCTCAATCACTATGAGCCATTATTATAGATCAGTATTGCCCCTGCTGATCTCTGCCTTCAAGAATGGCCTTGAGAAAGGTGTTTTGTTTTCAGCGATGATTTTTGTAGGAATTGGGACGTTTGTGTATACCCACAGCCTGTGCACAACTGCCAACATGAGTTTTTAGGAGAATGGTTTTCAACTTTTTAAAAACCACCCAACATATCTGAAAAGCACATTCCCATCAGCAACAATGAGCTCTCGCACAGTTGTTTTCAAAGAAGTGTGCGCGTGCCCGTGTGTGTGTGTGTGTGTGTGTGTGTGTGTGTGTGTGTGTGTGTGTAAACCAAACAGGGAGGAGAGTTAGACAAAAACCTCCCAGATGAAAATCTCAGTTAAAAGCTTTTGGAACTATTTCAGTGCAGATGAAATGTTCTATGGCATTTGCATTTTATCCTAGCTTTTATTTTTTATTTTATTTTATTTGACAGACGGAGATCACAAGCAGACAGAGAAGCAGGCAGAGAGAGAAGGAAGCAGGCTCCCTGCTGAGCAGAGAGCCCAATGCGGGGCTGATCCCAGGACTCTGAGATCATGACCCAAGCCGAAGGCAGAGGCTTTAACCCATTGAGCAACCCAGGCGCCCCTTATCCTAGCTTTTAAGGAGCTACCTACTAACTAAATTTATTAGGATTTATATAAGAAGTCCAACTAAATTATTTGTACCAAAATTGTATGTAATAAAATAATCAGAATTCTTGCCAGACCACCTGGGGGGGGTGCTTTATAAATCCAAAAAATCCATAGTATAGAACAAGCTTTGTGTGATGTGAATAATACAATTGTCATCTAACTCTTGAGTGGTGATTTTTAGACCTTCCTTGTAAATAACTTCTGCTAAACTAACTCCTGCTCTTTTTCTACCTTTATAGAAATTATATATTTATAATAGAAATTCAGGGCACCTGGGTGGGTCAGTTGGTTAAGTGTCTGCCTTTGGCTCAGGTCATGATCCCAGGGTCCTGGGAATCCCAGGGTCCTTGTATGGCTCACTGCTCAGCAGGGAGTCTGCTTCTCCCTCCCTCTGCCTGCCACTCCCCCTGCTTGTGTGTGCCATGCGCGCTCCCGCGCTCTCTCTCTCTCTGAAAAATAAATAAAATCTTTTAAAAAATTAGTGTTCACTGCTTGCCTCCTATATATGAGGCTTTGCCTTAATGGTAGAAAGAATTTGAAAACAAGTAGGTTTCCTATCTTCAGAGACTGCAGGATCTGTTAGGGAATAGTAACTAGATTCACAACAGATTTTTAAAGTGTAATGTAATGAACCTTCTAAGAGACAAACCACATTCACTTGCAGCATATACAGTATATGATTACAAGGACCATCTCTTGTCTGGATTATGAAAACCCACTTATACACTATTTAACAATATGTGGTATGTATGTGCACCATAGCATTTCTAGGGAGAGAAATGCTATGTGTCCCCCTGAAGGAAGTTGTTCACATCACTTCCGCTTCCTCACCTACCTACCTTGCCTTGAGTTCCATCTCTCTTCAGTTACATACTCTCATATTTGCCTGCTTGTAACCTTCTATGTAGGACAGGGGGAGAAGGGGGCCTGCTCACCAACCAAAAAGCCTCCTAAGGAAGAAAATAACATTCAAAGTAATTTCTTTTCTTGAAGGGTGTAGGTCTGTGCTATCCAATAATGTGGCCACTAGCCACGTGTGGCTATTTAAATTTTAATTTTAATTAACTAAAATTTAAAATTCAGTCCCTTAGTCACATTAGCCACATTACAGGGGCTCAATAGTCACATGCGGAGAGTGGCTTCCATACTGGTCATCCTAGAATAAGACATTTCCATCGTGGAAGAAAGTTCTGTTGGACAGTGCTGGTATAGATCATCTGTTTTTTAAGGACTGTTCTACCAGAATTTGGGAATCATGGAGGCCTCACTTATAGCAAATTAAGGTGACCTTCCACCTCTCTTTTAAAGATTATCTTTGGAAACTGGAATGTTGAACATGAACCTTATTTTACTAATTAAGTCTTATCCTTGACGAAGAGACTTACACACTTTTAACTGGTCAATTCACTACACTTAGGGATAAAAAATTAACCTAAATAAAAAGATCCAAAATTATATTGAAACACTTCCATTTTAAAAAAGGATTGTTGACAAAGCTTCCTGTACTTTACATTTTGTAAGAATTTCTTATATTGTTAAAATGACTTAATATGTAGCTGCTTTTGTATCCTGGATAGATTTATAGCAGTGGTTCTCAACCAGGTAATGGTTTTGCCCTGCAGGGGACGTTGGGCAATGTCTGGAGACATTAGTGGTTGTCACAGCTCATCGGAGTGCTGGGATCTATTGGGTAGGGGCCATGGTTGCTGCTGAACTTCCTATAGTGCACATGACAGCCCCCAACAATAAAGAATTATCAAGTCAAATATGTCAGTAGCACTGAGGTTGAGAAACCCTGATTAACAGTAATTTATATACACTTTAATAATATTTTTGAGAAGTTAGAATTCCCTGTTAGAAACTTGCTGAAATATGGTCAGTAATGATAATAAAACTTACATAACACTTTCTAGGTACCAAATTATCCTGTAAGAGCTTTACATGTATTAACTCATTTAATCTTAACAAAACCCCCTTTCTGTTATCAACTCCTTTTACAGCTGAAGAGACAGAGGCAGTTTCTGAGTAACCTGCTGCTAGGGACTGAATTGTGTCGCCTTCCCCAAATTCCTATGTTGAAGCCCTTACCTTCACTGTGATTGTATTTGGAGGTAAGGCTTTAGGAGGTAATTAAGGTTAAATGGAAATAACGGTGGCGCCATAATGCAATAGGATCAGTAGCTTATAAGAAATGGGAGAAACTCCTTCCCGCCCCCAAGCATGCATTGAGAAGAGGCCATGTGAGAACTCAACATGAAAGTGGCCATCTGCAATCCAAGGGGACCCCCCTTAGCAGTCACTGACCTTGCTGACATCTTGATTGCAGACTTTCCAGTTCCCAGAACTGTGAGAAAATAAATTTCTGTTGTTGTTTTTCATTTTTAAGATTTATTTATTTATTTATTTATTTATTTTAGACAAAGAGAGAGCAGGGGAGGGGCAGAGGGTGAGGGAGAGAGTGAATCTCCAGCAGACTCCTTGCTGAGCCTGGAGCCTGAAGTGGGGAATGATCCTGACCCTGACATCATGACCTGAGCTGAAATCAAGAGTTGGTGGCTTAACTGACTCAGTCACCCAGGCACCCCTAAATTTCTGTTGTCTAAGCCATCCAATTGATAGCATTTTGTTATGGCAGCCTGAGCTAAGGCATCTGCCTAAGGTTATAAAACTAGGAAATAAGGTTATGAAAGTAGGATTCTAGGAAACTAGAGTCCATGTTCTTCACCACTGGTTTATACTGTATTAAAAGAATACCTATTTGATCATATTTTCTTCCAAGATTACTTTTCTGAAGTTTGTCCACATATATGTTTGTAGTTCTATAAGGCTACACCCAGACCTCTTCATTTACACTTGTATTTTAGAGCTGTATGTTTTATGTTTTCACCTATTGGCCAAGCCATTGCATTGTGTTCTATACCATTTCATGGTGTTCTAGCATACTACTATCATATATGATAGTATATATATATTTCATACACTGAAAGGGGACTTTACCTTTGTTTTCAAAGAATAGACACATATGAAGAGATCATTGATAAAAAAAATTAAAATGTCTGGTATATGTTTTCATAAATGCTAAAATAATATTGGAACAGGTATTACTAGATTTATCTATTTTTTTTTAAATTTGGTTCCTAGAGTAGATAATATGGTAAAAAATGTTAAGCCCCTTCTGCCTAAATAAAAGTATAACTATGTTTCAATACTTGGAGTTCTAGGAAAACCAATTACATCCTTAAAAAAGCTGGGCTCAAAAAAAAAAAAAAAAAAAAGCTGGGCTCAAAAGGAAGATGTGCATAAGATTGGTGCATAAGACAAAGGGGTAATTCCATGTTTGGTATGATACCTTCTTTTAAATAGTAGTGGATCAGCTGGCAGGTACATTTTTCTGCCAGTATCAGAAGACCAGACTATACTAGCTTAATCAGATAGCGGTTTATTGTTTCATACAAGAAGTCTAGGGACAGGAAGATTAGGGTTAATACAGTGATAAGTAATGCCCTCAGGAGCAATACTGTCTTCTTTCTGGTCTCAACTTTTTCAGCATGAAGCTTTGTTCTCATACCCTCTCCCTCATGGTCCCGAGATGGCTACTGTATTTTCGAGTTGCATTTTCACCTTCTTGGGGAAAAATGAAGGGCTTAAGAATTTTTTTTTCTTTCTTTTTTTTTTTTTTTAAGATTTTATTTATTTATTTGACAGAGAGAGAGATCACAAGTAGGCAGAGAGGCAGGCAGAGAGAGAGGAGGAAGCAGGCTCCCCGCGGAGCAGAGAGCCCGATGCCGGGCTCGATCCCAGGACCCTGAGATCATGACCTGAGCCGAAGGCAGCGGCTTAATCCACTGAGCCACCCAGGCGCCCCAAGAATTTTTTTTTTTTTCTTTAGTGAGACTGACTTTTGCTTGGGAAAGGGTGCCCTCACTGGTGTCTTTAGTCTATACTTCATCAGCCAGAATTATGTCCCAGAGCCACTTCTAGATGCAAAAGAAATAAGAGGTGAAGTATTTGGCTTTCCAGCTTTTATTTTATTTTTTAATTTTTTGAAGGTGGGGGGAGAGGGAGAGAGAGAGAATCTTAAACAGGCTCCACACCCAGCACAGAGCTTGATCTCACAACCCTGAGACCTAGACCTGAGCCAAAAAATCAAGAGTTGGACATTTAACCACCTGAGCCACCCCAGCACTCCTGGCTTTCCAGCCTTACAATAAGGGAAGAAAAGTGGAGTAGTGATTGAGAATATGCGTTAAATTAGTCAACGTATATTATTGTTTACCATTAGTATTAATGACTTACTCAGCAATTAATATGTGGAGAGTTGCTGCTATATGTACTTCCTTGTCATAAACTCTTAGAATTGGAAACGATCTTACAGGTCATTTTATCTCCGAAACAACATCTTTGTGTCATTTTCTTTTCTTTTTTTTTTTTCAAAGATTTTATTTATTTGACAGAGATCACAAGTAGGTAGAGAGGCAGGCAGAGAGTGGGGAGGGGGAAGCAGGCTCTCCACTGAGCAGAGAACCCAATGCGGGGCTCGATCCCAGGACCCTGAGATCATGACCTGAGCCGAAGGCAGGGGCCTAACCCACTGAGCTACCCAGGCGCCCCAAAGCAAAACTTTTCAATGAGCTTTTAGCATATGTTCATGGTGACACAAATTTGGATAGTCCTTGAATAAAATTATGTTTTAAGATATAACTCCATAAGGAAAAAAAATGATGTTATATAGACTGTGACACTACCTTTAGATATTTCCCCCAACCCTAATTTTATGCTGAAGTGAGTGAGTAATTGTTCTTGGTGTTCTGAAACAGAACTGAAATACCACATGGAGGTTTTTACAGGTAAAATGATTGCTTCTACAATTTTCCTGGGAAATTTAAACTGTTTGGAAAGATCCAGATTTCATGCTTTTAGCCAGCTTATCTGATTTCTGCCATTGCTGCGTCAGTGTCTGCACAGAGTATAGCTTCTCTCCTAAAGAACGTGAGCCATGAACAGATAAACTGCCCGATGAGGCCATATTCTCAACAAAAGCTTAAAGCGCTGGATAATGGGCAAAGGAATTGAAAAGATACTTCGCAAAAGAAGACCTACAAATAGGCAGTTAGAACATGAGAAGGAGCCTAGCCTAAAGTTTCTCATCAGAAATGCAAGTTAAGGGCGCCTGGGTGGCTCAGTGGGTTAAGCCGCTGCCTTCGGCCCAGGTCATGATCTCAGGGTCCTGGGATCGAGTCCCACATCGGGCTCTCTGCTCAGCAGGGAGCTGCTTCCCCCTCTCTCTCTGCCTGCCTCTCTGCCTACTTGTAATCTCTCTCTGTCCAAAATAAAAAAAAAAGAAATGCAAGTTAAAATTACAACAAAATACCTCTACACACCCCTGGAATAGCTCAGGTTAAAAAGACTGTTAACCTCAAGTCTGGGTGAGGATGTGGAGGACCTGGAACTCTCATGCATTGCTGATGTGAACAGCCAAACAGTAAGGCAGTGCCGTAAAAATCGAACTTTACCGCTACCCTATGACTCAGCAATTTTGTTTCTAGGTATTTGCCCAAGAGCAGTGAAAATTTATATCTACAAAAAGATGTAGCTGAGGGGCGCCTGGGTGGCTCAGTGGGCTAGGCCTCTGCCTTTGGCTCAGGTCATGGTCTCAGGGTCTGGGCATCAAGCCCTGCATCAGGCCCTCTCTGCTCAGTGGGGAGCCTGCTTCCTCCTCTCTCTCTCTGCCTGCCTCTCTGCCTACTTGTGATCTCCATCCATCAAACAAACAAATAAAATCTTTTTTAAAAAAAAAGATGTAGATGAATATTCAAAGCTGCATTTTTTTAATGTATAATAGCACAAACTGGAAATAACCCAAATGTCCATCAACAGAAGAATAGTGGTATATTCATAGAATGGAATGCCACTCAGCTGTAAAAAAAAAAAAAAAAAAAAAAACTACTGATACATGCAACAACATGAATGAGTCTCAAAACATTATGTGGAACGAAAGAATCCAGACACAAAAGAGTACTTAGCTGTACGATTCTGTTTATATGAAGTTCAAGAACAGGCAAAATTAATCTACAGAAATCAGAGTGGAGACACCTGTGTGGTTCAGTTGGTTAAGCAGCTGCCTTAGGCTCAGGTCGTGATTCCAGCGTCCTGGGATGCAGTCCTCCATCAGGCTCCTTGCTCAGCGGGGAGCCTGCTTCTCTCTCTGCCTCTGCCTGCTGCTCTGCCTGCTTGTGCTCTCACTCTCTCTCTCTCTCTTTGACAAATAAGTAAGTAAATAAAATCTTTTTTTTTTTAAGATTTTATTTATTTATTTGACAGAGATCACAAATAGGCAGAGAGGCAGGCAGAGAGAGGAAAGGAAGCAGGCTCCCTGCTGAGCAGAGAGCCTAATGCAGGACCCTGGGATCATGACCTGAGCCAAAGGTAGAGGCTTTAACCCACTGAGCCACCTAGGCGCCCCAGTAAATAAAATCTTTAAAAAAAAAAAAAAAAGAAATCAGAATGATTGCCTCTCACTGGGGATATTGACTGGAAAAGAGCACAAGAAAGCTTTCAGTGGCCATGGAAGTATTGCATATATTGATTTGGGTGATGGTTACATGAGTGCATACATTTGTCAAAACTCATTGATCTGTATATTTTATTCATATAATTAATTTCATTCAGTAATTAAATTAAACTCATTCAATAATACATATTAAAATAAACCTGTATATATTTTTAAAAGACAGGTGGATATTATTATTTGAGACCACACCAACACCCTTTCATATTTGCCACTAAATGGAAAATAGAAGAAAATGCATTAATGGTTGTTCCATTTGTCTTACTGTTCAACTCCTCAAGAAAGCACTCAAATCAAAATAATTGTGTTTCTGATCTTGTTCTGGTCCCCTGTGGAGGTAATCTGAGAAAGCTTGGAGTTCATTAGAAGTGTTTCATTTTCAAGAAGTTTATCAAAATGCAGAAGAAATCAGTAATGGAAGAGGTATTTTTTAAAAAGGAAAAATGTTTTATTCATCCCAGATCTCTTCTAAAATATTTTTCAGGGTTTTACGCGTACAAAGTCTTAGAGCTGCCATGAGTCATGAGATGGAAATTTTAGTGTACCCTGCAATTCCTCACTGAACTCTAAACACCTCACTGAACAACACCAACTCGGAATTTTTCTAACAATAGGCTTAGAACTTAAGCATAAAAGATATAGACTAGGGTCATTTCCATACCTTCTGCTTTCAAAACCACTTGACAGCCCTGAGCTGTAGTGCTGGGTTTCTGTCGGACAGATGGTCTGGAACTGAGGTCTTGTGAGTGGGTACACACAGACCTCTTGATAAAGCTTAGGGAATGCTGGAGCCCTCCCACCTCCACTGCAGCCCTGCTGTTAGGTCCTGTGTGGATGCAAAGTAAAAGGAGTTACCCTTGAAATCCTGGTGCAACCTCAAACCTGAATCTAACCACAAAAATGCTCCAGATCCTTCCAGCTCAGCTCAGACCTCCCCTCTGCAAGCTTCATGAACATAGACCAGGTGGGAGGGTGCCCAAGTACTCTCACAACTCAGCGGTCAGGAAGGTCTAGTAGGCTCAGCTCCAGCATCCAGACCAGCACCACTCCCTGCCTCAACTGGCAGGGCCTGGCCACCACTGTCGAGTTGCTGAACCATCAATCTCATCCAGCCCTTCATTCCTCGCTAAGTCTGAAAACATAAGAAACCCATACTTTCCAGGTCACCTCACATTCTCTCAAATCTAACCCCAAGTAGTTCTTTATGTCTCCTTTTATTCACTCCTCTCCGACTCCTCCCAAATTCTGAACTTCCTCTCTGCCTTCTGGTAGTTACCCCACAAAATTTCCTCCATCCTCATCTTTGAAACTTTCACTTTTTTTTTCAATTGACGTGTAGTTGACACACAGTATGACGTCAGTGTCAGGTGTACAGCCTAGTTATTTGACAAGTCTCTACATTACGCTGCTCACAAGTGTAGCTAACATCTGTTGATAAGGAAAACTGTACTCTAAGATGGCTGACCAAACCAGCAAGGGAATTCCAGTCCCTGTCCCAAAGCCTTTCCAGGTTCTTCTTTCCTACCCTGTTTCCTGCGCACACCAAAAGTATCAAGTATGTGGAAGTAGATGGGTGTAAATTCCCCTCCCTGCTTGTGCTCAGGGCTCAGATCTTTGGAGAATAATCTTGTCTGAGCCTACTGTTGTTAAATAAACCTCCGATCCTCCAAAGTCTCTGAGTGTCGCTTGGTTCTTCTGCCAGGATCCAGTCCAGGTTCCATAACATTGTCACCAAACAATGATATCATGGACTATATTCCTTATTCCATACCTTTTATCCCCATGATTTATTGATTTGATAATTGGAAGCCTGTATCTGCCACACCCCTTCACCCATTTTACCCAATGTTCTACCCCAGTCCCCTCCGGCCACCACTTTTTTGTTCTTTATATTTATAAGAGTTTGTTTCTGCCTTTTGTTTCTTTGTTTATTTGTTCATTCTATTTTTTAAATTTCACATACAAGTGAAATCACATAGTATTTGTCCTTCTCTATGTGACTTATTTCACCTAAGGTAATACTCTCTATGTCCACCCATGTTGTCACAAGTGGCAAGATCTCATTCCTTTTTGTGGTGAGTAATATTCTACTGTATATAAATACCACATCTTTATCCGTTTGCCTATTGATGGACACTTTAGTTGTTTCCCTCTCTTGGCTATTGTAAGTAATGCTGCAATAAACATAGGGGTGAATGTATCTTTTTGAGTTAGTGTTTTCATTTTCCTTGGGTAAATACCCAGTCGTGGAATTGTCATAAGGTAATTCTGTTTTTAATTTTTTTGAGGACAGAAAGCCTGGAACTGAAGTCTTGTGAGTGAGTATAGGCAGACCCCTTGATAAATCAAGGGTCTATGTCATCCCAGTAGTTCATTTTTGCTTTTGCTTCCCTTGCCAAGAAGGGATATCTAGAAAAATGTTGCTATGACTGATGTCAAAGAAATTACTGCCTGTGTTTTTTTCTAGGAGTTTTATGATTTCAGATCTCACATTTAGGTCTGTAATCCATCTTGAGTTCATTTTTGTGGATGACATAAGAAAGTGCTTCAGTTTCATTCTTTGGCATGTAGCTGTTCAGTTTTCCCAGTACCATTTATTGAAGAGACTGTCTTTTCCTAATTATATATTCTTAAAAAAAATTTTTTTATATATATTTATTTGAGACAGAGAGCATGAGCTGGGGGAGGGGCAGCAGGAAAGGGACAAGTAGACTCCCTGCTGAGCATGGAGCCCAATGTGGGGCTCAATCTCAGGACCCCAAGATCATGACCTGAGCTGAAGTCAGACACTCAACCCACTGAGCCACACAGATACCCCCCTAATTGTATTTTCTTGCCTCCTTTGTCAAGGATTAATTGGCCATATGATCATGGGGTCATTTCTGGGGTCTCTATTCCATTCCATTAATCTGTGTGTCTGTTTTTGTGCCAACACTATACTGTTTTAATAATTGCAGCTTTGTAGTATACCTTGAAATCCAGCATTGTGATATCTCCAAGCTTTGTTCTTTCTCAAGATTGCTTTAGCTATTCATGGTCTTTTGTGTTTCCATATAGATTTTGCTATTATTTGTTCTAGTTTGTGAAGAATGCTTTTGGAAAAAAAAATGCTTTTGGTATTTTGATAGGGACTGCACTGAATCTATGGGTTGCTTTGGGTAGTTATAGGCATTTTAGCAATATTAATTCTTCCAACCTATGAGCATGGTACATATTTCCATTCATTTGTACTGTCTTCAATTTCTTTTACCAAAATTTTATAGTTTTCAGAAAACCAGTCTTTCACCTCCTTGGTTAAGTTTATTCCTAGGTATTTCATCCTTTTTGGTGCAATTGTTAATTGAAGTATTTTCTTAATTTCTCTTTCTGCTACTTCACTATTAGTGTGTAGAAGCACAACCGATCTCTGTGTATTACTCTTGTGACCTACTACTTTGCTGAATTCATTTATGAGTTCTCATAGTTGCTTTGTGGCATCTTGAGGGTTTTCTATGTATATTATCATGTTATCTACAAATAGTGACAGTTTAACTTCTTTGTTACCAATATGCCAATATGGATGCCTTTTATTCCTTTTTTTATTTTGTTTTGTTTTTTGTTTTTTGGTCTGATTGCTGTGGCTAGGGCCTTACGTATTATCCTGAATGAAAATATGGAGAGTGGAATCTTTGTCTTGTTCCCAATCTTAAAAGAAAAGCTCTCAATTTCTCGCCATTGATGTAGCTGTGTGTTTCTTATATTGCTTTTATTATGTTGAGGTTCATTCCCTCTAAACCCAGTCTGTTGAGAGTTTTTATCATGAACCGATGTTGAATTTCTTCAAATGCTTTTTTGCATCTATTGAGATAATCATATGATTTTTATCCTTCATTTTGATAATGTGGTATATCACATTGATTGATTTGTGACTATTGAACTGTACTTGCATCTCCAGAATAAATTCCACTTGATGGTGGTGCATGATCTTTTCAATATATTGTTAAACGAGGTTTGCTACTATTTTGAGGATTTTTGCATCTATGTTCATCAGGGATATTGGCTTATAATTTTCTTTTCTTTTTTTAGTGTATTTGTCTGGTTTGGGTATCAGGGTGATGCTGACCTCACTAGAATGTATTTGGGAGTTTTCCTTCCTCTTGTATTTTTTTGAATAGCTTGAGGAGAAAAGGCATGGACTCTTCTTTTATATTTGGTTGAATTCACCTGTGAATCCATCTGGCTCTGGACTTTTGTTTGTTGACCACTTTTTTTTTTTTTTTTAAGATTTTATTTATTTATTTGACAGAGAGAGATCACAAGTAGACAGAGAGGCAGGCAGAGAGAGAGAGAGGGAAGCAGGCTCGCTGTTGAGCAGAGAGCCCAATGCGGGACTCGATCCCAGGACCCTGAGATCGATCCTGAGCCGAAGGCAGCGGCTTAACCCACTGAGCCACCCAGGAGCCCCTGTTGACCACTTTTTGATTACTGATTCAATTTTGTTATTACTGGTTGGTCTGTTCTGATTTTCTTTCTTCCTGATTCAGGTTTGGAAGATTGTGTGTTCCTAGAAGTTTATCTGTTTCTTCTTCTTGTCCAGTTTGTTAGCATATACTTTCTTATAGTAGCCTCTTATACCTTTGTATTTTTGTGGTGTCAGCTGTTCCTTCTGTTTCATTTCTGATTTTGTGTGTATGGGTCCTCTCTCTCCTTTTTTTTTTTCTTGTTAAGTCTGGCTAAAGGTTTACCTATTTTTGTTTATCTTTCCAAAGAACTAGCTCTTGGTTTCATCCATCACTTTCTAAGAAACCTGTCCCTCCCTTGAAGACCCTGCTTCTTCTGCAGTCTTCCTGCTCCCTCATATTACTGAAGCTGGCAGGGTGCAAGATACCTTCATTTCTTTCTGTTGCTGCTTCCCTCCCAGCTCTGACTCTCAGGTCATTAGACCACCACTCATCATAGTCTTCCCCAGGCCCCAGTCACTCTCCTTTGTTCTTTGAAAATGCTAGCCCCAGTCTTTGTCAGTTTGTCCATCACTTCCCTTTGGGTAATTCTTGGTGATTTTAATCTTCACATGGATGATGCTTTATACCCTTGTTTCTAAATTCCCTGACCTCTTCTCCTCCAGCGATCTGATCTTTCCCTCCCTACCTTGGCCACTGACTCCAGTGATCATACCCTTGAGCAAAATTCCTCAGCAGAGTAGCTTATACTGGCTGCCTCCAATTTACCGCCTTCCATTCTCTACTGAGCTGGCTAATAAAGGTTTCATCATACCACACCATTGAAACTGCTCTTGCCCAGCTCCCCAGTGATCTCCAAACTGCTAAATCTGTTTGAGTTTCAATATTTTATTAAAATAGCACATTTAACCAGTTAACCAAGACTACACTAACAATCTCTCCCTGGCAACACCCCACCCCCAGAATATGCAGCACAACACAGGAGTGAGTTCAAACATCCTTGATCATGAGAATCCACAGAAATATAAACCATGTTATGTGGCTAAACACACTGAGGGCCTCCCCTTGCTCTTAGGACAGAGACCAAATCCTTAAAAGGATGGTTTGATTCCTAGCTGTCCCTACAGTCTCGTTCATGGCACTCCACTGGTCTTTGACATTGAATGGGCTGCTCCTGCTTCTGGAAATGCTCCTCCCCTCCCTCCCTTTCCTTCAGAACAACATTCAGTGCCCTCTGAACTGGCTGGCCAATTCCCCTGTTTTGCATGGTCATGGTATCACATAAACCCTGATGGATCACTTGACACACGTGGAGAATCACACATTTAATGTTGTCTTCCTCACTAGATGACAAGTTCCATGAAGGCAGTGACCACATCTGCTTTGACTCCCCACTGTGGCCAAAGCTCCAGCACAATGCCAGGCACATGGTTGATCCCAATAAAGACATGTTGAAGAGAAGAAAGAAGGCAAATGGCTGGGCTCTCATCCATCACTGCACCTGTAGGACCTGGTTGTGCTCTCTGATACACAGCAGATGCTCACTCCGTGTTCTGAATGAATGAATGAATACATGTGTGGGTGTTTTCAGATAGCCTTTGGCCAGGGAGAAGTAGTAACATACCTAAGTCATAAACAATTTTAGGATAAGCTAAACTGGTTTGGGTAATAAACCCCTACATGTCAAGGCTTAACACATACAGGTTTTTTTCTGGATAATAGATTATATTTAAAAATATTGGTAGTTGTGTTAAGGGTGATAATGGCAAGATCGTTATGCTGATCACCAGCCTATTTGTTCACAGATAACTCTCTCTGACTTTGCCCTTTTCTGATCTGCATCCCCCCGGGGCTCACCTCCCATCTTCCCTTGCTGTATTAGCCTGCTCCGGCTGCCATAACAAACTACCATAGATTGGGTGGCTTATAAACAACAGAAATTTACTTTCTCACAATTCTGGAGGTTGGAAGTCCAAGGTCAGAGGGCTACCAGAGTTGGGTTCTGAAGAGAGCACTCACTCCACCCCCCCACACACCACCCACGTCCCCATACTCCCACCCCACCACCCCCATCAGGCTCTCTGGTCAGCAGGGAGCCTGCCTCCCCTTTTCTCTGCCTGCCTCTTGTCTACTTGTGATCTCTCTCTGTGTGTCAAATAAATAAATAGAATCTTAAAAAAAAAAAAAAAAGATTCTCTCTTTCCTGCTCCTTCTGCCCCTCACCCGCTCTCATGCTCTCTCTCTTAAAAAAAAATAAAAATAAAAACAAACAAAACAAGAGGATGTTAGATGAGAGTGAAAGAAAGTTGGCAAAACGCTAATAATGCCAATAATAAAATTGGGTGATGAGAATGGGAAAGTTCATTTTACTATTCTCTGTACCTATGTGTATGTTTGAGATTTTCCAGAGAAAAAATATCTCTTAAAATGCAGTGATAAAATAGTGATTTTTATTTCCTATATGATTTTTATACTTAGTTCTCTGAAAATACCTTGTATATCACTCCTTTCTAATTTCACTGAGAAAACTTCAGATGTCTCTAGAACTCTGCTGAAGAAAATCCAGCAGGACTACTCATTGGTCTTACTATTCAGTATTTCAACAGAAAAGACAATGTGCTTGAAAACTAATTTTTTGTGAGAAAATTCTGTAACAGTAAGTGAAACAGTAGTCTACAATTTACTAACTCCCTCTGTTCTCTGTTTAGTATTCAACAAATTTTAACCAATAAGATATCCTTGACTTCTTCAGATCATTCAAATATAAAGTGTGCTTAGCTCTTGTTGGAAGGATAAAGACCCTTTTGCTTTTCCTTCCAGTAGAGGGCTTCTATTAAAAGAAAAAAGCAAAATCTTTTCTATGGAAAGATTTATGTTAGAAGTTGAAGAATAATCTGGCTTTTTTGGATATCCTAATGCTAACCTATTAGTCTGCTTCAGAACTTACATTCAATATACAAAGTATCTTGTTTCTGAGATCACATCATGTCAAGTTATATTATTTCATAATTCTCCATCCTCCAATACATGTGCTATTGAGCCATGCAGAAAACTGTGGATTGTAAAAGAGGGCCATGTTCTCTCTAGACACCTTGCTTCACTATTTTCCTTATCGTAGGATGTATTTTCAATGTTAAAAATCTGTAGAGAAACAAACCAAGCCTACCATATCACTAATTTAACCTAATTTTTTAATGTTCTTTGAGTTTCAAATGTCATATGACAGCAGAGCACTTTAAAATTTAAGAACATACATATCAGGGATGCCTGCATGGCTCAGATGGTTAAACATCTGCCTTCAGCTCAGGTCCTGATGATCAGAGCAGAGCCTGATTCTCTCCTCTCCCTCTGCCATTCCCCGACTTGTGCTCTCTGGCTCTCTCTCTCTGTCAAATAAATAAAGTCTTAAAAAAAAAAAAAGAAGAAGAAGAAGAACATACATATCAGAAGTAATGCTTTCAACCACATGCTGCAAAATGTAATGGAAGACGTGGGTAAAGAGCATTGTTTTTTCTTTATTATGACAAAATTAGTCATAAAAGATAGTAAAATACATTCTTGGTTTCCCCACCATAAAAGTTTTTTGTTTTTTTTTTAATGAAATATCTCCTCTTTCCACATGACAGAGTTTACTCTCTGTTTTTATGGCACAATGTTGTAAATCATTTCGTTGGACTAGTTTATCGTTAGAAGTTGTGCTATCGCTTACTTAACACATCTATTCTCTCTGTCTTCCAGCTGCACCAGACCCCACAACCTCCCAAGATCACATGAAACCCTGAGTTGGCTGCTCTATGCCAGGTGAGCATTTCACACAGAAGTCCACCTTCTTCCACATTGCTTAGGTCCCTCTTACCTCCTCTCTGCATATCAGAAAAGCATAATTTTTTATTAAGTCTTGATGATAGATTTGGCATTTAATTTTCTAAAGAACCTACTTAAGAATCAACACTGATTATTTCTGTTTTCAGACAATGAGACCAAAGCTCAGAAAGGTTAAGTAACTTGCTGAAGATCACACAGCTAGGCCTCCCTAGAGCTGAGATTCAGCTCTCCCAGGGGGGGCTGGAATTAATGCTTGTAACCTTTGGGTCACATCTCCAATTCAGGTTTTCTGGTATTTTTCCCCACTGGCACAGGGTATCCTGAATGTACCCAGCCCTTGGCTCTGCTTCTCAAGCTAAGGATACAGTGCTGTTCTTTAACTGGATCTGGAGTTACTGTTTCATCAAGGTGGGAAAAGCCCTAGACCCTAATTGTTAGTAATCATACAAAGTGTTCCATTTTATTTTTTAATTTTTTAAGATTTTTTAAAAATGTATTTATTTGACAGAGAGAGAGATATCACAAGTAGGCAGAGAGAAGGGAAAGCAGGTACCCTGCTGAGCAGAGAGCCCCATGTGGGCCTACATCCCAGGACCCTGGGATCATGACCTGAGCTGAAGGCAGAAGCTTAACCCACTGAGCCACCCAGGCACCCAAAGTGTTCCATTTTAAACAGACCTCTTTTTTGTGTGTGCAGGTGGGTAAAACTTAAAAATAATGATACTCTGTTTTAAATTGTCAGTAGGCAACATGTAGTTATTATATAATTTCTAAACTTGGTGTTCAAATATTATCTAAATTGTGTTCTCATCAGTCAGATAACTTTTAGTGAATACGAGAGTGAAGGTGTTTTGTTTTTTTTTTTACACAGATGGTCTGTGGGATTACTGATTAGAAAATAAATAAACCTAAGAAAATTTCTCTTAATGACAAAACTAAGTAAGAAAGGGTTAATTTTGTGCTGACCAATAAGGTAGCCATGGGCCACATATGAGCTAAGCTGAGCATTTGCTGAGCATTTGAAATGTGGATAATTTGAATTGAGATGTATATGTAGTTAAGTGTCAAATACAAACATATTTTAAAAACTCAGGACATAAAAAAGGGATGTAAAATATCTTATTAACAACTTTTATATCAATTACATGTTGAAATGATACTTTGCATATACTGTGCTAAATAAGAAATGGTTTTTAAGTTAGTTTCACTCATTTTTTTCTTTACCTTTTTTATTGTGGCTACTAGAAGACCTGAAATTCCATGTGTGATTTTGCATATTTCTATTGGACAGTGCTAGGTGAAGTGATGACTAGAGATAAAGGAAAGTATTAGTCCAAGTGGAATCAAGCAGTTCATAGCATGCACGTTCGTCAGTAAAAAGTATCCCCCCCCCCATAAGGTTAAATATTCATGTCATGACAGTTCTACCATTTTCTCAAACTTCTGCCCTGTTAAATTGCCATTGTATTCATAAAAACCACAGGAAAACGCATTTCCTCCTGAAGAGCGAAATCAGAGTGATTTTTCACTACTCAGAAATGTGGCCCCAAGAACAAAAAAAAGCACCAACATTTCTTGTGTGAGCTTCAAAGCCGATGGTGTGGCCTCTTCTGAGCCGTGGTCCCTGGTGTGGCTGATCCAACTCTACCATAGGGGTGATGGCTTACAGCTCAGCAGTGCAAAGCCAAAGGGCACCCACGAGGTCATTACATAATTCTTGGTAGCGTGAGGCCAAGCGTGTATCTTCTCTGGGGAACGGTGGGCAGGCTCTGACAGGCAGACGGAGGCGGTCATGACGATGTTTTGACAAGAGTGTGTGCTAGAGGTTGTTTGTTTGGAAAAAGGCTGACCGGCTTTTTTTCCCCCTCCTCCTTTCTCTCTCTCTTTTTCCCTTTTAAACTCTGGCATAATACTGAATGACTTTGTTTTTAAGCTGCCTTAGCCTTGCTTTGTGAAGAAAAAGCGTGAGTACTCTTTCCCTGTAGGACACATGTGTTATTTTTGGAGCAGAGGTTCTTAGCCTGATCTCTGTCTAAACCAATTTCTGTTCTTTGTGAGGTCGTGGTCTGGGGCGGCTCTGAGTGATCTCTGTGAAGGGAAGCTTCCTGGCTTCGTGAGGGGGTGTTGGCAAAGATGTGGAGGGGCCACGCCTGAAAGCGCACTGCCCCGGCTCAGCCTCTCAGCGCAGGAGGCTCCTTCACATTCAGATTCTGCTCTGTAGACTGTGCCCTCAGGACGGTTGCAACCACGGGTGGTGAAGTGGTGTTCTCTTTCTGCTTATGTCACTTCATGGGATGTTTCGGGTCAAGATGACCGCCCCCTCTTCTCTTAGCCTAGTACTTGAGGTCTCAGGCTCCTGGGAACGAGGAAAGCCATAACTGGACAATCGCTGCAGGCTGTTCAGCATGCAAGTGGCTGTGGGAAAGCCACCACCCACTCGAGGGCCACAACGTGAGTCCCCGAGGGCCTCTGGGAACACGTCTCAGGACTCAAACTTTCAGAGTGTCCCTCCCTCTGGAACCTGCTCTGAGTCAGGCTGCTAGACAAGGAAGAAAACCTCTTCTGCTTCTCTCACCGTTCCTCTTCCTGACTTGGCTTGGCGCTGCTAAGCATTTGCATAGCTTGAGCCTGGCAGGAGACATATTAAATTAGAAACAGCTTAACAAAATAATGCTGTAAGCAAC
Source organism: Meles meles (assembly GCF_922984935.1). Lineage (NCBI taxonomy): Eukaryota > Metazoa > Chordata > Mammalia > Carnivora > Mustelidae > Meles > Meles meles. Next base: position 94,353,660 of record NC_060069.1, on the reverse strand, counting down.
AAACAGCAGACCACCTGATGGGGACTCCTTTCCTTTGGAGAGTGGTAGCTGCCTATTCAGGGAGCAGAGGCGTCTGGAAAAGGCCCCATGAAGAACAAGTAGCCCCCACAGGTGTGTCAGGCTGCTTTCCTCTCGGGGACAGGAGCATGACCTGTGGTGTGCCCTTTCCTGTCCAGCTATACATAGCCAGCAAAGCTTCTTACTAGAGAAACCTCCTTCCCTCCACCAGTACCACCCACAGACTAGAGGGCTCTCGCTGTAAATCCTCTGAAGCTACTGAACCTGGCAAGGAAACCAGTCAGCTGGCCCCCAGACCTGACTGGGTCCCCACCACCGCCTTCCAGCCCTCCTTTTCTTGTGCCCGGAGCATACCCTGTGTTTAGTCATGGTGGACATGGGGGGCCTGGACAACCTGATCGCCAACACGGCCTACCTGCAAGCCCGGAAGACTTCAGACGGAGACAGCAGGGAGCTGCGGCGGCGGCGCCGGAGTCTGGCGCTGCCCGGGCCGCAGAGCTGCACCCAGCTCCGCCAGTCCCTGCCCCAGGACTTCAACAGCCTGTGTGAGCAGCAACCCATTGGCCGTCGCCTCTTTCGGGACTTCCTAGCCACTGTGCCCCGGTACCAAGAAGCTGTGGCCTTCCTGGAGGAGGTGCAGAGCTGGGAGCTGGCTGAAGAGGGCCCTGTCAAGGGCAGCATGCTACAGGGGCTGCTGGCCACTTGTGGGGCTGCCCCTGCTCCAGGGCACCCACACCCCTTCCTCAGCCCAGCGCTGGCTACCAAGTGCCAAGCAGGCTCCGCTGAGGAAGAGCAGATAGCCCTGGTAGCACAGGCCAAGGCCGAGGTCATGGCCTTCTTGCAGGACCAGCCCTTCCAGGATTTCCTGGCCAGCCCCTTCTATGACAAGTTTCTGCAGTGGAAAGTCTTTGAGATGCAGCCGGTGTCAGAAAAGTACTTTGAGGAGTTCCGAGTCCTGGGGAAAGGTGGATTTGGGGAGGTAAGTGTCTCAGAATGGCCAGACTGGAAGGTGAAGTACACCACATAAAAGGGGTTTGTTTTGCCTTTAATTTAAAAAAAAATCTTAAGGGAACTTACTTACAGCTAATTTCAGTGCCACTTATGGAGAATTCCTAGCTCACTCTCACATCTTTTTTCTGGTCACCACAGGAAATAAAATGAGAGTGGCATAGGAAAGAAACAAAATGTGGAGTTGGCCAAGAATCTTTGCCAGGGGGTCTACACTAGAAGCACACTGAAGTGCCCAGTCACTTTGGAGAATGATAGCAACACACAGACAGCGGGACCTCTCCCTTTCCCTTTAAATTGTGGTAATGGATGTAATTTGAGAAAAACTTCAGATATCTGAGAAAACACTTATCTTGAAGTAAAGTCTAGAATCAGCTATATACCACTGCTGTGATCAGCCCTTTCTTTTTTTTTTTTAAGTAGAAAAACATTTTCTAGTATCTGTGCTAGCAAGGTGAGGCTGAGGAAGACATGTTTTGAGGTAAAATTCACATAACAAAATTAACCACCTACCATTTAAAAATATACAATTCAATGGCATTTAGTACATTCATACTAATGCTGTGTAACCATCACCTCTACGGAGTTCCAAGACATTTTCATCACTCCTGTACCAGTTAGCAGTTACTCCCCAACCCCTCCCACTGCCACTGGCAATCCCTGTCTGTCTTCTGTCTCCATGGTTTTGCCGACTCTGATGTTTTGTGTAAATGGAGTCACACCACACATGACCTTCTGTGTCTGGCTTCTTTCACTAAGCATAGTGTCCAGAGGTTCATTCACGACATAAGTATATCAGTACTTCATTTCTTTTTATAGCTGAATATTCTGTTGTGTGGATATACTATGTTTCACTTATTCATTCATCTGTTGATGGACACTTGGGTTGTTTCCACCTTTTGGCTATTGTGAACAGCGCTGCTACGAACGTTCAAGTACGTGTATTTGAAGACCTGTTTTCATTGCTCTTGTATCTATGCCCAGGAATGGAATTGCTGGGTCATGTGGCAATTCCATGTGTAACTTCCAGAGGAACCACCAAAATCTTCCACATTTTAGGTTCCCACCGGCGAAGCATGAGAGTTCCAGTTTTTCCACACCCTTGCTGGCACTTGCTGTTTCCCCTTATTTTTCATTATGGCCCACCTAGTGGGAGGTGTAGTGGTACCTCATGGGGGTCTCAGCTCTTTCTTGAAGAACCCCTATTACGTACAGCTTCTCTTTTCTCAGAAGCCTGCCATCTTTTCACCTCACCTGATTTCTGCCCTTCCACACCCCAAATCAACTTCACTCCCTTTCCTTCCCAGTGCTTTCTACCTCTACCTCATCTGGTCCCTTTCTTTCTCCCCTTAAGGTATGTGCTGTCCAGGTGAAAAACACTGGTAAGATGTATGCTTGCAAGAAACTGGACAAGAAGCGGCTAAAGAAGAAAAGTGGTGAGAAAATGGCTCTTTTAGAAAAGGAAATCTTAGAAAAAGTCAGCAGCCCTTTCATCGTCTCTCTGGCCTATGCATTTGAGAGCAAGTCCCATCTCTGCCTGGTCATGAGCCTGATGAACGGGGGGGACCTCAAGTTCCACATCTATAATGTGGGCACACGGGGCCTGGCCATGAGCAGGGTGGTCTTCTACTCGGCCCAGATGACCTGCGGAATCCTGCACCTCCATTCCCTCGGCATTGTCTACCGGGACATGAAGCCAGAGAATGTGCTTCTGGACGACCTCGGCAACTGCAGGCTGTCTGACCTGGGGCTGGCTGTGCAGATCCAGGATGGCAAGCCCGTCACACAGAGGGTGAGTGGCTCTCCTCCATCCCAAGGGTGGGGCACAGAGTCTGAGAGAAGAGGAGAGGGCTGATCTGTTCCTCAGGCAAATAGAGCCTTGAGCATAATTCTTCTAATTTCCTTCTTCCTAAAGCCCTTATGTTGTCATCTTGCCTCAAGTGGAGTGATGTAAGAGGATTAGCTTAACTAGCTATTTGGGGGATACTTTGCTCTCTTCTCCTGGCAAGCACAGGGAGCCTTCTTTGTGAGCTGGAGATGGTCTGTGCTTTCACAGTGAGATGGAAAGAGCTGAATCCATACCGGGTGTCTAGTATGTTCCACTAATAACCACCGCCCCAGTGCCATGATCCTGAGTCAACAGAACCTTGGTTTCTCCCTCAGGAAAATTTTAGGGGCTGGGTCTTAAAATTCCAGGATCCTGGCAGGTAAACTTTAATAAGAGAAGAAAAAGAAGAAGAAAGAGAAGAAACCCCTAATTTAGTACATTAAAGTAAACATCGCCTTTCCCACTGAGTGCAGAGGGATGGTACTTTGGATAAAGGTAAAATTTTGAATGAGAATGTATAGAAGAGGACAAAGGCAACTGATATTTATTTTGATCAAATTGGTACAAAGGAGTATGCAGAGAATTCTTTGATTAAAAGGGTATGAATTCTTTGATTAATTAAGCAATTCTGTTAAGTGAACAATGCAAACCCTCTGGGATTCTGGCAGGTCTTTACCACCGAGCTTCTGTGCGCATAGATGGGAAAAAGCTCAGGAAGACAAGGGCCCAAGTCAGGCTCTTAAATATTCACTTGACACTTTGTTTTTGTACAGTTTCCAAAAATTATAAGGCAGGGAGGATAACCAGGCAAGGAAGTGAGAAAAATCATGGCAAATTCAGGAAAGTGCGGGTGATTTTATGTGGCTGTAACCTAAGGGGTGCTGATAAGATGTGTAGGGCTTGGATCACGCAAAGTCATTGGAGTGTTTTCGTGTGGGGGTCCAGGAGCCACTGAAGGCTTTTAAGAAGGGGAATGACATGAGTAGATTTGCATTTTTAAAAGACCAGTTTGGGGTGTAGGTGGGAGGCAGAGGACCTGGTTAAGAGGCTAAAGCAATGGCCCAGGAAGAGGTGGTGGGTGCCTGTAGAAAATAGTGGGATTGAAGATGTGGGAGGAGATTGGTGTCATTGGAAAGAGACCTGCTAGGACATCAAGACTAGCTGGGTATGTAAGTGAGGAACAAAGAGGGAATCTCACTCCAGTGGAAGGAATAGTAGAACTGTGGAAAAGCTAGCAAATTCAGCGATGATTGTGTTGTATATGAGACAGGCGCATAGAGATGTTCCCTGGGCATTTAGACCTATTGGTCCGGTGCTATGGAGGAATATCTGGGCTAGTTATTGGGATTTGAAGTCATTGTGACTTGGGAAGCTTCAGGCACCACTGAGTCATGTGGGGAACAATGAGGGAGGAGGACAGGAATGGAAGCTGGGGAATATCAATGTGCAGGGGGTGTGGAAGAAGAACCTTGAAGAGGTTAAAGAAATACGATGAGTGGTAGGAATGGCATAGTCATGGGAGCTGTATCAATTAAGGGTTGATTTCAGTAGCATATCATAGAAAACCCAAAGAGCAGTGGATTAAACCAGACAGGGGTTTATTTTCCTTATGTAACAAGTTCTGGGGAGATTTGTGATGCTGGCATCAGTTGAGCAGCTGCAGGATGACAAGATCAGTATCTCTGGGATTTTGGCCCTTTCCATGTGCCATAGCCATGTGAATTTGGAAGAGAATCCTGAGCTCCAGGTAAGAATGCAGCCCCGTGGATATCTTAACTTGGGTCTTGTAAGATCCTAACCAAAGAACCTTGCCATGCCGTGCCCAAATTTTGACCTACAGAACTGTGAACTAATAAAGGAAGGTAGCTGGGGGAATGATTTTATATGATAGCATCAGAATTAATCAAAAGAGGCAAGATGCTGGACATTGTGAGAGGGACAATGTTTTCCTTTCCAACAGAACTCAGAATGGACTTGATTCTTCCAAGTGACTAATTCTTCCCTAGGTAGGAGTTGGTTGTGTTGGAGGGGCACAGACCTTTTCAGGCTTTTGGGGAACACTAGGTAAAGCACTTTGGACATAACTCTATAGGCAATAGGGAGTCATTGACAGTTTTTCAACAAGAAAGTGGCATGACCAGAGTAATTGTTTTGGAAGATGATTTGGACACTGTGTAAGATAACATAAAGGAGAAAGAGGCTGGGGGTGCGGGACCCATAAGCAGCTACTGGAAGGATGAACACATGAGGTGATAGGGGTTGAGGAAAGGCCTTGGGCTCTGAACAGTCCTATGTCCACAGTTCAGGCCCCCTGGCCTAGGCTCCATCAAGACCCACACCTAGAAAGAAAAGAAAAAAAAAAAAAAAAAAAAAAAACCCACACTGGACTTCCTTCTCTTAAAACACATCTTCCTCAGTGGAAGGAATAAGGAAAGCACAGAACCACTCCTTGAATGTGGTGACAGAAGGAGAAGGCACCTCAGAGAAGAAAGACACATCTGCTCAGGTGTGAGAAAGATGGAGGCAGACACAGGCAGGGAGAGGCAGGGATGCTTAAGCGTGCTGGCTGGGGGGTGGAAAACCTGGGGCCCTATGCCAGCTGGGTCACAGACTTACTGTCTGCCATCCAAGGTAGGCCTCTAGGCCTCCTTCATCTCTAAGTTTTTTATGTCTATGAGATAGTCTTTGAATTATTTGGAAGAAAAGACTTGTAAATTCAAAAGATTAACATATGGAATAAATTACTATGATTTGCTAGACTATCAGGGTTCTTATGGGACAAAATGAAGTTACTTAAGAAATGAAATTAATGATTTTCATACCTAAGAAGCTCATGGCTTGGCTTAATCTAGGTGCCTGAGCTGTGGATTCCCTGAGAATCTCTCGCTCTGTTTCCCTGCTCTGCTGTCCTCAATGTTAGCCTCACTCTCACTCAGGTGATTCCCACATAAAGGCCACCAACGTCTCCATACATATGTTACAACTGAGCAACCCCATGGAAAGAAAACACTTCCTTACAAACAGGTCTTTCACATTTCCCAGGGAAGACACTCAGTGGACACCTCAAGTCACATGCCGAACCACAACCAGTTCCACTGGCCAGGTTGAGATCACTGCTGTTTCCAGGAGCCAGGGAGACAGCCAGTCTGTCCCATCTACATCTCAGGGACTGACAGCAGAAGAATGTGTTCTCCAGAGGAAAATCAGGATGGAAAAGAATAAGAAATGGATGTCAGCTAGGCAAAAAAGAGTAGGTATGCCTAATAACTGTTATCTCCATGACTTGAAAGGTTTGAAAGTTTTCTGACCCCTTATCAAGAGATGATGAGATCTAGATCCTTTATAAGAGGATTCTATGAGGTAGGAATATTATTAGCTCCATTTTACAGATGGAGAAATTGAGACTCAGAGAGGTTAAGTTACCCACTCAAAGTCACAGTGCTAATATGTGATACGAACGCAGGTACATCAGATTCAAGGGCACTTAAAGTTTTGACTCTACCTTGTTAAATTCACACAGAAAGCAGGACATGGCCTATGGTTTTTAATGCTATAAAAGGCCTTTCTGGGAGCGCCTGGGTGACTCAGTGGGTTAAAGCCTCTGCCTTCGGCTTAGGTCATGATCCCAGGGTCCTGGGATTGAGCCCCGCATCGGGCTCTCTGCTCAGTGGGGAGCCTGTTTCCTCCTCTCTCTCTCTGCCTGCCTCTGTGCCTCCTTGTGATCTCTCTCTCTCTCTGTCAAATAAATAAATAAATAAAATCTTAAAAAAAAAAAAAGGCCTTCTGTTAGTAGAGCTCAGATGTGATGTAATGTGATGACATTAGCATATCTTCCTCAGGCTGGGCTGATATGAAAACCAACCACAAGTTCAGTTGAACTTCTGACAGAGTTAAGACTTCAAAAAGGAGCACCCCCACCTACACAGGGAACGATGTGACTAATGACACAGAGCCAGCCTCCCACACATAGGCACAAGATAAATAAACATAGTCCCAGCCACTGTCTGTGTTCACTTTTAATAAATGTGATAAGCACTCCTGCCTGTTCTCAGCTGACATCTACATGCATACAATAAAACTAATTCACATCATTTTTTAGCGACTCCAGGAAAATATAATAGGAACATTGGGTGGTGGTGTTCATGCTGGGACTTTCAAATTCCTCATTGTAAGTGGAGAACAGTGACCTTCAGATTTTATGGAACATGAATCCTTAAAACATGTTCTTTTGTCAGGAACGGGAATGAGTTAGAACCGTGAGCCCAAAGCTCGTGACACGTTTGGTAACCTTGTCCTGCTCTGAAGCTTCTGACGAACTCCTCATATTCAGAGGGACGACGGGTGACAGAGATTGGGCATCACATTTATTCTGAAGCTTCTATTGTCCTGAACATGATGCTAGACACACACTGAAGAAGTGATTTTTAAAAGATCTCAGAATGTGTTTCATCAAAATTCACACCTACATATCTCATGATCATTATGACTCTACTCCAAAATTCTTTCTCTTTGAGAATTCACTTCTGAGAAGCAGTGGAAGAGCCTTATAAGAGTGGAATTCTGGTTATACTTCTTGGTCACACATGGTCTCCACCAAAACTATAACCACTATCATTAACTAAATTTAGTTCCTCGTAATTTTTGACCACTACCAAAACTTCAAATCCATTCTCAAAGCATTTATTACTATTAAGGGCATTCAAAAATATTCCTTAAAGCCTTAGGATTGTTTTTAATATCTCTTCATTCAAAAGGCAGTCATTCGTTCACTCTCTCCTTCATTCACCATGTATTCAGTGAGCATTTCCCATATGCCAGGACTGCTCTAAACCTAGAGGATTGAACGATGAGCAAAAAATGGATGTGATTTTCTGCCCTCATGGAACTTAGTCTAGTGGGGAAGATAGAGCATAATAATCACTTGCAGGAATATAAAGTTTCAATTATGATAAATGCTGTAAAGATGTGGTACGGAGCTCTTCAATGAGGATTTGATTTAATCTGTGAGGATCCAAGAGTTAACCATAAGGGAAATACAACCTAACTTGATATCAGAGGGATATCAGCAAAGTCCTTGGAGCAGTGTCTTAGGCTAGCTTCCCTGGCAATGGACTTGAAGACACATTTCCATGTGGAAGACTTATTAGGGTACCTTCTCGGGAGATCTATGCATGAGGAAGGCAGGACTGGGCAGAGGGAGAAGCTGATCCACAATGAAGTAGAACCAAGACCTCAGTCAATCCTTCAACAAGCTGTTGAGTTGGGCTGGCCCTTCAGAGTTGTCCCAAATAGGGATCAGAGGTTAGGTTTTTGTATGCCCCCATGGGCCAGTCAGTGACCTTGGCTGGCTGCTAGCAGGGGGCAGCTTAGGCTAGGCAGTTGCCTGGGACAGAAAACGGTCCCAGGGTAAGGTGCAGCTGTTTGCCATCAGTAGTTAGTGGTCCCAGCCAGGGCTAGCTACATAAATTTCCAGGCACCTCCTGAATTGCAAATGGGGGACACTCATTCAAAGACCAACCAAAAGCTCTCTCATTTCTTCCATGCTTAATCTTGTTGAAAGTCTGGTGGTTTTTGATATTCAATGTCACATGCCCATAGGCTTAGAGAGATAGGAGCAGGGGAAGACCCTCACAGGCATCTGGGCCCCACCCAACAGGTGGGCCCAAGGAAGCAGGTATTGACCCCAACCCTGAGTCCAACCCTGCACCTGAGTCCAGGCCCCAGGGGGTGGGGAAGAGGGGCAGAAGGTCACAACAGTTGCTGAGCAGAGACAGTGGAGAAGAAAGCCAGGAGCCCAGGCTAGGAAGCTGAAATGTGGCTGGAGATAGGACTGTGTATAAGCCAGGCCCCACGCCCCAGGGGCATGCTCCAGGGTCTCACTGGACTTAACTGACAAGATCCAAATTTAAAAATGTGTCAAGATAGCCTCCACACAGCATCGAATGCCCCATAGGGCTGCTACTGAGCACAGGGCATTGTTCAGCTGCACAGAGGCTGGTCTGGTAGTGATGTAGGTCACACCTGCAGAGGGGATCTGGGCAGAGCACGACAGTCTCCACTCCAGGTGGGAGAGCCAGTGCAGAGTACCTGTTGCATTTAGGGGAAATGAAGGGAAGCCAAGAAAGGAAAAGCACAAAGCAAAAGGAAACTTGGATCCAGTGAAGCTGGAGAGGTGGCAGGGGCCACCCCAAACCTGGCATTACAGGCCATGTTAAGAACTTTAGTTTTTTGCTTAAGAGCATCAGAAAGTCCTCTTTTTTTTTTTTTTAAAGATTTTATTTATTTATTTGACACAGAGGAAGAGAGATCACAAGACAGAGAGGCAGGCAGAGATAGAGGGAGGAAGCAGGCTCCCTGCTGAGCAGAGAGCCCCATGCGGGGCTGGATCCCAGGACCCTGAGATCATGACGTGAGCGGAAGGCAGAGGCTTTAACTTACTGAGCCACCCATGCGCCCCTTGAGCATCAGAAAGTCTTTGAAAGGATTTCGCCAAGGGGGCAGAGTGCTTAGAACTCTGTTCTGAAAAAATGTGTCTGAAGTGAGAGGTCAGAGGGGATCTCAAGTGGATTATGGTCGTTTGTAATCCAGGTGAGAGAAGGCAGCAGCTGAGACCACAGAGGAGGTGGTGGAGAGAGAGTGCAATGGACGAACTGGGAGAAGATCTCAGCATGGATAGGCCTCAGTGATGGGTGAGGGAGTGAGAGAGGTGCGAGGCAAAGAGGGGCGTCAGGGGTGATGTATTAGGGGTCGCAGGTACGGACTTGGACCCCAAGTACAGGGAACTAGGTGCAAAAGTGCTTGCCTTCAGAAGGTCCCCAGGACAGGGAAGAGACTGACGAGTGAAAGGGCAGTGAAAATACATGTGACCAAAGCTGTCCACCTTGGGTGCACAGCAGGGGCGCCCAGCCTGACATAGGATCATGGGGTCAGGAAAGGCTTCCTGGAGGAAATGACAACCAAGTTGAGACATACAAGGCGGACAGAAGCTAGGCAGGTAAGGAGGAAGTCAGGTAGGCAGAGGGGCCGGCATAGGTCGTGGTCCTCAACCGAAGGCAGTTCTGGCCCCCAGGGGACTTCTGGCAATCTCTGCAGATGTTTTGGTTGTCCTGATGCGAGAAATGCTACTGGCATCTAGTGGGTAGAGGCCAGGGCTGCCGCCAGCATCTTACAGTGCCCAGCACAGCTGCCACCACAAGGAACTCCAACCCACAATGTCCATCCTGTCACAGCTGAAAAATTCAGCCTAGCTAAAAGCCTGGAACAAGAGGCTTGGGGCTCAGGCACAGAACCAAGTGACTCTGTTGCTGCTTAGAATGTGGAGTCACAGGGTGGGACGGGGGTGACAAAGGGGACAGCTGGAGAGCATAGCAGATGTCCCTAGGAGGCTAGAGAAGTCTGACAAGGGCATTCGAATTCAGCACCTGGGGTGTTGGGGAGCCACTGAAGGCTTTCGGGCAGGAAAATGACAAAACAGCCTTGGAAGGACACTCAAGAGGAGGGAGTTGGATGACAGTGAACAGTAGGCAAACAGGAGGGAGTGAAGCAGAGGGCCTGGGACCTGCGGGACCCTGGCGCTGCACTGTCCAGCGAATTACAGCAGCGAGGAGAGAGAGCCAGGAGGTCTCCAGGGCCAGCAGTTGGGGACTCTCCTGCAGGATGATAGGATAATGGACCAAAAAGTTGCATTATTATTGTTGACATGGACACATATTAGAAGCTCAGAGCATCCACCCAGATCAAGTGCATCTGATGAAAGATGGTCGGCAGGCCCAACCAGAGGGAAGAAGTGTGTGTACCAGTCCTGGTTCTGCCACTTCCTGGGGCTGCTGGGCACAGATGCACAGGCTGACCCCTCCCATGGGACGCCTGGCCATAGGGACACTGAGGGCTGAGGGCCAACCCCTGCTCTACACACCAAGCCATGCAGAGTGCCTTCCTTTAATTGACACCAACATGCCTTAGCCCTGCACTTGACCCCAGGCAACTCACGCCTCTTCAGTGAGCCTGGTTAATACTGCCTGCCCCTCAGGCTTGACGAGAAGATTAAGAGACAGGGCAGATCAAGGCCTAGCAGAGGGTCAGCCCTATGGTAGGCACTCAAGGAATGACTGCTCTGATTATTCCAGGAAGCCAAGGACCAGACCCCTCAGTCACAAGCCCTTTTGTTGTACTGTTTCTCCCTGTTGGTACTGTAGCTGCTCAGGTGGCCTTTGCACCTGTCCTTTGTTCGGAAGAGGCACAGGGAGCCAGCAGGTCCCAGGGCACTTCAGGGTACAGGGGGCTGGGAGCGTGCCACTCCCCTCTAGGCTGCCAAGCACTCTCGGTTGCCCTGCTTCCTCCCATCTTAGGGACACCATGAAAATATGCCTCCAGGGAACATGAAACTACCAAAGACCACACACCAGTGGAAGAATCACAACTATTGATCTCTGCCCATGCGCCAGCTCTGCCTTTCAGTCTGATGGAATCTTAGAGGCTTTGGAGGTTTTCTTCTTGTGTAGCTGTCCTGCCTGGGATAACGGGAACCCAGGCTTGGTGACCATGTCTCTAATGCCTGTTAAGGATGGGCTGTATGCCAGGCTCTTGGGAGGTACTCAGTATGTTTTATTGCTTTAATCCTTATCCTGGCCCTATGGGCCAGAGCTGTGAGGCTCAGAGAGGTTGAGTAACTGGCTGGGGGTGACCAACTAGTAATTGGTAGAGCTGGGATCTGAGCCACAGCAGAACGACATCAGGCTGCGTGGCTGTGGAAAGCAGGATTGCAGAAATCTCTCTTTTGGATCCCCTGCAGGGTCTCTCTGAAATGGATGTCCTCCCAGGGGTGTCAGAAAGGGCAGGAAGCTACGTGGGGCAAGGCTACCACTGCACCTAGGAAGTGGCCGGCAGAAAGCAGACAAGGAGCATAAGCAGGCACTCTGGAGGCTGGAGGCTGCAGCCTGGGGCTGAGCACGCAGGCGGAGCCTCGGAGCTAAATCCCCTGGGGTCTCAGGCCGCATTCCTCTGAGGTCTGCAAAGGCCACCGCTTAAAGGCGCAGAGGAGCAGCTGGGAACAAGAACAAAGCGGCCAGGCCCCCCTCGGAGGAAGGAAGGAGTGAGCCCCAGGAAACAGCTGATAGCGCTAAGCTCAGCTTGTTTTTTTCCTCTGCTCAACAGTTCTCCTGCCACGGCAAACAAAAGATGTACATTCTGATTCCCTCTTCTGTTTGGATTGTACTGTCCAGTGGATCTGGTTTGTGATGAACTCGGGGGAAGAGGCATCCGCGGGCAGTCTCTTGCTCCTCTGGCCAGTTTGCTGGGCCGCACGGACAAACACAGAGAGCTTCCTTTTCGGCATCTTTCTCCCCACCCGGTCATCAAGTACAGCTCAGCCTGGACACACCAGGAGCATGATGCTGGCATTTCTTCTAATGATTAAGCGTGCCACCTTTTCAGATTCAGTGGGAGCTGGAGGCTTACTGGCGACCTTGACCTTGAAGGACCTGCAACATACACATGCATGCATTCACACACACACTTTTTCATGGATATATAAAACTATTAAGAGGTGAATTGTGCCCTCTCAGTCCCATGGAAAGGCCCCTCGCTGTTCTCGGCACTGCCAAGGTCACAATCCATTGCTGCCCAGAGTCACACTGGGACTGTTCAGAAGGTAGAATCTGCCCAGCCTGGCCTTGCCACTTGGCTCCCGTAGGCCTAGGGGTAAGAGTGACAACAGCTGCAGGGTCCGTGGAAGCCAGCATCCAAGAGCAAGAGCAATGTAAGGGGTGTCTGCACCGGTCCAGACAGGCTGGCTCTGATCCTGATCCCACACTAGGGTGCTCACCCTCCTCAGAGTTTCAACACCTGTAGGTGTCCTGTTGTCCTGATGGGCCTAAGCAATACACATGCGGTGACTATAGCAGATGGACTTCTTGCTGCCCCCTGGGGGGCAATATGGAAGGAGGTGTTATTACTGGCTTCCTAAACCCTGTGAGGTCTGATGCTTGATGCCCAGCAATGCTGGGTATACCTTGTTTTGCCTGACAAGGTATTGACCATGTGGGTCCATCAAAAGGCACTATAAAACAAAAGTAAAACAAAATGAAGGAAACAAAACAAAAAAACATACAGAAACGTCCCCTAGGAGTTTTGTTGCTGCTGACACTTGGGTGATCCCTCTAGCTCTGGCAATGGCAGTTCTGGCCACAAGGGCTGAAAGTGACTGTTTTGATGACACAGAGAGGGATGTGTGGAGGCCCTTTGTAACTGCAGGAGTTAAACTGAGCTGTGAGAGGTCAGCGTGGTTGGACCCTGCCCCATGCTGCTTGGCCCGTTCTCTCCTCCCACCCCACTCTGAGGAGGCAGTTCACATGCAGAAGACAAATGGCATAAAGGGCAGGCAATTAATTTTTTCAGCTGGAGGCTGCGATGGAATTTGGGTGCTTAGAATCTGGCGTGTGCCTCTAATTCCATTCTCCTCTGTGAAATACCTCCACTCCTTAAAGAGGTGGTGCCCTTCAAAATTCCATCACTGACATTTTCTGTCTTTAGGGCCAAGAGGTCAATTTAGTCCTCAGAATTATTTGGAATGGATCTAAAGCTACCCTGCGTGCTGTCTTGTGCTCCTTCCATTACACCAAGAGGCTGTAGTGCTGTAAAGATGGCAGGCTGATTCTTCGTTTATTTCTCTGGGGAGGGAGCAGGGTGGTCCTGGAGCATGGCTCAGGATCTGGTTCCCTCCTTCTAGCAACTTATTAGCAGAGATACAGGCAAAGGATGCTGGGAAAAGGGGAAGAGAAGCAGCTTAAGCAGGAATGGACCAAGATGAGGTCTTGGTCCCTGGTAGATGGGGAGCTCAAAGGAGAGGACTCTAAAGAGAGAAAAGAAATACTGGAGGGAACTTGGAAGGGTAAGAAAAAGCCACATCACCTATTTCTGTAGAGGCAGTATAATGTAGAGGTTTAAAGTACAGAGCTGTGTGTGAGTTTTGTGTGGGTGACCTTGGGCAAGATTTAAACCCTCTGTAGTTCAGTTTTCTAATCTGTAAAATGGGAGATAAAATAGTTTCTATCTCATAGTTATCAAAAGATGAAACAAGATATTTACATAAAGCCATTAAGAAAATATTTAGCATGTGATAAGCACTGAATAAGTATTTTACATTATTGTTTCCAATTTTCCCCCTAGCCTGTGTCTCACATCCTTTGTTGAGGACAAGTCATATTCTCCACGCTCACCCTATATCTTCTACTGAGCAACTGATGTTTAACTGGTGTCCCAATTAACTATTTTTTTTTTTTAAGATTTATTTATTTGACAGATAGAGACTACAAGTAGGCAGAGCGGCAGGCAGAGAGAGAGAGAGAGGAGGAAGCAGGCTCCCAGCCAAGCAGAGAGCCCGATGCGGGGCTCGATCCCAGGACCCTGGGATCATGACCTGAGCTGAAGGCAGAGGCTTTAACCCGCTGAGCCACCCAGGTGCCCCCCAATTAACTATTTTAACCACTGAAGTCACTCGCCTCTGAAATCTGCTCAATGCAGGGGTGCCACACACAGAGCAAGCTCACAATCAGTGTTGCTAAGTAGGATTTACCAATTACCACCATCTGAACTGCAGTTGGATGTTGTTTGTAGTCTTTCTTCCTGCTTCTCCTCCCGCAGCAGAAGAGATTGAACAAGAGAGAAGCTGGACCCAGGAACATATAGTCCAGCTGAGAGTTGTAGAACGTGTAGACTTCAGTCCCCTCCCCACCTTAGCTCCCAGAATGAGACCAAGCAGGCCAACCCCTCTCAAGTGGGGTATTGGAGCATCTCTATCTCTCTCTGGAAAATGGAGTAGCCTAACATAAAAGGTCTGTGGATAGTCACAGGTGGGGTCCCCACTGAAATGGCTTGGCAAGATCACCCTACAGTGAAGCCCATTAGTTGACAAGCTTCTTGTCAGCTTTTTGGTGTTACATTCTTAAATGCGAGTAGTGAAAGATCACTTGTTATTTGAAGGAACCCTCCAAAATGAAAGACTATGCAAAAGCAAAGAGAAGAAAGAAGCTTACAGAAAGTAGGAACAATGCAGTGGGTAGAAGGGAATATTTTTTTAAAAATGTATAATTAATATTTTATGAGATTTAAGAGGAGATACTGCATCCATGAAGCAAGAAAAGATACTGGTGGGGGAGGGGGGGCTCCTGGATGGCTCAGTTGGTTAAGCGACTGCCTTCAGCTCAGGTCGTGATCCTGGAGTCCTAAGATGGAGTCCCGCTTCAGGCTTCCTGCTCAGCGGAGAGTCTTCTTCTCCCTCTGACCCTCCTCCTTCTCATGCTCTTTCTCATTCTGTCTCTTTCTCCCAAATAAATAAAATCTTTAAAAAAAAAATAACAGATACCAGAAAACAAGGAACATTAAGAGAAGAAAGGGACGCTTGGAAATAAAAAATTCACAAATAAATTTGCAGAAGAACGTGGATAAATCTCAAAAACATCATGTTAAAAAAGAAATCAGACACAAAAGAGTATCTACCATAAATTCCATTTACGTGAAATCCAAGAACAGAAAAAACTAACCTATAGTGACAGAAATGAGAAAGTGGCTGCCTAGAAAGTGGGGAGGAGAATAGACTAGAAGGAGACACAAGGGAACTTTCTGGGTGGATGAAATATTCTATATCTTGTTTGGGTGGTATTTATGTGGGTCTATTCAATTATCAAAATGTATTGAACTGAACATCTACAACCTGTACACATTATTCTATGTTAATGATATCTTACAGAAGTGAAATTTCAGTAAGTCACTAAGTCACAGGAAATACAAAGAATAGAGGAAAATGTTAAATGACACCACAGGGATGCAGTCAGCAAAATCTGACCTGGGGCACTCTAGAATTTAACCAGCTTTTCCAACAAAATCTTCCAGCAGACTCGGGAAGCAGATGAGGAACTTATATATTTGCAGAGATTTAAGAGACATACTATGACACTGTGTAAACTTTATTTAGATCCAAATTTAAGCAAACTATTTAGAGGACAATTTTATAGGACAACTGGAGAAGTGAGAACATGTCCAGATATTTGATAACATTAAAGAATTAATGCTTTGGTTTTGTTTGTTTGCTTTTAAGTGGCCTTATCTTTTAGAGACTCATAGTGAAATACAAATGATATGATGTACCACTGGACCATGGGAGGGGGTAGGGGACACACATGAAACAAGACTGACCATTTGTTAATAATTGATGAAGCTGAGTGTAGCATATACTGGGTTTATTATTCTAGTCTCTCTTTTGTATATGTTTGAAATTTCCCATAATAAAATACTTTAAAAAAAAAAATAGAAGAGTTGGGGAAAAAATAGAGGAAGTCTCCTGGGGTCAAGGGGAGGAAATCCTAGAAAAAAACCAAAGAGATGGAAAATAGAAGCAAAAGATAAGAAGCACAGGAGATATGTTCAGGATTTCCAAAAACAGAAAGGAAAGAAAATGGAAGGGAGAAAATGATCAAAGAAACAATTTGGGAAAGTTTCTCGATTCTGACAGCCATTAGATCCTGGATTGAGTGGCCAGCCAGTACCCAGCATCAGAAGTGAAAAAACCCCCACACCGAAGTACATCATTGAGAAATTTCATCAGAGGTGTACTGAGCCACAAACATCACACACCTCTGAGAGTCCCGCTCTGCCTCTTCTCCCTCTCCTGGAGAGCACCCTGTTGGCTCCTCTTGTAGGCCGAATTATGCCTCTTCTTTTAGAATTGGAGGAACTATCACACTGTGCAACATGAGTCCTGGTTTCTAACAAGTGCTGAGGTTCTGGACGATACCTGGAAATACAGACAAGTTAGCTTTGTAATCCTTGACTAATGGAAATAGGAGATGGGAGGGAGCTGGGCAGATGGATTTCCCCCTTCTTCACTGTCCCTTGCAGATCCTCTTTATGACCCTTCTAGAAGATTCTCTTGTACCTGATGGACCAGCAGCTACCTGGTAATGCTTGGCTTTGCATCCCCCTCCCTCACTCCTCTTTACCTCTGCATTCTTTTTTTTTTTTTTTTTTTTAAGATTTTATGTATTTATTTGAGAGAGAGCGCTGGAGAGCATGAGCGGGGGGAGGGGGCAGAGGGAGAGGGAAAAGCAGACTCCCCACTGAGTAGGGAGCCCACAAGGCAGGGCTGGATCCCAGGACCCCGGGATCATGACTTGAACCAAAGGCAGATGTTTAACAGAATGAGGCACCCAGGCACCCCCTTCCCTCTGCATTCTATTATAGAGACTTTCAAACATACAGGAGAGTTGAAAGAATTTCACAGCAAGCACCTGTATACCCATGACTTACCTGTTTATCACGAATATTTTGAACAGCTTTATTGAGATATAATTTAAATACCATAAAATTGACCCATTTAAAGTATACCATTCAATGGGTGTTAGTATATTCATAGAGCAAAGCAAACATTATCACAATTTTAGAACTTTTTCTTCACCCCAAAAAGAAACCCTCTACCCTTTAGCAGTCACTCCCAGTCCCCCTGTCCCAGCCCTAAGCAACCACTAATCCACTTTCTGGCTCTATGGAATTGCCTATTTTGGACATTATATATAAATGGAAACACAATATGTGGCCTTTTGTGTTTGGCTTCTTTCACTTAGAATTAGGTTTTCAGGGTTCATCCATGTTGTAGCATGCATCAGGACTTCATTCCTTTTTACAGTCAAACAGTATTCATTGTAAATAATTAATATTTTATTAGATTCACTTTATCACATGTCTCTCCATCTATCCATCCCTCTATTGATCCACTAATCTGTCTTGTATCTTTTATGTATTTCTACCCCAATACTTTTATGTATTTCTACCCCAATACTTTTATGTATTTCTTCTTCCCCAACCCTCAGCCCCTTTGCTTTGCACACCTCTCAAATAAAGCTCGTATCATGTGGTCACCTTAGGTACAAAGGAAGCTGAGAGAGGGAGTGCTCAGCCTTCTGACCTCTCTGGTAGAGGGAAAAGGGAGACTGGGAGTGGATTTTTGCTACTTTGGCATACAGTGTTTCTCAGTCTCATCCACATCTCTTCCTCTAGTCTCCCCTCCTCCCACGATTGCATCCCACAGATCTTGTGTTCCAGAAATGCCAAATTCCTTAGAGCTCCCTGAGCACCTACATTATTTCTGGCTCCATCTTTTGCAGGTGCTCATTAGCTTCCTAGCCTTCTCTGGGGGACAGGGTTGTCCCTCATGGTTCAGCTCAGCTGTCACTCTTCAGTGAAGTATCCCCAGCACACACACACACACACACACACACACACACACACACACACAGTCCTCCCTTTGCTTGTTTTATACTCCCATTATGCCATTTACCATACTCTATTGAATTAACCTTTTGACCTGTCTCCACCAGCCTGTAAAACCTGAAGGGCAACAGCCAGGTATCATGTGTCTTGGTATCCCTAGAACTCACTCTAGGGCATGGCTCAATAAATATTGGTTGGATAGTGAGTAGAAAACATCTAGTTACCATCTTCACTGTTGTTTATTTGACAACTGTTTTGTTGGGCATGCACCGTGTGAGGCCCTTAGGTGATTTTCTAGTTTGGATACAAGTTGAGTATCCTGGGTCTCAGGAGCCTACAGGACACTTCTGTCTGGACAAATGCAAAACTAGACAGGATGCCAGGACAACAGATGTAAACTGGGACTGTCCCAGGCAAACCGGAACATATGATCACCCAAATTACATATCAGCTTCTATGAAAACAGCAGTGCCATGCTGACTCATGCTTGGCCTGTCAGACCCAGTCACTTCCAGAGCAGGCCAATTACTTCTCGTCAGTGCTTGGGTCATATATGCCTTTCATTGTTGTTACCCACGTAGAAATTATCCATGAAATTTAATATTCCTAGGGCATTTTATATATATATAGTGCATATAAAAACATATACTTAAGCAATTAGAAAAAAAAATCACCTAATAAAGAACTGAAAGAAAACAGTTTCCAACCTTTTTTGATGTCCTGGAATGTATGTTTGTAATCACTGTGTGAAATCCATTATATATAAAAAGTTGGTATTAACAATAGACTAGGAGCACCTGGGTGGCTCAGTGGGTTAAAGTCTCTGTCTTCAGCTCAGGTCATGATTCCAGGGTCATGATTCCAGGTCATGATTCCACATAGGGCTCTCTGCTCAGCAGGGAACCTGCTTCCTCCTCTCTCTCTTTGCCTGCCTCTCTGCCTATTTGTGATCTCTGTCTGTCAAATAAATAAATAAAATCTTTTTAAAAAATGGACTCTATTATGGGCATTTGGAGGTTTCTAGCTTGTGACCATTATGAATAATGAATGGAACTATGAACATCTCAATATGGATTCCTTTTTCTTTTGTATGAGGCATTATTTGGAGGTATATATTCCCAAGATGGAGCAACCTGGTTGAAGCAGGGGAAAAATTGATATATATATTATCTTCTATGACTCAATATCTTACTGCTCTCCTAAAAGTCTTGGTCAATTTACAGAGCACATCTGTTTCTCACAACTCTGCCAATAATTTATATGATCATTTTTATGTACTAATAGAAGCTTATTGTCATGTAAGGTGTTCTTTGAATTTTTCTTTAAAGATTTTGTTTATTTGAGAGAGAGAGAGAGAGGGCAAGAGAGAGAAAGCATGAGGGGGGGTAAGGGGCACAGGGAGAAGCAGACTCCCTGCTGAGCAGGGAGCCTGCCATAGGGTTCAATCACAGCACCCCAGTATCATTACCTGAGCCAAAGGCACACACTTAACCATCTGATACACCCAGGTACCCCTGGTGTTATTTGAATTTTTAATTGCTACAGAGGTTATACATTATACTTTAACCAAAAACAAGTTAGTTTTTGGAAAACAGTGTGTGTGTGTGTGTGTATGTGTGTGTGTGTATGCATATATGTATCTTCTATAATTATAAGGTATGTTATAGATATTCACTAAATATTTATTGGGGGTACCTGGTAGTTCAGTCAGTTAAGTGTCCAACTCTTGGTTTTGGCTCAGGTCTCGGGGTTGTGTGATCAAGCCCCATGTGGGACTCTGCTGGACCTGGAGTCTGCTAGAGATTCTTTCCTTCTCCCCCACCCTCTTCCTCTTCCCCCACCCCTTGTGCACACATGTACTCTTGTTCTCTCTCAAATAAATAAATAAATAAAATTTTTTAATGTGTTGAATTAATGAATATTAAAATAACACATTCACAAAAAGACAATAGCTGCATGATTCCACATACATGAGGAATAGACTACTAGAGTAGTCAGATCAGTAGAGACAGAAAGTAGAATGGTGGTTGCCAGGGCCTAGGGAGTGGAGACAATGGGGAGTTGTTGTTTAATGAGTATAGACTTTCATTTTTGCAAGATGAAAAGAGTTCTGGAGATGGAAAGTGATTATGGTTGCACAATGTGAATGAACGTAAGACTCTTGAACTGTACATTTAAAAATTATTAAGGTGGTAAATTTTAAGTTAAATGTATAAATACATATTTTTTTAACTCAGTGGTCATTTGGCATGTGTCATCCAGTAGAAATGGACCTACAAAATATAGTCATGCATGTTAAATGAAATTTCATGTGTGGAACTTTTTAGATTAAAATGACTGTGCTAATTTTTCAATGCAGGGACAGGGAGAGATGTGTGATATTAATATCATTATATAGCAAATAGAGTAGGAATCACAGACCAGATAATATATGAACATTCAAGGGTGCCTGGGTGACTCAGTGGGTTAAAGCCTCTGCCTTAGGCTCAGTTCATGATTCCAGGGTTCTGGGATCGAGCCCCCGCATGGGGCTCTCTGCTTAGCGGGGAGTTTGCTTCCTCCTCTCTCTCTCTGCCTCTCTGCCTACTTGTGATCTCTCTGTCAAATAAATAAATAAGTTAAATCTTTAAAAAAAATTTATATATATGTATGAACATTCAATATTAACAAGAAAGTGTTCAACCTTTAAAAAACCATGCATCTAACTTTCTATTGTCTGTGGCAGAGGCAGAGAGAGCTTAGGGGAATCATAGAGGCATCCACTTGAACTTTTTATCTTAATGATGAAGCGAAGGGCTAAGTGACTTCCCCATTTCAAGGGCAGCCTCATCTGTCCCTTTAATTAATTAATTAATTAATTAATTAATTAATTTACTTAGTAGGCTCATGCCTAGCATGGACTCACAACCCTGAGAAGACCTCTGCTGAGATCAAGAGTTAATTGTCTGAACCACCCAGGCACCCCTCATCTGTCCCTTTTATAATGCACCCCAGCTAAATCATCTTTATGTCTTATTGGCCAGAATGGATGATATGGCCTACCCAGCTCTCCCAGAGGATGCTAGGAAAGCAGAAACTAGAACAGATTAGAAACACTGCCACCCCAAATACTTAGATTCCCTTAACAAAGAAAGAAAAGGAGAATGGGTATTGGATAGGCAATCAGCAGCATCTGTTACACTCACCTTAGTGTATTTGTTTTGTTTTCTTTCTTGTTTGGGGGGCTACAGGCTGGAACCAATGGTTATATGGCTCCTGAAATCCTAATGGAAAAAGTGAGTTATTCCTATCCTGTGGACTGGTTTGCAATGGGATGCAGTATTTATGAAATGGTTGCTGGACGAACACCATTCAAAGATTACAAGGAAAAAGTCAGTAAAGAGGATTTAAAGCAAAGAACCCTGAAAGAAGAGGTCAGATTCCAACACGATAACTTCACAGAGGAAGCAAAAGATATTTGCAGACTCTTCTTGGCTAAGAAACCAGAGCAACGTTTAGGAAGCAGGTAAACTACTGTGTAATGGAGGTGATTAGCAATGTCAGCACTGTCCACAGGAATTTGGAAAATACTTGGGATTAGTGATGAAGTCTTGGGGTTAAGTATTATTATTTTCCTATTATTATTTGCCTATTATATGGTTAAGTATTTCTGACACTTTCAAACACTGTGAGCACTTGATGTGAAACGATCTCTAAGATATATTTTAAAGTAAAAAAGGTGCAAAACAGCATACATTTAAAAAAAAGAAAGAAGAGAAGGAAAAGAAAGGAAAGGAGAGAAGAGAAGCGAAAAGAAATCTATAATTCAAATAGTTGCATAGATTATTTTGGGCAGAGTATACAAAGAATGTATGTGATTGGTTGTCTCTAACAAAAAAAAATTAGGGGCAGGTGACAGGGATACAAATGATTTTCACTCTATAATCCTATTATCTCTTTAATTTTGAATCATGAGTAAATGATTCAAAATGAACAAAATTAAAACTTAAAACCATCAGTACTGGGGCTCCTGGGTGGCTCAGTTGGTTAAGCATTTGCCTGTGGCTCAGGTCATGATTCCATGGTCCTGGGATCAAGCCTCACACCCCACATCTGCCTCCCTGCTCAATGGGGATATCTGCCTCTCCCTTTTTCTCTCACCCAGCTTGTGCTCTCTCTTATTTATTAAATAAATAAATAAAATATTTAAAACAAACAAAACCCATCAGTACTGGTAGTTAGAGCTCTGGGAAATTCTGCCCCCCCCCTTTTTTATTTTTGCAAAGATCTTATTTATTTATTTGACAGGAAGAAACAGCGAGAGAGGGAACACAAGCAGAGGGAGTGGGAGAGGGAGAAAGCAGGTGTCCTGTTGAGCAGGGAGCAGGGAGCAGACAGCCCGATGCAGGGCCTGATCCCAGGACCCTGGGATCATGACCTGAACCAAAGGCAGCTGCCCAATGACTGAACCACCCAGGTGCCCCAATTCTGCTCCTTTTATATGTCTCTCTAAGGGGCGCCTTGGTGGCTCAGTGGGTTGAGCCTCTGCCTTCGGCTCGGGTCATAGCTCAGGGTCCTGGGATTGAGCCCTGTATCGGGCTCTCTGCTCAGCGGGAAGCCTGCTTCCCCTCTCTCTCCGCCTGCCTCTCTGCCTATTTGTGATCTCTCTCTCTCTGTCAAATAAATAAATAAAATCTTAAAAAAAAATAAATGTCTCTCTAAGATATCAACTGGTCAACAGATATTTAGTGAGTACATATAATATTGCCAGGTATGTTAAGTTACAGTTGTTGTTAGTTTGTTTTGTTTTGATTCGTTTTAAAGATTTTATGACCCAGATTGCCTGGGTGGCTCAGCGGGTTAAAGCCTCTGCCTTCAGCTCAGGTCATGATCCCAGGGTCCTGGGATCAAGCCCCGCATCGGGCTCTCTGCTCAGCAAGGAGCCTGCTTCCTCCTCTCTCTCTCTCTCTCTGCCTGCCTCTCTGCCTACTTGTGATCTCTGTCTGTCAAATAAATAAATAAAATCTTTAAAAAAAAATAAAAAAGATTTTATGACCCAAGCCAAAGGCAGAGGCTTTTACCCACTGAGCCACCCAGGCGTCCCCAGTTGATGTTAGTTTTAAAGAAGGTCGAGTATCATTGCTTACAGGGAATAATAAGATCAAGATTAATTTTAGAATAAACAAAATAAGTGAAAGCTGACTTGGAAAAAGGCCCTTGGCAGTGGGTGACTGTTATACAGAGGAAAAAACCAAGGGCTTTAGATTCAGAGACATAGACTCTCATCCCAGCTCTGTAGGTCATTTTAACTGAAACAATTGAATTATTTTCTCAGACTCTCAATATCCTCATGTATTCAAATGGGGTGGTTATGGCTGTAATGATTAATTTTATGACAATTTGACTAGGCCACCATACTCAGATATTTGATCAATTATTCTAGATGTTTCTGTGCAGGTATTTTTTAGATAAGCTTAATATATAAATGAGTAGGCTTTGAGTAAAGGAGATTTTTCTTTGTAATGTGGATGGGTCTCATCCAGTCAGCTGAAGGCCTTCACAGAAAACAACTGACTTCCTGAGAGAAGAGGGAATTCTGTTGGCAAACCATCTTTGGAGTTGAACTGCAACTCTTCCCCTGGTCTCCATCTTGATAGCTTATCTTGCAGCATTTGGACTTGCCAAACCTCCACAACTGTGTAAGCCAATTCCTTAAAATAAATATCTCTCTTACTCTCTCTCCCTCTCTCTGTGTCTCTCTCATATACGTGCACACATACCGTCAGGGAGAAAAAATTTCTCTACCTTCTTACGTTTGGAGGCCTGCAAACTAAACTGACAAAACACAGATTAGTACAAGAAAGGACAGGTTTTTATTTATGCACATATACAAGAGTATATGGACCCTTTCACAGAAAAATGTGACTGGGATCATCAGTTAG